>NC_135573.1:59767500-62267500 GCF_965152235.1 Eretmochelys imbricata
TGGCTCTATTATGTTAGCTTTTTTTTTTCATTTCAAAGTAATTCTGTGATATTATAAAGCAAATCTATCAATTCAAAACTTAAGTAATCACTATTATCTGTCAAATATTTGAGTGGCTTTTCTGTTGGACAAAAGTAAGATTAATCAGCTCTGTGAAAAAATAATTAACCCTTACATTTCTAAACAAATCTTGATTAAAATTCCGTACATAAGCAGTCACATAAAAATCGTATTCCTCTCAGTGGGCATCGATTCTGCTGTAGTTTACCAACTTATACCAATAAAAATCAAATCAAGTTTCAAAGTAAATAAATATATTTCTCCAAGCCTAACTATGAGGAACTAAAATACAAATAAAAGACCCTCACATCCTAATTTTATAGTTTTTATGGTCTTAAAATTAGTAAAAAATAAATATATTAAAAATCTTACTTCTGACAAACTGATTCTTTGAGGAACAGTTCCTATAACATCTCCGCTCATTTGTACAGCTAGTCCTGAAGGAGTGCCGAGGGTCCTCCCAATTTGACTCTTAGATGTTAAAGACCTGCTTCTTTGCATACTAAGGATTCCTTCCTTATTTCCCTGGTTGCTAGAGGTAAGAGGTCGTGGCAACAAACTTGGGGTTGCAGGTCTGCTTCCTGGAGTCAACGGCGTTGGAGGCCTGTTGTTCTGTATATTGGGAGTCTGAGGCCTACTGTTTGAGATACTGGAGACCTGCACTCTGCTGGTAGTAGGGACCGGTAGTGATTTGTTTCCTTCCAGCTGCAGATGAATATTTTTCCCCGTTTGACTTGGCACTTGAGGCCTTGAATTTTGGCCTAGTGTGGCTTGAAGATTTCCTGGATGATGTGATGTAAGTAAATTACTATGTGGACTAGTACTTGCTTCTTCCCAGAGTGCTAGGTCCTTTTCAATGTCTGCACACAGAAAAAAGACAACAGTAACATTAAAGTAAAAAAAGGATACACTGGGGACTTGTCCACATGGAGATTTCGTGCGTGTCAAGCCAGGGTCTGAACGTACAGTGCTCTAGCCTGTTGCACACTAAACTGTCATGTGGACCCTGTGATGGTGCATTAAAAGTTCCATAGGGCTCTTTGATGTTCTGCTGTTTGAAACAGTAGTTCAAAGAGCATTTTTAGTATAAAGAAAGGGAGTACTAGTGGCACCTTGGAGACTAACCAATTTATTTGAGCATAAGCTTAGCTGTAGCTCACGAAAGCTTATGCTCAAATAAATTGGTTAGTCTCTAAGGTGCCACTAGTACTCCTTTTCTTTTTGCGAATACAGACTAACACGGCTGCTACTCTGAAACCATTTTTAGTATAGGGTCTATATGGACAGTTAGGCACAGCAGGCTAAAGTGCTGCAGATATATACCCTGGCTTGCTGCACACTGTCTGTCCATGTAGAGAAGCCTAACTTATATACAGTAATCTCTCTTCTTCATGATTTTAAAATTGATTGAAAGTATGAATGAATGGTGAACGCAGCTTGAGGTTATGGAGAGAGAACCTACGCATCACCTCTCAGCCATCCCTGCAAATGGAAGACAGACAGAACTAACAATCCAAAATATATATGTTTTTGCAAGCCATTTCTCCTCCAAAGTTCATACCTCAGAAATGACATCACTTTGTAATTATCTTTTCTTGATATGAAAAGCATTAAAACCAATAATAACCTCCATTATTTTCCCCAAGTTATATTCCTTTAACTTTGGTGAGGTTACTCTGTAGTAACAAATAAAGACGTGCAAAACTCTGGCTCTGAGCAAACCTCAGCTCTTGTGAGGGTAGAATCTAAACCTGATTCACAATCTAAATTTTACTCTTGGATCCTATCCTTATAACTGACCAAACACACTTGAACTCTGATGTGTTTGGAATTTTGACACATTCTGGATCTGAATTTTGTGGCTCCAATCTATTTTAGCATCTAATTCCACAGACACACAGTTTGAAAATGCACAGGTTTCACTAACTTCAGCAGAAGCCATGCATTAGAATTTGGTCCATAAAGGGTCCATTTCAGCTTTACACAAGCCAAACACTCAGTCAGTTCAGTGGGAGTTTCCCTTTCTAAGGTATAAAAAATAAAACCCCCATCTAGGCCAGGACAATTCAGTGTTAGTGAAGAATCTTTGCTTCTGAATTCATTCAAAAGATATTTATGTTTCTAATTTACAGGTAAATGATATCATTACAGTGTGTCCAAAAAAGTTAAAGCAATGGTAGTTTGGTAAATTACTACGCTAGCAAAATGAAAGCCCTCACAAGTAAAAATGTCAAGGAATTTGACAAGACATTCGTTGAATCATCTAGTTTATGTTTCACCACTGTTGTCAATTTCACACCTTCACTGGCAGATGACTCTATTTAACTTGGTTTTGATACACACAATCGGTTTCCTGTAAAACCAACAGCAGTGCCATTTTGCTTTAAACAGTATAAGCAACATTCTCAGCAGGTGGGAACTGGCATAGCCCCATGGACTGCAAGCTCTGTGTGTATAATGAAGCCTCCAACCCTCAGAAAATTTTGCATTTGTGACTTGACAGCAAAGACTTCAGGATACCAGGAATCCTACAGCAATCCCAAATCTGATTTTCCAATACTATAATTTAGAATCTATTCTCATCCACTTCCACCTGTGTTTACCAAATATGCACAGTGTTTATACTATACATTTAAAAATTATGAGTACACACAAGTAGAATTGGTCCGCATTAAAAGGTGCTCATATTTTATTAAATATTTTACTCATTTACTTTTTTTAAAATAAAAAACATAAATTGTGTCTGCTAGTCTAAAATAAGATATTCAACATGTTTGAAGACTGGTACTAAAGAAGAGGGACTGAAATTGTCAGTGAAATCTCAAAGGATATAATATCCAGACTCTTTAATGATCAAATGTTTTCCTACTAGCAAATTTACAAGGGTCATTATTGTTTATATATTTAGTAGACAGTTAAGGATATTTCTTATTGTTGCTTTAAACTTAAAATAATTTAAATGAAACATCGCCCTCATTAAAATCAAGCAGTTGTTTTCATTTTACCTTTTGAAATAATTACTGTATGTTTTAAGAAAAAATCAATACATGTCACTTTGAAATTTATAAGATATCTGGTTCAAATCTCAGGGGTCAACAAACAATAATGTAAGTTTCATAATTTAAACCAAATGTGGTATGTCTTTTTTTAAAATTTTTTTTTTAAAATTAACCTGTATCGTTGCAAAATGACTAAGCTCTCTAACTTCCTCACCTTGATTAAGAGGAGATCATGCTGGAAAACTGATCTGAAATATCCATGCTTTACTAAGAGTTCTATAAACATCATATTCTTTGTCCATGTTTCCATGATTTTAAATTAGTGATTGATTCTACAGAAAAAGCTATTTTAATCACTTTCTCCATATATAATTAAAAAGATTTCCACAACAAAACTTTTCAGTTTTATTTAATACATACCACATCTGTGGATTTTGCTTCAACATCAACTTTTCCAACTAAATGAATAAACCTAGTTTTGAATTACCAACACTACATTATTATTTGATACACATCAAATACTGTAGTTGGGACATGACTTGGGATTTTGTCAGAAAACCTCCTGTTAATGTTATTTAAATGAAAATAACATGTGGGTAACAGAGTGATCCTAGGGCTTCCTACTTACATATCAGAAATACCAGAACAACAGTTTGATTCACAACACATTCATAAGGTTTTTAATGCATTAAAAAGTTCTTTTTGTGATAAAACACATTCAAGACCACAGAACTATTCCTTCAAACCAAACAGAAAAGTTGCCTGAATTAGCTACCAACAAAAAAGCCTCTCACCCTGTGTATAATATAAAGCTGCCACTGGACAGCTGTAACTTATGTGACGGGCATTTAGATGAAAGCATTACTGTGCAGTCTGCAGGGAAGGATGGGGGCACTGTATAGGTGAAAATTTGAACTTGCTAAAAATGATGCATTCACATCTGCTGAACCAAACCCAAATACTGCAAGTTTAGATTTTGTAAATAAAGCGAACTGGCCAGGCAAGTCTACATATTCCAAAACCCCATTCCTGATACACAGACAAATGGAGAAAACCAGTCACAGGGAAACAGATGATCAACAAGATCCATTCTCAAATAAAATGAAATAAAATAAAATAAAATACCTAGATCTCATATAGCACTGTTCAGCTGTAGATTTCAAAATCACTTTACAAAGGAGCTTAATATCATTATTTCCATTATACAGATGGGGAAACTGAGGCACAGGAAGGGGCAGTGACATGCCCAACCCTTGGGAGTGGTAAACAGAAGGAAGGCTGGATGTGAGGGAGCAACCATTGAAGAGGATTTTGTGACCCTGTACCTTATCCCTGGAGTACAGGTAGTAGAAGAAGGTTGGCCATGGTGAACTGACCAGGAAGATTCTGTATTCTAGTATATCCAGCAACAGGAAAATAGACTATCAAAGGATTCTACAACCGAATGCCAGCTCCCAACAACCCAAACAACTGGGTGAGGACAGATAAGACATTTCAGAATATCTCATTACCCTTTCTGCTAGTGCCAGAGAATTGCAGTGGAGTATGAGGGAGTTACATGTATTTTTATTTTATAAATACATACCCCAGTTCACCTAGAATCATAGAATATCAGGGTTGGAAGGGACCTCAGGAGGTCATCTAGTCCAACCCCCTGCTCAAAAGCAGGACCCATCCCCAATTAAATCATCCCAGCCAGGGCTTTGTCAAGCCTGACCTTAAAAACTTCTAAGGAAGGAGATTCCACCACCTCCCTAGGCAACACATTCCAGTGTTTCACCACCCTCCTAGTGAAAAAGTTTTTCCTAATATCCAACCTAAACCTCCCCCACTGCAACTTGAGACCATTACTCCTTGTTCTGTCCTCTTCCACCACTGAGAATAGTCTAGAACCATCCTCTCTGGAACTACCTCTCAGGTAGTTGAAAGCAGCTATCAAATCCCCCCTCATTCTTCTCTTCTGCAGACTAAACAATCCCAGTTCCCTCAGCCTCTCCTCATAACTCATGTGCTCCAGACCCCTAATCATTTTTGTTGCCCTTCGCTGGACTCTCTCCAATTTATCCACATCCTTCTTGTAGTGTGGGGCCCAAAACTGGACACAGTACTCCAGATGAGGCCTCACCAATGTTGAATAGAGGGGGACGATCACGTCCCTCGATCTGCTCGCTATGCCCCTACTTATACATCCCAAAATGCCATTGGCCTTCTTGGCAACAAGGGCACACTGCTGGCTCATATCCAGCTTCTCATCCACTGTCACCCCTAGGTCCTTTTCCGCAGAACTGCTGCCTAGCCATTCGGTCCCTAGTCTGTAGCTGTGCAGTGGGTTCTTCCGTCCTAAGTGCAGGACCCTGCACTTATCCTTATTGAACCTCATCAGATTTCTTTTGGCCCAATCCTCCAATTTGTCTAGGTCTCTCTGTATCCTATCCCTGCCCTCCAGCGTATCTACCACTCCTCCCAGTTTAGTATCATCCGCAAATTTGCTGAGAGTGCAATCCACACCATCCTCCAGATCATTTATGAAGATATTGAACAAAACCGGCCCTAGGACCGACCCCTGGGGCACTCCACTTGACACCGGCTGCCAACTAGACATGGAGCCATTGATCACTACCCGTTGAGCCCGACAATCTAGCCAACTTTCTACCCACCTTATAGTGCATTCATCCAGCCCATATTTCCTTAACTTGCTGACAAGAATACCGTGGGAGACCGTGTCAAAAGCTTTGCTAAAGTCAAGATACAATACATCCACTGCTTTTCCTTCATCCACAGAACCAGTAATCTCATCATAGAAGGCGATTAGATTAGTCAGGCATGACCTTCCGTTGGTGAATCCATGCTGACTGTTCCTGATCACTTTCCTCTCATGTAAGTGCTTCAGGATTGATTCTTTGAGGACCTGCTCCATGATTTTTCCAGGGACCGAAGTGAGGCTTACTGGCCTGTAGTTCCCAGGATCCTCCTTCTTCCCTTTTTTAAAGATTGGCACTACATTAGCCTTTTTCCAGTCATCCGGGACTTCCCCCATTCGCCACGAGTTTTCAAAGATAATGGCCAATGGCTCTGCAATCACAGCCGCCAGTTCCTTTAGCACTCTCGGATGCAACTCATCCGGCCCCATGGACTTGAGCACGTCCAGTTTTTCTAAATAGTCCCTAACCACCTCTTTCTCCACAGAGGGCTGGCCATCTATTCCCCATGTTGTGATGCCCAGCACAGCAGTCTGGGAGCTGACCTTGTTCGTGAAGACAGAGGCAAAAAAAGCATTGAGTACATTAGCTTTACCTGTTTGCCTGTTTGATATTATCCTGACAGACTGCAAGGAGTTAAATCAAAGGAGGCTGTTGGGGGGGGGAAGGAAACAGGATATGAAACAAGGGCAAAAGATAAGGTCTGGCCCAGAGAATACTAAGGGTCCTTGAGGAAACAATGGGGAAATGATTAGACCTTCCCAGACCTAAGCCTAGGATCAAAGAGGGTATTAAAATCTTGACAATGCTTGCCTATGGAAGAAGGGGGATTGAGTGGGCTGTCAGCAGCTGCTGAGGGAGAAGATGCTGACAGAGACACTGAGAATGAGACAAACTGAAGCAAGCAGACTGCCTCTCCCAACTGAGAGGTGGGAGTAACTGGGTTGAATGGAACTTACCAAAGCTTGCAAGGTAAGATTAAAGCTTAGGTAAGGAAAAATAGGTACATAGGTCTTTTCTGTTTTTCTTTGTTTGTTTTAACTCTTTGCTCTGCATGTTTTGTACCTTTTGGGTGAATACATAATGATTTGTTTTAAGGAAAACTGTTTTTGAGCTACTTTAAGCAGCTGCTGTTACAGACTCTAGGAGGAAACATGCTTACAGGAGCTAGACACAGGTGGGCCTGTCATATTAACAGGGTCAGGAATCAGAGAGGCTGCCACCTGGAGTCCAGTCCCAAAGTAGCTGAATTACATGGTCGACCCTTGAGAAAGATGCAGGAAGCCAGGCCTGTCACCTAAGAGATGCACTTGAGAGAGACAAAAAGAGAGGTCTAACATGCAGCTCAGCCTGAAGCCATGTCAATGGTACATTATCAAATCACCAGAAGCAGCAGGAACAAGGGGAAGAGTTCTGGATTCCACAGTTCCACAAAGGCATGGGTGAGTGGTCATCAGACCACGCGCACTGACAAATTTGGGCAGAGCTAACTTTGATTGCTACACCAAGTCAGCCCCCAATAAGTGTGGGAAGGAGCAGGCTTGCTTTCAACCCCAAAAGTTTACAGAAAGGTAAGATGCCCCAAGAATTTGCAGAAAGGGCCTTCTGGGCACTCTGGCAATCATGACGGCAAGGAAACCTCCTGGGATAAGTTATCATGGGGGAAAGCAGGCATACCAACCGTCCCAAATGTTGCTAAATGGGCTCCCTGGCTGCACCTAGAAGTTCAATGAAAGGAATGCTAAGCTTTTAGGCTTCTCAAAAAAATGAGACAGGGTAAATGTAGGTATAGTGGGAGGGAGGGTAGTTAATTAGGCTAAGGACCTCTATAGGTGTCAGATATTTGGATTAAACAAATGCAAATTCCAACCCTTTGTAGGGATTTTCACATTTGCTTACTCAAGTCCAGGGCTACAAAGAGTAAACGCTTTGTGTGATATCACCTGGGCCAGTAGAGAGACAAGGTTAGTTTAAAACTATAAAGTCATAATACCCTATTCTGCTTCAGCCCCAGCTACAATGGCTCTCAGAGCATTGGGGAAGTGCAGCAACTCTGCTCTGCTGGCCACTGAGGTTAGAGGGCTATGTCCTTGCCAGGGCCTTCCCCAGTGCCTTCACAGAAGCCAGTCTTGAAAGTAGGAATAGCTATATAGAATTCTTGTTACCACTGAGTACAAGGACTCTGTCCCGGTACAGTGGACTTGGGAAGAGTAGTGGAGAAGCTCATAGCTCCCTCTCTCTACCTTGCATACTTGTTTAGTACAATCTGGCCCTGATTAAGTTTCTCAAGATTTGGCCCAAGAAGACAAGACCCTCAAAGTCAAAGTTAATTCAGGGAAGTCCTATGACCTGTGCTATTTGGGAGATCACACTAGATGATCACAGTGGTGCCTTCCAGCTTTACAATCTATGAAATATGAAAATCAAGTCTTAGCAGATCTGCAAAGCAACATTTTGCTCACAATAGGATAAAATTCAACACAATAGTTTTCCTGATCTGTTAATACTTGGAAATGTCCAAATAAAAACTCTTAGTCCTTAGCACGCTCAGTCACTAATTAACTAACCCTCCCCTCACAACTGCTCTCTGCGGCTGGTATTGTACAATTTACAGAGGGGGGAATGGAGGCAGGTATGTAATTGAATTGCCCAGGGCTACACAGTAGATCAGTTAAACAGCTGGGATTAGAATTCAGGAACTCCTCACCCCTAAGATCAGGATGCCTGTATTTATTTCTTCACATCTAAACTGCAGAAGCAGCCAAGTGGTTTCTAAGAAAAAAGTGATCTGAAATTAGGTTTATATCATAACTTACCTTTTTTTGCCTGTGCCACATCTTCATGCCTCCAATGTCACATTTGTTAAAAGACAGGCTTATTATTTTCTATGGTGCGGTCACGAGGACTTCAATAGCTCAGACATACGTGAGAGGTTTTTCGCAGGAGTGGGTGGGTGAGATTCTGTGGCCTGCGTTTTGCAGGAGGTCAGACTAGATGATCAATAATGGTCCCTTCTGACCTTAGTATCTATGAATCTATGACATGCAGCACATATATAAGAGGCCTGCAGGGCCCTATGTGTGCCCTTTAAAAGGATGCATACTGCAAAAATATTTTCCTGTTATTCATTGTTTAATTTAACCAATAATCCAGAGTAAATTGGATTTATTCTACAACTGAAGGGGTGTATGTTTTGAATCATTTATCAAATATTTAAAGCTGAAGCAAGAAAATACTCATTACAATGAAAAAAAGAGGAAACTGTATTCTAAATTTCCCAGTACATTTTTCAAGAAACAATGAAAATACTTTTACCCAAACTTTGGTTTACTTTACTGTATTCTTTAAAAAATTACCACTATCACTACTGTAGCCGAGATTCTATTACACACAATGGCCCTAATCCTCATCAACCAGAACTCCCATTAAATCTCTCAGAGTCCTGGCTGGCTCATCCCTCAGGCCAATGCTTTATTAATACACTGGTCTGCTGAAGTCTTTTGGAAGATTTATACCCTGGAGGTCGAGCAACAATAATTCACTACCACCTGAGGTCTGACTGAGCTATGGGAATAAATATGTAATGAAATTGTCAGGATAGTTTTTTAATTACCTTACCATACACAGTCAAGTTTAAAATCTTTGGCTTCAAATAAATATCTTTTTCCCCCTGTTCAACTAAATAGCAAACGAACAGAAAGAGAGGTTACAGTTCAATTTCTCATCCACTTTTGTCAGTGTCTCAGCCAATGTTTCCTCTCCTTACACACATGATTAGTCCAACTGATTTCAGCGGGGTTACTTGAGTGAGTAGGGTTTGGTGTTTCCTAATTCCTTGTCCGTATACGCACCAGCTAGATGTTTTTCCATGGTCTGCAGTTCTTTTGCGGCTAAGGAGTCTTTCAGGAGTTTCTGGCTTGGAGACCCTCCGTTTCTGACATACATGACATCCACGTCCCAAACAGGTTGATACTAAATGCAGGTAAAAAGAAAGGGGAAAACTAGAATCTTTAAATGTAGTTTTACATTTATATCTAAAGTATTAAAAGAAAGTTGGAATGATATGTTCTCCTAATTTAGGTAATTAAATGGCGCTTTAAAGTTTAAAGTGCAATTAATAAAAATGTTGGCTTTATATAAAAATATTCATTGTGAAACACTATTTATTTTAAGGTACAAATGGGTAAGAGATGGATTAGATTAAAAATATCTAGTAGTTTAAAGCAAAGATATACCTGCATCGAAACTGGTGCTCAAATTGAGGCAGCATTATCAGACCAAATTCTGCAATGTTTTACATGCTGCGTAGTCCCATTGACTTTAGTGGGATTGCACTCACTTTAAATCAACATAAAATGTGGCCCAATATCTCTGAAAAGCAGCACTTCTGGAAATATCTCTGCATTTCCTGACCAACATTTCCAATGCTGTTGTATCATTGCAAGAAGTCTTCCTGTCAGGAAAGGTAACTAAATCATGGCAGCATTATACGCCATTTGGAAGGGATCTTGACAGGCAAAATACCTACCCAGTCATTCGACTATTGCACACTGTGATATTCAGTTACCTTCAGGTTTTTGGAACTGTTCAACATGCTTTTAAAAAATGTCTTCAAAAACATAAAACTATGGAGATAAACTTGATAGGTTTTTTTATCTGTTTGTTTGAGATAAACTAAAACATATGACCAGATGTTCAGGTCTTAGTCATAAAAACAATGAGCAAAAAGATTAATTAAAAACATATCAGAACATAGAGTTTACTTTATTACATTGCCAAAAATATTTCATCCGAAGACCTAGTGTTTTTTTAAACAGTAAAAACTAGTTGTATGTACTGTAGTTACCTTTGCTATTTTCACAAGAAATAAATATAATTCTTCAAAATACACTGTTATACAGAATATTTTATATTATTTCAGATCTATTCAAAACAATGAACACCACCTTTTAAGTATCCGACTCTTGTGAAGCATAAATTCTTTGCTAGATTTGACCATACAACTTTAGAATGCTATGCTGATAAAGAAAAATCTAAAATTTTAAGGTCCAGATTTGCACAGGAAAGAGAAACTGGCCATATATTAAATCATATGAATCAACACTATCAAAGCTGTTCAAGATTTTAATTGGCATATTTATTTAGTGATGCTATTTTTTGAATGATGGTACCATTTTCAGTTTTCAAATTTGCTTCCATAGCACTCCCATTTTAATTAACATTATTCCTATTTGGTCCCAAGTGGCAAAGTAGAATATCTGGAGAAGACCTTAAACTATACAAATGTAGATCTGATTCTGCTAATTTCAGACATATGAATAGCCCCCACTGGTCCTGATCCTGAGAGGTTTTGAGCATCTGCAACTTCAGTGGCAGCTGTGAGTTCTCAGCATCAGACCCAATGAACTCATTAGGACTATCCACATGCATGGAATTACTCACACGAATCAGTGTTTGAAGGATCAAGACCATAGTTATTTAGGGCCAGATTACAATATTTGTAGTTCTGTTGAATAACACCTTATTTTATGAGCAGTTCAATTAAAAGCAATGGTACTACCCAGGGCATAAGGAGCTAGTAAGTGTGTTCATTGTGGGGCAAGGGATCAGAATGTGGCCCTATGTTATAGTTTTATTATTGAGTATTTAGATACATTTTCCTTATATAAATGTCCATGTATATGTTTGTGTATGTTTATGTATGTACAGAAAGACACACACACACACACACTGCATATGTCTTTGTAACTATAGAGAGTCATACAATTATGCACAGAGACTCCTACATGAAGACATACACAATTTATGTGAGTAGATATATAAACGACAGCAATATGTATGACTTAAAAAATATACACCCATATATTTCCATGCATTCACTATATACCCATACACATTTTCATTTATCCAAATTCTTCCGTCAACATATGCCTTCAACTGCCAGTGAAGTTAATGAAATAAATGAGGGTAGAATCTATCCCCCGGTTTGTGATCAGTTTATCAAATGTTTTTGCAACCCACATACCTTCTGGGTGTGGTGTTCTGTCCCATCTAATGGTACCGAGACCACTTAGAGAGAGTTAAATGAGTCTGCTCTACAGCTTTAGCTAACAGCCAGTTGGCTTTCCGCTCATGCGGTAGAGGCTCATGCACTAAGCTCCAGAGGCCCCAGATTTGATCCCGCCCGACGACGACCGGGGTCTGTCGGTGTTACACTTTGTCATGTTTTGACGGAAAGATCTAGAGCAGTGGTTACTAAACTTGTTCGGCCGCTTGTGCTGGCTGCCGCTTCCCACAGCCCCCATTGGCCTGGAGCAGCGAACCACAGCCACTGGGAGCCGCCATCAGCCGAACCTGCGGACACGGCAGGTAAACAAACCAGACCAGCCCGCCAGGGGCTTTCCCTGAACAAGCATCGGAACAAGTTTGGGAACCACTGATCTACAGTATTTGCAACACCACCAATATCAGTAACTACCAGTCAGGCCATAATGTGCCAAAGGCCAAAGCAATACTGCATCATTACTTACCAAGTACACGAGGCACTGAATATTTGAAATTTAGTGACAAACATTGTAAATAACCATGAACATAAATAGCACCATATAAATACATTCATTTGATAACGATATGAATGAGAATGAAAACCAGCACAAATAAGCCAAAGGTTATTATGATAATAAAATGTTGTGACTCTTGTGAGCGTTCTCTGATGCTGTGCATTTCAGGGACATACCAAAGTAGGTTTCTATCATTTAGGAGGCAGAGCTGGGATAACAATTTTCCATAAACCCTTTGAATGGAAATGATTTATATTTTGAGGGCCACATTCACTTCAGAGTTTGCACTAGTGTAAACCCTGCTAAAGGTCCCTAGTGTTCCCAGCACACAGCTGTTCCAGTTCCATATGTTGAGGAGCCAGCATGGCCTGAAAAGTGGATGGTGATGCCTAGAAAAGGGGGCATGACCACAGTGGCAGCATCCTCTTAAATGCTGCTAAACCACTGGAGACTTTATGTGGCTCTAGCATGATTTAAAGCTGCCCCTCCCCCCTCACAGAAAGCCTTAGGGCAGATGGCAGCAATAACACTATGTAAATTAAGATAAACCCTCAGGGTTGCAAGGCACTTTTGCTGGTGCAGCAAGGTGTAATTTACACCTCCCTGTGCCACTTTACAGAACTTTTGGCCAGGTATAGTACAAGCGGACCAATACAAACTTGCAATCATACCATAACTTTACTCTGAAGCATAACAATAGTGGAGCCAACTAACCTCTTGATCTCCTTAAAAACATACTCCAGATTATTTCTGTGCAAACATTACAACTTCAGTTCATTCAAATTTTAATCAACAGTGACAATGGTAGATCCCACTTATTCCTTTCAACCTGGTAGGTTTGGTCAGTGTTGGATATAAATGTTGGTGTTTTTAGTTTATTTAATATCTTCTTTGCCATTATGGTTCCAACCTATGCCTTATGTTTAATGTTTCATTATATTTTACAAATGGATGTTTACATTAACAAGGAGTTTTACATCTCAATACAAGGAAATTACTGAAAGAACATCCTTGTCATTTTTACTTATGGAAATCACATTGGGCCCCATTCACCAACTTTGAACCAAGGCATGGTGATGTAATATAGCATCAGAAAAATGTTAAAGCAATATTGTCAAGAGATGTGCCAACTTTTAAGGTCAGCCATATGGCAGTATTTTGCTAAGGTTTTTTCCACATCTTCATTATGTCTTCACATACAATCTATTTATTTTGGTATTCTTTACTTAGACCACTTAGCCAACAAATACAAAGGAAGAGGCCAAAATTTAATCAAGGCCTTAACTAATTCATTGCATTTTTGAAAAATATTGTAATTTAGTGGGGCTGGAGGGGGTTAGGGGAAATCTGCTATAGTTACAAATTGCTCATGTTAGCAAGAGTCGTAGTAGATGCTTCAGTCATAGTACATGCTTCAGACTTTAGCACCACATTAGCTTGGTGCCAAAAGTCATTGATGATATTCCTGTTGGAAGAAATATGATACACATTAAGGTTCTGATCCTGCAATTCAATCTACATATGTGAAGTCCCACAGATATCTATGGAGTTCTGCTCAGGTGTAGTGATCTGATGCCAGGATCAAGGCCTAAGAATTCTCAACCTCTAATATAACATGCTTTACCAGAACAATGTAGGACACTCCAAGAGGAGAAGCTGGCTTCCAGCAGAAAGCATTCCCTCATCTTTTAAGAATGCCTTTTATCAGAAATATAGAGGAGTTTAACATGTGATTTTCAGGGAGTATATTTTTAATTATAGACCACAGCATCCCCTATGAATTCATAGAATAAGAAGAGATTTTAAGATGTGGAGGTAGCCTGCCTTTGATTGACAGCTTCCCTGCAGTCAAGAACAATTGGCTCCAAGAGCAGCTTGCAATGCGTAATTTTAGACTGAGGGAGGATAAGAGTATAGAAGACAAATAAAAGATAAAGAAAATTTCAAGTGGAACTGTCTGGTTGCAATAAAACCAAGGTATTTAAATGGAAAATGCAAAAATATTAGAATTTGCCTAGGATTGAATTAGTAATTAGTTCCCGACAAGTTGGAAATATAAATAATTTTTCATTGAACTTTATGTTATGCATATTTTTGTTCATTAAGTGAAAATTTTACTGGAAGCTTCAGGAACTAATACCACAACAAAGAAAAACACTCATAAACTTTCTCATATGCAATTTGCCAATTCATATAAAATTAAGCTTAAATAAAAACATTTGTCACAGATGCCTCCAAATACAGTCAAATAATTCCATTTTTCAACAAATTATCTGTGAATGTGCACATGTGATTAATCCTGACCAGGAAGGTAAGAAGGATGGTTGTTATTCAAGTAGCTAATCTTTCTGCACAATATCACATGAAAGTTTTTCACACAACTTTCATTTTTCTATTAAAGTTCACCAACTGTTTAATCTTTCAGTTTCCACAATCTGCTCAAGCACACAGGGTGAGCTAGTCAACTTGGTTCTTAAGGTAATTTAAAAATAATAATCCTCCTCAAAGCTTTGTTGCATATTGGCAACCACCTCTAATCTCTATCTTCAACATTAGGACCCGTTCTACTTGAAATACCATGTAATTGAAATTACAAGCTTTCCGCTCTGCATGGCAGCCTGCCAGCACATTGTATACCAAACATACAATAAAAAAAAAAAGTTGAGCTAGTCCTTTCGACACTGAGGTTTGAGCTAAATTATGACTAGCTTTCTATTTGCAGAAATAAAATACATGGGCACCAAGGAACTACCCATGCTTCAGTATGTGAAATGTAAGCAGAAGATTGATTTCATGATGATTCAGACTGTCTTTTAATCTTTGTTATTTTGGGGTGGAAATCTTGGATTTGTGTTGCCAAAAATATTAAAGTCTTAAAACTAGGATCATCACTGGCAAAAGAGTAGCCCTTCCTACATTTAAAATTAAATTTAAAAAAAGAGAATGTTTGGAAACTTTAATTTAAAATTAAATTTTTAAAAAATCTTGAGGCTTTTTAAATTAAGATAATTTGGGGCTAGGGATGCACCCACCCTTCCGATTATATGGCTAATCCTGCAAAATGCTGAATGTCTCCTCAGAGATGCTAAGCACCCTCACAACCTCCATTGATCTCAGTAGGACCTCTTGGAGCTGAAGGACTAGGCCTTTAGTTCTCTTCTAGAACTGGGCATGCCTTGGAAATCTAGTGGTAGGATAACATGAGATGATATTTCTCCCAATACCATTCAACTGGATCAAAATATAGCAGTGTTGCTCAGACTGAGGTTCTTTAATGTGTCTCCTGCAGCTCTTTGATATGATGATATTAAAACTCATGATATTAAAACACAGTGTGATTTAATTATTAACAAATCAGGATAAAATAATAATACATGGTCGGTCATTTTGCTGAGAGAATAATGTGTATATTTATTTAATTTATTTATTTATATAAAATAAATTATTCTCTCAGCAAGATGACCGACCAGGTATTAGTATTATATATATATATATATATATATATATATATATATATATATATATATAGTGCTTTTACCCACCTTGCTTTGAAACGGGAGTAGACGAAAGCCACCTAGGGAAATTTTAGTGTGTGGCAGCAGAGTCCACATGGACAGTTAGTGCACACAGGCCAGTGCAGGACAGATTTACACTCCAGTTTGCCATCAATTAAGTGTTCCTATAGACAAGCCCTCAGTCAGACATGCTCCAATCCTGCATTATGGAGAGACAGTAGTCTCTTCATAGTTAAGGTTGTAACCAGCTTTACATTATAATACCTGATTATGACACCTCAATAATTTCTGCAAAACTAAACCTGAAGTGTCTTAAATTTCAGGTGAAGCAGTTATGGTGGTTTTGAGATATGTATGGTACTGATAAAGACAAGGGGACACTGAGGACAGGTGCTTTTGAAAATATGCATTGGAGTAATGCACAGTCTTAACAGTGTGCATGGGTGATTACATTCTTTACAAAGCATGCATGGCTGCAGTTTAAGCTTTGCAGAGCAGCTGAAAGTGAGGGTAAACTGAGAGGCATGGACTCTTAAACTCCTAAAATCAGCAGATTATTTAATGGCAAGCAGCCAGGACACCCAGACATAAGCTTCTCAAGGTATTATCACTGAGGTGCCCATACCCTATAGTCTTTTAGCTCCTCAGGGAATTTTCAACAGACAGAGTCAGGACACTGCCAAGCTTCTAAGCTCCACAGGGCACTTTCAGCAAGAGGTGACATTCAGCCTGCTGGCTACCTGAGTTCCACATGGCTCCAGTCAGGGCAGCACATGAGTTGCAGAATTGAATTCCCAGTCTCTAAAATAATTGACAAAAGAAAAGGAAATTCAAGCACTGAGCACCCAAATGCTGGCAGGCATGAAAAAACATGAACATCCTATTTAGCTGGTATTATTGGAGACCAATGGTATGGGAGTGTAACCCGCAAGGAGATTACCTAGATTCCTGGGGCTCTGTCTGCTGGCAGCTCAGGGAGAGGCACGCTGTCCCTGGTAGGGAGAGGGAGCCACTGCAAACTCCCAGGGAGTTCAGGAAAGGGGAGAAGCCACATTTGAGTCAGTCTGGAGCCAGCCAGGGCAAGGGCAGGACGGGCTGTGAGGGGAGCTGATGAGTCCCAGGCCTGCATGCAGGGTTCCCCCGGAGAAATGGCCTCAAGGGACCTGAAAGCAATATGCCTCAGCTGGGCTTTTCCTTCTCCCTTGATGATTCCCAGTTTGTAGAGTTTTGCTGGGAAACTTCCCAGCCAGGCTGAGTTAGCCCTCCAGCTCCCTAGGTGAGACCAGTCACCACATGGTCAGTTCTGAGCTGTCTGCTAGTTCGGGGCTGCTGCCTGCTGTGTGTGTGTGTGGATGCTGGGCTAGGAGACTACAGTTTGGATTTTAGTACAGTTCTGTAATCTGCACCTTGAGCCCTGCACCCCTTTGTGGTGAGGGGAAATCCTGGGATCGAAGCCACCTGATTCCTGTCTGAAGAGGATCCCTGCCAGCAGAGATCAGCCCCTCTGCAGTGACTGAGGAGTCCAGAGTCATCTCTGAACCTGAGGATCATTCATGGAGTTTGAGAGTGCACCATCTTTTAGCTAGTCAGTCAGGGAATATGTTTTGGGGACCCCGTACTCCCTGAACTGTGTCCTCAAACAAAGGAGTAAGGGTTTGGGGATTTTATAACCTGCTGCATATTAAACCTGTGGAGGAATTTACCACCACCTCTCACTTGTGAGTCCTTTGAGCTGTGCTGAACCCAGTCAGCCACACTGCTAAACCACTGCAGAGATGAATCTTGTAGTCATAGGCCATCAAGGGCCCCCGCAAAGTACGCGTACCAACAGGACAATAACCTTACATTTGCTACATTGAGTCACGTGACTGAGGAAAGTCACAGTTATTAGCAGCGTGGGCACAGGTGAACCTAAAAATAGTGTTTTACCCTGTTACATTTGTCTCCTGTTTAATATAATTATTGTGTTGAATATATTGTATGTGTTTGTGTTATTTCTTAGAAGTCTCCAACTATCTGGCAAGTAAGTGAGGATTACCCTGTGGTTAGAATTTTCCTCCCAAGCTGCCCTGGTGACCCTGCCAGGAAGGAGCAAGGTGGGTGGAGGCACCGCCAAATAAATTCAAAGGAAAAAATAAAGAAGATACACCCTGCTGAGTGGGTGGCAGGATCGAGAAGAACCCAGACCTGTCCATCAAAACCTGTGAGCAGATTGGCATTAAAGAAGGTAACCGGGTGGAGAGGGGGCGCTACAGGAGGAAAAAGCCTGGTCAGCGCAAAAGCAGCCATGTTACACTCAGAGCTCTGCTATTCACATGCTGACACTTGCAAAAAAGTGTAGACACTATACTAAGTAGCCTAACAATTTACTTCAGTTCAGGGAGACAATGTCTGTCAAAGAATGGGACCTGGAGACAGCAGGGAAGACAAACTGGGAGTGAACAGGGTAGGGACAAGGAAGGACGGAGGCCAAGGAGGCCTCTGTGTTGCTCGGAGCAGGGGAGCTGGGACGGAGACACCTGTGGTACCATCAAGTCAATTCCAGGAAGGACCCTTTCTGACAGGTGACCCCAAGTACAAAACCTGCAGCCTAGCCCAGTGGCCATGACTGTAGGTGGGAGGAAAATGGATTCATCACTCTCACTTCCACCTAGTTCTTTATATTCCCAGAACTGCACCTGCATTTCCACACACAACTATTTTTTTGCCAATGTGTGCTTTTGGCAAATGTGTAAGTGAGAAATAGGCAACTGTGTAAGTTTTAATCATAGTGTTTGCTATAAAACTTATTGAATGGTGAAGGCAGAGGTGTGAAAGAGGCAAATGTTTCAGAGTCTGGCCTCATGGTCAGAACAAGAGTCAGCACATGGAGCAAGCAACTTAATTAAATTCAGTTTCACTGCCAAGAAATGGTATCCATATTCAGCAAAACATCACTACAGCAAGAGACACGATCATTAGAAAATTCTGTCCATTTCACTCTCTGGCCACAGAGTTTAGGTCAAAGTGTTCAGCTAAAGGGTGAACTTTAGAGACTTTAAATATATCTTTTCTCTGACCTTTCATAATATGACATGACAATTTTGAAGCAAGTATCTGAAAAAAAAACAACAACAAAATTATAGCACTATTCCATTAAGGAAGATGAAACTGTCCCGTTGCTTATTTTTTTAAGCAGGAAAATTCACAGAATTATTTGAACAGGTCTAGTTTGGGCACAATGCTTTTACGAAGGAAAAACAAAAAAGAGTTTGTCCACGATTTAAGAAAATAAAAATAAAGCCTTTGAAAGCTTTTGGAGACCTGTGGGACTTCCAGTCTGACCCATCAGTCAGTATCTCACACACATTTTCCCTAAAGACACTCTCCAAAACCCAATGCCCTTAGAATCCTATCCTGCAAACACCCACATGAGTATATATAGAATCAGAGCCATTGTATATAGAAACATCACATCAAATGGTTGACAGTGTACTAGCTATATTATTATTAATGGATCATTTTTGTTTTGTACCTTGACTGAGTCTTACAGTATCTAACAGAAATGAAGTGACACTATAATAGCTGATGGACGTATTAGTCATGTAGTAGTTTGTGTAATAATATTAATTAGATCTGACACAGAGATTGAAATGTTAAAGCCAAAATTCAGATTTGAGTGCTTAAAGTTTATCAGTTAAATCCATGTTTAGTTACCCACAAAAGTGAACTGATTTTCAGAGGTGTCAAGCATTTGGAGCTCTTGTTGGTTTAAGCAGGTAAAAGTTGGTCTTAGAACACTGATGGTGCTACATAAATAATATTCCTTTCAGTTCACACAGGTGCAGGGATGTGCCACCACTATTCTCAGTGCAGTATCAGAACCTAAGAATAATTCTTATTTTAGGCCCCAATCTTGCTCAGTGCTGACCCAATCCAGCAAAGGGTTTAAGCATTATGTTAAAGTACTGAACACTGAGCACATGAGTAGTTGGGACTATTAACATGCTTAAAATTAGGTTCATGTTTAAGTATTTTTCAGAACTGAGCCTCATGAGAAAATAGTGGAAAAGAATACCAAAGTATTTGCAATCAAATTCAGTTATATAGCATTGGAAATAGTCATATTTAATGTACATCAAAGAGTTCAACTTTTAAATCTAGTGTGTGTGTGTGTGTTCTCAATAAACCAGCAGAGCAAACAGGAGAAAAAATATTTGAAGTAATAAACCTCTATAAAACAATTTATTGGGTATTTGTTTTCACAGTAAGAAATAAAGGGCAAAAAATGCCTTTTGCAGTTGGATTACTTTCTTTCCCTTTGTTACATTTGAATTGGGTTGACTCACAATCATTTTTTGAAGAAAAAAAATGTTTTTATGTCAGCATGCAAGACAGAGTTGAGTGAGTACAAAGACTTGCATGAAAAACAAAATAAGCACAAGGCCTGCTTTTTCCAGGTTCTGAAAAGGTAACTGCCATACTACATGGTGTTAACTGTCCAGTTCATGTGCCCCATTTTTTACCAGTACATTTCTTCTTATATTTTATTTTTTAGTTTCTAGATTAATTCTAGCTCACTGACTTTTTTTTAAAGTTTGCCATGAGAAATATTTTTGCAGAATTTTGCTATCTTGTGGGGGGGGGGGGTGGTGAAGAGAATCCTGTCTCACTGCAAAATTGCATAAGCAAAAGCCAAGCATTTCACCTTGTTACCTTTCTTATATGAAATGTATATAAAAGCAGTGTGAATGAGAATTTCCAGCTGAGATCACAAACTGGGAAAGATCATAAAGCGTATTTAAAATAAATTTAGTTTTAGTTTGGATACAACAGCAGAAAACTGGAATGGTGGGAAGATCACGTTATTGCTTAAAATACATCAATTTATTTGTCATTAGTATTTATTATTTGCTTAGCACCAGTGTGTTTTATGTTGTACAATAGATAAAATAAAGTCCATCTGTCCCCAAAAAGTTTATAGTCCCACAAACAGTTACTACTGGGAATAGTACTTACTACTGTGAGTAGCCCTACTGAAGTCACACTAGTCTTATATTGACTATTCTCAGTTACAGGTCCTATCACCTGAAGTAAATGTTTGCAAGACTGAGCCCCAACAGATAGACAAAATATGGGATGCATTGGGAAATTCAGAGATTGGGATAACTTAGTAACTTTCTTGTTTGTTTTCTGGCGATTGGATATTAGGTAAAATTCTACAGCAAAGAGAAAGAGAGAGACCAGTAATCTTTAGATATCTCACTTTACAATATGCCCTTTCCAGTTTTGACATACAACAGACTTGACAGACTAAACAGAGTACTTCACATTTGACTCTTAGAAAATTCATTAGGGATGAAAACCTAAAACATTAATAATAATAGTTTATTACTACTTGTCAGAAATTTAGCTTGCCATGTTCTTGATTGTAAAACAGCAATGTAAATGTATAATTTATCCTATCCCTTTAAGGGTCCAACAAAAACATAACGAGGTAGTTTTTCAGATTGTGTACGTTGTATTCAATGGAGCTATGACAATTTATACCAGCTGAGGCCAATATTTTCAAAGTACAGGTATGGGCATTACTTTAGGCAAGTCCAAACCAAAAGGCTAAATTGTGGGTTCCAAGTTGTGGATATTGAAAAGAACTCCTTTAGCTCTCCTCTCAGTTCCCACTCTTTGCCAAAAGACCCTTCTTCTCTAAGGTTGGTTGATTTGTCCCACAACAGGTCATTCTTATTAGGGGAGGAGGAATTAAAACAAACTTGTCAAATACAAATAAGGCTCCAGAGAAATTTCTGCTAAAGACCAGTTTAAATGCCAAAAGATTCATATTACTGCACTGGAAGACATCCTTAGCATTAAATTCGGCATTAGCAGATTTAGCCACTCTTGAGTAGGGGGAAATCCAACTGTGACACTATCATGGAAAAAATGGTTCAATTTCTGGGAAGTCTTTGATTAATATAGTTATTGTTCTCTTCCCCCGCCCCCTAAGCTTTTACATGGTATGTATAAGTGTTTTTGACGTTATTTAAGTGGAAATAAATCAGTGTGTATATTTTGAATAGATTATTTTAAAGTTACTGTATATTTTTTATTCTCTCTTATTAGTCTGTCTTAGGTATTATGGTAGGGTGGTCAGGTGCCCGGTTTTCGACCGGAAAGTCAGGTTGAAAAGGGGACCTGAGAGTGTCCGGTCAAATCTACTGACCGGAGACTCAAAAGTGCAGTTACTGATGGGGGGAGGTGGTGAGGTGCTGGGTCATCACACTCCAGCCCCTACTCAGCCAGGGTCGCCTCCTACCTGTGTTGGGTGGCTGCAGCTTCCAGCCCTGGCTCCGCAGGCAAGTTCCTCCTGACCCAGGCAGTCGGGGGAGAGGCGGAGGAGGAGTCGTAGGAGAGGAAAGCAGTGAGAGAATGGGGGAAGGGAAGAAGAGGAGTGGACTGGGTGGGGCCTCGGGAGAAGAGGCAGGGCCTCTGGGGAAGGGGCAGGGCAGGGCTTTGGGCAGGAGAGACAGGATGGGGTGGTGCCTCGGGGAAAGGAGGCAGGGCAGGGGATGTTCTGGCACTCTGCTGGAGTTCTGGTTTTTAAATAATACCAAGCTGGCAACCCTATACTATGGTGAAGGGGATCCTATAAGTACCTATGTGCCTTACATTATTTAATGTGCGTATTTGTCCTCAACACTCCTGGTAAGCATTATCACCATATTTTACCAATAAAGAACTGCATCACAGTGAGTAACTTACCAAAAGGAAGTCTTTGGGGGAGCATGGAATTGAACCTAGGTCTTGAGTCCCAGACAAATGCCCTACCACTGGACCAACCTTTCTTTCTTCAGGATATCTATGTTTTAATTGTAAGTGTAACTCATTTAAACTGTGTTTGGAAAAAACACACAAAAAAGTACCCATTCACATTCCTAGCTATTGTTGTAAATCATAGTCTTTAAAATGCAGTTAAACACAAAGACAAGGTGATGAATGACAAGCAGAGCTCTAAATGAGATATGGGTATATGAAATACACAGTTACATCTACATCTAAAATAATCAATATGCAAGGATGTAAAATGCTGTAGCCTTTGTTTGATAAACAGATTGAACTATTTTCCTTCCCTGTCTCTTCCCTCCTTCATTAAATTCAATTTTAAAAAATGCTGGCCACGGAAACCTGTCCTCCTCACCCCCTGCTACAATTTTTGCCAAGGTGGAAAAATTAAAAGTGATAGTCATGGTTTTCGACTCAATAAGAAAAAAAATAGAAAGTGAATTTATTACAATGCTTGCTGATAGCTCCATGTGAAGCAGAGCATAATTTGGAAAATTAACAGGCGCCTCAAGCCAACCCACAAAATTCTCCTATTCCTTTGGCTATACATCCCTGTTCCTATCTATCTTACACAGGTGTTGTGAGGCTTAAAATCAGTTCATGTCTGTGAATTGCTCTGACATCACTGGATGTAAGGTACTGTAGGGCTAAATATTATTTAGTATTATTAGTATTTGTTAAGTGGTTGTATGATCACAAACTACAAAGGCGGGAGGGGTAGCTCAGTGGTTTGACCATTGGCCCACTAAACCCAGGGTTGTGAGTTCAGTCCTTGAGGGAGCCATTTAGGGATTGGGCAAAAAAAAATTGGGGATTGGTCCTGCTTTGAGATGATCTCCTGCGGTCCCTTCCAACTCTGATATTCTATGATATGCTAATTCTTAGCAATAGAGCCCTTCTTTCCTTAGCCAAAACAACAACTAAATTGGCTTACTTACTTTTCACTTTGGGGAAGGGATTCATTACATCTTATCTGCATTTAAGGGAGATAACAAAATAGAATTCCTGTATGTGAGCAACACTTATTACTTCATAATATACCAATATGAAGCTTAATTAAGTAAGTTTCTAAACTTCACCAGTAGGAGGCAGTTATTTACTTTTTAGTTTAGTTTCTGTTTTGTTCGCTTGAGAAATACTGTAGTAATTTACTTGGGCATACTCTACTCTCAGTCTTTACACATGGCCACTTTGGACTTCAAATAGTTTTAGCTCTAATTATATTTTCTACAACCTTTATAACATTCTCCTGCATTCCAAAACAAGAACTTTGTTTCGAATTTTATCAGATTTAACATTTCATCTTTTAAAAAAAATTAATCTGATACTTTAAACAAGTACTTCTTTCACTTTTAATGGTTTCCTAGCACTCAATATCAAATGGCCTAAATTGTACTGAGAGATATTAAATGCAAATTTCATAACTAAATTTAGAATTAGATTAATTTATTGTCATCAATAAAGCAAAAAATACCAAGCTAGTGAAACAGCTATTTAACCTTCCTTAATAGCAGAGGAGTTGTATACAATGCTTTGGATCCACGTGTGGAACTTCCACTGCTCTCAGTCGTAACTATGTTGCCATTAAGACTCGTATGGTTCCAAGTGTACAGGAAAAAAAATAGTTTCAAGGTAGTATATCTCCTGCCCCAATGAAGGAATCAACATTACCACAGAATTCGTCATTCAGGTATTATTTTTCATGTATACCCTTCAGCTTTATATAAAGTCTTATTTCAACAGATTGTTTTGGCAGGTTGGTACATCAGTAAATGAAGATACTTACAGGTCCTTTTATTTGAGATGCACTCTCAAATTCATCAGCATCCTCCATCAGTGTTTCCACCCCAGGCACTGAAGCTGTTCCAAAGAGGTAGAAAAGTAGTAATGTCACATTCATCTAATTAATTAGAGTATAATGAATCTCATAGAAAATGTAAAATCTGTAAATTAACTGCCAGGATGGTAAATGTGACTACAGAACAAGTGTTGGGTTTAAGTTATACTTTGTGTAGATTTTAATGCATGTCTAGGTTTGAGCTCAGTTACTGTGTGTGAATAATGGCTTGGTAGAATGTGGGAGAGTATTTCTAAGTGGATTAGGGTGACAAAGAACTAAATATAGCTGCCAAGATGTCTGCAGCTTATTATTTTTACTATTAGTTTAACTATTAAAACAAAATCCTGCTTGTCCTTTAGTGTGTACAGTAGCACAGTTAAGCAGCTTTAATTTAATCAAACCAATTTAGACTCCCACTGGAGTGCTGTTAAAAGAGAACATCCTTGGAAAACAGAAATGCTAGCAGTCTTAGAGGGTAATATTCAGAAACCGCAAAGTATAAGAATTGTTTTCCATTAACATTAAGAGACAAGTGTCATTAGAAATTAAATTATACGCTGAATTCTGCATGGACTTATATCCCACATACACCTCTGCTTCATTAATTTCAGCCCTGAATTTGGCCATAACAGTCTCAGATGAAATAGTACGTACATGTTTAAAACTAAGCACATCTACCCTACTTATGCTAATAATTAACACCCCTCATTTAAATACTTCTTCCAATACATCAGAATGCCAACCTGAAAATTTTTAATAGATCTACTGTTTACAGGAAAAGAGTTTATACAACATTCATTATAGCCTTTTTAAACACTCCTAGTTAGAAATCATTTGTTGGTTAATTACATGGAGCAGAAAATAGAAACCAATAATGTATAGGAAAAGGGGATTGTAATTTTCACAACAAAGAATTGTTTGTATAATAAATAGACAGCTAAAGTTGATTAAACTCACTAATTACATTATATCACACAACATAATCTTTACCCCAACACAATAAACCTATAAATACCGCATACGTACTGTGTATAGCAACATTTATACTATTTTTCTTCTTTTCAGAGTGTTTCAGTTAAAATTGCCAAAGGAAACAAATTCCCTCCTGTACCTTGGACATTTATGCAGCTAAGCGCCATATCGTGAAGAATCTCATTTTACATTATACTTGTATCAACTGCAGCAATATTTTAGCACTAGATGCTTCCCATAACAATTCATGCTCTTTATTTCTTTCACCTTAGCAATTTGTTCTCTAGTACAACTTTTGTATTTGATTCCCCATGAAAGCATGCACTGACTGTAAAGATATGTTTCAATTCAAGATGATATTTTTCATTACAGTTTTCACATTTAGGGCCTGTTCTCCCTGGTTTCATGGGGACTTCTTGCAGAGTAAGGTGCACTTCTTTACATGAGGGGGCCAGGATCACACCCTTATTAGTTGTTAAGTGAATGCTTTAATTGCTGCAGCAAGTATTCCTCAGTATTCAAGCTGAAAAATCGCAAGCTGGGGGGGAGGGGGTGAGGGAATATTGCTTCCCCAACAGCAGATAGCATTGTGACAGCAATGGGACTCCTGTGGTCCTGCTGCAGAGCAGACGAGGAATGCTTTGCAGAGTGTCTTCACCACCATGGACCCCAGCTGGGGACATGCCAAGAAAAGAGCAGAGGCTGGGGTAGTGAATCCATGACAGACCTGTGGAGGATCTGCTTCTCCCCACCCCTAACCTCCATGGAAATTCCTGTAACATAACCTAGGGACACTCAGGCTGTTTGCTGTGAGCAGTATTTGGTACTGAGCTATTAAATCCCTCTCCTTATCATTTTTAGTGAAGATATATGGTTCCATGCAAAGATAAGAGTTGATTTATAACATTATTACAAAAGTCTTGTATTCTAAAATCTTAATACTGAGGGTCTAATTTTATTAACATTAGATTAGATCATCCATGAATCCATTTAATTCAACAGGGTTACGCTAATGTAAAACCCACATAGTAGAAATCAAAATTAGGCCCTGAATTCTCAGTGAACCTAGTTTAGTGCCTAATGCTGCAGCTTTTACTCACATAAGCAATCCTGTCACGAATCATCACATTGACTTAAGTTGGCTGAATTGCATGATCCTGGATTATTCATGAGTATGGGTTGCTGGACCAGATATTTAGCGAATTCATTCTAAACCCAATACATTCTAAAATGTACAAGAGAAGTATTCCAGATCTAATAAGTTAACGTCATGCCCACTATCTAAGTAGCAGATCACTATCCAAAAACAGAGGCATGCACTTTGATTTTGCTAAGCACCAGCACTGTGCTTGTGTATTCTGAATCAATGGTTAGCATCAGCATTTCTCAGTATATAACTCTTCTCTCAGCAGGGAGTACAGCATGATTAGCAGTGATAACTAAGAACAGACAATAAACTCAAATTACATTGGACAAGCCTGATTTAAAAAAAAAAAACAAAAACCCTAGCAGAAAGGTTTATCTTATGATGCATTCTCATAGGATGTAACTAAAAATTGGAAATGTATTCAAATAGCTCTGCTTAGTATTGTAGGAGTTTTCCAACAGTATTTATAGATTCATAGATATTTAGGTCAGAAGGGACCATTATGATCATCTAGTCTGACCTCCTGCACAACGCAGGCCACAGAATTTCACCCACCACTCCTACAAAAAAAAACCTCACACCTATATCTGTGCTATTGAAGTCCTCAAATTGTAGTTTAAAGACCTCAAGGAGCAGAGAATCCTCCAGCAAGTGACCCGTGCCCCATGCTACAGAGGAAGGCGAAAAACCTCCAGGGCCTCTTCCAATCTGCCCTGGAGGAAAATTCAAAAGATTTTCTACTGTTTGGAGATGATTATCACCACATATGCAATACCAACTGCAGGGAAATATAAGATATGGAGAAATCAGGCTGTACTGTAAATATAGTAAAGATTGATCGGCTGGGCAGCTATGAGTTTCATGCCTATTTCTGGATTGTGCCTACTTATGAAAGAGTCATTTTTCAATCAAAATATATTGCTAGTCAACACTTTAAGAAAAAAACATTTTAAGAAGAGAATATTTTGCCCAGGGAATGCCATATGAGGCAGAACATTTCTCAGAGAAGCCCTTGTTAAAATTTTGGCAGTACATGACTGCTGCCATCTCTCCTCTTCCCTGGAGGCTATATTTTTTGTCTATCTGGGTTGTGGGTTGTTACTGTGCAGCTCCTTGTGCACAAGAGGCAGAGATGTGTGTGGGGTAAGGTGGGGGTCCCTGCCCCACTTGCCTGCCAATTACTGAGGAAACCTGCTCCCTCCTTCTCTTTTAAGTATCTTTGGAGAGGAAGCACAGGATTTGGGGATGTCCTCAATTCCTCCAAATGCCCATCAGAAGCAGGAGTCTCCATCCCATAGCAGGAGTGTTTTGTCATAGAGTCATAGACTTTAAGGCCAGAAGGGACCAACATGATCATCTAGTCTAACCTCCTGCACGTTGCAAGCCACAGAACCTCATCCACCCTCTCCTATAATGGACCCATAACCACTGACTGAGTTACTAAAGTCCATGTTGCCCACCTTCTGCTGCTAGCACCATGCATGGCCCTGAAGGGGGCAACTCAGAGTAGCCCCACCTGGCACACATCGCAAAATGTTCAATAAAAGAAATCAACTTTGGGGAAAGGCAATATTATCTACAGTAGATTTCAGTTGAGTAAGACATATGCTAATATTTATGGGTCCAATGGAGATATCCTTCTGTGACAGCATGGCAGAGTGCATTATTGGTTTTGGACAAGGGTGTTTGGGCAGGGAGGAGGAGAGCTAACCTCCAAACAAAAGCGCAATTTTCTATTTAGTGACACATACTCAGTTACAAATGCTGACACTCACTGTTTGCAAAATGAGGGTGAGGAATGAGGCAACAATTGAAGACTATCCAAATACCAGCAGAAGATTTAGGTTGCTATTGTCTCCAGTTATCCAGGAGGGCAGACATTCAGTGAAATAAGTAAAAGTAGATTTGTTACAGTCCACAGTAGTTCTGTTTTGTTTTGCTTTTATTACCAGGCTCAAAAATGGCTTAACTGGTGGGGACTGATAAAATTCAAAAAGATCCACATCAAAGTTGTTTACATCTAGACATTTTGTACCCAAAACTGTTCCAATCTGAGGGGCTACCTCCTTCCCCATGACATAACTGCTGTAGCTGAGATCAGGCTAGACCCCCCCATTGGTATGAAAGTGAGAAGCCTGCTGGCAGACCATTCACAAAAAGGCCCATTTCCACTTTTCTCCATCCTGGCCCAAAATAGCCCAAACTTGTCCCAGGCACACCACAAAGCCCATATGTTGGTGTGGGAATTAGAGGAGGGCTCAGACAGTTGGAGGCAGGATTTCTCTTGGGAGAAAAATGTAGGTTGCCTGCTCACTGCTGATTAGTATGATCTCAATGCACAACCCTAATCATAGAAGTACTACTGCTCTTTTGAGCTATTGCATAACTCATTTTTATTGTCAAGGATGATCAGTGCTGGACAAGCATTTTTTGGTGTGGAGTTTAAATCTAAATGTATTTAATTATTTTTTGACTACAATATATTATTTGACCCCACTATTTCTTCATTATTATGTTTTGCTGTGAAGGGCAGCAGCACATATATTGTATAACTTACCATTGGAATCTGATGCCGCTTGCTCAGTCGTCTGAGACACTAGTGAGACATCCTCTGCCGTTTCTGCCAAGTTACCTCCTTGCAGTCTAAATGAGGAAAAACATGTATGTAAACATTATGTAATATAGATTTCTGAATTGTTCTTTCTGAATTGACCTGTAGATATGAGACCGGGGTACTTTATTCCTGGCCATATCCAACCACTTAACATTCCAAATATTAAAGGACAATATTAGCTAGAAAATAGATATTCATGATTCAAACATGCAAACTTTCATTATCCACATTATAGCCTTCTCTGCCCCCTGCTTGAGGTCTTAGTGCCCTGACACCTCTGTGCAAGGAAAACCTGTTCAGACTGGCTAGCAACAAGATTTAGTCCTCCAAAGCCTAGAATGGCCAGGAGGAGACACTGACCAATCGGGAGCTAGCTGGCCAAGTTAAGAAGGCTTGCCTGGTTCGTCTCAGGGGGCAGTTCTGAGTGAACGTGGGAAAGAAGAGGAGCTCCTCAGTGCTAGCCCAGAACCCAGGGGCAAGGTCAGAGCCTTGCCTTCAGGCACCACCGCTAAGTGCTTTCCTTTGAGTTTTGTTTGTTTATTTAAAGGCACGGAAAGCTAAATT
Source organism: Eretmochelys imbricata (assembly GCF_965152235.1). Taxonomy (NCBI): domain Eukaryota; kingdom Metazoa; phylum Chordata; order Testudines; family Cheloniidae; genus Eretmochelys; species Eretmochelys imbricata. Next base: position 59,797,290 of record NC_135573.1, read on the forward strand.
AAGAATTTATTATTTTGTTACTTGACTGTTTCGAGGATGATGCTAAACTGATGGCACAGCCCACCCTGCTTCAAGCTTCAAGAACTTGTGGACTAAAGCAGGGAGTGCCTGTGGTGCCATGGATGGCCCTGAAGGGGACACTACAGAGTAGCGCCATCTAGCACACATCCCAAAATGTTCAGTAAAAGAAACTGACCCTGGGGAAAGATTCAACTGAAATCTCCCGTACATAATCTTGTAAGACTTGTGCTAATATTTATGGGTCCAATGGAGATATCCTCCAGTTGGGGATATTGCCTTCAAATGTCTTGATATGCTACTAAGTGCTTAATGTGAATTTGGGGTTTTTTTTATAACCCATTTAAACCAATCAGAAGCATCTCTCTATATGTATTAGAGAGACAAGGTGAGTGAGAGCTTGAAAGTTTGTCTCTTTCACCAACAGAAATTGATCCAGTAAAAGATATTACCTCACCCACTTTGTCTCTCTAATATCCTGGGACAGACATGGTTACAACACCACTGCATATTTTCAGTTATACTTTTACAGAAGAGAAAATGTGTGTAAAAGCACCTTCTTTTTTCAGTTCCCTATGCTTTCCTCTTTGCGTCTACAGACTGCAATCAGTGTCTCAGCAGCACTTTTTAGGAATAAGTGCCCTTTTTCCTTATGTTTCTAATCAAGTGCTTAGATGAGTCCCACTGGCCCTCTTCAGGCTCCTCTGAACCCCGAGTCTTGTTTTCATCCTTGGGTAATGATTTGCAGCACTTAATCGCATATAAATGTCAATTATCTATAGTTAATCTTAAATGGAGTGATGTTTATTAGAACATGGAGAATATTAAAAAACAAATTTAAATTGAATGCATTTAGCAGAGTCTAGGAACTACAACGTTCTAGCTCACTGGAACAAAATCTTGAGGTTACAAGCACAGAATCATATCTAATTAAACTCTACAAGAATGTCCCTCTCTCTCTCAGTGCTCACTCCCTCACTCTGTCATTGTCTCACTCTGACCTGGTTAATCCAAGCCATACTGCTCTTTTTCTTACTGGCTGGTTTTCATTTCCAATCTCAAAGTAATCTGAGGTCATACAGCTATTCACCCTCTCCCCAACACCAGTTTGGCGACTTTGTTTCTCCTCTTGTAACATTTGGGTTGTAAGTTATCTTCTCTTTGTCTATTGTTTTCTAGAAGATAGCATCTTTAGCCATTATTTTAATGATTTTGCCCTTATCACCTTTGTGATAGTTTTTGTTCATCTCATAATGCCCAATACAAATCCATGAAAACCTTCATTTGAAGTTGCTCCAGACGGTAAGAACATAACATTTAGAAATATCATTAGGGCTATTTAATGGCTTCAGTGGTCTCCAAAACAGAAGCTCCATAAGTATCCCGGGTTCTGCTTCAGCTATTCTGAACTCAAGTGTTTTCCATTTGGAGATAGGTGCATTTTCAGAAGTGACTTTGGTACTTAGGAGCCTAAGTTCCAATAACTTTCAATGAGATGAAGGCTCCTAAATCAGTTAGGCTGAGCAGAGCAAAGATCTGGGCCCCTAGTTCTAGGGCTATAGTAACTTCCATTTCCTGAAGCAGTTGCTTTTCCAATAGGGCAAGGAGAAGCAACATGAGAACAGGGATAAGGACTGATCAAAGACAAGTTTGATTGGTCTTCACATCACCAACCAAATAGCTCTGCTCCTCCTGCCTGAACAGTAGATGAGTTGTCCGCTTCACCCCCTTACACAATGAACTGATTTTGTTCACGAATAGGCCACTTGAGTATTGTCCTATGCTATCTCTTAGGACATATGCCCCATAGAAAGGTACACAAGGTCTCTGCTCAGGACTAAACATTCAGAGAACCATTCCATAGGAGTTTTTGTATGGAAAAATATTGTTTGTCATAATCTGGATTCCATTCCAGCATGCAACAATGTATTTATTTAAATATATCTGACATGTTGACATATATTAAAATGGATTTTCGTTTTGTAAAGTTAAATAAATATACATTAGATTTACCAAACTCTTCTTAAAAGGCTAAAAATCACACAGCTCCTACATATCTTCACTTATTGAGTGCTAGGATTAAACAGATTCTTTTACTGTGTGCCTTTTCCTCTACAGATTGCAATTATTTTGTTGCTACACCAAAAATATTGTCTTTTAAGTGCTAAAATATTTTTCCTTTGTCCTGAGGTCTCCTAAAAAGTTTTTCAAAGTTTTTATTGCCTTCATTTTCGATTTTTAGTGGTTTTGGTAAACACAGACATCATCCTTATACAATATGTTTTAAATTTTATTGTATATCTCAAACTACTGAATCAAACTACACAGTACCTCAGATCACAGATGAACTCTGTCTCAGTTCCTCCAAGAAGGCATTTCTATCTAATCTACTCTATTTCTTTGCATTTCTAAGTGTTGCTCCCATAGTATTTAGATGCCACACACTAAATTATGAGTAGCATCACATTTGAAAAAAGGATCAGACTTGCTACTCCTTTCTTGGTTTATGCTGCTTTCCTGTTGATTTATTCTTGCTGAACGTCTTCTAAGGGGAGCTATGTTACATCATGCTGCAGCCACTATTAGCATGGGAAGCACTGCACAAAGACCTCTGTTAATTCTTTAGGATCTGATACTGCAAAGGGATTGGCATGCGTAGACCCTTGATTTTGCATGCAGTTCCACTGACTCTGATTCCACACAGGACTCAAGGTAAAAACTCTTCAGTATAGGGGTCTTAAGCCCTGATTCTCTTTGCCCTTCATCTTGCATAGTCTTTTACACCAGTGCAAAGGGGATATAAAATAGTACCAGGCTGATTTGGTAGCATTTTACAATCGCTCTGCACTGGTGTAAATGATGACATGGGTGCAGGGCAATGGAGAATCAGGCCCCTTGTCTGCAAAGCATCCAGAAAGTGAGGAACCCCTAACTAGTAAATACTTCTGAAAATTGTGCTTATCTGACAGTGTGTCCTTTTAAATCTAATTCAGGTAACAAGACCTTTCTGAAATAGCTGGCTGCCCTCTGGTGTTACACGTTATTTTCTTTAATGTGGGTCAATACTTGATTCCTAATATCCAATATTTTTCCACATCCACACTATCTGTACAGTGATCTCCTACAGTAGAGGTGATTGGTATAGTTTTGTGAAATCAGCTGCATTTGGGTCTCCGAGAGAGACAAATGTAGATACTTCTACTGTATCTAGGCACGCAATGCCATTTCCTTGGGCCCAGTTGTTGCCTCTGCTAAAGCATGTGGTGGCGGAGGCATTCCTTAAGCACCTTACTCAAACCTTTATCTATCCAGAACCAGAGGATACCAACCTGGTGCTACCATCCCCCTGCCTCTCCTGGGACCAAGCAGAGGAAGGGTTCTGGAAGTTGGCCTGGAGGCAAAAGGGAGTGGGAGTCCCTATTCTCTATGGCAACACCCCCTGGCCAGCCTGGAGATTTCTGTGCAGAAATTACAGTGTTATTGCTATTCTAAACTGCTGTGCTAAGCTTAACTTCTGTGGAACCCCTATGTGGTTGCAGCTGCAGATGATGTAAACCAAGGCAGGATTTGGGCCATAAAATGTATTGAGAAGTTGTAAAAAATTCTGAACTGCAGCATATACAGCAATTTGTATAAATATACAAGAATTATTACTTCTCAGATTATGTACAACTGAGGGCCCAGTCCTGCAGTACTTACATAAGCAAAAGTCCCAGGGATTCCAGGATCAAGGTTTGCCTGAATAAGGACTATGAGATCAGGCCTGATAGAGTTGCATAAGATACATGAGCATGTACGTGAATCAGTGCAATACTGGCCCCTTGCACATTTAGAAAATAAGGCGATATAAAACCAGAAGTAACAATGTTAGCTACATTCCCTCATTGAAACACTTCTATCAAAATTCCCCATGTCCACATCAGAGGAAGGAAAGACCAATTCAAAAATTAAATCCAAGGTTGTAATTAGAGAACCTTTTTATCGAGCACTTTGAAAAACTTATTTTCATACTCTTAAAAATAAAATAAATAATCTATAAGCACAGTATTATTTGAAAAATGGCAGTGATTAATGTAAGCAATAAGAAACATTAGTTTCCTTTTAAAATCCAATTACAAAAATATTTCTTTTGACTTCCTATCTTCTGAAAGGGTGATACACTCTATAAATGTTTCTGACACTTACACAGTATATAATATTGCTGAAATACTGAAAATATATTTGCATATAGATGCCCTCTTAGCTACAGTGCTAATTATTCTCTCAGCATTGACTGACGCACTAAAATTGTAAGTGACTACTTCAAGCAAGACAATCTTTTTTTAAATCTTATCATATAAAGTTTACCCTGCAAAGTGAAAAATTAACCACCACAATCATGGAGGTGACACATAACTGCACACTATAGTCCTGATTCAGCAAAGCACTTAAATCAATTAAATTATTTGCATGTTTAAAGTTAAGCGCATGCTTAAATGCTTTACTGAATTGGAGCCTCTGAATTTAGGGTCAAATTCTTTAAGATACAGACTGCAACAGGAGCATTCATATTATCTAAACAGAATGCAGTTGGATATTAAACTGACCAGGTGCAATTGCCTGAGATGCAGCCTCTGCTTAAATGTGTACTGCTAAACTAAAATAAAAATCTGAGTTATTGCTTGAATTATGTTGCAAACCCTCCTACAGATGAGGCTGTTGGGAGTATTCCGCACAGAAATTAGTTTTGGCTAATACAATACAAAATTATTGTTTCTATTCTCAAGGGCAATTCCTGTGTGGCAGGAACATCCCAAAATGCATTGTTCTGTGATATCACAACTACCGAAAGTCACACGGCAACTCCTGCGATTATAGATGTCAGAGATGGAAAAGACCTCACAGAATTATTGACTTCATGTCCTTTCAAGTACAGGAGGCAGTCCCCTAAGAAGCATCAGATATTAAACTGCTACGCTGGTTCCATTGTTACAAACCAAAAGGAAAACAAGACAGACTAATGGGGAATTAATATTTCATCTTTCCATTCTCAAGATGGCAAGATGCAGTAGGGGGATTTCACAGAGATTAAATTATGTTTTGTTTTCCCATTAGTTAATGGCCTAGATAGTGGAGGCATTATGAATATGCATTTGGGATAACTCACTCTTAAATTTAGATATACAGTTCCTGTTTCCTACTGGCCCAGCTGAAGGAGGGTGAGATAAGAGAAAACATCTCTTGATAATGGAACATCCAATTGCCAACAAGAATCAAACTTCCCTTGTCACTGGGCTATGCTAAAATGGGGGTTTCTAACATCTTCCAATCCAGGGGTCCTCAAACTTTTTCAGTGTAAACATCTTACTAGAGAGATTGACTCATGGATCACCTAGAAAACCCCCCACCCTCCATTCTGTTGGCCAGTGCACAAATGGCATTCCAGGGACAGCTTCATCAAACCTCTCAATATAAAAGTTACAAGAAAACATTTAATGCATTATGAAATGTGTTTTACTGTTATGTAGCAGCTGGAAAGAAAGAGAAAAGCCACCACCATATGACTAGTTAGCTCTCCATTGACCACCATTCTGACAGCCATCACATGAGTCACCAGTTTGAGAATTGTTGTTCCAATCTAATTTCCAGTTCTGACATAGTGTTGGGAAAGTGTTGTTTTATATGTGGGGTGAACTTTGACTTCTTCCTTTTTTGTCAGACAAATTCAGAAGGCTGTTTGTATTTTGCAGAGGGATTTAGTTTCCCCATTTTTCATATTAGCTTTAAGGCCTGACTTCACAGAGAACTTGATCTGGCATTCTGGAGTCTACACTTCTGAGATGTTTCCTTGCTATCGGTTTTTACAGGGAAGGAGCATAGTCTAGTTGACTGAGTATGAGACTGCTATTCAGGAATTTCTGAGTATTAATTCTTGTTCTGTCATGCATGCCCAAAGTTAAGTATCTAAATCCGTATTTAGGTACCAAACTACATGGCCTCATTTTCACAGTTGTTCAGCTCCCACAAGCACCTTGCCCAGCTATATAATAAGGCTTATGTATGTCGCAAGGATGTTGTGAGGACTAATTATGCTTTCAAAGTACAATACATGTATGAACTATAGCACTCTATAATGAACATAAGAATCTCTATACTGGGTCAGACCAAAGCATCATCTAGCTCTGTATCCTGTCTTCCGTGGCATTGGCCACGTTCCCCAGAGAGAATGAACAGAGCAGGTAATCATCAAGTGATCCATCCCGTCACCCATTCCTACCTTCTGGCAAACAAAGGCTAAGGACACCACCCCTGCCCATCCTGGCTAATAGGCATTGATGGACTTATCCTCCATGAACTTGTCTAGTTCTTTTTTAACCCTGTTATAGTCTTGGCCTTCAGAACATCCTCTGGCAAGGAGTTTCACAGGTTGACTGTGTATTGTGTGAAAAAATACTTAATTGTGTTTGTTTTAAACCTGCTGCCTATTCATTTCTTTTGGTCACCCCTAGTTCTTGTGTTATGAGAAGGAGTAACTAACACTTCCTTATTTACTTTCTCCACACCAGTCATGATTTTATAGATCTTAATCATATCTCCCCTTAGTCATCTCTTTTCCAAGCTCAAAAGTCCCAGTGTTATTAATCTCTCCTCATACAGCAGACATTCCATACCCCTGCTCATTTTTGTTGCCCTTTTCTGAACCTTTTCCAATTCCAATATATCTTTTTTGAGATGGGGCGACCATATCTGCACGCAGTCTTCAAGATGTGGGTGTACCATGGATTTATATAGAGGCAATATGATATTTTCTGTTTTATTATCTATCGCTTTCTTAATGATTCCCAACATTCTGTTCTCTTTTTTTGACTGCCGTTGCACATTGAGTGGATGTTTTCAGAGAACTATCCACAATGATGCCAAGATCTCAAGATCTAATAATGGTTGAACACTATTATTATATTACTGGTCTATCACACTTCTTCCTATCAGGGAAGTGTTTACAAATTAGAGATTCTGAATACAGTCATTTTGATAATTTGTGTTTTAAAATATCTATATTTTAGTGTAAATTTCATGTCTCAAATCCCTCAATTTCTTTGTTATGAAGGTTTTTTATGGCTCTGACAGAGAAGCTTTGTTATTGTGAGTGAGAGGCAACTGATTACTGCCTAGAACACTGAAAAGACTTTATTGTTGTACTGTACATAAACTAATTTAATGTTCAGTTAAGATATGGTAAATTATTGTGCAAGCCCATATTTATTACAACGATTTTAAATCCCTATGAGACCTTTGAATAAAAGACATTATAAAAATCAGTAATAAAAGTTAGATTTTTCAAAAAGACCTATTCTGTAACGTAATCCTTGCTTCTGCAAGAGCAAGATTGTTCATTACAGTACAACCTTCCCTTTTTTCAAATCCTTCCTTTACATCTAATGTTCTTCTGCAGATCCTTTCAGTGATCGCTCCATGAGACCTATTTTGCTTTAAGGTTGAACAGTCAGCCAGTGTATCATTTGTTTCGAAAGTGCTGTCAGCTTTAATTAGATGACAAACTTCTTGAAGCAGATCTTTTCTAAGTGTGGATACAGCAATGACCATGCTGTCAGCAGCACACAATAACTAATCAATTATCATTTTAATAAATACATGTTGTAGGGCTTCAGCGTACCAGGATGAAAGTCCAAGAACAAGATTTTCGAAGTAATGTCGGGACTTACACACACCTTCTGACATGCTGCTTTGAACACCTCAGTCTTGATTATAAACAGTAGCCTCCTTTTTTGTGCTTGCAACTTCTGAGGACAGGTTAGGTAAATTTTGATGTTTAGTGCTTGATACTTGAGTGTGCCCCAAAATATGGTACTCAGAGACAGCTTCTTGAGCACCTCCTTGCAGCTGGGTGAGATACTGTAATCTTTTGCCCATTCCTAGCACTCCGTAGGTTGTTGACCTAATCACCTCGGTTGTCAGAGGCCTTGGCCCTCCAGCTGGCTCACACAGTCAAAACGAACCCCTTACCAGGTATTAGAGTCTAATAAATTAAACAGTATTTGTCCTCACTAGGATCTACAGCCCTGACTCTGGGCCCTTTCAATTCAGCCCTTTCTTCAGGCTCCCAAATAAGCCCTGTCCCCTCTTGAGGTTTATGCCACTTTACCTGTGGCCCGTGGGGGAAGCATAAAAACGGCCATACTGGGTCAGATCAATGGTACAGCTAGCCCATTGGCCTATCTTCCGACAGCAGCCAATGTCAGGGAATGAACGGAACAGACAATCATCAAGTGATCCATCCTTTCTCATCGACTCCCAACATCTCACAAACAGAGGTTAGGGACACTCATAGCATGGTGCTGCATCCCTGCCCATACTGGGTAATATCTTCCAGGAACTTATCTAGTTCTTTTTTGAACCCTGTTATAGTTTTGGCCTTCACAACATCCCCTGGTAGAGAGTTCCACAGGTTGGCTGTGCGTTGTGTGAAGAAGTACTTCATTTTGTTTGTTTTAAACCTGCAGCCTATTAATTTAATTGGGTGATCCCTTGTTCTTGTGTTATGTGAAGGACTAAATAACACTTCTGTAGTAGGAAGACAGCCTGAGACATAAGCCCTTGTATTAGAGACTTGGTATAAGGCAGGACCTGCTCACCGAATCTGGCAAGAACAGGGCTAATATTGCAGAAATACATGTTCCTAAGAAGTGCTAGTCACAGAGTACTCATGCAAACACATCCTCATATCAAGTGATTCCAGAACATCCCGATATCAAGGATTGTACAAAAACATTCTCCAAGGATAACAGGAACACACTGATCCCTCCTAAAAGATAAGGTCAGGATGACAGTATGTAATAAAGATGTTTTAATCAAACCAACATATACAAGGTGATGAGTAATACCTAGCCATGTCAGGGGGCAGTAACTATGTCAGGGGGTAGTACTAACTTGTTTGTATTGGGGTATAAAGATGTATCTCAGGGGGAGTATCTTTGTCTGGCTTAGGGAGGAACAGAAAGTCCCGCTGTTCACTGAGCTGGTTCACTGTTACAGGCATACATGTATTAGTGGTCTGGTAGAGTCTGCGGGATATTAGTACTGTGCTGTGTCAACAATAAACCTGATTGGGTGTCTTCATCCCTTAAGGGATCTTGTGGTCATTGCTCGAGGTCTGCCGTGCCAACTGTCTGCACGGGGCTGGGGCAGCACACAGAGGGAACACACACACACACAGCGCCAAACATCTATCAACATCTAACCACAACTTCCTTATTCACTTTCTCTACACCAGTCCAGATTTTATAGTGCAGCCTAGTGGTTGGGCAGGGGTGTGGCAGGTTGGCTTCCTCCTGGGTATTCCTCTTTCTTACTCTGTCTCTGCACCCTGTGGTCTGTCCTTTCAGTGACTTAGCTCTCCACTCAGGTCATGTTTTCAAATTCAGAGAGAGAGAGTGAGTGAGTCCCAAAACAGGGAGATCTTTGGGATTAAGTAAGCAATCCAGGTCTTCCCCCTTGAATCAGGGTCTTATGCTCCAGACTCTTGTATTTTTAAGGTGTTCTCCTAAGTAAGTTCCCTACCAAGGGACAGACTTCCATGGTTGTTCTTCCTTAGGAGTTGATAGGGAAGCCCTGGTTCATCCTCTCCACCTGGCTCCAATCCAGGGTCCATCGGTAGGCAGATCAGGTTCTATGCGGCTGCCTCCTGGGATCACTTTCTATCAGTCCCCTCTGTTCCCACAGGGTAAAGTAAAGAATTAAACACAAAGATAAAGTCTCTAAACTTCAGAGAGTCACAGGTCCCTTTTATGTAGGCTTGGTCAGATCACTAAAGCCACACCTCACACAGCAAAAGTTCATTCTCAGGAGCTCAGAGTGTTCTCAGTTCACCTCCACTGTCTGCTTGCAAGCGAGCTACTCTGCCCTCCTTTTAAACTTCTCCTCCAGCCTGTGCATGCCTTGCAGGTGTCAGGGTGGAGGTGCCTAGGCCCTTAGCAGCTCCATAACTCCTTCCTCTCTTCTGTGGGGTTTGTATTTGCTGGTACGGGCCAATAACAGACTACTTCCCCCTTTGAGTAAGGCAGGAGTGGAAAAAGATGGCACGCATAACAGGTGCTTCTTTCTCTGCACTGCTCCTGGGACAGTGCATTACAACACTACCCCATCTACAAGGTTTGTGGCAAATCCAAAATCTACCCCTTAGTCTTTATGATTTTCCATTTGCTAGTGTTAGGGATGGGGATCGCAGACTGGGTGATGGAACTAGCCACCTTTCTCTTACTGTCACTCTTCCTCAGAACTTGTCACGTTTGATGGAAAAATAGGTCAGTATTGTCTGCCGAGTCCAAATAAGTTCATTGTTTTTTGTGGTACTCAGCTCCAGACTATTAGCCCCTGCTAAGCTGCATTATTCCATTCTTTCATGAGGTTTTCAAATGTGTGCAGTATCTAATAGGATAGCTGTTTATGCAACATCAGTTACACTGCTCTTTGATCATATCTAATGGGTGCTATATCAATATAGTAGAAGAACAGATAGATTGATGGAATACCTTAGGTGCCATGGAGAGAGTGAAAAAGAGACCGTGATCCTATAAAGTATCTTCTTAAATTAAACCAAAATCAGCACAGCAATATTCCAAGCCCTTCTACATATTGCCAGAAATGGTGTCACATGTTTCGGTGTGTACACATTACTGATCTGTGTGGATGCACAGGTGCTGAAGTTTTTGAAAAGGTTCAGGCTTGAGCAAAGCTGATTATTCAGCCAATCGAATCTTTCAATTGGCAAGATTCAGGTTAAAATACATTAGATCAATTCTCTGATTTGCGTGAACTGTGATCCTCATCTAGACAGGGACCTCTCAGTGCTACCATAATGCAATAATAGTAAGTGAAACTGGTAGCCAGGCTGGAAAATGCTATGCAATTTTCCCCAGTGAATATTGTACAAATTAAAAATTCACTGGTGAATGGCACCCTCACAGTGTTTATGGATATTCAGATAGAGCATAAATGTTTGCATAAAGTTTTGCTGGAAACACAAAAAAAGTTCTAATGAACCACTGCTAGTTCACAGACAGAGCCCATGTCTAAACTGCAAAGTTATGTTGACCTACAAAGTTATGTCGGCATACTGCTACCACAGTTAGTACATCGCTTGTGCGCGTGCATAGTTGGTGCCTTGTGTCAGTGGTGAGCATACTCACCAGAAGCACTTGTACTGATGTAGAGTGTACTGATGTAGAATACCATAGGTAGGTATTCCACTGTGTAATTCACTACCATCCAATGCAAGGTCTTTTGGGAAGTTTTTGCAATGCCTGATGGGGCCGAAAGAAGTCATGCACAGTTGAGTGGAAGCCTGAGGTCAATTCATAATGCAGAGCTTTCCATCCCACAATTTCATCTTCATCCCATAATTTTCACACCTTTTTCAAAATCCAACAAACCTGTGTGTTCATCTTCACTGTCCGCCATCTCTGACAAAAGCATGGAGCCTGCACAGTTCTGTACTATTGTCATGAGCATTGTGAGCACAGGGCGCATGATCCTTCAGTATTTGCAGAGCTGCAAGAGGAGCCGCAAGGAACCTGATGATTCCTTGGAGGTTAGACTGCTGTGGGACACAGAGGGAAACAATTCAACGGTGGTGGTGGTATTCATGGAGCACAGTGGAGTGCCAGTTCTGGGCCTGAGAAACAAGCACTGACTGGTGGGATTGCATTGTCATGCAGGATTTGGATGACGAGCAGTAGCTGCAGAACTTTCAGATGCACAAGGCCACATGCCTGCCACTGTTCCCTCTAGGCTGTGCGCATGTGTGCGCACACACAGATCCTAAACCCCGCGCAGATGGCAAACCACCACACGCACAATAATTTGCACAGAAGAATTTTTTTGTGCACACCTCTGTCAAAAATTAGAGGGAATGTTGATTCCTGCTTCTGTGAGCTGAACTTGCCCCAGCTCTCCAGCACAGGGATATCAAAATGAGTGCTTCACTGACAGCTGAGAAGCAAGTGATGATCGCACTGTGGAAAACTTGCAACGGCAGATTGCTACTGGTTAGTCAGGAATCAATTTGGAGTCAGGAAATCACCTCAGGGGCGGTTGTCATGCAACTGTGCAGTGTTATTAATCTCACCTCCTGCTTTGCAGCACTATGATTCTTGGCAATGTGCAGGATATAGAATCACAGAATATCAGGGTTGGAAGGGACCTCAGGAGGTCATCTAGTCCAACCCCCTGCTCTAAGCAGGACCAATCCCCAACTAAATCATCCCAGCCAGGGCTTTGTCAAGCCTGACCTTAAAAACCTCAAAGGAAGGAGATTCCACCACCTCCCTAGGTAACACATTCCAGTGCTTCACCACCCTGCTAGTGAAAAAGTTTTTCCTAATATCCAACCTAAACCTCCCCCACTGCAACTTGAGACCATTACTCCTTGTTCTGTCATCTGCTACCACTGAGAACAGTCTAGATCCATCCTCTTTGGAACCCCCTTTCAGGTAGTTGAAAGCAGCTATCAAATCTCCCCTCATTCTTCTCTTCTGCAGACTAAACAATCCCAGTTCATAGAATCATAGAATCATAGAATATCAGGGTTGGAAGGGACCTCAGGTCCCTCAGCCTCTCCTCATAAGTCGTGTGTTCCAGTCCCTTAATAATTTTTGTTGCCCTCCGCTGGATGTTTTCCAGTTTTTCCACATCCTTCTTGCAGTGTGAGGCCCAAAACTGGACACAGTACTTCAGATGAGGCCTCATCAATGTCGAATAGAGGGGAAAGATCACTTCCCTCAATCTGCTGGTAATGCCCCTACTTTTACAGCCCAAAATGCCATTGGCCTTCTGGGCAACAATGGCACACTGTTGACTCATATCCAGCTTCTCGTCCACTGTAATCCCGAGGTCCTTTTCTGAAGAACTGCTGCCAAGCCATTCGGTCCCTAGTCTGTAGCAGTGCATGGGATTCTTCCGTCCTAAGTGCGGGACTCTGCACCTCTCCTTGTTCAATCTCATCAGATTTCTTTTGGCCCAATCCTCTAATTTGTCTAGGTCCCTCTGTATCCTATCCCTACCCTCCAGCGTATCTACCTCTCCTCCCAGTTTAGTGACATAGAGGCTGGCTTAGCAACAGTGGGGTTCCCAAACTGCAGTGAGGCGACAGATGGCACGTATCCCCGTTTTGGCACCAGACCACCTTGCCACATGAAACAGGAAATTTTAAAAATCATATAAACCTTAATAAGGGAATGGAATTTAGGAAAGGAAAAGAACAGTCAAGTCTATTTCAGATACATATACACCAACAGTGGCTTTCACAGGTGAGTGTATGTGAAGCTGTGATAGTCTTTAATGTCCCCCGGGTGGAGAGGTAGGGGTAGTGCACTGACCCTGGATGCTACTTGGAATGTTGAGGGGGATTATAGGCTTGTCCCAATATTGAGTTGTCTATGGACTGCAGAAGGAGGTGAGCATAGGATTGTTGAACCTCCAGGTCCACCAGAGTATGCAGCATCTCTGTTTGCTGTCTGAGAAGCACAAACATGTCCTGATGCACATCCCTCTTCTTTTCCTGCGCCTTTCTCCTCTTGACTCTGTCCTCCAGGCTGTCTGCAAGGGTGATCCTCAAGGCCCCGGTCTTGTTCTCTGATGCAGCACTGGCTTGCAGGATCTCCTGGTACATGTCATCCCAAGACCTCTTCTTTCTCCTCCTCATGTGGCTCAGGCTTTCTGCCTGTGTGCAGGGGGAGAGCCTGAAGGTAGCTGCAGATACAATACACAGATATATCATTGTCAATGTATTCACGAGGGAAATTAAAACTCAAGATGCTGAACTTACTTCCCTTGCTCCCCCAAAATTGTAATCACTACACTCTCACTTATCCTTGGGTGTGATACAGCATGACGCCAGTCATAGCACCAGCCATAGTGAGTATCGACCTCTGGGGGGAGGGGGGTGTTGGGGGAAATGATGAGGGTATAGCTCAGTTGCATTATTCTAGTTGTACAGGGCAATGGAACTGAAGACTGGCACTGTTTTCCACAGGCTGTGGTGATTTTAGCGAATATCTCACTCCTGAGGGTAACAGAGGCAGAGAGAGCACAGCTGCTGCTGCCCTCCCAATGCCACCCAGGCCCATATGGTGCTAGGCTGGGTACTGTAATGGTGCCAGCTGAAGTAATCACTGAGTGGTATGGGAAAGTGTCCTACTGAGGTGAAAGAAATAATGCAGTCCTTCCCAGAAACCTTTGGCAGAGGATTGCAGAGGACTTAATTTAAAAAATGTCATTGAGATCTCTACAGAGGATTCATGGGACATTCCGGTGCACATGAACACAGTGCTCCGCTTGGCCCCCTCTGCCTACCTGTAGAGGGGGATGAAAAGCAGATAGCAACTCTACCTCCCTTGGTTGTTCCACTCCCGCTTCTATGACAAGTAAAAATGAGCAAATTAAAAGATGTGCCCCCCAAGTAGCAGGGCACCACCTCTGTAATTTCAAAGTAAACTGCATACTTACCAGAGATTCCTTCTCCTGCATCGGGCTTGCCTCGGCTTGACTGGTGGGACTGGCGGGACTGTGGTAGAGTCAAAAACAGGTCTTGGCTCATTGCGCTGCTGGATCCCACAGTTGCCTATCCCACATACTCCTCCTCCTCTTCCTTTATCCACCTTCTCCTCACTGTTCGTGGCAGGGGCCTGTGATTTGGGCTCCTCTGAAGTATCCACAGTGCCGTTGGGGGTGAGTGGTCTCCACCAAGGATAGCATGCATCTCTTTGTAAAAGCGGCAGGTCTGTGACTCCACACTAGACTGTTTGTTGGCCTCCCTAGCCTTCTGGTATATCTGCTGCAGCTCCTTTACTTTCACGTGGCACTGCTGGTGGTCCCTGTTATAGCCCTTCTCCTGCATCCCCCAAGCAATCTACTCATAGATGTCCATGTTTCTACGGCTGAATCAGAGCCGCGCCTGCACAACTTCTTCTCCCCACAGATCCAGAAGATTGAATATCTCCTGTCTACTCCAGGCAGGAGCACGTCTGGAGTGTGTAGCCGGCATGGTCAGCTGGCCAGTTACAATCAACAATGGAGATCTGCTAGATGTGCTCACCAAACCGGGCACTCAGGAAAACTACTTTCAACAATTCACGAGGCTTTAAAGGGGAGGTGGGGCTTTCTGTCTGCCTGACTCCTAGGCAGCTGAATTCACTGCAGTGACCAGAGTGGTCAGCGTGGGACATTGTGGAACAGCTGTTGGAGGTCAGTAATGGTTGACGTACAGTGTCTACACTCTCACTGCATCTGCCTAGCTACATTGACTGTGACTCTATGCTGGCTAGGTAGGTGGTGTTATTAAATTGACATAATGGGGAACTTAAGTCAGCAGGACCCAAATTTAAGTGAAGACACATCCACAGCTAGGTCTATATAAGCTGTCTTGTGTCCAACTAACCGTGTAGTATAGACCAGGCCAGAGGCTTGACCTTTAACTAGTCCTGATTTAGGTTGTGATCCTGAGCCCAGTGAAGTCAATGGGAGTCTTTTCCTTGACTTAATGGACTTTGGATCAGGCCCTTCATGTACAACATAGTTCTGATGCCATGATAATTCGTTGGGGTGTAAAGATCTTTTTGCAGGTAAGCTCTGTATGCTGAACACCAGTCTTCTGCTCTCCTGTTCATTTGTGGATGTGGCTGACAAAACTCTCAACATTCCTGGCAATCACACTGCCTTATTGGCTCTTTGCTTCATTGAAATACTAGGATGCTTAATAGATGCACATTTACTTTCAAGTGCAGTGAAGCAAAATATTCCACACTAGGGCCCCAATCCTACAATTCACTGCACATGAGTTCACTGCTGTGACCATGCAGCACCCCATGGTACTTAATGTGTCATTTCACATGAATCAATTTGCCAGATCTAACCCTTAAAGAACACTGTGGAAATTCAGATGTTTTCCTTTTTATTGACAATGTCTTAGATATCAGCAAGAGTTTGCTAAATTTTGTTCATGAAGGCATAATTCCATTACTATTATGTGCTATCTAGTGCTGAGCTCTTTAGGTTAAAGATATAAAAATAAAATTAAACAAAAATAGGGAGTCAGTGATTTGCTACAGGGGCTATAAGATGCTCAGAAAAAACCTTGTTCGACGTAAACACTATAAGTTTACTGTTTTTAATTAAATTGGACTGAATTTTAGATGCTTTTTTGTTGCCAAATTCACAAAAGTTTGTTTGTTCTTCTTGAATCCCATTTTACCAGTTTTTATCTACCTCTAAGATCTACCAATATAAACAAAGAAAAAAGTTAATTTTTTAAATATGATTCTTAAGTCAATTCTTTGAACTTTATGCATATTGGCCCCAAAGCCATTAAACTGGGGGGAAGGGCAGAGGTTTGCACATGTAGTGGCTATTTAATTTGATGAAATTCCATTAGATGATCTGTGTGAAGAAAAGAAAATTACTTCCCTGTAAGATTAATATTCAGGAAAATACTTAAGTGCTTTCTTGAATAAAGATGCTTTCTTGAATCAAGGCCTAACTAAGAGGAAACAAGAAATTTGGCAGCCAAGGAAATCTAAATTGTTTGGGTATAGAATATATTATTTTTTTTCTTAAAGTTGGATTCCGTAAGAAAAATAAATGATCTTTTCAACACGGTTTTGCTTTTTAAAATTATGTCAATAATCTGATTTCAAGCAACATCACAAATTTCAGTTTTCACAAATATTATGAATGTAACAACAAAAAAGGAAAACGTTAAAGACATAATACATTCCATGATGATATTTCAAAAAACACTCAGACATTTAGCTATGAAAGAGAAGCCCATGATTTAGAGTTTCTTTTTTCTCTGATTCCTTTCTGTAGGTTTAAACAGTCTAAATTTTCATCTGCCATTTCTCGCGCGCTCTTTCTCTCGGACATTGCAGTGTTGAATTAGAATTTCCCTGAGGCAGACACACGCATGACTCAGTGGAGGTAATAGGGGCAGAGATCATGGAACAAAGGTCTTTAATGCCCAAGCTTTCTAATTTTAGGTTGAACAAAAATGTTCAGAACACACATTATTTCCTTGTACCTCTCCCTAGCAACCAACCTTACTGAATCACTCACTTTGCCCCGGGCTACTCATTCCTTATACTGACTTGTCTATAATATGCCAAGCTTATTTTATTCTTTGTTCTAAAAACATACTGATCTAAATTCTGATCTCATTTACATTGGTGAAACCATCTCCAAATTCCTGCTCTCAGTTACCGTGGGGTAAATCCAGAGCAACTCCACTGAAATCATCACTGTAAATGTCAGCAATTTTTGACCCACTCTGTTTATTCTATTATCTTATATAATGAAGTAAAGTAAAATTCACTTTAGTAAAATATGATGCAGCAGTTATACTGAGTGATAGATGATATGATTATTTTGGGAGAAACAAATAAAGTTCTAGGTTACTGTCATACTGCCTGCAGAATGGCTTATGCCTGGTCTACACTTACAAGTTCATCAGACTATGTTAGTCAGGAATGTGAAAAAAATCATACCACTAACTGACATAGCTATGCCAGCAAAAGCCTGAGTGTAAACACAGTTATAAAAAGTCCTTTTGCTAGTACAGTTTATTTCATTTGGAGAACTGGTACAAGCAATACAGGCAAAGTTTTTTTGTCAGGATAAGCTGCGTCTCCAATAGGAGGGTATGCTGGTATAGCTATACTGGCAAACCTTTTCCTAGTGCAGACAAGGCCGTTGCATTAACACAGACAAACTGAAGATTAACAAACTATAAGGAAAAGTGTCTTAGAACTATAAGGACAAAAAATAGATGTACAGAACTGTGAAGTCAATGAGCATTGAGAGCACTTGACACTTCACAAGATTGGGTCACCAGTGAGAAACTCCACAAAATGCTTCAATGTTGCAATAAAAAGAGTGCCATTACTTCTATTTTCATTATGTGCCATAATTCAGGAAATAGTTCTATTATAAAACAGATCATAAAGATATTTGGATTAAAGTTATACAGGCCACTGTTAATCCAAATACAAGATTTTCTGATGTTTAGCTGTAAGACTAGAGAAAGAATTCTATAGATGGTTAACAAAGTTTCCTAACAGAATTTTTGGAGATTAATATACACAGTAACATGGGTAGCTTAGTCCCTGGCTACTACTTATGATATTATGATAGGGATTTGTAATTTCTTTAAATAGGTGGTGCAAAATTCTCAAACACAAGAGACAGTGCTGTTATTGCTGCTATAGGTTCTTCAAGCAGAACTATTCAGTATGTAAAGCGCACACGTTCTGAGCTAGATGCTGATCTTAGGTACACTGAGCAAAATGCAGGAGTAACAACACATCCCCCAGCGTTACTCAATATAGTCCTCATCCTTTTTATACACACACACACACACACACACGCACTTACTTTAAAGAGGGTTGTTTCACATTGCCTTGTAACATATACTGTAGTGGTGTAACAGTTCTGTAACTGATCCACAGAAATAACCGTTAAAAAGGACTCTGTTTGCAATCTGTTCTCTTTTTACAAATTAAGAACATTATTTTTCAGTCCATTTTTCAAAGATCTGTGTGGACAATATGTTGCCACACTATCAATGTCTTATTCAGAGCCACAAACGTCGGTAAAGCTAGAATATTCACTTGCTGAGCAAAAGTTAAACATGGACACGGTCTGAAAAATAACCTTTTCTGTGTGTCATTTGCCTCTTCAAAATGTATGAATGTGGTTCTTTGTGCATTTAAATAAGTACATTCTGAAGCTATTTCTGAGTAGAACTAAAAGTGGAAATACATTTCCCAGAGTAAGGAATCCATAAAGAGAGTGAATTATCTAATCCTTTTACAAGATGGGGAATTAAGCCTTTCTAATAGCAATCTTATCTGCTGCTGGCTTCAAACCATTATCTCAGAGGAGAAAAATTGTAATCTTTGTCAGTCTTTTCAGATTTAGCACTCTTTCTTCTCCTGTGATTTTTTTTTAAGAGCTGCATGAAACTGTTATCCAGCGATTCAGATTCTAGCAAACAAGCCTCTCCAAGCTTGGGAGCTCTGTGCCATTTGCCGAGGATGGTTTGCATCCAGCAGACACACAGAGGTTGCTGATATTCATCACTAGAGTGCTTTAATGATGCTTTAAACAGCACCAAACTGAAAGAATCCACTGACACTAACATGTAGAATTAGCTTCCAAGACACATTACGAGGGCTCGACCTTTTAAATTGAAAATGTGTTTGTGATTTTGGGGAGAAAAGAGGAGTCTCTTTTTTGAATTCTACACCTGAGAGAAAGACAGGGTAAAGGGATGACCACTTGGTATATTTTAAATAAGTCAACCTGTTAAGTAGGGCAAAGTGACAAACAAGGGCAAATAGTATTCTAGAAATATGTAACTTCTAAATATGCTTAACTGTTTCAAATTTTGCAAATTAGAGCTGGTATATTTAAAAAAAAACAGCAAGCAACTACTCCTGTCATAAGTATAAAGGGAAGGGTAAACCCCTTTGAAATCCCTCCTGGCCAGAGGAAAGCTCCTCTCACCTGTAAAGGGTTAAGAAGCTAAAGATAACCCCGCTGGCACCTGACCAAAATGACCAATGAGGAGACAAGATACTTTCAAAAGCTGGGAGGAGGGAGAGAAACAAAGGTCTGTGTGTCTGTCTATATTCTGTCTTGGCCGGGGATAGACCAGGAATGGAGTCTTAGAACTTTGAGTAAGTAATCTAGCTAGGTACGTGTTAGATTATGATTTCTTTAAATGGCTGAGAAAAGAACTGTGCTGAATAGAATAACTATTTCTGTCTGTGTATCTTTTTTGTAACTTAAGGTTTTGCCTAGAGGGGTTCTCTATGTTTTTGAATCTAATTACCCTGTAAGGTATCTACCATCCTGATTTTACAGGGGGGATTTCTTTATTTCTATTTACTTCTATTTTTATTAAAAGTCTTCTTGTAAGAAAACTGAATGCTTTTTCATTGTTCTCAGATCCAAGGGTTTGGGTCTGTGGTCACCTATGCAAATTGGTGAGGCTTTTTATCCAACATTTCCCAAGAAAGGGGGGGTGCAAGTGTTGGGAGGATTGTTCATTGTTCTTAAGATCCAAGGGTCTGGGTCTGTAGTCACCTAGGCAAATTGGTGAGGCTTTTTACCAAACCTTGTCCAGGAAGTGGGGTGCAAGGTTTTGGAAAGTATTTTGGGGGGAAAGATGCATCCAAATAGCTCTTCCCCAGTAACCAGTATTAGTTTGGTGGTGGTAGCGGCCAATCCAAGGACAAAGGGTGGAATATTTTGTACCTTGGGGAAGTTTTGACCTAAGCTGGTAAAGATAAGCTTAGGAAGTTTTTCATGCAGGTCCCCACATCTGTACCCTAGAGTTCAGAGTGGGGGAGGAACCTTGACATGGTGGCATAGTGGTGGGATTAACCTGAAATCATTTTGAGATCCAGTTGAGATTTTTTGAACTAGAAATACAGATTTTAAAAAGGAAATTTTTTTTCCTTTGGAGCTGCTGGAAAAGCAGCTTGTTTTCTCTCTGCTTTGGAGCCAGAGCCGAGACAAAAGGGGATTATCTTTGTGAATTGCAGGTTTTCTTTGCCTGGAGGCAGGGTACTTAACTCCTGCAGGGAAATTCACAGTCTTCCAACCCAGAGGTTTTTTTTTTTGTTTCCCTAAAAGTAAATAGGGAGGGGGGTGTTCTACCCATTTGCCTGGAGACAAAAGTGGCAAGGTTTTTTTTTTAGGATTTTGATTTTTTTGTTTTACAAGGAGCACAGGTTTGAAAAGGAATTTTTTTTTTCCTTTGGGCTGCTGGTAAGCAGGTTTCCAAGTAGTTGGAGGTTTTTTGCTTTGATTTGGGCCCAGAGCAGAGACAAGGGAATTGTCTTTTTCTGTAGGCTGACAATCACTATCAGAGAATAGGTATTCTATTCCAGCACAGCAAAATTTTACAGCCAAGTTTTGTTTATTTCTAAACCTTGGGTGTAAAGTTAGTTAAAACAGAGAGGTTAGAATGACAAAATCCACGGCTTGACACAAGCTGGAATTAGCCAGATTTCAGGCTGCGGAAAGACAAAGGGAACATGAAAGACAGATAGAACTCATGCGGCTGAAGAAGGAACAAGAAAGGGAGGCAGCGAGAGAGGCAGAACAACACCAAGCGGCTGCTCACAGGAGAGCTATGGAAGCAAGGGACAAAGAACTGGGGGAGAAGGAAAAAGAGAGGAAGTATGTGGAGGAGATGGAGAAGATAAAGGCTCAGCAGAATATGCCAACAAACCCTAGTAATTCTTCTCCAAGTACCACTTCCCATCCCAGAAAGTTCCCCACCTACAAGGCAGGCGATGATACTGAGGCCTTCTTAGAAAACTTCGAAAGGGCCTGCCTTGGGTACAACATCTTTACTGACCAATACATGGTAGAGCTGAGGCCGCAGCTCAGTGGACCCTTAGCTGAGGTGGCAGCTGAAATGCCTAAAGAACACATGAACAAGTATGAACTATTTAAATCCAAGGCGAGAGTCAGAATGGGGATAACACCCGAGCAGTCTCGTCGGAGGTTCAGAGCCCTAAGGTGGAAACCAGACATGTCATTTACCCGACATGCCTACCACATTGTGAAACATTGGGATGCCTGGATATCAGGAGCAAGTGTTGAATCTCCAGTAAATTTGCCCTTCCTAATGCAAATGGAACAATTCTTAGAGGGTGTTCCTGAGGAAATAGAAAGATACATCCTAGATGGGAAACCCAAAACTGTAATCGAGGCAGGAGAGATTGGAGCCAGATGGGTGGAGGTGGCAGAGAAGAAGAAAACTGGTTGCAGTTGGAGCGGAGACCAGAAGGGACCACCCCAGACCACACCCTATTACCGGGGGCCGCCCAAGGCCCCACCTACCTCCCAAAGAACCCTCCAGACCCCTTATCGTCCCACCACCCCATTCTCCAGCAACCCACCTCGCCCCAGTGACCCGTCAGCTGGACGATGTTTTAAATGTAATGAGCTGGGGCATGTAAAGGCCAACTGCCCCAAGAACCCCAACAGATTACAGTTCATTGCACCAGAATCACACCAGAGGTCCGCAGGCCCAGATACCTCCCAGATACCCTTGGAGCGGAGGGAAACTGTGAGAGTGGGCGGGAAGGTGGTCACTGCGTGGAGGGACACCGGAGCACAAGTGTCAGCTATCCATGCTTCCTTAGTGGACCCCAATTTAATCAACCCAGAGATCCAAGTGACGATTCAACCCTTCAAGTCCAACTCTTTCAATTTGCCTACAGTCAAGTTGCCTGTCCAGTACAAGGGCTGGTCAGGAATGTGGACTTTTGCAGTCTATGATGATTATCCCATCCCCATGCTGTTGGGGGAAGACTTGGCCAATCATGTGAAGCAGGCCAAGAGGGTGGGAATGGTCACCCACAGCCAGGCTAAACAAGCCGTGAGGCCTAGCTCTGTTCCGGAAACTTCTATCAGGACCCGGTCAGAGGTGATGGACCCAGACCCCAGGCCAATGTCTGCAACAGCAGTAGTGGATCCAGTCCCAGAGACCCAGACGGAACCAGTCCCAGAACCGGAACCAGCCGAACAACCAACACCAGACCCAGTGTCAGCACTGAATCCAGTACTTGCAACCTCAACACTAGAGGGCCCCACCGAACCTGAACTGGCAGCAGCCGATAACCCTACACAAGAGGCTCAGCCGGAGCCTGAATCCCAATATAGTGCACCAGCGGAGAGCGGTTCACAATCAACAGAAACAGCTCCATCCCCTATATCGCTTCCAGAGGGACCAAGCCTAGGTCCACAATCCCATGAGGAACTGATGTCTCCAACATCAAGGGAACAGTTCCAGACCAAACAGGAAGCAGATGAAAGCCTCCAGAGAGCTTGGACGGCGGCACGGAGCAACCCACCGCCTCTCAGCTCTTCTAATTGATCCAGGTTTGTTGTAGAAAGAGGACTTTTATACAAGGAAACTCTTTCTGGGGGACACCAGGAAGACTGGCATCCTCAGAGACAGTTGGTAGTTCCAACTAAATACCGGGCCAAGCTCTTGAGCTTAGCCCATGATCACCCTAGTGGCCATGCTGGGGTGAACAGGACCAAAGACCGTTTGGGGGGGGGGGTCATTCCACTGGGAGGGAATGGGCAAGGATGTTTCTACCTATGTCCAGTCTTGTGAGGTGTGCCAAAGAGTGGGAAAACCCCAAGACCAGGTCAAAGCCCCTCTCCAGCCACTCCCCATCATTGAAGTTCCATTTCAGCGAGTAGCTGTGGATATTCTGGGTCCTTTTCCAAAAAAGACAGCCAGAGGAAAGCAGTACATACTGACTTTCATGGATTTTGCCACCCGATGGCCGGAAGCAGTAGCTCTAAGCAACACCAGGGCTAAAAGTGTGTGCCAGGCACTAGCAGACATTTTTGCCAGGGTAGGTTGGCCCTCCGACATCCTCACAGATGCAGGGACTAATTTCCTGGCAGTAACTATGAAAAACCTTTGGGAAGCTCATGGGGTAAATCACTTGGTTGCCACTCCTTACCACCATCAAACAAATGGCATGGTGGAGAAGTTTAATGGAACTTTGGGGGCCATGATACGTAAATTTGTAAATGAGCACTCCAATGATTGGGACCTAGTGTTGCAGCAGTTGCTCTTTGCCTACAGAGCTGTACCACATCCCAGTTTAGGGTTTTCCCCATTTGAACTTGTATATGGCCATGAGGTTAAGGGGCCATTGCAGTTGGTGAAGCAGCAATGGGAGGGATTTACACCTTCTCCAGGAACTAACATTCTGGACTTTGTAACCAACCTACAAAACACCCTCCGAACCTCTTTAGCCCTTGCTAGAGAAAACTTACAGGATGCTCAAAAAGAGCAAAAAGCCTGGTATGATAAACAAGCCAGAGAGCGTTCCTTCAAAGTAGAAGACCAGGTCATGGTCTTAAAGGCACTCCAGGCCCATAAAATGGAAGCATCGTGGGAAGGGCCATTCACGGTCCAGGAGCGCCTGGGAGCTGTTAATTATCTCATAGCATTCCCCACCTCCAACCGAAAGCCTAAGGTGTACCATATTAATTCTCTAAAGCCCTTTTATTCCAGAGAATTAAAGGTTTGTCAGTTTACAGCCCAGGGAGGAGACAACGCTGAGTGGCCTGAAGGTGTCTACTATGAAGGGAAATGTGCTGGTGGTGTGGAAGAGGTGAACCTCTCCATGACCCTTGGGCGTATGCAGCGACAGCAGATCAAGGAGCTGTGCACTAGCTACGCGCTAACGTTCTCAGCCACCCCAGGACTGACTGAACGGGCATACCACTCCATTGACACAGGTAATGCTCACCCAATTAGAGTCCAACCTTACCGGGTGTCTCCTCAAGCTAAAACTGCTATAGAACGGGAGATCCAGGATATGTTACAGATAGGTGTAATCTGCCCCTCTGAAAGTGCATGGGCATCTCCAGTGGTTCTAGTTCCCAAACCAGATGGGGAAATACGTTTGTGCATGGACTACCGTAAGCTAAATGCTGTAACTCGCCCAGACAACTATCCAATGCCACGCACAGATGAACTATTAGAGAAACTGGGACGGGCCCAGTTCATCTCTACCTTGGACTTAACCAAGGATACTGGCAGGTACCGCTAGATGAATCTGCCAAGGAAAGGTCAGCCTTCACCACACATCTCGGGCTGTATGAATTTAATGTACTCCCTTTCGGGCTGCGAAATGCACCCGCCACTTTCCAAAGACTTGTAGATGGTCTCCTAGCGGGATTTGGAGAATATGCAGTCGCCTACCTTGACGATGTGGCCATATTTTCGGATTCCTGGGCAGACCACCTGGAACATCTACAAAAAGTCCTTGAGCGCAGGACTAACTGTTAAGGCTAAGAAGTGTCAAATAGGCCTAAACAGAGTGACTTACCTTGGACACCAGGTGGGTCAAGGAACTATCAGCCCCCTACAGGCCAAAGCGGATGCTATCCAAAAGTGGCCTGTCCCAAAGTCAAAGAAACAGATTCAATCCTTCTTAGGCTTGGCCGGTTATTACAGACGATTTGTACATCACTATAGCCAAATCGCCGCCCCACTGACAGACCTAACCAAAAAGAAACAGCCAAATGCTGTTCAGTGGACCGAAAAGTGTCAGAAGGCCTTTAACAAGCTTAAAGCGACACTCATGTCTAACCCTGTACTAAGGGCCCCAGACTTTGACAAACCGTTCCTAGTAACCACAGATGTGTCCGAGCGTGGTGTGGGAGCAGTTTTAATGCAGAAAGGACCTGATCAAGAATTTCATCCTGTAGTGTTTCTCAGCAAAAAACTGTCTGAGAGGGAAAGCAACTGGTCAGTTACTGAAAAAGAATGTTACGCCATTGTCTACGCTCTGGAAAAGCTATGCCCATATGTTTGGGGACGGCGTTTCCACCTGCGAACCGACCATGCTGCACCGAAGTGGCTTTACACCGTCAAAGAAACTAACAAAAAACTTCTTCGGTGGAGTTTAGCTCTCCAAGATTTTGATTTCGACATCCAACACATCTCAGGAGCTTCTAACAAAGTGGCTGATGCACTCTCCCGTGAAAGTTTCCCAGAATCAACTGGTTAAAATCGTCCTTGAGATGTAGAAAATATTGTTAGTCTTTATGTACTTGGTAGTATATTTAGAGATGCATGTGTCTTATTAACTCTGTTTTTCCTAGAGCTCCAGGAAGAAATCCCAGCCAGTGTTTCACCCTAGCTGAGATTTGGGGGGCGTGTCATAAGTATAAAGGGAAGGGTAAACCCCTTTGAAATCCCTCCTGGCCAGGGGAAAGCTCCTCTCACCTGTAAAGGGTTAAGAAGCTAAAGGTAACCTCGCTGGCACCTGACCAAAATGACCAATGAGGAGACAAGATACTTTCAAAAGCTGGGAGGAGGGAGAGAAACGAAGGGTCTGTGTGTCTGTCTATATTCTGTCTTGGCCGGGGATAGACCAGGAATGGAGTCTTAGAACTTTTAGTAAGTAATCTAGCTAGGTACGTGTTAGATTATGATTTCTTTAAATGGCTGAGAAAAGAACTGTGCTGAATAGAATAACTATTTCTGTCTGTGTATCTTTTTTGTAACTTAAGGTTTTGCCTAGAGGGGTTCTCTATGTTTTTGAATCTAATTACCCTGTAAGGTATCTACCATCCTGATTTTACAGGGGGGATTTCTTTATTTCTATTTACTTCTATTTTTATTAAAAGTCTTCTTGTAAGAAAACTGAATGCTTTTTCATTGTTCTCAGATCCAAGGGTTTGGGTCTGTGGTCACCTATGCAAATTGGTGAGGCTTTTTATCCAACATTTCCCAGGAAAGGGGGGGGGTGCAAGTGTTGGGAGGATTGTTCATTGTTTTTAAGATCCAAGGGTCTGGGTCTGTAGTCACCTAGGCAAATTGGTGAGGCTTTTTACCAAACCTTGTCCAGGAAGTGGGGTGCAAGGTTTTGGGAAGTATTTTGGTGGGAAAGACGCGTCCAAACAGCTCTTCCCCAGTAACCAGTATTAGTTTGGTGGTGGTAGCGGCCAATCCAAGGACAAAGGGTGGAATATTTTGTACCTTGGGGAAGTTTTGACCTAAGCTGGTAAAGATAAGCTTAGGAGGTTTTTCATGCAGGTCCCCACATCTGTACCCTAGAGTTCAGAGTGGGGGAGGAACCTTGACAACCCCTCTCTTCTATACTTGGGTAAATGTGTTTTTAATTTGATATTTAAAGTTTTCTAACTTTCCTTTCAATTTTATTTTTTTCCCCACCTGGCCTTATGCTACAAGAAACCATGTTAGAAATATTGTTCAGCTGTGGCTAAGAGAACATATTGTAAGGAAATATTTATTCACATTATTGTATGTTGTAATTTTCCTTGAGAACAGCCAAAGCCAGGAATGAATCTGCAGTCATTAAAGTTATAGTAGAGTTCCCTCAGAGGTGAATTTAGTGCATTAAGTGCCAGATTTCCAAAAATAACCACCTAATAATGACAACATGCATGTGCACACAAGATGCGGTTGCATGCACAATCAAGTAATTGTACAGACTACATGTGCTTCACATACAACCTATTTGAACAAGTACAACTTTTACAAATGCAATTTAAATATCCCTTTTTTGAAGATTCAACACTAACTGTTCCAATTACACAGTGAGATTTTTTTATACCATTTGTATAACTGTATTAGTGCCTCATTTTTTTAATAATGTTAGACGTTGAACTCACAACATTCTCACATTCATTTTCCATTTTTTTTTAAAAAAATACATCTTCAAACAAAGGTTCCTTGGACTTTTCTCTTACTGATTGGTAATTATTTCTACACAAAATAACAATTATATCTCACATGCTCAGCTTCAGATTAAATAATATAGTAAGACAAACTCAATGGGAAAAGTTTAATCTCTGAAAATATTATGTAGTACAAAGACATGAACCCCCCTCCCTTCCCCCTGCTGCCACTCGATCCCTTTTCCCTTTTACAGAGATCTAAGCTTCAACTGTAAACAGAGTTTTCTTGACAGCATACAGAATTCCTGATAACACATCATTTCCTGGAACTTCTCAGCAATTTGAAACTGTTGCTGCTGAATTTATCCAGTGGGAAAACCTGGTAATGACTAGGGGGAAAAAACTGCCTCCTGAGATTCTGGCTGAACCATTGACATAAATCTCATGTCTTATTGTTTTCTTTCCCAGGATATGGCTAGGGTTCTGAAAATAGTGAGACCCAGTCCCTTCATTTTAAAGGGAAGTTCATAGGGAATTCCCCATAAAATTATTTGAAGCATAGGATTGAAAGTGATTATGGTATCTGGTGCATTTTTCAAGTCACTCTAAAATAATTTGAAAGTACAGATTATACCCTTTGATTTCCAGATAGCAAGATGCTGAAGGGCAACACCCATGAGAGTGAGAAAGTGAGCAGTGCTGACAGGAAGAAGCAAAAGAGCAATACTTGGATACTTTAGCAAATTAATCAACTAATTTTTCATAATTAACTTATATCTATAATTTGCGATGAGTGCTAGAACCAGCCAAACCTTTGTTGGGCTATTGTTTTTCCTCAGTGTGTTTTTCTTCTTTTGAGGGCACTGAAATAACCTTTCATACAAGCAAATATGAGGGAGGGAAAAGAAAAAATGAAGTGGCTTGTTTAATCAGTGGTTCTCAAACTAGGGCCGCCGCTTGTTCAGGGAAAGCCCCTGGCAGGCTGGGCTAGTTTGTTTACCTGCCGCATCCGCAGGTTCGGCTGATTGCAGCTCCCATGGGCTGCAGTTCGCCGCTCCAGGCCAATGGGGGCGGCAGGAAGTGGCACAGGCCAAGGGATGTGCTGGCTTGAAATTATCTCAATTCACCCATGTTAAAATAAAAACTCCAAACAAGACATTTTGAATCACAATTGTTCATTTAAAATTTTTCACTGGTGGAGAAAGCAGACTTTTTAAACTAGCTCTAGAACTAAAACATTAAAATAAAAAATAACTATTTCTCTTTAAACAAAAGCATTTTACTTCTCTGAAATCCATTATAGCATTTCAGCAAGTTTCACAGTCTCTGCCTAGATGCCTGCTATCTCTAGATCTGTACAAAAGCTCCCATTATAATCATAGGACTGGAAGGGACCTCAAGAGGTCATCTAGTACAGTCCCCTGCAGTCACGGCAGGACCAAGTATTATCTAGACCATTCCTGACAGGTATTTGTCTAACCTGTTCTTAAAAATATCTAGTGATGGAGATTCCACAACCTCCCTAGACAACCCTGACAGTTAGGAAGTTTTTCCTAATGTCCAACCTAAACCACCCTTGCTGCAATTTAAGCCCATTGCTTCTAGTCCTATCCTCAGAGGTTAAAAAGAACATTTTTTTCTCCTTCCTCCTTGTAACAACCTTTTATGTAATTGTTATGTAACTGTTGTTATATCCCCTCTCAGTCTTCTCTTTTCCAGACTAAACAAACCCAAGTTTTTCAATCTTCCTTCATAGGCCATGTTTTCTAGATCTCTAATCATTTTTGTTGCATTCCTCTGGACTTTCTCCAGTTTGTCCACATCTTTCCTGAAATGTACCACCCAGAACTGGACACAATACTCCAGTTGAGGTGGAGTAGAGCGGAAGAATTACTTCTTGCGTCTTACTTACAACACTCCTGCTAATACATCCCAGAATGATGTTCACTTTTTTTTGCCACAGTGTTATTCTGTTGACTCATATTTAGCTTATGGTCCACTGTGACCCCCAGATTCCTTTCCACAGTACTCCTTCCTAAGCACTCATTTCCCATTTTGTATGTGTGCAACTGACTGTTCCTTTCTAACTGGACTACTTTGCATTTGTCCTTATTGAATTTCATCCTATTTACTTCAGACCATTTCTCCAGTTTGTCCAGATCATTTTGAATTTTAATCCTATCCTCCAAAGCACTCGCAACCCCTCTCAGCTTGGTATCATCTGCAAACTTTATAAGTGTACTATGTATGCCATTATCTAAATCATTGATGAAGATATTGAACAGAACTGGACCCAGGACTGATCCCTGCAGGACCCCACTCATTATGCCCTTTCAGCATGACTGTGAACCACTGATAACTACTCTCTGGGAACAATTTTCCAACCAGTTATGCACCCACCTTATAGTAGCTCCATATAGGTTGCATTTCCCTAGTTTGTTTATGAGAAGGTCATTTGAGACAGTATCAAAAGCTTTACTAAAGTCAAGATATACCACGCTTACTGCTTCCTCCCATCCACAAGGCTTGCTACCCTGTCAAAGAAAGCTATTAGGTTGGTTTGACACTTGATTTGTTCTTGACAAATCCATGCTGACTGTTACTTATCACCTTACTAGCTTCTAGATGTTTGCAAATTGATTGCTTAATTATTTGCTCCATTATCTTTCCAGGCACAGAAGTTAAGATGACTGGTCTGTAATTCCCTGGGTTGTCCTTATTTCCCTTTTTATAGATTGGCACAATATTTGCCCTTTTCCGGTCGTCTGGAATCTCGCCCATCTTCCATGACTCTTCAAAGATAATGCTATTAACCACTCTGGTTTGGGGATTTTACTATAAAATCAAACCACTTAAATTCTGTCAGGTTTACACAAATTATTAGAAGGAAAAATAAACTACTGATTAAATCCAGGGATCAATAATCTGAAAAGATTACAAAAAAGAAGCCTAGAGGATATGTCATCTGAGATGCTCAGCATCCTCCATTCCAAAAGGATAACCACTAAGAATTATTACATATAAACAGAAACCCAATTAGGTAATGGCAAGGCAAGAAAGAACAGATACAATTAAAGGTCTTGATATCATCAGAAGAAGCAAGATTCAGAGTTAATTAACACTCCAAGTAAGAGCCTTGGTCACAGTGTTTTAGAGATTACCTTTCTCCCCCGCTCACAAACTAACTCAATATCAACCACTAAGTCTGAAATAAATTAATTTCTGCTGTACTGAAGCCATTTCTACCCATTGTTTAGGAACATTAACATATATATCCCCCCCCCATACACACACACACACACACACACACACACACACACAATACCAGGGTCAGCATCACGATTATGGAGAGGATTTGCATAATTATTCTTTGCATTATACACTTAATTTAATCAATTAATTATAGATTAAAATTTATCTGAGAGGGCTATCTTTAGGTCTCTGACACTCTTGCTGCAGAAGTGGAGCCAAACTGATTGTTCCTCTAAACTGCTGTAAGCAGTTTACATTTTCAAGGAAAATCTTTACAAGGAAATGGCTAGAAATTTACTTTTATAAAACAAAAAAAAAAAACGTGGTCCCTTTACAGATTTACATAAAAGGCTGCACATTAGATAAAACACATTTAAATTTATATATGGATAAATTAGCCTGTTAAATTGCTTTAAGGAAGATATCACTGCAGGGAATGAATCTAGCATGCAAAAGGGGATCATACTGATGCAGAATGAAGATGGGTTTAGGGAAGAAATTCTGATAGTTCTCTAATAGACTCCACCTACTTTTAATCACATGATCTTATTATAGATTTTATAGAGAGAGGAAAATGCAGATCAGGGCTTAGTGGGACTGCTTTTTCTGCTCTCCCCCCCTCCCTAATTTCTAGTAATGTAAGACACACCATATCAAGGATGCCAGCTACTGGCGGGGATAAAATAACTAAACTTGTAAAAGCCTTCAGTTGCCAGCAGTGTGTTGGGAAGAAGGCACTTCACATCCCCAGTGGCCAGGCACTCCTCTACTTAACTCCATGCTCTCTTTATCATCTCAGCCTGACACACACAGTCACACACTATTAAGTATACTTAGTCCAAAATAAGGGAGAAAAGATTCTTCTGCGATTGACTGGCTCTTAACCATATAAGAGTTTTCAAAGGGGCATCCTTTGAAATGCTTCCCATTAGCTGCCATCACCAAAACAGAGCTCAGCCTGGGAGAGAAGGGCCTGTTGGCTGAATAATCCATCCCACACTCACTCCCAAAAAGCATACAGGAGACAGGGAAGTACTGAGAAGAGAAAGGGATCAAAAGGAACCCCATCCCTTTGATCACAGAACTCCCCCACAATAATGATGTCATTTGCTCCATCATCTGCAGACAGGAATTCAAAGGAGAAGAGCCTTATCCAACCCTGTGCAAAGTTCAGGTTTGGGAGAGCACTCAAGGCCCAATGAACAGTCATCTCCCCTGTGAGGGACCTGCCCAATTCCAACAGCCCAAATGGCGCCACAGAGAGGCAAATGCCCATCCTGTCAGTCCCTCCTTCTAGAAACAGTGATCAGAGCAGGCCAGCCACTACCACATAAATAATGAGAAAGAGGGCAAGTCAACTGTATGCTGAAGTGAAGGCTGAAGGAGCACTGTCAGCCATCTCACCTTTCCCCCAAAGGACAGCAACAAGTGAAGGTGGGAAGTCCTAGATGGGTCCAACTCCATTTAGCCTCCTTTCAAGTTTATTCTTTTGTTTCTGTCTCTATTCCTCCTAATGTAGATAAATGCTTTGGCTAATTTCTCTGTTGCCTGGTATTTAGTAGTACTATTTGTGTATAGTACATAAAGTAGCATGGCATCAATCTCTTTTCTGATTACAGTCATCTCCTTTTCTGCTTGTAAATTATATAAGATCCATTTACCAAACCTCATACACTGTTGTCTTATCAAATTTTCTCCTTATCAAATTTTCCAATAGGTGGTTTCTCAGTGACCCCAAGTCCCACTAGTGTCCTTTTGTGATGATATAATACTGCTGCATACAGATTCTCTCTCCATAACATTCTTAAATGCTCAAGTAAGATTAACAGTCAGGTTATTTTATTTCCCAAACAATTCACTATTGCTGTTGGTCAGCCAGGGAGAGAACTGTGTGCTCTTGGTCCAGCTGGTCTCAGATCAAAATATGGAGCAAATTTTATTGTTTGAAATACACATTTGTATGCAACCAGTGCTCTCTTCTGACATTCTTGTTCAGAATCCCTCATGCTTGTGGCTGGGTATGTTTTCTATAATCCCATTTCTTTTTTAATCACATGCAACCCCCTTTTGTATGCTACTGATGTTAAGAAGAATGAATGCACCCTTACACTATTAAAAACAAAAAGCGTCTTACTTCCAGGAATGTATTGGCAAGAGTCCACAAGTACAAGATTTAACTTTTGAGCATGGCAGCGGGCATATAAGCCTAATGGGTGGTCTTTTAAAAAAAAAGCCCCTTAACTCCATTGAAATGATTGCTCAGTGAAGTACACTGGCTTTATCTTATACCTGATCAACAAATGCCTTATAGACTACATTGTTTGCTGTATTGTTGTAGCTGTGTTAGTCCCAGGATATTAGACAAGTTGGGTGAGGTAATATCTTTTATTGGACCAACCTCTGTTGGTGAAAGAGACAAGCTTTCGAGCTACACACAGCTCTTCTTCAGGTTATAGAGTAAATGTCAATTTCTTTCACAGTATTACTGAGTGTGTTACCGAAACAACAGCCAAGTTACAAAATATAACAAAACATAGATGCTTCTCTGCTAATCTTGTAAGTAGGCAAATATTGAACCCATATGTTTTTTTCTTTATACGTGGGAGATGTCTGATTACAACTCACCAGCTAAAACTAAAATTCATGAATCAATAGTTATAAGATCTACTGTACAGTGAATCAGACCATTCTCTGAGTCAGCTGAGAGGTTTGTGCCATTTCATGGAATGCAATTATTTATTAGATAAATGTTGACAAATCAAATTTAAATCAAATTTATTCTCCCTATCTAAAATTGCCTTTGCTAATTCTCTTCTCTGTGATCACAGAGAACAAATATTCCAAACTAGATATTTCTATATGTCTCTTATTTCTGCAATCTATGAACCTTTTGAATTATGTCACCCTTTTGTTCAAATGACTTAATATGATGCCTAAATTGCACTCTGGTTAGTTTTTGAAGAGCTATGGGAAAAACATTTTTTATTACTATTTTCCAGTTTGAAAACTCTCTCAAGCTGTTATCCATCTGCATTTCTCTCCCAATGTGCGAAACATCTATATGGAAAGCAGGAAGCTCTCTATCTGTAGTCTGTATTCTAGTTTCTAGTCAACAAACCTCTTTATCACCCTGAAGATTTAAGACCCTCCTTTGTATCATAAAATTTTACAAAGCAATTTGATGTGATGACTTGAACGAGACCTACATCTTTATCATCCATATCTCTAGGAGGAGAATGTTACGTTTTATTAATAGTACTGATCTTTGCCTTGATATACCTATCAATTGAAGAGGACTAGTTAGGGAAACTATCAGCTTTTGAGGTTTAGAAAAAAAGACCCGCCTGCACATTCATCAATCATTGAACTTTTTGTAGTTAGTTCAAACCCATGCCTGGATATTTCTGGACTCCTATTTCCAGCACTTTCTAAGAAAGCTCTCACTTCCTCCTGAGAGAGAAGTCAGGACCTTGGAGAATGTACTGTAAAAGAAGCTCTTTATGGGTCATCTTTTGTTACACAGTGGATAAAATTAGTTGATGATTATGGCAAAGAATTATGGTAGAAATTTTATAAAAATGTGCATCATATCCACAATCAAATCAAAAGAATTAATGATGATTAGGCTACTATTTAAAAGCATTACTGCTAAACTCCTGAAGTCATCTACAGAAATCCCTCCCAGAACAGTTCTGCAGTGTCACAAAGCCTCCTCTTAGGAAGACGGGAAACCTCTAGTAAAAGCATCAGAGAGAGTACCTTGGCCTAGGAGTCGAATTAGAGAAGGGCACATTTGAAAAGTGTAGGAGGGTGAAAGGACCTGGATGTGCAAATGCAGGGGTAAAATTACATTTTTGTCTGAGCCAAGACGCACATTTCCCAATATTTAAATCTCTGCCAATTAAGCAAAAAATGCATAAGTGAAGAAGTTCTATTCATTCCACAGGCAGCCAAAATGCCTGTGATAAATGGTAAGTGATTTGACAAGTCTCCTACCTACAGAACTTCCGCTGAAATTAAATGGGAGTATTCACTTTAAGTCACCTTATACAGCTCCATTATTACAAGCCATAAAATGGGTGAAGTTAATGGGAACACACTTACCTGTTTAACCGTATTTAAAAGTTCTAATAATAACTTATATTAATTTGTATTTATTTTTCATTTTTTTTTATAAAGTGCCCACTACCAAGATCATGGTGCATAACTATAAACACAGTATAGGTCAATGTGACCCTAAGAGCACCCCAGTGCCGGAGGACAAGGGGCCCCCTGGTATGTAGCAGTGAGATTCAGCTGTCCTGACCAACTCAGTGTACCCCAACTCACTGTTGTCTTAATCTGTATCTAAACTGTGTCATCTAAGGTATCATATGTGAACTGGTAATACACTGGTCCATTAATATTATTGTAGGGTGCACGTACAGGTGATATAGGAAAAAAATATAAATATGTGCTAGAAATATGTTCTTAAAAATATGTTTTGCATGTACGGCTTACGTCATCCCACCCTGGACTAAGGAATATGGACCAGTCTGCTTGAATGTGTCCCCAATGTAAATTGAGCAAGGATAGGCAGTGAAAGTACATTTACATTTTCCACCTTTAACTTGAGAGCTTTCCCCCAATGGCATTGGGGCAGAAAGGTCTATGGTTCCTTGGAAGCTTAAAGAGGCTGATGAACAGCAGCAAGAGTCAAAGGAATGGAGGCAGGTGTTCAGGTACTCAGGTGATGAGTATGGTAGAGACAGACAAATTCTCAGTCAGGTCCTCTCTGCCATCATCCAACAGGGCTGGGAGAGGGAAGTGTACAGATCAACCCATAGGTGCATATGAGCACTATTTAGCACACATGGGGCCCAGCAAAGCTGGATTTATAACCCTCCTTCATGTCCCATCCCACAGT
Organism: Eretmochelys imbricata; assembly: GCF_965152235.1. Taxonomy (NCBI): domain Eukaryota; kingdom Metazoa; phylum Chordata; order Testudines; family Cheloniidae; genus Eretmochelys; species Eretmochelys imbricata. The sequence continues at coordinate 59,832,715 of NC_135573.1, forward strand.
TTTTGAGTCAGCATTGAATTAGCCTCAGGGGGAAAACCTACCAAGGAAATCTTCAGCTGCCCATCAAAGGCAGTTGTAATGGTCCATGTGCACCGTTACAGTGGTGCAGAGGGGCCTTAGAGTAGGCCAAGATTTGGCTCAAAGATTCAACCCACTGAGTCTGGGTGAGCTGGATTTGGTGGCCAAATAACATCTGTGTGGCTCCTAAAGTGACTTCTTGCCTCATAAGAACACCGTGGTAAGCAGGACATGGAACTATTTATTTATAACCCTTAAAATAATAAAAAGAGATGTGAAAGGTAATATGAAATTACAACAACAATTAGTTTCAATGCAATCATTGACACCCAATGTATCAATTCAAACACTTCCAAAGGTAGGTTTAACCTCACTCCTTAAAAATAGATTCATATAAAGTATTTGTATTAAATCTTTGTACAAGTCTACATATAGAAAACCCAAATCTTCCTAATTTATTTGTTTCCAACTTTTAACATATGGATGAGCACTTAGTTGCGAAAATGTAGTTACGTCTACATATGTGGTTATTTGGAAGCATGTTGCACAATGTTAACATTTTATTCCCTATGATTTAGGAAGATGGTCATCAGTACTGTATTTTATTCATTTCCTCTCTAGGGTACAGGACTATATTTTAGTCATTTTTGAAGGTACAACACCTCACCACCAAAAGCAAAATTTTCGAGAATTACAGGCTTTACCGCTCACAGTGTTGACACAGCTGTATTGACAATGCTGCCATGTAACTCTCAGAGGTATCACTTCCTGGGAACAGTGTTGACAGTGTGGTACAGCTGGGGATTTAGCATGCCTGTGGGTATATTAGGAGTACCAGCGAGTGTTTTCAAGTCAACATCCCTAAACCTGAAGAAGAGCTCTGTGAAAACTCGAAAGCTTATCTATTTCACCAGTAAAAGATATTGCCTCATTCACTTTGTCTCTCTAAATAATGACAGGTTTCAGAGTATCAGCCGTGTTATGCTCAAATAAATTGGTTAGTCTCTAAGGTGCCACAAGTACTCCTTTTCTTTTTGTCTCTCTAGTATCCTGGGACCAACATGGTTACAACAACACTGCAAACAGGTGACATTTTAAAAAGCGATAATCTTAAAATGGAAAAATGGCAAAACTAGGGTGGCACACACCAAAATTACCAATTTGATTTCACCAGAGGTTATTTCTATATACAAGTAGCTAATCCCCTCAAAACAACACAGAGCAGCCAGTGGTAAAGGCAAGGAGAGAAAATTAGCAAACCTCTGTATTGGTCTTGTTAATCTATGCCATTTACCTCAGGGTAAAAAGACTAGTTTTGTTATTTAAACAGGCTTAAATGATTTTAAATCTTCCAAATTATCCTGTGTCTATAGAGAGAGATTAAATCTAAAATTTAAGGCATTTCAACTAATGTTGCATTCTTAGTTGACTTGGCTTTAGGAACACCAAGCTGTTTGAATGCCCTCAGACTGGAAATACAAAAATTACTTCCAGCTATCAAAATCAAAAAGGGTTCAAACTGATTAAATTATTTCTAAGAGGTGAAACAGGATGAGATTTTGAAGTGTTAAAATGCAACTTTATGAAATGCTGAACTGCCCCTGTGCAACTATAGCTCCATTTATACAGGCGCTTTTAAATTGATTTTGAACTGCTAAATTCCCTGATTCATCCCTTGAAAAGCCACAGAAGCTCAGATAACTAATGGAATTCAGAAAGGCTTAAAATAGTTTCAAGCTGTGAAGCAAGGCTCAAGACTACCTATACTCTGATTCATTGTTGATGTGAATGGTATCACGCATTACATAAAATTCAGTTGCCAAAATAGGCCAAAGGATAGCTAGGAGCAAAGTCATTTTCCTTTAGCAAAGGGGCAGTCATGCCTTAGCCCTTAAGTAAACACAGTAGTTATCTAAAAAAGCTGGAGAAAAGAATCTACTTGTTATTATGACTGACTATTGTTTTACCTGGCACACCTTGCGCAGATGTTCAACGTGACCTTTGCCTGAGGTTCAGCAGGATGTGCGCTTCGAGTTTGGTTAAATTTACTCCCAGAAGACATCACACTGGTTACTCCTTCCATTCTTAAATCATCAAGATCCTCTGTAACAACACAAAATGATTGGATGAACTAAATTACACTGCGGAAAATTTTGCAACAATAAGGGTATTTCTTCTGTAGGGTCAATAAGGAAATGTTAGCAGTGAAACAGCTACTGAACATTGGGAAGAAAACAGATATAATTTACTTTCACAAAAAAGGAAACATCATTTTTAGGAGATTTTACATACATACATACATATACATTGTGTCATATTTCTAATGTTCTCTAGCACAGTATATAAGAAAAAATATGTATTGTATCTGACAGTGTTGCCAATTTTTTCAAGTTCTGTTTCACCAATTCATTTACCAGAAGTTTGCAAATTTATGTGTGGAAAGATGGTGACCAACTATTCAATTTAATTGTAGGGAGCGAGGGACTCAATCCAAAGGGGACATTCAGTTACTGGGAGAATATGCTGCATCTTCTCTTGACATGGTTGCTACTGATTTGTATTTTCTTGTAACTTAGCACTGCAAATGTATTCTGAAAAATCAAAGAGATTATGCTTAACCTGGAAAATATTATGCTTTATTCATTTTTATTTATTACACACACACACACGTGTGTAGTTATATGACCCTTATCACTGTAGTATCCAAGTGGCTCAAAATCATTAATGGATTTATCACCAAAACAGCCTATGAGGTATAATTCCCATTTTATAGATGGATTAAATAACTTGTCCAAGGTCACACAGGAAGACTGTGGTTGAACTGAGAATTAAAACCAGGTCTCCTGATTCCCAGTCCAGTGCCCTATCCACTACAACACCCTTCAAATATATAAGTGTGATTGGTAGTGCTGGTATTAAGGGTGCCCAACACTTACCATTACAAAACCCTGTTTTCATTTGCTTATAACTTCACCAAACTTTGGTCTGAAATTTTCCATACCAACTGTGTGCCTCAGACTGAATTATTTTGGAAAATTTCAGCCATGTTCAGTTGCACACAGCCAGGGCCGGCTCTAGGCACCAGCAAAACAAGGAGGTGCTTGGGGTGGCACATTTCTATGGGCAGCATTCCGGTGCCGGCCATGCTGCCGCTAGAAATGTGCCCCCACGCCCCCAGCTCACCTCCGCTCCACCTCCGCCTGCTCCCCTGAACGCACTGCCTCTCCCTCGCCTGAGAGGGAGGGGGGAGAAGCGAAGCGGCGGCATGTTCAGGGGAGCAGGAGGAGCGGAGATGAGCTAGGACAGAGGGTTGGGGCGGGGGAGGAGCTGCAGGAAGCAATGGCGGGGGAATGCAGCATGCCTGGGGGAGGAGACGGGGCTGGTGATTTGGGGAAGGGGAAGAGTTGGGGCAGAGCCAGGGGCGGGCACCAAAAAAAGCGGGGGCGGCCAAAATTTTTTTTGCTTGGGGTGGCAAATATCCTAGAGCCAGCCCTGTACACAGCAACTGAGCATGCTCCAGCCAAGAGTTACGGGGCTCAGAAGAACTTTCCCTGTCATGGGTGTTCCGGATCAAGGTTGGGCTGGACGCTAGAACTGAGAAAAGGGCAACTATGTCTCCTGTGCTCTAAATGAGCCCTCCAGCTGCTCCCCGCCCCCCTGGCACCCAGGCAGCAGTGAAGAGGAAGCTGCATTCAAATGCAGAACAGACAAAAGCCAGACCGAGCGGGAGGGAAAGGAGTAGATTGGGACAAGGAGTCTGGTGATAGTGGGACTAGAGGAAGAGGTGGGAAGAGAAACTGTGAGTGGGATTTGAAGAGTGGAGACTGGGAGCTGAGTGAGAAGGCAGACTTGGACAGGTTGGGCAAGGAGACTGGTTTTAAGAGCTGTGGGGGGAGACTGACTGGGAGTTGGTGAAGGAAAGGGGAGACTGGGAACCAGTTGGATGAGCATAGATTGAGACTGGCTGGAAAAAGAGACTGACAGACTAGGAAACAGTGGGAGGAAGAACCGGCGCAGTAGAAAGGAGGGATAGATTTGACAAGACGCTAGGATGTAGGGGGAGAACTGGGACTGGCTGGGTAAACAGACTGGGACAAGGATTATAAAATACAATATAAATGTTGAAGTGACCTTATTGCAACAAAACATTTTGATAAATTTGGTTGAAAATTTCAATAAAAGATATACATTTCCATTGGAAATGTTAAGACCAGATCTAATAATATGGGCCATATTCTTCAGAATCACATTTCTTTTTATGTCCCAATGGGAATCTACAAATCCAGCTAAAAGTTTAAAGATAATATTTAAGCAAATTTAAAATTGTGAACATAAAATTAACCTTAGAGTAGCTTAGAGCATTGGGCCTCTTCAACTCTGAGTCATTTCAAAATTGGAATAATCTAAAATTTTAGATATTTTAACATGGTCCATCTCTCTTAGGAGAGAAAGTTTCAAATGGCATCATTTAAAAATATGGCTGCTTAAGTTAAAATATTCATAATTTAAAATCCATCAATCAAACTTAGGTATGCGTTATAGGTGACATGGAGACAAACATCAAATGAAGTCAGAGTCCTGCATGTACTGTAAATTTTATATGAGGTTGTCACAGAGATGTGAAGCTACACTGTGATAATTACTGAACACTATATGTTGGGCTGGTTATTGGCATGGTTTGTATGTGACAATATTTCTTTAATTTAAAATGGAAAAACAGGGGACAAGATGTAAACAGGGAGCAGAGGGAGTGATGCCCATTAAAAGATATCCAGGTAAGAAGCTTGGTGTCCAACTAAGAAACAACAGACACTTGTGTTGTAGGAAACCTAGTGTTGTGCCAGTCACTGTACACACCATTGGTCACAGACTTCTGAAGGGAAGAATCACAGGTGGCTGAATTCAGTCAGACCTTCAGGGTAAGAATAATGGATACACGCGGTACTGTAGCCCAGGCTGCAGAATAAAAATAGAACTGCAGCCTGGGAGAGGTAAAGACACAAGGCCTAATACCTGAAGGGAGAGAGACCAGAAAGGAGACAGAGGTACAGCTAGCCCTGTAACCCCCCTGTGACCGGGTGCCTGGAATGGACCACACTGAGAATGCCACACTCAGGGCAAACCACAAGAAACAGGGGAGGCAATTCCCCAAAACTGGTGGTTTATTCTATAATTAGATTCACCAAGCCAGTAACAAAAGAGCTTCTGCAATGCCACACTGATTATCCAGAAGCCAAACAGTCCCCCTTAGTCATTCCAACCCTTGGCTCCCATCCAGATAAATAGGTCTCACATAGTGAGAGGTTACTGAAAATCCAATTCACCATATGTGAGGTTCTTACTAATCCTAAGGATCAGACACTTACCACCAGGTCAATGTGTATGTCAGACCTTACCCAAATACCATGCTGTCAGCCATTCCCTAGTAAACGAACTAAAGATGTATTAACAAAAGAAAAGAAGAGAGTTATAAATGGTTAATAGATTACATACATAGCAAAGTCTTTATATCAGGGTTGTAGAAGTGATGGAATAGGCTGCTGGCTTGCAGAAGTCTCTCTGATAACCTCCAAAAGATTGGAAGGTCCTCAGTCCATACTTTAAGATGCTCCTTTTAGTTGTAAATCCACAGAGGAGGAAAGAGGAGGTGTCTCAGGTGGAGCTGCTCTCCAGCCGCCCAATTCTGTGAAATCTGGTCTCCTCTGCAATAGTCAGATTTCACGGTCCGTGACATGTTTTTCACAGCTGTCAATTTGGTAGGGTCCTACTTACATATCTATCTGTAAACTTGTTTTTTCTATGATGCATGTTTAATGTACAATTTCAAAGGGTCAAAAGGAAAACAGATTACAGGAACAGCCAAAGGCAGCTGAAGGTAGATGAGCTGAAGGGGTTAAGCAGGATATAAAGAAAAAATAAAGGGAGGGAGGGAGGAAGGGAAGAGAAAGTCACAGAGAATTTATAAACAATACAGGCAATTTTGAAATGGATTCTAAAATAAATGGGGAGTCAGAGAAAATATGGGCTGAAGCAATAAGACTCCTTCTTGTATATATGAGAAGATGAAATACCACCTGTTGAATCACGAACACTAGTACCTGCCAGACTTTTGGTTTTCCTTAACTATGGACAAGGACCGATCTTGCGTATGATATCCTACGAGATCACAGCTCATAGCTGCATAGCTGCATTTTAGAGCATAAACAGTTTGATCGTAGTAGCAAAGATAACAAAGAAACTTCAGCTGGTGGGAAGCAGCAGCAATGTCTGCACAGAAGGGGAAGGGGCTGAAATGGGGCCCAGCTGAGGCCACGGCCACCCGTTCTCCCAGCACTCCTCCTCCAAAATCCAGGACTGTGCAGCAGCAAACTCTGTCTGGGGGCATAAGACACAGGTGGTGCCTTTCTCCCCTTCCACTCTGCCATGTGGCCTTGGGGGAAACTGCAGGGAGGAACCAGCCTCAGACTCTGGCCAGTAGGAGCATGCAGCCACAGAAGCAGCCAAAGCAGGGGCTTTCAGACATTCAGAAAGCTTTCTACAAGTCTCACTGGACTTTTCCTGGCCATTTGCTCCAACCTTTCCCTCCTCCTATCTCAGTCTCTTCCCCTCAGCTTCACTCCTGCCCCTCTTACTCTCTTCTCCCCTTCCCTGTCCTCCTCACCCCTCCTCCCTTCAATGTCCCCTCTCCCTTCACTTCTCTTTACATTTAGCTGTTCCCCTCTGAACTAACTACCCTGCCCTCAAAATCATGGAATTAACATGACATTTGTTCCCACCACATTGTTCACTCTGCTTGTTTCCTACCCCTCTCCTCCCGCCCAGGTCTGTCTTGCCTATTTAAACTGTAATCTCTTCAGGGCTGGGTCCATCTACTACTCTGTGTTTGTACAGTGCCTAGCACAATGGAGCCCCATTAGGCACTGCCCTAAAAACCTGCTCATCATCATCATCAACATGGAGATACTCTTTTGGGGGCATTCCTTTTAATAAACAACATGCATACAAGGTGGCAGTGTAATAAGATATAAACTTTAAGCCTGAAGAAGTCACAGTAAACTTGAAAAAAAATTTTTGAATGGTGCCCTTAATCTAGATCTGGTTGAAGGAGGTATTAACAATAACATTTTTATTGCCTAATGAAAAATAAAAAAAACATTAAATTCTTTAGGCCAGATCATCATCTGGTGTAAAATGTCAGCTCCACTGAAGTCTATTTACACCAGCTAAGGATCTGTTCCTTTTATTTTTTATCCATAGCTAACACTGCCAACACAAACTAGATCAAATGAACCGATGTTTTAAACAAAATTTATTTACAGTCAGCAAGTGTTACCCAATCAATACATAAGGATATCATACACAGACTGAAGTGTGTGTGTACACACACAGTTTAATTTTGTTTAAAGATAAGAGAGTCACAATTTTTGAACAGCTGTAAACTACTGCATGGATTAGATTTTAAAGGAAATGGCAGCTCATGCCTCATTTTTTCCCCAAACAGCTGTTATTTCTGTAAGTGAGGTTTCCAACAATTCTCTGCTTGATTAAGTTTTGGCTGTCTGACAACTTAGAAAGGTACAGTAATTCTATGGTTATAAGGTGCCAACCATCATAAATTTTAAATTTATTTCCCTATACTACAAGAAGTGTCTCACTCACTTTTACTTAGTATTAAATTTGATAAGCTACTGCTCTGGCCTTTTCCTCACAATAGTAAATGAAGTTAGAATGCTTCAAAGCTTCTAAAATATACTAGTAAGTTAGATGTCAGAGATGTGTCTAATGGTATCTAAAACAGGAAAAATGCAAAATGTTAAATAGGGTTAAGTCATCATCCTATTATTTTAGCTAAACAGCTGTAACCTATACTAAAATGCATAATACTTGCAAAGCAACTGACATTATCAGATTTTTGCAAAGAATATGCATTTACCTAATGCAGTGCTGGAGGGGAAAAGAAACTATCCTGCCAGCTGTGTGCGAAGTCATCAGCATTCCAAATGGAAATACAAGCATAATCCCACTTCGCCAAATCCTGTTTAACCAAAACACTTGTTGAAATACAAAATTTGATTAAATCTCCGGGACTGAATGCAGCCCTGTATTCACACCCTCCAAACAACTGTAATAATCTTTGTATAAAACATACCTTGTGAGATATCATTTGAAAAAACTAATAACTTGTTAGTCTATAATATACTGGTGAAATGTACGTAGCAATATTATACATAAAGTTATGAACATAAACTGAAATTATGACTGAAATGTTTTTACCAGACAAGTTTGGGGATGGCATAAACCAGTTCCTCAAAGACAAGCTGATACTTCTAGCCAGGTGTCAAAATTGATTGACAATCACCTGTCAAGTGGTCATTCTTTGGCAAGGAATGGGGGCAGGAACAGATTGATCTGCTTTTTAACAAACAACAACATGGAACCTCTTTCACCATGAGCCTCCATCTCTCCATCCTCGCAGCAGGAAGGGATTTTATCTAGGAGTAACCCTTAGGAAAATTAATTTCAAAGAGTGACTGGACTATAACGGGGGGGGGGGGGCCAAGAATGCCCCAAGTATTTTCTCTCTTGCTCTCTCTCTCTCTCTGTCACCTAAGATGACAAAGGAACCAGCCTTTGGACTTTGGAAGGAATCCTGACATGAAAATTTGGTTAGCAATGTTGCTGGGAATATGTGGTAAGGATTTTACCTTGAACCAAGTCTAGTTTAAGTTTTAGTTACGAGAAAGTATTTTACCTTTATTTCTCTTGTAACCAGTTCTGACTTTAATGCCTTATATTTGTCCTCACTTAAAGCTTATCTCTTTGTAGTTAGATAAATTTGCTTTATTCTTTATTCAAAACTAATCCAGTGTTGTGTTTAAATTGAACTGTTTGAATAACTCTAGTTAAAGTAGCAAACTATTGCATATTGACCCCCTTATAGGGACAACAGACTTCTTATATCTGAACTGTCCAGGAGAGAGCTGAAGAGTGCAGAACATGTGTTTTTTGGGAAAATTCAGAACTGAGAGTATATTGGGGTCACCCTGCAAGTAGTAACCAATGCTGGTGGAAACCAGAGTCTGACTGGAGTGTTGCTGGCAGGCTGCAGCTCTACACGGACACTCAGGATGTGACCTGCATGTTGTTTGACTGTTTATGAGCGGCCCAAGTTGGGAGCTACTGCAGGAAAGCATTATGAGGCACCCAAGGTTGCAGGGAAAATGGTTATGCAAGCACTCACTCGTCTAGATTGCACTCTGGAATGATAGTGCCCCAAGATTTACTGTGCCTCCCCAGCAATACTTTGTGTCTTCAGTTGCAAACCTCAAATCTGGTGTGCAGATGCCGCATCCTTCTCCTGCTACCCTAACTGATCTTGCCTAAGTTGCTTGGATGTCCATAGTTTTATTGAGCCTGCATGTAGCCATCAGAATCTACTGGCAATCTTCCAACCCTTCAATTCTCTGAAGCTTTGGAATGTGCTAATAAGAACTTCCATACTGTGTCAGACCAATGGTCCATCTAGTCCAATAGCCTGTCTTTGACATTGACCAGTACCAGACCTTCAGAGGGAGTGTACAGAACAGGTTAATTTTGGAGAGATCCACCTCTGTCTTGCCTTCCTGTACCTAGCAGTCAGAGGTTCAGGGTTGCCCTGAGCATGGGGATGCAGCCCTGACCATCTTGGCTAATGGCCATTGATGGACCTATCCTCCATGAATTAATCTAGATTTTTTGAACCCAGTTATATTTTTGGCTATCACAACATCCCACAACAATGAGTTCCACAGGTTAATTGTATGTTGTGTGGAAAAAGTACTTTCTCTTGTTTGTATTAAACCTGCTGCCTATTCATTTCATTGGGAGACCCCTGGTTTTTGTATTGTGTGAAAGGGTAAGTAACGCTTCTCTATTCACTTTCTCCATATCATTCATGATTTTAGAGACCTCTATATCATAGCTCCCCTCTATAAAAAAAAGCATACACCAGATCTTGATTTCCATGCTAATGTTAGCCTGCATCTGACATCCACAGTCATTACTAATAACCTAGTCAATAATGCATCACATCACAGTCACTATTCCAATATCAAGCTGCTCCAAGAGAACATTACTCAGCAACAGATACATATTCTAAAGAACAACTGCTTATAAATGGTGGTTCCAAAGCATCTAGCATTAAAATGGATACAAATTAGTGTAACTATGCTCCTTTGCAAAAAAAAATCTGACTCTCAAGATGAAAGAGATAAATTGCTTTTATATAATGCAATGGAACAGCAACAGTAGCTACAAAGCTTTTCATTCAGCTTAGTACTTCCTGGAACACTGAGTTTTCCTTTCCTTTTGTTTTCCCTTGATAGACCAAATATTGATAATACAGCTGAGTGACTGCATGAATTAATTGAAAAGCAATTGTTGTGTAAAGCCTCCACTCAATCCAGTACAATGTGATTGTAAAATTTGTAACTTTTCAATTGTTGCTAGCATGATCATTAGGTTCTGTAATCTTTTGCAAACTTTGTAACTTTTAGTCATTGTTAGCATAGCCTTTTAAAATTTGTAACTTTTGCAAGCTTTGTAACCTTTCCAGTTACCACTTGTATAACCTCCAAGCTTTGCAATATTCCATCATGCAATCAGGGAGAGTGTGAGAGTGTGTGTGTGTGGGAGATAAGGGAGTGTGAACAAGGAAGTGTATGTGGGACTGGGCGGAGAGGAACTGCAAAGAGAAAAGAGCCCGGGCCAGGTGTATCTGATGTAATCTGCCCTGAGAAGGCAATCACGGGGTACTGTAAAGAAAGGAAGAACCTGATATGCATGAAAGGAACGACGTCTGGGAATGCTTCTCAGTGACGGACACAGAAGGAAAACTCAGTGTACATGACAGGAGCCACCCAGTTCCAATAAAAGAAAGAAGGCATGCTCACAAGCCCTTCTTCTTGACCTGCTTGCTGGGCCGAATCTGTGACCGCAGGCAGACACACCAGATCTACTATGCTTCAGCTTCTCGGCTTCCTATGCTGTCTCTGGTAACTCTCCGCCTGCGTGAGCGTGTGGGTGTATGAGGGTATGAATGCGTTGAATGTGTGTGTGCATGAATAAGCTCCATCCCTTTTCTGTTTGATCCAATAGCGGCATTTCATAAAACCAATATAAGTGTAACCCTGGGTTGGTTTCTAGTGAAATTGAGGTAACAGCAATGAGAAGTCATTGACAAAAGCAGAGTACACAGAAAAGAAAATGTGTTAAAAAAGAAAGAAAAAAAGCCAGTTTCACTCTCCATGAGGATGACACTTACATGTCAGAGGAAGGGAGCACCCATCCTCCATTGGAAAGTCTCTCAAATCCCCACATAACTGCAACCTAGTTTTGTTCTGATGGTGGCTTGTCATCTACAGTAAGCGAGACCCAGTCCAGACTCAGGAACCAGAACACAGGATGTTGCTTTAAGTAAGTTATTTTGTTTTGTCATTGTAGGATACATTTCCTTCCACATAATTTTCTTCTCAAGTAAACTCCCTGTATAGATGAGAGGAATAATTGCCTCTCAGCACTCAAAATTAGAACACCAGTATCTTCAATAGTATTCTCATGTTAAGGCTATTAGTCAAGGCTATCACTTCAAAAAACTGCAGCTTTTAGCATATCATCATAAAGAGGCATGGCCTGTCACCTCAGTCAGGCTGTAACTGAGCAAGACTCCTCTCTCAATCTCTAACAAACTTGGGCTTGGTTTACATGACTAATTATGTCAGTAGAATTATGTTGCTCTGGTGACGCAGATCTACCAACCTAACCTCCCCCCGTGTAGACCGTGTTATGTCAACAGGAAGGCCTGTCCTATCAACATAGCTACCGCCTCTCAGGGAGGCGGAGTATCTATACCAATGTGAGAAGCTCTCCAGTCTTTGAAGGTAGCTTCTTCACTAAGCGCTACAGAGGCACAGTGGCACTGGTACAGCTGCACCCCTGCAGCGTGGCAAGGATAGACAAGCCCTTAGTTCTACATGACGATCAATTTTAAATGATCGAAAATCAAGTAGTTGAATATTACATAGATTTAAACAATTAGTTGTGTGAAATAATGTATATTTCACTTAAAATAAAGTGATCTATGGTTTTTTGCCTTTTTCTTATAAGTGTATGACTTGGGTATTTCTGCTCCATAATCAGAGAATGGGATTCCTCACAATTTCCCATAGCAAACACTTTAATGTTAAAATACTTCTGTACCAAAGAAGACATTGAATACAAAAATGAATTGGGGAAAAGTATACTAGTAGAATCTAATGATTCATGGAAAACGAAGATTCATCTGCCATGGTAGTGAATACTTGTAAGGGCTACATTTGCTGCCTTGTCTTTGTTTTTGCTTTCCTACACTATAACATGATTTACATCCATGTGATCATACAGAAGCTAGGAAAATACTCATTGACTTCAACAAGGCCAGGATCTCACCCCAGAACTCTCTCTGTTCTTCTCTCTTACTGCCCCTTGGCCCCTTTCCTCTACCCAACCTGTATGATTAGCTGCTCCTTCATATCTTTGTCCCATTCTACATGTTTGAGCTGTGAAGTTCACCACTTCACTTTTTGTTGCATTCCTTCCCCTATTTTTCACCAGTCCAGTATGCCTTTTGGGCCCCATTCTGCAAATACATATGGAGCATAGTGCTGTCTACTGTGAGTAATACCACAGAAAAATGTTTGGAGGATTAGGCCCTTCATAGCAAATTCCTTCAGCAGGGAACTTGTCTCATTGTACCTTGAAAATCCTGGGTGCTACTAGTATATAAATACTGAATTGTAGTGACTTGCATATAGAGTACGAAATAGTGTAATGTGCGACACTGCTTGGCAACTATTATTTTATTTAGACAGATTAGAAAAGACAATTAAACAATTGTGTGTGTGTTTGCATATGACCATACCTTTTCCTGTCATGGTTCAGTACTGTGTGGGCTCTGAGCTCCAAACGTAATTATGGCTTGAAAATCTGTGCCTACTGTGGACTCTCCTTCTGTGGATCTGAATCTAAAATTCAATCCCACTGCTATATGACGACACTGGCAAATAAGATGTAGACCACAGTCACCATGCAGAGAATAGCACAAAGTAATATTTATAGTAATAACAATGCTGCACTAAATAGCTACAAGCCAGCAGTGAGGTATTTTGATAATTTCCCAGATAAACTTTTCTATTACTTTTGCTCCAGAACATACAGGAACAGGAGAAAAATGTATCTACTTCAGCCGAACAAAAGGATATCCCGACATAGAGACCAGGACTAGACAATTTTTTTTAAATCAGATTTTTTTGTTTTGTTTTATGCTTTTTTATGGACAAGTTTGATGGTGCTAAATATTTTTAGTGTAGTAGGCCAGTAGGGGGGGTGTGTTACTGGCACATCCTTCAACCCCTTCTGGTTACGGCAACAGTGTTGGGACCAAAATCCTCGTTGTGTGAACTGTCATTAAGGTGTATTGAAAGCTCCATGAGAAGAGAGCTTGCCAGATCAAGCCCGTCATCCTATTAGTTGACATTCTTCACTACTTCTGCCTTCTTCCTACACTGTAATATATACTGTAATTTCCTAAATGGCGTAACACTGAAACATAAGCCAAGAAGGATGAGGTATAAAGCTAGAAATTTTCATCATCCATCTTCGGAAAAGTTAAGACCATTTACGTGTTGTGGTATAAACAGGAGTTTTTCAGTTCAATATAGTGCCAAAACCAGCATATTTTCTGTTGAAAGTGGGAAATTGAGATAATGAACCCTGATGTATGCTATTATAGGCCAACAGCTATTTTGGATCCACCAGTAAAGTAATGAATTTTCCTTGGAAGCTATGACTGTCTCATGGCAGCATTCTTTCACCACGACAGACACTGATTAATTCTGTCTGAAGAGTGTGGATTTCTCAGGGATCATTGACTGAAGCCCAGGCTGTTACTGTGTTCCATTACTCCCATATAAATACATAAATAAATAAAATATACTTGTGCTGATGGCAGTTCTTCTCATGTTCCAGAAATCTCTTCTGCTTTGGAGTCATACTGTATGCCATTTAATATATACTTAACCAGCCTGTAACGGGGTGCATGCCGTGCCCCTCCCGTTCAGCCCTTCTCCCACTCTTCTCAGAGACTCTTCAGGCTGGTGCAACATCCATGCTCTTTATTTGTGATCAAGTCCCCACCACCAGTTTCCAACTATATACAGGCTTTTTACAACAGCTTGGCCTACCACAGGCCTGACCAGCAACAGACTAGGAGACTCCCACCTCCATCTGACCTTCCCCTTCTGGTCTCTGCCCCGCCTGCTCTCACTTCCTCCCAGCCTTATAGCTCCTACTAGTGAGGCTGGCAGGCATGGTTAGTTACCAGGCAAGCATCAGGCTATCTACCCAGCCCCAATCCAATCCCCCGATTGGGGATGGAGTGACAGGAGCTGATTAAGGCCTCTCTTGCAGCACCCTGCCACACACCTCCCCCTTTAAGCCGCCGCCAGGGAGTCTGGTCCAGCCCCTTCTCCCCCTGCCTGGGAGGCTGCTCCGGGGAGGCCTGCTGCTGCCCACTGGGTGGTCCCCAGGGTCCTCCACACAGGGTTGGTCCATTCCCCAGCCACAAAAGGCATACTGGGTAGGCAGCGGACAGCCCCACAGGTCAACTGCTACCCACAGGTCCTCACATCACCTTCACGCATTCCTTGGGGCCCTCCCTTCTCTCGGCCTCAGGCCCCTTTCCCTGGGGTTCTATAATGGGACATACCTTCGGTCCCTCACCTTCTACTTCTTTCCCTCCTTCACTCTGGCTCCGTTATCTAGGGTCTCTCTCTCTCCTGTCCTCTGGGGACCTAGGTCCTCCACTGACCTGAGGCCAACAGGTCTAGGGATCTCCCCTCCCGTCACCAGGGTCTCCCCTCCCTTCTTGCCAGGGGGCCCCTCCCCTGGCATCCTTTCCCCTTTGGGACAGGACCCCAATCTGTCCCCATGACCACAGGGCACGGAAATCCCTCTCCCACCCCCACCAGTTGCCAAGCAAACCGGCCACTGACCTCCATGGGCAACCTGGGCCATGAGGCGAGGCCTCCAATCCCCCTGGATGCACTCGAGCATCACTCCTGTCCCGGGGATAAACCACTGGGGCTTCACCGGCTCTCTCTGAATGAGGAAGCAGGCCAAGGCAGTGTCCACGAAGACCCTCTGGGGCTTCCTCCCCATCTGCACAGGGATGGTGGCCAGTCCTTGCCCCTGCTTCTTCCCTCTACCATTCGTCCAACTGCAAAGCTCAGCTAGCCCACACTCCATTTCTGGGCAATTTCTGCATTTGTATTCCAGCCACCCACACCACCAGCAGACCAACTGTCCTGGGTGACTAGGGGCTCCCTTGTTCTCCTCCTTTCTTTTATCCAGGCTTCTCTTCGTGGGGGGTTTCCCTCAGGGCTTCTTTCCCCAGTCCAGGTCCCAGCCTTCTGACCCTTCTTTTGAGGAACATCTGCTTCTGCGTATTCCTCAGTCAGTCAATTTGACAGCGGCCTCTACCATATTCACCTGGTGCCACCAGACCCAGACTCGTGGGTTTCCTGGAGGCCCTGCACAAATTGTTCAGGATCACCCTGTCTATCTCTCCCAGCATCTGGGTGTCTGACCTCAACCACCGAGTGGCCCAGTCCGTGAGCTTCTGGGCAAAAGCTCAGGGCTGCAAACCCCCGTCCATCGGGCCGCCCAAAACTTCTGCCTGTGCTTGTCCATGGGCAGTCCCATCTGGTCTAGGATGGCTGTCTTCACTACGTCATAATCCTTGGCCTGTTCATCGCTTAAGGCCATATAGGTAGCCAGCGTTTCGCCAGCCAGATAGGGGCCCAGGCAGTGATGAGCTGCCAAAATCTTAACAACCGGTTTCCTCCTCACCCCAAGAGGGGATCATTGCTCACCCCCACCCCCCGGGACTCCTGCCCCATCCAACCCCTCCCCGTGTTCCTTGATGCCCCCCCCAGGACGCCTGCCCCATCCACCCCCCTCCCCTGTCCCCTGACTGCCCCCAGAACCAGTCAGGAGGGTCTCGTGGGCCACCGTTGTGGGTGCCCACCCCTCCCCTAAGAGCCAAAGCACCTGCCGGGGGGCGAGGTGGGGAGTCCCAGCAGTGCTTACCTGGGGCAGCTCCCAGGAAGCATCCGGCAGGTCCCTCTGGTTCCTAGGGGCAGGGGAGCATAGCTGGGGGGGAGCAGGAGGAGCGGCCGCTCCCCCACTGATCACATCAAAAGTGGCGCCTTAGGCGCAGACTCCCTGGGTGCTTTGGGGCTGGAGCACCCACAGGGAAAATTTGATGGGTGCAAAGCACCCACCGGCAGCTCTCCACCCCATGCCCGGCCCCAGATCACCTCACCTCCACTCCGCCTCCTCCGCTGAACATGCCGCCCCGCTCTGCTTCTCTGCCCCTTCCTCCGGCTTCCCGCAAATCAGCTGTTCAGCAGGAAGCCGGAGAGGGCAAAGAAGCAGGCAGCGGCTTTCCGCTCAGGCCAAGGGTGGCGGAGATGAGCTGGGGCAGGGAGCGGTTCTCCTGCGCGCCGCGTGCCTCCCCACCCCCCCACGGGTTACCTGCTGCAGCGCGGGCAGCCCTCCTTGTGCCCCCCCGCCCCAGCTCACCTCTGCCTCCCTGGACCTGAGCGGGAAGCCACAGCCTACTTCTCAGCCCCCTGGCTTCCCGCGTGAACAACTGATTCGTGGGAAGCCTGGGGGGGCGGAGAAGCAGAGCGGGGCGGTGCCTTCGGAGGAGGAGGCAGAGCAGAGGTGAGCTGGGGCCGGGGAGCTGCCGGTGGGTGCTCTGCACCCACCAAATTTTCCCCCTGGGTGCTCCAGGGCTGAAGCACCCATGGAGTCAATGCCTAAGGCACCACTTTTGGGCAGTTAAATTTAGAAGCCTTTTTAGAACTGGTTGTCCCTCGCGGAACAACCGGTTCTAAAAGGGCTTCTAAATTTAACAATCAGTTCTAGCGAACCGGTGCAAACCGGCGCGAACCGGCTCCAACTCACCACTGGGCCCAGGTTGCCTTGTCCCATCCGGCACCTATGGCTACCCGCTCAAACTTACCCAGGAGGGTCATCATCGCTGGGGCCCGTCTTACAGAGGCCCAACCCTGGTGTGCGGCTGCCATCGCCTCCCGGGGGACTCACCAATCGGTGCAGGAGCTGCTGCTGTACACCGGCCAGCTCCCGGATGAAGTCCTGGAGGGTCTTCTGTTGTTCGGTCTGCCAGGCAAGTAAGGCCTGCCGCTCTGCCTGGTGGGACTGCTGGAAGGCCTGCAGGGTTTTCTGCAGCTCCTCTTGCTGTTTAGCTAGTCAGTGGTTCCCTCCATCCTCGGGTAGCCACGCCCTAGCGGTGGCTTTGTATCCCAGACAAGCCTCCACGTGTAACAGGCACACACCATGCCCCTCCGGTTCGACCCTTCTCCCCCTCGTCTCTGAGACCCAGGAACACGTCAGGCTAGTGGAACACCTGTGCTCTTTATTTGTAATCAAGTCCACACCACCAGTTTCTAACTATATACAGGCTTCTTACAAGAGGCCTTTTTACCGTAGGCCTGGCCAAAAAACAGACTAGGAGACTCCCACCTCTGTCTGACCCTGACCTTCCCCCTCCTGGTCTCTGCTCTCCTGCTCTTACTTCCTCACATCCTTATCGCTCCTGCTAATGAGGCTGGCAGGGGTGGTCAGTTGCCTTGCAAGCATCAGGCTATCAACCCAGCCCCAATCTAAGCCTCGCAGTTGGGGCTGGAGTGGCAGGCACTGATTAAGGTGTCTCTAGCAGCACCCTGCCGTGCAGCCGGTTCATGTTTTAGATACATTTTCTTATTCAAATCAGCACCGTCCAATAAAATTCACCCTTGACAGATGAAACTGTTGCCACTATTGGCAATTAGTGGTTCATACAAAAAGGAAAAATAAAATGTTGGAATATAGAGAAGAAGCTTGGGGCTATAGGCCCTGATCCTGCATCACTGAAGTCAATGTGAGTTTTACCATTTATTTCAGTGGAAGCAAGATTCGTCTCAGAGCATAAGAAACTGAATATAGGTCAATCCACACTACTGCATGTATCTTCCTCATCACGCAGATCATTTAGATTATATGCTTTTCTGTGATTAATTTTGTATTAATTTTCATAAAGAAAATTAAAAAATACCACAAGGTAAACTATTTACAGATCATATATGTTACCCAATAGTGCACATATTACATGATATCCTATAAAATTATGTAACTTTACAACTCATCCCAGCTGAAAGACCACACAATACAAAATCAGCTGGGGTTAGGGTGGATGGTAACAAGAAGATCACAAGAATGGCCACACTAGGTCAGACCAATGGTCCATCGAGCCCAGTATCCTGTCTTTCGACAGTGGCAAATGCCAGATGCTTCAGATGAAATGAACAGAACAGGGCAATTATTGAGTGATCCCTGTTGTCCACTCACAGCTTCTGGCAGTCCGAGGCTAGGGACACCCAGACATGGGGTTGCATCCCTGACCATCTTGGCTAATAGCCATTGATGGACCTATCCTCCATGAATTTATCTAGTTCTTTTTGAACCCTCTTATAGTCTTGGCCTTCACTACATCCTCTGGCAAAGAGTTCCAAGGTTCGCTGTGCGTTGTGTGAAGAAATACTTCCTTTTGTTTCTTTTAAACCTGCTGCCTATTAATTTCATTTGCTGACCCCCTAGTTTTTGTGTTATGAGGAATAAATAACACTTCCTTATTTACTTTCTCCACAGCCACCATGATTTTATAGACTTCTATCATATCCCCCCATTGTCTCCTCCTTTCCAAGATGGAAAGTCCCAGTCTTATTAATCTCTCCTCAGATGGAAGCTGTTCCATACCCCTAATCATTTTTGCTGCGCTTTTAAAAAATCTTTTCCAATTCCAATATATCTTTTTTGATATGGAGCGACCACATCTGTATGCAGTATTCAAGATGTGGGTGTACCATGGATTTATATAGTGGCATTTACTGTCTTATTATCTATCCCTTTCCTAATTGAGCCTGACTTTGTTAGGTTTTTTTTTTACTGCACATTAAGCAGATGTTTTCAGAGAACTATCCGCAATGACTCCAAGATCTCTTTATTGAGTGGTAACAGCTGATTTAGACCCCATAATTTTATATGCATAGTTGGGATTATGTTTTCCAATGTGCATTTATCAACATTGGATTTCATCTGTCATTTTGTTGCTCAATCACCCCATTAAAAAAAACAAACAAAAAAAACCCATACACAGATACGCAAAAAGGGGAAGGAAAACGCCAAGAGGTCAGGTGGAATGGAAGACTATTTGAGCTCTCTCAGAATTCCCTATCCACATGTCTCAAGAAAGGGGCCCAAAATTTCCTTGAATTCATATAATTGGTCTGTACATCAATAGGCTATTCTTTTGCTGCTCACTCAGACAAGTCTGAATACCACTGCTCTAGTCTGGGCATAAACCTACTCCTCCATTTTTGTATAGTCATGTGCTTGGTAATCATTGTAGTTCTTAAGATCCAAAGTCTTTGTGGTACAGTTAAAACCCAGTGTAGAAGATACAGAACCTAAGATACAATTTTCAGCTGAGGTTTAGTTGCTGAAGATAAGCACTATTTTCATTCTTGTGTCCACCTCTTTCCATAGTGGCCTGACTGTTGGATCATTCCATAGCATATGCAAAAGGATTCCTATTTTCTTTAATAGAGTACCACCAAATATCAGTAGATGAGGCCTCACAGCTTGCACTACCTCTGTGGCATCCAACAGATTTTGAATAGAATATTTTGCTATATTAGGCATAGCCACAGAAGCATTACAAAATGTGCTCTCCCCGTGGGATTCTTTTAAGGCCTATGATAACTCCCGTTCCCATGATTTCACAAAGAACTCCTGACCAATGGAGTTAGTCTTCATTAGCAAAGTATACATAGTGGACATGAGCCTCGGGAGTTTATGGAGTATGTGCAAAGTTCCCAGTAGGTCTGGGGCCTCTGGACCAAACTGATGCTTTAGCAACATATTCAGTTATAAGTACTGTAATTCTGCTGAGAATGGCAGGTCATATCATTGCTTTAGTATTACAACTAATTGGGAATTCATATGATACCCCGGCTCAGTCAGTTCTTCCAAATTACAGCCCCCTACCCTCAATTTGCAAGTCTGACTTACCCCAAAAAAAGGGCTTTTGCATGCCAGCGAGGATGACATTGGTTCTTCTTTGCTCACATCCTTCATGCAGCCACCATGGCAAACACCTTATTTTTCTCCATCCAGTAAAATAGGAACAAAACAGACCCACAGGGGGAAATGACTGCATTAACCCCGTTCAGTTTCTGCACATGTGGGCATAAGGGTGTTAACATGTTGGAACTAATTTGACATGATAAAAGCATAATGATTTTGTAGGTCTGGGAAGTCCCTGTTCCCAACAGGGAGCTGGAGATTTTTAAGCGGTAGTCATGAGCCTTGACCAGGACCCTACAAAAAGGCTTTAATACTATTATTAACTTTTCTAAAATAAGATGGAAGACTATACAAATAGTTGCTTAGAATACAGAGAACCCTACACCAAAATTTTATTATTGTATTAACCCTCCCCTCCCTGCAGACTTAGGGAGAGGATGCCACCTATTTGTATCACTAGGTATACGAGGTCGCATTGCTCATTGTAATACAAGAGGTTGGGTAAGACTATAACAGTTGGATCCAGGAACCATATGGGTTCAAATTCAAATTTTTTTTGAAGTAAAACACATATAGCCCCAGACCAATCTCTCAAAAGCCTTTTCTATATATGATGCTAATACGGCTTGCGGTCATCCTATTTCACTGCTATGATATCAATAAGTTGTCAAAGATTATCTGAGCCACAACGGCTGGTGACAAACCTGATTTGGGTTGTGAAAGAACCCAAAACCTTCTCCACTCTTATTGCCAGAACTTTTGCCAATATTTTGACATTACTATTACTAAGTGAAATTGGCCTATAATTGGAACATAGTTTGGCATCTCCTCAGGGTTAAGAAGTACTGATATTAGGGCTTCCCTCAGTATAGGGGGAAGCATGCCCTCTAGGAGTGACTCAAACATTTTAAGCATCTTGTTAGAGATCAAGAAAGTGTCTATAGAATTCAGCAGGGAAGCCATCTGGCAAAGGGGCTTTCCTGATTTTCATATTCGTAAGGGCTTGAATAAACTCATCCTCTGTTAGGGAAGCATCAAGGTTTCTATACTGGGCTGCAGCAATTTGGGGTAAAATCGTATTTTTGAAAAATGGAACCAAAGCATCTATGGAGAGGTGTGTGTCCAATTTGCACAGATCTTTAGTGAAATTAAATAACACTTTAATATCTTTAGGTGATGTACATAATGTTTATCACAGATGACTGTGATTACACATGCAGATGTCTTTTGTTTCAGCTTTTTCGTCCAATTCCCAGAAGTACTAACTTAGTTGAAATAGGGCAAATTTAGCCTCCGCTGAGTGCAGCTTATTGAATTCATATCAACTTCTATGCTTTCTTTTAACAGAAGTTAAATTGTATGAATATAGGTGGATGTGCAGTTTAGACAAAATTAATTTCATGGTGGTAAGTGAAATAGCATGACCATCAGGGAAATAAAAGCCTCTCAACTAGATGATGTTCCAGTGTTTAATTCCTGAAAGTAGGAACCGCCTTGTGATACCGCTTCTCTAGGAATGCATGCAGCTTTAGAAGCAGGGTTTAGCGTATAGTCTAAGTTTTTGCTCTGGATGGTAAGGAAGGCCTTCTACCAGACTCGAGTGTGAGCTCAGAAGTAATGAGTACTACTGTGAAGAAAATGCTAGAGGAATAAACCATGGCTTGGAATACACATTGTATGAAACCACTGCCATATGCAACCATACTTTCTAATGAAAGTGTCTTTGCTAAGATCAGAGTGAAGGAAAGACCACATTCTATTGTTTGTTCTTTATTTTCAACTGAACTTTAAGCTCTGACTTATATGCACAGTTCTCCAATTTCCAAGTTGTCACTATTTGCTCCTCTCTCTCATCAGGTTCTTGATGTTAATTAAAACAAACCATAATTATATTGGCCAAATCCTGCTCATCTTACTCAGCTAGACCCTTTCTGACTTAACTGAAGTACTTGTGCACAACTTTTAAAAATTGTTATTTGGAGCTGTCCTTAATTCAAGTATTTCAGCCATTCTTTACTAATACACATTCAGCAAGAAGTGTCTGCAATGCAATAATACTAGAAATGTTTTATATTTAAATTAATGCTCTTAACATCAACAGTTATCAAAATATAAAGAAGAAAAAAAGTGGGAGAAAAAGCATGTGACATGTTTTTTGTTTTTTTTAATTCCTTACAGTAAGGACAATCCATAAATATTTTTGGAAACTGGTTACTTTTGCACAAGTTTCCTAAAATCCAGCCAAAATATTTCAGTTCATATGACACTGCTGGTCAGCTAATCCTCTTTGTAGGAGATTTTAAAATTTGCATATGCAAAGTACTAAACTCTTCACTGATAAGCTAAGATAAATTACTATTAAATACATTGCAATATATAGTTCATAGAATATCCATCCTTTTACCCACAATTATAAAGCAGCTATATAGTAAATATTCAGTCAGATAGCAAGCTTCCATCAAACTGTTCAATTTGTATAAATTAATTTTTGTGCTAGTATAATAAATTCTATTGTTTCTGCTGAAAGGAGAGCCACATTCACGTTTCTTTATATCCACTTAGTTTACTCTACCAGTTTCTTCGGAGGATTTATCTTTGCTGGTTTGTCAAGTGGCCAGTGGAAATGTATACACTTTTCACTGTAAAAATAAAGAAAGTCAAGGCAAAGCATAAAAATCACAAATCTTATCAGAAACATTTTTAGTTCAGCAGTACATTATAGTGAACTTTCAGATTTTTTTTTAAAGAAAGCTATTACAAGCATTTCTAACATGCCAGTCACTAGAGCATCCATATGCTCTTTCACAAACCTCTCCCTCCCCTTCTTCTTCCTTCACAGCCCCTTAATAAAGTAACTGGATTCCAGATGAAGTCAAGGATCACACCTGTACTACAAAAAAGGAGTCTGCATATAGATGGGACATTTCAACACACTAAAAAGGTAAGATTCTTGTTCAGTTCTGGTAGAATTTCTGCTCTGTCTCTGTAGGGTATGCCTGGGATAGGTCAGTCCAAGTGTTCCACTTGAATCTATCTGTGGTTCTGGGGGCATGGAGCCAGAGATGGTAATAGAGTTACCAAGACCCCAGTTCCTTTAAGGATCTGTAGATGAAGATAAGTATTCTGAATTGGACAATTCAGGCAAGTAGTGAAGAGATGAAAAAAACTCTAAGATAATGAATTCTCACTGCTTTGCAGAGGACCAGTGCATGTTGTAGAAGCATTAATTTCTGGTCAGTCTTCATGGTCAACTCCAGATGCATTCCAATAGCTTCAATGTTCAAAGACGTCTGATAGTAGCCATATATGTATCAAGATAGATGGAAGTAGGACGAGACAAACTTGTAGATCACTGTGATTGCCCCTCAAACTCCTGCCTACCTGTGGATGGATGAATGTCATGTTAGCTACTGTTGCTATCTGGGAGTCTGAGATGAGTTCAGAAGGACCACACAGTGGCACACAAATTTGACAATCAGGGGAAGGTGGCCTCACTAGGGTAAAAGGTCATGGTATCTGTCAGTTCCTCAATTTTTGTCCTTCTACCAGCCAGCTTCATCTCTGCTTTGCCTTGGTTGACCCAGAACTATCCGTTTTGCATCCATGTCTCTGTTTCGGCCAGATACTGGGATAGCTGGGACACTGTACTGTCTGCACTTAAAGAAAGACAGGTCATAATAGCCTACAGAATATCATCTTTCCTAGTTGGGAATCACCTGTGCTTATTAGATCTTTCAGGAAAGGAAAGAGTAAATTTATTTAAACACAATTTCATCCACCCCAGCTGTGTCCAGCAGCTGAACTAATAGATATCTAGTAGCATTAGCATGAATGCTGGCTCATGCAACAGAGTTCCAAACTGAATGGTTTCTAATAAATTCTATTGTTTCTGCTGAAAGGAGAGGCTCCCCCCCTCCAAAAAAAAAATTGGGTTACATAAAAACTGTATAGTTGATGGTACTGTATAACCTCTCTACTTCTGCTAGAATGTTTGTGTAACCTATTGGTTCACTGGGCTTGTGATTTATATTTGCTCATGGTTTTGATTTGGCTAAGAGAAAACTAAAAAGTCTGTGGATTGCCCCAAACTGTTGGTGCAAGCACACACTAATACAAGAGAGAGAGAGAGATGTTGCAGAGCAAAATCTACAGAAGCAATATACATAGCACAATATATGTGGTGCTACAGTAACTACTCTAGTTTTACTGAATACTGCAGTACAAGATAATTGCAGAAAACCTGGATTACTTGTTGCAGAATAAGTTACTACAGTTCTAACCCATGGCTACAATAGGATACATAGCTTAGAATACTGAAGTGTTTCTTGTTATTCACACTGTATTTATTTCCCAGATAAGCCGTAGAAATCACCCATTTCTTAAGTGACATGTTGTCACAGCCATAAATCCATCCTGCGTCAGAGAGAAAATTACTTAACAATTCTTTTTCTCAAGATACATGGAGTGTTACTGATTTCAATGAGCCCAGAATTTTCACTCATGGGTTTTAGCTCCTTAGTGCAAGACTGGTACAGCTCTTGCAGATCTTGAGATGTTTTTAATCTTGAGATCAATAGCAGTGGGATAGAGCACGAGCCAGATGCCCTGGTGGCCATTAGATGTCATCCTCTGCTGAGTAGAAATGCAGCTGGTTAAAGTTTTCAGTCAGTTCCTTTGACTAAGTGGGAGGCAAAACTCTGAGAAAGAAAAGCCAGATCAACATAAAACAGAAAATGTGCCTCAAAGAAATGTCAAAAGTAAGGTGCAAGGGAAAACAAAGCCTTAAAAGTACTCTCCAGTCTCTGAAGAGGTGTATATAGGGGAATATAAATCCTTTCATAGGGGAACTTCATAGAAGTTAAATAGTATTCCCTTCTCAAAAGGCACTATCTGTGTAAAATTCTCACTTCTGGAGGGTAAGACATTTGATGGATATCTCAAAAGTAAAGAGAAGTTAAAGCTGCAACAAGCAACAACAAGGGCAAAATTAACAGTGTGAACAGGGAAGATTTTCAGTTTTCATTGTTTTAGTTTTATTTAGCATTAATAGTATAAAGAATAAGATAGCTCTTTCAAGATAAAAGGGAAAGGGTACTAGTGCATTGAAAGAAATGCTGGAACAGAGAAGCCAAGCGCCTCTAGCTCTTCAGCCTCAATACTGACTAAAATACCTATGGCTCTTAAGCGCTGTTAATTCAGTGATCGTGCACTGAGATCAAAGTTGGTGCCCGAGTAGTTGGTAGCTGCAGCAGTAGCTGCAGCAGTTGCACCAAGGTGCTAATTTATAAAGACACTAAGGTGCAAAGAAAACCAATAATGCACAAAGAAGTTAGGCATCTAAGCACTAAGAACAGCATAAAACATGAGTAAATTTCTTCAAGACACTAAAGCACCAAGAAAAACTACTGCAGTGCCAGAGGCAACCATAAGAAGGATCTCACCAGAACCTTCTGAGGACAGCATTTATACTTGGTGTGTACTTACTAATAGGAAGCCAGGCTCACATTCAACCCTCACTACTCCTGACCCTAAGGATCTTAAGAGTTGATAAAGTTGTACCTATTTCAAGGCCCAGAAATGAAAAACCTGCATAAATGGTATCTTAAAAGAAGACAGATATGAGAAAATGGATCTTAATAAGTCATTAAAAATAGTATTTATTTACAGGAATACAATCATAATTTTCAATTTAAAAATGCATTAGACTTGCTAAGTAATCATTTCCATTTCTATTTTCCCTCTAGTGGTTAAACTAAACAACACATGAAGTTGATATCTTCTATTGTGATGGTACCTGTATTGAGCCGAGATTTGACAATGGAGGGTAGGATCTTACACTCCTGCTATCAAAACATGCTTTTGATCTTGCCAGCTTTCTTTGCCTGGTTTTGAGTCCATGAAATGGATGATTTAGTTGGGGATTGGTCTTGCTTTGAGCAGGGGGTTGGACTAGATGACCTCCTGAGGTCCCTCTCAACCATGATATTCTATTAAATACTTCAATAAGAAACAAGTCATGACTTCTGGTTTTCTGGCATAACTGTTAAAAGAATGTTTGCTGACAAACATGAACTTATGTCTGAATCTTTATCAATATTTGGAGCTCCTTAAATTAGACAGGTTTCAAGTGGGTTTTAGCCCATGAAAGCTTATGCCCTAATAAATTTGTTAGTCTCTAAGGTGCCACACGTACTCCTTGTTCTTTTTTTTAAAATAAGACAGTGCAGCATGGGGCACAGGTCACTCGCGGATTTAAACTAGGGTAAATGGCAGATTCTCTATAACTTGAAGTCTTCAAATAATTTGAGGACTTCAGTAACTCAGCCTAAGGTTATGGATCTATTACAGGAGTGGGTAGGTGAGGTTCTGTGGTCTGCAATGTGCAGAAGGTCAGAGTAGATGATCATGATAGTCCCTTCTGATCATAGTCTAGGAGTCTATGAAATTACAACCCCTTGCACTTATCACAATGTTTCAAGAGGCCACCAGCATACTCTGGGAATAACATTAAAACCTAACACATTAATTACATCATTTTCAATATGTACCTTCACATTCCACTGAGACTTTTTTTTTAAAGTATTTTATAAGCAATGCAGTTTATTTAGAAATCAAAATATGAATGTGTTAAAGTGTTACTAGTTGCTTCTAGCTGCACACCTAAAATATATCTTAATATATAGCACAGTGTGAATTAGTATATTTATTCTCAATATATAGATTACTCCCGAAGGCATTCTGCACCAAAAAATTAAAAATGCTGCATACAATATTTTAAAATTCTGCACAATTCTGCAAATTTGTCAATAAATAAATGCAGAGGCTCCAGCATGGCAGTGGGGAGCACAGGGTGGGCGATCACCCTGCAACCTCCCCACCCACAGCACACGACTCAGCGGTGAGGCTGAACCTGACCCTAACACAGCACAAGGCCTGGGCTTGCCCCACAAACACCCTGGCGTCCTGCCCCTCTGTGCAGAGATCCATAGGTCTTCAGAGACTCAGTCCTCTGGCCAAGCCGTCTACACTGTCCCCCTTTCTGGGATAGGCCCAGTTGGACAATGTAGCTCAAAGCCCTCAGTAATGTCCTGTAGCCCTCCCCAGGCTCTGGTCCTCAGTCTGACCAACAGGGCCCATCTCAGTACTCTAGTTGACCAGCTTACTTGTGAAGGTTCCTGCTCTGGTGTGGAGCAGCACCCCCAGGACTTCCTTCCTGAGGTCTCCTCACCTGCCCTTTAGTCCTCTGACCCAGCTATAGAGCTGGTATCAGTCTAGATTAGCCCCCTTCTGGGGGGTAACAGTTCCACAGTTCCCTTCCCTGGGACCATCTTAAGTGAGTCCTAGCAGCCAGTCAGAAGCTATTCTCACACTTCTCCAGCTCCTGCCAGCAACTACCTGTCTTAGCCCTTTGCAGCCAACCTAGAGCACCTGTTGCTCCTCCACTCCCTGCTAGCAGATTGATCTATCCAGGTCCTTTCAGCTCCCGCAGCCAGCCAGGAGCACTTCTTGCTCCTCAAGTCCCTGCAAGGAGATTGTGCTCACTTGGGTCCTGCAGCTCCTTTTATATGAGCCTTCTGTGCCATCATTGGCTGCTTCCTCTGCAGCCACTGTAGCCCGCTTGGAGGACCTCTCCACTGCTCCTTTCCTGGGATGGGTGTGGCAGGTCCCTGAGGCCTCCAGTGGGAAACCTTTGGGCCTAGTCCACCCCATCACAGTGCCATTTGATGGCCACTTTTGAACAAGCCAATAGTAATCAATTACAAAAGATATTCCATCTCTTAAGGAGGAATAGCTAATGCCCAACAGCTATCAGAAAGGAAATATTGTATGCCTCGCTACACATATATCAAGACATGTAAAGTTCACAAAGCCAATGTTAGCATTCCAGATTATTACATGGATATACCCTGGAGAATACTGTCCTTTTACAGCCCACAAATTCAGGCTGGCCACTTGTGACTCATACAATCCAGCTCCTATGTGTTTCTACATAACAACAGGAAAATGTGTTTCTCGCATCAATATGCCAAAATGCTAAAAGGTTCTGCTCACAGTACAAAGATATACAAATACACAAGAAACTATCTGGTAACATCCCTTGAAAAGGTACCCCTCACACAGCAGTCAAATGCGGAAGTGATCTGTAATCCATTGTCAAACGCCTTGCCAAATACATAAGGAATCTTCTCTATCACAAGCATTACTCATGCCTTCTGCTTTCAGGTGTTTGTGACTGAATAGTTACGTCTGTAACATCTGGAGGAACGATGTGTCCTCAGACCCTTATTTTAGCATATTCTTTTGGTCCCACATTGCAGTGATTGGCTGAAAGTCTGAAACAAATGCGTGTGTTGATGAGGCACCACTGTAAGTGTAAACTAGAGATTTCCAGTTTATTATCTTCTGTGTATCAAGAATTAAACATCTAACAGATCCATTTATCAAAAGGAAACACTGCAGTATGAAGTTGGCTTTGATGTGCTGAGGTAATCTATTAGATATATATCAGGTGACTGAGAGGAAGGAATTTGGCAGGTACACAGTCAGTCAGATTTATTATGTTCTTTGTACACTCAGCTAGAGGGAAATAGAGGACTCTAGTCAGGGTTAGGCAGCTGGAGAAGGAAAGTTTTACTCAAGAACACACACAAGTGTAGACTATATATGGAGCTATTGCAGTAATTGGCTAGAAACCTGACCATGTACAGGACTAGTGCCAGTCTCCAGAGCCTGTCCCAAGGCCAGATACACAACTAATATGAACAGCAAGCAGAGGATTCAAAATAAAAAAAATGGCTGACTACCTCCTGGTACTCAGAAATCTGCAAGCAATTAAAAATTTTACCCCATAAAAATTGTATTTCCAAATCAAAATCTAGAAGTGGCAGATTTTTTTTCGGTTCAAAAGCTAGATATTTTTAAATGTTTAGTTAGCTACAAAATCTTTAATTAGAACAAAAAGTAATCATCCAAGAGTTTTATTTTATACAAGACACAGAACCATTACTTTTCTCTCTCAACTTGCTACTTTATTAATTTACTGAACAGTCTTGAACTAGAAAGCACGGATATAAAAGTAATGATTGGGGAATTTGAAAACTGAAGTGGAACTTAAAAGATTATTACACAGAGTTTTAGTCCTATAGAGTAGGTACAATTTATATTTTCATTCCATAGCAAAACTTGAAAACCCACAATAAAATTGAAAAAATGTCAGTGCAATAAACAGGATGTGTTTTGGACAGAAAAGAAAGAATACTCTCTATTTCTCTCAGTCTGTGGTAAAATGAACAAATGTGTAACTGGTTATTGCTTTTTATTATTTACTGTATCTTTAAGAACAATTTTCTATTATGATTGTTGCATTTCCAACATCTTTTGACAAGTTTATTTTTTCATTACATGAAAAAGAAAACATATTTATAACTTATGGTTTTAATACAACAAAGAAAAAAACTTTTTGAAGCCACAGTTGGATTTGTTTGTCTTCATCGAGCTAGAAATACTTTCATAAAAATTAAAAAGGAATAATCCTACGTATTTGCATATTTATTTATATTTAATTGTTAGCAGAATTTAAACAATTGTTCTGGAGAGAATTACAAATACCTGAATGAATTCATATATCTCTTGTCACTGATACTCTGCCAGGCAATGCAGACTCATCCACACCTGGATGTGGGTATTTCAAATATAAAGTTTACATACAGTGGATAAACTAGGGCTCGGTCTGTTTTTTTTCCCTAGGAAAATGTAAATCAATAACTCTGGTATTCTGTCCATGTTCAAACCTCTTCCCTGTCACACACACTCTCTCTCTCACTCCCTTGACTTCATCGCCTCAGTCCAGGAATATATCTAACTTTATGCATTTAACATCACACACATCCTTAGTAATTTTTCATTTCTCTTCCAGCTCTTTGACACCTCAGTACTTTTTCTAACTAGTTCCACCCTTATTTTCATATATTCCTCCAAGTTGGACCCACCAATGCTCTTCACGTGATCATACTCTCCTAGGGTGAAATTCTGGCCTTACTGCAGTCAATGGCAAAACTCCCACTGACTTCAGTGGGGCCAGGATTTAACCCCAAAAATGTTTTTCTCCCTGGGATACATGGTTCCATTAATGCAGTACTATGTGGGAAAGTCTTCTTCCATCTTCTGGTTTGGAGTCTTAAAATGCTACTCATCTTTGGGATAGTGGCTAAATGTCATAGTTTGGTCCTGTATGTGTTTTTATTCATTTTTTCAGAGTAGAGCCACACTTAATCCTTAAAGTACACTATGTAGTACTTTATGTCTTTACTCACCTCTATATTTTACTTATTTTAGGAAATATGTATGCATAAAACAATTACGTAAAGAAGAGAAAAAGATGGACTTTTAAAATTCTGCCTTCAGATCAGTAAGCCTATACCTCCCATTTCAAATAAAACCTTTGAGCCTTTTTTCCTTGACATAGACTTAAATCCAATTAAATTATGAATGCTGATACAGGGGATAAAATAAATCACTTGAATATACAAGATTCACCTCCCCCTCTGATCTCTCTTGCACTGAGCTGGTCTATTGTAGCTAGGCAACTGGAACAGTTGAAAGCTGATTTTTAATACAATTTAAACATTTCTGCAAATTAGTGCCGGGCAATGCAGAATCCGCTAAATTAAATTGGGATCATATATATGGTCACTAAATTCAGTACAGTGGATACCACCATAAATAACCATCACAGAAAATAAAAAAAAAAATGTGTTAGTCACAGTAAAGAGTTATTTATTTTTCTTGGAACAGGCAGCTATAATACTGTATAATATAATTCCAAGGATATTACTAGTAACTACTAGAAAATATTGGGGATAGGATACGAAAGGAAGAGAGGAGTATGGGCTTGCTCCTGACACTACTGAAGTTAATAAGAACATCAGAATGATAGCACTGGGTCAGACCAAAGGTCCGTCTAGCCCAGTATCCTGTCTTCCGATGGTGACCAATACCAGGTGCCCCAGAGGGAATGAACAGAACAGGTGATCCAACCTGTCACCCATTCCCAGATTCTGGCAAACAGAGGCTAAGGACACCATCCCTGCCCATCCTGGCTAATAGCCATCGATGGACCTATGCTCCATGAATTTATCGAATTCTTTTTTTTTTTAACCTTGTTATAGTCTTGTCCTTCACATCCTCTGGCAAGGAGTTCCACAAAGGGTTGACAGTGTGTTGCCTGAAAAAAATACTTCCTTTTGCCTGTTTTAAACCTGCTGACTATTCACTTCATTGGGTGACCCCTAGTTTGTGTGTTATGAGAAGGAGTAAATAATATTTCCTTATTTACTTTCTCCACAACTGTCATGATTTTATAGACCTCTGTCATATCCCCCTTAGTCACCTCTTTTCCAAGCTCAAAAGTCCCAATCTTATTAATCTCTCCTCATGCAGAAGCTGTTCCATACTCCTAATAATTTTTGTTGCCCTTTTTTGAACATTTTCCAATTCCAACGTATCTTTTTTGAGATGGGATGATCACATCTGCACATAGTATTCAAGATGTGGGTGTACCATGGATTTATATAGAGGGCAATATGATATTTTCTGTCTTCTTATCAAACCCTTTCTTAATGATTCCCAACATTCTGTTTGCTTTTTTAACTGCCACTGTACATTGAATGGATGTTTTCAGAGAACTATCCATAATGACTCCAAGATCTCATCCTTGAGTAGTAACAGGGAATTTAGACCCCATCATTTTACATGCATAGTTGGGATTATGTTTTCCAGTGTGCACTATTTTGCATTTATCAACATTGAATGTCATCTGCCATTTTGTTGCCCAATCACCCAGTTTTGTGAGATCCCTTTGTAGCTCTTTGCAATCTGCTTTGGGCTTAACTATCTTGAGTAGTTTTGTATCATCTGCAAACATTGCCACCTCACTGCTTACCCCTTTTTACAGATCACTTATGAATATGTTGAACAGTACTGGTCTCAGTACAGACCCCTGGGGGACACCACTATTTACTTCTCTCTACTTGGAGAATTGACCATTTATGCCTACCCTTTTTTCCCTATCTTTTAACCAGTTACCGATCCATGAGAGGACCTTCCCTCTTATCCCATGACAGGGTTTTGACACTGAATTCATTGGGAGCAAGACTGGGTACTATGTGTCCTTAAAAATAGAGTCATTTTACTGCATGATTTTTTAAAACTGCAATTTTCATTAAGGATCATAATTGTTACCTTCCTAAATTGGCATTTATTTCCTTTCCAGCCTTTCCTACTTGTCTCTCCTGTTTTCCCTCTACTCTCTTCCTCTGTGTTTTCACTTCCTCACATCCTTTGTTTTTTTTCTTTTCAATGGCACTAGTAATATGTATCAGTGATAAATACTCCTTCCTACTTAAATTTGATTATGCAATTCAGGAGAACCTGGGGAAAAGGGTCTTTTAATACTTCCACGTGTAGTCAATTGGATCCAAATGAGAAAAAGGTAAGAGTTGCCTGGAAATATGAAGACCACACAATACATTTCATTTTCTAATGGATTTGGTAGTATTTCATTACCGCACTGCTTCCCCTTGAAATTACACTGCATTCTGTAACTTTAATGCCTTTTTGTTGTTGTTGTTACTTTAGTGATACATGTAACAATCTTGTTCAATGATAAAAACATGGAAATTGCCAGACTGGATCAGACCAGTGCTCCAGACCAATATTCAGAGGCTTCGGAGAAAGATGGGAAAAAAACCACAATGGATAATTAGGGGGGTTGGGAAGCAGCCCATAGTGGAAATTATTAATACTTCAAATTTTAGTAAGTTCTTGGTGTCAACTGTATGTTGTTGTAAGGAGTTCCACCAGTTAATTTTATGCTGGATAAAAATGTATTTCCTTTTGTCAGTTTTCAATAGTTGTTGCACTTCATCTTCACTGAATGGTCCTTTGTCCTTGTATTATGAAAAAGGACAGTAGGAGCACCAAAGAGGAGGCTCTCTACCACTGATTTTATATACTTCTAGTATATACACATTCTTATTCCTCACTTCTCTACACTAAACAGTCCCAAACATGTCAATATCTCCATGCATCTAGTTATTTACTTCACAAATCTCTGAATCTTCTTTCTTTCTGTTATATCCTCTCTGAAATAGGGTGATCAGAACTGAACCCAGTATTCCAAAGGAGGCTATATCATTGATTTATGTATGTATATATATACATATATCTCATCATCAATTTGTATCCTTTTCTCTGTCATCATACCATTTTGTTTTCAATTCTGACTGATAACATGCATTGAGCAGAGGTTTTTCACTGAGCTGTCCACAGAGATACTTAAGAGTTTTCTTGTGTGATTAGTTAATTTAGAACCCAGCAATGTTTATGAATAGTTCAAATTATTCCTTCTGATGTGCATTCCCTTGCATTGGTCAACAATGAATTTCATCCACCATTATGCTGCCCATTCACCTAGCTTAGTTAAATCCCTCCAAAGTCCCTCACTGTCTTTAGTTTTGACTAACGTCCATAATTTTGTGTAATCTGCAAGTTTTACCACCTCACTACTCATCTTTTGTTTGAGATCATTAATAAATATACTTAATAACACCTGTCCTAGCATAAAATTCTAGTGGTACCCCACCATTTACCTTTTGTTTTTTCTGTCTCTTAGCCAGCTTCTGATCTAGGACAGTACTTAACTTCTCACTTCATGACTACTTAGTTTCCTTAGTATCCTCCTGTGGGAGACTTTGAAGAAGTATTTTTTTTAAACGCCAAATAAATTATATCTAGTGGCATTCCTTGATCCAAAACTTTGTTGACACTTTCAGAGAATCAATTATAAACCAAGACAGCTGCATTCAAAGTCTTATGAATACAGCTTTACAGGGAGAGAATTCATCTTGATTTCATTATGCAATGCTTATCTTCAGTAAAGCCTCAGACTGGGGGAGGAATTAGGGAATGCAGTTCCCCTTTATTAAAATAATCAGTTTATTGAATATCTGGAGAGAAGAGAAAGCAATGATTAAGTGTTTACTATTCAAGCCCAGCCAGCTGTAGTATCAAGTCGCATATTGTAGCTCACATCATAATCAATTACTTCCCACAAAAATTTACAAACAATGGGAACTGTTTAAGCAACAGTTCACTTGATGTCTACTTTTCCACACTGGAGCCAGTAACTAACCAAACACTAACAATCTTCAAAATAAAAGTCTGGAACAGATACAACATCAATTTTACAAGCAAAAGCTAAAAGGAAGGAGGGGTTACTTTTGATAGAAAGTTTGTCATAAAAATAAACATATCCTCTTCAATAACAGAGACTTTTTCCCCCCTATCTGTGTTTATAACATATAGGTTTTGTATATAAATGTTGGACTCTTTGGATTAGAAAGAAGAACTACTAGATCAAGTAAAAATATTTCGGGCTAAATACTCAGCTGAGGCCAATGGACTATTTATACCAGCTGACAATATACTAGCCTATAGTTTTCCATGTCTCAAAACTGATGTATTAAGAATGATACAGTTATAGTCCTTGACCATCAGTGCAGTGGCTCTGTGAGGGTGCATGTGCAATAAAAATATTTATTTTTACTGATTTATACTGATAAGAAAGTTTTTAAAAAACCTTGCTATGATCAGTCACTCCACAAATTTACAGATTCTTAAACTTCCTCTTCCTGTATGTCATCTTGATCATTCATCTTGGTGTTCAGATAATTTACAGCACATTAAGTGGGTGTTAGATTGTTGATGAGGGAAGTCTAAATTTATTGTGGCAAAGTTTCTGAAGTCCTACTCTGTGGAAGTGGTACAGGTAAATATATCTTTCTCCTCCTCCAATGCAATCACATAGTCCAAATCAGTAGAACTCTTGTGTTTAATGGTTTGGTAAATCTTAGCTGTTTCTACTCTGAGGCAGCCAGCTTTACACATTGTGAGAAATGTTCTATATTTAAATTCTCAGCCAAGACTGAGCTAATTCATGTTGAGCAGGCTGCCTTCATAGGGACAGAGATATGTCTAGAAGAGACAAATGCAACATATGCTCCATTTGAATTTCAGCCCTCCTTACTAACTGAGAATCTAGAGGCACCGCAGAAACTTCATCCTGTGACTTGGACCCATGTCTCTTAAAGCTTGTAAAACTCAAGGAATTAGGTTCTTTGTTCATCATTAGCCGAGATTTGCTAATGCCTCCCTGAAGTAGGAAAGACTACTAGTTTCCCACAAATGAGTACTTGAATCCATGCTAAAAAAAAGCAAAACACAACAACAACACACCTCTTGCTGTTCACCAATTATTTTCATGTGCCCTTTTGGGAAGAACAGCATACAGTCATAGAGTTTAAGGGCAGACAGAACCACCAGAGCATCTAGTCTGACCTCCTGCATCTCACAGACCCATCAACACCCACACACTATATTCAACAACCCAAATTAGACCGAACTATTACAGCCTACAGGAGATTAGACGATTATGTGCCATAGGAAGGACCAAGGTGCACCAGTGCCCAAGGTCCTGGAAATGGAAGGGAAATGATTAAGTGAGATGTACCCAGATAATTCTGGTGAGAGACACGGACCCACATGCTGCAGAGGAAGGCAAAAACCCTCAAAATCATTTCCAATCTGACCTGGGAGAAAATTCCTTTGTGGGCCCAGATACAACCCCATCAGCTAGACACTGAGCATGTGTGCAAGAACCAGCCAGTCAGGAGGTTGAGAGAGAATTCTTGATGCCATCTCAGAGCATTGGACCACCCAGTCTAGTACTCCATCTCCAGGCATGTCCACCTCTGATACTTCACAGACAGGAGACCAGAAACAAAAATATGTGGGGGAGGCAATCCCTTCCTGACCCTGCAGGTGTCTGGTAAATCCCTGAAGCATGAGCTTTGGGGAATATAAAGCAAATTGGAAGTGAGCCATAGGGCTGCTGATCCCTTCTCCCTATCACAAGCCACCCCATCATACAATCACACTTGTAAATTTGTCCAGATGTCTCTTAAAACTAAATTAAGTTGTTTGCCCCCATAATTCCTATTGGGACATTGTTCCAGAACTTCACTCATTTGATAGTTAGAAACCTTCTTCCAATTTCCAGCATGAATTTGTTCATGTCCAGTTTATACCCGTTTGTTCTTTTATCACCACTGTCCTTTAGCTTAAATAGCTCTTCACACTCCTGGTGTTTACCTATCTGATATATTTATAGAGAGCAATCATATCCCCTCTCCGACTTCTCATTACTAAACTAAAGAAGCTGAGCTCTTCCAGTCTCCTCTCATAAAATAGATCCTCCATTCCTGATCATCTTTGTAGCTTTTCTCTGCACCTGTTCCAGTTTGAATTCATCTTTCTCGAACATGGGAGACCAGAATTTTACACAGTATTCCAAATGAGGTCTTACCAGTGCCTTGTACAATGGTATTATTACTTTTCTATCTCTATCGGAAATGCCTTGCCTGATGCAATCCTAGGATTGCATTTGCCTTTTTCACAGCCACAACACAGTGGTGACTCAGTCATCTTCTGATCATTCCAAACACCCAGGTCTATCTCCTCCTCTGTCGCTTACAACTGAGAGCTTGTAGCAGAAATTATTAGATCCTATGTGCATGACCATGCATGGAGCACTTTTGAATTTCATCCCATTTCTGTCACTCAAGCTTTCAAGGTCATCTCAATCTTGCTGTATAAAATTATGACCCTCTTCTATATCAACAATGCCTCCCAACTTTCTATCATGAGCAAATTTCATTAGTATACTTCTACTTTTTGTGCCAAGCTCATTAATAAAAATACTGAATAAGATTATCCCAAGACTGATCCTTAGGAACTCCACTAATAACCTCCTTCCAGAC
Source organism: Eretmochelys imbricata (assembly GCF_965152235.1). NCBI lineage: Eukaryota > Metazoa > Chordata > Testudines > Cheloniidae > Eretmochelys > Eretmochelys imbricata. Next base: position 59,869,836 of record NC_135573.1, read on the forward strand.
AGATAGTTCATCCCTCAGCACAATGCATTGCCAGTTCCTTATCCACCTTACAATTCTTCTACTTGTCCCCATCTTCCCTAATGTAACTAATAATTTTCCCATGTAGTACCATGTCAAATGCTTTACTGAAGTCCAAGTATATTAGTTATTTTCCTTCTCTAAAAAAAGATCAGTTATTTTCTCAAGAAAGGAAAACAAATTAGTCTGTCATCATCTACCTTTGGTAAATCATGTTGCATTACATCCTCTTTACCATTTAGCTCCATGAATTTAATTATTTTTGCTCCACAATTTGCTCTGAAGCCTTGCATACTACTGAGTTCAGACTAATAGGTCTGTAATTGCTTGGATGACTTTTTTCTCTTTCTGAATGATAAACTGGTATGACATTAACTATTCTCCATTCATATGCTATAAATATATATAATTTGTGGTTGCTACCACTGATACATCAACAGACGTGGATCCTATTGCCACCACAGTTAACTTTAGGTAGGGTGGACACAGCGCTACCTTCCCTAAGGGGTGACATCTTCCCATTTGGTCCCTCCAACAAAGAGCTCCCCTAACTGATCATAGTTTATTTTTTTCCTTCACATTAGTACTGCAGCTAAAATGGTTCTGCCATTTCCAAGAACAAAGAAGCGCAGAACAACATATTTTCCCCATGTTAAAAAAAAAAATCCTTATTACTGTTTCACTGAAGCTCTAGAGCCTCAATGGTTTGGAGAAGGAACTTGAAAATCTGGCAAGGGTGGGTGAGGTTAAGAAGTGTCCTTTATGTCAGAAAATGTGCCTTTTGCCATCCCCATGGAAATCTACACAAGTTTCTCAAGTTATAAGTTTCTGAATATACAAATTCACAAATGCTCAGTAGAGGCTTGTTAGAATTTAGCAGCTAAGTTCTCTGAAGATTCTGTGTGCACCAAACATGCTCCATGCTTCAAAGTGCTGACTAGACTGTACATTTGCTAACTTCACAGCGTGACTGCGCATGCTCCATCCCAGGACTCCAGGGCAGGATGGGGAGGCTGAAATAAAGGGAGCATTGAGAGCACAGAGACACAGTCTCAGTGTTCCCCTGATAACAGCCTGGCAACAAGAGGAGAAGGAAGTAGTACCCAACTCAAATGCAAAAAAGGGGTAAGGAGTAGAGAACGGGGAAGTGATCATGTAACTGAACACTGTATTGTAATGCATATGCACAAGGAGGTCAAATAAAGGTTCCACAGGCAATCCTAAATCCAGCAGTTCCTAATTTTTTGCAACCTTAACATTCTCTAAATATATAGTTTTTAGTAATTTCATAGTACATATTATAAAGAGGATAAGCCATTTACTGATCACATAGCTCACAATGCTCCTGTTCTCTGGACCACTGGTGCACATGGATCTAATCTTGCCATTTTTCCCCCAAAATCAACATTCCCTACATACCCATTGTAGTTTCTGACTATAAAGCTATACCCGTGCCCTTTTCCTCAGATCTTCCCTTGCTCAAACTAGCTTAGGCCAGCTGTTCTCTAGCATGGTCTGAGACAGACTGCAAATCCCATTTTTCTCCAGACTTTGCTCTCAAGCAATTAATTACTTTTGTCTCTATTTCGCACAAGTAGAGATTTGAGTTTCTTTTTTTGAAAGCACCCAGGCACTGTCCAGTTGACAATTCTAACACTCTATTCGAATGATCATAAACAATATGACAATTTTACAGAGAAAGAAAAAATCATTAAAAAATATAAACTTCCATACATGAATACTACTGAAAGCATCACTAGTTTGTCTCTAAACTTAGCTACAAAGAATTAAATCATTTACCTGGACCCACTATTAGCTTCTTTTCCCCTCTGATCTCCTGTGGGAAAGTGCTCATAAAAGGTCTGTCTGTAAGAGAAGCCCCTCCCCCTTTTAGATGCATCCCTATCAAAGGCCTCACTGGTCAAAAGCCTCAATTAGCATTTTAGCATATCATTATCAAACACTTCAAACTGTCAAGGCTTCATACAAACTCAGAGGAGCAATAATACCCTGAGAACTATTTATATATGCTATTGTTTGAGGAAAAGATGCATCACTAACAGTTTTTCAGTCTCTAGAATAATAAATATATTCCTACAAAATCACACAAACATTACATGAGCTTCACTACATTTCACAATATTTATAAAAGAAATGATACACACAAAGCCAATGCATTTTCTGTTTCAAAAGCTTCTTTCTTCTACATCACCCTTATTATTAGTCAAACTGTAAACTCATTGAAATGACTAGGAATCCAGATAATGAAGCAAAACATTGCTTTAGTTTATTTTGTTTCTACATAGCACAATCTATATAATTTGGAAATCTGGATAATTTTTTTTTGTTAGTTTCTACACTTCTCTCTTTCACAGGGTTTATTATTTCTGCCTTTGTTCAGAAACTATTTTTAAACTTTTTTTATCATTAGCACTTTTTTTAAATCTCACTGAACCAAATTCTGATTAACATTTTTCTGTTCCCTCTCCTTTGGTCCATCAAAATTATTGCATCAAGTCCCATATGCATTAATGGTAGTTTTGTTGTACATGCAAATCCACTGTATATTGAGGAGAAGCATGTGATACTTTGTATAGAAAGTATGGGCATGATTCTGTAATTTAATCATTCTCCACTTATATCTAAATGGTACAATGTAAAAAATCTAACACTAATTAGATTATAGTTAAAATGCTGTAAAATTAAAGCAAGATTTGTAAGTACTTCATAACAAAAAATATTTCAGTACTTATGTCAGGCATCAAAATCAACATCAGCAGCAGAAGGAATGCCCATCTCTTCTTTGCCCTATATATTCTCTCCCACCATAACTTCCATACCTGAGTAATACTGTATTACTTTATAAAAATTACAAAACTCTTCTGCCATCAGATCTGCAATTCTCTGAAATTTGGAATAAGTTACACTGGCTAGCAGCAGTGTTCACATTCAACTATTAATATGTTGGTATTTTGCCACCCTTTGACAAGTGTATTCCTCTTCACATCTGTATGCCTGTATCTTCATTGTGATGGCATATCCCAAAGACAAATTTTTAGAATTTTGTATGATCAGGTGAGCCATGAAAAATACTTGTATGTCCACTGTGCAGAACTTTGAGAATTAGGCAAAAGGAGACAGTACAGCTCATTTTGTTCAAAGAGGACAAATGTGGATAGCATTAAAGACAGTTAAAATAATGCATAAGGTATACATATTTGAAGACCCATGTTTTATGTGTCATCTACACATTTCTTGATCACATATAAAGTTGAATAAGCTGTTTGCATCCTGACATGGGAATTTGACTATTGACTTTAGTGGGGAAAAAAAGAGTGTCTCTCTTTGGTAGATTGTGTAGGACAAATCTAACATGCAGAAGAAACAAAAAAAAAATAAAAGTGTTTAAAATGTGTACCATTTGTAACAAGTAACAAAAATAAGCCAGTGTTTTTTAGTAAGTGAGCTGCAGAACTTTTGATGTTTTAGAAGTTTTTAGTAGCAATAAAAGAGAGTCATATATGATCTCCAGTAGTTTAAATGTGTATACATCTCTTACTACATATACCCTTTTTAATTTCTTTTTTTACTTTTGAAAATAAAAAGTAAATTTTGGCTTTACTATACAAGGGTTCGCTCCATTTTCTTGAACATAGAAATTTTGTTTCTGCAATGGCTTTGCCTTTTAAACAGATTTAATCTTGTCTAGATTTAGATTGATGAAAATATAAAGAAAAACATTAGTGCCCCCTAGTGGTAACAATCTGCTTTTGAAAACAAAGTCTTCCATATAGAAATATTACTCTGTAGTGCCATAAAAAAGTTTGCCTTATAAATAATTGTGTTTAGTTCTCTTATAACATATGCACACCTTCTTATATAATCAGTAGTTAATGGGACTAGACTGGTAAAGGATTCAAAGAGATGTCTCTAGTTTAACTCAAAATTGCATACATTTATATTCACAAATACACACAATTTCTTCAGGTAATGATCTACTTATATTAGCTTCTGTATTTAAAAAGAGAACCCTCCTAAGAAAGTAATCATAAACAGTAATTAACACTTGGTTTGTTGGTTAAATGTTCAAGACAAGCTAAAATAAAGAGAGAGTGTTGAGCTCTTTTCTGTAAACCTTTATGACAAGGTATACTAAATAGTGTGATGTGTCCCAGTGATGTCAATAGGACTGTTTGCAGGGTTAGGCCGTAAGCATATGCACAAGAAACATGTACTGTTAAAATGTTTTAAGGTAGGGTTTAATATATATATAGGATATAAGTTTATCAGACCAAACAAACTCATTATTTGGACAAAATTCCCATTGATGTCAATGGAAACTACCTAAAATGAGGGGGCAGTATCTAGCCCATTCCACGTTAAGAGTATGAAAAAAACAATGCATAATAAAAATATCACCAGACCTCTGAGATATAGAAGAAGTTACTAATCTACCATAGAAGATACGAGTAGGCCAAAATGAGTTACTCCTTATTCAGTCCTTATTTAGGGTGCATCTTCACAGCAAAGTTAACTTGAGTTATCTACACTGGAATAACTCCTCTCAAGATAGCCCAGCTCAAATGAGAACGGTCACACTGTGAAACAACACTCAAGTTGCAGTATTCACAACGGAACTGTACTCGCTTGTGAGCAGCACCAAGACTTCTGAGGGCACATCCTATGGTTCTTAGGGTTGAAATAAGCTTAGCTGCTCAATGAATTCTTTCCTAGAGAATTGTGGAAGAACTTGTCTGTCCTTTCTGGGCACACGGGAGGACCTGTGGGAAGGCACTGGAGGACTAGCAGGACTTGAGTGGCACTATCTGGTGTCCACACTACAGAGTGGTGATGTTAGCAATTGACGAGTTGTGCACACTTGAATTTAGTCCATACCCCGATAGACTCTAGTTAAACACACCACTATGCCTGAGTTGAGGGGTTTTGCAGTTGGACAGGGCTCGAGTTAGGGACAACATTCAAGCCTGAGTGATAACCTGAGTTAACTTTGCAGTGAAGACAAGCCACCACTGAAATCATTATTTTTTGTGAAGTTAGTGGAAGCCTGCTCTTCTGAGAAATGAGTTAAAATGGAGGAAATCTCAGGATTTGGCCCATAGGATTTCACCTGTCCACCTACCAGTGCAAGTTTACTCCCTAAAGTAAATACTGTACTCACTTATGTACACTTCGATATTTTTCATCATGAATATAAAGAAAAATATAAATAATGTTATCCACCTGGCAGATTTGTTTTCTGGCCTTAGATTTTTTTTTCTTAAAGGATACTGTCAGGTCCCATGTGAGCTAAAATTTAAGCTTTTAAAAAAACATGATTTGTTACCTTTTAAAAAAAAAAAAAGGTTAAACAAACACCAATACTAGCGTTGCAGAATTTTGGAGACTGTGAAAGTGAAATTGCCTAGAAGTTTATTCCAAACAGAAGTTGTCTATTAGGCAAATTCTCCACTGATGTGGCTCCACTGAAACAAACAGCATTACCCCAGCAGAGAATTGGGCTCATATATTTTCTTTGTCTGAGCTGATATACAAAAAGTAAATAGCATAAATAGTGAAAAAAATAGTTTGAAAAACAAGAGGATTTTTTTTAAAAAAAAATAGGGGTTTGTGACATACCATGAGTGCAATCCAGACTAATGAGTAATTGAGTCATTCCAGCCCTCCACCCTGGGGTGCCCTTTACAACGCCTTGCTTCTGTAGCCTCCAACCTGGACTGCTCACAAACAGCCTCCAGCATGTAAGTCACTCCCAGCTATGTCTGTGTGTGCTGCATCCAGCCAGCTACACCTTGGTTCTTACCAGCCTTAAAGATTACCACAGGGTGACCCCAACTCACTCCCATTCCCAGATATTCCCCCAGGAATGTATGTTCTGTGCTACCCAGCCCTCTCCTGGACAGTACAAATATACTGAGGCTGTTATTCCTTTAAGGGAATAATACGCACCCAACTTCTTACCCCAAATGGAGTCACACAGATATTTCAATTTGAACCCCCAGATTAGATAAAACAATAAAACAAGTTTACTAACTACAAAGAGATAGATTTTAAGTGACTTACAAGTAATAAAGCATAAAAGTCAGAAATGATTACAAGAAAAATAATGATCAAATGCTTACTGGTGCCTAACAAACTAGATTAGATTCAACGCAAAGTTCCCTCACCACATGCTTTCAGCAGTTTCACTGACCAAACTTTTTCTTAGGTGCAGAGAATGCAATGGGGAGGGAGTGAAGGGCAACAAGCAATCTGAGTGGAGGGAAACTCCCCCTTTCCTGCCAAAGAATGGCCATTTAGCAAGTAATGGTCCATCAGCCTTGTTTACACTTGGCAGAGATGTCACCTTTCCCTTTGTCTCTGAGGAACTGGTTTGACCACTCCCCAGATTTATCTGGAAAACATGCTTTTAGTCATGATCTCATCTTATGTTTATAATTTCACGAATAATGCTGCTACCTGCATTTTGCCATGATATTACTGATCAGTAAATGAGTTTTTAAACAATAGCTCAGAAAGAAAAACATTATTACAATGGTATGTAGCCTGTGGATGTAGGGGTATGTTCTCTCATAGGCTTTTAACTTACATTTCTGTTTTTTAATAAGACTTTTAACCTGCTTCTTTAAAAGATTTGCATCTCTCATTGTTTATTTTGTTTTTCCATGTTAAAAAGTCAAACAGATGATGATACAAACATTTCCCTCAATCTTGCAACGGATGGGTATAGTTGGACCCATGGCCCAGCCCAGACCCCCACTGAAGTCTCTCTGGTTCCAATATTCCATAGTGCTAGGTGGATATCTTTTTAATGTCTTGTCATCTGCACTGTATCTCTGGTTTTAAAAAAAAACTCTTCTTTGCTCATCCCTTTTGTTTGTTTTAATTTCTATCACTTTCTGATTTCTTAGTAACTCATTCCAGAAATGGAGGTTACCTACCTGTAACTGGAGGTTCTTCAGGATGTGTGGTTGTTATCTGTATTCCATATGTATGGTGCGCATGTGCACCATACATCCGAGTCTGGAAGTATTTCCAAGCCATGTCCATTGACCTGCACGTGAGTCTTCTCGTGCTCTCAACCGGGGGCATAAGAGGTAGGGTGAGTTGATGCCACTCCAGTTCCCCTCTTACCCATTGTTCAATCAAGTCTGAAGCAGAGGGGAAAGAGGACAGGTAGTGGAATACATGTAGGGACCATACATCTCAAAGAACCTCCAGTTACAGGTAAGTAACCTTCTCTTCTTTGAATGATGGTCCCTATGTGCGTTCCACATGTGCATGACTTACAAGCAGTAATCAGTGCAAGGGAAATGCTAGGAGGTTAATGGCAATGCCCTCTGTAGTACAGCGTGACCCACAGCTGTATCTGTGGCTGTTGCGAGAGTTAGGGTGTAGAGTGTTGCAAATGTTTGGACATATTGCCACTTTGTGGCTTTGCAGATGTCCTGCCATGGTACGTCCACTACCAAGGCCAAGGAGGTGGCCTGAGCTCGTGTACAGTGAGCTGTAACAGCCCTGGGAGGGGGAAGGTTTCAACCTTTATAACATTCCACTATGCAGTCAGAGATCCACTTAGAGATCCTTTGGGAGGCTATGGCTTGACCCTTGAAATGCTCTGTGGTGGGGATCAAGAATCGCAGCGATTTTTGAAAGGGTCTAGTTCTGTGTAGGTAGAATGTGAGGTAGCATCTGATGTTGAGGGAGTGCAGGGTTCTCTCACTAGGGGAGGCATGTGGCTTTCAATAGAACACAGGCAAGTGTATGGATTGGTTGAGATGGAATTCAGACACCCTCTGGGGAGTGGAATTTGGGGAGTAGTCTCAATGAGAACTTTTCCTTCCAGAACACTGTGTAAGGAGGGTCCACCATCATGGCTGCAAGCTCGCTGACCATTCTGGACAAGGTGATGGCAACCAGGAATGCCTCTTTCATGGAAAGGTGGGTCATGGAGCAGGTTGTCACGAGTTCGAAGAGCACTCTCGTGAGGGCCAAGAGGATAAGGTTAAGGTCCCTCTGAAGTACAGGTTTGATGGCCAGTGGAAAAGTTCTGAGCAAGCCTTTCATGAAGTGCTCCATTGTAGAGTGTGTAAAGACAGATTTGCACTCTATTGGTGGAAACAAGTCACTAAGCACCTCCAGATGTATCCAGATAGAGTTGAGAGTGAAGCACGATGTTTCAAGAGTTATGTCTAGGATGACTGGGACACTGTGTCCAGAAAATGGCGGTTGTGGTCGCCCACTGCAGTAATCTATGCCCCTTCATCCTATAGCATATTCTGGTGGACTCTTTCCTGTTTCAGGTGAGGATTTGCCAGACTGGGACAGAGCATGCACAGTCTATGTTAAGTGCCCATCCAAATACCAGACTATGAGGTGGAGGGAGCCAGGTTTGGGGTGCTGGAGTCTGCCCCAGTCTTGCGTGAGGGGATCCGAGAATGTCTGGAGTCTGATTGGTGGTCATGTGGAGAGCTTTAGGAGGTCAGTGAACCAGAACTGCTGGGGCCAGTAGGTGCTATGAGGAGGATGGTTGTCCTGTCTCAGCAAACCTTGCAGATAATTTGAGGCAGCAGGAGAATGGTGGGGGAAAAGGCATATCGGAGGTTGCCTGGTCCAGGGAAGGAAAAGAGAGTCCCTCAGAGTCTCAGCCTATGGGCCCCTGGAGCAAGAGAGGGGGAGTTTCCAATTTGTTTGACAAGCGAAGTGGTCCCACAGAGGGCACCCCACTTTGTAGAAGATGATGGTTAGGATTGTGTCATGCAGTTCCCATTTGTAGTCTATCTATGGACTCCCACTGAGTGTAAGGCCAGAGAATTCTGGGCACCCAGCAGGTATGCGGCCTGTATGATTACCTGGTGTTACCTGGTGCCTGACACACCAGTTCTGCAGGTGGATCAACTCTGAAGAGGAGGGGGGAAACCTGGCTTCCCCCTGCTTGTTGATGTAGAACACCACTGTGATGTTGTCTGATAGAATCTGTATGTGAAGGGAACATGAGGGAAAGGAAGGCTTTGCAGACGAGATTGCACTGCCCTGAGTTCCATGACGTTTGTGTGTAATCTGGCTTCTCCTTAAGTCAACGTGCCTTGAACCATGTGGTGGTCTAAGTGGGCACCCCAGCCTACAATGGAGGCATCTATCCTGATGGTGGCCTGTGATGTGGGAGGGCTAAAAGGAGTGTTGATCATGACCTTAGATGGATCAGACCACTGGGTGAGAGAGGCCAGACATCCACAGGGACATGGCCCTGGAGTCAATGTGATGCCCGGTCAGTTCATAGGTGCAGTGGAGCAAACCTTGCAGGCATCGCAGATGGAGTCTTGCAAGGGGTGTTGCCATATGCTCCAAGAGGGAGAGTCATAAGTAAACTGTGGTGTGTGGCCTGTAGCAAATGTGGACAATTGGGGCTTTCATGGTGGATGAACAGTCAGCTGGGAGAAAGGCTCATGCTGTAACTGAGTCCAGTCTTACCCCTGTAAAGTTTCTTTTCTGTGTGAGTGACAAACCAGACTTGTCTTCGTTCACAGAGATCCTCAGGGATGCCAGGAGGGTTCGTAGAGATTGGATCAGAGAGACAGCTTCCCATCATGACTGTGCTACCAGGAGCCAGTCATCCAGATAAGGGAATACCTGGCATCTCATTGGGGCCACTACAGTGGCAAATACCTTCATGAATACTCGTGGTGCTGTCGTGATGCCAAATGGGAGGAAGCAAAACTGGTCATGCTGGTGTCCCATCATGAAACAGAGGAACTTCATGGAAGAATGCATCTTTTATGTCGAGAGCCATGAACCACACTCCCTGTTGGAGGGAGGGCATGATCAATGCCAATGTAATCATTCAGAACTTTAGCTTCCTGATAAATGTATTTAGCACGTGGAGATCTAGATGGGTCTCTGCCCACCGCCCTTTTCCAGGATGAGGAAGTAGAAGGAGTAGAAGCCTCTCCCTTGATACTGGGATGGGAAGCCCTCTATCATGCCCTTGAGGAGCAGGACATTGGCTTCCTGTTGAAGAATCAGTTGGTGGGATGACAATGAGGAGGGAAAGAGAGAAACCCTATGGAGTATCCATGGTGGATAATCTCCAGCACACAACTGTCCATGGTGATCATGTCCCAGTTGTGGAAGAATAGGGCAAGTCAGCTGCCAAAGATAAGTGGTGGTTAGCATCAGAGGTGGTTCACAGATCTTGACTGGTATGTCAAAAGTGAGTCTTGGCCTGCAGCTGGGAAAGGGTTGAGGAAATGGCAGTGGCCTGGGCTGGGAATCGGGGCCTCTGGGACTTCTGGCATTTCCATGGGGGCTCTGATGGATGCTGACAGTAGATCGGGTGAGGCTGTGTTTGAAAGAGCTGCTACTGGTGTTTGCTCCTGGAAGCTGGGGTGTAGATGCCCAGGGATTGCAGGGTGGACCGCAAGTCTTTCAGAGAGTGCAGGGACTTATCCATCTTTTCATGGAAGAGGTTGGTCTTGTCGAAAGGAAGGTCCACAATGGTATTTTGGACCATCCTGGGGAAACTGGAGGATTGCAGCCACGAGTCCCTGTGCATCATGAGGTTGGTGGCTAGTGAGTGGACGACAGTATCAGCTGCGTCCACTGCAGCCCGGAGGGTTATCTTCACCACCAATCTCCCTTCATCTATGAAGGCCTGAAACTGGGACTGGTCATCTGTATGGAGTTTGTCCTTGAATTCTGCTAGCCTGTTGTACGTGCTGAAATCAGACTTGGCTAGCAGAACCAGACAGTTTGCAATGTGGAACCGTAGACCTGCTGAGGAAAAGGCCTGCCTGACCAGGTGGTCCAGCCACTTGGAGACCTTATCAGGTAGGGTGGACTATTGCAGTTGTTGTCGAACCCATTCTGCAGGGCTGAGTGGACTTGTAGGCTCTAAAGTTTTACATTGTTGTGTTTTTGAGTGCAGTTATGTAACCGCCTGCCCGCCCAATCTACATTTGTAAGTTACACTTTCATGACAGAGAGAGAGTGCACTACAGTATTTATATTAGTTGCATTGAAAAATACTACAGTGGAGTTGCATCTTACGTGGAGGTTAGGTTCTAAAGTCAGCGCGTAAGGCTAAAATCGTGTATAGTCAAAATTACCCTTGAAAATCCCTTAAATCGCCCATAAAGTACAGTATATTGTACATGGTTTGGTGTATACAACCCTGTACAGTAATATGTATACAGTAATGTACAGTTTATAATAAAGAGTACCTATGCAAAATATAATTTTACAGTACTGTATTTTTAATTACAGGGGGTAATTACAGGGGGTCATTGGCTTGATGTCGATCAAGGAGACAGAGGTGACGGAGAGCTTTGGTGACAGAGAGCGAGTCGTAGACAAAGTGGTTGGCTCTCGTTCAGCTCAAGAAGTTGATTGAGTAGGCTTATCTGCTGCTGGTTGTTTTTCCTTGAAAAACATGGTGATCGGCAACTGTCGCTGTTGTCTCTTGAGCTGCTCAAACATTTCTTCATATGGTCTCAAATCATCCGTAATACTACGTGTGATTTTGAGGCTTCATTCCATAGAGGGATTGTATTCAGAAATTAAATCATTCTTCATTGGCAGATGCAGCTTCACCAGTAGTCTGCACGTTTTTGAGATTGAAACTGTTCCTAAAACTGTTAAGCCAACCTTGGCTGGCTTTGAATTCCTTCTCATCAGAAGGCTGTCCCTCATCAGTGGGAGGTTTGAACAGCGCGTAGAGGCTAAGAGCCTTTTCTCGCAATGTGTTGCCATCAATAGGCACACGTTTTCGGTTCATGTCTTCCAGCCATAAGTTTAATGCCTTTTCAGTCTTTAGTGAAGTCTTATCATGCACCTGGTTCATCACCTTAGCAGTTATTGGAGCACTTGATGCCACGGCTTGACAAATTTCTCTCTCTCGAATCTTGATGGCACAGATGCTAGATTCATTGTGGCCATATTTACGTGCCACACTGGAGACTGACATACCGTCTCTCAAAAAGTCCAACACAGCCAGTTTTTCCTCCAGCATTGGAACAGATAGCTGTTTCTTCAGTTGAGCAAGTAGTTGGCTTGCGTTTAGGGGCCATGTTGTACGAAAAATACATATCTTTGAACACTAGAATCACACTATGAGAGGCACGCGGGAACTGAGACTGACTGAGGGAACAGCAGATTCATGTCTCCCATCTCATGCTCACTCCAGGGCATATGCTCACTGAGTGGAATGGTGGGTGGAACTGCCCACACTATTTACAGGTTACTTTTCTTGTTACTTTTACTTTCTTTTGTCAAGCGCACATAGTTGAATTCGCGTGAGTTAAATGTACGTATGACGCAACTCACCTGTATTTTTTTTTTACAGTGCAAATACTTGTAACCAATATGAAATATAAAGTGAGCACTGAACACTTTGTATTCTGTGTTGTAACTGAATATATTTGAAAATGTAGAAAACATCCAAAAATATTTAAATAGTATTCTATTATTAACAGTGCAATTAATCGCGAATCATTTTTTTAAATCACTTGAAAACCCTAATACACACACACTCCACAGCCATTTTCCTTTCTCTTTAAATATAGACTGTTCTGTATAGATTAGCTGAAGACATCTAATACTGAATTCTTGTGTGTGTTTTAATCATTTAATAAGTTTCCCATTTCTTGTTTCTATCTAGTGTGCTCCTGCTAAATTATACTTGTTTCAGTCCACACAGTGTTTGGCACCATATTTTTCTGCCCCTTCACTCTCACTGTAATCAGATAATTGCCACTGTTTCTATTTTCTAATGGTTTTATTTCCATATTAGAAAAGAGGACTACAACCAAACTGCATGTAGAATTTCCCCTCTCTACTCTGTCCTCTCATTTCTTTACTTTAAACTTGGCCAGTGTTCAAAATTAAATTACTTTCTCATCATCCAGACCACCAAACATTTCAAAATTTTCTTTCTACATTAAATTACGAGTGTATAATGGAATCTAGATACGGATTTTCCATTAAAATTCTCAAGAGGTCAGTGATGAGACACCATGACCCACATGGTACTCTGCCATAAGAGAGTAAACCAAGCAACCAAATCATCCTTGTGCCCAAACCTTCACTGAGTTAAAATGGCATTATTCCCTCAGGGCAAACAGGGAGATGAGTTTGGCTCATGGTAAGAGGAATGGGAGAGCGGCTTTTGAGAAGGAGCAAATCTGTGGGGAATTCAGAATCTATCCCTATGTGGATGCCTGGCCATGTCCATGGAGGGTCCTTCCCTTCTTAAATGCCAGGCCTCCTCATTCCTTCACCACCTCAACTTCTAAAGTATCTGTGCTACCACAAGGTATTTTCACTGCCACCACTCTTGCTGTCAGGCCTTTTCACAGAGGTTGCAGATGGCTTCAGAGAAGCTGAAAAGTGATCTGTGGATCATTGTGGATCACAAGTTAAGTATGAATCAACAGTGTAACACTGTTGCAAAAACAAAAACCAAACATCATTCTGGGATGTCTTAGCAAGAGTATTGTAAGCAAGGCATGAGAAGGAATTCTTACACTGTACTCCACGCTGATTAGGCCTCAGCTGGAGTATTCAGAGTAGCAGCCGTGTTAGTCTGTATCCGCAAAAAGAAAAGGAGTACTTGTGGCACTTTAGAGACTAACAAATTTGAGTATAAGCTCATCTTACCTGATCATCTTGTTACAGTGTGTATGGTAACACCCATTGTTTCAGGTTCTTTGTGTATATAAAATCTCCCCACTGTATTTTCCACTGCATGCATCCGATGAAGTGAGCTGTAGCTCATGAAAGCTTATGCTCAAATAAATTTGTTAGTCTCTAAGGTGCCACAAGTGCTCCTTTTCTTTTAATTGGAGTATTGTGTCCAGTTCTGGGCACCACATTTCAGGAAAGATGGACAAATTGGAGAAAGTCTAGAGGAAAGCAACAAAAATGATTAAAGATCTAAAAAACTGAGGAAAGATTGAGAAAATTGGGTTTAGTCTCGAGAAGAAAAGTCTGAAAGAGCACATGATTACAGCTTTCAAGTACATAAAAGGAAAGGGGAGAAAAATTGTTCTTGTTAACCTCTTAGTATAAGATGAAATGGACTTAAATTGGAGCAAGGGAGGTTTAGTTGGACATTAGGAAAAACTTCCTGTCAGGGTAGTTAAGCAATGGAATAAACTTCCTAGGGAGGTTGTGGAATCTCCATCACTGGATGTTTTTAAGAGCAGGTCAGACAAACACCTGTCATGGACGGTTTAGCTAATACTTAGCCCTGCCTTGAGTTCAGGGGACTGGACTAGATGACCTCTCGAGGTCCCTTCCAATTCTGTGATTCTATGGTACCAACTGTAATTTAAGAATGGATTTCCCCATGGAAAGACAACATACCACAAAAAGAGTAACTGATCTCCCATCACCATCGCATGCCAAAACTGCTGAGTCCCAATCACATGCTACTGACACGGAAGTAACTCTGCAGTGCGTGGGGTTTGAGGATAGCTGCAGTGGAGCACCTGTTCTTTCCATCTGTCTGTGGCTTTTCTGTCACATTTTGTTCCCCTTTGTATCACATGGCAAAGGGGATATGTGACCTCATGTTTCTACCTTGTTCTTTTCATTGTACCGTAATTCTCCCTTGAGATCATAGTTAATTTTCACAAATGCTGTGATTTTTGTTCTTAGTAGACTAGTTGATGCCCATATTAGATATTCTTAGAGTACCACTGCATTCTTTAATATATTTTTTCTATTGGCAATAATAGTAGTTTTAAATATCCACATTTCTGGAGATGGAAAACACTGATGATCTGAATATTAAGTGTTTAACACACTTAACATTTTGACCCAGTTTCAGTTGAAAATATTTTTATTATTTTGTGTTGCTATAGCAGCTAGAGGCCCCAGCCCCATTGTGCTAGGCACTGTACAAACAGATGACTGAAAGACTGAAAACATTGGGTTTGTTTAGTCTGAGAACAAGACAACTGGGAGTGGGGGACATGATAACAGTCTTCAAGTATATAAAACATTGTTATAAAGAGAAGGGTGATAAATTGTTCTCCTTAAGCACTGAGGATAGGACAAGAAGCAATGGGCTTAAATTGTAGTAAGGAAAAGCTTGCTAACCTAACTGTAACATTGGTTAAGAAGTGGAACAAATTATCTAGGAAGGTTGTGTAACCTC
Source organism: Eretmochelys imbricata (assembly GCF_965152235.1). Classification (NCBI taxonomy): domain Eukaryota; kingdom Metazoa; phylum Chordata; order Testudines; family Cheloniidae; genus Eretmochelys; species Eretmochelys imbricata. The sequence goes on from NC_135573.1 coordinate 59,885,029, forward strand.
TGTCATTGGAGGTTCTTAAGAACAGATTAGACAAACACCTGGAATTTGTCTAAACACCAGGGATGGTCTAGATAATATTTAGTCCTGCCTCAGTGCAGGGGACTGAACTAGATGACTTATCGAGGTCCCTTCCAGTCCTACATTTCTATGATTTTGTGATTCTATGACAAAGAGATGATCCCTGAATTGAAGAATTTACATCTGAGTCTTCACTGCATACCAACCCCAGTATTGTCGGTTCAGGGGGTTGCTTCTCTGAAGCAGCAAGGGAGGACTGGTGCTAGCAGGATACCGGCATTATCAGCATGCCCCAAGCATTCCAATAGGGCCATTGGGTTGGCCACTGGTCCTGCTGCCATGGGAACCAAGACCGTTTCCAGAACTCACAGAGATCAGTGCTGCCTCAGCATGGGGCTAAAGCCTCACTCCAACCCTGACGAGTCCCCTTCTGGGAACCAAGGCGGGGCTGTGGATGCCTGTGCTTGGCAGCTGATCCTAGGCATGGGGGAGCAGTGTCTTGAGTAAGGCTAATGATGCCTTTCTGAGGACTGGTGCCAGGGGCGTGGACACCGGTGCCACAAAGGGGAGCAGTCCTGTACCGGCAGGGAACGGTGCATGGACAGGAATCTGCGCCGGGGAGTCAGCTGGAGAGAGGACGATCAGTGCCGGGCATATGGAGACCAATGCCTCACCGCTGGTGATCTGTGCCGCACTGGTGGAGACTGGGATTGTGGTGCCTGTGATGTGGCTCGTCTGACTAGGGACCTAGGACACGGAGTTGGTGACCTTGGTCGTGGAGTCAGGTAGCACTGCCTCTGCTCCAGAGACCAACAGTGTTCAACAGCCCTCTGAGGTGGTCTCATGGCCAGCTTCCCCTTAGCGAGCGGAGCCTATGCCACTTCCAACCCCAGAGTGACTCTCTGGTTCTTAGCTGCCTCAGATGTTGAAGGCAGTACCAGGTGCCTGGGTTCCCTACCTCTCCCAGGAGTCGGAGGCAGATCCCTGGGGAGAGTAGGGGGTCTGAGTGAAGAGATATCCCTGTGAGGTTCTGGAGCGGATGGGCAGCCTGAACTGGGTCCTTTGGCCAATGCCCCCTGATCTTCCTTGCTCGGTGCCAGGAAGCCTCACTTCTTTAGGCGCTTCTTGGGCACCGGCAAAGGAGAGTGGTGCCAGACAGAGCTCCGTGCCGGCAGCGCGCTCCTGACCGACGCTGAGGTGCTAGACATGGAGTCAGAAGGGAAAGGCTCCAATGCCGGAGGAAGAGCAGCCTCCATGAGGAGGGCCCATAAATGAATGTCCCTCTCCTTCAGAGTCAAAAGTTGTTAGAAATTCGACACTTGTCCTTAAAGTGCAACTCTCCCAAGCACTTTAGGCAGCTGCTATTGGGGTCGCTAATAGGCCTAGGCCTATTACAGGCTGAACAGGGCTTGAAAACCAGAGGCCGGGGCATGCCCCACTTCAGGGCAAAGTCCCTGCGGAGACTCTAACTTACTAAGTTGTAAAACTTAACACCTAATTACTAATTAAACTACTGTAAACAGTTATATACAAAGTAGTAGGCACTATGAAAACTGCTATCCACTTGTGAGGCAAGAAGAAGGTGCTCTGACCAACCACGATGGGCAGTAAGAAGGAACTGAGAGGGCGCAGGGCTGTGGCACTTCACATACTAGTGCACGAGCGTGGCACTCCAGAGGGCGCCACAGCCAGCCCTACAGAAACTGCTAAGACAAAAATGTCCAGCAGCTGTGCATGTGGGTGTGCACATACCTAGAATGGAATTGACATGAGCAAGCACTTGAAGAATAAACCTTCTTTTGTGTCATTACAAGTGCTGTATGTTACACAGAAACACTACTTTAAGGTTAAACTGGGGTACGCTGCTCCCTTGGTGGCAGAGACCTGGATTTCTGTGAGTAACCAGTATCAGTGCTAGGGAGAAAAAAAATATTAAATCTGTCTCACATATTGAGTAAATCTTAGATAAGTATTTTCCACAAATACAGCAACTACTAAAAATCATTTTAATCTGTTAATTAAAAATAGGACACAAATAACCCAGTGCATATAATTTGAGCAGATATGAATGACAAACTCAACTACCGCAAACAAATAAAAAGGGAGAAATTATGGAAAGGCAGAAACTGTTAAACAATGTTGCAAAAGTACTTTAAAATGATCATACATAATTTGCATTTTGGTTTATGATACACTGGATTTTCAAACCACCTCCTTGAGTTCATAACATTTCAATTTTAGTAAATCTTATTTTGGAATTTGATTCACTCTCCACTAACTTGTACTAGAACTTCACAATTGTCCTACACTTCTTATCAATTGTAAATCTGAAATTATTTTTCCTGTAACAAACATGTTACTACCTACTGTGGTTTACATAATATTCCACTTCGAAAGAAGATGGAGAGGATTGTATTCTTTCAGCAACAGCAAAATATTAAGCAAGCAGCAGACAGACCTGAAGAAACCAAGTGGGTGGCCAAGACTATGAGGTGTTATGAAAGAAAATTGAGTGTGACAGTGTGGAAAAATTTGTCTTTGTAATTAGAGCTGGTCAGAAACTGGAATTTCTGTTCCACAGGAAACTCCATATTTTGATAAGTTAATTCCAATTTGGAACAAAAGGCTGAAATTTCCCATGAAATGAAAATTCCAAAATGTTTTGGTTCAATGCTGTCATTTTGATTAATTTCATTTAGACTTAAATTATATTCATATATAATTGACACTTTAAATACACAAAGATATTAACATTAATATTTGAATATACTATAAAAGTCAAAACAAAATGAACTGAAATTACTGTTGAAATAAAACATTTGGACTTTTTCTAGTCAAACGCTTAATCAAAATTGACACTTCAAATTGAAATGCTTAGCATGATGAAACTGCATTAGTCAATGGAAAACTGTTGTACTGAAATTTTTTCGACCAGCTCTAACTGTGATAAGGTGGATAGCAAGAAACTTTTTTGAGATAAAAAGCAAGAGACAGTTTTCATAGAATCATAGGACTAGAAGAGACCTCGAGAGGTCACCTAGTCCAGTCCCCTGCACTCTTGGTAGGACTAACTATTATCGAGAGAGGTGTTTGTCGAACCTGCTCTTAAAAATCTCCAATGATGAAGATTCCACAATCTCCCTAGACAATTTATTCCAGTGCTTCACCACTCTGACAGTCAGGAAGTTTTTCCTAATATCTAACCTAAACCTCTCTTGGTGCAATTTAATCCCATTGCTTCTTGTCCTATTCTCAGAGGTTAAGAACAATTATTCTCCCTCCTCCTTGTAACAACCGTTTATGTACTTGAAAACTGTAATCACGTCCCCTCTCAGTCTTCTCTTTTACCAGACTTAGAATCTCTAAAGAATTTAAGTTTGTTTCCCAAGTTTATTTCTTTCCTTCAAAGGGCCCCACACTGGTCCAGTCCATCCCTTGTAGCCAAAGAGTACTTTTGGGGGAATTCTGTGCCACTGTGCATGTGCAGAATTTATGTTCCCTGCAGAAAAATGGCTTTTTGATGGTGAAGCAAAGGGAAGCCACAAGAGCAGTCATACGACCCTCCCCAACAAGTAAGTCACTGTGGGACAGGGGGCAGGACTGGAGAAGACCCCGCTGGTGGCTCCTACCCTGGGCTGGGCTCAGCTGCTAGTCCCAGCTGGGCTGGGCAGGACTGGACTTTCTCTTCCCCTGCACAGCATCTGGGGCCATGTCAGTCGCCACCCCCAATTTAGCCCGCAACTGTAGGAAGCTCTCCAAATTCACACACACACACACACACACACACACTTCCTATATCCATTGCTCCTTGGCTGCAGGGGGAGGGATCTCTGTACAGGGAGCTTCTCCTGCATCCACCCAACCCCTGTGTATCCAGACCCTCCTGCTGAGCCTCATCCACACCCCGCCAACAAGCACCACTTCCCTTGCACCATCCCTACAAGCCAGATCTCTGCACCCAGATCCCACAGTGATCTCCCACCTCTATGCAGTCAGTGGCCTGTGCTCCCTGATGCCATGCTGGAGTCTCCACATTTAGTTGACAAATAAAATTTGCTGAATTTTAAAATATTGTGCACAAAATTTTAATTTTTTTGGCACAGAATGCCCTTAGGAGTAAAAGAGGAATAGAATACAGCCAGCTCCACAGCCAGTTAATACCAACTTGATGCTATCTGGGTAGTTTTTCTTCAATGAGATACTATCAAGGGGCACTCACCTCGAGAGCCTCCGAGCAGTTGGATGCGGAACAACAATCCTTTTCTTGCCCCTGGTTTCCCCTGCAGGCTGCCAGCGACCTTAGCAGGTTTTCAGTGACTGGGCTGGGGGGGGCCGAGCCACAACATCCAAATGAACCCCTTCTGGGGTATTAAAGAGTCTAATGAACAGTCTATTTGCCCTCACTAGTGTCTTCAGCCCTGGCTCTGGGCCCTTCAATCCAGCACTTTGTTCAGGCTCCAAAATAAGCCTTGTCCACTTATGCCACTTTACCTGAAGCCAGTGGGAACCTGGGCCTGCCCACTACTCCAGGTTTCAACCCAGGGATCCTACATCCAGCAGCCACAAACAGATCACACCAATCAGTTGCAGCTATTTCCTTATGCCTCCTCCTACCAGGCCCTTTTATCCCCAGCCCTATCTCATAGCTGGGGTGGCAGAGAGAGACACTGACTATCTAAGTTCAGCTGGTCATGAACTCTATCTAGCTACCAGACTCCTTTGGCCAGGGAGAACCCCTCTTCACTCCTCTGGTACCAGCTAAGAAATGAACTGGTAAGGCCAAGCAGCAACTTTTATCTGAGCCAGCAGGGCCCCCATTGGCCCTTCTACTCCTTGGAGGACCAGATCTCTGTAGTTTTCAAGATGGTTGCTCCAAAGAGGCCTCTCTAGGCAGTCCTGAAGGACCCAACTTCATTGTGCTGTTCCTCCCACATCGCTACTTCTTGGAGTGGGGTGTAGTAGGCCTGCAGGTGCTCCTGTGGAGAGCTGAGAAGGCCAGGTACACCCCATCACAGATACTAACATAGCAAATAGGACAGGTAGCCTATGCTAATTGCTGAGATGGAGATCTTGAGGAAAAAAAGTGTGTTTAGCAAAGAATTTTCAAACATTCCAGGGAATCAAAAAACCTTTATGGGCCAGATTCTTTGCTTCAGCTGAGATCTGCTTGGTGTAGTAGAGATTAGGTTGTGGGGGTAAACAGGAGCTGGGAGCCATTGTGGCTTTCTGATTCTCTGCCCAGCCCCAACACAGATTAGATCAGTCTGGAGGAGCATTCGTTAGCTGAGGAGACGCAGACTGCCATGACATCTCCCCACCCCTTGTATCACTTATGCAAAGGGGCTACAGGAGAGGGTGGTGTGATAGTGATCTATGCTTACTGGAGACCCCCTCACACTGAGAGATGCCCCATAAGGGTAGATATTGACAGATTCTCTCCACTTTGCAGCTGTGCAACAAGCAAACCATCCCTATTTATGAGATTGATAATTAAAAGAAGAGGAAGAAAAACTCACGCTTGGCTCTTGGATGATCAATGATGTATAAAACATAACAACAAACAACCAGCAGCTTCAAGTCCAGAAAATAAGATGACATACCACAGATAGCAATCCAGTCAAATGTAACACTAATAACGCAATTACAGAAACAAGTACTAGTTGTTACAGTGCCAATCCTTGTCCAAAGATTAGGTGAAGCAAACCTTTACAGTGTGCACTGAATGCTAATTGGGCTATTTCGGATCATAGAATCAAGGAACCATAGAATATCAGGGTTGGAAGATACCTCAGGAGGTCATCTAGTCCAACCCCCTGCTCAAAGCAGGACCAATCCCCAACTAAATCATCCCAGCCAGGGCTTTGTCAAGCCTGACCTTAAAAACCTCAAAGGAAGGAGATTCCACCACCTGCCTAGGTAACGCATTCCAGGGCTTCACCACCCTGCTAGTGAAAAAGTTTTTCCCAATATCCAACCTAAACCTCCCCCACTGCAACTTGAGACCATTACTCCTTGTTCCGTCATCTGCTACCACTGAGAACAGTCTAGATCCATCCTCTTTGGAACCCCCTTTCAGGGGGTTGAAAGCAGCTATCAAATCCCACCTCATTCTTCTCTTCTGCAGACTAAACAATCCCAGTTCCCTCAGCCTCTCCTCATAAGTCATGTGTTCCAGTCCCCTAATCATTTGTGTTGTCCTCCGCTGGACTCTTTCCAATTTTTCCACATCCTTCTTGTAGTGTGGGGCCCAAAACTGGACACAGTACTCCAGATGAGGCCTCACCAATGTCGAATAGAGGGAAACGATCACATCCCTCAATCTGCTGGCAATGCCCCTACTTTTACAGCCCAAAATGCCATTGGCTTTCTGGGCAACAATGGCACACTGTTGACTCATATCCAGCTTCTCGTCCACTGTCACCCCTAGGTCCTTTTCTGCAGAACTGCTGCCTAGCTGTTCGGTCCCTAGTCTTTAGCGGTGCATGGGATTCTTCCATCCTAAGTGCAGGACTCTGCACTTGTCCTTGTTGAACCTCATCAGATTTCTTTTGTCCCAATCCTCTAATTTGTCTAGGTCCCTCTGTATCCTGTCCCTACCCTCCAGCGTATCTACCACTCCTCCCAGTTTAGTGTCATCTGCAAACTTGCTGATCACAGGGGCAACAGGTATGGAGAAAATTCCAAGCATATGGATCCCTTAACAAAGGGCATCCTGCTCCATCTCAAATGGAGAAGATTCCAGCTCACATACTTGCTGACCACAGTTGCAGTGGTATGCTATGGGGTGAGAGATTGTCCTGTGACTTGCTTGTGAGGGACTCGTAAGGCCTTTTAGACTTCACTAAAAATCAAAAACAAATGCAAAGCCTCCACACCACCACCACCACCAACTCCTCTACTTGGAAACCGGAGCACTAGAATCATGTTCCTCTAGGGAAGCACATCATTAAACTAAGAGCTACAGTACTACCTTCTGCACCAGCTTCCATTTCCAAGTTGATTTAAGGTGTAACCTCATGTAGAGCTCATTGCGGTTGTCTAATTTTGTGTTGATTGTGCCACAGACCATGATAACAAGGTTCAGGTTCTGTGACAGGGTGCAACTCACCACTCTGATGCCGCCTTATGCCCGATATGGGAATTAGCTCTGTTAGCCAGTGCATCCTGCTCTGCTGGTGCTCCACCCATCACTTTTTCTGCTTCTGGACCCATGTCACTCCAAGGACCGTGGTGTCCTCTTCAGTGACACAGCTCTCCAGCCATGCCACACTCTGTGCTCCCCGCTTCTGGGGGACATCTCTGCAATCCCTGTCCAGCCACTTATATCAGTGTGACTGCAGTCTATTGTCTAGCCACTTCTCCAGTGGCAAGTGGGGTGGGGGGAGACATAGGCCAACCCACAACTCCAGGTCCTAACCTAGGGATCCTGTAGAAGGCCATTGCTTGTGGTGTCCTCTCTGACTCCTCAGTAGATTTTCCTGGGCCACTTCCCCATAGCCCCAGCACCCTCTTTGTCCTTGCCTCAGGGCATCAGCCTGCAGATCCCTGCAACCCACCAGGAGCTGCCTTTAGCTCCCCAGGTGTCTGCCTGCAGCACTGCTCTGTCCAGGGTGCTAGCTAGCTTCAGCCTGCAAGGCAGCCAGTCCTCCTCCCTCCTTGAGCTCCAGGTAGTGACTGCAGCTTCTCTGTCCTGCAGCCCTTCTTATAGGGGCCTGCCTGGCCGTGATTGGTTGCTCCCCTCAGCCCTGCTCTGATTGGCTGCCTCCTGCGCAGCCTCCCTGCAGGCACCCCATTACAAGCTCAAAAAACTGTTGCCATCTGTGGACTTCCTCAAGACTGCTGCTAAACAATCTTCCAACAATGCTCCCAGATTGCAAGCTCCAGTAACAAATGACAGGCATACATGCTCATTTAGGCTCTCATTCAGAAAAGATTTACTCATGAGTTTAGCTTTCAGCATGTGAGTAACCCCATCCCTATTCAACACTGTACGTGCCTAAGTGTTTTGCTGAAAAGGGATGGGATTACTCACATGCAGAAAGTTTAGCATGTGTTTAAATGTTTTAATAAATTGTGGTTTTAAAGGGGCAGTGTCATAGTGAAAGTCATTCCCAAGTGCCCCCATGCAATCAGGTGTAGCAATCAGTGTGCCTTGATTTCCCTTCACCTGGGATATAAACAAGTCTGAGCAGGTGTGAGGTACAAAACAGCACCTCCATTGGGGAGTCTTGTTTATTAACAGACAAGGCCAACACAAAGTATAAGTAAAACCTTTACCACAGTCCCTTAACTAGGAGACAGAGTCAGTTTTAGATTATTTGTTCCCATCTGAGTCCTCTGTTCACCTGTGTCCAGGCCATTTTACCAGCAAAGTTCTCCTGACCCAGATGTCTGCCCTTCGAGCCAGATCTCTTCCTGCTCCCTGGATAGAGTCCTTCTCCAGAGACAGGGGTCCATGGATATCTGTCAGCTGCTGCTTTTCCCTGGGACAGCACATAGTTCCAGGCAGGCTGGGCTTCCTGCCACTGTTTGGGAGACTCCTCTGCTCAGACAAAGTCTGACTTCTGCAGCGCTCCCTTTGGGAGCCTCCTATCTGTAAGAATGCCTCCAAAGCTCACTGCTCTGGTGAGCTCTATGGAGGAGAGTTCCCTCTCTCCTGGACCATACCCTCTAGGATCCCTGCTCTAAGAGCACACCTCCCTGCTCTGGTGAGCTCTCCCGGTGACGTCCTCTTCTCAGCAGCTTCCTGTCTCCTTGAGAGTGCCTTCCCTAACTGATGTTGGGCAGCTTACTAGGTCCGGGTGCTGATTTACTAATTAATCACAAACATCAACTTGGGGCAGTAAGCCGCCTTAAAAGGGCAATCGTGGGCAGACAGGGCCCTGACACCTCTTAAAGGGGTGGATGCCCCATGACAGGCAGATACAATCCTTACCATATCTTTTGTTTGTTTCCCTACAACCTATTAATATCATCTGCATAGATCCTCATCCACCCAACCAGGATCCCAGCCCAAATCTCTACAAAACTTTGGGAGAGTTGTATGGATCAGATAGATAGAAAAACACAGCTGGATGTCATCATCACCATGCTAAAAATACGGTAGCCTATGTCATCTCTTAACCATTCCAATGGCTTCAGATACCTGGGGAACAAAATGGAAAACTAGATTTTGTTACCTTTAGAACAGCCCCTCCCCACACTGAATGTCCTTCCCTTCAGGCACAACCCCCAGAGGTGTAGTTCCTGGCACCACAGCTGAATGGACTGCCAAGAAGCTCTGGGGGCCACCAGAGTCAGCGCAGAAGCACAGGGTCTCCAGGCAGATGGCCATGTCCCTCTGAATGATACCCAGAGATCCACAGGTTGTGGAGGCCCCAATATCTGCTTTTTTCATGGCAGACACAAGAATATTTCAGAATCCATAATAAACCTAGTTCGGGGGGCGGGGGGGGGATGGGGGTTGCCACCATTCTCTTAAGGTTTGTTTTCTCTCACCACATGGGTTAATGGCTTAATGTGGAATCTCTTTGAAAAGGCATCTGGAATTTATCAATTATTAGGAAGTAAATGGAGTTTAGTGACTCCTTCTAAATTGCACTTATCACTGACAAGATCATTTTTAAAAGCAGTTTTTGTTTTTGCTGTTAAACCTTAAATGATCAAGCTCAGGATAACCTCTGATTCATGAACAATGAAATGGACTACTTCTTCTCTAATGTAGCCACTCCCCTGCAGAGAAGGTTAACTGGTTTCCTGCATAAGGTTATTTGCCTAATATGGATATTTTTATGATGACTGAAGAAGAACAAAAATTATAAATGGGCAAGGGGACAATTATAAAACAGAGCGTAGTAAGTGGAAATAACCTAGGCTTCAACTTTAAAGAACAAAAAATTTGTTATATGTGACTAACTAAGTCAATGATACAATGGCTGGAGGGGAGGGATTCTACTCTGAGTCTGATCCAAAGCCCATTTAAGTCAGTGGAAAGACTCCCATTGACTTTAGTGGGCTTTGCGTCAGCCCCTGTAGAAGGAGATGTTTTAAAACTGGTATAAATATTACTTTAAAATGTTCATTTCTGATCAATCCTGTGTTGAATTATTGGCTTTTCTTGATACGCAGCTATAATAGATAGATTTAATCTAATTATACACAAAAAACTGTTAAAAACATTATTAAGGACACCAAGTCAAGCACTCAAAAGGTAGGAAATGCCAGAACTAAATATTGTGTATTTGCATTATGACACAACCATTAATTGCATGATCCCCAGGGATCCTAATTTTCAGTGATAAAAACAAAACAAAGCAAAATTCTCTAATTAAAAAAAAATCTGTGTTTTTCCACAATCAAAAACAAAACACTGAACTTTAGTTTCCCTAGCCATAATACCTATGTATGTATGTATGTATTGAACACAATGTTTTATTGATATGTTTACAATATTTAAGCTGACAGCCTGAGCCCCGCAGCCCAGGGCTGTCAGCCTGAGCCCCGCCCAATGGCTGCTTCTTTTCTAATAACGGTTTTCTATTAAAAATGGGACTTTGTTTTATTCTCAGTAGCACTTCATTGACAATTTTCATATAATTAATGAGATTATTAAATGTTAATTTATCAGTAATTTTTATGTTTTTAATGGCTAATTCCACAAACCAACTTCTGACACCGATTCTCCTGACTATATAAAAAAGGTTAAACCACTGTCCAGCTGAAAAGCTACATTATAAACAGGATACTATTTTAAGTAATTTATTACGAGTAGAAGAAGTTGTTCTTCCAAGATCCAAACTGAGGGGCATAAGGTTTTATATTTTTTGTGAAAAGCTTGAATAAGCAAAAAAGAATTAATAGTAAAGAGAATATGTCAGTTATATGAAGCTATGCTTTGGAAGTGAGTGATGGCAGGAAGCCATGCTTGGAAAAGTGCAATGCTATATGTGTAAAAAGAATTAAAGCAGTTAATGGCTTAGTACACTATATAATATAAAAATTCACTCCTGTTATTGTATAGTCACTGATTTGGAAAATACAGCAATGAAAAATACTTATGTTTGCTGATAGAATGTTAAGCTCTGTGCGGTTAGCTTCAAAAGAAAATAAGATGCTTTTTACAGTGTGACATTTTGTCACAATCCCAAAGTTTGAGCACTTCTGCAGCAATGTAATCCCTACATTTATATTTAATCTAAAACTTGTACTGTCAACACAAAATGAGAATTAAAACAGTAAACTGGTATAAGGAATATGGAACTATTGTTTCAAAACTCTCCCTCTAACAGTTTGATCCTGCAAGATGATTGATTTATGCATCTCCCAAGCCAACTAACAAGATGATCAGACCCCATGAAAGGTGAATTAGGTTTGTTGAGGTAGCAGGGCTATTACAGAGAGGTATACCTTTAAAAGATATTTCTTAACACTGTATGAATGCCAAAGAAAAGTCTTCTCCCACCACTTGGCAGATGATCTGTGTTTTATTTTGTGCTTCCAAGATGAATGAAGTTTCAGTGTATATATAATTAACAATACAGCATTTCAATCAAATACCAATGTAACTAAAAAAATGCCTAAAACAAAATACAGAATCCTGAATTAAAAGTGCTTCTGTAGTTTGAGCATATATGAAATGGAGAATAAATATCTTCCATAGGAAAGTCACAAAAATGTACAACCTGATGCTAAAAGCTTTATCTAGTTCTTCATTTTAAGGATTTGCTGTTTCTCAGAGTGTTTACTTCATTATATGCTGTATCTATTCAGGTTCCATACTTACCATACTTCAGAAGATCCTTCACAACCCAAGTGTTGGAACCACCTACCCATTCCCTGGGGCAGCAAATCCAAATCCACAGTAGAATGATTTGGTGGAAACACCGCAGTGTGCCTAGCCCATTCCTGTGTTGTTTTCCTTGAGCTGGGGTAATCAAGCCCATTAATACTGCCTCCCTTGTAAATTAAAATGGTACAGTGATATCAAAACTAGAAATTACAGTACCTGGGAATTATACATTAAATTACCATGCAATGTGCACAATGTAAAAATGAAGTAACCGCAACATAATTTATACGGCAATCATGTAATCATGGAGCCAGTCTATAGAATAAAGTGCTGCTTGACCTTTTATTTTCAGATTGTGCTTTTTCTGTAGCTCAGATTTTTCCCTAAATAAATCATTCATTATAGTGCTTTTAAAATATAAGGTCGAGCTATCCTGAAAAGGTAAGATTATTCATGTACTCTGATCCCTCATAAAAGGTCTAACATGTAAAATGAAGATTATAGAAATATTGAAGACAATGGTTCCTTTCGACCATTTCAAGCTAGAGCATTTTTAAAAAATGGAAGGAAGAGAGTAACTAACTGTCTTGTACTATTCCCTTCTTTCACTTGATTGACAGTAAATAACTCCAGAAAGGGAGAGGGGATGTACTAAGGACCAGGAGTACTAGAAACTCCCTAGAAGTGTGTGTGGAGGGGGCCCACTGGTTCCTGAACCATGGCCCTGCCCCCTGCTCTCTCATCTCTGCCCCCTCTCCCCATTGCTCACCCTTAAGGCACATAAAAAGTTCCAGTGCCCCTGCTAAGGGCACAGACTCCTTGAATATCATTTAAAACACAATCCAGTCTACTGGAAAAGTATAATTAAATCCAGTGCAGTAAGTCAAATTTACACCTTTCCCTCTGTTTGCTGCTAGTCAGACTACGTCATTACTCAGGCAAAATTCCCACTGAGGACAGGACTGGGATCTGACTGGGTAAAAATTAACCAGAGAAAGCATGTAAAGCAGACTTGTCCACTGTATTGAGTACCGCTTTCATATATTTTTTAGGAAGAGAAAATAAAATAAATTACCTTAGCTTAAACACTTGAGACCTTTGGTATTTTACAATGGACTGATGCAGCTAGAGTGCACCCTTAGTTAGACTTAGAGTTAGTATCTCTCTCCTATATATATTTTTAAGTTATTGATGTAAGTCTTCAATAACTCCATTAACTTCTGTGCATCTACTGCAGATTTACATCTGTATTCCAGAAAGCAGAATTTGGCTCTATTTTGTTATACTTTATATAATATTGGAAACAGTATGGAAAAAATACTTGCGTGAATTAACGTTTTCAATTACCTAGCAGTTCCATTGCATCATCCTCATTGTCGATATCTTCTTCTGTCACTGAGGGAGCTGTGCTTTGAACAGAATCAAAAGAGTCCTGGGAAAGCATGGCAGCCAGTAGCTTCTTATGTTGCTGTTGCTGCTGTTTTAATCCTTTGGTCTTCGGCTCCATCCTTAAACTGGGCAGGGGAAAGCATAACCTCCTTTTACAATTACTTTCTCTACAAAAAAGTACCTTTACAGCAGCCATTTCATTCACATGAGCAAATGAAACCATTTAATTAATAGACTAATTATTTTCAGGGTTTTTTTTTTTTTTTTTTTGCTATTATAAACATCCATGCAGAAATTTGGCCTTGTTCTTTAAATACCGGAGAGATTGCCTCTCCCCTCACATGTAATCAGCTGTGGAGTTCAAGCTAACGGACCACAGATTTAAACACCAAGGAGATCTTGGTAAGGCACTGCAAGTGAAAAACTGAAATTCATTCCAACATTGGTCTGACTAGTCTATCAATATTCAGATCATGGTGCAAGGCCCAGCTCTTAAACAACATAGGTTTAACCTGCATCATGATCTTAATATTAAAACTATAGGTTAATGTCAGTTGGGGAGGGGCAGCATGGTCCTGTGGCTAGGCCACTGGAGTGGGAATCATAGACTCATAGGACTGGAAGGGGTCTTCTGCCCTCATGCCTCATGCCTCCTGCCCTCATGGCAGGACTAAGTATTATCTAGACCATCCCTGACAGGTGTTTGTCTAACCTGCCCTTAAAAATCTTCAATGATGGAGATTTCACAACTTCCCTGGGCAACTTATTCCAGTGCTTAACCACCCTGATAGTTAGGAAGTATTTCCTAATGTCTAACCTATACTGCCCTTACTACAGTTTAAGCCTATTGCTTCTTGTCCTAGCCTCAAAGATTAGGGAGATTAATTTTTATGTTCTTGAAAACTGTTCTGTTCCCTCTCCGGCTTCTCTTCTCCAGATTAAACAAACCCATTTTTTTTCCAATTTTTCCTCATAAGTCATTTAGACCTTTAATCATTTTTGTTGCTCTTCTCTGGACTTTCTCCAATTTATCCACATCTTTCCTAAAATGCAGTGCCCAGAACTGAACACAATACTCCAGTAGAGGCCTAATCAACACAGAGTAGGGTGGAAGAATTACTTCTCATGTCTTGCTTACAACACTCGTGCTAATACATCCCAGAATTATGTCTTCTTTTTTTGGCATCAGTATTACACTGTTGACTTATATTTAGCTTGTGATCCACTATGATCCCTAGATCCCTTTCCGCAGTACTTCTTCATATGCAGTCATTTCCCATTTTTGTATGTAACAGGGGACTATTCCTAGCTGTATAACCATGGATGAGTCATTTTGGGTAAATTTTTTTTAAGATTTAGAACCCTCAGTCCTGTTTCAAAAGCTTCTTTATCACAGGAGCCTAGGCCTCACTGAAAATCAATTGGAATTAGGTGCTTCACCTCTATGAATATGCCTACATAGCAATAAAAGACCCACATCACAGCTGCAGCTGGTCCAGGTCAGCTGGCTCTGGCTTACAGGGCTTGGCCTGTGGGGCTAAAAATAGCAATGTAGACATTCAGGCTTGGGCAGAAGCCTGAGCTCTCAAACCCCATGAGTGGTCAGAGTTTCTGAGCTCAAATGTCTACTTTGTAATTTTTAGCCCCACAGCCCAAGACAGCTGATTCAGGCTCTGATACACTGTATCATGGTTTTTTTATTGCACTGTAAATGTACATCGGCTTCCCCTCCCACCATTTTCTGTCTTGTCTATTGAAACTGTTAACTCAAAGAGGAGAAGGACTATCTCTTACTAGGAGTAGGTAAAGTACCTAGCATAACAGGGCCTCCCAAACTTGGTTGGGGCCTCTAAGCACTACTGTAATACAAATAATTAATAACAACATTAGCGGGTGTAAGTGACTGAACACTAAACAAGTCTTCTCCTTTTGACAATATATATTTAATATTGCATAATCTCGGTGACACAGTAACTATATCTCAAGTCAGGGAAATCATGCATGAATCAAACAATTTTTATCGAAACTAAACTTATGTACCTTCACAGGCTCAGGCATATGAATTTTAATTTTTGGAGATTTTCTGCACTGGGCTCTTTGTTTGTGGGGTTCAAAATTTCATGCATAAATAATGAGGTATATCCTACTATGTAGGCACTTAAGTACCAAACCACACCAATAAAGCACATATTTGTGACATCTGAGCGGTGGGATTTGTATCCCCAATTAATTGACCACACACTCACAAAAACCATCCTTTAAATATCAAACCTATTTGTATTTTGGTATATTTTATGGACCTTGGTTATTTACCTAACATATTTTCCCCACTTGGAGTCTCCTGTAAGCTAATGTTTTGTTCTTACTCACTGCTCCACAAATATTGTCCGAGGTTTGTCAGTCTTATCCCATGCTATTACCATTCCTCCACAGCCTAGTTATTTATACCCCTGCTGTTTTGTCATGGATTCCCTGATGGCTCGTAGTCTCCAGTGCAATCCGACACACAGTTTAAAAAAAAAATTAAACTTTGTACAATTGCCTACCCTTTAGTTCTTACCTAAGGGTCTCATCCAATGGCCATAGAAAGACTCCCACTGACTTCAAAGGGCACTGGAACAGGTCACAAATCATTTACATATAAAACTGGGGGGGGGGGGGAATCGTACCAGCAGTAAAGCCAGTTACAGATGTCTTATTGCTGTTATGGCAGTGTCCCAATTGGCAACACTAGTGAAAGCTTAGAACCCCCCAGTGTATGATTAAATCATCATAACCACATCATTTTAATGTCTCAGTGTTTTCAGAGTTTTGCAATATAAATCCTCTTCCCCAATAAAAAGGCAAAAAACCCTATCTTACTAGTTTTGTAAGTAAAAATATATGCTTTCTTTTAACAAGCTTAAAAGAAATACATGTTTTTCAATGTTTTCCAGTTTTAATTTTTAGCTCAGCTGGATTTGCTTAGAAGAGAATAGAATATACAGTATCTTGCCAGTAAGATTGATGTGTCTTAAGAAACAAAAATATTTTTTATGCTTCATGATCTTCACCATAATATTTTTACTCACTTGAGGTATGAGAAACAAAAAAGCACATTTTCGACCTAAAAAGAACTATGGACCCAGTTCATAAAAAAGATATCCAAAATTGGGTGGTATTTCTATGTGATTTTTTACATGTAACTGAAAGTAAATATTCATATTAAAATACTATATAAAAATATTTTAATTATGCACATGCAAACATGTGGTAAGGATTTAGGTAGTATGATTTATATGCAGATAATCCACTACAGATCTAGAATATCCTCTCATAATGCCCATACAAAGCTTTATCACAAACTCCTAGCAACCTTTTTAAGGACTGGATTATCCCGTTACTTCTAAACCAAAATTAGGAATAGCCTATAACTGTGGGGATTAATTGGGGGGGTAGTGTTGTATTAATTTAGATGGAATATATGGCCCAAAGGTGTTAACATAGCCCATTCTCTGTCCAACGTTAAACAGTATAACCAGGGTTCAGGGTTCTCTTTTGATATAAAGAGACCATAGCCTGCTTAGTACTATGGCAAAGACACAATTAAACATCTTGTAAAACTTTTATTCAAGACTTAGGAAAAGGAGGGAAAACAAGTTAAGTCATTTGAAATGTAAAGTATTAAGTAAGGCTTTTATTTTAACAGCATTGCTGGTTCTCTTTCTCTTTAGCTGGAGAGAGCTTTTAGTAGGAAAAAAAACCCTTTGTTTGATAGTCTCTTAGATGGTATTAAAGATGATAATAACTGTCCTTTTTGAGGAAAAGAAGTTAATTGAGATGGACTGGAGCTCTCATGGTTACTGTTGCTGTTACAGTCCAATCCCATTTCCCAGAACGCAAAATAAGACAAACACACACAAATGGAGAGAGAAGAGAATGACAGAGAGAAAATGCAGCTTCTGTCACTGGTGATGACTTTCACTTGCAGCCTCGCTGCTGGAAAAGCACAGGCACAGCACGTGGTCTTATCAGCCACTCTGAGACCTGGAAATATAAATGGAATATATGTTCCAACATCAGGCTGTTTAGGGCATTGCTTTAGCTCCCTCTTTCGGAGTTTCAAAATATGCAGTCTTGGCTACCTAACCCAGACTCTTATCAGACAGAGGAAAAAGAAGAGAGGATAGGAAAGATAAATAAGGAAAAGAAGGAAAAGGTCACATTTGGGGGCGGGGGAGGAGACAAGGTCTCACATCTCACTTGGTGTTTGTGGTTCAGACTGAGCTGGCCATGTCATCTGGCTCCCTCTTTCTGGCCTAGACTAGTAAGGACATCTTTCAGGATCAGGATAAAGAAGATTCTGGGATCCCAGGAGACAATAGGGATGGCAGCCATGATGGTGAAGCTCCCTCCAGTAGCCAAAGTCTTTCTTTAAGGTTCCACAAAGGGTGTGGTGGGCAGAACAGCCTATCCCTTCATTACTTTGTCCACTAATTAAGCCTAATTTCCAACACACCAATTTTGGTTGATAGCTTTTTGGTATCTCAAAATGTTCTTGTTTACCAAGCACGATCATAACACAGTCCTTGAATTATATCTGTAGGCCTTTTAGTTTGTAATAATTCAGTCTGTCTCCCCTTTGAAGTTTTTCCCATCAACATTTGTTGTTCCGGGTTATTGTGATACTTTATGAACTTTGACTCACTTTTCACAGCTGAGGTCACAATTAGGGTAAATTTTTATGGTCCAGTTTCACAACAGTACAAAAGGGACCAAATTCATTTATGTGGGAGAAGGGGAGGAACGGAAGAATGGAGCTGATTTCTCAAGGAATTGGGGACATGCAGGGAACAGGTTGAAGTTTGCATAAGCAGACCCCACCAAGAATCATGCATCTTGTGTGAAAGTCACAATTTCCCTTTAACCCACAGAAGGGTCCACTGAACTGAAAGTCAGGAGACTATGTTTTTTAGTCTTTCCTCTTCCAGTAACCGATGTTAATATTTCTGTGCAGTTCATGATCCTTATTACTGATCAAGCACTTGTACCCATAACCTAGGATTCAGGCAGGCACCTGGAGATGCAAGATAGTTGGCGGCTGTGCCTAAGAGAGGACCCTTGGGAATTGGGGAAACCCCAAACTACTCAGATCCCATGAGATACACCATAGAAGAGAAATCTGAGGCCCACACCACCACTTTGTGGAGAGAATGTAGGAGATGCTTCAGACCACCATTTATCCTAGCAGGGGCAAATGGGCTTGCTGTTTCTTCCTGAATATAGGTGTAGAGTAGACAGATGTAGACCACTCCACCCTCGCCCCCGCCCGAGGCACATAAGTAATGGTAAGATAGAGCAGGTTCTGAGAAAGAGGTTGTTGTTTGCATATAGGTGGAGCCTCCATGGGTTCTAGCTACTTAGTTGAGTCCCTAGCTTTTAACTCTTGAGAACTGAGATTCTCATTAAAACCCCCTAAAATCCTCCTGCGTGCACATATTACCACTGTGTGGAAATCCCCAGATCTCTATCCTCTTCTCAGAACTATCCCAGGGAAATTTTTTGACATGCTGGAAACTATGAAAGTGAATCCTATGTCCACAAAGTGAATTCTTGAAGCTCAGCCAGCTACCAACAAAACTGCTACTAGTACTTTCATATTGTCCCTTATCACATGTTACTAACTTTCCCGACTGTACATCAGCAACAAAGAGCCTCTATCAAGGGCTAAATTTACAAACCAGTGACTACTAATCTACCTGAATCTGATTAACGTACCTTTCCCAATTTTTTTTTAGTAATTTCCCTCCCTCTATGCCATCAATTTCTAAAAATCACTCCCGCTTCCTTTTAAATAAGTAGACCTGATTTTCAAATGTGCAGAGTCCTTGCCAGCTCCCATTGCTTTCAGTAGAGGTTATAGGTGATTATCACCTCTGAAAACCAGACTCCATATTATTAACAAAGAGATAATATATTTTCCTTCCACTGTACAATACTGAGAGGAGCAAAATTAGGGAAAGCTTGTTAAAAGTGAGATTAGAGGCATCACAGACTATAGTACCCATAGCATCCCACAAGCCACATGTCCACTGGCATCTTCTACAGTCTATTTTATGCTGAAAGGGCTAGTACCAAAAAAGGGAGTGTGGTAGCAACAGAAAGGCAAGACCTAGGAACCAGCCATTCTAGACATTTGTTCATTCCCCTAGAGCAGTGTTTCCCAAATTTGGGATGCCACTTGTTCAGGGAAAGCCCCTGGCGGGCCGGGCCAGTTTGTTTACCTGCCGCGTCCACAGGTTCGGCTGATCGCGGCTCCCACTGGCCGCGGATCACTGCTGCAGGCCAGTGGGGGCTGCGGGAAGCGGCACGGGCTGAGGGACGTACCAGCCACCGCTTCCCGCAGCCCCCATTGATGTGCAGCAGTGAACTGCGGCCAGTGGGAGCCGCGATCGGCTGAACCTACGGACGCAGCAGGTAAACAAACCAGCCCAGCCCGCCAGGGGCTTTCACTGAACAAGCGGCGTCCCAAGTTTGGGAAACACCGCCCTAGAGAATGCCATAAATTAGGTCTGAAAGTTGCCTAAACTGTTCTAAGCAATAACAACTTGCCCTGTACACTCTGTGACCACAACCTGACGTGTCAGAAGAGCTAGGCTGGGGAGGCACTCAGTGGCACATGGCACCAATGACAGCCATCCTCCCAGTGATTGGAGGAGCTGACAAAAAGAGCCTGCATCTTTGACAACATGGGCCTAAATCTGCAAGGGTTAAACCTCTGGATACTCAAAATATTTCACTATTCTTAGGGGAGAACTGTGTGAGGGAGAAATATTGGAACAACAGCAGTTTTTACTTTCCTCTTCTTGCTGTTACAGCGTTAGTTTACAAGCTTAGCATATGTAGGTACTGGTAATGAATGGCCAATAAACTATCAAAAATGTTGTCTTTACATTTGTCTTAAAATTACTTCATAATGTTTATAAATCACCTTTCACCAGATTTATATAGAAACAGAGATTATGAATTACGAAATGCTTCCTCTTTTAGTTACAAGTAAAATGTGACCAAATGACTAGGCTACAAACAGTTTTAATTAAATAACAGAGTAATTTACTGTAATTTAGATGTTGCAGTCAACAAAACACTGATTAATAGTTTAATATTTCATGAATTCTATTTAGCCCTATAAATTCAGAGCATGCTGCTCCCAGTACTTATTGATGTATTATATGTATGTTTAATTAAAAGTTAATTATATAATATCTTTGACTGGAACTATACATGAGTTAACTTTGACCAACGGATATTGCTGTTTAGAACAACCAAGCATTTATTTTATGCTTATTTTTATAAATAACTATTTGACTATACAAGATGCATTTTTGAATACCAATATTTTACAAGTCCAGTTCCAGACTTTGTCAGTTCAGAGGGACTGTAAACTAGCTGAAACTAGCCCCTCACCACAGTGGCTAGGGGAATAGGAGGTACTCTGTGAAGTACAAAGAGGTCAGAACAGTTCTATTCCATCTCCCCTTACAGCCCACAATACACAAGGAGTGGCCACAAAAAGAGTTGGCAATAGAAGCACTGCTACACTCTGGCTAGGCTCAGCTTGCTGCATGGCAAGTCCCAAGAATCCAGGAAGCACATTTTGCCTCTCACTCAGCTGCTGCAGCAAAAGGAACCTGTATCCCTGGGTGCAGCCAACTCATTATATTTCCTATAGCAAAACAAAATAATGGAGAATGTGTTTGCTGTTTAGCAATAAAGTACACAGAACTGTCTGATTTGTATGTCTCACATATAGCATATATTTCACATAGAGAGAAATACTTCCCTTCGTAGGAGTGACCAGCCCAATCCCAAGGACCATAGAAGCCCCCGGGAATTCCAAGCAGAGGAGTGGATGTAAGCAAAAGTAATGTGTACAGTGGTGTCTACACTGGATCTGAATAGAGAGGTGCAGTGGGAAGCGCTGGGGGCAGGCAAGTGAAGAAACTCACACACGCTAGGACAGGAGGGATGAGCAAGATGAGAGGTTGCGGGAGCAAGAGGAGAGGTAGTGGTAACGTGATGAAAGGACGCAGGATGCAATGCTGAGGCTACTGGGGGATCAAACTGATATGCTCCGGTGTCTGGTGGAGCTGCAGGAAAGGCAGCAGGAGCACAGACCGCAGCTGCAGCCCCTGTGTAACTGCCCGGCCTCCTCCCCAAGTTCCATAACCTCCTCACCAAGATGCCCAAGATCGCGGAGCAGGGGTGGGGGGCGCTCCGGGCACCCAACCACTCCACCCCAGAGGACTGCCCAAGCAACAGAAGGCTGGCATTTGATAAGTTTTGAAGTGTAGTGTGGCTTAGTCCTTCCCTCCTCCCCTCATCCACCACCCCTCCTGGTGCCTCCCTCCTCACCCACCCCTCCCGGGCTACTGTGGCAGTCATCCCCCTATTTGTGTGATGAATTAATAAAGAATATATGATTGTGAAACAACAATGAATTTATTGCCTCTGCAAGTGGTGATCAAAGAGGGGAGGGCGGTTGGCTTACGGGAAGTAGAGTGAACCAAGGGGCGGGTTTTCATCAGGGAGAAACAAACAGAACTTTCACACTGTAGACTGGCCAGTCATAAAACTGGTTTTCAAAGCTTCTCTGATGCGCAGCATGTCCTGCTGTGGTCTTCTAATCGCCCTGGTGTTTGGCTGCATGTAATCAGCAGCCAGGCGATTTGCCTAAACCTCCCACCCCGCCATAGATGTCTCCGCTTTACTCTCACAGATATTGTGGAGCGCACAGCAAGCAGTAATAACAATAGGAATATTAGTTTCGCTGAGGTCTAACCAAGTCAGTAGACTGCGCCAGCATGCTTTTAAACGTCCAAATGCACATTCTACCACCATTCTCCACCTGCTCAGCCTATAGTTGAACAGCTCCTGACTTCTGTCCAGGCTGCCTGTGTATGGCTTTATGAGCCATGGCATTAAGGGGTAGGCTGGGTCCCCAAGGATAACTATAGGCATTTCAACATCCCCAACAGTTATTTTCTGGTCTGGGAAGTAAGTCCCTTCCTGCAGCTGTTGAAACAGACCAGAGTTCCTGAAGATGCGAGCTTCATGTACCTTTCCCGGCCATCCTACATTGATGTTGGTGAAACGTCCCTTGTGATCCACCAGTGCTTGCAGCACCACTGAAAAGTATCCCTTTCGGTTTATGTACTTGCTGCCAAGGTGGTCTGGTCCCAAGATAGGGATATGGGTTCCGTCTATCGCCCCACCACAGTTAGGGAATCCCATTGAAGCAAAGCCATGCACTATGACCTGCACATTTCCCAGAGTCACTACCCTTGATAGCAGCAGCTCAGTGACTACGTTGGCTACTTGGACCACAGCAGCCCCCACAGTAGATTTGCCCACTCCAGATTGATTCCCAACTGACTGGTAGCTGTCTGGCATTGCAAGCTTCCAGAGGGCTATTGCCACTCACTTGTGAACTGTATGAGCTGCTCTCAGCTTGGTATTCTTGTGCTTCAGGGCAGGGGAAAACAAGTCACAAAATTCCATGAAAGTGCCCTTATGCAAGCAAAAGTTTCGCAACCACTGGGAATCATCCCAGATCTGCAACACTATGTGGTCCCACCAGTCTGTGCTTGTTTCTCAGGCCCAGAATCGGCGTTCCCTGGCATGAGCTTGCCCCATTGCAACCAGGATGTCCAAATTGCCAGGGGCTGTACTTTGAGAGAAGACTGTGTCCATGTTCTCATCAGTCTCGTCACCGCGCTGCCGTCGCCTCCTTGCCTGTTTTTGCAGGTTCTGGTTCTGCACATACTGCAGGATAATGTGCGAGCTGTTTACAAGGTTCATACAGCTGCAGTGATCTGAGCAGGATCCATGCTTGCCGTGGTATGGCGTCTGCAGGAGAGCAGAGTTGCAGCGAAGCGGTGGCTGACGATGGATGCCACGACAATTGATATTGATATTGATAGAGAACGACGAGAGGACCTGTGAGGTGGATTCATGAGAGCAGGAGAGTTGCAGTGAAAGCAGTGGATGACGACGGTTAGCACAGCGCACATTTCCCGAGGAAGAACACACGTACCCAGGAACCCATGACAGACAACGTGGAGAAATTTTCTATTGAGATAATAGCAGCAGAACAGAGTTGCAATGGAAGCAGTGGATGATGATGGATAGCAGTCCTACTGCACCGTCTGCTGAAAGCAGTATGGCATCCACACAGAAAAAGGAGCAAAACGATTGTCTGCCGTTGCTTTCACGGAGGGAGGAGTGACTGGTGACATGTACCCAAAACCACCCGCGACATGGTTTTTGCCCCATCAGGTATTGGGAGCTTAACCCAGAATTCCAATGGGCAGCAGAGACTGCGAGAACTGTGGGATAGCTACCTACAGTGCACTGCTCCGTAAGTCATTTTTAGAAATGAGTGAAATGGTGAGGCCCCACCACATACTTCTCTCTCATGTACTCCCCTCACCAAGCAGAAGACTCAGGTGCCTCCTATGCTTCTTCCTGAACCTCAGCTAGCTCCCTACACAAAGCCAGTTTATGTAGGCCATGTGTGGTCGGGCAGGGATGAATTTTACTTGTGCAATAAAGTAGAGATATTTACTGGTGTCCCTTTATGGATTTTAATTAAAAGAGAAATGGTAGACAACATAAATGAAATCAGCACCCTCCCACGTATGAAATCACATATATTTGGGGGCCATTCACTCTTACAGGGGCATGAGCATTCTTTTAAGGGCCAGGTAACAAAAAACAGCTTTAAATCACATAAAAACAAGTTGTTTGATTTTATTTTGGAGAATGTGAAAAATTTTGAAAATGTAATTTAATATAATCCCTGGACACTTATCTGCTAAACTTTCAACAACTCTTCATCAGCCCCTTCTATCTGAAATTAGGCTCCTCCAAACCCTAGGATTCTCTCCTCATATCAGGCACCACATACTTCTCTCTCATGTACTCCCCTCAATATGACAATGGTGACTCTGTTGCTTCCCTCACCCCATTAAGTGTCTTTGAATAATACTCTCAAAGGAACTAATCGGAATTCTCCCTACCACCCTTGGCAGTAAAGTCTCAGAAAATAAAAATTCCCATATCCTTCTTCACAAATAAAAATGTTCTTTGTGGTTGATCCCTTGTCTTCTCTGTCTCTCTTAGGTGATGGTTAGGAAGAGGAAGCCATCTTCTGCCTCCTTCCCCCTAAGGAAGGGGATGCAGCATCCACCTTTCCTATCACGACTCAAGAACAGAACATCTCTATGCTCTGATTATGCTGCTGAAAAAGCAGGCACATGGCTGGTAAGCCAGCCCCAATAATGAGCTGCATGGCCCATTACTGCCACTGCCCAACACCACCACCAGAGAGCCAGTGCTGAGCAGCCAATTGGAGCTCAGCTCTTTTTTCTTCCTCTAGTCTGAAGCCAGGCTAAGTGAGCTGACCATCATCATGTATTTCTATTTACTTGAATTTTTAAGAATACCTATAGATGCCCATCTGTGGTGAAGCAGAGAACCCTTCCACCAGCACGGAATGGGTTAAGGAAAGCCTTAGGGCCCAGATAGCTCCGCCCTGTTATACCAGCAAACAATGCCAGGCCTGGGAGAGAAAAAGAGGGAGCCTGGCTCAGTTTGGTATTGACTGGCAAAGATACAGGAGCTATCTGCCATCCTACTTGAGGGAATGATCACTAGCCTGAAAAAATAACAAAACCAGCTTCTGACAGACCAAGCAGAGGAGCAAATTCTTACATAAAGGAGCTCTCAAGGCCATAGATGTTGCAGATGTTTTCAAAGGGAGAGTATTTCTACCTATGTCAAGGAGGAACGGAAATGTACTTGTGACAGTCAATGTCCTAGTCTGGGCACATAGACACAGCCTTTTCACTTTAGTGCTTCTAGTCAATGGAGGACTTGATGACTCTAGAAGCACCACAGAATGTAACATTGTACAAGGTACTGTACAACATTAGCATTTGAAAAAAAAAGTGTGAATCACATTTGGAAAAAAATGTGAACCCTTTTCCTTTTGTTACAAACAGTCCACTTTTGTCATTCTAATCACGTAAAATGTTCTGCTTGTGAAAACTGAATGCATTTGCTGTGATTGAGGTACATTAACAATCTGATTTTCCCCCTTCAGCTAAGAGATAACTGAGTACAGTGAATTATCAAAAGCTATTCATTACACTGAATATAATGTTCTCCTTGAGAAAGAGCTTAGTACCAAGATGCTAACTGAAGAACTGAACATGAGAAATAAAATGGGGGGGAGGGGGGAATTTGTTGGTGATAAGCTCTGTAATAATATAAAGGAGCTGCTGTTCCCCATCAATTTTTCTTTTAAATGAGGATAGTCATATTTGTTCCGCAGGATAGAATTAGCAAACAGCTACAACAAACCACCTAAAGAAGGAAGACAGCTTAAACTGTCTCATCTGAAGTACCAATCAAAACATTTCTAAAATCATGCCTCCAATTCCATAAACTAGGGTGACCAGACAGCAAATGTGAAAAATCAGGACGGGGGTAGGGGGTAATAGGAGCCTATATAAGAAAAAGACCCAAAAATCGGGACTGTCCCTATAAAATCAGGACATCTGGTCACCCTACCATAAACACATATACACCTAACTTTATGCACATAAATAAAGTTATGGGACTACACATGTGCATAAGCATCTACAGCAGGGGTCGGCAACCTTTCAGAAGTGGTGTGCCGAGTCTTCATTTATTCACTCTAATTTAAGGTTTCGCATGCCAGTAATACATTTTAACATTTTTAGAAGTCTCTTTCTATAAGTCTATAATATATAACTAAACTATTGTTGTATGTAAAGTAAATACGTTTTTAAAAATGTTTAAGAAACTTCATTTAAAATTAAATTAAAATGCAGAGCCCCCTGGACTGGTGGTCAGGACCCGGGTGGTGTGAGTGCCACTGAAAATCAGCTCACGTGCTGTGCCATAGGTTGCCAAGCCCTGATGTACAATATTGTGCCCAATATCATTAAATCCCTACTACATATTTTCTGGTTGCTGGTATACTGTATATGGAAAATAATACACCTCACATTCTTGATCCTTAAAACTGGACGTTACATAATTTTTAAAAATTAGAGAGTTTTTTGCAATGAGATTTTCAGGAGTCATTAACTATAAAAGCAAAACCTCACCTTCCTCCAGGACTGCTGCTGCTATCCTCACTATCCCATTGTTCATTTTTACTTCTTGGTACTGGAGGTTGCAACATCTCCGCAGCCAATGGATCAGCATCATTCTCCTCGCGACCAACCCATTCTCCAATCACACGAGGTCTTAGAAGAGGAGCATTAAAACCTGTTGTGTCCTGAATAGAAACAAAAGCAAAAAAAACCCCAAAACAACTCTACACTGCTCCTTCTCAGTGATGTTTATAAACTGGAAACAGGGAACAAACAAACACTTACTGCTTCACCTCATGTATTGATTTCTTATTAGAATAATACAGGAGATTAAAAGGTCAAAAGCCTGATCCAATGCCCACGGAAATCGGTGGAAAGACTCTCATTAATTTCAGTGTACATTGGATTTAGGCCCTAACTCCAGAGAGGTTTTGACCAGCCTTGTACTCAGAACTGGAGCTGAGGAAATAAAATATTTTTTGGCTCAGCTGCTGAGCCTATAAAACAAAACAAATCTTTTCAGGTTGAACAAAATGTTTTGTTCCACCTGTGAGAATTTTTCTGTTTATTTGTTTTTTAGTTTCATTTTGGTTTTGGGTGTTTCTTTTACCCTTTTTAAAGAATAAATAATTCTAGCTAACTTTCAAAATAAAATGTCATTTCAAAACAAAGTTAAAATGCTGTACTTTAAAATGTTGATATGAAATGTTTCAATTTTTTTAAAAAAGAATTCTCTTTTGGCCATAATTACTCCCCAAAGTTATGAATAGTTTTGGGCTACCCAAAACTGCATTTTTCAGCAGCTAATTATTTGTCTGAAAAATTTCATCCAGCTTCACTCAGAACCTCTCTTCATTTTTCCCTTTAAAATCCAATAGTTTTGAACAGGAGTGGCAGGTGTCCATCACTACTGATTTGGCTTTAAAACTATACATTCTTAATAAACCCCCTCCTATTGGAAGCACCACTGTTTCAATTATGTTAAGCAATGAATGAGGTCACTTGAATATTGAAGAACACGGCGAAGATGGTATATTTCGCTTTAATATCATCTCTCTTTTGCATTATGAATTCAGTGTGAAAATCTTACTGAGCATGGAAATTAACTGAATATTTTAAAATAATCCTGCCGGTTTTTTGTGTTCCATATTTTCAAATCCACAATTAAAATATATTTTTTATTTGGCTGACATTCAGTGCATTGCAATAGGCAATAAATAATGTATATCGTGTATTACCACTGTGATAAACTACAATTTCAAAGCTAGAAGTCATATTTTTTTGACAATTTGCTTGAAGATATATGGTGGAATAACTAGTAGGAGACAAAAAAAAAATAACTGGGCATTTTAAAAACTTTACTGATGTTTCACAGCATCACACAGAAACAAATGGCCCATATGATTACGTAAAGAGTTTGTATAAAAGTACTGCAAAAGCCTTTCCCATTTTCTCGGTGTGTGTCCTTATGTATACAGTGGGAGTTGATGCAGAATAGCGATAATTTGAAGAAAATCATTATGCTCCAGAATTGCCATTTTGAAATGATGTGATGGAGATAGTTATCCTGCACTCATTGAATGCCATTTCTAGGACAGCAACGAAACTTAAAATGCAGTGCTCCTAATTAAGATATATATTCTGATCTGTAATGAAAGACAGTCATTTTAGGAAGACAAATCCTTATGGCCCTTATTTGGCTCTGCATCCCATGAAATAATCCTACTGTAAGAACAACACAGTTCTAATAAATGGCATCTGGAGAAGCAGCAGCAGGATGATTATTTAGATTCACAATCATATGTTTTTGTCCTCCTCAACAACAAATGATCTTTAAAGGAACACTAAATAATTGGGATGACTAGTTTAAATTATAGTAAATGCAAAGTTTGAAATATTAGCAGTTATTCATAACATAAACCACCAAAGTGTTCATAGTGTTTGAAATCTGTAAATAATGTCTAGCCAATTAACATAAGGAAGCCAAATGTAGGAGTTAAAAGACAAAACTTGAAATTGAAAAGATTTCAAATGCCAGATCCTATATTCCTTGATCAATTTCGTGTGTCTGTGTGAGCACGCAAGCGTTTTGTTCACATAACAGGTGTCTAACTCTGCACCAGTCTAGGGTTTTCCTTACGTAGGAGGAAATCCTCAGCTACCTGTTCAGGGCTGTTTTAGGGCCACTTGGAGTGGCACAGAAGACCTTAGAAAGAGCCAGAATCTTACCCTGTATGGGAAGGAATGTTTTTGAATTATATCTATATATCCAGCCTGCAGTTGGCTCCCATCCATTCCACCCATTAACTTCCCCAATGCAGAGTCAGCTGTAAAATCTGGGTCTTAATCTCTTTTGCTCTTTAGCTATTATTGTTTGTATTACCATAACATCTCACCACATTCCCTCACTCCACCTTTTACCCTATACTTCTGTAAAATGTATGTTTGCCACTGTCTTTTTCATGTCAGTTTAATTCTGTCCAGAGTTCCCCTATAGGCCCACTGAAATCATTGTTTAGGTGGTGACATTTTACTGCAAGGTTGAGATGACATTGTAGCAATACTGAAAACTATCTTAAAATTGAAAAGCTAGTAGTTGAAAAGGGAGACAATTGTATAGGGAAAACAAAGTGATTTAGCACATTTTAGGATTGCTGCCATTTTTGTTGTGTGGTACTCTTAAATTTTTCAGAAATTTGTGGAAAATGTTTTTTTGCTGTAGGAATTGTGTTGTAAAGCAGTCAGTAGCATAACAGTCACCACAGGAATCAGGGGACAGTGGTCCCTGTCACTTGACAGATGTAATCCTGACCCATGTCATGTGACTAGAGGGAGGAAATAAAGATTAGTATTTTTCTAGTACTACTGTGTGTCATGCCGTTGTTACAGATAATGTTCCAATTACAGAGTTTCTAAAAGTGTGTAAAGGCCTCATGGCCTCTCTTACCCCTCGGAAGTGCTTGCTAACAGTTCCAACTGCTCTTAGCCAAAGGAGAGAGAGTGAAAGAGAGGGAAAATTTATAATTAGCTAACAAATTGGTTTTATCTGCTGCCTCATATTTTGCTGAAAATTGTGGCTTACCATAAGGAAAAATTGAAGAGACCCTTAAAAATCCACACTTTTTTCAGACTCAACTTTCTCCTGTCCCTACCTGCAATATACGTTGTGCATTTTGCATATGACTATTTAGCACATGAATGCTATTTTCCCTTTTTATGCTGACTTCCATTCAAACAGTTGGAGGTCCTGAGCATCTTATATCACAGCATTTTCAAGCTCAATTTAATAAATAAGTTTAACAAATCACGTTATACCTTGCTTCCATTTTAAAACTGAGTTAGATCAACACATCAAAATGTCAGTGACCTAATTTATTTCTTTCCTTTCAATCTTACAGCCCCTCACAGTAAGAGTGGTAAACAAGAAGTCAGAGAAGATTGTATTGAGAAAACTGTGTTATTATTTGGAGTGTTCCTTCAAAATGATCGAGTAAATTAAGATACAATATTTAATTTACAGTCAGGTTTTCACCTGCATCTCCCATTTAAACCTTGAAATACTAGCCTGACGAGTGCCTTAAAGGACAAACAGGATAGAGAATGGTGTGTCCTGGATTTTCCAGAGGATAAGTAGGAATTTAAGAGAGTCAGCCTGTAATCTTAGCCATATGCATGTGTCTTCCCATAAGCTTGGGGAGGAGGAGAGGGAATTGTGTCCAATTTGATGATTTAAAGTCATCGCTCGAATCCCATCAGAATGCTCCAGGACACTGTTCTGGCACTTTTTTGGGGAGCCAGAACAGCAACTCAGCTTTTCTGGTACTTGTGTTCTGCCACTTCTCGAGTGCAGCACTCACCCGTTGTTTAAAGTTGAGATTTGTTCTCCTCTATAGATTATAGTTTAATGGATCCTGTATTTATGGGTGCAGTATATTTGTATTTACAGGATTAGAAAATGAAAAAAGTATCTTTGAGATAGCACAGATAAAAAATAGTCTTAGAAAAAAACCCTAATTGAATGTTTTAATATTAGGCTGGGGTGTAGGGTGTCAAAACTTATGTCCTGGGCCACCTTCACCCGAATCACTGACTCTTTGGTATTCTCCAATTACTAACTGTTACTGCTAAAAGTGAGTGAAACAAAGGAATTGGTATGCACTGTTGCCAAATCTCAGAATGTTATTTAAATCTCACTTTATCTGAAGTTTTATGTAAAGCCCCAATCCCTGGAGGCTTCTGATTCAGAATGTTAGCTTTATTTTTAAAAAACAGCCCTTACATTTCTGAAGAAGAGGTTGGAAATGCCAAAGAAGGTCAAAAAACAAAAGGCAAATAAAACTCCCCAATATATTATTGTATATTAATATATTATTGTTCAAAAATCTCATGACTTCTGAATCTCTCGTGATTTTGGGGTCTTACTCATTACATTTTAAAAACATTGGGTTAGCAATGCGACTATTACATCTCATATGCATAAAACTGCATTTGAAATTAGACATTTTCATTGTAACCATATCAGACAATATCAAGTCTCTAGATTGTAAATGTACTTGGCCACGTTATTCTCTGATGCAAGCTAAAACAAGGCACTTGAATTGCCTCTGGAATACAAGGACAGGCAGAGGGGCCCCATGCTGGTAGCAAGTATACTGGAAGGCGGTTGCAGCTGCAACCCTGCAATTCGTATTCCATAAAGCTGAGGATCTGGAGCTAGCAGTGCACTCCCGAAGTGGAAGGTTCTGCCCCAGGAGAGGATGAAGCAAAATACTAACAGCTGATTCAACTCATTCTTCTGGGCAACCAGCAGGACATTCTCAGAGTCTGGGCTGCATTTCAAGCTACTCTTTCCTTGTGGAACCTAGTGATATCAGTGGTTCAAATACCATCTGCCCTTTCTAAAATGTAAATAGCACCCAGAATGCAGCAGCCCTCACTGGAGGAGCCAGAGAACCAATGCATGAACTAATCATACTTCCAGGAACCCTTTCGGGCAGTGCTGGCCCTAGCCTTTGCAACGCTGTCTGTGAAATAACATGAACGGAGATGTGCAATTGGTGTTTGTCTATTACCCACCCATTGCCTATAATTACCCATTACCCCACTATTATTAACATTGCTATTTAACCTGAGTGTCTCACACATTTAAGATGTAGCTATGAATAAATATTGAAAATATTTTCAAATAATTTAATTACCTTTAGTAAACATATCCAGGGCTACACATTTCAGGAAAGGATGCAACTTGATTTTAAATAACTAATTAAAAGAACAGTTTTCTAATACAGCACTCTTTAAATAGTGTATCTTGAATTCTAAAAATGCTTTAAAACTGAGTGAGTTTTTTATGTTCCCCTGTTATATTGAGCAGGGTCCTTTGTGGAATCCTAAGACTATGATAGCCAACATGCTCAGGCTCATCCCTCCTCCTGTGAAGTTGTGTTTACTGCTTCTTTATGAAAATTAAACCAGGCAGGAGAGGTTTTATAGTGCTGCAGAGACATAGAGCAGCTTTAGGGATAATACTGTTTTATGTTTAATACTGTTACTGTACAATGTTAGAGGGTGACTCCTGTAGTTCAAAGGTCAAACTAGATGATCATAATGGTCCCTTTTGGCCTTAAATCTATTGATCTGTGAATCACAACACCTCTCCTTCAGTTTCTTTCTGTGCACACTCTGCCTGCTGCCTCTTTGCTTTCAGTGTCAGCTTTGCTCCTGCTCTTACTGGGGAAAAAAAAATCTTCTTGCAGGGGCTAGAAAAGGGTTTATCTCACCAACAAAACAGTAAAACTAACTATACACAAAGTAATTACACTGAATAAAGAGGAAAGATATGTAAATTAATCTGTTTTAATTATAGTAATTTTAGGAATTTGCGACAAGGTGAGTGAGGTCATATCTTTTATTGGAACAACTTCTGTTAGTGAGAGGGACAAACTTCGGTGACCTGAAGAGCTCTGTGTAGCTCAAAAGCTTGTCTCTCTCTCGCCAAACAGAAGTTAGTCCAACAAAAGATATTACTTTACCCACCTTGTCTCTCTAATATCCTGGGACCAGCACAGTTACAACTACATTGCATAAAAAAAATTAATGTAATTTTCAAAGTGATGGTTTCTCTTTATTTTTTTCCACTTTACATATTTTACTCAGAAACATATGATAAAGCAGATGCAATAATGTAAAGATGTGAAACAGTTTGCACGATTGAAAAGTAGACAAGGATTAAAACAAAATTTCAGAATGTTCTAAATAAGCAGTTAAGTACAGTAACAAATTAACTCCATTTTTGCTGAAATTTATTTAACAAATCAGTAATGTCACCAATACATTGCTTCCCATTAAATGGTGATTTTCACACTGAAACATAACATTTCAAAATATTGCATGTTTTGAGGCAAAAAGAGGTCTTCATCAAGATGAAATATAAGTTTCTTTAGATACTTCCTCAAAAATAAAAAAAAGTGTGTGGAATAGTGAATTCTCTTTCACTCAAAATGCTTCTGTTCTTCAACAAAAAAAGTGACATTTCACAGGTTTATGACAGGCAAAACAATTATGACTGGCTCACTCATTTCAATACAAACTATTCACATTGTCAGGGTTCTAATAGCAGGTCTTTTGTTTTTACATTTAACAACTACTACTAGGCACAGTTCTAGATATGTGTAAAAAGTAAGAGTAAAGGTCCAAGTCCTGAAATGCTTATAAGCACATGCTTAACGTAATTAACAGGATTACTTGAGTTTAGAATGCATGTTACCATTAAAAAGATCAGTGCCAAAACAGACAAAAGGTGTGAGTAAACACCATCATTTGTAGATAGCAGCCCAATATCCCACATGACTCCTTGGCAATATCCATCATGCTTCGCTGAAACCCCTGTCTTGGAAAAGTCTCTCCATCACTTTAAGTGGCCAGAATTGAGGAGCTCATCTTATACTGCAGGCAACTGTGAACTTAGTTTTCATGTTGTTTTTCTGGCATGTGCATAGCTAATCAGATTTGGGGCCAAAGAATACTCCTAAAGATTTTCACAAACAGTATAATTAACTTAAATTTTATAGGAGCTACCCAAAAATATGACCTCAAATCAAAAATATTTATACTTCTCGGAAATATTTAGCTTTAGATATCCTATTAAATTATCGCTATAGACCAAATTAAGCAAAATAAGATGTACAGCTCAATAGCTTTTATGTGACCTGAGCTAAACCCCATTAAAGTCAATGGGAGACTTTCCGCTGATGCCAGTGGACTTTCGATCAGGTCCATAACATATATGAGCCCTGTCAATGCCCCTTAGGTACCCAACTCCCCACTGAACTAAATAAGAGTTAAGCATACGTGCAAGGACTGCAAGATTGAACTCTCACTGCCTAAAACTACATAAAAATCTGCCTGTTTGCACTATTCATTAGGTACACAATATCTCTTACCTTCTCAAGTTCATCAGAAATAGCAATGCCTGAAAACAAAGCAGATTTTAAAAAGCAATTTGAGAAACATTCTTTGTGGAAATGTATTTTGTTACAGTAAGTAAAACAAATTTTAATCTTGAAACTTGCATAATTCTCTTCTTGCAAATGCACTCTGTTATATTATGTTCCATTAGTGAACTTGACCAAAAGCAATGTACCATAATTTTCTTCAGGTGCAATAGAATCAAACTGAGCTTTCAAACAATTATGAAACTCTGGAAATTTGTAAAAAGAAAAGGAGTACTTGTGGCACCTTAGAGACTAACAAATTTATTTGCTCAAATAAATTTGTTAGTCTCTAAGGTGCCACAAGTACTCCTTTTCTTTCTGGAAATTTGTGGCTGTGATAATGGACTGGCGAAAAGCTAAAAATTTGCTTCTATTTGTTTTCTAAAATTAAAAAAGCAATTTAATATTTCTAGTCTGAGCACATTATGATTCAAATCCTGCTTTGACCAACAAACATCCACACAGCATATGTATTGTATCTGCCTGCCATCAAAAGGCAACATAAGCCTGACTCTGCTCTACTTTGCACTTGCAGGAATAACTCCATGAAAGTCAATAGAATTAAACCTGTTAGAAGAGAATTAAGTCCAGTGTCTTGCAGGGAACATCACGCTACTAGATAGGGCAGCTCTTCCAAATCCTGAGGAAGTACAACATGGCACCTAATATTCTGATGACTTACACTTTCGGCTGATAGCAACATATACAGTTGCCTGCTTGAGGCTTCACTATGTCCCATTTATATCATATCTGTGTGCATATGGTGTAGGCTGCAGTGTGTTAAACGTGCATAGCTGCCAGTACAACCCCATGTGCTATGAAAAGGATGCTGCTCATCCTGCCTCACTATGTCATATGCAACACCATCCTGCACCCTTTTCTCCTGGTATTCCACTGAACCCGTAGAGTGATTTTGCTCTAAACCTCAGCCAAAACTTTTGGGGGATGGATCACTTGATGATTACCTGTTCTGTTCATTCCATCTGGGACACCTGGCATTGGCCGCTGTTGGAAGATAGGATACTGGGCTAGATGGACCTTTGGTCTGACCCAGTAGGGCCATTCTTATGTTCTTATGACTGTCATCTAAGACTTATAAAGTGATCCTGCTCTCCAGTATAGGACAGCTCATTTTATAAGCTACGCATTATACATCTAGGAGCAGATTTGAGAGCTAAAATTGTTCTTTATCTTTGTAAATTTACCCTGGGGTTAGCTCAGTCTAAACTTATTTCCAATAATACTGCACACAGTTAACAGCATGTTATTTTTATACTGTAGGTGTATGATATTTTACTTTATTGATAAATTTTCAAATATACCAACATGTTGCTATTTTTCATTTTAGATGGCTTACTTTTACTGATTTGTTTTTAAAACATAGTGAAATACAAACAGAACTATAATTAACATTTTAGGACCTGATCAATACATGTTAATGGAACATTTTTTCAGTCATTCAGTGTTTACAAATTAAATTCAACAAAATGCACTTTGTCTACCCCCACAGCAATTAATCTGTTTTCAATACCTTAAGGCTTTTATTTAGTACATAACTACACTACTGTCCATATAGTATGTGGAGCAGGAACTTGTCCCAGTTCGAGTAACATATGCCATGAAATCCATTGTTCCTCCCTTCACTCTCACCCCCGAGTTGTGTGGGTGTATGCAAGTGAAACCAGCTGCCCAGAAGTAAAGAGTGAAAATGAAATGTAGCTGTCTCTTCACCATGCACAGCTCTGTAAACCTAAGTAAGGATTTCCAAAACCCAGCTCTCCATAGCATTTGATTTTTTCTGGAAAACTAAAGCTAATCCAGATATTATGATCTATCCATTCAGACACTCTACATCTTCTCAGCAACTTTCAATGATTTTTTAAACCAGTTTTTTTGCCCTGTGAGCAGTCCCCTATTCTCCTGCTCCACATGTCCAGTCACTAATGTTGGGTCTCTTGAGCCAGAAAGCAACGCAGATGGACTTCTTTTCATTGTCAAAAGCAATCACAAAAGAAGCAGAATCATTACAAAGCCCAGGATGACTCTATGCCTAGGAGGCAGTGCTGGTGCTAGCCTATTTGGGGCCATAAACAGGAATATTGTTGCACCCTGACAACACATACTAACAACTAACAGGGGGCCCCCTTGAGCTGTGTGGGGCCCTAAGCAATTGCTTAATCTGCTTATGCCTAGCACCGAGGAGGGTAAAGTAAACAAGAAGCAGAAGGGCTCCGTACCTGCCTAAGAAGGGGTTACGTTCTGCCTGAGGAGGGGTTATGTTGTAAGACCCTAGGGAAGAGCTCATTCTTAAGCAGGAAAAGAAGAGACCATGGCAGGAGTATAAGGAAGGAGGAGCCACATGGAAGTCAACATAACTTGGCTCCTGTCCAATGTCCTAGAATCCTGAAGATAACGATATACACCAAGGTTAGGATTCAAAGGGTTAATGGCAAGAGCATTTCTCCATCCAGATTTACTTCTTAAGGAATTTTCCTTGAGTTTAAATTCAGGGAACTAGAAATGACAAATGTGAAAATGATAACATACCCTGATGTTCCCATTATGCCAAAAGGAAATCATTCTATACTACAAATGGTCAGGTTTTCTGTTTGCAGGATTCCTTCCCACAGAATACCTACTGATTTATTATTTCATTATAAATATGCTTATAGACCCTAATCAGGGATGAAGGTCCCACGGTACCACGCCCTGAACATTAAGTAGGAAAAGTTACACATGTACCATAGCTGATGATATCATAAGAAATAAACACAGAACAAAAAAAGCAGAATTTTAGGGATTCATATATTTGTAATCACAGGGCCAGATCCTGAAGTCCTGTCTCATACCTACATCACTCCCTCCCTATGGCAATACAGGAAAACAAGAGAGGGATTTCAATGAGGACTTCTTCACAGAGATCCTCCCACATGGCTTTTTTCATGCATCTTCAAAAGGGGCAATGTGGACAACCCTCAAAGCAGGCAGATCCCCCAGGATCCAAAGGATTCCAGGGCCATCTGAACTGATGCTGGGCCCCAGTGACTTCTTCTAACTCCCTAATAGCAGAGCTTGATTGAAGTGTTGCTAGCAGAGACTTCCAGTGGCTATGGGTGCTCCCTGGACAGGGTGAATCATAACCCCCAAACAACTGTATCTGAGTTACCACAGTTACTTCCTTAACTGTTGGCAAATACTGACTTTTTGTTGTTAAAGCAGGTTATTTTCAAAGTAATTTATTTATTTGAAAATGACACAGTCAATTTAAAAACCACACTTCTGTTCATAACGTTTACTCACTATTGTTGCAATTAAGTCATAAAATTCTGAAAACTGATAAAATTAGAGCAAAAAACATCACTCCATTTTCATTACCTTGTGCATTTGACACCATTTTCCTTGTACAGCCTATCAAATTCCATTGTTTGTGTGAATTTTTTTTTATACAGCACAGGGGAGAGAACACACATTTTAAAAAATAGAAAAATATGACTGTAAAACAAAAGATTGTCAAGTAGACAAAGGGATAAACCTGGTATATGAAACTATTTTAAATTCATTTATTGTAACTGGTTACATTTCAAGTTGATGGTGTCAGTTTAAAACAGAATTATTTGTAAATATGAAATCTAAACACATACTGTTAAGCTGAAATCAAACGATTATCACTTAATTCTGGTCTTTCAGACTCTGGCCTCTGAATACGATTTAATTTAATATAATCTAATCTAAAAACTAACAGAATTTTATGTTAAAGATTCTGAAATATCTTTTCTTCTGACATGGTACAATGCCAGATGTTTCAAAGGGAATGAACAGAACATGGCAATTAACAAGTGATCCATCCAGGGTCATCCAGCCTCAGCTTCTGGCAGTCAGAGGTTTAATGACACCTGGACCATGGAATTGCATCCCTGGCCATCTTGGCTAATAGCCATTGATAGACCTATATTCCATGAATTAATCTAATTCTTTTTGGAACCCTCTTCTACCTTTACCTTTTGGGACCATTGAAATAAAAATACAATTGTGTATGTGTTATTGTGAACTGTATGTAACTTCTTTAGGAGACTGACTAATGCAACACCTGGAAAGTATTAGGAACTCCAAAGCCCTTTTGGGGACAATACATGTGAAGTGTATATCCTAGAAAGTACTTGGAAGGAAGGAAATGCAAATCCAAAGGCATATTCAAAGGTGTCTCACAGGTATTTGTTGCATTCCTTCCCACTCCCAGTTGAGCCCTGTGTATGCTGTAGAGGGGCTAGCAATGTGCCTGTGTGTAACAGGGTGAACTTATCCCAACCCTTTCCTATGCAGTGTGGGGTAAGTGGGCTGAGACAGCCCCATCCCCATGCCCCTACTGGTTATGCCCCATATGCAGTACCAGTATAAGAGTGAGCAGCTCAGCTAAGTGGGGGCTCACTACCAGAGAGGAAGGATGTCCGCTGCAGGCTCCAGCCTCAGAGTCGTCGCAGCCCCCGACTGCGGAAGCCAGAGGCGCTGAGACCCTGGCAGACTGCTGCACTGGGCAGCACAGCCTGGGGAGGAGGTGACCAGCCCTCTCTGAAGAAAGAAGTGGTTCGGGACTATTTAGAAAAGCTGGATGAGCACAAGTCCATGGGGTCGGATGCGC
This sequence comes from Eretmochelys imbricata, assembly GCF_965152235.1. NCBI lineage: Eukaryota > Metazoa > Chordata > Testudines > Cheloniidae > Eretmochelys > Eretmochelys imbricata. The sequence goes on from NC_135573.1 coordinate 59,923,516, forward strand.
TGCATCCGAGAGTGCTAAAGGAGTTGGCAGATGTGATTGCAGAGCCATTGGCCATTAGCTTTGAAAACTCATGGCGATTGTGGGAGGTCCCGGATGACTGGAAAAAGGCTAATGTAGTGCCCATCTTTAAAAAAGGGAAGGAGGAGGATCCTGGGAACTACAGGCCTGTCAGCCTCACCTCTGTCCCTGGAAAAATCATGGAGCAGGTCCTCAAGAAATCAATTCTGAAGCACTTAGAGGAGAGGAAAATGATCAGGAACAGTCAGCATGGATTCACCAAGGGCAAGAAATGCCTGACTAATCTAATTGCCTTCTACGATGAGATAACTGGCTCTCTGGATGAGGGGAAAGCAGTGGACGTGTTGTTCCTTGACTTTAGCAAAGCTTTTGACACGGTCTCCCACAGTATTCTTGCCAGTAAGTTAAAGAAGTGTGGGCTGGATGAATGGACGATAAGGTGGATAGAAAGCTGGCTAGATTGTCGGGCTTAATGGGTAGCGATCAATGGCTCCATGTCTAGTTGGCAGCCGGTATCAAGTGGAGTGCCCCAAGGGTCGGTCCTCAGGCTGGTTTTGTTCAATATCTTCGTTAATGATCTGGAGGATGCTGTGGATTGTACCCTCAGCAAGTTTGCAGATGACACTAAACTGGGAGGAGAGGTAGATATGTTGGAGGGTAGAGCTAGGATACAAAGGGCCCTAGACAAATTAGAGGATTGGGCCAAAAGAAATCTGATGAGGTTCAACAAGGACAAGTGCAGAGTCCCGCACTTAGGACGGAAGAATCCAATGCACCGCTACAGACTAAGGACCAAATGGCTAGGCAGCAGTTCTGCACAGAAGGACCTAGGGGTTACAGGGGACAAGAAGCTAGATATGAGTCAACAGTGTGCCCTTGTTGCCAAGAAGGCCAATGGCATTTTGGGATGTATAAGTAGGGGCATTGCCAGCAGATCGAGGAACGTGATCGTTCCCCTCTATTCAACATTGGTGAGGCCTCATCTGGGAGTATTGTGTCCAGTTTTGGGCTCCACACTACAAGAAGGATGGGGAAAAATTGGAAAACGTGCAGCGGAGGGCAACAAAAACGATTAGGGGACTGGAACACATGAGTTATGAGGAGAGGCTGAGGGAACTAGGATTGTTCAGTCTGCGGCAGAGAAGAATGAGGGGGGGATTTGATAGCTGCTTTCAACTACCTGAAAGGGGGTTCCAAAGAGGACGGATCTAGACTGTTCTCAGTGGTAGCAGATGACAGAACAAGGAGTAATGGTCTCAAGTTGCAGTAGGGGAGGTTTAGGTTGGATATTAGGAAAAACTTTTTCACTAGGAGGGTGGTGAAACACTGGAATGCGTTACCTAGGGAGGTGGTAGAATCTCCTTCCTTAGAAGTTTTTAAGGTCAGGCTTGACAAAGCCCTGGCTGGGATGATTTAGTTGAGGATTGGTCCTGGTCTGAGCAGGGGGTTGGACTCGATGACTTCCTGAGGTCCCTTCCAACCCTGATATTCTATGACGCCCCAATACCTGCGGACACCACAGGGAGTTCGAAGCCACCAGGAACAACCCAGGCAGAGGAACCCAATAGTCGCCCAGACCACAGAGTCATGGTAGGAAGTAGCCCAGGGCTACCCTTATAGACCCATACTTGACGGGGCCCGCCCAGGCAGCTTATTGCAACCTTGACCACTGAGAAGCACTAGACTATGAAAAGGTGAAGGAGGCTATACTTGATCACACAGGCATCAGCCCTGAGACATACCAAACAGTGTTTCCGTTGAGAGTGGTACCCTTTGGGGCTATATGAAGAGCAGTGGCCCAGCACCTCACGTATTATGCCTGGCTGTGGCTGGAACTGGACAAGCAGTCCAGAACCCAGGTAGCAGAAGCCATAGTCCTGGAGCAGTTCACTCAAATCCGCCCAGCCGGGGGGAAGTTTACTTGATGGCCAAAAGTGGAGAGCCACGGGACTGAAAACCAGAAGAGTTGAGGGAAAGGGATCAACCAGCTGGGGGAAGCCCATGCCTGACAAAGTCCGGAGGATCCCAATGCCTGTCTGAGGCCCCGGCCAACCACCTAGGCACAACTCAGTGGCCGCTTGCCACCCAAGTCTCATCCCAATGGGATGAAGACCCTTGGGTGGGGTTCGGGTTGCTGAAAATGGACTCTCTGGCCACAGGAACTGAGACAGTTATGAGCATGGCCAAGACAGGCATTTCCAAAGGGATTGACCCTACATGGATTGCAATTATAGACAAGCCTGGGTAGCCAGTCCACAGGCCCAGAAGATGACCCCAGAGAAGCTTGGGGTCCCTGTGCATGTAAATGGGACACCCTTGGTGGCTCTCATTGGCTCCAGACGTAGTCAGACCCTCATCCAGAGCGAGCTAATCCCAACCCTTGAACCAAACAGGTCCCAAATACACCTACAGTGCATCCACCATGAAATCAGGTCTTTTGCTTGCTTTTACCCTATACTATACAGATTTCACAGGGGAGATCAGCATTTCTCAAATTGGGGGTCCAGACCCAAACGGGAGTGAGTGAGTGTGTGTGGGTGTGTGTGTGTGTGGGTGTGTAAACAAGGTTATTTTAGAGGGGTCACGGTATTGCCACCTTTACTTCTGTGCTGCCTTCAGAGCTGGGCAACCAGAGGGCAGCTTTTGGCCGGGCACCCAGCTCTGAAGGCAGCACTCCGCCAGCAGCAGTGCAGAAGTAAAGAGTGGCAATACCACGCCTTGCCATCCTTACTTCTGCGTTGCTACCTTCAGAGTTGGGTGGCCAGACAGCGGCGGATGCTGACTGAGGGCCCAGCTTTGCAAGCAGCAGCACAGATGTAAGGGTGCCAATACTATACCATTAATTCCTTACTTCTGGGCTGCTGCTGGCAGCAGCGCTGCCTCCAGAGCTGGGCTCCTGACCAGCAGCTGCCGCTCTCCAGCTGCCCAGCTCTGAAGGCAGCACCACCAGCAGCAGCAGTGCAGAAGTAGGGGTTGTGGTACTGCTACCTTCTTACAATAATCTTGTGAACCCTCCCTCTCCCTGCGTTAACAACTCCTTTTAGGGTCAGGACCCTACAATTACAACAGCGGTGACATTTCAGATTTAAATAGCTGAAATCGTGAAATTTACAATTTTTAAAAATCCTATGGCTGTGAAATTGACCAAAATGGACTGTGAATTTGGTAGGGCCCTAAGAATGAGATAAGCCACCCTGTTACATGCACCCTCCAACTCCTTTACATCTAGAATACTGGTCAATTGTTTGTCATGATTTTCTTTTATCTCAGCATAGATTAATATACTGCCCATAAATATACCACCTCTTTGTCCTCTAAGTTGTTCTCTCATTTTCTGTTGTGGATTGGAGATTTCTTTGTGATGTCAAATGGCAATCTGTAGTAACAGTACTGTGAGAGTGAAGAAATAAATGTGTTCATTGTGTCAGTGTCTGGAGGCAGGGTCCTCTGCCTAAAACTGACTTCCAGCATGAAGTAATGAATAGAGGTTGATTCCATTCAATCTAGGAATAATATCTTCCATAGTAAAGAAAGCAAATTTGTCTTTAGGCAGATTTCTCTAACTTTGATATGCTGAGCCATAAGTGCACTTTCAAAATATTTTTAAAGGAGAAAGTTAGAAAGGGTATAAATTATTAATAATCCCTAGCTCTTATATATAGTCATCATTTGTACTAGAGTATAATTCATACTGCTCTATTGTAATAAAACCAAATATCATTAATACACCGTATAGTGTATTTTAATTTTCATTCACTCTTTGACTACAACCTTTCACGGAGCAATGTTTAGCATTTGGTGTCAAAAATTTAACAGCAACAAGTTCATTTTCACAAACACTAGGGGAATATATAAGCTTAGTCTAGCCTAAAACAAAGCATCAAAAACCCTGTAATGCTAAATCTCCTCTCTGATGAATGGCACACCAGTTAATGAACTTATATGTAATAAGAAAATGTAATATATTTAAATGTATGTAATGAAAAACATAAACCAGCAAGTTAGTTGAGTGAAAATGACTCTCACAAAACTAAGGGAGATCTATCATCATCTGCCCTCATTGGGACTCATTTTGAATTAAAATATGGAAAGAGAACATAATGTGTGTAATTTATTAGTTCAGCCCAGATCCTTTCCTTTTTGTAATCACTTCTGTACATGCGCACCCCCTCAAACTCATGCATAGTAAGTTGCTGTGTACACCATATTCTAGGAAAAGATATACAACTTGTAATATAGAGGAGCATTCATTAAGAGTGAATGTAAATATACTTTTGCATTTTCCTAATCAGCCAGAAGACGGCTATAGAGTTCCCAAGAGCCAATTTTTCTCCTGTTCAGTAAAGCGTTCTGGTTTTCATGCACCAGGGCTCCATCCAAAATCTGAGAGTAATAGTTCCAGAGTTAACAGAATAACCTGATCAACCGCTCTGACAGGGAAGTGATATGAAATCTCAGATTCAGAGCCTGAAAAGAAAGAACAGACTTCCCAATTTTGTTTAATTTACTAGAGTCTTATATGTTCCATTGAGTCACTTCATCCACAAGACATTACCACAATTTTATTTTCCCCAGTAAGAATCCAATAACCTTAAGACACTTTGAATTGAAAGTCTGACGCTATGTGTCTCTGTTCCTTTTATTATTAATCACAATTATTTTTTGTGTTTCTATACTTCCATCTTGAATGATACTCAAGTGCTTTACAAACTATAACCATGCAACACCACTGAAACACCTCCAAAGTGCAATGCAGCAATTTGCCAGTGTATAGTATGCTGTCCAGCAAGGTGGGAGGGAGACATTTTGGATAAATCCCATTCCTGAGAAAAGTGCTTTAATCTTTACTATCCTTGCTGAGCAGACAGGACCATCTTTAAGTGTCCAGTCCAAAAGAGTTTGAGAAATAAAATTAATTAAGTCCCCAAAGAAAGAATACTTGTCTAACTATTCTGGAGGTTGGTCCTGCAGCCACTGTACGTGCCAATTTCCAAAGAGCCATCACAGAATCCATGGATTTCAGGGCAGATCTGCACCTGAGTAGGTTAGATCAAACTGTTGCTAACCTACACCAGCTGGCAACAATCCAGAAATAACACCCCTTACACCAGGGCTGGGAGGTGGGGTCGCCCAGGAGCCATATTCTGATTTCTTGGCTCTGTACCAGCACTCCCACACAAGGAAAATTCCTATTCTGCAAAGGGCTGTAACTCAAAAATGAATGTGGTCCAGTAACTTATAGTAGGTTAGAATAAAATGCCAAATAGTAAAGGTAAAGGTAATTAAAAATTTAAAGAGCGTAGGAAAAGGATACTTACAACTGAGGCCAGAGTTATCTCAGTGTAAGGAAAGCCCTAATTTAAGAACTGAATAGAAATAATTATGTGCAGATTCCTCCTTTTTCAATCTTAGCAAATATCATTTGCTTTTATTACTCATACATCACACTAAAAGTAAACAGATTCTATAAGCAAAGGCATTATATCATGTAGCAGCTGCAGTATTGAGATAGCTTTATCTTCTTTACAGGTTCGACTGAACTTATCTAAAAATGTCAATCTCAAATTAAATCACAAACATTGATCTCAAGCAAGAACAACATGATTGGAAAGTTCAGGTTGAACAGAAAAAAGGAGAAACCATCCCAGAATACTGATGGCTAGTACTGTAGTTCAGGTTTCAGAGTAACAGCCGTGTTAGTCTGTATTCGCAAAAGAAAAGGAGTACTTGGTTAGTCTCTAAGGTGCCACAAGTACTCCTTTTCTTTTTACTGTAGTTCAATTAGCAGACCACAGTACACTGGCATTTAGGACAAGATGTGTAACTGATCGTGGGTAAGTCACCTTTAATGACTACAGCATGTTTCAGACCAACAACTGTACCTCACTTAAAGAAGTGCTACATCTTAAGCATGTAACCAGTGTGACATTACTGAAAAATCTAGCTGCATTCCACACAATTGTGTGTTTTCAGTTAGAGGTCAGAAATATCTGGTTTTAATGGGCATATTCAATGTTCTCTCAGAGGCATTTGGTGCATTACTTCCCACTCTCAGATGTGCACTGTGTATGCTGTAGAGAGGATAATGATGTGTCTGTGAAATCTCTCTCTCTTGCATTTCAGAGTGTTCTCGGGGTATTTAAGTAGTTCATGACACATACTCCCAACACAGCAGGAACACATGTGCACATCAGCTCTTCCCTGGGAGAGGTATCGGGAAGCACTGTGTCCTCACTGTTGATGACTATCTTCTCCAGAGTCACCCACTGCTTTGGGAATGTTGGTCAGTATGGATAAGGTATCTGTGGAGTTTATTATTAATTATTATTAAAGCACAGCCTCTAAATCTGGATCCCAGGCATTATGGAACTGTTTCTTACTTCTGTCTCCTATATACACATCAGACAACTGGCCCCGCCCTGCACTCTTTCCTATTTACCTCTACAGCACAGCAGGTAGCTGGGAAAGAGCAAAGAGTAGTCGTTGCCACACAGCACCAGTGGCTTCCTACAGCAGCTTCAGATTTCTTTCCTCCTCATTCATGGCTAATAGCCATAGTGATTTGTAGGATAGAAGGGGACAGGGATCTGTGTTGCTTCTCCTTCCAAAAGCCAGACAAGACCTTCACTCTTAGGACACACCCTGCATCAAACCGCAGAAACTTCTGGAAAGCTTTGACTTTTGGGGCCATAAAGAACTGTGCTATGGAACATCCTATATGAGTTTCCATGAGGACATGTGGTTCCCAACACCCTCAGCCCTTAAGTTATCACTCTTTAAAATAAGTCAGCTTTCACACATTGGCAATTTGCTTTCTTCCTAGTTAAGACTTGGAGTAGTTCAACTGTTGGACTGGCACTACTGGTCCAATTAACTGGTTAATTGATTGTTAAAATTATTAGTTTTTCCTGTGATTATATTTAAGTTCTAGAATTCTAGACACATTGGGTTAATTTGTTTTTCCACCATAATGGCAAACCCCAGGGAAAAGAATCAATTTAAGACCTGCCTTTTTTGTGTGGGAAATATATCTGCAATAGCACCCCCTCCCCCCAAAAAAACTCTGATGTCTTTTACTAATGGACAATAAATGCTCCATTTGCCTTGGTTTTACCTCTTGGCCCCATAAGGACAAAATTTTCTTTGTAGCCCACCGTTTACACCTTCTCTAAAAAAATTACTTTTTTTCCAGTTTAAACCGATATAGTTTACAATTCTTAATCTAGTTTATGTAAGTAAGTGATTGTTTATTGGGATAAAAGCCATGAAATGGCTTGTTTTCTTTAATTAAAAGTTTTATTTTAAGTGAACAGTGTCCCTGATCTCCCTTTCACTTACCCAGTGTAACTTTGTTGACTTCAGTGGAGTTACTCCTAAATGACACCAGTGTAAAAGAAATACCACCACCTTTAGTACATATTTATAATATATTCGTAAGTTCAATATTCTACAGTCACATTAAAAAATTAAAAGCAACTTACTCCGAGAGAGATTCTCAAGGGCTTTCCCCAGCTTCTTACTTTCCTGAAGAATATGATTTAATTCATCAAACTCATGGCTCTCCGGTTTTGTCCGCCAGTCCCATTTAGGATGCTCTATTGACCTTGGCACTAAAGTAAAATTATATATAAAGATTAGATTTCATAATTCAGAAAGCTACAGTAGCAATAAGCTGTGCAATGAGTCTACAAGATCAAGAATGCTCATAATGTTGAAGTCAGTTTTCCCCTTCCTATAACACTAACTGGATATATTTTTATTTCAGTTAGTGGGGAAGTTCCAAAGGAGAGGGGGAGGGAAGGGTCCTGAGGCAGGATTTCCAAATGACCTTTGTTACCAAATCAACTAACTACCAGGAACAGCTAACACTGAATTCTCAGACCAAAAAAAAAAAAACAACAACGTACACATTGGTCTGCAAGTGAAACCACTACATGGTAAATGAAACATGTGCCTATTGGCCAATAAAAGGAAAGACGACAAAATGGAAATAAAGAACTACTATTTCTGTTTTTATTATTAGTTTTACCATAAACAAAACATGTTTTATTTATATAAATACTCCTGCCATTGTCTCAATTCAGTATACGCAAAAGCAAAAGAAATAATTGCATCCGATGAAGTGAGCTGTAGCTCACAAAAGCTTATGCTCAAATAAATTGGTTAGTCTCTAAGGTGCCGCAAGTACTCCTTTTCTTTTTGCGAATACAGACTAACACCGCTGCTACTCTGAAACTGAACAAAATAGGTCTCTATTACATACCAGGTAAAAGGCTTTGTAAGCATATGAGCTTTTACTCTGTTCCCTTAGGGCTTCTTGGGAAGCATACTCTTCTGTTGAGTCTGCATTACAACACGCAAGAGATTTTATCTTAAGAGAACATTATCTCAACTCTAAAGATGACCTCAACTGCTATGCCAGAGGCTAGAAAGCTCCCTCATGTCAAAAGCTATGTAAGTGGATTGCTGCATTCTGCATCAAGCTGCAACTCCGGAGTTAATACACACTGCAGTAACACTATATGGAAGTGACAAAATTCTGGGTGATGCTAGTAACGTTCCTTTCAAAAAGAAATAGCCAATGTCACTGCCCCCCATTCAAATGAAAATAATTTATAAAAAAATAAGAACATGACTACTGCTTCACCTCATTTAAACAGCTTTGACATCTTCCTTTTTGATTTCACTAACTCTCAACTCCCTTTATTTACAAACTACATCTGCACCAAATACATAAAAACAATTTACAGACTTCTATATCTTGTGCAGCATAAACTGGCAGTTGAAATGATATGGAATTGCTGGGTTCCTGGTTAAAAAGAGTTATTCAAACCGATGAACATAAAGAAAGCTAAGGAGTACTTGTGGCACCTTAGAGACTAACACATTTATTTGAGCATAAGCTATAGCTCACTTCATTGGATCTAATTCTTTCCTCACTATGAGGATGTAGCTCATTAGTGTCAATACGAATCACATGCACAAAAATTAAAGACCTTTTTATATTTGTTTTTGTTGCTTTAGTCATCCTTTTAATTACTGCATTTATTTTAGTGCTCTCCCATTCCCTACATTAGGATTTTTTAATGTTTATTAAAAGTCTTATTTCTTATTTTTATACTACTCCGAATAACTGTCTTCCTTATTAGCCCTAACCAGAATCGATTTTTCCTCAGATGCACTGCAGAAAAAATAGAAATACTGATTATTTCCCACAGATTCTAGAATAGAAAGCAGAAGTCCATTGTCTTTTCTGAAGTTAAAAATCACGTGTTGCTTCTTCTACTAATTTCCCTCTTAAGCATTTATTAACTTTTGATATTACAATAAATTAGCAGGAGAAACTAGATCATCCATGCCTTTGAATTTGGGTCTTGGCTTATTTTTCCACAATTAGGTAGTCTCTTGTACAGGTTTCACTGCATATCATTTCTATTCGTTTCTGTTCACTTCTCACTTCAGATTTAGTATAGCCCCTTAGTAATATTCCTACCCTTCTCCTGTTTATGCTTAATCATTCATCAAAATGTTTCCGTATTTTAAATCCCCATCATATTACCTGAATCAGCCTTGTGTGTTATTCAGATCTATAAACAATCTTTACCTTGAAAGGATGTACCTAAAATTTATGACATTCATAGCATTTTCGTATGGAAGTCAGTTAGCTTTTCCCTTTTATAAAGTTGAGATTTCATATCAGAAATCTTTCATTCTACATCTCAGAAAGCTGCCCCTTTGCCACCAGCTTCCATTCTCTCTCTCTCTCTCTCTCTCTCCCTCCCTCTCCCCCCCTTTTCCCTCCCAACATCTACAACAGACACATCCAGTCTCTTAGTTAAACCTTTGTTCCTATAAAGAATAATCAGTTTTCTATAGGGAGATTATTTTGTTTTTTAAAGAGACACAACTTTTCAAAGATCAGACTTGCTGGTGAATCAGACCATCGGCTCATTAAATCTTCTAGCAATAGTTTGGGGAATGCAACTCCCACCACCATAAGGCATGTGCACACACACCCATGGTGGTGGTGGAAAATTCCTAGGCAATCATTGAGACACTCTGTGGCAGCCAGTTTATGCTTGAAGTGAGGTAGCATATACTTCTTAGTGTGCATAACTAAAGACATCATTATTGGTCATAAAATTAGCCATCCCCTTATTAAAGCCAACAACATCTATCTTTTAGTTCCCTGTGGCAAAAAGTGCTAACATGATCCCTGGATGTATAACAGAGGAACACTAAGCAGGAATAAGGAGATATTACATCTGCATAGGACATTGGTGAGATCACTGCTGAAATGCAGTCTCTACACTTTCGAAAGGATGTTAAGGAGACGGTTTAGAGCATAGGTACTGGAACTAGCAGTGCGAGGGGTGCTGCAGCACCCCCTATTTGAAGTGGTTTCCATCATATACAGGGTTTACAGTTTGGTTCAATGGCTCTCAGCACCCCCACTTTCAAAACTGTTCCAGTATCCCCCGGTTCAGAGAAGAGCTATAGGCATGATTTGTCATCTGAAAAAAACTAGTCCTTACTATGATGTTAAAGGAGCTCAGTCTATTTAGTTTATCAAATAAAAGATTAAGAGGCAAATTGATCACAGTCTTTGATACAAGCATTCTATAAACATAAATAGATAACATTTAATCTAGCAGTCAAAGGCCTTACAAGATCGAATGGGGAGAAAAGATCTTCTGCGGAAAAGGACCTAGGGGTGACAGTGGACGAGAAGCTGGATATGAGTCAGCAGTGTGCCCTTGTTGCCAAGAAGGCCAATGGCATTTTGGGATGTATAAGTAGGGGCATAGCGAGCAGATCGAGGGACGTGATCGTCCCCCTCTATTCGACATTGGTGAGGCCTCATCTGGAGTACTGTGTCCAGTTTTGGGCCCCACACTACAAGAAGGATGTGGATAAATTGGAGAGAGTCCAGCGAAGGGCAACAAAAATGATTAGGGGTCTAGAACACGTGACTTATGAGGAGAGGCTGAGGGAGCTGGGATTGTTTAGCCTGCAGAAGAGAAGAATGAGGGGGGATTTGATAGCTGCTTTCAACTACCTGAAAGGGGGTTCCAAAGAGGATGGCTCTAGACTGTTCTCAATGGTAGCAGATGACAGAACGAGGAGTAATGGCCTCAAGTTGCAGTGGGGGAGGTTTAGATTGGATATTAGGAAAAACTTTTTCACTAAGAGGGTGGTGAAACACTGGAATGCGTTGCCTAGGGAGGTGGTGGAATCTCCTTCCTTGGAAGTTTTTAAGGTCAGGCTTGACAAAGCCCTGGCTGGGATGATTTAACTGGGAATTGGTCCTGCTTCGAGCAGGGGGTTGGACTAGATGACCTTCAGGGGTCCCTTCCAACCCTGATATTCTATGATTCTATGAAACTGGAGTCAGCAAATTCCAGTTGGAAATAAGAAAATTTTTAAGCAGCAGGAATAATTAATCATTGGAAAAAGCTTATTGGGAAATGTTATAAATTCTCCATCAATTGGAGCTTTTAAATCACTAAAACGTAAACTGCCATTCAACCACAAGTTATGTCTTGATGTGGGAATCACTGAGTGAAATTATATGGCCTAAATTACACAAGAAGTCAGACTAGGTAATGATAAAAAAAAAATTAAGGACAAAGACTCAATGAGCTGTAATATTCAATTGATTTAATCACTTTGAAACTTATTTTGGGACTATAAATATTATAAAACAGAATTTTTCTCCAAGTGAAGATTAAGATGCTGGGACATGATGATGTACTATCATGATTTATTAAAGCGGAAGTAACAAAAGAACTATGAGCACAGTTGAGAGGATAGAATAAATCAAGGATTAAATATTTCAGGCAGACAAACAATTGATGCAGTGGCTTTCAGAAGTCTTGGTTACTCTGGGACTTAAACTTACTACAGAAATCATTTCTGAAAGAGTTACAGAAGGAAGGAGTTTCTGTAGTTAGTCTACTAGTATGGCTTTTATGGCACACGGTATATGCGAATCTCATTTCAGATGCAGTTTTTAAAAGGTGTGGGAGAAATTTCAGACCTCTAATATGGATAACATAAAATCATAAAAAGACCTTTTCATTACTTGAGCTAAGATACCATTCCAGAACCTGGACTTTATACTTCATAATATTGAATCCCCATCACCAGTTTTAAGATTTGTAGAGTCCTGGAAGAGGGCATAAATATTTCAGAGTAAAATACAGGAATTCAGCACAAATATTGTTGGAAAGATCACCAGATGGGTAAAATAAGGACTGAAATCTGTAGTGGTAGATGTGGTAATTCTTTAAAAGTCTATTAAAAATATTATTAGCTATATCAGCTGGCCTACTGTCTTTAATTAAGGTCTACCGTCAGCCCATCCTCTTGGGGCACCCTGCATTATTCCTGGTCCTTGAAGCATCAGGACGGCAAGGCCTGTGACTGTCTCCCTCTCAATCTCTACAGCCAGCAGTCTTTGAGGCACAGCAATCTTCTTCCTGTTCACCACCCTTTCCTGTGGCAGGTTCTCTCTTTTTAAGCATCTCCACCCTGGCAGAGCAAGCTTTACAGGTGTGCCTTGTTAGAGCTGAATGAGGGTATGCCCCTTCACAACATCTATGGAACTGCACACAGTGAAACTTTTAGAAAGTACTGTGGCTATACATGTTATGTACCTTTCTTCTCTGCAATGGGAAAGGAAGTACCAGTTTTGATTATTCTGAGTCAAGATAGATGGACTTCTGATGTGTATTTCTATTCCTCTTGTTTGCAGTGTGGCTCCATCTTTATAATGCACTGAGCATTAAATCAAGTGGGCATTCCAGTGGTGGAGATTAGGCGACTAGCAGATTAATGGCTCAGAGAGGCCACCTTGCTGCTTATGTTGTATATCCCTAGGAAAATTGTAAAAAATCAGCTCTAGTGAGCACATCTTGTGTATAAACCTAAATATTCAGTTTCCACCAACTCCTTTCCCTACATTCATATTGAGATTGCAACAACTCTAGTACCACTCAGTTTCCTGTGGCAGATGCCTAAACAAATCCAGGGGGTGCCCAGAACACCACTTGGTTTCCCAATACTGATGACTCCTTAGGGTCTGTCAGCCTGATGTATGGCTGGGTTATGTGGCAGCAAGAGGCTAGAGCATTCCTCACATCTAAATAGCTGAGGATCAGAATTAGGCCCCATTATTTTTTTCTGAAGTAGGAATCATACAATGACAGTGAACATGAAGTGCTCTGCCTAACTGTACATTTCTGCTCTTAGACAAACTTTAAACTAGTAATTTCTTTTTCTTTGTATACTTTTTTCTTCTGAATTCTCACTCCTGATAGGGATAGTATTAATGTAGCTATGTTTATATTGATGGGCCTAAATTTACAATGTTATATACACATTTATAACCAGCCTTTTTCTCAATAGTGACCTAGTAGGAGTGCATCCTAGTCCCCCAAATACAGCTGGATGGCTTCATTGTGTTTTTGATCTTGGGAAATGTTGTGATTTATGAAGCATCTGTTTTACTTGTATGAAAACTTAGATTTCATTAAGTTCAAAATAAGTTTATTTAATATTTGGTACCATACATGTGTGCATTGGCACTATTATACTTCATTAAAATTCCTTTATCACCATTTACCTTACAGGTCATTGTCAATACTCTTGTTCCTTTCCTTTAACATATAATTAGGCTTTCCCAGCAAGTCTCAAAATAGTCCTCCTATTTCCCGACACTACTTGTGTCTAAAACCAGATGTGTTTTCAATTAGTTGTTTGCATTTATTGATTTCATTGAAGAAACTACCTACATCTGCTATTATTAGCATTAAGAATATAGAGAATAGGTTTTGTGTATGTGTTGGCAATTGAAACATCAATCAAAATCAACATTTTAAAACATAAAACAGTACATAACATTCAAACTTATTTTTTTCTAAATTAATCCTATTCATATATGGTAGCACAATACTACTAACAGTCTATGGTGTATATTAAAATATAATGAGAACTGAAGTCTATTACGACGTGTATCCAACCATTTCAACTGAAGGGACAGCCCTGTTTTGCATTTTATTTCAACCCTGAGTACAATCGGATGGTTGTATTAATTAATAAAGCATTGAAATTTGCTTACATGACTTGGATTCCAGTGATGGTGGAGAAATGTTGGACACAGCGAGGTCACTCTTTGACTTTTTAGGTTTCTTTGCATTTACCTGCCAGGGTTTATCATAACTTCTACAATCTCTTCTTGTTCCTTTGTTTTCTGTCGCAAAAATAAAATTTCAGGTGATTACATTTGCATGGTCACTTTTCAAGGTTATGTTACATGATAAACCCAGTTTGACAAGGCACCTCCTTCACCTTGTTAGCCTCAGCGTTTCTCTCTCTGGCGGTGGAGGCCTGGAGTGCAGCAATCCTACTGCAGGGGTTTTTAATTCTTTGCTTTGGTTTATTTTTTCAATATTTACACTGTGGGCCTCAGGGTAGGCCCAAGCAGTTCTTTTAAGCAAAAAAAAAAAAATCAAACTCACAACACAAAATAAATGTTTTCCCGCCCCCACCCCAGATCATTGTCTTATTATGCTGGCTTCTGGTTGCCAGTCCTTCTCCAAACAAGAGTTAACATGACTGTTTCCCCTATAAGGAGGGGAGCAGCCTCCCATCTGGGAGAAACCTTTTCTTCCTGTTGTCCCTACCCTACTGCAGCTACTGCGCCCCTCCTGTCTGTGTGTCTCTCTCTCCCACCAGAAGAGGTATTTCTAAAGGTCACTGGCAGCCCTTAATTGGTCTCTAATTAACCTGAGAACCTCTTTTCAGTTCATAGGGGAAAGGGCCTTCTCCATTCTATGGCTGATAAACCAGCCTCCCACTACTCTCTCATAGAGAGGATGTTGGCTCAGGGAGTTCTCTGCGACTGTGGGGCCTATTTCTGATTCTCCCTCTGTTCACACATTTGGGCAGAGCTCCTCTGGGATGTGTCCGCTGGCTCCTTGACATCTTCAAGGAGCAGTGGGCGCTGCTTGGGGTTTTCTGTTCAGTGTCCCCTTCAGGTTCCCTACTTTTGACCCTTTGACCCTCACACCCTTTGACCCTGTCCTTTTTTTCCTTCTGTTGTCCCCCCTGTATTTATTTGAGTCCCAGGCTCAGTGGATTCTCCTACAGCTGGGGGAGGGTCCTTTAGCCATGGGGCGGCTTGCACAAACCCACTTCCCCGGAACCCAACAGGACCACTCTCTCATAGCTGTCAGGTCTGACTTTGTCACACCGGATAAAAATATACCCAGTAGATCCAGGCAACTCAAAGTATCAGTCTAGGACCATAAGGCCAGCTGCTCTTCCTCTTCCCCTTGCTGAATTATGCCAAACACAATTTCAGATCCTGGCACAAGAATATACAAACTACTGCTTGCTTGCTTTCACGTTTAACTTGAAAAATTTATGGACATGCCTTTGAGTAAAAATGCAGGGGATGATCCTTAGCTGTGACCATGAAGCCTCAACACAGTTGAGAAGTGGGGTGAGGAAAACGGAAACAATGACTTTAAGCCTCCTTTGCACTCCTCCAATACTAGGGCTACTTTCTGACGGGCCGGAAAACAAGCACAAACTGGAGCAATGAGAAGGCTGCTCCAGATTGCACTGGCTGGATATTGCAGCCAGGAATCACTAGGGTGGAGGAATGCCCATACCTACAGGCCATGCCCTGTGTGCCAGTCACAAGCCTGTGGGAGGCACAGAAGTCCTTACAGCAGATCTACACCACCTAAATATCCCCTTTGCGTGGAAGAGCATGCTGTGACCAGTTAAGTCACTTTAGGTCAACTTTGTGCCAGTGGAGGGCAGGAGCTGGCATATATTATACAGGTATGGAGTTTAAATTAAGTCTTGTTTTGAATATCCTTCTTTTTTGATGTATTTAAAACAATCCCTGTTTTGAGACTATTCCTCAGAGTGTTAATGGAAATAGTTATTTAGCATTTATTTATATGTTCCAACTTTATAGCTAACATTCAGCTCGGTCTCCTTCATTAATGAATGCTTTACACCTGCCAGTTAATTCCCAAAAAAAACAAAATGTACTTAAGTTACAGTCACACTTTCTAAGTGTAATTCAAGGGAAGAGCTACCATTAAACACAAGCATTACAAAAATTAATGGACAGATTCTGGTAGCCTTAATCATATTACTGTATGGCACTATTTGAAAAGTATATGGAAATCAATTGCACTTTAAAGTTACATAAATAATGGGCATCAACAAGCTGCCAAACCTATTCCACATCAGAGGTCAGAGCTCATCTGCTTCCTGTCTGACTCCCCTCTCCCTGGTCCCTTTCAGGCCCCTCCATGTTCTACCCCAACTTCCAGTGGTTCTGAAAAAAAGTTAAGTGCTTATACTCAAAACTGTAAACGCCAATTGCATTTAATAAAATGTATTCGCCACACAATTAAAAATTAACCACTATGCATCTGATGGAGGCCTGCTATGTTCCGACAGATTTTCAGTCAACTTTTGTCACAAAACCAAAATTTTAAAAAACACTTTTATGGATGAATATGTACCAAAATCTACTGGCTTATCAATGTGGGGGTTGCTATTGCAAATGTTTTAAAATCTCAAAACACAAAATTTGTCACACAGGGATTCATACAATAGTAAGAGCTTCTTCCTGTAAAGTGCTGAGGTGAAGGGTGGTTAAAATGTGTTATTAAAGATCTAAATAAAGATTAACTCCAACCCATAGCTCCACTGTATATTTCATCTATATTTGTTTTGTAGATCTCTTACAGTTTGTATATCTGGAATTATATTGTTACCATTTTTGACTTGATCAATTAGCCTATATAAGGGTCTTGCAGAGTGTTTCCATTCAGAGGAGAAATTGATGGAGTCAAGCTTTTTGTTTTATGCAATCCTGTTTATTTACCATAGGAATCAAACAAGAGGCGGCACTTCCATTGCTCATAGTTCTAAGCCTTTTTCCAGACAGCACTCTGCCCAAAAAACTTCTCTCTCGGCTCTCCCTCAGGGTCACATTGCACGTGCTTCATACGCTTTCTCTCTCTGCCTGTTCTCCAAGTGCTTTTGCTCATAAACATGCATACCCCCATCAAACAATATCCAACCCCCTGAGTACCCAGAAAGATGAAATGTGGAGCATAGAAAAAGATAGAAAATTAAACATTACAAGTCAAAATTCATTGAGTTTTCTTGCCCTTAAGTGGGAATAACCCAATTAGGGGAACATCTGGCCATATATGCCTTATGGATTTGTCTCCTTTCTACCATATGGATTTCCTGAATGGTACAAAGAATAAATAAAAAAATCTATTTAAGAAATATTAGTTTCTGTTCATTTTACAATACTCACCTCTGTTTTCTTCATGTTATTTCTTTGGCATAATAGTATTTTTTTTAAATCTCAAAACATACAAATATTCCCCACTTACCTGATGTCTCACTTTCTGCCCAGAGAGCAGCAGATCCAGACAACGTTCTCTGAAGCGGACTCCGGTTCCCCTGTTTGGACTGAAGATGGTCAATGAGAAATGGGATTGGCTGGTCAGGAGTCTCTGTTATCAGCTTGGTCATCAGTTCCTTAAAGAAATGGGAGGGGGGGACAAAAAAAAAAAGAACACTTAGTGCAGCATTGTACCTTATACTGATCAAAAAATAAAGGCGTATTAATAACTGTAATTAATTAAGCCAGAGCCTAATGTCAACATTTGTGAGGAAAGTTTGAGTTGTCAGTCATGTTAAATTATTAACCATTACTAGTATTAACCTGTGGAGCATTCATATGTGTGTAATACTACTAGTTATTCAGAATGTCCTCTGGAATGATCCTGAGGACACTTGATCACATACACTTGAGCATGTCTGGTATTCCATACAGTGATACAGCCGCAATGATACAAGCATTCCAGTAAGACACACACATTTTGATTCTGATCTCTTTGCATGACTGCAAAGGAGGAGAAACACCATTGACCTTAATGTTATACCAATGTAAGACCAGAATCTGGCCCACAAACTCAACAGATCATATAGATTTTGTTACAGGAATGAAAATACCCAAGGCCCAATTTTCAGTACTGCTAAGCACCCACAGCTCCCACTGACCGTAGATGTGAGTAGTTGTGTGTGTTTTCACTGAGGAGCTTGCAAAATGAAATTTAGTTATACACAGCTGCATTTGCAAAATTTTCTCAGAGGATGCAACTTTCTGAATTAAAACTAGCTTCCAGTTTTAATGTAGTCTAACCCTAGGTATTCAGAGTTTTCCCAGTACATCATTATGCACTGCAAGGGCAGAAAGGGCAGGAAAAGGATTCTATACAATACCAGTCTCTGAAGAGCAGTCCCGTGCAGCAATGTTACATCCACCTTACGCAAAATGTGTGCTCCCTCAAGTTACAGCCGTAAAGCCATCTTTTTATACCTTACTTGTTTACCACTACAAAGTACTGTATATATCACCTGAAACTGGATTCAATTTATCATATACAGAAATCACAGACATGGCTAATGAAAGGGAAAGACAGGACACATTATAATCCTGTATTGTACACTTTATAAATGAACACAGAGGTGCATCGTTCTGGCTCAATATTGTAAATAACCTCGACCCTTGTGGTCATGTATGTAATCTGTTTAAATCAGAAATGGAGGAAAAACAAAGTAAACAGGGGAGAGAAAAGGATTGAAAGGGCATGGCTATGCAAGGGCTCTATTTAACTTGCTTAGCTTTAAACAGTAGAATAAAAGATTTAATGGAAAACTTAAATACAGACAAGGAGCAGAACAGTCTCAAAACAGCAACTGGAGGGTGTTAATAGTTTGAAAACCTCCTTAGCATGTAACTTGTAAGATGCAAGAGATGCAGTCAAGGAATTTCAAATACAGTGTAGCCAGGAGAAAAGGGAAAAAGCTAAGTGGGTGCAGCAAGCACAAGATCTAAAGGGTGCTCACTGTGGCACATAGCCAGTTAACTTCTATTTGCATGGGCGTGTCAACAGACCACTCTGAAAACAGACGAAAGCAATAGGCAGTGGGAGTACATATTCAGGTTTTTCAGTAGCAGGCAGCAATCCCCACTCTCCTTCTTGAACCAGGTTAAAAACCAGATGTCTTGGTTTTCACCCCCCCCCCCTTCTCTAATCCATTGAGCCCAACTTCCCACTCAGAACTAACAATTTAACCTTTTTCAAATATTTTTCCATAGAGGTCAATTTTTTCCTTTATGTCCTCTCCCAATTTGTTAAACTTGTTGCTGCTGCCTGTACTTTAAAATTACCTCACAGAGTTAATTAATTTCTCTTGGCTCATGTCTCCCTTACTTCCTGCACTGCTTTCTCCTCACTTCTGCCCTCTCTTTGTTTTAAAAGTTAAAGAAGTTATAAGCGCACACCTTTCCACAACAACTATCATTACCATACAGTACACACGGCAAGTTAACTCTGCCCTCCTTTTAGCCCTTCTGCACACACTCCTCTACTAGACTGTTTTCCTCAACATTAGTAGTTGTGGATGTTTGATGTAATAGTGCCTTCAGTTAGAAGAAGACAGTTTGGTAAAAGGGTACGTGAAGGAGGTCAATTGAAGGCTTGCACAGGTACATGGTAGAGCAAATTATCTGTATTCACTTCAAGGCCCTTTTATACAGCCAGAGTGGTGCAGAAGCTTAAGTGTGAGCAAAAAGAGCCCCAAACAGACTTCCTAGATGAAAAAAGACATTTCACTAAAGAAACCAAAATGGAGAAAACAGGTCTGGTTTCACGGCTTTTACAAAAAAAATTAAGAGGACTGTCCATGATCTGTTATTATTTGTTAATAAGAAGCCAATAGAGATATCTTTGGTTTTGGAATAGAAATCCAGAGGAACAAGAGCAGCTGCTGAATGAGCAGTGAGCACAAAAGGAACTGAACGTTGAAATAGCAGAACTTTGGTGAAAGTCCACCCAGAAAGTCTTCCAGCAGCATGTCCATGTGTCACAGGAAGGAAGGCCCATTTCACAGAAGAGGAAAAAGATTAAATGAGTCTCTCTACCCAGAAGGCAATATGCAAGTTAGAGCGCTTCATGGGTTTTCACTTGACGATGGCACATCAGCCACAGCCACTTTTTTTTCCTGGTAAGATGAAGTATGGAAACTGGTAAATGAGGTGATGCATAAACCTGTGCTGATACTCTGCACAGGAACCAGTTTCATCCTGTCTGAATGTCTAGAAAACAAAGTCAGAAGAGTTCCAGAAACAACGGACTTTTGCCTATACAGGTTAGTGAATGGGCTGCAACAACATCACGTGTTCTTAAAACAAGGAAATGAGAGGATTCTTGAACTACAGAGTCACCATAAACTGTTGGCTGGAAGGATCGACAAAATATACATGCTAAACTGTCTGAGGAGTTGAAGTTGACCTACCTCAATAATATAAAGAGATGGCATTACCAGCAGATTAAATTTCAAATAAGTATACAAAAACGTCTATTTATGAAAGGCTACTATATTCCAGATTATGGGTAAAATATTTTTCTTTTGCCAAGGTATATTTGTTGCAAGGGGTGGAGAAGAGAGGTTTCAGGGAGCGGTTTCTGGCTCACCAATTCTCAAGCTCCCCCAGCCTAGCTGTCAGAGCACTCTGGAGACTATTCACCAGCTGTGAATTGCCAGACTATAGAAGAGCTCGGGTTTGCCCTGCCTCTGAAACTCTGTATGCAGGGTAGAGAATGAAACTGGCATAAGAGTTATTCCCTGCCAGATGAGAATTCCGAACCACTGGGAATTCTCAGTTTGACAGTTGCAACTAGATCCCAGCTCTTTTACACCATTTAAGTGCTGTAAAGATGCTGTATTGCATAAGAGAATCTGGCTCAGTTCATGGATCAGATTCTCTAAGATTTAGACATTTTCATCTGCTATTTAGGTGATATCTTAATAGCAAAATATTGAAGAAAACACTTGAAAAACTTTGAAGTGGTTCTGAAAAGGTCACAAAAGTGGTTTACATTAAGAAAGGAATCAACTTGCTTATTGGTGGCACAGATGCATTAATTATCTGAAGTGTACATAATATATTAGAATGACAAAATCCTTTTAGGATTGGTATGAATTTGGTCTGAGGTTTTGAAGAATTATGCATCCTTTGATAGAAATAGACACAATGTGCTAAGTAGACAACTATTCTCAAGTGGAAACAAAACAATTAAAACAACTGATCTCAACAAAACCTTTTCTGATTCAGTAGCATAGCTAGCAAATCACAAGATGATCCAAAACAATTTAAAGCTATTGAGTGAGATACATTTTGTGCTGTTACAATTAACCATTATACAGGCAAGCTTCAATAAGCTATTATATGCATAAGCAAACATATTATATGGTCACAGTTCCTGATAATTATCATCTATTTTATTTACTTTCAGTTCTAGCCCATATTATATAGAGGAACATTAACTTAATATTTCTAAAATGTGAGCATAAAGATTATGCCAAAAAACTTGCTTCCATATGTTTTTTCAAGAGGCTATTTTATTTCCACCCTATCATCTTCAGCCTTGTCATCATGGAAACCCTCCCTCCAGCTGATGAGTGCTGTACAGAATGCCCTCTAGCTCTTGTTTACTTCATTCAAAGCATTTCCCACAAAGGGTCTAACAAGAGAAGCACAGAGGGACTCATTCAGCGGTCCCCCCAACTCATACCAATTGTGAAAGCAAAGACCAAATTTAGGACACAAATTAAGATTTCTCATACTTTTCAGTCGCTCTGGGTCTTCAGCGGCACTGAAGGACTTGCTGCTGAAGTGCTGCCGAAGGCCCGGAGCGAGTGAAGGACCCGCCGCCGAAGTGCCGCCAAAGGCTGGGTGAATAAAAATTCTCAGGGGAGCTTCCCCAGCTGAGAGCTCAGGCGAGACAGAAAGGATGGTCCCATGGGCCGCAGTTTGCCCACCCCTTTAACAACCAGTTCTAAACTGGCTTCAAAATTTAACAACCGGTTCAGGTGAACCGGTGCGAACTGGCTCCAGCTCACCACTGCTCCCACACCACCCCCGCTCCATGGCAGAGGCTGATTACTGACTGGATGCTGCCAACTATCCTTTTTGACCACCCCCTGCCCTGCCCTGCCCCTCCTCCAAGGCCCTGCCCATGCCATGCCCCTTCTCTAAGGCCCCGCCTCCTGTTCACTCCATCCCTCCTCACCATCACTTGCTCTCCCCACCCTCACTTACTTGCCCATTTTCACTGGGCTGGCTCAGAGAGTTGAGATGCAGGAGGGGGTGCGGGCTCTGAGGTGAGGCCAGAAATGAGGAGTTCAGGGTGCAGGAGGGGACTCCGGGCTGAGGCAGTGGGTTGGGATGCAGGAGGGGGTGTGGACTCCTGCTAGGGGTGTGGGCTCTGGGGTAGGGCCAGATATGAGGGGCTTGGGGTGCAAAAGGGGGCTCCAGGCCAGGGGGGTGGAGCTGAGGGGTTCAGAGTATGGGAGGAGGCTCAGGGCTGAGGCAGGGGATTGGGCTGTGGAGGGAATAAAGGCTCTGGGCTGCGGGAGCAGGTTCTGGGGTGGGGCCAGAAATGAGGGGTTCAGGGTGTGGGCCCCAGGCTGGGACCAAGGGATTCGGAGGGCAGGAGGAGAATCAGGGCTGGGGGTGCAGACTCTGGAGCGGGGCTGAGGATGAGGAGTTTGGGATGTAGGAGGGTGCTCTGGGCTGGGACCAAGAGGTTTGGAGGGCAGAAGGGGAATCAGGGGGTTGTGGTACAGGCTCTGGGGTGAGGGCTCTGGGGTGAGGCTGGGGCCAAGGGGTTTGGATTGTGGGAGGGGGATCAGGACTAGGGCAGGGGCTTGGGGCACAGGGCACAACAGGGGTGAGGGCTCTGGCTGGTGGTGGGGGCTCTGGGGTGGGGCTGAGGGTTTGGGATGCAGGAGTGTGCTCCAGGCTGGGATTGAAGGGTTTGGAGGGCAGGAGGGGGATTGAGGCTGGGGTAGGGGGTTGGAGGTGTGGGAGGGGGTCAGGGGTGCAGGCTCCAGGTAGCACTTACCTCAAGCAGCTCCCAGAAGCAGTGGCATGTCCCCGCTCCGGCTCCTTGGTGGAGGCTCAGCCAGGCAGCTCTGCGCACTGCCCCATCTGCAGGAGCCACCCCCACAGCTCCCATTGGCCACAGTTCCTGGCCAATGGGAGCTGCAGACCCAAGGCTTGGGGTGTGGCATGCATAGGAGTCAGAGGAGGGACATGCTGCTGCTTCCGGGAACTATGCGGAGCCAGGACAGGCAGGGAGCCTACCTTAGCCCCACTGTGCCATCGACCAGACTTTTAACGGCCTGGTCAGCAGTGCTGACCAGAAGTGCCAGGGTCCCTTTTCAACCAGGCATTCCAGTTGAAAACCATATACAATCATTTCCACTTCCTGTACTAGCATGACAGCATCACTTTCATGCATTGTTCTGTGGCAAGTAACTCACATGCAGGACCTTCCCCAGCTCCTGCAAAAGGTCAGTAACAACAGCAGCAAAACTGAAACTGAAGTGGCAGAAGTCAGACAGGCAACTACCCAGAAGAATCCAAAGGGTACAGACAGGTGAGAGTATGTTTGGCGGTTATGCTCTCTGACTTGCCCCCAAACTGTATCTCAACAAGGGAAGAAAAACCCTTCCATTTTTTAAAAACAATAATCTTAAAAATTAATCCAGAACGTACTATTAAAGGGTGTGCAAAGAAAACTATTTTAATATGTTGATTTTAAATTTTCAGGATAACAGTACCCCTTTAAATCTAGATATCTTAAGAACAAGCAGTTTTCATTTTCAATCCATTCAATTCATTATGAAAATACTGCCTGTGGATGACTTTTACAGCATTAAGGTGACCTGCCTACAATATCATATTCTCAAATGCAGACCTCAATGAACATGCGAGAATGTACATAACAGTATCATAGATTGTAGAATCACGTGACAGATAGGGCTTCCATCCTCCCAGAAAATGAACAACTTCTTCAACTTTCTATCATCTCAAGGGCAAAGTGTTTAATCCAGAGACTCAAAGGTTACCAGGTCTGAAGCCACCCTCAGCCAATGGAGAGACTGCAACAAACAGAAAGAGTGGGAGAATGACTGGTAACACTAGGGATATGGATGGGATAGTAGTGGGAGGAGTGCAGCAAAAAGGAGAGCAGATTCATTTTTTGCTGACTCTTCCACTGTACTGCCCTGCACAGGTTGCCCCACATTGAGTGAGAAAGAATGGGCATGATTGTGGGATTGATCTCTAAACCAACAAACTTCTCTAGGATAGATTTATCTGCCATTGCAAGGTAGATATAAAGCTAGTTATTTGAAGTCTACTCTCTGGGGATACATTTGCACACTTTTATGTTCACAGACTTAAAAAAAATATTTATATAATCTTAATTATTTACAGAAATAAACAGATGCAAGCTTCATATACTAGCTCATCTGCAGATATTTTTTGCAGAATAAAAATACATTTTTCTTCTAATATTAGTGTTCAGTTTGGGGAAGGGTAAAGTAGGCTACTGAACTACGAACAAGAACAAGAATTACGGAGTATGGACACTCAAGCAAATCCTGGTCCAGCTATAGTCAATGGCAAAAGTTCCACTGATTTCAATGGGACCTGAATTTTACCCACTGTCGCAATAATTACCCCCACAACGTTAATGTTTTAGCACAGTATACTTTAGATTAGATACTGTTAGGAAAGTGAAAATGAAGCATTTAGGGAAATATATTTTTGTGTGTCTTTCATATGCACTTATAGGGGAGAATCCTTTTATTGTTTATTAAGGAAGATGTGCACGATCTGGAAAAACATTAATTGACCTAAATGCAAGTTACATGAATTCTTTATAAAGAGAACATTTTTTCATTATTGTTCTGTCCTTTCCATGGGTGCTCTATTCAATTCTATTCAATGGCAGGTGTGATTTTATTGGTGTTGGTCCTGCTTTGAGCAGGGATTGGACTAGATGACCTCCTGAGGTCTCTTCCAACCCTAATATTCTATGATTCTAATGCAGGCTCAAGTTCTAATCTTTCCGTGACTGTCCATGCATTTAATACAAATGGAACAGTCTTCAGAGCCTTTTAATTATAGGGCCAATTACAAGAAAGCTCTAATTAGCTATGTCTAAATGTACCTATCATGTTAGGAAGCTATTTAAAAGAGACTGTATCTTGCTTTGTAATTGATAACAATAACGGGTGGGCGTTGTCTGGCTTGCTGGGGGAAGGGGTACACCACTTGTGGCAGGGGTGAGATAGAGAGGCAAGGACATTGCTACAGAAGGGGACCAGAAAAGAAGAGCGTTGATAAAGGGCAAGCCAAGCAGTCTTTTCCCCAGACCAGGCATATTGTGACTCCCTCAGAATAAGCTTCAGGAGTTACTGGGCTTTTTTATGAGAGGTATAGAGACCAAGAAACTTACACTCTTAGAGCTGCAATCTATTACTGGGTACCTTAAATTTGCCTGTCGGGTTATAGCCACAGCATGGGCATTCTGCACTTGGCTGGCAGCTGCCACCACAAGCATAGAAGGACCACACCATTTTATAAGACAGGTTTCAGAGTAGCAGCCGTGTTAGTCTGTATTCTCAAAAAGAAAAGGAGGACTTGTGGCACCTTAGAGACTAACCAATTTATTTGAGCATAAGCTTTCGTGAGCTACAGCTCACTTCATCGGATGCATTCAGTGGAAAATACAGTGGGGAGATTTATCTACACAGAGAACATGAAACAATGGGTGTTACCATACACACTGTAACAAGAGTGATCACTTATGGTGAGCTATTACCAGCAGGAGAGCGGGGGAGAGAAAACCTTTTGTAGTGATAATCAAAGTGGGCCATTTCCAGCAGTTCAGAAGAACATCTGAGGAACAGTGGGGGGTGGGGAGGGGGGAATAAACATGGGGAAATAGTTTTACTTTGTGTAATGACCCATCCACTCCCAGTCTCTATTCAAGCCTAAGTTAATTGTATTCAGTTTGCAAATTAATTCCAATTCAGCAGTCTCTCGTTGGAGTTTGTTTCTGAAGTTTTTTTGTTGAAGAATCGCAACTTTTAGCTCTAAAGAAAAGGAGTACTTGTGGCACCTTAGAGACTAACAAATTTATTTGAGCATAAGCTTTCATGAGCTACAGCTCACTTGATCGGATGCAACTTTTAGGTCTGTAATCGAGTGACCAAAGAGATTGAAGTGTTCTCCGACTGGTTTTTGAAGGTTATCATTCTTGACGTCTGATTTGTGTTCATTTATTCTTTTACATAGAGACTGTCCAGTTTGACCAATGTACATGGCAGAGGGGCATTGCTGGCACATATCACATTGGTAGATGTGCAGGTGAACAAGCCTCTGATAATGTGGCTGATGTGATTAGGCCCTACGATGGTGTCCCCTGAATAGATATGTGGACACAGTTGGCAACGGGCTTTGTTGCAAGGATAGGTTCCTGGGTTAGTGGTTCTGTTGTGTGGTGTGTGGTTGCTGGTGAGTATTTGCTTCAGGTTGGGGGGCTGTCTGTAAGCAAGGACTGGCCTGTCTCCCAAGATCTGTGAGAGTGATGGGTCATCCTTCAGGATAGGTTGTAGATCCTTGATGATGCATTGGAGTGGTTTTAGTTGGGGGCTGAAGGAGATGGTTAGTGGCGTTCTGTTATTTTCTTTATTGGGCCTGTCCTGTAGTAGGTGACTTCTGGGTAATGTGGAACACCGACCTGGGGTATTCTATCTGCTACCCAAGATCCACAAACCTGGAAATCCTCGATGCCCCATCATCTCAGACATTGGCACCCTGACAGCAGGATTGTCTGGCTATGTAGACTCCCTCCTCAGGCCCTAAGCTACCAGCACTCCCAGCTATCTTTGAGACACCACTGACTTCCTGAAGAAACTACAATCCATCGGTGTCTTCCTGAAAACACCATCCTGGCCACTATGCACCAACATTCGACACAAAGATGGACTACAAGCCGTCAGAAACAGTATCCCCGATCATGTCACGGCACACCTGGTGGCTGAACTTTGTGACTTTGTCCTCACCCATAACTATTTCACATTTGGGGACAATGTATACCTTCAAATCAGCAGTACTGCTATGGGTACCCGCATGGCCCCACAGTATGCCAACATTTTTATGGCTGACTTAGAACAACGCTTCCTCCGCTCTCGTCCCCTAATGCCCCTACTCTACTTGCGCTCCACTGATGACATAATCATCTAGACCCATGGAAGAGAAGCCCTTGAGGAATTCCACCATGTTTTCAACAATTTCCATCCCACCATCAACCTCATTTTATAAGAGTTACTAGAGAGATGAAGGAGGATTTGGAGATGTGGGAACTGTTTCTGAGCCATTTCAATGGTGTGTCATTATGGAAGTAGGAATGGTTACAGGGGGCTGACTTAAAAATCCATTCGGATGTTTTGGGAACTGTGGGTTTTGTGGTATTTTACCAAGGCAAGTGGTATGCACAACAATGGCCCTCCACCTGGATCCAGAAAGGGATCACGTGGGACATGACATTCCTGGAATATTTTTCCCATTTTGATTGCAATGGTCATTTGGAAAATGGAGTTTGCTAATAAAAGATTGTTTCTGGTGTGACAACATGATGGTGGTACAGGTTATCAGTCACCACACTTCCAGATCACACAGTGTTATGACATTGGTAAGGGCATTTGTGCTTCAGTGTTTAAGCCTTAACATCTGTTTTTCTTTGCATCACATCGATTATTTACAGGTAAATTCACATTGATGCCTACCGAAATCACGTCACTATCTGAACTTAACAAGCATTTATCAAACAAACAACGTTTACTCACTATAAAGCAGAAACACTGTAAGGTAACGAAAACAATTATTCAAAAATATTCACCTGTTGTCCAGCCACTGAAATTTCACTTTTGCCAGCAAAACACAATACAGTTTCAACCAGATAAAAATTAAAATAACTACTTTGGGGTTTTGGAAAGTTCATGAAGATCTATGTTGGGGAGAATAGATTCATATATTAAGGCCAAGCGAGGCCATTATGATAATTTAGTTTGACCTTCTGAAAAAGCACAGGCCATAGAATTTCACTCATGGATTCTTGTATCTAACCCAATTACTTGTGGTTGAGCTACTGCACAGAAAGGTATCCAATCCTGATTTAACGATTCCATATAATAGAGAATTTACCTCATCCCTTGGTGATCTGTTAAAAATCTGCATCTTATTTCTAGTTTGACCTTTACTGACATCAGCTTCCAGCCATCCACAATGGATGGATTTGTTTTATCAAAGGGCTGGGTTAGCAAAAAGAATGCTGGATTTCTTTTGTGGGGCCCACTATGCTGGGAGATATTGATTGTTTTCTTTTGAGGGCCAAGGGGAAGGAGAGGGTTGTACTGGAAAAAATGATGCATTAAGGCCCGGATTCAGCAAAAGACAAACACAGGACTGACTTTATGCATGTGAAGTCAATGGGACTACTCACAAGCTTAAAGTTAGGAATATGCTTGCGTGCCTTACTGAATTAAAGTTTTGTTGTGGGGTTGGTGAGATTCTGCAATGCTTTTTCTGGGAGATCATCTAAAAAGTTAGGACTTTGCTAGACCCAAACTATGTAAGTGCTTTAAAGATTAATATATTGAATTGTACCCAAAATCAAACAAGATGACATTTTATTTCACAAACATGTTATTTTCAAAAATACTATCTCAGCTTTTTCCACTGAAGCAATTAATCAAGTAAAGTTACAATTTTAAATAAGTGCTTCAGAAATTAATTGTATATTGGCAATACCTCTTGATTAGTTACCTGGTGGAGGAGAGAGAGAGGAAGCCAGTAGTAGCAGAAGTGCATGTTACACATTTCTCATCCCAAAAATGTTTTATCATCTGTTCCCATTTCAGATAAGGGAATAAGGAGAATTAAACGGATTCCCCCGCACCCAATATTAAGAGAAGACTCATTATGAAATGAGCAATGTGTTATTTTCTTCAAGAAGAGGCCCACTATAATATCAAGAGCCACAATATCATAGCCATACCATTGATAAACTTGGTTTAGGACTTAAGAGCCTGATTCTGATCTCACTTATAACTCCAGAGTATTCAATGCAGTCACTCTCAATCTACCCCACTGTATGAGAAGAAACAGGCCTTAAGTCTCCACTTTGGCACCATATGCTGAATCCAGGGTATGGTTGGGAGAGCCCAGCCTGGTTCTCTCTCTTCCCACACCAGTAACTGGGGAGGGGGGTACTGGCCCATGTGGTGCTCCCAGAGAGAAAGGATGGGCTGTTGATGCAAGGTACTGTGTCGGGGGTAGGAGACTGACTGTAGGGGATGGGTGGATGTCTCACTTGGGTCCTCCCACTCCTGCAGCTACAGCTGCTCTGGCACTCCTAGGTGTTCCAAGTGCTGCATGAGCTGCGGTGGTGGCAGCAGAGCCTCAGAGCTTTTAAGAATGTTTTTTTGTTTGGGCAGGCTGCCAAAATTCTGCTAAGAAGCAAGCAAGAAGCAAGAGAAAGAGAAAGGATCATGTTAAAACAGCTTTTAATTCAGCCAAACCGGACCAAGATTTCCATGGCACAAAGGCCAGTTTGTCCCTGATGAGTTTCAAAGGCCTGCTGCAGATAATGGAGGTTATATAAAAATTAAAAAAAAAAAAAATCACCGTGATGTTTTATAAATGGAAAGTGTTAGGCATCCTAAATACAGGAGCCACTACTAGCTCCTTCTATAATAAGGTGGAATTTTCTAGTCCTAAATCATTTAGATGCTTTTGAAAATCCCAACTGTGCGCGTGTGTGTGTCAGAGCGCATAAAATGCACATAGAGTGTACTGCATATACACAGTATCTGTATTCCTATTATGGAGTACAGATATACTGTACATAAATAATTATGAAATGGTGGTATTTGGGAACTAGAATTAATGCAGTCTCTTGAATATACGAAGGAGACTGTACAACTTATATAAATTCATAATCATTCATAATATCCATACCAGACAGTGCTTTTAAACGCCCCCACTTAAATATGTGCAGCAAAGAAATGGAATTCATTTGCTATAAAATTGGTTAACAAATTTTATGTAATACATGGTACTGTATCATGTCCTAAAATTTTAGCTGAATATAAAAGTCACATTGGAATTTAGGAATACTGCATAGCCCAATTATTTCTCATGTAAACTATTCACCAAATTGAAACAGTTTACACATAATATAAAATGGCGCTTTAGATCTATAAAATATTGATGTTCTGAATGAGTAATCTAAAAATTCCCTTGTCTGTATTCTGCCATTTTAAATACCCTGTCAAAATTTTGCTGACTTGACAGCCATGTAACAAAAAAAATAATGATGGACCTAGTTATGTTAATACTTATGTTAATACTTACTCCTGCCATGAGTGCAGGGGACTGGACTAGATGACATCTCAAGGTCCCTTCCAGTCCTATGATTCTATGTTAGTAATCTGAAATTTTATTCAATCAGAGCGTTTTTTCTTGAGAGCGCATCATTTAGTTTTCCAGACAGAATATTATAAAATGAATTATACATATCAACAATTAACATTTTAAATGCAGCTAAAAGCCAGATTTTCTACAGGCTTTTACTATTTCTCTTTAACTACTATTAGTTGTATTTCCTTCTCCTTGCTTATTCTAGCCATGTAATTCCCATTCATATTGATGAGAGACATCTCAGTGTCTGGATTATATACCCGTACAGCAGGCTAAATGCTGGGCTTTCCCTACATACATACTAGTTCATTGCATAATAGCCTCTTTCTCACCTGCTAAGAAGACTGAACAAAATGATCACCAATCCAGAGGATGGGTGACCAGAAGGAGATGTGGGGTGAATCCATACCTACTATTACAGGTAAACTTTGCAGACTGCAAGACAAATTAATACATTTGTATTTGCTTGAGCTGCTCCTTAACCCTTAGTCCTTCATTGTGGAGTTTATA
Source organism: Eretmochelys imbricata (assembly GCF_965152235.1). Taxonomy (NCBI): domain Eukaryota; kingdom Metazoa; phylum Chordata; order Testudines; family Cheloniidae; genus Eretmochelys; species Eretmochelys imbricata. Next base: position 59,954,507 of record NC_135573.1, read on the forward strand.
CAGCCCATATCACAGCCGCATGGTGGCAGTTACAACTTAGGTAGAAGTCAGATTACACCTCAAGATTCCTCTAACTCACACCAGGAGCTGTTCCAGTCCCCAGCAGCAGTACAAGAGGGGAGACACAAGCCTCTCAGTCCCTGTGCTTTGCTCTGAAACCGTGTTGGAATGAATTCTTCCTCTTGAAGTTTTGGAAAAAAGTGTTTTGTACAGTCCTGCCTCCATCCTGAATGAATGGAGGCAAGTGCTTTTACAATACAGTATTTTTGTATGCGGATATGTACATTATAATATGAACTACCATGGTGGCTATGTTTTCTGACATTATTTAGTGTCTAGGATCAGGATCACACTGAATTACTATGTATTAACAAAAAGAAAAAAGAGTCTCTAAGGTGCCACAAGTACTAACAAATTTATTTGAGCATAAGCTTTCACGAGCTACAGCTCACTTGGCTGTAGCTCACGAAAGCTTATGCTCAAATAAATTTGTTGATCTCTAAGGTGCCACAAGTACTCCTTTTCTTTTTGTTAATACAGACTAACATCGCTGCTACTCTGCAACTTATATATTAACACTAGCTAAACATGTTTACTCAAGACTGGTTTCAGTGTCTCGTTCTTCAGCAAGCAATGAGCTCTTATTTTTCTTCTCTCTCAATACAGCTGAAGACCTTCAGAAGGGACCCACATCCAGCTGGTAATTGGAACTAGCTGCTCCAGAAAGGCAATTTGGGAACAAAATGATATCTTGTCCACTAGCTACAACAAAACAATCAACAGGCAGTAGAAGATTCAGGGGAATGGAGAATGAGATACTGAGGAACAAACATGGAAAATATAACTGATATTTAGGACAAAATGGTAGAATCCATACTGAAGGTAACAACCTTGCACTGACAGGGCACAGAAGATGGACTGGATGATTTTATAGAAGTTACACGTGGAAAATATCTATGAAAATTAGGACAATATGAACAAAAGGGTTTATTTCTGCTATATATAAAATTGCAGCAAACAATGTCTAGATTAAAGAAAAGGGCATGGGATTATGATTTCGAAACTGATTTCAATTGTCTGAATAGGATTGGACTCACACTGAAAATAGCTTTAGCTTCCCAGAGTTCAAGATTTGCAAAATGTAAGATTTTAAATTAATCCTCAGAGCTCATTTAACTTCTGTTAAAGTCACAACAAAACAAACTATTATGGATGTTAGAATTATAGGGCCACCCCATGACTATTTATCTATATGATAAAAAATTTGAGAGTAAATTTTTAGCATATGTGCTGGAAAAGATAACAGAATCTAAGAGACATTTCTAACTAAAACTGTGTGTCCTAGAATATGAAAAGTCCAAAAAGAAATTTAAGGGAGGGTAAATTCCACAGATATCCTTGAAGGATAATAAACAAATGCTGTAGACAGATTTTAAAAGTCAGTATAGATGGACATATCAGTGACACCTGTAGTATTAATTTTTGGATTCCTTAGGATCCAAAAAAGTTCATTTTTTAATACTGAAAATTTCAAAATCATAAAAGGCAACTAGAAGTACCAGAGGTACAGCATCCCTTTAAGTAACACAACAAATTCCTCTTTGAACATTAAGGAGCAGATTTTCAGTGAAATCTTGACTTTGTCTCCATTTCTGAGTATGTAACTTTGCCTGTGCATGCTGCCACACACACTTTTGGTACACTATCACCAGCACATGCAAGTAATAGATTCCTACAATGTGAACAAACGGATAGTGCATGCTGACAGTCAATCCTGAAAAGTTAGAAAGCATTACCACACACTTACATTCAAGATAATTAAGTCCTGGAGAGGACAAATAAGATATGATGCTTTAGGACAAAATTCTGCCCTCCAACCTGTGTGGCCAAATTCTAATAGAGTTTAAGGCCAGAAGAGACCACCAGATCATCTAGTCCCAGGTGAAATTAAGAGGGACTGAGGTGCAAGAGTTCCTAAGACTCCTGCAATAGCAAAGAATTGATTACATGACATATATCCAGATTATCCTAGTAAGTGACCAACACCCCACATTGCAGAAGAAGCGGGGGGGGGGGAGGGCATGGTCCCTGCCTATCTGACCCTGGGGGAAATTCCTTCCCAATCTCACATATGGCAGTCAGTCAGACCCTAAGCATATGACCAAGACCCACCAGCCAAGAACCTAAAAAAGGAATCTCAGAGTTTTGTCCATCCTGTCCAATGTGCCATCTACAGCTGCTTCAGAAGTAGGAGACCAAAACAAGAACAAAAAACAAACAAACAAAAAAAAAAACAGAACACATGGGGCTGAGGGAGGAAGGAGATTCCATTACTGACCCCTGTAGGTGAACAGCTGAAGCCCCAAAGCATGACATTTTAGAAACTAGCGAGACATGAACCAGAAGGGAACCTTCAGGGCTGTGAAGCCCTGTCCTCCACCATCACAAGCAACCCTGTCACACAATCCAACTCAAAAATTTGTCAAGTTCTGTCTTAAAACTAATTAAGTGGTTTGCTCCCACAACTTTTAATGGGAGGTTGTTCCAGAACCTCGTGCCTCTGAGAGTTAGAAACCTTCTTCCAATTTCCATCCTAAATTTATTCAGGTCCAGATTATACCTGTTTATTCTCATGCTAACATTGTCCTTTAGCTTAACTAGCTCTTCACCCCACCTGATGTATTGACAGACAGCAATCATATCCCCTGTCAGCCTTTGTTTAGTAAGGCTAAACAAGCCAAGTTCTTTTAGACTGGTCTTGTAAGACAGGCCCTCCATTTCCCTGATTATCCTACTAACTCTTTTCTGCACCTGTTCCAGTTTGAATTCATCTTTCTTAAACATGAGAGACCAAAACTGTAAACAGTATTCCTTGCCGTGGGGGGTGGCAAAAGGGGCAGAGTGGGGTGCCCAAGGGGTCATGTGCCCCTTCCCCCCCCCAATTTCTGCCTTCCATTTAGCACAGAGGTTTTCAAACTGAGGGGCACACCTCTGTGCTAAATGGAAGGCAGAAATTGGGGGGGAGGGGGAAAGAGATGTGAACCTGCATACTCCCCCCACACATTGCCTCTAATGGGGGTGCAAATATGTTTGCTCACCCTAGGTGCTACAATGCCCTCTTATGACTCTGGATATTAATACTTCTCTCTCTCTATTGGATCCTAAGATTATGAGATGAGGTATTTCAAGCTTTATTATTGAATATGCTGTATTATTTCCATGCACTAAATTCAAATCAAGAGTTTTCAAAAAAACGGTGGCTCAGTACAGATTTAGGAGCCTACCTTTAGGCACTTAAATAAGTGGGGTCTGATTTTTCTGCAGTGTTGAGCACCCAGCAACTGCCAATGGAGTTGATAGAAACACCTGGATGTTCAGCATTTTTAATGTGAGGTCATTTAGGAGTTTGCACTTACACATTGTTGCTAGTATATGCAATCCAGGTTAATAAGTGATCATTAAAGTCATACTGTGAATCTCTAATATGATCTGCAATTATCTGCAATTATCTAATATGATCTGCAATTATTTTTTTAATTATTTACCTATGAAAGATTGAGATACTTGGATAGGTTTGATAGGATACACAAATTTTGTAGTCTGATTTTATGTAGGTCTACACTGAGTTTAGTGTTACTGTCAAAATCTGTTGACCTAGAACAATGTGGAAATTAATTTTCATCTGAGTAAAAAAAACAAAAAAAACACAGAAGTTTTTTTTTTTTTTTAATATATATTTGTAGAATCTACATTTGGCTAGACAGTGTATGTGGTGGGAGCTCTTTAGGAAGACTAATGCATATTGATCTAGCTAGTTTTAATTCTCTATGTTTAAAAAAGCAGAAAATATTTTTAACATAAAATCAATTACTTGATTCAGCTGTTGCTCACTTTTAACCTTTTTCCCATAGGAAAGATAATATTGCTTTGCCTTTTACAGGTAATGCAAGATATCCAATATCTCTGTCCAAAAAACTCATCAGAATATTCAGGTCTCTATGGTAATTCTCAGATGCTTATGAAAACATGCAGCTATGACTGAATTCAGTTTGGTTCTATGCCATTAATATTGCGTGCTTCTTTCCATACACAGGATTATTATAAAAATGGGCTCTTCTCTTACTATTCTACTTAAATTCTCACATTGACTGAAAATACTTTTTTTTTCATTTGAGTGGGATTTTTTTTTTGGCTTGAGTCTGCTAGTATATGTACTTCTGCCTGAACTAAACTTTATTTTAAAAATATAGCATTGGTTCTCATAATGCAAAAATATTGGAATTGTTATTTAAGTGAACTATACTGACACACACATCATAAACCCATGGGTAAAGTTTATAAAGCAACTGGGAAGACAGACTATTCTAAATATACCACTATTTGTTGCAGTGTTGTTGGCATGTTGGTCCCAGGATATTAGAGAGACAAAGTGGGTAGAGAAATATATTTTACTGGACCAACTTCTGTTGGTGAAAGGCAAGTTTTCAAGCTACACAATGCTAGTTGTCTCCTACAGTGAATCCATATGGGGTATCAGTTAGCAATTACAACCCATACTCGATGGGCACCAAATCTTTCTGAACCCCCTCCTCTGGCCTTCACACAATTCCCCAAACTATCCAAGCTCATCACCAGAAGCAAATTATTAAGATATTGTTGCTTAGTATGCCCTTTTCCATTAGTGAGACGACAGAGAAGTTGCTTACATGAAGAATAATGAGATCTTTCTTAATGTTTATTTTCACAGTTATGACATGTTTTTAAAGGACTTTGCCTTCAAGGATAAATTCTTCCTTTCAAATCAAATAAACCACTTATTCCACATAATGGAGAGGTTTCAGAAAATGAAGCTGCTTACATATTCAAATTAAGAACACAGTGCATAATTCTGTATTAAGAGATATTATTTTGCCGTTCCCCCCCCCCTTTTTTTTTTTTTACCATCACATCACTGAGGGCAGCCTTTTAACCCCATTCCTTCCCAATAAAAAGAACACCTGAATCCCCAGAATTCACTGTGCCACCAAGAGAGGAGACAGCAAGTTTATTCCAAAGTTGCCTGTGAAATAACGGTTTCATAAGCAGTCAACGGATGCATGAATCTGATACAAGAACTTAAGTCTCCCTTTAAAATCCAGAGTGCCACATTTGCAAAATCCCTAGCTTTAGCCTCCCAAGATGCTTTGCTAATCCTTCCATAAAAGGGAATATATTTCTTACTCTATCATATTTTTAACACAATTTAAAAATTACAGATTAGTAATAACTGAGAACTCTATTTTCCTATTTGGCACAGTCCTACATTAGTGGTGGTGCAAGCCTACATCACACTGCTCATTGATAATGCATAGGCAGGTGGCAGACTACTACTGATTGATTATTTCTCTCCATTAACAAACAAAAGATGTTCTATACCTGCAAGACATGCACGGAGCTAGTCTACGAACATACATGCTCACCTTACTGTTAAATTATCCCCCTCACCACCTGTTTGTTTTTTGGTTGGGGGGAGGATTTTTTGGTTTGTTTGCTTTTTTTTTTTGGCCTACTCTTGTGCATGGTCTTAAACTAAAACTGTAAGACCCTTGAGGCAGGAACTGTCTTCTACTCTACGTCTGTACTGTAAATATGGCATTTAATAATTTGTGTGTGCTTCACTATGTGACATTATTTTAAGTTTTGTTTGCAACATAAATACATATGTAATCCACATGCAACAATCAGCCATCTGGTAAGAAATTCATAAGTGCCCACTTTTTCACAAGTTACTTGTAAAGGTCTATTTATATATATATTTTTATTAGATACTTTAACAATCCAGAGTTGTGTGAACTGGGTCATGTTTGTAAAATTGGCAGTTCTACAAAGCAATTTGTGGGCAGATCCTAATACTCAAGCAGAGTCCTACTTGTTTCAGAGAGTGTCTGTAGGGACTCCCAAGTTCCCTTGTGCAGGTCGCATTACAGAATTAGGGCCATCATCTGCTGCATCCAGGAGCTGCTTGAGGTAAGCGCCACCCGGAACCTGCACCCCGACCTCCTCCTGTGCCCTGCCCCACCCTGGATGCCCCTCCCACCCTCTGAACCCCTTGATCTCAGCCTCACCCCAGAGCCCGCACCCCCAGATGGATCCCTCACCCTGTCCCAACACCCTGCACCCTCCACCCTGATCCCCCTCCCACCCTCTGAACCCTTCAGTCCCAGCCCGGTGCACCCTCCTGCACCCCAAACCCCTCATCCTCAGCCCTCACCCCCAGCCAGAGCCCTCACCCCCAGCCCACGCCCCAACCCCATGCCCCAACCCTTATTCCCCTCCTGCCCATTGAATCCCTCAGTCCCAGCCTGGAGCTTCCTCCTACACCCCAAACCCCTCATCTCCAACCCCACCCCAGAGTCTGCACCCCAAGCTGGAGCCCTCACACATCCCAACCCTCTGCCCCAGGCCGGAGCCCTCTCCTGCACTCTGAACCCCTCATTTCTGGCCCCACTGTGGAACCCACACCCCCAGTCCAGAGCCCGAAACCCCTCTCACACTCTAACCCCCTGCCTCAGCCTGGAGCCCCCTTCCATACTCCAAACCCCTCAGATGCACCCCCCCACCCAAACCCCTCATCCCTGGCTCCACCCCAGAGCCCGTACCCCCAGCCAGAGTCCTCACTCCCTCTTGCATCCCAACCCACTGCCTCAGCCCAGAGCCCCCTCCCACACCCTGAACTCCTCATTTTTGGCCCCACCCGGGAGCCAGCGGGAGACCTCATCCACTCCCACACTGCAACCTCCTAAGCCAATCAGATGAAAATGAATGAGTGAGGGTGGGAAGAGCGAGCGACAAAAGGATGGGCGGATGGAATGGGTGGGGGTGGGGACTTGGAGGTATGGCGGGGCAGTGCCTCAGAGGAGAGGCAGGGCAGGGGCAAGGGTGTTCAGTTTTGTGCGAGTAGAAAGTTGGCAACCCTAAAAACTGGTAATATTATCTTTTGTCTTAAAACAGAGAACCTTAAGCAAAGTATAATTGATGCTGCACCACATTTAGGGCAAAAAGACCCTAGTGAGAGACTTAATGTTTATTTCACACTTTATGCAATACTATGGACAATATCCTTAGGCTCAAAACATAATGTAGACCAAAAAAAAAAAAAAGTAGGGTAAAGAGTAAAAACAAAATACACTGATGTACTTGTGTGGGGCACCAGAAAACGTTTCAAAATGTTCTAAGTGAAAACAAACGTTTCAAATGTTTGGAAGGGACTTAACCTTTAAAAACTGGGGGAAAAGCTATTTACAGTAGTAGCTCTAGAGCTGGCTGATAAAAGAATTACATAATAGAAAAGGGGTACTGAAATACTCTTGAAATAACGAAAAACCATCTGTAGAGACAAAAAAATTCATCTTCTGGTCTGTGAAGAGTTATAACACATTGCTCTGAAGAGGTGATTTCCAAAAGGAAATATAAACCACAGCCTATGGCTTTGGGCATTATTATAGCCCATTGTTGCTGGTGTTTTCCAAGCCATGGTCAATAACTCAACGTCAGTCAAATTCTTGCTTTAGGAAGCAGCAGTAATGAATTATTTTAATGCCTTTGAAAGCGCTCAATAAAAAATGGAAATCCTGAGTTATCCACTCAATAATTTAACATTTGTTTTAGAAAGCTGAGAATCAAACAGAATTATGCTCCCCGCTGCTGCTCAGTGCAGAGGGGAGCCAAGGCATGGGCATGGAAAGGGCACAAGTGGCCCTGGTAAATAATACTTAAAGATTGTCTTCCCATACAGAGATCCTGAAATCCACAAGGAATGACCCAAAATTACCAGCAAATCTTCAGGCTCCATACCTCTTGAAGGTCATACCTTGACCCTCACTGTCTACCTCTTCCTTTAGGGGAGATTCAAAGCATTATCTATCTTCCTCCTTGGAAAAAAGAAAATACTATAGCTCTAAGAGATTTAGAATGGGCATGAAACTAGACATTTGAGTGGTGGACTGTGTGAAGCTTAGAATTTAAATTAGAAGTGGTAACTTACTAAATTAATCACTTGCCAATGAAGGAACGTTCCCCACAGCACATTGTTGAGTGCTTTGCTAGTAAATTATCCCAAGTGATGTGACTCCTATCAATTCCTGTAGGAAAGTGTTGCACAAACTAACTTAGAATAATTAAATGTAAGGCTAGAAGGGACCATTAGAAGTCATCAAGTCCAGCCCTTTGCACTACAACAGAACCAAGTAAACCTAGACTATGCCAGACAGGTGTTAGTCCAACCTGTTCTTCTTACAAACCTCCAATAATGGGGATTCCACAACCTCCCTTGGAAGCCTATTCCAGAGCTGAATCTAACCTAAATCTCTCTTGCTGCAGATTAAGCCCAGTACTTCTTGTGCTACCTTCAGTGGCTATGAAGAACAATTGTTCACCATTCTTTTTATAATAGCCCTTTACATATTTGAAGACTATCAGGTCCCCTCTTAATCTTCTTTTCTCAAGACTAAACAGGACAGGTTTTTTTAACCTTTCCTCAGAAGTCAGGTTTCCTAAAACCTTTTATTAATTTTGTAGCTCTCCTCTGTACTCGCTCCAATTTGTCCTTATCTTTAAGCTGTGGCACCCAAAACTAGACAATACTTCAGCTGAGGTCTCACCAGTGCCAAGTAGAGTGGGACAATTACCTCCTGGATCTTACACATTACACTCCTGTTAACAGACCCCAGAATGATATTAGCCTTTTATGCAACTGCATTACATTCATGCAAGTATTCAATTTGAGATTCACTATAACCTCCAGATTCTTTTCAGCAGTACTACCACCTAATCAGTTATTCCCCATCTTGTAGTTGTACATTTTAATTTTCTTTCCTAAGTGAAGCACTTTGCACTTCTCTTTATTTAATTTCATCTTGTTGATTTCAGACCAATTCTCTAATTTAACAAGGTCCTTTTGAATTCCAATCCTGTTCTCCAAAGTGCTTGCAACTCCTCCCAACGTGGCGTCATCCACAAATTTTATAAGCATACTCTCTACTCCATTATACAATTTAAAATATCAACTAATTCTGAACCCAGGAGAGATCCCTGTGGAACCCCTCTTGATATGTGCCCCAGTTTGACAGTGAACCATTGATAACTACTCTCTGAGTATGGTTTTTCAATCAGTTGTGAAACCATTATAAAGTGAGTGTATCTTGACTACATTTCCCTACTTTGCTTGCGAGAATGTTAAGTGGGATTTTGTCAAAAGCTTTACCAAAATCATCACCCCCACTTCCCCACATCCACTATGCCAGTAATCCTTTCAAAGAAGGAAAATTTGGCTGGTTTGACATGATTTGTTCTTGACAAATCTATGTTGGCTATTACTTATGTTATTATCGTCTAAGTCTTTACAAATTGATTGTTTAACAATTTGTTCCAGTATCTTTCCAGGTACTGAAGTGAGGCTCACTGGTCTGCAATTCCCTAAATCTTGCTGATAGTGAGATCTTTCCTGATACACAGCCGAATTTTTTTCCTCTCAGTTTCAGTCCATTGCCTCCTTTTGCCAGCCTGAATAATTCTTCTCCATTCTAGGAGTTTACAAATAGTTTCAAAAGTATTATTTTCTATCAATAAAAAGAGTCTGCCTGTATTATTTAAGAGGACACCAGCCCAAGGTAATTTTAATATTTAATACATAATTGTAAAACTCCCTAGCAACCTGAACTGGAATGTCTTATTAATAACATGTATTTTCTTCCACTGACTGTACATAATGGTTTGATATTATAACATTATGCATGAATGCTCAGCTGCTGATATTTTAAGGAAAAAAAATAATCAAGCCAATTATTCTGAGAAATAAAATAGCACATAAAATTATATAGACTTGGCAAACAGATACTATATGGGAAAATATGGCATGTCAAATATTGGTCCTATCAAATTTTAGTATTACCCTTTAATACACTGTATTCAGTTTCTGCTTATTTGCTAGCCTGTGGACAGCACATGACGTAGTGCTTCCTACCTCTGATCTTTTGTCTCAAGCATGTACTAATTACTTCTGGCAAAAGAAATTTGCATTCTTAAATTTCCTCCAGGTTCTTCATTCTATTTGTCACTTTTCTCCTTTCAAAGAGGTATGCTCTTTAACTATGATCTGTCACTGGAGTAGCGTTTAAGGTAAAGCATGCTGCCTTCAACAGAACGGACTCAAACACCACCTCCTCTGGTGGAAGAATCAAAAAAGTAGGTGGATTCCTGGCTGTAACTGCTAGAATCCTGTAATCTGTGGATATCCACTTTATGTCCACGGATCACGTTTGCAGATTGCGGATGGATGCAGATCCAAATTTTATATCTCGAGCCCCGCAAATATCTGCTTTATAACCACGGATGCAGATATCCATGGACCATGTTTGTGGCTCGCAGCTCGGATGCGGATACAAATTTTGTATCTGTGCAGGGCTCTAAATATTGCTCCTCCTTCCCTGGACTCTGAGGGTCTGCGGATCCACATTGCACATGTTGTGGGAGAGAGTGGAGAGAACCAAACAGAACATTCTATCCTGAGATAATACATTGCCTGATTTAAAACACACAGGGTATTAAACTGAAGAAGAGCTCTGTGCAAGCTTGAAACTTGTCTTTCTCAAGAACAAAAGTTGGTCCAATAAAAGATATTACTTCACACACCTTGTCTTGCAGGATATTCAGCAGATTCCCCATTCATGTTTTGGAATATGCCTCTGAGCAGATTCAGGGAATCAGGTGACAGCAAAGGTAGCTGAGACAGTAAAACTCTTTAAGGTATCCAGGTGAACAGGTTGGATTAGTAAAAGTTTACTTGTCTATATTATTTGGAATCTCTCTCAAGCTTTGAGCGTACAGGCAGTTCCTTTGGGATAGCCATGAGATAGGCAGACACAGCGTCTTTCTTTCTGAAGAACATATCACACTAAACCTCTCTGTGTTTGACCTTTGACAGATGAGCTATAACTGCTTCCTTGAAATCCACGCAGAGTTTGGAAAATCTACACACTTGGGGGTGGGACTGAACATCCTGATTTTCTGCAGGGGCCAGCTCCCACCCACCAGTGCCCCATCATGTGATGGAAACTCTATGAGGAAAACCAGCAAAGTTTCAGATTCGCTTTGTAAGGTGTTCCCAATTAGAATGAGGTCTGAACCAAGATGATCGATGTGGCAATCCATGGCAGTGATTCATAGGACAAAAAGGAATGGAAAATATAAAAGATAGTGGGGTGAGCTACAGCAGCAGGAAAAACAGAGAAATGCATGAAAAATGACAGATAAATTGGAAATGAAAGATAAAGAACATGAAAAGCAAGAAAACAATGAAAATAAAACAAGACAAGACAGAGGGGGGAGAGGAAGAGAAAAGGCCAGTGAAAAGCAACATAAGAAGAAATGAGAAAAATAGAGAACACTGAAAGAGAAAAACATGTGGAAAAGGAGAAAGAGGTAGGAAACTGATATAGAGAAGACAGGGGAATCAGAGAAAAGAGGATAAGGAACCAGCCAGGAAAGAGAGCAGTTATTTTTCCATTGTGTTCTGGATACTGGAACTCCCACTGGTTCTTTTACTTGGTTGAATTTGTGAACAATTGAAAGTGCTTACTTAAGTCTAGCTGAATGACTAGAAACAAGAAACATAACTACAAGATAGCCATGGAACAGAAAAAAGCTTTAAGAGATTACTCTTTACACTAGAGCTGAGCAAAAATGGGAATTTTCATGCCACAGGAAAGCCCAACAGTTCAACTTTTTTTTGTTTCGAAGTGGGACAAAAAGTTAAATATTGAAATTTTTGGAGGAACAAGTTCCAAAAAGTTTCTATTCAGAAACATTTCCTTTCAGCATTTTTTAAACATTTTTATATTCCCAAATCATAATATTTCATTTTGGTTTGGTGAACTGACTTGACATTTAACTCTGAGTCAGTTCAACTTTAAACTGCAGCTCCCTGTAGTGCCTTATTGGAGTTGTAGTTCAGATGCCTGATGCCCCATTCCCTCGTATGGGCCAGGCTCCATGGGCAGACTACATCTTCCTGATGCACCCCTAGACATGTGACTCCCATGCTGCACCACACGGCTTGGACATGGGGGAGGACCAAGTTGCATCATAGGAGATATAATGCAGCCAAGGCGCTCAGCCGGAGGGCATGAGACACCTGGACTATAACTACCACAAGGCAATAAATCATCGTTGGGAAATGAGGTTTAATAATGAACTGATTTGAAACAAAAAAAATGTTGGATCAGTTCAAAATATTTTAATTTGTGTTAAACTGACCAAATGGGTTAAACCAATGGAAAAATTGGAAAGTTTCAATTTTGCAGAAACTGCATTTTGTATGGACAAGTCATTTCAACCTGCTCTACTTTGTACCTTCTACCTAGGTTGAGTAGCAAGAATCCTACAGCAGAGTCACAACCCACCAAAACAGTAGAGTTTTAAGCCAGATGCAAACTTAAAATAGTCAAAGAACATTACAACACTTACAGAATCAGTGGAATTTAATAGGAAAAAGATGATCTGTAGTCCTCTATATTAGTAGTGGAGGCCAAATAGGGCACAAATTGAAATATGTTTCCCTAAATTTTATAGTAGGGTAGCTGGAAATTACCTCCGAATCTGTAGTTGATGTAGCTGAAATGAAACCCAGGAGGTACAACTTTCAATATCTCCAAAACCCAAAAATACTACCAGTTTCACATTGATGGAAAGACCTTTGGAATAAAAGGAAACCATTTAAGATCATTTAACTTTCATGCAATAGGCCTGCCAGCTAACAGAAATAGAGGAACCTGATCTTACAAAACATACACCCCACACACCAGAAGTGTACTGATTTTCACACTACCAGTTTCAAAAGACAGAAACAGATAACCAAACTCAGAGATGTGAGGTGGTGTAAATTTCACTCCCTTCACTCACCAGTGCATAAATGTAAAGTGAATCAAAGATGTTGTACCTTAAATCCTAAGGAATCAGAAAAAGGTATAAGGTGTAAATTAAAGTAGGAGTTGACCTACTTTAACTTCTACCATCTTATGCCTGCTAGTAGTTTCTTTTCCTTACTACAGTCCTCTCCTTGTTCCTTTAGACTCAAAGATGAAATCTTGGATTTCACCCAAAGCCTTTAGACTCAAACTTAGTGATTCTCAAAAGTTTTTGGCATGTGAGTCACTTTATTACCACTGGGACAACTCACATGAAGAAAGTCCCAGTGATACAAGTCACATGAGGAAAGTTACTAGTATGCCTAAATCTTTGCAAGATCAACTTCTAAGGTCTTGTCTATACAAACAATTAGTGCACAGCAAGCTGTGGTGCAACCCTGCAGTAGCCTGACAGGCATTGTCTGTGTATCCTGCTGCTGCACACTAAAAGTTCTTTAGTGCATGTTTCAAAGCAGGGTAGATCAAAGCACAATTGGGAAGTTTTAGTGCATGGCAGGAGGGTCCACACAGACAGTGCATGGCAGGCTAGTGCAAAGTAGATGTACAGCCCAGTTTGCCACCCACTATAACTGTTTGTATAGACAAGCCCTCAGTAGAGAACCTTAAAAAAAACCATATCTGCAATTTATACTAACGGCATGGTTGCAAACTTCACTGGGAAATATTTATATGCCAGCAATTGAGTTACATAAGTGCAATTTGAATGAAGGGATGTTGCATGACAGTTTTGTGAGGCCTTTATGAAGCCAACTGCAGAGGTTGCACAGGCTTAAGGCTGACACTTATCATATCAGGGCCATCCTGTAAAGCAAGCCTGAGATAATGGGAGAGCTAAATAAATATCAGCTTACATAAACTAGATGTACTTTCTATTTTATAAGTTATAGGTTAAACTAGGTTATATATAACTATAATATTAATACTATTAATATTTTATTAATCAAATACAATCAATATGCAATAATAAGATGAAAAACCTGTGAAAGCAGGGCTCTTTGTAATTAATATGTAAACTAAGAAGTGTGTATTTTCCTGAAAGCAAAAAATAAAAATGAAAAACAATCAAAATAATTATAAAAGGGGACATCAAAAAGCCCTCTAATGTTCATGTCACCAAGGAATTTTTTTTTAAAATCACTTCCAAGTCCAAACAAAACAACTTCAGTATTTAAACACAACAGGGTAGATTTTCAAAGGCGCAATTGCCCTTTGTGCTTTGAAAATCACCCCCAATGTAAATGTCATAGATTATTTAGTCAATATGCCCTCACTAAGCAACAAGGGAGACTAACTGGTCCAGGGACAAGCTATGTTTTAAAAAGATAAAAGGAACAGGTCCTTTAGAAAACTATACCCTAGAACATACAGCATTGTCCGATGCTTAAAAGGATATGGGCATAATATTACATAGAGCTTTTAAAAACGTTTTTATTGACTGTTTTAGGAGCTAATTCACAAAAACATAAGCATGTGAGAAACTATGCATGCGAGTAGTCCCATGGGACTGTAGTTAGGGACTGTAGTTACTGAGACACTTAATCCTTTCAGGATCAGGCCAGGTCAGTTCTTCATTGCATAGAATTAAAGTTTTGTAAAGTGTTTTTTTGTTTGTTTGTTTTAAAATAAGAGCCAAGATGCTGCTGGTACTCCTTTTCTAATTTTTTTTCCTGTTTTTTTTTTTATTTTATTTTTAGAAAAAGCATGCAAGATACTGTACTGCTTTTTTTACACAGAAAATAAGAAAAAAAATGCTCATATTTTGAGCTTGCCAACCCTGACAATGATACTTTACAGTTTTCTGATGACTTGGATCTACATGGGCAGAACCTGAACATATGCAGAGCCCCATTGACTTCAGTGGAGCTCTTTGTGGGTGCAGATCTGCTTGTGTTAGGGTTGCCAACTTTCTAATTGCACAAAACCGAACACCCCTGCCCTGCCCTTTCCCCAAGGCCCTACCCCTTCCCACAGCCCTGCCCCTACCCCACCCCTTCCCCAAGGCCCTGTCCGCACTCACTCCATCCCCCTACCCTCACTCACTTTCACTGGGCTGGGGGCAGGTGGTTGGGGTGCAAGAGTGGGCTCCAGACTGGGGCCAAGGGATTCGGAGCACAGGACAGGGCTCAGGGCTGGGACAGGAGGTTGGGGTGCAGGCTCTGCGGTGGGTCCAGGGATGAGTGGTCTGGAATGCTGGAGGGGGCTCAGGGCTGGGACAGGGGGTTGGGGTTTGGGAGGGGGTGAGGGCTCCAGCTGGGAGTGTGGGCTATGGGATGGGGCCAGGGATGAGCGGTTTGGGGTGCAGAAGGCAGCTCAGGGCTGAGGCAGGGGGTTGGGGGTGCAGACTCTGGCCTAGCAGTGCTTACCTTAGGCAGCTCCCAGCGGCACAGTGAGGCTGAGGCAGGCTCCCTGCCTGTCCTAGCTTTGCGCAGCTCCCAGAAGTGGCTGCCATGTCTGGCCCCTGGGTGGAGGGGCCAGATAGATCTGCGTGCTGCCTGCGCCCACAGGCGCCACCCCTGCAGCTCCCATTGGCCGCAGTTCCTGGATAACGGGAGCTGCGGAGCCAGCACTGAGGGGCAGAGGCAGTGTACGGAGCTTCCCTGATCACCCCTCCACCTAGGGGCCACAAGGACATTCTGGCTGCTTCTGGGAGCTGCATGGAGCCTGGACAGGCAGGGAGCCTGCATTAGCCCCGCTGCGCCGCCAACCGGATTTTTAATGACCCGGTCAGAAGTGTTGACTGGAGCCACCAGGGTCCTTTTCAACCAGGCGTTCCAGTCGAAAATCAGACACCTGGCAACCCTAGCTCACGTGGATCACATTGCAGCCTCTAGGCCTCTCCACATCCTAACCAGCCATTGTGGCAGACAAAATGGAAAGAAAATATCGCAAATGTTTGATACCACTTAAACTGGATGAATAACAGTATTTTCAAAACTTGACATGCCTCCTGTTCTTTTGTTCGTGGTGGATAAAATCAGGGGGTGGAAGTAAGGTGGTACGGGCTGGTACGGCATACCGGTAAAAAGTGGCCGCCGGTACCGGCCCTACTGCCTTAATTTAAAGCACTGCTGCGGCAGCGCTTTAACGTTGCTGCCCCTTTCGCCCTCCCACCCCCCCCAGGCTGCCAACAGGAGGGGAGGCAAAAGGAGCAGCTGCCCCGGGGCTGGTGATTTAAAATGGCCCAGGGCTCTGGCCGCTGCTGTAGTAGCGGCAGTGGTAGCCAGAGCCCTGGGCCCTTTAAATTGCTGCTGGGGCCCTGGGCGGTGTGGGCCAGGCAGTGTGCAAGAGCTGGCTGGGGGACACTGACCCTCAACCCCGCCCCTTATGCCCAAGACCCTGCCCTTCGGGGGGAGCGGGGGGAGCCAGCCCCTGTACCAGTAAGTTTTCAGTTTTACTTTCACCCCTGGATAAAATCGATGCTTCAAAAATATCAAATAAAACAGATTTTTTTTAAAAACTTACATTGGATGTTTCATTTAAATTAAATATAGGTTTATTTTTAGAAAATAAACATATTTAAAATTAAATTTGGAATTATGACAACCTATGTTAAGGCCTAAACTAATTATAATCTATTCAAATTGTTTAAATTAAATACAAAAATTATTAAGAAGTACATATTTGCTGTCAAGTTCTAAAGAAAGTCAAACCACTGAACTGCTGAAAGTCACTGACTAAGCACTTGGATCCAGAGTCTGAAGTATTAAACCAACTTTTGACAGCAGTAGCCTATTATTCAGGATCAGACAGAATATTTTCTTAATTTTAGTTTATTCAACTAGTTCAGTTCAATAACTAATTAATTTAAAGTTAAGAAACCAATTGGAAGTTGAAAAGTTTGAAAAGCAAAAAATTTTGTTTTGCCTCTTCCAATCTGTGAATAAAAACTAAGTGTGAGAAGATGAGATCTACTAGTTCTAAAATATTAAAGGACATGGTGACCAGAACAATCAGCTCAATTCACTAACTACAGATAATATCTTCCTTTGTTTAATAAATAAGTTAGTTTTAAATGTAAAACATGTTTTGAGAAACATTTTCTTATGTATCCAGCATATTTAAGGAAGTTTATTTAATAAACATAAATAAAAGGCTGTTTTTGTTCATTTAAATTGAATTTCCTTCCAAGTACAGCCTGCCAGAAATCATAAGTAAAAAATTAATCATCATCTAGTAAATAAGAACTGAATTATTCACCATTTTCTAACATAATCAAAAAGTATAAATATTAAGGATCCGAATAAATGTAAGTTAAGCTATATAATTACTTAAATAAACATGTGTAGGAATAGTATATCCTCTTCACTGGCAAAAAGAATCACCAAATTTAGTGTACAGGCTATATTTAGTTACAAAGGAACACATTTTAATGGTTAGCAACCAATGAGAATCACCTTTTATTTAGGAAAACAAGTAAAAAAGTACAAATGCAAAATATGATTAAAATCAAATATTTAAATCAAGGTTTGCTGCTTGCTGATTTAAATCATGATTAAAATCAGTGATTTAAGTTGCTTTGATTTAAACCAATCCACCCTGCAATAGTACCTAAAGGCCCAATCAAAAATCAGACTCCATTGTGGTAGGAACTGTACAAGCACATAGTAAGGGCAGAAGAGCGTGCAGTCTATGTAGACAAGACAGACAAGTGGTTTGGAAAGGAAACAGAATCACAGAGAAGTAGAATGGCACGCTCAAGCCACACAGCAGGACATCAGCAGAGCCAGGAACAGAAGCCAGGTCTCCTGATTCTCAGTCCAGTGCTCTAACCAGTAGACCCCATTTGCTCCCTTTTCCCCCCTCCTCGGTCTCCTTTTTAATTCCCTATGCTCTTCTTCAGTATTCCTCCAAACTAATTTTGGGTTCCTCCTTATTTTGGCTAACTCCTTCCTTCTAATCTTTTTTCCTATTATTGGGAATCAGAAGAAAAATGTTCTCTTGAGTTTCTTATTTGTTTCTGGTTATCTTCCTCTCCTTGTTTACCTTTTCTTTCAGTATTTTTACTTCACAGCATAGAAAAAATAATCTGTGTAAAAAGTTAAGTGATAATTTTGTTTCTTTATTTGTTACCATGTTTCCTTTTCTTTGTGTCTCTTCTCTTTCCTTCGCACTGGTAAATCTCCTCTTCCTTACATTCTGTGTCTTATTCCCCAAATCTCTTTCCAATCTGTTCTCCTCTACATATTAGGCTGAACTGTCCCTTATAGGCACTACTATAGATTGGGTGCGTTGCCCAAGCCAGAGCACAAGGAGGCAACTTTGACTCAGCAAAACACAGTACAGTACCTGCCAGGACTGCTTACCACAAAAGGGGTTTAAAACCCCTTAAGAAGGTACAGCATGGTTCCCCATGGTCACTGATCCCTTCAGGATGACTAATGCTGTTTGACTTATGAAGATCTTGTGCTCAAATGAATACAAGGATTGGAATTGTTCTTGACCCTTGCATTGTGGCACAGGAAGGAGAGAATCTTTCCACTTTCCCCCTCTGCCTTGTACATCCACATCAAGCATGTCAAAATCTAGCTCTGTGTGTCATCCTCCTCTACCAGTCTTTTCTTCCTCTTTTGACTCAAGATCTAGACTGATCCTCTCTCTCCTCTGACAGATTTGATCCCCATGTTCCTCCTTCCCCACCCCACCCCCATCAAGCAGATTCCCCACCCTTGTCATAGAATCTGCCTCTTCAAATTTGTTTCTTCTACCCACCCATCCATGATTGCTTCCAGAGATTCTTCCCCTAAGATTGCTCCAGATGTCACACCACTCATCCCCAAGATCTTGCCACCAAGTTTCCAAGTTTGTCGACTTTTAAGAAGAATGCAGCTGATAACACAACAGGGCAGACCTGCCTGCATTAGTGCAGCAAAAAATAAACAATTTTTTTAAAGGAAAAAGTCTTGTATGTAAATTTTAAAGTCCTAAAGTGGGTTCATCACTTGACACAAACCCTCACAACCATCACCCCCACAACACACATACACACACCAACAGTTTTGCCAACCGCAAGTGTTACAAATAATCATGAGTCAGCCTTCACCAAAAAAATATTGGAATCATCACAGGTAGCCTTTTATCTGCCTTCTGGTTTTCTGAGCCTTTAGAGTACACTCAGTTCCAGCTTTTCTCAGCAGCTATAAGGGCTAGAAAGTTACTTAAAAAAAGAAAGCTGGAATTTGGATGTAATCCCTTGACTCCAGGAGCTGGGCTTTAAGAAAAACACTAAACATCAAGAGACTTGCAAAAAAATCAAGAGTTTGCAACATTGCCTCAATCTTCACCCCATATTCCATCAATCCTCCCCTTCATCCTCACTGTATTAATGTGCCCCATTGTCATCCAAATCCATTAGTAGCCCACCCCAAGTTTCTCAGTTCTCCCCACTGCCACCCATCCCTCACACAAACATTGGACTGGACTCCTTGCTCAGTACATGTGGATCCAGTGGCTGCTTCTCCCTTCCTCAGACTTTCCTTCCCGTCAGGTGCCTACCTTGTCATATATTCCTCCCCCAGCTTCCTCTAGGTCTCATATTGGAGGAGAAGAGAGGAGGTGAAGGCAAGGAGGCAGCCTGATTGGCTGGTGGGGAAAGGAGGGGAGGGAGTCTCAGAAACCAGACCTGGTTGACCCTACCTGCCAGCCAAAAGCCAAACACCCAACAGGTAGCAGAGCTGGAAATTGAGCTTTTGGCCAAATGGCAGAGATTAGGTAGCTTTGGCACCACACATCTTGCCCTCTCACTCCTGCTAAGAGACTGGAAGAAGCAGCCTGCAAAGCCACCAAAGAGGAAGAGAAAGTAAAACCATACATAACCATGTAATAGCAGTTAAGGCAGAAGATTGCAAGTAGCAGCAATTCTGTTTTATCACTGTTTGTCTTTTTCTCTTCACATAACAAATGTAATACAAAGGAACTACATGGGCATGGTGGGGTCCAAATAACTGTGTTTACTGTATATACACAACATGCAACTCCTAGCTACGTACTCACTACTATTCTAATGGCTTCTAAAATACAGAACACAGTGAGCACTACTGCAAGGCTCACAAGGGATTTAAAGAGATACTACCCTGTTTCCATATAATATAATTGCAAACCTCACTGAATTTGGAAGCTTTCTGGGTGATTTTTTTTTGCAGTGGGGTGAGGAGGGTCATTTTTAAAATACAATTTTCATGATTGTCTAAATCCTGGAATGAAACTCTGGAATTTCTGTCCTTATATCAAATGCTTCAATTGCTTTCAATGAGTCTGAAAAAATAGATTACCCTCAGTAAAGATGGCCCACATTTCCCTTTCAGTCTATAGGGATACTAATGCCTGGTCTACGCTGGGGGAGGAAGAAATTGATCTAAGTTACACAATTTCAGCTACGTGAATAACGTAGCTGAAGTTGACGTATTTAGATCTACTTACCATGGTGTCTTCACTGTGGTAAGTTGATAGCTGACGATCCCCCATCGACTCTGCTTCTGCTTCTCACTCTGGTGGAGTACAGGGGGAATGGGAGAGAGCTCGGCGGTCAATTTATTGCGTCTCTTATCACGTCTAGACTAGACGCGATAAATCGACCCCCACTGGATCGATCACTGCCCGTCAATCCAGCGAGTAATGGAGACAAGCCCCAAGAGAGCACAGAAAAATGTGGGAGCAAGAGGAAACTGAGGGATGCAGAAAGGGAATCTGAGTGATTGAAAGGGAATATGGGGTGCAGAAGACTGTAGAGCAGTCGTTCTCAACTAGGGGTACATGTACCTCCAGAAGACCTCTGAGTACCCCCAGTGGTACATCAACTCATCTAGATATTTGCCTAGTTTTACAACAGGCTACTAAAAAACACTAGTGAAGTCAGTACAAACTAAAATTTCATATAGACAAGAAGAATGTAAAAAAAATTTTCAGTAACAGTTTATTGTGACACTTCTGTATTTTTATGTCTGATTTTGTAAGCAAGTAGTTTTTAAGTGAAGTGAAACTTGGGGATATGCAAGACAAATCCGACTCCTGAAAGGGGCACAGTAGTCTGGAAAGGTTGAGAGCCACTGCTTTAAAGGAGCTGGAAAAGTGGGAGCAGAGAAATTTGGAGACTGTGTGGGAAAAGCAAGGAAAAATATGGGTGTTACTGGGGGAATGAGGATTAACAAATTTAGATTGATGTTGTCAGGCTTAAATCAGTATTTTCTGAAGTGTTTTCAGCTCATCAGTTGAAAGGTGCTATATAAAAATAAAGTACCAATTCATATTAATAGTTATACAAGCACTGGCCTGTAGAAAGATTCAGTCTGACAATTTAAAAATATGTTTTTCACTGCTTCCAAAAAAACTGCAACATATCCATGTGTTATGAGACTCACTGAAAGCCCCAAGGATGGGCAAATGAACTTATTCAAACATGCCCACAAGCCTAAAACCCTCACTTTGTTTCAGTAGTTGTGAATTCTGTATGTTCAGTATTTATTATGAACTAGCTGTGCTTCCTGCAATACACACAAAAAATTAACCTCACTTATGAATGTTCTTGTTAATATAACAAAAAGATATCTTGTAACTTTCGTTTTAGGTGAGGCTTAATTTTGCTGTGCTACCCTTCACACAGACACAGTTTGAAATGCAATTTACAATTCTTCATTTGGATCAAGAAGCTATTTGAAAATTACACTTTCAAATCAAAGTCAGCATCAGATATAAAACATTATGGGTAAATTTGTAGAAGCTACCTAAAAGGAGTAAGAGCAATGCTTTCAGTAATGTCAAACATTTTTAACAAAAAGGAGGTTTTGTCCTTAATTTCTTTTTTTCAGACTTGTTGTTTTTTTCTTAAAAATACCTAGCTAAGGTTTTTAATATAAAAAGGCAACCCTACAAATATGTACTGAATGCTGCAAACAGCAGAGGGCATTCTACTACTAAATTATTTTAATATACCTTTCCCACCTTATTTTAGCCCCCCTGAAGTTGCACTACCTGGTTCCTGTTCCACTGTGATCAAAGCTCAGGGGAGCCCACAGAAGCACGGTAATAGAAAAATTTATTATCTCATTTATGACTTTTGAGGAATGTCTCTTTTCATTATGTATCAGTCAGGATATACAGATCTGCACTACTGAGGCACACACATGTTCTTTTCTGGACCTGCACTATATCTCAAATATTCAGGGCCAAAAATCTTTAAAAATGACTACTTAAACTGTGCCAATAAAAACTGTGTATGCACCCACTGTGCAAAGAAAACCCACACTTACACATGCAAATAGGCAGTTAAGCACATGCAGTGTGGCCCATCTGCACACATAATTACCCTGATTCAAGAGAGCAAATATGGAGTTTGCACAAGTTCAATTACCTGATCGTTCATTCATCCATACATATTTTTACCTAAGGCTGGAGAGTGTACATCTTCAGCAAAGGTGTATGAAAATTTAGCTCTCAGTCAGAGCCAGATTCTGCCTGATCTTTACATGGGTGTGTAATGGAAACAGTATGCAAAGAACCATCTCCTGCACCCTACCAGGTGCAGTCTATGTAAGTATGAGGCATAATTGCAGTCCCAGTGAAGGAAATGTTCCATCTCTACTCCACCGGGGCACCTAGTGTCCCAAAAGGAAGTGTACTAGTGGTCCCACTCCTCCATATGCATTGGGGTTTAGGAAGACATTCCCTAAGGCGTTGAGTTTTCACCTCATACTTTACACTGGCAGCATAATGTAGTTCTAAATAATAAGAGTGTATAGAAGCGTGGGAGTCACATTTTCAAAATTATACCTGACAGCATATGTTTCTGCAAACTCAGAAGCCTGCACGCAAGTCTGAATACTCCCACACGTAGTCTCTGCACACCCGAAAATGAAGTTCCAGTTGATTTCAGTTGGATTTCTTGGTGCTCAGCACTTGGGAAAAATCAGTTTGGGCACTCAAAAACTGAGGCACCCAAAATGTGTGGACTCTGTTGAAGATATGGGCCTAAGCTAATAGAGGACTGGACTGGCAACCCTTTCACACATAAGTAATCATCGCCCATGTAAATAGTCCTACTGATTTCAATGGGGCTACCCTATCTATGAGTAGCTTTTACACTTGCAGGTATAAAGATACTAAGATCAGGGCCCTAGGATAGTCCCCATTAATAATCAATACATATAAATGTATCCCAGAAGAGGGCTAGACATACATAGCAGAAACAAAATCCAGGAGGTATATTAGATAGGATAAAAGTGTATAGGATATAAACCTTCAAGTTTCAGCATACAAGCCAACCACAAATTGTGTGAGGATAAGAAAACACTGTCCCCTGGAGTATAGTAGTCCATCATAAAGGTTTTTCACCTTCCTCTGGACACATCTGGCACTCTAACTACTCTCAGAAAGGGAATACCAAGCTAGATCAGTTACGCTGGTCTGATCCAGTATGATAAATCCGATGAATGCTGCAATCTAAAATTCTGCCTGTGAAATATGAGTACTGAAAGAACTTTGTCTTTCTAGGGCTCCACCTAGCTGTCTAAAACAACATTTCTCAGTCTAATATTCACATGACCCAGAATTCACTACCTTTCATCCCAGGAACAGAATATGTCTGGATAGCCAAAAAATTGAAACGGAAATAAATGATAATTCTGAACAGCTTAGACAGAAGCATCTCTATGAGACTATTATACCAGTATGATTTTTAGATCCTGAAAGTTGCACTCTAACTTTTGATAGTATACAATGACAGCTGAGATACTTAAGTTGACAGTCCCTAGATTTGTACATTTAAGGACTAAGGGCATAACATTCTCAGAAGATGACCAACAACTCTGGAATTCACTCCAGCCTTAGGCCAACAAAGGGAGCAGGCATGGTATAATAGCTGTTCAACGAATAACAATATTCAGAGGGGTAGATTCAGGTTTAGGGTTATTTTAGATTTAGCAAGACAGTTAGTTATTTTTGTTCTCTTAACCAATGGTGGTTGGCTGATTATTTGTGGTTTTTAATGTAAATGTGTCTAGTGATTGTCTGTTCTATAAATGGTGGCAGGGGGAGTCTAAAGGTAAACTTAGTGAATTCAAATACACTTCTTCTGTCCTTACACTGTATCTACAAATAAATAAATAAAAAATATGTTTCTGCTTGGAGGTAAATATATAAAATACACTTATAAATGTTAAGATCATTTTATGATTCTGTAAATAATTCTTTTTATGGTGTCATACATAATTTGTCTGATACACACAGTGGATTGAAATAACCATTGATATTATGTTTTTCAACTAGTCCTTCTGAAACCAAAAGAAAAATTAAAACTAACAACAAAGCTTGACTGCGTAATCAGAACACACATCAAACAAGTTCCCTCAACAGCTTTGATAAGAAAAATGTAGTTTTGCACGTGTTACTAAAAGCATATTTTAAAAAGAGACTGAAAAATATTTGTTTTTCAGAGGCTAGAAATTTAATTATGGACAAGTTTAGTTAACTGTAGGCAAAGTGAGCCTAATGTTGCAACCCTTTGTTCAGGCAAAACTATCCCTGAAGTCAACTTAAGACAAAAAATTCCACTATTGCTTTATAAGAGAGCAATCAGAGCCCAGATCTTAGGTATAGTCATTTAAAAATAAATAAATAAATAAAAACCTAGTTCAAGGAATTAACCATTTTCTGGTTAGCATAACAATGTACAGATTAGTTTTTCAACACTTAACCAAACACTTAATTCTATACATCAGAAAATCTTCAAATCACTATACATGTCTCAGAACTGTTATAGGTCTGCTGCAATCTCTTTTTAAAGGACTGTTTCTGCTCCTTTTCAGGCTAATAGCTAAATGCCCAATTACTTCAATATTTGAAAGTAGATAAAGGGAATTTGGATGCAGGCCTCTGAAATGAGCAGGAGTCAGGCTAACTCTAGCTTTAATAACTCGAGATTTGTAGAAGCTGGGACAGTGCGAAGCGAGTGGAAAACAACTGTGAAAGAGGCTGTTGTGACCTTGTATTAGATAAGAATAGAATACAGACTATAAGAGAAATGGTAAGAAAAATAAGATATCATGAAGGAATATGTATAAACAATATACAGTTGTTGCTTATTATTGTCTGTAATAAAGGTATAAATACTTGCTCTAATTGTTTATCTGGGTGAGACCTGCCTAGGTGGGGGAAACCCCTGTGTCCTAGTGCACTCTCTCCCTCTCTGCAACTGCTTGAGATAATAAAGTGTATCTGATTTGCTGCACCCAACCTGAGAGTGAGAACTGTGTTTTTCTCCGACAAACAGGAGCAGTTTGATCCTAAAAGAGTAATGTCCTGGTTTCCAAGTGTTCAAAGGAGCTTGACTTTATTAGGATTATTAGCATAAGTGAGAACTACTTGCATGAGAAAGGAACTTTAGAATTGGGTCCTGGGAATTCAGAGTGACTCAATACTTCAGTTGGAGAGAAATAAGTGGGTACAGATTTAGAATATTATTTCCTGGCCAGCTTTATACAGAATATATACACAGGTCCTGTTCACACTGTGAAGCTTCACTTTTTTTTTTCCCCAGAAACAATTCCACATTCAAAATTCCTGTTAAACAGAGCCTCTGAGGACATATCTACATTGCAGTGTAAGCCCAGGTTTCTAACTCAGGCTCAAGCCTAACCCCCCTTCTGTCTATACACAAATTGTGCTAACCCACGGCTCAAACTCAAGGTCTCGCGTTACCGGGGAGGAGGGTCCGAGCCTGAGACAATCCAGGCCCAAGGGTTCAGGTGCTGTTGTTTTGTGGTGTAGACGCAGCCCCACAGGACTTATGCTCTGGGAGTCCACCAAGAGTATTCCACAATCTACCAGCAGACTTTTTTTGGCCTCTGGACAGTCAAGTTTGGTGGACAGCCAAGTTTTCCCACTTTAATCTGCATTTAGTGTGTAGGTGCTCGGTAGCGTAAGGGCCTGTGATATCCTGGAGGTCAGATTAGATGATCCGGCAGTCCCTTCTTGCTTTAAACTCTATGACTCAATATATCACAGAGTTGTCAACAGGACAACAAGAAAAATTTGAGATATGGCCCGCATAATGCTGTATGGATGCTGGAGCCCCAGGTTGGGACCCAAGATTCAACAATTCCTAACCTGGGATTACAAATAAGTGTAGGTGCTCAAGACCTAGGTTAACAAACCCAGGGTCTGCTAGCTTGGGTTTCCATTGCCGTGTAGAGATACCCTTTGTTTAAATCCCAATACATACATACTCTCACCAATGGCTGTATATAACACCCCTGCCACAACCAAGCCACAATCATAGCTGCACACTCTTGAACATGATTTTAGCTAAGTGGAGCTGGGTGTTGCCCTTTGCAGCAGGATGCCTGGAGTTTTGTATTGACCATCCTGTCGACAGGGGTTGGAGATTCTAATGGATTCCCGCGGACTCACTGTGGCAAGGATGGCTCATTACCTCTACTCTGGAGATAAGGAAGGTACAAGTAGCCTTCTCGGGAGAGGTATCTAGAACTGAAATTTTAGCAAGTGGTAATACTCTCAAACATTTTCCACTTCAGTTATTACACCTGTGTCATTCAAGTGAAATATTCCATCCCCCTGATAACATTGGGACAACATATAATTGTTACAATATAAAGATTTCCCAAACAACTGCAACTTTACTGATCCCCATGTACACCATGTGATGCTATTGTTGAAGTTGAATTCCATAAGAGCTGGTGTTCAGATCTGGCTACTACTAGTACAATACAATAGGGAGAATAATGGACAGAAATGGAGGCAACAAGTACAGGATAACACAGGACAGAAAGGAGGACAGTTACTCTGTCATACACAAAACTGTCAGTAATTGGCACCTTTGGCAGGACAAACCATGCACTGACCAACAGCTTCAACCACCCAGACTAACATGCAAGGGAACTACTGGTCATAAAAAAAAAATGGTTTGGCATTTCAGACATCAGCTTGTTATGCAAGTACGATTGCGTCTGGAGTTCAAAATCCTGTTTTCTACGGGGTACTGCTCATTTACGTACATAGATGGACAAGTTTCTGTTTATCCTCTGCCATCCCTGGTTTTCCTCACTTCAATTCACTGTTTCTCTGCCCATTCCTTGTGGCACCCTTCCATTCGCTCACTATTAAATCAGCAATTCTTAGGCACTTCCTTAAAGCTTCTGCCTTGAACCATATATAGTGACAATAATAGCCATGACCTGATGACCAAATATCACCTTTACTGAGCTCCATCTAACTTCACCCTGTACTGGCTGGGCACCAGGGAGTTTGTACACATTGCAAAGGACAATTGTCCTTGCCAATTGGTGACTAATAAGAATCAGGAATGGAAACGGGATAAAGAACCCAAAAATAACGTGAAGAGGATTTTACCCACCTTTCACTGAAACCCAAGTATCTGTTTCATTTTATACTATGGCAAAACTTGTTAGGCATGACAAGCTATAAAATATTAATCAATTTAACTGATTAGGAGCACAATGTACACATTATCTACTATATCTTTCTATATAACAACACGCGTAGTTACATTATTAGCTTGATCCTGTGGTCTTTGATTAAGACAAATTCCCACTGACTTCAAAGGTGCTTTCCTTGACTAAGGATGTCAGGATCAAACTAGGAAAAATTGACATTTCCACTGAGCTAAGTCTGGTGAAGAGCAACAAAAATGATTAACGGTCTAGAAAACATGACCTCTGAGGGAAGACTGAAAAAAAAATGGGGTTTGTTCAGTCTGGAGAAGAGAAGACTGAGGGGGGATATGATAACAGTTTTTGAGTACATAAACCGTTGTTACAAGGATGGGGGGGGAGAAACTATTCTTGTTAACCTCTGAGGATCGGACAAAAAGAAATGGGCTTAAATTGCAGCAAGGGTGGTTTAGGTTGGACATTAGGAAAAACTTCCTAACTGTCAGGGTGGTTAAGTACTGTAATAAATTGCCTAGGAAGGTTTTTGAATCTCTGTCATTAGAGATTTTTAAGAACAGGTTAGACAAACACCTGTCAGGGATGGTCGATATCTTGATCTGTATATATCTTGAAATGAAAAGCTAAACTTTTATTTCCCTCTCATGAAGAGGAAAGAAACATCCCTCTTAGACAGTCCGTAAATGTTGGAGGAAGATCCTGCCTTGAGTGCAGGGGACTGGATTAGACCTCTCAAGATCCCTTCAAGTCCTAGATTCTACGAAATTCACATCACCCGCATAAAACAGAAGCAGCCAGGCTTTATCTGGGTGAAGTGGCAGGAGACTCTTTGCATAAAAAGGCACACACTTATTTTATGGACTAGAAAAGCAACTACAGAGCCCTTGCATCCTTTCTATGGATCCAATAACTCCCTTCCTGACACCAGTTCCCAATACTGGCCTAAGTGGAGTTGGTACAGAGACTCCTCAATGGTATGTTGGGAGGTATTGATGGCTTATCCACCTATATCTGCTGCATAGATAATCTGCAAGGCTTAAGACAAGGGTGGGCAAACTTTTTGGCCCGAGGGCCACATTGGAGTTGCAAAACTGTATGGAGGGCCAGGTAGGGAAGGCTGTGCCTCCCCAAACAGCCTGGCCCCTGCTCCCTATCCACTCCCTCCCACTTCCCACCCCCTGACTGCCCCCTTCAGAATCCCCCACCCATCCAACCCCCCCCCGCTCCTTGTCCCCTGACTACCCCCTCCCAGGACTCCCTACCCCTATTCAACCCCCAGGACCCCATCCACCCCCCCCCCGCTCCCTGTCCCCTGACTGCCCCAACCCCTATCCACACCCCCGCCCCCTGACAGGCCCCCCAGGACTCCCACGCCTAATCCAATGCCCCCCGTTCCTCATCCCCTGACTGCCCCCCCAGAACCCCCACCCCATCCAACTGCCCCCTGCTCCCTGTCCCCTGACTTCCCTCCAGAACCCCCCGCTCCCCGCCCCCATACCATGCCAGTGCCAGCTGTGCTGCCCGGGAGGAGCAGCGGGCCAGAGAGCTGGCGGCACGGTGTTCATGGGAGTGGGGACAGCGGAGGAGGGGCCAGGGGATAGCCTCCCTGGCCAGGAGCTCAGGGTCTGGACAGGACGGTCCCGTGGGCTGGATGTGGCCTGAAGTTTGCCCACCTCTGGCTTAAGTGGTGTGCAGGGCCTTGCACAGGAGCTCTGCATCAAGATGAATTTCATCCAAAAGTGTAACTCTAATAATATACAAAGTATCAAAACAGGTTCAACCTCTTGCAGTTTTTTCCCCCAGTCCTTAAAAATTAATACATCCTACTAATTCTTAATAATAGAAATGAGCATCTTATAGTATCGTGAAACTTGGTTAAGAGAAATTGGCTATATTGAACAAGTTTATATTGGGTCAGGTGTTTTTTTTTTTTTTATTTTAGTGTATAAAAGGCAGATCTGTTAGTGAAAAGTCAAAAGAGGAGACGAATTAGTCATTGTTTTCATTATAGTTGCCAAGCAACCATGTTTATAAAAATCTAACATTTCATTAACATCAAAAAGGGGAAAATTTTGATAAAAATCTAGAAATACCAAAATTGGTCTATTCCTTGGTATCTACTTTGAATTTTAAAAGAGAGTTTTTATTGCAGATTTGAAGAATGAAAATATCCACTTCCTTGAATCTGAACCAAGGTATTCTGTCAAAACAGCCTTAGTCCACGTAAGATAAAACAACTGACCCTTATCAACTTGTTTTCTAACAAAATTTGAATCTGTTTTTTATTGCAGTTTGAAGATGCCTCCTAACATGGAGAAACACAATTCACCAAACTGTTATTTTCCAGGTAAGTAACACTAATAGGTGAATCAGATGTAATACGATTGGTAAAGGATAAGGAAAATAATGAAAAACAGAGATTATGTCTCACAATAGTACTATATATGATCATACACACACTTAGGTTTTGTAGATCTTGTTCATATTAAAGAAAACCTAGCAAAATACTGTATGTAGCCTGTGGCCAAGTGTTTTATTGCAAATACAGATGTAAAATACATCATTTCTGGGGGTGCTGGAGCAATTTGTATACTGAGGATGCTGAGAGCCATTGAACCGAACTGTAAAGGCTGTATATGATGGAATCCACTTCAAGCCTGGGGGTGCAGCAGCACCGATGTCATTCCTTACCGATTTTCGGTAGGAGTAGGCAGATTTGCTTTTACGTTCCCAGCCCAGTGCGGTGATTTCCCTGTAAATACACATTCATTTCTCGCTATGTTGAATTTCTTTCTAAGCAATCCGAAGGAGTTGTTCCATTCTCCTGCCTCCCCTAGGTCTTCCCATAGCCTCTGTGTTTCGCCCTGAAGCACAGGGACGCCCAGGGAAGTATTCCCATGTGGCGGCTGTGTGTGTGTGAGCACAGGTCGCGCTGCCCAGCCAGCCTTCGGGAGCCCTTCCCAGCGCTCCCATGGAAATGTCAGGGACGCCTCTCAGGCCGGGCGGGGCAAAGTCACTCGCTCTCCCCTCGCCCTAGCAACGCGCGGGACGCTTCCCCGCTCCCTTCACACACAGGCCAGGGCGGCTGCCCACGCTGCTCTCCTCACTCGCGCCCCAAGGGCTGCGGAACCCGGCGGGCTTCCCCCGGCTGGGGCCAAGCTGGGGGCGTGCGCTCTGCGTGCGGGGGGAATCCCTGCGCGTGAGGCGGCGCGTGTCTGGGAGAGCAGGGCCAGGGCGGGTGAGGGTGCAGGTGCGCGGCCGGGGGACAAGGCGCGCGCCTGCAGCCCGTGGAATCGCGTGACGTTTCACCGCGGGGGGGAGGGGGTCACACACTAGCTCGCACCTGCCGTGCCCCGGCAGCCCAACCCCTCCCCCCGCCCCGGTCGCCGCGCCTCACCTCGAACAGGGGCCCGATCCTGTTCCGCTCCAGGTAGGCTTGGATCCTGGTTTGCTGGTGCGCCGCCATCGGGAGCCGATCTGCCGCGGCGGGGGCCCGGCTCACTCTCCCGCAGGCGCGGGGCTCTCTGGCGGCGGGAGCGGGCAGGGCCCCCGCAGGGGGAGACGAAAGCCCAAGTCCCAGGGACGGAGCCAACTCAGGCAACTGGGGCTCGCCAGCGCCGGGCGGGGCGGGGGTGCCCTCGGGCAGCTGCGGAGGCGAGGCACGGGGCAGAGCGGGGCCGGCGGGAGGAGACGGGAGCGGCGCCGGCGGGTGTCTGGGTCGGCTCCTTGGTTACCGGAGCAGCCGCTCAGCTCCCCCAGCCACCGCGCTCGCCTCGCCCAGCTGCCTCCCTACGGACAGCGCAGCCCGCGGCGGAGCCGGTGCTGCGCCCCCAGCGCCGCTGGCTGCGCGGGGGCGGGCTGGCTCTTCGGCGGCCGCTCGCACATACGGGACCAAAGCCCGCAGCCTCCCGCCAGATCAGCAGCGACCCGGCTCCGCGCCGGGCTCCCCCGCTGCCAGCGCCTCGCTGCTAGCGCGACACACGGTAACCCGCCTCCCCCGCTGGCTGAAGTTTCCTGGCGAGCTCAGGGAAACTGACTGTCATCGGCCAGGGTTAATATCCAGGCGAGGTAACGTGGGGGTGGCGGCTGTACGGACAAGCCTCACACCCCTCATTTGCATATTGATTGAAAAGGAACGGATCAAACTCTAGTAAATGATTTGTTTGGCACATGCGGCATGGTGGGGGTGCTGGGTGTATCCAATTCTTCCCCTTCCTCCCTGGTTTTATTCTGCCTCAAATTATTTTCTTTGTAACGATGAAGTTTGTAGCTGTCTATGTGCTGAGGGCACTGCTCATCCTAATAAAACAATGTAAAATACAAATAGACCTTTCCCTTCTATCGGTACCTGGACCCCAGTAACCAAGGGCCCTCATCCAAATCCTATTAACGTCAACATAAAATTCACCTGGTTTTAGAGGAAGCTGGATTAGGGTGGAAACCAAGAGAATAGTACTTATTCTTTCTGCACTTCAGTCAATTACCTCTTCACTTTATCTGGAAGCAGAGTCATAACCACCCTTCTTCCCTTCAAAAAAGAATATTTTAATGAAACACAGTTTTCAAGATTTAAGCATTCCAGGCTTTTATTCATCAGCAGGAATTAGTTCTGCTCTGTCAGAATTCACTGTTTAATTTTGAACTATTTTAACAACAAACATTCTCTTTTTATTTTAAATTCTCCGACAAGAAAAAATAAAGAGCTATGAAGTGTGTGTCCAGTTATGCTGAACATTCAGCATATCTGCTGAATCAGGCTTTCTAGTCCATTGCACCACCATGTCAGGCAATGCTCAAACGTTCAACAAATTCAAGAGCAAAAGATGCTTCTTTTTCAAATTTTCTTTGATTGGAAGGTGAATTTTGAATAATGAGTTCAGGTCCCACATTTATTGACTACTGTTTACATTGCTTTTCATTTCAAAGACTTGTTCCTTGCTGTAGAAGGAGGTCAGGTATGAGCACCTTTTACAAATACATCTTATACTGCACCCTTTTTGCAGTTGGGCAGCAGTGGGTGTGATGCCCCCTGTGTACCTGTGAGTTCAGAGAGACATTGTGCACAGTGTTCTTTGCTGAGGCACAATTGTTTTCACCACTGATATCCAAAACCAGCAACACATGGATTTTATTTTCTAAAATAGCCACCAGTGGCACAGGGTCTTTCTACATTAGAATTCTGAGATTTTTAGATCTTTTTGGCACTCAAGCCTTCTATGTACAAATCAGTCCATAGTTTTTTGGGGGGAGAGGTGTGCTCCAGTTACAGTGCATGGCATCGCTAGAATAATTTGGCACTAAAACCATTCTAACCAGCCCAGTGAGGATGAAGAACGGTGGTGCAGAATCAACAACAACAGAATCTCTTACACTGAGGTGGAGTCTCTTACTCCACCTCAGTGTAAGAGAAAAAAGGGGCATGAATGTACTTTTTATAGCCTCTCGTGGACAATACAGCTGCCTAAATTACAGCAGTCCTTAGGCTGCTCTAACAGCGCACAGGGACCTGATTGCACAAAGTAACAATAGGATCAGCAAAGTACTGCTACTTCATAAAGGTCAGAAGAGAGGAGTGTAAGAAAGTGCACTGGCAACAATTCAAATAAAACAACAGCTGTAATAAAGATTTTAAAGTAGGCTAACCCATCTAATCTACGCTTGCACATGCCTCCAGAATTACACTTTGTGCAATTTAGCTGCACCTCAAGATCTAGCCCTCGGTTTTATACATCTTTTTGTTTTCTTATGTCTCTTGCTATTTTGTCTCTTATTTCTCTCTCTCCCCCACCATTAATTCACCCTCAGCTGTAAACTAGTCTTCAGACTTTCTGGTTGAGTATCCACCATAAAGAGCCCAGTTGACAGAGCTATTGTAACAGAACCCGGAGGGGTCATCACCAAGGACAGAGCCCAGGGCCTGCAGCACCAACAGCACAACTACTCTCTTTGTAAATAAAGGCACCCTGTGATCTCATGGAACAACTTTGTTAGATGGAAATAGCAGATTCATGGCCTCTGTGTGGACCAGACACTACAGGGAGACATAATCACAGATATTTCCTTACCAAGAGCCTGAAAGTTACTATCCAGAGTGGACTGCGCGTTACTGTTTTCTGGCTGAAAGTTTCTCACAGCTCTCTAATGGAAAGCTTGCCTGTTGCTGAAGTGTAGGAGTACAGGTATTTCCTGCAGAGTGTGGGCTCAGTGGCATGATAGAGTGGGAACAAGAAGCTTCAGAGTTAGCACATTTTTTCACTTTATCCCACAGAGCTCAAACAATACAGTCATCAGCTGTTTGGTATAAGCAACATTAAGATCTCTAAAAATAAGTGACTGCAGTTTGTAAAGTGTGTGTGTCTGTCTCAGTTGGCTGTTAGGGAAACATTTTAAAATAAATTTTAAACAAGCTTTTAAAAAAACTAAGGACACTAATATAGCTCCTTTTAAAATGGATTGTCAATTAATTTTAATGAAGCATTACAGATTTTAAAACATGTATAATTTATATTAATTCTAGCATTCTGTTTTGTATGAGGAATTGTATACTAGGCTACTTTTCAACAAAACAATATAATAGTCTTTCATTTAGTGCTGTTTTAGATATCTAACAGCAATTTAAAAAAAAAAAGCTTATGTTTCTTCATATATAAACAGTATATTTCTAGTGGGATTTGTTATTGAAAGAGTATACAGGCTGTGTTTCCTATGTAATAGTCTTCACTGAACTCTAAGAACAAAATGGTTGCAGGAATTCTCACTCAGGGAAGTAGAGAGGTATAGTACACAGAAAGCAAAAAGTATCACTGTTTCCACAAAAAGTATATAGTAGAAAACAGTAGTAAAAGCTGGGATGCAGACAGAAAAAGTAGAGGTTGTCTCATAACCCTATTCTATTCTTTTCAGGTTCTTATACCTCCTCACCTCTGAGCACTCTCCAGTAGTGCATTAAGTGATGTGGCTAACATCTGTCACACTTTGTGTGTAAAAAGAAAAGGAGTACTTGTGGCACCTTAGAGACTAACCAATTTATTTGAGCATAAGCTTTCGTGAGCTACAGCTCACTTCATCGGATGCATGATGCTGTAGCTCACGAAAGCTTATGCTCAAATAAATTGGTTAGTCTCTAAGGTGCCACAAGTACTCCTTTTCTTTTTGCGAATACAGACTAACACGGCTGTTACTCTGAAACTTTGTGTGTATACTCTCATCATCTCCCCAGGGGAATAAGTGTGTGCAATGGAGTGTCTCCTTTCAATAGGGTGTTTTTTGTTTTGACCCATTTGGTTGCAGGGACTTCCCTGCACAATTCCAGCTACCATAATGATATTCTGTATAATTTCAGTAATAAGTCATTCACTGCATTTCCAACATTAAGGGCCCAATTTTCAAAGGTGCTGAACACTTGCCATTCCTATCAATTTTAGTTGGAGTTGTCGGGGACAGTTTCTCTGAAAATCAGGCCTTAGATGTGTATATTTATAAAAAAAAATGTATTCTGCAGAATGAGTGAAACAGGCATTGCTTAGCAGAAAAGGAAAATGATGACTCGGCTGTCTGTAAAGACACCCTGTGGGTCACAAACACCAAGTGTCAAGTCAACAATTTACCTCTCAGCTAAAAGTTGATCCATATGCTCCGCATGAAGCTTGTTTCCAGATGGCATTTTGAGTGTGAGAGAGACTTCATTACATAAAAGGGAAATATGGAAATGTGGAAATACATATATCACAGAGATACACATAGCTTTGAGACTTCCAATAAGTACTGTATGCTGCAGTTATCAAAAAAATTAACCATAAATCCCATACTAAAACATTTATAAAGCAATTAGAAAACAAAACAAACATTACTAGAGGGCACATTAAAAGAAATCCAATATTAACTGATTTTTTAAATGTTTTCTAGCCCCCAAATTAGGGTTCACTTTGTCAGGTCACATTGTTTTCTTTAATATGAAATAATTTTACACAGGAGGATACTCTGAAAGCTTATAAAGAAGCATTGATACATAATATTTGCTACAAAAAAAACCCCAAACAATCCAAAAACACCGTCTTCATAAGAATCCAGAGGAAGAGAGAAAAATGTTTTCATTATTACTTCTATTTTCTACCTTTTACTTCTCTACTTTCATGGTTTGTTTCTGTAGAGTTGGATTTTTTATGCAAAGTCAGTTTCTATATCAAGAAGAGGTGAGAGAGCCATCAGTCAATAGTCAAGTACAATGGCTTTAACTGTGTATGTTGCTTTTGCTTTCAAAAATGTAACTGAAGTGCCTTTAATGAAAACCTCCCAGTGATTTTTATTCCCATGTCCCTTTCTTTCTGAGTTACCTTAATCAAAATAAAGTCCATATCTAAATGCCTATATCTTATGTAAATGGTACCCTTCCTCATCCCTAAAGCATGCCCTCGCAAGTTTATGACCCTTTTTTTCCATGATGTTTAAAATAATGGTGATCTAGCAGTTCTTGACCTAGACTGTTGTCATCTAACTTCTTATTTAGTATTCTTCTAAACCGGGGTGGGCAAACATTTTGGCCTGAGGGTCACATCTGGGTGGGGAAATTATATGCAGGGCCATGAATGTAGGGCTGGGGTTGGGGAGAGAGTGCGGGGTGTGGGAAAGGGTGTGGTGTGCAGGAAGGGGCTCACGGCAAGTGGTTGGGGTTCAGGAGGCATGTGGGGTACATTGGGAGCTCAGGGCAGGTGGTTGAGGTGCAGAGTGTGGCAGGGAGTTGGGGTGCAGCACAGGGTTAGGGGGATCAGGGCAGAGGGTTGGGGTGCAGGAGGGCTTCAGAGTGAAGGCTCCAGCCCAGGACCGCTTACCTTGAGCGGCTCTGGGCTGGCAGCAGCCTGCAACAGGGCTAAGGCAGGCTCTCCTGCTCTAAACATGGATCTCTGGCTCAGATACTCTGTCTTAGAAACAAATTGAAGTCTCTAACTGCATTGTTCAATTTATCCTTTATCCCAGATAAGGTCATTCACAAACCCTGTTTGCCATCATCACCTGAATGGATTAATGCTAAAGGGTTAGTATAAGGCTTTTTTTATTAAAAAAAATAATAATCTTAATAAAGACCAGCTTTAGACAACCTTGAATTTCCTTCCTTTTTTCTGAAATTCACACCAAGATGAGGGCTACACAACTTTAAATTCAACCCTGATTTAGATATGAAGGACTCTAACTTCAGTGGAGACCCACCTGCTTACATCAAGGCTGAATTTGGTTCTTTATATCTTTTGATCTACATTTATATAATGTATATAATTTGCATATTGTGATTGAAACCTCAGACTGGCCACTAATGCTTGGATTCTGTTGTAATACATTTCCTATTACCTTTAGAACAAGAACCCTTGGGAATCTCATGAATTTTATATATTCTGGGACTCATGCAACTAGGACAAGAATTAAGCCCTTAGAAACTGTGGATTCAGAAACCAGTAATGGGCTTTGAGTGCGATGAGTAGCTAGGCCTCTGGGAGAGAATGTTCTGCTTCCTCTGATTCTGGGATGCAAATTATGCAATTTTCCTTCTTCTTCATATTCACCTTACTCCTTGCAATGGCTGGTTTGGGAATCGTTTCTTCTAGTTCTTTTCAGCAAATAGTTTTTCTGCACTGGGAAATTCACCTAATCATAAACTTTTCCAGCTGGATAAAGTTAAGGTCATACTACCAATCCAGCCATTAGAATGTAATAATGTTTAATTCTTTTGTTTAAAATTGTTTTTCATGCACTTGATTTAATTCAGAATAGGTTAGGCCATTTCAGCTTAGTTATAGGAGGAAATGCATGATCTCCCTCACACAGAGACCATTTTCTGCTGATGGAAAGCAATATGTGAGAGCTAGGTATTATTATTATTAAGTATATTAAAAGTGTTTACCTGTATAAGTTTACAGGATGAACACTGTTTGTGTTGAGGGGAGGGAGGAGCTTGAGGAAAAAATTGACTGTGAAAAATTTCAGCCCTCCTTTTGCCTGCAAACAGCAACTTTAGAAATAAACAGTGGCTTCTAAGGCATGTCTCCCATATCTGGTTAGGCATCTTCAAATTAAGTTCCTTCTGTTTAACTATGCAGTGTTTACCGTGCATTATTATTATTAAAACACAATACACTGCTTAAAAGGTCTAGGTTCTATCACAAGCTACATTTGTGTTCAGCAGTATTGACACTCCAGGCCCCTAGTAATTAACAGCTTTCTAAATACAAATGTTTTGTAAGGTAAACTGAAGATTATATTCCTCTTTCTATAGCAGAGGTGGGCAAACTGCGGCCCATGGGACCGTCCTGCCTGGCCCTTGAGTTCCTGGCTGGGGAGGCTAGCCCCTGGCCCCTCCCCTGCTATCCCCCTCCCCCGCAGCCTCAGCTTGCCGTACTGCCAGCGCTCTGGGTGGCAGGGCTGCAGCATGGCTGGCTGGCAGTCCTGCTGCTCTTAGCAGCATGGTAAGGGGGCAGGGGGTGGGGGAGTTGGATAAGGGGCAGGGGGTCCTGGGGGGCAGTCAGGAAATGGGGAACGGGGGGGGTTAGATAAGGGGTGGGGTCCCAGGGGGGCCATTATGGGCGGGGGTCCTGGGAGGGGGCAGTCAGGGTGCAAGGAGCAGGGGGGTTATGGGCAGGGGTTGGATGGGTCATGGGTTCTGAAGGGGGCAGTCAGGGGGTGGGAAGTGGGAGGGGGGGATAGGGGTTGGGGGCCAGGCTGTTTTGGGGGAGGTGCAGCCTTCCCTACCCGGCCCTCCATACAGTTTTGGAACTCTCATGTGGCCGTCAGGACAAAAAGTTTGCCCACCCCTGTTCTACATTCTGATTCAATTATTAACCAGTATTAAACAAACAACATTAGCAGCACAAAATCAGATTCCTGCATGCAACTCTTCCTGCCTAATACCACTTTGCATGAGTACTTGTTTGTGTAGCAGCCCCATCCCCATGGATTGTCAATGGGGACTGAACTAAGACTCTTCAGCATGGGTTGTGTTAGGCCATGTGTATACTAGGTGTGCTTTACCAGTCTTGACATACTGGTATGGATGCAGCTTATACTGAAAAAAAATGTACATTTGCTAGTATAGTTTATTCCAGCTCCCCAAAGCGAAATAAGCAATACCAGCCAAAAGTGCAGTTTGACAGTATAACTGCATCTATGGTAGGGGCTTTTGCCAGCACACCTATATTGGTCAGGGATCACACCACTTCACTCTTCTAACCAAGATAGCTATGCTGGCAGTAGTTTGTAGCAGAAACCTGGATTTAAAAAGGTGCAAGTGTTCTAGCTGGCAGCTGTAGCTCTTATCATCCTGTGTGGATCAGGTAGCCACTAGAGGGGAGGAAGAGTCACATGCTGGTGTGGATTACATTTGCAAGCTGCTCTGTGCAAGAATCCTCAGGCTCAGACCTTCTATAAGCAAGTGCTGTATCTTTGTCAACTAGCAGTTTCAACTCAGGTTCTATTCCCACAACTTTATGAATGCACATTATGCTTCTATACCAAGGTTACCTTAGAGTCTACGTACATGGAAATATTTTTATATTAACTAAATAGCTATTGTCAGTGTTAGAACTGCAAGAGACACATCCTCATTAACTTTACTGGTCAAATATTTAGGCCCTGATCCAGCCAGCATTCTTAAATGTATTTAGCTTCACACGTGTGTAGTCCCATTGGCTTTAATGAGCCCACACATGCTTAAAGATAAGCACACGTTAAAGTACTTTGCGGGATCAGGGCCTTAGCTAATGCTCAGATTACTTAGTGCATATAAAAAGTAAAACATTGTCTCCCCTATTTTTAAGTATATTACTTTAACACCTGCTGTTGATGTTACTCTGAGGTTTCCCTTTTTGTTAGGAGAATCCTAGAGAGCCAGTTAAACTGGTTTTCTGGCTGCTTTTAACTGCTGAGGCAGACCCAAGAAGTATAGTATAGCCCTCAGTATAGTCCTGGATGGTCTATAACAGTATTGCCAACTCCAAGCATTCAAAAATCATATGTCAGGGCCAAGATTATCATGAGATTAGCTTTATAACTATGAGGTTTAAAAATACGGTAATTTGGTTTCCTTTTGATTATATTTTGGTTTTTAAGCTGTTAGAGCTCACATTTTCAAGTTTTTCTCCACAGCCATGAGGGCTAAAAACTTATTTTAAACAAAAGCTGAGATCTCATGAAATTATGAGCAGCAGCTGGAGAAAAACGTTAAACATTTCAAGACTTGTGATTAAAAAAAGTGAATTGAAAACACTGCTATATCCTCTGCTCCAATCTTAATGGAGTTGAATTTGGAGAAGTTGCCCAGGGGCAGCAGTTGGAAGGAACATTTACCAACCTAAAGGTCCTTGTCTTTATGATGTGAAAGTCCATGCAGATAGATGCATTCTGCATTGTGTTCCAAAGGAGGCAAGAGATGAATTCATCCTGATTTCCTGAAGTAGCAATACATGCTGAATAATTTGGGTGGAATCCATAAAGAAATTGAGCCCTGGTCTACACTACGAGTTTAGGTTGAATTTAGCAGCGTTAGATCCATTTAACCCTGCACCCGTCCACACGACAAAGCCATTTACTTTGGCTTAAAGGGCTCTTAAAATCGATTTCTGTACTCCTCCCCGACCAGGGGATTAGCGCTGAAATCAACCTTGCTGGGCCAAATTTGGGGTCGCAATTTGACGGTATTGGCCTCCGGGAGCTGTCCCAGAGTGCTCCATTGTGACCACTCTGGACAGTGCTCTCAACTCAGATGCACTGGCCAGGTAGACAGGAAAAGTCCGGCAAATTTTTGAATCTCATTTCCTGTTTGACCAGCGTGGCAAGCTGCAGGTGAGTGCAGATCTCCTCAGCAGAGGTGACCATGATGGAGTCCCAGAACACAAAAGAGCTCCCGCATGGACCGAACGGGAGGTACAGGATATGATTGCTGTATGGGGAGACGAATCCGTGCTATCAGAACTCCATTCCAAACGACGAAATGCTCAAACATTTGAAAAAAATCTCCAAGGGCATGAAGGACAGAGGCTACAACAGGGACCCGCAGCAGTGCCACGTGAAACTTAAGGAGCTCAGGCAAGCCTACCAAAAAAACAGAGAGGCAAACAGCTGCTCGGGGTCAGAGTCCCAGACATGCCGCTTCTATGATGAGCTGCATGCCATTCTAGGGGGTGGAGCCACCACTATCCCACCCCTGTGTTTTGACTCCATCAATGGATTATCATGCAACAGGGATGCACATTTTGGGGACGAGGAAGATGATAACGCACAGCAAGCAAGTGGAGAAACCATTTTCTCCAAGAGCCAGGAACTGTTTCTCACCCTGGACCTGGAGCCAGTACCCCCGAACCCACCCAAGGTGGGCTCCCGGACCAGCCAGGCAGAGAAGGGACCTCTGGTTAGTGTACCTTTGTACATATAATACATGGTTGAAAAGCAAGCATGTTTAATGATTAATTTGCGGCCAGTACAGCTACTAGAAAAGTCTGTTAACGTGTCTGGGGATGGAGCAGAAATCTTCCAGGGACATCTCCATAAAGCTCTCCTGGATGTCCTCCCAAAGCCTTTGCAAAAGGTTTCTGGGGAGGGCAGCCTTATTCTGTCCTCCATGGTAGGACACTTTACCACGCCAGGCCAGTAGCACGTAGTCTGGAGTCATTGCATAACAAAGCATGGCAGCGTACGGTCCCGGTGTTTGCTGGCATTCGAGCAACATCCGTTTTTTATCTCTCTGTGTTATCCTCAGGAGAGTGATATCATTCATGGTCACCTGGTTGAAATAGGGTAACTTTATTAAGGGATATTCAGAGGTGGCCGTTCCTGGTGGGCTGTTTGCCTGTGGCTGAACAGAAATCTTCCCCGCTGTTAACCACGTGGTGGAGGGAGAGGTGAAGCCATCATCCCAGAGAATTGGGTGTGTGGAGGGGGGTTTAGTTGGGTTTGTGCTGCACGTTAACCCAAAAACCGCAGCCCCTCCTTTTAAATTGCCAACCCATTTTAAATGGCCAACCCAATGGCTGTTTGGTATAGGAAATGAGGGTGCTGCTGTTTGAAACCATTCCCACATGTTATGAAGGTTAAAGAAGCCAAAAGACTGTGGCTTACCAGGGCTGCTGCCCGCCGGCCCTGCGTGTGTGATCTCGCACACCAAACTGGCAGACCCTCAATATAAGAGGCAAAATGCAACCTTGTACCAAATGCACATGTGCTATGTAATGTTAACAGCAAGGTTCACCCTGAAAGAATCTACCCATTGTTCTCTAAAATGTCTTTTTAACTACTACTTTTCCTTTTTTTTTTTTTTGCTCCCGAAGCTGCAAATGTTTCAACACTCACACTATCATCTCCGTCTCAGAGGCTAGCGAAGATTAGAAGGTGAAAAAAATGCACTCGCGATGAAATGTTCTCTGAGCTCATGCAGTCCTCCCACACTGAAAGAACCCAGCAAAATGCGTGGAGGCAGACAATGTTAGAGTCCAAGAAAGCACAATATGAATGTGAGGACAGGTGGCAGGTTGAAGATAATAAGTGGCGGGTTGAAGATGATAGGTGGCGTCAGCTTGCTGACAGAAGGCAGGAGTCAATGCTGAGGCTACCAGAGTATCAAACTGATATGCTCTGGCATACGGCTGAGGTGCAGGAAAGGAGGCATGAGCACAGACCGCTGCTACAGCCCCTGTGTAACCAACCGCCCTCCTCCCCAAGTTCCATAGCCTCCTCACCAAGATGCCCAAGAACGCAGTGGGGGAGGCCTCCAGCACCCAACCACTCCACCCCCGAGGACTGCCCAAGAAACAGAAATCTGGCATTCAATAAGTTTTAAAGTGCAGTGTGGCCTTGTCCTTCCCTCCTCCCCCACCCCTCCCAGGCTACCTTGGCAGTTATCCCCCTATTTGTGTGATGAATTAATAAAGAATGCATGAATTTGAAGCAACAATGACTTTATTGCCTCTGCAAGTGGTGATGGGGGGTGGGGGGGAGGGTGGTTAGCTTACAGGGAAGAGTGAATCAAGGGGCGGGAGTTTTCATCAAGGAGAAACAAACAGAACTTTCACACTGTAGCCTGGCCAGTCATGAAACTGGTTTTCAAAGCTTCTCTGATGCTCACCGTGCCCTCCTGTTCTCTTCTAACTGCCCTGGTGTCTGGCTGCACATAATCAGCAGCTAGGAGATTTGCCTCAATCTCCCACCCCGCCATAAATGTCTCCCCTTTACTCTCACAGATATTGTGGAGCGCACAGCAAGCAGTAATAACAATGGGAATATTGGTTTCGCTGAGGTCTAACCAAGCCAGTAAGCTGCGCCAGCACGCTTTTAAACATCCAAATGCACATTCCACCACCATTCTCCATCTGCTCAGCCTATAGTTGAACAGCTCCTGACTACTGTCCAGGCTGCCTGTGTACAGCTTCATGAGCCATGGCATTAAGGGGTAGGCTGGGTCCCCAAGGATACATATAGGCATTTCAACATCCCCAACAGTTATTTTCTGGTCTGGGAATAAAGTCCCTTCCTGCAGCTTTTGAAACAGACCAGAGTTCCTGAAGATGTGAGCATCGTGTACCTTTCCCGGCCATCCCACGTTGATGTTGGTGAAACGTCCCTTGTGATCCACCAGTGCTTGCAGCACCATTGAAAAGTATCCCTTTCGGTTTATGTACTCACTGCCTTGGTGCGCCGGTGCCAAGATAGGGATATGTGTTCCGTCTATCGCCCCACCACAATTAGGGAATCCCATTGCAG
This sequence comes from Eretmochelys imbricata, assembly GCF_965152235.1. Taxonomy (NCBI): domain Eukaryota; kingdom Metazoa; phylum Chordata; order Testudines; family Cheloniidae; genus Eretmochelys; species Eretmochelys imbricata. Next base: position 59,997,621 of record NC_135573.1, read on the forward strand.
CAAAGCCATCCACTATGACCTGCACATTTCCCAGAGTCACTACTGCCTTGATAGCAGCAGCTCAGTGATTGTGTTGGCTACTTGGATCACAGCAGCCCCCACAGTAGATTTGCCTACTCCAAATTGATTCCTGACTGACCGGTAGCTGTCTGGCATTGCAAGCTTCCACAGGGCTATCACCACTCATTTGTGAACTGTGAGGGCTGCTTTCATCTTGGTATTCTGGAGCTTCAGGACAGGGGAAAGCAAGTCACAAAGTTCCATGAAAGTGCCCTTATGCATGTGAAATTTTCGCAGCCTTTGGGCGTCGTCCCAGACCCGCAACACTGTGCGGTCCCACCTTGCTGTCCTTGTTTCCCGGGGCCCAGAATCGGCGTTCCATGGCATGAACCTGCCCCATTACCACCAGGATGTCCACATTGCCAGGGCCTGTACTTTGGGAGAAGTCTGTGTCCATGTCCTCATCACTCTCCTCACCGCACTGCCGTCAACTACTCTTTCAGATTCTGCATATACTGCTGGATAATGCACGTGGTTAGAACAGTCATAACTGCCACGGTGATCTGAGCAGGCTCCATGCTTGCCGTGGTATGACATCTGTAGGAGAGCAGAGTTGCAGCAGAAGCGGTGGGTGGATGATGATGCTGACAGCAATATGGCACCCGCATGGAAAAAGGTGTGAAACGATTGTCGGCTGTTGCTTTCATGGAGGGAGGAGCAAGGGGAGCAAGCTGGCAGCAGACAGTGCAGTATGACTGCTAGCTGTTACTGTCTCCTGGGTATTCATGGTGCTGCTGGATGGGAGAGCAGCCTGAGGCAGAATGGCCCCCTCAAGGCTTAAACTCACAACCCTGTGTTTAGCAGGCCAATGCTCAAACCACTGAGCTATCCCTCTGCCGCTATTCCAGGCAGGACTGAATCTCCATTAGACAAAACTTATAGAAGAGAATGACCTGAGTCACTCCCATTTGTGTCCAGGCGCCCTGACAGACCTCACCGAGATCTTCCAGGAGTACCCATGTCTGCCCAGGCGCCCGGACCGACCTTACCGAGGCCAGCCAAGAGCACCCAGGAGATGACAAGGATGGCTACCAGTCGTAATGCACCATTTGCTGCCACAAGGCAATGAGCTGCTGCTGTGTAGCAATGCAGTCCCACGTCTGCCAGCACCCGGGAGACGTACAGTGACAGTGAGCTGAGCGGCCTCCATGCTTGCCATGGTATGGCATCTGCATGGGTAACCCAGGTAAAAAGGCGCGAAACAATTGTCTACCGTTGCTTTCACGGAGGGAGGGAGGGCCTGATGACATGTACCCAGAACCACACACAACAATGTTTTTTGCCCCATCAGGCAATGGGATCTCAACTCAGAATTCCAATTGTCGGTGGAGACTGTGGGATAGCTACCCACAGTGCAACGCTCTGGAAGTAGACGCTAGCCTCGGTACTATGAACGCACTCTATCGACTTAATGGTCTTAAGTGGGGACACACACAATCGCCTGTATAAAATCAATTTCTAAAAAATCGACTTCTATAAATTTGACCTAATTTTGTAGTGTAGACATAGCCGTAGGCATTTTAATGCTGAGCATCATGTTGCCTAATTTTTAGGTGCCTAGAAAAGCCACAGGAACAACAGTGCAATTCACAAAGCGGAGCTAGGTGCCTCGGTTCCCTACCTATACAATGAATGGGGAGAGAGAGGCTCCTAAGCATGTGACCTATAAAAGCCAGCTTGTTAGGTGGGGAACTGTCCAAGCTAGCCAGTGTTCTAAACCATCCCTTTCTCAGAGATAAGCACCTAAGTCTAGGTTGCCAGGAGGTGCCTAGGTCTGCTAGTGATCCACAAATGGGAACCCCTCTCCTGTCTTATGCATCTAAGTAGTTTTCTGCAGGAATGAGTAAAGTGCCTGCCTTTCTCCGTGCACAATATCCGGAGAAGGAGGAGGTGGAGGTGCCAGTGCTCACCTGATGTCTAACCACTGCGCTAAAAGTGTACTAACTGGGTTGTGGGCAGGGCCATACCTAGGGGGATGCGGGGCCCAGGGCAGAAGTGACATCACTTCCGGGACCGACTGCACTGGGGAGGGGGAAGGGAGGCTGGGGGAGGCAGTTCCTCCCCAAACAGCCAGGTGTGGCCCTGCCCACACTCCTCCCCCACCCCCACAGGGCCCTGCTTCGGCAGTTCTGCTGGACTCCAGGGGACTGGGGACACACCGCCCACCTTCCCGGGGAGGCTGCGGAGGTGCAACATGCTCTCCCTCCCGGTGCTCTGGGGCTGGGGAGGCTGCAGTGCTGCTGCCGAGCGCTCTCCCTCCTGGTGCTCTGGGGCCCGCGCTCTCCCTTGGGCGAAAGGGGCAGGGCTGGGGATAGCCTCCCCAAGCCAGCGGTTTACCTACTGCCCATGTGGCACCAGCCAATCGTGCCCACCCTCGTGGTCCCCCAAAGCGTGGGGCCTGGAGCAGTCACCCTGATTCACTGTCCCCTCGGGACGGCTCTGGTTGTAGAAGACCCAAATTCAATTCTGCTCTCCCTGGCAGAGTGGGAGAAAGGATTTGAACAGGATTGTCCCACCTTTCAGGAGAGTGTTCTAACCAATGAATTATAGGATATTCTGATTGATAATGAAAGAGTGATTAGAGCAGAGGGACTTGACTGAGAATCTCCTGCTCCCCACGTGGATGTCTGAACCACCACACTACAGAGTTATTCCCACACATTATCTCAGTCACCAAATCACTCTTTCATTACGTATCTAGAGTGCAACAGCTTTAGCAGGAGAGACTGAGGAAACCCCACGTCAGAATATCCCATAGCTCAGTGGTTAAGCACTCTCCTGTTCAGATCCTTTCTCTCCCCTGCCAGGGAGAGGGGAATTGAATCTGGGTCTCTCACATCCAAGATGAGTACTCAAACCGCAGGGCTAAAAGTCATAAGGTGGGCACTGCCACTGCTGCAGCCAGCCTTTGAATGGGGATGTGACATTACCCATGGTACAATCTTGATTTGTATGACATTTGAATGGCTGTGTCCTCTTAATTCTGTAATCTGGGATGCCTTTTACATTGCTTTGCTGTGAGAACAACCACTCCTGGTCTGCTTACAAACAGCCTCCATCATGTAAATTACTGCCAGCTATACTGTGTGAGTGCCACTCTTGAATTATGCTGCAGCCACTATTGAATTACACTTCAGAGCAACAACAGCAAATTCCTAGTCCCAGACTCTCCCCCAGAAATGTGTGATTTGTACTGCCCAGCCATCTTCTGGACAACACAAGCTCATATAAAATCTCTTAGTTTATTAATAGCAAATCATATGCATAAATACTGTTATCTCAAATGGAGTTTCCCAAACACTTCAGTGCAAGCACACTGGTTTAGATAAAACATTAGAACAACTTTACAAACTACAGAAAGATAGATTTTAAGTGATTAAAAGTAATGAGGCATAAAAGTCAGAATTAGTTACAAGAAAATAGAAGTAAATTGCAACTAATGCCCAATTCAAAGCAAAACACCACATGTTTTAGCAGTCTTCCTGGCTGAATCTTTCAATTTGGATCTCTCCCCCAGTCCAAAGCTGTTTCCTTTGTTTTTCAGGTGTTGTAGATGCCGTGGGTAGAGAGAAAGGCAGAATCACTTGAAGCATCTGCTCCCCATTTTTATACTTTCCCCCCTTCTTTGAAAATCATCTCCAGCTGGGGTTGAGAAGACAGAAAGTCTGGGTGGATGGGAACCCCAAGCTGTTTCTTTGTCAAAGTGTAAATGTTTACTCACATCTTCTTTCCTGCCAAAGAATGGCCACTTAAACCAGGTGATGATCCATTTGATTTTGCTGATGCTTGGCTGAGGCATTCGCTAGCCTTTTCTTTCTGGGGAACTGGTGTGTGGCTGCTCCCCCCAGACTTGGAACACATCTAGTAATAATATACAGAGAAACCTTATAACTTTATGTGCATTGTTGCCACCACTTATTTTACCAGGACAATAACAACATAGCATGTTATGAGTTTTCAGATGATACCTCACAAGGCAAACTTTGTACAAGATTTATCATAGTCCTGTAAAAGAGATGAACATGGGGGTACAGTCTGTCACAGGAGCCTGCTCTGGTAGGTGTTCTCAGAGCACGTCTACTGGATCAGGCCTCTTGGGCAAGTTAGGTGGCAAGGCAACACCTGTCTTCCCCTGGTTCATGAAGGGCTTTGGGGCTTAAGCAGGATATAGACTCTAGATGGAGGCAGCAAGGAGCATGCCCAAAAGCAGAAATGTAGGTACCTAGGGATTTTTTTCTTTGAAAAACGTAGCTGCCAAGTGAGTTTAGGCACCTAAAGTGTTCTGTTGGAATTTTGTGGATTGAAGCAGGTGACTTAGGTACCTAGAAATAGGACTTAGGTGCCTAAAGCTGGGTTTAGGAGCTTGGTGGATTCCACTCCTTGTCCTCAGATAGCTGGAGCTTTTTCCAATTGCTCATAATATTTGAGGAGTGATGTGAAAGTAGAGAAAGTCCTTGAGACAGTCAAACCTATGTCCATTAAAATCTTTGAAGAAGAGTACCAGGATCTTGGACTGTATTGGTTTGGACATGGTTAGCAGTGTTAAAGCTATATACCAACACACACCTGATTCTTCCTGTGGGGGCAGTATTTGGTTAGGGATTCTTCCCCTGTAGGGGCTGTGCCTCTTAGGAAATGCTGGGCACAGGGCAATTCCATCCTGACTGATTTGCTTATTTGGAAAGAGAGATTGATATTTCTGCCACCTAACTATCTGCGGTTTTAAATTCCTGCTACCATTTCATTTTATTGAAGTTGCAGCTTATTGCCCTAACATCAACTGTCTCTCACTGGCAATAGAGAGCGTAGCATGCTTAACATGATCTGCCTCACAATAAGAATATGCCTCATACAGTTAGCAAAAAGGTAATTGAATTTGTCTTCTATCTCAAAATAGGGGGGAGAGCTTGGTTTATAATTAGTGACTTGACATCCTTAATAAATTTTTAAAATTAATTTTAACTGATTAATTTTCAAGCTCTTGATAAAACAATTTACATTTCATAAACTGCATTGTCCTAAACAAAATACTATCTTCTGTAATAAAACTGAAAGGATTTGGACACTAGGTTACTTATGTGCTTGATTTTTTGTGTGTCTGAATTATTAATAAGAGATGTAGGGAGTTGTTTTGTTGCAAATTTTTTCATGCAAATAGAGAAATATATTGTTTACTTCATAAAAATACTTCAGATTTAATCCTGCTCTTAGATAGAGATTCCTATCTGGTCATTTTAAATTTCTGTCCATCAACTATTTAGTTCAAAACTCTAAGTACAGAAAATAATTAGAATTATCAACCACATAAAAAGGTATTAAAGCAAGAAAAGTTAGGCCTCAAGCATGGAAGTACTTACTCAGGTTTAAATCAAAAGGACTATAGACACGGATAAAGTTAAGCACACGTGTAAATGTTTCAAAGATCAAGGCCTTAGAGTGGCAATAACTATTGACTGACCCTCTTTAACTCTGTCTGCAGTGTATTTGTATGAACAAATTGGATTGTGGCTGTTCTGTTATAACTGGGTTTATGGAATGGATTTTGAATTGTTCGGTCTATAGACTTTTTTATGCCAAGTGTAGATAGGAGTTGTACACTATTTCAAATGCATTTAGAATTATATTGTAATTTTTTCCCTTGATCCATTATAGTCAGTCAGCATAGGGAATGTTTTCCTTGCACCTTATCTTTAGTACAGGAGTTCTCAAACTGGGGTTCGGGACCCCTCAGGGTGTCACCAGATTACATGGGGAAATTGTAAGCTGTCAGCCTCCACCCCAAACCCCGCTTTGCCGCCCGCATTTATAATGGTGTTAAATATATAAAAAAGTGTTTTTAATTTATAAGGGGGGTCATACTCAGAGGCTTGCTATGTGAAAGGGGTCACCAGTACAAAAGTTTAAGGACCACTGCTTTAGAATCAGAGATAACTGAGAGATAAGCATTATTAAACAAGTTAGAGAAAGAAGGGCTCTGATATGAACAGTACTGCATTATCAGATATATTTATATTTAATTTACATTTACAATTAATATACTGTAAGCAGTGTCAGGATGAGCTCCACCCTGACATCTGGTGGTGAGGTGTAGCAAGTTGTGGAAAAGAACTTCAGGGGCTGATCTCATTTGCATAGGCACACCCACCCTGCCTAGAATGAGACCATAGCTGCCCAAATGGTCACTTTGGCTGCTGTGGGATCCCCAGTGTCTCTGTTATTGGGGCAGGAAGAATAAATTGTTATTACCCTGATTATGGGAACTGTGCTTGGAACTGTACTTGGCCTTTTGTTATGATGGAGGGACTCACCATCAACTAAGTAGCACTCGCTAGGCAAAGGTCATGGGTTCCAAAACTCTGTGAATGGAGAGAGGCTGGGGACAAGTATTAATACTTGGTAGTATGGGTCCCTTGGTTAGGGCTTTACATGCTAATTGTACTGTCTCCTCTCTCTCTACTGTGGAATATCAGAGCTAATTTTGATTTCATTAGAAATCTAGTTACAGGCTGCTGAGCTCACTTTGGGCTGATAGTGCACCAGCACTGAGGCTCCCCTACTACAAGCTGAATTCACCTTAGAGCTGAAATCACTGAGCGTTGTGTTAAGTAGTGGGGGAGCCTGAAGATATATTGTGGAGCAGTTTGCGGGATGGCTGGAGTGCCTTGTGGACAGGCTGGTGGAGCAGTTCATAGGATGGCGGGAGCGGCTGGTGGGACGCGGAGCAGTTCGTGGGACGGCGGGAGCTGCGTGTGGGCCACGGAGCTGAGCGAAGCTATTCGTGGGGCGGCTGGCAGAGCGAAGCAAAGGCCTATGGAGCTGTGGGGCGGTCAGCTTCAGATCATGTAAGGTGCCTCTTACCTCCGCCCCCATCTCCACCCACGTTGGGAGGTAAAGCTCTGTAGATAAACTTTTGAACTCTGGGGCTGCCCTGACCAGGGACAGAGACTTTTGGGTCATTGGACTTTTGGTGATTGGGGGTTGCTGAACACAAGAACCAAAGGGAAAGGGCATGCCCCAATTTGCTTGGGGTGGGTTTTTTTGCTCATGGGTTGTATTATGAATCCTGTTGGTGGTGTTTCCCCAACATAATGCCACATTGTTTCTCTCTGTTATTAAAAGGCTTTTTGCTACACTCAGACTATGTGCTTGCGAGAGGGGAAGTATTGCCTCTTAGAGGCGCCCAGCGGGGGTGGTATATATTTGTCCTAGGTCACTGGGTGGGGGCTCGAGTCGGTTTGCATTGTGCTATTGGAATGGATCCCCTAGATATTGAACCCGGCCCTTGTTGCTGCCAACTCTGACGGGCAGAAGGGTTACATTACATTTGTTTGGCTTTTGGTAGTGATAAAGCTAATGGTAAAGGTGAGAAATAGCTGAAGAAAGGAGTAGGGGATACTCATGAAGGTGAATGAATACACAAGACTTTTTTTATGACAAATGCAAAATGTGAAGCGGCATTTAAGGAAGCACAGAGAAACAAATGATGGCATAAGCTTGGAAGAGGAAACAATAAGAGTGACTGGTTAACTTTAAGGAGAACGGTGGGAACAAGTGAAGTGGAATCTTGCTGAACAGATTAAGGCACTGAAGGAAATGGAAAGGATTTCAGACCAGAAAGAAGAGAAGAACTGAGCTTATTAGAAGATGATTGTCAGAGGCACTTATCCCATGCTGCACTGTCAGTTTGTCAACATGACAGGGAAAATAGATAAGGGATGTGTTTACCTGGGGCTGTGTTTAAAAGCAATGAGAAAAGGAAAGGTAAGCCAAGGAAGGGATGTGGATTTCATCTAGTGGACCCAGTCTTGCTCCCTGAAGTCAGTGGGAGCAGGATGAGGTACATATCTACATATAAATGGCAAAAGGAAAAAGAAGGACCCGAGACTCTGAAGAAAGGTTTAAGAAACTCCTGTATGTGTTGGAAAATAGAAATAAACTGATGCCAGATTTGTTGCTGGATAAGATAAAAAGCTATTGCACTGAGCTGGATTATGGGGCTAAAATAAATGAGGGAATTATTAAGTGGGTCTGTTTGAGGTGGAGGAAGTATGCTATGGGAGAAGGAGTATTCCACATATTAACTGCATCTCTATATAAGTCAGTTGCTAATACTGAGCCTTAAGTAATATTTATTAGATGATATGCATTAGTGATTGGCAAGCCTCAGAAGGTTTAGCAGTTTAGTTTGAATAGTCATCCACAAGTGCAAGGTCAATTGGGTTAAAAAAAAAAAAAAAAAAAGCTCCGCCACAGCAACCAGCCCTCAGGACTGTTAAAGACTCTGTACCACCTTGTTCCACTTCCCCATATAAACTACACCAGATAAACTTTCCCCTTGCACTCCTTACTCACTCAATATGTTTTAGTTTAGAGAAAGGGATGAGGGTTTAAATTAGGTTTTTATATTCAAGAACTACTTTGCTTATTTCTAACTGGAATGGTATGTCTGAAAGTGCAACATATGAGCGAAAAAAGAGAGAGAAGTAAGGGCAAGTTGCCAAGATTTTTGTCTTCAGCGTCCACTCTCCTCACACAGAACAATCTGCCTGAGCACTTTCAGTGATCTCAGCACTTTTAATCAGATCCCTCCCTTTTATCATCCCACTTGAGGTCCCAAACATTGACTATTCAGTTCGTCAGGAATACCTCCTGCAGGAAACAAGTCTTTCTTTCTGGTACAAATCTTAACTCAAATGGCTCTTTTCTCATATCTAATTAAGGTTTTATGTCTTCCTTTTACTATTTCCACTGCAACACACTTTCCCTCTTCTTCTATTTTCTCACACTTAGCTTTCTTGTTTACAGGATAGTCTTTAGGGCCCCCCTATACCCTTAATCTCTCTTCCCCAAATGCCAAGCAGTATACACAGAAGCCACAATTCCATACAGAAATTAGGGAATGTCCCACATATTTGGAGCCCCTTTTAGCTATCTCATCTTTAGATATTACTTCTGAGCACAATTAACAATTCTACACCTCAGGTCCTTCTATCTGACCATATTCATTTATCTCCTGGCTCTTCCACAAATTTCTGTTATTGAATGCTTTGAAAATGGAAGCAATCCTCCCCACTATAAAGTTCTCATCTCCCAGGGGCCTCAATAATTACTTTTACCTCATATACAAACTTGGGTCCTAAGACTGGAATTCTTATTCTTTTTACTCCAGGCTTTGTTTGTTTTGCCTTTCCAGTCTTCTTTGTCTGCATACAGTAACGGCCTTTCCCTGCCACTGGAACATTGCTAATAAATGTATCTTGCTTAGGGACACAAATCTGATATCGACTCAGTTTTTACTTGGGCAAACTCCCTCTCGCTTCAGTAGGAGTTTGCCTGGCTGAAGCTAAGTAAAAAGTGAGTAGCTCAAAATTTCATCCTTTGACTCCACCTGTGCTGAAATTGTTGTTCATGTCTTGATCTTGTGCTAGCATAGTAACTCCTCTTGTTACAGTCTAATTCCTCAAATGCTTACTTTCAGGGTTTTAATAAGTTTGTTGCCACACTGCAATCACCAAGGGAAGCAGGACCATACCACAGATGTCCTTCATGATCATCTTCAGCTTCCATTTTAACCCTGAATCCAGTTCAAAACTGTTTTATTAATTTTCAAAACTCTATGGGCCCTCTTATTTCTCTCTCTCATCCTCCTGGCAACAAACTTCCCTCCCCCGCCACTGCACTTGTCCTCTCTATTCTCTTTCCCACATTGTCTATGGAGGAAGGTTGACTAAACTGCCCCACTTATCTGGAACCTTTTAACAAATTATTAAATGTTCATTTTGAGTCACTTCTTTTGAAGTATCATCACTAAACTTTAGTTTCTTGTTAGTTTACAGATTGTCCCATTATGCAATACAGCAAGGACGCCATGTATAACATATTTTCTTTATTGTTTTATGGTGATCTAAATTGGTGAGCTCTTTTCTACTGAGTCCCATGTCAACAGAAACTCAGTTAGGGTAAGCGAACTGGTGTAAGCGAACAAGATACTATATAGCTTCTCACAACAAAATTCACTCTGAGGAATAAAGATAAATATGGCAATAATGGTTTGTTCTGTGTGTCTGGTCAGATTCCTAAATTGACAATCAGCACCTCTGTATTTGGAGCACCTCATTCCACTCAGACAGGGTCTTAAACAGATATTATGCAGTTCTCAAGCTCGTGAGTGTTTGGGCATCCTCTCCAAATTTCCAGTATGAATGAAAATATACATAATACAGTACTTCAAAGCCCTCCCGCCTACCAGCTGGAGAGTGGCCATGTCCTTGGGTTTGCCAGGTAAGTATTTTTAAGCTAAAAAAAAAGAGTCCTATGGAGAAAAGGTAGCAGAAGGAGATATTAAAAGAATACACTTTCCTTAAAAGAAAAGAAAGTACAGCACAGAATGTAATTTGGTTTCTATGCAAATAAAATGAACATGAAAAACAACAACAGAAATGCAAAGAGATTCAACTTGTTTAAAAAGAAATGTAATGTAATTGGGTATAGGTACTAGTTAAATCAGGAAATGGACTTTAACTGTAGTTTTCTTTATGAGGAGATAAAGTAATTAGGAGGATGTTGAAAGGGAAGGTTATATACATCAAAATTACTGTGGTAAGAAATGTACTTTTTACAAAATCCTTCCCTTAGATGATCCTGCCCTTATTTCTGCAGGGTATGATGGGAGAGAATAGTGTTAAAGAAGCAGCATGAGCCAAAGGACCACACTGGAGGCAGCTTGCACCCACAATGGCTCAGAATGGAGGGGAAAGGCATGGTTGCATGCATCTTAATACTGTTCCAAAATGAAACAATGTGTTAGTATATGCAATATATGCAGTGCTTGAGAAACTGACTAAAGCCCCAATCTTGTAAGGAGCTCTATGACTCACACAGAGCTCCCAATGAAGTCAAGGGGTCTATGAAGGCAAAGGGGTTCACCCACACAGAGTTCCTTGCAAGATAGGGGCATAAGTTTCTAACTGTCAAGTCATGGCCTTTTGGGCCCTGGCAGATACAAAAGCAGGGCTGTTTTTCTTGTCATCAACTACTACATTGCAATACCACCCAGCCACTGCACAGATGCACTAGAGAAGCAAGATGTTCCTTGGACTGTTTTGCCCCCTAGCAGATCTGTGCAACACACGGTAGGATTTGGTCTACACAGGGTAGAAATCTTCTCACCAGAAATGACAGAAAGTTAGTGTTTGGTCCAGTATTTACAGAAAGTTAATGTTGATCTCTCCAGTGAGAGGAGAAAGCAAACTTGTAGCTGTGTCTGGAGATAAAAAAGGCCTGTAAAAAGCTTAGCACATAAATCCAAAAGAATTTCAATTATACTTCTATAAGTAGTAGAATAAAAATTCTAGCACAACCAAAAAATGTGTATACAATTCTGGCAGTACTATAGAACTGTGAATATCAGCTGTGTTTTGTTAAATAACTTGTTGAACAATAAGTAAGATCAGAGGCCATTCTGGATGTTGTCCAAGGCAGGAGACCTAGCAGAACAAGTAAGATATGAGCTGATGGAATCTTAAAAATGATTAATCATAATAAATCTGATTTAAGATTGCTATAAAGATGTGTTCAGAATGGATGGCATAAAAGAGTATTGGGAGTGGTCTTTAAGGAAATATGACAAACTGATACACTCATTGAGCAAATTCCTTGATAAGGATGCTGTAACTACAACAGGCTGTAATCTCGCCAAAGTGTTCTGGCAATAATCATAAATAATTTTTGAGTGGTTTGCTATGAATAGAATGAAAATGTGAAATTATAGCTTTAATCTGTACCTTTTCAGAATGGATGATTTAACATAATTAAAAATATTAAACCCCTCATCTGTCACTGGTCTAGCCTGTTTCTCCTTCACCTCATTTCTAGTCTCTCAGAATGGCAGGTTTGTTTTTTAAACGCTCTACATTACAGTCACAGCCTATAAAAACTTACCAATTGTACATAAAACTTAAATCAATACTGTTGACCCTCTGGCCCACGTCTTTAGCCAATAATGGGAGCATTTCAGGATTGTGTCCTTTAGGAGGAGAAATCAGTTACACAAATTGTATATGTTCTTTCATGTTATCTTGTTTATTTGCAAAGAATGTATAACAAAGTCCTGTTTCCCTGAACACAGTAAAAACAAACATCAGCAGGCAGTTTCCTTGATCAGAAATCCTCAGGTGTGTTACTTCAATGAGTCCTGTCCCTTTCAACTCTTCTGTAGGCTTTCTGCTGGCATTTTTCTGCCTCTAACACACATAGGCTTTAAAACCAATATCCTAGCCCAAGGGCTTTTAATCAGGGAAACCCCTGATAATCTGCCTACCCTAGCTCTGGCCAGGTCATGTGGCTCAGTGCTTCAGGTGGCGGTTTCCATTTGGCTGTAGCTCTTTTGACTGCATAAAGAGGTTAATTGATCCTTCCACTGAGCCTGAAGGAGGGTGCTTAACACACCCACTGACTTTAACGAGGTCTGTGATTGTCTTTGGATCATGTACATGCCTTCCCACTCCCCTGGTGGCAACCATAAGCAGCTCTGAGCACAACAGTATGGTAAATTCATCATCTATGCATTGTGAGTCCCTATAATTACCATGCAAAATACTTTGGCCACTGCTCACACTGAGGTTATCCAACTTGAAATACTTGTTTAATTATCTCAGGTAACTGGCAAGTTTTTAAGTTCCCTCACTGAATAAGATAATTGTATACAGTACTATTTTACAATTATTTTCTAATTAGAATTGAACAATTGTGTTTATTGTTGTACTGTGATCTCTCACAAGCTAACAGGTCCGTTTGGGACAAGTTTGGATGGGAGACTTCTAAGCTGCACAGGGGTGCTGTATCAAGCAGTTTATTGTGAGTCAGTAGTGACCCAAAGCAAAATAGTCTAGAAAGCACTTGGCTACTGGAGAGGTTCCCTTTCAAATCAAGGGTAAAACCCAGTCTGTAATAATAATGGGTCAAATCCAGAATTCCTTCCTCAACAGAATTTTTCATGAGTAAAAACTTGAGTATTTGGCCAGTGAATAATAAAACCTTTCACTTGTATGGAGGCTTTAGTCATAGAATCTCATTGAAATGAATGAGAGTACACAGGGAGTAAGTACTACTCAAAATGAGTAAGAGTGGCACAGACACTAGTTAGTGCCACCTTTTTAAGGTAAGTGAACACACTCATACAGGTAGTCCCATTGAATTTAGTGGAACTAACAGAGAGAGTAAACACTCAATCACATGAGTAAGGGCTCCATAATCTAGTCCTAAGTAATTAAGTATTTATGGCACTCCTCATGTGTAGGATATTTAGTCCTTGTGAAATTTCATTGTGAGTAATAATTCTGCCTACTTAATTTTCCCTGAATTTTTAGTTGGAGCCTCAAGTTAAGCAGAGAAATACCCATCTCTAAGGTTTCAGGCTTAGTTACAGGGAAATTCCCTCTCCCCCCTCCCCCAAATATAGCCAAAATAGAACTAAAATCATTTGCACACCACTCTTTAAACAACACAGATTTATAAACAGAGTAGCTTTTCCGTCTCTGGACTCTCCTAGGTCTGATTCAACTCCTAGCTGGCTACTGTTCCCACAAGACAAATCTTTTCTTTTTTTCAAGATTCTGAGGCTGCCTGTTATTACCTCAGGTTCAGAGGATAAAGCTCATGCTTTCCTGTAGCTACCCTTAGCTCAGGAAGGACTCTTGAAAATGTGGTCCAGAACTACTGGATTTTAACCTCCAAATCACCAGGCAGTTGCACAAAAGGCTAATATTCTGGAGTGTACTAATGGGATGTTGTATGACAGACACAGGAGGTAATTGTCCCACTCTGCTCAGCGCTTGTGAGGCCTCAGCTTTAGTTCTGTGTACAATTCTGGGCTCCCCGCTTGAAGAAAGATGTGGACAAATTGGAGAGAGTTCAGAGGAGAGTAACAAAATTGATAAAAGGTTTAGAAAACCTGACTTATGAGGAAAGGTTAAAAAAACCTGGCATGTTTAGTCTTGAGAAAAGAAGACAGAGGGGACCTGGTTGTCTTCAAATATGTAAAGGGCTGTTATAAAGAGGTTGGTGATGAGTTGTTCTCCCTGTCCACTGAAGGTAGCGCAAGAAGTAATGGGCTTAATCTGCAGCAAGGGAGATTTAGGTTAGACATCAGGAAAAAACTTTAACTGTAAGAATAGTAAAACTCTGGATTAGGGTTCCCAGGGAAGTTGTGGAATCCCCATCATTTGAAGTTTTTAAGAACAGGCTGGATGAACACTTGTCAGGGATGGTATAGGTTTACTTGGTTCTGCCTTAGTACAATGGGCTGGACTTGATGAGTTCTCGAGATCCCTTCCAGCCCTACAATTCTGTGATTCTTTCATTCTGTGCTTCTCAGTGGTTTAGTAGCACCTTCCAAGCATCTCTGAGTTAAGACACACAAACCATTTGTAGAGAGGAGTGGAGTGATTTTCTTTGCTACCCATAAAGGAGAGAAACTTTTTTTAAAAAATGAAAGCTTAGGAGGTGGATTCTAGAGCACAATTCTGTAGGAGAGAGAGTACAGTCTATATCAAATTATATGGCTGAAGAACTTCAGAAAACTTACGACCCTGATAAAAAGCATCCATTACAAACTCATTTTTAAACTATCATGTGTGGCCCCTCTGAATTAAATAACTTTTGAGGCTGCAGCCAGGGTACAAAATTTTGAATGACAACCTTTAATATGAGAAATCCAGCATCTCTATGCTCATTCATAAGGAAAACATTTCAACCCCAGGTACAAAATGATCCACCTGCTGTAGTCGTTCTCTCCCAAAGTGATTGTTAATGTCTTCATCACATTTCTCTTGGTTGCAGAAAAATTAGTTATTTAGGTTTCCCCTAAAGATGCATCTCGTTGTTTTACTCTATTTCCGTAAGGAAAGAAAGGAGAAGAAATTTCAGTACAGGTGGAAGCTAAACTTTAATTTTTCTAGAATTAAAGCTGTATTCAATGAACAGCAGTCAATAATAGTGGCTCCCTCTTCTATACATTTTCAATATATTAAGATTGCCTCTGCTTACTGAAGGTCACTCAAAAAAAAGATTTCTTTGTAAGTAGTTTCCTATAACAGCATTTCACTATCTATTGTTCTTTCAGAAATAAGATACAGAGTCCCCTTGGATAAATTAGTGGCTGTGTCCAATGATGAGAAAATTGAAAGGGCTACACAATTCTCAAAGCAAACCCCCAGAAGCATTGAAAATGAACAGCCAAAATTGTGCTTTTCTTTCTGTACCCAAAACTCCAGGGGAGTTTGTGGTGCACAAAAAATGCAATATTAAAGCACTGTCTGTTTACAGTTCCTTGATTTATTTGCTTTTTGAAAGATCTGAACAAAGTCATTGAGAAATAAGTGATTATCAAGGAGTTTTGTGATACGTTGTCAGGGTGTATTCTGCAGAAATGATGGATTTGATGTATAGTCAAACATACTTCAATAAAGAAATCCTTTCTGTCTTGTATCATCTTATTGTAGAATCTTAGTAAAATGCAATGGGGAACAGCTCTCTTGTCAAGGTGGTTTCTGCATTTGTTTTTATATAATGAATTAGGAACCTCCTAAGCAATTAAATAATGGAACAATTTCCTGTGTCATGAGAATGTCCAAAATATATTTCTCCCAGAAAAATTAGATTTAAAATGATGACACAAGTGCTATACCTTTAAAAAAAGCCTAAAATTAGATTTTCTGATGGGAAACACTCTTCTACTATAACCCATGCCCTGTTGGTGCTCAAATGGTCTCCTGATCCTAGAAGATCCTTCCCTGCATTGGGAACTAGGCAGACAGGGACATTGGGTCTCCCTACTAGTTCCCCAAAACACAGAATTATTCCACTTGCCATTCCCCCAACACAGTAGAAACTCTGAAACATGTTTCCTTCTCTAATAGATAGCGTGAAAGGAAATCTCATCAACAAATGTCCTCAACAGTCACAGCACTGCAGTGAACAACCATTTATGGTCAGCATACTTTCTGAACAATCAAACAAACACAAAATGCCAGTAAATAGACCTTCATCATAACTTTGACATAATTGACTCAGGCCAGCTTATAATTGGTCTGTAGGGTCATAACCTCCTTATCCCAGCAAATTTCAATTAAAATATCACTTCCTTTCTTGTAGCCGTACTTCTGCAGCTAGGGCCTACTCCAAAGCTCTCTGAAGTCAATGAGAACCTTTGGCTTAGGGAGTTTTGGAGGCACTTGGGAAAAGAAGGTTCAGCATGCTCAGCGCACAAAGGCATTCTAAATAATGAATACATTGATGCAGAACTTTGCTTGAGTTGCTGTGTGCATAGATTGAATACAGAAATATTACTGAACATATTTTCCATAAACTCTCCCATGTACTAGCTCATTTAGGCAGTATATAGTGAGGCAGAAATAATTTCAATAACTGGATCTACAAATTGTATAACTTTTCTTTGAGTGCTTTAGAAAAAGTATCAGCCTGGCAGCTAGCCTGAAGAATATTGACATGGGCTTGAACTGACCTGATTGAGCTCTTCTTACAGGATTTGTCTACAAAATGGTCCTGAAATAATGAAGACTCCATTGTGCCTTTAAGTCACTGACAATGGTCAGGGGTGGTGCAAAGGTGCACCACCTCAGCGGAGCTCCTGGGCTTCTGGCAAGTGCTGTTTTTCTAGGAACTCAAGAGGAGCATGGCCCCTGTACCACTCTTTTAAGGATGTATGCCAGCTCCCTTAAATAGATTGTGTATGTAGGGTGTGGATGACATTAATCCACTCCTTCAGCCACGGTGGAGAGGTTAGCACTAGCATCAGCATCTGTAGTCATGCCTCAGCCAAGCTTAGAGAGATGGCTAAAAGGAGCTGATGAGGGGTGGGGAGGTTGTGATGTGTGGCTATTCCCAATCACCCACGTTCAGAGGAGGGCATGAATGTAGAGGCAGATGAATCCCTACCTCACTCCCTACCTAGCTGTTCACATCAGCTCTTAACACCTAGTAAATGATAACCGCTGCCTTGAAAAGGCTACTGTCTCAATAGAGAAGATGACAAAGGGTAGGAGAAAGGAAATATCTTCACTTTAGTGATGGGGAACTGTGTTGTAGAGAGATTGTGATTTGCCCAAGGTTTTATATAAAGCATGTGACAGAGCTAGGATTTGAACCTTGACTTCCTGAGTACAAATCAAGTGCCTTAGCCACTTTTCCTCTAACTTTTTAAACATCATGGGACAGGCCAGTGGGAATTGCATGCAAAGTTTCTCTATGGATATTACAGCCCTCTAAGAGCTATGCTATAGCAAGAGAATTGAAAAATAGCATTAGCATAACCATGCATGCCACCTTAAACTATCCTTAATGTGATTTAGCTGTACCCATCTTATGACTTGAGATAAATACACATTCATTGGTGTTCTCTTCATGCTTTGGAAGACCAGGTGTTTTGTTTAAATACGGATGGTTTAGACACCTGGGAACTTGTGGCGAGACAAACTGCATCTGAGTTTAGGAATTAGCAATGGGCAAGAGCCAGCCAGTAGTCAGGCGGCGAGCTGAGGCAGTTTCATATTCAAGGACATTTGGAAATGAAAGGTGGAGGACAGGAAGCTCTGATCTTAACTGCCTTTTTTCCAGCAAAAGCTTAAATGTAATTCCTGCACACAAGAACTGGCAGTTTTAAGGGGAGATCTATAGTGCAGTGCCACAGGGAAAACAATCTTTAACTGAGTTAGAAGGGAAATCTAGGATATTGCTTTGACAGTGCCAGCCACCAGGATTTGGTGTTTGTAACTAAAAATTTGCACAGATTTTAGCATTGAAACAGCAAAAACACAAAGATTGTTTTTTTTTTAAAAACATGTTTTTAAAACCATATTTCATCTTGTGTTTGAGGCAATCACAGTAAATTCCAGCTCATTCGTATGACGTTTTCTGCACAGATTGGTAAAGTTATTCAGCATTACAAGGCCTAAATGACTTAGATGGCTAAGTCCTGTTTTCAAAAGTGATTTAGACACCTAGGAGCCTAAATCTCATTAAGTCAATGCACTTAGGAGCTTAAGTCACTTTTAAAAAATGAAACTTAGGATCCTACATCAGTTAGGTGTTGCATTGCTGAGCAGAGCACCATCTAAGTCATACAGGCCCTTTAAAAATCCAGACCTTAATTTTACTATGGACTAGAACATTGTTCCCTTTCTATTTATGTAGTTTTTAAACTTTTTATTAAGACAAGGTTACAATTAACATATTACATCATATTACCTATTCAGGGTGGTTGGGCTAGAGCTCAAAATAGCTTTGTATGCTGGTGTCTTGTGATATTTGCAGGATACAGAAGACTCCTTAACAATTATAGAACAAGTGACTCTGAAATTTGGGTGGTATCAGGCTCCAAAATAAACTACAATAAATCTGAAAATTTAGGAGTTATATTCCTGAAAGGGTCAAAACAAACCATTGTCAGCTGCATTAATTGAAATGGGTCTAGGAATCTTTAAAATATTTAGGAATAAATATTGTGGCGAAAGATAAAAATCTTTAAGGCAAATTACCCTCCAGTGTGGAATAAAATAAAAGCTTTGGAAGAATGGAAGAAATTTGAAATTTCTTGGCTAGGTTGAGGAGACTCAGTAAACATGCATATCCTCCTGAAGTTGTTATTTTTCTTTCAGTGCATCCCTATTGGTATTCCTGACATGACATTAAAAACGTGGCAGGAGGAACTGTGAAAATTCATGTGGCAACATTAAAGTCAAAGGGTGAGTTCTAAAATTCTGTTTAAGTCTACAAAGGGCTAGCTTTCCCTGATTTGGCTTATTCTTTTAAGTAGGATACATAATAATAGGTGATCAACTGGGTTAACAATAGGCCATCCAAATACTGGGTAAAACTAGAACAGGACTGGAACTCAGATATAGCTATTTATAGTAAGGTTGGGTTAAAGAAATTTAGGTCACCAAAAATAAAAAGTCAACCATTCATCCAGACCATCTTACTTTGGAAAAATATTCATAATTCCTGTTGTCGAGGCCCTCTCCCTTAGTTACCTTTCAATTTTTAAAAATGTGTTATTTTAGTCATTAATATTAATATTCTATTTTAGGGGCTTAGAGAAAAAGATATATTTCATCCATAATTATCTACTAACATGGTCAGTTATGACTGATCCCTTTATTAAAGTTGTTTTAATTTACTTTATTAGTTAATTATCATTTATATTAATACAAAATACTATTCAGAATCAAGCTAATACACAGTTGATATGGGACTCCTAGCTTTTTATTACATGACTTTATGCATTTTAATACTTGGCTGTATTGATGTATTCACACACCCACATTTTATAATTAACTTAAGTAGCAAGCAGTAGAGAAGTGGACAACAGAGAATGGACTAAAATAATGATTTTCTAACATTGCTGATGTTCACTGGCATAAACAACTGATACAAACTGCATGAAAATAAATTATCTGTTTTGTCTCTTTTATAGCACTGACAGACTATCAATATTCACAGATTTTGCTTTACGTGCAAAACTTTTTGCACTACTCCGGTGGCTGACTCTGCTTCTGGCTAACCTACGGGCAGAACCTCTGAACATGGAAACAGTTACACTGGATTAGTACAGTGCACATTTTTCCTCAGACATGATGGATACCATGAAAGCTTTTTTTCCCTATCTTCATGCCAGAATCCTGTAACTGGGACAGTGTGAGAGTGTCACTTTGATACACAGGTATAAGGAGATTTCCCCCAGCCCCCTACCACTCCCCCCGTAGACATCTGGTTTGGCAAATATTTGTGTTGACTCTACTTTATATTTCTTCACTTCATGAAGATACTAGACCAACCCTATGGAATGTACTGTATTAAGACAGAATGAAAACAAACTGAAAATTGCACTTGACTCACCACCTTTGAAATTCACGTGGCACCACTCTAATACCTTCTTCAGTCATGGGTAGAGTTAATTTCCCATGCCTCTTTATTTAGCCCCTCTGATAAGTCTGCCAGAAAGGGTCTCCATCGTAATGATGATGCTTTAATGTGAACATCACTGCACCGGGAACAAGATTTTGGGGGAGAAGAGTAGGGAACTAGACCGTGATCACACATTCAATTCAGAGTCCACAGAATAGACGTAATCTCAGAATGTGATATATGCCATCATGTGCCAACAATGCCCCTCTGCCATGTACATTAGCCAAACCGGACAGTCTCTACGCAAAAGAATAAATGGACACAAATCTGACATCAGGAATTATAACATTCAAAACCAGTAGGAGAACACTTCAATCTCCCTGGTCACTCAATAACAGACCCAAAAGTGGCAATTCAACATCAACAAAAACAAAACTTCAAAAACAGACTCCAGTGAGAAACCGCAGAACTGGAATTAATTTGCAAACAGGACATCATCAAATTAGGCCTGAATAAAGACTGGGAGTGGATGGATCATTACAAATACTAATTTCGCCCTTCTGTTACTCACACCTTCTTGTCAACTGTTTGAAATGGGCCACCCTCATTACCACTACAAAAAGTGATTTTTCCTCCCTTGGTATTTGACTGTTAATTGAATTGTCTTGTTAGCACTGACCCCCAACTTGGTAAGGCAACTCCCATATTTTCATATACTGTGTATATATACCTGCTACTGTATTTTCCACTCCATGCATCTGATGAAGTGGGTTTTAGCCCACAAAAGCTTATGCCCAAATAAATTTGTTAGTCTCTAAGGTGCCACAAGGATTCCTTGTTTTTTTTTGCTGCTATAGACTAACACGGCTACCACTCTGAAACCTGTCAGAATGTTTGTTATTCACTTGCAACCTGATCCACGTGTGAACTAGTGATACAGAGGTGAAACACTCCATATCCCATTTCTTATCCCCTGAATTATCCAGCCCCCACTCCCCCAACCAGTAGAACACCTAGTAGTGTTGCTATCACTTTTCCCTCCATAGATGCAACCTTATCATGTCTTAATATGCTAATATGTCCTGGGACACAAAGTAGCAAGCTACCCAGTTTGAACCATTATCACGTTCAGATTCCCAGCCACAGAGACATTTCTGTCGGTACCCATTGTCACTGCCTCTACTTCGAACTTTATCAATGTCCCTGTGCATAAGCAAGGACATATCTTGGACCTTTTGCTCTTATATGGTTTACAGCCAATGTAAATGTTAAGGATATGACTTAGGGGCAAACTAATAATCTCTATTATTCTTTCTGCAGAACCATCTTTGGACTCATTTAAAGTGGACAATAAAGTGCTTTATAACAATGTACAATATATGTAATTATTCCACTTATATCCTAACTGGTTCAAATTTTCTGTTTCCTAATTTCCTAGCAATTGAGGATATAAAGACTGCAGATAATGAACCAAATCCTGATCCTATTAAACTGAATGATAAATTTCTCCTTGCCATTCATGTGTAACATGATTTGGCCCTATAGGTCTGAGCATTAGTGAAGAGCATTGCACAATAAGTTATTTGGGAACAATTTCCATTGACTTACATGGATATCTTCCTCTCCAGGAACCTCCATCTGTTAGTCTTTTTGTAGATTGAGAGATACTTGGGGCAGAGACCATGCCTCCTTGTCAGCATGGAAAGCATGAAGCATGTTGTGGATCCCCAGGAGATTTGTAAAGGTACAAAGAGCCATTATGAGCCCAACTCTCATTGAACCATTGGAAATCTCACCCACCCACCCCACTAACAAATAATAAGTGACAACAAACAAGCTATGGAGTCAGATGTGGATAACTGCTTCTCAGCTGTCAGTACTGGCAGTAAAAAAAAGTCTCGGAATCATGTTTAAAGCATCATATTGTTTGGTTGTTTTTCTTAAGGGCAGAGGAGAGACATATTGATTACTTTTCTTGTTGTACAGAAGTTGTGTTTTTCTTTAAGAAAGGTGAAGATCCAGACCATCAGAAAGTCTCTATCCCTTCCTTTCTCTTGTGTGATGAGCATCTAGATGAGGCAATGGAGTCCTGTACTGAAGTTTCAGATTTTAATGCTTTCTTTTAAAGTAAGGCCAGGGAATTAGTCCAGAAATAAAAGCCTACAGTCTGTTCTCTCTATCTCAGGCCCACAAGTGTCCTTCAACCATATGCCAGTTCTGTACTTATTTCCAAGTATTACTCACACTATTAATTTTTAAGTCTGTGCTGTCATAATTCCAAACCACTTAACCTATTGTAAGCCCACTTCTTAATAAAGGATGCATAAAAGCACGATCAAGTTTTCCATTGACTAGTGTGTATTATATTGCTAAAATATTTGATTGTTTCAGATTAACAGTTGTATTGAATTTACACGTTACCATCACTCAGTCTGGTTTCAAACACACTGTAAACACTGATCAAGATAACAAGCAAATTTGTTTCTGCACATTGATGATGGTATGTCATTGACTTTAGTGGTGCTGGGCAGAACTGTATTTGACGCAGTTAATCACATTGAGTTGTTTGCAATCATGTATTGATTTGATAAGACCTACTGTATGACTGGCTGGTTTTGATCTGTCCCCTCTGATTGCCTGCACTCTGTTGCTCCTTGTCCTATCACAGCCGGCTGTCTTGGGCCCAGTTTTTTGTTACTAATCTAGGTGAGCTAATGATGTTGACAAGTGTTCAGCTAGTGAGGCTCTCACTGGAAGTCTAGGTAGTTCTGATTCATTCAATCAGCCAATGGAAATTTGTCAATTCACTACACTGGGACCTGAACCAGATACTACACTGTATTGATATTTCTGATATTCACAGTAATATATACACGGTCAGAGTGCTCCCCAATTTCTAGAGGCCATGATGCTTCCTAATGGAAGTAGAAATATCAAAAAAATTTCATGCACAGCAGTAGTCAAAAGTACACTTGCAACCCCCCACCCCACAAAATAAATTCTGTAGCTAAACGTGTACCTTCTTTAAACATGGTCTGGATGAAGAATCAAGAGAACAGGCATTTAAATAGAATCTAAGTTTTAACACACAAGGATTGTTTAGTGACGTACACCAATAGTGTCCTGTGGCTGGAGTCCAGCCACCCTGCATCTATTTCTCAGGTCTTTCAACTGAAGCCAGACACTCAGCACCTTGTGTTCATATGTTTCACAGTGTTGAGCACTTGTCCTCTTACCTTGCATCCTCACATTATTTCCTTCACCGAAGTACAGATATAGTTATGTCTATTTTCTGTTCGGTCTCGTTGATGGAGGTGTATTCCTCCACCTTTTGGCTAGGTTAAGTACTGCTCAGGAGGATGCCCTCACTCCTGAGATGTTGTAAAGCAGCTGTGAGGATTTGAATACTGAAAATACATTTTTGGTGCCCCAGCAGAAGTGGGAGGCATTCAATTTTTTTGGAGGGTGATACAAGTCTGTGGTGTGTTAAATGTGGCATAATCTCTTAAAAATGGATGGTACCAAGGGAACAAAAAAAAAAAAAACCTTGTGCCCCAGAAGGAGGGATGGAAGAAACCCAATAATAAAAGGGAAAACAATTTCAGCCAGTTAATATTCTACAGAAAAGAATCAAATATCATTACTAAGCTGTTTACATGTGTAGTATTATAATAAACAAAATGAAATGCATAGCACATCCTAATTGCATACAGAGAGAACATTAGTAATAGAAGCAGATTTTTTTTTAAATAATTCTGAGAAGCATTTAAAGGCAATAGTCACCAGTGAAGCTCATCGGGCATATATTTCATGCAAGACAAGGATTCAGTCTTGTCCTTGTCTAGTCTTGAAAAAGCACATTGGGTGAAATCTGCCTTCTGATTTATACATGTAGTGGGTCCCTCTTATAGCACTTCCTTACCAGAGACCCCATGGCAGTCTTGTGTGTGTGGAGCAGGAGCCGCTCAGACTCAGCATCCCTGCTGGTCTTCCACCGCTCCAGCACCTTTCAGGCAGTTGCAGATCTTGTAGGGAGGGCAAAAGGGTACCGCCCCACCAAAGGAACAAGTGTAGACTTTTTTTTAAAGGGGGCGTGTGTGTGTACATCTCAGAGGTCTAACACAGCAGATCCCTAGTGGCCCTGGGGTAGTCTTCCTCGCTCCTGTGGCACACACGCAGTAATGATTTGCAATATTTGACTCATCAGCGTGGCACGCTGATTTCAGTGAGTTGTGGGGTGCTGGATTCACCACCCAAGCCACAGGCTGTGGTGCCTGTAGAATCCTGGAACATGTTCTGCTCTAACTGTCCCAAGTCGACCCTGCTGGCTCACTCTAACAGGTACCTAGAGCACACCAGCATGGGGAAGTTAGAGCCCAGCATGCGAGAGCTCTCTACAGTCATCACAGTCCATGGCTTCCCCCAGGAGCAAAAGAACAAAACTCAGCAGTAGGAGCAGTGCAGTAGCCAGGTCCCAGAGTGATTCTCCATAAGCAGCTCAACAGCAACTCAGGGAGGAAAAACTCCAGGAAGTAGAGACCACCACGGAGCAAATGGGGGCTTGACTCTCCTGCCGCATCCAACAGTCTCTGCCACTTTTGGTGCTACTTCTGCCACTTGAAACAGTAGTTTGAGTCCCCACCTGCCCCAAAGCTCACCAGCCACCACTGCTTCTAGGTTACAGTGACTTAGCCCTCCAGCTAGGTCACTTACAGTTCTTCTCTTGTAGGGCACTCAAAGGCCAAAACAAGCATGAAGCAACATAAAACAAACTCTCCCCTTTCCTCTGGGAATTCTGGTTGGCGTTAGTCTTCCCCAGGCCCCAGCCAACCTTATGATCCCAAATGAGAGCTCCTGCACTCTCTTACTCCCCACCACAGGTCTTCTTTTTAAGCCCCTCCCTGAAAGCCTGCCTCATGGTCCAGCTGTCACAATTTGGGCTAATTGGGCCTTCAGTAGCCTATTAATCCCTTCCTGCCTGGTGTACTCCATTACCTTTCATTACTACTGTAGTATAATAATGCCTTTAGTTTCCCCTGACATGTGAGCTGTCATGGACGCTCTGTGTAATTGAATTTTTTTCCAGGCACCACTGTATAGTAACTGATTAGCTAAGAAATTTCCCCAAAACATTTTTTATTACATGCACATTTATGGACGAGGTCACAAATCATTCATGATTCCATGTCCTTCATTTCTCATCTCTGCATTGCTGCAGATTGTCGCTATCGATAATGAGATGATCAAGACTCAGGATGGTCAAGAAACAGGTCAAGCTTTGGGGCTTAGTCTGTATGGTCACTATTGCATCTCAGTAATTCAGCATTCAATTAAAATGAAACGTTTTGCAGCCAGTACTTGCTGTAATTTGAAGTTGCTGCCCTATTGAATATTTCCTGCACAGGATTCTGTAGAAGCTCATAAAATCTAAGTTTTGGGTGTTTTTTTTCCCTGAGGCTATTTGAATTCAAGCTTTCCTAAATTGCTTTGTGCCAATTAGCGATTGTGTATAAAGGAAAAGTCAACAAAAGTTTGAGCAACAGTTTAGATCTGGAAGCCTGTTTGAGTGAAAGAGAACATTTTCAACTAGAGGGGATATTGTCCTTCAGTTTCTGCTGTTTCTGTGCTCTGTTGAAAAGCTGCTATAGTCCTCCCCTAGATGTGGTTATATTCCAGTTGTGAGTGAAGAGCTTTCTATCTATGATGTGGTGTTTTTTTCAAAACATTTTATAATTGATAAACATTAGACAGCTATAATGTTACACAGAGCTGTTGTGATCATTATTCATCCATACTCATTTACAACCCTAGGACCACTGAATTCTTTTAATTCTTAAGGCAATTTTTGGGAGGAACTTTAAAAACTTCCGAGATCAGTTCACATTTCCAAAACTAGCCATCCAACACCGGAAAGGAATTTTTAAAATTATGCAGCTATCTTTTATTTTAAAACCAGGCCTAAATTTTGTCCATTCAAGCACTGGTCATGGAGGCTTCATCTTGTCCAGTTTGGTATATGCTAAATTACAACTTGCCTTGTCTTGCCTAAAGTTTTAGAATGTGTTAGATGGAGCTATCTAACATTGTACCTTTAAGCCCTAGCCTAGACCAGGCCTGAGAGGAGATTAGAGTCTGCCAAGAGGTGGGATTGATGTGGCTAGAGAAACAATGAGACCATAATATGGTTAAATGCAGCGGATACGCCTTTAATAATAATTAATGGTTATCCCAGCTGGAAAGCAAACTGTATCATCCCCTTTCTCCTATACTAGATGGGAGCCAGTAACCCAGCTTTGCACCATCCCCATCACCCAATGGTAGTGGTGGGTAGAAAAAATGCTAGAGCCAGGCCTAGATGCAGCACATGACAGCTTACTCCTTCTCCACATCATGAGGAAAAGGGAAGGAGGGAGAAGAGCGATGCAACAGTCACCAGTCACTCAAGGTGCAGATGGGGAAAAGAGAGGGCATTTGCAACACTCTTTGAGCTGCTCCTGGGCAATATGGCTTCTTCCCCGTGAAAGGTGTCTCCATTGGTCCTGGCCATGAGGTTCCAGTCTGGCTAATGGGATGAGCATTTTCAAAAAGACATCAGTGTGGTGTCCTAGCACCATGTTCAGAACACAGTAGAACTGATAACTTGCCCTTACAACAAACAAATAGGTGGGAGGGGGAGGGCCAGCTGCTCAGCAAAGTCTAATATTTTAGTTGCTTTTACTCCTCCGAAATTAAAATGTTGCAAACCTGCTGCTGTCTGTGGTCTAACCATTTGTTAGGCAGACTGGCAACTACCTTCTAAGGTCCACTGATCTTCTCTAACAGATAGTGTATGGCTCATTGGTATCATTTTAATTCACACTGGAAAAAAGGCACACATTTTTAACAGGGAGGTAGGTTCCCCATCACTGGCAATTTTTAATTTAAGATTGAACTAAAGCATATATTTTATAAAATCATCTAAACAGAAATTAATTGAGGGCAGTGCTATGGCAGGAGGTCACACTAGATGATCACAGTGGGTCTCTAGTGATCCAGTGGATATAGTGTACTTGAATGTCCCTTACCACAGTCTCTTAAGTACACACTCATGAGATGAGAGAGAACGTCCTCTCATCGATCAGTATCTAGTTACAAGACAAGAAACAAATGGTAGGAATAAATGGTTAGTTTTCAGAATGGAGAGAGGTAAATAGCGGTGTCTCCCAGGGATCTATACGGGGACGAGTGTGGTTCAACATATTCATAAATGACCTGGAAAAAGGGGTAAACAGTGAGGTGACAAACTTTGCAGAGCATACAAAATTACTCAAAATAGTTAAGTCCAAAGCAAACTGCAAAGAGCTACAAAGGGATCTCACAAAACTGGGTGACTGCACAACAAAATGGCAGATGAAATTCAATGTTGATAAATGCAAAGTAATGCACATTGGAAAACATCATCCCAACTATACATACAAAATGATAGCGGTCTAAATTAGCTGCTAAAAAGATTTTGGCATCATTGTGGATAGTTCTCTGAAAACATCCACTCAATGTACAGCAGCAGTCAAAAAAGCGAACAGTGTTAGGCATCATTCGGAAAGGGATAGATAATAAGACAAAGTATCATCATGCCACTGTATAAAT
Source organism: Eretmochelys imbricata (assembly GCF_965152235.1). Taxonomy (NCBI): domain Eukaryota; kingdom Metazoa; phylum Chordata; order Testudines; family Cheloniidae; genus Eretmochelys; species Eretmochelys imbricata. The sequence goes on from NC_135573.1 coordinate 60,025,230, forward strand.
ACATGGTAAACCTACACCTTGAATTCTGTGTGCAGTTCTGGTCATCCCATCTCAAAAAAGATAAATTAGAATTGGAAAAGGTGTAGAGAAGGGTCACAAAAATGATTAAGGGTATGTAACAACTTCCATATGAGGAGAGATTTAAAAGATTGGGATTTTTCAGCTTGGAAAAGAGACAACTCGGGGGGGGTGGTGGATATGGAGGTCTATGAAATCATGGTGTGGAGAAAGTGAATAAGGAAGTGTTATTTACTCCTTCACATAACACAAGAATCAGAGACCACCCAATGAAATTAATAGGCAACAGGTTTAAAACAACCAAAAGGAAGTACTTCTTCACACAACACACAGTTAACCTGTGGATGTTTTGAAGACCAAAACTATAACTTGGTTCAAAAAAAAATTAGATAAGTTCACGGAGGATAGGTCTATCAATGGCTATTAGCCAAGATGGTCAGGAATGGAACCCCATGCTGTGGGTGTTCCCTAGCTTCTGATTGCCAGAAGCTGGGAGTGGATAGTGGGGGATGGATCACTTGATAATTAACCTTTCTCTTCATTCCCTCTAAAGCACCTCGCACTGGCCACCTTTGGAAGACAGGATACTGGGCTAGATCAACTTTTGGAGCTGAGCCACAGGCTCATCAGTCAACCAGGAGCTAATCTGGAGATCACCTACACTCATGTCTATGGGTTTAGGAGTGATTGAGACACACCTAAATCCCAAGTGTTTCATCTTCTAAAGTCAGTTTGAAAATCTTATGTCTACACTACATCTTATGTCGGCAAAACTTATGTTGCGTATTCTACCCCCTGAGTGACATAAGCGCATGTGTTCACAGTGCTATGTCAGAGGGAGAAGCTTCTGTTACTTGCAGAGGTGGGTTTTTTATGACAGGAGAGCATAGAGCGTCTTCACCAGATGTGCTGGAGTGGCACAGCTATATTGGTACAACTGCGCCACTGCAGCTCTGTACGTATAGACATGGCCTTACACACACAATCCTTGACCACACCAGCAGAAAATTAGGCACATCCATCCCATAGCACCCAGTGGTCATGAGCAAGCCTACCGCCAACTCTTTAAATATTACAAATGTGCCTACATGGGAATTAGGCACTGGAAAAGACAATCAAATCATCACCAAAGTTCCTAAATTCTGCCTTTCATTCTTTGAAAAAATAGTATATATTTAAAAATAAAATTCTTGTTGTTTGACGTTTACTCTGTACCAGCAGAATTCTGATGGCTGGTGTACCAAACAGTTCAGTAAAACTGAAGGTGTCTTTACAAAAATAAACATTATATATTTCTTAGTTAAACGCTCTGTATAAAGAAAGATTCACAATGGCCATATAATGTTTATTTTATTACCATCTGGTGCTTTGCAATACATTGTTAGTATTCCAGTCTTTAATAGGTAGACTAAAAAAATAAATCACATCTAAAATGGTACATGGTATTAGTTTAACCCATAATCAATATAGTAACTGACTCAAAGTCTGCTACACAGATGCTTTACAAACCAGAAAAAATGTAATTCAAATCCACATGTCAAGAGATTTAACATTAAATTACAAATGTTACTTTTAACAAAGTTAAAATTATCTAACCACATGGCTTCTAGTTTGGGAGTTTTCAAAGAGAAACTGTTGATACACTGTGTGAATGTATGTATGTATTTATATATATATATATATATATAAAAAGCAGTAATGCTCTAGGACTTTTACTGAGGAGTTACAAAAATATGTTCATCTGAAAAATATGCGCATCTACTTCAATGCAAAAATTAAAACATTTTAAGTGTTGCACAAGCTTAATTGACTTCACACACTCTACAGTGTTACAAACAGAATAGTGCTGCTGTAATCATTTTAAACTGACAAATATGTATTCATACAGTACATATATACATACACTAGATAGTTGTGGGTATAACCATGATTTTCAATTATGGGTAATTGCAAATATATACCAACCTGGGAATCCACTACCTTGTGCATTTGAACTGTGGGAGGAATAATTTTCAAGGTGGTATTTCAATTCTCGGCAAAAAAGATTTCCAGCATGGAATTATCATTTCTGGAGGACAGTCCTAGAAATGACAACTTGGCATGATCAGTCACTGGGCAATTTGAAGTTGCTCATAGATATTAGTATCTGCGTATCTCTTATGTATACAGTACATACATTTATACAGACATAGCAGGCACACACAGAGACCGTATGCAAAAAAGCCCACAGGCAGAAAAAATATCTTTAACAAGTTATGTTCTTGAAGGAAAAATGGTTAATGAATATATACAGTATATAAAAATCAATTCAGTCAGTTTACAAAAAATATAATAAGTGAGTTCAATATCTTTTTATACATCAAAATCTAGATATCCTGAGATCGGTATGTACTTCCATCTAATTTACAAATGCTTGGTGTACTGCTGGAGTACAATTAGAAAAGCACGATGTGCAACTGTCAGTGAGCACATAGAGAGAAAACATTTAAGGCAATGTGTTAGTTTTAAGAACTATCCTGCAGGCATCATATTAAAACAACAGTAGTGAAAATAAGCAAATATGCTGGCAGACACAAACCTGCCTAGCTGCAAAATTCACAAGTAAAGTATATGTGCATAAGTATACTACGACTTTAGATTTTAAAGCTTCTAATTTTGAAGCCAACCAATGATACTTTCCTATTTTGAACTATTGTTTAACCATTATGCAACAGGACAGGTACTCACATCTTCAGGTACTTGTCTTCTGATATATACAATACATCTAACGATGGATTAGCGATACAAAAACTGATGCCATTCACCTACCATTTTCTTTCAGTAAAAGCAGAACCATAAGGCATAATAAAAACTGATTGAATTTTCAAAATCTTATACTGTAGATGGGAGTCTAATAAATGAGGTTACTGATTGAAATATAATTATTATAGTTCCTAATGGAATTTAGTTTGTTGATTTAGAGCCAAAACAATCAAAAGAATAGCTCTGGCAGCTTTTGACTGCACTAAGAAGTTAAACTGAAGCACTTGTGCTGAAAACCCAAAAAGGTTTGTCTAAATATACTAAAAAGTTGTCTCAGAGGGTGTGAAATTGAAGTTCTTTTTGCTGATCGCAAAAACACCTTAAATTTGTGTATATCTAATGCAAAAAACTATGTTTGACAACTACAAACTGGAATTAATTCACGATCTTACATTTGTACATTTAAAATCTAAAAGGACAACATAGTAAGTCTTATGATAATTTTTTAATTTATTCAGATCTTAATTTTGAGGAATAGACTAGATCAGTGCTCATTCCACAGAACCAGGACTTTTGAACACCCAATCACATATAGGTGGCAGTTATAGAAACTGTCCCATTCATTCCAGCTCTACCATAGAATAAAAGCATAATCTTCCTCTAGACATGAATGTTGTAATGGATTAACTATTTCATGGCTATTAACCTTTCCTTCTAGATTTTTAAATATTCTATATATCCTTCATAGAATGAAAACTGTAATTACTACTAAGGTGCAGTGGCAATTACATTTAAATAAATAGGTGTGTATATATAAAAAATTTCTTCGCAGATGTGTTTTAGTTCATTTGTATGAAAAAATAAGTTACACACACCAGTTGTCTTCCCCAAATTGCTGTAATATATTGCAGTACAAATAAGCTACATAACTGGTTGCAGAAGAAAAGATTTAACAATTCTTGAAAGTTACCACTTCTTGTCATTTGCAAGCATAAGAATTTATGAGAGGATAAACATGATGTGTGTGTGGTGAGAAACTATTTTTTAATCCTGTGTGTGTACGTACCATGAGGGCTAAAGACATCCTTCAGTTATGAACATTTGTAAATATATAATTTAAGAGTAAGGCTTCTTCAGTGGCAATCAGAACTAATTGGGACTTAAAAGCGTTAACATGTGTGATTTATTTGGAAAATGGGCCAAGTACGAGGATATGCAAATCACAAGATGTCTGCAACTGATATGGTTAAGATTGAGATTTTCAAAAGGCAGCTAAGCACCCAATTCCCATAGAAATTTAACTGGAGTTGAGGCCTAAACCCTTTAGGTGCCTTTGAAAACATTATCTAAATACCTATATTCATTTACAGCACAGGCCATTGGTTCTAAGAGTTGGAAGAGGCTTGCATAATGAACTTAAAGAGAGTTGTATAAACTCTCAAAAATGTGTTTCTAGAGCAAGTAGAGCTGGGGCACTCATCCCTTTTTGTCTTCTCACCCCCATAGGTGTTTGGAGCATATAGTGTAAAAATAGATGCACAAACACAGGGCCAAAATCTTCAATGCCTATTTGGACAAAACTCTAATCGAAGAGTTTGGTTCAGTGACTTTGTCTAATACCAATCTGACCTCAGTGTTTAATAAATATCTATTATCCTGTGCTTTCAAATGCAAACAAAAGCCAATCAAAACTTTTGGCATATTTACGCTCCTGCACTGTCAATGTGACTGAGTTAATATTCAAACATAGTGAGCAATAAAGTGGCGTCTCCTTATTTAGTCACTGATAATATGTGTTCATGTGGCAGATTTACTTCAATAGGGTATATCATGCAGCAATATCACTCTCACTCACCTGATAGCACTCTTGCCTCGAAATAAACATGTTATGTAATCAAGTCTCACAGGAAGACTTGGGCTCATAGTAAATGATGACACCCTCATACTAAACATGTGCTACACAGTTAGTGGTATCATCCCTGGCATGAGAAAATAGTGCATTCCATGTATTTCTTGTGTCCAGCCAAGCAGAAACTGAAGAGCTCTTGCAACTTTCTGAATCAAGTAGGGATTATCCTAGCCAATATTCCCTCTCACAGTAAAATATGCAAGCTGTGAGATACTCTGACTATAATAGGAATTATATGAAACCAAACCCCAGCCCTTTATTTTGTACAAGTGTTGGGTCATCCCAGAAAAATAACCTAGGTTTTCCTATTTCATGTATATCTCATCATGAGAATAGAATTTTGTGTTGATCAAAATGCATCAGAAAGTCACAACTTCCAACATGTATTAGAAGGGTGTAAACATACAGAATGGAAGGAAAATTGTGACTTATGAAACATTCAGTATAACGTGTTTTTGTCACAGTTTAACAAATTTTTAATAGATTTTACATTTAAGCTTGGATCACTACTTAATTGGTATGAATATACACAAACACACACTGCAGCTATATGTGCGCACATATACTCCTGTGTGTATACAAAAATATTTACTTTGTTACCAAAATTAAGTTCTTTATAGCAAAATCAAGAATACTGAAGAAGGTAGGCATATTAATTTCTCCTCTGGAGAAAAGCAATAAACCCATTGTATGTCCTACATAAAGAATGCTCTTTGCAAAGTACAACTCTGTATTGACAGATCAGCTATTTCTGTATGAGTTAGAGTTAATAAATGTGTTGAAAATTTATAAATAAGTAAATATAGATCTGCTAAATCTATGATGTAGAGGTTTTTGTGCCAAAGCATAACTATAACTATCTGTAGTACAGAAAATACATATACATTTAGATTATATATACTACTCTCTAATATCTATCTATTACTAATAGCAATATTTTAATACATCATTTTTGCTTTAATGTGTATTAATGTGAAGGGTAATTCTGGTGCATTTATTTTCTCTAAAAACACTTTGGCCAGAAAACAATTAAATGTGAGTATATTTGTCATGGTCCGTCAACATTCTCAATATAGTCTGCAAATTAAATCCATTACATTATAAAGTTACCGATCTCCAAAACCAACAACTTCTACAACTGTAAAATGTAATTGACAAAATATTGTATATGCCGGTATAAAAATATTAAGCTTCAAAACTGTGCTTCATCTTTAAATACTCTAAAATGCAAAATATTCCAGTTTAAAGCTAGAAGTCTGCCTTTAGCTCAATGTACACTGCTTAGATATTATAGCATGTATAATACTGTACAAAGATATACACTACAGTTTGAAGACTCCTGAAATACAGAAGCACAACAAGGTATATTTAAGACAGTTTTTACAGGTCAAAGTCTGAACTTCTTTCTAATTATGGGTGGAAATCGGACCCATAATGTCAATTTTCTCTAACTGAAGTTTATTTTTCATTCTTATGGCAACTTCAAAAAGAGTAAAACAGCACCATCAATTCACTATGCAATAATAGGTTTCTTTAAACCCAGTACAACAATCTACCCTTAAGATATAGCTGAGTTTACTGTGTTGGAGCTAATTTTGTAAGTATTTATTCACATGAGTAGTCAGTCTGAAGTCAATGGGACTACTTGTGAGATGAATTTTTACTTTTAATAAAAGGAGGACTTGTGGCACCTTAGAGACTAACAAATTTATTTGAGCATAAGCTTTCATGAGCTACAGCTCACTTCATCGGATGCATTCAGAAGTGAGCTGTAGCTTATGAAAGCTTATGCTCAAATAAATTTGTTAGTCTCTAAGGTGCCACAAGTCCTCCTTTTCTTTTTGCGAATACAGACTAACACGGCTGCTACTCTGAAAACTGTAACGAGAGTGATCACTTAAGGTGAGCTATTACCAGCAGGAGAGCGGGGGGGAAAAAACCTTTTGTAGTGATAATCAAGGTGGGCCATTTCCAGCAGTTGACAAGAACGTCTGAGGAACAGTGGGGGGTGAAGGGGGGGGGGAATAGTTTTACTTTGTGTAATGACACATCCACTCCCAGTCTTTATTCAAGCCTAAGTTAATTGTATCCAGTTTGCAAATTAATTCCAATTCAACAGTCTCTCACTGGAGGCTGTTTTTGAAGTTTTTTTGTTGAAGAATTGCCACTTTTAGGTGTGTAATCAAGTGACCAGAGAGATTGAAGTGTTCTCCAACTGGTTTTTGAATGTTTAATTCTTGACGTCTGATTTGTGTCCATTTATTCTTTTACGTAGAGACTGTCCAGTTTGACCAATGTACATGGCAGAGGGGCATTGCTGGCACATATCGCATTGGTAGATGTGCAGGTGAACAAGCCTCTGATGGTGTGGCTGATGTGATTAGGCCCTATGATGATGTCCCCTGAATAGATATGTGGACACAGTTGGCAACGGGCTTTGTTGCAAGGATAGGTTCCTAGGTTAGTGGTTCTGTTGTGTGGTGTTTGGTTGCTGGTGAGTATTTTCTTCAGGTTGGGGGGCTGTCTGTAAGCAAGGACTGGCCTGTCTCCCAAGATCTGAGAGAGTGATGGGTCATCCTTCAGGATAGGTTGTAGATCCTTGGTGATGCATTGGAGAGGTTTTAGTTGGGGGCTGAAGATGATGGCTAGTGGTGTTCTGTTATTTTCTTTGTTGGGCCCCTCCTGTAGTAGGTGACTTCTGGGTACTCTTCTGGCTCTGTCAATCTGTTTCTTCACTTCAGCAGGTGGGTATTGTAGTTGTAAGAATGCTTGAGAGAGATCTTGTAGGTGTTTGTCTCTGTCTGAGGGGTTGGAGCCAATGCAGTTGTATCGTAGAGCTTGGCTGTAGACAATGGATCGTGTGGTGTGGTCTGGATGAAAGCTGGAGGCATGTAGGTAGGAATAGCAGTCAGTAGGTTTCCGGTATAGGGTGGTGTTTATGTGACCATCATTTGTTAGCCCTGTAGTGTCCAGGAAGTGGATCTCTTGTGTGGACTGGACCAGGCTGAGGTTGATGGTGGGATGGAAATTGTTGAAATCATGGTGGAATTCCTCAAGGGCTTTTTTTCCATGGGTCCTGATGATGAAGATGTCATCAACGTAGCGCAATTAGAGTAGGGGCATTAGGAGACGAGAGCGGAGGAAGCGTTGTTCTAAGTCAGCCATAAAAATGTTGGCATACTGTGGGGCCATGCAGGTACCCATAGCAGTGCCGCTGATTTGAAAGTGTATATTGTCCCCAAATGTGAATTAGTTGTGGGTGAGGACAAAGTCACAAAGTTCAGCCACCAGGTGTGCCGTGACATTATCGGGGATACTGTTCCTGACGGCTTGTAGTCCATCTTTGTGTGGAATGTTGGTGTAGTGGGCTTCTACATCCATAGTGGCCAGGATGGTGTTTTCAGGAAGATCACCGATGGACTGTAGTTTCCTCAGGAAGTCAGTGGTGTCTCGAAGATAGCTGGGAGTGCTGGTAGCGTAGGGCTTGAGGAGGGAGTCTACATAGCCAGACAATCCTGCTGTCAGGGTGCCAATGCCTGAGATGATGGGGCGTCCAAGATTTCCAGGTTTATGGATCTTGGGTAGCAGATAGAATACCCCAGGTCAGAGTTCCAGGGGTGTGTCTGTGCGGATTTGTTCTTGTGCTTTTTCAGGGAGTTTCTTGAGCAAATGGTGTAGTTTCTTTTGGTAACCCTCAGTGGGATCAGAGGGTAATGGCTTGTAGAAAGTGGTGTTGGAGAGCTGCCTAGCAGCCTCTTGTTCATATTCCAACCTATTCATGATGACGACAGCACCTCCTTTGTCAGCCTTTTTGATTATGATGTCAGAGTTGTTTCTGAGGCTGTGGATGGCATTGTGTTCTGCACGGCTGAGGTTATGGGGCAAGTGATGCTGCTCTATGTATATAAATCTCCCCACTGTATTTTCCACTGAATGCATCCGATGAAGTGAGCTGTAGCTCACAAAAGCTTATGCTCAAATAAATTTGTTAGTCTCTAAGGTGCCACAAGTACTCCTTTTCTTTTTGGGAATACAGACTAACACGGCTGCTACTCTGAAACCTCTTATTTTTAATAGGCATTTACAGCATATACCAGAAGTGTTAATTTCCTTATTGCTAAAAATTAAGAAATTGTGATAAAATATTGGGAAAGAAGGGAATTAGCAGTGCACGGGACATCAAATGTGTCACGTGTCAAACTCTGGAGGATTTATTTTAGGCTTTTTCCTTTTTCAAGTTCATTCTGTGACCAAAGGAACAGCTTTTATCTGGTTCAGATGGAATGGGTTTGCCATTAGATATTTGCTTTCATGCTGCTGCCAATGCATAATGGGGTAATTTGCATTGCTGAACTGGCCACATGAGATACAACCTGATTCCAGTGTAAAATGTCCAGGTAAAAACCCATAAAGTTTCTGTTTTATGGAAGGGAGACCATAGTGCATGGAGTCCAGAAATATTTTCTCCAGAAGTCAGTTGTCCAATGCTGACAGAAGAATATTAAGGACAGACACTTCTTTATCCTGAGTGAAGGGCCTCTATTTATCAGTTCTCCAGGCACGTTCTACTAGAATGCCATTTAATTTTGCTGTATAGTCCAATGTCTTAAAAAATGTTACTCGGTTACTTCCTGAATAGTTCTTCATTCTTCCCCAGCAGGAGGTGGTGGCTGGCATAGTTTGTATAATCTGGCAAAATGAAAAAGAGCCATCATATTAGTCTGGGAGTACTATTATTATTAAAATGGTCTGATACAGGCAAAACAAACTAAATCTAAAAGGGCTGATTCTCTTTTCACTGTAAATCAGGAGTAACTCCACTGAAGTCAATAGATTAATACTAACATAAAACTAGAGTGAAATTAGAATCAAGCACATAATGTACATGGTTCTTGTCAACATGAATCTCTGCTTATTCAAATGCACAAGTCTATAAATAATCAGACATCAGCAGCCAAGTAACACCTCAGTTATGGAGCCAAGTTTTCCTACTTCTGCACTCAAGGTCACATTCGGAGACAAGTCAACCACCTGATTGGTGGTATGATCATCTACACTGGAAAATTTTACTTGTTGACTAATACCGCTGAAGTTATATTTTGGTGATCCAGTTGCTACAAATGCAAGCTGCAAAGTCAGTCCTTTCTCTCCATCACTCAAACAAGCAGAAGCCAGTGACTTTTGTAACCTCAGCTCTACTTAGGACAGCTCTGCTCTCCAGTTTGCCTTGCCCTCTCAAGGACTGCAGTACATATGCACAGCAATTTGCAGACCAAATTCCTATTGGCCGCTCATCACATGTTTTATTAACTGTTTATTTTTTTCTCTATTTGTACATCTCCTACAAAATGCTCCCATGTGGTCTTGGGTTCCAGCAGACTAACACAGACAATAGATGCACCACAAGTGCATATGTCAGCCTTCAAATTTTGGAGAGAGAGACATTAACTGAAGTCAGACAGAGAAATTAAGGACTCAAGGTAACAGGTTCAATGCAAAAAGAGATCAATACAGTCTGAAATAGTTGTGTTGCCAGTGTTTGTCAGCTCCTCCATTTATGAAGACTCTGACACTTCTATTAAGTACTTCATCACAGGCTGACTTTTAACACATTTGTAAAGTTACCATCACATTAATACCAAAAATAAAGGACAATTATTCTGACTTGAGGCTCACTGTAGAGAGGACTTTTCTGTTCTCTGAGAAAGGGTAGGAGAATGTCCATCACTTTGCAGCATCTCCCCTCACACTGCAGCACTGTGACACAGTGCTAAGAATGATCTAATCTGGAGGCTACATAGTTCCTGAGAGAAAGTGCATCATTGCAGCAGGTAGAAAGAGATAAAAGGAAGAGACTAAGGAGTCTGGCAGGGCAGGGAGGAAGTGTGGCAGAATCCAAAATGAAGTGATCATTGCACATAAAGCAGATGTCAGGAGATTGTGACATTGGCAAAGCCAGAGAGTAAGAAATAAAAATATGTTTAATGGGTTTGAGTATTATGAAAGATGCTGATACCTACACTTTGTGGTTTTGTGGTACCTGAAATTTTGCAGGGAAGTTTGCAAACTTCCCAACCAAACTTCAAATATCTTTAGAATTAAAGAAGATTAGGATTGGAAGAGATCTCAAGAGGTCATCTAGTCCAACCCCCTGCTCAAAGCAGGATCAACCCCAGCTAAATCATCCCAGCCAGGGCTTTGTCAAGACGGACCTTAAAAACCTCTAAGGATGGAGATTCCACCACCTCCCTAGGTAACCCATTCCAGTGCTTCACCACCCTCCTAGTGAAATAGTGTTTCCTAATATCCAACCTAGACCTCCCCCACTGCCATTCGAGACCATTACTCCTTGTTCTGTCATCTGCCACCACTGAGAACAGCTGAGCTCCATCCTCTTTGGAACCCCCCTTCAGGCAGCTATCAAATTCCCCCTCACTCTTCTCTTCTGCAGACTAAATAACCCCAGATCCTCAGTCTCTCCTCATAAGTCATGTGCCCCAGCCCCCTAATCATTTTCATTGCCCTCTGCTGGACTTTCTCCAATTTGTCCACATCCTTTCTGTAGTGGGGGCCCCACAACTGGATGCAATACTCAAGATGTGGCCTCGCCAGTGCCGGAGAGAGGGGAATAATAACTTCCCTGGATCTGCTGGCAATGCTCCTACTAATGCAGCCCAATATGCCATTAGCCTTTGTGGCAAGAAGGGTACACTGTTGACTCTTATCCACCTTCTCATCCACTGTAATCCCCGGGTCCTTTTCTGCAGAACTGCCGCTTAGCCAGTCGATCTCCAGCCTATAGAAGTGCATGCGATTCTTCCATCGCAGTGCAGGACTCTGCACTTGTCCTTGTGGAACCTCATCAGATTTCTTGTCTAGGTCACCCTGGACCCTATGCCTACTCTCCAGTGTATCTACCTCTCCCCCCAGCTTAGTGTCATCTGTGAACTTACTGAGGGTGCAATCCATCCCATCATTCAGATAATTAATGAAGTTGTTGAACAAAACCGGCTCCAGGACAGACCCCTGGGGCACTCCGCTTGATACTGGCTGCCAACTGGACACCGAGCTGTTGATCACTACCCGTTGAGCCTGACGATCTAGCCAGCTTTCTATCCACCTTACAGTCCATTCATCCAATCTATATTTTTTTTTAACTTGCTGGCAAGAATACTGTGGGAGACCGTATCAAAAGCTTTGCTAAATTCAAGATATCTCACATCCACCGTTTTCTCTATATCCTCAGAGCCAGTTATCTCTTCATAGAAGGCAATCAGGTTGGTCAGGCATGACTTGCCCTTGGTGAATCCATGCTGACTGTTCCTGATCACCTTCCTCTCCTCCAAGTGCTTCAAAATGGATTCCTTGAGGACCTGCTCCATGATTTTTCCACAGACTGCGGTGAGGCTGACCAGTCTGTAGTTCCCTGGATTCTCCTTCTTCCCTTTTTAAAAGATGGGCACTATATTTGCCTTTTTCCAATCATTCAGGACCTCCCCCGATCGCCATGAATTTTCAAAGATAATGGCCAATGGCTGTGCAATCACATCAGCCAACTCCCTCAGCATCCTCGGATGCACTAGATCCGGCCCCATGGACTTGTGCATGTCCAGCTTTTCTCAATAGTCTTTAACCTGTTCTTTCACCACTGAGGGCCGCTCACCTCCTCTCCATACTGTGCTGCCCAGAGCAGCAGTCTGGGAGCTGTCCTTGTCTGTGAAGACCAAGGCAAAAAAAGCATTGAGTACTTCAGCTTTTTCTACATCATCTGTCACTCGGTTGCCTCCCCCATTCAGTAAGGGTCCCACACTTTCCCTGACCTTCTTTTTGTTGCTAACATACCTGTAGAAATCCTTCTTGTTACCCTTCACATCCCTTGCTAGCTGCAACTCCAATTGTGCTTTGGCCTTCCTGATTACACCCCTGCATGCTCAAGCAATAATGATTACATTCAAATAAGTTAAGCATTTCATTGTTAATTTGTAATGTAACAAAAGCATAAATCTGGACAGGTGGCATGGCTGCATAAATGATTTGGGATCAGTGTTGAGCCTTTGCTTTCTGGGCAAATAAAAAACCAGTTCGTTACTGTCGGGTAGTCAGGGTGGATCCCATTGTTAGTGCGCATGTGCCTCATGCATGTGGGATCGAAGTCTTTGGAACAGAAGTGTCCATCAAGGCCGTGCTTGTGCTCCCGCATGAGGGCATAAAAGGTGGAGCAGACATGAACCTCCCACAGTTCCATGGCAATTTGAAGCCCATTGTAGCTGAGGACTCTGAAAAGTTAGAATAGGAGGTGGGTTGTGGAAGCCACACTGACTACAACATCTCAAAGAACCAGTTACTGTGGGGTAAGTAACCATTCTTTATTCTTTGAGTACGTGTCTATGTGAACCCCACCGGAGGTGACTGCCAAGCAGTGTCCCCTCATGACGTGGGAATGAGTTAAACAGCTGGTTCAGGAATACTCTACCAAACTTGGTATCTGCTTTGGCAGCCAAGTCCAAAGCAAGTCTAATGCTTAACAAAAGTCAGTGGACTACTCCACATTACAGATTTCAGAAACTGGCACATTCCTGGAGCAGGCAGAGGTTGTTGCTTGAGTTCCAGTGGAGAGCCTTTGTGTTTGGTGGGGACAGGTTACACCAGTTAGCCAGTAACACAGCAAGATTCTGTGTTAGCCAATTTGATATTCTCTGATGAGATAGATGGCCTGACCTTTAGAATGGCCAGCTGTAACCAGAAATAAGTGAAGGGTAGTCTGAAGGGTTTTGTTCTGTCGATGTACTAAAGCCAGAGTCTGGGAATGCAGAGAAGAGTATGCAGCTTCTTCTCTCCCAGTGTAGAGCAGGGCTTTGGGAATAAGACAGGTACTCTTAATGAATGATTTAGATGAAACTCTGAGCCCACCTTAGGGATGAATTTCAGGTGAGGCTCAGCACCACCATATCTCGGTGGAATGTCATGTAGGGAGGTTCAGCAATAAATGCTTGCAGCTCTCTCTGTCTTCTGGCTGAAGTGATAGCAACTAAGACAGTCTTCAGAGTGAGACTGTGTAAGAAGCATTCTGAAAGAGGTTCAAAAGGAGATTAGGAGCCTCACAAGCACTATACTGAGATACCAGGCAGAGGCAGGTTCTCTGATTAGTAAGCAAGTATGTAATAGCATATACTGAAGCATCAAGTATGAATCTCGGCCCTTTGCCAGGGTCAGACATGAGTATCGGTATCAGGTTCAGTTGTGGGTCTAATTTCTCCTGTGCTCTCTGGTTTTGTTAGAGGGCTCGGAAGCCCTCTTCTTGGAGGAGCAGTGTTTCGAGTGCTCCTTCCAGGACTGTCCTCTCTGTTTGGAGCTATGATTGAGCTCCATCTGTCTGTGTCTCTTGACATCTCCTTTTTGTGTGGGCAGAAGTGCCAAAGGTATTGAAACCAAGGCTCCCAATGCTGAAACTACCAGCATGGTCAGCATCAGAGTTGCTGATGCCAGCTTAGTTGGATTCCTTTTCAACATCTTTTCACTGCCCCATCCTGAGGCGTGAAGCCTGCTTTAGGGAGTACTGCCTGATGCTGTTTTTTCTGGCCCCGCTCTGGAAGTTGCCATCACCTCTGGGTCTGAAGCACAAGACTACTCTAGCAGATGTAGCTTGAGCTGGGGGGTCCCTGCATTTGTGGGTTCTTGCAGAGAGCGACTTACACAAAGCACTTATCTGGAATGTGGATCTCCCTGAAGTAGAAAAGGCATCAGCTGTGTCTGTCTTTGTAGGGAATCAGTGTGTTGCAAGACGGGCAGAGTTTGAACCTTGCCAGTTTAGCATCTGCCATTAGATGAGGCAGTTGGCATGAAGCATCTCACTCCACTGTACCAGATTTATGCAGGAGCATCTTTGATTTTCTTCCCCCCCCCAACCCCCCCAAAAAAGTTTCAATCTGAGGAAAAGGGAATGTGAAAATAAAGTTTCTTCACAGAAGGTAGTTGTAAACCAAGATGAAGTCTCTAAGGAGTCATGGGTTGGAAACTCGCCGGGTTCCGCCTTGCTGCCAGAAGCAGTAAGAGGGAACCGAGAGAGGGTTGTGTCTGCTCGGCCCTTTCTGTCCTTGGAAAGGAGCACAATGCAGCACAGGGCACTAACATGGAACTAACCAACACTGCTATTCAAAAGACTCTGATCTCACATGTTTGAGGTGCATGTGCACCCACAGTAGGATCCCTGTTGACACATATACTAGAAGCAGCTGCTCAGATACAATGCAGAGGAGATTAACTATCAATGAGTGATGCCTGGTTGCTCCATAAGTGATTTTTGTAAGGAACTCATGAAGTGGTCAGTTCTCCTGCTGGAGAAAAATTGGTGGAATCAGTTGCCAGAAAGAGGGGGCAAGCTGATGGTTCCTAAGAAGGAAGGGCTGGGGAATCCAGAGGATCCTGTATGGACTGGTTGGGAACGCAGAGACTTCCCCATGGTTAGACAGCTAAGGGGAGACAATGGCAATACATTCCACATTAAAAAACCTCTCATGCTTCAGATTATGTGGTATGAATTTTAACATTTCTATTTTTGGGGAAACAAAGATAAAACTTGCTAACACAAAATGATATAAATCGAGGAGATATTTCACACTACTGGTTTTACTTCCAAAGCTTTTAACACTTGGGTAACAAACTCCCCACCTTTGTAACTTATCAAATTGTGGTCAATTTCATTTGAATTGTTTTGGAAATAAGCTCAAAAAAAGGAAAAGACACAGACAGACAGACAGACACACACACACAGTTTTCTCTTTTGATTATTTTATTGATCAGAATCCTGAAGTCTCTCTCATATGTAGCTTTGTTGTTTGCCATTGTTTATGTTCATTTGCAAATACATCTCTCTTAAATATTGTATTGTTCCTTACTGGAATTTTAACACCTCAGTGGGTCTATTATCTGTTATCTACATATATTCCTGTTTATGTATCTATAGTATATCACTGTGTAATTATTATTCAGCAACAGAGTATTAGATTTTAATCAAACTGAGAGACTGTAAACAATCAGGTAAACTTCAGAGTAAATTTTCAGAGTATTGCATGAAGTTTTAATTCTGCAACTAGTTTACTGTAATTGGAGTTGTGTGGTTTTAAACCCAAGTAATTCTCTGGATATTAAAAAGCCAAACTTTGTCCATAAGTACACAGTGAAGTCAATGTGAGCTGCATGCTTGTGACTGGGAAAATGATTAGGCAAAAACTAGACAAATCATGGTCTTGGTCACAAACAACTGATTCTACTATTTAGTTACCTTGGGACAGATTGTGGTGTTCGGTCCCTCACTCCTAAATTCTTGGCAGTGTTCTGCACTCTTGCTCCCTGCAAGAAAGAAAAAAAAAATTGCTTCACATAGAACTAATGTAAGTTTTAGTGTACCTCCTGGGTGTATAATAGGCCCAGGATTAGATTTATCAATAAATAAACTTCATTATTGATGTCCTACATAAATAATTCTTTTCTTTTGAATGCAACCAAGAAAAACACTTTCTAATAAAAGCTACTAAATATGATTTTATAAAGGTGCAAGAAAAGAGACACAGCTGTTCTGTTCTTTCAGCTAATAACTACTCTTTCACGTAAAACATAAAAACAGATAAAACAAAGTTCTTCACAAAAAAAGTTTAACATTTAAGTTGTGAAGAAGCTAACAACTACACTACTCTCACACTGCTGATTCAGTTTGCCTGGCATTCCTCACTCTTCTGGAGTTTTCACTCTTGCACAATTCCTGTCACAATCAATGTGAGTTCTGAGTAAATATTACCGGTTCCATCCCACACCCAAGAATCCTCCTTATGATCAACTGTTTGTTTAAGCACAGAGAAGGACGGCCTGTGCTTAAGGCACTAGATGAGGACATGGTAGATATGGGTTCTATTCTTGGCTCTGACACAATCTTCCTGTACAACCTTGGCTAAGTTACTTACTCTATCTGTGTCTCAGTTCCCCATTCATAAGACAGGAATAATAGTGCTTTCCTACCTCACAGGGATATTGTGAGGATGAATTCATTTAAGCATGCAAGCTGCTCAAATACTATATTGATGAGCGACACAGAAAAGTGAACTTAATTAACAATGGAACTTAATTAACCTGACTTTCCAAAAACAGTCGGCAAACAATGGCATATCTACTAGACTTATTATTGCCAACCAAAGAGAATAGATCTAATAGACCTACTGTTAGGATATAGATATTCAGGCCTGTCTGCAAAGGCCTGTACTTTAAGAATTTAGGTGTATTCTTATCACTTGGCTAGTTCTAGAGGTATAAAAGAAAGAATCAAAATCACTGTCTGCTGGTGTAAGGGCCTTCTCTTACTGTGACAGTCTGGGGCCCTGTTCTTAGGCTAAGGCCTTTGGCTAAGCAGCAGAGGCAACCATAAGCTAGGAAGCGACCAGTCACATCCTCACATTCCAAACTAGTCACATTGAAATAAGGTGCTATTGGGCTGTCAGGCACTATCAGGACAGGATTGTATTCCTATCACCTCCAGAGAAAGGGAAGTGCCTAGAAAATGTAAAAGGAAACTTAGTTTGACAGCATCCTGTCTGGCAAGAACTCACTTATCAATAGCTGGGATGTGAAATCCTCACTTCTGTATTGTTTTGTCATTATAGTTCCCACTTTGCTATTGTTTGTCTGTATAATCTCTGCCTGGTTCTGTGATTGTTTCTGTCTGCTGTATAATTAATTTTGCTGGGTGTAAACTAATTAAGGTGGTGGGATATAATTGGTTAGCTAATCATGTTACAATATGTTAGGATTGGTTAGTTAAATTTCAGTAGAATGATTGGTTAAGGTGTAGCTAAGAATAATACTATATAAATTAGGGGCAAACAAGAAGTAAGTTGGGATTCGAAAATAAGGAAAAAGGAACTTGTATTTAAGCTTGCTGGAAGTTCACCCCAATAAACATCGAATTGTTTGCACCTTCGGACTTCGGGTATTGTTGCTCTCTGTTCATGCGAGAAGGACCAAGGAAGTGGGAGAGTGAAGGAATAAGCTCTCTAACACCTACTATTGCCAATCTTTGTTTTCTAGTTTTTAGAGGAAGCAAAACCTATTCATTCTCTCTCTCTCTCTCTCTCTCCCAGGTCAAATGCAAAACAAAATGAAGACAACAAATAACTGCACAAGAAGGTATAAACAGATTAATCTCACAATAATTAAAGTGAGATAATATTAAATTTGTGTGGGATACAGGTAAAGCTATATCTAAAATAAAGACATATCTGTAGTGACAAACCGTGCAACGGTATGGCTCAACCATTGATTGGATTGAGTATTACAGTGAGTAAACAAATTGCATTTTGGCTAAAATTTGGTACCTCAGTCCACTACCACAATAAAATCCCCACGTTAGTACACAATAAAGGACTCAAACTAAAGCTGGAACAGACTAAATACCTGCAGGCAGCAGGTATTCACAATTAGAGTAAACAGACACATGCAACTTAAAAATCAGTGTTTTGTTATCTATCTATTTTTTAAGTTTAATGGTACTGAAGAAAAAACAACCCCACACTTATCTACTTAAATAACTCTAGAACAACTATGAAAAATTAAATTCATGAAATGGTTCATAAATAGCATTGCTTTCATGTTTTATAAAGTACAATATATTCTGAGAAATCAAAAATATTGATTAAAGTTTTTAACGTTAGATATTGGCAAAACACACATCATTGGTACATCTAATTTGGAAAACCCTGATGCCAATATCTCTATGACACAGGTAACTCTACCATCATTCATAAACCACTTTGAGTTCTTTGACATGGGTATGTATATATCAAAGATAAATTGCTGATGGTCAAGATCCATGTGATTAATTTAACTGAATACCAGTGTATACATAATATATATGAGAATATATTAACATTAATCATATGTAGATCTTGACTTTTAACACTGTAACTGCTTCTGAGGAAGAAAAATAACAAATTTTTATTTACATCACCCACTAGACAAATTAATCCTAATATCTAGCTAGCATAGTAAATCAAAAGTGTTGATTTCAAAGGATTCTGGCTTTATACATCCATCTAATATATTGTTTATCAGGAGAACAAATTAGACCTTACTTAAACCACCCCCACCAACAGATTCATTTTTTCTCCTGGGGGGTGGGAGGTGGGAATCAGGATTACTAATAATGTGATCCTTCATCTTCCATTTTAGTACATCTATATCACTTGTGAGTTTATTTTTTATTCAAGAAATAAATTTGCTTTTTTTTTCTGCACATCTAATATTTTTTAAACAATAACAATCTGCACGTTGAAATTGCTAGTCGCATATTGCAGTAACAGATAGCACAGTTAAAGGCATTAGAACTCTTTGCTCTGTGAACCGATAGTGCCTGGGCACTCATGGAAGATGACCTTTAGCTTTGGGTAGAGAAAGTTCCACCATCAGATCTGTAAATCAATTTATGAAGTGGTATTTCCATTGTCGTTAGAAAAAAAAAAAGAAAAGACAGGCCCACTCTGCCAGGACACTTACATAAGAACGGCCATACTGGGTCAGACCAAAGGTCCATCTAGCCCAGAATCCTGTCTTCCAACAGTGGCCAATGCCAAGTGCTTCAGAGGGCATGAACAGAACAGGAAATCATCAAGTGATCCATCCCCTGTCATCCACTCCCAGCTTCTGGCAATCAGAGGCTAGGGGACACTCATAGTATGGGGTTGCATCCCTAATCATCTTGGCTAACAGCTACTGATGGATCTATCCTCCCTGAACTTATCCAGTTCTTTTTTGAACCCAGTTCACAATACCCCCAGCAATGATTTTCACAGCTTGACACTTGTTTAAGGAGGGCAAAAAGTGACCATATTTTTGTGACGTTCTGTACCCCAAAGCAATACCCTGGCACTCCCATAGTTACAATGGTGATATAATTATGATATGTTTTATACAAAGTATGCCTTGTAAGGTATCATTCTAAAAGTCTTGATCTGTTGAACGTTAATATCTCATTGGAATGTATGTGCTGTCATTGTATCTGAAGTTATGAATATTAACTATGTACCAGCATTTCAAATGTGTTTGCTCCTACAGTAACTCCCACAAGGTAGTTTATATCCAGTCTAGCCAGCACATTGTGAACAGACTATTTAAGCTAATGGCCCATCAATGAACACAATGGGCCATTTCAGAAGCTTATCCTCACCTGATGGACTTTTCTAGGGACGTTCTAGCCAGAATATGGGTAATGACCGCTGCTATGACTCATTGAAGAATGCAAGGGCATGTGACTGGAACATATGATACTGGACTCCATCTTGTGCCTGTACTTTTACACTAACTGTGCCTGGGGTTTTTGTTTGGGACAATGAAGTGTCATGGCAGAAGCTATAAAAGGGGAAGTGACATCATCACTTGGCCTCACTTCCCCCACAACTCAACACCTGGAAACACCATAGGAACAAAGTCTGAACTGGGGATGTGGTCCCAAGCTGAAGGGATTTCTAGCCCGTGTATGGAAGATTGATGGACTGTTTGTACCATCAGGGTGAGACACTGCTTGATTCAAATCCTGTCTAGTGTAAGGAACTTAGATTGTGATTTTTTTTTTATTTCTTAGGTAACCAACTTTGGTCTGTACACTATTACTTACAATCACTTAGAATCTATTTTTCTGTAGTTAATAAATCTGTTTTATATTTTTTACCTAAAACAGTGTGTTGTTTGAAGTGCAAAGTGAAATCTGCTCAGGAACAGGGGCTGGTGAATTGTCCTCTCCACACTAAGGAAGGGGCAGACTGAGTAAAAAACTTACACTGGTCAGGCTTCTGACCAGGGCTAGATGGTACAGCTCTGGGGTCCTAGGCTAAGGAGCTGTGGGGGGTTGGCCGGAGCTCTCTATTGTTGGTTCATGAGTGGCGGGCAAAAGCACTCATGTAACTGCAATTGGGTGTGTCCATGCTTATGTATGGCTGTGCAAGTGCAAGACCTGGAGAGGACTGCAGCTTATCACAGCCTTACAGTGTGAGAGGGGGCCCAGACTGGTATGCCAGAGGGCTCAGCTGTATCCCAGTTCCAGGTTGCACCTCAGGGAAGTCCGTCACAGTTTTGAAAAAAAGTAGCTTACATTTGTGCCTATATAATCAACTGAGCACAAAATCTGTATCGCAGTGTTATAGAAAATGCAATGTTATTGTATATCCATGTCAAAGCAGTGAAAAAACGTTATTCCTTCTCCATATCTTCTTCCATGTGGACTCTATGCAAACTATGAGCTCATCCTCAACGCCTCTATCCTCTCCACATTTAAGTTTCTCTTGAAGACTCACTTTTGTCATGGTATTTATAGAGAATTAAGCTGATCTGTTTGTGTGTATGTGTATAGATATACACATATTATATATATATATATATATATACACACATACATATACACACACACACACATATATATATATATATAGCCTTTTGTTGTTCCTTTTGTCCTGTCCTCTGTTTACTTATCTATTCTTAGATTGTCAATTCCATGGAGAAAAGAGCATCCTTCCTGAGTATTTGGAAAGTGGCTACCATGTAGTGATAAGAAAAATTTTAACAATAATCTCATACGCTTTTATGATCAGTTATATCAACAGCTCATCTCCCCTAATTTATTACACATTCCAGGCATTTGGGAAGTTATTCTTCATTAATATTGTTGAGGTCCCTGTTAAGGTTTTGTGTTAGAATTCAATCTTGACGACTTTAGAGTACATATTGCTTTTGGGGATGTGGTTGGAGATGAAAATAAAAGCTTTATGGAGTGTTTGAGTGTGTTATCAACAGAGCTGTATATACAGGCAAAACGAATGTGGAAAGGAATGCACAAGTCTTTCTCCTTAACTTTTTTCCATGCTTTTAAGGTTCTGGGTGGGTGCGTTGTGTCCTGATGCAACCTTAACTGCCATTAAACATAGTTTTTTGTTTCTTAATTTCCCAGTTTTTAATACAGCTTTGTGTATTTCAGAGAATAGTGCCCCAAAAGTCATGGAGAAAGGGAACTGTACCTGCCTGGGAATCAGAGGAATAAACCATGCCACTGAAGCCACTCAACTATGATGATCCTTCGGAAGGGTATGAAAGGCTATGATATATCTCAGTAAATTCTTCATGTCTAAAATATTTCGTCCCCATTTAAAAGTTACTGAAAGTAAGTACACCAAGAGCAACCCTCCATATTTAGCAGTGACAACATAATTGTCAGCTAGAGAGAAACTTTGTGAAGGAATCTCTGTCACCTTTCACTTTCTGAAACATTATATAGCCTCTCGTGGACTACTGGAAATTGGATACAGCCATGAGGGGTTGCAGCAGCAGGGTGCATACCTGGATTCTAGCCTCAAGTCTGTCTTTTGCACTCCGCCTTCCTCTGGATGCCCCACACCCTCCCTGCAAGTCTGAAGCTTGCCAATACCAAGAATTAAACCCATGCAGAGCTAAAAGCACAAGTCCTTACAGCTTGTGCTAGAGAGACAGGCTCTCAAGCAAAAAGCTGTCACAGACTCCTCTCCTCTGTGTATTGGACACATGCAATGTTGGAGTATTAACACAGCATGTGAGGGTGATAGAATTTGCATTAGCAAAAACCCATTTAGACACCTGTTTTTTTAGAGTGCTAATTCTGTCAGGAGTAAGCCCAAGCATTAGAATCTATTATTTGTATTCACAGATTTTCATGCTTGAAGAGTGTAAAAGCAGGTGATTGTTCAGTAATTTATACATTTAAAATTATTGTAGACTAGATTAAATAATGAAAAGCAGAAGTCACTTAATTTGAATGCATTGGTGGATTCCAGCTCATCCCTGTAATACTAACTGTAATAAACAGGGCTCTGATCCTCAATTCTTACAGTACAAGCATTTGTGGACTTGAAATTATAAATAACAGGGCAAATACGCTGAAAACTATGTTCCAGGGGTACAGCCCAAACAACTAATTATGACATTCTTGTTACGTATGAGTCTAACCGCATTCAATTTAATAGGGAAAAAATCCACTTCTGAGGTTGCCCTATTTAAGCAGGTTTCTTCCATTATCCACTTTGGGTGCCCTCAGATGTGTTAGGGTTTGTCTACATGGTGCCAGCAAACTCACTAGAGGGGTGTGATTTGTAAAGCACTCTAACATGCTGCAGTCTGTGTAGATCCTCTTGGTGTGCTCTAAAAGGTACCTAGTTCACATTCAGGGTCTAATCTAACAGTTTGTCCACAGGAACATGATTTCTAAAGCTCATGAATGTGTTGCATATTAATTGGACCATGTAGACCCTGCTAGTGTGTATTACAAGTTCCCCTACTGCATTTTAATATAGTGTGGGTCCATTATTAAATTATGGTGTGTGCATGTAATATCTAGTTAAAACAATTAAAATAAAATGGAAATAGCAACCAGATTATATTAAGTAAACTCAAATAACATATATAGCTTTGGGATGAAATTCAGCCCTGTGCAGAATGACTGCACAAGGTCTTTCATACTACTCAAACTCCACTTGCTCTGAATCCTTAATATAGAGTTCAGAGAGCCTTCCACACTCTGCACGGTGATAAATTTCACCCTTAGTCTGTGTTTGTGTTTTCTCAGTTTGAATTGAATAATAAGATTCTCTGAAGATACATTAAATGGCACAGGGTATATTGTACCCACTATGTAATTAAAACATTTATGAATATCTGACTAGATACTTGTATAGTACGTGTATTTAAAACAATTATTCTTGTTCCACCCCCGCCCCTCCAAATCTATAGTCTTGCTAAATCTACTCATTATTTCCTCCAAAAAAAGTATTCATTTCCTTCCATCCCTATTATTAAAAAGCTTTTTTAGGCCTTGGTCATCTCTCATTACACTATTGTAGCCAATCTTTCTCTCAGTAGATTACCTTTTACCTTGTCTTCCTCCAGCCTATTCGAAAAACAGCGGTACAGCCATGCCGGAGGAGTTGCCCGCTGGCTCCTGTGAGTGGTGGCCTGACATGCTGCTGTTTTCACCGTTGTGGTTCCCAGTAGAGCCCTCCGCAGATACCAATTCATATCCACGGATATCTGCATCCATGGATATAAATTTTGTATCAACATAGGGCTCTAACCATCATGATCATCTAATCTGACCTCCTGCACATTGTAGGCCACAGAACATCACTCACTCACTCCTGTGATGGACCCTAACCTGTGGCCGAGTTACTGAAGTCCTCAAATCATGGTTTAAAGACTTCGAGTTTCCCATCTTTTCATGTGCTGTATATTTATTCCTGCTTACTGTATTTTCCACTCCATGCATCTGATGAAGTGGGTTTTAGCCCACGAAAGCTTATGCCCAAATAAATGTATTAGTCTCTAAGGTGCCACAAGGACTCCTCGTTGTTTTTAGAGAATTAACCATTTCTACTAGTTTAAACCTGCAAGTGATCCATGCCCCATGCTGCAGAGCAGGGGGTCTCAACCTTTTTCTTTCTCAGGGCCACCCCACATGCTATAAAAACTCCATGGCACAGCTGTGCCACAACAACTGTTTTTCTGCATATAAAAGCCAGGGCTGGCGTTGGGGGGAGCAAACAGGGCAATTGCCTGGGGCTCTATGCCACAGGGGGGCACCGCAAAGCTAAGTTGCTCAGTCTTCAGCTTCAGCCCCAGGTGGTGGGGCTCAGTGCCCATATTGCAGTCCTGTCCAGCAGGGCTTTGGCTTTCTGCCCTGCGTTCTAGCGAGTCTAACACTGGCCCCCTGAAACCTGCTTGCGGCCACCCGGTTGAGAACCACGGCTGCAGAGGAAGGCAAAACTCCCACAGAGTCTCTGACAATCATAGAATCATGGAAGAGACCTCAGGAGGCCATCAAGTCCAACCCCCTGCTCTAAGCAGGACCAACCACAACTAAATCATCCCAGCCAGGGTTTTGTCAAGCCTGACCTTAAAAACCTCAAAGGAAGGAGATTCCACCACCTCCCTAGGTAACCATTCCAGTGCTTCACCACCCTCCTAGTGAAATAGTGTTTCCCAATATCCAACCTAGACCTTCCCCACTGCAACTTGACACCATTGCTCCTTGTTCTGTCATCTGGTACCACTGAGAACAGCCGAGCTCCATCCTCTTTGGAACTCCTCTTCAGGTAGTGGAAGGCAGCTATCAAATCCTCCCTCACTCTTCTCTTCTGCAAACTAAATAAGACCAGTTCCCTCAGCCTCTCCTCATAAGTTATGTGCCCCAGCCTCCTAATCATTTTCATTGCCCTCTGCTGGACTCTCTCCCATTTGTCCATATCCTTTCTGTAGTGGGGGGCCCAAAACTGGATGCAATACTCCAGATATGGCCTCACCAGTGCCGAATAGAGGGGAATAATCACTTCCCTCGATCTGCTGGCAATGCTCCTAATAATGCAGCCCAATATACTGTTAGCCTTCTTGGCAAGAAGGGCACACTGTTGACTCATATCCAACTTCTCGTCCACTATAATCCCCAGGTCCTTTTCTGCAGAACTGCTGCTTAGCCAATCTGCCAATTGCCAGTCTGACCCATGGGAAAATTTCTTCCAGACCTCAAATATATCCATCAGTTTGATCCTGAGCATGTGGGCAAGACTCACCAAGTAAAGAATTTTCTGCAGTAACCCAGAGCCCTCCCCATTTAGTGTTCTGTCTCTGGCTATTGGGGATTTTTGCTACTGGCAGTCACAGATAGCCCACATGCCATTGTAGGCAGCCCATCATACCATCCCCTCCAAAAACTTATCAAGCTCAGTCATGAGGCCAGTTAGGTGTTTTGCCCCACTGCTCCCCTGGGAAGGCTGTTCCAGAACTTCACTCCTTTGATAGTTAGAAATCTTTGCCTAATTTTGACCCTAGACTTGTTGATGGCCAGTTTATATCCATTTGTTCTTGGGTCCACATTGGTGCTTAACTTAAATAACTCCTCTCCCTCCCTGGTTCTTATCCCTCTGATGTGTTTATAGACCGCAATCATATCTGCCCTCAGCCTTCTTTTGGTTAGGCTAAATAAGCCTAAAACTAAGGTAGATTTTCCATTCTTTGGATCATTCTAGTAGCCCTTCGCTGCATCTGTTCCAGTTTGAATTCATATTTCTTAAACATGGGAGACCAGAATTGCACACAGTATTCCAGATGAAGTCTCACCAGTGCCTTGTATAATTTTACTAACAGTTTCCTGTCTCTACTGGAAATACCTCACCAGATGCACCCTAGGACTGCTTTATCCTTTTTCACGGCCACATCACATTGACAGCTCATAGTCATCCTGTGATCAACCAATGCACCCAAGTCTTTCTCCTCCTGTGTCTCTTTCAACTGATAAGTCCGCAGCATATAGCAACAATTCTATTGTTATTAGTCCCTAAATGCATGTTCACTATTAAATTTGCACTGTGCACTATTAAATTTTATCCCATTTCTAATATTCCAGTTTACAAGATCATCCAGATCTTGTATAATATTCCAGTCCTCCTCCATATTGACTATACCTCCCAACTTTCTGTCATCCGCAAATTTTATTAGCACACTTTGTGCCAAGGTCAGTACTAAAAATGTTAAATAAGATTGGTCCAAAGACCGATCCCTGAGGAACTCCACTAGTAACCTCCGTCCAGCCTGACAGTTCACCTTTTAGTATGATCCATTGTAGTCTCCCCTTTAATAAAATCCCTATCCACCTTTCAATTCTCATATTAATCCCCATCTTCTCCAATTTAACGAATAATTTCCCATATGAAATCCCACTGATATCCAGGTAGATTAGATCTACTGCATTTCCTTTGTCTAAAAAAAAGTCAGACCATTCTCAAATTATCTTGTAACTAATTTAAGGAGACAGCCAGTTCTTGGATATTATAATTATCCAAGTCACTATCACTCTTGAGCAAAATGACTAGTTAATTCATTTTTTGGCTGAACACATGAAATTCCTGTGGAGAACTGTTAACATTCTAAAGTGTAAGGCTGGCTTACCTGTTTGCGCATCACATCTGTAGCTTGCATAATATAGCGAGGAGGTAGTCCGTGGCTCCGAGCAAGAATTATCGCCTGCTCCAGAGTGACACTCAGAGTGCAGCTGCAGTGACAGACAGAATTAAGTCAGGTATCTGTTGTCATAACATCTCCTAAACAGTTACTGGTTTCTCAAAGGGTATAGATCAGAATCCAAAAACATATATCTAAGTTATTATATGGACAGAAATGTTCCTTAAAAACCTGCAGAAAGCAACATAAATGTACAATGATACTGCTCCATACTATAGTGCAGGCAAGAAACACACTCATCCTGGAAGTTACTTAAGAACATTAGAAAGGTCCTACTGGGTCAGACCAAAGGTCCATCGAGCCCAGCATCCTGTCCTCCAACAGTGGACAGTGCCAGGTGCCCCAGAGGGAATGAACAGAACAGGCAATCACCAAGTGATCCATCCCCTGTTGCTCATTCCCAGCTTCTGGCAAACAGAAGCCAGGGACACCATTCCTGCCCATCCTGGCTAAGAGCCATTGATGGACCTATCCTACATGAATTTATCTAGTTCTTTTTTGAACCATGTTATAGTCTTGGCCTTCACAACATCCTCTGGCAAGGAGTTCTACAGGTTGATTGTGCCTTGAGTGAAGAAATATTTCCTTTTATTTGTTTTAAAACCTGCTGCCTATTAATTTCATTTGGTGACTCCTAGTTCTTGTGTTATGAAAAGTAGTAAACAACACTTCCTTATCTACTTTCGCTACACCAGTCATGATTTTATAGACCTCAATCATATTCCCCTTAGCCGTCTCTTTTCCAAGCTGAGAAGTCCCAGTCTTATTAATCTCTCCTCATATGGAAGCCGTTCCATCCCCTAATCATTTTGTTGTCCTTTTCTGAACCTTTTCCAATTCCAATATATCTTTTCTGAGATGGGGCAACCACATCTGCACACAGTATTCAAGATGTGGACATACCATGGATTTATATAGAGGCAACATGACATTTTCTGTCCTATTATCTATCCCTTTCTTAATTATTCCCAGCATTCTGTTTGCTTTTTTGACTGCCACTGCACATTGAGTGGACGTTTTCAGAGAACTATCCACAATGACTCCAAGATCTCTTTCTTGAGTGGTAACAGCTAATTTAGACCCCATCGTTTTATATGTATAGTTGGGATTATGTTTTCCAATGTGCATTACTTTGCATTTATCAACATTAAGTTTCATCTGCCGTTTTGTTGCCCAGTCATCCAGTTTTGAGAGATCCTTTTGTAGCTCTTCGCAGTCTGCCTGGGTCTTAACTATCTTTAGTAATTTTGTATCATCTGCAAATTTTGCCACCTCCCTGTTTATCCCTTTTTCCAGATCATTTATGAATATGCTGAATAGGACTGGTGGGGGGACACCACTATTTACCTCTCTCCATTCTGAAAACTGACTATTTATACCTACCCTTTGTTTCCTATCTTTTAACCGGTTACCAATCAATGAGAGCACCCTTCCCTCTTATCTCATAGCAGCTTACTTTGGGTGAGAGCCTTTGGTGTCAAAGGCTTTCTGAAAATCTAAGTACACTATATCCACTGGATCCCCTTGGTCCACAAATAATTCTAGTAGATTGGTGAGGCATGGTTTCCCTTTACTAACCATGTTGACTCTTTTTCAACAAATTATGTTCATCTATATGTCTGTCAATATTGTTCTTTATTATAGTTTCAACCAGTTTGCCCAGTACTGAAGTCAGGCTTACAGGCCTGTAATTGCTGGAATCATCTCTGGAGCCCTTTTTAAAAATTGGCATCACATTAGCTATCCTCCAGTCATCTGGTACAGAAGGTCATTTAAATGATAGGTTACAGACTACAGTTATTAGTTCTGCAATTTCACATTTGAGTTCCTTCAGAACTCTGGGGTGAATACCATCAGGTCCTAGTGACTTATTGCTGTTTAATTTATCAATTTGTTCCAAAACCTCCTCTAATGATACCTCAATCTGGGACAGTTCCTCAGATCTGTCACCTAAAAAGAATGGCTCAGGTTTAGGAACTCCCTCACATCCTCAGCCATGAAGACCAATGCAACTAATTCATTTAATTTCTCTGCAATGGCCTTATTGTCCTTGAGTGCTCCTTTAGCACCGTGATCGTCCAGTGGCCCCTTTGTGTGTTTAGCCAGCTTCCTGCTTCTGATGTACTTAAAAAAAAATTGCTATTACTTTTTTGAGTCTTTGGCTAGCTGTTCCTCAAATTCTTTTTTGGCCTTCCTAATTGGATTTTTACACTTCATTTGCAAGTGTATGTGCTCCTTTCTATTTTCCTCACTAGGATTTAACTTCCACTTTTTAAAGGATGCCTTTTTGCCTCTCTCTGCTTCTTTTACTTTCTTGTTTAGCCATGGTGGCACTTTTTTGGTTCTCTTACTATGTTTTTTAATTTGGGGTATACATTTAAGTTGAGCCTCTATTATGGAGTCTTTAAAAAGTTTCCACACAGCTTGGAGAGATTTCACTTTTGGCACTGTACCCTTTAATTTTGGTTTAATTAACCTCATTTTTGTGTAGTTCCCCTTTCTGAAATTAAATGCTACAGTGTTGGGCCTCTGTGGTATTTTCCCTGCCACAGGGATATTAAATTTAATTATACTTTGGTCACTATTACCAAGCGGTCCAGCTATATTCACCTCTTGGACCAGATCCTGTGCTCCACTTAGGACTAGATCAAGAATTGCCTCTCCTCTGGTGGGTTCCAGGACCAGCTGCTCCAAGAAGCAGTCATTTAAGGTATCAAGAAACTTTATCTCTGCATCCTGTCCTGAGGTAACATGTACTCAGTCAATATCGGGATAATTGAAATCCCCCATTATTATTATTTAGGTGTTTTTTTTTATTTTAATAGCCTCTCTAATCTCCCTGAGCATTTCACAGTCACTATCACCATCCTGGTCAGGTGGTTGGTAATATATCCCCACCGCTATATTCTTATTATTAGAGCACGGAATTTCTATCCGTAGAGATTCTATGGTACAGTTTGATTCATTTACAATTTTTACTTCATTTGATTCTACGCTTTCTTTCACATATAGTGCCACTCCCCCACCAGCATGACCTCTTTTTCCTGATATATTTTGTACCTTGGTATTACTGTATCCCATTGATTATCCTCATTCCACCAGGTTTCTGTGATGCCTATTATATCAATATCATCATTTAATAAGAGGCACTCTAGTTTACCCATTTTATTATTTAGACTTCTAGCACTGTTATATAAGCACTTTAAAAACTTGTCTCCTTTTAGCTGTCTTCCATTACACGATGAAATTGAATGGGACTCTTTTTTATTTGACTGTTTCTGATCAGACCCTGCCTGTATTTTATCATTTTCCATCCTCTCGTCCTCACTAGGACACAGAGATTCTCTATTAATAGATCCTCCCCTAAGGGATGTCCAAACACGTGCCCCTCCGCACTTGTCAGCGTTCCCTCAGTCCTTAGTTTAAAAACTGCGCTACGATCTTTTTAATGTTAAGTGCCAGCAATCTGGTTCCATTTTGGTTTAGGCGGAGCCCATCCTTCCTGTATAGGCTCCCCCTTTCCCCCAAAGTGTCCCTGGTTCCTAGTAAATCTAAACCCCGCCTCCCTATACCATCATCTCATCCACATATTGAGACCCTGCAGTTCTGCCTGTCCAACTGGCCCTGCACGTAAAACTGGGAGCATCTCAGAGAATGCTACCATGGAGGTCCTGGACTTCAGTCTCTTACCTAACAGCCTAAATTTGGCCTCCAGGGCCTCTCTCCTATCCTTCCCTATGTCACTGATACCTACATCACTGGCTCCTCTCCAGCACTACACATAAGTCTATCTGGATGTCTCGAGAAATCCGCAACCTTCCCACCTGACCGGCAAGTCACTATGTGGTTCTGCCGGTCATCACAAATCCAGCTATCTATATTTTTAATGATCGAATCGCCCATTACTAATACCTGTCTCTTTCTAATAGCTGGAGTTCCCTCGCCCGGAGAGGTATCCTCAGTGCGAGAGGATACCGTATCATCATCTGGAAGGAGAGTCCCAACTATGGGATTGTTTCCCTCTGCTCCAGTTAGATGCTCTCCTTCCCAGGGACTTTCATCCTCCTCAACAGCACAGAGGCTGTCAGACCGGGGGTGGGACCGTTTAATGTGTCCTGGAAAGTCTCATCTATGTACCTCTTTGTCTCCCTCAGCTCCTCCAGTTCAGCTACTCTGGTCTCCAAAGCCCATACACAGTGTCTGAGGGCAAGGAGCTCTTTGCACTGAATACATACATACACCACCTGCCAAGCATGTCTACACTATAAACTTAAGTCAACCTAGGTTAGGTACAGTAATTACTGCGGTGGTTCATGTCCATACTGCCATTCTTCTGTCGGTGGTATGCGTCCTCACCAGGAGTGCTTCCACTGACTTAAGAGGGGCAGTGTGGGGGCCTGAAAACCAGGGTTCTCAGCTCCATGGGTAGCTCCCCACCAGCTCCCCGCTTCCCACTGTGAATGGGGCAGCTGACCAGACACACACAGATCTCCCTGCCCAAAGACTGGCTGCCCCCTTGGGCTCTCCACTCCTCACCAGGAGCACAGCAACAAACCAGACGCTGGGCACATAGCTCCCAGCTGAGGGCAGCCAGGGTTCTGGCAGGGAGATCCACTTCTGGTGTCCAGTCAGCTGCACCATTCCTGGCAGGGAGCCAAGAAGCCCGGTGCAGTTGCCCTGTTCCTGGTGGGGAGCTGAAAAGCTCAGTGTAGCTGCCCCGTTCTCAGTGGGGAGCTGAGAAACCCGGTGTAGCTGCCTCATTCCCAGCTGGGAGTAGAGAACCCTGGGGGCGAGGGCAAACTGGGCTCCCAGTGGAGAGATCTGTTCCCGGAATCTGGTCAGGTACCATGCTCCTGGTGGGGAGCTGAGAACCCAGGTGGCAGCCCAGATTGGAGTGGGGAGCCAGGAGCCTGGGTGGCAGCCTGGCTGGGAGCGGAGACCCCAGGGGGACAGCAGGGCTCCCCATGGGGAACCCTGGAGGCAGCCTGAGTCAGGAACACAGGTGGCAGCCCAGCTTGGAGCAGAGACCAGGCAGCAGGCTGTCTGGGGAGCCCAAAGCTGACTTTCTTGTCAATATTATGGCTCCAGTGGAGCCGTGAAATTGACAAGAATGACAGCTAATAGCTGTAAGTAACGCAGCATCTACTGGAACACTGTGTCACCCTAACTACACTGACATAAGCTCTACGCCTCTCATGGATGTGGAGTTATTAGTGTAGTAGGGCACTTAACACCAACAGGAGCAAGGCTGTAATTTATACACTGACTTAATAGACATTAGGTCTACGTAAGCTGCCTTATGTCAATCTAATGCTGTAGTATAGACCAGGCTCCTCCTGTGTACAAAATAACCCCTCTCCAAACATTAGACATATTTTTGGACACATTACAATGAGAGGGAACACTGAACAGTTTACAGCTTTGATAAATGTAATTGCAAAGGTTAACAATTCTTTTGGTCCATGTAATTTCTAAAAGTGCCTTGATGTTATTTAATATATGCAACTTCAGAGAGACTTTTTCAAGTCATTAAGGAGAGGAGGACTTGGCCCTTAGCTAGCAACTGGAGACAACACTTTCCAAGTTTTTTTTTTATTATTTAAAATTAGCAGCCCTGGTGATATCAAACTTCACTATTAGCTGTATCTGTACCATACGCCTAAAAAAGACTGAGGGATACTACATAGTTTTCATGAAATAAATTTATCAGCCCTGATTCTCAATTCTGTTCAGTGGAGTTACAATGGCATAAAACTAATGTCAAATGGGGAGATTGAGACTGAAAAGTGTGTGGCACAGAGCAAGTCACTTCAGTGAGTCAGTGACTCCCAGCTTTGTGCTCATTCTTCCAGACCACACTGCCCAATACATTTTTGGGAAGATGTAGTAGTTAGAGGTGTCTTCAGTTTTGGGCCCCAATTCTGCTCTAGTTCAATCAAATGACAGAAACCCCAATGACTTGAGTGGGGGCAGGATCAAGTCCTTTGCTACCTTATTC
This sequence comes from Eretmochelys imbricata, assembly GCF_965152235.1. Classification (NCBI taxonomy): domain Eukaryota; kingdom Metazoa; phylum Chordata; order Testudines; family Cheloniidae; genus Eretmochelys; species Eretmochelys imbricata. Next base: position 60,057,965 of record NC_135573.1, read on the forward strand.
ATTTATGTCTCTTCATTTGATAAGCATGGGGAGTAAATTTCAGAGTGTAAAGTCCTGCCCTGAAACCATTCCGGCACCAGCACCCGACAAAAAACTAGGGACAATCAGCTTGGACACACCAGCTGACCTCATCTATTATGGTGAGAGAAGGGTGGAAAGATGATTTCTCAGATAGCCAGGACAACAGCCACACAGGGCTTAGCAAATCAAAGTCAACTCCTTGAGCAAAGCCTATGTACTTCTTGGACGGTGTAACACATAGTGTTTGGCTGTACTACCTAACAGGTAGGTAGCTGCAATCTGCACCAAATGAGTTTCTCCGTAGTCTTTCAGTGTACCGCCAAACAAAGCACACTGCAGTAATCAAATCTTTGCATCCAGCAAAATGCATATATAAAATGCTTTCTCCTCCATAGACCTTTATAGTGTCTGTTCCCTAATTTGTTAAAAAGCTAACAAAAGAATCCTCAGACACATAGTTAACATTTGTTTTCTATACACCTTTGGTCAAATACTGACCAGAAGATTTTGCATGGCTTGTATCATGCACACTTCCATGGACAATATATTTCAAACAAATAATCATCCTGCTAAGCAGAAGATCTGTAGGAGGAAAAATGTGTGCACTTAGCTGATGCACTCATCTAAAAAAAAGGTGATAAGTTTTAAATACCACTAAGTACATTTATGGACTGTAAAAGTTTCAAATTAATAAGCTTTAAAAGGAGATACTGAATTCAATCTTTTTCTTTATTAATGTTTTTTGTGCACAATTTAGAAACTAAGTGATTTCCTTCAATAATTAAATCAGTTCAATTCCCTAGTTTTTTCTATACACTGACCTCAAAGTTAACATGAAGCAAGAATCCATTGATCTTTGATCTTATATGCTTTGGTTTAATACTGCATAGCTATACTTTCTAAGCTCTGTTTCTGTTAGAGCCTGAAGAAGAGCCTGATTGTCACAATGAGTAGCAAATTACTCCACAAGCACTCCATTCAATATAATGAGACTACTCAATGTGACAGAATCAAATCCCAAGTCATTTGTCTTCACAGAGAAATTGTACAACTCCAGTGCATACTCTCGAGTACAGTACTTCACATGTCTATTTATTAAATTATCTATTAAGTATCTGTTACGAGTAGAAGGAGAGATACCTGATGTATTCCACATGTGAGAAACATAATTCAGCCAGAAATTCCCGCATTAAGTTCACCTTGAAGAATTAGCTGTGGACAACGATTTGAGATGAAGCTATCTATCATCTGACAAATGCTGAAACAGCAATTCATCACAGAAATTCTGAGAAAACTGAATGCAAGGGTACAAGACATACCTCCCCTTTCAACAATTAAGTGGTCAAGCAGTTAAATCACCACAGGGAGAAAAGTTAGGACAAACAGAAAATAGCATCATGAAGAACAACAGATCAGACTGCTTAAGAGCTAGGTAACTACTGGCGTATAACCCTGAAGTACACAAAGCCAAACTGAAGAGTTGACTTGCTTTATATGTCTGCAGCAAAAAAGTAATAATAATTCTAAGAGGTGCATTTTCATAGCAGCACGGAGAATTAGCACCCTAAGGCGAATGGGAGTGGCGCTAACTATCAATATGCCTCTCTGAAAATGTAACTGTGCAACTAAGATTGAAAACTAATGCATACAAATATACTCTTTTGATATATTCATTGCTTCTTTTCAAAAGCACCACTAAGTCTTGTATTTGTTAAAATCTTTGGAACAATGTCATGACTTCATTTTAACACAGAATTTTATTAAAGTTAAAATTTACGATTGTGCATGATTTAGTTGTATTTGCTCCTGAGACACCAAAATGGCTTTGATAAATGGTTGCCATAAAAATAGAAATGATTGATTCATGTTATTTCTCAAATAATTAATGCATTAGTTCCATATCAACCAGATAATAATGACTAAGGCTACATTTTAATCCCGGGTATTTTTAGTAAAAATCATGGACAGGTCATGGGCAGTAAACAAAAATTCACGGCCTTGTGACCTGTCCATGATTTTTACTAAAACTACTCTTGACTAAAACTTCCGGGGAGCCCCCCAGGTAAGCGCCGCCCAGAGCCCGCCTCACCCCATCCTGTGCCCCAACCCTCTGCCCGCTCCCAAACCCAACCTCTGCTGCATGAGACTGCCCCAGCAGTGACCGGTGCGAATGGCGCAGGGGCTGCTTGAGCTGCCCTTGAGCCAGGTCCACCGCGCACTGCAGAAGTCACGGAAAGTCACAGAATCCGTGACTTCCATTACAAACTCACAACCTTAATAATGACATAAAGTTACTAACTTATTACATATTACCAACAATAAAGCTGTAATTGCTTTACTTTGGTTGGATAACTAGATAGTTAAATAGACACATTCTATATTATAGATATTATAAATAAACCATTTAATAATGTTTCACTGAGATGATTAATTAATAAATCAGTATTTACACTTTGGTACTTTTTCACAATTATTTAAATTTAGTTTTCTGCCAGTCATGGCATATAATTTACATACCAATATTTGTTTTTATTTCAAATAATTGTTTCATTTTCTGCTTGAATTACATTACAAAAAAATTGTTTTGTATAGTCAATTTTTTATAAGAAGCACCGTGGCTGCCATGAAATGCCACATATTCCTAACTGCAAAATGTTGCAAGCAAAATCACCATGGCAGCCAAGAGCTGTGAAAAAAAAAAAAAAAAAAGAGGGGACGGAGAAAAACCACAAAAGACATCAAAGAAAGCTACCCACCGACGATAGACAGAACTGACAAAGCTAGGTATCTCAGCAACAAAGTTGTCAAGCAAAATAAAATGAACCAAATGCAAAACTAAACAAATGCACCTTGCATGTTGTTCTGAATGACTATGAAAAGCAGTCAGTTCCAAGTGTGAGGGGTCTGCTCAGAGAACACTCTCCTTGTGGTCTTGAAAAGATTAATATTAGGAACTTACGGCAGGAGTATCCCTGAATATATATCATAAAGTGTTCAGCGGCAAATGCACTGTTGCCATATAGGGTCAGAGTCCAGCAAGGTTGAAGGGTCCCCAAGACCATTCAAGGATTTCTAGGTTATCAGCCACATCCCTGGAATTTTACAGGGAGCCAAAGCAGCTATGCAAACCATAAGAACCACCCACCTCAAGGGTTAATAAGCAAGATTTATCTAAGGTTGTAAAGCAACTCAGAACCAGATTAACCAATGTGCACAATTGGCCCTTCAGCAGAAAAGAAACTAGATAAATCAAAAGAAGAAAATGAAAGAAAAAAGCTCTTTTTAGAGCACACCCTAAACCCCACCCTAACATTCTGTCAATGGAAGCAAAAGTCCCAAATCCTCATACCTCAGAGTTTAAATGAACAAAAATCTGTTTTTTTCCTTTCTTCAGGTCAGAGAAACAAAAGCCCCCAATTCCCTTTCCTCAGCATTTAAACAAGTCAGACTAACAAATTCCCTGTGCAGGCAGCTTAATTCCGTCAACATAGTTGTTTGGCTTTCCAGGTATACCCAAGCTCATAACTTCCTCTTTCTATAAGTTCCAGCTGGTTTCCTGCAAAGTTAAGGAAGTTCAATTACTCCTAGCCCCTGCCTATTATTCCTAGTCTCCCAGAAGAGTCCTAGACCAGAACCATGAGTCTTCTTGACAGTCCTGGGACCCAGGTGGGTGGTATGCCCAGTCATGATGTCGTCTATATAGCTGAACAACTTTGCAAACATCTTCTTGATCAAGACTCCCTTAACAGAAAAGGTTGCATTACATTTTCAATCACCAATATTCCCCAGCTCTGGGATTCATTTGTTTTTCATTGAATGTCATGCTGCTTTGTTTCCCATTTGTTACATTTGTAACATGTCTTTTGTAACAAATGGGAAACAAACTGCATGACATTCAATCAAAAACTGTATATATATTTTAATATTTCATCTTTTTCAGTAAGAGCACTATAAAAGGGGAGTTTGAGTGGGAGTTTCTAAAGGGAGTTTGGGGGAAAGACTAAGAGAGCCAGGCAGAGGAACAGACAGGCTAGTGAAGGGAGTGTGTGGTGGTCTGGTAGTGTTTTGGTGCTCGTTGGGGGTTTGTTCTGCTGAGGGTGGTGGTGTTTTGGTTTGGTTTGTGTTTTCCGGACTAACAGGACTTAGGTGAGAAGGCTATGACAAATACAGAAGCAGCAGTGGTAGTGACTCAAATAGTGGAAGACACAATGAAGATGACTGGATGTAGAAGCTGTGGCATGTACATGATCCTGGAGGGGGTACCTGAAAAGAGTTTCGTCTTTATGAATTGCAGCCTGATAGAGCTGATCGAAGAGAAGATCTGAAGATTGGAGATGCAGGTGGGAACGCTGGTTGAGTTTAGAAGGGGGTTCGAGCGGATGATGGAGCAAAGACATGAGGAGGCTGAAGGGAAAAGCTCAGACCTGCAGATGGAAGCAGGACCAAAGAACTCTGAGGGGATACTGCTGGGTGAGAAAAGTGGACAGTGGAAGCATGTGACTAAGAGAACCAGGCAAAGGAAAAGACGGGCCAGTGAAGGAGAAATAGAGCTCAGGAACAAGTTTGTGGAGTTGGAAAATGAAGAAAGGGCACAGCAGGTGGTCACTGAAGGTGAGAGGGCAAGGAAGAAGAGAAGAGCAGATAGTCCTATAGGAAGAGGGCAAGAGTCAATGGAGAAAACAACACCAAATATGAGCCCCAGGAGGATACAGGATGGGTTGCAGAGGATTGCAAGGGACAATAGGAATCGAGAGGACTTGCAGACAGAGGGAACAAGGGATAGACTGGACAATCACCACATGGCCAGGAAAAGGCAGATCTACGTGATTGGGGATTCTTTACTGAGAAGGATAGACAGGCCTGTAACAAGAGCTGATCCAGAGAACAGAAGGGTGTGCTGTCCGCTGGGTGCTAAGATACGGGATGTAGACCTGAGGCTGAAGAGGATCCTAACGGGAATGGGAAAGAATCCATTGATTATCCTTCTTGTGGGATCACATGATACAGCTAAATTCTCACTAGAACGTATCATGGGAGACTATGCCAGGCTGGGGAAGACTCTTAAGGAAATCGAGGCTCAGGTGATCTTCAGTGGAATTCTGCCTGTTCCTAGAGAAGGGCAACAAAGGTGTGACAAGATTATGATGCTCAACAGATGGCTCAGGCAGTGGTGCTATAAGGAGGGCTTTGGATGTATGGCCACTGGGAAGCATCCATGGACAGAGGATTGTTCTCTTGGGATGGACTTCACCCGAGTAAGGAGAGAAATAGACTTCTAGGGTGGAGGATGGCACAACTGATCAACTAGGAATCTGGGGGAGATGGTTGGGAGATGTCCAGGTAGTCTCCACGCTGGATTTTCTCTTTGAGAGGGAAGAAAACAAAGGAAGAAAAGATACAGCTGTGGGTAGTAGAATGGACATAAGGAGGAAGGGTAGTGTACATACCAATCTAATAGGTAATATTGGCAGTAGAATGTCTATGCCTAATCGGGTAAAGAATGTGAGCGAAGCCAAACAGCAAAAATTAAGATGTTTGTACACCAATGCAAGAAGCCAAGGTAATAAAATGGAGGAACTAGAGCTACTGGTACAGGAAGTGAAACGAGATATTACAGGGATAACAGAAACATGGTGGGATAATAGTCATGACTGGAGTACAGGTATTGAAGGGTATGTGCTGTTTAGCAAAGACAGAAATAAAGGCAAAGGTGGTGGAGTAGCACTGTATATCAACGATGAGGTAGACTGTAAAAAAATAAGAAGTGATGGAATGGATAAGACAGAGTCTGTCTGGGCAAAAATCACATTGGGGAAGAAAGCTACTAGAGCCTCCCCTGGGATAGTGCTTGGGGTGCGCCTGGATCCAATTTGGATACGTTTTTAAAGAAGTAAATACTAATGGGAATTGTGTGATCATGGGAGACTTTAACTTCCCAGATATAGACTGGAGGACAAGTGCTAGTAATAATAATAGGGCTCAGATCTTCCTGGATACCATAGCTGATGGATTCCTTCACCAAGTAGTTGCTGAACCGACAAGAGAGGATGCCATTTTTTATTTGGTTTTGGTGAGTAGCGAGGACCTCATAGAAGAAATGGTTGTAGGGGACAACCTTGGTTCGAGCAATCATGAGCTAATTCAGTTCAAACTAAATGGAAGGAAAAACGAAAATAGATCTGTTACTAGGGTTTTTGATTTCAAAGGGGCTAACTTAAAAAAATTAAGAAAATTAGTTAGGGAAGTGGATTGGACTGAAAAACTTGTGGATCTAAAGGCAGAGGAGGCCTGGAATTACTTCAAGTCAAAGTTGCAGAAACTATCAGAAGCCTGCATCCCAAGAAAGGGGAAGAAATTCATAGGCAGGAGTTGTAGACCAAACTGGATGAGCAAGCATCTCAGAGAGGTGATTAAGAAAAAGCGGAAAGCATACAGGGAGTGGAAGATGGGAGCGATTAGCAAGGAAAGCTACCTTACTGAGGTCAGAACATGTAGGGATAAACTAAGAAAGGCCAAAAGCCATGTAAAGTTGGACCTTGCAAAGGAAATTAAAACCAACAGTAAAAGGTTCTATAGCCACATAAATAAGAAGAAAACAAAGAAAGAAGAAGTGGGACCGCTTAACACAGAGGGTGGAGTGGAGGTTAAGGATAATCTAGGCATGGCCCAATATCTAAACAAATACTTTGCCTCAGTCTTTAATGAGGAGCTTTAGGGATAATGGTAGGAAGACAAATGGGAATGAGGATATGGAGGTAGATATTACAACATCTGAGATAGAAGCCAAACTTGAACAGCTTAATGGAACTAAATCAGGGGGCCCGGATAATCTTTATCCAAGAATATTAAAGGAACTAGCACATGAAATTGCAAGCCCATTAGCAAGAATTTTTAATGAATCTGTAAACTCAGGGGTTGTACCGTATGACTGGAGAATAGTTAATATAGTTCCTATTTTTAAGAAAGGAAAAAAAAGTGATCCGGGTAACTACAGGCCTGTTAGTTTGACATCTGTAGTATGCAAGGTCTTGGAAAAAAATTTGAAGGAGAAAGTAGTTAAGGACATTGAGCTCGATGGTAATTGGGACAAAATATAACATGACTTTACAAAAGGTAGATCATGTCAAACCAACCTGATCTCCTTCTTTGAGAAGGTAACAGATTTTTTAGACAAAGGAAACGCAGTGGATCTAATTTACCTCGATTTAAGTATGGCATTTGATACGGTTCCACATGGAAAATTATTAGCTAAATTGGAAAAGATGGGGATCAATATGAAAATTGAAAAGTGGATAAGGAACTGGTTAAAGGGGAGACTACAGCGGGTCACACTGAAAGGTGAACTGTCAGGCTGGAAGGAGGTTACAAGTGGAGTTCCTCAGGGGTCAGTTTTGGGACCAGTCTTATTTAATCTTTTTATTACTGACCTTGGCACAAAAAGCGGGAATGTGCTAATAAAGTCTGCGGATGACACAAAGCTGGGAGGTATTGCCAATACAGAGAAGGACTGGGATATCGTACAGGAAGATCTGGATGACCTTGTAAACTGGAGTAATAGTAATAGGATGAAATTTAATAGTGAAAAGTGCAAGGTCATGCATTTAGGGATTAATAACAAGAATTTCTGTTATAAACTGGGGACGCATCACTTGGAAGTAACGGAGGAGGAGAAGGACCTCAGAGTATTGGTTGATCACAGGATGATTGTGAGCTGCCAATGTGATATGGCCATAAAAAAGCTAATGCAGTCTTGGAATACATCAGGCGAGGTATTTCCAGTAGAGATAAGGAGGTGTTTGTACCATTATACAAGGCACTGGTGGGACCTCACCTGGAATACTGTGTGCAGTTCTGGTCTCCCATGTTTAAGAAGGATGAATTCAAACTGGAACAGGTATAGAGAAGGGCTACTAGGATGATCTGAGGAATGGAAAACCTGTCTTATGAAAGGAGACTCGAAGAGCTTGGCTTGTTTAGCCTAACCAAAAGAAGGCTGAGGAGAGATATGATTGCTCTCTATAAATGTATCAGAGGGATAAATACCACAGAGGGAGAAGAATTATTTAAGCTCAGTACCAATATGGACACAAGAACAAATGGATATAAACTGGCCATCAGGAAGTTTAGACTTGAATTTAGATGAAGGTTTCTAACCATCAGAGGAGTGAAGTTCTGGAACAGCCTTCCAAGGGAAGCAGTGGGGGCAAAAAACATATCTGGCTTCAAGACTAAGCTTGATAAGTTTATGGAGGGGATAATATGATGGGATAGCCTAATTTTGGCAATTAATTGATCTTCAACTATTAGTGGTAGATATGCCCAATGCCCTGTGATGAGATGTTAGACAGGGTGGGATCTGAGTTACTAAAGAGAATTCTTTCCTGGGTATCTGGCTGGTGAGTCTTGCCCACATGCTTAGGGTTTAGCTGATCGCCATATTTGGGGTCGGGAAGGAATTTTCCTCCAGGGCAGACTGGCAGAGGCCCTGGGGGTTTTTCGCCTTCCTCTGCAGCGTGGGGCATGGGTCACTTGCTGGAGGATTCTCTCCACCTTGAAGTCTTTAAAGCACAATTTGAGGACTTCAATAGTTCAGACATAAGTTACGGGTTTGTTACAGGAGTGGGTGGGTGAGATTCCATGGCCTGCATTGTGCAGGAGGTCAGACTAGACGATCATAATGGTCCCTTCTGACCTTAAATTCTATAATTCTGTGAAAAGCTATGTTGCCTATATTTTGTTATAATGATGAAATATTAAAATATCTCAGAAATGGACTGTTCAATGACAGCTTATTTAATGTAATTTGTCACCACATAGGAAAAATTAATTGGTGTTTGTGTACAGTACCATCTGAACTGCCACTCAGCATGTTGTATAGAAACGTTACCTGGGTTAAAGGAATCTAAATAATAAAATCCATTCCCAGTTTTCAATTAGGGTTCTGGCTAGCTTATGCTGAGAGCTTCATCATTAGTCTAACATCTCCTGAATAGGGATGATGAGATGAAACAAATTGGTGTAATATTTGGCACATCACTTACTGCTGTTGGGGATGTCAAAGTGAATTAAATCCTGGTCACACAAATAAAGTATTTGAACAGGATGTACATTTGCTTAGTCTAATTAACTAAAACTCTAAAGCTGCTGCTCAGTGTTAAATGCTATGTCATTATTCTTTTAATAAATTTTGCATAGATACAATATGCTAACCATAGATACAATTGACTGCTTTTTAAAATATTGATATTTTAAGCATTTACTTGTTCTCATAAGACTAAAATTAACTCTTATCCAGCAACTAACTATGCCAATATACTTATTAAATATGGCAGTTAAAATGTTAGCATAAAGTTTTCTTATTTCTGATCTGAAGTTTTTAAGATAGTTCTTTATAATTCCAAGTGATTGTACATTAATTTGTATTTATTTCTAATAATTATCTAAACAAGCGTACGGTAGACTAGAATCAACCTAAAATGAGAACATTACTTATTAGGGGTATTAAAATAGAGTGGTGACACTCCTGCCTGTGGTTCTTGTTCCACTGTTATGTGAAGACATTGCCAGACCTTTTGCTAGTTTCTAAGCCACACCCTGAAGGGAATGGTCCATGAACACAGTCCTAGAGCCTAGACATATTTAAATAAGCTATTCAGGATGATGTAAGCATATGTAAGCATCACGATTTTTAGTCTATGTATAAGAAAGTTTAAATGTGCTGGCTGCAATCTTGGTTTAGAAAAACCAGTTTTATTTAGAAGGTAATAATGCCTTTCATCTCATTTGTTCATGTGCTGAAACTTTACTGACCATGATTTTTTTTTCTTTTGAGGAGAGGATTGGACTGTGGTTAGTACAGTTATTAGAAATGAAATAACCAGGTAAGATACCAAACTAACCCCCCATTAACAAAAGAAAAAAATGTAGTTAAATGAAATACAGGGAAAAAAAGTTGGCCATCCTGTTTGACACTAGTATTAGGAAAAATTAAGTCATTATTTTAAAGGAATCCTATGAAGAGGTTTTTGAAGAACATATTATTTCACCCTCCCATTGTGTCTGGTGAGAATATAGCTGTAGCAGGGAAAAGGGGATAGAAAGCAGTGGACATGCTTTGGTTTAAAAAAAAAAATTCATTAAAATTCCAAAGCAGAAGATAACCTTTAAAAAGATTTAAAATATTATAACTGGCCTAGTGGAGAATTCTGAGACTCATGTTTGGGCCTTTATGGACTTTGTGGTCAAGTTCAGTTGCCTCAAGTGTTATTATTATCTTTTAAGCAAAGTCAGGTGCTGATCCATTCATGTTTAGCACAACATTAGTATTAACTTTTTCAAGATACATCCAATAATCTTGGTGTCTGAACGTCTCTAATTTCACTATGAAAATACAGTAGCTATCAGTGCTTCTTTCTGGAAGCTATTGTGTTTGTTGGTAATGCTACTGCATCACGGAATAATCAAAATTTGCCTTGCCAGGTATTTTCAGCCTTCAGCTACCAGATGAGTTCTTGCTTGCTGAAACAGGAGACAGTAAATTTATAGAGACAGGAGACCAATCCTGGAGGACGTGTTTTGTAACCCAAGTTACTACTTCCATTCAGGAAGGCCTCAAACCTGGTGCCTTTTGGTGTTTTTACTGGTGTATGTAGGTTTTCTTTAAACTGTTTCTTGGAGGGTGGGAGACTGGCTTCATCTTTCAAGAGAACAACTGCTAATTAGACTAGTCTCTGGCAAGGAAGACAACTCAGTTTCTAAAACAGATGAGAAACACAAGATCCTGAAGGAGATTTCTTACAGAGGAACAAGTTATTTGCTCATAAGAAATTGTCGTTATGAGGATTTCATCTAAGAAAGGAAACATCTTCCTTTCTAAAGCATGAAACAATTATCACCATGAACTTGATAAATGCCCTTGGAGCAAACAAAATCCAGAAGGGAAGGTCCTTGAGTTAAGTTTCAATTGAGGACTGCAAAACAGAGACACATTTCATGATAGGGTTGAATAGATGTGTATATTTAGTCATATTTCAGTTCTAAACAGGACTAATGCCCTGATTTGTAGCCTTTAAGGTTTCTACCTTGGGACTTCAGTCCTGCATATGTAGATTTATTAGGTTTTTAGTATAAACCTCTTTGGAGTTTGCTAGCTCCTGAAACAATGAACTGAGCCTCCAGGGGTCCAACCCTCTGGACTGCAGCAATGGCTCCAGAGCCTCTGAACACCATTTCCCAGCCTGCTTAGGGTCCAGAGCAGGGATAGAATAGTCAGGAAACTCCTACAAAAGTCAGTAGAGAGTTTCTGATTAAGTGATTTATATAGACAATGTGCTGGGCCAACATGGAGCCAGGGCTGGTCAGTCTCTCAGTTGGAGGGGACAAGCAGCCTTAGAGACAGACAACGGGATTCATTTTAGTTTAGCTTTTGGACTGTTTGAGTTTGGAGCTGAGATGGGGCAGCACAGCTTGGGGTAGGGAGTCTCTATTCAACTCCCACTCTTCCACAAAGGGAGAGTTTGAGCTGTTGTGGGATTTAGAACATGATCACGAAGTGCCTGTCCTGTGGAGACCAGCAATCAGGAGGGTAGAGAAGCAACCTGGTGCCAGCTACCTACAGCCAGCCAAGATCTCCATAGGGCTCCAGACCAGGGAGTCAGGAGAGGACCCTGCCCCACTCAGGGCTGAAGATACTGTAAGGGAATCCCTTTCTTTTTGTTTAAGCTGACCAATGTTCACAGCACTCCAGCACTCATTGCAGGACTTATCTTCAGCCTCTTATCTGCCTGGAACTGTGCTAGAGAGGGAGCTGAGAGTCTGTGTACAGTGGTGAATGCAGGGAGGTAGAGGATTTGTTATATTATTGGTATCATAGGTTTTTTTTTGTTTGTTTTTCACCTTAGAGACTAACGAATTTATTTGAGCATAAGCTTTCATGAGCTACAGCTCACTTCATCAGATGCATTCAGTGGAAAATACAGTGGGGAGATTTATATACACAGAGAACATGAAACAATGGGTGTTACCACATACACTGTAAGGAGAGTGATCAGGTAAGGAGAGCTATTACCAGCAGGAGAGCGGGGGGTTGGGGGGAACCCTTTGTAGTGATGATCAAGATGGGCCATTTCCAGCAGTTGACAAGAACATCTGAGGAACAGCGGAGTGGGGGGGAGGAGGGAATAAACATGCGGAAATAGTTTTACTTTGTGTAATGACCCATCCACTCCCAGTCTTTATTCAAGCCTAAGTTAATTGTATCCAGTTTGCAAATTAATTCCAATTCAGCAGTCTCTCGTTGGAGTCTGTTTTTGAAGTTTTTTTGTTGAAGAATTGCCACTTTTAATCGAGTGACCAAATCAATTGAAGCGTAATCGAGTGACCAAAGAGATTGAAGCGTTCTCCGACTGGTTTTTGAATGTTATCATTCTTGACGCCTGATTTGTGTTCATTTATTCTTTTACATAGAGACTGTCCAGTTTGACCAATGTACATGGCAGAGGGGCATTGCTGGCACATGATGGCATATATCACATTGGTAGATGTGCAGCCTCTGATAGTGTGACTGATGTGATTAGGCCCTATGATGGTGTCCCCTGAATAGATATGTGGACACAGTTGGCAACGGGTGTTGTAGCAAGGATAGGTTCCTGGGTTAGTGGTTCTGTTGTGTTGTGTGTGGTTGCTGGTGAGTATTTGCTTCAGGTTGGGGAGCTGACTGCAAGCAAGGACTGGCCTGTCTCCCAAGATCCCACCATCAACCTCAGCCTGGATCAGTCCACACAAGAGATTCACCTCCTGGACACCACAGTGCCAACAAGCGACGGTCACACAAACACCACCCTACACTGGAAACCCACCGACCACTATGCCCACTACATGCCTCCAGCCTTCATCCAGACCACACCACATGATCCACTGTCCAGAGCCAAGCTCCACGACACAACCGTACCTGCTCCAACCCCTCTGACAGAGACAAACACCCATAAGATCTCCATCAAGCTCTCCCACAACCACAATACCCACCTGCAGAAGCGAAGAAACAGATTGACAGAGCCAGAAGAGTACCCAGAAGTTACCTACTACAGGACAGGCCCAACAAAGAAAACAACAAAACGCCACTAGCCATCACCCTCAGCCCCCAACCAAAACCTCTCCAACGCATCATCAAGAATCCACAAATGCATCCGATGAAGTGAGCTGTAGCTCACAAAAGCTTATGCTCAAATAAATTTGTTAGTCTCTAAGGTGCCACGAGTACTCCTTTTCTTTTTGAGAATACAGACTAACACGGCTGCTACTCTGAAACCTGTCATAGTTTTTTTTATTCATCTTAATCCTTTTCTTCCTTACAGAATTTGTTTCCTGTCCCTAGTAAATCCCCCGTGTTATACACGGTATGCATCTGATGAAGTGAGCTGTGGCTCACGAAAGCTCATGCTCAAATAAATTGGTTAGTCTCTAAGGTGCCACAAGTACTCCTTTACTTTTTGCGAATACAGACTAACACGGCTGTTACTCTGAAACCTGTCATTATGCAAGGCACTGCATTTAGCCGTATGGAGTGGAAATCTATCAACTGCATGAAAAAACTGGCAGTTTCCACGGTATGCATCTGATGAAGTGAGCTGTGGCTCACGAAAGCTCATGCTCAAATAAATTGGTTAGTCTCTAAGGTGCCACAAGTACTCCTTTACTTTTTGCGAATACAGACTAACACGGCTGTTACTCTGAAACCTTTTGGAGTGTGGCATTTTATTGATTGGAGCTTGTAGTAATGTATTGTGTTGTTTGTGTACTGGGTTATAGTCCTTGTGAATTTTGCAAGGGACAGCACCTTTGTTTCCCAGACACAGATTGGAGTCACTTTGGCTGAAGGCACCAGGCACCGAAATAAAAAACCCAGGACTCAACCCATGCCAGGGGCAAAGACAAGCCACTCCGATTAACTACCAGGGAGGTTTGAGCCAAGCCTTGGGGAAGGGCTAACATTAAATTCAAAATTAGCCTATTTTTTGTGAGCAATGAAACATGTTGAAGATAATGATGCCCTTTTCCATAGTTTTTAACAGGAATGAGTGCATCCCTCCATACCAGAACACCCCTCTCTGTTGGAAAAGGGGAACTATTTAAAGGGGAGTGAAAATAAATTCAACTGAAAAACCAGAACAGGTTTCTAGGACTCACTCATCTGTCAACTTTTGCCTTTTTCAAAGACTATACAAATGGTTTTAGAAACATCATAGATACTCCATCATTCTACCTCAAATTTAATGCTATTATGTTAGTGGTTGGAAATTTTCAGGTAGGCACTAGCTATAGAAGACCTCACCTTGAATACTGTTTGTATGTCAAGAAGTTGGACTTGTCAGGAAACAAAGAATTTTAAGAATTTTTAAAGGTTTGAATTGTCCTGTGCTTCTTGTCTGCTCAAGCTGAATAATGGTGTCAGGATAGTTCAAGAACAAACTTGACCACCATATACTTAGTCTGAACAGCATCTTCTTCAAATGAGTAGGAAAGGGTTTCATTTTTAAGTCCTTGGCAGATCAAATCAAGCTGTTATCCATTGGGAAACTGCAATCTAATTTATTTCATGTTGTAGGAGAATTCAGATTGTTCAATTTAATTCTTTTTCATCTCAGAATCAAAAGAACTTATACACAAGTTGATTCTAGACAGTTTGAAGGGGTCTATTGGATTTTTTTATACTGGTGTTTTCTGTAAGAAAGATTCAGATTCTTCCAAAGCCCTGAGTACTGGAGAAGAAATACTGTAGGAAACATGAGAGTCTGGTTCTGTAGGTTGAAGTGAGGGATCTGTATATCAACCCAGGCAGTTAAACATCTACCATAGTGCATAGAGGTGAAAGGAACAAAGAGGAAAAAACTGCGCTGGAATCCAGTTTGGAACCATCCCACTCAGTTCATTTGCATGCATTTCTCTGCACTTTTTAAATTACGTGCTAAGCAGAATAATATTTCAACATATGAAACATGAAAGAGAACTGCATGTGACTAACATCATTCCTAATATGCATGTTAAAAGTGAATAGAGTAAAAATGTGTAGAGCATAGAAAAGGAATATAAATAATAATAATAAATAAATATAGAAGGGGAATATAAATCAAAATTGTTATGGACTACTTGTTGGTTTTCAATGTGTTGTTTGTGCTATCTTTTAGGACAAGTTCCCACATCTCTAACTGCCTTTGAATTCTAACAAGCACGGTATTAAACATTCTACTATCCTAAATATTTATATTATGAAGGAGAAAAAAGTTTATTTCTGTCTCAGTGGATAAGGGATCATAAAAATATATTAAAAATAAATGGAAATAGGGATAGTAAAATTGAAGGGGAAAACAGTGAATATTTAACAAAGAGAGAGCAGGAGTGAAATCAAAGTTTAGATCAGACTACTTCTTTGAAAGGATTGAGACACATAGGGACTAATTCTACTGTGCATGCTCATGCTGGCATGTACTTACTCATGCAAGCAGGCCTGTTGAAGTCAACAGGCTTACTTACATGATCAAGTGGTTCAGCGTAAGAGTTGCAGAACTGGGTCCCAAGAAGAGATCTTTGCAGCACAGTTTTATTGATTTCAGAAGTGAATTTCTCTAGTCAAACTTCTAAAAGAAAATTAATGTATAAAGGAGAATTGAGATGAGAACAACAAACATATAGTTACAGTGGAGCTCTGCGTTGCTGTTTGGGAGATCTGGGTTTGTTACCCACAGCAGGTGTGTTGCTCCTTGGACCTTTCATGAGCTGGGCAGGCTTCAGGAGCACAATTGACCTTTGGCAGAACCTGTCTCATCACTCAGCAGAACATCTGCTAGCCTAAATCCCATGGCTTAAAGGAGCAGCAATTAGATGCTTTAAAGAAGGAAATCAAAATACAGAAAAAATAATAAAGAACAGAGGTATCTCCAGAAGATTCATAAAGGTTGTAAAGGACACACTCTCGTTTCTATTCACCAGGAAATATAAACTTATAAATAAACTCAAAAACTGCACTATTTGAATATTTTAAATAATTCATTTTAGTTTGTATTCCTGCTAGTCTCCAAGCGGAGTTCTGCAGCTGCTGCACCTAATTTCATTTTGGCATGGAAAGAGCTCGGGTCTGTGCAGCACCGTCTGTCTCTTCCCTCTGGAGCAGGAACTGGCATAATGATTCAATATTTAAAAGTGCTTCTGATCAGCTACATTTGTACAGACTGATTACAACTTCAAATAAAATGAATATAGGCGAAGAAACCCTCGTATCATTTACTGGAGGCTAGTTAATTGGCAGGTAGAATTGCAACGTCTTAACTAAATGAAGTAAAATTGAATAGACCATAACTAGTTATGATGAAAAAAGGCAAAATAAAACATAAAAATCTGATTCCTTAGAATCACATTAATTGTAATTCCTGATGTTGAATCTGCACAACAGATTCATTTTATGATAATTTATGGGGAGGTTGTAACAGACGTATACCACAAAGGACAGTGAAGGTTAAAGGTACTTATTATTCTCTGGTTCTTGTTCAGCTGATTGAAATATACTTGAAAAAGACTTCTGTCTGGAATAGATACAGTATTTCTAGCTCTAATGTCAATTGGCAAACATAAAAATCAAAGCAAAGTAATCACCAGAAATTCAAAATCCCCAATATTATCTTGGATATGGGAATGAAAATGTGAGCTCTTTCAAGCTGTTTTAGCCTCGTACAACGTAAAAAGCAATTTAAGTTGGATCAGAGAGAAATCAGAAACCAAAACATTGTTGAGACTGAGGGGGTTACAAGTGATAGTGACAGTTCAGCCAAAGTCTGTAGTCCAGTGGTTTTCAAACTCTTCCATAATGGGATGCCTTTTTCCATACTGATACCCTGATGCAGAACTTTCCTCCCATCTAGGCGGGATCTGGCTAACACTCACTCCCATCTTCCACTGAGTCGGAAGGAAAGGGCAGTGTGGTCACCACCCCTCTGACATCAGTTCAGGACCTCCATGTTAAGAACGTATGCTCTAATCTAGTAGTCAGTCAACAAAGTTTAACTAGAGAAATGTGGGAAGATCCAGATTTAACTTTCTAGGAAATATAGCCTGAGACACTAAATTCTGGCGAAGATGGGAATAATGGTTTGCTCAGTTCCCATTCCCCAAGAGTAGAAAAAAAAGGAGTGATCAGTACAGCATCCTGAACTCTGATACACACTCCTAGACTGAGACTCAGGTCAGGCTCCATTAAGGACCTTACTTTGGAAACCAGGTGAAAATAAGTTCCAGGGGCCAAAATCTGGGGTTTATATATTTAATGCAGACATGTGGAAACATGAACTAGAGTCTGTTACTGTCATATTGTTCATCTTTACCCTGGTAAGAGGACTGATCCATTGAAGAAGGTTTCTCTCAAAGGGTAGCCTACCCACAGGGCTAACATACAATATTTTATTAGAAATGAGAATCCAGAATGCCATGTGTCTAAACTATCAGGTTTAGAAATAGAGGTCTCCTCTACAATTGCTTGCTAAGATTAAATCTCATTCTACCAGAACAGGGGCAAAACACTTATCACTACTTTTTATGCCTGCTTAACTATTACAGCAAATCTAGTCCTGAAGGATTTCAGGGAAGAGTTAGATCAGCTCTGCTCGGTGGACCTAGCCCCATCCTCTAGCCCCTTCAGAAGCTTGTCCCCCTCTATCTCCTTCAGAAGCTTGTCTTTCTGCTCTGGATCATCATCCCCTGATGCCATTCCCATCCTTGCCTTGCACCAAGCAGCATGTATGAAAGGTGCTGGTGGCAGGAATTCCAGGAGTAAAGTCAGTGCCAATAACCATGGCAGTGGGGAGATAAGGCTGTGCAAAGGCAGTTCTCTACCTGGTAAGCAGGAGGCTCTCTGCCTAGTCATGAGTGAGGGTGAGGTGCAATTTCAGCAGGCCAGAGAGTAGACCCTGTGGGCACGGGGAAAGCTTGGGAAGTTGGAATGCTTGTAATCAGCACTGGGGCATGGAAGCACAGAATACACCATGAGTAGGCTAGAGAGACAAAGTAAGATTTGAGCTGAAATTTCTTAGCTCCCATCCCCCAACACAGAACCCTAAGGACAAACATACTCATGACACACCTTGTCACATATAACATAGACGTTAGAGGATGCCATCCCCCTCCTTGCTGCTGTCCCAACAGCACTACAATTTCTAACTTTAAGTCCTCTCTAAATAATTGCTCAAAATTGCCTTCTAATCCAATAAATGCAGTGTTTTTTCTTAACCTTTAAAGATTTGGGCCAAAAGAACCACCCCAAAACCTGGGGTATAAAATCTGTTGTAGTTTACTACTTTGTCTTTGTGGACTTATAGTAAAAGATCTCTAATTGATAATGCAAGGATTTTTTCTTGATCTTCCCCCTGAACACATGGCTGCCAGAAAGGCAGTGTCAGTAGATAAGTAAAATAATGAAGTCTTTTGCAAAGGCTCAAATGGCGCTGCATTCAGGGACTGTAGAGCTACATTCATGTTTTTATGGTTAAGTGTTCTAGCCCTTTACTTTACAAAGATAGCTTGCCCTGATAAATCTTTTGACATCCCGATGTAATCCTCTATGTGATCCATTTAACTCTACCTCACTGCTCCTAAAATAGTCTATAAAAATCAGTGTGTCTGATTCCTAATCTTTTGTTTAGGCCCCTATACTTCATGAGACATTTTATAATTTATGCATATGAATGGGCACTGCTGCTGAGTGAATAATTCACAGTGTATAATTTATTGAAAGAATTGTCTTTCTGTTCAAGGATGTCAAGCTTATGATTTTATCAAATACATCCCCATTATTTAAAGTTATATTCCCAATAATTCTGAATAGTTCATGATCTGTAAGTTGTGCACTAGCTGTTCATTCTCCATATTTGATATTCAGGATGCTTTGATAGGACATGTGGTTCGCATGGTATGTTTCTGTCCTCCAGTTGAGTGTAACTCAAAAAAACCTACCACAACAAACAGATTTTTGACAAAATATTCACTTTTGCAAATTCAAATTTCATTTTCTGTGAGTATGCTACAATAGCGACTTAAAATTCACCTTTTTTCAAATATTTCTGCTAGTAAACACTTTCTCTGTGTAGAATATTCTCTGGAAATTCACAAACCCAGTTAAAGTGAATTAATTAACCATTCAAATAAATATTCATGGTACTATGCCCATCTCTAATAAGCACCAGAAAGACAATTATGCCCAAATAGAACCCTCTCTTTCTTCCATCTATGATAATCTTTGGATGTTTGGCTATAGATAAAGCATATGCACACAAACGCATAATTCTTGGCGAGACAGGTATCTAATATTCCTGTCAATAGGCCAGCCTGAATAATTCATGACCTTTCAATTCTTGGGGTCGATCCATTTTTAAGTACCACTGTTCTTATATAATATGTTCTGGGCAAGGCTGAACTGTTTAAATCCCTGTTCACTATGCAGATGACAGTCTCTTTCACAGTAACATTTTAAAGGAAAAATCAAGGGAAAAGGCACATGGGAGACAGAAGATGCTGCTCCTCATCGGAGCAGTGGAGGGAAAAGAAGGAAAGAAATGCTGCCCATATTTCCATTGGTTGAGTAGGAGATTTAGCTGGAGTTATAACTTGGAAAATGGGATTCTCTAAGTCATCAAAAATGTCTTACCTGTAAAAATGTTAAATCTGGATAAATAGATAGAGTAAAGCATAAAGGCTTTATGGCCTTCTGAAAATGTCATGCTGATCCAGCTTATATAGTGTTCCCACATGCTAAAGGAAGGATAAACACAACCATCCTGCTCTGGTACAGAGGATGGTATTAAAAAATATCATTATCTCATATAACTGCCTAAAACAGAGTACTATAGAGACAAATGGATGAGACAGACCTGCAGAAGGACCTGAAGAAGACCTCTGTGTGGCTTGAAAGCTTGCCTCTTTCACCAACAGAAGTTGGTCCAATAAAAGATATTACCTCACTCACCTTGTCTCTCTAAAACAGAGGACAATATACTTCATGCTACGTACACTAGTCTGCCAATAATGCAGTGTCATACAAATGCGCCATCAGATCTTAGTTGATAAAGATGGCAAGTCTGTTTCATAACATGCACTTATTGATTGTTTCTCTGATACCTTGCTGACCTTTTCCAGTTTGTCATGCCTGATATTCTGCATTGGACTGGCACTATACTGTTTTTCCAAAGTTCTTTTTAGAAAGATGGACAATACTTAAAATTAAGAAGAAAGTTATTTTTGTTATAACCCAACAAATTTGTAATTGATGCTGCTCAAATGAAAATTTTCGAAGGATCAGAAATTAATTGTATAAGGAGTTTGAAACAGTGAATCATGAGAATGAACACACCATTTTTAAACTGATAACTGGAATCTATAGATTGTATCCTGATGGATACAAAAAAGGATCATGTTAGCATCAGCTTCTGGGTTGTATAAAGAACCATTACAGAATACTTACCTAAAGATTATTTTCCTCAACTGTTATTCTTTCATGTTTGCTGTAATTCACACAAAGTTCTAATCCTACCCCACTGGTACTTACACGTACTGTTTTCTTGGATGAATTTCACTACCATCCTGGTGACCTTTATAAAATTGGTTATTTAGATGTATGTTAAGGTCGCTCAGAGTTTAGTACAGTGCAGTATATAGCAAATCAATTGAAAATTCAAAACGTCAAGTGTCTGAGTTCATTTTCTGTAATCGAATTGGTCATGCCAAGTATTACCCCAGGATACAGTGCTTCTGGTTATTCTGGATCAGACCTGCAGTAGTGCATACATAGTTTTGGTTTTTGAGATCTATTGCTACTAAGATTCCCTCCAGTGTATAAAACAAACACTAGATGTTAAAATGTCTTGCCTATACTGGAGTTCAGTATAAAATACACAATGTATTATGCAAATAGGAAACCTTCCTTGTCATGCTTTAGAAATTTTAATATTTCTGCCTTGTACTAATTTGTACGACGAATAATCTATTGCAACTATACAAGCAAAAATTATATTACTCATTTTGTCAATCACTGCAACTACTTTTATCTTCCAGATTCTCACCATGACTAATCTTTTAAGAGTCTATTAGATAGAAACTACTACACTCAGAAAAACATGGAATAAAATTATTCTCCAAACTGGATTGCAATGACTGACTAAAGCAAAGATAGGTGGATAAATTGCCATACCGATGAACTCCACTATTGCACATTATGATGTGGCAAGCTCCAAGTCTGCTACAGAGTTCTGAAGAAACTGACAGCAATCCAACTCCAGAGGCACTGCAAGCAGTGTAAGCACAGGCTGCTGTGCGCTTGGATCGGATAAAAGACACTACCAGTCGGTAAAGTTCATCCAAAGAATTGAGGGGCCGCATCAGCTGCAAGCAAAGGAGAACAGAGAGATTTAGACATTTGCCATCAAGATGCATGTGAAGTTCTCTTCTGGGAGAGTGACAACTAAATTGTTTCTGAGTTTAATGACTCCAGACTAGAACACACGAGCACTGTGGGCCAAACCCTGAGTCCAGCTGCTTTCAAAGCACACAGTTGAAAGGGTATGCACAAAGCACACAATATATGACAATATTTAAGACTTTTTTTTTAAATCGCTATATGGGTATTTTCACTGACTGTATAATCCCCGGGGCACATCTCAACTGTGTTAGTCCTCTCCACCTGACTACACATGGGCAGGAGTATTTCCAAAGAAGGAATAATGCAGTGAAAGACAAATGCAAAGATAGACACAAAAGGGAGTAGTGCTGGGACTGATGCACGACCACTAAGAGAAGATCAGCATACAGGTAAGACAAAACTGTCCTATGTTTATGCAAATGGCCATTCACTAATCCTGACTAACTACTGAAAGAATATTAGAGCGACTAGGTGGGTAAGGTAATATCTTTTATTGGACCAACTTCTGTTGGTGAGAGAAACAAGCTTTCGAGTTTACACAGAGCTGTTCCTCAGTTCTGTAAGCTCAAAAGCTTTTCTCTTTCACCAACAGAATATGATCCGATAAAAGATATTACCTCACGTACCTGGTCTCTCTAATACCCTGGGACTAACAGAGCTACAGCAACACTGCATACTGAAAGAATAGTAAGCAGTAAAATAGGAGTGAAGAAACCACAAACAATAATAATTAACTTTGCAACAAAACTGAAAAGAAAGTACAGGGGTCGGCAACCTTTCAAAGAAGAAGAGACATTTTTTTGTTTTGGTCTTTGACCAAAATAATTCAAGAGTCACATCACACACAAAGCTACTTGTAGAGTTAAAATTTATCAGCTAATAATAATTGAACATAATAAAGTTATTACTACTCACCAATACTTTCAATGAGACTTCTGCCATTTGAATTTGAATATAAACAGGAGGGCACTCCGGGCTGGGGCAGGGGATTGGGATGCAGGAGAGGGTGCGGGGTCTGGGAGGGAGTTTGGGTGCAGGAAGGGGTTCTCAAAAAAAGGCTGCCTGCAAGGGGACAGCCAAAGAGCTGCATGTAGCTCTGGAGCCACAGGTTGCCAACCCCTAACGGTATCCAGATTGAAATGATACATACATAGAGAAAGAGTTTAACAGCATAATATTGAATTTATACATACACGTACACATACACATACACACAAAGATAGGAAAGACTGTCTTCATGATCTGGTAACAAAAGGCTGCGTCTCTCCCACAGTGTTTGGTAAAAAAGTG
Source organism: Eretmochelys imbricata (assembly GCF_965152235.1). Classification (NCBI taxonomy): domain Eukaryota; kingdom Metazoa; phylum Chordata; order Testudines; family Cheloniidae; genus Eretmochelys; species Eretmochelys imbricata. Next base: position 60,080,727 of record NC_135573.1, read on the forward strand.
AAATGAGGCTCAAGTCACATTGCAGTTCTTGTCATACAAAGCCCTGATTCTCTCTGCCCATGAGATACCTAGGGATTCCCATAGAGAGAAACCTGCTAACCAAAGAAGAAATGTTTTAAAATCTAGAAAAGCACTCCCTAATGGCAATTTTAATTCACCAGGGAAATGGTAGCCTTACTTATACTTATATTTACCTATATTTGAAAAGTGCACTGGTTTAACTAAAGTGATTTAAAAATAAATGTAGCTAAACCAATGCAAACTGCTTACATAGACTCACTTAACATGGTTTAATATTTAGTTACATCAGTTTAGCTTGCACTCGTTTCAACTGGTACTAGTTTCTAGTTGAGACAAGGCTTTATGAAATATAAAACTGTAGGCTGTAAAATGGATGTCAGATAAAAAGCTGGATATCATGCTAGGTAGTGCTTTAGGCATAAAAGGAGGATTTTTCCCCTCTTAAAATGGAAAGAGGAATCCATTTTAGGGGAGCCATCGTGGGAAAGTTCTAAGGGCAACCTTGTGAGGAAAATACTGGAGGGACTGTGGGACAGTGCACCAACTTCATTCTCCTGGGCACAGGGACTATTGCCTGCAAACACCCCTGACAGTACCCAAAGGGATAAGGAGGAGACCAGGCCATGGCTCTGCCCCTTTACTCTCTGCTAAAGTCAGAGCAAACAGGTCGGCTTCACACATGAGCATGTACTGCATTTCCTGAACCACAATGCCTCCTACAAGGGCACTGCTATGTCAGACCATCCGTAATGCAGAGCTGGGGTAAAAGCCATAACAGAGCCCTGAAACAATACCTCAAAATAATTCAACTCAAGCCAAAAGAAAGGGATTAGGATAATGTGTAACATACAGAGTTTTTAATTAAACACTTAATATTATTGTTTACCTTATCTATATAAGCAGCTTTAGATGTTGAATTTGGAGGGAGGTTCGACTTGTCCAGGTAGAATGCCCTGAGAGTACAAACAAACAAAACTGTTAATTGTTTAAAAGCTTCTATAACATATACTTTAAATATAACTGAAAAGTCCTTTGATTTATGAAGGGTTTTTTAGACTTAAGGACATGAGACAAGAAAGGGCTGGAACAAAATGAAGGGTAAGGGTGCACTAATGCTCTTCTTTTTAAAGACATTATGAACATGTTTTTTCTTGGCACGCTGCAGCATAATGGGTCACTGAATGATGTGCATCTGAGTATAGACTGGGCATCAGAACTTCTGCAGTGTGTTTTACTGCAAAGTTACTAGAAAAACTTGGATCTGGAATTGGCCTTCATCAAAATCTTCCCTGAGAGAGACTTGATAACTGTTCAGATTTTAAAAATGATTTTGAGACCTTTTGCATTTATAGTTTTTGATTCTCATGCACTGCATGCTTGTGTATTAGCATATGGTTATGGAAGTTAATTATATTAGAGGAGCACCCCAAATATGCTAAGCACAGTGCAGACATAAGGAAAGACATTGTCACTGCCCCGAAAGGCTACAATATAAAAAGAAACTAAAAAAACTCAGAGTGGGGGAAAGATATACCATACAGGCAAAGTGAACAGGGTGATGACTGGAACTAACCAATTTTTATATATACAACAAACTATACTCAACTGCTTCTCTGCATAATTTCCACCCGCCTATATGAAAATGATTTGGTGTATAAAGAAGCAACTGAATGCAAATATTGTTCATCAACATAAAAATAAAATGCAATGTGAGAGAGAAAGACCAACAGACCCAGAGCCAACCGCTTAATAATTAATATTGCATAGGAAGTGTCTGTAGAACATAAAAATGCAGCATGTATTCTGTCAAAGGACAGAGGCTGGTATTCCATATGGTACACAGTATGCTCAGATCTTGTTCACAGACCTTCCATATTATCCTTTTCCTCCCCTGTCCTAAAACTGGATAACCCCACTCCTTCAGTACATAAGAACAGCCATACTGGGTCAGACCAAAGGTCCATCAAGCCCAGTATCCTATCTTCTGATAGTGGCCAATGCCAGGTGCCCCAGAGGAAATGAACAGAACACGTAATCATCAAGTGATCCATCCCCTCTTTCCCATTCCCAGCTTCTGGCAAACAGAGGCTAGGAACACCATCTCTGCCCATCTTGGCTAATAGCCACTGATGGACCAATGTCTCCATGAATTTATCTCATTCTGTTTTGAACCCTGTTATAGTCTTAGCCTTCACAACATCCTCTGGCAAGGAGTTCCACAGGTTGACTGTGCGTTGTATGAAAAAAGACTTCCTTTTGTTTGTTTTAAACCTGCTACCTATTAATTTCATTTGGTGACCCTTGGTTCTTGTGTTATGAGAAGGAGTAAATAATACTTCCTTATTTACTTTCTCCACATCAGTCATGATTTTATAGACCTCAATCATATTCCCTCTTAGTCGTCTCTTTTGCAAACTGAAAAGTCCCAGTCTTATTAATCTCTCCTCATATGGAAGCCGTTCCATACCCCTAGTCATCTTTGTTGCCCTTTTCTGAACCTTTTCCAATTCCAATATATCTTTTTTGAGATGGGGCGACCACATCTGCACGCAGTATTCAAGATGTGGGCATACCACGGATTTACACAGAGGCAATATTATATTTTATGTCTTATTATCTATCCCTTGCTTAATGATTCCCAAGATTCTGTTCACTTTACTGACTGCTGCTGCAAAGTGAGTGGATGTTTTCAGAGAACTATACACAATGACTCCAAGATCTCTTTCTTGAGTGGTAACAGCTAATTTAGATCCCATCATTTTATATGTATAGTTGGGATTATGTTTGCCAATGTGCATTACTTTGCATTTATCAACACTGAATTTCATCTGCCATTTTGTTGCCTGGTCACCCAGTTTTGAGACATCCTTCTGCAGCTCTTTGCAGTCTGCCTTGGACTTAACTATCTTGAGTAGTTTTGTATCATCTGTAAATTTTGTCACCTCACTGTTTACCCCTTTTTCCAGATCATTTATGAATATGTTAAATAGGACCAGACCCAGTACAGACCTTTGGGGGACACCACTATATACCTCTCTCCATTCTGAAAACTGACCATTTATTCCTACCATTTGTTTTCTATCTTTTAAGCAGTTACCAGTCCCTTTTATCCCATAACTGCTTACTTTGCTTAAGAATACTGGAGGAAAAGAAGCCTCTGATCTATCCTCCCCTCACAGCATCTGCTGCAGAACTCTAACACTGTACAAATGGTTCAAAGAAGACTAACTTGTTATTAAGAACTGACTCATTATTCCCCAAGACCCTTTCCTTACTCCCCAGTCACAGCTCACCATATCACAAACATCCAGTGCATGCTACCTACCAGTGGTAGCACCACTTCATCGTCTGCCTGCTCATATTCATAGACCAAGGAGAATTTTTATTTTTCCAACAGACGTATGAGTAGCATCACTTATCAGACACTATCACCAGCCTACCATCTATGTGGCATTTTCAAATGTCAGTAAATTAGTATTAAAGACTCCCTATCAGTAGCTATTGCTGGTTTCCTTTAAGGTCTAGCTGGAGCAATTTCAAAGTGTTCTGTTACTCTATGATGCTCATACAGCTGTTCCTGAATGTGCTGCATAGAAATCCATGGTGACAGCATATCTGACTTCACTTGGTGGCAGTGAAGGCCACTCTTGAACTTGGACTGAACAAATTCTGAACAAGATGTTATGCAGAGCAGGGTAGGAGAACATGAGTTCAAATCTGTTGTAACAGCTTTACTTTTGAGTCACAGAAAACAGTTTATTATTACAAACAAAAAATAATCTATTAAATTAATAACTGGACCTTGTCAAAAATGGGAAAATTTTCACAAACATTTTAAAGAAAAAAAATTTGGGGAAGTAAAAAAACATCAAAATTTTGAAAATTTCAGTCAGTTCTATAGATTGTAAAATAATTGTAAGCAACTTAAAGTGAATAAAAGGGTTTATAGTTGTTTTAATAGGAGATCAGTATGGTAGTAAGGATGGATAGTGAGATAGAAGAAAATGAACTTTAAAGAGTAAATTAAATAAAGGAACAAACTGTTTCTTACTCTTCTAAAAGACAATGAAAACTAAAAAGTATGAAAAACAAAGATCAGGCAGCTGGAACCACCATGCTTGTCTTTCTGTCAGTGGCAGGGCATCTGACACCTAAGCAGAATTGGTGTGGCTTATTACCTTGGTGCACTGTCAATAAGATAACTGCCAACAGTCTCCATCAGGAGGAAGGCACAGCCTATCAGTGGAGGATTGCTGGAGATGGCATGTGGTAGAAATACCATGTTTAATTTGTAACTAAAGAATTATTTTAAACTACAGTAAAGTATGAATATGAAAATAGAAAGGAAATGTGCACTTACAGCATCATCCACAAATGATAGGATCATCCTGGGCCCCGATCCTGCAAATACATATCCACTTGCATAACCTTACTCACATGACCTTACTCCCATTAATTTCAATGGCACTGTTCACAAAAGTAAAGCTATTCGCATGCATGTGTTTGCAGGGTCAGGGCTACAGAGTGCAAATTTTAATAACCTTAATTATTTGAGTTACCAGTAATAACTGCCTTATTAAAATCTGACACCCTCTAATACTACTAGAGTCTGCTGCATTTAGTTTTGTGGTTTTGAGAGGATATTTTTTATTCCAGACAGAAGATGTAGATTCACCCCAAAAAGCCATAATGATACCGATCTAGTTCTATTATTTACAATTAAAGTGAGTCTGTAATGCCACCTTGAATAAACTCGGCTTCCAAAGGAAGTGGAGAATAGAGAAGGACAAGAGATTTGCAGGAAAAAATTGTTATTAATGCTACATGACTGACCACAGTGCATAACGGTTACCTCAGCAGTAACAGACCAACCTTTTCAGTGTTACCGTATAGCAGAGCTAAAAACAAATGTAAGTGTCATTATGCCATTCATGTATTGAAGATTACCAGAATAAAAGCCGACATTACTTTCTGCTGCTATGTCACAGGGAAATTTACTCATTCAGAATCTGTTCAGTATTCCCATCCTCTTTATACCATTTTTTCAGCAAATTCAGCTGCATTAAAAAACTAATAACTAAATACAGAACAGTATACCCACTAATGGACTATACAAAAAATAACCTGCTCCATGCTGAAAATGAAGCAAAATGGGCATTGTAAAGGGATACAGAATTAAATTAATACTACATTAATAAAGTCAATTATTCATTAACCTAAAGTACTAAAATTGAAAAAATCAATTGAACAATATTAATTTTACAAATCTAAGATATCCTATTAAAAATGAAACCATAGCTAGAATCAGCTAGTAGTCCCAAATATTTCTCAAGTGTTTTATTTTTCATCAAACTTGTCTTCAGTTTTTCTCAGAACATGACAAATTGTGGACAGCGTATAAATTTCCAAAGCACTTCACTTAATTACTGAATGCCTGTTAAGGTCCTTAATCAAATTTCAGGGGAAAAGGTAATGGCAATCTTGGCACAGTACCCAATTTGGATGATATTTTCTAATCCATTTGAAGTGAATAAGAATGAAATCATAGTACTCTGCGTGCATGCACCAAATGCTATTAGAACTGCTCTAAAAAAATTTCCATTTGATAAGCTGTGTAGACCATTCTTATTATAAAAAGATAGAAAACTACAGTGAGTTACCACATATAGTATATTTTATCAAACAAGCGTTGTGCAACAATCTTTAATAATGGAACAAATATTTGGAGGGAACTCTGTAAGGGAACTAGATAGAATAAACTGCTTGGGTTTTAAAAAAAAACCGGTCAGATAAATACATGCTTTTTTGATCAAGCTATCCATAAATTGTGGATAAAAGGAATGCCATTCTTGTAATGTCTTGATTATAGTGAAACATTTGATGGTGTCTCACAAAAGTAATTCAGACATTTAAAGGCTTGAGAGACTGACTTATAAGAAAAGAAAGCAGCTCTGATCCTGAAAAGACATATACATATCACTTTACACACAAGTCTTCTTTTCTGTGCATCACAAGTCAATATTTAGTTTGTTCAGCCATCTAACTGCTGCATCATCAAGGGTAGTAAGGGGTTGTAGTCCACCCTCCAATCTTCTAATTGTGCACTCCTCCTCCACATGTTTGACCATCGGCTTCACTGTCCCACAGTCACACTATGAAAATTGGTCTAAGCCAGAGATGAGCAAACTACGGCCCGTGGGCCACATCCAGCCCACTGAACCATCCTACCCGGCCCCTGAGCTCTGGGCCGGGGAGGCTAGTCCCTGGCCCCTCCCCCGCTGTTCCCCTCCCCAGCAGCCTCAGCGGTGGTGTGGCTGGCTCCGGAATGGTCAGGGGGCAGGGAGTGGGAGGTCCCGGGGGGCAGTCAGGGGACAGGGAGCAGGGGGCGGTTGGATGGAGCAGAGGTTCTGGGGGCGGGGGGATGATCAGGGAACTGGGAAAAGGGGGCCTGGATAGGCGTGGGGGTCCCAGGGGGCCTGTTAGGGGATAGGGGTGTGGATAGGGGACAGGGTAGTCAGGGAACAGAGAGCGGGGCGGGGGTGGGTTGGATAGGTGTGGGAGTCCCAGGGGGCCTGTCAAGGGGCGGAGGTGTGGGTAGCGGTCAGGGCCTGTCAGGGGACAGGGAGAAGGGGCAATTGGATAGGGGCTGGGGTCCCAGGGGGCGGTTAGGGGTAGGGGTCCCAGGAAGGGGCGGTCAGGGGACAAGGAGCGGGGATGGGGGGGTTGGATGGGTCAGGAGTTCTGAGGGGGACAGTCAGGGGTCAGGAAGTGGGAAAGGGTGGATAGGGGGTGGGGACCAGGCTGTTTGGGGAGTCACAGCCTTCCCTACCCAGCCCTCCATATAGTTTTGCATATAGTTGGCCCTCAGGCCAAAAAGTTTGCCCACCCCTGATCTAAGCCAAATCTCTGCATTGTGGCAGCCACACTGGCTGTTCCAGTCAGCAACCTATTAAGCCTAGTCCAGCATCTGTGTCCCAAGCTGCAAACACGGACGTAAGTTAGGGCTTCTGAAATTCATCAGCATGTCTCCCTCTCTATCCCAGAGTTGCTGCCACAATGCGAGGACATAACTGTCAGCCATAATATGCTGTTATTCATCCAAAATTGGCAGCAGGGTACGTAGGTGCATGAATGGCTGCAGCAAAAGGATGTTGCAAAGTCAGTTGTCAAATATCAGCAGGAAATGCAGGTGATTGTGTTTTCTTCTGGAGGCAAGCAGAACTTCTTATAGGAAGTGTGTTGCTTATTTACATCTACTGGAACCACTGTCAGCCTTGTGCGCAGCAGGTTGTTTTCATCATCATAGCCCTTCATATAGTTTAAGGGTAATGGCATCTCATTAAAATTTTGAAAGAGCTATTTGAGCCAACAACCTACATCATAATTTGTGGCTTAGGCAAGCACTAATGATACAGGTGGCTGTGTTCAGCTCTGAATCAATGAGATGTGTATGCCAGCTTCTGCCCCAAACTGCTCCACTCTATTCTGCTAGAACAAATACCAGTGCCAAGACTGAGGTTCATTTGCCTGTGCTCTTCAGGAGGTTCCTGCTTGTTTCTGGATCAAGGCACTGTGGGAGCTGATCAAAGGGTCAGATATTGAAAAGGCACTCAGCCAGGACATAAATGCTCTGGCCACTCATCTTCGGCAATGGAGACTTACATGAAGCGAGTCTGAGATGTTGGCCACAATCTTCTATCTGAACAACTGCCTGGCCAATCAACCCCTTACAGTCTGTATTGAGGATTGTCCATTCCCTTTCCATTCACTTGTCATATATTTAGGAGTCAAACTGGACCTCAGTCTAAGATACTGGTCCAATCTAGAACACACAAGTAATCCAAAGGAAGTCAGGTTTCTGATCCTACTCTCAACTTGTTGTTCTAAGCAGCTCATGAGGCCATCCTGGATGCAGATGATCCTCTCTTTGAAATAAGATGATAATTCTGAGAAGCCAGAAGGGGTTCTAGAATTAAGTAAAAGCAGTTGGAGTTTATGAAATGATTTATGGTCCAGAAGATGTTCTATGAGGCTTGACTTGGCTCCCTGTATAGGAGAAAGAAATTTAGACCTCTTTGCCTGCTTCATCACAAGTGGCATAGCATCAAGAAATAGGGCCTGCATCAGAGCCGCTTCCGGGCAACCTGACAAGTGCAGCTAGACTGTAGCAGGCTGCCTGATTCGCTACACCACCAATTGGAGACCAACTCGTAAGCCGAGAAGCAGCAGCAATTCAGCAGCTGCTCAAAGCATTCCTCCATGGCTGTGATAGTTCCTACACTTGCTTATTCCCAGCCTTGCTCCTGCCTTGCCTCATTCCAGGTAACCTGGCTCTGACCTTGGCTCTGATTCCTGAGTTCTGCCTCTGCCTCTGACACTTGGCCCTGGAATCCAGCCTCTGACTCTGGCTCTGACTGTGGACTCCTAGCCTGGCCACCAATTCCTGCGGCAACCTCTAGGCCTGACTCCTGCTTTAGTCACTAGGCTTGACCACCCATGTCCCAGTCTCCAACAGTTTGAGTAGCTTTAAAACCACAAACAGTAAGGGAACTAGAACTGATGTGGCAAGCATGGATCCTACAAAGGCCAATATCTCTCTGACAGAGATAGTTGGAGCGCTATGGACCTTGCAGGCTCATGTTGCTGCCCTTCAGGCACAGAACGTGGTCCTGAAAGCTCAAGTTGCACCACCTTCAGCTCTATCCCCCACACCCCACGAGCCCAAGGTCCACCTGCCTAACAAGTTCAATGGAGATCACAACAAATGTTGTGGGTTCATAAATTAGTGTCAGCTCCTATTTCTGCCACCTCCACAGTCCTACCCCACTGACCAGACACAAGTGGGGTTAACTATCAGCCTGCTTACTGGGGAGACCCTGGGTTGGGCATCTCTGGTCTTGGAAAAACCATGGCATGGGTGAAATCCCCACACAGCCTAGATACCTCAGTTGACCTATCCATCAAGATCTGCGACCACCTGAGTGAACACTGCCAAGAAAAAGGATGGTCCTTCCAGGTCCCAACAGCCCTGCTGGCTCTGCCCCTGCCCATCACCAGGCTCTTTTCCATTGACTGAACCCATGCAAGTCTACCTAATCTGGTCCCAATTCCTGGATATGGAGAAGAGTCAACATTGGGGATCAGGCCTATTCCTATACTTCTGGGAACCCAGGGCACTTTGCATCAAGCTACCCCCCAAGGTCCAGCTTGGATGTGGGGTCCAAGCTGGGTTAGTGCCCTTCATCTCTCCTCAGTAGGCCACACCAACACTTGTCTGCTGATAACCTGGTGATGGCCAATCAGCATCCAATGCATCCCCAACTACCTCACCAACTTCAGCAAAGTGCAATGCCTGATACCATCCTAGAGGTGCTACTGGACTCGAGTGCCTCAGGCAATTTCATGGATCTGGAGTTCACCTCAGCACACAAGATCCCCACCCAGTGCCAGGAATCCCCCAAATTACTGGAGTCACTCTTTTTGTCAGAACCTGTCATCCACCAGACAGCTCCATTAAAGGTAAATACCCTTTGAGGCCACCAAGAAATCCTCCAGTTTGGGCTGATTCATGTACCACATTCATCCAGTACAGTTGTCCTTAGCATCCCCTGGCTCGTTATCCATGAGCTGCACATCCAGTGGTGGTCAGGCATGGTAAGCTCTGACTCCTCAACAGTCCTGTTTATTGAGAGCCGACCTTAGTATAAAACAACCCCTTATGGTTTACTCTGTCCCACAAAGAATCTGGAGATTCAAAGAGAGGTTCCAAAGGTGACCCCAGCAACCCACATAACCTCCGTATCAGCTGCAGGGATTCCAGTTAAATACCAACACTATGCCAACATGTTCAACAAAAAGAAAGCTGACACTCTACCACGCCATCACAGCTATAACTCCCCTATTGACCTCCAGCCAGGAGCAGAGGTTCCTTTCAAGTACACTTGCTCCCTGTCTGAACCCAAACTACAGGCACTCTGGAGTTATCTTCAGGAAAACTTGCAGAGTGAGTTCATTTGCCCTTTCACACCTCCAGCAGGGGCCCCAATCTTCTTTGTGGGGAAGAGAAACAGCTCTCTCTGGCCTTGTGTGGACTACCAAACTCTGAACAAGATTACAATCCAAAACCTGTACCCCTTATCACTTATTAAAGAGCTGTTCAAAAGACTCCATTTTGCCAGTGTCTTCACCAAGTTAAATCTCCACGGAGCTTGTAACACAGTGAGGATCCGGGAAGGAGATGAATGGAAGACCAGGTAAGGCCATTTTGAGTATTTGGTCATGCCATTCAGGTTGTGTGATGCTCTGGTGACTTTACAGTGAGAAAGTGACTGCAGTACCCACTAAGGCTATGTCTACACTACAAAATTATGTCAACCTAACATACGTCGGCATACAGCCACCACAGTTATTAAACTGCTTGTGCACGTGCACACTTGCCTTCTTGTGTTAGCAATGCACATCCTCACCAGGAGCGCTTGTAGTGATTGTATTGTCTGCGTGGGACACTGTGCCCGTGTGGGGCCGTCCCTACCCATACACAAACTACACAGCTGCGTAGGGCACCAGGAAATTTGGGGCACCAAATTGCCCCAAATTTACTGGTGCCCTACGCAGCTCCATGCTGCATCCAGCTCCAGTGGCCAGCCCGATCCCCTGGAGAGCTGAGCCGGCCCCTCATGGGTTGCACACAGCAGGGCCCAGGAAAGCTTTTTCTCTTGCCCCCACAACCCTGCAGCAGAATGACTGTCAGGAGCTGGCCTGCCAGCATCTGAATTGGCTGCTGTCCAGTTGCTGAGGAGGGTCTATGGAAGAGTTAAGTCTTGTGAGATCTCAGCATGGCTATCTGAGGTGTTAGCTGGGGATAATGCACTGAAGAACATCTGATTCCTCAGCTCTATCCCCTAGTACCCAACCTCTGTGAAGCCTTATCCTTCTGGTACAGAGAGGGAGAGGTTCCTAGAAAGTTGGGGAAGGGAGATGATGAAAATGGCAGTGGAATGGAATGCAATACTCAATCATCTGCCCACTGCATCCCCTCTTTGGATCTGCCAGATTTTTCTTCCCCCAGCTCATGAGTTGGAGAGACGCTTCTGTTCCCAGGAAATTGAGTCTCTTTCTCCAATATCTCCTGAAAACAGCCCTTTTCATTAGGGGAAAGGTCTCCATCTGTTCTCCCTTTCTAGGTTCTGGCCTTTCTTCTCCCCAGTTGCCTTTCTTCTCCCCATTATCAGGAAGTGAAGCAGTTGTGATCACTTATCCTCTGCTGGGGGCTTCCATTCCTTACCGCCCACTTTTGTTGATGTGGTCACTGCAGGGGGTATTTATGGGCCATTAAACTAGACATTAAATAAATCATTAAATAATTAAAAACAGGCTGCTAAATAATTATTGGATGATAATTATTTCTTGTTACTCCTATCCTGGACTGAATTCAAATTGGTGACCAATAAGTGAAAGGCTTCAGACTCCCATCTTTAAATACTTTAGATCTACCTCCTTTGCATTTGAAGAAGCCAGAACAGAATGAAGAAGTTATTCAGATCAATGAATCTGCAGAGTTAGAACTCTGTCCTTCTGAATATGGTAATTTGTGTCAATTCATACCCATTTCAAAGTTTCATGGTATTAACTAATATAAGGAAACATTCATTATATTTTGTAAAAGATTTAAAGAAAAAGAGAACAATGCTGGTAAAGAAAAATCCAAACTCTGTTCAAACCACTGGGGATCTCTTTTATACCAGCTATGTAACTGAATGTAGTTTTTTCAGCAGCATCTCTCGATTCTCTTTGATTTTATTTCATTTAGATGCAATGAATCTCAATTTCTGTTTTACCTAAAATGTTTTTCATGAAGTTTGTTAGAGACAAATTTAAGTATTATTTTCATTTTATATCTTTGAGAATAAGTATTTAATGCTGAATCTCCTTACTTCATCAAATATGTCATGTACATGTAGTTCACAGATCTATAACAAATTCATTTTTGGCACTTCTTAAATATCTACAAAATATCAGATTTCATTTTGATATAGTCATATCAAGCACATAGTGAATTTGCATATACCACGGTGCAACCCAGTTTTAGTGTTGTATAATTAAACAGAAAACAGTATATCAAATATTTGTCTAAAGAAAGGCATAGATTTGCACATATCTCATCAATGTGTCACTCTGTTAAAACAGAAATATTTCCATAAAACTTAGTTTTATTCTGTGAAAATTACTATAGTCTGTCAACTTTCTTCTGAATATGATAGGCAATGACAAGGACTATTAACACGATCAAATTTGTTATCAAGTGAGACAGGGATCCTTCATTCAATATCTGAAATTGTAATTAATGATTTCTCGGTGACTATAGATCCGGTATGATTTGTATCAAAGTAACTATTAGAGAATTTTAATTCACAGTCAGAAGCCAAGAGTGCCATCATATCTATCTTCTGCCCTGACTACATTATATAGTATGGGGAGAAAAAACCTATCATGCCAAGAAACCTACAGGCTGAAGAGTTGCTCTATGTACGGGGACAAAGAGATTATGTTCCTCAAATACAATTTGTTATGCTCTTGTGTAAATTCTGAAAACGGAAACATTTCCCCTTTTTCTTATCTTTCTCTAGAGAAACTAAAGAAATAAAATAATAATGATATGAAAACCACATGGACATGTAACAGGCTAATTAAATGTACCATCGTGCGGTGAAAGGCTATTAGTGCCAGAAAATAGATACAGTAATCTTTAGATGCAGAACCTATTTGATATTACTTTTTGAATGAAATATTTTTTTAAAATACAGCCATTACATTCTGCATAATCAGAGGTTCAATGTAATGAGGGTAGTTAGCTAAATAATTTGTCATTGAATTCACTGATTATAATTGCTTCTTTAGAGTAACAGACTTACGTTTACCTCCTAAAAAATATAAAAGAAAATCACAGTGGAGGAGAAAGCTATTGTCTAGGCCTTTTCCATCTACCATGTAGTTTTTGCTTTTCTCTCCTCTTCTGCTGAACAAAAGGGAACAGAACTATCTGTCAATAATTCTCGACACAACTGGTTTAAAAGAATGGTTCCAAATTACAAAGAATGATAAGCAATAGGAAAATAAATATGTATTTCCTCCGCTGAATGCATACATAAATTTATTACTGTACAGTGGTGACTGGAACCCACATGGCTGGTGGAGCTGCAGATAGTAATTTGTACTCTCTTCTTCCACAGACTGATCATGTTTTTTTTAAAAGAAAAAACTGGGACATTACACATAGTCAGGGATGTTACAGGAATGTGTTTTATTGGGGGATAAGGAAGGTTGATGGGCAGGTCAGAAGAAAAAGCAGCACATTCTGCCTTCTCTTATTACCTACCCCTTTCAAAATGAAAAGCTTATGGTGCTACACTGTACACTGCTTACTGTGAAGGGCAGGATGGGAGAAAACAATATTTATCCCTTTGTGACCCTGTCACTGTTTTCTCCTAGTCCTAACTTCTCCCACTCCAAACTAGCTCTTATCCTACCATCTCCCTCTCAACAAACCTCACCAGTCCACACACATCATCATTCATTTGTTGGCTTAATTTCTCCTGCACCAATTCTGCTAACCCATCAAGGGACTTTGTTAAATGTATTTACACAGCTAAAGATACAGATAGGTACCTAGTGGGATTTTCAAAAGTGCCTGGATACCAAACTCCTATCAACGGGAAATTACTGAAATCAATGGAACTAGGCACCCAGATGCTTTTGAAAATGCCACAAGGTATCCATCTGCATCTTTAGGCACCAAAATACCTTTAATAAAAAAATAAATGTTTACAGTATTTTGGGGCATTGACCAGCTGAAAGCTGCTTCTCTGAATACCGGTGAACAGAAACTCCTAGATATCTTGAGATACACACTCACACACTCTAGGAAGCTACTCCCATTTCCTAGGACAACATACCTCTTAATAGCAATTTCAGAATGTCATTTAAAGAGGCCCAGCCTCGTCTCATGGACTTAATTTGTAACTCTGTCCACTCTACTTGCCTTATGGAAAAGGGATTAATTACGCTTATTTTAGAAAGGGGGTAAAGAATAAACCTGTGGAGGATGAACCAGGTGTCCCTATTGCTGTTAGTGGAATTTTTAAAGTGTTAGCTTAAAAACACCGTTCAATCTGAAAATTTATATTCCAGAAGCTTTCAAAACCTGTCCCAGCTAATGGCAACACTGCATAAAAATCAATGGGAGTTAGGCCTGAATAAGGATTATAGGATTTAGGCCCATGAAATGAAGTTAATGATAGTTGTTTTGACTTATACTCCTTGTGACAAAAAGGAAAAATACGTATTTACCAGATGTAAAAGTACAGCATAGTTCTGTCTTTCTGAAACCCTATTATCTGAACCTCCACATTATCCAAATCCCTTCCTTGCCCCCCATGTATCTTATGCTGGGGGAACAGGGGAGGGAGCAGTGCTTAATTTGTGCCATGGCTAAGCCCCGGCACCTCTGGGCTTGCCATGTCAGTTATGAAAGTAAAAAATTGCTTGAGCCCTGGCACCTTTTTCATTACAAATTAAGCACTGGGAGGGAGGTTCAGGTAGTAGAGCAGAAACCCTCCGTGGAGAAGACTGCAAAGAGGAGAACTCAACACCGAGCCATGGAGGAGGCCCCTCTCAGCAGACTGGCTGAATGGCTCCTGCCCTCTTGGCTATCCAAACTCCTGATTATCCAAATAACATCTGTTTGTCCCCTGCTATTCAGATAATTGGGGGTATACTGTATACTAAAATCATATGAGTGAGATTTTATTATTAATTATTATTATTATGGTATTATGAACAGTATACCATCTCAGATTCACAGATAATATTGTGTTGATCGCCAAAAATACTATCAAACTACAGAAAATGCTGCGAGAACTCAACACAAAAAGCAACCACGTTGGACTGAAAATTAACCAATCCAAAATGAAATTTATGCGGTCTGATACCTTGTCAAAAGCCCAAATAATAATCAAGGGAGAACAAACAGAAGAAGTTGAGCAATATGTCTGTTTGGGCCAAGAAATTAACATGTGCCACTATCAGAAAGGTGAACTCTCGCAAAGAAAGAAAGCAGGCTGGTTTGAATTCAATTCTATCAGGGATATCCTCCAAGTAAAAATCAACAAAGCAACATGCACCAGCCTCTTCATCTCAACAGTACTGCCTGCAATGTTGTGTGGCAGCGAAACACGGGTGCTGACGAAGACAGAGGAGCAGCAACTGTCTGTCACAGAGAGGGCAATGGAAAGAAGAATTCTGGGAATTTCAATCCACAACTGAGTCCCCAAAGAAGTGATCAGACAACAGAGTGAAGTGCAGGACATTGTTGTTGAGAGCAGGCATAGTAAAATGAGATGGGCAGGCATATAATGAGACTCACTGACAATCAATGGACTGCAGCTGCTGCTGAGTGGTACCCCTGGGAACTGAAACAACCGCTTGGCCGACCTCCAAAGAGATGGAAAGATTTTATTGTGAAAAAACAGGGCCGCAGATAGAGAAGGAAGGCCAGGATACAAGAAGAATGGAAGACGTGTTGTGATTGGCGCAATCTATACAAGGGCTAAAGGACCGATCGATCCAGGTGATCAAGGTGATGAACAGTAAAAAAATCCAAAATTATAAGCAAAACAAAATATGTCTTGACTGTGTCCCTTTAAGTCTCAGTTATCCAAGATTAGTAATAGATTTATTAAGCCAACCCAAAAGTTCCCATAATGACATTGTGTTCAGGATTCAAACATCTTAATAACATTATTACAGTATTTATTACTTGCATTACTGCAGCACCCAGGAATCCTAACCATAGCACGAGAGACAGCATAAAGGTGCTTGTTTGACAATTTAACAAGTGGGTGATGGAGGCTGACATCCTGGGTTGATCAATATCAAATGAAAGGTGATGACAGTTAGAGGGTGTCTTGACTGTGAAGGGCCTTGAAAGTGAAGACAAGCATCTTATGTGTGATGCAACAGAGAAGGGGGTGTCACTGGAGGGATGTAGAGAGTGTGTGACACGGTCAAAGCGATGGGCTAGGAAAATTATCTTTACAGAATCAGTATGAATGGATATGAGCAGAGCAAGACTGCATTTATCCAGACCAGAGAGAAGGATGTTACAGTAATCGAGATGTGAGATAACAGCCTGAACAAGAATTTTAGCTGTGTAGGTGGCTGAATAAAATGGTTACCTACCTCTCGTAACTGTTGTTCTTTGAGATGTGTTGCTCATGTCCATTCCAATAGGTGCATGTCCACCACGTGCATGATCGTCAGAAGGTTTTTCCCCAGCGATACCCACCGGGTTAGCTGTGGAGTCCCATGGAGTGACACCCTCATGGTGGTGTATATAGGACACTGCCGATCTGTTGCCTGCTCAGTTCCTTCTTGCCGGAAGACTCCGACAGAGGAATGGACATGATCAAGCACTCGAAGAAGAACGTAAAGGTACTATGCAGAAAGAATCAGCAAGCTTTAAATATAGTCTGGAGATGAGGACTTAGAGAGGTCGAAGCAAAGATCACACTCTGGTTATGGGACCGAGTGACTGGCAGGATGGTTATGTTATCCACAGTGATGGAAAAAGGAGGTAGCAGGAATAGCTTGGGGAGGATGATCAGGAGCTCTGTTTTAGCCACAGTGAGCAAGAGCTGACTGCTAGACATCCATGAGGAAATGTCAGAGACACAGGCTGAGTTTTTGGTTTGGCCAGAAGGAGACAGGTCTAGAATAGAATCAGATCAGAGAGTCGTCACCACAAAGATAGTAGTTGAATTTGTTTGTGTGGATGAGATTACTCAGATACAAGGCATGGAGGGGGGAAGAGAAGAGAAGCAAAAAGTGAGAGCCCTGTGGAACTGTGACCCAGGAACCTTGTTGTGCCAAATGGCAGAGAGCACAGAGAGGCACCGAATTTTACAGGGATCCCTTGGGTCAAATATATGCACAATAATTCACCAAAGGGTGTCATGAAAGTTCTCTATTCAGAGCCAGTAGCTCACTGGTCATAATAATCATTGTGAAATGTATGTAGTGATAACACTTAAGAAGTTATGCATCTATACTGGAAATTATGTTCTTAAAGCCTGGATGTTAAAGGCAGGTCCCCTGAGGTAACATGTCTCAGACAGATCCTGTTCAGGCAGGGTATAGTAGATGCTTAGTTCATCTCTGTTCATTGTGCACTGTGTGTCTCACAATGTAAGTCGATTTGCATACTGAGCCACTAGCTAATCAAGGCTGTGAAATTAACAAGAGACTACGAAATCTACAGGAAGGAACTCACAGCAGGAGAGTGTTTGGTTTATTAATAAAGATCAGAGCACTGTTTTGATAGATCAGAGTTGCAAAGAGACACAGTATCCTCTACACAGGGGACAAGCTGGCAGCATATTTTGTCTAATAATAAAAAAGGATGACAGCTGGACTTGGATCAAAAATGCTAGAAGGACTCTGGGAAGAGCTTTGCTCTATATAACGTGAAAGTATCTAGTTAAATAAGTTTAGGCTCTAGAATGCATGTTCTGATTTTATATGTAACCATTTGTTTCCAATATTTCTACTTGATGTTATTTGAATCTCTCCTCTTCGTTAAATAAACTTTTCCTTATTTTCACTATAAACTATAAACATATCTAAGTGCTCTGTGTTACAAGGCGTGGTGACCTGGGTGAAGCCAGTAAGCTGAGTGTACTGCTTCTTTGGAAGCAGCAAATCTGTGAGTACTGTGAGTATCCAGTACAACAAGGGCTAGACACTTCAGGGAGATGCTTGGACGGCTTGGGAATTGGAGCATGCCTATTGCTAACCTGCAGAGGGACAGCAGAGCCTACATAGGCTGAAAGGGGAGTGCTTGTGTTGTCTGTACACATTTTTTAATGAATCTAGATAAATTTCAAAGCAAAATGTTGTTTTGAAACAAAAAGTTGAAGCATTTCATTTAAAAACATCAAAATGGACCATTTAGACTTTTTCAAGAACATTCTTTTCATTTTTTTTTAATTAGACCAAAACTATTTGCTGAATTTGACCTGAATTTGCAAATGATGTCATTTGACCAAAAAATGTATTTCTGGTCAATACTTATTTGCTGAAAAAAATGCTCAGCTCTACTAAAGGGTATTTTTTAAGATGGGAGAGACTAGCATATGCTTGTATTGTGAGGGGAAACAGTCAGAAGAAAGCGAGAGGTTCAGGAGAAGACTGGGCATGAGGGACATCAGGAGATGGGATGAGGTCACTTATATATCAGCTACTGTATCACTAAGGCATATGAGTGTAGGCCTTGCAGGAGCCCTAGGCATAACTAAAAATGTGAACCAAAGGCTGTGAACCAGAGTAGGTCTGGCCTTGGTAGAATAGTAACACAGCAGGAATTGGCTAACGAAGGAAGCACTTCCCTGACTGGAGAGGATGGAACAAGAATACCCAAAGTTCTCAAATAACAATGTAAACAAATTTCCAAGCAATTGTGCAGGAATACACTGACCCCTTGTAAGTTAAGGATGGGATGACAGGATAATGGATGAGGATGTTTTGTTCGAACTAGCAAGCACAAGGTATAAGGGTGGTAACTAACAACATCTGGAGTGTAATAGGTAACTGTCTTGTATCAGAAGAAGACATACGAGGGGCAACTTTGTATCGGCCAAGGGACAGGACCCTAGTGGGCCTTTACCTTGTCACAGGCATACCTGCATTAGTGTCCCTGTGACCCGTTGGACAGGGCACTAGTACCGTGGGGGAGGGATTGCTCAGTAGTTTGAGCATTGGCCTGCTAAATCCAGGGTTGTGAGTTCAATCCTTGAGGGGGCCATTTAGGGATCTGGGCAAAAATTGGGGATTGGTCCTGCTTTGAGCAGGGGGGATGGACTAGATGACCTCCTGAGGTCTCTTCCAACCCTGATATTCTAAAAACAATAAACCTGGCCAAGTGCCTTTGCCACCGAACCGAGCCTGTGGTCTTTCTTATGAATAACATTGAGTTCTGCTGAATGAACATGGAGCGCTGTTTGCTAGTGCAGCTGACATCAAAACTCCAAGAACAGCAGCACTGAGCAGCAGCATTCTACAGTGCTAGCAACAATGAGCTCTTTATATTCTTCCTCTAACTTAGCAGATAACTGCTGAGTTATCAAACATACAGTAATAAAGATGTTTAAAATCTTTGCTGACTTAATTGCTTTCTCCTGGTTGTGCAACATCTTCTCATTAAGAAACCTTTAGGTCAGAATAAATTTACAGTGCTGGCAACTGTCACCACCTTCCCAATTTGCAAATAGAGATATTTTTTTTCCTGCAAGTGTCAGGGAAACAGAAATGGTGACACTTGGTTAACTATAAAAATAAATGCAATCTGGCTGGCAGCGTGAAAAAGAAATACACACCCATTAAGAATGAGTATGGTGCAGATGTTGAAATTTGTTTTTTTAAAAAAATCATAGTTTTATTTATTTATTTACTTCTGAAGTAACAGTTTTACACAGGTAAAGGTTTTCCTATGTGTTGATGCATCTTTTCTGGAATTCTGTAGCAACTCTAATACTTCACTGCACTGAAATTATAAGTTCCTTGTAGTAGTAATTTGATTAAAACTGCTAGGGTTGAGTTAAATAAGAAAAATGGAGGGAGGTTCTATCCTTCCTCCATACACATCTTGTACTATAGCTTCCTCATGAAAATCCTATGATTTATGTTTCAGTTTTGATATATAGTACTTGCAAAAGCCTAAAAACAAGAACTGTAAAAGATTAAAGTTTTATGACTGCCCAACTCAGAGTTAAAGAGAGCAGTTTTGTATCTAGGCCAACATATCTGCTATATCACTGGTGATATTATGAGGAAGCTGGTCAGAGTTCCATCATTAAGGTTGCGCTTTGCAATTAAAGCAGGGACTAAACCTCTCTGTTATGTATGATGAATAAAGCATATTCTCCAATTTCTTTTATCTTTTTTACAGTGTAAATATTTGTAATAAAAAATACTAATATAAAGTGAGCACTGTACACTTTGCATTCTGTGTTGTAATGGAAATCAATACATTTGAAAATGTAGAACATCAAAAAATATTTCTAATAAATTTAAATTGGTGTTCTATTAACAGTGTGATTAAAATTGAGATTAATTGCAAATATTTTTTTCTAACCATTTGACAGCCCTAGTAGATTCTACTACCTGCAGAGTTAAAAGTTATACTGCCAGTACTTCCAGGGAGCATGCATACATTTCCATGAGATATTTAATTTCAATTTTATGGTTTTCTTTGAGAACTACTATCCAAATGTCATTGAGTTTTGCTGCTGTAGTTACTTTCTTAGAGTCTCTTCAGCCAAACACCTATTCTGACTAGCAACTGGCAGAACAAGAATATTATTAGCATATGCTTTCCTGGATTTCTTGTACTCTATTTTCACATTATATTACATATGAAGTTAATTGCTTGTCCCTCATTTATGGGATGTGGTATGATCACCATTAAAATGTCAGCACTTACAAACACTTACCATGTTAGTATTGGAGATAACAGGTTTTTTTTCCTATACTTGGAATATGAAAGACCCACTTGACCCCCTGTGAAATTTTTGAAAAAATATTGTGCTACAGGTTGGCCACTGGTCAGGTTTGTGAGTAAAGATGGCCTTAAGAGTATTGTATCCCATAAAAGCTGCAGCAGGAACTAAGATAGCAAGAATGTAATAATGCACAGCAGCAGAGTCACCTTGGTCTATGCTCTTTCCAGCTCACACAAGCTAAGTAGAATCAGGCAGCATCAGCACTTTTAGGCCCATTAAGGTAGTGAGATTGTTGCCATTGATTTCAGTAAGCTTTAGGTCAAGCCCTTAGATAGTAAACCTCCTCAACTAGCTGTCCTGTGCCACTAGGGTAAGAGCCAAATAATTTGGAAGTCAGACTGATGTATGGAAGCAGTAGAATTTCAGTGAAAGGCTGGCCTCAAGCTAGCCCATGTGTTGCCATGGTCAGAGAAAGCTGCAGAACCCACGTTTCACACAAGTACTTCCACAATAAAGGAACCAGTAGAAGAAACAGAACATGCTCCTGGATGACAGTAAATGAAACAAGGGAAGAGTGAAGACAATCGGGTGCCTAATTATTATAACAACAGTTGGGTTAAAAGTTCAGAGACACAGATATAGTAAACAGAAAGGAAATGCACAATTTTTATTGAATATCTTTTACGAACTCCTAAAGGAATTTCTGAAAGTCCATCAATGAGGTAAAACAGAAGAACACTATGTACACCTAGACATATTTTCAGAAGAAAAGCACAGAGAACCCCTCTTGAAAAAGGTGAGTGGAAGGAACTGTACATTTAATACTGGGATCTTCGCTCTTTTTTAAATACTGCTCACTGTTCCCTGTCCAAGTACTGTCACTTTAAGAAAAGTCTGGACTCAGAATGAATGACTCTCTTTCCTCCTCCTTCCCCTTTCTCCTTCATCTTTACCTCATCATTCTTTCCCCCACTTCTCATTTCTTCTTTTAAAAGCCGCCCACCTTCTCAGAGCTAATGGGAACCAGATACCATTACAGATTTCATCAGCCTCATGAAGCCAGAAAAACAAAAAGCCACAATTTTACTGCATTCTTGATTTTCCAGTGAGCCTTTTTGCGATTCATCTACAAATATAGCCTACTCAGAGAAATGTCTTCCACAAATGCAGTGAAAACACCTAATATCTATTGTCCTGGGCTTGTTCCATTACTTTACACAAAATAAAGGCAGAATTTTTTCTGTATGAAAAATTCCACTGGATGTTATTTCCTCATGGAATCATTACGAGAATGCATCATCTTGTGATCTTTTTATGTACAGTGTACACTACACGTGCATATCTCTTAGTTGCAGTTGAAGCATATACCCATGTTTATTTTTCTTTTTTTGTTGACACAATGAGCTTCCAGGAAAACAGCATGGGCTGTTAAATCCTGTTCTGTAGAAATTAAGTAATTAAACCTACAAAATTAGATTATAATATTTAACAATTCTGATATCAATACATCAATTCATTAAAACAACATACAGCTGTAACTCATGATATAGCAATATAGCATTTATCAGTGTCCTTTAGGGAATTTAAGTATACCAGTTTATGGTGTTCATCTCAAGGTAGATATTAATTTAACTGGTATGCACAAAAACTCTAGATTGTCCTAGGTGAGGCATTTCAATCTTACTTTAAATTGAAATTGATAGATTTCTTGAATTGCTTGAGTATATGCACTGAAGTTGTATTATAGTTTTCTAGGTTTACTAGAAAATAAACTAGAGATTAACCTGAATCTAAACCCATTATGCAAAAACTCCCACTAAGTGTTGGATGTTCATATCCACCTTTAAAAGTTGTGGGACAATCTGTAAATTAACCCCCCCCATGCACCTTCCCCCATCAAATGTAAACCTAATCTCTTTATAAAAATAAATATTTCCACAGAATTAAAATAGAATTTTTTAGTTCTGTTACAAAACATTTTAAGGGAATAATTTCTTGTCTCTAACATTTTGCTAGGTCATTTTCCCTACATTATAAAGAATTGTGAGCATTGATTGTGGTTCTCAAACTTTTACTTATGTGGATGCTTATAAGAGAGCTTGGCTCAGAAATCACTTTCCATTACTTTTGTGATCACCCAGACTGTTCCCTTCTCATATGCAATCAAACAACAACCCTGCAGCAACTATGCTAATAGTGTACGGGGAAAAATATTAGGAAACAATTTCATTATTTTTACTTGTCTTTCAGTGCAATTTAGCAATGGAATGAGGAGAGACAGAACCATGAGACCAGCCAGTGCCCTGTGAACTATCAGTGCTCCATGGATCAAAATCTGAGAATGTCTGATTTAGGTTAATTTAAAATATAAAGTCTACATAGCCACCACAGGGAAGGCTGGCTCACCACTTACCTGAGTTTCTGGTTATACTGTTTGACCTTTTCCAGTGAGGCTGCATTAATCTGGGCTTGAAATTCTTCTACCGACACATTGTCTCTGTAATAATATCCTTCCATGCTCTCCAGTGCTGGAAAAAAATCAGTATTAAATATTTACTATACTCTTTCTCTGCAGTTAGAACCTGTCTGCAGTCTAGTGCCATACTTCTTAATCTTGAAGCTGTGACCCTCAACATTGATTGCAAAGCTGTTTCTGTGTGTCATCAAATTTCCACAGATCTTTCTCTAAGATTTTGTTTAAAAATAAAAATACTTCTTGCCCTTAAGAAAAACTGTACAAGACAGGGCTAATATCAATTCTGTGATTCTAATTAGAGTGATTCTGCCCTCTGAATGTAAATACACAGGCACTATTTAGAACAGTTTTTAGTTCTGAGGTGACCTTGGAAATCTCTGGTAAAATGAGACACTGTAGCAGTGGTTAGGCTATAGAAAAGGAAGGGACACACAATGACTCTCTTTTACTAGGCCTGATCTTGGGATATGTGCAGCCCCTGAAACTCCAGTTGTTTTATTTGAAAGTTTCAGGTGTTCAGTATTTCTCAGGACCAGACTCCACTGAAAAACTTTTCCGTACAGTTTGGAAAATGCCTTGTGGACTGAAAAAAATCTCTCCTTTGGGATCAGAAATGTTTTCAGTGTCATGTAAACTTTACTCTGACTCCTTGTTAGTTAATGTATATACATCTAAAATTAAATTAAATGGAGGGGGGTAGAACTGAAAATGACAGAGTGATGGGTACTGAGGTAAATTGTTTAACCCTTCTACTTTTGGCACACTTTTGCCAACTCTAGTTAAAAAAAACAACACTCAATTTAATTTAGATAGCTATGAAAAATGATTTAACAGCCTGAGTCATACCTACTTCAAAAGACGTAAGAGTGTGGAGCTGAGAAATCAAGATCTTCACATTCACATATTATTAATCTCATAATATAGAAATGGGACTTCAGTAAAATACACATAGGGTAGAAGCACTGAAGATTTTGCAATGAGGAACCCTGCCACTTTAATAATAATCTGTACAAATTTTTAAGAGTTAGTTACCCAAGAGAACGATCAGAAAATGCATCTAAATAGCAGAATTCTTACGGGCACAACTTGCAAGTTCAGAGCCCCAGTTGCACACCAAACACTAATTCTGCTGACAATTCTTAATGTGACCAGTCAGTAAATAATTCATTCATTGTTCAAGAACATGCAAATCACAGTTCCTCTGAGTACTTATAGAGTTCATAATTTTGCTTCTGTACGAAAGATGGCAAAGACTGATGATCAAATTGCCTCCTAATATGTCCGTCTTGAGCTTAACCAGACAGGGCCCAGGTGGAGGGGCCCACTGTCCGTAATGGTATCTGCATGGTTGTAGGTGTCCAAGTTAGTAGGTTCTGTTGCAGAATTGGGACCTTACTGTGTAGAACAGTTTTGCTCTCCCCTTAAAGAGGGAGCAGGGCATTGTAATGCAGAGAAGAGAGGGGTTTCTGTTTTGGATATTTAAAACCAGAATAGAAAAGTCTAGACTGAGGTTAAATGTGAACTGCCAAAAAATGTTAAAAATAAATACAAATGTTAGTTTTGAAGGTTAATTAGCTCAACTGCAAATGTAAATCTGAAATAAAGAGTTTGATTTTTTTAAAACTTATTTATTCAGCAGATATAAACTCACGCCCTGGGAATTCAGAAGACTTTATGACAATAGAAACATCCCCACATATGTTCTCCCTCTCTCTTTTGTACACACATATCATATTCACACACACACGCTCTGATCCTGCAAGGAGATATAATTTCTGCCCTTTTGAGATCTGTATAGTTAGTCACATGGTTCTAGAAAGTCTGGTTTACAGCTAGAGGGATACATAAGACATGGTAAAGATTTTTAAAGCTGTCTACAAATTTTCTAAGGCCCCAATCCTACAACTGTTTATATACATGATTAACTTTATACATTTGAACTCAATTAGACTACTCACTAGCATAAGGTTAAGTACCTGTGTATTTGAAGGAATGGGGACTAAAACTGTTTTTTTTTCTTCTGTAAAATACTGTCTGTAGCCCATAAAAAACACATGATGGTGTAATATGAAGATTTAAGTGTCACTCATTTGAAGTGACCTTCACTGACTCATGTATTCATCCTGCAAGTAACAAAAACCCTTTCCAAAGTCATGCTGCTAAAAATCTTTTATACCACAACACCATGTAGACTCTGTATTTAGGCTGGAAAATAGCTTGGCTCTACTGAGTCTCAGAAAGCAAGAATTTCTGCCCCCCACCCCCCAAAATGAACAGCTGCATCTACAAAATGCTCAGTTCTTGAAGAGATGGCATTTTCTCTCTTGATCACGAACAGATTTCAGTTAGATTTGGAGAGCAGTTTCTTGTTAGCCGGTGTAAATGAAGATCAAAGCTTTGATAGTGTGTCATTATAAAACTGATGTGAAAATGAGTCACAGCCAGTGGTGAGCTAGAACTGGTTGTCCCGCCTCCGCCTCCTCCCCTGAACGTGCTGCCCCACTCTGCTTCTCTGCCCCCCCCACCCCCACCCCCACCCCCCGGCTTCCCGTGAATCAGCTGTTCGTGCGGGAAGCCTGGGAGGGCTGAGAAGCAGGCGGCAGCTTTGCACTCAGGCCCAGGGAGGGACAACCGGTTCTAAAAGGGCTTCTAAATTTAACAACCAGCCAAAAGTGGTGCCTTAGGCGCCGACTCTGTGGGTGCTCCGGGGCTGGAGCACCCAAGGGGAAAATTTGATGGGTGCAGAGCACCCAATGGCAGCTCCCCACCCCACGCCTGGCCCCAGCTTGCCTCCGTCTCCTCCCCTGGGAGGGCTGAGAAGCAGGCGGTGGCTTTGCGCTCAGGCCCAGGGAGGCAGAGGCAGAGCGGAGGTGAGCTGGGGTGGGGGAGCGCGAGGAGGGCCGCCTGTGCAGCAGCAAGTAAACCGGGGGGGGGGGGGGGCTGGTGCGCAGGGGAACCGCTCCCCGCCCCAGCTCACCTCCGCGCTCAGGCCCAGGGAGGCGGAGGTGAGCTGGGGCGGGGAGCGGTTCCCCTGCGCACACACCCCCAGTTACCTGCTGCGGCGCGGGCGGCCCTCTTCGTACCCCCCCCACCCCAGCTCACCTCCGCTCTGCCTCTGCCTCCCTGGGCCTGAGCGCAAAGCCACCTCCTGCTTCTCAGCCCTCCCAGGCTTCCCACACGAACAGCTGATTCACGGGAAGCCGGGGGGCGGAGGGAGGCGGAGAAGCAGAGCGGGGCGGCGCGTTCAGGGGAGGAGGCAGAGCGGAGCGGAGGTCAGCTCGGGCTGGGCATGGGGTGAGAGGAGCAGCCGCTCCCCCTGCTCCCCCCAGCTACGCTCCCCCACCCCTAGGAGCCAGAAGGACCTGCCGGATGCTTCCTGGGAGCTGCGCCAGGTAAGCACCTCCAGGACTCCCCACCGCGCCCCCCAGCAAGTCCCTCTGGCTCTTAGGACTGGGGTGGGCACCCACTACGGTGGCCCACGAGACCCTCCTGCCCAGTTCTGGGGGCAGTCAGGGGACAGGGGAGGGGGGTGGATGGGGCAGGAGTCCCCGGGGGCGGGGGTGGGCCACGACCCCCTCATGGGGTGAGGAGGGAACCGGTTGTTAAGATTTTGGCAGCTCATCACTGGTCACAGCTTACTGTGTGTGTAAGAAAAACGAGAGTGAAGTGACTAGTTCAATGTATCAGTCTGTAAGACTTTTGTCATCACTAGAAGGATAGCATGTCTACCTTCTGCTGCTGGGTAAAGTAATCATCGGAAGGAAGAAATGGGTGTTATGCAGGGCATCTGGTTCTCCCCCTTCTTCAGAGTATTTTTCAGAAAGGTATAGAGTTTAACATGGATCCCAGATCCCATACAGATGTGGATGAAAATGGCTGATTTCACAAAGCCAACCTCACCGGTGAAGTAAAATGGATTTTCTCAGTGACATTTTGATAGGATAGTGAATAAAGAAATCTCAGGAGTTTAAATACTGCAAATTATTAAATATCTGGGCATTCTGGGAATCCTGGTCTCTTGTTCCCTTCCTCAAACTAGCTGATGGTGAACACAGCTAGTGCCATGTCTGAACTTGGACGCTGAGACCAGGGGGCATGTCTTAATATCCAACCACCTGTCAGGAATCAGGGCTGGCAACACAGCTAGTCTCCAGGCAGCCTCATAGGTACAGCTGGCCTGCAGCAAGCTGACCATACCGTCTCTTTGGCTGGAGGGGTCTACAGGGTGGCTCTTAAGCCAGCAGAAGCAGTTAGCTGACTGCTTGATGCTCATGCCCACCATTGTGAAGTCTCCTGCGTTACCTTGTTTCTGCTGCTCCTGCTTTGCACCCAGCCTTGCCTCTGTCCTGCCCTGCCTTGAATCCCTCCTTGCTCCAGTTCCTGACCTCCAGCTTGACTCATGGCTTTGTTTCCTGACTACTGACTCTGGCTTGACCCTGGGTTCAGGTATCCAGTTCCTGTCCTCCGGTCTGACCCTTGGCTCCAGCTTCTGACCACTGATGCCTGCTCCAACCATTAGGTATGACGCCTGCTCTGAACAATAGGCTTGACAGCCCTCATCCCAGTTGCCTGACACTACTGCCCTGTTCCGTGTAAAAAGACATGGGCAATTCCTGTGCAATTCTGCAACACTTTCTGTACAAGAAAAAAACCGTTAATATTTTCAAGATCATATTGGAGCCAAGCTATTTCCCATTCTTTGTTTGTCTTTATCATCTCATCATCTGCTGAGATGTTCCTGCTGTTATTCAGTCTCCTCATTGCCCCTCCATTGGGTGAATTTAAATCTATAAATAGTTTAAATGAAAAATCATTCAACTTTTTCTTTGGGACTTCATTTAAAATTGAGCTAACACCTTTTCCTTTCAAAGATGTATTTGTCTTGACTTTAGACTGAGGGTTTGCTATTTACCTTTAAATATTTTTGTATAGTACTTACTTTTTATTAGATCAAAAGTTTTCACTAATTCTTCCTTTCCTTCATTTACTTGATTTATGAGCCCCTTCCGTGTGTGTGCCAAGGACCTCCTGCAACATACCGAGAGCTCTCAACTCCCACTGAAGTCAAAGGAAGCTGAAGGCAATCAGCACTTGGCAGGAGGCATTCACCACTTTGGTGAATCAAACCCTATGGTCCTGATGACTATAATGACACCACTACTCACTGTAGGGAATATGCAATTTACAAACAGCATCAATGCCATTCATCCTTTCACTAATGTTTGTGGTGTCATGGCAACAGATACCTGGAAAGGATATTTGACTCTCCGTATGTTTTAAAGAAGAATCAAAGCTGATATCACCTTCGTCCTTTACCTGTTTTTTCTTGCTTTATTCATTTGGAAAATGAAATTTCTTTTCAATTTAAGAGAATTTCCAGGTCTGGGAATTGCCCACTAACATTCACATTGAATGAACTTACAAAAAAAACCAAACAAAAAGATAATCCACTTATTCTCTGCAGTCTGTGTCAGTATGACTGGTTTAAACTCAGAAGTAAACTCTAGAAGAGTTTATATGAAAAATATACTTCATTCCCTTAAAATTAAAATTCATCTCAGAATTAGAACCACAATTCAACAAAGTATTTGAATTGAGGCCCTAATTCTGAACTTAATGAAATTATTCATGTGCTCAGAGTTACAGATGCGATTAAGAACCTTGCGGAATCATAGCTAAGATGAGACTTCAGATTTTCAAGGTATAGAAAGGTATTTGAAGGTATAGAAAAAGAATTACCTTGTGCAAAAAGTACTGAATGGATTTTAAACCCTCCTCCATTCTTCAGCTTTTGAGGAAGCTGCTCAAAATGGTAACTATCAAGATAAAAGTAAACCTTCAAAGCTTGCCGGCTTCCTTCTGCTTGATATGTGATTGGAACATCTAAGAAAATATTTAACATTGCCATTTTATTAATAGCCAACAACTATGTGATATTTTCTCTTCCAAAAACTAGAAAGAATGTTACACTCAAAATTATACACAGCCAAATTCCTGTCCCTAATTCTGCCTGCTTTGCAATGCAACACCATCACAAGGCAGGCAGAAAGATGCCTTAACAGCCCATCACAGGTTCCTGCAACAGAGGGGAGTCTTCAGGTGGTGTAAAGGTGATTCTACACCACCTACTTTCCCACAGGTCTATGAAGGGTGGGGAGGAAGCATGCCAGTGGCAGGAGGGAGTGGGGTGTAGTGCATACTGCTTTTTTGATCCCCATCTGGAACAGCAGACCCTGTGCAATCACTGCAGCTGGCATGAATTAAAGCAACCCATAGGCTTCTTTAAGTTATGCTTGGGGCCACTTGGGCCTCTAGCCAGACCAGGATCAGTGGAGTAGACAGATGCGTTACAGCCACCTTTTACTCCCCTCTCCTCAGCGATGCCAAGTATAAACTCTGTGTAGCTAAGAAAGTGTCCCATGGTATTAATTCTAGTCATTGAACCATGGCCTCCTCACATCAGAATTTCTGTAATGCATAAAGCTGAGGAACACATAACTACAGAACCATTCAATGAATAATAGTTAAATTGGAGATTCATTTTCTGACAACTGATTTCTTACTGTACAATACAT
This sequence comes from Eretmochelys imbricata, assembly GCF_965152235.1. Classification (NCBI taxonomy): domain Eukaryota; kingdom Metazoa; phylum Chordata; order Testudines; family Cheloniidae; genus Eretmochelys; species Eretmochelys imbricata. The sequence continues at coordinate 60,110,351 of NC_135573.1, forward strand.
AAAATTATATAATGGTATGTTTCATTACCCACACTGACACACCAGATGTCAGACTGAATTAAATGGGAAGTTCCTATTCACATTGGTTTAGATTCCTAGATCTTCTAATGCCTCTTGGTCTACCATTTGCAATGACTCCCCAAAGTACATTTTCAATGTTGTGCAGGTGAGTAAGCATGCAACTGCCATTAGCAAAAGCCAGTGAAAATTTACCCTTTTTACTCTAAGGGTACATCTACACTTTGAGCTCAGGGTGTAATTCCCAGCTTAACTAGACATACCTGTGCTAGCTCTGACTGAGCTAGTGCGTCAAAAATAGAGCATAACCACAATGGCGCAAGCAGCAATGAGGGACTAGCCACCCTGAATATGTATCTAGCAAGGTGAAACTATTAAAAGATTTGCTAGGTATGTAATCAGGGCCGCTAGTGTCCTGTTCCTCACACTGCCATGGCTACACTCAATTTTTAGCATGCTAGGTAAACCACAGCCAGCATGGGTATAGCTACTCAAGCTGCATATTACACCCCCAGATCAAAGTGCAGACATGCCCTAACCTTAACATTTGCAGAGTTAAAGCAGCTTACTTCAAATAAAAATGCATACATATTTCCAGTTATAATTTTAAATTAAAAATTTAAACAAACTACAACCTGTAGATTACTGGTATTGATGCTAGTAGATTATGATTTTGCATTTCCAAGAAAAGGAGGTCAAATCGCAACTTGTCACTATTTTTTGGCCTCAAGAAATAATTAATTTAATTTAACTTTGGTAATTATGCTTTGCCGTAAACGAAAAACTGAATTTGCCACCAAAATCTCCTTCTCCATGAAACCATGAAGTTTGGATAGTTGTGATGGTGGCATTTAAATTAAACGTTGAAATAGAGCTTGTTGCAATTTTGTTTTGACCTGAATGTTACACATATGATCTTTGTACATCACCATATATGAGAAAGACTTTTCCATGGGAAGGGAGGCAATATGAGCACTGCATAACACAGGCAACTAATCTGCTCCCAACTAGGAATGCTGTCCAGGCTGACCCTCCACCCTAGCTTGGATTGATGTCTGGCTTAATGGGACCTCTTCTTAAAAACACCATTGGAAGTGGTTGAAGCAGGGCTATGGGATCTCCTCCAGACTTGTTCATCCCAACACAGCAGAAGTAGTATATGGATCAAATCCTCACTCACCAGCAGCTCTGCAAATGTGAACCCTGGCAACACTCATGGCTGTAAGGTGGTACTTGTATTCTGGGAGTGCTGACACCCTCTCTCACTAGTACCTTTGGGGTCTTTTTACTGTAAAAGTTACCTTGTGTGATCTCTATCCCCAGGGCAGTATTTGTTTGGAAAGCTTGAAGTTAATCAGACACACTTTTCCCCATGCTGAGTTATGAGACTTTGGAAAAGCATGTTTTCATTCACTGTGCCAAATTCACAGCAGGATCTGAACATCAAGAGGGTGGTGCAGAGGCAGAAAAAGGCTGTAACCTCTCCTCCACCAGGAATCGGCAGTCAGTCAGTGCATCCCCAAGAGTAGCGTGGCCATGGGGGATGCTCTGATTCAGCACATTTCAGTAGCCTGTACCAGCAGGGCTCAGAGGACACTTCTTGACAATGTAAAGCTGTTCCCTGACTGACAGAACCCTGGAGGAAATACCATCTGCCTCTTCTCACTCAGAAGTCAATCGCCTTTTCTAGCACCAGGCTTCTCACCGATGATGTGTCACTGATGATGTAGATGTGAACAATTTCTAATGTTCTTCCATCCTCTCATAACTTCTTTTACACACTGCTCCTCAGTGAAAACTAGCTCTTCTGGACATTTTTTCTGGAATGGTCACTTATCCAGTGGCTTCAGTGAGACCACCAATCGTTTACTGAGGCTTGTGAACAGCTGCCAGATAATAATTACTTTTCATCGTGACTGACCTTTGCTGGATATCAGGCGATCTAGTGAGGAAAGGCTCTGTTATTCCATTCCCAGCCCCATGTCATTCCCAAATTAAGACATTTGCCCATGAGCTGAGATGCTCCAGAAGAGAAAAACATTGTATCACTTTAAACATATCTAACATGCGACTGTTTGTTTGTAGAACAATAAATCTCATAAATATACTTCCTTACTTACTTGCAACTAGTGGTTCTGGTTCTGACTGTCTAAAATAAAAAGTAACTTTTTCCAGGTCAAACAAAGCAACCAATGTATCTTCTAGCATGGCTTGTTCATCAGTCTGGAAAAAGGAAAAAAAAATCTCTTCTCAAATAAATATTAAGTAATGTTAGCATGATGTTTCCATACTGGAAATCATAGAGAGCATGAGCATCAAAAATAACTGTAGAAAGTTACACCCTGCTTCACTGAACTATTAATCTAACTAACTTTCATGAATACCAGATGATGGATTTGTTTTTATTGGGTTTCCACTCGCTCTTCTACTGGCAAAAAAATGATTATTAAAATTGAAATTAGAACTGAAATTATTAAGCTATTTTGCACATACAGCCAGTTAATTTACAGCTACCATTTAATCAAACTGCATTTTTAGTTATGTATGTAAATGAGCAAGCTTACAATGTATATGACACTAAGCCTAGATTTTCAAAATTCTTCTAGTTATTGTGACGCATTGTGTTTTAAAATAGCACCCTGTAACCCCCTTACTCATCATTTGTATATGGTTGTGATATTTCATACAAGGAATTCCTTGCAAGGTGTCATATAAAAGGTCATGAGCGGCTGAAAATCACTGTTCTGTCAAAATATGGGTATCGTTATTAAGGCTATGATTTGGTCATGGAGGTCGCGGAAGACACGGAATCCATGACTTCTGCAAACCTCCATAACTTCAGTCTGCAGTGGCTGGGAGCTGCAGGGTACCCCCACCTCCTGTGGTGGCTGGGAGCTGCGGGGTAGCCTGCTGCCTGGAGTGGCAGGGGTCCCCCACAGCTCCCCAGCTGCCATGGGCAGGGGGGAATCCCCAGAGCTCCCCAGTCTTCATGGGTGCTGGGAACCTCCGGAGTGCCCCAGTCCCCACGGGCGGCGGGGAATCCCCAGAGCTCCCCAGTCCCCGCAGGCGGTGGGGAATCCCCTGGAGCTCCCCAGTCCCCATGGGGGTGGGGGGCCGCTCCCATGCAGTTCCCCAGCTTCCACGGAGGGCGGGAACCACCAGAGCTCCCCAGTCCTTGCAGGCAGACGGGATCCCCAGCAGCTCCTCAGCCACCACTGCCGACGGGGGAATCCCCCAGAGCTCCCCAGTCCTCATGGGGGAGGGGGCTCCCACGCAGCTCCCCAGCCTCTGTGGGGGGGATTCCCCCAGAGCTCCACAGTCACCACAGGGGACGGGCTCCCACGCAGCTCCCCAGCCTCCGTGGGGGGGATTCCCCTAGAGCAACCCAGTCCCCTCCGGCAGGCAGGAAATTCCCTGCAGCTCCCTAGCTACCACAAGCGGCAGGGGAACCCCCGCAGCTCCGCCGCCTGGTTGGGGAAATCCCCCAGACCTCCTGAGTCCCCAGGGAATCCCCCGCAGCTCCCAGCTGGGGGTCCCTCCCAGCTCCTAACCATGGGGCAGGGGCCACAGCTCCCAGCCACAGCAGGGCAAGGTGCTCAACCCTCCTCCTTCCCTGTTTTGTCATGGACATTTTTAGTAAAAATCAGGGACAGGGACTATCTAGGGACTATCAGGGACTAACTAGCCCAGATAGTGGGCTAGATTTTCAAAAGTTCCAGTTTATGTGCTTGAGGGGAACTTTTTGTGCCAGCAGTTGAATGGGCAGCTCAAATGTGGGTGAAAATGGGAGAGTAATTTTCACCGTAACCTACCCAATTGTGGATGCAAATCAAGTAGCTAGATATGTCAATGTTCTGATTGGCACCTGTACTTCATTTTTGCAGGCTCAGATTTTGTGAACTCTCAAACCAAAATGATGGAAAATCTTACCCTTTGAAAATCAAGTCTCGTATCTCATTACAACTTCAAGAAGTAAATTATAAACCTTTCAAGATATTTTATTGGATCTCTGCTAACAAGGGAAGTATTCACCAACAAATATAGATAGCCTGGAAGTAAATACTTAGAGCAGTCACAGCAGAATCAATACTCAGTTAAAATAATTCATATTACCGTCCCTTCTATGCTAAACTATCAAGCAGACAAATGTAAACCTGATGTATATTTAATTCTTTCTGCAAGCACTGAAACAGTTAATAAATGAACAACAAAACAGACGGCAATAAACATAATCCCTATAACATGAGAATTAGCTGAATGGTACTGATTTACACAGACGGGAAAAAACAATTTTCCCTGTTCCATGAACTAAAATAGTATTTCCCATGTATTTATGAAGAAGGGATTCTGCCTGCAACATTTTACCTAATGGTTCAATTTATTAACCCCCTGGAGAGAAGGCAATTTTTATCACCAGAGTAATCCGAATACCATTCAACCACATGGGAAATCTTTACAAAATTGTTCATTCTTTATTGAAATCCAGATGTAATCAGTATAACTGCCCTCACAAGCCCTTGTTTAAAGTAACATGGATCATCTGTATCCTGAATGCTTGGTTAGAAAATACTGAAAAAGTTGTTCTTAAAGACTTTTTCCTGAAGTGATGAATGTTATTACTGAACTAACTCAGCACTCCTTTTTTGTGCACAAAAAAAAAACTTTACAAAACTGACTAATGTTAATTTTAATTTAAAATTGCATAATTGGAACAATCCATCCTGACTATTATTACCAGTATATGAGTACACGAAAATAACATTTAAATAATGTGGGATTTTAATTACACAGGAGCAATCTCTTGAGCCTTGAAGCAAAATCCACAAGTTATGGTGTACCTGTGGTAATGGTTACCTTGTGACAGAATTACAACATCTAAGAAGGTGGTAAAACACAACTGCAAATATAGAGGACACTATATTAAAAGGTCTCAAGCTTTCACAATAAGAAGTTAGAGATTGACTCTCCAAACCAGTAGGCCCAATCCTCAGGACCAGCCATTTGGCACCTAGCAGCTCAGGGGAGGAGTGACTGCAGAGGACATTGCAAAAACAGCTTTCCAGCTCCCTGATCATCAGACTACCAGCTACCAGTTTAGTCTGCTAAGTGACTTAAAGTAGCCTCAGGGATTCATGCAGGCAGCCAGGGATTACTAGAATGAGGGGGTGCTTTGGCTATGACCCTTTTTTCTCAGCCATGACCCTTTTGCCAAGGGCAGTGGGAAGGGTGGCAAACGAGCAATAATGGTCTACCTGTGGATTCCCTGCTGAATTCCTACTGACTGGTTACATCAACTTTCAGTTTGGTTTGTGCCACCTTGGCGGCAAAGCAGCCCCAGCGAGACTGAAGATTTAGCCCTTAGAATTGAATTACCAAGGGAAAGTGGGGATTTTCTGTTAAAAATAGGTAATGAGTATTGTATTTTCCTTATATTGCTAATTACAGTGACTGAAGCTATGGTGATCACCTCATATATACTCATTGTTAAGAGGGGAAATAACTGTGTGGTGTCTAATGGCAAATTGGATTTTTTAATCGCTACTATTATGTGTTCCTCATACACCTTCTCAGTATCTAGTACCTTGAAACAGAAACATAACATTATGTTTGTGAGCAACATTATTAATTTCCCATATCAGTAATTATTTGAACCGCAAACTTCCTGAATAGCAGCTAATAAAGTACATGAGCTAAACACAAAGGCTGCAAGATACTGTAAACATAATGCACCTTGCTTCGTGCTGCCCTTATTCAGCACTGTCATATTGACTCATGTGGTTACTGCATGAGATTCTTACCAGGTTGGGTGACAGCAATGACTGGAAGTGAAGGAGGACACCTGCATTAGCTATCTGTTCCAACCACCTTCTGCTGGCCTCTTGAGTCTCCATTTCATACTCTTTGCTGTTGTCAAACATCTGATTTAAGGCAGCCATTAGTTGCTCTGAAAAAGCACAGACTGTGGCCACCAGACTTTGGCAGAAGACCATGTCTCGTCTGAGCTGTATCTCACTATCTGTGAGGGGAAGACCAGAAGAGGAAAAGCAAGAAAAATGGGAGAATAAATTAACAGTAAAGTAACTGTAGCAAGTTTTTATTTTGTTTTAAGCAAAGAGCCTTTGTTTTCTGGAAAAATAAAATCTCACATCACAAAAAAACCTTAAATAAGAGATTTTATCCCTTATTTGAAAAAATTCAAAACAAATTAAAGGAGTTGTGTGAAAATAGTTAAATATGCTTTACGTACAAACTGGTTTAAAATTCACAATCCATTGAATAGTCATTAAAATGTCCCAATTTAGAAATCAAACTTTGGTAAGCAATTTACTTTCTGAGTCAGTAATGTTACTTTGGGTAGCTCATATTCCAAGCTTTGGAATTAGAGTAATAAACTCAGTAGAGTAAGTGTTGCCTTTAGCTTAATGAAGTCTTTAATTAAAGTCTTAATTTAAATGCCACAATGTAATTTCCTTTCCAATACACAGGTTTTGTAGGTGTCTCTGACTCTTTCCAGAGTCATAGTTCTGACCTATAAAATGTCCATCTCTCTCTCTCCTCGCCGCCCTCTCCCCCCCCTTCCCTCCCCCCGTCCCTCTTTCTGTCTGGTGGCAATTTCTCTTCTGCTCATAGGTCCTTCTTCTACAGACTCCCATAAAGAGTCATTTTTCAACCCTCTGCCTGGTTCTTTTTTGCTCATCGTCATTCTATCTTTAATCCTTACCAAGCTCATTGTGATATCACTCAACTGCAAATATCTTTCAGCCTTTAATGTCTCCTCTCCTGTCTTTTTCTGCTCTCTGCTTGTCACAACTAGATTGTATCCAAACCAGAACTAGCACCTAAAACAAACCCTGTTCCACATGGCAGCACCATTGCTGTGAAACACCTGCCTTGCTGCCTGAGCTCTGACTGATTAGGGGGTGTGTCAAGGGAAAGAACTGGCTTCTCGCTCCATCCCCAAGAAAGCTGATTGGTTATTCTACCCATGTCCAATATCCTATTATCAGCCCTCTTGCCATTACAGGATGGAGATGCTACTCCAGAGGAGAATCTGCCCTTCCGCAAGTTTGGGACAGTTATAGATGGTTATAGGTCAGTTGGACAGCTCTTGGCCTATCAGTTGGAGGAGACTGCATGATGTGAGCTGCAGACAGGGGTCACATGATGTTGCTGCTGGACCACAACAGGCCCAACCACAACCCAAACATAAGGGCTGTGAGACTGGCCTAGAGAGAAGGTGGGACCAGAGGTGTAACCAGGGCAGCCAGCAGGGACTGAGTGACTGCAGGCAAGGGAAGATCCAGTTGCTTGGAGAAGCCCTGACTAGTACTCCACCTATAACGTCAGACCCCTGGGGATGACAGGAGGAATAGAAACTGGCTGGTGTGAGCTCATCCTTTATAGAAACATTGGCCACCAATCCAACGGGAAAGAGGTGTCCCTAACCTGGGACCGAGGTTGGTGATACACTTGGGCATGTTTGGTTACCAATGGAGTAAGACCTCTTTTATCATAGAATCATAGAATATCAGGGTTGGAAGGGACCTCAGGAGTTCATCTAGTCCAACCCCCTGCTCAAAGCAGGACCAATCCCCAATTAAATCATCCTAGCCAGAGCTTTGTCAAGCTGGGCCTTAAAAACCTCTAAGGAAGAAGATTCTACCACCTCCCTAGGTAACCCATTCCAGTGCTTCACCACCCTCCAAGTGAAAAAGTTTTTCCTAATATCCTAATATTTTATTAGCATCTCGAGTTTATTGCACTGAGGCTTGGTGCATAATTCCTGTGGTAATTGACTACATGGGACTCTCAAATTGTTCCTTTTATTAACACTACAGCTCCATTCATGAAGGCTGATAAAGGTGTTGGGATATAGCTGTGTGTTGTAATTCTTCCTGCTTACTGACTTCACAAAGGTAGAAGAAGGGTTCTCCACCCCAGAGGAAAAGGGTGTGAATTTGAGACAGCCTAGCAAAATGGTGAGCCCCCTATTGCAATCAACCCCACCTTTTGGGGTGTTCAAAATCCAGATCTTAATTTTGTGGCTCAGGACCTTTCAATTTTAACAAGGTAAAAGTTGAGGGGCATGGTTCTCCACTGACTCACACCTTGGTAGTCATTACACCTGTGAGAAGTGAATGCAAAGTGACTGTAAAATATTTTTTCTGATTTGGTAGTTTTACACCCATTTTGCTCTTATATCAATGACTGCATATGGTGTAGGACAATGGTGAATTTGGTCCACTGTGAACAGACAGGATCCCTATTCTGTTTTCAATAAAGTAAAACCACAGTGGGTTAGTATCCAAACTTGTCCCCATTCTGCGGCTTTCCCTTTTCCATTAACTGAAATAACAGTACAGAAAACTCAGCCTGAAGTTGTCTTTTTCCTGAGGTTTCTCCCTGCAGGGCCTCTCCATCTTTGCTCCTAGTTCTCCCTCTCTCACAGAGAGGCTCAAACCCTTTTATATCTCTGGGATGGAACTATAGGACTCACCTGACCAGGTAACCAGTAAAAATAATTCCACATCTTTAGGAATAACCCTGAATCCTAACAACTTCTTAACAAAATATGTGCTTCCCATGGGCAACAGGAGCCCCCTCAGCTTAACTCCATCCTCTCTATCTTCCTTCTTAACTCAAACTTCACATTTGCTTCCACTGTCTCTAACCTTGGAAACATCTTTGACCATGAGTTTGCTTTCTTTCCCCTACCTGTCTATAAGGACTTTTAGAATACTGTCCACAAGTGTTACTGCTTCTTTACACCATTTCTAATGAAATCATTATCCGAGCCTTTATGTTTTCTGATCTTGATTACTGTAACGTCCTTCCTATGACCTCTACAAGTTCTATTCTTCAGAATCCAACATATGTAGAAAATGCTGCTGCTGTTCTTTTTTCTCATAGAGAAATACAATCATCTCCCCCATGCTCAGATAATCCCTCTGGTTCCCCACTTCACATAACAATCTAACAGGCCTTCCTGATTTTTAACACCGAACATATATTTGCACCCATATGGATCTTGTTCTCTCTACATTCCCCACTGAGCTATCTCCATTTGTCTAGCAGCAGCTGATTCACTGTGCTTTCATAGATCCTTCACTCCTGCAATGCCTGCCTTCTGATGCAGCCTTCCTGTATCACCAAAACCCCACATTTTCAAATTTGTCTAATATATTTTAACACTGTGTTTAATATTGAACTTAATAGCATTTTGTGATAGTTTTTATGAGAGACTCTATAAAAACTAAAGTTGTAGAATCTGTAAAATGATGCAAGCCCTGCAATTATTCTTTTATAAAATTAAACTTTTATTTTTTTCAGCCTTATAAGAAAGTAAAACTAAATATTTCTTTCTTTCAGAAAGCTCTCTGGCCTCTTTGGGGATTATGTGTTCTTTAAGGATTGCAACAGAATATTACCAAAGAAGGATTTCAGCCAGTCACATATCAGAAAAATCAAATGTTTTCTTCTCACAAACGATACTGAATTTCTTATAGACATTATGGGCATGGGTTCATAAAAGGGCCTCAGCTTGACCTCCCATTTTGCAGTCTCCATTAATTGTGGGCACAAATTATAACATGTAGACATCTGATTTGCATATACAGTCTTATAGCTAGGTGTTTATTTGCTATCATTTGTGCCTTCCGTTAATTGTATCTGCAAAACAGGAGTTTTTAAAATCATGCCTTCAGGTGTCCAGTTATGTCACTCCTTCTCTGCACTGGCCACTCCATTTAAAACTTTTGTACAATTATTAATCATTATAAGCCCAAACTTTAAAAGAAAGGACCTTTACTTTTCTTTTATTTAATGCTGTGGTTTGTCTAAATTGTATAACAGGAATACATTTGCACGGTGTTGGAGTATGGTAACAATAATTGGCTTTTTATAGTCAAATGTCTCTGCTTCACTTGCGATTTAACCATCTGCAAAAGCTGCAGATTGCCTTGTACACTCTTCTGCCATGAGCATTCTCTCCTAAATATTGAATGCCCCTTTACTCATTATTTTGTAAATACGTTTGCATATTTCATGTTGTTACCAATGTGTGAAATTGTGGCAAAGTAGTCCATGGAAAATGCAGGCCATTTCCAAAAAGCAGGGTGATAATTTTTTTTTAAATCCATCATATTCTGAAGAATTAGGTTAAAAAAGAGAAGGGACAGGGATAGGCAGGAAAGACGAGAACAACAAGGAAACTAGGGCCAGGGGAAGCTGGAGATAGAGAGGAAAGAAAAGGAAAGGGAGAAAGGAAATGATGGAAAATTAAGATAGGTACAGAAAAGCAGAGGAGAAAAGATAGCAAAAATATTGTGTACCAGTTCAGTGCTTTGGCAGCCACTTCACCTGCTGAGATCCAAAATAAGTGAGGGATGTTATTTTGAAAACCAAACATAAATATTTAGTTTGTATTGTCTCTCACTTACTAGAGTTTTCATTTAAAATTGCCATTGCCTTCGGGAACGCTTAGTGTACATAGTAAGGGTAAAACTTCACATTCCAAGTTGTGGTCAATGGATTTGGGATCTTCCCTTCCTCTATTCCTCCCTTCCACTTACCCCTTCTCTGGGTTCATAACACAAATATAAAACATCTGTGAAGAGACATTCTAGTGCTTCAAAAAGAAAACAAAAAACCAAACCTCAGACTGAAACTAGCCCATTAAAAGTACCTGTATATTCAAGGAGTGCCAAATGTATCCTTGTCTTCACCTCTGGAAAAAAAACACACACAAAGTTTTAGGACATAGTCAAAAATATCCCCTATATCATAATGCATATGCAGATTCTGATTTTACAGTAATCAGACAGCGTAATCAGATTAATTTTCCATGACAGTTAACTTAATTTTACATCTCACTTGATGAGAAAATTAGTCATATTCTAAGTCCCTGATCCTGTAAAGAGAACCATGTCGGTGGAACTCCTGTGCCTGTGTGGAACCCCAGACACAAGGATCCCACATACCAGCACTGCGCAGAGGCACAGGTCCATCCACGCAAAGGCAGCTGCATGGTCAGTCTATATTGCTATTCACTTAACACCCCAAACCCTTTGAACACGGAATTCCAGCTCATTTCAGTTCTGCTCACAGAAGACGAGCCCTATTTTAATCATTTCCTCCATTTTATTCTTAAATCTCAAAATCAATGTTCACATGTTGTATATCAATACATCATGAGAAATCTATCTCTGGAGCATTTTCATTCCATTGCAATCTCAGTTTTAGGGATTTTGGTTTTGTTTTGTTGTACAAAAATTTAGTATGAGTTAAATATTTTTATGACCTGAAGCAAGGCAACACAGTAAGAAAACTTTTAAACTTTTCATAACTGTTTAAATTATGTTGTGCTCTTAGTAAACAACAATAATTATGGTCAAGTAACGTCAAAAGTACATTGAGTAATGCAGGCCCAAAATTTGAGCTAACATTTGCATTTTTAAAATTTTATTTTATAGTCTGAAGTATGTAGCAGTGTTGAGGCTATTTCTTGCAGCTCATTACAGATGGGATTTGTTGAATCTCTGAATTCAAAAGCATTTAAAGTTTCTATAAATAATGTTCTCCTGCTTATGTTAGAATTACAGGCTGCAACAACTTTCCCTTATCCTCTTTATTATAATCTATCTCTGCTTCATAATGTTTCTCTAGGCAAGAAAAACTTTTCAGTTTATTTGTATAGCAAATTATTTACTTTAGATCAGAAGAGAACCTCAAATGGTTTCTGTGTCAGCCTTTTATTAGTCAGATAGAGTACATTGTGTGTGGCACAAAAAACAACATATGATATGAGGAGAAACCACTTACATGCTATTGTAAAAATTGCTTTCAAGTTTGCTCTCCTTAAAAATTGAGTTTTTAATTTACCCATCTTTTCTACTACTTTTCTACTGTCTTAGTACAGTACAGAACTATCAGTCACATAGGTAAACATGATTTGCTGGGGGAAGAGTCAACATGGTTTTGTAAACGGAAGTCATGCCTCACCAATCTACTAGCACTCTTTGGTGGAATCAACAAGCATGTAGACAAGGGTAATCCATTGGTACGGTGTAGCTGGATTTTCAGAAAGCCTTTGACAAGGTCCCTCACCAAAGGCTCTTAAGGAAACTAAGTAGCCATGGAATAAGGGAGAACATCCCTGATTAATCAGTATCTGGTTGAAAGATTGGAAACAAAGGGTAGGAACAAATAGTCAGTTTTCACAATGGAGAGCAGTGAAGAGCAGGCTCACCCAAGGATCTATGCTGGGACCTGTGCTGTTCAACATATTCATTAATGATCTGGAAAAGGAGAGGAATGGTGAAGTGGCAAAGTTTGCAGACAATACAAAATTATTAAAGATAGTTAAGTCCAAAGCAGACTGCAAGAAGTTACAGAGGGATCTCACAAAACTTGGTGACTGGGCAACAAAATGGCAGATGAAATTCAATGTTGATAAGGGGAAAGCACATTGGAAAAAATAATCTCAACTACACATATACAATTATGGGTTCTAAATTAGCTATTACCACCCCAATAAAAAGATCTCAGAGTCACCATGGATAGTTTGCGGAAAAATTCTGCTCAATGCGCAGCAGCAGTCAAAAAGGCTAACAGTATGTTTGGAACTATTAGGAAAGGAATAGAAAATAAGACAGAAAATATCATAAAGCTACTATATAAATCCCTGGTGTGCCCACACCTTGAATACTGCATCCAATTCTGGTCACCATATCTCAAAAAGGATATAGTGGAACTGGAAAAAGTTCAGAGAAGGACAATAAAGATAAACGGGGGTATGGAATGGCTTAAAAAAAAAGATGACAAAGTGGGAGATATTATAGAGGTCTCTAAAATCATAAATGGTGTGGAAAAAGTGATTAGAAAAGTATTATTTACCCTTTCACACAATACAAAACCCAGGGGTTACCCAGTTAAATTAATAAGCAGCAGGTTTAATACAAACAAGAGAAAGTACCTTTTCACACAACTAAGCTGTGGAATGGATTACCATGAGATGTTGTGATGGCCAAAAGTATATCTGGGTTCAAAAAAGAACTGGATACATTTATGAAGGATAGGTCCATCAATGTCTATTAGCCATGATGGTCAGGGATGAAACCCCACACTTGGGCCGATACTAAACCTTTGACTACCAGAAGCCAGGAGTGGAAGACAGGGGTAGATCATGCCACAATTGCTTTGTTCTGTATGCTCGCCCATACCAGAGTTTATGGGGCACTGTCAGAGACAGGCAAATGGGTAAGATGGACCATAGTCTGACACAGTATGGCAGCTCTTATGTTCTTATGTCTTGATTATTCCCACTCTTATGAGTTGGGTGAAACCTTGTTATGGGTTGAGATTGATAGGTGTTAACTCACCCTCTAATTAACATAAATTTAAGCATAAGCCCCCACTTAAGACAAATGGTGTGTGTGAACCTGCCCAAGAGCTTTTGCATGAGTATTGTGTTGGGTAGAGAGAGATCACCCACAAACCGAGAACAGACAAGAACAGAGAGAGAAAGAGGCAGGAAAGCTCCTGGTGATCTGTAACAAGGACTGATCCCTGTTCATTTGCTGAATGTTTCTGACAAGCAGCAAATTGTAAAAAAGGGAATGGCAGCTGTGAAATATGAGCCAGTGGACCTGGTATTAAAAAAGACTATAAGGGGGAAGGGATGAAGGTGAACTCCAAGAGCTTCTACTTAGTGGTGGATTAGCCACTGGGTCAACAGGGCCTATGCCCAGGGGCCCTGGCCACCTGGGGGCTCCCGGAAAATGGGCACCCCCACACCCCGACCTGCTTTGCCTGCCCAGTGCTTCTGCCGAAGAGCAGGGTCAGGGTGCTGGGCAGGCAAAGCAGGGCAAGCCCCCATGCCCCGACCCCTTTTCCCCAGCAGGAGCGGCGCGGGGTCAGTGTGGGGGGGTGGGACGGGACTGCACGTAGAAGCTATAAGGAGGTGACCCTGCTTGCTCTGGCCCAGGGGCCCCAAAAAACTCTAATCCACCCCTGCTTCAACTGGGCTTGTTCCAGCTTAAATGGGTAGCAGCAGAAAAGTCTAAGTCAAGACTTTCTGGTTAGGAATTAGGCGTTGCTGAATCGGACTGGGCCCAACAGGTTTTACTGCACTGGTCCAAGGCGAGATTGATTCTGGGAGAAAACGACCAATTAAACAGCCACCTCACCAGTTATCAGGAGCAAAAAGGGATGAGGCACATCAGACGTTTAAAAAAGGGTTCCAGAGGTGATACTGGCAAGTACAGGCCGGTGAGCCTGACTTCAGTACTGGGAAAACTGATTGAAACTACAGTATAGTAAAAATCAAAATGGTCAGACACATAGATGAACATAATTTGTTGGGGAAGAGTCAACATGGTTTTTGGAAAGGGAAACCATACCTCATGAATCTACTAGAATTCTTTGAGAGGATCAACAAGCATGTAGACAAGGGGGATCCAGTGTACTTAAATTTTCAGAAAGCCTTTGACAAGGTCCCGCATCAAAGGCTCTCAAGCAAAGTAAGCTGTCATGGGATAAGAGTGAAGGTCCTCTCAAGGATTGGTAACTGGTTAAAAGAGGAAACAAACAGTAGGAATAAATGGTCAGTTTTCAGAATGGAGAGAGGTAAATAGTGGTGTCCCCCAAAGGTCTGTACTGGGTCCAGTCCTATTTAACATATTCATAAATGATCTGGAAAAAGGGATAAATAGTGAGCTGGCAAAATTTGCAGATGATACAAAACTACTCAAGATATTTAAGTCCCAGGAAGACTGTAAAGAGCTACAAAAGGATCTTTCAAAACTGGATGACTGGGCAACAAAATGGCAGATGAAATTAAATGTTGATAAATGCAAAGTAATGCACATTGGAAAACATAATCCCAAATATACATATAAAATGACGGAGTCTAAGTTAACTGTTACCACTCAAGAAAGAGATCTTGGAGTCATTGTGGATAATTTTCTGAAAACATCCACTCAATATGTATCAGCAGTCAAAAAAGTGAACAGAATGTTGGGAATCATTAAGAAAGGGATAGATAATAAAACAGAAAATATCATATTGCCACTATACAAATCCATGGTACGCCCACATCTTGAATACTGCGTGCAGATGTGGTCACCCCATCTCAAAAAAGATACATTGGAATTGGAAAAGGTTCAGAAAAGGGCAACAAAAATGATCAGGGGTATGGAAGAGCTGCCATATGAGGAGAGATTAATAAGACTGGGACTTTTCAGCTTGGAAAAAAGATGACTAAGGGGGAATATGATTGACATCTATAAAATGCATGAGTGGTGTGGAGAAAGTAAATAAGGAAGTGTTATTTACTCCTTCTCATAACACAATAACCAAGGGTCACCAAATGAAATTAATAGGCAGCAGGTTTAAAACAAACAAAAGGAAGTATTTTTTCACACACTGCACAATCAACCTGTGGATCTCTTTGCCAGAGGATGTTGTGAAGGCCAAGATTATAACAGGGTTCATAAAAGAACTAGATAAGTTCCTAGAGGATAGGTCCATCAATAGCTATTAGTCAGGATGGAAAGGAATGGTGTCCCTAGCCTCTGTTTGCCAGAAGCTGGGAATGGGCAATGGGGGATGGATCACTTGATGATCTCCTGATCTGTTCATTCCTCTTGGGGCACCTGGCTTTGGCCACTGTCAGAAGACGAGATACTGGGCTAGATCGACCTTTGGTTTGACCCAGTTTGGCCATTCTTATGTTACGTTCTTAGACCACTAAGGCAATGTACCAGGAAGGCTATTTGAGTCTTCAATGAGTCCTTGGGCCTTACCCATAGTTATGGTTAAGAAAAAGGATGGCAGCACCAAATTCTATGTGGATTTATAGAAAATTGAATGAGGTCAATTTAAACCATTCTTATCCATTACCTCCAATAGATGATACTCTGGATGTTGTAGCAAGTGTAATCTGGTTTTCCACGCAGGACCTTATAAGTGGCTACTGGCAAGTGGGAGTGTATCCAAAAGATGGGGGAAATGCTTTCACAGGGTGATACTTGTGGCAATTTAAAGTGATTTGTGAGGCTAATAGAAAGGGTATTACCTGGCATGCTCCTTTCAGCCTGTCTGTTATACCTAGATGATATCCTGGTGCCTGCTAAAACACTTGAACAGGAACTAAAGAATTTACAAATGGTCTTTGATAAGCTGAAGGCAGCCTTTTTGAAATGGAGCCCAAAGAAATGTGAGTTGTTGCAAAAAGGTAATGTACCCTGGGCACATAATTAGTGAGGAGGGAATCTTCACCAACAAAAAGAAAACTGAGGCTGTATAGAGCTGGTCAACTCTCCAGACACTCTCAGATGTGCAGTGTTTTGAAGGGCTATGGCTCCCTTTACAGATGATTCACTTGTGGGTTTGCCAATATTGCAAAAACACTGCATAGGTTAAGTGAAAAAGGGAAAACATTTCAGCGGTCAGCAGTGTGTGATGAAGCATTTCCAGGGTTGAAAGGCTCTGGTGACTGAACTGTTGTGGCCTACCCATGATTTAAACCTCCTTTCACATTGGACACAGATGCTAATGCTTTCAATTTGGGGCAGTATTAACATAAGAACACAAGTGACCTGAGAGGTCGTAGCTTATTATTACAAAAGTCTACGTTTTTCTGAAATAATTGCATCCCTAAACAGAACTCCTAGCTCTCATTAAAATCGATAGAACATTTTAATCATGATTTGTATGGGAGGAAGTTTATGGTCAGGACAGTTCATGCTTCCCTGCAATGGCTCTATAGATTCAGAATTCCTGAGACAGGCTTGCCAGATTGTAGGAGAAACTGCAGTGCTATGATTTCACAACCACATGTAGGCCTGGCCATAAGTATGGCCATGGCCATAAGCTGATGTTTTGTCCAGATGGCCTTGTTGCAAAGCTAATTGCAAACACTGCCCCAAACAGGAGCACAAAGGAATTAGGCCATGTCTATGTTCCAAACTTTGGATGACACAAGCTACATTGGTGTAAAGCTGCCACAGTTACTCCATTGCTCCTGCATGTGCATACTTGGCTGTTTGCATCAGCGCTTTGCGTACTCACAAGAAACGCTCGTGTCAAGACAAAATGTAGTGTGCCATGGGTAGGTATCCCAGTGTGCCAAGAGCCACCCTCCAGTGCAATGCCTTTTGGGGGATTTTCGCAATATGTTGTGGAGCAGAAATGAGTCGTGCAGGGAACTTTGGGATTTAGGGGGACAAGTAGCCATCATTCAACTTTCTCTATCCAAATCCCATAATTTTTACTACTGTATTTTAAATCCCACAAACCCATGTGACACTTTTTGCTGCCCACCATCTGACAGGAGCATGGAGCCAGTACAGCTCTGCACTACTGACATGAACATGGCACAGGACTATCGGTCCTCCAGTATTTGCAGTCACAGAAGTACCTCAACAACAGCGCACATGATGATTTCTTTGAGGACAGATTGCTAAAAGACACAAAGAAAATCAATTCAAGATTGTTGGTGGCATTCTTGGAGCAGTTGCATACAGTGGAGCATCACTTCTGGACCCGAGAAACAAGCACTGTCAGGTGGGATCACATTGTAATGCAGGTCTGAGACAACAGTGACTGCAGAACTTTTGGATGTAAAAAGCCACCTTCCTGCATCTATGTCCCAAACTCAACCCTGCCCCCAGTGCTGGGACATGAGAATGAGACCTGCGCATTGACAGTCGAGAAGCGAGTGGCAGTCACAATATGGAAGCTTGCAATGCCAGATTGCTACTGGTCAGTGGGAAGTCATTTTGCAGTTGGAAAATTCACAGGAGAAGCTGTTGCCATGCAAGTGTGCAAGGCCATCAATAGCATCCTACTGTGCAAGACTGCGATACTAGGCAACGTGCAGGGCATTGTGCATGGATTTGCAGCTACAGAGTTCTTGAACTGTGGTGAAGTGACAGACGGCACTGTGACAGGGTGGTGCACTCACCACTAGGATGGCACCTCCACCTGATCGTTTTGAGGAATAGCTCACCAAGTCAACGCCCCTCCCACAGTTGCATTCTGTCTCTCCGTCTCTCTCTCTCTCTCTCTGGTCTGCAGTCCCTCTCTCACTCCAGGAACTGCAGCGTCCTCTTCATAACTCAGCCCTCTAGCCAGTCACTCAGTGTGTTTCCCCCTTCTGGGGTACCAAAGTCTTCCTTCAGCAGTCCTAGGCAATTTTCCCATTCACTGCCTTATAGTGCCACTCCCTCAGTGGCTGGCAGGGGAACCCGGGCCCGCCCTCTACTCTGGGTTCTGGCTCAGGGACCCTCTATCCAGAAGTCAAAGTCTGTTCCCGTCTACACCTGACTGCTTTTCCCTGAGTCCTCCCCTACCTTCCTGGCCACCCCCCTTCTCTGGGTTTTCCAGCCCAAACACACCTCTCCTCTCCTCTCCCAGGGAGTGACTGCAGCCCCCATCTGTTGCCAGTTTCCTGGTTTTATAGGCCTCGCCTCTTCCTTCCCAGCTGAGCCTGCTTGCAATCAATCCCTGCCCCCTGGCTCTTCCTCCAGGTGCAGCTTGTGGAGTTAACAGGTCTACCTGGCATCTTAACCCCTTCCAGTCCTGTGTGGGGTGAACACCATACCAAAGGCACACATTTCCCTGTTGTGGCACCAGCCCATCTTGCAACACAGTACATCAATAGACAGGGCTATACTTCTATGGTTACTCAAATTTTGGTAGATCATCAGAGATGCTTTACCGATATCAATGTGGGTTACTCAGGGAAGATGCATAACACTTGCATGTTTAAGAACACAGGACTATTCAGACAGCTGCAAGCCAGGACATTCTTTCCTGTCCAGTAGATTACTGTTGGCAATCTTGAAAAGCCAATAGTGATCCTGGGTGATCCAGCCTATCTTTCGCTTCCCTGGCTCATGAAGCCATATACTGGCCATCCTGACAATGCCAAGGAAAGATTCAACTACTGTCTCAGCAGGTGCAGAATGACAATTGAATGTGCTTTCAGTAGACTGAAGGGGTGTTGGAGATGTTTGTTTATTAGATTCTATCTCACTGAGAAAAAGATCCCAATGGTTGCAGCTGCCTGTGGTGTCCTGCATAATATCTGTGAGGCAAGCTGGAAAGAGCAAAGGTGGAGCAGTTGCCTGCTGACTTTGAATAGCCAGACACAAGGGCCACCACAAGAATTCACCATGGAGCTATGCTGCTCAGGGAGGTCCTGAAAGGGCACTTATCCATCAACACAGTAATGTGCTGTGCTGGACAGTGCTCTACCAGGTCCTGAAGTTTGGGGAGTTGGTAGGAACAGTTTAGTGCTTGGCATACATTTATGAATATCACATTGTCTCTTTTAATGAACCTATGAATTATGGGGTGCTTATTGTACATTTATAATTATGTGTTTTGCACTGAAACCTATAGTCCTGTGGTCCTGTTCAATTACAATTAATGTGTGCTTTCAGTAGAACCAGGCATTTTGCTGCATCTGTTATGAAGCAATAAAGATGAAATTTCCAAAAGTAAAAAATGATTGTGTAACAAAAACAGTGCAAAAATAATGTGCAATTAAAAAACAATACAGAGCAAACTTGGAACAGAACTTTAAAAATAGAACACTAGAAAACATGTGTGTCCATTTCAGTCAATTTCAGCCAAACAAACACCAACTATGGTTCTCACAGTTCAGTGTATGTGAAGCTGTAGTTTTACTTACTGTCCACCCATGTGGAGTGGTGAAGGAAGGGTTGTGGTCCACGATGACACATAGAAAGTTGTGAGGGCAGGGAAATGTAGGGAGCTGCTAAAATGAAGTTCCCCATTGACTGTAAAGGAAGGTGAGCACATGACTGTTGGACCTGTAGGTTAGCAAGATACTTCAGCATTTGTGTTTGTTGCCTGAAAAGCCTCATTATGTCCCAGTACATTTGCCTCTCTGACTCCTGGGCCCAGAAACTTTTGGTGTCAGAATCAATGATCTTCCGATTTTTTCCTGTATATCTAGTCACCAACTCCAAGTGAACAATGCAAAAACAGAACTCAATCTTTTCTCATAGACCTTTCTCAGTCCTTCCCTTTTTCATCTCTGTAGAAAACTCTACAGACCATTGAGGACCCTAATAATGCACCCTTACTGTTATATTCAATTTCTTTCTCTGCTTTCCACCACATCCAGGCTATTAAGCCCTGTCACATTTTCCTTAATAATACTGTAAAATGTCCCTCCCTCTCCAGACTTCTTGCTAACATCCTGGCTCCTATCTGAGTCATCTGACCTGAACTATTGCAACTTCCTTCTCTCTGGGTTGGCTGATTCTCATGGTATGGCCCTCATGTCCATCTAACATGCTGCAGCTAAATTAATCCTCTTTTTCTGCCTCTTTGATAATGTTATTCCCTTAATCCCTGCATTGGCTTCTGACCTCTTCCACATCAAATTCAAACTCTTCATCTTCAAGCATCTGCACAGGTCAGCTATTGCTCACAATTTGTCTCATCTGCTACTCCCTGGTCTGACAACTTGGTACGTCTAGCCACTTTCTCCCACAAATGAGTCGTCACCTTTTCTCGAGCCAATTACCTAGGGTCTAGTAATATCCTTCTTGAACCTGTGCCTCATTCAGTCTCACATTCCTCCTAAAAATTCCCTCCATTTATTAGCCTTTCAAGGCTGACTTGTACTGCCAGATTTTCCCCTCTTCTAGTTAACCATATTATAGGATAAAAGTTTCAATAGTAAGAGATTTTGACTGTAGCCCATAGGGCTAGCCTGCTAAATTATATATCCTATTTTCTCTTTATTGGTTTGATTCTATTATTTTGGCTTATATTTTTGTATTGAATAATTTCAGTAGACATTGCTCCATTATATTTGGCTGTAACGCAAAGAACCTGTATCCTGTATGATTAGCTAGAGCAAGTTAGCATGAGTGCTTGTAACCTTTGGCATAGGTAAATGGCCTACTGGTTACACTTTTAGACTTTGAAGAATTAAATGTGTTTACTAAAATTCTGAGACATACCAGTAACCGCAATGTACACCACAAGAACATGGAAGTAACGGTTCAGGCCAAAGGTAACAGGTTTCAGGAATGAGATATATATCACTAGCCTATAGAGTAAGTGTACCCGAAGACTTATGTGGGTGAGGAAATAAGATTTGGGCATGGAAGGTTGGGCACTGACATGAATATTCAGGATAGTGCCAAAACCCTCTAAGAGGGCAAACCACCATGTGGAGTTTTGTTCTTTTAGTTCCTATTTTGTTTAGCTACCAGCTTAGATTTTGCAGTATAGCTTAGATACTCTACATTTAAGCCTTCTCTCCACCATCTCAGCACTGAGGAACCTGGACGATCGGACTCATTTGGCATGCCAGAGACAAGGCTGGTCCTTTGTCTCCCATCACCAGGTCACCAAGAAAGGGTATAAGTATGCTAGCCTAAAGTAGCTTTTGTAAGGAATGATACCATAGGTACCCATAGAACTGTATTATTTCTTTTTGATTCTATGGTTTGGAGCTTTGATGACTTTTTCCTTTATTTTAATAAAAATCTCTAAAGCTTGGCTTTGTCCTCAGCATGAGTGTTCTTGCCACACACCCCAAGAGTCCTTACAAATTATTGAACTCTCTACATTCTCTAATTCTGTGACCTGATTTCAGGACAAGAACCTGATTATCTCCTAGTCAGATCACTCGTGAGCCTATAATAAACCAGACCTCTATAAATCAGGTCAACAATAATTTTTTTTATTTACTTCCCAGGAAAATATTTTAATAAAATCTGAGTGCATATTCATGGATATTTTTGACGTGTTCACCCAATTCCAAAAATAATAATAAAATTGACAGACTATAAAGACCATCATAAGGTATTAAGAATTTCTCTTTTCTTCCTATTTATTACATAACAGAAATTAAAAAACAATGCAATGTAAAAGTTAAACACGACTTTTGTGGGGTTCCTATATCTCCATCTGCTTTAAATAGTGAATCATTCTAATTTAATACAGCATGGTATTCAAGGCAATAGAACTATCAACAAGAAAATACAACCACTTCTGAGATTTCTATTAAAATCTAAGCACTGGAGTCAGTTTTCAACAAATGGATTCACTTATTTAACATCAATAATGGTTAAACAAGTTTTCAATCACTAGAGCATCATTCACCACTAAACAACATTTCTTTAGGTGGTAACCAAAGAGGGTTTGTGGGCTTCCTCATCTACTTACCACAAAACCTAAATCTGACTCAAGAGACAAATATCCTCTTTTCTCCCTATTAAATATAGTCACTTAACTTCTGCTTATGTAGAAATATGAAGATTCACCTACTTACAACTGAAATTCTATTGAACACACTCATTTAAAGAGTACACTAATGGCCTAACAAAGAATGGACTTTCAACCAGCCACACAGAGCGCAAATATAAAACATTTTAAAACACTAAATAGAAAAACCATGAATAAATTTTTTAATTGACTGACTCCTGTATTTTGTGCCTGATCATTGAAATACAGATCTGGGAGAAAGTTCAATTCACCTTTTGGCTTGAAATAACTTTTGTCTTAAAATGAAAATGAGTTAGGGACCAAATTCTGTTCTTTCAGAATCAGACAAATAAAAGAGCAAAAGGGAGGTTAAGTAACTTTAAATTCGCTGATCAAACCTCATATTAGTTTCAGTCGGAAATAGAACTGCAGGCTGGCTAGTCTGTCTGTAAATACCTTGATCATTTGCAGAGACAACAAATGGCATGAAACTCAGAGGCACAGCACAAAACTTGCAGCCCAGGGGAAGGGACTTTGAAAGTTGCTTTAAGCCTGCTTTGTGCTCTCCTGATCCTGTGCTACTTGAGAGCTGGAGACACCAACATCACAACTTAGACAGGCTCTCAGGTCTGTATAAGTAACAGCAGCTTCCCCAGGCCACTGTCGGAAGACAGGATACTGGTCTAGATGGACCTTTGGTCTGACCCAGTATGGCCATTCTTATGTTCTTATGGTTTTTAAAGTTTATATTTATAAAGCATATCACAAATTATTTTTGTAGTCTGAAATTGAGCAGTTTCATCATGGGATGTCATGGAAATTAGCCAATAAAATGAAGCTGCTAAATGTACACACAAAATAATTTTAACCTTGGACTGAAGCAATCTACAGCTGGCTTTGGTTCCCACAAAGAGATGCATGTTGCAATATTCCAGTGCATAGTTTTATAAATCCCTTAAGCTTCTCTTTTCCATTGCTTCCTTATCAAACAGTACACTCAAAAAGGCAGGTCCTGCAAAGTGCTGAGCATGTCCTGTGAAATGCACACTCACATTCTATCAGGCCTGTTATGCTCCCTTTGAACATTAGTGTTCCTATTGAATTCAGTGGGAACAGAATCAGGACCACTAACTACAATAGGTGTTGGAATCACTCGGCATCTTCATCTAAGGGTCCGAATTCCCCTGGTGCCTGTTACTCAGACAATACAATATTTGCTTTTGCTTCTCACGCTTCTGCTGGCACCTCTCCTTAGCTACCCCCTGAGATATTATTTCAATTAGGTATTCTCAGATTTTGTCATAGTGAGCTTCCCTAAACTAAGGAAAACAACAACATTGCATCTCTCCACAGTTTATTAAGACAACACAAATAACTGAAAATCCTATCTTTTGCAATGATACAAGTAATAAAGTAGAAGGGCTTTAATCAATATAATTATAGTAAGAGTACAGGTGTGTTATCCTGCAGATCTGTTAAAAAGAGTACAAACTGCAGCAGCTAAAATTAAACTGCACAAACATTTTAGGTCATCATAATCCCCACTTGCTGTGCAACACCTCCCCCGACCCTCAGATCTCTGGGGCCCAAGGATGAAGAGAGAAGGGCTCATGGATGCTGGGCCTACAGGTAGGGAACAGGGGCCTCCTTTAGTGCATGTGGCCTATTAGGTGAAGGCAACCATCTGGAGCTCTGTGTAGGTCCAGTGCAGCAGGAAGTCGAAGGGGATACTGAGTTAGTAGCCAGGACTGACCACCGCTATCACCAGCTGGAACTAGACGGTTACCATGGGGAAGGCAGTGCATCACCCCAAAAGAAACCGCATAGGGCCCCAGATCCTCCTGAGACCGGACCTAAACAGCCACAGGGACCCTGACCCCTGTTGGCTTTTCCCTGGGAATGGGAAGGAAGGGGACACCAAGGACCTCAGCAGAGTTCAGAGCCCACTTCACACAAGGACTGCTGCCTTGATGGGGGCACTGACTCAGAAATGGACAGCTTCAGAGGACCAGAAAGAGAACCCTTCTGGTAAGCCCCAGCCCTACTGCCCAGGAACTAGCCGTAGTTCTGCAGTGAATGATGCGAATCCCCCAGGATATTGCAGGACAGGGCTATGATGGGGGTGGGGACTGGGGAGAAGAAGGGGATCTACAACACCATTACTGCAGGGCAGGGCTGAGAAGAGGAGGCACATGGGGATGGAGGAGAACCCTTAGGATAATGCAGGGAGTGCTTCAGCCGAAGGGAGGTACACCAGGGAGATGGAGGAGCTCTGGATGAGCTAGACAGCAGCAAAGGAATAAAATGGGGGGCATGAGAGGTCCTGTGATGTTGAGGGAGGGAAATGGGGAAGCAGGGGAGCTGCTGCACTGCAGCAGAGAGGGCCATGCTGGGGAGCATAGCCCTGGGTGGAGCAGAGTAGCACCTGCAAGCTGCTTTCCCTGGTATCCAGAGGTGAAAGTAAGCCGGTACGGTACAGTACGGTATACCAGCAACAGCCGGTATGCCATGCCAGACCAGATCAGCTTCCCCAAGCTGGTGATTTAAAGGGCCCAGGGCTCCCTGCAGCGGCCGGAGCCCTGGGCCCTTTAAATAGCCACCCGAGCCCCGCTGCCGGAGCCCTGGGGTAGCGGTGGCAGGGCTTGGGTGGCGATTTAAAGGGCCCAGGGCTCCCTGCAGTGGCTGGAGCCCCAGGCCCTTTAAATCTCCCCTGAGCCCCAGGGCACCCAGCTGCCTCTGCAGCTAGTAGCTCCAGGGGTGATTTAAAGGGCCCAGGGCTCCCAGCCGCCGCTACTGCAGCTGGAGCCCAGGGGCCTTTAAATCTGGATTAAAAGGGCCCGGTTATTTAAAGACCCCGCCTCTTCAAATTGAGGTCACGCCCCCTGCTCAGGACTTCAGCATACTGGTAAATCCTTTAAGATACTTTCAACCCCTCCTGGTACCCCTGCCCTCTGGTATGCCCCCATTCCTGCACTTCTCCATGGGTGCAGCCCTGGCTCCCTCTGCCCCTTCCCAGGCTGAGCAGATTTCAGGATTCACTCTGACACGTAGCACCATACTCTGGCCAAAAGACGGGCAACAGGCACCTCCCCTGATACAGGCCCACACCTCCCGAGACGTACCCCATAATTTGAGAATCTCTGATTTAAACTACTATCCATTAGTCTTGCTACTGAGATACAAACTGTGCTGAAATTTAGAAATTTCCTCTTGGCTACATGCTACTCTCCAGACCTTGCCTCATAGACCACATAAACCCGTTATATCCTTCCTCCGCTCTCCCTCATTAGCTATGAGTTTATTGAGGGTTAGGTTTTTCTTACTGACCTTCAACAAATTTTCTTATATTCTGTGCAAGATTTTGGACACTGCTGGGAAGGTTCCAAGGATCTTGCTTGATGTGAAGTCGTAATCTCTTTGGACAGCAAAGTTTAGGTTCCATTTCCTGCTGAAACTCTAAGCAATGGCAAAAAATATCTCTTTAGTTTAAACCTCAGAAATCCACTGTATTTCTTTCTAAACATTTAGAATAGTCTAAACATTAAGAAGTGCCTGCAATTTCCTGAAATTTTGTCTTGAGTGATGTTACCTGTACCTTTTCAGATAATTTAATTAACTAAATACCCATACAAAAAGTCAACATACATCAGTAATAAGTAATTTAAATAACACATGAATTCAACTACGTGTTTCACAATTTAAGTGTTTTGTTAAACCTTTATCACAATCCACTCAAGAATTCATATAATAGTGGACAATAAGCTGTAACAAAATTATCAGAAAAATAATCTTCCTTACTTAACACAGAAACTTTGGCTGTTTAACCTAGACTAGCCTTCAGATCACTAAAAGTATCCCTGATATTATTATGGTATATCTATATAAAGCTGCATTGTCACACAGAATATACAGCCCCCCTTTTTTTTATTCTCATTCTAAATCATCTTTGTGAAATGGATATCTTTTGGGGTATTTATATTGGATATTTCATATCTTGTACCTAGTTGCACATTTATAATTAAATAATATTTTCTGAATGGTTTCTCATGGAAAATTTTGCGAGGCATTCAGTCTGAAAACAATGAAAAATATATGCCATCTGTGGGTCATACCAACCTTTCCCTATAAACAACTTTAAAGGTTCTAAAAATGTAAATATTTGCTAGAAAGAAATCTCACTATGTCTGTATTAACTTCTGGGCAGACTCACTGCAGGGTCAGTGAGTGGAAGGGCATGATGCATCAGAGGGTCAGATAACAAGCTGGTGTATAAGGGTGTAGCTTCACTGGCTTCAGTGGAGCTATGCTGATTTATGAAAGCTAAGGATCTGATCAATGACCCTCTATAATTAATGCATTTTATTTGTTGAAAGTTGAAAGCAGAAACCAAAGCATTTTATAGTAGCATTATTTCTGTTACCCACACAACATTCAGTTGTATTTCCCAATCTCCCATACAGTCTTTTTTCAAACTCAGTTCACCCAAAAAGCCTTTCAGTAGCAATTTTTAAAAGTGTATCAATCCTGCTAAATGGCTTTAATCCTGCAAACACTTCACACACGTTTAAGTTTAGACTTAACACTTATGTATATGATTAACTTTGGACCTACACATATAGAAGCATGTTGTAGACCCAAAGTTAATCCTGTACATAACTCTCAGCAAGATCAGGGCCACAAATTGCACCTAGAATGATTTTAAATAATTAATATTTAGAATAAGAATTCACACTGAAGTGTTGCTTATTATTTATGAAGTACCATTTTACAAGAAGAAAAATCCACAAAGATAGAAAAGGCCAGAAATAAATAGTTAAATATAATCAGAAAGTGCTTCAGTTGCTAGGACAGAAATAACATGAATCAGAAAAACACTTGTAATATGTTAACACTGTTTTTTGCTTCAAAGCCTCAGCAGTTTTATATTCAATTCACAGGCTGTAATTTCAGCTTAACTTTCAAGAACACCTAAATGCCTTATGCAAGGAAAGTGAAAATGGACCAGCTAAGAATAGTAATAGCTATGTAATAAAAATTTTGAATGGCAATTATTCCAGAACATAACATGAACAGAAAAGATTGGGTTGTTCTTTAACATCCAAATCAAATATTATATATTCATACAAATGTGCCCTGTATCTCTTTGTGCCACCTGTTGATTTTAGTAGTTAGCTTTAAATGTTACCTTGCAGGCCTCGACCTGGCGTGAAGAACTTGGTTTGTTCAAAGGCCCTCATTACAGCTGGTCCTTTCAGAAGATTGACAATTGAATCTACCTGTTAGGATCAAAGTTCTGTGAGTGGCTTGCCTTTTTCATAGCAATTTTAGAAAGATCTGCTCTGAATGAGAAAAAATGAATAGTGAAAAAATGATTACTTTATATTTGTTTGTAACTAATTTAAATGTTGGCTGTAGCTAACAACACAAGACTAGAAAATTTGTGAGGATAAATCTAAGGAACTGTTATCTTCAGTAATTCTGGGTTAGTAGCCCAGGAAAGGATAAAGAATAAATACATATCATTCAAGTAAACAGTGGAAAGCAGAAGCAGAAAAAAAAAAAAACACTTGCTGCAGCCAGTTTTTCCCTGATGGTTTGAATATAGACCAATACTGTTAAGCAGTCTAAGAAAAAAAATCTCATACCTGACCAAAAAGATGCTCTAAACAGCTATGAAGTTTGTCCTGTTTATCATGAGAAATCCGAACACTTAAGGGAAGTTCATCACCTGTGTGTAAAATATTTTAAATCATAATTCAGGTCTCAGCATACTTTTCAAAATCATACAGATCTGGGCTTCTCTGCTATGCATACAAGCTGATGCTTAAGCTTTTAGAACCTTCTCTATTTAGCTCTTTACACTAATCTGTGAGATTCTTTTGTATACTATTTTCATAATGTAGCAAAAGTAAACAACAATAACAAAATGGCATCTGTACAATAAATCACACACCACCCTTTGTGAAGTAGGTAACTATTGTATTATTTGTACTTTTGTATACACTAAGGACCAGAAACTTTAAGCAAAATGCCCAAGCCATATTGTAAAAGTTGGGAACAGAACCTAGGAATCAAGTGTCCCTGATCTGTGTTCCACCAAGTAGACCACAGTTCTCTGAAAGAAAAATGCAAGATCGCTGAAATATCAGCTAGCTATTTATACCACCTAGACCAGAGTCACTGAATGCACCGACTTAACATTTTTATAAGGACCCTGCAAATATTTCACAATCTTAATGCTATTGCTAATGAAATGGCTCTGATAGTTCAGTAGTTTTTAAAGAGGGATAAATATCGCATTAAAACTAAAAAGGAACTATCAAGTGGCAAATAGGTAAGAATTTGCATCTATGATTATTTAAATTAAATTTGTTCAACCTTGACATAGAATAGAACATTATGGTGAGTGTGCCTTTCTGCGGTCTTACTCTCCCCAGCATTTGTACACAGTGGTATTTTGTATTCAGAGTCTTGTCTCCTGTCTGAGACAGAACTCCCTTTTATGTAAAATTCCTCTTCTTTTGAGCAACATAATGCATTGCCCAAGCCAAAGTGGAAAGCTGGTTAAAATGAGTCTCTGACATCTTTTTCTAATCCACTATATTTTCAGCTGGATTGGAAAATTGGCTTTGTTATACAGAAAGGCTAAAAGTGCAACATACACTAAACAGAAGTGAAATGTTATACTCTTGCCACTTACCATGATGAAGACAGACATGCCTATGAATAAAACAAACAAGAACTATCTCCAGAGGAACAAACAGAGGAATTTGTAGAGTATTTTTTAATCTTACCTGAGTCCATTTCATCACTGTGAAAGTAAGAACTGCACTGGCTACTGCAAATGCTGGTGAATGAGGCAATGGAGTTCCTGTTGCTATTGCAATCACTTGAAAAACAAAACAAAACTGTATGTCGTGATGTACATGTACTATATCAAAGCACAAAAAGTATAGTGCCTTTCCTTTTTCTTAAACTTTCCTCTCTTGCGGAGGTCTTTTACAATGCTCTACCCTTGACTTTAAGTTTATGACATCATACAAAATATGCAAGAACTACTATTTGTTTCTGATAAGACTCTGAAGGCTAGATTCTCAGAATAGATGCTTCAGTTGTCCCCACCTCATGTGTGTGAACAAGTAGTTTCACATTGAAAATATACAATTCCACATATAAATCAAGTAACTTTTCATGCAGATGAGTGGCTGATTTTGGAAATGTGGCCTCAAATGTGTTAATTTCTCCACATTTAAATTCTGTATACCTACCTACCCTATAACTCTTATAAATGATGAAGCATGCTGGTTTAAGACTTGCAGACAGTATTCATAATTAGGTTATGAAAATAATTAAAGTATTAAACAACAAGATTAAAAATGACAATTTTCTCCCTTTAACCAAACCATGGTTTATGAGCTACTGGCAGTGCAATAGGATAAGTGCTGGTGGACTTCTGAACCTGCATAAAGCCCCAGTGACTTCTCTGGAACTCTCTGTGAGTACAAAAGTCTACTCATCTGAATCCAGTTGCAGGATCAGGATTCCTGTGTAAATAGAGTAGGGGGCAGATGGTAGTGGTGGGGATTTTACTTCTCCCTGTATCTGATTATATGGAGACTTCTCTGCAGTAACAAAAATACCACATCACTGTACAGTCGTGATTTTTTTTTACCCCAAATTTGTGTTTCTCTACAAGGAGTGAGAATGAATTCATCCATATCACACAGAGGAGAAAAAATCTAAGATTTTGTTGTAAACATATTTCCAAATGGATTTGAGCCCACAGGCTGTAACAGCAACCAAGTCAGCCATATCATCTAATCAGCAACAGAGTATTTGGTTTAAATGTAAGAGTTTTCAGGTGTTAAAGTAATTATCTAGCAGAGAGAGTCCACAATGTCCCATGAATGTAAGAGAAACTCATCATCAAGGTACCTCTCAATCAATTTCCTGCAATTACAGGGGCACTGGGCTTTGATGCATCTCAGTCCCTTATTCTCTGCCAGTGGCACATAATAGCTGAGTCTCCTGAGAGCTGTAATACTTTGGTCTAATTCTGGCTGTTCGGGTTGGTATGGGGGTGGCTGAAGGGTGTTTGGCAGCTTGTGATACACAAGAGGTCAGACTAGATGGTCGGCCAGTCCCTCCCAGTTTTAAACTCTATGATTCTAAATTCTATTCTATAAAAGCATTTAGTTTAAAATGGCTGCAGAGTTCCAAATGCATGCCCTACTCCATATCATGCATGACAAAGTTCATAAAATGGAACTCCATTTTATATGATTATTATATTTATATATTGTTTACATATACATTAATAGCACAGAGAGGGAAGAGCATTTTTGGATGGTATGAGGGGTATATAATTTAGGGTGCTGTCCACTAAATGACTGAAACCATGTTGGTAACAAAATGTTTCTAGAATAGAGTCCCTAAGAGAAATGAGAATTTCTGGCTGGATATTAAGAAATATTTTCTGATGATGAGCTCTAACAGACTTTGGAAAAGTCTCCCAGGGGAGAATGGTGGAAAGCTCATCACTAGAGTCATTTAAAACGGGACTGAACAAAGCACAAAAAAATAAAACATGGGGGAAAATC
The DNA here is from genome assembly GCF_965152235.1 of Eretmochelys imbricata. Lineage (NCBI taxonomy): Eukaryota > Metazoa > Chordata > Testudines > Cheloniidae > Eretmochelys > Eretmochelys imbricata. The sequence continues at coordinate 60,141,226 of NC_135573.1, forward strand.
AGATTTAACCACTTCTTAGCTATATATTTCTGCATAAGTATTGTATTGTAGTGTTTAATAGAAGTTTGCATAAGAAAACACAACCAATAAATGAAAATGTCCTACATTTCCCATAATGTCTGCTCTCACACAGAGACAGGGTGTGGTATTTTTTCTAACATTTCAATTGCATTTACAGTGATTTATTGGAATTTGCTGGTTGTTCATTTAACTACATTAGATAATATTTTTAAAAAATCCACTGTCATAACTGACAGTTGCACTAATGATTGGTATTATGTGCATGGGAATCTGAGGGTTTTTTGTTTGTTTGTTTGGGGGGTATTTTTTACACACATGTTAAAAAGATTACAGAAGGCTGGGATCAGACTAAAGCAGATGATCTAAGAAGCATTTAGTTCCTTCCACTTCAGACACCAAACTGAAATTCATACCAGCCATGCTGCAGTAATCAAATGTTAGCTCATGAAATTGGTCTTCAAAATAACAAAGAGTGCTGCTACTATTCCACCATTCTTAGAGACTTTTTTACTTTTTGACCCTAGTAATATAGAAATAATTTTGTTTTAATTGCAAAGTGAAGTTAAACTGAATATACATCAAGTGCATTTACATAATCCATTCTTCATTCTAAGTACTGGAAAATGTCCACAGTTGCTATGAATACTGCTTCCTTTTCAAAGTATTATATATTTTAATTCCATAGTAAAGCTTTTATTATTGTTAGTACTAGAGATAGGATGATCCAGCAATTTTTAGACTGGGATGTTACCAGAGTTAAATGTTGGGGTTCAGATTTGTATTCAGGTCTTTAACTGTGACTGAGATTAGATCTGGCATCTGACTCAAAATGACAAACATTTTGGGGTTTGTTTGGGCCTAATTCCACTACAGAACACCATAGCCAAAACTGTCTGTTTCTATGTTCTGCAGCAGACTGAATCAGAACCTGGCAAATGGATCCATTTCTGGATCCTGTTCTGGCTATGATCCTCTTGGGATATTCAGATCCAGAGTTCTGGTAAAGGTCCATCTCTAGTTATTATTACAGGAAAAGACTTGTATTACAGTAGAAAGTAATCCATCTTGATTACTAAAATATAAAATTCTCCCTTTACAAGAAGTAATAACCATTGTATTCTGATATTCTTTACAGCCATTTTGAAAATCTACAATGCTGCACCTTATGCTGCTATATCCGACGGATTGAAATAAAAAAGGTTATTAGTAAAATCACCTGTATGAATCCCTGTTGCTGATGGTGTCATGACCAGAATCTTCCTGCTCATCACCTGCTACATTGAAACAGACCCTTTTCCCATTCCTTTCTCCCTTTTCATTGTCACTGTCTGCTGGTATTAAGGGCTCGGGTGTTTTACGTTCTGATTTGGGAGAATAGGTTATTGAAGAGAGAAGGCTGCAATGTGACAAAATTAATCGGGATGAAGGCATTTTTTCAAAAGTAAGCTGATGATAATTATCATTGTCGTCCAACATGCAACACTACATTTCTCTGTTGTTCTTTTCCATTATTTTGTTCCCTATGAAAAGGCCACAAAACCTGTTTTTTAATTCCGACTCATGTCCATTGTAAAATTATGGCCAACTAAAGCAAAAATAAATAAATAAATAAATAAAAGACACTACTGTAAAAAATAACAACAAAAGTTTAATGAGTCAAAATCATGCTTCAATCAAAGCAACACAACAGCAATACAAAACAGTAAGTCTTGCAATAAACCAATTATTCTTCTTGGGGAAAAAAAGTTACTATAGTATATCCTTGAATTTTTGGTGACTAATTATAAACATAAACCATACATTTGCATATGCAAAACTAGGAAATGAACTGCAGGAAACATTTCTCTGTGCAAAAACAGGTAATTACTTACTAAATGGTTATGGTACCCAATTTACTAGCTTTCATGTGTCATTCCACCCTATTCTAATAAAAGGTTCTGGGAAATTTTATTTTAAAGTCCGTACCTTCATCAACATTCCAAATGACCACACCACCATAACTGGTCAAATAAAGTGATGTGTCACTTGATTTGCCATAACCAATTAGGTAGTGCTGTGCTATCATGTTTATGGAGAGCACCTCTCTGAATCATACCGTTATTAATTTGATTACAGCAGAACCCCATTTATCTTATCTAATTGGGACTAGGGCCAAATTGGATAAATAAAAAATTCAGATAATCTGGAGAATGACAAAGTGCAAGGCTGCAACATCATCTAGCAGCCAGAGGAGAGATCGCTCACTTGTGGACCTGTGTGCACTGGTCGTTCGGTTAATACAGAGAGCCAGATAGTGGAGAGTCAGATAAACAGGGTTCTATTGTACTTATCCACAAGCCTCTATGTAGAGCACCATTTGAAACTTGATGTGATCAACTGACACCCAAAAGCTGTGGAAATTTTTACACCTGAACATGTACAAATATCACAATGAATGTCATACTACTATATAGTTATTCATCTTCATCCTGTGAAACAAATGTTCTAATAGACTTTCTGAAAGAAAAAACTAATATATGCAATGTTATTTTAATTCCAGTTACTGGAAATCAAAAGTGCAAAGGAAGATTAACATTAATTACATTTGAACAAAAAATTAGATGCAGCATTATACTTCTGCAACAAGTCCTTTCTAGATATCTTTTAAATTAGCAGTTGCCGGGCTATGTTCAAAAATAGTTTAAAAACTTTGAATTGTATCCCTATACTATACTGTGGTTGTTAAGTAACAGCTGTCACCACGGTTGGCTTGGTAGTGTTGGCAAGTGCTCTGCTTCTAACCCAAGATCAAATATATTTCAAGGACACAAGTGTAGGTGATATCATATCTTTACATATGACATCTTTACCTCTAAAATTTTAGTTCTAAAGAGAAACTGCAAAACACTTGTATTCGTGAGACTGAAAATATCCTCTTTGGTTTTTAAAAGGCAGTTTATACAATTTCCCTTCTTTACACTCTCTACCTACACAATAACGAAAGCTTATGCTCAAATAAATTGGTTAGTCTCTAAGGTGCCACAAGTACTCCTTTTCTTTTTTTGCGAATACAGACTAACACGGCTGTTACTCTGAAACCTACCTACACAATAAATCACTGATGCTAAAGGCATTTTATCAATCAAAATTAACGAAGGACATTTCTGATTCAAAGCACCGTAAAATTTTACATCCCGTTTTGTGAGATTCGCACAGGTCTAACTGAGGAAAGCAGCATATACCAATTCTAAACACTAATGAAAAGATAATAACTTACCTAATAATTTTGTTCAGCTACAGAGCCACATCAGTACCAAACTACTAATCTCTCCACTGCCTTGATGAATATAATCTACTTGAAATCAATGCAATTCCAAACTGCTTTGCAAAGTTTTGTTCCCCAAACTCAGCACACCCTGACTGACTGCCATATAGGGAAGTGATTTTTTCTGAATGAACATATTTTCCTTCACACTCAGAATTCTGCTAACACAATGGTTTTAGACATTCTGTGTAACACACATTTAAAAAACTAACTCAATGTTAAGCCATAAAATCTTTGAGTGTACATAAATAATATATTGTCTCAGAAACTGATTGAGATTTAAGTAGTTCTTCAAAGGTTTTAAAATCGTCATTTGAGAGGCACAATATCAGAGTGTAGATTATCCCTATAATGTTAATTTTCTGTACCACTGGGAGCATATAATTTGTACTATATATTAAGCATAATCTCCCTCTCTCTCACACACACAATGAAATCTGGCCCTGTTGAAGTTAATGAAAGTTTTGCCACTGATTCAACAGGCCCAGGATTTCATCCAGAGTTTCTGAAGAAATCATTTGATCATTTTTTGTATAGCATTCTCAATCCCTAAAATTAATTGCTGTGACACAGACTTTTTCCCTGAACATCTTTTGTTTATACAGTACCGAGTACATTGGAAACCAATCATAGTAGTAATAATAAATAGTAAACAATTCAGCAAATATTGATTTTAATTTTATTTTTACACCATAAAGCAAATCTAAGAACAAGAATTCTGCTGTAGTTATAAACTTGAAGTTTGTTTAAATGTACATATATATATATACACACACACACGGTTATTAAAGAACACATTCAAATATTTTGATTCAAGCAGAATGATTTAATTATTTTGTATTATTTTATGTGTTTTATTTCTTAACATTCCCTCTTCACCCTAAGAACTAATGGTCATGATGTGTTGTAAGCAGTATATGGTGTACTGTATTAACAGTACACCCAGACTATACTGGCCTCCATCTTTCCCATTCTTCCTGTTTGGAGCTTTTAAGTAGGCCACTTGGGTATCCTGCTTCCTGTACAGAACTACTTTCCTCCAAGACAATCAAACTCTTGCAGTGCAGTCAAAGTCCACAGGGAATAAAGATGAAAAGTCTGATGCTTAGAGTCAGTAAAGTGTAAAACCTTTAAAATAAATCTTTGCCCCTTATACAGGTTTTCCTACCAGTTCAATGTACAGAGACTCTGTTAATGAAGAAAAACATTAATCCAGATTCTCGTGTACTGTTTACGTTTGCAACTGTGTGACCCACAAAATTTATATATTCTTATAGATAGCACGTTCATGCTCGTATGAAAGACAGCTCAGAAGTCCCTGAGGCTTTATGCAAACTCTAGGGAGCAAAGGGGAAACCAATGATAGCCTAAGTAAACAGAAACTACTGAAATATTAATTGTGCCTTCAGATACAAAACTTATTGATCATTTTATAACTTTAAAGAAGACTGACAATTTTAAGACATTATAATGCTGCTGCTTTATTTTTGTGCCCATCAGCAATGAAAAGATTTTATTTCTGATTTGCTAAATTAATTAGTTAAATTATGTGTAAAGACATGGGGAGTGGAGATTTATCTCTTACATTCTTTTGCAAACCCAAAGCTGTATTTACTTTCATTTAACCACTTCAAACCTGTTACACTATACAGCACACATTGGGGGGGTGGGGGAGGAGGGGAGAAAAAACACAGTTTAGCCCTTTGGAAACAAGATGTATATCACTGCTTACCTCCAAAGGAGGTATTGATTATTTTTCTTCCTGAGCACTGATCAAGGGCCAGTCCTTAGAAAAGTTTACTGGTCTTGGAAGCAGCTGTTCTAGTTCCAAGTATTTCTGTTCCTGGGAAATCATCGAATATTAGCTCTTGCTGACTAAGTGAATCTAATTTATTGGTTAAAAAAAGCTTCTAGTATTTGTATTTTTATCAAATTTAGGTTTAAATTTAAAGCCATTCAGTAGTGCCACAAAACTTAAATAAAAAATATATTTTGTTCCTTTGCTCTTGTTTTCTGTCCTAGTGAAGTCTGAGAGACAACATGGATCTCATATTGCCTCTTCTTCCGCCCCCCAAACAGTTACTGTTTCCACATCCAAGAGAAAAGCTATAGTGGTTCAATGAAGCAAAGCAGAAACTATGTCAGGCTCAAAAAGAAAGAAAAAAAAGAGCAAGAGAGAACAAAGTTCAAAATTGTCTGCACTTAAATTCATTGGACCGTTGTAGCTCTACTTGAATATGAACAGGGACTGCTTCTGCTGATCTCATGCAACAATGTTCAGATGGGTTCAGATTAGACCAGGCAAGTTTATGCATCCATAGTTTGGAATGCCCACATTTGATTTATCAGTATATCCCATGGGACATTAAAGGCATATACAGATGGTATCATTTACTTACTCATCTATCTGAGCGACACACGTTTCCACCTCTTTCAGTGCAGTTTGCAATTTGCCCAACAATTTCTGATAGACATCTTGTGTTTCTAAGTCCTCTTCCTTTAACAGATATCTCAGACCATGGCCTTCCTGTTGACCTAGGGAGTGTCCTGAAGGAGCTGCCATGGTGGTAATGGTATGTTGTATGTAAACCATGGGACTCAATTTACCTGCATGTGATGTAAATAATGTTAACATCTTCTATCTTTCAACACAAATTACTTTTATAAGTCAAACCTATAACTGGAAATAATTACCTGATTAAAATATTAATTTTTCATATTTTATCTTACAAATTCAATGTTGGAAGTATAAATGTGGAAAAATTAGCTAATCTGTTCTTGGTAAAGAGGAGGGACTTACAATTTTGCATATTAGTGTGCCATGTAAGGAAAGGAAAGGAAAGAGTTAGTACACAATTATGTCAAGCATTTCTTATAAATTTATAAGCAAGTCCATACTAACCATATATAGCCATTTCTTAGTGGAGTGTCCTTATGTTTAATATTGAGATAGTGCCCAGAACTGGTTAAATCTGAAAACTATAAACTAGGAGAGTTGGTAGATATGCTTCGTTCAAGTATAGGTGGGCATTCTGGCTTACCTTGCTCACTATTTTTGTTTTCTTTCTCTTGTGAAGAATGCTTTCTGCTGTCTAGCTGCACACCAAAGGCACTACCAAGAGAAGTTGAGGTTTTAGGATAAGAGACTTCCATTACATTGATATGGCAGTTGGTTGGACAGAAATCGCTGCTGTGAAGTGGTGAGATCTTTGACTTAGCCTGTTTAAAGGTAGGCCATGCTCTATTTTTTAAAACTCGTGAAAACTAGAAGTAAGAAAGAGAAGAATGTTCTGATTAATAGTTTTCTGTGCACAGGTAGCCAGTTGGAAAACAAAACTTAAAAATGCTTTAGGCATTCTGCCTAACCTTTCAAATTTCCATCTTTTGGGAGGAGATAAGGAGTTCCTTCTGATTTTAGGTTTTTATTTTTAAGACAAATTATGGGTAATTTTTTGCAAGTTATAAATAGATTTCTAATAAGGATTTAAGCAATTTATTTTCTTTCAAATGTCTCAATATTAGTCCCATTTGAAGTTCTGTGCTTCTGAGGATGAGCTCCAGAAAGTATGGAAGGTCCCTAGACCTAGGGTCTACCATTTTCAATATTACAAACATAGCAAATTTCAGGTATTTTCAAGTGTGCGTTTTCTAAAAACACTCTCAGATATTTGCTTTAGTTTAGTTTCTAATAAGTATAAAACTGGAAGCTAAAATTATGAATTTATCACATTGAGAATGAAGTTGCTGCAAAATGACAATAAAACAAACTACAATGTCCATATTTTACAGACTTTGCTACACTTGGGAATTAGAAAATGCCTCAACTTTGAAAACTGAAGAAGTAGTTAAATAAGACAGACTTCTGAGAAATAAATCTTTGAAAAATGACATTGAAACACAGTGCAGGGATGTTCATTGAACCACAGGCAGTACATCTATTTTACTTCTACGGTGTTCCTCTGAATCTATGAAGATTCCATCTTCTGTTCATTCCTGTAAGTATTTTTTGTCCCCTTTCCAAAGCAGTGTTACTTCAGAGAATTAGATCACAATCATGATGGCAAGACCATTATAAAATCTTAAATTAGGTGACCACATGATGTGAAACACAACTGGATTAGGATTTATGTGAAAACATGTATCCCCCCCTTTCAATTCACATTCTAGAGTCAGGGGAGATTTTAGTGGGAACATCCATCATCACCTGCAAGTAGCCAGTATTTTAATCATATCTCATCTCCAGTTAAAATATTGCATAGCAGGGCACATACATTATTAAACAATGCTGATCATTAGGCTCATGCATCCGAATATTTTTAAAAGTTACCTTTCAAAGTGCTTACCCAATTAAATGTCCATGTACATTTCGCTGATTATCTGGCTTTAAGTATCTTTTAACTGAGTCAAACTATATCCCCTCCCACACCACCCATAAAGTGGTAGCTTTATGTACTGGGATTTAAATGTGTGTTTACTTGTGATGCTACTGACTCTGTGTAAGCTTGATAAATGTTTCTGTACAACCAGGATTCAACTAATGAATTATACTTAAATATTTGTATCTAGGACAGGATCCTGGAGATTACACAAAGTCCAATTATGGAATTGTTTAAAACTGAAGAATGTACCAAGAATTAAGAAGACACTAAGAACATTTAATGGTAAAAATGTTCCTCCAAGCAGTACATATTTCATATTTGAATCTCCCACACATCCTGTTCCACAGAGACCAAATGCCTGGTTATGATTTAATCAGGTCATAAGTGAAGTCCAAACTTATTTTCATACATGTATTGAGAAACATCTGGGGCCCATGGCACTGAACTCAAAGTGTATTACAAGCAAAATATTCTGAAATAACAGGAACTGCAGAAAGCCACCGGGTTTCTATTTATGGAGTTCAAACTTTCACAGTGAAACTTACAGTAAAGCTAAGGCATTCTAAGAGACTTTTGTTACTATGGTTACATTTATCTTGCCAAAAGAAGGGTATATCTATTCCTGGAATATGAACACTCTAACAGCGTTTCTAACAGTCATTAAGAGCTAAACTGTAAACCTGCATCATGCTTATTGATTTTGGTGAGGGTGAGTTTGAGGCTTCTGAAAGTGCGGATTACACTGGCTAGAAGCAGATATTGCAATTAAAGGCTCTGTGAAGTTTTTCAACATGGCTGTGCCATTGTACTTCAACCTAGACTCAAACTCTTGCTGTTCTTGTCCTTCACTCTTGTTCATAGAGACTATGATCATACTCAGTTCACAGTAGGAAACAGGAAAGGTATACGAGACAGCTATTAGTTACCTAACCTCTAAACCAACATTTCTGACTGCATGGTTAAAATAAGTGATGCTCCCATCTCAAGAAACCTGACGTTCACTTTAAATAGACATAAGAAAGTCTGGATATTTAGACTTATACTGGCCAAAGTCTCCAGGGGTATGTCTACCCAGCAGCTTGGAGGGTGCTTCCTAGTGTAGGTAGACAGACACACTATGGCTCTGCTCGAGCTAGTATGCTAAAAATAGCAATATGACTCCAGCAGCATTGGTGGGAGCCTGGGCTAGCCACCCACATATGTACTCACGGGTTCAGCAGGATTGTATTTGGGCAGCTAGCCCAAGTTACCACCTATGTCACCGCAGCCACACTGCTATGTTTAATGTGCTAGCTCAAGCTGGACAAGGGCTGTCCACCTTCATTAGGGAGCACCCTCCCAGCTGCTGAGTAGACATACCCTAAGAAAGGGTCATTACCCACTAGGAAGCAACTCCCCGCTCCCCCCCGACCTCTGTCCCATCCCTCCTCCAATTTTTCACAGAAATATGCAGGGTCTGTTAGAGTCCACATTAAACCTCTCACCTCTATTTTGAATTTTTGCTTGCAAAATCCCAGAACAGATCAGTTTGCAAATCTCACATTCTAGATCCAGATGACAGAGGGTGCAAACAGTTCAAAGGAGAGACCTAGTTCAGATTGGCCCCACAATTCACAAATAATTGGGGTAAGGGAGGGAGGAAAGTAGAGGTCAGGAGGAGAGAAATGCAGGTTCACTTGGGGGAATGGACAAAGGTTTGATTAGTTTATGCCTAACTTAGTTAAACTAGTCACACAGAAGTAGCATGAAACTACAGACCAAACTCAATAAATGTGTTCATTCATTTACTTATAATATGCAATACACTTTTTGACATATTTACAAACTCAACGGTTAGCTAACCGTTGTCCGATAATTTACAGTGCAGTCTGTCAATAGGAAAGGTGGAAAGGGTTGACTCAAACTACAGTCTGCAAGTGAGGAGTTAAATTATAACAACTTTATATTTTAAATTAACATGCAATATGATAAGAATTTAATATCACTAATATCGCTTCACATTGGGTAAGTTCTGAAAATTCACTAGATTTGTGAATGCTACAAAACAGAGTGCTTTTGGTCTTTCATAGGAAATACACAGAATTTCTGGTTAACAAGTTGGTTACTATCTATATGCTCAACAAGACGAAGACAAGATAAGATTTATCCCATGAATGAAAGGCACAATGAAGGGCACATGTATATGTAAAGGACTTCCTGAGGTTTTTCTCCCTGATGCTGGGAGAACCTGACCACTCCCAGGTACTTGCACTGGGTAGCTCCAGCTCCTGGTTCCTTACTGGTTACAAGGGGCCCCTGTCCCTTGCAAGACTTCTTTAGTCTCTCTCTGGGCGCTCACTGCACTCCCTGGTAGGGTGGGGGTGAAGATCTCTCAGATGGGTATTCCCCTGGTGGCTCCAGGACTCACTACAGCAGTCTGCTACCTAGAGCAGTCCTGCTCCTTCCACCCCAACTGACTGCAGTTTCCTGCATTTTAAAGGCCTCCTACCTATTATGCATGATTGACAAAAGCAGACGGGTGGAACTAGCACTTTCTGGCACCTTCCTCATCAGTTTATATACCCCATCACAATAAAATTATGCAATTACTCAGTTTAGATACTCAGGCATCTGGGTGGGTCAAATTTAATCACCAGTTTTGTCATTGCAACCAAAATGTTTAATAGACATTCAAATTCATTACTTTTTGTTGGTTCTTTCACAACAAGGAAATAGCAGATTTTCAAGACATTTTCTGATCCATACCTTTTTATAACTAGAGATTCTTCGGTAGATATGCTCAATTTTCTCACTGCAAATTACACTGAATCTACTTTGGAGGTCAGTGGGGATTACTTCATTTAAAGAATTCAGGCTGTTGCAGTTTTGCACAAAATGCTCATCACTTTTAGCCAGTGCTTCGAGAATCTGTAGTAATAAAGACAATGGCAGTACATTATGAAGTCAGATGACTAAAATGAACATTACTTATCAGTCCTGATATTTACAAGCAAAAAAACCTGAAAATCAATTGTCCCTTAACATTTTAGGTACGCTGCGTAACTAGAAAGGAAGATGCTTGGGGAGAAAAGGGTTCCTTTTAGTAACTCCTTGTCTTAGTAGTAGCAACTCCAACTATACATGTTACATACAGTTGTTTCATGACCACATGTGGTTATGGACTTGTTCTATCACTCTTAATGTAACCATTATGTCTCTCTTGAAATACATTTTCTGCTAGCAAGCATTCATTTCAATTATTTATCAGCTACAAGATTTATAATAAAACTAACCTGTTGACAGATTATGTGACACTGACTCACTAAATCAGCATACATGAGAACTCAGCTCAGTCATTTTTACTATTTGTTCAAAATAGATGAGATGAGCCGATAATTATCATATTCATTAAGATACAACTCTTTTACTGTACTCAGTCAGTAAATTAATTAAAGATTCCCAGTTGCTTTGGCCATAATTAAAAGCTTCAGTTTCCTCAGATCTAATTAATAATGCAAAACTTTTCTTCAGAATATTTTGCTTCTTCTATTGCTATAATGAAGTTTATTTAGACACAGTACCAAATCTTCTGCAGATCTTTGGATCACATTTGGATCACATTTTCATTATATATTTAATAATGGTAAAACTCTGCACTACTATAGTATCTGTCATTTGAGAACCTTGACCTGCTTTACAAACTTTCACTAATTAAGCCTCATCCCTCCTCAGTGTAGGAAAGCAATGCAGAAGGGCCCCTTCCCCACCCTACTGAAACATAGCTGCCTTTGACAAGGAATATACAACTATTTAACACTGCAAAGCAACACAAGGAAGAAAATGAAGAAAAGTATTATATCCAACTGCAAGTGCAGAGAAATTTACTTTAGTAGAATGTGAAACCACTTTCTGAAATTTCAAGTTGGACTTGAATCAAGAGCCATGACATTTTTAATTACCATAATCTCTGTTTAACATCCCACATGAAAGACATTAGGGGGTCTGATTCTTGATTAACCTACACTTGGTGCATCAGTGTAAAGCAGAAGTAAAATGCTACCATTCTGAGTTTGTAGTGTTATACACCCACTTTGCACAAGTGTAAACAATTATACACAGTGCAATCCAGTTAAGAATCAAGCCCAGTTTTTGCTGTAGCACAGTGATTCCCGATACCGTAATGAGACAGTGGTCAGTACTGACTTAGACTATGTCTACACTTATGGAGGCATGTAGAGTACAGGCACAACATATGTAACTACGTGCCACATTTTTCACTGTGGCATGAAGCTACAAGTGGCAGTGAAAGGCTCCAGCAGCAGGGAGGCAATAGGGAAAGGTTCCACCAGGGGGAGGCAGCAGGACAATACACTGCTAAAAATATCAGCTAAGATGTGGCATGCACTGCTTGAGCATATACAGAGTCCCGTAGGGCAGTGCTACTCAAAGTGGTGGTCCGCGGACCGCTGCCGGTCCGCAAGCCATCGGCTGCCAGTCTGTGCACACACTGGAAAAAAAAATTGCCGGTCCCTCACATCAGATAGCTTGAGAAGCACTGCCGTAGGGTATACACCCTAGGGTTCAGGTATGCAGGGTACTCTACCCGTCTAAGCCATGCCTCACTGTCTACACTGGTATTTAGATCTGTGCTAGCTGGGCAGGCAGTGTCTGTAGTCTACATCCCATCTTAATTGTAGATGTATCTTTAGAGGGAAGATAGACACAATGATTAACCAGCCCCACTTTCTGCAGCACCTAGGTGTTCCTTGAAGATCTGCAACCAATTCCTGAACTGGCTTGACTCAGTATAAAGTAGTTGTACTAATTGAGGCCAAAAGTCAGCGTTCTGAAAACTCTATTTTTCTTACAAATATTCAGAGTATGGCAGTGGAAAAATTAATCCTAAAAATACAAGATTAGTAAAAAATATTTAAATTACAAACACTTCTACATACTGTATTATTAGAGCAAGTAATAACATCCCTGTGGTTCAATGATTTAATCAATGAAAAGATAACCTGAAATTGAATTCACTCCACAAAGTTTTGCCTTTAATTTTTATTTATCCTTGCCTGTAACTGTGTAAGTGATAAAACAGGAATTAATAAAAACTGTATTCGTACATGAATTAATAGTTAGATGTAAAATGCAACAGCTCTAATTAAGCCATCTTTCCCATGTTATTAATAAGAAGTCCCATTTTTGCGGCTTTGGAAGTATTCAGGTGAAAATTTCCAAAGTAGCCTCAAAATTTTTGTGCAACATTTTCCTAATCTGTGTTTTTGCAGATGCATTTTTCTGTGTCTATTCGGAGGGAGATAATATGCAAAAAAAATAGCTAGGCACCTTGCTACTTTTGTGTATGCACAGAAACTTAAGTTCAGAAAGTTGTACCTGCAGTTTTGGAAGTCAGGTTACAGACCATTTGAAAATGGGGTCTTGAATATTTTTATGTGACAATTCATATCCGGACCCTTCAAAAAGTTTTGAGGTTTAATTACAATAAGTCTCTGAACTTCTTTGAAGTTTTTTTAATAGCAAAAAGGAATTCTTTGGCATTTGTTGAGTTTAGATGTTCAATTTATGACCACAACATAACTTATTTTGCTTACTGAGCACATAGTCATGATTTAAAATGTCAGCGGGACAAAGGTGACCTGCAAATATTAGACTTGAAATAAAACATTTATAACCCTATCAATCAATAACAGATAGATGTGGCTTCAGTGGAATTAAGTATAATATAAAATTAATACACATAAAAATGTAATTTTTCTACATAGGCCTCATACCTTTGCAGTCAAGCTGAAAAAGCCCTTTGGTTCAATCATTTTCTCCACCACATGGCATTTTATTCCAGCAGTACTGTCATACTCATAAACCACTCCATATTCCAGATGAACATTATCAATAGTCAGACTCACATGGTCCTTCCTCCCATCAATTATTGCCATTGTGTTAAACTTGTCAATTACTTCTACAGCAAAGAACATTAATATAGTTAGTTTTGTTTTGGCTGCTTCAGACCTAAATCAAAATAAAAGAACAATCACTGCAGACCCTATGGAAGTAGCAATCTTTAGATAATTTCTATTGAAATGAACATCAAGAAATCCCAGCTGCCAACTAGGTGACTCAAACTCAGACAAACTCAGGTCTGGGGCTGACTAAAGCTTGAGTTAGATGAAGTGTGAGAAAGCCTGTTGGAATTGTCCTATGACACAACCCATTGGTTGTAAAGGGAGACATTTCGCTTTTCTTACAAAGGAATGGAAAGTTGGAAACACTTGTTAAATTGTAGAATTCTAACACTAGTGACTGAATTCTTGCCCCAGAGACACACATACAACTCTGAGGGCAGCATTTGCCCCGAGAAATTAATTGAAAGTAAGCTATTAACCATTTTCTTAATCATCCTTGTAGACTCATAACTTTTGCCTGAAAAGTATCTTGAAGGATATGTGACTCATTATTTGTGATCCAACAGAACTTTGAATTAATTTTAATTAGCCTTAAATTATTTTGTTATTATTTGTGAATGTTATCCAGATAATTTATAGGATAAGATGTCCTATGAATGCAAATGAATGAGATTTTAATGAAAATGCCATACTACAAAATTTCTCATGGATCCAAGGAACTGTTCAGATAGTTCATACAGTATTATAGGGTGATGGTATTTTTAACTCTCCTCTATGTCAGATATGCAATTGCATACAAATCCTTATGTAAATTAAAACCCGCAGTCTCCTTTTAGTTTCCCTAGTGGGAAGGAGAAATGTCTATGTTCCTTGCTAACAGAAAGAAATTCTAAAGGATGACATGCAAAAAATAAAGATCACACCTTCCACTTTGCAGTCAAAGACATCTCCTCCCTCATCTCCAGGGGATTTGGAGTTCACTTTCTGAAGGTCTTCCTGTGCACTCTCTATACTGTTATATACCCACTGTATGGAATCTTGCTATAAAAGAAAAAAAATTGCATGTATAATCAAAGCTTTCTCATTTCACTGCTTTCAAACAGGAAATAGTTATTTCAATTCCTTACCGCAACAGGATGTTTATCAATTACTATCTGCACTTCATTTTGAAAACAAACAATAACATTGGAAATAACAGGGGAGTGAGACTGATTTTTATCTAAAACCAGTTGTAGGGAAACATACTGTACTGATAACAGAAATTTCATCAGTTCATTTTTTTAAACAGTGTATGCAATATGGCTACACTTTGTTTTGTTTCTCAATAAAAATGTCCTTAATGCATACCTAAAAAAGTTGTTTGAATACACTGAAAGCCTTATTATAACAGGAAACTATAAAAACAACAGAACCAGCTTCTATCTCGCTAAATCTGCTGCACGCCTACTGGAGCTTGCATTGATTGTCGAACACCAGCCATGGGGACAGAACACGTCCGCTTGCCTCTAAACCCACTCCCACTCTCCATTATGTGCACCTGCAGAACTTCACTGGAGGTGTCTGTAGGAATCCTCATGCCTATACTCAGTATAGAATTGCCTCTATTCTATGCAGACCATATGTTTTTTCCTCAGAAGTGTTGCACAAAACTTGATCTCACTTGTATCCAGCAGTGCGGGGCTGCATAATCAGATACTTTGGGCTCAAATTAATATTTCAATGTATTTAATAATGTATGATGCTAATCAAATATGGAATAGGCTGAACATCCTTCTCATCCCCATAGCTGACATGCAATGTACCTATCAATCTCTCACCCTCCAATTACCATAGCAGAATAAATGACAAAAATAATCCTGCATTGTGACTGAACTGAAATCACAGCCTGTAAAGAGAAAATTGTGGGATGAAATGAAAGTTAAGCAAGGATGCCAATAGTTAATCTTCAGTATGTCTTCTAAACAAACTGTTAAACCAGGTTGTGCTTGGTTAAGGTGCAATATACATTCATTACCTTTATAATCATCTGCAAAGTAATGGTTAGTATAATATCCTGAAGGATTAAGACATATTTTCTCTCTAGATAAATCCACATTTGAATCTTCTTTACCTTTTACTCTGAACTATTTATATTTCGCTTAAGATTTTGTGATTTTTTAATTAATTTCCATAAAGAAATAATAAAAAATACAAAAAGGTAAACAACATACAGCTGTTTATGTTACCAAATACTGCACATTTCACAGGATAGCCAATAAAATTATTCAATTACACAAATTTACAACTTGTCAAAGCTGCAAGACCGAACAGTACAAAATCAGACAATATTACACAGACATAGCATGTTAGGGTGGGGATAAAAAAAAAGATAGAGGAGGAAGAGACTGGAGGAAAGCAACAGGAATGGGGCGGGGGGGTGGGGGGAGTGGAAAAGTCAGTGCTTAACGTTTTGTGTTTTAACTTTTGGACAAAATCTTCCCAAGGAGCTCTCTTGATTGTTTGCAGTTTGTTGTGCACAAGCAGGCCACAGGAAATAATTTTGAATCCATTCTGCTTCCCAGGCTGATCCAGATGTTGCTGATTTAACTACAGAGTATTTTACAAGTCTCCTCTGCTCAGACACATGGGCAGCATTCAGTCAGTATCTATACCATATCTAAATTGAGATTTAAGTACCTGTTGTTGGTTCAAAGGGTGCCTTATTCTGGCTGACACAGAACAGGTTCCTTATTATTCCTAACCTGACGTTAGACAGCCTATCACAAGGAGTAACATTATCTGAAACTTATTTCTATTTATTTTTGCTGAAAGTGCAGGATCACAAAAGTTAACATAAAAGACTATTCCACAATATACTATTCTTAAAAAGGTTTTCCAAGAGTGCTATATAATGAATGTAAGCTAAAGCTCATGCACAAACTCTACAGGATCTTCTGTCAAGTCACATTTAGTGTCACCAACAAAGAAACTAATAGATGTTGTATTATGATCAGTGGAACTGCAGTCAGAGGGCCATATACCTTGGATGGGGCTGTTATTGAAGGGACACTAAGAAGACAGGGAATGGGTGGAGTTAGGCAGGAAGCAACTCAGCCACATGGACAGAGCAGTGCAGAGGATTTACTAAAGTTCCACTTGTTCAACTTAACCTGCGTTTGGTTTCACTTTTTGTGAATGAAACATGGTGGCAGCATTTGAGCTGTGAGTTCTCTGCAGTGCAGCAGGTGGCAGCATGAGCCATGTAACTCAGTTTGAAGCCCCCAAGAGCCCTGGATTTTGCATATCCAAACTTAGACCAGAGATGGACCCAGTGGAAGGAGGAGTTTGAGCAGGACACAGATCTGGCCATGCAAGAGGACAACATCAGTAGGAAAGTAAAACTGTTATTTTACCTTACTGGGGAACAAGGCAGAGAGATCTGCACCCCTCGGAAGCACACCACTGCCTCAAGCCTCACAGCAGCCCTAGGAGCCCTGGGAAACTATTCGTCCCTAAAGCAGAACAAAACTGTGACACAACACAGATTTTTCACTGGAGACCAAGCCAAAGGGGAATGGCTAGATCCCTATATTTCTGCCTTACGCACACTGGCTACTACGTGCAATTTTGAAGACTTGACAGACTTCCTGATTTGGGAAAGGACAGTCTGTGGCACTTGGGATCACCACCTGCAAGAAATACTGCAGGAGCGGCTAGTCCAGAAAGGTGGTCTCACATTAAACAGACAGGGAGCGGAAGCCTCAAGTGAAAGAATGAGAGCCCTAGGAGGCACAAAAACCCCACAACTACATGCAGTCAAGAACACAGGAGAGCAAGTAGCCAGGGTTCCATACACATAATGAGGGGCACTAATTGTGGAAGACAGCATGAGCAGGTCAATGAGAAGTGCTCCGCACTAGGACAACATTGCAAGGAATGTGGCAAGTTGAATCGTTTTAGTAATGTGTACAAGAGCAGAGAACAGTCCCAGAAAAATTCAATCAGATATTATAAAAGGGAGATGGCACATCAGACAGTGTTGATAACGTCATTATTATCTCCTTGAGTCTGAAAGCATATTACATTCAGGCTGTTGGGACAGGAAAGCAGCAAGGGACAATGCCAACCTCCATGAATGCAGGAGTGTTAATAGTCCGATTTCAGCTGGACAGTGGGGCCTCCTGCAATATGATCAAACATACCATTCACAGAGAGCAGACACAATCTAATAACATACAATGCAAGCTTAATGCTGTCCATAGGAAAAAGTGACCTCAATCACTAACCCAAAAAATAACAGATGATACAGCAGAAATTTGTGGTGGTGGATGATGATAAACACCATCAACCCCTCTTGGGCAATACACATACCAGCCACAGGTTGGATCAGGTGCAGCATCAGAATTTTACAGCTAGAGTGCAAAGAGCAAAAAGGGAAATCCCATGGACAATGCAGATAATTTTAAAAGTATATAGGGATGTTTTCAAAAGCAATGAGTGCCTCAAAGGAAAGCTTCAATGGGAAATAGACCCAACAGTGGAACCTTTGAGTTTACCATGAAGGAAAATTCCAGTGGTACTTTGTAATCCAATAGTCAAGGAGCATGAAAGTATGCAGCGCAGGCACATCATAGCACCTGTAAAGGCCAATACAGGGTGGGTAAGAAGCATGGCAATGGTAAAGAAGCAGTCAGGAAAATTACTTATCTGCATAGACCTAAAACCCCTGAACAAGGCATTAAATAGATGTCCCTATCCACTTCCCACAATTGATGACATCTTGGTAGAACTTTCCAAAGCTAGAATCTTTGTAGTCTCTAATGTGATGGATGAGTTTTGACACATAAGGCTGGATAAAGAGTCCTGTATGCTGGCAAACTTTGCAACATCATTTGGTCACTGCAGATGGCCGTGCAAGCTGATGGGCATGAGTCCAGCCCCAGAGATGTTCCAGAGAAGACTCACCCAAGCACTGGAAAGGTTGCCTGGGGTGAAAATAATTGCAGATGATATCCTCTTTGTAGGTGAAGGGAGCAATGATACAGAAGCTGAACAAGAGTATGACAGAAAACTACAAGTTTCTGCAGCAACGCAGAGACAAGAACATAAAACTGAACCCAGAAAAAGTGTGACTCAAACAGCATGAGAATATATATATATACATCTACTCATAGCAGAGGGATCAAAAGCAGATCCCAACAAGATCAAGGTAGTCAGAGACATGCCAGCTCCAGTGGATGTGAAAAGGGTGCACAGGAAAGATATATTTTCTGTCCATGTTCTGTCCACACCTGGCTACAGTTCTGAAACCATCCATTGGCTCACAAGGCAGGATGTTCAGTGGGACTGGGAAGGTCCCCAACAGCAAGCATTTGACAATTAAAACAAATGATAATGGATGCTCCTGTGCTGAAGTACTACCAGTCAGGTAAATCACTAATACTGCAGTGTGATGCATCAGACACTAGAAAGATCACTAAAGTTAACACAAAAGACTATTCCAAAACATATTATTCTTACCCAGGTTTTCCAAGAGTGCTATATAAAAGGACTGCCTGATCATTTGGGCTGACCTCCTATATATCACAGGCCACCAGAACCACTCAGCACCCAAACAATAAACCCAACAACCAAAATATCACAGCCCTCAGACTGTAGAGATTTGTGTTATCTTTGGAAATTTCAGCATGCTGCTCTGAGCCTGATGAGTTTTTCTTTAAACACCAGGAAATGCTATATGTGGGAAGAAGAATATATATTTTGTGATATACCAAACAACTTTTAACGGAATTCACATCCAGTTGCAGTAATTGTTCACCTAATGATAGGCATACAAGCAATTTTTAAGTTCTCCTTTTCTGGATGCCCACCCATCTCCATAGCAAATCCACATCCGTGAAACACTCAGGTATAAAGTACTTATTATCCGTTTAATTTAGCCAGTTTAGGGCAAAAGAATCCATGCTACTGTGCCTGGGAGTAAAACTACCCCTTTTGACCAGAATTCAGAGATCTGTTGCACTCGGTCTGCACATGTTATGTAACTGCTTCAATTCTGTACTGGAGCACAAAGAAATCCAAAGAAACATGTTCATGAAGCAGTATTTGCATGATGCAGTTGAAACAACCCCCTATTTCTGCTGCGTATCTCATATCTGTTCAGTAGTCTGAGAGGAGGATTTCACATTTAGTTTTAATTGGATTTTAACACTCACTGAAAGACATTGTGAAGTTAATTAACTGGTTCACAGTTTATGAAGAATTTCCAAGAACGTGGAAAGATTACATTACTGAATCCAGCTGTTTTGTTTTATCGTGACAATTACTGTGGACATTCAATTTTCTTTCTAAACTAAAAGCAAGAATAATTTATTTGCTCATATAAAAAAACGAAACTCAGAATCCTTGAAATAATATTTATTTCTAACACTGCACTGTAATGGAAGTGTAGAGAAACTTTTATAGACAGGATATATTCACTCTGCTCTGTACGTGCTAAGTGTTAATAAAAGTCAGGAAAAAGATCAACTGTTTGTGCTATGTTCTCATGAGCACACAGCTAGCTGTATAAACTCCACTCCATCCAGATGAGAATATATTTCATGGTGTTTTCTGCACAGAGCTATAATACTGCTGGAAATAATCCTTTAAAAAGATAACATGAGAAAACTATTTAGTTAAAAGCTTAGTTTTTTGAAGCAGAACTTAAAGAGACCTTGAGTGTCAGCAATAAATATTAAATAATCTCATCAGTTTTTATATTTTAATTAGCCACCTCCCCTTTATTCCTCCCTCCCCCCCACCCCGCACAACTGGATGTAAAGAACAAAAAAAAAAAAACAAAAAAAACAATGGGTAGAGCAATGAGGGCATAAGCAGTAAACTTGTCTACCTGCATTGGACGCCTATATTTCCTGCAGGCTGTGACGTGGGCAATAACACTTGCATGAGTCTCTTTGCTGACGTTAATTCCATTCACTTTAATTATGCACTGTCCAGGGTGGAGACCTGCTGCAGCTGCCACAGTCCCTTTAAAAACAATTGTGAAAGTTGCCAAATTCCATGCTAAAAGATCCCCTTTTAAACATACAGTCCAAGTGCCTCATTCTGCCTCAGTATCTGCTACTATTGATTCTTGCATGACTATTGCTAGTACAATAGAGTTCTGAAGTCAATGAGACTCTGCAAAGATTCAGGGTTCCATGCTAGAGGATCCCCAGTGTGGGGACCATATCATAATCCTGTAGAACATTTTACTGAAAAACTGTTCAAAGAGAGCTACTACAAACCTCAGCTATATTAATTTAATTGTAATTGTCTTAGAATAAATTTCACCTGATAAAATACTGCAGAACAAGATATCCTCTGTTGGTTTTGTTGTGTCTGATTGCAAAGTTCATGTAATACTTAATAGCTTATAAAAATAATATGATGTAATGCACTATTTCACTAAAAATAACATATTGTCAACAGCCCAGTACTGATGTATAACCCAACAATAACAAACCAGTGTGCACGTGCAATTAAGGAAATGTTATTTCAGTAAGGAAACAGATTTTAATTTTAAGCTTCTAGTGTGTAATTACTAAATTACTGTAAGAATTATTTTTTAAAAACCCCTTAATATTCCTCATTTCGTAGTCAAATTCTATTGTGAAACAAATTCTGAAAAATTGTTAAACACTACCAACTGAGGCCATGGTCAGTTTGTTGCTAAATTTCCCCAGGCACCTAGCTGAAAATGCTGGGGAAGATTTGACTTTTGTAGTAAAAGAGGATAAAAAAATCTGTAATTTGAAAATAACTATAACCATTCAGAGTCCTAAACCTTTGCTCTTTGATTACAGCAAATTTCCTATTGATAAATAAAAATCAGAAGCTTTCTGACAACTCTCCCTGTAATTCAAAATAAGTCTTAAAGCAGACGAGGAGTTTCTTGTCAAACAGTATGTGAAAAATCCAAGTCCAAGGGCATTTCTGTGTATTCAGTTCTATTTTAATCTCTTTACCATTTCATGTGTAATGGAAAATGCCTAGCTTCCAGTTTAAAAAAAAACCCAAAAAACAGTCAACGGTTATTGGAATAGGAAATTTTATTAACTTTAATCATTGTGAATAAAAATGAAGAATACTCTTTGAATAAAAAATAAAATATACATTTCAGTGATTTGTTTCCATAGTAGAGTGATAACCTTGAAAAAGTGCTCTATCCACTGAACAAGTATGGCAAAGGTAGTGGCAGTGTAAAATATCTTGCCAGCATGCCTCAAACCTATTCTGGAGGGACTGGCTCTTGGAGTTCGAAGTTAGTTTGGTCTCCAGGCATATTCTATTCCTTTCTCCTCTGTTGAGATTGTCAACAAAAGATGCCAATGAAGAATGAACATGTTGCCCCCAGGCTGATACAAAATATTTGGGGCCCTCCTGCACAGTTGAATCATATTTTAACTTGCAAACTGTCTGAATTCGATAAGGAATGCATTGAAAAAATAAATTTGGAATCCCATACTATGATTTTTAACAATCACTTTTTACAGACTATAGCTGCACTTTAAATTAAGTGTCTTGAAATCACACCACAATCAGCTAATGTGGTTCCAACAAATATCTGGATTTAGAGACAAAGCTTAAACAGATCCCATTAAATAATATCCTTCAAGACTGCAGAATTGTTATTCAGACTCCAGAAAACCATGGTCCCAGTTCAGGAAAACTTTTAAGCATATGCTTAAGTGAATCCTGGTTCAGCAATTCACTTAAGCATGTGCTTATGTGCCATCGAGATCAATGGAACTAAAATATTTGCTTAAATGCTTTGATGAATAAGGATGGACAGCTGAACTGAGACCCAGGTGTGGAAGTAATTAACAGACTGGTGAGTATTCAACTCTCTGGTCTTGAAGACCTGGTTTCTGGAACCACAGCTCAGGCCAAAATTGACTGGTTCTTTCAACTGGTTGCTTTGCCAAACTTAATCATACTGCTTGGTTTAAGCCCTGGTCTACACTAGGACTTTAGGTCGAATTTAGCAGCGTTAAATAGATGTAAACCTGCACCCGTCCACATGATGAAGCCCTTTATTTCAACTTAAAGGGCTCTTAAAATCCATTTCCTTACTCCACCCCGACAAGTGGATTAGCGCTTAAATCAGCCTTGCCGGCTCGAATTTGGGGTACTGTGGACACAATTCGACGGTATTGGCCTCCGGGAGCTATCCCAGAGTGCTCCATTGTTACTGCTCTGGACAGCACTCTCAACTCAGATGCACGATTGTCTGCCGTTGCTCTGATGGAGGGAGGGGCGACTGATGACATGGCTTACAGGGTTGGCTTACAGGGAGTTAAAATCAACAAATGGGGTGGCTTTATATCAAGGAGTATTTCAGGCAGGACTTCACGGAGGGTTCCAATCAGAAATGGTACACCTCAGTTATTGTTCTTATTGGAACAAGCAGGTTGGTCTGGCCTCTGATTGATACATGGCTAGATTTACCTCGCTGCACCTTCTCTGTGAGTGACTGCAGTATGACCTAGAGGAATGAGTCCCCTAGATGGGGGGGCGGGGAGGAGGCGGGGTTTCAAATGAGTACAAAACAAATCTGGTCTATTTCTTGTTTTGATCCACTCCATCTATCTTTTACATCTTTGGCTGGCAGCAGATGGTGCAGAAGGACTGCATACCATCCACATCTCACGGCTGCTCGGCAGAAGATGGTACAAGAGGACTGCTAGCAATCCGTATCGCCTGCCTGCTCACTATAAGATGGTTCAATAGGACTGACTGCAGGACTAAAGAGAATGACCTGATCAAGTCACTCCAAATTTAGTCCCTGCGCCCATGTCTGCCCAGGCGCTCCTGATCGACCTCACAGAGGTGACCAGGAGCACCTCGGACATGACAATGACGGCTACCAGTCCTACTATACTGTCTGCTGCCATAAGGCAATGGGTTGCTGCTGCTGTGTAGCAATGCAGTACCACGTCTGCCAGCACCCAGGAGACATACGGTGACGGTGAGCTGAGCGGGCTCCATGCTTGCCGTGGTATGGCGTCTGCACGGGTAACCCAGGAAAAAAGGCGCAAAATGATTGTCTGCCCTTTCTTTCCTGGAGGGAGGGAGAGAAGGGGGGCCTGATGACATGTACCCAGAACCACCCACGGCAATGTTTTAGCCCCATCAGGCATTGGGATCTCAACCCAGAATTACAATGGGCAGCGGAGACTGCGGGAACAGTGGGATAGCTACCCACAGTGCAACACTCCGGAAGTCGACGCTTGCCTCAGTACTGTGGAAGCACTCCGCTGAGTTAATGCTCTTAATGCACTTAGAGCATTTTCTGTGGGGACACACACTCGAATATATAAAACCGATTTCTAAAAAAACAACTTCTATAAATTCGACCTAATTTCGTAGTGTAGACATACCCTAAGGTTTCTCAGTTACAGGAGGGTAAATTGCCACAGCACAGGCTAAAAATATGGTTTTAATGAGCTCTGCATTTCACAATACACAACAGATTGTTTACTATAGTCAGAGATAGGGAATTTGAGAATTCTGCTCCTCATCAGTGTCAGAACAGCAATCCAGAGTACATTGGGTTAAAGAGTTGGCAAATGTTTGGCAATCATGTCACAGAAAGGACATAAAACACTATTTAGAGCAAACATCTGTAGTTAGTAAAATGGTCTAAGTCACTGGAGCCCAGAGCTGTATGAAAGGATTTGTCCAAACTGCACATATGTTCTCAAGAGGGTTTTCAGATGAGTCAGACCATAAACATGTAATTTAATAACTAAGTAGCCTTTAGAACGTTGCTTCCAAATGCCATTTTCTGAATCAATTATTTTTGCATTTCATAATTATTCCTGAATCTGTAAAGGATATTTGACCTTAAAACCTATATAAGTGTTACTTAAAGAACTAATCTAAATATTTGTAAAAACCAAAAAAGAGAGTCTAAATTTTAGCAATACTAGCCTATTCATAAGACAGTATTTTCAATGACTACCTATTTACCATCTGTTATGCTTGTAACAAAATAACATTCTGCAGATTTTTCAAGGTTCAAAACTATTAAAAATCTTATTAGGAAGTTTGAGTTAATGGTGTTTGTCTCAACAGGGAAGAATACGTAAACTGAAATTATAATTGTAAGTGTGATCGACCTCGACCAGGCCTAATAAGATGTTAGACAGATGATTACCATGGTCCCATTCAGCTCCTGTTTCTTACCTCTCCCAACAGCATGGACAACCGATGGACCAAAGCCCCGGATTTGGAATCCAAGCCCCTCTGCAGAGTCAGGGATCTTCACTGTCCTAATACCAACAGAGATTTAAGATCAAACATCAGATGTTAACATTTTGTTCTTTAAAGTAAAGATTGGTCACAGTGGGAAAAATAACAGGTAGTTAAAATCTGCTTAAACTCCTCCCTGCTATTTCTCATAATTTTTAAAAATACAAAGAGCTAAAGGAAAGGAAAGATGGTTAGGCTAAAGCTATTTATTCATTTATATTCTGTCCTATAGTGCTCATCACTGACTACCTAAGCATTTCACACACAGAATGATTTTACCTTCACAATACCCATGAAAGCAGGAGAATATTATTCCATTTTAAAAAGAGAACTCAGTAAAATAGAGATTAAGGCCTACATTTTCAAAAGTGTCTACCGATTTGGGGGTCATCTATTTTTTGACCCCATATGAAACACTTTGAAGGAGCCTGGTTTTCAGACATTTCTGTTTTACATTATTGCTGTATTTACCTTATAATGCTATCGAAAAATGAAAAATGTGTCAGTAAGGACTACAGGGTAAACTTTTTCATTTGAAGTTCCTATAGACAATATTTGAAAAATTCAGAAAAATTGAAAACTTTTCTCCCAAAATTCCAATTTTAAGAAAAAGCTGAATTTTAATGAAAATTTCCATCCAGTTCTATGAATTACAGAGAAAGTCACAGAAGTACAAATAGGAGCAAAAAAGATAGAGGACTGATCATGATGCTCTTATTCAGTAAGGACATTGAAACTTGGCCCAGAGATAATAGCATGATGAGACTGTAAGACTAAACAGTTGAACTGTTATGAGAAAGGTAATTCTATTTCATGGAAAATTTCAATATTTCAAATTGGTTTTGTTCCAATTTGGAATGAAAACCAATAATTTCAAAATTCTGGGCAGAGGTACAGGCACTGGAGTCCCCAGCTCACAGGTAGTCCACCTGGTGGACTCCCACAGAGCCACAGACCTTGGTAGCCCTGAGATCCTCAACTCCTGAATACAGTGACTGCTGGGCTCCTAGGGAGCTGTGGACTCTAGATGCTTTGGGAGCCCAGGCTGCTGAGGAGCCGAGAGCCTGGAATCCAGAGGTCCGAAGTTCTCAGCTTCCCAAAAGTCCATCAGACAGGCTGCCAAGGAGCTGGGAAACCTGGCAAGGTTCTGCTGGAACTTTGTCAGAATAGAACTGCTTCCGGAGAACATTTCAATTTTGACGAATCAGCAAATTCTAGTGAAAAAATATACTCTCCTTAGGCTTCAGAGGCCAAGCTCCAGCCCAACTAGTGAGAGCTCCACAAGACCGAATCAGTCGACCTGGGCTGGGAGGTTTGCTGCTGTGGGCTGTGTAGATGTACCCTTAGGCACTATGGTAATAAACAATAATAATAATTTTGAGAATTGGAAAGAGATAAATGTAATTTTAAAATACATTCATATAATATTGTAAAAAAAAAAAAAAAGTACTTTGTTGAGTATAAACCAGCATCATTACTTCACTTCTTGTTTATAGCAGGGGAAGCTGAAAATATGATTGGCACTTGGAGACAATTGTAGGCAGAGCCTGAATCCAAAACTTTTTGCAGCCCAGGCGTCTCTCTAAAAACTGACTTATTTTACAAACAGATTTTTAAAGACTGTTGGATATTAACTAAAGCTGGAGAAAACTCAATGGTCTCACTTTGTAAAATTTCCACACAAAATGCATTATATAAGCATCTCTCCCTACTTCATACACATACTCTGGGGGAAACTATGTAAGATCCAAGTCTTGTAGTACTCATTAGTTTAAGTTGGCTTTGTGTTGTGGACAAAAGCTGAGACATATTCATTTTCACTTAGGTCTACACAGGTGAAGGCCAAAGCGCTGACCCAGTGCACCAACCAGCCTGTAAATGTTAAATTTTTCTATTTTTACCAATATGGGACTCAATCCTGAAGCTTTTGTTCACAAGTAGTTCCACTGTCTTCAACTGGAGTTTTTTCCTGAATAAGGAATTCAGGATCAAGCCTCTCCCTAGAGCACTGTTTTAGCAGAGACTGGTAAATTTTGCAATTAACCATCCCACAACTCATCCTTGAGAACATTCATAACACATGCTAAGACAAACAGTAATCAATCCTATAGTCTTCCCTCACTAGTCACTGGATAAAGTTGTCTTAGAGATAGGGTATCCAGGAATGCAGGAAACTGCTTTCATATATGAACCCTTAAATATTGGACAGAAGCCTGATGAAAACTTAATGAAATAGCTGTTTATTATATTTGCTGTATATAGTATATTGCACTTTAAATTTGGTTCTTAATAGAGAGGCCTTTACCCTGCAGACTGTGCCAGGAAAGGGAAACAATAAATACATTTTTTAAAACAAAAAACAAAAGAGAAGAAACTAAAGGTTAAGACACACCCTAAATACATACATACATACATACATACATAATTACAAAGATATAGGGGTACATTGTGCCTTCAGACACAGCCCCAACAAAAGGTAGTATATAAAATGCATCATCCCAAGAGTACATTCAGAGAGCCACTCCTCTAGGACACAATTCTTTCTTTGCTTTCCCCCTTTTATTTTGTGTGGGTTTTTATTAGCTGCGACATCCCAGTGCCAAGATGCCCCTCCTGCTCACAGATGTGGATGGGAGGACAATTCTCTTTTCTTCCAGTGCAGACCCACACCACGGTTAGCCTGTGCATGTGTATAAGGGGGAGGGTGATTCTGATTCCCCCTGTTCTGTGCAGCCATGTAGTCCAAGTCACAATCTAGTCCTTAGTGTAATTTTGGGCCTGACTCTCTGCTCTCTTAGGCTAGTGTAAAGTAGGAGTAACTCCATTAAATTTAATGGACCTATGTGATGTAAGTAACGGTTAAATCAGGCCTTTCATTCCACTGTTTCTATTGAACACATGTATTTAAGGCTTAGGCGTAGATGAAAAGAACTGAAGAAGTTGCACAGTAAACAGGCACTCCATATTTCTTTTACATTAAGGGAACGCCAGTCACGTAAGAATTGTCAAAAACATTATATTGTGAAAAGTCCAACTGTTAATAAAGATCTTGAGGGGTTACTTTTTAATCCTATGTACTTTATTTGTAGAACAAGAACAGAAATGCAAAACACCGCTTAGATCATTGCGTCTAACCCTGGTGAGGTCAGGACATAGTCCCCAGACAGAGGAAGTTTGTTAAAAACAGAATGTCAGCTAAGTGGGTCAAAATTGCCTATATATTCAGAGAAACTTCATTTATATTTGTATTCTACGTGTATTTAAAATGACAGACTTGAACGTAAAAAGTGACTGATGTTTTCCCTTTGCTGTTGTTGGCAGATAAATGTTATACAGATAAACTTAAAGCAGATTGATTAGATGTGGGGCCTGGCATGTTGATATTTTATCAATCATTTTATTATTCAAGAACAATACTTTTGCTTGCTCAGATAAGTGTATATGGGCCATTTAAGCAATTTAAATAACCTTTCAGCAATAGTACACCTTATTCCAATAATGCAGTAACATTAAATCAATGCTGTCTTTCCTGTTTACTACCTAGACATTTGCCTTCTAGAATTCACTTGAGTTATCTTTTTTTTAAATTCCCAAAACAGGAAGCACAACTTACTCCCTTGGTTTTGTGCTCACGAGTACCCTGAGGGGCCTTCTGCTGTTTAAGCATGCTTTCAGGAAGCAATCCACTTCATTGAAGGGTCTCAGAAAAACTAGGTCACCATTAATGGCAAATATCTTCTTCCCAACTTCCAGGCCTGCCATCTAGGTGGGGGGGGGGAAAAGAAACAACACTTGAGCATTTTGCTTTGTTTTGTTCTTGCTGTTTTGTTTTGTTCTAGGTTTGGTTTTTATAACCACCATTGTATTGATTTTGTCAGCCTATAGACAAACCCATTAGGAGTCAGTGATATAGACAATCTTTCTAGTCTCCTCCACACAGCATGCACAAAACAGCTCTAACCTATACCTGGCAAAAAGTGGTTTGTAAACTCCAAGTTTCACAAGCACCTAGCATAAAGGGCCCTGATCTTGACTAGGCCCTTTGGACACTACTGAAGTACAAATCAATAGTCTTAATTATTAATATAATGTAGATAATGTGACAGATCTTATTGGGCCAACTATTATTGTTACCAATTAACTAATTTCCCTTCCTGTTGTTCTCTAAAGAAACTGAAACTTACTTTCAAATATAGATGCTAGCTGAATATTTTAAGAAGTATGTGAATATTTCATAAGTTACAAAAACAAACCATAAACTCCAAAGTTTTGAGTTTCACACCTTTGAGTGAGGTATACAACACATCAGGTCAGAGACCCTTTAAATTATTGGCCAACTAGGGAAGAAACTACTTCCAGCTAGAATGTTGCAGGATGTACTGAGCTGCTCAAGGCATCCTCCAAGTCTTATTGCCATTTGGGAACAGGGCTGTACTAGACAGTTGACAAAACACAACGGAATTACGGAAAGATAACAGAGCTGGACTCAGGCTGGATATAACCCTATGGTTGCACCATACCTCTTATTTGTTGTGTTTTCTTTAGGGCTGTTGATTAATTGCAGTTAACTCATGCGATTAACTCAAAAAAATTAACTGCAATTAAAAAAATTAATTGTGATTAATCACACTGTTAAACAATAGAATACCAACTGAAATGTATTAAATATTTTGGATGTTTTTCTACATTTTCAAATATATTAATTTCTATTACAACACAGAATACAAAGTGTACAGTGGTCACCTTATATTATTATTTTTATTACAAATATTTGCACAGTAAAAACGATAAACAAAAGAAATAGTATTTTTCAATTCACCTCATACAAGTACTGTAGTGCAATCTCTTTATCGTGAAAGTGTAACTTCCAAACATAGATTATATTTGTTACATAACTGCACTCAAAAACAAAACAATGTAAAACTCTAGAGCCTGCAAGTCCACTCAATCCTACTTCTTGTTCAGCCACTTGCTAAGACAAACAAGTTTGTTTACATTTACGGGAGATATTGCTGACTGCTTCTTATTTACAATGTCAACTGAAAGTGAAAACAGGCATTTGCATGGCACCTTTGTAGCTGGCGCTGCAAGGTATTTACATGCCAGATATGCTAAACATTCATATATCCCTTCATGCTTTGGCCACCATTCTAGAGGACATGCTTCCATGCTGATAATGCTCTGTTAAAAAAAAATGTGTTAATTAAATTTGTGACTGAACTCCCTGGGGAAGAACTGTATGTCTCCTGTTCTATTTTACCCACATTCTGCCATGTATTTCATGTAACAGCAGTCTTGAATGATGACCCAGCACATGTTCATTTTAAGAACACTTTCACAGCAGATTTGACAAAACACAAAGAAGGTACCAATGTGAAATTTCTAAGGATAGATACAGCACTCGACCCAAGGTTTAAGAACCTGAAGTGCCATCCAAAATCTGAAAGGGACTTGGTGTGGAGAATGCTTTCAGATGTCTTTAAAAAGCAACACTCTGATGCGGAAACTACAGAACCCAAATCAACAAAAAAGAAAATCAACCTTCTGCTGGTGGCATCTGATTCAGATCATGAAAATGAACATGCATCGGTTCGCTCTGCTTTGGATCATTATCAAGCAGACCACATCATCAGCATGGACACATGTCTTCTGGAATGGTGACTGAAGCATGAAGGGACATATGAATCTTTAGCGCATCTGGCACGTAAATATCTTGCGATGCCGGCTACAACAGTGCCATGCGAAAGCCTGTTGTCTGGCTATGCCAAAAGAATGACAGGAGACATTAGATATGAGTTTAATCAGGCTGCAACTTTATTATTAGATGTCTGGGACTAACCCAGCAAATAAAATGTGCAGTTCAGGTGAAAACACCCACAATTCACTGGGGTGGGGAGGTGCTTTTTTCAGCCCCCCCCTCCCCCCCCCATTTTCATCCAGGTCCCTCCAGCAATTTCTGTGCTGGGACCTTACCAACCACCTCCCCTCGTAGGAGGGGTTAAGTTGGACTATAATGATGGGGGGGTTGGCTCCCTGCTGTACCAATCAGAGGAGTCCCCAACTGCCTCTGGCTTGCTCAATTACCAAGCACCTCTCCTTAATTCCTTTTCCAAGCCATTTATCCGTTCTTTTGTGCCTTAATTTATGGAGTACCTGCACTGAACATCCGCTATACACTTAAATAAAGAGCTGCGACATATGGCCTACTGCCCATCATGCTATGCATGAACAGAGCCCACCTGAACCTGCTGCGAGGAAGGTGAAACCCCCCCCAACACACACCTGGCCAATATGGCATTAAGGGAAAAATTCCTTCCCAGCCCTCCTTAACGGGGTGGCTAGCGTAATGCCCACAGCAAATATAGCTAAACACCTGGCATATTTGTGACCTAAATAGGGAGGAAGGGTGGGTGCTGCCCAGCCTGTTCTGAGTGAATGAGGGGGAGGGGCCAGGCCCAGGCTGACCTTTTAAAACCCCTCATTCCTAGGTGGTGAGTCATCCACCATGCTGACTGCTTTTTCAGCAGTTTACATCTCCCCTCCTCCCACAAGGCAGAAAGTATTGCCCTCTTCTCCTGGCTAGCCAGACAACTCCTTTCCTGGCCCCTGGCTTAAAGTGCAGGGCGGTGATTCTCACTTTCAGGTGACATTGTAAACAAGACATGGGCAGCATTATCTCCTGCAAATTGTAACCAAACTTGTTTGAGCAATTGGCTGAAGTAGGACTGAGGGGACTTGTAGGTTCTAAAGTTTTACATTGTTTTATTTTTGAATGCAGTTATTTTTTGTACATAATTCTACATTAGTAAGTTCAACTTTCATTATAAAGAGATTGCACTACAGTACTTGTATTAGGTTGTAATAAAAAATAAATATAAAATGAGCACTGTACACTTTGTATTCTGTGTTCTAATTGAAATCAATATACTTGAAAATGAGAAAACATCCAAAAATATTTAAATAAAGGGTATTCTATTATTGTTTAACAGTGCAATT
Source organism: Eretmochelys imbricata (assembly GCF_965152235.1). Lineage (NCBI taxonomy): Eukaryota > Metazoa > Chordata > Testudines > Cheloniidae > Eretmochelys > Eretmochelys imbricata. The sequence continues at coordinate 60,173,103 of NC_135573.1, forward strand.
AATCATGTGATTAATCACGATTAATTTTTTTAATCGCTTGACAGCCCTAGACTCCTTTTATACTAATCCCTATCCCACAGTGAGATGTAAAGGCCTTTAAAACCATCTCTAAAAATCTCTTTTGTAAAATAAAAACTCAGATAGAATATTTTACTGTCACACTTCTCTGTATAAGTACAGTAAGTCCCATTCATGTCAATGTGAATTCTGTATATACCCCACCGAGGTCTATCTGAAGCAATGCTAACGTAAACACAAGCCCTCTAACTTACTCATGCAACATCTCAAACTCTATATTTTACATTATTACAAATAAAAACCATAAAAGCCTTGACACACACCACATTTATGGGAAATAAATCAAATCTATGTCTGAAGGGTAACACACGTTTTATTTTCATTCATTACATTTTCTTCTCAACAGTGCTTCTGCCACTCATGAATAAAGATGCCACTGTACTCTATGTAGCAAATGAAAATAAATATATTTGTAATTTATGTATTGTATCTCTAAGTTCATATATTCGAAATCATAAGTAAAAATAAAATGATAGCAATAGCAAGTCACAACTCGATTATAAACAAAAAATGATACAATTAAAAACAACACTTTTTTTCTCGAAAAAACAGCCAAATTAAAACACTACATTATCTTAAATTTTCAAAATTGTATATCAAAACACAGATGTAAGTGTACATTTGTGAACATTACCATAAAACAGAGCAAAATATCAGACTATATATTAATATATGTTACCTCAGCATTTGACCCCTTCTCCACTAATTTAATAATTGGTACTTTGTTTTTGTCTTCTAAACCAAAACCATAGCTGCCTTCATTAGATTTAATCTGAAAAATAAAAATAAAATTACACAATTTGCCTTTCCATTAAACAATAACGTGTGGTGTTTATTTAACATTACTGAATCCTATTTATTGCTTGCCAAAACACATTATCGTTCAATTTGTTTACTTACCAGTAGTGATTTGGCTATGACATTTTCCACTACTTTTAAATCATGTTTCATAAGCCTGTGCTTCATATTTGATCCTTCCATTTCTTCATCCGCAAAAAAGCGAAAAAGAAGTGGCTCATCTTTAAATTCACTTTTTTCTAAGACTGTATGATACAAAATTCAAAGATTAATCCTTTTATTAGGAATTCCCGAACATATGTTTTAAAAACAGTTAAATATTGGTAAAGCGCTTCCATAGATTAAATGCTACAAAGCAATTTTTGAGTTAATTCTACTCTAGAGGAGTTTGAATTTTCATAATAAATTACACTTTCTAATTGTGTATTTTCAAATGAATAAAAAAATTTTAAACAAATAATGGCTGAACGGCAGTTGAGGCCTCCCCTCTTCCATTTCTCCCAGTTTCTCTAAAACGCTGTGGGGGAAATCATCTTTTCCATTGTTTCAATCAGAAGACCCATGTCTTGAATCTTCTTATTGGCTTCTTGTCTCCTCTGATGGCATCAAATTTAACCTCCTTGTCATCAACTTCAAAACCCTACATATACCTCTTATTCCCCATTTTTCCTCTTCTTACTCTAGACACCCTCCTGATATTCTTGTCTTCCTCTTCCCCGGGGCACTCTCTCCTACTCTCTGCTTCACACTTGGTCATGCTCCTCCAATACTCACCTCTTTCTCATTCACCAAATGCCTCTTTTCTCTTCTTTAATTGCTCTTTAGAATGTCACTTCTTATAGCAATCCTTCCTACTTTCTTCTCACATTAGTTCCCACATTCTCCCTTTACTGAACTCTTGTGCCATGTCTGGTCTTTCTGCATTAGTGTTGTCTAATGGAAACTGTGAATGCATCTGGGCAGGAATCATGTCTTTGTCAGCATCCTGGGCAAGGGAGGCACGACTAATGGCAGGAGCTTGGGATTCCAGAACTGAAGCCAGGGGTCAGAGCCAGAAACAGGGTCAAGAGTCGAGCTGAGGGGCTTATATAGGGACAAGGAGCCAATCAGGGATCACTAAGACCACTGTCAGCCAGATTCCTTGAGGCAGAACGTCCCATGGCATTGAACCTCAGTGGATTGAGGGTCACAGGAAGTGGCCCAGTTAGACCCACTGCTGGGTAGTACTGTGCGAATGTTGGTTGCTTAGTAACCCTCCAGCCCTGAGTTCAAGTCCCATTGATCCTGACATTATTACAGCACCTCCCAGAGGGAACTTGGGGGCACCCTGGTGGAATATATAAGCAGCCCTTGATGTAAAGCAAACAATCCCACACTGGGTGTTGTTCCTTCCTTACTGTTTTAAGGTCCCTGGGGAGGGGCTTCTCCTTCATAGCTGAATGGATTAAGGACAGGAAGTTTGGGGAATGGTGGCATCCAGGAAATTATGGGGCCTGAGGATATGTGGTGACTCAGTGTGGGAGTAGTTGTGGTCAGGGAGGTATTCCCCTTTTTGGGACAGGGAATTGGCTGCCTTGTTCTGGGCTCCTGGGTGATAGTAAAATTAAAGCATGTGAAGAACAGGGCCCATCAAAGCTGTCTTTGGTTCAGCTCTTTACCCTTCTGAGATACTCCAAGTTTTTATGATCTGTATATACCTTTGAGGTGGTGGTACCATTCCTCAAAGGTGGCTTTGATTGATAGAAACTTCTTATCTAAAATCTCATAATTTTGTTCTGCTGGTGTGAGTTTATGAGAATAATAGGCACAAGGGAGCAGGTGCTGTTGGGAGCCAGATCTTTGGGAAAGTATTGCCCCAATTGCAACATTAGATGTGTCGGTCTTAACAACAAAGATCCGCATTGGACTGGGATGAATCAGGATTGAAGCATTGGTGAAGGCCATCTTGAACTGGTTGAATGCCATTTGACCAGGTGAAGGGGGTATGTTTGCAGAGGAGCTTTTTCTATGGACTATCTGTAGAGCCCTGTGCGGAAACAAAATTTGTATCTGCATCTGATCTGTGATACACAAATACGGTCTGCAGACAGTCACGGATATCTGCAGATTTGCAGGACTCTAGCTATCTGATCTTAAAACCAAGGAATGAAGTGCCTACAAAAATTAGTGAACTCCAGAAAGCATTGAAGCTCCATGATGTTCCAAAGGGCTGCCCAGGTCCAAACAGCATCCACCTTCCTGGAGTCAGTTCAGAAACCCTTACTGGACAAGATGTATCCCAATAACTCCATGGAGTGCTAGTTGAAGCTGCACTTCTCAAGATTTCACATATGCCATGTCAGTGGAGCCGATCTGGAACTGACTAGACGCGTTGAGTGTGCTGCTCAGGGCTCTCTGAGAAGAAAAATATATTGTCAAGATATCCTGGATCCAGGAGTCATAGTCTATCATGAAATATCTCATTTGCAAAGTGCTGGAATGGGGCTGTAAGACTGAATGGCATTACCAAATATTTGTAGTGGCTGTACTAGATTTGAAAGGCAGTTTTCCACTCATCCCGGCATAGAGCCACACCAGGATATAGGCTCCACACAAGTCAAGCTTGGTAAACTCCTGGGCTGATGGTAGAGTCCAACAATTCCAGAACGAGTAGGAGGGGGTACTGGTTTCTGATGGTTACCTGGTTAAGGACCAGTAATCCACACATAAAAGTAGAGTCCCATCTTTCTTTTCAACAAAAAGAACTCAGGCCCCAGCAGAGGAGGTGAAGGGATGGATAAATTCTCCTGGAGACTGGATCGCAAAGCAGTCAGCTCTGGCTCTGACATGGCATAGATGAAGCCAAAAGGTATCTTGGCTCCAGGTTCCAGCTCAATTGGACAATCATAGTCAAACTGGAGTTGGAGGGCAGCCACATTCTTTTTCTTAAAAACATCCATGTAGTCATGGTATTTGGTAGATAGGGCAGGAGTCGGGTCTAATGGGGGTCCCTGCTGGGCCACAGCCTAGGCCTATGGACTCCTCAGCAGCATCCTGAACTCAGGATAGAGAGGTGCATCTTGGACTCAAGACTCATATGATGGTGCATGCAGGCAAACTTGCGGACAGAATTCAGTGCAGAAACTGACTTTGCAGGTCATGAGTGGCCATCCACAAGATGCTGAGAATTATGAGGAAGTGTAGTGAGATCCAAACCAAAGGATCTCTCTATGGTCCTGGATAATGACGTCCAGGGGTACCGTTTCCAGTATTACTGGGCCTTAGGACAGGAGCGAGTCATCTATAGTCTCTAAAAGGTGGGTAGGGCATTTTTTGTTGCAGCGGGATGCCTAAGGCTTGTGCCATATCAGTGTCTATAAAACTGTCCACAGCCCCAGAGTCCACGAGCACTTATTAGTGGGTATTTGTAAGGGTTTCCCTGGGACATGCAGACAAACCTGGAGTTGCAAGTGCTGGGCTCACTGTGCCTTGCATGTGCTTCAGTAAGAAGTGGGGGGCAGCTTGGGGATGGATATCCCTCGGTCCAACCAGCCTGGTCCCCCTTACTGGGCCTCGGCTTGGTCATTTCCCTACTTTTTCTGTGCAAGAGCCTGTGACGGGCAGCTGGCAAGTGTGTCCAGATTCTCCACAGTAGAAACACAAGCCATGGCATCAGTGGTAATCCCTCTCCTCAAGGTCACATGATGACAGGCTGCATCAATTTGTATAGGTTCTGGGACTAGGCCACAAATGGGTACTGTGGTACATCGTGTAAGGTGGTGGTGAAGCCAACTTCCTCTCTTCATTTCACTCATTCAGCCTGTTGTCAAGGCATATAGCAAGACTGATGAAGGCATCTAGATGAGTCGGGGTTTCCACGACAGCTAGCTCATCCTTGATCTCTTCTACCAATTCCGGTGCAGATTACATGAGCTAGGCAGCTTCATTCCATTCTGTACTGGAGATGAGTTGCCTAAAGTGGGCAGCTTAGGAGGCAAACTGTCCCTGCCCTTGCCATAGTTTTCAGGGGGCTGCCTCCACCAAGTGAGCATGGTGGGAGTTGTCAAAAATAGAGAAGGCTTGGAGGAAGGCATCCCAGTTTGACAGTGTTGGGCTCTGTTGTTCCATTAGGAGTGAAGCCCACTCTAGCACCTCTCCCGTCAGGAGACTAATTTGGAGCCCTACTTTAGCCTGGTCAATGGAGTAGAACTGTGGGTGGAGTAGGAACAGCAGGCACCATTAGTTGAGGAAAGCCCTACATTTTTGCAGTCTCCATTGAAATGCTCTGGGATAGGGACTCTTGGACCAGAGTCCAGGCGCACTGTGGCACAGTGTTCTTGTCCCGCAACCAGGCAGCTGCTCTCACAATTGCTGGTTCTTGGTTGCGTACTGTGTCATCTGGGCCTATAACAGTGTTTTCATAAAGTAGCTTGGGGGTCTGCACTCACCAGGTCTGGTTCTCAGACAAGAGCTGCACCACTTGTGTCTGCAAAATGGGAAGTTCATCCTGCGGGCTGTCAACCTGCCCAGGTGGTCGAGTGCCCCGTGGGACATTCGAGGTAGGGGACAACCCACTGCCTCTGTGTCCCACAGGGACAAATTTCTACATGGGTTACTGGTAGTCCAGGATCCTGGGCAAAAGGGAGGCAGGACTAGTAGCAGGAGATTGGGATTCTGGAACCGAAGCCAGGGGTAAAAGCCAGTATCAGGGTCAAGAGTGAAGCTGAGTGTCAAGATGGAGTCAGAGTCAGGAGTTAAGCTGAGGGACAGAGACAGAACCAGGAATCAGGTTGTGGGTCAATACCAGGAATCAGGATCTGTGTTGGGGTTTCAGGGGTCAATCAGGAGTCAGAATCCAAATCAGAGCTGAGATCACTACCCAGAGTTCAGGAACAGAGCAGTGGGGCAGTCATGGCAACTAGCTAGGGGTCCACATTGTTGCCTGGACACTTCCTGATATGCCCCATGGGCTTATACAGAGATAAGGAGCCAATTTGGGATCACTAAGACCACCATCAGTCAGATTCCTCAAGGTGGAACTTCCCGTGACATTGAACCTCTGGATTGTGGGTCACAGGGAGTGGCCAGATTACAGTTGTTGCCAGGTGACCGTGTGGGAATGTTGGTTGGTTGCTATCAAGTCCTATTGATCCTTACAGTCTTACTCAATATTTGAACAGCAAGGTGAATTTTTACCAAAGTCTAAGTGGTTATTAAGAAAAAATCCACCATAAATCCTTCAAAAAGATTGAAAAAAGACTAAAAGCCCCACTCCACACTTGTACGTACTCTTCCCTACACTATTAATTTATGTGACGGGGCAAGGCCAGATGGCTATAGAAAAGTAGTGGGAGATAGATATATTAGCTCCAGGCTAGACAAATCCCTGGTACCAGGTTAAGTGAAATGGAAGCTGCTCCAGGTCAATTAAGACACCTGGGGCCAATTAAGAACTTTCCAGAAGGCAGGGAGAATGCTAGGTTGATTGGGACACCTGAAGCCAATCAGGGGCTGGCTGAAACTAGTTAAAAGCCTCCCAGTCAGTCAGGTGGGTGTGCACGTCAGGAGCTGTGGGAGGAAGTTGTGCTGCTGGAGAGGCTGAGTAGTACACATCATATCAGACACAAGGAAGGAGACCCTGAGGTAAGGATGAAGTGGAGCTTGAGGAAGTGAGGGCTGCTGTGGGGAAAGTAGCCCAGGGAATTGTACATGCCATGTTTCTAAAAGGTCAGCTCCCATAGCTGATACTATTAGGGTCCCTGGGCTGGAGCCCAGAGTAGAGGGTGAGCCTGGGCTCCCTCCCTCCCCCACCTTTGCCCCCTGATTAATCACTGAGACTGGGAGACAACAGAGACTGTGCAAGGAAGGATAACTTCTCCTCACCTCCCTTGCTGGCTTATGATGAAAATGGCTCAGTAGACTGTGACCCTTGTCTCTAGAGAGAAAAGGGTTATGTGGAGGGTCACAGTGAGCCTCTGAGGCTAGCGAAATCCACCAGGAAACGTGGGACCCACGGAGGCAAGGACAGAGCTTTGTCACACTTAATATAAAATAATGCAAGAAAAACCTAGTTAAACATTTGTTTTTCAGGTACACATTGAAATGATTTACTGACTTTCCCTTTGCCCTTTTCTAATCTCTTGGGGTGGTCCCTGTACCATTTGCCTGCTACGCAGAAGGAATTCAACAAAATGTGACCTTTAGCTTGTGCAGAATTTACTTACCATGGTGCATAAACCCATTGTCACAAAGTCCTACGCCAAAGATCATTGCTTCTTCCCTGGTCCGACAATCCCCCTGTTAAACCATAATACACACTATGTAATATAAGAGCATCAGAACATAAGAATGGCCATACTGGCTCAGACCAAATGTCCATCTAGCCCAGTATCCTGTTGTCTGCCAGTGGCCAGTGAACAGAACAGGACAATTTATCAAGTGATACAACCCCTGTCGTTCACTCCCAGCTTCTGGAAGTCAGAGGTTTAGGGACACCCAAAGCATGGGGTTGTGTCCCCAACCATCTTACCTAATAACCATTGATAGACCTGTCCTCCATGAACTTAGAAAAATTTTTTTTTAGCCCAGTTATTCTTTTGGTCTTCTCAACATCTCCTGGCAATGAGTTCCACAGATTGACTGTGTGTGGTATGAAAAAGTACTTCTTCATATTTATTTTACACTTGCTGTCTATTCATTTCACTAAGTAACCCCTGGCTCTTGTGCTATGTGAAGGGGGTAATAATTCTTCCTTATTCACTTTTTCCACATCATTCAGGATTTTATAGACCTCTATCATATCCTCCCTTAGTCATATAAGAACATAAGAATGAACAATAATGAATAATAATTCCGAAAAATTGAACCTATTCTGTCTTCATATCATGCACAGAAATAACACGAACAGTGGAGAGCTGTGCACAAAGATCTTGGCCAAATTATGCTCCTAGATGATAACATGTTTTCCATCATCTCAGTGATGACTGACTCCATTGTTATTAGCCACAACATTTTCTCATAAAATAGTGAATCTTTTTGTTAATATTACATTGTCTATATACATTGAGTATTTATTGACAATCTTCAAAACTAAAGTTCATAAGAGATTCTCAGTTTTTTGTAAACTTTTCTGTTTCTAAAACTCATTTTCACAAATTATCATCTTCATTCTACATTGCCAACTTTATTTTCTATGCTCTTTCGTCAACTTTGTAAACATAATGCTGACATCTATATTTAAACCTACTCAAAGAACCATGTTAACTTTTATTTATAATCCATATAACTTTCTGTTCCCAGGTATCCAACAAGTACCCCAGTGTTAAAAAGGAGGGATTCTTAAATCTGTTCTATCATGCTATTCCCAGAGAAAACACTCATCATTCTTTTTACATTCTGCAGCCCCTGCAGATTGTTCCATAACAGGGGCACATAATCAGACTGCAGAAAAGCAGCAAAGTTAGGAAAATATTGGTAAAACTTGATTCAAAAAAGAAGTTTTTCCTATTTTCTTCCAATACAAACCACAACTTTGCCTAACACAAACTGAATTCCTTGGTTGTAAACTTCTCCCTGCTGCTTCCTTTTGTCCATTCAGTCAGTAATTTGCAGCTTCACACACCATTCATTTTAACTATACACATTATTACACAAAATGCTAACATTTTGAAAGCAGCAAGAAGCTAAGCAGAAATTGAAAGATCAATGTGCAACACAGGAAGATCAGCAACTGGCCATGATTCTGTAAAACAGCTGAATTTTGCTGTTTTACAGAATCAACAGGATATTTACATTAACTCTGTTCTAATAATTAGAACTTTAAAACAACGTATTTTCATTTTCTTCTACATGATTAATTACAACTTTCCATGTTAGGAAGTTAAATTCATAATGCAGAAAAGTAAATCAACCCCAGGGTACACTTGCCTGTGCAATTAGCCAGTCTATCAGTTTGTTAGCCATGACTACAGATTTATAGGTCCTCAGATGATAATCTTTATCCCTGTTTAAAAAAAAACAAAACAGAAGGAAAAAATCCTATGTTTTACACACAAATTGTCACAAGCATGATCTATGTTGTTTTTTGAATAGTTTTCTGTACCTTAAAAATAGAACTTCAGAAGCTGCCCTGAGGTCTCAACTCCTTAGATGGAGCAAGTCAAAGCCTACAGTGTAGATAGGAGTGGGGAGGAGGGCTGGACTTGTCCCTAGGTAGCCAACCATGTTCCCTGGGTGTAAGGATAGGCATCATGTTACAAGTATGGGAGTGACTCTCCAAGTGAGTTTTATAGTGCTAACATGAATGTGACGGCGCTATGTATGTGGTAAGCCTCTGAAAATGCCCAGTATGAACTAGATTCTTCCAGAAGCCTGAGTAAACTGTCCTGGCAAACCTAATTCCTGCTTTCGTAGTGAACATGACACTTGGGGCACTGCCTATACAGTACTTTTAAGTGCTAGGTTGGAATCCCGTCCTGCTGCTACTTTGGGTTTTGGGAGCACTCTCTCTACAATTTCTTCCCCACTAGCACACCGCCCGAAACACAGGCTAGGATTTAGCTCTGTGTTTGTATATAGTATCTACAGTATTCAAATATATATGTTTATTCTGAATAAGTCACTAAGAACTTCACAACTGGACTCACCTTATCACTGGAGTAAACAGACTATGAAGACGACAGTACAATCTTACACCCTGTTAAAGATATAGATATGTTTAAATCCACATTTACACTGAAGCAAATACCACTCAGTACCTATTCTAACAATACCTATCCATTCAAAATAATGCAAATAGCTTATATTTTTAAAATGTAGAACAGAAGAAGTGAACATTCATTTCATAGATATGTTTTCATGCACCAAAGTTATTTCTGAAGTGTAATAAACCTCCAGATTACAAGACAAATAATATTTGTGACTAAATTATCATGGGCTTTTCTAGTTAATCTGAGAGATATGTAAAGAAGACTTACATAACTTTAGCACAGCATTAAAAGATTTTTTTAACATATATTAGTTTTAAAGAAATGTATATGTTAAACTTTCACAGCAAAAGATGACTTTCTGTGCAAATGTGGATTCCAAACAAACTGAATTACTAGAGAGGAGAAAAGTGAAGTATATTTATGAATATTGCCAGAAAATCAAAATTGAACATGACCCACTGTACCCACAAGCAAGCCAAATAAAAATTAGAGGTAAAATAGTTCAGAAATTTTAAAACTTTTAATAAAGAGTCATATATATTTGATTTCTAATGTTCTAATCACAAAATCCTCTTAAAAGCATGTAACTATTCATAAACAGATTTAACAAAACAGCATTAAGATTATGGCACACGGTACAGTGGCAAAACAAAAGAAATGTAAAGTTTAGGCAGAAACTCTGCCACAGACCGCTGTATCTGCTAAGTCTGCATTGAGGGATTCCCTTCACTTGAGACACTCTATATTAGGAAACCTCTAACTGAAGAGTCAGTGAAGCAGCTGTCCTAACTCAGTAGGCTGGGAGAAAACCTGAATGGTCCTAGTTTTTCCCTGGATCAGGACCACAGGATCACAAATTTGAAAACACCAAAGGGACTAAAGATGACTCTGTTGACTTTGTTTTATTCTTTCAATATATCCTTGGGTACAGTGTCAGGGTGCAGAACATACAACCTGCATATTTCCATTAAAACATCAGGTTACTTTTGATAAGCCAATATACCCTTCACACACTAAAGGAATACCAAAAGCCACTCCAATACAAACAGTAAGAAATTCTGGTCTATACTCACATACTCTTTTTATTTTCACTGAATATAAGCAAGGTATACTGGTTTCAATTTACTGATTGAAAAATACAGAAAACTACTGTTTCTGCTCCAGTCATTCAAAAAGGTGGGCATTATATCCTTTATATGTTTATGTAGCATAGTACTTCCTGGATAAAATCATTTTTAGAAACATATTTCTCAGTTTCTGTATTTAAAATATGGTTTGCAATAAGCCAAGAGCCAAAATCTGCCTACAGATATACATAATTAACTCTGATTCACATTAGACTGGCGTCCAGGGACAGAGTTTTTCCTAACACAATACATTTTGCTTTATTTTTAACTAGGACCTCTGTATCTGACCCATTTTTACTGATAAGAGCAGTTTGTACCTTGGAAATCACATCCTGCATTTCACTTCTTGGATAGTATGTTCCATCATCATAACGGAACCTGTAGAGCATGTGTTCAGGTTTGAACTGGTGCTTATCTGTAACTATTAATTATCAAGTGTTAGCCAAAGAATTCCAGCTTTCTGCACAGGCAGGAGATTTATTAAGGGTACAAACACAATAATTCTCTACAAGACAACCCCAAATACATTCAGTAATAAAGACACATCATGGATCTATAATTAAACATATGTTGCTATTATTTAAGATGGAAAAGATCTACTTGAGTAAGAAAATGTCAGTATTTTTTAAACAGCAAGAATACATAGAAAAACAAATTTCATAGGTTGGGGCCAGATTGTTTTGTAGCCCTTACACTGATGCTTAGAGAGCGGGACAGTAATGTACGATGCCTTTCCTACTTGCATGACCCATAAAAAGTCAGGCGGAATGGCACGTCCTGCAATCTGAAGAGCACAAGGCTTGCTCTGTCCTAACACCCCTCCCCCACAAGATTGCATAGCACCTCAAAGTAGATGGAAGGCATAGGTGGGAGGGTGAATCATAGTTCTACTGTCACCCACCCACACTAGCCAGCAGTTTTGTGCAGGGGAGTAAATGACACCCCAAAAAGGAGCAGGTGCAGAGTCTCCGCACATGCAAGAGCTGCAGGAGGCAAGATTATGGGGTTTTTAAATAGTCACATGCATGAGATATATGGAGTATTTCCTGAAGTCTTTACCTTGGCAATATTCCCATTGAAGTTAACATCCTTGCAAGAGAGAACCTCATCTTAAATTTGTAAACAATCAGAGCTAGATAGCCTAGTGCATACTAACCTGCAACTTGGGAAACCTGGGTTTAATTCTCTTTCCTATCACAGACTTCCTTATGACCTTGAGCTAGTCCCTTAATTTCTCTGTGCCTCAGGTCCCCATCCATAAAATGGGGACAGTAGTACTTCACTAATTCAGGGGGTGTCTTAAGAATCAAAATATTAAAGACTGTGAGGTGCTCAGACACTTTGGTAATGGGGCGATACAATAATATAGATAGATTCAAATAGGGCCCATATTAAGGGTTAATAGAAGAGCACCAGGAAGCATGCCATAATAACAGGTTTCAGAGTAGCAGCCGTGTTAGTCTGTATTCACAAAAAGAAAAGGAGTACTAGTGGCACCTTAGAGACTAACCAATTTATTTGAGCGTAAGCTTTCGTGAGCTACAGCTCACTTCATGCATCCGATGCAGTGAGCTGTAGCTCACAAAAGTTTATGCTTATCCTTTTCTTTATGCCATAATAAATGCCTATTCTCTTTTACAGGGATGTTTAAGAAGACAGGGTGACATCCTGTATAATTACACAGGCAATTCATAAAACTCTAAGGCCAGTTCTTGAAATTCTTAATGAGTCTTTACCCAGATAAAATTGACATTACCCTCAATGGAAGTTTTATCTGAGTGATGGCAACATTTATTCGATACATTTCATGCACCCAATTGTTAAAAATCTAATCTTGCAATTATCATTTATAAATGTAACAACCTGAACTCACATTCAGCCATTGGAATGTTTATTTTTTCTATATTGGTGTTTTGTTTTGTTCTTTAATCAAGTTTAATTAAATACACAGATGAGTCTAACTCTGTAGTTTTTCCACACAAAGAACTTTCATTGATGTAAAATGAACCATACATACAAACCTGAACTTATTAATGTCAGAATGACAAAAAAGAACCCTTCTAAATGTCTCAGTTTGCTAGGATATTTCACAATGATGGTTCAGAAGTTTGGATAAACATCACAAAGTACAGATGCTTATCCAAATTGCCCCAAATCTCTTGAGTTTGCAAAGCAGGCTGGAAATTTTGTGAAAACAGGCTCTCATCCCAGTATACCTTGCTTTCAGTTGTGATGCAAGAAGAACGTGGGGAAGAAATTAAAGAAAGTTCACAAGACTTTTTGGGACCCTTAAAAAAAGGTGTGGTGCAAATTATAGCCTAATGTTTGATCTAGTTCTTCTTTCATCCAGAGTGTGTTGCAGAATCCTAATATTTATCTAAGTAAATTAGCTAATCTTAAGGATATTTTGGTAACTACAAAGCTCCTTATTATGTTGAAAGGAAACTTGCATTTATAATCAGCAGGGATAATTGATCCAGGAAGACAGTTCAACCCACTAACTGATAATAATGAGTCCTCTCTAATGTCAAAGACAATGTTTCTGGGTAGGTTTAGCAAATGAATTTCTTCTTTGAGCAAGATTGGGGAAAAACAAGGAAAGAAAAATAACTTTTTCATTACCACAGTGTTTACACATCCACTAGGAAAACAATGTTCAGCACAGCAATGGTCTGCACTATAAAAATAATGCCAGCACAGTGAAAAGAAATGACCAGCATAGTGACTATCTGAGTCAAGCAAAACCCTGTACAACATTTGTAATGCGCATAACAGCCAAACTTCCCCTCGCCTGCCTCTGTGAAAACAGATGGTTCATTCAACTTTATTTTAAGAATTCTATTTTCACTCAAACACAGCTGGATCCACACACTAATGAAAGTAGTATGTCTGGCTCAAACTTCCATGCTCACATATAATACCCTTTCATTGGGAAATCACATAACATTCATTTAAGTCTGTGTTGACGGAATCTATTAGTGTATTTTGGATAAAATTTAAAAGATCAGTAGAAGAATTTTTGGCATCAAAACCTTTCTACTGACAAAAGTTCTATGTGTGTAGTAAACATACTACAGTCTGACATTTTGAATGATTATTGAAGAAATAGTATAGATCATTCACATTAAAATGCAAAAAACGATATGAAGAGAGATGAATAACCTGAATTTGTCTCCTCCTATTCTACATGTGTTCAGAGTACTCATAACCCACTAACACCCTGATCCTCACCTTTCCTTATCAGCCAAGGATATTGAAGAAGTAATAGCAAAGAACTGGGATGTCACCTGAAGTGCTCAGATTTCCTTGACCACTGTTAAACGGAAGATGAAGAAAAAAGCATTTCTGCATACTGCTGTTATTTGGGTGCCCAGGAGCAGCAATTAATCCAAAAGGTCCCAAGGTATTGACAAGTAGTGCAAAAATAATTAGAGTAGCCATGTACATTGCTAGCCATGTATACCCCTCAAACAAAATGGAAGCTTCCACAACAGCAGAGTACAGCTGGCCCATTGGTAGGTTCTGTATTGCAGAAGTGCCAGGGCTAAAGATTTGCCACCCTGTGAAGAGCCCAATGCAAAAATGACCCAGACAACATTTGCCAACTTTGTTAAATCCACTCCTGCTTACTCGCTCAGAAATTTGTGTCAAGAAGGACAAACCCTGCAGAACTTTTCCAGACTGTAAACCCTAATTTCTTTTTCTCAGCCCCATTACCCAGCACCTCTTGTTGTGAGAAATCATTGGATTTCACAGAAAAGATCATCTGCAACTGGAATGGCCTCATGAGCCACTAAGAACAAAACAAAACAAAACTAGGGCTAGAAACAACATCCTCCTTCCAAGAATTTGGGCCCTTCACAGTAGTACTAGTCATGGAGGCATTAACGGCAACCAAGGCCACCATCTGTTACTCTGTCCCCTACTCCTCCTGGATGGTGAAAAACAGCACAGAATATGTGGGTCCCCTACTAATTACAGCCAACACCTCCTTTGCCAAGGGGAATCTACACCTCACACAAAAACATGCAATAGTCAGACCCAATACTAAAGGAGCCATTGCTCAACAATGGAGACACCACAAAGTATTGCCTAGTGTCAAACTTTTTAGAGAAGCTAGCTACCTATAGTCCACATTGCAATGTGTCAGCTACTAGTGTTCTGTGTTCCCTCAGTCACACTTTTGGCAAGGTATAGAGACCGCTCTTAAAGGTTTGGCAGAAGACCTGCTCCTGTCCATAGTCATAGGAAGAACACCAATACTTAAACTAGAAGGAAAAGGGGCACACTTCAAAGAATTTATTTCAGACTGGAAATAAGGTATACATTTTTAACTTTGAGAGTAATTTACCACTAGAACAAATTTAACAAGGGTCTTGGTGGATTCTCCATCACAGACCATTTTTAAATCAAGATTGGATGTTTTTCTAAAAGATATACTCTGGGAATTATTTCGGGGAAGTTCTATGGCCTGTGTAACACAGGAGGTCATACTAGATTATCACAGTGGTCCCTTCTGGCCTGGGAATCAATGAGTCTATGAACTTGCCTTCTTGATATCATCTGGGGATGATTCATTCCCTCCTAAAGTTAAAGGGGCTAACATCTGGTCACTGTGGAGTGTTTTGTATACAGCAGTGAAGTGGCCAAGTACAGACCAGACCTAACCAGCAGGTTTTCACTAAATCTAGCCTAACTACTGCTTTTGACTTAGTTAAGGACTTGGTCTGAAAGTTTCTCCTCCTGTATCCATGTACTGTGTCCCTGCATTCAAGAGAATGCCAGCTGGTAGAGTGGGACTTGGGCACAAAACCCTGAATTGCTACACATGATAGAGATTGTGAGAAGACAGCGTCATAAAGGCAGGGCCAGGAGAAAACTGAGTGGTGTCCCAACTGGGTTTCAGCCTAGCCCAGGTTCAGGGAATCCCTATGATGTAGCACAAGTGGGTTCTAGTTGTGCTGCAGGTCCAACAAACAGTCATATAGTACACTCAATGGCTGGTCTGGGTCATGCTGTGGTTCTGCCAGGACTTGCCATTCAGCCATCTGCTGCTTGAGGCACTGCTCACCATGTGTCAGGTCGCAACACCACTCACTCAATTTTGAGCTCCCTAGGGATTTTAGCGGTTGGGAGCAGGGAGCCAGGCCAGGACTTTAATGGAGAGTCAGTCAAAATGCAAAGATCTCATTGGACAGCAGTTCAGAGGGCTGGACTCATCAATTAGATGTCACAATGTTGATGACATAATCTGTCTTGGATGTTCTATCAGGACCAGTCCCTGCCCCTCAGGTCACAATGTCAGGCTGGGCAATGGATAGAGACAGAGTGGCATAGTAGGTAATGGGGACTGCCATTAAAGCACATGGCCTCCCACAAGGTAAGTACAGTGAGAGCCTCTTGAAGGGACTTAAAAGGGGCTAGTGGAGATGACTGTCAGCTCTCCTGGGTTCACTCCCTCTGTCTTTATGTAGAGGAAAGAAGAGGCTTGAGGACCTCCCTGATCCCACACTGAGCAATGGGTCATTACCAGAGATGGGGTCTAGATGCAGAATTCTGATCTAGATTCAGATTTCTGACATCCCAAAAGCACAGGCTGTTGGTTCTGGGATTTTGGTTCAGCTCTTTATCGACATGGAGCTAGTGAATTTTTATAGGAAAAACCAGGTTCAGATTCAAAATCCCTGTTAAATTCAGGAGTCATGGGGTCCAGGTATCTGGTGAGTGAGGTGTGGAACTGGAGAGAAAATAGGTTACATGGAGACTGAATAAACCTAGAAAATTGGACAAAGAAAGACCTTGGGGTGAAGGGTCCCTTGTTCCATTTACCCTCCTATTCAAGGGTCATTTTTTTCATATCTCAAATGTCTTGATTCAAAACTTTTTAGAAAAGAATAAAACTGTGGCCCATGTGAGTGCTTCTGGCCCCACTGCCCATTACTTTGACATTCCCTCTAAAGGAAACAGGAAATAACTGCTGTAAAGGAAATAATAAGGACTCAGTTCTGCTTGGAGTTGGTGGGGATGTGCAAAAAGACTAGAATATTGGTCTGGGGAGAGATCAGCTGAAATGCAGCAATGTCCTTGGGCAGGAGCAATTTTAAGAGGGTGCTACAATGGCAATGGTAGCCTTGGGATATCCGACTGGGAAAGACACCACCTTTCCATTGCCATCTCTCCTATCCCGAGGCTCAGAATGGTGAAGGGACAAGCACAGTAAAAACTCCAGAAGAACTTAGTACTTTTATTAAAATAATGTATTTTTCCACATTTCTATCTGTGCATAAGCATCCTTAGCCTATATATATATCCAGAGAGAGAGAGATCAGAGCCCATAAGCCAAGCCCGGCACACCTGACAGGGACACAGCACAGCGAATGTGGTTTGTTCTGACACCACAATGCAGAGATCAGATGGAATTTTTCTGCTTCTCTCTTGTTTTATGTAGTTTGAGAGCTCTTCAGGACAGTGACATTTCAGATTTATGTTGCGTAGCCACAGAGCTCACTAAAGGCACTATTCCCCAGGATTTGTCAAAGTAATGGGCAGTGGATGTATTGTATCTTGACTTTAGCAAAGCTTTTGACACGGTCTCCCACAGTATTCTTGTCAGCAAGTTAAGGAAGTATGGGCTGGATGAATGCACTATAAGGTGGGTAGAAAGTTGGCTAGATTGTCGGACTCAACGGGTAGTGATCAATGGCTCCATGTCTAGTTGGCAGCCGGTGTCAAGTGGAGTGCCCCAGGGGTCGGTCCTGGGGCCGGTTTTGTTCAATATCTTCATAAATGATCTGGAGGATGGTATGGATTGCACTCTCAGCAAATTTGCGGATGATACTAAACTGGGAGGAGTGGTAGATATGCTGGAGGGCAGGGATAGGATACAGAGGGACCTAGACAAATTGGAGGATTGGGCCAAAAGAAATCTGATGAGGTTCAATAAGGATAAGTGCAGGGTCCTGCACTTAGGACAGAAGAACCCAATGCACAGCTACAGACCAGGGACCGAATGGCTAGGCAGCAGTTCTGCAGAAAAGGACCTACGGGTGACAGTGGACGAGAAGCTGGATATGAGTCAGCAGTGTGCCCTTGTTGCCAAGAAGGCCAATGGCATTTTGGGATGTATAAGTAGGGGCACAGCAAGCAGATCGAGGGACGTGATCGTTCCCCTCTATTCAACATTGGTGAGGCCTCATCTGGAGTACTGTGTCCAGTTTTGGGCCCCACACTACAAGAAGGATGTGGATAAATTGGAGAGAGTCCAGCAAAGGGGAACAAGAATGATTAGGGGTCTGGAACACATGAGTTATGAGGAGAGGCTGAGGGAACTGGGATTGTTTAGTCTGCGGAAGAGAAGAATGAGGGGGGATTTGATAGCTGCTTTCAACTACCTGAGAGGTAGTTCCAGAGAGGATGGTTCTAGACTATTCTCAGTGGTGGAAGAGGACAGGACAAGGAGTAATGGTCTCAAGTTGCAGTGGGGGAGGTTTAGGTTGGATATTAGGAAAAACTTTTTCACTAGGAGGGTGGTGAAACACTGGAATGCGTTGCCTAGGGAGGTGGTGGAATCTCCTTCCTTAGAAGTTTTTAAGGTCAGGCTTGACAAAGCCCTGGCTGGGATGATTTAATTGGGTATGGGTCCTGCTTTTGAGCAGGGGGTTGGACTAGATGACCTCCTGAGGTCCCTTCCAACCCTGATATTCTATGATTCTATGATTTATATTAACTCGACCACTGTCCTGCATCCTTGCCTTTAATGCCTGGAAAAGCCATCACACCCCTTCCTTCTAGGCCATGGTGACAATAGGAAGCTCTTCATTGCCCTCACCATGTTGAGATCTTGCAGTTCAGCATTGAAACAATGACTACTATCAAATCTCATGATTCAGGGCTGGTCAGCTGCAGGAATCAGGAAAGATTTTTTCCCTTCTGATTCACAATTGGCCAGATACAGATTAGGGGTTTTATTGCCTTCCTCTAAAATATCAGGTATTGTTCACAGCTGGAGGCAGCACAGCACATGAGGTGGACCGATGTCCTGATGTGATTCAGGCGATCTTTGTTCCCAGACACTTGGCTCGCTGGTTCTTGCTCGCATGTTGAGGGTCAAACTAATTGCCCGTTTTTTGGATTTTTTGCCCACGTCAGATTGGCAGAGACTTTGGGGATTTCTTGCTTTCCTCTGCAGCACTGAGCAGGATCACTTATAAGGATCATCTGGGCATATCTCTTACTCAGTTCCCTGCCATTGCAGGGCTTTCAGGCATTGGTGGCCTCTCAGTCTCTCCTGTTCATTCTCCATAGAACACAATAGGTATTTGGCTTGATTTGGTCCAATAAAAATCCATGTGGAGAGATTCAGAAGTAAGTTGTCTGTGATCTCTAATTCTTTATAAAACGGGGCACAAATCAGGTGAGTGTTCTATCCCCAATCACCCAGTGAATCAGTAACAGAGCTGGCAACAGAAGCCAGGAATCCTGACCATGAAAGCATTAGACCTTAGCCCTGGTCTACACTAGGACTTTAGGTCGAATTTAGCAGCATTAAATCGATGTAAACCTGCACCCGTCCACATGATGAAGCCCTTTATTTCGACTTAAAGGCCTCTTAAAATCGATTTCCTTACTCCACCCCTAACAAGTGGATTAGCGCTTAAATCGGCCTTGACGGCTTGAATTTGGGGTACTGTGGACACAATTCGACGGTATTGGCCTCCGGGAGCTATCCCAGAGTGCTCCATTTTGACCGCTCTTGACAGCACTCTCAACTCAGATGCACTGGCCAGGTAGACAGGAAAAGAACCGCGAACTTTTGAATCTCATTTCCTGTTTGGCCAGCGTGGCAAGCTGCAGGTGACCATGCAGAGCTCATCAGCAGAGATGACCATGATGGAATCCCAGAATCGCAAAAGAGCTCCAGCATGGACCGAACGGGAGGTACGGGATCTGATCGCTGTATGGGGAGAGGAATCCGTGCTATCAGAACTCCGTTCCAGTTTTCGAAATGCCAAAACCTTTGTCAAAATCTCCCAGGGCATGAAGGACAGAGGCCATAACAGGGACCCGAAGCAGTGCCGCGTGAAACTGAAGGAGCTGAGGCAAGCCTACCAGAAAACCAGAGAGGCGAACGGCCGCTCCGGGTCAGAGCCCCAAACATGCCGCTTCTATGATGAGCTGCATGCCATTTTAGGGGGTTCAGCCACCACTACCCCAGCCGTGTTGTTTGACTCCTTCAATGGAGATGGAGGCAATATGGAAGCAGGTTTTGGGGACGAAGAAGATGATGATGATGATGAGGTTGTAGATAGCTCACAGCAAGCAAGCGGAGAAACCGGTTTTCCCGACAGCCAGGAACTGTTTCTCACCCTGGACCTGGAGCCAGTACCCCCCGAACCCACCCAAGGCTGCCTCCTGGACCCAGCAGGCGGAGAAGGGACCTCCAGTGAGTGTACCTTTTAAAATACTATACATGGTTTAAAAGCAAGCATGTGAAAGGATTACTTTGCCCTGGCATTCGCGGCTCTCCTGGATATACTCCCAAAGCCTTTGCAAAAAGTTTCTGGGGAGGGCAGCCTTATTGCGTCCTTCATGGTAGGACACTTTACCACTCCAGGCCAGTAACACGTACTCGGGAATCATTGTACAACAAAGCATTGCAGTGTATGTTTGCTGGAGTTCAAACAACATCCATTCTTTATCTCTCTGTGTTATCCTCAGGAGAGTGAGATATAATTCATGGTCACCTGGTTGAAATAGAGTGCTTTTCTTCAGGGGACACTCAGAGGAGCCCATTCCTGCTGGGCTGTTTGCCTGTGGCTAAACAGAAATGTTCCCCGCTATTAGCCACACGGAGGGGGGAGGGTTGAGGAGGTAGCCACGCGGTGGGGGGAGGCAAAATGCGACCTTGTAACGAGAGTACATGTGCTATGTATGTAATGTTAACAGCAAGGTTTACCCTGAAAGAGTGTAGCCACTGTTTTATAAAATGTGTCTTTAAATACCGCTGTCCCTTTTTTTTCCTCCACCAGCTGCATGTGTTTCAATGATCACAGGATCTTCTGCTTCCCAGAGGCTAGTGAAGATTAGAAAGAAAAAAAAACGCACTCGAGATGAAATGTTCTCTGAGCTCATGCTGTCCTCCCACACTGACAGAGCACAGACGAATGCATGGAGGCAAATAATTTCAGAGTGCAGGAAAGCACAAAATGACCAGAAGGAGAGGTGGCGGGCTGAAGAGAGTAAGTGGCGGGCTGAAGAGAGTAAGTGGTGGGCTGAAGAGAGGGCTGAAGCTCAAATGTGGTGGCAGCATGATGAGAGGAGGCAGGATTCAATGCTGAGGCTGCTGGAGGACCAAACCAGTATGCTCCAGTGTATGGTTGAGCTGCAGCAAAGGCAGCTGGAGCACAGACTGCCACTACAGCCCCTTTGTAACCAACCGCCCTCCTCCCCAAGTTCCATAGCCTCCACACCCAGACGCCCAAGAACGCGGTGGGGGGGCCACCAGACAACTACCCACTCCGCCACAGAGGATTGCCCAAAAAAAAGAAGGCTGGCATTCAATAAATTTTAAAGTTGTAAACTTTTAAAATGCTGTGTGGCATTTTCCTTCCCTCCTCCACCACCCCTCCTGGGCTACCTTGGTAGTCATCTCCCTATTTGTGTGATGAATGAATAAAGAATGCATGAATGTGAAGCAACAATGACTTTATTGCCTCTGCAAGCGGTGATCAAAGGGAGGAGGGGAGGGTGGTTAGCTTACAGGGAAGTAGAGTGAACCAAGGGGCGGGGGGTTTCATCAAGGAGAAACAAGCAGAACTTTCACACCGTAGCCTGGCCAGTCATGAAACTGGTTTTCAAAGCTTCTCTGATGCATACCGCGCCCTCCTGTGCTCTTCTAACCACCCTGGTGTCTGGCTGTGCGTAACCAGCAGCCAGGCGATTTGCCTCAACCTCCCACCCCGCCATAAACGTCTCCCCCTTACTCTCACAGATATTGTGGAGCACACAGCAAGCAGTAATAACAGTGGGAATATTGGTTTCGCTGAGGTCTAAGCGAGTCAATAAACTGCGCCAGCGCGCCTTTAAACATCCAAATGCACATTCTACCACCATCCTGCACTTGCTCAGCCTGTAGTTGAACAGCTCCTGACTACTGTCCAGGCTGCCTGTGTACGGCTTCATGAGCCATGGCATTAAGGGGTAGGCTGGGTCCCCAAGGATAACTATAGGCATTTCAACATCCCCAACAGTTATTTTCTGGTCTGGGAATAAAGTCCCTTCCTGCAGCTTTTGAAACAGACCAGAGTTCCTGAAGATGCGAGCGTCATGTACCTTTCCCGGCCATCCCACGTTGATGTTGGTGAAACGTCCCTTGTGATCCACCAGAGCTTGCAGCACTATTGAAAAGTACCCCTTGCGGTTTATGTACTTGCCGGCTTGGTGCTCCGGTGCCAAGATAGGGATATGGGTTCCATCTATGGCTCCACCACAGTTAGGGAATCCCATTGTAGCAAAGCCATCCACTATGACCTGCACATTTCCCAGGGTCACTACCCTTGATATCAGCAGATCTTTGATTGTGTGGGGTACTTGCATCACAGCAGCCCCAACAGTAGATTTGCCCACTCCAAATTGATTCCCAACTGACCAGTAGCTGTCTGGCATTGCAAGCTTCCACAGGGCTATCGCCACTCGCTTCTCGACTGTGAGGGCTGCTCTCATCTTGGCATTCATGCGTTTCAGGGCAGGGGAAAGCAAGTCACAAAGTTCCATGAAAGTGCCCTTACGCATGCAAAAGTTTCGCAGCCACTGTGAATCGTCCCAGACCTGCAACACTATGCGGTCCCACCAGTCTGTGCTTGTTTCCCGAGCCCAGAATCGGCGTTCCACAGCATGAACCTGCCCCATTAGCACCATGATGCATGCATTGGCAGGGCCCATGCTTTCAGAGAAATCTGTGTCCATGTCCTGATCACTCACGTGAGAGCGCTGACGTCGCCTCCTCACCCGGTATCGCTTTGCCAGGTTCTGGTGCTGCATATACTGCTGGATAATGCGTGTGGTGTTTAATGTGCTCCTAATTCCCAAAGTGAGCTGAGCGGCCTCCATGCTTGCCTTGGTATGGCGTCCGCACAGAAAAAAGGCGCGGAACGATTGTCTGCCGTTGCTCTGACGGAGGGAGGGGTGACTGATGACACGGCTTACAGGGTTGGCTTCAGGGAGCTAAAATCAACAAAGGGGGTGGCTTTACATCAAGGAGTATTTCAGGCAGGACTTCACGGAGGGTTCCAATAAGAAATGGTGCACCTAAGTTATTGTTCTTATTGGAACAAGGAGGTTAGCCTGGCCTCTGATTGATACATGGCTAGATTTACCTCGCTGCACCTTCTCTGTGAGTGACTGCAGTGTGACCTACAGGAATAAGACCCCTAGACGGGGGAGGAGGCAAATGAGTACAAAACAGATCTGATCTATTTCTTGTTTTGATCCACTCCATCTATCTTTTACATCTTTGGCTGGCAGCAGACAGTGCAGAAGGACTGCATGCCATCCACATCTCATGGCTGCTCGGCAGAAGATGGTACAGTACGACTGCTAGCCATCCTCATCTCTTGCCTGCCCGGCAGAAGATGGTACCATACGACTGCTAGCCATCGTCATCTCTTGTCTGCCCGGCAGAAGATGGTACAGTACGACTGCTAGCAATCCGTATTGCCTGCCTGCTCACCATAAGACGGTTCAATAGGACTGACTGCAGGACTAAAGAGAATGACCTGGCCAAGTCACTCCAAATTTAGTCCCTGCGCCCATGTCTGCCCAGGCGCTCCCAGCTGACGTGGCCAGGAGCACCTCGGACATGACGATGACGGCTACCAGTCGTATTGTACCGTCTGCTGCCAGAAGGCAATGGGTTGCTGCTACTGTGTAGCAATGCCGTACCGCGTCTGCCAGCACCCAGGAGACATACGGTGACGGTTACCTGAGCAGGCTCCATGCTTGCCGTGGTATGGCGTCTGCAGAGGTAACTCAGGAAAAAAGGCACGAAACAATTGTCTGCCCTTGCTTTCAAGGAGGGAGGGAGGGAGGGAACGGGGGCCTGATGATATGTACCCAGAACCACCCGCGACAATGTTTTAGCCCCATCAGGCATTGGGATCTCAACCCAGAATTCCAATGGGCAGCGGATACTGCGGGAACTGTGGGATAGCTATCCACAGTGCAACGCTCCAGAAGTCGACTCTAGCCTCGGTACTGTGGAAGCACTCCGCCGAGTTAATGCACTTAATGCACTTAGAACATTTTCTGTGGGGACACACACACTCGAATATATAAAACCGATTTCTAAAAAACCGACTTCTATAAATTCGACCTTATTCCGTAGTGTAGACATACCCTTAGACTTGCAGGATGATCGACAGGAGGAGAGAACATTTGGTATCAAGAGAGGAGGAGAGGAGAAAAGGACTGCACTCACGAGAGCAGGAGAGAAAGAAGTGGCACCAGTTGAAGAAGGAAGAGGAGCTTTGTGAAAAAGAAAAGGTGCAAAACTAATACAGGGAACTGGGGACTCCCAGAGGGAGTGACAGCTGATGCAGTCATGCTGTAAAATGGTCCCCCCAGCATCCTGAGGATGGAGGGACAGACACCAGTTACAGAGAATCTGGGAAACTCTCTGGTCAATCCCAATGGGGAAGTAATCATGGGCTCTTTCTATTCGGGGAGCATATAGATCCTCATATGGGTGATCAACAGGATTGGGACTTTACATCCATAGCACAAACCTCTACCACTTCAGCTATCAGAGTAACAGATCAGGTTGTTGTTCTCTATATGGACCAACCGTGAGGAGGTGATGAGACACACACTTTGCCAGTGGGTTTCTCAGGTATTTCCTGACCTCAGAGGAATGCTGAGACTCAGAAATCCTCGTTCAGATCCAGGTTCCGGAGGGGAGTGTGAACTAATGCTTATAAAACCTTCTGACCCATCTGCTGCAGCCTGTCTGCCACCCTCTGCTTTTATCTCCCCCTCCAGACTCCTATTCTTGCCCTCTGTGCCCCTATCCAGCCCCTTCAGTGCCTATTCCCCCATTGCCCTCTGTTCTTCGTGTCCTCCCACCCTAACCAAGCTTTCTCTGCCTTACTCCATTGCATTTAATTCTCTTCCTCTTTCTCCACCACTCTGCCTGGATGCCAGCAGGGGGGCAGTGATGGAGGACATTGAGAACACAGGAAAGAGAGTCTTCCTGCTCTCAGTTCTCATGTTGGTGACACTGCAGCCTCTGACTATCAGGAGGAACAATTACAGGAAAATCCTATTTAGTCCTTGCACCCTAGGGCAGAAGCATGTTCCATTGCTCTGTGAGGATACTGCATGCACAGTTTGGTTGGCTGTGGTGGAACTGAGCATACTCAGAGTATGTGCAAATTGATTTTTCAGAGGGTTATAACTTAGCAAAATTTGGGTGGCTTTTCACAGCGATGGCAAAAAGCACATCCCTGACCCAAAGGCCACACACTACCAAATTTTAACTCCCTGCTCCAAAGTAGTGAGGTGATAGAGCTTCCCTATGAAATAGTTGGAAAAATGTTTTTAACATGGGCAAAACAATGTATTTTTCCCTAACCTCCATCTGTGACATGGCTGAAACATTTTTGCTAAAATTTTCCCAAAATCAAAAAAAAAAATCGGCCTGAGGAAGACACCCAGCATGGATAATATCAGCCTGAACAGTTAAGGTTTGGAAAAGTTATAAGCAACTGAAATCAAAGTCTTATAATGGAAAGTGTTAGACAACTATACCTATAGTTCTACCTATCACTTGGCAAGCAATCAGGTAAGGCCTGATCCAACTCCCATTATATTTATTCTGAGTCATTCCATTGACCTGAATGGGAGTTGGATTGGATCAGACCTATACTGCTGAGATATGGGCACTATAAGTACTTAGATGGGTTTAATCTGGATAAATGTCACTTCCCTTTTTGTAGGGAAAAAATATATTTTCAGGAATATATAATAGTGGTCTGTCCCCTTTTAAGTCAGAGGGAGGGGAAGAGTGCGGCCTGCACCAGCCAACCCTGTTCCAAAGCATGGCCCTTTTAAGAATCAATGTTCCACTGTGGGCTTGTCTACATGCAGAAGTAAGTGCACAGTATGTTAGGGTGTGAATTTAAAGCACAGTAGCTAATCTGCACTAACTCCCCTTGTGGACACTCTTAGTGTGAATTTAAGAGTGCCCTCAGGCAGTTTAGCTTACTAGACTTCCAAATTTATTACTCTAATGAGTACGAAGCCACCCTTAGTAGCCACATAAGGAGTTTGTGCAGAGTAGTTAGTGTGTACCAGGCACTGCAGGCTTTTTTTCTATGTAGACTAGCCCTGAGGATCAGCAGGCCAAGCTGAGAATCAAGTACAGGTGCCAGAGTCAAGTGACAGCTTCCTCACCATTACAAAGGCAGTGTTGCCAACTCGCATGGTTTTTTTGAGTGTAGGGGGTTCTTAAAACCATTAACTGCTGCAATTGTGTTATTACCTCAGTTTTCAATTTCTAAAAAAACCTCTAGCCCTCATTGCCGCAGAGAAGAAGCCTGAAAACACGAACCCTAAATTCTCCAACAACAGAAGACAAATAAAAAGAACCCTACATTTATTGCTTTTCTTTAATCTCATGACTTTTTGGTGCCTGACTACAATCTTTGAATGCTTTGTATTGGTAATATACAAAAGACTACTCTTGGCACAGGTGTGGGAGAGCCTAGAGTGAGGTTAGACTTGCAGGGAGGTCCCCAAGGTAGAATCAGAACCTTGGTGGACTGGAGAAACCTGCCAGAAGTGAGAAAAAGGCCCAGAAAGGAGATCTATG
Organism: Eretmochelys imbricata; assembly: GCF_965152235.1. Lineage (NCBI taxonomy): Eukaryota > Metazoa > Chordata > Testudines > Cheloniidae > Eretmochelys > Eretmochelys imbricata. The sequence goes on from NC_135573.1 coordinate 60,199,658, forward strand.
GATATCTTCTTCCAAGAGTGAAGATGTTTGAACCCAGAATTGAGGTCAGAAAGACCCAAGGGAAAAGACTCTCCAGGTAGGCCAATTTGGTACCTAGGAAGAGGCCCTGAGAAGGAAAGAAAGCAAGTTTGGCTTTGAATTATGGGGCAGATACCCTAGTTGTTTAGGGTTCACAGAGGTAGGAACCCTTAGTAGAAGGTAGGAGTGGGTCCCCACCATGCTACTACCCTATGAAGGACTTCACCCTTTAACAGTAAGTACTGACAAACTAGTTTTGTGTTAATCAGAAAATAATGTTCAAAATAACAACAAATACAAACATAAATTACCTTTAAAATATGTACATATGTTGAAATAAAATATATTTACCATGGTGAATAATGCCATTCTCTAATAAAGCTTGGCCAAGATGAACACCTTCTTCAGATTTGTGTATTTCTCCAGTTTCCAGTAACCAGGACACAAACTCACTAGATTAAAAAACAAAACAAAACCACACACATACAAAACAATTCCAATATTGTTAAGGCTTTAACTCAAGAGAGCAATACTGTATAATATTCCCCACACGATTAATTTAGCAGACTGCAATGAGCAGTATTAATACAGACATAACACTCTTCAAAATATTCTGCATAACAGAATTATTTCCACCTTATTCTCATTTTCCACTCGTATTTATTATACTCAGAGCTGGTAGTCACTCCTATTAAGGTTGAGGGATACTTCCCATTATAAGACCCTTATAATTACTTTCAGTTACTTATAACTTTGCCAAACTTTAACTGTCAGGCTGAAATTTTCCATGCTGGGTGTCTGCCACAGGATAAATTTTTTCTGGAAAATTTCTGCCAGAACAGTTCAGCTACTTCTGACAACAAGATTAGAGGAAAATATGTTGTCTTGCTCATGGTGTTTTTTTTTTTTCTGAGACCCTTTAAATGCCTCTCTTCTTTAGAGCAGGGACTTGAAATTTGGCAGAGGGCAGATGTCCTTTGTGTGATGGATGTGTTTTTTGACATCTCTGGGAAAATCCACCCAAATTTGGCCAAGTTACAAGTATATAAATATCTCGGTTTGTATATGCCCAGTAGAGACTTGCTCAGTGACAATGGATAGGTTATTATGCTCTGTCATGCTCCAGCTTCGGATCCAGGTGTCAGAGTAGGGCTTTCTCTGTAACTGCAGCTTTGGGCCTTGTAGGCCATGGTGGGCCTGGGGCATCAGAATTGAGAGACTGAAGATTCTCTCTCCTGTGTTCTCAGTGACCATCCTGCTGAGCCCTGGCAGTGTGGATGAGGAAATTTCCTAATTCAAATGCAAAGGGGACAAGATAGATTGGGATAAAAGAGTCTGGGAGTGGGAGTGGGACACTGGAGGCTGGTGGGGAGATGTTGGGACTGGCTGGACAAGGAAATGGGACTCAGAACCAGTAGAGCAGGGGAAAGGAGGTGATGGGAGGGAAACATTCATAGGAAAGCAGATGAGAGAGCCCAGGAGCTACTGTGGACCAGAAATGTGGGAAGGGGAAGAGTAGGCAACTGGAGATCACGGGGGAGGGGAGAGACAGATCAGTTAAGGAGCCAGGTGCGGGAGGAGACAAGGAATCAGGGCTGGGAACAGATAAGCAAGGAGACTAGGACTGGGATGAGAAAACTGAGGAGTGGATACTGGACTGGCTACGTAAAAAGAATAGGACTAGGATGAGAGTCCAGGGTGGAGAAGAGACAGGACTGGGATGGATACAGGCCAAAAGAGTCTGTGCCCACAAGAGCACATTCCCCTGCAGAACCTGGAATGGAACCCAAGACTGTTGAGTCTCATCATTCCTTTGCTGTCAGCAAATATCTGTGAAATTCACTGGCAAAGTATATGTCTTATCTTTCTCTAGTTATCTAGAGGGTGTCAACTTACTATCATTATCAGTCACTCCATTAGGTCAAGTGGCAGAAGTCTGTGTGGTAGACTTAACGTTTCCAACCCTGCTGATATTGCATGTGGGTGTCAATGTGATGCCACATGATGGAATACATGTTTTATTAGTAACCTAGGAAATTACACATTAAATACTACATTAAATACTACATTAAAAGAATATTATTGATATTGCAAAGTCAAACACACAAAACTTAGGAGTGCCAGAATTAAGGTTGCCCTTGTAACCTTAATTCACCACCCTTTTGTGTCTGGATTATAATACAGGCTTTTAATACATGATCACATACTATTTCTAACACAGGACCCCTAACTTATTCAGTTCACAGCATGGTCTGCTCTGGGGATGAATCAGGGCTGTGTGTGTGAAGGAGTCTCTGGTCTGTAGGATTGTCGTAATAATTGGGTCTAATTGTGAGCTCAACTGTGAAAAGTGAAGGTAAGTTTATAAAAGGTCACAATAACCTATAACAACAAATGTTAAAGGGGAAAGAGTATGAAAAGTGAGACAGAAAGACTGAATTAGTCCAGAATAAAAATCTCTATAACTTGAGGACTGTGTAAAGATTATGCTTGGTAAAAGAGAAAACGTGGAACAAGAAATCAATGAACCAAAATTAGTGTGTCAGAACTAAGGCCTAATTGGTGAATGTAATAACATGGTGATTGGCTATTCCACCCCTTACTCCCTTTTTGGGTCCCTAAAGAAAGAGACTTTGGAGAAAATATGGGTACTGGAGCAAGCTTCATCATCAAGGCTGCTAGCCCACATTCTCCTGGGACCCCGGGGGCCTCCATCATTCTGATCCTGAGGGATGTCCAAACCAGACTGGGTGAGAGGGACACAGATGACACTGCCATATTCACCAGCTCTAGCTGAATCCCAAACACCGCCTGGGATGCGAGACTTTGTTTGCTACCTGCATGTCCTTTTGCTTCCCTATCTTATTTCTTCTCTTTCCTTTCTCTCTAATAAGCGTCTAGCTTACCCAGCCAAGACTCTATATTTTGCAACACTGCTGTAAGCCTTTGACTTGAAAGTTGCAGCTAAAAGCAATGCCCTAAACACCCCAATGCAGGTACAAGTTTGCCATGTCTCCAAGAAGCTGATAATACTGCATGTTGGGCCTGTGCTTTTCCAGCACTGAAGCTGCAAGTGAAAGTCAACATCAGAGACAGAAGTGGCATTTTCTATCTTTGCTATTCTTTTCTTTCCTTTTGTGTGTGTGTGTATTTGCCTCGTTTTGTCTTCCGGGAAATGGGATCGGATTTTAACAAGAGCAACAGTAGCAGCTTCAGCCCATCTCAACTGAATTCTTCCCCCCGCCCCCCGCCCACCAAAGGACAGTTATTAACACTTTTAATACCATCTAAGAGACTGTTAAACGAGGAGTTCTTTTTCTTCTAAAGACTCTCTCAAGCTAGGACAGTTATTAACACTTTTAATACCATCTAAGAGACTGTTAAACGAGGGGTTCTTTTTCTTCTAAAGACTCTCTCAAGCTAGAGAGAAAGGGAATAAGGGATGTTGTTAGAATGAAAGCCTTACTTAATACTTCAGATTTCAAATGCTTTAAATGTTTTTCCTTCTCTTCTGTATCTTTAATAAAAGGTTAAAAAGGATTTTTAATGGTGTGTTTGCCAGGGTGCTAAGCAGGCTGAGCTCTCTGTATACCAAATTGCAAACCCTGTTTTTTCACTGTTTAATGTTGGACAGAGACAGGGTTATATTAGCTCTTTTAACTCTTTGGATCCACATACTCCATTTCAATTAATACAAGTGGACCCCTGCCCCATATGTGCAAGAAACTGGAAAGTGTGTTGTGAATGAGGCAGGGATTGCAGGAAGAGAAAGAATGGTTTCATGGTTTAGACAGTTAGATGCAGCTCTGGAGAACTGGATTCTATCCCTGTCTCTGCCACAGACTTCTAGTATGATGCTAGCAAATTCACTTAACCCAAACTTTTCATAGGTGGTCACTAGTTGTATGTTCCTCATTTTCTGCGGGCCCAACTTGAGACCTCAGGTTCTGAGCTGCAAAAGTGCCGAGTCCTCACAAGTTTATGGGAGTTGTGCTTTGAACATAAAATGCTATATAATGCCAAGTATTCTGAAAACTCAGGTCTCAGTTGTCTTAAATTGGGCAACCAGACTTAATAGAAACTTTTGACCTTAATCATCTCTCTATACCTCAGTTCTCCATCTCTAGAATGGGGATAGTAACACCTCCTCACCTTACACAGGTGTTGTGAAAATAAATTAGTTCATGTTTGCAAAGTACAGAGATACTATTGTGATGATCATAAAAAAGCACAAGAGAAAATTCATAATTCTGTCTTCAGAGCAGGGTTTGAATAGTGTGCAGTAAATAAGGCCTGGAACCACACACTGAAGAACAAGGAAAAAATAAAATATTGTTTAATGGCTCATTAAATGAGCACTGTCCATCCTGTGCAATGATTGAGGCAAGAGTTTTGGGGATAAAATACATAATGTACGTAATCATGTCATAACAGATTGTATTATAATGCTTACGCACAAGGGAAGAGTTAATTAAGATTGCCTGGGAAACTAATTCAGCATTTCCTAACTTTTCAGGGTAACTTGGCTTTACTGGTGGAGGAATGCAAATATCATCAAAATGTTTTACAATGCGGTATTTCTAAAATAGATTTCCTGTAACCTAAAATATGGTGTAATGTAGTATAAAAAGTTCATCAGCACTTGTTTGGGATCATGTACACAGCTCACGTATGTTGTCGCCACTTATGATTAAAGCTACCATCTAAATCTTATCAATAGAAACTTTCTATCAGACCATAATGTTCTCTCTCTCCCTCTTTCTGTATATATAGTGTGGAGGTGTTGATACTGCTCTGTACTTCAGACTGAACTGCAATTTGCACTTAATGCAAGACTAAAATCCCTGTTTCACACACTAATAATTGAATCTAATCTCCACATTTAGCATATAACTGCACAAGTTATAGTTCTAAAATATTATTCCTTGTTGAAGCCTAAACCCTGTCACATACTGGTCTACTCTACCACTTTAGTAAATCATGTACTTTTAAAAAATGTTTTCCTCCTATTTTTAATTTACTATGAAACTAACTTTGATGTCCTTCACCACTGACTGTTTTTCATCGTGCAACAAATAAAAACGGGCATGAGCTATTAACATCAGCCTGTTGGTAGCTCGTAAAATTCAGACAGCTAATTGCTATACTAAATTGGAAATTAAACCAGAGTTACCTTAGGTGTGTTTCTTTATAACAGTAAGTAACAGCATTAATAAGTACAAATATTTTAGATACATTACTGCAACAATAGTGCATATTTAATGGTTTTTCAAAACAGACACATGATACTCTCAATCATAGCAAGTAATATAGTGATATTTATTTGATAGAGAATTTCAATAAGTATAAACAATTTTCCTGGCGCTAAATATAGGGCCCTAAGCAATCTTAGACTGTGCATCCAAAATTAGAGGCCAGTTTTGAATATTATGGACCAAGTGATTTACATCAAAGAGCATCTTGTTCTTATTCCATGCCAACTACATTATGAATCAGGAGGGATGGAGTGAAATGCTAGCCTCATTGACGTCAATTGGAGTTTTGCCACTGATTTCAACTGGAGCCAGGATTTCACCCATGGGCTTTAATTTTGGTTATTGCACTCACTAGCTGAGTGACTTTGGCACAGTCATTTAACATCTCCAAGCTTTCATTTTGTCTTCTGTAAAATAGGGGCAATGTTAAATGCTTACCTCACTAAGTACTTGTGTGGAAACACTAACTGATGTCTGTAAATGTCTCATAAGTGCTAATCTTTCTTAGGGTTAGTGAAGGACAAAGGTTGGAACAGAACTTTGCATCATGGGCTCATTTTTAGAGTAACCACAACTTCCTCCTTCTCTGGAGTTCACATGTCATATGCCATTCTCAAGAGGCTTACCTCAAACAGGAGTGGACTTTCTAAAGTCCTTAAAACCAACATGCAGGGCTGCTAATAAACCAAATTTAATAACTCCTGACTTTCCTTCCAAACGAACAAAAAATTCTTGAAAGGCATAAGACTGACAGCTAAAACTATTTTGAGGTTCTGAGGCCAAGCCATTCTGAAGTTATAATAAATCAAATAAGTTAGGAAAATGTTCCAAGTTCAAAAAGTGAAACCACTTCATCTGATGTACACTTATACCTCCAATGTGCCTTTGCCAATTTACATCTATCTTCCAGAAAAGTTCTACCTTGGAATAAAATTGTACCTGTGAAATTTCAGGCAGATTGATTTAAATTTTGGTTAATTTAGGGAATGGAAGAAAATTGGGCCTATAATAGGAAGCTTCTTTCAACCTTAATTATAGATAATACTATAGAAGATTTAAAACATGTTTCTAGCTGCTTAAAATCCAAATGATAAAAATGCATACCGTACCTTCCCAGAAAACATTTGGGGAAAGTAGTTAGTTTTCTTTTCCTGTCTTTTATTAGGTTTCCTTGTTTGCACATCATTTTGTAGAGTTTCTCTCCCTGCTCAGAGATCATCACCCAAGTATCTTGTTCCATACCCAATTTTAAACCTGCCAAAAAAATCCAAAATGCTTTTGTATTTATAAAACATTTCGCTATCACCATTATCTTTCAAATTTTAGATATAAGTAACAAGCATAAAAAATAAATATTTAAGTGTATAAAAGCAGAGTCATAACTGGACACATGAAATTATCTTTATGAGTACTTAGATACTACTATTAAGATGAACAATTAATCCCCTTAGAACTAAACAATAAAATATTCCAAAAATATCTGAGAATATATTAGAATGTTATTTATACATTTATAAATTTATCTTTTTAAAGTTCTATACAAAGACTAATCCTCACACATACCCTTCACTGTAGAAAGGCAAGTTTAGTTCACCCTATTCTACAAATGGAAATAGCGTTTGAATTTTTATTTACTTCACAGTTTTTACAAAAAAAATTACATGCTTTTCAGTTTGTTAATTTTTTCCTCATTTTTTGTGTTTTTATTATGGGCCCATTATTACTTCTTTGGAGTAAAAGATAGCCTTATTGTTGTTCAGAACATATATTCCTTGAACTGTATGACGTATTGACCACGCATGAAGCCCCCAGAAAGTATTGGAAATCATCACAGCTAACTTGCTTTCCCTATAAACAGTTCTGAACTCTGCAAAAATTGTACAATGTGGAATTTTTGATTTGTATTTTATAGAAACATTCCCAATTTATCTGGGTTTTTTTCAGATTTTATCAGTTTTAAAAACTGGAAATCTTCTGTATGAGTAGTAGGTTATTTAATTTTTTTAATCTGCAAATATAAACAAAACAAAGATAATAGTGGCATTAGTTGGAAAAAAGCTGATAAAATATAGCATTTAACATTGATACAGAAATGTTTCTCACTAAACATTAACCTGATACTGATAATCTAGACAAATGGAATAACCAATACAAGTATGCTCACTCCTGAGGAAAAACAACTTAACCAGTATACTGCTCTTAGAATATATGGGTCAAATGGCATCCTGATGCATTACACTCGTATCAGTTGCCTTTATTTTTTAAAATAAAGGAGTAAATGCACAACATCATAAATCTTGTTTGAGAATATGCTCCTACTAAATTAATACAGACAGCTTGAATGTATCTTACTGCATTCCCTAGGTGTTTGCATAAAAGCCAACAAACTCTATTAAAATCCTTTTTATAAAAAATTTCCTGATACGGTTGGAGCTCCCATTACACCAGAAACATGGTGATATAAAATGGTCCTGGTCCACAGCTCAAGTTAGAAGATTAATAGCTACAATAAACCCAATACTTCAGCTATAGCATTCTTTTCCATCTTGCTCAGTAGTATTTACCTTGATTTAGCAGATTTAGGCAGAATTAGGAACCAATATAAGTTGAATTTCTCTGAATATCTTTCACATAGCTGGTTTTGATTTAGCATTTCAGCTTATTTATTTGGGAAAGATTGCCATAGCAAAAAAAAGGTGTCCTTTTTGTTTAGATAAGGAGTTGAAAGGGACCCACCTCCCAGGAGATCAACATTCTCTGTGCTCAGTTTCTTTTGGTCCAAGTCTTTTTCTTATAATCATTATCTGTACTATAAGAGTTTCTCCACTGGTCAGTTTCATGTTGGATTTCCTGGTTGTGTGTCAGTTAGTTCCTTCCACAAAGGAAAGCATCTGCTCATAACCTCCTTATCTGGGCAAAATTTCTAAGGAAGTCAATGAGAACTTTGCCTAAGTAAGGCATTTAGGAAGCAAGCCTTATTCTAAATTGATCTGTTAGACAACACACTGATAGACTGGAGTTATAGCAGTTAAATAGCACAACTTTTGATGGAAAGATAAAGCAACCAGGTCTCTTTCATTATTGGAATTAGAATTGTAACAAGTTGCTTAACTGTAAAACAGCTTGAAAAAGTTTAGCTACAGTCCATAATGTTTACATCCTATAGTTGCTAGAGGGACTATGGAAAAGCATATACTACAATTTTTCAAATTATGACTATTATGACCTTAATTAAATGAACTGGGTCTCTCCCCTTTTCGATTTTTAGAAAGTGGGCCAAACTCTATTCTCAGTTTTGTGCGTGCAAACTGAATTGCACACATATAAAACAGAAAAAATTGGTTTCATGTCTCATTAAGTAAACATAGAATTAAAGCATCTTTTTATTCATGGTGAATGGGAAATTGTTTACAGTTACTTTTAGAGTATTTGAATTCTGTAAAGATGTTTGTTTGGTTCATGAGTCATCTGGCATCCTACTTGTAATTAAGTTGATGCATCCTGCCTCATAAGAGGTGTTTATACAGATGTTTTGGAAATTGTCTGGGTGGGAGGAGATAGAGCAAGTTTATGAGTTGTCAGAAGACGAGCATTTAAGGAACTGTTTGTTAGATTCTGTGCTGGGACCCAATATGACCGTTGCCCCGTCTCTCTTTATCTCTTCCTCTGCCATTCCATCCCCTTCCCCTTTCTCTTTCTATTTACTTCCTCCTTATATCGTAGTTATATGTTCAGGGGCAAAAGTATTGCTATTAACCATTAGTTGAGAGAAACTGCAGACATGACAATATGGGCCTATATTATAAAGTTCCATTCTGAAATCCAAAGTTCTGGAGTGTTCAAATCTTGCGTTTTGATTTGGCACAGTGAAGCCTGCATGGGGATCTGATCATCATCAGGCACATCTCTACTGGAAGAAACTCAATAGCAAAATTCAATAGCACCAAAATGGGTAATAAAAACTGACAGCATGTTAACATGAAACACTTTTCAAATGGCCTCACTTTTCATGAGTGAACTATAGCTGTCAGTCAGGAGGCAGAGCAAATCAAGTTGAATAGTACCCAGGTTGTCTGACCTAATTGGCTGAAACCTCTCTGACCAAGTTGTATGAAAGGCCCTAAACCAAAAACATATAGACTTCTTTCTTGTTTTATGCACCTGCGTTTCCCCTTTGTTTCCACACTCACCCTTTCAAATGTTGAGTCCTTTGAGGTTTAAGCCCTTTCACCATTATTTATTATTAGTACTTCTACATATTTATTATCAGTACTTCTATATATTAGTGCCTAGATTCTCCAGTGGAGATTGGGGTGCTTGGTGCTATATAAACCTATGGTAAGAGACAGTCCCTGCCCTGAAGATCTTACAACCCATATAAAAAAGGCAGATAAAGGATGGGAGAAAGAACGTATTATCATCATCATTATGGAGAACTGAGGCACAGAGTGATTAAGTGACTAGCTCAAGGTCACAGAGAAAATCTGTGACAGAGACATGAAATGAAACCAGATCTCTTGAGCCCTAGACCAGTGCCCCAACCACAAGGTCATGCTTCCTTTCATCATCAAGACTCCATATCTTGTTACTTGCTATGATATGTTTGCTGGAAGCTGAAGTTAGTGCTATGTAAATTGGTGCTGTGTTGTCTCTTATTGGCTTAGTTTCTTACTCTGCACCATGTTCACCATGAGTACCTGGGATTATGGCCACTTTTGAAATCAGGTTGACATTTTGTCTAAGGTTCTTCTACCCACATTTTGCTTTTTAGGAATGATTTTGCCTAAGGTGTGGATTTTCACCTTCCTCCATTTGGGGTGTGATATGGATATAGGGGTGATGTCATACTTCATACTTTTATTTCTGGTGTAACTTTTCGTGGAGAGGGGAAATGTACATTTCCTGGTTTTATGCTTCAGAAGATAGCCTTTGCCGCAAATCAGGATCATGAAGAACTGATGTATCAAATTACACTGCCTTCCCAGTGACAATGGTGGGCCACTAAGTGAGGCTAGCTCACATTTATTAGCATTTCAGGGTTATGAGCTAGTTGTCATTTGCATTACCTGGAGGGTGGCTCATCTGCACGAAGTCTCAATACAGCCAGCTGGCTCATTTCAAAAGCATAGGTAGCTCGTCCCAGGATAGCACCAGTAAATACACATACATTAGCAGACATTATGGGGCAGATCCTTAGATGGTGTAAATTGTCATAGCTCCATTGGCCTCAATGGCACTAGCTGAAGATCTGCCCCAGGAACTGTCAAGCTTCAGACCAAGGCAGCTGTCAGATTCCCATAATTCACAGGTCCCCAAACAGTGGGGCATGCCCCTTACAGGGAGAGGAGACACATGTTGGGGGAGTGCGGCTGGGGCCTAGGTCAGCCCCCACAGGGAACGGGGAGGGAGCATCACCCAGCTCCACTCCCAGCCCTGGCTGCCGGCCCTGGCTGCCAGCCCTGTGCCCGAAGCTCCGTGCCCCGGTTGCTGGCCCCACGTCTGGGGCCCAGCAGAGGCTCTGCTCCTGGCCGCATCCCCATCTGTGGCCCCAACCTTGCCTCCCTTACCGCTGTCCGCAGCCCCCACTCCAGGAACCACAGTCCCACTCCCAGCCCCGCCTCAGGGGAGAGGGGTTGCAGACCAAGCTAAGGGTGGGCGCAAGGTAAAAAGTTTGGGGACCACTGCCATAATAGCATGAGCTACCAGTACACATGGCTGGAGTCACATTCAGCAATGATGTCCTTCCTGGTTGAAATTTGGTTTATGTGTTTCAAGTAGGTATTACACCAGTGCTTCACAGACAATTTGACCCAACATCATGAGTCTGCCCTGTCTAGAGATTGCCACTTGGCTGTACTTTTAATGAAAACACAAATGTAACATGGTCTGCCAGAAATGAAATGCAATGTAAAGTTTATTCACCTACCTTTTCTTCTCTCTCTCTCTTTTAGAATAGCTTCCAGCCATTCTTGCTTCTCTTCAGGAGTTTTTGCCATGCATACAAACCATTTGTTCTTTGCTGTGTTGTGGATTTTCCAGCCATTAACAACAATGTGGCCACTGCTATGATAGTCAGCTGGAAATAGATAATGGAGAGAAATCTCTCAGAGTAGCATGAAATGAATTAAAATATGACTGTTTTTTATTAGATTCCCCACCATAATTCCTCAGCTCTTCCTGTAACAAACAGAAGAACAAGGAATTTAAAGTACTGTATCTCTAACTTTGACAATCGAAATCCACACAGATTGTAAGCTATGTTGTATTTCCATATACTGTATTCCCTGCCAAAGAAGCCTTCAGTGAATTTAGTGTTTTTCAGTAGTGTTAGATTGACAGCACTGGAGCCTGAATTTCTCTATGTAACCACAGATGATCCATTATTTGTAGCTTTCCCACACCACACGACCAGTGTGCCTGTGCCTCAGCTTTGACCTGGAGCGACCAAGGAAACTAAGCTCAGAGAAGGTAGTTCAAGTCTCCATTTCAAAGCAGACCTTGGTTCCAGCTAACAAGGAGTTATCTTAACTGGGCTTTAGCTGAATAAAGTAGAAGATATCATAAGAATTATTGGTTAACTTTAGTACAAATAGAAAGGAACAAAATAATAAAATGGGTTTGGTTTCCAGACCAGATTTGATTACCTATAACTAAGGTTGCAGGTTTGTCACAGAGGTCATGGAAAGTCACAGATTCTGTGACTTTCCATGACCTCCGTGACTTCTGCAGCAGCCAGTGCACCTGGCTCAAGGGCACCTCAGGCAGCCCCTGCACCAGTCGCATCGGACCCTGCTAGGGCACTTTCAGGCCCTCCCCCACCCACCCACCCACCCACCCCCAGCAGCAGCAGCAGAGTTTGGTTGTGGGAGGGGGGAGGGGCACAGGGCAGGGTGAGGTGGGCTCTGGGTGGCACTTACTTGGGGGGCTCCCTGGAAGCAGCCACATCCCCTGCTCAGCTGCTAGGCGGAGGCGTGACCAGGCAGCTCTTCATGCTGCCTCCACCGAGGGCACTGGCTTCGCAGCTCCCATTGGCTGGGAACTGTGGCCAATGGGAGCTGCAGGGGCAGTGCCCAGAGGTGGAGGCGGCCACGCCTCTGCCTAGCAGCTCAGCGAGGTGGATGTTGCTGCTTCCAGGGAGCCCCGCATGTAAGTGCTGCCCAGAGCCCACCTCACCCTGTCCTGCGCCCCAACCCCGTACCCCCTCCCACACCCAAACTCTGCTGCTGCTAGGGTCCGAGGCACGGAGCCAGGTAGGGAGCCTGCTGTCCCCGCCACACACACCCCAGCACCAGTGGGGGTTCCAGGCCGTGTGCCAATGCCCGCCCACAGCCCCAACCCTCAGGTCACCCTCCCTCACCCTACCCCCACCCCCGCAAGTTTTAGTCAGGGGTATATAGTAAAAGTCATGGACAAGTCACGGGCATTAATTTTTGTTTACTGCCTGTTACCTGTCCATGACTTTTACTAAAATATCCGTAACTAAAACGTAGCCTTACCTATAACCCATTGTTCCAAATACAGAAATGTCAGCATTAGCACATACAGTATAGTATGTTTTTGTTTTCAAATATCTTGAATTTTCAAATCTATTAACTTTACCATATTCTATCTTATGAACAAGCTTTATACATTTTGTTATTCATTAATGTTACTTCCTTTTTAGTTACATGTCTTTAAATTTTTGATGTTAGCACTTTCGTCTATGACTCTTATCTGGAAATCTGCTAAACAAGGAATCTTTCACACCAAAAGTAGTGTCCTTGTCTACAATGATCATCCTTCTACCGAATTATCTGCTTTTCCTTTGGGCAGAAATATCTGCAAAACCCAAGTGACAATAAAAATCATTTTATGAAAAATATAAATTAAAACTTGAATTAACTACCACTGTGCAATAAAAAAAGATTAAGGTCAACAGTCTCTCATCACTAACTTTCTTTAAGAGGCAGGAAAATCCAAAGGCCAGCCAGAAACCATCCTAATAACTTCAGAGCTTATACTTTGCAAATCCTTTTTCATAATTCAGCCCAGTTTTGTATAATGAGATGGGATTTTCCAAAACTGAAAGCTTTGCTGAAATGCTTGCTGAGTTTTATCATAAATCTCAGCAGACATGCTGGTATCCTTTCAATAACTCTGCATTTTAATAAGATGGAATGCAGCCAAGTATTGTATACACAGGCTGGGAAACATCAGTAACTGTCAGAATTTATTGTTCAGAGAATCAGGAAACTGATGTCTAAATATTCAGCTGAAGACTCGTTCTGGTGCTCAAAAGTATGTATGAGAGAGTATAAGTGTGTGAGAAGGAGAAATTTACAATAATTTTTATAACATTATATTTATTATACTATTTACAAGTTTTTCTATGGCACTTATTACTGTAGTATCTGAACACCTAACAAACAAACAGTGATATATTTATCCTCACAGCAACTATGTTAGCAAGGGAAATACTGTTATCTCCACTTTAAAACATAGTGAATTGAAGCAGTTAAAGATAAAGGCCCAGATCCTCCAAGATATTTATGCACCTAACTTACATTGATTTCAGTGGGATTTAGGAGCCTAAATACGTTTGAGGATCTGGGCCTAAGTGCCTAGCCCAAAGTCACACAAGAAGTCCATTGCAGAGCTTGAAAAAGAATGCGGATCTTCAGACTTCCAGACCAGTTCCATAATCACAAGATAATACTTCCATATTTTATATGATGTTATTATAGTGGGAGCTGGCAGCAGCTCCTATATTTAGGTTGCCTAAAATTTTTATTACAGGAGATTGCTAAAACCTTTTTCTCAGAAGCTCTAACATCTCCATTGTTTTCAGCAGGTCTTTGAAATTTGGTGTGTGGAAAGCTCTTGGGTCCAAGGAGTGAGCTCGCACCGTCCCATGTATTGCCACTCAAGTTTTGATGAGTTATAAACTCTTTAAAAAAAACATTTCCCTTCTTTTGTGTTATTCTGTCACTTGCATGCCTCAGGAAAAGTCTGGCAGCATATCAAAATAATAACTCAACATGAACATTCTAAGGCTGGGACCATGTTGTTGCCAAAGCATCAGCACACACGGCACTGGGAAAGCCTGGGAGCTGCTACAGCAACTGTAGCATGAGAGGCAAGGTAGGAAAACCAGGCCAGGCCCCTTCCACAGCCATCCGCAGACTCAGCACTTGGTCCCAGGGATCCATCTGTTCCTCTCTGGGAACCACATGAGGTGGGAACTCTCCTATCTCAGAGGAGAGGAAAGAAAGAGAGCCTGACTTAACCAGGCTTCCTCTGATTGGCCCACAGACCCAGCACATGGCACCAGCAGCCCATCCCCTTCATTGAGACAACAACCTTCTAATGCTAACATAGGTAGCCCTGCAACTCAAATGGTAGCAGTCGGGCAGTGCCAAAGTTCTGGGGTTCAAACCCTGTTGATTATGAACAACAGGGGACGTGTTGCAGTTGCACATAATAGCATTTGTTTTTCTTCTTTTTCCCTTATTTTTTTTAAAAAACTAGGAAATTCTATAAAAATATTTTAAATTAAGGTATGTAGGTTTCAAAATCATCAAAAAGCACACAAAAACTAGTAAATGACAGATACAGAGTTACTCATGCAATGTTAATTCAGCTCTTCGTGCACATGAATTATGGGACAGTTTTTAGTTACATGATCATAATACTGTTTTTTTCCAGTCTCATTCAGTGCACGGAATGGATGCACAAGGGGAGAGAATTATGATTGTGCAGCAATAGCAAATCTGGCATTTCCTAACTTTTGAGTGCTTGACTTTACAATCTAAATAATGATTTTTTTAACATAGTTTGTTTTGTATATAATTATAACTATACTTTTCTATATAACAATTATATATAACTGAATTTTTTTTAAAGAAACAGACAACACAAACATTACCATGAAAATAATGTCTTTTCTGTTCTAATAGATACAATAAGAAAAACAACACTATGCCTCCTGATGCTTGAAACAAAATGAATAGCTTCCACAAATTGTAATGCTTAGCCAAGGCCTGGCTTCATCAAAGGAAAATAGCTTTTAGGAAACGCATTGTTAATTTCACAAGGCACATCATTTGCATTATAATATGTCATACACATAAACCCCTCTTTTCCCAACCCTTTGCTTCTGCTAACCAACGAGGGATAGAACAGCACTTTTCTATGTCTGTCAATCAACATATTCCCCTAACAACTCTCTCAATTGCTCACTCCTGCAGAACCTTTGAGTACAACAATGGAGTCAATAAAGGTATATCAGTTTATACCCGCTGAGAATCTGACCCAGTGATTTAAAGAAAAAAAATGTTGTCCATTAAAGGCTTGCACACCAAAAAATTGCACATCAGAAGGTTTGGAAACACCACTCAGCCTCCATTAGACTTTACTGTTATTAATATTTATAAAAAGAGCAGTACATTTTTGTGACGCTTTACAGAAATTCAAAGGCAAGAGTCTTGCGCCACATAGCTCACAATCTAAATTAAATTAAACACTGGACAAAATGATGGCAACGGACAATTAAGGGGAAGAAAACCATATAATTCCAAATAAGAATATGCAAAACAAACGTGAATGAAGATTGAAATAATAGATCAGTACATTTAGCAATAAGACAGGGCAAAACAAAAGAAGCCGATAGCACTAGGTTAGACATCAGCTGTAGAAAGCATAATGAATTAAGTGGCTTATACAAGAGGCATTTGAATGCACCCACTGGACACAGAGAAAGGGAGATCACACACATGGGGGCAGTGTGAAAAAAGGCATGATGATGCAAGTGGGAGAGAGAGAGACAAAAGGAGCAGCAAGCTAAGAGGCAATGGTGCAGCATCAGTTGTAGGGAGGGGCTGTACATAGAGAAAAGGTGTTGGCAAGGGGACAACTGTACAGGACCTGAAAATGGAGCTGAAGCATTTTAACATCATACAGAGAATCACTGAAGCAACATGAGGAGGGGTGACATGGCAAAAGCAGCAGAAAGAAAGAGTATTTCAGCATTCTGTACAGGTTGATGCGGGTAGGGGGAGAGTCAAGGATGTAGGAAGCGAGGAGGTTACAGTAATCCAGGTAAGAGAACCGAAACATGAATTTAGGCCTTAGCAGCAGTGAAAAGGGGAAGCACTGGATTTTAGTAATGTTTCAGAAGGGGAAGGGACAAGATTAAATAATAATCAGGATATGAGGACAGAAAGAAAGGAAAGAGTGAAAGATAACCCCCAAGGCTTTTAAGTGACTGAGGGGATAATAGCATTTTTTGGGATGGGGGAGGGGAATGAGAGAGAGGGAAACAATATAGGAGTAAAGATGAAATGTTGATAGGCTGGAAGAAGCAGTAGGATATTTAGGACAAGACAATGAAAGGTGAGGAAGGATGTGAGCCTGAACAGAGTGGAAGAGATTAGGAATTGAGAAGTGTGATGGGGCACGTCAGATCATGGAGATCATGGGAGCAAATGAAGTCACCCAGGCATTAGATGTCAGGTGAAGAAAATGAAAGGATTGTAGGCAAAACTATAGGAAACACAAGAGAGAAACAGGAGGAGAAGGAACAAGAGGATTCACTAAAGACTACATTGAAGGAGTGGTCAGCAAGGTCGGAGGAGAGCCAAGAAAAGATGAGTCACAAAAACCAAGGATGAAAGGGTCCCAAGTAGAAGTTGGGGGTTAACAGGCCAAAGATTGTAGAAATACCAAGAATAATGGGCAAGGAGATATCACCCTTAGACTGGATGAGGAAGAGGTCATTAGTGTCTGCTGTGAAGTAAGTTCCAGTGGCACAAAAAGGGTGGAAGCCGACTGACAAAGAAAATGGAGGAGCACTGGGACTAAACAGCATGCTCAAACAGCTTGGAGATGAAGAGAAGGGGAAAGGAACAATCGTTAGAGAAGGAAGCAGGACTGAAAACCCTCCCTCTGACTTGCTATGAAGATACTTATCATACTGTAATCTTGAAAAACATGAAAACCAACCAACTACCAACTCCCTCCCTCCTTCATCTACCTGATTTCTCCTTGGCTCCACCCACCACCTGCTTTTTCCAGCCCCTCAGAGTGGTCATCATCCGCATCCCCTCCACCACCAATCTCTATTAGTTTTTCTTAAAGAAAATCAACTTCCTAAGTGAAATTCTGTATTAATAGAGCTGGTCAGAAAATGCCAATTTTTTTTTGCAGTAAATTTAGATATATGCTCACCTGGCTAGCAGAGGTTCATCTCTGATGGGGCAGAGAGCAGTGGAGACATGCTGGCAATGATGAGACGTTAACTGGGAGCAGCTAGGACAGTTCTCCACAAGCAGAGCTGGGCAAGAAATGGCTTTCCTGTCCCACAAGACTTTTTTGAGATTTTAAGTTTCCCATCCCCGCATTGGACAAAAATTCAAAATACCAAAATTTTGTGCAAAGTTATTGTCCAGAAAAAAATGAATTGGGTCAAAATGTTTTCATAATTTTTAAATATTTCATTTTTTTACCTTTTATACATTTTAACATGTTTTAGTATAGTTTACCAAAAATTTCTAAAGAAGAAGTCATTTCAAATCAGAAAATGAAACCTTTCATTTAAAAAATGTTGAAAACAGATTTCAATCATTTCCAAACCTTTTTCCCAAAATTTTTTGAATAAGGAGATTTGTTCAAATGTTTTTGGTGGACAGTTTCAATTTCAGCAAATAAACATTTTCTAATGAAAAAACATTTAGTTGGATAATTCTCAGTCCACTCCATCCAGAGTTCCCTCTCCTTCCTCCTACCCCTCTCACTAGTAAGCCTTCCTCCCAGGGGAAGAAGGGGCTGCTTCTTTCCCTTCCCAATTTACCCTCTCCCCCTTCTATGTGCTGCAGCGTGTGAGGCAGAAATCCCGAACTGAAAAAATAAACCTCCAAAGTATTTCATTTTTTTTAAAATGAAAGCCAAAAACATGTCATGTGTTGGTAAAAATGTTTGGCTTCCAAAAACCTGGAAAATTTTAACTGAAACCCAAACATTTATACAAAATGTTTTCAGTTTTCACTTTCCAGGGTGTGTGTAGGTGAGTGTCTTTAAACAAAAAACAAGAAAATTATGACCAGCTCTATGCATTAAAATTGTAAAGGAATAAAATATCTTTTTCCCTTTTCCTCTTTTTAAACTTATTGTGTTGCAAGTATAGCATTTAAAAGCAAATAAGATAATGTTCTAAAAGACACAACTTTCAAAACTGTTTTTACTACCACATTATAGGAACAGGAATCTCTCATGTAAGCGTGCTGCATGTTATAAAGTGAAATTTAAAGCACCATTTCAGTCAAGACAATAAACATCACTTTAGCATTTCATCATGACTCTGCCACCAGTTTAAATCAGTCAACTGTAACTGATAGACTAGGGGCTTGTCTTCACTACCAGGGTAAGTCGACCTAAGTAACACTACTCCAGCTACATGAATAACATATATGAATGCTACATGAATGCTCTCTATAAATATATCAGAGGGATAAATACTGGAGAGGGAGAGGAATTATTTAAGCTCAGTACCAATGTGGACACAAGAACAAATGGATATAAACTGGCCACCAGGAAGTTTAGACTTGGAATTAGACGAAGGTTTCTAACCATCAGAGGAGTGAAGTTTTGGAATAGCCTTCCAAGGGAAGCAGTGGGGGCAAAAGATCTATCTGGCTTTAAGATTAAACTCGATAAGTTTATGGAGGAGATGTTATGATGGGATAACATGGTTTTGGTAATTAAATATTCATGGTAAATAGGCCTAATGGTCTGTGATGGGATGTTAGATGGGGTGGGATCTGAGTTACCCAGGAAAGAATTTTCTGTAGTATCTGGCTGGTGAATCTTGCCCATATGTTCAGGGTTTAGCTGATCGCCATATTTGGGGTTGGGAAGGAATTTTCCTCCAGGGCAGATTGGAAGAGGCCCTGGAGGTTTTTCGCCTTCCTCTGTAGCATGGGGCACGGGTCACTTGCTGGAGGAGTCTCTGCTCCTTGAGGTCTTTAAACCACGATTTGAGGACTTCAATAGCTCAGACATAGGTGAGAGGTTTCTCGCAGGAGTGGGTGGGTGAAATTCTGTGGCCTGTGTTGTGCAGGAGGTCAGACTAGATGATCATAATGGTCCCTTCTGACCTTAGTATCTATGAATCTATAAGAGCAGCCCTAGAACAGTAACTGCCCAGCTCATAATGTTTGAAATCAGTGATGTGTCACAGAAGCACAGTTTTATTGGGACTATCTGCTCCTATAAAGTGAGATCTTTATTATTTCCTTTAAATCTAATACTGCAAGGTGCTGAGCACTCTCCACTCCCTCAGGAATCTATGGCACTTGAGACTGCTTAACAATCCACAGGAGATGCTCAGCACATACAAGACGAGGTTCTTTATGTTATAACTGATCGCTTCAAATGTACTCACCTGTGCCATCATCTACGTTCTCCACTTCCATTACCTCTGTGTTTATTCTGCCTCGAAAAAGATACCGATGGCCATCAGTAGAGGCTTTGCTGTTTTTCAAACGTCTTGTAAGAGAAAAAGCATAAGAACATTGTCCAAACACCATACTATACATTGTTTCTGTACCATAACTACTATTATTTTTATGTATTTCAGTAGCATCTAATGGCTGCTATAAGAATCAAGGTCCAATTGTACCGGTGCTGTAGAAATCAGAATGGACCCTGTCACAAAGAACTTACATCTCTTATAGAGCTGCTATAAAATTATAGTTAACTCATAATACAGTTTAGCTCACAATAGTACAGTGAGGAAAGTGGAGAAAGTTCAGTTAGGATGATACCCCTTTCCCCCTCCATACACACACACAGCATTTTCATTCTAAACCTCTTTTATCAGTCACTTCTAGTTTGCTGATTAACTACCTTTTCGGCTGAAGCCTCTCATACTTCCAGGAGAGAATCATTCTGGAATGTTTGATAAACATTGATGCATCCACTATCGAGTTATCAGAACAAGAAGATTTTTGGAACTGTTATGAAATGTTCTGAGGCTCTTGGCTCTCAGATATCTCTAAGACCAATTTCTTTTCTAAACTTCCAATATGCCATGTAGGGAGCTCTGGGTGAAGAGTATGTTCCATTTTATTTCAAAAGTAAATGCCTTAAAGCACAGCATAGCTTATGACTGTGATAACCATGTGCTGAATATGCACAGTCAGTTATTTTCTTTAACTTCTTAAGCACTGATTGAGGTAGGATACTCCAAGTATATCCACCTGCATTAACTTGAATGATCCATTATGCTTACAGGGCAGTTTTCTTTCCCATATGCTTACTGAATAATCCTTATCTGAACAACAGTTTGGTTAGTACATTTTTATCAAACATAAAATAGGCATGTTGACCATGCAAATTTTTTCTTGCTTCAGTATTAAAAGGGAATGACACAAATACAAAAGGCCAGGGAACACAGCAGAGATGAGGCAGTATGAGCTATGAGTTCCAGTTAGTATACATATTGTTTTTATAGAAATTATAGCAATTAAAAAAAAAGCATTGACTTTAATGAGGCCCGGATTTCACCCTTCATTCTTTAATTTTGGTCACCTACATTTGTATAGGTGATATTTGATTTAGCAATGTTAGCCCCCCATTCAGAGAAGCACTTAAGCACATGCTTAACATTAAGCACAGTTCTGTTGCCTTCAATGAGAGTGAAGAACATATAAGCATGCGCTCAAGTAGCATCCTGAACAGAGATGCTTTCCAGAATCAAAGCCATAGTGATGAAATACATATATTGGCTAGTTACAAACATTCTAAACAGGCATCTATCTTTGGGGATGGGAAAGGAAATAAGGGGGAAGAAAGGAGAAGAAAGAACCTTAAGACTCTAGTGTCATAGATCAAATGCTTTCAGCTTCTACATGAAATGTAAGTATTTTATCCAAGATGGGCACCTTTTCCTCCAACAATAACTCATCTTAGCCATTCACCAGATGCCTGTTCCCCTCGCACAACAGACCGGAAACACATTTATGTGGCTGAGTAAAAGTTCTTAAAGGAACCTTAACTATGAATCCCGACTTCTTTGAAACTAAAATCTCAAGCCTCATATCACACTAACTAGGATTTAATTTGTTCTCATTGAATTATAATTTTCTCTATGTCTGATCACATGAAGGACTACAGGCAAGGCAGTGTTGCCTAGTGGCTATAGCCCTGGACTGGAATTTAGGAGACCTTGGTTCTATTCCTGGATCTGCCACTGGCATGCTGGGTGACCTTAGGCAAGTCATTTCCCCTCTCTGTGCCTCAGTTTCCGCAACTGTAAAATAGGGGAAATCATACTGACCTCCTTTGTAAAGTTCTTTGAGATCTAAGGACAAGAGCTCGATATTATTATTAGTTGTTATAGTGTAACAAAATATTTATAAGTTTGTGTACCTAATTTCCATTTCAACATTTATAAATCTTCATCTTATTAACAATCCCTGTCCTTTACCCAGATTTCCTGTTTTCCTCATCAGAGTTCTGCTCTCAAACCCCACTTGCTTCCTTTCTACTTTGCTTCATTCTTTTTAAAAGGCCATTGATAAGAGATATTTAATAGCATTTTTATATCCTATATAAACTATCTTGAAATTTTATTGGAGGGCAGAATGATAAACATTTTTAACCTAAACTATGTTTTAACTGAAAATCAAAAATAAATATACCTTCTTACAGTAAATTCTGTGGAATTTCTACAACACAGCCCTCAAATATTGAATCATAAAAACAAAGAGGCAGATTCACTAGAGCTAGTGCACCAGGGTGTAAATTATACCTCCTCATACGTGCCGACTCCATGGGTGCTCTGGGGCTGGAAAAAATAGTGGGTGCTCAGCATCCACCAGCAGCCCTGCAGATCAGCTCCTTCTCCTCCTCCCCCTCCCCCCCCCCAGTGCCTCCCGCCTGCTGACAGCCACACTGATCAGCTTCTCTCCCTCCCTCCCTCCCAGCGCCTCCTGCCTGCCAGTGATCAACTGTTCAGCGGCGTGCAGAAGGCGCTGGGGTTGTGGGAAGGGGGGCGGAGGATGGGGTGGAGCAGGGATGGGAAGAGGTGGGGCAGGGGTGAGGTCTTGGGGGAATGGGTGGAGTGGGGGCAGGGCCTGGGGTGGAATGAGGGTTGAGCATTCCCGGGGATAAGAGGAAGCCGGCGCCCGTGCAGCTCCTTACACTTGTAAAAGCCCCAATATTCTCTCCCTTTTTCACCTGGGGAGAGCTGTTTTAACTCCTGCTGGGAGCTCCCTAGCAGCTCTTTTTATGGGAACCATTACAGGAGAAGGCTGAATCAGTGCATTTCCTGGCCACTCTGACAAAGTCCCTTCAAAACTGGTGCCACAAACTTTTTGATCTGAAGTGGCTCCCTATTTCTTTCTAATGCAAAGGAGTCTGTGGCTGCTCTCCAACACTGCAGCATCCTGCCTTGGCAGACCTTCCACACCCAATGCCCTCCACAAGGGTCTATTCCAGTAGAAGCCACTATAGATCCTAGAGAACATCTTTCCCCAAATCTGTAACTAATGCAGGTGAAGAGATTTTCATAGCATCGGGATATAATCTTATCCTGATGCTCTGAGATAAATAAATCATAGAGCATACTGTACATGTGATCACGTGAATAAAGTATATAACTTATTTCATACAAACATTCAGAAAATAACTAGATAGATTTTTTTTAGGAATAAGGAGTCAAATCTATTCACAGCTCTGTGTAAAAAGTATATATCTGACAGTTTTCAAACAGGAATTGTACTCCCAATCAAAACAATAGACAGTTGAAGTCTCTCACACATTTTTTAAGACTTCTCACACACCTTAAATATATATTATTTACAAATTATTCTTTAGGATGATTCTTTCATTTATATCCAGAATCCCACTGACTTTGGATATTCTTGGATGGTTATTGTTAAGAGTCTAAGTTCTGACTTTCAATAAGATTTAGGCTCTTAAATGTACGTCACTTTTGAAAATGGTCGTGAGGATCATAAGTCCCATAGGCACTTTTGAAAATATTACCCTTAAGCCTCAATTCTATAAATGGCATCTGTGCAGGCACAGGGGTCCTCTTGCATGTTTCTCTTTGCAATGTTAGTGCCTTATACCACAATTAAAACAGTTTCCCCATCTCTGTACTAGTTATTTAGGCAATATCAATTTCTTTTTAAGTCTCTCACTATGACGTACTTGTTCGTATGGGAAAAATGTAAATAATTTCTACAGTAAAAGCTAATAAATTACCTGTGTTTTCGTTTACAGTAGACCAAAAGATTGTCAAAAAGAAAAAATACACGCTCCTGGATATTTCCTGCAGAAATTTTCAGCAAAACTCCATACATTAGCATTTCCGTGCATGTATCTGTGATGTTGGACCCCTAAACCAAATGGCGAGAAGCAGATTAGTCCATGCAAATTGATGACGTTTGCAAAACCAAGCAGAATACAGATTTCCATACAAATTAATTTTCAATTATAGCAGTTCCTTTTTTTAAAATTACTAGAAAGAAAAACACACAGTAGTTTGCTTTTAAGTTTAAACACTGATTTGAAATGTTTATTTAATGAAGACTTTGCATTAATCTCCTGTTACCATCAGGTTCTGGGTTTTTTTCTCGCTTTTTTTTTGTGGATTATTAAATCTCTCAACTTATATTAATCTCTGTGACAATTTAGCCAAATGATTAGAGCTAGGTTGGCTATAAAAACCATAACAATGACCTTCAAATAGCTTAAGTATGGTCAAATTCTTATGAAAAAATGAAATTAGAGGGGTCATGTTTCAGAAGACTGCACACAACAGAAATTCTGTCACACTGAACCTAATTTGTCAGTGAAGTAGTTCTGATGTATTTTAAATAGTTAAATGTATGTACTTTCATACCAAACTTTCAAAAAATAAAAACGATCAAAATACAAATTATAGACAAAGCTGACAATGAAACCTACAATAAAGGTTTTAACACATTCCATTATAGTCCCTGTTCTCAGTTGTTTTTAATTTTGCCAAACTTTAACCATTTGATGAAATTTTCCATGCTTCTCTCTTTCTAAGGATGATTTTTTTCAAGTGTCAGTGAAAATAGGTCAGCTGTTTGAAAACTAACGCTAGTGAAAAATAAGTAGTTTTTCCAATGATTAAAAAGTTCTCCAGTGGTTTGTTTGAAGAGTTCTAGCATCTCAGTGCTTTAGAGAAGGAACTTGACATTTGGCTGGGAGATTGCCTATCTTTTGCTGCCCCCTGACAATTCAGGCAGTTTTGGTGAGATATAAACACCGGAAAATCACCATATACTCATGTAAAGGAGCTTGTTAAAGACTTTGCTGCTAAAATTTCTGAATATGCTGTCTACACTGAGCACACTATAACTCCACAGATCTCTCTACGTGCCAGTTACACTGAGCGTGCACCTAGGGTGCTATGAGCTACTTTCATGATAGGAACAGAGCTATAGTTGAGGATGTGGGGGATGCAAAAGAAGCAGCAGTCATGGATACCGTTTCCCTATGACCCCATTGCTTTGGCCCAAGAGAAGATGCTCTGAGTTGAGATCCAGCAGGAAATCAGGGGTTCTAGTCACAGCTCTTCCTCTGAGTGTTGTTAATTCTTTGTACTTCACAATCTTTACTACAGGGGTATACATTTCCAGTGCACACTAACATGTTGCACACTAACTTCCCTGTGTACACTAAAAGTGTACTGTTTGAAATGGGACTACATTAATGCACTCTAGGGAACTGTTAGTGTGCATCAGCACGGACCATATGGGCCCATTAGCGTGCAACACACTAGTGAGCTCTAGAATTCACGCCCCTTGTATGTGGACTAATGCACTGAGGAGACAAGCCGTCAAACTCCAATCTTAGGAGGCAGACATGTATCATTCATTCACTGTACTGTTAAAGTAAAAGTGGTTGCACAATGTCACTGGCAGAGCTGGGAACAGACTCAAGAATCTACTAGGACAAGTTTCAACCATTTACACACACTGTCTTTCAGAATGAATTTGCCAAATCTACGTGTCTGGCTGTGCCATCTGGACCCACTAGACAGAAAATCACCAACTTTTCGGCAATTTTTTTTGTTTTTTCTACAAAAAAATGAAATTTTCTGTGGAAAATTTTGATGAAAAATCTTGTTTTCATTGTTATTGGGGGGAAGATAACCATTTTCCAAACAGCTGTAGTAATGCAGCTTATTGTTCCACGTTCATGTACCAAAAGACCCTATTGACCAAACTTTTTTTTGCTGCCCCTTCTCCCAACTCCTGCCAGTCCAGGAAAGACTCACTGAGTTAAGCAAGTGGCTCACACCTGGGATGGCAGCAGGACCGCTGGCTCCATCCCCAGAGGCACCCATGACAATGTGGTACAGACCATATTGGGGCTCCTCACTCTCCCTCCCTCACTGACCGCTTGGGACTCCCTGCGTGCACTCCTCACTGATTCCCTGCCTTGGACCTGACACCCAGCCACAGCCCAGCAGCCCATCCTGCACCCCCCCACCCCCGATAACCTCATCATGTCCCCCACAGCGAAGTGTGCCCACAATGTGAAAACCAATGCCGTACTTTATGCACAGGTAAAATGGATAGGTTACTTTGACTATGAATGCCTGACACATGATTAAAGTCTCAATTTTAACACTGCATTAACTGTAGTTTTCATCATATCACTACTCTAGGTGTTATTTTTCTTTTCCATTCTTAAGAAACTGCCGGCTGAGGTCCCATGAGATGAAAAAATGGCTGCAGCATGTTGCATTAAATAAACAAGTGTTTCATGGACTCCTTTTCCCTTGGAGATCTCCCATCTGAATATTAAATAATGATAACCTTGCTTATCTTATAACATTTGACAAGATCTGACTTGTGACGGTATAGCTGTATGTCAGTGATTTTTGTTAAGTGTTACTGTATTCATTGAAGCCCTGGAGAGTGAGAAAGAAATCAAATCCAGCTCTTCCACAGAACACTACCACAACCCACTCAGCATAGAGAACCTTTCAGTATTCTTTTTATTTATTTAGCACTGTAAGGGCCAGAAAAAAAGATCACTCACCTTCCTATAACTCTTGTTTTTCAAGATGTGTTGCATATGTCTATGGAGTAGGTATGTGCATATCTCGTGCACCAGTGCTGGAGAGTTTTCCCAAGTAGTATCTGTGAGAGAGCTATGCATCTGCCCCAGCTTCCAAGGCAGGGGTTCCCAAACTGTGGGTCACGGCCCAAAGGTGGGATGCAACACAGTCCCGGGTTGTCCGTTGGCAGGGTCAGAGATTGGGAGTGGGGGCATGTAGGGGCATTGCCCCCCCAAACTGCATCTTTCCACTCCCCTCCCGGCTCTAGCACTTCAATGCAGCTCCATGGCACACTGCCCCATCCACT
The DNA here is from genome assembly GCF_965152235.1 of Eretmochelys imbricata. Lineage (NCBI taxonomy): Eukaryota > Metazoa > Chordata > Testudines > Cheloniidae > Eretmochelys > Eretmochelys imbricata. The sequence goes on from NC_135573.1 coordinate 60,226,320, forward strand.
TGCCCTGCCTGACAAAGGCTGCACCGAGAGCATGTTTACACAGGAGTTTGGGGGGAGGGTCTGGACGAGATGGATTTTTCAGAGGGGCAGAGGAGCTGGGGTTGGGGAAGCAGCAGATGGATAGCTGGGAGGTTTCCTCTTCCCTTTCTCATGGTATGTCTTCACTACCCGCCGCATCGGCGGGCAGCGATCGATCCAGCGGGGATTGATTTATCGCGTCTAGTCTAGACACAATAAATCGACCCCTGAGCGCTCTCCCATCGACTCCTGTACTCCAGCGCTGCAAGAGGCGGGGGAGCAACAGCAGTCAACTCACCGGGGTGGAGATACCATGGTAAGTCGATCTAAGTACATCGACTTCAGCTACATTATTCATGTAGCTGAAGTTGCATAACTCAGATAAATCCCCCCACCCTCCCCAGTGTAGACCAGAACTCAGTATCTGGCTTGCATGTGGCTGGGGGGCGGGGGCAGGGGGTTGCTATTTTTCAGTAGGGAGTATCAGGGACTCCCCCCTGCCCCGTGCACTGAGCTGTCCCTTCCATCTCAGTTGCCAGTGGCAGGGTGTGGGTGTGCTGTTTTGCAGTGGGGGGGGGCAGGAGACACCCCCTTCCCGCATGCACTGTCCGCTTCCCCACTCCCATCTCTGCTGTCCATGCTAGGATCCAACCCCAGCCCCCGCAACACCTCTCCATTGCAGGCCACACGTGGTACCCTCACCAGCCAGCCAGCCATCCCTCCCCAGGGTGGAGCATGAAGCTACCAGCGGGAGCATCCTCAGCCTGTTCCCAGCAACTGGGCTTGCTCAGGCATTTTGCTACCTGTTGGTTCCCCTGACCTAAAACACGGATACCCCACCCCTTCTGAAACATCCTTAACTCTTCATATGCCACAATCCGTCCCGCACCCTCCACCTCCCCATGAGCCATCTGTCATCAGTGTCCTCTATCTTGGACAAAACTGGTCTTGGTGTCATCCCCCTCACCCCTCTGCCCCAGAATGTGCAGAATGTGCCAGAACTGCCACCCATGGCAGGCAACACCAAGGAACCTCAGCCCACCCCCACATGACTACCAGTGCCCCTTGGGGGCAGTGACCAGGGGGACCTTGTGTATGGTAAAGGAGCCACATGGAGCTTTGACTCAATTTTGGGGGTGAGTTCAGGGCTTTTGCCCCTGGCACTCCGGGGCATCAATGGGGTGCACTCCTTTTCGAGAGGAGGGGTACCACTGCCCTCAGGCCACAGCACTGAAGGGCCGGGATCAGGAGGGGAGTGGAAAGATGCTCCCAGTGAGTACTGGCCTCCTGCTGGTACATACATTTCATGTGTATGTAATAAATAAAATTAATAATTTTCCTCCAGAAGTGTTAATAGTGGGCTACAGTGCCTATTGCAACTGCATAGGTGGGCCTCAGGGAAAACCAATTTGTGAACCTCTGCTGTAAGGCAAGGGCAGCACTGCCCTGTCAATCCTTCAGTTCCTTCATAGTGGAATTTCAATGATAAACTCCCATATGTTGGGGAAGAAGGGTGGGTAATGTAATGTAATGGACCTATGCAACACATCTCAAAGAACAACAGTTACAAGGTTGAGTGAGTAACCATTTTTTCTTCTTCAAGTGACTGTATATATCCACCCAAGCTATTTAAAATGGAGATGGGGCTAGGAGTCTCATCTGAAGAGTGACTACAGTATTGCTTTTCCCACATTTGTGTCTTCCCTTGATGCTGTAGAAATTGCATAGTGTCTACCAAGACAATGCCACTGCTCTGCAGATGTACGTGATAGACACGTTTCCCACAAATGCAACAGAAGCCAAATGACTTTTAACAGCATAGCACATAATAATGAACCTGGTAATCCATTTAGAAAGCTGTTGTGCTGTAATAGGGTGACCTCTCATTCATTCTTCATAGAATATAAACAGCTGAAGAGAAACCCCAAAATAGCTTTGTTCTACCCAGGTAAAAGGCTAGGGCTCAGTGCATCTCTGAAGCGTGCAACGTTTGTTCATTTTCTGAGTATGTGACTTTGGAAAAAAAAGACAAGTGACTGTATTGACTGATTAAGGTGAAAATCAGACACTAGTTTGGAAAGAAATTAAGACGCAGCCTAAACTACACCTTGTCCTTCTAGAATATGGTATGTGGAGTGGACCTGCACCAACCACTCATCCAGGTACTGATACAAGTGGACGTCTCAACAGCAGAGGTAGGCTGCCACCACCGCCAGATAGTTGATGAAAACCCTTACCCATCACCCATGCAGATGATATTCTTCAATCTATTACGGTGGACTGGAAATGATCTCCTCCCACCATGAATCTTCTGTGGCCAGGGAGGATTGCCACATGGAAATAGGCATCCTGTAAATCGAGGGCAGCATACCAATCACCTTCAGCTGGAGAAGGGATAATTACAGCAAAGGAAACCATAAGGAACTTTAACTTTTTGATGTATTTGTTTAGGTTCTGAAGATCTAAAATGGGCCTCACCCTCTCTGGCTTTCAGTATTAGGAAGTACTGAGAGTAAAACCCTTTTCCCCAGTGAGGATGAGGCACCTCCTCTATAGCTCCCAATATAGACTCATGAGATGGGTCCCTGAAAAGAGACTGGGAAGAGAGGCAGGAAGGGAGATAGAAAAGGCAGGGTATATCCTGATTCCACCATGCTTAGTCCCATTGGTCTGATGTGATGTTCTTCCACACACTTAGGAACTAGATAACCTGTTTCCAAAAGGAAGGAAAGGGTCAGTGAGACCTGAGCTGGTAGGTATGCCATCCTGGCCTGTGGCTGCCTGAACTGAAATGACCGAGGAGGCGGATGGCAGAGGCTTCCTTCTTTGTGGCCTGTGTTTGCATCTATTCTGGTCCAGTTGTCTGGACAGTCATACCAGGCCAAGGGATCCTGGTGGTTGGCAAGGCAAAGATGCAACTCCACAGATAATAAACATTTCTGCCAATATGATCTAGTTTTTACACATCCTTTTCGTCTGGGGTAGCCTTAGCTCTACCTCAACTGTATCTTTCATTCACTTCAGCCACTACCTGTGAACCCAGTTGTAGGGTGTGAATAGAACAGTTTGAACCCATAGGCTGGAACCTGTTATTTGTGCCTTGTGTACTTTGCCACAGATGAATGGGCGTGCCAGAGCAAGCTGTGGGGCTGCATTATCACTTGGCTTCTTGGAAAGGCCTAATCACATCAGCCACACTATCAGAGGCTCGTTCACCTACACATCTATCAATATGATATATACCATCATGTGCCAGCAATGCTCCTCTGCCGTGTACATTGGTCAAACTGGACAGTCTCTACGTAAAAGAATAAATGGACACAAATCAGACATGAAGAATTATAACCTTCAAAAACCAGTTGGAGAACACTTCAATCCCTTTGGTCACTCGATTACAGACCTAAAAGTGGCAATTCTTCAACAAAAAAACTTCAAAAACAGACTCAAACGAGAGACTGCTGAATTGGAATTAATTTGCAAACTGGATACAATTAACTTAGGCTTGAATAGAGACTGGGAGTGGATGGGTCATTACACAAAGTAAAACTATTTCCCCATGTTTAGTCCCCCCCTCCACCTCCCACTGTTCCTCAGACGTTCTTGTGAACTGCTGGAAATGGCCCACCTTGATTATCACTGCCAAAGTCCCCGCCCCCCCTCTCCTGCTGGTAATCGCTCACCTTAAGCGATCACTCTCTTGTTACAGTGTGTACGGTAACATCCACTGTTTCATGCTCTCTATGTATATAAATCTCCCCACTGTATTTTCCACTGAATGCATCCGATGAAGTGAGCTGTCGCTCACGAAAGCTTATGCGCAAATAAATTTGTTAGTCTCTAAGGTGCCACAAGTTCTCCTTTTCTTTTTCTGAAGTTTTAGAATCACAATATTTTTGATTGGTCTAAGCACAAAAAGTGTGTGGAAAATTTCTCAGGTGAATTTAGAACAATTTTTTTGCCCCATTTAGATCATTCAAAAGCAGCAGGACAAGATTTTAGTAAATATTTGGGTTCAGGACAAATTATTTGGGTAAGATCAAACATAAGAAAAGTCACTGTTAATGGAATTCCCATGGAAAAACATGGATTTATATTCCTAGTCTGTAGAATGGGGCTGCAGGTTCTCAACCTTGATACAGCATCAATACCACAGTACTTCAGTTAATGTTTACTAGCATTAAATGAAGCACTTGTGATACAGCACTATAAGTTCAGAATCAGTGTTTGTTGTTTTTAATATTTGTGAAATAAAGTTATTCATCCAAAATATACTGGGCCAAATTCACACCTGATGTAAATGGATGCAATTCCATTCAAGTCAATGGACAGGACCTCAGCAGAGACCCTGTGACGGACACAGTTGCTCAACAAAAAGGGAATTAACTCTTCATTTAGTCTTTTCATGGGGTAAAAAATATGGCAGGACTAAGGACTTCAAGCACAATCAGAGTACATCTACATTGCACACTCCTTTCAGTGGCATGTAGAGTACAAACGCTACGTGCCCCCCTGGCACAGGTGCAAACAGACGTACACTGTGAGGGACTGCTTAGGCCAGTAAAGATATGCCTGAACCCTGAGGGTACGTACCCTTCTCACCCAAGCAGTACCTCTCCCAGCTACATGGCTGCTTTTAGCAATGTAATGTTCCACTGTTTTCCTGCTGCTGTGAAACACTCCAGGAGCATGGAAAAACTCTGGCAGCAGGGAAGCTACTGGAAAAGGTTTTGGCAGCTCCCTGCTGCTGGAGCCTTTCCCTGCTGCCAGAGCCCATTCACTGACACATGTATCTCCACACTGCAGTGTGGACATGGCCTGCTTTTCACTGAGGCATATAACTACTGCAGGCAGTGATGTGCATTCTAGACGTAGCTTCAGACTCTCATGAATACAAAAATCTCGATAAAAACAGCTATTTTGGTGGTAAGACGAGGGGAAAGCCTAAGAGATGGCAGAATTTCCCATCCAACTGGTACTAAGCTGGGTTGAAACCAAGCTGGGATTTTCAGTGTTCTGCTTACATGAAAAACCATTTTGCGTGTGCACGTGTTTTCTTCTCTCTCTTGTTGCAACCTTCGCCCAAATTTTACTGACAGATGTTTTTAATTCCTGAGCCATTCCACCAGTTTAGAAACCCACTTATACAAGTTCTGAATTAAGCCCAATATATTTAACAATCTAGAATATTAAGTGAAAAGGTAATTGTATTAAGAATCTTCTTTCTTGAAGCAGATGTTCTGTTTTTCCATACATCTCTTTTTATCATAAACACAAGCTTAGTTTTATGACACTTGGATGGGAATTTAAGTCATGCTTTCATCCTTGAGTTCTAAAAATATTTTTTCCTCCCAGAAAAAGCCAAGCAATGTGTTAAACATTTCCTCTGGTAAGAGACCTTCAATACATTTGCCTCTTTCTTAGGCTCTATAGAAAACCAGATGTTTATTTAATTAAACCCACTCTCATACATTGCATTCAAGGATTTGTTTGTGTAGAATTATCTAAAATAGTTACCTCCTACAATAGCTCTGACATTTATACTGTTTCAAGGAGTAGATATAGTCTATGTATGAAAAGGATGCCTCTAGGAAAATGAGCAACTTTGCTAGATTGGGCATCACGTGGCAGTCATATCATAATCAAATCTGGTCTGTTACATTGGCATAAATGTAGCATAACTCCATTAAAGACAATGCAGTTGTCATGACCATACAGCTAAGGGTAGCCTAGAATTCCTCCTTACCTGTAAGGGGCTAAGAAGCTCAAATAACCTGTGTGGCACCTGACCAAAAGGACCAATGGGGAAAGAAGATACTTTCAAATCTGCGGTGGGAGAGGCTTTGTTTGTGCTCGTTGTTATTGTGTTCTCTTGGGAAGCAGAGAAGCACCAGGTCAGAAAACTCCTTCTCCTATAAACCATCCTAAAGTAAGTCTCAATATTGCAAAAAGAGTAAGTAAATAAGGCAGGGCGTATTAGATTACCTTTTGTTTTCAACTTGTGAATTTTCCCTGTGCTAAGAGGGAGGTTTATCCCTGTTTTTTGTAACTTTAAAGTTTTGCCTAGAGGGGAATCTTGTGAGTTTTGAATCTGATTACCCTGTAAAGTTACCTTCCATCCTGATTTTATAGAGGTGCTTCTTTTACTTTTCTTTTTTTTCCCCTTTATAATAAAGTTCCGGTTTTTAAGAATCTGGTTTACCTATTTGGTTGGTATATTATTCTCAAGCCTTCCCAGGAATGGGGTGTAGGGCTTGGGGGGATATTTTGGGGGGAATAGGAATTCCAAGTGGTCCTTTCCCTGATTCTTTATCTAAATCACTTGGTGGTGGCAGTGTACCATCCAAGGACAAAGGATTTATGCCTTGGGGAAATTTTTAACCTAAGCTGGTAGAAATAAGCTTAGGGGCTTTCATGCGGGTCCCCACATGTGTACCCTAGAGTTCAGGGTGGGGAGGGAACTGCAACTGTGTAACAGCACAGGACTTGGTCCACTGGCTTTTCTTTAATGATAAATTTTAAAGGAAAACAACTATTTAAAAAGCAAGCAGGACTCAGATGAATCTTGTATTTAATTAATTAATTACTGTGTGTCCAACTGTCACTATGTGTGCAATTGTCACCAAAAATAAAATCTTTCACATGGAAATCTACTTTAAAAAAAAATTTTAAAAAAATCTTTGTTTGAAAACTTTAATTTTGTCTGATGATTTGAAATTAAAGGGATTCCTAAAGCTTCCTCAAGATTATTTTTTTTCTTAGCCAAAGGACTGCTAGAAGGAATAGGACCAAATCTGCTAGACTTACTCACACAAAATGACTGATTAGTTTGATATTTATTCATTCTATCCATTTATCCTTTTCTTATTTATTTTTTCTCCATCAGGCTGGGCACTAGCTTCACTGACTAACCAAGTCATTGTACAGACATTCACCCTGTCCTTCTTCCACTACCTGTCCTTACTGTCTCATGACTCATCAAAATCTATATGTTGTATAATTGCCAAAAATTAGCTCCATGTCATGTAATTCACTGCTGTGCCTACAGAGAGCCCCATTAATTTCAGTGGAGCACCACACAAGTACAGCAGTCTACCCATATGCAATGAATTGTAATATTAGGGCATACATTTGTAAAATCTTCAAAGCAGGGGTATTGTCTTATTCAATTTGGACAGTGCCTAACATACAGGGCAGTTAAAACGAGCAATAAAATTACTATGACTAATAAAAATTTAGCCATCCCATTAAATTAAGTGGAGTGCTTTCATTATTAAAGTAAACAGGATTTGTCCCTAATTTATTCTCTAGCACCGAAAAGATGAAAGATTTACCTTTTAAAACAGTATGATAGACCTAACAATGGCCTCATATATTGTTATACCTGGTAAACAAGACAAAATAGACAACACACACAATACAGAACGCATTCCTAAATTTAAATATGGAAAAGCCCCTAAATGATTAGGGAAAACAAACAGCTGTTTTGTAGTGCAAAGCATAACCCTAAACATGTAAAGAAAGTATAAAAATTCATTTTTACATGAATTGGTCCCCACTATCATCTGGGATATTTGTGTAATTGTAACCATGGTATGCATATTATTGTATACATCTTTAGGAATTCAGTACAGACTTTTTGAATTTTCTGCATTTCTCTTTTGGGGGGAGTGGGTAATTCTTTACCTTATCCACTTTACTTTCTCATTTTCAAAATACTACAAACAATATGTCCTTGCATGAGCCCTATACCCTATCTCTAATCAGTTTTGCCTTCCCTGGATTCTTTCTGCTAATGATTTGTCATTTTTGAGATAAGGGACTAAAATGAATGCAGTAAGATCAGGTTGAAGACACATGACCAATTCATATAATACTTTGCGCTTACAGAAATTCCTTCTTTCTATGTACTGTGAATATTTGCAGAATGTGGTAAGTGGTTCCTGGGATTGAGAAGTTTGAAAATCACTACTCTCTAAAATCCAGGACTCAAGGCGTAATGGTAGACAAGTAGAAATATAGATCCTACCTATCCAATTTTGAAAACAAGAGAAAAAACTTATTTGGAATGCTGCCACAGGAACAATCTTTAAATGATATATTCAAATCTCCCTGCACAAACGTGGATGCTTCCGTCTAAACAAAAATAACTATGCTCTTTTTTAGAAAGAGTCAAATCTTCTGCTACACTTAATTAACATTAGGTACACCCACTGCCTCAAGGGCATGAGTCTTTGACTGGACTGTCAGGAGAAAAATGGTTCTGCCCCTTAATGCAATTCTCCCTTCTCCTCCCCTGCCCTGCTCATAACAGCCTGCTTCCTCCTGGATTTTGGGGGACAGGCAGCATCAGCTGATCAGTTTGGCTGGCTGGAGGTGCTCAGCAGAAGCCAACTAGCTCCTGCGTGCCTGAGGAGAGGGCGTACAGGCCCTTTCCCTGCAACAAGGCACCACTGCATGCCTGGATTAACAGCTCCCATTCTCCTAACACTGGGATTAGAGTAAGACTATGTTTTTGATCTGATGTGGACATTGTGCTAGTCACCTTTATGGGACTGGGAAGGAATTTTTCCCTCATTGTCAGACTGGCCAGGATAGGGTGGGTTTTTTCACCTTCCTCTCAGCAGCTCAGAGACTCAACTGTAAATATAAAGGCTGTTGTATTCACACTGCTGAACATGTATTTGTTGGCAAATCTTCAGATAATCCCTTATCTGTTAACTTTTCTAAAGTTTATGTTCTATACATTTCCTCCGCAGTTGACTAGGCATGACTTTCAAGTTCCAAAAAGAGCAAAGCCTGAGAACAACAGTTAGTAATCCATAGAGCTAAGGCACAGATTGATTTTTATATATTCTTATTTGATTAAAATGGTTAATATCCTAAATTCAGAGCTAGATAATTTGTCTTTTCTGAAAGATGGTTAGTGCACTGAGAGAGTGTCTGCATCATTGATGATCCTTAGACAAGGATATTGATATTACTCAGAGTAGATCCTAAGAAAGAATTGTGATTTTACTCGTGAAATGAGAAGTTCCCTGTGAGTCAGGGTCATAAAAGTAATGTACTGCATATGCTGATAATTGCCCACTTGCAAAGTTGCATCACTGCATCCATGTCTTACACAATGAGAAATATGGTGACACTACCTCCCATCCTTCAATGTGAGACTGCCATTCTTCCAAAACCTCTAATTTTTCCATTTGTCTCTTAGCCTCATTTATATTGGAACAGACCGCTTTCATGGCTTGCAGAGCTTCCAGTAATATTGTGTAGTCACTGTGTTTCTTTGGCGTCCGCTTCAATAACTCCTGTTTATACATAAAGAGTATATATAGTACAAAGAGTTACATCAGTCTTTGATCCTCAAATGTGCATTACCAGGAAGCTCATATTGACTGGGATGCTAAAACTAAACAGTAGATCTCAAACTCCTCTTTTATTAGGTGGAACCCTATCACATCCTCCAACATTGTGTCCTGCTAAGGCAATAAAGCTCTAAGAGACAAACTAGCAACTAGTAAGAATATGTGATATTTCAAAAAACAAAGTTTTCATTTCAGCTGTCTCCTCCCCTCCCCCTTGAAAGGTTGGTCTTGATGTTGACCTTTAACTTCTTTTTATACTCTTTTATAGGACAGTCAGCTTTTAATGACAAAAATCATACAGATGTCTTAAAGTGCTTATTTATTATTGTCACAATTAGTATCTATGGTTACTGTGAACTGAAAGGGGGTCATGTTTTTTTCTAATTTTTTCGCAGTTTGTTCACTTGGTGTATTTAACAATACTTTGTGTATCAGTCTCAATGTATCTCTTGTAGAATCTGTTAGTTTTTGTTCTTTGTGTGTTTTTCTCACATAGCAGGAAAGAATATAAAAACAATTTCAAAACAGGACAATGTGATTGTAAAACCGAAGAAATAGGCTGGGTGACTCGGGGTTCAGTATAGTAATAATATTATTTACCTCACTTTAAAAAATAAAAAAATAAAATAAAAAAAAAAAAGACTAAATGTTAAAGTGTGTCCCTTCAGTCTGTCAGTGCAGTGAGATGTGCCTCTTTCAGAGCTGACAGCGTTTTAGAAGATAAAATTATAAAAAAATACTTATTCAATAGTCAAAATGCAATTAACAAATGCAGCTTCCTCTTCAAAAATGCAAGTTTTTTCCTCCTTTTTAACAAAAACTATACAATATCCAACACAAATTTGTAATGCATTCATTACACACACACACACACAGGTGTCATTTTATTGTTATCTGAAAGTACTTTCTGTCTGCCTTTTACAGTACCTATTTAAAAGCATTTTTGACATTTGTTTTAGTTTACAATTTACTAATAATGGCATTGATTCAGGAAGCCACTTAATTGCATGCTTACCGTTAGCAAATGAATAATTGTATCCCTAGCTATCATAGCATTTAAGTATGTACTTAAATCAAACTGAAATCAAACTCATTAAATTCACTGAAGTTTAAATTAATGGCTTCCTCTCAACAATGAAAAAGGTGGCTATCACCCTACAAAGGGGGTGCTGAAACTAGAGAGGTGCCAGTCCTTTTCAGCCAACAAAGCCTGTTAATCTTTTTTGCACTGAAGTCCCTGGAAGATGTGCCATTGGCTTTAATGAGTGCAAGTGTGAATCCAATATCTATCTGGGGGATCATTCATCTTGGGGAGAGGTTCTTGTTACTGTCATGCTTAAATATGCATAGCAACAAGTTTTATGTGCAGAATATAAAGGCCTAGGTAACAAACATATAAGTACCTTCAAAAGGAGGGGATACTTGCATATTCTCTGTATTGGTGTTACTAGATATCCTTCCAATGGAACATCTGTGTTCTTACGTCCTCCAAGCAACATACAGTTCTAGGGTGCAAACAAATTTGATTACAAAATCCTGAGGAAAATGACATTTTCCCAAACTATGAGTTCTAGAAGAGTTCAAGAGAGAAACATTACATTAAACTATTTCCTATAGTTTCCTGTGAGAAATCACTGCTCTAAAATATAGGCAATTGCCATCAAAAAGAAGCTCTCCCAAAAGCATTGACACAAACACACACTTGCCTAGAATCGTAAATTAACATATACAAAGACAATATTAAGGTAAACTTGCAAAACTATCGTGAACAGACACATAATCTACTCGTCTACTCTTTACTATAATAATTAAAGACACTAAACCATACATCTAACATTTTACTTTGTTTCTTTAACACATCCTTTGAAAAATAACACTCAACTGCAGTTGGGTAATTGTTTTTGTGTGTGTCGAAGTAGTACTAAAGCTCATTTAACCATTTTTTTGCTGATACAGACTAACACGGTTACCACTCTGAAACCTATGAAAAGAAACACTCTTCTGATATATATATATATAAAAACTAAAAGATAATTATTGGATTGCTGATATTATGCAAACTAAATAAATTTTTCCAGCCATGAGCTATAAAAAAGGTCAGTAACAACCAGGACCACAGTATTGGAAGCAGAGAAAAATATGGAACATTTGGCAGAAGCATTCACAAACAGAGTTCAGTGAGAGGTAGAGATAGGATTAAAGACATTCAGAGAACCAAAATATGCAAGTGGCTTTAGGACAAATATTTAAATTGCTGGAATTATAAAAAAAAAAAAAAAAAAGTGGACCAAATACTAACAGTAATGAGTGTATATATGCAGTAGTAGGAATAGGAACAATAGATGAAATAGTAATATGATATACTTTAAAGCTATATGAAATCAAGCTCTATGTATTGAGATCATCATACCAATACAATCAAAGGTAGTGTAATATAGACTGATAACTGTCCTACTACTGCTCACACTTTTAAAAAGCAGGTAAGTAAGGTCTCTCTTTACCCATCAAACACAGAAGGCATATTGGAAAGGTCTCCCTACAATTCAAAGAGAAACAAAAATAAATTCAGAGTGCAGCCTACATGATCAGACTCTGATTTTAAGTTAAAAAAAAAAAAAAAAAAGTGTGTATCCTCATCTTTAGCTACTCTGTGGGGCCAGGTAGGGAGCCTGGTTAGCCTTCCAATTATTTGTAGATGCTCAAACAACAGTAATAACAAAGACTTTTGTTCTCTATCTATCTGAATCTGTCCAGGAGGCTGCAACTACATCTTTTGGATGTTGACCTGCTATCATGATGTATTCATAGAATATTAGGGTTGGAAGAGACCTCAGGAGTTCTTCTAGTCCAACCCCCTGCTCAAAGCAGGACCAAACACCCAACTAAATCATCCCAGCCAGGGCTTTGTCAAGCCTGACCTTAAAAGCCTCTAGAGTATGGTAATTTTACCACCTCCCTAGGTAATCCATTCAGGTGCTTCACCACCCTCCTAGTAGGACAATTTTTCCTAATATCCAACCTAGACCTCCCCCACTGCAACTTGAGACCATTGCTCCTTGTTCTGTTGTCTGCCACCACTGAGAACAGCCTAGCTCCATCATCTTTGGAACCCCCCTTCAGGTAGTTGAAGGCTGCTATCAAATCCCCCCTCACTCTTCTCTTCTGCAGACTAAATAAAGCCCAGTTCCCTATTCCTTCACTGTAGCTAGACTGGCCTGCTGCAATGCACTCTACACAAAGGTAAAACTGAAATCCATTTGGAAGTTGAATCAAGTGCAGAATGTGATAACCCACTTGCCAGGTGAAGTATCTCTCTCTGAGTATGTTACACTGGTGCACCATGATCTACTTTAACTGTCTATTGGCTTCCAAATGGCTTCCAGGCAGAGGTATTGGTTTTGACTAGAATTATGTGAATAAATTATTTCAGTCCAGTAGCTGAACCAAAAGAAAAAAAAAAGAATACAATAATTTCGTCTCCCTAGTCTGATATAGCCCAAATCACATGGCCTTCAGGGCATGGCATAAAGCACATCTTTTTTGACAGACACTTGGGAAGTTCTAAGGCATATTGAGTAGAGGGGGTTCTTGGACTACTGAGGGACAGTGATTATTATTACATTTTTTGCAAAGGTGCTGCAATCTTCTCAAATTGCACCATGTTCAGATATAGCATTTGGATTCAGTACCATTTAAGGAACAGTTTCATTTGGATCCAAATCCAGATCTGTTTGTGGGGATCAGAGATCCAAGATTTCAGTTTGGACTTATCTCTAAAATAGCCTCCTCCTGTCTCCCAAAATAAGCTCTTCCTGATTTACTCTTAGGCATATTTTGCTCCTCACCACCATATACAGTGTCCACAATTCATGTTACTCTCTGTGCAGGATCCAGTTGTGCATGTGGTGTGGGGGAGAACTAAAGTGGCTTTATGCCTTGCTTGCAGCCCCTCAATTTGGGAGCAGGTTGGGGAATGACATTTCAGCCCTTGATTGAAATTGGGGCAGCTGGATGTCCACAGTGAGAGGGTGTTCCAGCTGCCAAAAAAATCACTGGAGTGTAAAGACATGCTCAGTGACAAGGGAGGTGGCATAGAACTCTAAGTTGCTCAGTGATTTCTCCCTCTGACAGGGAGAAATATATATAATATATATAATCTATCTTCCTACTGTATTTTCCATTGCATGCATCTGATGAAGTGGGTTTTAGCCCACGACAGCTAATGCCCAAATAAATTTGTTAGTCTCTAAGGTGCCACAAGTACTCCTCGTTTTTTTTCCCCCCATGTTTCCAAGGAAACTGATCATGTTATGGCACATTCATGAGGACTCTCATACTTAACATTTTAAAACATCTGCCTAATTGTGTTGTAAAAATTACAGACTTTTATTGTGTAGCTGTTTCCTTTATCTCAGTTTGAGCCAATTCAGTATGTTGTTGCTGCTAATATATTATCCGTAGCAAAACATTTTTTTCCTTTGGCACAGCAGCTTCCAGAGTATTAGAATATGGATTTTTCTTTACAAAACCTGGCTCTAACCACAGGTCAGTCTTTAAATTTCCTTCCAGGACAGTTCTCTGATTTCCTTCCATACCTCTCCCCACACCATTTATCCCATTTTCTCTCCAGTCCTTCAGCCATACATGGCTGGCATTATTATGCAATGCCTTCATAACAGGGAGTACAGTAACTCTCACTTAACGTTGTAGTTATGTTCCTGAAAAATGCGACTTTAAGTGAAACGATGTTAAGTGAATCCAATTTCCCCTAATAATTAATGTAAATAGGGGGTGTTAGGCTCCAGGGAATTTTTTTTTCGCCAGACAAAAGACTGTGTGTGTGTGTGTGTGTGTGTATATATACACACAAATATATGCACAGAATAAGTTTAAAACAAACAATTTAATACTGTACACAGCAATGATGATTGTGAAGCGTGGTTGACGTGGAGGAGTCAAAGGGTGGACTATTTCCCAGGGAATGCCTTGCTGCTAAATGATGAACTAGCACTCAGCTGAGCCCTCAAGGGTTAAAACACTGTTAATATAGCCTCACACTCTACAAGGCAGCATGAATGGAGGGAGGAGACACAACAGACGCATGGCAATGGCTGCGAACATTCCCTGTGGAAACTGAACATGATGATGAACCCACGCTATCCCACTGGAGTGCACCACTCCCTCCACTTTCCAAAGTGCCTGGGGCGGGGGAGGAATGTGTGTGTAAAAAGAGAGAGGGGGGGCACATTGCCTCTTTAAGTACGCTGACCCCACTCTAAGCCTTTTTAAGTAGATCAGCAAGTTCAGACAGCAGCTGCTGCCAGTAAGCTCCCTCTGTTCTGAGCCCTGTTGTGTGTCCCGTCCCGCTGCCCCGCTCTCTGGAGCTGGGGTACAGGAGCCCGGGGGGGGGGCAGGAACACCCGGACATCAGCACCCCTCTAACTCTCCCACCCCATGCACAACAAGCAGGAGGTTCCCAGGAGCAGCTCCAAGGCAGAGGGAAGGAGCAGCATAGGACAGTGTAAGGAGGGACACCTGAACTGCCCGACAATTGATAGCCTTGCGCAACTTTAGGAACTTTTAATTTTCTCTAATAGATCAGAGACATAACAAAACAATGTTAACCATGAGGCCATTAAGTGAGAAGTTACTGTATAGGGTACATTGTCCAGTGCTAGTCTGTAAACTGGTCAGGAGGTGGCACTGAGTGTGTGATGTAGGCAGCCCATACCTCTGAAAACATCACACCTAAAATGCATTTGAACTATAACCATCTACAGTGACCATGGTAGGATGTCTCAAATCAGTGCTCACATGACCTAATAAGGCACTGCTGTCAACTCACTGATTCAATGAAAAGATATTAAAGTAGAACACCAAGTCAAAGTTTACTTACCAAAAGAAAAGTCCGTACTGTTCTTATTTTGTTAAGTTCAAGCAGCAGTTTCTGTGCCTTCTCATGGTTACTACAGTATTCATCATAGATACAAAATCTGTCCTTCTGTAGAGACAAAGAAATACTTTGTATATTTAGGTTCTTATTAAGGCCAAATGACTAATATAAGAACACTTTTAGAGGATAGAAATCTAATGTAATCTGCATTTTGGAAAGTCAACACCTTTCCTATTTTTATATCTAATTATTGTTTGAAATCCAACACTTCTAGAACTTTTAAATTCTACTGTTAATTAGAATTGTAAAGACGAATAGTCCGTGAACATCACTGGAGAATCTGTGGAGAGATCCAGTGGCTGGATTATAATAAATCAAACAGGACAACAAAGTGCACGCATACCTACCCATTTGAAGACATTACCTATCTTGCACATGTAAGCATTTGCAGATACAATCCAGTTTTGAAAAAATAAAAGGTGTGTTGAGAGCATTTCTGTGAGCCCTTCCATTCTACCGACCTTTAATCTTTTGTCCCACAATGTGCAAACGTAGACTTTAGGAAATGAAGGTTGAACCAAGCAGAGATACCAGTTAGGTCCAATTTTTTTTCCAGGTCTGTGACAGTGTGTACAGAGTTAGGCTCAGTCCTGAATGATTCAGCACAGCTCTGTAACACTGATGCTCTTGCACTCAGACAGGAACACAATGTTTCTAGAGTACAGTTGCTGCAGAAGATCCAGAAACATATCTGCTATGATTTACTGAGGCACTGCTCCGCATTTACTATTTCAAGGCAGATAAAATAAAATAATAATAATAAATAGTGAGCAAATATATTAATATGTACCTGAGAATTTTAATATTAAAAATGCTTTTAAATGCATTGTTTCTTGCAAATTCTTTTTTTTTTTTTTTTTTAAATTCTGCTTCCTGACTGAGTTTTAGGTATTTCACATCTTAACATGGCATTTCATTGTCCAGCCTTCTTAGTTTTGCTGGTGAACATAAAAGGCCTACAGCCAAATTTTCAGAAGTGTTCATTAAGGCCTTTATTCAGCAAAGCACTAAAATGTGCTTAAAGATAAGCATGTTCTTATGTCCAATTAATTTCAAGGTCCTTAAGAAAATTTCAGGTGGAAATCCTGGTATCTATCAGCTTGTGCACTTGCCTGGTTAGAAAAAAAGGTTAGTTATGTCATCACTGGGTAAAATTTTACTATTTTAAATAAACATCCTCTGTGTTTGAATGAAAAATAAAATCAATTCAGAACAAGTAGTCTGAAAATTCCTAACAGTTCGAAGCTACAGAGGATGCTGAAAGCTAATGTGCTGAAAACAACAAAGCTTGTTTATTCTACAGTGAAAAGAATGGGTGAGATGACATGGTAAGGTTCTCTCTGTCTTCTTTTTTTTTTGGGGGGGCTGGGGGAGGGGAATAAGTGTAAACTCCAAGTGACCTTAAAGGAACCTAAATTACGTAATTAAGTCATTTTGTCCTCATGACTGAATACACACACACACACACACCCCACCACCACCGCATTAATTAATGAAGACAATCAGGAATGAGAAAAGTTAACTATGAAGTTGTATTAAAGAATAGCATACAAAGTGAAGAAAGCAGATTCCCACTTCATGGTGTGCATTAGGTTCAGGATGCAAACACCCCTCCACTAGGGTCAGGAAATCCTTGTGAACTGCAAGAATATCTTCAATATTTGAAAACAGCATCTGTAAAAGAACAGCACAAATAAATATAAAAAGAGAACACAGAAAAGAAAAATGTGTGCAATTAAAAACTAACCTTAACTGTTTCCTCTGTGATATTTTTATCCACTTTGGAGGCAGCAAACTGGATCATTCTCTGAAGGAATGCCTGCATGAAACAAGACAACAATACAAGTGAGGAAACTGTACGCTGCTTTAGTTAGTGCAGAGGGAATGAGATAGCTTGAGTAAAAGAATTATACATTTTTAATTAGTTTGTCTAATTTTCTTATGTTTGGGATATGGAAATAATATCCCATGAGAACACTACACAAAACTTCACCCAAATACTCCTTTTAATTAGTAGCTTTATTAATTTAAACCTGTGTAAAACTATGTCAAACAGATACAATGAAAAAAACTGTTAAAATACATAGCATAATACTAACAAAGGCCAAAAAATTCTAAATTCTCTGAAGTACAATTTTCTTTCATCACACCGATTACTAAAAACAGTTAGACACTAACATAGATAAATCTCTTCTGCAACTTGCGGCTCAATCCAGTTCCCTCTGGAATTTTTCCATTTATTACAAGATGAGTTGAATTGAGCCCCTAATTTCTAAATCAAAGCTGGTTTTAAGCTACTATAAACAAGCATAAAATATACCATAAGAAGCCACTAAATTATGCACAAACCTCTGATGCATTAATAGCTGAACCAGCTGGAAGGAAAATTGATTTAAACAAGATGCTCGGTGCACAAGCTTGTGCACTGTGGTTTAGACTTCTTATATTTGGTCTGGGGAAAAAAACTGGAAAAACAACAACAAACACCTGCAATAAGGCTCATTCCACAATTTATTTAATCATGTTTAAAGTAGCAAGTGTTTGTAATTAAATTTCTACAAATTAACTTCATTATCAAAAAGGTACATTTTGAAGATATTTACAAACAGAAAGTTTAAAGTCTTAAAGCACTGGGTGTTCACATGGACATGCATATCCTTTAGTTATTAAAAAATTGGCACCACAAGTGTTCAGAATGTCATGTCCTTCATATCCGCTTAACTACAAGTCACTGTGCATTGTATACTGTATATGAACTCATCTAAATTCTAGTGTGGTGCAAATTCCATAGAGGATGCAATAAATAACCCTGCTAGGAGAGAAGGATAGCATTCACAGTATCCCTTTTTACTCTGTTATGCCTTACACGTTTTAATTCCTAAGTGGTTTTTCTCCCTCCACTGAAAAGAGCTATGTAATTAGGAACATTTTTATTATTGAGTGAAGAAAGAGACACCCTTAGAGTTCCAAGATATAGACAACATTTAAGTTGGAATATTGCAGGTCCATTTAAATGCTTAATGCTGATTTTTATAGTCCCATTAAAAAAAAACAAGCACCTTTCCTACCCATTTGTGATTTTTTTCTACCTCTTTATCAGTGTTAACTCTATGAATTAGATTTGTAACTGGTCACAGAATTTGGCCCACTGACTTTAAACCCTTCTTACTACCATACATGAGTGACTTGCATGTGCATTAACACATTAAAATATATGCAGACTTCAGAGTAAATAATCTATACATGTCAGATCATTAGCCACAAAGCAACTAAGAAATGTAGCACATAATAAATCAGAGAGCAGGTTAGAAAAGACAACTGCAACACAAAAGACAGATGCAAGAGAGATAAAAGAGGTCACGCTGTGTTTTATGTGAGACGCCTAAAACATCAGTGATGGATAGATACCAAATAGGAATAAACTTCTTCGTTACCAGTTGTTTTCTATGATTTGACCCAAACAGTGACGATTTGAAGGTTGGCACTTATTTCTTTCAAAAAAGCAGCAGCTAACACCAGAAGAGTTTTTTCACATCTTTGAAGTATCCTGGGATCCTTATTCCTCAATAAATATTTCCTTCGATCAAAATATAGTGGACCTAGGCCAGGAATGGGCAAACTTTTTGGCCTGAGGGCTGCATCGGGTTTCGGAAATCATATGGAGGGCCAGTTAGGGGAGGCTGTGCCTCCCCAAACAGCAAGGCATGATCCAGCCCACTCCCATCCCCATCCACCTTCCACCCTCTCACTTCTCGCCTCCTGACATGCTCGCACACGCCCCGCAGGACTCCTGCCCCATCCACCCCCCCCCACCCCGTTCCCTGACAGCCCCCCCAGGACCCCTGTCCCATCCACCCCCCGTGCTCCCTGACTGCCCCCCAAACCCCCATCTCATTCCTGACTGCCCCCCCAGGACCCCTGCCCCATCCAACCACCCCTTCTCCCTGTCCCCTGACTGCCCCCAGAACCACTGCCCCTGACTGCCCCCGGCCGCCCCATCCAACCCTCCTTCCTGACTGGCCCCTGCTCCCTTTCAACTCACGTTCCCTGCCCTCTGACTGCCCCGACCCCTATCCACACTCCCGCCCCCGACCACCACCCCAAACTCCCCTGCCCTCTATCCAACCTGCTCCCTGCCCCGTGACCGCGCTGCCTGGAACACCGGTGTCTGGCGGCGCTGCAGCCACGCCACCGTGCAGCACAGAGCACCGGGTCAGGCCAGAGGAGCTCGCAGCCCCACTGCCCAAAGCATTGCACTAGCGGCACAGTGAGCTGAGGCTGAGAGGGAGGGGGAAGAGCAGGGGAGGGGCTGGGGGCTAGCCTCCCTGGCCAGGAGCTCGGGGCCGGGCAGGAGGGTCCCACGGGCCGATGGGGCCTGAGGGCTGTAGTTTGCTCACCTCTGACCCAGGCAAATAATTCAGAATGAATAGTTTACTCAACGCTTTTTCCTTCCTGTTTGTAAAGTGTCCACTTGCAGCCTACAATATTTTCAAATAGACTTGTTATTAAAAATTATTTGCAGAATAATTTCTATGAATGAGTCTTTATCTTGATATCTTGTGCACAAGAAGTTAGTGGCAACTATTTCATACTTGAAATTCAAGGCATGTTTTGTCTCCCTGATTTCAGACACATTTCTTTAAATGAAGGCTCTGACACAGATGAAGTATGGTCCATGGTTTGGGCACTAGTTTGCAACTCAGGAGACCCGGAGTCAATCCCTACTCCACCCAGGGCCGGCTCTAGGTTTTTTGCCACCCCAAGCACAAAAAAAAAAAAGGGGGGGGGGGCAGAGTGCCGCCCCTTGAAAAGTGCCACCCCAAGCGCTTGCTTGGTTTGCTGGGGCCTAGAGCTGGCCCTGACTCCACCACAGACTTCCTGTAGGACCTTGGGCAAATCACTGTGCCCCTCTGTGCTTTGGTTCTCTGTCAATAACAGCAGGGCAATAGTACCTGCCTACCTTGCAGCGGTGTTCGGAAAATAGATATGTTAAAGACTAAGAGGTGCTATAAGAATGGGGCCAAGTAAGTACCTAAGTAAGAGTATTCATGATTATCAATTTATTTACTTAAAATAATTTGCAATTTTTTTTAAGGTCTTTGTTTTGGTGAAACATACTGTGGAAGCTTTAACTGCTGCTGCACACAGTGGCATATGCAACTTTGTTACTGTTACAGTGTTGCCAACTCTCATAATTTTATCATGATTATTGCAATATTTGATGTTTGACGGTCATGATACAATTATTTAGGTATGATCATGTGAGAATCTCAGCATTTCAGTAATGGGGGTTATTTTAAATAAGTTTGACTGAAGAGAAAAAAATTAAAAATGTGCCCTCTAGCAGCTGAAAACCTGGAGGGCAAATTAAAAGAATCAAAAATAATTTCTCTCTTAAATCTCATGATTTTTAAGCCACTTTCATGACTGGGTGGGGGGGAGGGCTTAGTCATGATTTTGGATCATTGGGATATCAAATAAGATATCTGATTATAACTGCTGTTACAACAGTTTTCTCTTTACAGCATCTTTTCATTTCTTAGGAGACTGCCTGTCTATTGGGGAGATGCCATCTTGCAAGGCAGAGTTAATAAAGCATATGAGGATCAAAACCTGCAATTGTACTGTAGCAGCTGGATCACAAATAAAATGCATGACCATTTTATTAATATCGAAAAAAGCAATCTTATTTCACTTATAAACCTGCATAAACATATTAATTTTATCTTCAGAAGAAGGGAAAAAAGGAAAAAGATCACTTTAATTTTTATTCAACACTGCTGTAACATTGTCGTGACCCTATCACTTATGATATAGTAATAGCCAAAGCAAACTTGCAAAACTAAGTATATTTTCTACTAAGGAAATTTCCTCTGTACACTGTATTATATCTGAAGTCCTTAATCTACAGTACATAAACTTGTTGAATAAAGCTAGAAAGATATTTTTATGTTGAAATTGAACAAAATCTGATTTATTACATTAATGATCTAATACAAAGTACTAAAACTGTAATAACACCCAGAAAAGAGAATGAAACAGATATTGTAGGTTGCTATAAATATAGCAAAGCTAACATGTTTCATATGTGACAAAGTTCCTCCTCTGTCTTGGTAGGTCCTGCACTTTTTGGCGGATTTGCTTACCTCAGAGGTTCACGGCAGCCCTGTTTGGCCGCTTCTGCTAGAGGCTCAAACCTGCCGTACACTCAGCTAACCTCATCACTGGCCAGCATGGGGGAAATGGAGAACAATCTCCACAGTCTCCACTGTCCCACCTAGTGGGTTGGGGACAGGCCAGATCTTTTTCCAAATTAGACTTTCCCTTCTGGTGTTGCTCACAGACCAGGTCAACTCCTTCTGTGTCCAATCAGGAGTTGTGGGGGATGCGGGGAACCCGGGCCCGCCCTCTACACCAGGTTTCAGCCCAGGGCCCTGTGGATAGCAGCTGTCTACATCTCCTGTAACACTGCATGACAGCTACAACTCCCTGGGCTATTTCCCCATGACCTCCCCTCAGCACCTTCTTTATACTCACCACAGGATCTGCCTCCTGAAGCCTGATCACGCTTGTACTCCTCAGTCCTCCAGCAGCCCGCCTTCTCACTCCCTGCTCCTTGCATACCCTCCACTAACTCATGGGAGGTCCTTTTTAAACCAGGTGTCCTGATTAGTCTGCCTGATTCTAGTATGTTCTTAATTGGCTCCAGGTGTCTTAATTAGCTTGCCTGTCTTAATTGGTTCTAGCAGGTTCCTGATTGCTGTAGTGCAGCCCCTGCTCTGATCACTATGGTCACTTTATTGCCGGTGACCTCTCCATTTCTGGGAACAGAAAACTGTTCATCCAGTGGCCAGTATATTTGCCTTCTACCAGACTCCTGTACCGCACTGGTCTGGGTCTGTCACACATAGTAGATTCCTCAAGTTCAAAACACATGAAAGTACAAATATTTTCTTTTGCATTTTCTCTTAACATTCCTAACAGGTCTGTAGACATGCTGAGTGGTACAGAACATTGTTTTATTTCCAAATGACTTTTCACCACATCCATAGAGAACGTGGAGAATCAAGCTTGGGGAAGTTTGATCAAGATAACTTTAAACTCATAAAGGTCTAGAGGTGTTTCTTGGATCCTACTCGCCATACCTAATTCAGCTCACAAACATAAAGGCAACATTTGCATAATAATGTGAATTTTTGCACAATGTAATTAATGCATGTCAGATGCTAAGCCCCCGCCCCCCCAACACACACACACAATATAGCTAAGGCTACGATTTTCTCACAGAGGTTGTGGACATCACAGAATCCATGCCTTCCAAAGACCTTCATGATTTCAGCCAGCAGGCGGCTGGGAGCAGCAGGGGACCCCCACCACCTGAGGTGACAGGGCCCCCTGAATTCCAAGCCGCTGTCGGCAGCAGGGGTACTTCGCAGCTCCCTGCCACCGCAAGAGGCAGGGGGACCCCACTGCCCCCAGCCGCGAGGGCCGCCTGCCACAGGGGGGCAGTGTTACCCCAGTTCCTCACCGCCGGGGGTGCTGGGAGCGATGAGGGGAGGGGGGGGACTCCACAGCTCCTGACCAGCCTCCATAGAACTGAGCCACGGTGGAAGGGGAACCCTGGAGGTCCAAGCTCCCAGCAGCCTTCTCCCCGCCCTCCCAGCAGCTCCCTATTTTGTCATGCATATTTTTAGTAAAAGGGAGAGGTCACAGGCTTCCATTAATTTTTCTTTACTGCCAGTGACCTCTCCATTACTTTTATTAAAAATACTCATGACAAAATCTTAGCCTTACATATAGCTTTTGTTGGTGCATGTTGCCTTGATTTTGCCACAAAAAACAATGTTGACAGAAAGGGCTCAGACAGCACTAGCAGCTGTGGTAATCACTGCACACATTTCCCTTCCTCCTCGCATTAACCTGTGCCAGCAGTAGAGGCAGCAGCTAATCATGCTGGCTTCTAATACTAAACAAAAAGACTCTTCTTCTTCTGGTAATTCACCAGCTGAGTCACCACCTATTTCCCCAAACTGGTCTGCCGTACTGGGCGCATTGTAAGCAGCACACAATTCATCAACCAAGGTCAGTGATATTCTTAACTTCTTTCTACAATACCTAGCATCACCTTCAAAGATACTAAATTTCCCCAAGTCCCAGATGGCCTATAAGACCAAAGGAATAGATGTCATTTAGCACATCTGCAATACTTTTCATTCCAGTACTAATCCTTCACACACACAACTAAATCCTGACTGTTGTCCATTTCTGCTGTCATCCAAAGGGCTCTGACTTCCCTAAATCCTTCATTCCCATCTATCCTGCTTAAATACTGCCATATTCATTGCCAAACACCATGACCCCTAATCATTTATTTGAAACCTTTGGCAACTTCTCTTTCAATCCTTGCCAACCTTCTTGCACAGTGGCTTTTTCAAAGTAAAGATCAGCAAGATCTATCATAACTCTCCCTCCCTGATTTTCTCTGTCCCCCCT
The DNA here is from genome assembly GCF_965152235.1 of Eretmochelys imbricata. Classification (NCBI taxonomy): domain Eukaryota; kingdom Metazoa; phylum Chordata; order Testudines; family Cheloniidae; genus Eretmochelys; species Eretmochelys imbricata. The sequence continues at coordinate 60,250,149 of NC_135573.1, forward strand.
TTGTCCAGCAGCCATTTTATCACCTTCTTCCTGCCACTGACAATGAAGCCTCTGACCTGCTCTCAAATTCTAACCGCTCCCTAGGCACACTCCATTTCATCCCCTCCTACCCATTGACTTCCTTGGCCCTCACCATCTGTCAGTTCTTCCTCTCTAAACTACAAGCAAGTTCTTGTCTCCCACATCCTCAAAAATTTACCTCTTTCTTCAGTTACCATCTCCTCCCCCTTCTACCTCCAAACTAACTGAATCCAAAGTTTACAACCATTGCATTAAATTCCACTCCATCTTGGATCCCTTCAGTGTGACTTTCATCCCTTTAGTACACTGAAACCATTCTAAGCTTGGTTTAGAACAACCTCCTCTGGGCCAAATCATAAAGCATCTATTCCAATCTCTTCTGTCCAGATGGCAAAAACTCTTGTCTGTGTCCTTATGTCTTGTCTTGATTTCTGTAACCTTCATCAAATCTCGGTTCATTAGGAGCATTCACATTCTTGAAGTTAAATATGTTTAAGTGCTTTGCTGAAGGATGGCGTTATTCACATACTTAAAGTTAAGTACATGTTTATATGAGTTGCTGAATCAGGGGCTGGACGTCAGGCTGGCTCACAGATGCAGCAATACATTGCAACAGACATTTAGGGTGACATTTACCCATGTGCAGAGGGCTACCAGAAGGTATACACATCACTTAAGCCCTACTTAATCAAGTGAGGGCTTAAGTGGAATTTAAGTAAGGTACAGGCCTTGTGCTGACCCAGTGCACAGGGAAGAACTTCATCCAGTGATCAGAAGGCAGAGTTATTTTCTGTGTTTTACACAAAATGTGTTGAGATTCATACTAACAGATTTTAACCTTATTAAAGAAATAAACAAAGGAAAAAGCTCTCAGATTGTCTCTGAGCCTGCCACTGAATTTTGATTTTTCCCCCCAGGTCTTTAAAATGCAAACTTCATGAGGGCAGAGACCTACCAATGTCTTGTAAAGCTCTGGGCACATTGTCAGCACTTAAATATAAAATAAATAATAACATGAGTTCTATCTTAGCAAAGACTTCAGGATTTGGTCTTCTCCTTTCAAAATTGTAGGTGATCAAAAAGCTGATCAGCACAACAAAAACGATAATATAAGGAGAAGATTAGTTACAAAGAATGTATTATATGGAAATTATTGACAAAATTTGGTTGTATTTATTTTGTGGGGATTTTCCAGTGAAGGAAGAGTTATTTTGGACCAACAAATTTGTTCACATATATAACATTGCCTCTGATCAGATATCACCTGCTTCTGCTAAGAAATGTTTACAGCGAGAACAGCAATTACATTGATCATAATACACTGACAGTGAATCATCCAGAATTCAAATGAACAATTAAAAGTCTCAAAACAAAGGTTTGCCGTGTCAATCACAGGAAACCAGCAGTTTCCTGGATTTATAATAAGCTACATTGTTATTGGTAAATCTAACTTAGTCAGTTCATTTATTCACATTACTGGCAAATCAAGCTGGAAAAACCCAAAGATAAATAGTGGGTCTCAAAGTAACAATACATTCATGTTGAAGTGCAATTAGAGAAAGTAAAGTGACTATAAACGTGGAACCTTCGTATTCCATAGATCTGTTCCTCATGTGTATTCAAAGTCACATCTGCTTACGTTAGTGATCAATATTACTTTTTATTACCTTTTGCTCCTGTTTAGCACTGCATAGTTTATACAGATATGCGAAAGTGAACTTGATTCTTTTCTGGCTTCAGTATCACAGAATTTTTAACAGAGATCCCGTAGTAGAATCTTTATTATTGATGATGACATATGTACCAAAACAAACACTGCTCTACTTTCAGAAACAGAGCTTAGGGCTTGATCCTGCTCCCATTACGTCAATGGAAAAACTCCCATTAAAGTTAATGGTGCAGAATCAAGTCCATAGTTTGTAGGGCTGGCAGCTAGCAAAATAAAACAACTGTTTCTTCTAAGCTGAGCAAACTTGATATGGAAATCACTGCCACACAAATAAAATGAAAAGGAGTACTTGTGGCACCTTAGAGACTAACAAATTTATTTGAGCATAAGCTTTTGTGAGCTACAGCTCACTTCATCGAATGCATTCAGTGGAAAATACAGTGGGGAGATTTATATACATAGAGAACATGAAACAATGGGTGTTACCATACACACTGTAACGAGAGCGATCACTTAAGGTGAGCTATTACCAGCAGGATGGGGGGAAGCTTTTGCAGTGATAATTAAGGTGAGCCATTTCCAGCAGTTGATAAGAACGTCTGAGGAACAGTGGGGGGTGGAATAAACATGGGGAAATATCTCAGAGTAGCAACCGTGTTAGTCTGTATTCGCAAAAAGAAAAGGAGTACTTGTGGCACCTTAGAGACTAACAAATTTATTTGAGCATAAGCTTTCATGAGATGAGTGAGCTGTAGCTCATGAAAGCTTATGCTCAAATAAATTTGATAGTCTCTAAGGTGCCACAAGTACTCCTTTTCTTCATGGGGAAATAGTTTACTTTGTGTAATGACTCATCCACTCCCAGTTTCTATTCAAGTCTAAGTTAATTGTATCCAGTTTGCAAATTAATTCCAATTCAGCAGTCTTTCGTTGGAGTCTGTTTTTGAATTTTTTTGTTGAAGAATTCCAACTTTTAGGTCTGTAATCGAGTGACCAAAGAGATTGAAGTGATCGTTCTCATTACAGTGTGTATGGTAACACCCATTGTTTCATGTTCTCTATGTATATAAATCTCCCCACTGTATTTTCCACTGAATGCATCCGATGAAGTGAGCTGTAGCTCACAAAAGCTTATGCTCAAATAAATTGGTTAGTCTCTAAGGTGCCACAAGTATTCCTTTTCTTTTTGCGAATACAGACTAACACAGCTGCTACTCTGAAACAAATAAAATGGAATCCCAAGTTGCCATTTTTATAGGTTCACCTTTCAGAGTATAACTGCACTTAATTAGCACATCTGCAATACTTTTCATTTCAGTGCTAACTTCCTTCACACACACAACTGACCAAATCCTGCTTTAGCGTACACATATGTACATTAAACTCTCTTCTCATTTCTCAAGCTTAGCTCTGAGTATGGGCTTACTTCATGTTTAATGTGGTTAGATGTTAATTAGGAACTCAAGTGTGTTGGATTTTTTTTTAAAAAATTACAAAAGTTTTGTAAAAACTGTATATTACTCACACAATATTCAGGACCAAATTCTGGCTGCCATTTGCATATACACATATGCCAGAATAAAAGGCAGGCAGAAGGGAGCATGGAACAAAAGTTTTCTACCTCAAAAAACCTCCAGGGAACCTGTTCTGTAGGACATTTGATAGGATTTGCAAAGGGGAATTCCTGGTCAGAGTCTAAGGGCAGTGACATTGTTAGCCCATTTGAAGTCATCTTCCTCTGTTCTATCAATCACTGTATAGATCACTTGTGGGTCAAACACATTTACAGATTTCGTCAATATATAATCACAAAATAATGATATTTTTGCATGAAGCACTTATGTTTACACAATTTGGAGCCATTAATACGAAATAAACCCCCCAGACTAAACACCCCACACATTTGGGAACAAGAAGGTTGACAGCTGGTTCTGAATTTTTCAGTTTAGTTCCATCTGTGTCCTTACTTGTTAACTAACCAACTTCATTGTTTTGCCTCTAGAATCTTTAATTCTTTCGCTCTATGCATAACACCACTGAATATTCTGATAATTGTTTCCTTAAGGGTAATTTTCTTTTTGTTAAAAGCTTACAGAATATTGCATAGAGTTTATATTTTCAGTGCATTCATTCATAAAGGCACCTCAGGTACATGCAGGTAGAGAAAGCAAGTTCAGCACATCCTCTGTATGTCTGCCCTGATAAAATAACAGGCCTTTGAATCCATATTTTTGTAAGAGTTTGAAGTGTTTGAGAAGGAACTCAGTGGACAACTAGCTCTTTTTCACAAGGCAAGTCAAATATGTCAGTCAATTGGATCTCTCTGTAAATAGGTACAAAGCTTTAAAGTGGTTTCAACTATAATTTTATTTCTTTAACCAGCTACAAATTCTTTAAAATGCTATATTTGAAGAATGCCCTTATAACAGTAGTACTGAAAAAATCAGAAAGAGTAACACAGCCTAACTGCTTTAAAAAAATAATCATTTTCTGAGCCATTGTACTGACTTTTGAGCTACAATTACAGAATAAAATATTAGAGACACAAGGTGGGTAAGGTATCTTTTATTGGACCAACGTCTGTTGGTGAGAGAGACAAGCTTTCTAGCTTTCACAAAGCTCTTCTTCAGGGTTGGGAACATATAAGTACAGTGTTTCTGTAAATCTATAAACAATTAAACCAGGCTTTTTTTAAATTACATAAAATTTGATAACACTGAACAGAATTCTTTAAGAATGCCTGAGTTTAACTCTTGGAACTTGAAATAGAGTATAATCTTGTGATCTGAGGCCAAACAAACACATCTGAATGTTATAAACAAATTGTCAAATATGAAAGTACTTTTCCCTTATCTTCAGGAAACAAATTAAGATTCTTCTGAAAACCCAAACTGCATTAAGTGTAAGCAATAGCATCTGATAGTACTTAAATCTAGTACCATTTGTGTCAGATGGAGGAACTGAGATTGAGGGGAATTTCTCAGTAAAATCATTGACACCTATTGTTGGCTGGCAGTTTAACTCTTCCCAAAATAGCATGTAGTTCACACATAGTTCAATCCTGCACATCTTGGAATTAGAAAAGGGTGTCAAGGTTCCTCCCCCACTCTGAACTCTAGGGTACAGATGTGGGGACCTGCATGAAAAACCTCCTAAGCTTATCTTTACCAGCTTAGGTCAAAACTTCCCCAAGGTACAAAATATTCCACCCGTTGTCCTTGGATTGGCCGCTACCACCAAACTAATACTGGTTACTGGGGAAGAGCTGTTTGGACGTGTCTTTCCCCCCAAAATACTTCCCAAAACCCTGCACCCCACTTCCTGGACAAGGTTTGGTAAAAAGCCTCACCAATTTGCCTACGTGACTACAGACCCAGACCCTTAGATCTTAAGAACAATGAACAATCCTCCCAACACTTGCACCCCCCCTTTCCTGGGAAATGTTGGATAAAAAGCCTCACCAATTTGCATAGGTGACCACAGACCCAAACCCTTGGATCTGAGAACAATGAAAAAGCATTCAGTTTTCTTACAAGAAGACTTTTAATAAAAATAGAAGTAAATAGAAATAAAGAAATCCCCCCTGTAAAATCAGGATGATAGATATCTTACAGGGTAATTAGATTCAAAAAACATAGAGAACCCCTCTAGGCAAAACCTTAAGTTACAAAAAAGATACACAGACAGAAATAGTTATTCTATTCAGCACAATTCTTTTCTCAGCCATTTAAAGAAATCATAATCTAACACATACCTAGCTAGATTACTTACTAAAAGTTCTAAGACTCCATTCCTGGTCTATCCCCGGCAGAAAACTAGCATATAGACAGACACACAGACCCTTTGTTTCTCTCCCTCCTCCCAGCTTTTGAAAGTATCTTGTCTCCTCATTGGTCATTTTGGTCAGGTGCCAGCGAAGTTACCTTTAGCTTCTTAACCCTTTACAGGTGAGAGGAGCTTTCCTCTGGCCAGGAGGGATTTCAAAGGGGTTTACCCTTCCTTTATATTTATGACACGCCCCCCAAATCTCAGCTAGGGTGAAACACTGGCTGGGATTTCTTCCTGGAGCTCTAGGAAAAACAGAGTTAATAAGACACATGCATCTCTAAATATACTACCAAGTACATAAAGACTAACAATATTTTCCACATCTCAAGGACGATTTTAACCAGTTGATTCTGGGAAACTTTCACGGGAGAGTGCATCAGCCACTTTGTTAGAAGCTCCTGAGATGTGTTGGATGTCGAAATCAAAATCTTGGAGAGCTAAACTCCACCGAAAAAGTTTTTTGTTAGTTTCCTTGACGGTGTGAAGCCACTTCAGTGCAGCATGGTCGGTTTGCAGGTGGAAACGCCGTCCCCAAACATATGGGCGTAGCTTTTCCAGAGCGTAGACAATGGCGTAACATTCTTTTTCAGTGACTGACCAGTTGCTTTCCCTCTCAGACAGTTTTTTGCTGAGAAACACTACAGGGTGGAATTCTTGATCAGGTCCTTTCTGCATTAAAACTGCTCCCACACCACGCTCGGACGCATCTGTGGTTACTAGGAACGGTTTGTCAAAGTCTGGGGCCCTTAGTACAGGGTCAGACATGAGTGTCGCTTTAAGCTTGTTAAAGGCCTTCTGACACTTTTCGGTCCACTGAACAGCATTTGGCTGTTTCTTCTTGGTTAGGTCTGTCAGTGGGGCGGCGATTTGGCTGTAGTGCGGTACAAATCGTCTGTAATAACCGGCCAAGCCTAAGAAGGATTGAACCTGTTTCTTTGACTTTGGGACAGGCCACTTTTGGATAGCATCCACTTTGGCCTGTAGGGGGCTGATAGTTCCTTGACCCACCTGGTGTCCAAGGTAAGTCACTCTGTTTAGGCCTATTTGACACTTCTTAGCCTTAACAGTTAGTCCTGCCTCCCTTATGCGCTCAAGGACTTTGTGTAGATGTTCCAGGTGGTCTGCCCAGGAATCCGAAAATATGGCCACATCGTCAAGGTAGGCGACTGCATATTCTCCTAATCCCGCTAGGAGACCATCTACAAGTCTTTGGAAAGTGGCAGGTGCATTTCGCAGCCCGAAAGGGAGTACATTAAATTCATACAGCCCGAGATGTGTGATGAAGGCTGACCTTTCCTTGGCAGATTCATCTAGCGGTACCTGCCAGTACCCCTTGGTTAAGTCTAAGGTAGAGATGAACTGGGCCCGTCCCAGTTTCTCTAATAGTTCATCTGTGCGTGCCATTGGATAGTTGTCTGGGTGAGTTACAGCATTTAGCTTACGGTAGTCCACGCAAAAACATATTTCCCCATCTGGTTTGGGAACTAGAACCACTGGAGATTCCCATGCACTTTCAGAGGGGCGGATTACACCCATCTGTAACATATCCTGGATCTCCCATTCTATAGCAGTTTTAGCTTGAGGAGACACCCGGTAAGGTTGGACCCTAATTGGGTGAGCATTACCTGTGTCAATGGAGTGGTATGCCCATTCAGTCAGTCCTGGGGTGGCTGAGAACGTTGGCGCGTAGCTAGTGCACAGCTCCTGGATCTGCTGTCGCTGCATACGCCCAAGGGTCATGGAGAGGTTCACCTCTTCCACACCACCACCACATTTCCCTTCGTAGTAGACACCTTCGGGCCACTCAGCGTCGTCTCCTCCGTGGGCTGTAAACTGACAAACCTTTAATTCTCTGGAATAAAAGGGCTTTAGAGAATTAATATGGTACACCTTAGGCTTTCGGTTGGAGGTAGGGAATGCTATGAGATAATTAACAGCTCCCAGATGCTCCTGGACCGTGAATGGCCCTTCCCACGATGCTTCCATTTTATGGGCCTGGAGCGCCTTTAAGACCATGACCTGGTCTCCTACTTTGAAGGAACGCTCTCTGGCATGTTTATCATACCAGGCTTTTTGCTCTTTTTGAGCATCCTGTAAGTTTTCTCTAGCAAGGGCTAAAGAGGTTCAGAGGGTGTTTTGTAGGTTGGTTACAAAGTCCAGAATGTTAGTTCCTGGAGAAGGTGTAAATCCCTCCCATTGCTGCTTCACCAATTGCAATGGCCCCTTAACCTCACGGCCATATACAAGTTCAAATGGGGAAAACCCTAAACTGGGATGTGGTACAGCTCTGTAGGCAAAGAGCAACTGCTGCAACACTAGGTCCCAATCATTGGAGTGCTCGTTTACAAATTTACGTATCATGGCCCCCAAAGTTCCATTAAACTTCTCCACCATGCCATTTGTTTGATGGTGGTAAGGAGTGGCAACCAAGTGATTTACCCCAGGAGCTTCCCAAAGGTTTTCCATAGTTCCTGCCAGGAAATTAGTCCCTGCATCTGTGAGGATGTCGGAGGGCCAACCTACCCTGGCAAAAATGTCTGCTAGTGCCTGGCACACAGTTTTAGCCCTGGTGTTGCTTAGAGCTACTGCTTCCGGCCATCGGGTGGCAAAATCCATGAAAGTCAGTATGTACTGCTTTCCTCTGGCTGTCTTTTTCGGAAAAGGACCCAGAATATCCACAGCTACTCGCTGAAATGGAACTTCAATGATGGGGAGTGGCTGGAGAGGGGCTTTGACCTGGTCTTGGGGTTTTCCCACTCCTTGGCACACCTCACAAGACTGGACATAGGTAGAAACATCCTTGCCCATTCCCTCCCAGTGGAATGACCCCCCAAAACGGTCTTTGGTCCTGTTCACCCCAGCATGGCCACTAGGGTGATCATGGGCTAAGCTCAAGAGCTTGGCCCGGTATTTAGTTGGAACTACCAACTGTCTCTGAGGATGCCAGTCTTCCTGGTGTCCACCAGAAAGAGTTTCCTTGTATAAAAGTCCTCTTTCTACAACAAACCTGGATCGATTAGAAGAGCTGAGAGGCGGTGGGTTGCTCCGTGCCGCCGTCCAAGCTCTCTGGAGGCTTTCATCTGCTTCCTGTTCAGTCTGGAACTGTTCCCTTGATGCTGGAGACATCAGTCCCTCATTGGATTGTGGACCTAGGCTTGGTCCCTCTGGAAGCAATATAGGGGATGGAGCTGTTTTTGTTGACTGTGAACCGCTCTCCGCTGGTGCACTATGTTGGGATTCAGGCTCCGGCTGAGCCTCTTGTGTCGGGTTATTGGCTGCTGCCAGTTCAGGGTCGGTGGGGCCCTCTGGTGTTGAGGTTGCAAGTACTGGATTCAGTGCTGACACTGGGTCTGGTGTTGGTTGTTCGGCTGGTTCCGGTTCTGGGACTGGTTCCGTCTGGGTCTCTGGGACTGGATCCACTACTGCTGTTGCAGACATTGGCCTGGGGTCCGGGTCCATCACCTCTGACCGGGTCCTGATAGAAGTTTCCGGAACAGAGCTAGGCCTCACGGCTTGTTTAGCCTGGCTGCGGGTGACCGTTCCCACCCTCTTGGCCTGCTTCACATGATTGGCCAAGTCTTCCCCCAACAGTATGGGGATGGGATAATCATCATAGACTGCAAAAGTCCACATTCCTGACCAGCCCTTGTACTGGACAGGCAACTTGGCTGTAGGCAAATTGAAAGAGTTGGACTTGAAGGGTTGAATCGTCACTTGGATCTCTGGGTTGATTAAATTGGGGTCCACTAAGGAAGCATGGATAGCTGACACTTGTGCTCCGGTGTCCCTCCACGCGGTGACCTTCTTCCCGCCCACACTCATGGTTTCCCTCCGCTCCAAGGGTATCTGGGAGGTATCTGGGCCTGTGGACCTCTGGTGTGATTCCGGTGCAATGAACTGTAATCTGCTGGGGTTCTTGGGGCAGTTGGCCTTTACATGTCCCAGCTCGTTACATTTAAAACATCGTCCAGCTGATGGGTCACTGGGGCGAGGAGGGTTGCTGGAGAACGGGGTGGTGGGATGATAAGGGGTCTGGAGGGTTCTTTGGGAGGTAGGTGGGGCTTTGGGCGGCCCCCGGTAATAGGGTGTGGTCTGGGGTGGTCCCTTCTGGTCTCCGCTCCAACTGCGACCAGTTTTCTTCTTCTCTGCCACCTCCACCCATCTGGCTCCAATCTCTCCTGCCTCGATTACAGTTTTGGGTTTCCCATCTAGGATGTATCTTTCTATTTCCTCAGGAACACCCTCTAAGAATTGTTCCATTTGCATTAGGAAGGGCAAATTTACTGGAGATTCAACACTTGCTCCTGATATCCAGGCATCCCAATGTTTCACAATGTGGTAGGCATGTCGGGTAAATGATATGTCTGGTTTCCACCTTAGGGCTCTGAACCTCCGACGAGACTGCTCGGGTGTTATCCCCATTCTGACTCTCGCCTTGGATTTAAACAGTTCATACTTGTTCATGTGTTCTTTAGGCATTTCAGCTGCCACCTCAGCTCAGGGTCCACTGAGCTGCGGCCTCAGCTCTACCATGTATTGGTCAGTAGAGATGTTGTACCCAAGGCAGGCCCTTTCGAAGTTTTCTAAGAAGGCCTCAGTATCATCACCTGCCTTATAGGTGGGGAACTTTCTGGGATGGGAAGTGGTACCTGGAGAAGGATTGCTAGGGTTTGTTGGTATATTCTGCTGGGCCTTTATCCTCTCCACCTCCTCCACATGCTTCCTCTCTTTTTCTTCTCCTCCTCCACATGCTTCCTCTCTTTTTCCTTCTCCTCCTCCACATGCTTCCTTGCCTCCATTTCCCTCTTGTGGGCAGCCTCCTGTACCTCCTTCTCCAGCCGCACGAGTTCTGTCTGTCTTTCATGTTCCCTTTGTTTTTCCTCAGCCTGAAATTTGGCTAATTCCAGCTGTAGTCGAGCTGCGGATTTTGTCATTCTAACCTCTCTGTTTTTAACTAACTTTAGGCCCGAGGTTTAGAAATAAACAAACAAAACTTGGCTGTAAAATTTTGCTGTGCTGGAATAGAATACCTATTCTCTGATAGTGATTGTCAGCCTACAGAAAAAGACAATTCCCTTGTGTCTGCTCTGGGCCCAAATTAAAGCAAAAAACCTCCAACTACTTGGAAACCTGCTTACCCAGCCCAAAGAAAAAGCAAATGGGTAGAACACACACCCCCTATTTACTTTTAGGAAGAAAAGAAAAAAAAAACTCTGGGTTGGAAGACTGTGAATTTCCCTGCAGGAGTTAAGCACCCTGCCTCCAGGAAAAGAAAACCTACAATTCACAAAGATAATCCCCTTTTGTCTCTGCTTGGCCACAAAGCAGAGAAAAAACAAGCTGCTTTCAGTTTCAGCTGCTTTCTGAACTTCCTTTCCAAAGGAAAAAAAAATTCCCTTTTAAAATCTGTATTTCTAGTTCAAAAAATCTCAACTGGATCTCAAAATGATTTCAGGTTAATCCCACCACTATGCCACCATGTCAAGGTTCCTCCCCCACTCTGAACTCTAGGGTACAGATGTGGGGACCTGCATGAAAAACCTCCTAAGCTTATCTTTACCAGCTTAGGTCAAAACTTCCCCAAGGTACAAAGTATTCCCACCCGTTGTCCTTGGATTGGCCGCTACCACCACCAAACTAATACTGGTTACTGGGGAAGAGCTGTTTGGACGCGTCTTTCCCCCCAAAATACTTCCCAAAACCTTGCACCCCACTTCCTGGACAAGGTTTGGTAAAAAGCCTCACCAATTTGCCTAGGTGACTACAGACCCAGACCCTTAGATCTTAAGAACAATGAACAATCCTCCCAACACTTACACCCCCCCTTTCCTGGGAAATGTTGGATAAAAAGCCTCACCAATTTGCATAGGTGACCACAGACCCAAACCCTTGGATCTGAGAACAATGAAAAAGCATTCAGTTTTCTTACAAGAAGACTTTTAATAAAAATAGAAGTAAATAGAAATAAAGAAATCCCCCCTGTAAAATCAGGATGATAGATATCTTACAGTGTAATTAGATTCAAAAAACATAGAGAACCCCTCTAGGCAAAACCTTAAGTTACAAAAAAGATACACAGACAGAAATAGTTATTCTATTCAGCACAATTCTTTTCTCAGCCATTTAAAGAAATCATAATCTAACACATGCCTAGCTAGATTACTTACTAAAAGTTCTAAGACTCCATTCCTGGTCTATCCCCGGCAGAAAACCAGCATATAGACAGACACACAGACCCTTTGTTTCTCTCCCTCCTCCCAGCTTTTGAAAGTATCTTGTCTCCTCATTGGTCATTTTGGTCAGGTGCCAGCGAGGTTACCTTTAGCTTCTTAACCCTTTACAGGTGAGAGGAGCTTTCCCCTGGCCAGGAGGGATTTCAAAGGGGTTTACCCTTCCCTTTATATTTATGACAAAGGGGTACTTGGCACCTTAGAGACTAACAAATTTATTTGAGCATAAACTTTCGTGAGCTACAGCTCACTTCATCGGATGCATTCAGAAGTGAGCTGTAGCTCACGAAAGCTTATGCTCAAATAAATTTGTTAGTCTCTAAGGTACCACAAGTCCTCCTTTTCTTTTTGCGAATACAGACTAACACGGCTGCTACTCTGAAAACTGTAACAAGAGTGATCACTTAATGTGAGCTATTACCAGCAGGAGAGCGGGGTTAGGGTAGGGAGGAGGGGAACCTTTTGTAGTGATAATCAAGGTGGGCCATTTCCAGCAGTTGACAAGAACATCTGAGGAACAGTGAGGGATGGGGGGGGGGAATAAACACGGGGAAATAGTTTTACTTTGTGTAATGACCCATCCACTCCCAGTCTCTGTTCAAGCCTAAGTTAATTGTATCCAGTTTGCAAATTAATTCCAATTCAGCAGTCTCTCGTTGGAGTCTGTTTTTGAAGTTTTTTTGTTGAAGAATTGCAACTTTTAGGTCTGTAATCGAGTGACCAGAGAGGTGAAAGTGTTCTCCAACCGGTTTTTGAAGGTTATAATTCTTGATATCTGATTTGTGTCCATTTATTATTTTACGTAGAGACTGTACAGTTTGACCAATGTACATGGCAGAGTGGCACTGCTGGCACATGATGGCATATATCACATTGGTAGATGTGTGTATGGTAACACCCATTGTATCATGTTCTCTATGTATATAAATCTCCACACTGTATTTTCCACTGAATGCATCCGATGAAGTGAGCTGTAGCTCACGAAAGCTTATGTTCAAATAAATTTGTTAGTCTCTAAGGTGCCACAAGTACTCCTTTTCTTTTTGCAAATACAGACTAACATGGCTGCTACTCTGAAACCTTTATTTAAAAAATTCACATTGAAGTGAATCAGAGTTCTACACACAAAACAGCAGCCGAATTGCACTAAAAATGTATTATCTAAAATAATTCATTAAATTTCAGTTTAAAATGTGTGGCTTTTAAAAATGCTTTTTGGTAACAATGGGCTGGATTTAGTGAATCCCCACTTACAAAAAAATCACATTAGGGTAGTGATTGATGGTTTGTTTATATGCTGATATTTAATTTTTTTAAAATTTGCAAATGTCTGAAATTCCAAAGTAAACTTTTTTATATTTCAAAAGTGGTTTAGTTTCTTACTTCTATAGGATTAGACTTGATTAGCTGTGGTAATCAAAGACTCAAAATTGGTGTTTTTTAAAATAATAGAATTTATACATTTTACCAGAGCTGGTGTACACAAAAATACACAAATAAGAAAGTACAGTTACCTGGCAACTGAACACCAACCAGAGCTATCTTCACCACAGCCCAAGAAAGATAAAGCAATAAAAAGTTTATTATCTTTATACAAAACATTGTTACGTGCAAGCATAAAATAACACTACATGACCTTGTGGCCTGTCATGAAGTTTGCCCTGTGAATTTGCTGCTGCCAATATGGTCATGAGCTAATCTCCATGGAAATTACCTCATTAATAATTTTGTATGTCTTATATTTTATTCAAAAGATACTTTCCGTTGTGAAAATACACAAAATATGTAGTTTTTATTTCTTTGATGACAATATCATTATCATGATGACCCGTTTTTCAGAATCCTACCTTTTTGTAACGTGTTTTAGTTCTTGTTGCAAGTTTTCTTTCAATTGTTGGCACATTGTAAGTGTGCAAAACTTACTATTACCTTTTCTGAAATACAATTTATTTTTATGTAGCATCCTTCTTACAGGATATAATAAAATGCTATGCAGATTACCGTTCACCTTAAACAGGAAAGGAAGCTTACACATATGATTTAAAGAGGAGATAGGGCCCGAGTACATGTGAAAGAACAACTCCTATCTGTGGAGAGTCCACAGAAAGAAAACCTAGAAGAACTCTACATAGAATAAAACAGCAGGCAGACATCAGTCTACCACAATATCTACTCATATGGCCTCATCACCATAGTATCCAAGAACCTCTTCACAGGTGATCAAAGAAGCTGGGTTAATGTTGGTGGACACTAATTTTTTTTGTCTGATTTTTGACCTGATATATAGAGACTAAAGATTTAGGATAAACATGGAGGAGACAATGGAAGTAGTTGAGACAAAAAACAAGTAAGTAACAAAGTGATGAGGAATGCTTTCTAGTATCTTCGGTTGTTGGGAGGCTGCACTCCTTCCTCTTGGATGAGAACCAATCCATGCTTTCATCATGTATTTGCTAAACTACTGTAGTTTATTCCACCTGGAACTGAAGATAAATACATTGCAAAAATTACAACTAGTTTAGCATGCAGCTGCTTACCTATGGAGCAATAAAAGCTGGCGTGAACATATCAATGCTCTGTGAATGCCATGGTGTATGTATTCATTTCTAGACTGAATTCAAAGTCCTAGTCGTAATCTACCAAGCTTCATCCTTACCCTTTAAGTACCAATATTAGGCTGTCTCAGAGACTGCCTGTCCATGCATGTCACACAAAAACAACTATGCTACACAGGAACAGACTCAGCTGTAGACTCTTGGGCACAGAGCAATCTCAATCGTAGAACCCCAGCCAGGGGGAACAGAGGAGGTCAGACTGAGCTCAAGCCTAACTATGTTCAGATCTACAAGCAAGATCCAGTGCTTCAGTATGATCTTCCCCAAACAGAAGCATCTTTTACATTCCTCCTCCCCCCATGACCAGTCTATAATTGGGACATGTGGACGTAGGAGGGGATGTTCTCTGCCAGCAACATTCCAAGCATGAAGCATCAACAGTTCCACCAGAACTGGAGGGGGAAGAAGGGGAGCACCAAGGGGGTGGAGAGACAGACTTTGGCGAGACAGGGTCTCTTTTAAACTAGGGAGTGCAAACACAGAGAAAGAATGAATACACTGTATTTATTGGGCACCATACATGTGGGTGAATAATAAACATGCCAAAAGCAATCTCATTGTTAAACCACTCTTAAATTTTAAGCAAAGAAAAAATAATCAGCCTCTAGGCAGGGAACCATCAACATATTCCGCCACTCGGCAGAGTGAAAAAGATGGCTCTATGCTATACAGGCTGAAATCCTGTCAGAAAGAAACAATAAGAAAACCAGATTACTTTGTCTTTCAGACTTAATCTTATTCTCTAGAAACACACCCTGAAAAAATAATTCTTAAATTTTGTCTTTTCTGGTTGTACGTGAAAGAAGCTGGGATAAGTGTGGAGGTGAGGCTAAAAATTCTGCAGAGTTAGGAACTTTCCACAAATGTTTTCCAGAAATCTGAATTTTCATTTAAAAATACTTTTCTAGAGCTTCCTGCTATGAAGAAAGCCATGCACTGGTTTATAGAATGAGCACTATCTCTGCAGACAGACAACTAAGGCATCAGTTCTAAAGGAGGTTTGACCTTCCCCTTTCATCCTAAAATGGTTTGGCCACTTAAATACCAACAACAGCACATCCTTAAAATATTTACAATTAAATTGCAGCACTGATCACTGCATGGCTTGAGAAATTTGCTAGGCACCTATCAATTGGAGAAAGGCCTGGTCTACACCAGAAAGTTAGACTGACCCAGCTACATTGCTCAGAAGTGTGAAAAAGACATACCCCTGAGCAACTTAGTTAAGCTGACCTAACTTCCAGTGCAGACTGTGCTAGGTCAATGGAAGAATTCTTCTGTCAACCTAGCTACTGCCACAAGGGGAAGTGGATTACCTATGCCTATAGGAGATGCCCTACCATTGGCACAGGTAATGTCTACATTGAAGCGCTACATGGTGCGGCTGCCATGCTACAGCTGTGCTGCTGTAGCGTTTCAGTATAGACAAGCCCAAAATCTTACTAGCCTTAATGTTCCAAAAAGCACTCAGAGGCATCAGGTTTGCCAGGAGAGAAGAGCCAGCCTTTAGCTCAGTGGTAACTCTGTGGCATCTGCTGGCAAATGTTAACATTATAATGATAACTCCTGTAGTTAAAACACATTTTTGTTAACAAGCAGGGCTCAAGAAATGCATTCACCAGCTCATCACTATTGTAGCAAATTGATGAGCCCGCACATACAGTCCTGCATGGCTGTTCAGCATTCCACTCTCTGCTCTGTTTGAAATGCAGAGACGGAGTGGGAATGTAATACCAAATAAGGGTGTAATTCTGCTTTCCCAAATGTAACTGTGTCAGGGGGTGTTTTGGTGTCCATGCCCAGTACTACCACCTAGTCGTGATACTCTGGGCTGCATTGCCCAGTGGCAGGAGTCAATGGCCACGTCATCCAGAGGCAGGAGTCAATGGCCAGGGGTAGGGGAACCCAGGACCTTCCCACTCCACTGGTTTCAAAATCAGGCCCCAAGGGGACAATAATTCAAAATATGCAGCCCAGGGAGTGGGCGCCCCTACGCCTGCTCCCTGGGCCACTTTCTAACCTGGCTTTAATTCCTCTGCTGAGGCCACTGGTTTGCTTCTGAGTTCCCCCTGGAATCCTCTCTGGTCACAGTCTGGAAGGTCTTCCTTCCTTGCTCAGGGCTCATTGTTGCCCTCATCCATGGTTGAAGGGCCTTTGGCAGCTTGGCAGTGGGGTAGGGGCCTGGGCCTGGGCCTGGCCACATGGGGCCCTGGCAGCTTCTCAAGCCTGCACCACACAACTGTTATCCTGCTCGGTCAGACTAGACTGAGCTGAGCTGCTCCGTGTTGAGCTCAGCCTCCATTGTAAGTATGCCCAGCATGGGTGGCTGGGCGCGGCTTTCTGGGCCCAGAGCTTCTCCTTAACCCTTCCTTTACCAGGGTTTCTACATCCCATCACAAACTGGCACTACTCTTCCTGTTTTGCTTATGTGCTCCAGGAAGAGCAGGGACTGAAGCATCCAGTGCCTATAAACTGAAGAACTCTTCCTCCCTTGTAGATAAAAGAAAAAGTGACCAGGGATATGCGTGTGTGAAGAAGATTTGCACTTCCTTCCTCAAATCCATCAGCTAAAAGGGAGTAATGTTGGAGGTGTTGGCACCCACTCCTTGGTGAGGGTGAAGAAAGGAGCACCCATGTAGACAACATACTGCGCTTATCAGACATCCACTAACCAAACCAAAATGTGGTACACAGAGTGCTTCTCCACTCCTTTGGGACCCAAGGAATAGGCCACTACAAGCAAAATCAGACCTTTAGTACTGGTTTAGGTTTAGGCTTCTAGCTGGCTGATGCATAGTAATGATTTTGAACTCTGAATATCTCTAATGATGTCAATTCATGGGATTTCCCTATTTAATCCAGTAACACTATCTTTCTCCAAAATGAATGAGTTTGATATAGTTCCCTCAGGAGCATGTCAACAAATCAGCTGCAAGGAAATCACAAATCTAAACTTGACAGTCAGTCTGACTATTTCCACAGTACTCTCAGCTCCTCCCAGCCAAGTGAGGAAGGAACAAATCTGTGATTCCCCCGCCCATGTGAACATAATGTGCTGCTGGCTAAATAATGGACAATTGCCTTACTTTTGAAAAGGTTCTTTGCAAATTCTTCTGTTTCAATATGGGATAATGGCATTAACCCTGCCAACCAACAAGTAGAGACAATGGAAATCTGTATGTCAAATTGTGTGTCATCTCAGAACAATGAATTCTACAGCAATTACACTTGATTTTGAAAATATAACAGTAGTGTAAAAGAGAAGAAAACCCCTTCTAACTTCCTTCTAACAAGCTAATCAGCTAAACAACAAGAAAGAGAGTTCACAGATTGGAACAGAGAAATTGACAGCAAGCCATGTTATACAAAGGAAAATTTCCATTCCTGCTTCACTCTCTGTATCATCTGAAACTTTACAGTGACATCTCTGCACAGAGAAGTTTAGAATCCAGGAAAAATAGGTCTGAACAGCGAAGACAAGATTACAGTCTGGCACAGTAACATGACAACTGCTTGAACACTTTTCTCCCAGGAGAAGCCTGAGCAGCAGATTGACTGGTCAGATTTGACAGAGGAGTACAGAGAAATTCAAGCGGCAGTGCAGCAAAATTTCTTTACAGAAACATCTCCATTTAGTGTTCTGGATAGTTACTGGCATAGCTTTCAGAGAGAGAGAGAGAGACTTCAGAAAAGAGAGGGGAAATTTCCAAGCCTACTTGTATGCCTTCCTGATAGCTGAAGTGAGGTTGTAGGTGGAGGACAATTCTTTTTGGGAAGCATCACACACATCTGACTTTCTGAGGGGATGGACAATATCCGTAAAATCACCGAACTGTAGAACTGAAAGGACCTCAAGAGGTCTTCTAATCCAGTCCCCTGCACTCAAGGCAGGACTAAGTATTATCTAGACCAGTAGTTCTCAAACTTTTGTACTGGTGACCCCTTTCACATAGGAAGCCTCTGAGTGCGACCGCCCCTTATACATTAAAAATACTTTTTTATACATTTAAAACCATTATAAATGCTGGAGGCAAAGCAGGGATTGGGGTGCAGACTGACATCTCGCAACCCCCCATGTAATACCCTTGCGACCCTCTGAAGGGTCCCAACCCCCAGTTTGAGAACCCCTGATCTAGACCATCCCTGAAGGTGTCTATCTAAACTGCTCTTAAAAAATCTCCAATAATGGAGATTGGCCTAGGGAGGTTGTGCATTTATTCCAGTGCTTTACTACCCTGACAGAAAGATTTTCCTAATGTCCAACCTAAACCGCCATTGTTGCAATTTATGCCCCTTGCTTCTTGTCCTATCCTCAGAGGTTAAGGAGAACAGTTTTTTTCCTCCTCCTTATAATAACCTTATATGTACTTGAAAACAGTTATCATGTCCCCCCTCAGTCTTTTTTCTCTAGACAAAATAAAAACCCAATTTTTTCAATCTTCCCTCACAGGTCATGTTTTCTAGACCTTTCATCATTTTTGTTGTTCTTCTTTGGCCTTTCTCCAATTTGTCCAAATCTTTCATAAAATGTGGTACCAAGAACAGGACACAATACTCCAGTGCAGGCCTAATCAGCACAGCATAGAAAGAAGAATTACGGCTTGTGTCTTGCTTACAACATTCCTGCTAATACACCCCAGAATGATGGTGAGGTTTTTTGCTTTGTTTTTTGCAAAAAAAAGCAGAGGGTTTGTCAACTGTCCTTTTAATTAGCACATCAACTTTTCCTTCCTTATCATCTTAATGAACGGAGCGTAATTTCCTGACTACATGAAAAATCAGAGTTCACCCTGGGAACCAAGGAGGGTGGAGTCCTCAGCCCAACTTTGTCCCTGTGGAATTGCAGTAAGTGTCCAGAAATAGACAGAATTTGTAACTTGCTGACTGAGCGCTGAACAGATTACCATCAGGTAAACAATCTTGAGAGACAAATGGAACAAGGAGGCCTCATGCAGCAATTCAAAGGGAGGGCTAACCTGAATTCCCAAAAGAACACAACAAACTTGCTCTTAACTGAACTGCCCTTAAGAAACATAGTAAATCAGCATGTGTTGTAGACCAGCTGCACAAAATAGGGTTAATGGCCAGGCCACCTTTCCAGACGTGCAGTTTTGGGTGAGCAGCTTGGTCTAGGGCGGAGGCAGAAACAAGGAACCACATGTTTTAGCAGTTAGATTTGAGTGAGAGTCCAAGAGTGAGAGTAGACACCTATGAGAGCTGTTTTTTGGTGATGGGCCCATGGGACTCTCTAGGTACAATCAGTGTAAAAGGGAGTTGCCTCTAAGCAGTCTGTTACACCTCTGTTCAAGGAAACAGGGAGCGCTGTACATTCTGTAAATAGACACATTACACTAAATATACCCAGACCTTACACTACCAATTTTTTCTCCAAATGGGAAACTGACTTGTAGTCAGCCTACTGAGTTCTGTATAACTTGGATTTTTTTTCAGTTTGAGTACCATCATGCCTATAAATCAGCTAAAATTGCTGAGCCTGAATGCACTTGGCCCACAGGATGAGGCCACTAGATGCAATGTTCTTATGAAGACTGCCACTATTACAAGAAGAGCTAAATAACATCATCAACTGTTTCTTCAAACTATTCAATCTCCTGTCAGATTGATTCCTAGAGCTGGGAAAATCTACACAAAAGCAAGGTATACTCTGTTTTTTTATATTCTTGGATACTGGAGACAACAAACAACAAACACTTTGTCCAAACCATGGGAATAGCCAACCTCTTCATGGACCACCTTGAAGATGAATTTCTGGACAAATGCACCATAAAACCAATGATATACCTGAGATACAGTGATGATATGTTCATCCTCTGGACAGATGGCTTAAACTCCCTCATAGATTTCCACCACAACTTCAACAATCACCACCCATCCATTAAACTTTCTCTGGAACACTCCCACACATATTTCTGAGTAGAAAGTCTGGGATATATAACCCATACTCAGCGGGGACCACATCCTGAAAGAAATACTTCCTGAACCCACACTTCTGGCCTTCAAACAACTCTTCAACCTCTCCAAGCTCATCATCAGAAGCAAGCTCCCCACAGATCAGGGCATACCAACTCAAAGAGGCACCAGACCCTGCCAGAACAACAGATGCAAAACCTGCAGACATATCTCAAACTCCACAACACACCTTTCCAGATCCATGGATGCTACACATGTCTATCACAACTAGTAGTATACCTCATCCAGTGCACTAAATGTCCCAATAACAATTATGTGGGTGAAACCAGACAATCATTACACTCTCATATGAACTCACTCCGGAAAATGATAAAGGACAAAATCCCTATATCACCTGTGGGTGAACACTTTTCACTTTTGACCTATCAGATATACAGTCTTCATCCTCAAAGGAAACCTACAAACACTTTCAAGAGACAAGGTTGGATCTTAAATTCATTACTCTGCTGGATACTGAAAATCATGGACGGAACAGACACACTCAACTTATGGTTTAATACAACAATCTGTAACCCACTAACCCCGTCTTTTTGTCCTAAGATTGCAGAGGTGTCAAAGGGCCACTCTACCTTGAATGGTCCCTTACAATATGTGCTAACTACTTATGCTAAACATTTCCACCTTGTATTTTGCTGTGATGCTGGGAGCAGCTTTCCCAGACCTGAAGAAGAGCTCCGTGCGGCTTGAAAACTTGTTTCTCTCACCAACAGAAGTTGGTTCAATAAATGATATTACCTCACTCATCTTATCTCTCTACAGTTGATCCTGGGGCAGAAAAATTTTGTTTACTGACTACTTTGTAAATAACTTGTGCAAATCTTTGGTAGGAGTCTGTGTTTCAGCAAAGGGAATTCCAATTAGAGGAGTCTTAGACACCACATCTGCTGACTACATACACAGCCTGTTGGTTCTCCGAGCTCCTACTCTAGCAGTCACTGCTTATATAGATGCTGACAGGAAGTCGAAGGTCCAGCCTGCTATAAGATCTGTTGCCATAGTAACTAAAACTGATGTTTTCTAAACACAAAGTGACACGGGTTTACTCCTAACATCTTTATTGACTTGAAAAGGATGTTGGTTTTGACAGGTAAACATGGAGGCCTGGATACCACTACAGAGAGTTAAAAGCCCACATCAGCATTAATGTCCAGTAAATGTTTTGAGGCCAAAAATACTTCTGTAACTCTCTTTAGCATTTATGTAACACTTAAATGTTTGATGCAACATACAGTTAATTTAAATGAGTCCTCCACAGGAACAGTGCAGCTCCCCCATGCACATGAGCAGTGTCTTCTACTGCAGGGATAATGCACTCATAGTCTGCTCTCTATATCTTAGATGGTATCCTGGAAAGCTCAGAGAAAACTTTGGAGCTGCTTTTTAATATGGTCTCTGCTATTTGTGATTAACCAGATTCTCCAACGCTTTACCAACAGGAAGCCCCCTGGGGCATTTCCTGCAAAAATATAGGTTCCATTCCCTTCTTCTTAGTATGCTCTGGTCATTGACATTCTGAAGAGTTGTGAAACTACTGTAATTAAGACAAATGAACAATTAACTCAGTCCTGTTGAAACTCTGTTACTATAGCTCTGCTCCCTCTCCAACACCAGATCTTTACCTTATAGAAGCATTGGATCTGAAATGCCTCGCTCTGGAATTTGACAAGGGTAAAAACAGTGCTGATTGTGGCTCAGGAGATAAGCTCAGATCTCACTGACCTAACTGTGGGGGAATACCTAGAGAGCTGAGAATTCTGGCCTATGAAGTACACTTTTAGCTGGCAGTCCTGGACTCAGTTCCTGACACAATCCTATAATAGGAGACTCAGGACAGAGAGCTATTTTGTCTCTTTGGTATACAGAAGGACTGACGTTCGTTCTCTTAATGTATCCATTGTACAAAAAAGGGACCTTCACCAGCAACACCATCACAGGATCTAACCAGATCAGCCACACCATCACCGGTTCATTCACCTGCACATCCACCAATGTAATCTACACCATCATGTGCCAGCAATGCCTCTCTGCTATGTACATCGGCCAAACTGGACAGTCCCTACGTAAAAGGATAAATAGACACAAATCAGATATTAGGAATGGCAATATACAAAAACCTGTAGGAGAACACTTCAACCTCGCTGGACACACAATAGCAGGTTTAAAGGTAGCCATCCTGCAGCAAAAAAACTTCAGGACCAGACTTCAATGAGAAACTTCTGAGCTTCAGTTCATTTGCAAATTTGACACTATCAGCTCAGGATTAAACAAAGACTGTGAATGGCTAGCCAACTACAAAAGCAGTTTCTCCTCCCTTGGTGTTCACACCTCAACTGCTAGAAGAGGGCCTCATCCTCCCTGATTGAACTAACCTCGTTATCCCTAGCCTGAGTCTTGCTTGCATATTTATACCTGCCTCTAGAAATTTCCACTACATGCATCCGACGAAGTGGGTATTCACCCATCAAAGCTTATGTTCCAATACGTCTGTTAGTCTATAAGTTATAAATAACTCTTTGCCGCTTTTACGGATCCAGACTAACACGGCTACCCCTATGAAGCTTAACAATATTCAGGTTACTTCCAGTTCCAAAGGACCAATCACTTCCTGCTGGTCAATTATATTCAGATCTCAAACCAAAGATAATGCTCCTGGCTAATTGTGTAACAGACTAACTAAAGGTTCCTCAATTAGGAAAAAGAGTTATTTACAAGGTTAAAGCAGGTAAGCATATACACGCACAAAGGAGTTCCAGTCAGGCTTCAAAAAGGTAATAGAAACTTCTATAGTAAGCAGACTCTATATCCTCTACATCCCTCAGCCCACACCACTTCCTGCAGCCCCCATTGGCCTGGAGCGGCGAACTGCGGCCAGTGGGAGCTGCGATTGGCCGAAGCTGCGGATGCAGCAGGTAAACAAACTGGCCCAGCCCATCAGGGGGCTTACCCTAGCGGGCCACGTGTCAAACGTTGCTGATCCCTGCCTTATGGTATTCAGATATTATAGGTAGAATTAATACACGCAGCATTCTACAAGCATTCCATAAAGCGTAAACACTAAAAACATTCTTATAACCCTAATATCTACTTTAATTATACTAACACATAGGTAAACCAGACTTATTTTCAGCTATGAATTTGTCAATGTTTAGTGAGACCTGAGGCCTTGACATGGGCTGGCACCTGGTCTGCCAGTATCACATATTGTATCTCTATGTACCACTCAGATTTCTGTTTCTTATTTCACAAATGTAATACCATCTAGTATATACTGAGCTCATAGTACATTTTATAAAATCATAGAAATGTACAGCTGGAAGGGACCTTGAGAGGTCATCGAGTCCAGTCCCCTGCACTGAGGCAGGATGAAGTATACTGAGACCATTAGCAAGGAATGTTAAGAGTAACAAAAAGGGTTTCTTCATGTATGTTAGCAAGAAAAAGAAGGTCAAGGAAAGTGTAAGCCCCTTACTGAATGAGGGAGGCAACCTAATGACAGAGGATATGGAAAAAGCTAATGTACTCAATGCTTTTTTTGAATCTGTCTTCACGGACAAGGTCAGCTCCCAGACTACTGCACTGGGCAGCACAGTATGGGGAGGAGGTGACCAGCCATCTGTGGAGAAAGAAGTGGTCGAGGACTATTTAGAAAAGCTGGATGAGCACAAGTCCATGGGGCTTATAACAGCCCTTAACATGAAAGCTATTAGGTCCCTCTCATTCTTCTTTTCTCCAGACTAAACATACCTAATTTTTTTTAGCATAGGTCAGGTTTTCTAAACCTTTGATCATTTTTGCTGCTGTCCTCTGGACTCTTTCCAATTTTTTCACATCTATCTTAGTGTGGTGCCCAGAACTGGACACAGTACTCCACCTGGGGCCTCACCAGTCCTAAGGAGAGTGAGACAATTAACAACGGTTAATTGTTAATATACCCCCCAGAATATTAGCCTTTTTCGCAACTGCATCATGTTGAATAAAAGTCAGCAATTTGAGATCCACTATAATCCTTTTCAAGCTGTATTCCTACCTAGTCAGTTAGTCTCCACTTTCCACTTCTGCCTTTGATTTTTCTTCCTAAGTGTAATACTTTGCACTTGTATTTATTGAATTTCATCTTCCTGATTTCAGACCAATTTTCCAATTTGTCAAGATAATTTTTAATTCTTAGCCTGTTCTCCAAAGCGTTAGCAGTCCCTTTCAGCTTGGTGTCATCCGCAAATTTTATAAACTTACTCTCCACTCTTCCACTGCGTCTGTGTTGTGAATTTCTCTTAAAAATACCTTTTAGAGTTTGGAATAGTCTCTTAATATCTGCAGCACCTAGGTGTTCCTTTTGAAGCCTTCTGACCAAGAAATGAGTAGGCCCAGTACCTTTGAAACCTCTCTTTCAAATTTGAATATGTGCACTCCCCATTCATTTCTATTCTATTCTATTTATTTTATTGTTTATTTCTACTGAAATAAAATAATTTGTCAATTTCCTTGCTCATTTTCAGTTTGGTCCTCAAAGGTGCTGAGCACCTGCAAGTCCCCATTAAATCAGTGGGAATTGAAGATAATAGGTGTCATTTTGGTTCAGGCCCTGGATTTCGTCCGTGAACACATTTTTGTTTTCTTTTCCCACAGGGCACATTAGTACCTTCAACAGCTTTCTGGGTCTGTGACTTAACCTGATATTTTGCGGTGGAAGGAACAAAGGATCCAAAGAGATCATTTTGTTCACAGAAGAGCAAGCCAAAAACTTGTGGCACAGTTAGTACAACTATGGAACGAGGAGCCCCTTTAAACCCTCTACATTTAGAATGCACACCTATATTTCAAAGGGGGGGAATCCATTCAATAGTTATAATAGGGGACTGATTAGATACAGGAATTTGCTGAAACTGTAATGGATGTTTAGGAGTGTGGGTAGGCTCTGCTGAAAATGGGGAGGAATTAAGTTGGTAGCAGTGGAATGAGGACGGAAGGTAGCAAGAGGGTTTTGGAGTTAAGAGGAAATTAGGAGTTGGACCCACCAGCTGGCAGAAGGAGGGTGTCTTATGCTGCACACCGGGGTGGGTCAGCAGCAGCAGGGATTGCATGTGGGACCTCTGGATCTTAATACATGAACCAGTACTGCTTGAGCTAGAAGACCCAGTTCTGTTAGCCACACCTGTAACAAACAAATCAACATCTATCTGTGGTCCAGCCACCACTAGAGGGGTACAGAGTACCACACTGAGTGTTACGGGTGCAGGAATTAGGAGGGAGATTAAATCCAAATATGGTTGGGGAGGAATTCTGTTCTGTTTATTTTTGCTAGTTTCTCCCTTCTTTCGTCAATTTGGTATTCTAGACAGTGCCATATTCAACCTGTAGGGTTCAACTGGCCCCAAAGTTCTCAGTCTGAAAGGGTACAGCTAGAGGCCAAAACAATTTTTTTTAAATGAAGAAAAACATTTTCCTACATTTTTGGCTATACATTTTCCACAAATACACTTGAATACCAATTTAAAATATGTTCTCTATATTATGTTCGAGTGATTAGGTCTGTGTAAAATATAAAACATATATGCATCCGATGAAGTGAGCTGTAGCTCACGAAAGCTTATGCTCAAATAAATTGGTTAGTCTCTAAGGTGCCACAAGTACTCCTTTTCATAAAACATATAAAAGCCCAGTGATTGGTACTGTCGAGGCAGTATTCCAGATTCCCTGTGGAGCTCCATCTTGCACAGATAATAATGGTAATGCTCTTTTTCAAATTTAGCTTGAATCACTACAGTGATTTTCATTGCCTATTTTTAAGCTTTTTGCATGAATAAGGATACCTGACATGATTATACTGGGGCAAAATGTCTCCTCCCCCAGTTGTCATAAGCTTTCATTTTTCACACAGAGACTAAAATTCTTGAGTCTAAATTAATGTATGAGTACAGCTTATTCTCTGAATATGATCCTTCAACCAACATAAGTTTAAAGTATGAACAAAGTAAACTAGGAAGGCAAATTTAGGGAGTTTATTCTGTTGTAAATGTTGTATTTAAGAAGATGCAATCTGATTTGATAATCAATTTTCAAACTTACTTACCAAATTGCTGAAAGCCCATCGAATAGCCACAACTGACCGTTTCTCATTAAGATGGATTCTGTATCAATTATTAATATAATCTGGCAATTTAAGAGCTTAATTCTGATCTCTATTATACCAGTGAAATCAAGGGTAGCTCCAGTGAAATCAATGGAAATGAATCCATGTAAGAGTCAGAACTGGGCCCAAACACATGGATAAATTTTCTGCTGATGACCATTTCCATATAAAATGAGACCACCAAGGCTTGTTTTATAGTTTCTTAATAAAATGCTTAAGATTTCAGATCCTGAGCTATAACTGAATTATGATTCAGAATTTTGGCATATTGAGTGAATCCACCCATAGGCTTGTATGCCGAACATGATAGATTTTAATATTAAGAACATGTGAATGTATTAGTTAGTTAACTAGTAGGATGTATTAATGTGTGAAGATTAAAGGCAATACAAGAAAAAGTACTGGCACATTTTATTAATGATATGGCATAAGAATACTTCTGGATAAAGACTACTAAAAGTAACATATATGCATTATATTTCCTATAGTAAGACTACACAGCTGGAGGTGGGTGGAGGTGTGTTCCTGTTCTCTATTCTTTGCATAGGTGGTGGCCAATCATAAAACAGAAATTTTCATGTCTAGCTCCTTCCTTTCTTAGACTCATGCAGGCCTAGTTCCAGTTGCTTCCAAGGCAAACAGCAGCTGCAATCTTAGCCCTGGTCTACATTACAGGGTTATGTCTAAGTTAGCCGCGTTAGGTTGATTTTATAATGAATGCGTCTACACAAGCAACCCCATTCCATCGACCTAAAGGACTCTTAAAATCAACTTCTGTACTCCTCCCCGGAGAGGGGAGTAGCACTAAAATCGACCCTTGCTGGGTTGAATTTGGGGTACTGCGGATGCAAATCGACATTATTGGCCTCTGGGGGTTATGCCAGAGTGCTCCAATGTGACCACTCTGGACAGCACTTTCAACTCTGATGCACTAGCCAGGTACACAGGAAAAGCCCTGGGAACTCTTGAATTTCATCTCCTGTTTGGTCAGCTTGGCGAGCTCAGCAGAACAGGTGACCATGCAGTCCCCACAAAATCGCAAACGAGCCCCAGCATGGAGCGAACGGCAGACACTGGATCCGATTGCTGTAAAGGGAGAAGAATCTGTGCAGGCAGAACTCCGATCAAAAAGAAGAAATGCTAATATATATGCCAAAATCGCACAGAACATGATGGACAGAGACTACAGCAGGGACACACAGAAGTGCCATGTGAAAGTCAAGGAGCTCAGGCAAACCTAACAAAAGACAAAGGAGGCAAACAGTCGCTCTGGGTCAGAGCCGCATACATACCGCTTCTATGATCAGCTGCATGGCGTTATGGGGGGGACCCTACCACTACCGCACCACTGTCCGTGGACACCTGCAAGGGGGAAGTCTCATGCAACACAGAGGATTTTGTGGATGAGGAAGAGAATGCGCAGCAGGCAAGCAGTGAATCCATTCTCCCCGGCAGCCAGGACCTTTTCATCACCCTGGAGACAATACCCTCCCAAGGCGGGATCCCTGACCCTGAAGGCAGAGAAGGCACCTCTGGTGAGTGCACATTTGTAACTACACTAAAGGGTTTAAAAGCAATAGTGTTTAATGTTTGATTTGCCCTGAAGACTTGGGATGCATTCACGACCAGTACAGCTCCTGGAAAAGTCTGTTAACATATCTGGCGATGGAGCGGGAATCCTCCAGGGACATCTCCATGACACTCTCCTGGAGGTACTCTGAAAGCCTTTGCAGAAGGTTTCTGGGGAGGACTGCCTTATTTCATCCTCCACAGTAGGACACTTTACCACACCAAGCCAGTAGCAAGTAGTCTGGAATCACTGCAGCACAAAGCATGGCAGCGAATGGTCCTGGGTTTTGGTCGCATTCAAGCAACATTCGGTCTATATCTTTCTGTGTTAGCCTCAGGAGAGTGATATCATTGAAGGTCACCTGGTTGAAATAGGGGAATTTTTGTAAGGGGAACAGTAAAAGGACCCCGTTCATGCGGAGGGGTGGGGAGAGGTGTGTGCTGCACATCCACCCAAAAACTGCAGCCCCTCCTTTTAAATGGCAAACCCAACCTGCATTGCTTGCTATGGGAAAGGAGGGCACTGCAGTTTGAAAACATTCCCACATGTTATGAAGGTGTTAGAAGCCAAACCCTTCGCATACCCTTTGGCTTACCATGGCTGCCTGGAAACCAAATTCTGTTGCCCAGCCGTGTGTGATGTGTCACCATACCGGCAGGCACTCAATAAAAAAGGCAAAACACGACCTTGTACCTAAAGCACGTGTGCTGTCTGCTGTGAATTGCTTGATTCACTGTGAAAGAGTCTTCCTTTTGTTTTCAGAAATGTATCATCTTAAATTTTACTCTCCCTTTTTATCCCCCTGCAGGTGCAAATGTTTCTATGCTCCCCCTACTATCTCCATCCCTGAGGTTATCGCAGATTAGAAGGCAAAAAAAAAAAAATGCATTTGCAATTACATGTTTTCCTAGCTCATGCATTTTGATTGGGCACAGCTGAATGCATGGAGGCATTCAGTGGCAGAGTCCAGGAAAGCATTGAGTGAACGTGATGAGAAGAGGCAGGATGCAATGCTGAGGCTAATGGGGGAGCAAACAGACATGCTCAGGCATCTGGGGAAGCTGCAGGAAAGCGAACAAGAGCACAGACCGCCGCTGCATCCACTGTACAACCGCCTGCCCTCCTCCCCAAGTTCCATATACTCCTCACTCAGACGCCCAAGAACGCGGAGTGGGGGAGGCTCCGGGCACCCAGCCACTCCACTCCAGAGGATGGCCCAAGCAACAGAAGGCTATCATTCAAATAGTTTTGATTTGTAGTGTGGCTACAAAAAGCAATATGGCCTTGTCCTTCCCTCCTCCCCTACCCCACCCAGGCTACCTTATCAGTTATCTCCCTTTTAAAAGAAAAAATTAAGAATGCATGGTTTCAAAACAATAGTGACTTTATTTCCTTTGCCAGCTCTGATCAAAGGGGGGAGGGTCGTTGGCTTACAGGGAATTAAAATCAACAAAGGGGGTGGGTTTGCATCAAGGAGAAACACACATAACTGTCACACCATAACCTGGCCAGTCATGAAACTGGTTTTCAAAGCCTCTCTTCACAGCGTGCCTACAGGTGCTCTTCTAATCGCTCTGGTGTCTGGCTGCTCAAAATTGGCAGCCAGGAGATTTGCCTCAACCTCCCACCCCACCATAAACGTCTCCCCCTTACTCTCACAGATATTATGGAGCACACAGCAAGCAGTAATAACAATGGGAATATTCGTTGCGCTGAGGTCTAACCTAGTCAGCAAACAGCACCAGCGAGCTTTTAAATGTCCAAATGTACATTCTACCACCATTCTGCATTTGCTCAGCCTATACTTGAACTGCTCCTTACTACTGTCCATGCTGCCTTTGTATGGCTTCATGACCCATGGGAGCAAGGGGTAAGCTGTGTCTCCAAGGATAACTATTGGCATTTCAACATCCCCAACAGCAATTTTCTGGTCTGGGAAGTAAGTTCCTTCTTGTAGCTGCTCAAACAGCCCAGAGTGCCTAAAGATGCAAGTGTCATGCACCTTTCCTGGCCATCCCACGTTGATATCGGTGAAACGTCCCTTGTGATCCCTTGTGCTTGCAGCACCATTGAGAAGTACCCCTTGTGTTTTATGTAGTGGTTGGCAAGGTGGTCTGGTGCCAAGATAGGGATATGCGTTCTGTCTATTGCCCCACCACAGTTAGGGAAACCCATTGCAGCAAAGCCATCTACTATGACCTGCACATTTCCCAGAGTCACTACCCTTGATAGCAGAACGTCAGTGATTGCACTGGCTACTTGAATCACAACAGTCCCCACAGTCGATTTGCCCACTCCAAACTGATTTCCGACTTACCGGTAGCAGTCAGGCATTGCAAGCTTCCACAGGGCTATCACCACCCACTTCTCAACTGTCAGGCAGCTCTCATCTTGGTAATCCTGCACTTCAGGGTCGGGGAAAGCAACTCACAGAGTTCCAGGAAAGTGGCCTTACGCATGTGAAAGTTTCGCAGCCACTGGGAATCATCCTATACCTGCAAGACTATGCCGTCCCACCAGTCTGTGCTTGTTGGCAAAGAATCGGCATTCCACTGAATCAGCCAGCCCCACTGCCGCCATGATGTCCCAATTGCCACATCCTGTGCTTTCAGGAATGTCTGCGTCCATGTCCTCCCCACAATCGTCCCCATGCTGCCATCTCCTAGCTGGGTTCTGCACATACTGCAATATAATGCACGAGCTGTTTACAATGCTCGCAACAGCAGCAGTGAGCTGAGGGGGCTCCATGCTTGCCATGCTATGGTGTCTGCATGGATGACCCAGGAAAAAAAGGCATGAAATGATTGTCTGCAGTTGCTTTCACAGAGGGAGGGTGCGAGGGGAGACTGACGACATGTACCCCAAACCACCTGCGGCAATGTTTTTGCCCCGTCAGACATTGGGAGATTAACCCAGAATTCCAATGGGCAGCAGAGACTCTGGGAACTGTGGGATAGCTTCCAACAGTGCACCACTTCGTGAGTCGATGCTAGCCATGGTAGTGACGTCACACCCTGCCAACTTAATGCGCTTAGTGGGGACATACACAATCGACTGTATAAAATCGATTTCTAAAAATTGACTTCTATAAAATTGACCTGATTTTGTAGTGTAGACATACCCTTAGGCTGAAGACACATTTTGAGGCCTTCAGTCTTCAGAATAAAAAAGCAGGAAGAGAGGCCGCAGCAGACTAGGAATTGCAGGCTGTAACCTGGCTGTGACAATCCTGTTCAGCCCTATACTACGGGCCCTGTATGTTGAGAACTCCAGCTCCCCACTGTTCCAGGTTCCCTCTCTCTCGCTGTAGGCAGATGCTGGTGTGAGCAGACATCATGTCAAACTAGTTGCTCCTGCCATGCTTCAGGTGCTTCCTGCAGAGCCTCTCTATCAGCCTCCTTTTCAGTTAGGAAGAGGAGGAAACAGCTGCAGTGATCAGACCATCCAGATGGAAGCAAGGAGCCCAACCCTTCTTCCATCCTAGTGGAGCCTCTCTCTGAAGAGAGGGACATTGGACAATGGAGCTCAGAAGGGAAGAAGATGAGCACTAAAATTTGTGTGTCCTTATCCCTCTGTCTCTACCAGTGTTGATAAATCATGGAAAACAACAAACAAGAAATGTTTTCCTTTGAGGGGACAAAATGGTTGACAAAACTTCTGTCACATTATCATTTCTGAAGCTCACTTCTGCATATTAGTGTTATACCAATAAAATAAAAACCAGCAGGATCTTATTAAAGAGGAAAAGGCAAAATACCACATTTATTGTGAATATAGAAAGAACCATAGTAAGCAGTTAGTTATAGCTATAACATTCCATTCAATCTCATATTTATTCATACATTCATTCATACACACACACACACAGGTTCTGCAAGGTAGTTATCGTAGTTACCAGCCTTAGAGTTGCTCATGCCAAGCCACTGGCCAGGTGGCCTGGACATGAGGAGGGAGCAGGGCCTTGTCAGATGCTCATCTGATGCTCCTGGAAGTTGGTTTGCAGAATCAGACCCCCCAAAGTTCTCACTTTCTAGAGTCCATTTTTATAGGAATTTCTTCCTATGCCAGTCTATGGGAATTGCTTCATCATGCTGTTGCTGAATCAATCAGCAGATGTCACATTCCTGATAGCTCTGTGCTGCTAGATGTTATCTTGTTCTTTGGCTCTCCCATTCTTGAGGCTGTTGGGTGGATTCCAGTCTGCCCTCCGGGGGTCCTCTG
The DNA here is from genome assembly GCF_965152235.1 of Eretmochelys imbricata. Lineage (NCBI taxonomy): Eukaryota > Metazoa > Chordata > Testudines > Cheloniidae > Eretmochelys > Eretmochelys imbricata. Next base: position 60,282,424 of record NC_135573.1, read on the forward strand.
GTTATTTCCACTTGACACCTTCTTCAGCCAATGGACACTGGATTCTTAGGCTGGCACCTCCCTGATCATTCAGTTATTATCCACACCAAGCATCCATCCACATACATCCTCTATCTCTATTTTAATCACAATTGTTAACAAAGCGAGATGAATACAACAAAAGGGCGGGGAGTCTCTGGGTGCTGTTTCTATTGTTACAGAGTATTGCTTTGAGTCTCTCTCTGTGTGAGTAGTTGTTGTTACAAAGAATTGCTTTGAGAGCAGACTCTGTCTTAGAATGTACTAACACAATTAGCAGCTTGCAAGTTTCACATATAGAGGGAGAGAAACAGTACCAAAAACCAAGAGACATCTTAATTAGTAATACCCTGGAATTTAAACTATGGGGAATCAAACTCATTTTTGATTTTAATACAGAACTTCTTTAATATGATCCAACATTAGTCTGCATGCGTTACAGAAGAAATATTTAAAGCAATATTTAGACTGTATTCTTCTGATATAAAATGGACGTAGAGGATGACACATCCCTGATTTTCTATTCATTAATCCCACAAAATATTAGATTAAAACTACAGTACAAACTAATCAAAGAATGATAGGACTGGAAGGGACCTCAAGAGGTCATCTAGTTCAGTCCCCTGCACTCATGGCAGGACTAAGTATTATCTAGACCATTTGTGACAGGTATTTGTCTAACCTCTTAAAAATCTCGAATGTTGGAGATTCCACAACCTCCTTAGGCAATTTATTGCAGTATTTAACCATCCTGACAATTAGGAAGTTTTCCCTAAAGTCCAACCTAAACCTCCCTTGTTGCAATTTAAGCCCATTGCTTCTTGTCCTATACTCAGAGGTTAAGAAGAACAATTATTCTCCCTCCTCCATGTAGCAACCTTTTATATACTTGAAAACTGTTATCATGTCCCCTCTCAGTCTTCTCTTTTCCAGACTAAACAAACCCAATTTTTTCAATCTTCTCTCATGGGTCATGTTTTCTACACCTTTAATCATTTTTGTTGCTCTTCTCTGGACTTTCTCCAATTTGTCCACATCTTTCCTGAAATATGGCACCCAGAACTGGACACAGTAATCCAGTTGAGGCCTTATCAGTGTAGAGTAGAGCGGAAGAATTACTTCTTGGGTCTTGCTTACAAACGCTCCAGCTAATACATCCCAGAATGACGTTCAGTTTTTTTGCAACAGTGTTACACTGTTGACTCATATTTAGTTTGTGGTCCACTATGACCCCCAGATCCCTTTCCACAGTACTCCTTCCTAGGCAGTCATTTCCCATTTTGTATGTGTGCAACTGATTGTTCCTTCCTAAATGGAGTACTTTGCATTTGTCCTTACTGAATGTCATCCTATTTTCTTCAGACCATTTCTCCAGTTTGTCCAGATCATTTTGAATTTTAATCCCATCCTCCAAAGCACTTGCAACCCCTCCCAGCTTGGTATTATCTGCAAACTTTATAAGCGTACTCTCTATGCCATTATCTAAATAATTGACGAAGATATGGAACAGAACTGTACCTAGAACTGATCCCTGCGGGAGCCCACTCATTATGTTCTTCCAGCATGACTGTGAACCACTGATAACTACTCTCTAGGAATCACAAATTTATTTGAGCATAAGCTTTCGTGAGCTACAGCTCACTTCATCGGATGCATCCGATGAAGTGAGCTGTAGCTCACGAAAGCTTATGCTCAAATAAATTTGTCAGTCTCTAAGGTGCCACAAGTCCTCCTTTCTTTTGTGGATACAGACTAACACGGTTGCTACTCTGAAACCTCTCTGGGAATGGTTTTCCAACCGGTTATGCACCCACCTTATAGTAGCTCTATCTAGGTTGCATTTCCCTAGTTTGTTTATGAGAAGATCATGCAGGACAGTATCAAAAACTTTATTAAAAATTAAGATATACCATGTCTACCACTCCCTCGCATCCACAAAGCTTGTGACCCTGTCAAAGAAAGCTATCAGGTTGGTCTGACACAATTTGTTCTTGACAAATCCATGCTGACTGCTACTTACCACCTTATTATCTTCTAGATGTTTGCAAATTGACTGCTTAATTATTGCATTCCTTCTACCAACTAGAATATAAAGCCAGATCTAAACTGTCTATTGGGGGTTGTACAAGCTCCTCTCACAGCTTAGTTTTGATTCTGTTTCCACAGGAGCTGTCTTATGCAGCAGGTCTGCTCCCTGAGTATTCAATGTCACATAATCTTTGTCAAATTGTAATTTATTTTGATCCCTAAAATAAGATCATATGACAGTGAATACTCACAAGAAGCAGATCTGCTGCATAAGACAGTGAGACAGACTTGTTATTCCTGTTAGCTCTGCACAGCCACCACAGCTATGAGGCAATAATCTGGATTCTACTCATTGTGCATCAACAGAATCGTTTACTAAATTCCAATTTCAGGGCAATCAGCTATGCCTAGATAAACCCACTAAATGCAATAAATTGCCAGGTGTATAAAGGGGCCTAAGTTAAAGACAATGGGATTTCTGAGGTATAATTAAGGACAGAATTTGGCCTGCAACACCTTTATTAATTTAACAGAACACAGGGAGAACAGAACTCAATTTGACTTTCAGATCACAGACTGAGTTTGTAGGTCTGGCAACAAGCATCTTTATACTTTTAAGCTGTGTATATTTGATCGGAAAGTCATTGAAAAACAATAAACAGAGTCCAATACAATGCCATTTTAGTCATTTTTATGGAAGAGCTACACTTTAAATACATTATAACACAAACAGAAAAAACTCTAATTGCACATTAATGCTGAACTAGGCCATAATGAACAGACTGAATTTTTTTATCTGCTCATAGAACACAGTTCACACACACTTTGTTATGAGAAATGATGACCAAGACATTGATTGATGGTTAAATTACTATTCATGCACAAGCAGAAATGTCCCAAGACTACTTTATATACACATCTTCCAACAGAACACTTGTAGTTATTGCCCAGTTGTGTCCATCATATTTAGAAAAATTACTTCACATACTGCCTACCGATGTACATTTTCTAATTAACAATCTAAAAATTAATGCTGATGTATAATTACTGGAAGATTTTTAATAATGCATTTGATGCTCTCTCTTGTAAATGCCTAAGGACAAACAGATTATGCACTAATTACTATTTGAAATAATACAACAGTATTTTAAACCACATTATAACATTTCTTTTAAACCAATTTTTGTCACCTGTAGAATTTAACAGATGTGACCAAAAATCTAACCGTTTCAACAAAAGAACTTGAGTTTCCCATTAATTTCTGTGAGAAAAATATGAATATTCTTCTATCTTTGAATTATGACAACTTTGGCCAAGATTTTCAAAAATGTTAGATGCCTAAATATGAATTCAGACTCCTAACTAAATGTCCTCAATTTCAAAAGCGTGAGCACGCAGCAGCTCCCAGTGACTTGTATGGGATGTATAAGTAGGGGCATTGCCAGCAGATCGAGGGACGTGATCGTTCCCCTCTATTCGACATTGGTGAGGTCTCATCTGGAGTACTGTGTCCAGTTTTGGGCCCAACACTACAAGAAGGATGTGGAAAAATTGGAAAACGTTCAGCGGAGGGCAACAAAAATGATTAGGGGACTGGAACACATGAGTTATGAGGAGAGGCTGAGGGAACTGGGATAGTTTAGTCTGCGGAAGAGAAGAATGAGGGGGGATTTGATAGCTGCTTTCAACTACCTGAAAGGGGGTTCCAAAGAGGATGGATCTAGACTGTTCTCAGTGGTAGCAGATGACAGAACGAGGAGTAATGGTCTCAAGTTGCAGTAGGGGAGGTTTAGGTTGGATAGAGGAAAAACTTTGTCACTAGGAGGGTGGTGAAACACTAGAATGCGTTACCTAGGGAGGTGGTGGAATCTCCTTCCTTAGAATTTTTTAAGGTCAGGCTTGACAAAACCCTGGTTGGGATGATTTAGTTGGGGATTGGTCCTGCTTTGAGCAGGGGGTTGGAGTAGATGACTCCTGAGGTCCCTTCCAACCCTGATATTCTATGATTCTATGACTTCAGTAGGGCTCTGCATGGACACAAGGGTCCACCCTCACAGAGCAGTTTACAGAATGAGAGCCTGAAGCCACAATCTTGCAGTCAGACCCATTGGGACACTGTCTTCCATGGTACTGAATCCAATTGCAGGACAGACAGAGGAAACTAGCTGCTTTTCAAAACCCAGAGGACTTTAACCATAAATTTAGATGTGCTTCACTTACCATCACATACGTTGAAACATAGATCCTTTTCTACATACATTTTACATTACCATTTTATTATCAATCATTATTATATTGTCTCATTAAGGAAACATTTTACTGGTATGCACTGCTTCAAGATCTTGTTAGCAAGATTACAGTAAGTGTTTTTCTGGTTCTGACTTCTTATAAATCTAAATTTTCATATGGCTAGAATTTTGAGATTCAGAATAGTTTTCACAGACCAAGTTCTGTATATAAAGGTTCTGGAGTTTAAAGGATGTTGATGTAGAAAAAAATCTTTTTCTATTATAGTTTGGACTAAGCAATTTATTTTATATTCATAGATTTCAATGCCAGAAGGGACAATGATGACCATGTAGTCCAAGGGTTCCCACACTTGATTCACAGCTTGTTCAGGGTAAGCCCCTGGCGGGACATGAGATGCTTTGTTTACCTGAGCGTCCGCAGGTACGGCTGCTTGCAGCTCCCAGTGGCCATGGTTCACTGTACTTTAGGCAGTGTTTGGAATTAATTAATGGGAACTCAGCAACTTTGTCCAATTGAGGATTAAATGAAAGTAAACATGCTCTTGTCTAACACTGCAGTTTATTAGATTTAAACACACACAGACATAAGCAATAGGTTTAGAACATCCCAGATATTTATCTAACATCTGGAATGGTATTGCGTAATTAATAGCAGGTTCACAGTGGCCAGTTGCTCACCTGCCTGGGAGAAAGGGTGTCAGGAAAAATATCTTAAGATGTCTTTAGAAGACTGCTCCAAAATACACTTTATTAGCTAATCTTTTATAACTAACTTTTAAAAAACACATAGGTCATAATGACCCCCACTGGATTATTACTTTAACTTTTAATAAAAGAGGTATCTAGATTTAAGGTTTTTAACCACCAAAGTTTTCAGTCTCAGTTGTTTACTTGTCTGTCCCCTCCTCCCATTCTGATTAGCAGAAACTACCGGCCTTGTATCTAAAAGCCTGCTTCAAATTAACCCTTCACTATGTGGTGTTTTATTTAATTAATTCATGGTGGCTGAATGTACATAATATGGTTGCAATTGGCTTGATTACATTCTGGGGTCCACACACCCTGCATATCCGGGGCAACACTGCCACCTCTGTCCTTAGATTTTCAGATAGCTGGGGTAATTGTACATCTAACTCTCATTGAATCTCCATTTGATTTGGGCTCCAAACTTCCTTAGATTCCTTCTGAAAATCTCAGGTGTGTTTATTTATTTATTTAATAAACTTACTTTTTAAAAATACAGTTGCACTTCTACAAATAAGAAAAAAAATAAACTGCCACTATCAATAATATGCTCCTGAAATTACTGGATTTTCTCTGAATGAAAGTTTGTTAGTCTGAAAAAATCAGCTCTTTTCCCTACATGAAACCACTGGAATGAGCTTTAGCTTTTTGGTACTCCATTGGGAAATAAAATATAGAATCAGATTCTGCTTTCATTTACCATAGATTTATATCAGTATAACTCTAGTGAAAGAGAACAGAGAATGCATAATTTTTAGTTGCTTCTTGATTGACTTTTCCTATTTTGTCTGTACCATTCCTCCAAGTGTAATGAAAGAGGAAAAAAATTCCTATTATGTATTATATTTCACCTCAACATGAAATGGGAAGCTTTGGAGAGAAGGGTAGTTGACAGGCAAGGATGGCAAATGTGGGTAGCCCAATGTTTAGCAAAGCATGGGATGGACTAAGGTCTAAGACAGCATTTCCCAAACTTTTTTGGCCACGTAACACCTCATATATATTTACAGAACACTTATAATATTATTTTGTAGTCGTTTGGTTTTCAAATAAAAAATTGCGTTATTTATGCTCAAATATATTTTATTTTATAAAACAAAGCAAAAATACAAATTTAAAATAACTTGAACTAACAATTTCTAACTGGAAAGCGTGTATAAAGTTGTGCAAAAATCAAGTGCAAGACCCTTTTTTTTTAATTACAATTCTTTCACGGAACACCTATTCACATCGTGTGGAACACCAGTGTTCCGCGGAACACAATTTGGGAAACGCTGGTCTAAGGTATTCTATTTCATGGCTGCTTCTTATACATATATGTTAACATATTTACCTATAAAAATAGTATTTTGTATCAAGTTAGTACCCTAAATTTTATGTGAGAATTGTAGACCCATAGCAGTCCAAATTGTATCTATGGAGAGAAACTGCCAAACTTTAATTATGTTTAATTAATGCACAAATAATTAGAGCATTTCCTACAATTTAAAAAAAAAAGACAGGAATATTAGTGTTATCATCATAATCTTCTAGAGCACTGTCGCAGGCATTGATTTTTTCCCCGCCTCACACACACGCAGGCCTTTTTTCCCCTGTATATCTTGTGCATTGGATACACACTGTTCAGAGAAAGCCTCTGAATTTTGCTTTTGCACATCAACATGCATTTAAAGGCTAAATCAAACATATCTGAACAGACTTTTCAAGTGTGAAATTACCTATTCCTATTTTGCCCATATTAAGGAATTGCAGAGGGGTTGGTGTGATGGTGGAAGACGAATGCTCTTTTGGTGACAGTAAGCAACAAATGCACTTTTGCCTTGCTCAGTCCTAGTGAGGCCCAGGCATTAGGGCTCCTAACTCTTCAAAGCAGGGACATATGAATCAAGTCTAGTTTAAATAAAGATCATGAGGATTTTTCCACATATGTTTTCATTCTGGTCCATTGTTTTCTTTTTTAATTCATGAACATGTCCTAGCCTGAATATATGACTACATCCAAATCTGAAACACAGTAGCTAAGAGACTTATAAGAATACTGTTTATTGACTGCTAAGAAATGCTCATGAGGAATGCAGTGCATCTTCCTTTATTCCTTAAAAAAGCAGAGAGAATCCACTAGAGTTTGTTTTCCTGGCCTCCCTTTACCCAAAGCATAAGAGACCAAGATAAATCTTAAGCCTGAATCTCTCATATATCCAGTGTGATGTACTGAGTCACAAAGCTTGGAAAAGATGCATGCAGATCTTTAAGAAAAGAACAAATTCTGCTCTCATTTACAGATGTGGAGTCCTATTAACTTCAGTCAAGTTGCAATGGTACTACAGAGTAGAGTTTGTCCCACATATCTGAAGTGTTGTTAAGCAACTAAATCTGTGACTAGTGCAAACACACTAGTGGTGTTCATCCTATAGTGTAAAGAGCTGCCTCACCAGCTAGTGAATTTAAACTTTGCTTGGCAAAAATATTTTAACAGTTCTTCCCATTACTATATTCTTTGTGCTTAAAGGAAGCAATTTTTGGTTGCATTAATGTAAAGAGTTTTCAGTCATTAGGAATACCTTTTATATCCTCGCTTCAGGTTTATGACTCTAATTAGAGATATACAGAAAAACGTGTACATACTTTTCAATCCTGAAAATGTCAAAAGTTGAATACAACTACGCTTATTATTCAAGGCACATTCTAGATTCTACATGGATTTCTTTCTTTATGAAAACAACAACAACAACATAAGCATCATTTCCCAACCCCAATCTGAAATCACATTAATTAGCTTGGCAGCAAAAATTTCAAAGCATACCAAATGCTTACTAGGGTTCACTGTGCTATTGTTTCTCACTTTGAAAACAAGTCATGATTTGGGAAATCTACATGGGAAGCATACTTGAAATACACAAAAAAGGTTTAATCTGCCTAGAAATTGGCAAGCACTTGATGTGTTTTCTATATTTTATGTTATGTTTCTCTGCTCACTGAAATGAATTGGCTGCTATGAATGAAAAGAACTTTTGCATCTAATCAGTGGCATGAATTTAGACTCAAAGCTGCTGTGTGGGGACTTCTGTGAGGAGTCTGGGCCCACTGCCATCCTTGTGCTTGTGAATGAACTGGCATGAGACACACACCCATCCCCCCTACATAGCCAAGGCCTTCACCACTTCCTTTGCTGGGAAGGCTGGGGAAATCAACTGTTTGTTCATGGAATGAACATGACCCAGAAAGGCAACCAGCATGATCAGTATGCTCACCTAATAAAACCTCCTCTGTATTTTCCATTGTGCTGCATTAGCTTCTGTTTTCTAAATCAATTTGTGAACCAATAGTGATGCAGCCCTCCTTCACTGTCAGATCAAGGAAGTACTTGATAAAGAGGCACCAAAACTGATCTTTGACCTTCCTGTGCTTTTCGTGTACTACTGAAGACATTGCTGACCCTATATTTTGGTCTTATAGTCAAATCGGAAATGGTTTCTCCATCCAACAACCAACAGAAAAAGTACATAATTTTTCATCAGGAGCATGCTGATCAAAGTGCAACAAGTAAATATTCTACCATACAATTACTTCAAAGTGAAAGTTCACAAATTTTCCATTTACTGGTAAGAACTACCATATGTCCAATTAAAATATTAGCCAATGAGTTTACATGAGCTGTAAATCAGCACAGAATCTATCAGTCAATTTGTGTTAATGGAACACTATGTGTTTTAAAAAGTTAGCGATAGAAGCCCTGATTTAGCAAAGCAATCAAGCACATGCTAAAATTTAAGCACAAGTGTTTTGCCTAATTGAGGTCAGAGGATCCTAAGCCAGCTCCCATGGTAGTCAATGGGAATTGAATCAGGCCACAGAACGGAAATTTTACAAAATGCCCTCGTATCAGAGGGAACTACTAACAAATAATCAAAAGGCAGGCCCTATTGCTGCCTTATATGCATATTCATGTTTGCCTTTCTTTTATATTCAGCTTTTTAACTAGCAATGTTCAAAACAGTTACATTAGAATACTTCTCTTGAAATATCAATTTTAGCTACAGTAACACTCATTTAAAAATAGGATAATAAAGTATTTCACCAAAAAAAAAAATCAATAAATTTTCCTACATTATCTTGGTTAATATATTTTATTTACATTCTTTTGAAATATGACTTTACCAAACTTTGGCAAAAACATCCAATTTTCTAATACTATTTCAGTTCTCAGTAATTTAGTATATTATATAAAGTTCTCTGGTATATTAAAAAAAATTGTCTCCTAAACCAATCCAAAATTATTATGCAGAGATCGTTGCAGCAGTTAAATAATATTAAGCCACTGAGTTTCTGGTCATTCTTTTGTTTTGATCACCAGGGATCCTAGAAATCCATTTACCATGGAAAAATGTGGATTTGCGATTTTAATGAGAATCTTTACTTTTTATATCTTGTGAAAAAATAAAAACATATATTAACTAAATTTTATTAAAAGTACCAATGTCACTTACTGAATAAGTGACAGCCCAAGCCCTGCCATGCAGGGTTGACAGCAGGAACCCCACTGCATGGGGCTGAAACCAAAGCTCTGCGATGTGTGGCTGACAGCCCAACCTCCTCCACGAGCCTTATGAAATACTCTGGTGGGCTTCAAAAATTATAATTATATCAATAAAATATTGTTCTTAACTGATACCTATATATATTGTGGCTAGGGAAACGAAAGTTCAGTGTTTCATTTTAATTGCAGACAAACGTGGATTTTAATCAGAGAATTTTGGATTATTTTATCAAGGACAACTAAGATCCCTGCTGATCAGTAAAATGACAACTCTTCTGCCAATCCACACTATTGAGAGGAAACAGTATTCAGAGTTTCAAATATATATATATATATAAAGGTTGTAAAGTTTAGCACTCAAAAGGTAATGACAGAATTAAGATTGCTTATGCAAAGTTTGAAATATTTGGCCATGCAAAGTCTAACACTCAGCTTGATGGTATTTCTCGGTCTGTCATGCAACATAAGCAACCAAGTATGTGACCCTAATAATGTTCTTTTAGTGTGTATATGTGTGTAATTTCCTAAGTTTCTAAATAAAGCAAACTGAAAAAACAAACCCCATCATGTGAAAGGAGATTGACCTGACATGGGCATTTAGCACAATTGGGACTTTTCTAACCACAGCCCAGATGTCTACCACTTGAGTTAACTGAACAACTGATACCAGTAGTAGACCATTATTCGCTGTGTGGACCAGCTAAAAGAGAGGTGTCATAAATATAAAGGGAAGGGTAAACCACTTTGAAATCCCTCCTGGCTAGGGGAAAGCTCCTCTCACCTGTAAAGGGTTAAGAAGCTAAAGGTAACCTCGCTGGCACCTGACCAAAATGACCAATGAGGAGACAAGATACTTTCAAAAGCTGGGAGGAGGGAGAGAAACAAAGGGTCTGTGTCTGTCTGTAGTCGTCTTGGCCGGGGATAGACCAGGAATGGAGTCTTAGAACTTTTAGTAAGTAATCTAGATAGGTATGTGTTAGATTATGATTTCTTTAAATGGCTGAGAAAAGAATTGTGCTGAATAGAATAACTATTTCTGTCTGTGTATCTTTTTTGTAACTTAAGGTTTTGCCTAGAGGGGTTCTCTATGTTTTTGAATCTAATTACCCTGTAAGATATCTACCATCCTGATTTTACAGGGGGGATTTCTTTATTTCTATTTACTTCTATTTTTTATTAAAAGTCTTCTTGTAAAAAACTGAATGCTTTTTCATTGTTCTCAGATCCAAGGGTTTGGGTCTGTGGTCACCTATGCAAATTGGTGAGGCTTTTTATCCAACATTTCCCAGGAAAGGGGGGTGCAAGTGTTGGGAGGATTGTTCATTGTTCTTAAGATCCAAGGGTCTGGGTCTGTAGTCACCTAGGCAAATTGGTGAGGCTTTTTACCAAACCTTGTCCAGGAAGTGGGGTGCAGGGTTTTGGGAAGTATTTTGGGGGGAAAGACGCATCCAAACAGCTCTTCCCCAGTAACCAGTATTAGTTTGGTGGTGGTAGCGGCCAGTCCAAGGACAACGGGGGGGAATATTTTGTACCTTGGGGAAGTTTTGACCTAAGCTGGTAAAGATAAGCTTAGAAGGTTTTTTCATGCAGGTCCCCACATCTGTACCCTAGAGTTCAGAGTGGGGGAGGAACCTTGACAAGAGGAAAGAGGCACATTTTGCCAGTGGATTTCACAGCTATTTGAAGACAGCAGAGATGCTGAGACTCAGGAATCTGAGGTTCAATTCCAAGTGTTGGAGGGGAGTGTACTCTAGGATATGTAGAGATCATAGAAGATTAGGGTTGGAAGAGACCTCAGAAGGTCATCTAGTCCAAACCGTGCTCAAAGCAAGACCAACACCAACTAAATCATCCCAGCCAGGGATTTGTTAAGCCAGGCCTTAAAAACCTCTAAAGATGGAGATTCCACACCTCCTTAGGTAACCCATTCCAGTGCTTCACCACCCTCCTAGTGAAACAGTGTTTCCTAATATCCAACCTATGCCTCCCTGACTGCAACTAGAGACCGTTGCTCCTTGTTCTGTCATCTGCCACCACTGAGAACAGCTGAGCTCCATCCTCTTTGGAACCCCCCTTCAGGGAGTTGAAGGCTGCTATCAAATCCCCCCTCATTCTTCTCTTCTGCCTACTAAATAACCCCAGTTCCCTCAGACTCTCCTTGTAAGTTATGTGCCCTAGCACCCTGATCATTTTCATTGCCCTCCACTGGACTCTCTCCAACTTGTCCACATCCTTTCTGTAGTGCGGGGCCCAAAACTGGACACAATACTGCAGATGTGGTTTCACTAGTGCCAAATAGAGGGGAATAATCACTTCCATCGATCTGCTGGCAATGCTCCTACTAATGCAGCCCAGTATGCTTTAGCCTTCTTGGCAACAAGGGCACACTGCTGACTCACATCCAGCTTCTCATCCACTGTAATCCCCAGGTCCTTTTCTGCAGCACTGCTGCTTAGCCAGTCGGTCCCCATCCTGTAGCGGTGCACGGGATGCTTCCGCCCTAAGTGCAGGATTCTGCACTTGTTCTTGTTGAACCTCATCAGATTTCTTTTGGCCCAATCCTCCAGTTTGTCTAGGTCACTCTGAACTCTATCCCTACCTTCCAGCATATCTACCTCTCCTCCCAGCTTAGTTTCATCTGCGAACTTGCTGAGGGTGCAATCCATCCCCTCATCCAGATCATTAAGAAAGATGTTGAACAAAACCGGCCCCAGGACTAACCCCTGGGGCACTCCATTTGATACCGGCTGCCAACTTGACATTGAGCCATTGATCACTACCCACTGAGCCCGACAATCTAGCCAGCTTTCTATCCACCTTATAGTCCATTCATCCAGCCCATACTTCTTTAACTTGCTGGCAAGAATACTGCAGGAGACCATATCAAAAGCTTTGCTAAAGTCAAGATATAACCATGTCCACCACTTTCCCCATATCCACAGAGGTAGTTATCTCATCATAGAAGGCAATCAGGTTGGTCAGGCATGACTTCCCCTCGGTGAATCCACGTTGACTGTTCCTGATCACCTTCCTCTCCTCCCAAGTAATTCAAAATGGTTTCCTTGAGGACCTGCTCCATGATTTTTCCAGGAACTGAGGTGAGGATGACCAGTCTGTTCATGCCCCCACCATCCCATTCCTTTCTCTGCTCCTATCCAGTTCCCCTTGTCTTATGTCCCCACTACCGATCCCTGTCTTTTGGCTCTGTCCCCTTCTACTCCTATCCCTGTTCATATCAGTCCCCATTTACGCCTGTTCCCCATCCATCCTCATCCTTCTGTATTCAAGCCAGGTTGCTTCTTTCTCCTTCACACAGGTTACTGGGGGATGAAGGGGCATTCAGAGCACAGGACAGACATTCGTCCTGTTTTCACATCTGCTGTCTGGCACCACAGTGGCCTTTGGAAGCCAGAGGAACACTTGTAAGAAAATTCCTAATCAGCTCTTGCAGTTCTGAGGCATGCTCAGTTGCTACATGGGGATGACACAGGCGCATTCAGGTCTGTACATAGGAACTGTGTGGGGATGAAATATGCTCAGTGCAAATGGAGTTTTGGAGAATAATGCTGCAAGCTTCTAACATGACTCTACTAGGCATGGGCAAACTGTTATTTTCAGAGGTTTAAAACTTTGGGTGGATATTGACAAGATAGCAAAAACCATATCCCTGATACCAGGGCAACTCTCCTGCCAAATTTAAGTCCCTGACCCAAAGAATGGAAGTAGTAGAGCTTCTCAATTAAATGACCAAGAATTTTTGAACATGGGAAAAAAGCATATTTCCCCCTTAATTTTATTTTTGATTAAACATTGTAGAAGAATTTGGCCTGAGGCTGACACCCAGCAGGGGTAAAAAATTTCAGCCTGGACAGTTGAAGTTTGGGAAACTTATAAGCAACTGAAAAAAGTGGAATGTGTTAGGTAACATGAATTATAGGTTCACTACCTCTACGACCTACAGTACTTCTTCCATTAGACTCATCTATACAATTAAATATGAGCAAGACTAACACTATAAATGCATCACCTTAGACTTGAATCCTGATGAAGTATTTTGGTTTAATAAAGTATAAATGTACAAATAGGAATATTACAGTACATATTTCTTACTAGTAGAAAGTGATACTAGGATATAACACTATACAATTACAAAATAGAGAACTATCTTTGTTTAAGTAATACCGGAAGATCGAATTACAGATCTTGACTTTTGTATTTTAGTGACCTGTTCATTACAAATTAAAGTGCTGTGCCTCACTGATTCACTAAAAGAATATCTTCTCATATATTCACGGTTCATACATATATTGAGCAAAGTCACTATTAGCATATTATGTAATGTTTGCACCACTATATTTTAGTGGTGCTATTAATTTCTAAAATGCACAAAATATGGTATAATACATTTGAACAGTGTATTGTATGAAACAAGAGGGTTGTAAACACAGGCTTCTGACTTGTTTTTGCTGGTGGGTGCTTTTGAAGAGGCATGTGTGTCTGTGGGGGGGAAGAAGGGGGCTATTTTCAGCATATTTATATACTTCTTTCATATACTAGTTATTGAATAAGTGTATCAATGGTATCTTAATAATTTAATTATTAAAATAGTAATAAACCACATAATTACATTATCATGAATTACAGTATATTAAAATCATTGCAGTCATCTACAAGCTGTCTTCACTAAGCTGTCTTCCCAGTTTAAAGACATGACATCTCACTATATTTTTCTGAATGAACTGTCAGCAACACTGTGGTTCATGGGTGCTCAATACTGGGTTTACAATGGTGTCAATGACGCCAGGCCCACACACAGAAGGGGCCCCATTGCCTGGAATGTGGTTCCAACCCCCACACTCCACCTGCATTCTGCCCCAAGGCCCTGCCCCACCCCTTCCCCCGAGGCCCCACCTACCGCTCGCTCCTCTCCACCCCCTCATTCCCTGCTCGCTCTTCTCTGCCCCCTACCCCAATGAAAGCAGTGAGCGGGGCCTCGGTCTGGGCACCAGGGCCCACAAAAGATTAATCGGGCCTTTGAGGGGTACTGAACACCCCCTATTTTTTTCAGTTGGTGCTTAAGCCGCAGAGCACCCATAAAGTGAGCACCTATGGTTGTAAATTTAAAATTAGTAAAGCTCATGCTACCACTTGCTGACATGCTGCTTAGAACACTTCATTCAAACACAGGGAGGGGTTCAGATTGAAGCACTGTTTATAATGCTTAATGCCCGCTGTTCTCACTTATCCTGTTACTATGTGTTCCTCATAAATACCTCCAAACTAAGCTTCTCCTGTCCTCTTGCTGTCTTTCAGACAGTATCCTTGACCAGATTTCCAAAGTCTATTGCTGTTTCCCACACACATACGCCCACAGACAGAGCATTCCTGGCCACAATCTCTCATACTATGCTCTCCTCCTCTACAGAACTGCAGGTCAGCTTTTCACATAATGTTTTCTTGCACTATGCCTGGCTTACACAGAAGCATTTAATTTCTGTACATTCAGAAATGCTGAAGTATAGATGTCAGCAAGAGACAGCTAGATCACTCTTAATGCACCTTCCCTGACCAAATTCTTAGCTGTTTGTAGAAGTCTCCTGCAGGTTATTCTATGGACACATCTGCCAATTCAAAGTTACTCAAATTTATAACGTTTCAGTTCAGAAGTGAGAAATATAGCAGTTCAAACTCTTCTTTTCTGATTTGTTATTGGCAGGGCCAGTAGTTGCCATAGTATTCATCAGCTAGCTTCACTGTTCTCCCCTCATTTCATATAGCAGTGATTCCACTATTGCTGGCAGGAACCAGAATACTAATCCATAGCAAGAAGCAATGCTATTGATGGGGACAGCATGGTCTGAATTCTAGCTCTTCCAAGTAATCAAAGTATGACTGTACCATAAACAGCATGCAGACCTCAGAACTGTGGCATTTTGAAAACATTTAGCCACTATCTGTATTTTCCAGTGTCCACTATCTAAATATAGAGACTTCAATATATACTAAAATTCTTTTTAGCTAATGTAAATCTGGACTTCCAGGGTAAATACTTTAATTAAATTAAGCAGACAATAAATTTCTCCTTATGAATTTGGAGATTCAGGATAATTTTAACTTCTCAGGGTTCTTCTGGGTCAGGAACATATATCAGCAGTTTATGCAGGTTCTTAAAGTGAAGAACTCTTTTCCGCAGCAAATTGTTAAATATTTTATTCACAGTCCTTACTGAACTCAGTTTTCCCCTTAGTTATCAAAGACATCCGATAAGCAACACAGCTGTCAACTCACCCACACTGGGAGAAAGAGCAAGCAAGCACACACACTGAACGTAAAAAAGGTAAGTGAGAGAAAAGAGCAAATTTTTTTAAAAAACAGAGAAAATAAATTAAAAAGATGTAAACAAGATGAAAAATTATGTACAAGCTAGTCAGAGAAATTTGGGGTGCTGAAAAAAACTGAAGATACATAAAGATATGAAGAAAAATTGAGAATATGAAGAAAAGATGACAGGTTGTTTATTTCCAGTTCATACACACAAAATCTTGACTTATACAACATCTATGATTTAATGATATTTTGGCTGCTTCTAGAAAAAAAATTAAATAAATCTGAAAATGTAATTGGCTTTGGACAGGTAGGATTGACATCCCTCAGACCTGAAGTATCTATTTTGTTTTCTCTCAGCTGCACGGTGCTCTCCATAGTCAGTCAATTCCAATTAATAGAACTCATTTATAAATCTGGCAATTAGATTTTAGAAATTCAACATACAAAAGTTATATTTTATAAAATAGATAAGAGCAATCAAACTTACTTCCATACCTAGGGAACCTCACAGTAGAGAGTAATTAAAATCACTATTTGGGCCCCACTGAAATACAAAAAGTTTGCTTACAGGTAGTCTCATCTTCTGGGGATGAACAGAGACAAATTTGAATCTGAAACACAAAATAGAACTAAAGTAGGGGTATCCAATCTGTGGCCCAGAGACCACTTATGGGTCTGAAAGCTCTAAAATGCAACCCTGAAGGATGGCTGATAATCAACTACAATTTTTCTTATTAATTGTAAATGTGTACCTTGAGCTGCACCTTATGATTTTTAAACTGAATTGTTTGAATCAACGCTATCACTACTGGAGAGAAATAAAGGGCACTCTCTCTCCCCAGCTGCCTCTCCATCAACTCCAGGAGCAGTTATGATGTGAGCTGGGAGCGCTCTAAGCCAGTGCTTCTCAAGCTATCTGATGTGGGGGTCCGGCAATTTTTTTTTCCAATGTGTGCACAGACTAGCAGCCAATGGCTCGCAGACCGGCACAAGTCCGCCGACCATGACTTTGAGTAGCACTGCTCTAAGCAGCTGCCATCCCTTCCCTGCTGCAGCTGCTCAACCTGCTGCATCACAGAGGAGAAAGTAAATAATAGGTCTAGCTGCTGCTGCTCCAATGCCTGTTTCCAACTCAAGGATATGGAATCTCAAGAAGATCAGGGCAGTGTTTTACTGTCTCTCTTGGAGTCCTGGGGAACTGCTAGAAAGGGATGGTTCTTCTGTACCATACAACCATCCAGGGCGGATCAGAAGAATGGGGGGGGGGGGAAAGAGGAGAATCAGACTTAACCATCAGTTATGGTTCCCTGAGCTGCTCTAACTTGTATTAGCTGACATTGTTCCTTAAAGGACCATACCTCAACAGGAGATAGCAAATATCCAGGGTGTCCCAGCCACTTCCCTTCTCTGCCAGGACTGGTAGGCACAGAAGCCCGTTCTACATGGTGAAAGGCAAAGGTGCCAGTTACTACTATTCTATACCTGCTGACAACATCTCGAGGTTGGGGGCACATTCCCAACTGAAAACTGGACAGTGATTTCCACTTTCTTTGTGCCACTTAACAGAGAATCTTCCTACAAGTACTGATTATAGCATCCACATTTTTGATGCAACATATTTAGCCATAAGTCTCCAAAGTGTTGATACCACTTGCTCAGTGTTTTTTAAGCATAGAAATTATAGTGCACTTTTACATATTTTTTCCTCTTTCTTTGAAGTTTAATCAGCCCTTCTCCAATAAAATGAAATGAAGGCCCTGAATTCAGGTTGCTACTCAACAGTTAGTTTACAGATATCAATACTGAAAGCATAATGTATCCTTTTATTAAATGTAAATTTTAGGGGCCAAACTTCAAGAAGGACAATCTTTTAGAAGCTTCAACTATACACAAATATACATGTATATTTGTGCATGCAATTCGCGCAATTTCACATTAAAACTGGATATCTGTAGCTACAAGGGGCCATTTAGATGCCTTATGATTCATTTCCATGCATTAATACACAGTTTGCATGTACATTTTTTGAAATTATGTACACCCTTTTCGGCAAGGACTTAGCCCTCTACCTTTATGAAAATTTGTCCCCAGAACATGTAAAAGTTGGAAATATAAATGTTCACAACTGAAATAATCTAGAATGTTCTTGAGCAGGATTAGAAACATTTTATCAGTGTATTTCCCAGCAACATATGTAGTTCTTTTCCATTCCCGGTTAATAGCAATAACGTCTTTAGATGATTTAGAAACTGATGATAAAAATGAAATGGGTTGTTCTATTTTCATCATACAAAATGAGACACAGACAAAAGGCAGGTAACATAGTAAGTAGTGAGAATAAATTAGAAGTTTAAAATTCTGTTTTAATGGTCTAGGGTGTTTTTTTGCGACAAAGTGTGACAAATAGCTGTGCTTGGATGCAAGAGTTCTAATGTTACGTGTCAGTATGACTTTACAGTAGACATAACTTCCGCTGCCCTCCGTGAGCCCTTCTTCCCTGACTTAACTGAGAGACAAGTACTTGCTTTGGGAGGTGAGCGTCAGGCATACATGCACAGTGCCCAGCCCAGCAGAACTGGTGTTTCATGACCTGCACCTCTATACTCCTGATGTTGACTACAGAGAGAACGCTGATATTAGTGTGTCAGTCTTCCCAGCTGATCCTGAGAATCCCCCTGAGGCAGCGCTTCTGGAACCACTCCAGCCTCTTGAGATGCTGTCTGTAGGTTACCCAAGTCTCACATAGAGAAGCGTGCGGATGACAACTACCTTGTAAACCAAGATCTTAGTACCTGTTTGTAGATCCCTATCATTGAAGACTCGTTTGAGGAGTCTTCCAAAGGATGTGCTGGCACAGCGGATCCTATATTCAATTTCTGTGTCATTGCTATCCGTTTGGGAGAGGTGGCTGACAAGATATGGAAAATGGTCCACATTTTCCAGGGGTTCTCCGCTGATGGTGATTTGTGGAGTACGAAAAGTAGTTTGTGCAGGTGAGGGCTCGTAGAGTACCTTGTTTCTCCCAATGTTGAGAGAGAGTCCAGGCTGCGACAGGAATCTACAAAAAGATTTAGGGTACTTTACAATCGGCCTGTGTGTGTGCGAGAATGACGCAATCATCTGCATACTGAAGGTCAGCGATGCCAATTCTCGTGATCTTCGATTTTGTTTGGAGACGTCGGAGATTGAGGAATTCACCATCCATACGATACTTAATCCTGATTCCGTCAGGAAGGTGGTCACAAAGGAGAATCAGGATCACAGCAAGGTAAATGGAGAAGAGTGTTGGAGCAATGACAAAGCCCTGCTTGACACCAGTGTGAATGATGAATAGTTCGGTCTCTGAGCTGTTGCACAGAATGGTGGCAGTCATGCCATCATGGAGTAGTCTGATGATGGAAAATGAATTTCTGTGCACTGCCAAACCTTCACAGCACCTTCCATAGGGCATCACGATTGATAGAGTCAAAGGCCATGGTTAGATCGATGAATGCCAGGAACCGTTCTTGCTGTTGCTCTCACTCTTTGCACTTCCCCTGAATCTGTCGTGCCACAAAAGATCAGGTCAGTTGTGCCTCAGGATGGCCTGAAGCCACACTGTGATTCGGGGAGGAGTTCCTCGGCAAGAGGGAGAAGACAGTTTAGTAGGATCCGGGCAAGTATCTTCCCTGAGATGGAGAGGAGGGAAATATCTCTGTAGTTCCCACACAAAGATTTGTCCCTTTTTTGAATATTGTAACCATGTTGGTGTTCTTAAAAAGTTAGCGGAATTTCTTCACAGTTCCAGATTTTGTCAAGGAGTTGGCAAAGTTTGCGTTGGAGCATTGTTCCACCAATTTTAAAAACCTCAGCTGCTATACTGTCTGGGCCTGTTGCCTTGTGATTTTTTGTCTGGGTGATGGCACGCCAGACTTCCTCAGAAGATGAGGGGGAAATCAGCAAGGTGTTCCATTGCCGAGCATTGAGGAATAGACTCAATGGTGTCTTCAGAGACTGTGGATTCGCGGTTTAGTATGCTCTCAAAGTGCTCCTTCCAGCATTGTTTAATGGTAGCATTGTTCTTGAGGACGGTGGAGCCATCCTAGGAATGTAAAGGAGTTGGGCCTTTGGAGCTTGGCCCATACATAGCTTTTGTTGCTTGAAAGAAGCTTCTTATGTCATCCTGGTCTACAAAACCCTGGATCTCAGATGCCTTCTCTTACCACCACTTGTTTTTGAGGTCACGTAGCCACTTTTGGACTTTTACTTTGAGCAAGTGATAAGCCTCATGTTTTCGTTGGTGAGAGGAATCATTTTTCCAGTTACAGAATGCAGTTCTTTTCTGTTGAATTAATGCTAGGATTTCCTCGTTGTTTTTGCCAAACCAGTCTTGGTGCCAATGAGTGGAATATCCTATAGTTTCAGCACATGCACAGTGAATGGTATTTTTAAGTTGATCCTCATGCTTTTGAATGTCAATGATGTTATCAGGCAAGTTAGAAAGTTTCTCAGACAGGTGTTGCTGGAACATCTCACAGCTGTCTTGGCCCTGAAGTGCTTTGACGTTTTACCACTTTTGCTTAGTCTTTGGGTGTTTGCGGTGGGGTGGAGTGATCTGCAAGTACATGACTGATCTTACTAATTTATGGTCTGTCCAACAGTGATCTGTACCTCTCATGGCTCATGTTATATGGACATCGGCATAATCTCAAGCTCTGACTATAATACAGTCAAGGAGGTGCCAGTGTTTGGAACGAGAATGTTTCCAGGTGGTCATAAATTTGTTACTCTGCCTAAAGAATCTATTTGTGATGAGCAGGTCATGCTCCACACATTTGATGAGGAGGAGAATTCCACTGGGGTTTACATTTCCCACCCCTTCTTTACCTATTTTGCTGCTCCAGAGTTGCAAGTCCCGTCCAACTCTGGCATTGAAATCTTCCAAAAGGATGAGTTTGTCTGCCTTAGGTACGGCTGTGAGGAGTGCATCAAGAACGCTACAAAACTGCTCCTTGTTGTCTTCCTCATCATCAAGTGTAGGGGCATATGCACTGATGACTGTGGCATATTGGTTGTTGCTGAGCTTGAGCCAAAGAGTCATGAGACGCGCGTTGATCCCCACAGGAAGCTCCAAAAGCTGACTGGCCATCTTATTTGTGATGGCAAAGCCAATCCCGTGAATGTCTCTCTTCAGGTGGCTTTCCTTTCCAAAAGAAGGCATAGCCACCTCCATCCTCTTTTAATTGGTCCTCATCGGCCCAGCGGTCAATGTCAATACTACACCTATCAGGTCACCAGACTTACTCATTTACGCTATTTCTACTTTGCCAATAAAATATGTTTTTGTTTAAGACAAGTGGAGTTTTACCTACTATACTGTAAGGAGGAAACAATAACAAACTAGTGCCTTGGAAAGAAACTGTACTCTGACCTTGGGAGAAGCAGAGTAAGAAGCATGTAAAGACTTGAACAAAGAGGCTATGAATGAAGGGGCTTTCAATCTCTCTCTCCAAACAGCCATCAAGGTGCTAAAAAGGCCAGTGCACATATAGGGAGAGCCCAGCCATCTAAAGGGTACAAAACCTCTTTACAGAACAAAATGTATTTGATATTATATGTGGTTGTGGTAGTGATGCCTATGTTTAAGGTTGCCTAACAATTTCCATTATAAGAACATGTTTACAGTTGCTTATAAAATTTTGTCATACTTTACCATTCAGGCTGAAATATTCTATATGGGGTTAAGGCTAATTTTTAAAGTTTAATATTCAGATATTTCCAAAAACAATATTGGGGGGAAACCATGTTGTTTTGCCCACGTTAAAAAAATGCTTATAATCATTTCCTTGAGAAGTTCTAACATCTCCCTGTTTTGGATCAGGGATTTGAAATTTGGCAAAGATGGAGGGTCACCCTCATGTCAGGGATTCATTTTTAGCCATGCTGGTGAAAATCCACCCAAATTTGTCCAAATTATAAGCCTCTGAAAATCTCAGTTTTCACATTCTTAGCATAGGTTTGTTAGAGGCCGACAACATTATTCTCCAAAGATTTCATCTGCGCTAAGCATGCTCCAACCACATACAGCTCCTATGTGCCAACCAGCCTGAATATTCACTATCCTCATAGGCTAACCAAGCATACTCTGTCCCAGACTTTGCAACCTTCAATTTTTTTGTGTACAGGACATTTTATGTACAAACAGGGTTCTATTCAATTTCTGTTGGCTTTTAAACTTTGGAAGCCAAAAGAATTTGGGGTAGATCTACATCTAGGTGTGGCAAGTTTATAGTTAATTAATATTTTTCACTAACCCAAAAAGTTATCTTGCGTTTGAACAGTATCTCACACAGCTATTTCCAAAGTTCAACTTATGTGCCAGATGTAACCTTCCACTGCTCCTATGTAGCCTTGGTCCAGGACTTTAATACTGTAACAGAAATATTCAATGTGCAGCTATTCCTTCTCCAGCATAGTGTACTTGCCTATGCTCTTTTTGTTACCATTGATAAATAAAGTAAGGGAAGGGTGCAGCACAAAAATCAGAAACAATGGAACATTCTGCACCTAAAGAACATAAGACAATGGGTGGAAGAGCAAAGGGTCTGTGGCCTTAGGCAGCATTATATATTGGTAAGATTTCTCTTGGAAGTCCTTGGAATAAACTGTAGGTGAAAGCTTCAATCTGTTATTATTGAACAGCCTATTTAGAAAAGTTTGTCCTATCCTATTTAAAAGATATAGAGGTAAATGAGAAAGCCACAGGGATGGATGCATTGTATGATCACAGAACTGCTTGGGGGCTGGCAGTGAAAAATACAGATCAACAAAGAAAGCCATTGTCACATATTGGTGCTATAGAGCATTAACACAGACAGCAATATACAGCAGAAATGGTTTATAAATTACATGAAATTTAGTCAATACCTTGTTTTAAACAAACACTTCCTGCAGCCCTGAACAAAAATTGTGTTTCACTAGGTACCTCATTCTTCTATCTGATAGATAAGTCTTCACATATTTCTGCTTACCTGTTTCACAAAGAAAATATATCCTCTGTTAATTAAGAACAATAAAAGATTACTTTACATTGGACTCCCTTGGTAATTCTGTATTGAGAGAGGTGAGATATGGTCTCACACATGGATACCAGATCATTCATAATGCCTCAACAACACATAAGATGACAGGGTTCATTTTGACTCAAGTAGTTTTCCTATTGGCTGCTATTAACAGCCTGAGTTGTTCTCAAATCATACATACCTGACACCCACCATACTTTTGCAGTCTCCCCAGCCACAGGTAACATCCAAGTCTAGCATCTAGTACTTTTGCCCATATAAGTGTTATATTTCCCCCCTATTTGGAGTCTGTCTAGAGTACTCCAATTGCACTGCCTTTGTGAGCTAACTGCCCACTGGGCTAATCATACTGTATATGAATGTCAGCCAGACAATTTTCTGTCAAGTTCCAGTAATCTGCACTTTCATAAGACACAGCTCACTCACTTTTATTATTATTATTTATTGAGCACTGACAGTTTCATTTATCCCATAAATGATAATATTCTGCTGTTTGATCAAAGAAGCTTAAAGCACTTTAAAATCATTAATAAATTAAATCTCACCGGACACTTACAATGTGTTATCTCCATTTAACAGATCAAGAAACAGAGAGAGAAGTTAAATAAATTGTCCACGGTCACACAAGTAGTCTGTAACATTGATAGGAACAGAACCCAGATCTCCTAGTCCTGTGACATAAACACTTTGAACTGCTTATTGTTAAGAACATAAGAACAGCCATACTGGTTCATCTACTGGTTCATCAACTGGGTGGTTTTCAACTTCTTTTCATTTGCGGACCCCTAAAAAATTTCACATGGAGGTGCGGACCGTTTTGGAAATCTTAGACCTCGCAGGGGTGTGCGGACCATAAGATGAAAACCATTGATCTAGCCCAATATCCTGTAATTTGACAGTGGCCAGTGCTAGATGCTTCAGAAGGAATAAACAGACAAGCAATTTTGAGTGATCCATCCCCTGTCATCCAGTCCCAGGCTTCTGGTAGTCGGAAGTTTAAGGACAGCCACGGTGTGGGGTTGCATCCCTGACCATCTTGGCTAATAGCTATTGATAGACCTATCCTCTATAAATTTATCTAATTTGTTTTTGAGCCCAGTTATACTTTGGGCCATCACAACATCCTCTGGCAATGAGTTCCACAGGTTGACTATGTGGTTGGTGAAGAAATACTCCTTATGTTTGTTTTAAACCTGCTGCCTATTAATATCATTGGTGGTTCTTGGTTCCTGCGTTATGTGAAGGGATACATAACACTTCTTTATTCACTTTCTCCATACCACCCATGATTTTATAGACCTTTATCATAACCCCCTTTAGGTGTCTCTTTCTAAGATGAATATCTATGTTGAGCCACCTCCAGCTTTCTTGGATATTAAAAATAGCAGCAAGTAAACTCTCAAGAAAAACTCTAGCTCTGGAACCATTGAGATTTGGGGAGGCAAAGCAGGCACTTTACCATTACTTGAGTTTCCTGGGGTATGCAAAAAAAAGGGAAAGGGTCTGCACCTATGTCCATGTGCTGTTGCTTCACACACCACAAAATAGCCTCAGAAGGTCACAGACAGCATTCATCAGTATCTGCAACCTCCCTCATTGATGTCTGAAGTGCCCATGCCTGCCTCCCATGGAAGGAGAAGGAAGAGAATAGTACAGCTTTTGGCATCAGAAGTTTCTTTTGTCTGCTCTGATGTGTCTGCTGACTTGTTCATGTTCCTAGGGTTTTGGGTGGGAGAACCTATGAAACTCTGAACAGAAACAGCAACTTGCTATGAAAGCCTTCTCTGTCCTACTTCAAAAGGAATTTTATTCACACAGAGAGAGTTCTTTTCATCAGACAGATCCTTCAAGCCTTGGTTCACAGCCTTGTTAGCCGTTTTTCCCCAATGAAGGAAGTTGTAGCTAAGCCCTGCTGAGCTGGGAATTTAGCATGCTACATGCGCTGTCCCAGAATTCTTCATTTTGTGTGATAAGAAGCACCAGTAACATGGTCACTAGATTCAACTAGTAGTAATACAAATATCAGAGACTATATGAGCATGCAGCCATATTCCTAATCTTTTAAACAAAGCATTATGGCCAAAATGACCAAGATATAGGTGAAGGCCATGTTGTGATTCTTGCAAAAGTTACTGCTAAATTCCTTCAGAGAGAGAGACCCCTCCCCTGGGAGTCTGGACATATTCAACATAGAAGTGACTGAAGAATCACTACAAAAAAAGGAACCCCACCTCACATATGAATGCTTGGGAAAGTCTAAATAATCTATGCATCACTTAAGGAAGGGCCGGTGGTTTGGCATCTTGCTTATACTTATTCATGAATTATTTCTTCAGCATTCTCATGGAAAGGGAAGAATACAGCCTCTTTTTCTCTTAATTTAATGTTTTTTTCCTTGGGGCATTCTGATCATGGGCATTCCAGGACCATGGACATAGCCTCCACAGAAGCATCAAGTCCCCTGTAGAAACTGCCTGGCCTGCTCTTGGGACGGGGAGAGAATAAGTTCCCTATAAGTTTCTGAGTAGCAGCCGTGTTAGTCTGTATCCGCAAAAAGAAAAGGAGTACTTGTAGCACCTAAGAGACTAACAAATTTATTTGAGCATAAGCTTTCATGAGCTACAGCTCACTTCATCGGATGCATTCAGTGGAAAATACAGTGGGGAGATTTATATACACAAAGAACATGAAACAATGGGGTTACCATACACACTGTAAGGAGAGTGATCAGGTTAGGTGAGCTATTACCAGCAGGAGAGCGGGGGGGGGGGGGGGGAGACCTTTTGTAGTGATAATCAAGGTGGGCCATTTCCAGCAGTTGACAAGAACAGTACGGGGAAAATAGTTTTCCTTTGTGTAATGACCCATCCACTCCCAGTCTTTATTCAAGCCTAAGTTAATTGTATCCAGTTTGTAAATTAATTCCAATTCAGCAGTCTCTTGTTGGAGTCTGTTTTGAAGTTTTTTTGTTGAAGAATTGCCACTTTTAGGTCTGTAATCGAGTGACCAAAGAGATTGAAGTGTTCTCCAACTGGTTTTTGAAGGTTATCCTTCTTGACATCTGATTTGTGTCCATTTATTCTTTTACGTAGAGACTGTCCAGTTTGGCCAATGTACATGGCAGAGGGGCATTGCTGGCACATGATGGCATATATCACATTGGTAGATGTGCAGGTGAACGAGCCTCTGATAGTGAGGCTGATGTGACTAGGCCCTATGATGGTGTCCCCTGAATAGATATGTGGACACAGTTGGCAACAGGCTTTGTTCCAAGGATAGGTTCCTGGGTTAGTGGTTCTGTTGTGTGGTTGCTAGTGAGTACTTGCTTCAGGTTGGGGGGCTGTCTGTAAGCAAGGACTGGCCTGTCTCCCAAGATCTGTGAGAGTGGTGGGTCATCCTTCAGGATAGGTTGAGGATCCTTGATGATGCGTTGGAGAGGTTTTAGTTGGGGGCTGAAGGTGATGGCTAGTGGCGTTCTGTTATTTTCTTTGTTGGGCTTCTCCTGTAGTAGGTGATTTCTGGGTACTCTTCTGGCTCTGTCAATCTGTTTCTTCACTTCAGCAGGTGGGTACTGTAGTTGTAAGAACGCTTGATAGAGATCTTGTAGGTGTTTGTCTCTGTCTGAGGGGTTGGAGCAAATGCGGTTGTATTGTAGAGCTTGGCTGTAGACAATGGATCGTGTGTTGTGGTCTGGATGAAAGCTGGAGGCATGTAGCCGTCAGAAGGTTTCTGGTATAGGGTACTGTTTATGTGACCATCGCTTATTAGCACCGTAGTGTCCAGGAAGTGGATCTCTTGTGTGGACTGGTCCAGGCTGAGGTTGATGGCGGGATGGAAATTGTTGAAATCATGGTGGAATTCCTCAAGGGCTTCTTTTCCATGGGTCCAGATGATGAAGATGTCATCAATGTAGCGCAAGAAGGGTAGGGGCATTAAGGGACGAGAGCTGAGGAAGCATTGTTCTAAGTCAGCCATAAAAATGTTGGCATACCGTGGGGCCATGCGGGTACTCATAGCAGTGTCGCTGATTTGAAGGTATACATTGTCCCCAAATGTGAAATAGTTATGGGTGAGGACAAAGCCACAAAGTTCAGCCACCAGGTTTGCCGTGACATAATTGGCATTATCTCTACGTAAAAGAATAAATGGACACAAATCAGACGTCAAGAACTATAACATTCAAAAACCAGTCAGAGAACACTTCAATCTCTTTGGTCACTCGATTACAGACCTAAAAGTGGCAATTCTTCAACAAAAAACTTCAAAAACAGACTCCAACGAGAGACTGCTGAATTGGAATTAATTTGCAACTGGATACAATTAACTTAGGCTTGAATAAAGACTTGGAGTGGATGTGTCATTACACAAAGTAAAACAATTTCCCCATGTTTATTCCTCCCCCCCACCCCTTTCCTCAGACGTTCTTGTCAACTGCTGGAAATGCCCCACCTTGATTATCACTACAAAAGGTTCCCCCCCCCCCCCGCCGCGCTCTCCTGCTGGTAATAGCTCACCTTACCTGATCACTCTCCTTACAGTGTGTATGGTAACACCCATTGTTTCATGTTCTCTGTGTATATAAATCTCCCCACTGTATTTTCCACTGAATGCATCTGATGAAGTGAGCTGTAGCTCACAAAAGCTTATGCTCAAATAAATTTGTTCGTCTCTAAGGAGCCACACGTACTCCTTTTCTTTTTCCCTATAAGTCAGTATTCTCCCTGTTCTGAAGAACTAAGACAGCGCTTGTGCTCTCAGAAGTGGGCTCCATCTAATCAAGCTGAGGTCAAAGCTGGAAATAAAATAACTTTTTGAATACCACTGCCAGCTGTGGAACTCAAGAACCTGTTAGTTACTTTTGAAGATGGATGGAGGAGAAGGAAGCTGCATCCAATTCAATGAACTGAAATCTTATGCAGTGTAGGAAAGTATATCCTATTGCCTCCTCACCCTGGGCTGAGCAACTCAGTAGGCCTCTTTAAAAGTAGAATTCAGTGAGGAGAGCCAATCTCTTTCTCAGGCTTTATCTTCTGGCAAGTCTCCACCTAAGACCTGCCTCATCCTATGGAGGTTGAGCTACCTGACTAGTGTAATACCTTCCAGGCAGGAACTGTCTCTTTTCATGTTTGAACATTGCCCAGTACAATGGGAGCTTTTAGACCATACTAATAATATCAATATTAATTATTATTTTTATTAGTAGTAGTAGTATTATGTGGTGACTACACAAGATGAGTGCCATTGAAGAGACCACACCCTCTCAGGAGAAGACTCCAGTCACTAAGAGGTTTAGCAAGGTCTGCGCTGCTAGAACCTTACCACCTGCTACACAACTTCTGAAGAACCATTACGACTGCCAGCTTTGAAATCCTGCTGTAAGTGGAACATCATAGGTCCAGAGAGGTAGGGAAGAGATGAATATTTTAAAAGAAAAAAGCAGTGTGTTCTGTGAAGGAAAGGGCGGAATCCAAAGATGCATCCTTTGTGGGTGAAGCTACCTGGTTCAGGAAGTGGAGCAGTCCATGTTCTGGACCGGGGGAGGCCCCAAGCAGAATGCAGTATAGTAGTGAGAAATGCTGATCTACTTAGGGCAAGGGGGAAATGAAAAGTTTAGCTGTAAATAGTAAATGGTGACCTCAAATGAATTCCAAAGCAACAGTTTATGTCTGAGAAACAAGACAGGGACAGTAGGGAAAACATTTTACAATTTGTGTAAAGCAGGAGTATCTACAAAAAGCATCAACCACTAAAAGGGCCGTAATGAAAATTAGATGGTATTTGGTTTGTATTTTAAATTTATTCAATTGTTGAAAGGCTCTTTAATCTTTTTATATATCCAAATTCTTCTGAGCTTAGAACCACATAAACAAACCACTAACTTCAAAACCATATGACTTTAATTTGATACTCCATCTCACTTTGTTTTAAGGTTCAATGCTCCATTTAAAAAAAAATTGCCAATCAGGAGTCAAAACTCTTCCATATGGTTTTCAAATTTATGTAAATATGCTATACTGAGAGAGATCAAATTTGATTTCTTAAGAATAGCTTAAAAGTTTCTCTAAAGAGTAAAATATCAAAATGTTATACCAATGTACAGTATATTAAGTAGTATTGCAAGTTGTAATTTTAGATTTTTAATTTTCCATACTGTAATAAGTATTTGGGGAAAATCCAACCTATTTAATTTTGTTCTAAGAAAAATTTACAAGTGTGCAAATTCACTAATATTTTCATTTTGAAAAATGATATAATACAGACTAAATTCTATTAATGTAATAATTCCGGTATCTCTCTTATTGTTTTCAAGTTCCCTTTTACCACCACAGAAAATGTGTGGAATTCTGGCCCCACTGAAGTCAATGACAAAACTCCCATTGATTTCAGTGGGGCCAGGATTTCACACAAAGAATTTTATTACTCATAATATAGCATTTGTCATTAAGTGTCACCATCTGACAACAGACGCCATGCAGTTAGGTAAGTTCATTTTTTTCTAAATTTAAGAGAAATTTGAGGTAAATTCAGATAACACTGTGTGTGATAACTGTTGCGATATGTCATTTACACAACAGAATAGGACTAACAAGGAAATAAGACCATCTATCATTAGATAAAAGTAATTCACTGTTTCAGATCTAAAGCAAACTTCAAAATCTTTACTAGTACAATGGAGATGAAAAACAGAATTGAATTTCCTGACTTATGTGTGTCTAAATTCTCAACATTCACTTGCACTGACATTTTCTGTAGAGGGATTTAGAAAGCAAATGATTTACTAGAAAGCACATGTCCTGATTTGCCAGAACTTAAAGAAACTGGGTAAGTAACAAGTGAACCTATTGTTAATTTGAACATTAATACAAAATTCTACAATAGACTACAAATATAAACTGCTAAAAACATAAAATGGACTAGTCAAACTAGAATTTTTACTGATTTCTTTAAACAGGAACTGTGAATTTAGCAAATTAAGGAAAGTTTCTTCATCCAGCCTATAGAATGAAATGTCTGACTAGTCCGACTGCACCATTGTTACTGTGAGAAGCAAACTTTTGTTTTTACTCATTCAAAATACAGTAAGATTTACTGATGTCTGGCAATATATTTGTAAATCCTCTCCTTCTTCAGTCTTTCAAGTATACATGCTTTCATTTGTTATGAGGGCTATACAAAGAGTTGCTCAAACCTGTGGTTTGTGGTATATAGTGCTGTTCAGACAGCTCACATGAATATTTCATTATCTCATAACGAGGCAGGCAGGGGAGTCCTTATAAATATATTGGACCAAAATCCGAATGAATAGGGCTTACACATAGGTTATTTGCAAGGGTGCTCAGCACCAAATCTTTCTCCTTCCCCAGTCCATGTAAAACCTGAGGTGTCTCACTGTAGCCACTACTGCAGTAATATCCACATAACTGGCACTCCTACATTATGGAAAAATTTGACCAGCAGATTTCCCAGTGCACAGATCCACGGGCTTTCTTCCATCCCCTCCAAGTCTCGTGTATACACAGCACTGCCACAGAAAGCATAGTTCCACACTTTGCATCAGGAACAGAGTCCCCTGGCACAAACTTTCTTCCCCTCCTCTATAAGCAGCAGAACTCTTCCTATTCTGCTACCCTGGAGCCTTTCTCCAAGACCTTCTGAAGGTGTCAGGATTTTGCCTATAATACAGAGTCAGGCAAACCACAGTAGTAAGATACAATTTTATTTCATCTATTCACATATCCAGTAAGTACCTTCACAAGATATTTATGTATTATGTATACTTTAAATAAACAAGAAAGTTTCCGCTTTCTCTACTGAAATTATATTACTTGTAGGTACTGAAACAAAGACAGCTAAGGTTGTCTGGAAATGTGAACAGTGAAAGAAACTGTGATCCATTACCTACTGGGATTTGCTTTTTCAATACCGATCACAGCAATTCAACACAATGAAAAGTAAAAAAAATATCTCTCTGCACTTTGTAGTATGTTTGAAGAAAAAATGATCTTCTTATCATTCGGAGCCCAAGAAATCTTCAGTATATGCACAACAACGAAACAGGAAAGTTTCCTACCTCCTGTTCCAGGCCAGTCTGACTATTGTAATAGCTGAACTTACTAAACATAGACAAAAATCTTCCTATTTCCTGTGGGTACAGCCTTACAGTATATGGGAAGAAATTAACACAGTCAGACTATACAGACTATAACTATCAACTTCCAGGCATTATTCTTAATAAACAGGATCTCATGCAGTTTCAAAGGAGATGATATACCTATACTGAGGAATCTTCGAAAGAAAAGAAAAGGTTATGTTTTCAGGACCATATTCATCTACTTTACTGCACCTCTACCACAAATATAGAATGTTCCAGGACCGAATATGAAATACATTTAAACAATTTCCCATCAATTCTACAACATCCATTCTTTGTTTAGCTATAGTATCACACTATTTGCTGCTGTTACTCAACAAAATCTTACTACCAAAGATATTTATAGTTAGGGCCTAGAGCTGATTTAGATACAGTAGTTGTGAGTATTTGAGAGTTTTCCTCTAATTCTGATTTTTAATATATTATCTTGAATCTTTGTGAATTCCACTTGAATGATGATGATGATGATGGACAACTCCACAACCTATTTCATTTTCAAAATGTTAACAAAAGTCAGTACATGTTTTAATTTCAGAAGATATTTTTTTCCTTACTGAAATACTTGCTATTATCCAAAAGAAGGATTATATATTGCACCTTTAACATAATTCTCAAGAACTAAGCATTATGGAGGTTATCAAGTTCAATGTATAATAGCTGGAAAAGAGAACATAAGATCCTTACACAAATAGAAACAACACTTTCACATACCACAAATTGATCGTATAAGAGGAGGTCTAAAACTAGACTTTTTCCCCAAATCAGAACCCACATTTTCATCAACCTTCCAACATACAGCTATGGACCAACATCTGCACAACTCAACACATTAAAAATCAATGGATGCATGTCCCATCAACATATCTACTACAAGATCTGGAAATCTCATCAGGTAGATTTTGGGCTGAAAAGTTACATTTATACCCATCCTCATTGCCAGAAGTGCTGATAATTATTGCTCCCTCTTCCATTCCACCCTTCTTCACCCAGTCAGCTTGTCTTCCTCCTTCCAGTTGTCTTCCCACCAAGTAGAAGATATTTCCCTTCTTTTCTCATGCAAATATTGCCTAATTCACCACAGGCTCTCCTATACTTCCACACCTCCCACATTTTTCCTAATTGTTATTTTTCCCCTTTTTCTCTCCCCACTCTTGACTTCAGTGAGTCCTTTGAGACCTTTTCTTTCAACTCCCTTTTCCGGCATATTGTTTGGTAATGCCTCTTCACACACATTCCCTATTGTATTCGCCGACCATTGTAAATTTCAGGGACAGCTTCCCCCTACTTTGTGTTCTGCTACCTCAAGAAGTAAAGGAAAAGGAAACATGTATATCCTTAATCAAGGGTCTCAATACACTTTACCTAAGAACAGTGAAGGATGGAGGCTCTCAAATGTCCTTCATTTTGGGGAAAGTCGTTCATTTTAGTCCCAAAATCACCTATGCATCACATAAATTTTGCATCTCCTCACTTATACTATTGAAAGTTGTTTACATAAAAAATAAAGAAACATGAAATTGAGGCTATAGAAAGAATGAATCCCACAGCAATTTAAATTTCCTATATGAGTAATTCTGTGGTGACCCTCATTTTGGGTCTTTGTCATACATTGCAACATGCACTTGAACTTTGGCAAGTTGGGAGGTATGCTAAAAGAAAAAAAATTAATTTCCCTTTTCTTATAGGGAAACAAAGTCAGGTGTCCCTTAGTATTTTAAATTACACTTTCCTGAATTTTCAGTTTATTTCAAAACCACAAATTTGGATGTGCCAAAAATTAATATTTGTGCTTTCAACTGTGTGTGTGTTATGAAGCTGCAAGAGAAAAAGGCCAAAATGCATTTTTACTCGTAGTGGAAAGAAGTGTCTATTGCTGTAAATTTGGTTAAGGTGACCATTTCTACAGAGACATCTTATGAAAAACTGGAACACATGTCAATTTTCTTCATGCTTTAAATGATTCTTAGAAAATATATTTTTACATGGCATAAACAGGAACTAAACAGTATTAAATGTTTTACAATTCAATTCAA
Source organism: Eretmochelys imbricata (assembly GCF_965152235.1). NCBI lineage: Eukaryota > Metazoa > Chordata > Testudines > Cheloniidae > Eretmochelys > Eretmochelys imbricata. The sequence goes on from NC_135573.1 coordinate 60,315,573, forward strand.
GCTGACAAGACACATAACTATACCAATTCCAGTAACATTTCACAATTACCCTTCCTTCTACCCCATGAGGTCCGTTGTAATGACCTTCTAATGAAAGGATACTTTGTACAGTGTTGAGCTTCAGTTGCTTTCTCCCACATTAAAATCTCATATGTAACTATCCTTATAGCTGCCCCTTTTTACAATGCTCAGAAATTACAGATCCCTCGAATAGTGTCATAAAGCATGTGAGCTGTGCCACTTCTTCTAGCCTTTTGATCAGCAGTATGTTTACATTACTTATATAAGGTAAATCTTAAATAGACCAAATAATATAGTGAAGCAATATTCCAGTGTTGTTACTCAACTGTATGGGGTCCAAAAAATCAGCAGCTTCATTTTACAATATTTAATGTTAATGAAATAGCTTTGCATTTTTAGTACCTAGTTTATGAGAAGGTCACAGTGGGGACTAAATTAAGAGGTAAAACATGGCTTCCTGGGTTTACAAAAGAAACGGAGAAAATCCTAAAAATTTTCAAAGTGAGAAAAAATATTTTTCACATTCCATTTTTCTGAGTCTCATTATGCTCATTACAATAATATAAGGTCAAATTTAGATTATTTATTGGACAAGAATACAAACCAATGAATCATTCAGTAGTTACTGTAGGATTAGATGTTTAGCACTTCCTAAGCACATTAATTCCTTATCTGGTATTTTTATCCAGAAAAGTTATATACAGTGTACTTTGCTTCTTGTTTCAGACATACAACTTCCATATTTAAAACTCAAAGATTATTTCGGATAAAAAATGGGAAATACAAATGTAAATTCTTGTTTACTGATTTATGTTTGATTATGATTCTGTCTGAACAGTCCAATACCATCAATATCTTTAGGAGGAATAAAATATAAAGTGCATTTAACATAAATTAGTTGAGCAAGTGGTGTTGGCCTTGTTCTTCAGCTATTATTACAAGGCAAAATTTCATTTAAACATATGAAGTATGTAAACGTCAAGTACGAGCGTTGCAAAATACTCATTTCAAAGTTAAAATGTAGGAAAAATCTGCCCAGAGGAAACCTAATAGATCACGGGAGTACTTCTGCTCAAAGACAACTTTAAAATTTCAATAAGTGCCTCCATGGAAAGAGCAGAGAACAGGTGGTTTATCATGGGCCATTTTCAGAAAGACATTCCACCAGCTACTCTTGTACCTCAAAAATACAAGTATAGAGTAAAACCCCTGTTCTCTCTGCTATTTCCACATCTGCTCTCTTCAAGGCTAACTGACTTTTACCTTCCAGCAGTATTCTTGCACCTCTGCTCTGAACTGCTACAAATCCTATGGTACTTCTACTCCTTGCTCCTGCAGAGCTAGTTTCCTAGCAAGCTTCACCCACACACCTGACAATGACAGCTAGAGGCAGGAGCTACTTCAAAGTAAATGGGCGTACAAAATGCATTGAAGCCGGGCTGCCAAAAGCACAAAGTGGAGGCAGGAGTTTAGTCACAACCTCAAATTATTTCATTGCAGGAACAGTGGCAGTCTCTAAAATCTTAGCTCTGCCCCTACAATGATGTATCATGGATAACGTGGCTTGTAAACAGCCTACAAGGAACTGTGGTACAATACAATTTCTACAGAATGAAACTGGCTTTGAAAAATTGTTCTTACACAATCTCTCAGAGATGTTTTTAGTAGGAAAACATTCTTTTAGCATCAAATATACATAAGAAAAAAAGATAGCCTTGTAATTAAAGCATAGGGCTAGAAACCAAGATATCTAGGTTCTATTTTTGGCTCTACTACCTCTGGGACCCAAAGTCGTAATCTCTCTGACCATGAACCTAAACTTCCCCATGTGCAAAGTTGCTGAGGCTTAATTTATTAATGACTGTAAAACATTCAGAGATCTTTGAAAGGAAACTGTTATAGAAGTACGAGGTACTACCTGTTGTTCCACTTGTTGAGCCAGTGTATCACAGAGGAAAGAATTACCTCGATAATTTATGTTTGAGTTTCATCCTGGATATCGAATATTTTTTGAATATTTGCTCAACACTGAGCCTATGAATCTGCCCAGCCATTTTGAAGGTCAGATAGGGAAAAATGCATAGGCGTAAATACAAAAAGTTAGCACACAGTCCGAAATATCTTCACAGGCAAACTAACTAGATGCCCAGATACAACCAGGATGTTAGGTGTAGTTTAAGAATTTAGAGAGCTGAACCAAGAAACTTCACCATAATTGCAGAAGGCACCAGAAGCCAGCTGCATAGTTAACCGTTCCTGTCCTCTCGCTCTGTATCTTTTTCAGTGCTCAGCTTATACCCAAGTCAAATTCTGTGAGGCTGAGCCTTTCAAACCCAATTTCCCTTTCTCCATCAGGCCAGAAGTTCAGTCAGCTTATTTCCTCCCCCATATTAACATCTTCCAGAAGAGAAGATAGGCTTGAATTTTTCAAGGGCAACAGTCCTGCTCATTCAAAAACAGATTACAACAAAGATGCATTTATATTAGTTTACAGCAAAGACAGACCAAGGAGAAAACCCAATTAAAATATGAGACATCTGTACTGAGTACAATGTAGTATAACCCAGTGTATTCAAAGCAAAATAAGTTACTTAATAGACAGCCCCCTTAAAAGCTTTGGCCTTTTTATTATTGTCAGTCCTCGAGTGAACCTTGTCCTTAACTCGTTGAGATAGGAAACACCTTTCTTGACAATAAACTTTGTAAAATATCTCAACTGTTTTCCTTTATGGGGAAATAAATAAACCATTTTTAATACAGCTTATCGTTTACCTTGATAAAGGCCACAGGTGGTGCTGCTGATATTTAATTTTGCCTGACTAAGAATAGAGTAACACATTCAGGTTTTTCCTCACTTTGTAATGCCTAGACAAGTTAAAAAACAGCAGAAATTGGAAGTGAATGGAAAAAGATGCTGACTTTCTATGGTAATTGTGTTTGCACTTCCTTTAGACTTTTTATGATGTAGCAGCCATAGAATTTGTGAGGGGTAAGAGGGGGAAGTTAAACTGAGGAGAGGAAAAGGAAATCACATAATCTTATCAAAAAAATGCAGCCAGCCAAAATCCTTCCCTTCCATTCATTCAAAAACTTTTTATAAAATATAAATACTATAATAATTAGTGACTTCATAATAGTATGTATAATTGTAATTGATTAATATTTTTCCTAAGAAGTTTGTACCAAACTACAACTATAAAAGAGTATTTCAGAAGTAACGCGTGTATGAGAGGCCCAGGAAGCTTATGGCACTGTGTAGCACTAACATTTGGTATCTAATTTCAGCCTCCAAGCTCCTCATTGCTGGTAATGGCTCGAAACACAGAGGGTGAAATCCTGCCCCACTGAAGTCAATGGGAGTTTTGCCATTGACACCAATGGGGCCAGGATTTCACCCAGAGCCTTAAACCTCAGGGGAGAGAATACCTGGCATTTTTCAACTTGTTCCTCTGGCCAATGTGCAGAGAAGCACTGCTGGACTCCAAAAGGAGCTGTGTGGGGCCCATGGGAACATGGGTCCTGAAAAGTCATTCCAAAAAAGACTATTCAGTTTAGATCTAGTTAGCTTGCTGTTCCATATTTAAAAGAAAAGATCCAATTTTAGTTTTACATAGTGTATCATATATAAATTAACAAAGACAATTAAGGGTATCTATTGTATTTTCTAAAATGTCATCTCATGACTGATGTTAACACTGATGAAGCCACAAAAGTTAAAATTAAAAAGCACCATGACATTATCTTAAATATCATTCCTATTTTTTTTCCTCCAGAATTAAGTGACTAATCTTCCCTTCACTCCACACCCAGAAGGGCAGGGGTTTATGGAAAAGTGTAGTTTATTGATTTTAAATACAGTCTTCCCTTTCATTGGAAAAATCAGGATTTTTTAATGTTCTTTGAGCTGTATGAAATGGCATGATTAGCAAAATAAAGTGCTGTACTTCCAAGTGTTGGAGAACTCTGAATGCCAATTTGCTGGTGACATAGTACTCAGAAACATCAAGTAATTCAAAGTATTCTTTAGCTATAGACACGATGTCCTTTAAAAATGCTTTAGTGCCTTAGATAACATTTATTGTTTGCAGTAATGTTAGCTGTATTTATTAGTGTTCTTTAGTTACCATAATTTAACTTTCCTATAACAACAAATAAATATTGGCTTCCAATTCAAACTCCAAATGCTAGAATGAAATACTCTAACAATAAAGGCTATGTTTCAGTCAGATACATAAGCACATGCATAACTTTAAGTGTATGTCTAGTCCTATTCATGGCAATGAGACTACTAGTATGCTTAAAGTTATGCAAGCGCTTACGTACTTATCTGAAATGGGACCATATGTCCAGTTATTAGTGAGGTATCAACTGAATTTGTATATGACATGCTATTACAGTTTGTCACACAGACGACCCAGAAAAAAGAAAGAATAATTTTAATATAATCTGGTCCTCTCAAAGGTTTATCTCTGATGTGTGTAGGCTAAAAACACCAAAAATAGGCCAGTAGGAGAAATCACATATAGATGTGACAGCAATGCCCAATTCAGTAATGAAAGTATTTACCCAACTTGACATACCTCTGCTGTATTTCACGTAAAATACACACCAGCCCGGAAAAACTGTGATACAAATTTACCCACCCAGACAAAAAAGTGTTCTTGACCTTCCTTACCATGATAATGATAACAGATGAGGAATGACTGGGGAAGAAAGGAATTTTGTTTATCTAATCAAAATATTCTCAGTGAGTGGGCAAGCAGAATTTTACAATTCAGATACATTCTAAGATTACAGTGTCTGATTGTTAGGGCCCTACCAAATTCATGGCCATGAAAACCACATCACAGACTGTGAAATCTGGCTACTGTAGGGGAGGGGAAGGACTGGGAGTGCTCCAGCCAAGGGCTCCTACAGTGCGCCAGGCTCCAGCTGCTAGTCCCAGCGTGGGCTGGGGAGGGATGGGACTTCCTCTTCCCCTGCGGCGGCTGCTCCCAGAGCCGGGTCAGACCCATCTCCAGGAACCTTCCACAGCTGCAGGAAGCTCCACAGCTCCTGGCTGGGAGCCCAGCTCTGAAGGCAGCGCAGAAGTGAGGGTGGCTGTCAGCCCCCAACCCGAGCAGGAGGTTGGGACCCCAGCTGTCAAACCCTAACCCAGGCAGAAGGCTGCCATGAAAACCAGGACATATGGTAACCCACTGTCCATACCCTGCAATCTTCACTTCTGCGCTGTTGCTGGCAGTGATGCTGGCTTCAGAGCTGGGCACCCAGCCAGCACCCACTGCTCTCTGGCTGCCGAACTCTGAAGGCAGCGTCCCGCCAGCAGCAGTGTAGAAGTAAGGGTGGCAATCTCACAACCCCCCTACAATAGCCTTGCAACCTCTGCAACCTCCTTTTGGTCTGGGACCCCCAAGGTAGCAACACCATGAAATTTTAGATATAAACATCTGAAATGGTGAAATTGACTATTTTTAAAATCCTATGACCATAAAATTGACCAAAATGGACTGTGAATTTGGTAGGGCCCTACTTATTGTACATAGTCCAGTTACTTCAGTAGATCTTGAAGAAGCATTTGTGTCAATATCGTCAGTCTTTCAGGTTTTCAATTTTAATATTAGAAGGAATTTTACTTTAGAGCTGATAAATCTATTATGATTTATGTTATTTTCTCACACAAACTCCACCTCATGTTATCTATTGTCCGTTTCTTTTACCAATTCCTCCTGAGTCAGGAACTATGGTTTATAATAACACGGAATTCCAGTCATTCCCCCTTGTAATCACATTGCTGCTCAAATCATCTTGTGTTATCACGCCTTAACAGGGCACATTTGATTATAAGGCATAGAATGGTCACATGAAAATTCCTTCCCGAATATTTTATAGGTCAGCTTGCCAAAAATGTAAAAAAAAAATCACCATCATGACCACATAGACGTCTAATATTTTCGTTTCATTTTCAGTACTGGAATTATATTGACATTGTTAGACTAATAGAACTTGTTCAGAACCATATGTGATGAATGTTAACAAAAAAATGTTATCAGGCAGCTGGTAAAATGGGGTATGGAGTCCTTTACCTCTCAGAATCTACCCCAGATTGATAGTGACTGAAAGTTAGTACTGACTTCATATTTGATCTCACACAGTAGCCTGTGTGAGATAGTGATCAGATACCACAATGATGAGCACCACCACAGTGCCTATAACAAGAGATAGTAACCTTAGTGTAGTTCGTAAAAGGCATGCAAATAACATAAAAAACATCTGCACAACGAATAAATTTTTTGACAGTTTCAGCAAAAATTCCAAGGATTGAATGGGCCTGGAGAACAAATTACCCTCTTATCCTAAATTAGGGTCCCTGATTGAAGTCCATTGACAGGATAGTACATGGAAACCACCCAGACTTGAACGAGTTCTACAGATAAACAAAGGACTCTAATCTTCAATGCTGTTAATCCCAAATCTTTCATTAACATTGCATTCACTTTCAAAATGAGAAAAATGACACCATCAAGTAATTTCTCATGGTTTAAATGTCTTTGTTCCCACTTCGTCAAAATAGCCTCGTTGAGGTTTTTCACACAAGTTTTCCCTATTAATTTTGGCCTTTTTCATTTACCAAGCTAGTTTTATTTATTTCCTATATTTAACATATCTGAAAATATATGACCATTTTTAACAACTTGAATTTCTGCACCATCTTGTCTAGTCAAACTAGCTTGCCATATACACCAGGGTCTCTTGTGTTGTAATGTTTGTAATTGTAGCTAGTTGCCTCTCCAAACATAGCATAATACATTGCATTCTGTGGGCCTCACAAAAAAAGGCCCTGATCTAAAGATGTGATAAATATTTTCTGATCCTATTAATTTCAAGCGGTAAAATTTTTAAAAGCATGAGGGATAGATCCACAAAGGGTCTTAAGTGTCACAGTGCTCGGCCTTCCATTGCCTAATGTTCTTGTGCTGTGCCACCCAGCGAAATCCACAGCTCCACGTCAGATGCCTAAGACCTCTATACCTAGAGAGGCACCAAAAATGGGATCCACAAAGGCCAGCATGCTGAGCAGAGAGCTGCCTAAGATAACCAATAGGAAATACATATGAGTGGGATGTGGCCTAAGCCCTAGCCCTCAAAGGGAGTTAAGCGCCTAAGTCTGGGTCAGAGGGAGGCACCTATCTTCACTGGATTCTCAGTCATGAACCTTCTCTGGAAATTAGGCACCTAATCTCTTTCTTGCAAAAAACACAGAAGGAATTGACGCCACTGTCCTCTTTATAACTTTTAGCCCACTGGTTAACACATTGGCCAGGGATCAATTCCCACCTCTTCCTGATGTGGAACAGGAATTTGAAGTTGTACCTCCCTCCTCTCAGGAGGGTGTTCTAACCACCAGGCTATGGGGTATTTTGGGGAAGGTGTCTCTCAATCACTTCTTTTGAAGCTCTTCCACTGTATATAGAGACCCAGATTCCAGTCCCCCTCCTCCAATGCGTGTTTAATAATTTATACATTCTGGAACTGCTTCAGTGTAATAAACTGGTCCCAGAATACCCCATAGTCCAGTGGTTAGAGCACCCTCCTGGAAATGAGAAGACCCAACATCAAATCCTTGCTCCACATCAGGCAGGGGAGGAACCAAATCCATGCTTTGAAAACCAAAACCCTACAAAGGAGTCTCAAGTTGGATACCCAAAGACTGAGTATCCCAAATAACTGGTCACTTGTGAAAATGTAAACATTATAATTATTGTGAGGTAGATCAAATATGGGTCTGAAAACCAAACCTTGGACAAAGTCACTTCAAAATCAATATTTGTGCCAATAAGCACAGCATGGTTGCTAAATGGAAGCATAGTCTAGTACAGTTTTACTACCGCTTTCTCTCTTTTTTTAATATTCAAATATAAAAGCAAAAGACATTGGCCCACTGATAGTTTTACATAAACAAATGGACAAAAAGGCTACTCTGTAGATCTTATTTCACTCCACTGTCTGTGCTTTTATTCTCCTTGTCATAGCCAAGTCGAGACTTTCCTTTGCCATGATAATAAGCAGAAAGTTCAGAGATCTCCAAAAAAAAAAAAAAAAAAAAAGCAGGAAGTTTGCTGTTTGAAAGATTGCCCCTTCAGGGGAGATGGGGGAGGAGAGAAAAGAACGTCAGGGCTATTATGGAAGACCCTCTGCAAAACCAAGCAGATGACTTGAGATTTGTTTATCCCAAAGAGGCCTTAAAGTAATGCTGTTGATGCTGGGTGCAAATGGGAAAGGGAAGAAATGTTATGATGTTTGTCTTATCAATCCATAGTGAAAATAGTGCTTTCTTTGGCTCTATCAGAGGATAACTTCAGCAGAAAGCAAAAGTTTCTGCAACTACCTGATTTGAACCTAACAATAAATCATGTTGTTAACATTGATTTTAAGACACAGAATGAAGCTAAAACTTACTGCTAAAACATACTCTAAGATACTCTTTTAAACAAGAAACCGTTCCTTCAACTCTCCATCCAACCACTACATTACAAAGGCTGGTTTAAATTGGAGAATATGGGGGTAGAGGAAGGGGTGAATGCCACATGTGGCTTTAATACTCAACAGCTGCTGTAGATCAGAACCCCCCTTTGCTCTTTCTGTGACCCCCCCACCAGAATACTGTGTTTCAAGGGTTATTGTAAATAAAAGGACTGTACTGTGCTGCTGACTGAACAACGCAGGGAGACTGAAAAGATCGTTGAACAAAGTGTACCTGAATCTCACTGCACTCTATTCTTGGATGCCAGTCCAGATCAATTGTTTGTCTCGTGGTAAATTCCCTGAAAAAGCGCACCTAGGGCCAGCCATTTACAAGCAACTTCGCTTCAGTCTCTTTAAAGCAACAGAGAAACAACAGCTACTTGCGATCAACTGATTGACACGGGAAAACTATTTCACCCGGCTCTGCCTCCGAGCTTGTTTGTTTGGGTCTCTCGCCCTCTCCCCCACACGCGACAGCCCCAATTCCTTGGTGTTGCCCCCCCCCCCCCCCGGTAAACCTGTGAGGGCGGGAAGAGGGTGCTGTTCCTGTTCAACAAGTCACTTGTTCCATTAGCCACCAATGAACCCAGCTTCGTGAAACTTAACTCACCGACACCAGGAACTCCAAAGTCCCCACATAGTCCCGCTCAGTCTTCAGAAGCTCGTTCAAAACGCACACCCTGAGGCGAAGCTGTTTCTCCAGGTCCTTCCCGCTTTCCCCTTTCCCTTCCCCTTTGCTTTCTTCTGTCATTGTTCCCCAAAGCGAAGCCTCGCTCCCAGCTCCTGCTTCTCCCAGCTCCTCTGCTGTTTGCAGCCACCAATAGGAAACGCTGCCTCAGTGTTTCCTCTAGCAAAGTTCAGATGGGACAACAAAAGACCCCACTCAGTTACATAGCGCGGGGCTGGTCTTCCGTGGCTTGCAGGCTGTTAACCAGACTCGCTCACTCTTCCACGGCTCAAGAAGTGGTTTGAGGGCCAGAGGAGCAAAGCAATAAAAATGCGTGTGTTCTCTTCCAGTAAGGAAGGGGGAACAGCCTGTAGGAAATGAGTGGTCACCGGCTGCCTGCTCTCCCAGCGCTCTGTGTGACTGCGAGGTGGGAAGGCTTCAGCAGCAGCAGCTCGGGCAGCTTGGACATTAATCAAAAGCTCTGTGTCCATGTGACTTCGACCCCTTCCCCCTGAGCCAAATCTCAGGAAAAAGGAAAGGAAGCACAACCTTGGGAAAGATTGCGTGCCAGCAACTGCCTGTTTCACACACACGCTGTGCGCTTTAGTCTGAGGCTAATTGGAGATCTCCAACTCGAGAGGATAAGAATTCACTTTAAAATGTCCCAGGCTCGCTAGACTGCTGGGATTCAGGCTGTTGTTTATCGCTTGGTAATAAGCAGCCAGAATGTGGTTTCTTCAACCCACGCATCCCCCCCTTCATATATAATTATAAACACACACATTATACACATATGTATATAATATATATTATAGCTATACGTTTTATACTCTGCCGCGTACAGGCAAATACCTGTGTCTCTGTGTGTGCAATCGTGTTGTATCCACTCATATTTTATATTCAACATTACATACACAACCAAGCACACTATAAACATACACAATAGTTTGGCTGGAGTTGTCCTGTTTTAAGGGAGCTATTAAATCTATCCAGGCCATGAGGCTTGCTCTTTGCACTTGGAAGTTCAGATTCCTATAATAAATGAAGACACTACAGGAATCTGACAGGAACCTTCACAAACACATTGTCATAAATATAAAGGGAAGGGTAAACCCCTTTAAAATCCCTCCTGGCCAGAGAAAAAATCCTCTCACCTGTAAAGGGTTAAGAAGCTAAAGATAACCTCGCTGGCACCTGACCAAAATGACCAATGAGGAGACAAGATACTTTCAAAAGCTGGGAGGAGGAAGAGAAACAAAGGATCTATGTCTGTGGGTGTGCTGCTTTTGCCGTGGATAAAACAGGAATGGAGTCTTAGAACTTTTAGTAAGTAATCTAGCTAGGTATGTGTTAGATTATGATTTCTTTAAATGGCTGAGAAAAGAACTGTGCTGAATAGAATGACTATCCCTGTGTGTCTTTTTTTGTAACTTAAGGTTTTGTTTAGAGGGATTTTCTATGTTTTGAATCTAATTACCCTGTAAGGTATCTACCATCCTGATTTTACAGAGGTGATTCCTTTATTTCTATTAAAAGTCTTCTTGTAAGAAAACTGAATGCTTTTTCATTGTTCTAAGATCCAAGGGTTTGGGTCTGTGGTCACCTATGCAAATTGGTGAGGACTTTTACCAAACCTTCCCTAGGAAGTGGGGTGCAAGAGTTGGGAGGATTTTGCGGGGAAAGATGTGTCCAAACTACGTTTCCCAGTAAACCCAGTTAAAGTTTGGTGGTGGCAGTGGAAATTCTAAGGGCAAAGGGTAAAATTAATTTGTACCTTGGGGAAGTTTTAACCTACACTGGTAAAAGTAAGCTTAGGAGGTTTTCATGCAGGTCCCCACATCTGTACCCTAGAGTTCAGAGTGGGGAAGGAACCTTGACACACATCCATCCTGTAGATGTGGGGTGTTAAAATGTAAGTGCATGTCTTAGTGAACAAATATCACCTTCACTTACAGAGGGGTCAAACTCAGACCTTTAATCTGAAACACCCCCTCCCCCATGCTGAATTTTGTGGGTACAGATGAAAGGTTTGGGTCTCTCAACCTGCGTGTAAGGTTTGCAACCGGAAACAATATTCAGAGACCCTCTTTTTAGGTTCCTCGTTGAGGTGGTATATTTCCGACCAGTGTCCCAACAAGAGGGAGTGAAATGGAGCCTCTGGACCTACCCATGCCCTCCACCCAAGATGCTAGTCCTCTTAGTGCCTAGAGGAAGAAAAGGTGAAGAGACAAACCCACACAGCGTCTCTCACCTTTCCCTTCTTGCTACCCAAGGGAAAAGACAAAGACAGCCCTGCCTAGGAGGGTTCAGCCTTAGTTGTGAGAGGAGAGTATAAGGCTCCCATAAAAAAAAAAACCCATCTCCCAAGTAGTGGGTAGAGAATACATTAGTACAGCAGTTCCCCCCAACTCCTTTCTCAGGTATTGGGAGCCAGGAAGGCAGCCACTATTAGAGGCAACATTTTTTGTCCACTCCCCTCAGATATCTGCTGGTAGCTTCAGTAATGGTGCCCACATTAAGGCAACCTGGGGCCATAGGCACACCATGACACAGGGCCCCCATTGCTCTGTCCTCCTCCCACACACACACTTGAAGTAGCCTTGGCAAAGAGACCCACCCCTTCCTAGAGAGACAGGGGCAGCAGCATGGGGCTCTCCTGTCCCCTGCGTTCCAGGTGTGGCAGCAGGCGACCCTCCCCTCAGGGTGGCTTAAGACATCCCCTTTCACCACCAGCCCCAGAGAGAAAGGAATAGTAGACAGCAGGCCCTGCCTCCTTGGGAAATGGGTAACTGTAAAAGGGGTTCATGAATTTGTGATTTAATAGCAATTTAAAAAAAAAGATCTTCTTTAAATGGTCAGATGATCCAGGGCCCTCCAGCTGTGCACACAGCCAACAATGGATCAGTGCATTTTTATTACTCCTACCCTCACCCTCTGTCTCCTTTCTTCCTATTACTTGTTACCCCAGCTTGTCTAAAATCAGATCATAAACACAGAAGAGCAAAGATCATCTGGGGGCAGTACAGTCTCATGGATAGGTGCCAATACTGTAATTCAAAAATAGGGGAGAAACCCAGAGGTCCAGGGGCTACTTAAACATGATGGAGGGGTGGCTAGGCCAAATTTGAGTAGCACTGCAACCCTGTGCATCAGGTCAAATTGCCAACCACCAGCAACTTGAGTGGCATTGAACTCTTGTTGAAATATGTGATAAAAGGTGTCCTGTGCTGATTTAGTATGGAATAAACAATATTTTAATTAAATAAGGGATGTCCCCCTTATAATAAAAGGGTGTTGGCAGCCCTAGACTCCAAAGACCTGGGTTCTAGTCCCAGTTCTGCCCCAACCTGCTGTGTGAGCTTCAACAAGTAGCTTCACCTGATTCTTCTCAGATGCTTTTCTATTTAGATTGCAAGATCACTGGGGCACAACTGTCTCCCACTACATGTTTGTACAGTGTCTAGTAAATGCAGTCCCAGTCTTGGTTTGGTCCTCTGGGTGCTACTGAAATATAGATAATAAATAGGGACTATGTCTTGCTGTGTTTGTATGGTGCCTGGCACAATGGAGCCACAGTTATGAGAGGATTTTTGATATTACTGAATCCTAATGTAAGAATGAATGCTTGCTTTTGCCAGTGCCATGGCTCAGAGTGGGGCTGCTAGTGCCATTACCACCTTGAGGAAACACGTTTGACCACAGAGGAGTTCTTTAGTCAGCTACCCAGAAACTAGGTTATCACAGGTGCTTCCCAGCCCCCCATCATGTTGTGATAACATAGACCTCTAGATGAACTAGTGTGAACATCCCACTCTACCCCACTGCCATCAGTGGGAAGGGAGAAAAGCTAGTATTCCCTCTCCACATACACTGTTGAGCCACTAAGTGATATTAATGTCTTCCCTATACCCAGGAGGGGACATATTCTCAGTCAGCCTCCAAGCCACGAGCAAACAGGCAGAGGAAAAAAAAAAAAACAAGTGACTCTCTGTTTTCTTTTCTCTCGTGTGCACAATTTAGATATCCCCATCACAAGTTGTATCATGAGCCAGCATTCAGAGAGAAGGCTCTGTCTCCTGTAAAGTAGAGAGTTTACTCCGCTAAGACACTAGGCAATTGTATAGATACATGTTTATGGGACATTTGTATGGTGCCTCTGGCAGTACCTACCCAACCTCCTGGGATCACGCTGCTCTCAAAGAGCTTTGGTAGTCCTACACGCATTAGGCTGAAGGAGTTATGACAGGATTCCTGATTTAATGTCACTACTGTTATAACAATCTTCTTAGCATGCAAATATGCTTCAGTCTGCCTGCAAGTATGTTCACAGAGCATTTTCAGGTGCATTAGGGTTATCTTGTCTAGAAGAACTCAAGGGAATAAGGGAGCTGTCTATAAAGCTCAGTATAGGTGGGAACTGAACCATAGCACACACTATAGAATTCCTGTGGGATCTACTGCTACCTCTGCCTGTCCATGGGAAAGGTGATACGAGCACAGATGCTGATGAGGAGCAATAAAAAAAGTAATCCAAAACCCTGGATTCTTCGATCTGTCTTATGCCTCTATTCTCTCCATTGGTCAACTGAAAAGGAATTGTGGCCAGCATCGTCAGGTTATCCATTCCATGTCCCCCTTTAGCGCCTCACAGAGATGCTAGATTAACTCTGGAATCAGCCTGAGTTTCTGAAACATCAAGTGGCCTATAGACTATATGAGGGGAATAATGGTGCCTCATTCTCTGCCCCTCTTTCCTGACATCTCTCTCTGATCTGCCTTGGGGTGGGAGGGGAGGAGAAAAAAACAAAATACAACCTGCATATTGCTGCTTATTAGTCAGCCCCACTCCCACCCTCCCTATTCCCTACTTAACTCCTTTTTTCATCCACAGCCTTTCTCTGCTTCTCTTTAAACTAAAATGTGTGTTATTCACTTGTTCTATTTGCAGCTTTTGGCTGGGAAAGAAAACAGCAGCTTCCTTACTTTCAGAGTCATTCAAAAGGGTTCTGAGTTTGCAAAACAGCCACTTCCCAACACTGTAGCCACTGCCACTGGGCAGAATCAAGCCTAGCAGGCCAGGTTAAACTAACACAAAGAGGCACAGGTGAATATTCAGCAGTTACTAGGAAGCTACATTCACAAGATCCTGTTGTATACAGAAGGCCTAAGCTGTAGACTAGGGGTAAAATTTTCAAAGGCATCTAAATCACTTAAGAGCTTACATCCCATTCACTTTCAATAAGGCTCAGGCCATGCCTATGCTACAGGTGTTACAGCAGCACCGCTATGGCACTGTAGCTATGCTGCAGTTCTGCCATAGTGAAAATGGTTCCTACAGCAACAGAAGGGGGTGGTTCTGTCATTGCAGAAACTCCACCTCCCTGCGTGATGGTAGCTAGATTGACGGAAGCATTCTTCCATTGACTTAAATGCATCTACACTGGGGATTAGGTCGTCATAACTTTGGCACTCAGCGATGTGAATTTTTCACACCCTTGAGTGACCTAGCTATGTAAACCTAACTAAGTGTAGACCAGGTCTTAGGCTCCTAAGGGCTAGATCCACAAAGGGTTTAGGCACCTAACTGCCACTTTAGGCTCTTAATTCAAAATGTAGATCCTCAAATGCCCTGCTTAGCTGCCACCTAACCCCATGGGCACTTAAATTCCCATAGACACCTACATTTCTGACAGTGAGCATGTGCACAGCTGCCTAAGTCCTGATAACCTATGCCAATCTCACGCCTAAACCAGGGCAGGATACCCAAACTAAGCATTCCCCCGACCTATCTTGCCTGCATGGCCTGAGCTAGGAGGCACATTCAGGGGCTTCCCTACACAGCATGCCTTTTGGATTGGGCACCACAGAAAACACAGGAGATGGTGATGCCAGGCAGACAGCAAAATGACTCTAGCTCAATGGTTAGGGTACTCACCTGGGAACTGGATGTGGGAGAGTCAGGTTCTAGTCCCTACTCCTGTGACACTTTTTTAATCCAAAGAGGAACAGCTTGAACAAGATAGACAGAGAAAGCCCCATCCCAAAATACCCTGTAGTGAGGGTGTTTACTTGGTAGGTGGGAGATTTGAGTTCAACATTTAAGACCCAGCTCCTCTCAGGCAGAATGGGGATTTGAACCCAGGTTTCTCACTTCCAAGTTCAGTGCGGTAACCACTGGACTACTGGAAACAAGGGGAAGCTTGAAAAAGGACTGTCATGGATTAGGTGTCTAATTCTAGGAGAAGGTTCATGGATGTGAATCCCAAAGGGATTCTCATTAGTTCAGATTTAGCCACCTAAAACTCCTTGAGGGGGGTGAGGCTTAGTCACTTCTTGTTGGCTAGCTTAGGCAGCTCCCCTCTGAGCGTGCTGGCCTCTGTGAATCCTGTTCTTAAACTCCCCACACATTGAATAGAGGGCCTGGGAGCCTCACTCAGGGCTGTGGATTCCAGTAGGCAGCAGGGCATCTAAAGTTAGGCATTGCAACACCGAGCCTAAATCTCCTTTGTGGATCTAGCCCCTTAGTGCCTATGTCACTTTTAAAAATGGGACTTCACCCTTTAAGTAACTTACACCTTGCAACTATGAATGGCATAATGCCTGAATACTCCTGAAGATCTGGGCCTTAGGCTCTTTTGAAAATTTTACCCCAGAGCCGACTTCTGTTAGAAGCCTGATACGATCATTCAAGCTAGATAAAGGCTCTGGCAAAGCCATAGGGGTAAAAGCCACATTTAAATGTCCTAAAATACCTGTCAGACTGTAAATTTTACTGGAGAGACTGTATAGTTCTTAGCTCTTTTGTTGTTAAATGTCCTGTCCGTCTGTCTGTCCTTCATTGGCAATTTGCCTCAGTCATCACTTATTAGCGGATGGTGTTACTCTCACATGACACATATTTACATACCACAGCAGAGGCATGACTTTGTTTCTCTCATTTAGTACAGTCGCCTCAAGAAGGGTTTTTATTTTACACATAAAAAACTTTTGCTGGCTTTAAAGATGTACCTCCTCCTTTTAATGCACCTTATCCCAAACAAAATTAGTATCCCTATTATTGTGTATATATAGGTATAATCACTTAGAAGACAGGTTTCAGAGTAGCAGCCGTGTTAGTCTGTAGTCGCAAAAAGAACAGGAGAACTTGTGACACCTTAGAGACTAACCAATTTATTTGAGCATAAGCTTTCATGAGCTACAGCTCACTTCATCGGATACATTCAGTGGAGAAACTTAGAAGACAGATCTCTTCATAGCTATCCATGACTCTCAAAACAGATATTAAACATGTATACCCTGAGAAGATTCTTAAATGGAGGAATACTTTGTATAAAAGCTCATAATGTGCAACACTGGACAAGCCCCAGCACCAAGCCCAACAGCCAAGACAGTCCTTAGAGTCGATGGGAAAGTCATCTGCGCACATGTACAAAAGACTGTAAGGTCATCAGGGTAGGAACTGTATTTATTGCTTCTGTTTTTACAGGACCTACCCCAAGAGGCCCACATCATAGTTGGATACTGTGAATACAACTACAATATAAATATTAAATAATAAAAATGTATACTAAGAAATGAAAGCAAAGCATAGGAAAGAACTATGAAAACTATAATCTTGTTTTTTCTGCAAATTACTGTAAGTAACCACAATATTCCTACATAGACTGGCCAACACACCACAGAACCATTCTTTCTGTGATCCTATCAGTCTATTTCATGAACCCCTTAACTTCCGAAGACTATCAAAGCCATTTTGGGGCTTTCAACAACTGTTTCCCTCAATAAATGCCACCCACGCTTCAAGCATCCCACTTGTTTAACTAACAAGGGACCAGATCCCATGATATGTGAGCACTTTGAAAGGACACTCAGCACCTCTGAAACCTAGGGACAAAACAGGGTGTTACTGTGCAGTAACTGAAATCTAGCTATCATCCAGCTTCCTCTAGGCCAGTGAAGTGCAAGGTCTAGGCCATGTAAGAGTTACAAACTGCACGTTTGGCCATAGCTGACAAGGTCTCTTTGTCACAATTTCTGTTTTGACAAACATCACCATCTTAATAAAAAAGCATTCCTTTTACTGAATATTTTGGTCTCAGCATGATTCAAATTTACTTCCTGGTAAGGGTTAGGATAGGGAAATAACACTGGTTAAAAATATATACATCCGTACATCTTGGTGGTAGAGTACACCCTCACTTTGAATAGGTGCACTGCATTTATAGATTTGGTCACATTAACTCAAAAAAAATGTAGCAAAAATAGAAAAGGTTCAGAGAAGGGCATAAGAAAATGTTTGCAGAGATGACAATATATGAGGAGAGAATGAAAACCTTAAGGCCCCAGTTCTGCAAACACTTACAATAAGACCAAGAGGACTACTCATGTGTTTAAAGTAGAATCTGAGTTTAGGACTGTTTAGTTAAAAAAAGAGAAAAGCAAGAGGAGATGTGGTCAAGAGATGATGATACAACTCCAGTCAGGCTTTCCAATCTAATGCCACCTCCTGACATAAGAGCAAGGGTGAAACTCAACAAAATTAAAAAGGAAATATATCTAAAACAGGTAAAAGGAGGTACTTTTTAAAATCTGTTCATGACCTGTGTTACCATTTTGTGATTTATATATAAATTGGGGGTGGGGTGGGTGTGAGCGATTCTCAATTTTGTCTTGAAGAGAATGAGGATAGAAGGGCATATTCCTCCACCTATTATGGTCATCCTCAAATATACAGCCCATATTTGGCAGGAAATATGTAAAAGAGATATAATATTACACCACTTACATTACCTTTCACCCATAATGTCTGTTTCATGTAGTTGCATTATATTAGACACAAAAAGCTACATTAAAAGACCATTAAGTTTGCAAAGTCAAATACTCAAAGCTAAGAAATGCCAGAATTAAGGTTCCATGTGCAATCTAAATTCATCCCTCTTGTGCAAATGCATTAGGATACAGTCTTTAATCTCATGATCACATAGTATTTTTTCCACAGAACTCCTGTCTCATTCAATGCATAGAAAGACCTGCTCTGGGGATGAATTGGAGCTTCTTCGAGTCACTAGTCCTGGAACCCACAAGGGGGAGCCAATTCTTGATTTAGTTCTAAGGGGAGCACAAGATGTGGCCCAAGAGGTGAATATAGCTGAACTGCTCCGTAATATAGATTGTGATGTAATTAAATTTAATGTCCTTGTGGGAGAAAATACCAAAGAAATCCACCACAGTAACATTTAACTTCTAAAAGGCAAACTATACAAAAATGAGGAAGCTAATTAAATGGGAATTAAAAGGAATAATCACAAAAGTGAAATGCCTGCAAGCTGCCTGGAAACTATATAAAAACACTATAATAGAGGCTCAAACTAAATGTATACCCCAAATAAAAAAAATAAGAGAACCAAAAAAATGCTAGCAAAGCTGAACAACAGAGTAAAAGAGGTGATTAGCGACAACAAAAACATCATTTAAAAATTGGGAGTCAAATCCTATTGAGGAAAATAGAAAGGAACATTAACTCTGGCAAGTCAAGTGTAAAAGTATCATTAGACAGGCCAAAAGAGAATGTGGAGAGAAACTAGCAAAAGAGATAAAACTAACAGCAACAAAAGTTAAGAACATCAGAAGCAGGCAGCCTGCTAAACAATCAGTGAAGCCACTGGACAATCAAGGTGTTAAAGAAGCTTTCAGGAAAGATAAGGGCATTGTGAAGAAGTGAAATGAATTCTTTGCATCCATCTTCACGGAACAAATGTGAAGATTTCCCTCATTTGAGTCATTCTTTGGCGACAAATCTGAGGAACTGTCCCAGTCTGAGGTGTCAATAGAGGAAGTTTGGGAACAAATTGATTAATTAAATAGTAATACGTCACCAGGACCAGATGTTAGTCACACAACAGTTTGGAAAGAACTTAAATATGAAATTGCAGAACTACTAACTGTGGTATGTAACCTATTCCTTAAATCAGTCTCAGTACCAGATGACTGGAGGAGAGCCAATGTAAATGCTGATTTTTAATAAAGGCACCAGAGTTGATTTTGCAATTACATGCTGGTAAGCCTAATTTCAATACCAAGCAAATTGGTTGAAACCATAGAAAAGAACAGAATTATCAGACACATAGATGAACACAGTATGTTGGGAGAAGAGTCAACACAGCTTTTGTAAAGGGAAATCATGCCTCACTAATCCATTAGAATTCTTTGAGGGGGATCAACAAGCATGTGGACAAGTGGATATAATGTAGTTGGACTTTGAGAAAGCCTTTGACAAGGTCCCTCACCAAAGCAAAATAAGGAATCATGAGATAAGAGGGAAGGTCCTCTCATATATCAGTAAATGCTTAAAAGATAGGAAACAAAGTATGGCAATAAATGGCCAGTTTGCACCATGCAGAAAGGTAAACAGTGGGGTCCCCCAAGAATCTGTAATGGGACCGGTGCTGTTCAACATATTCATAAATGGTCTTGAAAAGGGGGTGAACAGTGAAGTGGCAAAGTTTGCGGATGATACAAAATGACTCAAGATATTTATGTCCAAAGCTGTTTGAGAAGAGTTCCAAAGGGATCTGACAAAACTGGATGACTGGGTAACAAAATGGCAGATTAAATTCAGCGTTGATAAATGAAAAATAATGCATGTTGCAAAAAAAAAAATAATCCCAATTATAAATACAAAATAAATTAACTGTTACCACTCCAGAAAGAGATCTTGGAGTTGTCATGGGTAATTCTCTGAAAACATCTGCTCTATGTACAGTGGCAATCAAAAAAGCTAACAGAATGCTAGGAATCATTAGGAAAGGGATAGATAACAAAATAGAAAATATCATAATGTCACTATATATATATCTATGGTATGGTCACACCTTGAATACTGCATGCAGTTCTGGTTGCCCCATCTCAAAAAAGGTGTATTAGAATCGGAAAACTACAGAGAAAAGCATCAAAAATTATTAGGGGTATGGAACAGCTTTCATACAAGGAGAGACTAAAAAGATTACAGCTGTTCAACTTAGAAATAAAACAACTAAGAGGGGGATGTGATAGAGGTCTATAAAATCATGAATGGTGTGGAGAAAGTGAATAAGGAAGTATTATTTATCCCTTCACATAACACGGGAACCAAGAATCACCAATAATATTAATAGGCAGTAGGTTTAAAACAAACATGAGGAGTATTTCTTCACCAACCACACAGTCAGTCTGTGGAACTCATTGCCAGAGGATGTTGTGATGGCCAAAATTATAACTGGGTTCAACAAATTAAATAAGTTCATGAAGGGTAGGTCCATCAATGGCTATTAGCCAAGATGGTCAGAGATGCGACCCCATGTTCCAGGTGTCCCTAAGCCTTTGACTGCCAGAAGCCGGGACTGGATGACAGTGGATGAATCACTTGATAATTGTCCTGTTCTGTTCATTCCCTCTGAAGCATCTGGCACTGGCCACTGTCAGAAGACAGAATACTGGGTTAAGTGGACTGTGATGGGGCATTTGCCCCACACTGGCCTCTAAGGGGCTAATGGAGCCCTAGGGAGGCTGCACAGGATGCAGCCAACTAGAGAGGGGCTGAGAGGAGTGGCCAGTCAGGGCCTGGCAGTCCCACAGGAGAAGAGCTTCAGGGCAGAGCAGGGGCAATTACTCCCTGGAGCTCAAGGAGGGAGGACTGGGTGCCTTGCGGGCAAAAAGAAGCTAGCACCCTGGACAGAGGAGTCATGCTAGCAGGGACCGTGGGAGCTAGAGAGAGCTCCAGGCCAGCTGAGGCCCTGAGGCAAGGGTGAAGAGAGTGTTGGTGGGGCCATGGGGAAGTGGCTGGACAATTGGCTGCAGTCATCACTGGGGAAGTGGCAGGACAGTTGGACTGCAACACTCTCCCCATGGAAGGCAGGAACACAGGTTGTGACATTGCCGTAGGGCTGTGTCATGAAGAGGATTCCGCAGTCCTTGGAGTGGCATGGGTCAAGAAGCAGAAGTGATGGCGGGCAAGGCACCACTGGGAGAGGGCATACCGACCTGCAGAGCTAATACCCAGGATGACCAACAAGAGGCGCCAGTGTGGTGGGTGGAGCCCTGTTACATGGACCCATGGTCTAAACCAGTATGGCCATTCTTATGTTCTAACGCAAATGAAAAAACAGAAATCCTCTCATGTGCCATCATTTTGACACACACATGGTTCACCAACAGGGCTGGAACCTTTAGCTCCTCTGTGGATGTATTTAATACAATGTTGAGCAGTGAAGAGGCTAACATTTAAGTGACTGTAAACACTACAAACATAAATGAGGGAAGTTAACATCTCTTCTCACACAATGTCTTCAGGCTGCCTGCACATACACCAAGTTAACGATGTAAGGTTAACATTGGAAGGGGGTATCTTTGCAGCCAGAAGGCTTTAAAAATAAATCCTTACTTCTACAGAATGTAGCAAAATCTGCAGGCAACCCCTAAAACCAGTTTCTTATTTTATTTTTCTCTGCTATTATTAACCACAACAAACATGTTTCACTAGTTCCCAGGGAACATAAATCTGTGGAAATGATGGGCAAGGGTATCTGTACATCCATGTTCACCCCTTTTACAAGACTCTGATACATTTTGTACAAGATATGCCTTGTGAGGTATCATTTGAAAACTCATAATTTGCTGATCGTTATTGTCCTAGTAAAATATGTGTGGCAACATTGTATGTAAAGATATAAGATTCTACTGTATGGTATTAATAAGACATGTTCCAAGTCTGGGGAGCAGTCACAAACCAGTTCCCCAGAGACGATAGGCAACCTGATGCCTCCACCACATCTCAACAAAATCAAATGGACCATCACCTGTTCAAGTGGCCACTCTTCAGCAGGAAAGAGGGTGTGGGAAAAAAATCTATATCTTGGCAAAGAAACAGCTTAGGGTTCACATCCACACAAACTTTCTGCCTCCTGAAGCTCAGCTGGAGATGCTTCTTGAAAAAAAAACCTATAAGAATGAAGAGCAGATGCCCCCAAATTATCTCTGCCTTTCTCTCTACCCACAGCATCTACAACACCTGAAAAACAAAGGAAGCAGCATTAGACTGGAGGAGGGATCTTGACTGAAAGAAATTCAGCCAGTAATATTTCTGAAATACAGTGAGAGAAACTTTGCTTTGAATTCACTTAGCTGGTTAGGTTAGGCATTAGATGCATTTCACTTTTATTTTTCTTGTAACCTATTCTGACTTGTATACCTCATTACTTGTTGTGACAGGGTGGATCAGCCCCACATTGGGACCGAGAAGGTTAACCCTTCTCTCCTAGCAGAGGAAGCCCCGCCCCTGAGACTCTGCTGGGCATGCTCCAAGTGAAAACCAGGTATAAAAGCCTGCAGAGCTGCTCAATTGGGGCTGGTGGCCGAGGAGGAAGGATGCTTGGCAGAGGCTCTCACACAGGAGCCACTACAGCCCTTACCTAGGAGAGCGGCAGACCCAGGAACCGGGACCAGAGCCTTGGCGCTATTGGAACACAAGGGAGGGTCTGGTGCTGAGGAACCAGGAGACCCCGATATCACATGGACTACTGCTGCTGGAGAACTGGTAGGAAGTGACCCAGCGAAGGTAAGGGAGTGGTACCTCCCACCACTATGAGGTCGGCGTGTTTCAGTAGGATTCCCCGCTGACCCCGGGGCGGCACACTCCACTGCTGGCAGGGCCCTGGGTTGCGGGGGGGGTCGCTGGCCCTCACGACAACTACTGCTACTGGTCCCCTGTCTTGCCTCTAAAGGAGATTGCATGGACTCTGGCCGCTAGGCCGTGCTATCCCCCTGGAAGAAGGGAGATTAAGCAGACTCTGGCCACTGGGCCTCGCTGGACTGAGTACGGGGGTGGTAAAACAGACATAGGCATACAGAGGCATGGTTACCAGTCTCTTCCCCCCCCCCCCCTCCGCCTCACTCAAAGGGGTTGATTAGGTGCAGAACCTGCCACACGTGTTGGAGAATATGAGCACCAATCAGGGCCTGAGAGAAGGACCCACACTTACAAGATGGAGACTCAGAGGCTCCTGAAATGGCTGCTGGAAACCAGCAGCAACAAGCTGCACAACAACAGCAACTGCAGTCGCAACTGCTACAGCAACTGCCTACCCAACAGCAACTGCAGGCGACCCAGCAACAAGAAATGCAGCAACAGCTGATTAGGGAATTGACTGCACAGCAGCAAATAAATCAAGACCGGCTCTTCCAACAGGTTGAAGCCGGCACCAAGTCCTTCTCACACCCCAGCCGGGGGAGGGCCTGGGGATGGCCTGGGGGGGACTACGAGTGCGTCTTACAAAGATGGGGCCCAGGGACAACCCCGAGGCCTTCCTAGAGACTTTTGAATGGGTAGCGACTGCCACTCAATGGCCCCCCGAACACTGGGCCACTATTTTAGCGCAGTACTTAAAGGGGCCAGCTCAGGCCATTTACCACAATCTTGACCCACAAGGGGCGTTGCAATATGAGAAAGTTAAGGCCACCATCCTAGACCAGACAAGCATCAACCTGGAGATGTACTGGCAGAGGCTACACCGTGAGAAATACCCACCAGGAGCCAGACCTCTGGCAGTATCCCAGAGGGTCCGCAATCTCTGTTGGAGGTGGTTAGAGCCGGAACACCACACCAACTGCCAAGTGGCTGAAGCTGTGGCATTGGAGCAGTTCCTTCGGATCCTGCCCACCGGGGGCAAGGAGTGGGTGCAGCGACATTGGCTGAAGACCCTCGCAGAGGCTACATCCCTTGCCGAAGACTACATTGCGGTTGATCAGGAGGAGCGGGCAGGTCTTAAGACAAGGATTTCAGAAGGGGGAGACTGACCCCCAGAGGGATCAATGCGTAAGACAGGACAGGAAGCCCCCAGATCCACACCAGACAAGTAGGGTCCCCGCTGACCCTCAGGACCTCTCAGGGGCATGACTATCTCAGGGCCAGGAGGAACCACCGGGAGAATCAAGCCTACCACAAAGCACCCCACCCGCCATAGGGAACCGGGACTGATGCTACCAGTGTGGACAAACGGGACACTTCAGGAGAGAGTGTCCCTATATGGACTGTAATTATGAGCAGGTCCTGGCGATGGACTGACGAGCCCGGAAGGATGGGCCACCGAAGATCGTGATCCTGGTGAGAGTAGAAGGAACTCTGACTGTGGCATTGGCTGCATCCCGAGTCCACCAGACTATCGACCGCGTGGGACTGGTAGGACACTCCCACCCCACCGGGGCATTGATACAGTTACAATGTATACACGGGGACGTGAAATCTTACCCCACTGTCTGGGTGTGACTGGAGGCAGATCAACAGGAAGCGCGTTGCCTAGTTGGGGTGGCCCTGAAGTTAGCTTACCCAGTGGCTTTGGAGTGTGACTGGCCAGGTTTCGCTGACCTGATATGGGGTTGGAGCGGACAACCCGAGAAGAAGAGGAGAGTAGGCCATGGAAGGCAGTGTTTGTTGGGCCAAACAGGGCCCCAGGACTCCTTGGCAGGGATGTCAGGAGGCTCCGAAGTAGCTGGGGAAGGTCAAGCCCCGGCCAATAGTCTGACAGGGGAAGAGCCCAGATGGCTCAATATTGATGGAGATTTCCTGGATGAACAGAGAGGGGATCCCAGCCTCAGTCGATCCTGGAAGCAGGCAGCAGGCTGGAGCAGCGAGGCCCACCCTCAGCAACATCAGCCCCAGGGCTCCCATTTTGAGATACACAAGGACTTGCTTTATCCAGTGGCCCAGAAGCTGGAGACGAGTTACGCCAATTGTTGGTCCCGCAGAGGTTCCGAAGAGGGCTACTCCGCCTGGCCTCTGGGCAAGACACTGGGGGAGAGAAAAGACCCTGCTAAGGGTGGCCCAATGGTTTTTCTGGCCAGGCATACACCAGGAGGTCTGGGATTACTGTGCTTCTTATCTGGAATGCCAGAAGTCCAGCCCAAAGAGGGTACCAAGGGCCCCCTTGGAACCTCTACCAATGATTGGCACTCCTTTCGAGTGGGTTGGCCTTGACCTGGTGGGGACCCTGGAAAAGAGCAGCTCGGGTCATAGATATATCCTGTTAGTGGTTGACTATGCAACTCGGTACCCTGAAGCAGTACCATTATGAGCAGCCACAGCTCCAGTCATTGCCAATGAGCTCTTACAGATATCTTCCCGCGTGGGGTTGCCACGGGAGATATTAACAAATCGGGGGACTAATGTGACATCCAGGTTAATGGCAGAGCTCTGCCTATTGCTGAACATCTGTGCCCTCAGAACCTCAGTCTACCATCCCCAGACCAAACGGTCTGGTGGAATGTTTCAATGGGACACTGAAGGCGATGTTACAGAAATTTGTGGAGGATGACCCCCGCCAGTGGGACAAGCTCCTTCCAGCACTCCTCTTCGCCATATGGGAAGTGCCACAAGCTTCCACCGGGTTCTCCCCATTCAAGCTCCTCTATGGGAGACAACCCCGTGGAATCTTAGACTTCTTAAGAGAAACCTGGGAAGAGCAGGAGACTTGGGTCAGAGGCTCAGTCCAGTATATCCTCCGTTTGAGAGAGCGGCTTCAGGAACTGGGCACCCTGGCCAGGGAGAACCTGATACAAGCACAACACAGCCAGGAGGCCCAGTACAACCGGGGAACAAAGATGAGGAGCTTCAAGCCTGGAGACCAAGTCTTGCTGTTACTGCCTTACTAGCCTTTAACTATTGGCTAAATGGCAGGGGCCATTCGAGGTGGTCTGGCAGGTGGGACCTGTCGATTATGAGATCCAGGTGTCCGGACGATGAAGGGACAGCCGAGTATACCACATAAACCCCCTTAAAGCATGGAAGAGCCGAGAGGGCTTCATGATCGCCCCATCTCCCCCAGAATCCAAGCTAGGGCTGTTGGCTGGTGAGTCCGAAGAGCCAGGATCTGTAGCCATGGGCCCAGAGCTCAACCCTACCCAGCAGGAACAGTTGCGGCAAATAGTGGCAGCTTTCCCTGCGCTATTATCCTCCCAACCAAGCAAAACCACGGTAACCAGTCATCACATCACCACTGTCCTTGGCCAAAAGGTGAGGGAGAACCACCGTCTGCTCCCCAAGATGTTGGAGACTGTGCAGAAGGAGTTGGAATCAATGCTAGCCCTGGGAATAGTAGAAGAATCTAAAAGTGAGTGGTGGAGCCCCATAGTGCTGGTCCCAAAGCCGGATGGTTCAGTCAGATTTTGCATTGACTTCTGCAAAGTAAATGCCATCTCCCATTTTGATGCCCACCCCAGACCATGGGTGGATGAGTTATTGGAGAGGCTAGGACACATAGAATTTATCTCCACCCTGGACTGGACAAAGGGATATTGGCAGATCCCTCTGACACCTACCTCATGAGCGAGACAGCTTTTCCACGCCATTCGGTCTTTTCCAGTTTACAGTGATGCCATTTGGGTTACATGGGGTGGCGGCTACATTCCAGCAGCTCATGAACCAGGTACTGAGCCTCCACAATTTGTATGCCGCAGTATACATTGATAACATCATCGTCTATAGCCCCAGCTGGGAAGACCACATATGGCATCTAACCAAGGTATTACAGGCCCTTGGCGACTCAGGCATCACAGCGAATCCAGCAAAATTTGGGGCAATGGGAAGTAACTTATCTAGGCTATATGGTAGGGAGAGGGAAATTACACCCCATGATAGATAAGATACAGGCTTTAAGGGACTATCCCACCCCTAAAACTAAAAAGCAAGTATGGCAGTTCTTGGGGCTGGAGAGATATTATTGGCAATTTGTCCCTAATTTTCAACACTGGCCACCCCCCTAACAGACCTAATGAAGAAAACACAGCCCCAGAAGATCCAATGGATGGAAAAAAGTGAAGATGCTTTCCACACGCTCTGAGACCAGCTGACCCAGGAACCTGCGTTAGTCCAACCCGACTTTAAGAAGCCCTTTATTCTCCAGACCAATGAGTCAGGAGTAGGAATAGGAGTCATGTTGTCATAAGAAGTGAGGGGGAAGAACACCCCATTTTGTACCTCAGCCGGAAGCTGTTCCCGCGCTAGACGCACTACTCTACCATAGAACGGGAAGCCCTCACGGTTAAATGGGCGGTTGACACATTGCGGTACTACTTATTGGGGAACCACTTTTTCTTAGGGGCTGATCATGCCCCCTTCACTGGATAAACAACATGAAAGAGATGAATGACTGACTGAATCATGCGATGGTACGTGTGTCTCCAGCACTATTCCTTTCGAGTGCTGCATAGGCCAGGTAAGGCCCATGGAAATACGGACTTTTTCTTCTGGGTGGGAGAAGAGGAAGATAAGGAGGACGCGTCTGTGGAAGCCCCAACCACTGGTTTAAGGGGGAGGGTGTGTGACAGGGCGGATCGGCCCCGTGCTGGGACTGAGAGGGTTAACCCTTCTCTCCTAGCAGAGGAAGCTCCGCCCCTGAGACTCTAGTGGGCATGCGCCAAGTGAAAACCAGGTATAAAAGCCTGCAGAGCTGCTCAATTGGGGCTGGTGGCTGAGGAGGAAGGATGCTTGGCAGAGGCTCTCGCACAGGAGCCACTACAGCCCTTACCTAGGAGAGCGGCAGACCCAGGAACCGGGACCAGAGCCTTGGCGCTATTGGAACACCAGGGAGAGTCTGGTGCTGAGGGACTGGGAGACCTTGATATCACATGGACTACTGCTGCTGGAGAAAGGGTAGGAAGTGACCCAGGGAAGGTAAGGAAGTGGTACCTCCCACCACCAGCGGGGAATCCTACCACTGTTTTGGTAGGATTCCCTGCTCACCCCGGGGTAGTGCATTCTGCTGTTGGCAGGGCCCTGGGTTGGGGCCCGGTGAAGTTGGGGAGCCTGGGCTCACTTACTGGGGGGGGGGGGTTGCTGGCCCTCATGATGACCGCTACTATTGGTCCCGTCTTGCCTCTAAAGAAGATTGCATGGACTCTGGCTGCTAGGTGTGCTAACCCCCTGGGAGAAGGGAGATTAAGCAGACTCTAGCCATTGGGCCTCGCTGTACTGACTGCAGGAGGGTGGTAAAACACATGTAGGCATAGAGAGGTGAAGTTATCACTCACTCCCCCCTACGAAGTATGGAACCTGCCACACTTTCATTCACTTAAAATCTATCCTTTTGTAGTTACTAAATTTGTTTTTATAGTTATCTAAACCAGTGTGTTTGAATTGAAGTGTTTAGGAAACTCTACTTGAGATAACAGGATTTGTGCATATTATTTTCTGTCAATAAAATGATGGACTTTATATGAGCTTGTATAGTTTAAGACAGACCTGGGTAGTACAAGATCTACATTTCTGGGGGAAAGTCTGGCACTGGGGGTTTTGCTGGTGTCGCTCTGCAGTGTAATTCAAGAGTGGCTGGCTGCAGCACTCATACTATAACTGGAAGTAACTTACATGCTAGAGGCTGTGTGAGAGCAGATCAGAAGTGGTAGCTCTTACAGCGAAGCCGTGTAAAAGGCCTGCCACGCTGGAGAACTGAGGGGACATGGCTGTTCATCAGTCCAGATTGTACTCTTGGTATGTCACAGTACTTTCAATTTTTTTTCCCGCCACTATGGATTATGGAACAACTTTAAATTGTTGTACCACTCTTATTACATTGTTGCAGTCACAAGATAAATACTGCTACAGGTTTATGGTACAGATACAGGCTAGTATTCTTATAATTAACGTATGACTTTAGAGAATTGCCTCTGTATCCAAGTTTAGAAAGAGTAAATAATGAAGTTAAATATAAAATGACATTTTTAGATCCAGATGAAGGTGATAATTCACTCTCAATTGAAAGAGCTTATTAGGAGAAATGTCATATGAACCAAAAAATGTACAGTTAAGAAATTGTGTATATATTTTCCCTTTTGGCAATGTGCCAATAACATCAGAACATAAGTTCCACTTACTGGATCAGACCATGGTTCATCTTGCCAGTATTGTCTTTCCAACAGTGGCCAGTACCAGAGATTCAGGGCAATTATAAAATGATCCACCCTGTCTTCCACTTCCAGCTTCTGGTAGTCAGAAGGTTAGGGTCACTCCAAGCATGTTGTGTCCTTTACCCTCTTGGCTAATAGCCATTGATGGACCTATCCTCCATGAACTGATCCAGTTCTTTTTTTAACCCAGCTATACTTTGTCATCACAACATCCCATGGCAATGAGTTGCACAAGTCAGTTGTGGATTATGTGGAAAAAGTACTTCCTGTTTGTATTAAACCTGTTGCCCATTGATGTCATTGGGTGACCCCTGGTTTTTTGTATTGTGTGAAAAGGTGAACACTTCTGTATTGACTTGTTCAGTACCATCTATCACATACCCCCTTAGTTGTCTTTAAGATGAAATCCCTAATCTTTTTAGTCTCTCTTCATATGAAAGTTGTTCCATACACTTGTTCATGTTTGTAACCGTTCTCTGAACCTTTTCCAGTTCCACTATATCCTTTTTGAGATGAGACAACCAGAACTGGACACAGTATTCAAGGTGTGGATGTATCATGGATTTATATAGTGGCCTTGTGATTTGTCTTATTATTTATCACTTTCCTAATAGCTCCTAACATAGTGTTAGCCTTTTTCATGGCTGTAGCACACTGAGTGGAAGTTTTCAGAGAGCTATCCACAGTGACTCCAAGA
Source organism: Eretmochelys imbricata (assembly GCF_965152235.1). Taxonomy (NCBI): domain Eukaryota; kingdom Metazoa; phylum Chordata; order Testudines; family Cheloniidae; genus Eretmochelys; species Eretmochelys imbricata. Next base: position 60,345,413 of record NC_135573.1, read on the forward strand.
TCTTTCTTCAATGGTCATGGCTAATTTAGAACCCATCATTGTATATGTCTAGTGGGGATTGTTTTCCACTGTGCATTACTTTGCACTTATCAACATTGAATTTCATCTGCCATTTTGTTGCCCAGTCACCCAGTTTTGTGATTCCTCTTTAACGCCTCGTACTCTGCTTTAGACTTGAATAATTTTTTATCCTCTGCAAACTCCACCACTTCACTGTCCATCCCCTTTTCCAGGTCATTATTGAATATGTTGAACACAAATCACAGTACCAATCTGTGGAGGACCCCACAGTTAACTTTTCTCCATTGTGAAAATTGACTATTTATTCCTCCTCTTTATTTCCCCATCATTCACCCAGACTTCCCCTCTTACCCCATGGCTACTTAGTTTCCTTACAAGCCTTTAAGGAATCTTGTCAAAAGCTTTCTGAAGTCCAAATACACCAAATCAACTGGATCACACTTATCCACATGCTTGTTGACACCCTGAAATAATTTGAATAGAGTGGTAAAGAATGACTTCCCTTTGTAGGAGCTGTGTTGACTTGTCCCCAGTAAATCATGTTTATCTAGGGGTCTTGTAATTCTGTTCTTTTCTACCAATTTGCCTAGTGCAGAAGTTGATCTCACTGGCTTGTAATTGCCAGGATCTCCTCCAGATCCCTTTTTAAAGAATCAGTGTTACATTCCCTACCTTCCAGTCATCGGGTACAGAGACTGATTTCAGAAACCAGTTACATACTACAGTTAGTAATGTAATTTCATATCTGAGTTCCTTCAGAAGTCTTAGGTGAATATCATCTGGTCCTGGTGACTTATTAGCGTTTAGTTTATGAATTGTGCTAAAAGCTCTTCTGACAGCAGTTTAGGACAGTACTTCAGATCTGTTGTCCAAAGAATAGTTCTGATGTACATATTTCCCCCACCTCCTCTGCAGTAAATAATGCAAAGAATTTATTTAGCTTCTCCACAATGTCCTTGTCTTCCTGGAGTACACCTCTATGATCTTAGTGGCCCCACTGCCTGTTTGACACACTTCCTGCTTCTGATTTACTTTTAAAAATGTTAATTTCTGCATCTTTATTGGTAGATAAGATCCCATGAGAAGCAAGTCTAAAGGGGAAAATAGTTCAAGAGTTAGCAGTTTTTCTAGAGAGACATTATTAAGGGCACAAGAGCCTACAAAAAGCAGAAACTAGGTCAAATTATGAAGATAAATATTAAAAAAATAGAAACATGTAGGGACAAAATTAGAATAAATTAGCTAGAGACAAAGGGTAACAAGAAAACATTCTACAAATACATTAGAAGCAATGGGAAGACCAAGGACAGGGTAGGCCTGTTCCTCAATGAGGGGAAAGAACCTAAAATGTGGAAATGGCAGAAGTGCTAAATGCCTTTTTTTGTTTTCACCAAAAAAGGTTAGTAGCAAGCAGATGTCTAATATAGTGAATATCACTGAAAATGAGGTATGATTTGAGGCTAAAATAGAGAAAGAACAAGTTAAAATATTAACAAGTTAGATGTCTTCAAGTCAGCAGCGCCTGACAAAATACATCCTAGAATACTCAAGGAGCTGACCGAGCCATTAGTAATTATCTTTGAAAACTCATGGAACACAGGAGAGATTCCAGAGGACTGGAAGAGGGCAAATATAGTGCCAATCTACAAAAAGGGGTATAAGGACAACCTGGGGAATTACATACCAATCAGATTACCTGCAGTACCCAAAAAGATAATGGAGCAAATAATAAAGCAATTTGCTAACACCAAGAAGATGACACAGCCATATTTATTGTTACTTATTTTATTAAGAACAAATCATGTCAACCCAACCTAATCGCTTTCTTTGACAGGTTAATAAGCTTGAGGGGAGAGGGATTTTTAGTGCTTCCACACTTAAGAACCCTGATCAGTTGCCTCTTAGGTATCACAGTGGTACTTAAATTTTGGACTTAGGTGCCTAAACTGGGAATTCGGTGCCAACATCTTTTTGTGGCTCTGTACTGTAGAGACTCTCATATTTACATTAAGGTCCCTTTTATACCTTTGTCGGTAAATCACATTTACATATATTTGAAAGTCCTCTTATGCTGCCAAAGCAGCCTAAAGTGGCCCTGGTGAAAAATGAGAACCAGGCCCACAAGCCTAAGATGCTATAATCAGATCTGCCTGGAGGAAGAATTGTGCTCACATGGAGTCCTAATAATTTCAGTGGCACTTTGCTTGGGTACAAGGACCCACCTATGTGGGTCTGATTGCAAGATTGGAGCTGAAATGTTAAACATCTTATTTAATTAAATTTTTCAGTTTGGTCTCCAAAAAGAGTACATTCTGCCTAAATAAAACCACCAAGAACAATATATCCTGACCCTAATGCTACAGCTTAAGACACTTCAGGTTTTTTTTCCAACATGTAAAATAAAGTTTATGGCCAATGAATCTCTTGATGAAATAGTCATTACACATCCATTTTAAGCATAGGTGCTGGAACAAATTTTTGTGGTGGGGGTCAACAAAACCGTAAACCCTGTATATGATGGAAACCAAACCAGGGATTGCTGTCTCACCTCTAGTTCCAGCACCTAGGATTTTAAGGCACTATTCAATTTGCTATAGATCTCTTCTAGGCTTAAATTATGAGCCACTGGTATTTAGCACAAGGCTTCATCTCACGCAACAAAGTGTGATGCAACTGGTCATAATACTAGAGAATTAAGCACCAAGCAATAGAAAGCCATAGCCCTATTTTTAAAAATGTGAAGTCTCTCTTTTTGTCAAGAACTTTCTCTCATGCTTGGTCTAACAAATGTGTTTGGTGGGGAGGATGGGCAAGGGAAGGTAACACAAAGCAGGTGTCTGATAAAGTGATATGTACATATATTAGGAATGATGTCTCACTAGATGAGGGAAAAAGTGACAAGGCAACCTTTGCCTGATTTTAAGGATTCTCATTTTTGGGAAGTTTATTTAAGAAGTGATTTGAGTAGTTTCACTGAGTCCCTTTATGGCTCTCCCAAAGCAACACACACAGTAAATTCAGGGTCCAAATTATGATTTTACCGGGGCATAAGGTAGGTAAGCCTGCTATCTCCCCTCCCATCATCCGTGTCATAGATCCCTTTGGCTAGGTAATAAAAGCCAGCTGACATAGTTCAGGGATTATAGTCGAAGGAATGGAACATAAATTGCCATTATACGCCAGTGATTTTATGTTAATGATTTCCAAAGAAGCTATTGACAGGTTTCAGAGTAGCAGCCATGTTAGCCTGTATCCCCAAAAAGAAAAGAAGTACTTGTGGCACCTTAGACTAACATTTATTTGAGCATAAGCTTTCGTGAGCTTCAGCTCTACAACCTATCCTGAAGGACGACCCATCACTCTCACAGATCTTGGGAAACAGGCCAGTCCTTGCTTACAGACAGCCCCCCAGCCTGAAGCAAATACTCACCAGCAACCACAAAACAAAGCCACTAACTCAGGAACTTATCCTTGCAACAAAGCCCGTTGCCAACTGTGCCCACATATCTATTCAGGGGACACCATCATAGGGCCTAATCACATCAGCCATACTATCAGAGGCTCGTTCACCTGCACATCTACCAATGTGATCTGCCATAATGTGCCAGCAATGCCCCTCTGCCATGTACATTGGTCAAACTGGACAGTCTATGTAAAATAATAAATGGACACAAATCAGACGTCAAGAATTATAACTTTCAAAAGCCAGATGGAGAACACTTCAATCTCTCTGGTTACTTGATTACAGAATTAAAAGTGGCAATATTACAACAAAAAAAATTCAAAAACAGATTCCAACGAGAGACTGCTGAATTGGAATTAATTTGAAAACTGAACACCATTAAGTTAGGCTTGAATAAAGACTGGGAGTGGATGTGTCATTACACAAAGGAAAACTATTTCCCCATGTTTATTTTCCCCCCTACTGTTCCTCACACCTTCTTGTCAACTGCTGGAAATGGCCCACCTTGATTATCACTACAAAAGGTTTTTCCCTCCTGCTGGTAATAGCTCCTTACCTGATCACTCTCCTTACAGTGTGTATGGTAACACCTATTTCATGTTCTGTGTATATAAAATCCCCCTACTGTATTTTCCACTGCATGCATCTGATGAAGTGAGCTGTAACTCACAAAAGCTTATGCTCAGATAAACTTGTTAGTCTCTAAGGTGCCACAAGTACTTTTTTGGGGGGGGCAGGGGGCGAATACAATAGCTTCTTTAAATGCATGCAGTGCAATGGGCTTTGTTGCAAGGATAGGTTCCTAGGTTAGTGGTTCTGTTGTGTGGTATGTGGTTGATGGTAAGTATTTGCTTCAGATTGTGCGGCTGTCTGTAAGCAAGGAGTCTGGGCCTCTCCTTCTGCCCCTCCACCCGCACAAACATGATACAGTTCTGTGGTGACCTAGAATCCTATTTTCGACATCTGACTCAATATTTCCAAAACACCTCCGAACAACACACTAACTCACAGACCTTCCTACCAAGACTACAAAAAAGGATTCTGGGTGGATTCCTCCTGAAGGTCAAAACAACAGACTGGACTTCTACATAGAGTGCTTCCGCCGACATGCACGGGCTAAAATTGTGGAAAAGCAGCATCACTTGCCCCATAACCTCAGCTGTGCAGAACACAATGCCATCCACAGCCTCAGAAACAACTGACATCATAATCAAAGAGACTGACTAAGGAGGTGCTGTCATCATCATGAATAGGTCGGAATATGAACAAGAGGCTGCTAGGCAGCTCTCCAACACCACTTTCTACAAGCCATTACCCTCTGATCCCACTGAGGGTTACCAAAAGAAACTACACCATTTGCTCAGGAAACTCCCTGAAAAAGTACAAGAACAAATCCGCACAGACACACCCCTGGAACTCCGATCTGGGGCATTCTATCTGCTACCCAAGATCCATAAACCTGGAAATCCTGGATGCCCCATCATCTCAGGCACTGGCACCCTGACTGCAGGATTGTCTGTCTGACTATGTAGACTCCCTCCTCAGGCCCTACGCTACCAGCACTCCCAGCTATCTTCGAGACACCACTGACTTCCTGAGGAAACTACAATCTATCGGTGATTTTTCTGAAAACACCATCCTAGCCACTATGGATGTAGAAGCCCACTACACCAACATTCCACACAAAGATGGACTACAAGCAGTCAGGAACACTATCCCCAATAATGTCACGGCTAACCTGGTGGCTGAACTTTGTGACTTTGTCCTTACCCATAACTATTTCACATTTGGGGACAATATACACCTTCAAATCAGTGGCACTGCTATGGGTACCCGCATGGCCCCACAGTATGCCAACATTTTTATGGCTGACTTAGAACAACGCTTCCTCAGCTCTCGTCCCCTAATGCCCCTACTCTACTTGCGCTATATTGATGACATCTTCATCATCTGGACCCATGGAAAAAAAGCCCTTGAGGAATTCCACCATGATTTCAACAATTTCCATCCCACCATCAGCCTCAGCCTGGACCAGTCCACACAAGAGATCCGCTTCCTGGACACTACAGTGCTAATAAGTGATGGTCGCATAAACACCACCCTACACCGGAAACCTACTGACCGCTATTCCTATCTACATGCCTCCAGCTTTCATCCAGACCACAACTCACGATCCATTGTCTACAGCCAAGCTCTACGATACAACCGCATTTGCTCCAACCCCTCAGACAGAGACAAACACCTACAAGCTCTCTATCAAGCGTTCTTACAACTACAGTACCCACCTGCTGAAGTGAAGAAACAGATTGACAGAGCCAGAAGAGTACCCAGAAGTCACCTACTACAGGAGAAGCCCAACAAAGAAAATAACGCCACTAGCCATCACCTTCAGCCCCCAACTAAAACCTCTCCAACGCACCATCAAGGATCTACAACCTATCCTGAAGGACGACCCATCACTCTCACAGATCTTGGGAGACAAGCCAGTCCTTGCTTACAGACAGCCCCCCAACCTGAAGCAAATACTCACCAGCAACCACACAACAGAACCACTAACCCAGGAACCTATCCTTGCAACAAAGCCCGTTGCCAACTGTGCCCACATATCTATTCAGGGGACATCATCATAGGGCCTGATCACATCAGCCACACTATCAGAGGCTCGTTCACCTGCACATCTACCAATGTGATATGCTATCATGTGCCAGCAATGCCCCTCTGCCATGTACATTGGCCAAACTGGACAGTCTCTACGTAAAAGAATAAATGGACACAAATCAGACATCAAGAATGATAACCTTCAAAAACCCGTTGGAGAACACTTCAATCTCTTTGGTCACTCGATTACAGACCTAAAAGTGGCAATTCAACAAAAACAACTTCAAAAACAGACTCCAACTAGAGACTGCTGAACTGGAATTCATTTGCCAACTGGATACAATTAACTTAGGCTTGAATAAAACTGGAAGTGGATGGTCATTACACAAAGGAAAACTATTTCCCCCCGTACTGTTATCACAAAAGGTCCCCCCCCCCACCGCTCCCCGCTCTCATGCTGGTAATAGCTCACCTTACTTGATCACTCTTGTTAGTGTGTATGTTAACACCCATTGTTTCTTCTGTGTACATAATCTCCCCATGTATTTTCCACTGCATGCATCCGATGAAGTGAGCTGTAGCTCACAAAAGCTTATGCTCAAATTTGTTAGTCTCTAAGGTGCCACAAGTACTCCTCCTTTTTGTGGATACAGACTAACACTGTTGCTACTCTAAAACCTGTCATTGTATTTCCAGTCATTCTGAAGGGGAGAAGCATCTGGAGAATACTTTGGTTTAAATCTCGTTTAAATCAGAGGCTCTAGCAAGGACTATTGATCAAGTGGTACAGACATATATAGAAAAGAATTTCAAATTAAAATCATGAAGTCAGCTTGGCTATCTTGGGACAAATGTTTCATCACAGCTGGGCAAGTTATACAAGGTGAGCTATGTTTCCATCAAAAGTGAGCTAAAAAGATTGGTAAATGGGTGGAAACTAAAAATGTCATCGACTGGCAAGATTTCTATTGTTAAAAAATGAATCTTTTAAAAATGCTTCTCCATTAAGGGAGCATTATGGGAACAGCCATGGGTACTAGGATGGCTCCCAATATGCCAACCTATTTGTGGGCCACATCGAGGAAGAATTTCTGGAAAATGCACCATGAAACCAATGATATACATGAGATAATCAGTTATTTTCATCCTCTGGACAGAAGACCTAAAGTTCCTCAAATTTCCACTACAACTTCAACAACCACCATCCATCCAACTCTCTCTAGTATACTCCCATACCCGCATCAACTTCCTGGACACCAAGATTAGCTTCCACAATGGAACCCTACAAATGACATTTATTTTATATATATATATATATACATACACACACACACACACACACCACGAATCACCACACAATTACTGTAACAGATCCAGCAACCACCTCAGACACCAAAAAAATCTGAGCCAGGCATTCAGATACCATAGAACTTGCTCCGAACAGGAAGTCCAGGCTACATACCTAAATGCGCATAAAACTGCCTCCACTAAACAAGGACACACTACTAGAGAAGTAGACTGCATAATTCAGTGGGCCACCCAAATACTCCAGGACAACCTGCTTCAATGCAAACAAAAAGACACCACATCCACCCTCTGTCACCTACAACCACTCCCACTGGAACCCATACGGGGTGTCATTAAACAATTACAACCCATACTCTGTGGGACCACTTCCTGAAAAATCTGTCCCAAGCCCCCTTTTCTGGCCTTCAAACCACCCCCCGCCCCAAGCTCATCAGAAGTTAGCTCCCCACAGACCAAGACATACCAATTCAAAGCTCAGGCCCTTCCAGAACAGATGCAAAACTGCAGACATCTCCACTGCTACAATAATAAACACCCGCCACAACACACCCTTTCAAGATTCATGGCTCCTGCACATGCCTATCACATGTCGTGTACCTCATCCAGTGCATCAAATACCCAACAACAGCTATGTGGGTGAAACTAGTCAAATCACTATGCTCTCAAACACACACAGGAAAATAAGACAAACACCATATCACCCATGGGCAAACACTTTCAACAGAACTATCACTCCATATCAGTTTTTTCAATATCTTTCCTCAAAGGAAACCTGCACACCACCTTCAAAAAGCAAGCCTTGTAACTTAAATTCATCATGCTGCTACACACTAAAAACTGGGGACTTAAACAGGGACACTGGTTCATTGACTCATTACAACAATCTGTAACACACACCTACCTGCTAACCCTTAATGGCCTACTTCAAATCTGTTCAGCATAACAATCAAACTCTTATTGCCCACTCCCTCTCAAGTGACTTCCTACAATGTCACCCCTTATGCTTAACTATCTGTCCCAACATGCATTTAGCTCAGCCACTCTGATTTTTCCCCAGACCTGAAGAGGAACTCTAGTTCAAAAACTCATACCTACCTTCCACCAACAGAAGATGGTGAAATAAAAGATATTACCTTAACTACCTTGTCTGTTAGCTCAATTTAGCATCATTTCATTAGTAAAAAAAGTTAAAGATTAGCAGTAATATAGTGCTATTCAGAAGTAAAACTCACTTGGTCCAGCATATAAGAGGGACTATCCTGGGACCAACATGGCGACAACACCATTGCATATTAGAGAGACAAGGTGGGTGAGGAAATATCTTTTATTGGACCAGCTTCTGTTGGTGAGAGAGACAAGCTGGTCCAATAAAAGATCATTTCTTCACTCACCTTGTGTGGGACTGGCAGCACACTGGTTTATTACCTTTTACTCATGCAACTGATTTTTTTTAAAATGTATGTTCAAAATAGTAATTGTTCATGTCTGTCTGTGAGGGTTGCAACAACAGTAAGTGTAGTAAAGCAACCCTGGGAATGTATGATGGGATTTCCTGTGGAAGTCTTAGATATGTTATTCACATTGAGGAGACTTTCCCACTCAACTACTAGGACTTTGTTATCTAGAATGTATCTAGGGTTTCTCTGAGGTTAAGTAGTAACTGCAGAAATATGTGAAGATAAAACTTGAAGTCATGAGTTAGACATTGTTCTATAAGCATTGCCACTAGACAGGGAACAAAACAAAGTCAGATGTGAGTTCTATTCTTAGCTCTGCCACTGATCTGCTTGTTTGACATGCCAGTCACTCCCCTGTCTGTGCCTCAGTTTCTCCCCCTGTGATATGCAGGCAATGGTGGTAATCTCCCTTTGCAAAATGCTTTGAGAACTATGGATGGACAATGTTAAGCCAAGTAATACAGAATTTAAAATCCTTCGTGGCCCAAAATGACTTGGAAGGATGAGTATTTCAGCATTCAAGCTATTAATTTGTTACTGAAAAACAGTGACCATCAGATAAAGACATTGCTTCTCATAAATCTTAGACATGATCTTAGGCATGTTTACGCATTCATACGGGTCATGTCCTGAGGATGTTCCATTGGGAAATGTGCAGGAATGTTACATTCAAGAAATAAAAGAAAAAATGCATCCTTTGAACTCTCAACAGCTGATGTGGTGTTTTCACAGGTCTTCATGACTCATGCTTCCTTGCTTAGAGTCTACTCCAGCATTACTTTCACAAGCAAATTCCCATTAACATCAGTGTATCAAACTCACTGCTGCCATAAGCAGAAGTAACATAATTGAAGAGTTGTGCTCACTTATACCAATGGTAGATTGACCCATTGGAGATTACTTGAATAAACACTACATGGTCAAACTCCTGGGTATATTGCAATTCCTGTTGTTAGTGTGAAATGCAAAAATCCATTTACCCTTTCCATACTAAAGACTTCAGTTATAATCCCACTGCCATTATAGACTAATATAGTGTCTCAGTTTTCTGCATTATCTGTTTTGCTCTATCAAATAAGAGAAGAAAGGTAATAAGACTGTACTGGACAAGGAGACTTTCACTTCATGATGCAGCTCAAGAAGATGAGAAGTGGGTCTCACTAAGCAATCTAACAATGTGTAAACAAAGTGTTTCCCCCACTTTTGAAAAATGAACCCATTTCAGGAAAATGAAACCAAATTCCCAACCCAGCAATCCAATCATATGGTGTTAAGAGTCTATACAAGCCTTAATTTATACACCTTCAATGCTCTAAAGCTTTGTGCATTCCCAGCTAGACACACAGACATACCCAGACAGATACATTACCCCTGTATCCAACCAGCTTCTCAATGTTTCACTGAAGGGAGTCTTGTCTAGTGTCTGTTGAAAGCTAAGAACTAGATGACTGTCATGCTTATTGCATGATTTTTGTACAGGAAATAACTTGAGAGTTATGTAACATGTAAGACATTATTTCAAAACTGTTGAAGTAAAACTTTTCACCCAAGGCAAGGTGGGTCTCAAGGCTAACTCAAACACTGAAAACAATGGACATCCATGAAGCCAGACTGTTTTACAGACTGGACTAAGTACAAGTTTGAGGATTTACAAAAAACAAAAGAACCCCAAAAATCCTCTGAATAGGGAATCTTCTGGGGTAAGAGACAAGTGTTTAGCTGCACAAGAGTTGATAGAGCACACTTATCCACTACAGAAGTAGCTTTGCAGATGTTTACTAGGAATACCTCAAGTGTGAGACTTAACATGGGAGAAAGCACGATGGTGCTCATTTGAAAACTTAAGAGCGATTAGAGGTGGGAGTTGACCTTTTAATATTGAGAGATGATAGGTTGCGAAGAGCCTTGAAATGGAAGACAAATAGCTTTGTTATATCAAACTAAGAGGGAGCCAGTGAAGGGATACAAAAAGAAGGGTGACATGGTCCAAGTGATCTAGGAAAATGATGCCTGCAGCAGCATTCTGAATGGATACAAGTGAGACAAGTTTGGTTTTGTCAAGGCCAGAGTGAAGGATGTTGAAGTAATTGAGATGCAAACCATGAGAGTCTGGATAAGAGTTTCGTGTGTGTGGCTGGAAAAAGGCCATATCTTAAAGATATTTTAGAAAAAAAAACCAGGAAGATTTAAAGAGGCCACAGTTGAACATGATACCCAAATTACAGGTCTGAGTGACAAGCGGATGGTGTTTCTGTCCATAATGATTTAGAAAAAAAGTTGCAGGAAAGGCTAGGGCAGGAGGAGATGAAGATCTCTATTTTAGCCAGGTTGATCTTGAACTGATGTCCAGACATCCCAGAAGAGATATCAGAGACAGGTAGAGATTTTAGTTTGGACAGAAGTTCCGGTCTGGAGTCAAGAGGTAGATCTGACAGTTCAGCATAGAGATAATTGGCTTTGTGCTTGTGGATGAGATTACCCAGAGATAAAAGGTATATTGAGAGAAGCAAAGGAGACCAAGAATAGAGCCCTGTGGAGTCCCACAGAATGCTGAAGTGGGCATGAGGAGATTCTGCTGAACATGCTGAAGGAGCAATTACAGAGGCAGGAGGAGAACCACGAAGTGAAAGCATTATGAAAATTAAGGGAGGATAAGATTTCAAGAAAAGCATGGTCAGCTGTGTCAAGGAGGATAAGGATGGCTGGCTCTGAGTGGAATGAAGAGTGGGAGTGTGAAAGGTGGACTCTGGATAGGGAAATCAGGAGGTGCAGAGGTTTGGAATCCGGACCTGGTGGTAGTGAATTTATGGTTTTATATGAATGGTATCTGGACCTTGGGTGGAGAGGGTCAGGAAATACAGAAATTGCAACGATACTTGGATGGTTAATGTAGAGTATGGAGCTCAGCTAACTTGAGCCTCTGGATCCTGACCCAAAAAAACTAAAGCAATTGGTACATATTTTTCAAACTATTCCATAGTTTTTGGATGAGTTTGAAGCAGGGTTTTTTGATTTTTTTTCCCCCCAATAAATTAAACTGGAACTAATAAGTCAGTCCAGTGCCAGTTCTTCTGCCAGCATTTTAAAGGTTATGCTAATAATTCCATTATTTTCTAGTGTATTTTATGACTAGAAAGGTCTGGGGTTTTTTGCCATTAACTATACCTTTTGCATCCAGTCTAGCCCATTGTACTGCAACTTGTATGGAAACAGACAAAACAACTTTCTCATGAGAAGCAACGTGTCTAAATATGAGCACAGTTTAGTTAACCACATTTCCTGCTTTTAAAAACGTTTAACTTTTTGTAGTTCTCTTCCTACCAAATGGTCTTCATTCAGTAACTCTCTTCAGAAATATTTAAAAATTTCCAGTAAAAAGGAAACTCTGGCTTACTAATGTCTGGAAGCAAAACATGGTATCAAGTAGATCACTATAGTAGTAATAAAAAAAAAAAGCAAATGGAAAATATCAGCCAGACAAGACTTTAGTAAGTTCACCAGAAGAATAAAGTGCTTCTGTTGCTTCAACTGCAGCCATTCCACAGATACAAAAAAAATAGTTCTACGGAACAAAATTGTTTAATATAAAAACAGCAGAAGACAACAGATGAAAGGTGAACATTAAAAGGGTCACTTTTTGCTAGCTATAATATTAGTGTTAATTATAACTTATTTAATATTTGAACTGTAGTATTGTCTAGAGTGATCAAGGCCCCATTGTACTGTGCACCAGAAATATACATAATGAGAGTCCCTGCTGCAGAAAGCTTAGGCTCCAATTGTGCAAAAACTGACTCAAGTGCATAGGGTTAAGCAAGTGAATAAATGGGTCTACTCACAGTGCCCAGAGTTAAGCACATGTGTAAGTCTTTACATGACTGGAGCCTAAGTATATGACAGATACCATGGATGAGGATTGTACAGCACTGAGAGCTGCAATAATTACAATCAGCTGTGGTCACAGCACACCAGCTGCCTAGCCACTTAGCATTAATAGATTGTCACCATGGAAAGACAAGGAAGACTGATTCCAAAATTTTCCTATGTTTTCCTTAATTTGTTACAAAATTAACATAATTCTTGTCTTGCCAAGTGCTATGTTCCACTAGGGCACTGTAGGTCACTGGGGTGAAGAATGGGGTAGCTGGCATAGTCAAGCTCCTGATGTAGTGATCTTGGTATAGTTTTTCCCTGCCATCGGGGTCAAAACACTGTCACTCTCCCATTCCATTTTTGAAATTGGCTACTTCTGCTTCTTTCCATGCAATGAAGCAAAAACCTGTGCAGATTGGTTTGCTGGGAGGCGGCGGCGGGGGGGGGGTTAGGTTAGTTTGACCTGTATTTGTGTTTAAATAGGGAAATCCTTAATTATCTGTGTATTCTCATTGCTTTTACTTCTCACTGGATGTCCTACTGAATCTGTTTGCACATTGCAATTCTGACAGTAGATCAGATAGCAGGACTTGCACAGACACAATCAATTTAAATATCTGGTTGTTTTAACGTAAAAATCCCCACAAATAAAGAAGAGATGAATGGACCCATGACTCAAAAATAGATACATTTTTAAGTGTTCCATACTTGGAGGTGTCCAGGTGGTAAATCTGCAGTGGGCAAAGTTCAAGGATATCATCTATTAAGATAGGATGAGCCAATTATAGTTGTGTGCATTTGAATCCATGTATTAAGAGGAGGAAGGGGAAAAAATAAAGGCTTGAGACGTCAGACGCTGTCTAATATATATAACATTTTAAAAAGTTTAATATTTTAAACCACTTAATGGTGCAAGTGCTACATTTAGCAGGAGAAAGTGAATGAGTGCACAGCCAAGAAGGCCAGAAATATGGAATTATAGAAGATATTTCAGTAGCCTTTAAAGGGTTCTTCAACTGTACTGGCAGGAGGCAGACCATGAAGGAGAAAATTGCTCAACAAAGATTACATAGCAGAGAATGAGACAGGAGAGAAAAATGGAAGATCAGTTAAATGACCAGTTCCTGCTGTGTTTATAAAAGGGGAAAATGAAGAGCAGCCTACAGATGAGATTTTGATATGGTAGAAAAATTGGATATTAACAATGAAACTGTTGACAAAGACAGTCTTTGGTAGACAAAGTAACATTCTGCATGTTTGGCAGACAAAGTAACCCAAAGCACATATTGCATGTTCTTCGATCACATTTAGAAGACTAGAAATTAGCAAGGTTTTTGAATTTTTTATTTTAAATCAGCAACATACATACCAGTTTGGTGTGTAATTCAAATTTTACCAAATATTATTCAGTAAGAAGTAAATACAGAACACTATGTTCCAGAAAGAGATCCCTGCCCAGTTTACACCGGGACTACTATTAATGTGCAGGGAAAATATCCTGCCATCATTCTCAATTTAGAGTCCACTTATTGGAGAGTTTCTTCTGGTTTGGAAATGGAATTTCTGGTCCAGGGGCAATTCCAACATTTCAAAAATCTCCTTTCACCCCAAATTGGAACAAAGTCAAAATTTATCAGAATGTAAATTCAGATTTTTTTCCAGAAACATTGAAAACAGCCTTGTCAAAACATTATTTATCATTTTGACTATAGTGACGATAAGTGACTTATTATAAACCATTTCAACATCATTTATTAAAACGTCAATATGAAATATTTCAATAATTTCCAATTGAAAATATTAAACACATTCCCAGAAAACATTTCAATTTTATCAAGTCTGCATTTTCTGATGTTCCCTCAGAAAATTTCAACCCGCTCTATTCATTATCAGGAAAAAGAGTCCAGTAACTGATAACACCAGAAGTCCCCAGACAGAGGAGTAATGTGCAACAGCAAACCATAGTTTAATCAAAGAAGCACAATACCTCTTTAGGTTCAAGTTATACAACTGCCTCCTTATGGGCATAAAGGAAGTCAAAGGATTGGGGCTCTGACCATTACAATAGTTCAGTTCACTAGATTGTTACAATGGTCTCTAGGTACAACAAATGTAGAAATACATCACCTTGCAGAACCACATACTACCAGTCTGCCTGCAGGAAAATGCAAGGAACTTTGCTATACCAGAGATCATGTCACACCTTTAAAAAAAATCACACCCCCTTTCAAGAAGAATATAAAGCCCCTGGTCATTAATATCTATTTCCTAGTTCTATGCATCTACCCTACTCTGCATTTTGGAGTTGTATAGGAATTTCTCTGGCAAAGAGTGCCACTCCCAGTAAATTGTGTAATTTGCATCTGCCACCTGAGGCTAGTACAAAGGGCAACACATGATTATAGGGCACTGGTAGTGCAAATACATTATCATAGTGTTTTGTATACGTATTAGCACACTCACGTGTGCGTTGCAACTTCTGGATTTATTTTCTAGTATTTGATAAAGATGAAGCTAGAAAGGCAGAGTTTAACAGCTAAAACTAAAAAGAGAAATGAGACATTTACCCATAGCCGTGCATCATGAACGCAGGCTGCCAAGTCCACAGCTGTAACCCAAAATAAAACACAACTTTTAAAGAGAGTGGACTTTTCAATGTATATTTATCAAGACAAAAATGAAAAAAGATTGCCAGATAACTTCTCAGGAAGCAAGTCCTGAAAGGGAAAAGAGAGCAAGGAATATACTTGATACGGTGCATTCATATTATAGCCAGAGAGCAAGCAAGGATATATGAAGTCTCCACCAACTGCAAATTCTTCCAACTAGCTGGACAGCTGCTATATTCAGAGTACAGTTGCTCCTCACCTGGGCTCAATGCTGGCTGACTCATCTATCTCCAGTTTGTAGACAGCCGCCTCCTAATTCTGCCCCCTGCAGCCTAGCCCTGATGAAGATGATACAATAAGAATTATTTCAGAATAGCAGCCATGTTAGTCGGTATCCACAAAAAGAAAAGGACTTGTGGCACCTTAGAGACTAACCAATTTATTTGAGCATAAGCTTTCGTGAGCTACAGCTCAGTTCATCGGATGCATATGAGCTGTAGCTCACGAAAGCTTATGCTCAAATAAATTTGTTAGTCTCTAAGATGCCACAATAAGAATTGGAGACTGGTTGAGGAGTCTCTAATTCTACAAGCAAAGAAAAATGGTCCTATGGGGTGGGAGGGGAGGTAGTGGTGGAATGAGAAGCAAAAAAGTGTTTCCAAGGGACAATTTTTCAAATAAACCAGGGTGGGGTAAAGCCCATGGAAAGGTTGTATTCTGGTATATTCATCACATTCTAAGAGGAAAATAGCCTAAAATTCCCCAGATTCTGCACCTGACCCTCCAGCGGTTGGAAGCTCAGCAACCTCCAGGTCCCCCACTTACTAGAAGAATTGTCTCTGGCAAACATTTTCATTTGTTAGCAACTATGCCAGAGTCTTGCCTCACCCACTCTCTGCTCCTTACTGTTTCTCCAGGTATTCATCTGTATTTGTTAAGTTTCTACTAGCGGAGATCATCCAAAAGTTTCAAATTAGTCCCTCATTTTCCATCCAATTTTATGCTAGTAAGAGTGAGTGAGAGAGCGAGCTCATTTGAGGAAAACAACGTGCATACACAAATACAGTAGAACCTCAAAGATACAAACACCAGAGTTACAAACTGACCAGTCAACCGGACACCATGTGAAACAGGAAGTAACCAGTTAGACAAAAAAGGAGCAAATACTGTATTGTACTGTTCCAGTATTGCATCTTAAAGGTAGGCACATCCGGGCTGCCTGTCCCCCACCCCCACACACAGAGCAGTAAGCTAGGAGTGAAGAGGATGAGGCTGCCAGCTCAAGGCAGCTGGGAGAGCAGGAGCAGTGCTGGAGTCTGCACTGCTTTCACCCCTCCCCCAGCAAGGAAGGGGGTGCTGTTTTCACCCTCTGGCCGGAAGGGGGGATGTGATAGGTCCTTTCCCCCCCTCCCGAGTGCCACTTGGAACCGGGGTATCACTGAGCCTACCTGACCCACCAGCCTGGGTTCCCTTCACACTATACTGCTGTGCAGCCTGCCAAGCCCTCCCCAAGGCTGCAGGTACTCATTTCACAGGCTAGAAAACTCTCTAGCCTGGGTTGAGCCCTTCTACCCCAGTTCAGGCTTTGTTTCTTAGGTGTTTACAGAAGTCATCTTGTATGGGGAGTCAGTGAAGAAGGAACTGTTTTGATATCACTCCCCTGCCTTAAATAGCTTTAGCATATGACGGGAACCCTTTGTCTCCCAGTTTAATTCCCACACCCGGTCAGTGGAAAAACTATAGTATCATCATGGAGTCCAGTACCAGGTGACTTGGTCACCTGTCCCTGTAGGGCCACCGCAGCCATGACTCAAAGGCTGTTCGCAGTGTTGCCAGGAAGGATCCCCAATGGGAAATTAGCATCTTCTAAGACCTGTTGTTCTCCCTAATGGCCCATCCCAACCAGCCATCTAGACTGATTGCATTCTGTCTAGTGGGCCTTCCCCAGGTGTAAACACATTTGTAATAAATGCATAGACAATATTCCTAACTTTAGATACCAAAATGCTACATGCATGCATGCATACATACAAATAGGATAATTATATTCAGTAAATCATAACCTTTCCAATGGTATTTCACATGCCTTATCTTGCACAAAATACATCATAATTATGCCATACTCCTATCATAATATTACTATGAAGAATATGGGGCATAATGCCACAGTGGACAAGCTGTTTTCTCTTTCACACCTTGTCCTCCAGCCGGGAGTGGGACAAGCTTGCAGTCCGACCCAGGGAAAGATGCTGCCTGCAAGGAAGCTGCAGGCACTGAGGAGGGAGTTAGCTGCTGTTGGAACCTGGCTTGGAGTGTCCACTGCTAGAACTGAAGCCCAAACTGCACTTTGTTCAGAGTTACAAACATTTCAGAGTTACAGACAACCTTCATTCCTGAGGTGTCCATAAGTCTGAGGTTCTACTGTATATACATACACAGCCTGTGTGGGATATTCTTGCCTTCCAGTTTAAAGAATGGCTAAAATTATTGAAATCTTGCAGTATTAATGGAAGTGACTGATGTAAGTAAAGGACACAAAGAACCTGCATGACAATCTCTGGGATATAGCTATGATTGAATAAAGTTTCCTCAAAAAAAAATATCAATATTAAGAATGCCTAAATTAAGCCAACTTCATAACCTTATTACAATGCTGGGGGAAATTACAATAGTTCCGCAATGACCTGTGGTATAACCTTCTACTGCTGTGAACATACAAAGAGCTCACGGCAAATCACTTGAAGCCGTAGGTCAAATTTGAGAGATAATTTGTCATATTCTGGCCTTTATGGCAAAACTAGGAAAAACTGCCTTTGCAATAACATGGCACAAACCTTCAACTCCTAGCAGTCTAGGAGAAGTTCACTCTGACCATTGATATATACAGCATGGATCCCTAAATTATACTATGTATTGGTATCACATACTACAAAATTATACCTTTTAGAGTACTTACAGTACTAAAAACATTGTGTACATAAGTACTAGTCAACATTAGTCGTGGGGGGAGGGGGGGAGAAGGAAGATGAATTGCTTTAACTTGTACAAGAGATTTTTTTCCAAACTTTTTTAGAATTGGTGAAGTATGCCAGATCAATATCACAACAGGAGTGAAAAAGGAAAGGGCAATAGAGGGTTTCTGTAACCAACTTCTACATACCAGAAAAGTATCTTGTCACATGGCAAAAGATCCCTTTGTCAGCAGATCAATTTTTCTTTGATTTAATGGGAAGAGTTGAGTTCCACTGTTTTGCCATGAAGGACCAGATGGTTAATTTTCTATCTAGCACACAGCAAGGGACAGTGTGTTGTTGTGCTGCCCCTGGAGGGGAGACTGTGTTTCAGGAGTCCTGGTCTCTCCATCACTCCCTGGAGGAAGTTAACTGTGACAGGTCTACAGTCCCAGGCCCGTTAGTGGAAGTATATGGTGAGGTGCGTTGTGGAGACAAAGTCAAGGCTCTGCCCCCTTCCATTCATTGGCACAATGTGCGGGAAGGGAGCAGCTCTGCACACAGGAGGCAGTGGTACAGTACATCCATCTGGGGAATAGCAAGACACCTTACACCCCTTTACTCCCTTGCATTGACACACAGGACAGACCATAAACTAGCACTTAAACTTAAAAAAAAATCTGCCTCATACAAGGCAGAATTTGCTCAGTCATATTATTAATTAAGGGGCATATTCTATGTCAACATGATTATTATGTTTTAAAGTGACAGGCTGAAATAGAAAAATAACTATGCCATTTAACAAAACATCTTACTTGAAGGAATGAATATGGGAATTTCATGAGAAACAGTTTGTCTGGAGGAGCATATATGGAATAATTAAATAGTAGAGAAGAAGTGACTGTATATGACACTTCATTTCTGAATAGCTAAAGCTACAAGTGACTATATTAATCTCTCTAGCTACCCAAAATGTAACCTCAATCATGGACATCTTTTACTACCATTCCATTACACTGTAGCTTTCCCATGAAATTCTTCATTCAAAAGTGAACAGGACATTTCAGCACCTGAAATGCATTCCTTTTCAGTGATAGCTTCATGAACGTTCATCAGAATTAGTGACAGGCTATCCTTAATTCTTACTGAGTGGCTAGGCACTTCATAGAGGATAGTAATGCTGAAATGCATTTATTTATAACTAGTGTACAGAAATGAGTCTGTGTGACCAGGGATTACTGCACACTTGATATAGCTAACCTTGCACAATGTAACAACTGAAAGGTAACGTATTGGGGCCCAATCTTGCAAAGACTTACATGTGCATAAATAATTGTCCCAGTGAATTCAATGGGACTAACATGAGTAGTGGGACAAAAAGTTCCTCCTCTGCCTTGGTGGGTCCTGGGCTTATTGGCAGATTTTCTTCCCTCAGAGGTTCACGGCAGCCCTCAGTTTGGCCACTTTCATGGCTGAAATCTGCCGTTCACTCATTTAGCCTCATCACTGGCCAGCATAGGGAAGGGAAGAAGAACAATCCCCACAGTCTCTACTGATCCACACTGATCCACCTAGTGGATCAGGGAACAGGCCAGAGATCTTCCCCTCTGGTGGAACCCACAGTCCAGTTCAACTCCTCCGGCATCAAGTATGGAGTTGGAGGTTTGGGGGGGAACCTGGGCCCGCCCTCTACTCTGGGTTCCAGCCCAGGGCCCTGTGGATTGCAGCTGTCTACAGTGGCTCCTGTAACAGCTGCGTGACAGCTACAAATCCCTGGGCTACTTCCCCATGGCCTCCTCCCAACACCTTCTTTATTCTCATCACAGGACCTCCCTCCTGATGTCTGATAATGCTTGTACCTCTCAGTCTTCCAGTAGTACACCTTCTCACTCAGCTTCTTATGCCTCTTGCTCCCAGCGCCTCGCATGCACCACAAACTGAACTGAGCTCCTTTTTAAACCCAGGTGCCCTGATTAGCCTGCCTTAATTGATTTGAGCAGCTTCTTGATTGGCTGCAGGTGTTCAAATCAGCCTGTCTGCCTTAATTGTTTTCAGAAAGTTCCAGATTGTTCTGGAACCTTCCCTGTTAAGGAGACGGAATCGTTCTTCACTTGCTCCTGAGCTATCTGCTTTCCTTTCTTTCCTAAAGCCCCCCGGCCCGGATTTTTCACACTTTTCCTTTTGCTTCGTTTCCCCCCCCGCGTTTGGGCCGGACGCTTTGTTTTTTTGGTTTTGTTTTTTCCCGTTTTCCTGAGCTGCGTCAGTGTGCTGGCCGGTTGCCAGCACCCCCCCCCCCCCCCGATGCCTGCTTTTGGACTTTGCTCTTTGCTTATTTGAAACCCCCGGAGGCGGGGGGGAGGATTGCCGACCTGCTGTCCGGAGAGGGGAGTGGACCCCCCCAGACCCAGCTGTTTTGTTTTTTGCCTGGACTTTTTTTCCTATCATTACAACATTCCTAGCTGCCGAGAGCCTTGGGACAGAGCCAACAGCTGTAGCAGACGCCAGAGGCCGGAGAATTCGCCCGGGCAGCTATGAATCATCGTGGAGAGAGGCCGTAAGACTGAGGGATTTCTTTTGAATTTCTACCCTCGGGGGGGGGAGTTGACTGCATTTTCAGCTGCGTCTGCGGCGGCACAGGAGTGTAGCAGGGAGCTACCTCCAGATCCATCGGTGCCCCCAACCCCCCCACCACTGCTACGACTATCACGGCCCCCGCTGCTTCGTCCCTGCTGGCAATCTGCCATCTGCCTTCGGATCCAGCTGTTTGCTTTGGACTTTGCCTTTTGGACCGGCATAACAACCAACCAAGCGAGACTCTTTGGACACTTGTGGTGGGTTGTCCTCCCTCCACCCCCCCCCCCGGATTGTTTACCCCATAGCCTACCCCTACTACCGGACCCCGATTTTTGCCCCCCCCCCCTTCCCGGTGTTTCCCTGTCTTTCCCTGCTTACAATGGCAGAGACGGAGGGACGCAAGGCCCCTCCACCGAAATTGGTTGCCCCTTCCCCATCTACCCTCCTGCCCACCCCTCAAGATTTCCCCGCCGCCTCCATTGTTAGAACCCCTGCCACCGCCCCCGCTGGGGCATCGGCAGTGGGAGGCACCGGGGCGCTTGCTACTGCTGCTCTGGTTCTTGCCCCATTAGATTCTAGGAACCCCCCCCCAGTTGGACGGAAAAATCGAAGCGGGCCAAAAGGGAAGGGCCCCGCTAATGCCGCTGGACCCTCCGTGGCAGAGGCCGCCCCCACCACAGTGGCCTCGTCATCGATCGCGGCACCCCTCCCAGCTGTTCCCTCCACCAGCTCTGCGATTATCCCTCCCCCGGCCCCCAGGACGTATGCCCGGGTGGCGACAGGCCCCCCCTCACCTGCCGCCTCCTCATCTCGCCCACCCACTGCCTCCGCTGCCATCACTAGCAATCGGGGCCCTTTTCCCGCCCTGACCAGGAAGCACGGCGTCCGTTGCCTCCTAGTGCCCGCCTCGCCCCACGTGGAGGCATACGTGCAGGCGTTGGCGAACGTGGTAGGACCCATGGCCATTGTGGCGGCCTCCAAGATGTATGGGAAGGTCGTTCTCTTTCTGGCCTCGGAGACTGCCGCCCAGGAGGCGGTGGAGAAGGGCCTAGTGGTGGGGGGGGTGTTTCTCCCCCTAGAACCGCTGGAAGATCTGGGCGTTCGCTTCGTCCTCACCTCCGTTCCTCCCTTTTTGCCTAATGTTGCCCTGTTACCTGCTCTTTCTGCCCTGGGGAAGCTTGTCTCTGTTATTAGCCCTCTCCCGTTAGGCTGCAAGGACCCCGCCCTCCGTCACGTCCTTTCGTTCCGCCGGCAAGTGCAGATTTCACTGCCGGCGGGGGTGCGTGACGGAGAGGCGCTTGAGGGGTCCTTCCAGGTTCCCTACCAGGGAGCCCGCTATAGGGTCTTTTATTCCACCGGAGAGGCCCGGTGCTACCTCTGCCGCTCGGCAGGGCATGTCCGCAGGGACTGCCCTTTGGCCCGGGGGAGAGGGGCACCTGAGACCCCCGAGACCCGGCGGGATATCGGCCCTGTTGTTGCCGACACCCCTGGCCACCCGGCACCCGACACCACCCCCCCTCCCGCCCGATCCACCGCTGCCCCCGTCCGGGCCCAAGAGGCACCCCTCCAACAACGCCCGAGCGACCACGGGAGTCCCACTCTTGCCGTAACCACCTCGGCAGAGCCTATGGAGGGGGGTGTGGCAAAGTTTTTACCGGGTGCAGGGGAGGGCTCGCCCCACGGAGAACCCCCCGCCCCTAATGCTGCCTTACCGCTACCCCCCCAAACCCCTGAATCTCTGCCTCCGCGCCCCGCTCCGTCCCCTGCTACTCAACCCCCGGACGACACCATGGAGGGCTGGACTGTAGTCCAGGGGAAGCGAGGCAAGCGGAGGGCTCGAGCTCCGCTGCGTTCATCTGACGCGGAAGCCCCCCGGAAGACCAGGAAGGGAGGTACCGACCTTGAGCCTCCCGCCTCGGCCACGAGTGAGCTCCATTTGCTGGTGTCGGGAGGTGAGGATAGGCCAGCATTGGAGGGTGGAACCCCCCCTCCGCGGAGGACCCTCCCCTCCGAAGCCCCGGGGGAAGCCCCTTTTAACCGGATACCACCTGAACTCCCAACGACCCCCGACGTGACCGTCGAGGCGGGCCCTAGCAGAGAGGCCCCTGGGGTGGTGAGAGTTGGCCTCTCCTCTGTGTACGCAGAGATTGAAGCCCTAGATTTGACCCCGGTCACCCAGGGAGGGGATGATTTATTGCCGGCCGGCCTCGATTTGGGCAATCTCACCCCGGGCCCCCTCTCCCCATGTTCTTTCCCCCTGACTGCCTTTCCGGGTGAGCACCCCACGGAAAGTGGTTTACCACCTGATGCCATGGCGGCCACGACCACCCCGGAGCCAGTCCCTAGCATTCCTCGGAGCCCCCTCCCTTGCCCCTTAACCCCCGACCCTGCTCGGGAGGCACCTTCTTTCCGTTGCTCGCCTCCTGAAGCTCAGGGCCTTACCTCTGCCCCTGCCCCCACCCCTATTCCGGTTCAGTTTCCCTCCTCCTGCAAGGCTACCGCCGCCCCTGGGGTTATTTCTTTTCCGCCTTTTGCAGGTTCCCCCCAGGGAGCAGTCTTTACGTTTTCTAGTTGCGACTCCCCAGGAGTTGCACCTTTCCCCCTGCCATCCCCGTCCACCCCGAGGCATGAGATGGAGTTAATAACCCCAGCCTGTCAGACACCCCGTCGGCGGTCCGCACCCTGCCTACCCGCCTTAGCGGACCACGAGGCTGTATCGAAAGCCCCACCAGGGACTGCTCTGGGAATTGTAACCCTACCCCCCCATGAGCTGCAGCACGCACTACGGGAGTTCTTACAACAATGCCGTGGTGCCCGCGATAGGGCACAGCTGGCTCTCCAGCAATGGGGGGACTTTGATCGACTCCTTCGGGCCGCGAGAGCCCTTATGAGGGAGGGTAGAAGGCAAGGGAAGGGCGGTGCCGCGGCCTACGAGCGGGCCCGCAGCTTCCGGAAAGATTTACTTACTCACGGGATGGGACACGGGTTGCTACGCGACCCGCCGGGGGCCTTGAGTACCCCCACCAATGAGAACTCCCCACTCCCCCAGCCCTCCGCATGACACCTCTCATTATTGTGACCCTGAACACCAGGGGCTGTAGGATGGCTCTCCGCAGGTCCCAGGTGCTCTCCTACCTTCGGGAGGGGGGGTACTCTGTGGTTTTCCTGCAGGAGACCCACACGGACCCAACCGCCGAGGATAGGTGGCGGCTGGAGTGGGGGGACGGGGTATACTTCAGCCACTGCACGGCTTGGCAAGCTGGAGTGGCGACCCTGTTCTCCCCCACCCTGCGGCCCGAGGTGCTAGGAGTCACTGAGGCCGTGCCGGGCCACTTGTTGCACCTCCGAGTTCGTTTGGAGGGGCTCGTGGTCAATTTTGTTAATATCTATGCCCCGCAAGTGAGTTCACAGCGGCCACAATTTTACCAGCAGGTGTCCGAATTTCTCGACACCCTAGACTCACACGAGTGCCTGATCCTGGGAGGGGACTTTAACACCACCCTCGAGGAACGGGACCGCTCGGGGGCCGAGCCGAGCCCGGCCGCCGCGACCATTCTCCGAGACATAGTCGATTATCACTCCCTAGTGGACGTCTGGCGTGACCATCACCCAGATGATACTTCCACGTTTACCTTCGTTCGGGTGGAGGCCCGTCGGTCACACCACTCTCGGTTAGACCGTATTTACCTATCCCGTCTCCATCTTTCACAGGCCCACTCCTCCACCATTCGGCCGGCCCCTTTTTCCGACCATCATTTGGTTGCCGTCACGGTCTCCCTCCGTGCAGAGGGACCGGGGCCGGCTTACTGGCATTTTAACAACAGCCTGTTGGAGGACGAGAGCTTTGTGATGTCCTTCCGGGAGTTTTGGCTGGCCTGGCGGGAGCAGTGGCGTGCCTTTCCCTCGGTGCGGCGCTGGTGGGATTTAGGGAAGGTACGCGCCAAGCTCTTTTGCCGCAACTACACTCGGGGCACCAGCCGACGGAGAAATGCGGCGATAGAGCAGTTGGAACGGGAGGTCTTAGAGCTGGAGAGGCGCCTGGCCGCCAGCCCCGGGGACCCGTCCCTCTGCGGAGCGTGCCGGGAGAAGCGGGAGGAACTTCGAGCCCTCGAGGACCACCGGGCCCGAGGTGCCTTTGTCCGGTCCCGCATCCGCCTCCTTCAGGAGATGGATCGCGGCTCCCGCTTCTTCTACGCCCTGGAGAAAACGAGGGGGGCCAAAAAACACGTCACCTGCCTTTTAGCGGAAGACGGCACCCCCCTCACGGATCCGGAGGAGATGTGTGGGAGGGCCCGTGACTTCTACGCAAACCTTTTCTCCCCGGATCCGACCGATCCTGGCGCTTGCGGGGTGCTCTGGGAGGAACTCCCCACGGTCAGCGTGGGCGACCGAGACCGGCTAGAGCTGCCTCTCACCCTGGCCGAGTTCTCGGAAGCCCTCCGTCGCATGCCCACCAATAAATCTCCGGGCATGGACGGGCTGACCGTGGAGTTTTACCGCGCGTTCTGGGACATCCTTGGCCCAGACCTAGTCACTGTCTGGGCTGAGTCCTTGCAGGGCGGGGTCCTCCCTCTCTCGTGCAGACGAGCAGTGCTCGCCTTGCTGCCGAAGAAGGGGGACCTCCGCGACTTACGAAACTGGCGTCCCCTCTCACTCCTCAGCACGGATTACAAAATCGTAGCGAAAGCAATCTCGCTGCGGCTAGGGTCCGTGATGGCGGACGTGATTCACCCAGACCAGACCTATACTGTCCCGGGTCGCAGCATTTTTGACAACCTTTTTTTAGTCCGAGACCTTTTGGAACTCGGGCGGAGAGACGGTCTGTCGTTCGCCCTCCTGTCTCTCGATCAGGAGAAGGCGTTCGATAGGGTAGATCATGGGTACCTCCTGAGCACCCTGCGAGCGTTTGGATTCGGACCTCAGTTTGTGAGTTTTCTCCGGGTACTGTACGCCTCCGCGGAGTGTCTGGTTAGGCTCAACTGGACCCTGACCGAACCGGTCAGCTTCGGGCGAGGGGTGCGGCAGGGGTGCCCCCTCTCAGGCCAGCTGTACGCTCTGGCGATCGAGCCTTTCCTCTGTCTCCTCCGCAGGAGGTTGACGGGGTTGGTGCTGCGGGAGCCGGAGCTGCGGCTGGTCCTGTCGGCGTACGCCGATGACGTCCTCCTCGTGGTCCAGGACCCGGGCGACTTGGTGCGAGTGGAGGCATGCCAAACCATCTTTTCGGCAGCCTCCTCCGCCCGAGTCAACTGGGTCAAGAGCTCTGGCTTGGCGGTGGGGGGCTGGCGGCAGGTAAGCTCCCTCCCACCCGCGCTTCAGACCATCCGGTGGAGTGCCGGCCCTCTGCTCTATCTCGGCGTTTACCTTTCTGCCACGCACCCTTCTCCGCCGGAGAACTGGCAAAATTTGGAGGGCGGCGTGATTGAGCGGATCAGGAAATGGACGAGGCTACTCCGATGTCTCTCCCTTCGGGGGAGAGCACTGGTGCTTAACCAACTAGTCCTGTCCACGCTCTGGTACCGGCTCAACACCCTAGCCCCGGCCCCGGGTTTCCTGTCCCACCTCCGGAGATTGATTCTGGAGTTCTTTTGGTCAGGTTTGCACTGGGCCCCTGTTGGAGTTCTCCACTTGCCCCTGAAGGAAGGAGGGCAGGGCCTGAAGTGTCTGTACACTCAGGTCCGCGTTTTCCGCCTCCAGGCCCTGCAGAGGCTCCTTTATAGTGCAGGTAGCTCGACGTGGAGCATATTGGCGCATGCCTTCTTACGCCGCTTCCATGGGCTCCGATATGACCGACAGCTCTTTTATCTTTGTCCGAGAGGTTTTCCGCGAGACCTCTCTGGGCTGCCGGATTTTTACCAGGACCTCCTCCGGGCCTGGAAACTGTTTTCAACGACCAGGTCCGTGGCGGCCATCGTGGGGGCAGATCTCCTCACGGAGCCCCTGCTACACAACCCCCAACTTTGTGTGCAGGCGGCGGAGTCCCGCACGGTGCGCCAGAGGTTGGTCCTGGCGGGAGTTACGAGGGTCGGGGACCTCCTGGACTACGACCGGGGGGACTGGCTGGATCCCCTGACGCTCGCTCGACGCATGGGGCTCTCCAGCCTTCGCACCCCCCGGCGCGTGCTTCAGGAGGTGGAGGCCGCTCTGACCCCCGCCGCTCGGGCTTATGTTAGCCGAGCCTTGCGCGAGGGCGCGCCCCGCCCATCCCTTACCCCAGGCCCGCCGGACCTTTCCATCGGGCCCCTACCCTGCCGATCCCAACACACCCCTCATCCTTTCACTGCGAGCCGGCTGCATGAACTGCAACCGGTCGGTTTTCAAGTTGCATCACGGCAATATTTATATACACTCACGCTTCATACCCTTCATGCCCGCACCCTGGTGTCCCGCCCCGACACAAAGTGGCGAGATCTCTTACCACCTTTGGAGGGTGAGCGACCTCGGTGGGCCAGCCTGTACTCCACCTTGGTCCCGAGGCCCGTCGGGGACATCAGTTGGCGGCTCCTTCACGGGGCTGTGAGCACGGGCGTGTTTTTGACACGTTTTACCTCCCTTCCGGAGACTTGCCCTTTTTGCAACGTGAGGGAAACCCTGGCGCACGTCTATTTAGAGTGTGCCAGATTGCAGCCTCTTTTTCGGCTCCTCACAAATATTCTTTTGCGCTTTTGGCTTCATTTTTCCCCCCACCTCTTTATTTATACATTCCCCATCCGTGGCCCCACCAGGTCGCGGGATCTCCTGGTTAACCTCCTCCTAGCCTTGGCTAAAACAGCCATTTATAAGACCAGAGAGCGGAGGTTGGCTCATGAGGCGTCCTGCGATTGTGAGGCCGTTTTCCGACTTTCAGCACATTCACGTATCCGGGCGGAGTTCCTCTGGGCAGCGTCCACCGACTCCCTTGACACCTTTGAGGAGCGGTGGGCGCTGTCCGGGGTTCTCTGCTCGGTGACCCCGTCCGGTTCCCTCCGTTTGACCCTCTGATTGAGGGAAAGAGCGAGAGCCGCCAGTCACAGCCGTTAGTTGCTGTGACTGCCATCATTACTGTCTTCCAGGAGGGGTCCTATAATACATGGGTGTACCCCTTTCCCTCCCAACCACCCGCCCCGCAGCCGTGCCCATCTTGTCGGGCACTCTCGGGAGAGGGAGGGTCGGTGACCCTGGGCGTGGCACTAGGTAACTCGAGAGGGTGGAAGACCACGAGTGTCGAGGAAGCCCCCCCGCTCTAGGCCACCAGGTAACTCAGGAGGGTGGAAGACCACGAGTGTCGAGGAAGCCCCCCCGCTCTGGGCCTGGGCTACCCTGAACACCTCTCCCTCCTGAAAAGCTGTTGTGTTATACCTTCTGATTGCGTTGTGTTGTTGCTAAGTTTTTTTTTTTTTATCCTTTTGTACTCTTTGTAACTGTTACAAATAAATTTCTTTTCTGTTTCAAAAAAAAAAAAAAAAAAAAAAAACCTTCCCTGTTACCTTACTCAAGGAAAAGGGACCTACTTAACCCAGGACTAGTATATCTGCCTTCTACCACTCTCCGGTAGCCATCTGGCCTGACCCTGTCACAGTAGTTATTTGCATGCATATACCTTTGTAAGATCAGGACCTTGGAATATGTGATCCATTGGTGGTTAGTCTGGGACTGTATTCACAGATATGAAGAATATTTTTCAAACAAATTAAATTTGAATGTTTATATAGCAACTAGCACTACGGAACCCTATCTGGCAGTGTCCTTTAAGCACTACCACTGTAAAAATGTGAAATAACAGCATCACATTCCACATGCCAGAAGTGGAAGAGATGGGCTGTCTCTGCAAGACACCATAGAAAGGTGTATAGACGCTGAGCAATGCAGCTGTACCCCCATAAAACAATAATGTAGAAGAAAAGACTAATGCAGGTTGCTGAGCTACATGAACCAGCAATTTCTGCCTTATTACCTCCTGCTTCCTCTCCTCCCAAACTACCCTTGCTTGTCCACTTCCCCACCTCCCACTTCACAAACTCCGAGTGAAAAAGTTGGCAAGTTCCTGGTAAGCTACCTAAGACAAAAGGCCTCTGCAAGCAGAATTGCAGGCATCTGTGATAAACATGGTAAATTATTTACATCACCTAAAGATACTAATAAAGAGCTCTTCAAATTTTACAAAGGTCTATACAAACTGAACACAAACCACTCCACAGATGCTTTACATCAATTTTTCAATGATCTTGCATTACCGCAAATTACTGCAGCCCAGCATGGAAGCCTTGACATTCCTAACAGAGGATGAGTTAACTGAGATGATGAAGAATATAAGAGTGGGGAAAGCCCCTAGGACAGATGGCTTCCCTGCTGAATTTTATAAATACTTCCTTGAACTCCTGTGTGACAACATGTTTTAACTGTTTAATGAGTCACTGCTGAAGGGCACATTTCCCCCTACACAGAGGGAAGCCCTAATATTCATCATTCCTAAGCCAAGAATTCCAATTATAGGTCAATTTCATTTAATAATTATGTTAAAAATATTGATAAAAGTTCTGGCAAGGAGAATAGAGATGGTTTGGGGCTCCAGATCACATCAGGTTTGTCAGAGGCCATCATGGCTTTGATAATATCCATAGGTTATAAAAAGTT
The DNA here is from genome assembly GCF_965152235.1 of Eretmochelys imbricata. Taxonomy (NCBI): domain Eukaryota; kingdom Metazoa; phylum Chordata; order Testudines; family Cheloniidae; genus Eretmochelys; species Eretmochelys imbricata. The sequence goes on from NC_135573.1 coordinate 60,374,877, forward strand.
ACGGCAATGAATATGAGGACCTCAAACCCCAAGTCAAATTAGCCTTAGACACAGAAAATATTTTTGATAGGGTGGGCTGGAGATATGTATTTTACCCTACAAAAATCTGTATTTGGATCCATATTTACTTCCTGGATCCAACTGCTATATTCTAGTCCAACTTCTCATATCATAACCAACAATATGACCTTGGATATCTTCAACTTCTTCAGGGGAAGCAAGAATGGACATTTTCTCCATTACTTTTTGATTTGGTTCTGGAAACTCTGTTAATAGCTATACAGGTTTATTCAGATATCCAAGGCATACAAATCAATACCATGAAGCATAAATTGATGATATATGCAGACAATGCCCTTTTGTATATATCCAAGGCAAAGATTCCAGCATGCTTATCGCTAATTCAAAAAAAACATCTATCGATATCTGAGTACAAAATAAACTGGGGAGGGGGGGAGGAATCAGAAATCTCCCAGTTGTCACGTAGTAGGGCTCTATCTCAATGGAATTCCTAAAGGCAATATGATATAATTACGTACCTTTGGTATAAAAGTACGGAGAAATATTAAACTAATGAAGATAAAATCAGATTCTGTGCTCTCTCAACTAGATGGCATGCTCTCTCCCTGAATTTGGGGAAGGATTTACATAAAAATATATATCCTGCCTAGGTCCTGTATATATCCCTCCATCTTATTTTTTAAAATTGAATAGCATTAATATAGTCTTCCTTTGGGGCCCGTGGTCAATGCCCACAACTATCATTTAAAAGATACCCCACCTCCCTTGTCCACAGAGAATTGGTATTAGTCTTTTAGACCTTCAAAATTACCATTATGCTTGTATCATGTCACAGATCTCAAACTGGTTTCAGCATGCCCTTTTACCCACCTGGGTAGAAATTGTACATATATTAATGCACCTGATTCCACCTGAGTGTTATCAGCTCCTTCTTTTGTCTGATGGAAAAATATATTGAGACACAGGCAACCTATGGAACTCTTTGCCAGAGGATGTTGTGAAGGCCAAGACTGTAACAGGGTTCAAAAAAGAACTAGATAAATTCACGGAGGATAGGTCCATCAATGGCTATTAGCCAGGATGGGCAAGGATGGTGTCCCTAGCCTCTGCTTGCCAGAAGCTGGGAATGAGTGACAGGGAGTGGATCACTTGATGATTACCTGTTCTGTTCATTCCCTCTGGGGCACCTGGCATTGGCCACTGTCAGAAGACAGGATACTGGGCTAGATGGACCTTTGGTCTGACCCAGTATGGCCATTCTTAGTTCTTATAAGGTACCTACAGTGGTAGCTATGCAAAGGGTGTGGGCTATTCTAGTTAAGAGATACCAAGTTCATCCTGATCCAGAAGCACTCATTTGGGGTAACCCAGACTTGCAAATTGGGAGGAAACCTATAATTTGGAAGAAGTGGCTGAGCAGGGCCATCATACATCTCTCCCAGCTAGTCAGCGATGAAGACTGTGTCCCTTTTCTAATACTAAAGCGGTGTAATGACCTGTCACCCTCAGTGGAGTCACAGTACATACAACTAAGATACTTGCTAACATCAATTTGGCCTTGTACAGATTCCCAAATTGTCACAAACTTATGAATTCTGGGTGATATTATTAAATTTTGAAGTGTTAATAGAAAACTGATGTATCATGAATGATGGTGTATCTTTACCAAGCTGAAAACTTCAATTTGAACGTGCAGCCATTTGCTTATTCTATTGTCAGTTTGCCTCCATTGTGGGCTGCAATTCCAAAGACTGGTGGCAAAAGAACAACAAAAGAAAGTTTTTCCACTGAAAGGGAACAGTTCTAAACAACAGACTGACTCCCAAGCAGGAGAACTGGTTCAACAAGGGAGAGTTTGTTCAGGCAATGAAGTCACCTGGCAGGGGTTTCTGTTCACCTGGGAAGGCTGGCAGGATATCCCATGACAAATGACAATCACAAACTTACCACTTTCCACTCCAAGTACAAGGCACATTTCTTTGACATTGCCTTCTCTAGCACACACATAGCAACTGGTATATTTTTTAAAAAGTACCAGAAAAATACTCCACTGCACAAGCTGCTCCCTCTGGGGAGAGAATAAAAGAACCATTGTGACAATGTGTAGTCACATTACTTAATGCAATGCTGGAAGATGCTCAGATATGATGGTGATTTAAGAATCTATATAGAATAGGAATAGAAGGCTAAATGTTATTTAAAAAAAAGTAGTGAGCTATCAGGTGTTTTTGGACATTTTGTCTCCAGCTGAAGAGAAGAGAGAAGCATCTCAGCATGTAGAGACCTGCATAAGACAAGGGGCCCTGCCTGCTTTCTTGAGCCCAGATGATCCTCCAAGGACTCCCAAAGAAAGGGAATTGTGGTTAGGATGTTTGTTGTGTTCTGTACTCTCCTGTGCTTAATATGAGGAAGTAAAAGAGCAATTGTGTTAGACTTCTGTGCAAAGTGTTCAAGTATGTTATCTGCTTCACAGTTATCACATGCCTTCAGAAACAGGTAAATTGTAAACCAGAAGGCTCGCACCTTGAAGTGGAGTTCTGGGAGAGGGTGTGTTTAAGTACTGGAGGCTTAAGAGTCAGCACTGTGCCAAAGGGCTAGGCAGCTGGACAGCAGGTTCTAGTTCTCAGGATGGGGTGCTAAACAAGGGGTCTGCACCCCTGAGTGTGTGTATAGGGACCTCAACTGGGGCAACAGCTGGACTCAGTTCAGGTCCCAGAGGCTTAAAACACCCAGGGATCCAGAGGCTTGGATTCCCTTCACAGCAGCCTTGTGAGTAGATATGAGATGATGTTCAGCTAGGATCTGTGACAAACCCATATGATGCCCAGAACTATGAGGAACTTCAAATATTCTTCATAAATTCTCCAGGTTCATATCCACTATGTTTGCTTTGCTAATGAAGAACAACTTCATTAGCCTGGAGTGTTGTGAATGTGTGAGAAGATGGATTTGTCATAGTCCTTACAGGCATCCCCATCGTAGAGAATATTACATAGTGTTAATACCACCTCGTGGAGCTCAGGCTATGCTTGATGCAACAAAAGAGAGTTTATTTCAAATGTATTGGACAGCACAAGATAAAGGCCTTACTCTCGGACATTTGTTGGCATTGTAATAAAGAAAGCGGGACCTTGACAGAGGGGACCATCCAACGGTCAGGGAGCTATGGAAAGATGACATGAGTTAAAACGGCGCTTGATTTCAGCAACTAAGCCTCTGCTAAAAAATTATATTGTAAGATACTTACCCTCAAAGCTGGGTTTAACTCCACCACAAAGACTTTGGCTCTTGAGGGCTGCAATGTTCCCCAAGCTCATGATTTTACAAAGAGTGGGCATATGCCCAGAACAGAGCAGTGGTATTCGGGCCTGTTTAAGTTAGCAGCCAAAAAAAGAATATATAACGAACCTCTACAGCAGTAAACTAAAGTCAAAGATAATTTGACTCCATTTTAGGTACATTTGGATTTAGGGAGGAAAAAGCTGAGACTGCTCAAAGAATGGCAGACCTCCATTCCACCTAACCTTCCTCTTTTCCACATATTTCTCACTATTCATGAACTTCTCCTATTTTATTACTGTAACCCTCACCCTAATATGTTATATCTGTTGTATTTACTTGTATTTGTGCAGCTCTGGTAAGTTGTAAAATTGCATAACTATTGAAGATCACATGAAGGGTATGGTATAGATCCAAGCTGTAAGACATTTACCTGTTTGTACTTGTCTGTTTCTTCACAAAAATCTATCACAAACAATAAAAGTGACCCCTCTATGTATGTATTTGTTAAGCCTCCCATCATCATAGTACCTGTACACCTCCTGTATATTTAAAAAACAGAAACAAGAAATCTCTATTTTTTTGCTCCAACAAAATGCCTCAGCTTTAAACTGGAGCTTTACAGGCAAGAGGATATATAAAAATTCTTCACCACCCTTTATATGTTGTTCAGCGTCTCAGGGCAAGCTGGGGTCCTTTCAGGTGTGGCTCTGGCTCGTGTGTCCTGTTCAGCCCCGGAGAACTGTAGGTTGGGCTGAGAAAGCAGGCAGAGATATTAGAGAGAGTTTCTAGGAAAAGGCCTAGATGAAGGCCAAAGAGCTGGGGGACGTATACTGAAGAAGGGGTGGTGTTTTGGGCCAGAAAACAAGAGTGGGAGAAAAGGGTGAAAGCAGCAGTTAGCTGTGGGTCTCCAAAGGGCCATGGAAGGAGCCCAATGGTAAAAGACTCTTGTGAAACCCTAAGCCAAGTGTAGGGAAGACACTGAACCAATGAGTGAAAGTTCTTGAGACTTTCTTTGGACTTTTGTTTACCTTAGAATGGGAGAAGTTTCTTTGGTTTAGCTGAAGGACTAAACTACCCAATCACCATGGGGAAATGGAGTCAGCGGCTGTACCCAACAGACACGTCAGTCACTTCTACACTTATCTTTCTGGGTTGTAAGATCTCTGGAGAAGAGGCCATGTCTACCTCTGTTCTTGTACACCACCTACAATAAGGGAGCCTCCAAGCAGTACTGTAATATTTACATTAAACAACAACAACAAACCACCACCTTGGTCTTCGTGTGCATTAAATCTTTGATTTTTCTCCAGAAACTGCCCCAAAAAAGGGGGCAATATGTGGTAGTGACCAGTGATGTAGGTATCGCCCATTGGCTTCAATAGGACCAGGAATCAGATGGAGACCACCAGCTTATTTCACACGACCATCCTATTCTATGAACTTCCAGTCACTATCAATCTGGCTCTTATTTTAAACTGATAACAAAGGTGAAATTGTATATACACAATTTCCAGTGCCCTGAGGTGCAGTCCTCCTCAGTAACCATTAAATTCTTAACATTCCATATTTCTAACTGAAATGTTACTGTGTGTGTGCACGTGCTTCCTTGTAGCATATATATGGTTTATTCTTTTCGAAGTACCAGCACACAGTAAGGAAGCAAGTAGATAAGAGATCTATTCATCAGAAGCCTGTAGCTCTGGAAATGTTAAAGACCTTTTAAAAAAGGCAAAGAAGAAAAGAAAGAAAAAACCCACTTTGCTCATTTGGATTAGTATTGCCTTGTTTTCATAGGTGGTAGGTAGGTAGGTAGGACTAGAGGCGGTTTAACCTCCCCAAATCTGAGCCATCCCACAACCTACATACACAGCCTAGTTTAACAGGTGAAATTCCACCTCTGGCAGTACCAGGGCCAGCTTGCCACAGAGCTGCCTAATGGCCAGCAGCAGGATGAGCGGGGAGGGTCCCCAGAGCCCATCAGTTGGCAATGAGCTGTCAGCACCCACTAAGTCAGCCCCATCCCTGGTGTGGCAGCGATGCGTCCATCCCTCCCAGTGCCTGCAGGCGGAGCTGCCAGCGGGGGGGTAGTGAGTGACAGAGGGAGAAGAGGCTGTGGAGAAGGCAGCCAGAAACAGGCACCACCAATAGCTCCCTGCCTCCAACTCCTCCATCACTGACCCCCAAATAACCCCCTCCCACAGGCCCCCAACCAATCCCCCATCATAGCCCCCAACCCTGTCCCTCCCATATCTCCCACCCATTTCCCCTCAACCACCATCCTACAGCTCTTCTCTCCTCCCAGTTAAACCCACAGCCCATCCCACCTCCCTACCACATCAGCTCCCACCTTCCCAAATAAACCAGCCCCACAAGTAAATGCTACCATAAAAGACATCACCCTGCCCAAACCCCCCCCCACACACACACACACAGGGGGAGTGCAGGGTGGGCTGGCTCTCCAACACTCCCCGCCACTGGCCTCTCCTCCACATTGGGCCAGGATAGAAGCAGCAACCCATGGACATCAGAGCAATACCTGACAGTTTTACTCTACCTCCCCCACAAAGAATATTGCCACCAGGCACCTATGTTTATTTAGGAGTCGGGGGTTGTTGGTTGTAGTTTTTTAAAGCAAATATTGTACTCATGACCATACAGTAGCCTACTAATCTTAACATTTTGTTCATGAAAATCTGGTCGTTATGAAGAAATCCTAAAAGTCAGGGTAAAAGTAAACCTCTGTACTTCCTTGTCCTTAAAGAAAGTATTTACAGGGTTCCAGACACCTGTATGATGTCTCAAGGGGAAGAGGATATTCTGGGTATATTATACAAGTTCAAATTATTACATGACTAAAATCAGACCCATAATATACTTTAAAGAGGGTCATAAGATGCCAACTGTGTAACAGAAGTGTATTCTTTTAAATGGTGTAGTTGGCATATGGTATTATCATTATTCAGGTATCAGATTACACTTTTTGACACAGCACAGTAGAAAAACTGTTCTACTTCTGGATTTAGAGTCACTTACACCAGAGACACAAACACAGGAGGGAAATGTTGTGGAATGAAAAACCAGGTCACTGGTACAGTTTTTCTCTCTTGTCATTGCAACTTTATAGAATGTCAGTGTAGGAGAACAAGGTCTGGACTTTGCTACCATTTCAAAAGAAAATAATGCATTCCATTTAGACCAGTCTGGATACAATTTACAAGAATCTGTGCAGACAAAGCAATGACAGATTCCCACACGATTTAAATTGAAAGCATCAGATACAAATTATCCAGATGCATTTCAGTGAGTCAAATATAAGGAGTAATAAGCAGAAAGTCCTGCATACTCCTAGGAAAAAATTAATTATATATATCTGTATTGATTTTGCCTGCTGACACACTGAAGCAGCCCATCATTAGGTAAATTCATGAACAGAGATCATTAGACTATTTAGATGGGGTTTTAAATTTCATATTTTACTCAGTGAATTGATTCACTTTAGAAAGATTAATATTTTCTAAGAAAGCACTAGCTATGAATGTTCCTTTCAGCTGACCAACAACATGGCCCTAAATCAATCAAGAAAGTTCTCTGAAGTCCCTGGACCAGTCAAACCTCTGGCTGCCATAATGTTTAATGGCTGATCTATATAGGAAAGCTTCAAAAGGCTCAATGCTTGTGATACAATGGACTATTCAAAGTAAACCTGTATTATGGAAAAAGAGATCATATCCATAACTGCAGCATTGCAAACGGCTATACCACTTTCCTTTACCCTTTTAGAATACATTTCTCAGTCACTTTAGTACGTGGAGACTGGGTATCTATACATGAAAACTGAGGTTTTCACAAATATTTCTGAACTAATTTGGGGGAGGGGAGGGAAGATTACCATTTTGATGCTTCCTGGTTATTCACCCTGCACTGATAAGGCATCTCTTGCCTATACACAAGACAGTGCACAATAAACCTAGTTCACCTGGAGAACACAGGTTGAAAAGATTTGGACGCACCAGTAAATCAGCTCAAGGCAATTTCCAGCAGCAAAATGTTTGTTGTGAAAATAGCGAAAAGAGGCTCTCTTATGGAATGCACTTCTTCGTATACAAACAATTCACTGAAGTCTAACAAACCTGCTAATGAATGCAGGAGGACCTTATTTATCCTCAGTTAAACAAATAAGGTAAATTAATCACTGGTATAACTCCATTGACTAGTGGATCAATCACCCCATCTCACAAAAATTAAAACCAAAAAATTTTAATTTTGCCCCTGAAACGTACGGCAAAAATGCATTATTTAATGCCGCATCAAAATAGATCCCTTGATAGGAAATGAGATTTTATAATTCCCTCATAATTTTTAATCTGTGTGTATATTTTAGGAATGCAAACTTCACCTTCTTGATGGGTAGCGTAAGTTTGGTGAGATGGTAACGACTGGTTAAAAATAATGGTGGGACAATATAATAGGAACTAGGTGAACTCTAACTGCTCATTTGCGGGAGAGATAGGTGGATTCCACTGAAACATACTTTCCTCTTTAACTCTTAAAGCTTTATTATTTAGGCACAAATATGCAAGAAAAAGATTCAATCGATCACCATTTCCCTGTTGCATGCCCTTATTTAGCAAATAAATACCATGCAGGTGTGAATTTGTCTAAGGCAGAAATCTTTGGAGGTTTGTTTCAGAGAAAATTTGGCATTTTTGTGGTAGAACGAGAGTTCTCTACCCTTGGAAATCCACTTCTATTGTATATAGACGCTTGTATATTAACCTGCCAAAATGTGACACTTTGCGGATCTTACCATCTGTGAAATTTTTTCCTCCCCCTCTGAACTATATTCCTGGGTCCTTGCAACAATAGCTGTTTTCTCCACTGGAGTGTTGGCAGGCAGTGCCTGTAGCGGTTATTCTCTTTGTTTTCCTTTTGTCACACTTTGTCCATTTCTTAATGCAGGGTCCAAATCTTCCCACATCTCTCCTGCGGACAATGCCTGAGACTACAATTTTATCAAAATCATATAAACTAAGCATAAGAAAGCCTGCTCAGTAACTAGACGAAAAGATGTTGCAAGAAGTGATGTAAGTAATTCAATAAATAGAACTGTCCTCCTGAGTCAGTATCGACAATTCCCCATTGTGGTGGCCAGATACACTGTCCTACTGGATGAGACAGAAAATAAAGTCCTACTTTGATCATTAAAGATCCCATAGAATTTTTCATAAATAGAGGAGTATTCATCTCTGTCCTGGCCAAACTCCAATGATGGAGTTATAATCTCTCCAGCTAACACTCCTTCTTTGATTAAGGTTTCCCACAATAAATATTTTCTCTCATTCTAAAATTCTGTTAACCAAACAGAAAGGGATGTTTTTTTAGTTTGGATAACATTGTATTCCTTTCCTATTCTAATATGGTGTACAATATTCCCAGATACTGCTGCAACTATTGGTAGTAGTTACACAGTATTAATTAAAGGACCCAATAAAGATCGAGGCCCCATTGTGCTATGTGCCATATAAACACAGTAAGAAACAGCCCCTGCCTCAAAGAGCGTAGCATCTAAATAGGCAATACAAAGAGTGCTAGGAGAAACAGAGGCAATCTGACGTGCCATTTGTCATTAGCAGAGTCAGGCAAAAAACAAAACAAAAAAAACCCCAGGTCTGCAGAGTCCTACCCTTGTGTTCTGTTCACACTGCCTCTGTTAAATACAATCCTTCACCCGCAGAGGTGGTTCCATTAAGTGATTCCTACATCCTGTACATATTGTCTGTAGAGGACCTGGCAATCCTTATGGATGAAAGACAATACAAAAACACCATCATTGTTATAACATTATAGTAGCATAATGAGCCAAAGGTTGTTGAGGTCCTGTTCCCTAATCGCATCTGTTTGGCAGGGTTTTCCCTAAGAGTTCCTGATCCCTACAGGAGATTGTACTGCTGTGACCTTTTGTACCAGAAGTTCCATTTATTCTGGCAGGAAACTGGATTTCCGCCTCATGGTCACAGAGGATTCTGCATATAACCCTGGGTTATACTGAAATTATGTGGCAGGACCAATAGCAAAGACACAAAAATGCCTCCCAAACTGCTGCTAACCTACATTCAGCTGCTGTTTTGGAAGCAGATTACAGTCTAGCTATTCCTTTTTGGGAAGACAGCCAAAGATTTTTTTGTTCCCCAGTAACATCCTCTTACTGAGGATGCATTTCAAAGCACTCAAAATAAGGATAAGTGAAGATTAAGGTGAAATGCAGCACTTTGGTTAGATGCATTGCTCCAAGAACTCCACCCAAGAGCTGCTGCCCATGTTACAGTGACTGTTCACCAGCACAGGCAGATCCAGCCCCTGGAGGGAGACCCACTCCTGACTGTAGTTTAAGGACTGTGGCCAAGGGAGAACAAGCATATAGCTGGGGCTCCTTTTTATTCCAGTGATCCCCAGATTTCTACATTTCTGTTACTTTCATTGGACAGTAGAATCAATGAGTGACCACTGGCAGCCAGAATAAAATTTAAAACACTCTAAAAGCTGCTCAGATTTTCATCAGAAGCTGGACCAATACTTGGACAATCCCAGAATGAGGGGAACACAAGGAGGATTTAAGATATTAGCTAGGATGGATAAGGAATGGTGTCCCTAGCCTCTGTTTGTCAGAGGGCAGAGATGGTTGGCAGGAGAGAGAGAGATCACTTGATCATTACCTGTTAGGTTCACTCCCTCTGAGGCACCTGGCATTGGCCACTGTCAGTAGACAGGATACTGGGCTGGATGGACCTTTGGTCTGATCCAGTGTGGCCATTCTTACGTTAAGCTGCATTGTAGCCCTACCCCAGAACAGCATTGAGCACTTCTTGGCTGTAGCCTAGGATCTGGGTTTCTTACCTGTAAATTCAGGAATAAAGGGCAACAACCCATTCTATGATTAAAGAAATTCACCAATGGGAAAAAGTCAGAAAACCTAAGAAATTTTTATTCTTCACTTCAGCAAATACGTAGAGTGCAGTCAAATGAAAGTGATTACTGTTTACTTTAGATATTGCAGGGAATTGTTCATTTTCTAGGCAGCTCAAGTAATTTCTCCTGCACTGATACCTTTCAGTTCTAACAGACTGTTTTACTGATGAGAACGACAGTAATGCATAAATCTGTCATAATAAAAAAAGTTGGCATCCAGATGTTGGATGACTGGTACTTTGGAGACTGGTACGGTCACCAGACAAGAACTGCAGTTTTTTGTATCTAAAAAAGCAATCCATCAACCCTAAAAGCTTTTAGAGAAATTCAATACCTTGATGCAACTTTGTTGAGGAAACAGTCATCAATTACCACTCTCTGTTATCATCCATACTGTATATTTAAGTACACTAATAAAATTGCACCTGCACAATAATTACAGAATATTTGTGTTCTCTATTTGTAAGGACTAAAAGAGATGCAGGATCTGACCTCTTTCAAAAGGAAAAAACACTGAGACCTGCAGAAAACAAAAAAATCCTACATATAGTTACAGATACAGGTGTATATGCAATATGATACATGCATACTTATTTGACAGCATCCCTAAATAAAGCAGAAAAACCATTTGCTTTCCTACTACCAAAAAAATCGCAACTTTGCTAGAAGGCTGTAAGAACATTAATATCTAAAACACAACCAATCAGGCCTCCAGCTATTTAATATAGTTCAGCTACCTACAGCATCTGAGGAATGCTGGGGTGCAGGGACACCAGGCCACATTCAACTTCCACAGGTCAATATTTCTGCCCCAACTTCATGTACAAGGAGTGTTACAGGAGTCTCTACATGGGTTCTGCACCATTTAAAGACTCTCTTATGTCAGGGGAAGTGGCCAGGTAAGCTAGCTTCAGTACTGCTTTGTGGCAATGCAGCTAAGAATCAGGCCATTATTTTTAGAACTCTTTCATGCACTTTAATAAACCTTAAATGCTAGGAACTCTGGAATTACAGTTGATATCTGTGATGTTAGGGACTGGCTAATGTAATAACTGACTGTCCACTATCACCCCAATTACCTTTGCCCTCTTAAATCTTCAAAAATTCAGACACAGCAACATAAACAGTATTAAAACAGACATTTTCTCTCAAATTTTAACGTCTTCCACTAACCCCACTATGAGGCAACACATCTGTTACTCACTCCCTCATCCTGTCTCCACTGGTGAGATCTTGAGCTACCTTCCTCCCACCCCATCAAAGTCCTGAGAGAGGGGGTTCTCCTCCATTCCTCTGCCTTAATCACTCAGTGTGTATATAAAATTATAATATATACAATTTCATTGTAATCTCTATATTTTAATTTCTATAACATTGTATATATTATTGATGTCATACTGCATCCGTCACATGCTTTTCTGTATTTACTTGAAAAACAGCTGTTTACATCTTCCTATACTAACCCCTAAATACCACTCTGAAGCTGGGCCAACGTAACAGAGAAATTTGGTGTCTGTAGGCCAAACCATTTTGTAGCTATAAGCAGCTAAAAAAAAAAAAAAAAAAAAGCACCAAAATGATTCTTCACATTGAAAGGCTCTTCATTTTCTGAACTCTTGTCTTTATAAAAGTTCTTGTACAATTTGAATAAAGCTTTCAAAATAGGAAAATGATCATTCTAGCCATGGGTAAGATGGGCCATGTAAACTTTCAAGTGGCCCGGAGGAATACTGATAAGACAGCAGGAGTATTTGAGCAAGAATGTGGTCCAAGTGAGCTGCAGCAGCAACACAGCTGGGAAATGATAGCAGGTTAGTTTACAACTAACATTTTTCTGTATGTCTGTGAAAACAGCTCACCCCTCTGCAATTCTCCCATGGAAGCACTAAGATGCACCTCTCTGCAGTGAGGCCAAAAAGACAAAATTTAGAGCTCATTGGAGAAGGCATTCTGGAACCAAAAAAGGAACAGAAGGATTTCAATTTTTGAAATCCTCTTTACTTTTGGAATCCCCCCAAATCTTCAAAATGACAAAATCTGAAACAAACTTTCCCAAAATAATTATACCATGGTATAAAATAAGTAAAATTTCAGGTGGATTATTTTAATATTGGTGAAGTTATGGAAGGGAAAGTCAAGTATATTATTAGAAGCGGACTTCATCCCTAACTATGGAGGGACAACTAGCCTTTCCACAGTAAATTAAACCAGAAAGAATGAAAAAGGAGGCCTGTATCCTGCCTATCAAATCCAGGTTAAGTGGCCTTGGCTCTCATGAAACTCTTCAGGAAGAACTAAGTGTACTCAACATCACACAGAAAGCACAAAAAGCTTATCAGAATTAAGGCCTCAGTAATATGTTGAGGGTTGAGATGAAATAAAAAAAAATGTGTTTCTGCCTAAGGGCTCATCAAGAAATGTAATTTAAAGTTGCATAACTCATTTTCTTGATTTAATTCCTTCTGTACTTGAAGATTTTGATTTACTCAGAATAGTAATTTAGCCTCCAAACAACAGAAACCTATAAATGAGTATCAGTTCAAGCAGCATGGGTTAGAAAAAGACGTCTAGTAACACACGAGACAAAAAAGCTCATAGTGAACAAGAAAAGCAATAAAGTTTTGATTTGACAAATAACCATACTTATTTCCTCCCTATTTATAACTACAGGGTGAGGTAAAACTCCATTTTAGAAGTGACCTTGCACATTATAAGAACAACATCTGTACTTTTTCTATTCAATGTGCTACCACAGCACTGATGAAAAAGAGAGAAAAAGGAAATATTACTCAATACAGGAATAGCTCCCTCTGCTGGACTTGAATTCTCCTTTTTTCTGGCTTCCTGATTTAAAATGTTAAAGCTAAAAGATACATTGAATCATTTATAGCAGAAATTATCCTTAGGGTTTTTTTAAAAAAAAAACTAATGATTTTCATAAATGACTTCTGATTTGGGGTGCTCAATTTGAGACACCTTAAAGGAACCCATGTTGCCAAAAGTGCTGGGTGCCCATGTTCTGAAAACCAGGCCCCTTTAAAGGTGGAACAAGCTGAGCATCCAAACTTGAAGGACCCAAAACAAAATGCAACTAAACGTTAAGAAATCAATCTATAGTTCTGCTGCGGGGTTGTGATGGCTAAGGATGGGCAAAACTGTTCAGGAGTAAAAGAACGGACCCTGAAGAAGTTAAACCCAAACTTGGAACTGTTCTTGATACAGTATTTTTAACAATTGTGTTAATGTTTCTGATATATTTCTCCATTTTAAATATTCTTATACTTCCACAAAATGAAAAAAAAATTCTGCAAGACAAACTATTCTTGTGGTATCAGTATTTACAACCTAGCCAAAACTAAGAGGGACTGGAAATCTCACTAGGCAGCCCATTCTCCTTAAGGACCTAGTCCTACTCCCAGTAAAGTTAATTGGCATTTTACAATTTATTTCAATGGGAATAGGATCCAGCCCAATTTCTCCTGTTCCAAAACGTTCAGAGGCACTTAACCAAACCATACTGAAATTTCTACCCTTTAGCATTCACCTATTGTTACTCCTGACATGAGAAAGGTTGCCACTAAAAAGGCAATTGTTACCACACAGATATCTGAAATGCTGTAGTTAAGCCCTTATACTGTAAATAGGAAATAAGGACATGATCATGCAGACCTGATTCACATATATAAAATTCTTGAGTTTAGTGCATGTGCTCCCACCAGTAAGGGTTAAAGGCTGCAATTTGGCAAATAATTTGATCATGCTCTTAAATTCAGCCCTATTCAGCAAAGCATTTACACATGTGTAACTTTAAGCATTGAAGAAACGAGGCGGATAGGTAATCTCTTTTATTGGACCAACTTCTGTTGGTGAGAGAATCAAGTCAAAGAGCTCCGTGTGGCTTGTCTCTCTCACAACAGAAGTTGTTCTAGTATTGGACATTACCACACCCACCTTCTCTCTCAGATACCCTGGGACCAACACAGCTAAAATTACACTACATTTAAGCATTGACATCAATTGGATTTTAGTAGGTGAATGAAGTTAAGCATGCATCTAAGTGCTTTGTTGAATAGAAACGAACTGCTGATCTGAAGTTTTTATAAGGTTCCTTACCAGAATTTTATTTTCTCTGAACACATTGGGCGAGATTCTGTTTTGCGCCTCTGCACCCTCCCCTGGGATAAGTTAGACAGCCCTGGGGGCTAAAGCTACTCCAGGCTGAAGTATCTCCAGGCTGCTCTGTGGGCCACAGAACTGGCTGGAATCTTCACTGCCTCCCAACACCCTCTCCTCTATGCCAGGATTGGAAGGGAGTCCTCAGAATGCAGTCTTACAATTGTCTTCCTCAGTGCAGGCACCAAGGAATCCTCTCTCAGGCAGAGAGAGACTTTTAGGACCCCTTTATGCCACTGCAGTCCTCTTAGCCAGTGTACGGGGACTAGACTAGAAGTGAGGATATCACCCATTGTCCTTTCAGATCCACACTGTAGGGGTCTCACATCCTGCCACATGAGCCACAACTACTCAGAAGTGTAAAGCCATTATTAGGAAACCTGCCCCTCAGATCCTCTTTGCCTCACGCAAAATTAAGATATTCTAGAGGAGGAGAATGACTGCGCCACACCTTAAGCGGGATCTGTTGTCCAGCTTGCCAGGGGAGAGGGAACAACACTGTACAGGGGAAGGATGGGAGAAGGGCTCAGAAGCTGCTGCAAAAGGGGAAGTGGATCAGCATGGTGATGCTGACTGATCCCCAGGGACTGGAAAGGCTGGGGAGTTGAACAGGGGCAAGCCCTTTTTCCCCGGACTAGAGGACGTAGCACCCACCCTCCTTCCCTTTGAGGTGGCAAAATACCGGATGTGGTCATCATGCTAGTCACTAGTCATCATGCTTTCTAGGGGGGCTGGATAGAAATATTTCCCTCACCACCAGATTGGCCTAGCTGAAGGGCGGGGGAGGGGGGATGGTTCATCTTCCCTGCAGTGGGTTTGGGGGCATGGGCTTTGTTATGATGAGTAGGGAAGGGTCGTAGGCTATATATCACTACTCATTATATAAAAGTGAGGGGCAGATGTCCAGTGCAGCTACCCATAGGGAACGTTTACAGTGACCAGATAAATGGCTTGGTAAAGGACTTAAAGAGAAGATGTTTGTAAAAGGAGCAGGATGGGGGTGTTGGGGGCTCCAATGACTGGTACAGCAGGGAGCCAACACCCTCCCCGCAACTTTCCTTATAGCCCACTGTGGCGGGGCTTGTATCTCAACAGCCCCTTAAGACAAGAGAGGCTGGGTTACCTACCCCCTACTACACCCAAGTCCGTGTTCTAAACCCCTTTGTAGTTAGCACAGTAGTGTCTTGTGAGGGAAATGGGTCCCCCCCCAGATGATTAGCCATTAGCTATTTAACTTCTGTCTCACACAGAATACTCTGATGACAGATGTGAATAGGAACAGCGTTTTATGAATGCATGAACTAATATAGTTTTCACTGTATTGAAATTATTGAAAATAAATGTTCATCATCACTCATTTTAAGTCATAAATCTTTTTAATGTGAATCTGTGGGGCTACACTTTAGCATTGTGGCAGAATTTGCAGTACAAATATATAAACATATATCTTTAAGTTAGATATTGGACCAGTACTGATTACTACCACAACACTGTAGAGTCTCATGACAGAAATATTAAAATTACCACAATTCTTAGTTAATTTATCCTGAGCACTGTAAACCTTCTAGGGCCCTTGACATCAACTAGGTGTCATGTGCAAGGAAGAAACCGATTTTAATTGCTTACTTGGAAGGGTCTTCATCATACCTCATTCAATGAAATTTTAGGGTATAACTAATTCTCAGATGTAAAGCTAAAGACGGATTTGAATACAAAATAATAGCACGTTGACCATAACACCTGTTGAATTGAGGTCAATTAACAGATTAAATGAGCCCATCCCCGTCCAGCCCCAGTACCCTCATCCATCATTCTAACCTTGCCATTTTCTGACCTTTAGACTCTACTTCCGCTCCAGCTGTCTAGTCCCTGGTACAGTCTCTGTAATCCCTTCTATTCCTTTTCCCCCTTTTTTCTAAGGTCTTCTGACCTCTGGCCCCACATCCAGGTGATCATTTGGAAGTATTCCCTCTGCCAAGGAAAAGCAGTTAGGATTTGGAGTATGGACAATCATTGGCTGATAAGTAGCATGTCCTTTAGAAACAGCTAATAAAATATGAGAAACCAAAATTTAAAAAGTGAGAGGTTTTTAAAATATTTGAAGGTGGAAGATGTAGAGCAAAAATTGATTTAAAAAATACATTAAAAATTTAACTAAAATCACAAAGTATTTTCCTGCATAAATAATTGAAGTTTTTAATCATTATTACTATAAAGCAACCAATCCAGATTTCATTAAAGTGAGTAGGGACCAATCTAGTAGACCCTTCTACACATTTAACTTTAAACAAGAATGGATTCAATGACATCAGTGGGAGTGCTCAAAGTTACACACATGGACCCCATTTCAAACCATCCCTTGCAGGATCACACTTTAGGAAAATGCTGAATAGGGATGGGCTTAAGCACAGCCTTAAATTCTTTGCTGAATTTGTGCCATATCTTGCTTAGAGACCCAAAGAAATGTTAATGTACATTGTAAGAAAATTGGTGTGCTGTTTGACTCACCACTTACAATTTTCAAATTTAGAAAATTCTAATTTTACTAAAAAATTGTGCACACAGCAGACAATATGAATTAGGGTGTTAATTTTGTGAACAGAGATCACAGACTCTGGCCAATGTCATTTTATTTAAACTGAAAACTATAATACCTATTTGACAAGGCTAAATTCTGACATAGTGTAAGTTTGAGGACTTACACTAGGGTTGACTGTGGCCCATGGTATGTGCGACCAACACCCCCACTAACTAATTTCCTCCTCTTTCTGTCATCATATTGAAATGTAAAAATATATGGCACCTGGCCATACTTAAAATAATAAAAATTGTTCCATGTTTTCATGCTGTGAATATATTCTCAGATGTATCTGCTGAATACATGTTTTAACATTTTCTTGCACATAGAACATTTTCCTTTTTATCTGCTGTTTTAATAAGAACCATTTCCAACTCTATGGACCCTTATTTGTTTTCTGGTAATTTGCCATGCAGCTGACTCATGAACAGCACTTGTTTTGGATAATGAAATTACTTTTAAGCTTATTGAAGATTTAAATAGGATTTCCCAGTGCATAAAATGTATCTGGGGGAAAAAAAGCTGAAGCGTGGAGAATATAATATGGCATCAGAGAGTGGGAAAGAGCTCCACTGAAGTAGAAATGGTTGTCGTGATCACCAACACAGTTCAGAAACTAAAAATATGCCCTTTGTTCATGAGGAACATTTGAGTGACTCAAATGACAAGCTGACTCATCTTAGGGAACAACCAAAAAAACACCCCAGAAAAAACCCAAGGACAAGATCTCATTGAGATGCTGTAAGAACAACCTGGCTTAAATGTAGGTGATGTACAGGTGCTAAAGAATTGTGTTAGTAACAGCAAAGTAGGATAGAACAACATTTGAAGCACTAACAAAAAACTGCAGTGATAATGATGTCCCTTTCCCTCATAAGGTACTTGCTATACATCATTTTTCCTCACACCTTTCAGAGAGGCTATGCTGATTACACTATCTGAGGATCTGGGCTTGAATATTTAAAGTTAGTTATCACAACTCCTCAGAGTCATAGTTTATTACTTCATTTCTCAGCGTTGAGAAGCCCAGAGACTGAATTTGTATTAAAAAAAACAAACAACAAAAAACACCCAAATCAAATGGTTTTGTTTCTGCTTCCTAACTGAATAATGAAAACTTTAAATAGATGAATAATAAATTAATATTTTGTTTGTACACTAACATCCTGGTTCATGTGGAAATATGGATATCTGTAGGAAGAACCTCCTTCTCCAAAAATATATGTGAACACAAATTTGTTTACAAGAATGTTTGGACAGACATAAAACATGGGATGAACATAGTCAAAATGAACAGCTGTTTAGAATTCAAAGAAATGACTCCAGTGTATGTGTAGCTATTCATGTCAATGAAAGGCTTTGGCAGTTAGGAAAGACTCAGCAGCTAGAACCTTTCCTGACTGCCGGAGCCCTTCTATGTGGAAAGGCTACTACAACAGGAATGCAGAGGGACCCTACGCTGCTAAAAAGAGCACTGTAGATGGAGGAAACACTGCTTGAGCAAGTAGAGTGCCATGTAGGGTAAATACCTGAGTACATATCCACAGGGATCAGGAATGTCTTTACTCATGTAAGCAGTGCCTCACCATCTACACTGATACTAAACTGTGCTAGGGGACCATGTAGTGCAGCAGTTCTCAAACTTTAGCAACCCAAGGACCCCGATTTTGATTTAAAATTGTTCAGGGACCCCCAAGCTTCCCCACTCAGCCCTTGTCCTGCACCCTTCCCTGAGGCCATGCCCCCCGCTCGCTCCATCCCCCCTCCCTCTGCCACTTGCTCTCCCCCACTTTCACTCACTTTCAGCAGGCTAGGGCGGAGGGTTGGGGTGCAGGAGGAAGTGTGGGGTGCAGGCTCTGGGAGGGAGTTTGGGTGTGAGATGCAGGTTCTGGAAGGCAGTTTGGGTGCAGGTTCTGGGCTGGGGCAGGGGTGCGGAAGGGGGTGAAGGGTGCAGCGCTTACCTCAGGCAGCTCCCAAAAGCAACTGGTACATCCCTCTGGCAGCAGCTCCTAGGCTGGTGGGGGAGGGGGAAAGAGTCCGGGGGTCTCCGTGTGCTGCCCCTGCCCGCAGGCACCTCTCCCGCAGTTCCTGTTGGCTGCAGTTCCCAGTGCTTGGGGCAGGGACAGCGTGCAGAGACCCCCCCCACACACACACACACACACACACCCCCAGGGGCCACAGGAACATGCCAACTGCTTCCAGGAGTGGCATGTAGCCAAGGCAGGTAGGAAGCCTGCCTTAGCCCTGCTGAGCTGCCAGACTTTTAGGAGGCACTGAGAGGGAGGGGGGAGGAGTTTATCAGTGCCGCCCCCCCCCAATCCTCTGGGGTACCCTCAGGGACCCCAGTTTGAGAAACTTTGGTGTAGCGTATGTACTCTACATGCCATCGAAAGGAGTGTGCCTATCTTAGAAGCTATTAAGTTCATTACAAATAGTAGTTAACCTAATGATTTTAGATTCTTTTATCATACCTCCCTCTCCACAGTCTTTCTGCAAAAAGAAAGTGTGTTGGTTTTTTGTTGGGTTTTTTTGGGCAATTTTCTGATCTTTTTCCCCCCTGATCTGTGTGCCTTGTCTATGCTGCCTTACTAAGTGTACAGGCCTTAGGATGTCTAATAATGTGAAAATGTATGTTAGTCACAGTGCCGGCTACTCTCATAATTTTAACAAGTCTCAATATTTGTTTTCCTAAAATCCCCAGCACCTGGAGTCATGGGATAGAGAAAATCTCAGCTTTAATTTAAATAAAAAGTAAGTTTCTAGCCCTTATAGTTGGAGAAAAGTTAGAAAAGGTGATCTGAGTGCACCTTAAAGCTTCAAAAACCAGAAGACAAATTCAAGTAAGTTTCTCTCCCCCACCCCATTATTTTTTAAAGCAAATCTTATGATTTTCTGACTGAATTCATGATTTTTGAATGTGTGCGGGAGGAGAGGGTTGGTGGTACTGTTTTGTCTGGCATCACACACTATAGCATACTTGTTGCAGTAGAATACTAATGTGTCTGTTTTAGGGTTTTATACTGCCACCCATCACTATAGTACATGAGCATCTAATGGAAACCAAGGTCCTGATCCTACAGACACTAATGCTGATACCTAACTTTACTCATAGGAGTAGTCCTTCTGAATTTATAAGGATTACTTATGTGAATACAATTAAGCATGTGCGTAAAAAGGCAAAAGATTAGGGGCCTAAAATGTATAATCTAGGTAACAATAATACACTCGTGTATTTTACAATAACTATGAAGCAGAACTGCACCCTTATGTCAAACAAAGGTATACACTGCTGGTATTTTTGCTAATTAAAAAGAGTTAAAACATATTTAATTTTAAAACATTTTCCAATATACAGTAATTTTACAGAAAAACAATGCAAGTGTTTCCTATGGATAATCTTAAACTGAAATACATGTGTCACTTTTGGTGAGTTCATGACACTCATTTACTAAATCAAAACCAAAGCAAAATTTTACAGTTCTCTAGCCATAAGGCATACAGAATATTTGGTTACCAACAAGTTTTAAAACATTCAAAGCATCTGTTAGTTTGTTGGATTTTTTTTTTTTTTTTGGACACTATAAGATGTCAGAGCCCTTGTCAGAGTATACTTTCTAAATTCCTCTTTTTTGCAACAGCATCAATCATCTCTTTCAAGAAAAAGAAAAAGGGAAAGGGTGAGCAAGCAGGAGACTTTTCAATTACAGACATTATAGATACACCCTGCATAAAATGAGTTTCTGTAACAACCATGTCAACCTTTCTCCTTTAATCCAACATTTCAAAGGAACCAGAGACAGAAATCACCACAACTGAGAGGATTTCATTTCTAATTTCATGTTACACTTCTTTGCCCTTAATTGTGTTTCAAACAGCATTAATAAAATTAACATTTGTCCACAAGAATGTATCTAAGGCTAAAAGAATTAGTCACTTGTTACCTGCTTGGTTCTACATTTGTATGGCATTTTTATCTGTGAACTACATTTCTGAGAGTTCTGAAGCATAGCCCAGGAAGACTGTCCATAATTTATAAAGTTATCTACATTTTTGAACAAGCTATTTTTCAATGTGCAGAATGTACTGTACTTGTTCCAGCAAAGTTATCATTAGAAGGAGAGAATGGATTTCTCCAGACTTTCATCATCTTGTGCTTGGAAACTAAGAAAACATGTGATTGTTGTTTAGTCCACTGACTGCTAATATTTCTGACCTTTGCAGCCTTTATTATGAGCCAAGATCTCATAGTTTGCAGTATAATTATTGTTCACTCATTTCACGAGTAAAATAACTGAGAGCGTGCATGTCATATCAAGAAGAGGAAGGAATTTCTACCCAGGTTGCTAATAAACCTCTCATCCACCTTTTCCACACAGCCTTTCAGAAGGAATATTCCAAACTAAATGCTTCTGTGACAGTGTGAGACTGTAGCACCCAGACTCTATATTAGGTTTGCCACTCTATTTCTTTCATGTCAATCTGCCCAAGTGGTAAAGTCTCGTGCTTTTACATCCAGCTGTCTTAGATTCAGTCTCCACAAACAACCCAGCCAGAGAGGTGTTAAATCTGGCTATTCTATCTATAAGCACAAGATCACGATCTGCTCCCAAAGTCAGAAAAAGAAACCTAGAGTCCTGATGCTCCAAGCTCCACTGCTCTCACAAATATTTATGTAACTGGCAATGCATGTTATGTGCCTCACTGTATGAGCTGGTCCATGTAGAGAACAAAACGTTGCTTGCCCTCATCTAAATATTCCTATAGCTCAGTGATTCTCAACCAGGGGTTCACAAGGGTCTTCCAGGCGGTACATCAACTCATCTAGATATTTGCCTAGAGTAACAGGCTACATAAAAAGCACTAGCAAAGTCAGTACAAACTAAAATTTCATAGACATTGACCTGTTCATACTGCTCTGTAGACTATACACTGAAATATAAGTACAATTTTTATATTCCAACTCACTTATTTTATAGTTATATGGTAAAAATGAGAAAAAGCAATTTTTCAGTAACAGCATGCTGTGACACTTTTGTATTTTTTGTAAGCAAGTAGTTAAGTGAAGTGAAACTTGGGAGTACACAAGACAAATCAGACTCCTGAAAGGGTCACGGTAGTCTGGAACGATTGAGATCCACTGCTACAGCTGACATAGAAGAGGTCTGTGCTGTAGATATTAATGCTGTGTGTTCAGTCCCTGCTGATAACTTAGGTGTAACACTGAGTGTATTGAGTTGGGGTAACTGCTTTAATGGTTTTACACTGAAAAACATGTAGTTACA
This sequence comes from Eretmochelys imbricata, assembly GCF_965152235.1. Classification (NCBI taxonomy): domain Eukaryota; kingdom Metazoa; phylum Chordata; order Testudines; family Cheloniidae; genus Eretmochelys; species Eretmochelys imbricata. The sequence continues at coordinate 60,397,179 of NC_135573.1, forward strand.
AGTGAGTTGGATGTTGTGTTACTATTTCTTTTACTGTTGCAGTTCAGGTTATTTTGGGTAATGGGAGCTGTTCCTTTAAGACCAGAGTAGCAGCCATGTTAGTCTGTATCCGCAAAAAGAAAAGGAGTACTTGTGGCACCTTAGAGACGAACAAATTTGAGCATAAGCTTTCGTGAGCTACAGCTCACTTCATCGGATGCACAGGACCTAATTCAGTGATTAATATTTATTAAAAAATTCAAAGTCAAGTTTGTTGTGACTGTAATCAGTTGTCAACTGTCACGGTTTTGTTGAGAGTTTCACAATATTTGTGCTTTTCTTAATGCCTCAGCACCGAGAGTCATGCAATTATATGACAGTCCCACCTTTTTTTTTTTTTTAAATGAAAGAAAAAACAGTTCCAAGCCCTCAGTTGTGGAGAGAAGTTTGAAAATGTGATTAGAAAGCACCCTAAAAGCTCAAAAGCCAGAAGGTAGCATATTATCTTTAAAATCTCATTATTTTGGTGGCACTGACTCATGATTTTTGAAGGCTCTGGGTTGGCAATATTGTTGTTTGCTCCTACTTTTTCTTTTTAGTTATTTGGTAGATGTGATAATTTGTAGCTCAGTCTATAGCAAAACATTTCCAGATATTACTCTTGCTATATACTGCCCTCCAGTGGATTCTTGTCAAAAATGAAATTGAAAGGAGATTAAATAGAAATTATATTCATATTTATAGCCTTTTAGACTCTTTGCCTGCAGAGACTCACATACATGCTTAACTTTAGGCACATGACTAGTTTCACTGGAGTCCAAAGTTAAGCATATGCTTAAGTATTTACAGGAGCAGGGTCTAACTCAGCACGGATAAATATTTATTAAAAATTCAAGATTGCATACTTTAAATTCTACTAGTTACAATTCCTTATAGGATCAAGGGAAGAAATCTTACAATCTCGTGCCTGATATCAGACTTTCATTGTTTGAAACTTGCCAGTTTCAGTCACCAACCTCTATTTACACCAATCATAGCTGGAGAGTTATCATTAAGGAAGGCCCTCAACCAGCTATTTTATATGCATACGTACTGAGTTGAGGAATCTGTGCAATTTTTTAATTTGTGTAAGACCATAAAATCTATGTATTTTATCAAACTGCAAATATTTTGAAGGTGCACCTTTCTGTCTTGTCCATTGTCATTTTGCCTCCATGATGACTAAAATTCCAAGGGGTAGTGATACAGGGCTGACCTCTAGTCAAATACAGACACATTAGACAAAAGCTGGTTTCTGCCCAGGAGAACTGGTTTGTCACCTGGTAAAGGCCTGGGATCACCTGAGGAGTCTGATTCTAGAGTCACCTATAGAGGAACTAGAAGCTTATAAAAAGGAGGAGCTTATCTATTTGGGTGTCATTAGCCATTTTTCACCTATTCAAGACGACAGAAGTTGCTGCAATAATCTGAGGCACAGGAGATCCCTGCCCACCTGCATTCAGATGGTCCCTGTCACTAGCCCATATGCCATCCCATGCCTCAGTTTCCCCTTTTGTCATATAAATAAGTCTTGACTCAGGCTTTCCTTCTGTCAATCCCTTATTCAGGGGAAACTGTTTTTCAATAAGCACTAAACCAACAAAGAAATAGTCCAAGGCTTCCATTTCTTCTTTACCAGAGTCTCTTGCCTCTTCTTATCCATCAATTGCCAGCACCCTCTCTTGCCTCTCAGACTCAACTACTCTGGTCCCTGCCCCTGCTGGCATCAGTCTCTGGTTTAGCTACTCCTCCTCAGGGAACTAACTTTCACAGTTACTTGCCCTCATTAGGGATTTCTTTCTATTTGCAGCATATTCTTCAGCTTTCCTGCTCCCTGCCCCAGAGCGAAGCTCACACTATAGGCCTCTCTAGAACTGAGAGACAGGAGCTCCCTAACTCTCTCCTTTCCCCCCAGGGACTCTGACAGTTTTCTGGGGCTCTTCCTGCTAAGCCTAAGCCTCCATTAGGGCTTCCCCCTGCAGAGAACTCCCTTCTCTTAAGGGCAAGTTCATAAAATACTATCATTCAGCTGTGGCACTTCTAATTAACTAAAGGGTGTCAACTGGAATACCTAATTGCTCTCAGATGTAGCCAACAGCGTCATAGCCCTGTGACAGTTGCCCAAAGGAAGCGTGAGCTATAGGGAGGGGCATTGTATGCAGGATGTGTGTTATTTTCTATATGAGCTGTACTCTGTATTTCTTGTGCTCAAGTAAAGAGCAATGGTGTCTTCAGATCCAGTACAAAGTCAGTCTTTTCATGATGTGCTACACCTACCATTTGCCCTTTGAAGAGTTAATGTGTGGGCCTAAAATACCCACACAGCTGAAGTTCTGAGAGAGGGCGTGTTTGAGCTGAGGAGTGTCAGCAGTGTAACAGGGGCGAGGCAGTTGGACCATGAGGTTTGAGCTCTCAAAAGAAGGGGTCCCATCCATTGTCTAGCACTCAAGCATGCATCTAAAGTCCTCAAGACAGCAGCTTTGCCTGGACTTGGTTCAAACTCCAGAGCTTAAAGCACATGAGATCCCATGGTTAGCTCCCCTCACTGCAGTCCAGTGAGTGGACAAGAAGGGCTGCTCAACTGGACCTGTTGGAGTATCATCTAAGACCAAGTTGATACCATAGTCTGTAGTGTTTTTATTTGTCTACGCCTCTTCTATAGATTTTTCAGAGACAGGCTGCTAAAAATCTCCACATTTTTATTATGAGTCAGTTACTAATATTATATAGCTGTCAAAGGACTAGTTCAGTCAGCTCTAACCAGCTGACGCAACTGAGCAAGACAGAGCTGCAAGTACTCTCAGACAAAATTTATTGTTTGAGCGTAGTTTAAATATTATTGTTCAGTCCATTAATATTAGTCCTGTGAATACATGCAGCTCTTCACTGGAGCTTAAACCAATACAGAAAGGGGGAAAAAATCATTTAACACCAACTTTAGGTTTTAATTTAATTCTTATTTTAAAAGTCTGATTTTAACAATATCAGATGTACTCGAATAGCCATAAAAAGGGGGTTTTAGTCTAAAAAAAAAAAAAAAAAGGCAAGGAAACTTCTGTTTATAATCCCATTCAGCCCAATCAAAAGGGACTCAGTTTCCCCACCCCCTTCTTCTGAATTTACTAGTAATTTTGAAAATATGTTTATTCTGAATGGCAGAATCAAAAGGCCACAGGTTCTTAATAACCATGATTCACTACCAGGGGAGGGCAGACGCCAACATTGCAATATGCCATATGTTGTTCACAGTATTTTAAATCCTGACTAAACTAGATAAGATGAGAACATTCATGTTTTTTCTATGAAAAATTACTTTCCTCACCTTTATGCAGTTTTTACAGGCAAAGTATCTAAGAGTTTAGGACTTCAATCACTTTTGTCCAGTCCTGTTTCACCGAAGCCAAGGAAGTTTTCCCAAATATTTGATTGGCAGCAGGATCAGACCTGTAAGTTAGAGCAGTTGCCAAGTCAGCTTTATGACTCTCCCAAAATCTGGGGAGGCGGAAAAGTGGTTTAATAGCCTTCTCCCGACTCCACTGTATTAAGTAGGAGTTCAACACAGCCAAGGACCCAGCTAGGATTGCTAGGTGTCCTGTTTTTTTTTTTACCAGAATGCCCAGTCGAAAGGGGACCCTAGCAACTCTGGTCAGCATTGCTGACCGGGCCTTTAAAAGTCCGGTCGGTGATGCAGCAGTGCTAAGGCAGACGCCCTGCCTACCATGGCTCCTGAAAGCAGTGGCATGTCCCTCCTCTGGCTCCTATGCGTAAGGGCAGCTAGGGGCCTCTGCCCCAAGCGGCAGCTGCTTGTAGTAAGTGCCACCCAGAGCCTGCACCCCTTACTCCCTCCCGTGCTCCAGCCCTGATCCCCCTCCTGCCCTCCAAACCCCTTGGTTCCAGCCTGGAGAACCCTCCTGCAGCCCAAACTCCTCATCCCCAGCCAGAACCCTCACCCCCTGCCCCAGCCCTGCCTCCCCCCACTCCAAACCCCTCCATCCCATCCCGGAGCACCCTCCTGCACCCCCAAACCCCTCACCCCCAGTCCAACCCCAGAGCCCACACCCCCAGCCAGACTCCAGCCTGGTGAAAATGACCGAGGGAGTAGGGAGAGCGAGTGACAGGGGGAGGGGAATGGAATGGTGGGTAGGGACTTGGGGAAAGGGCAGGGCCTCAGAGGAGGGGCGGGGCAAGGGTGTTCTGCTTTGTGCAAGTAGAAAGTTGGCAACCCTAGACCCAGCCCATAATCTATACCCCTGCCACCACACAAGGCCAAATCAACCCAGTGAATGTTCAACACTTGCATGCCCCACCCCACAATATTTGTAACCCTAGAATTCCACCACTCTTCTCTTCCAAAATTGCTATTCTAGTGGAGCAGAGTTACAGCATTCCTCAGCATAGACAAGATCCCAGTCCTTGCTAGTGTATTGTCCATGCTAGTGTATTGCATTGCAGGACTAAGACTCTGTACTTTTCACTCATCTTCACCAGTTCTACAGCACCTCTCTTCCTTACCCCAAAGCTACCTCTTCATTCTTTTCCCACCTCCCATTGGCTGACATACAGCTTCAACTCCACCCCTATGCAAACCAGCAGAACTGCAGCCATTAAACTCATGTCAGCTGGCCAACCACTCAAGATATCTGTGCATGAAACCAGTGTTGTGATTTCTTCTTGCCTTACCAGAAGCAGAATATATCTTGCCTTTTTGATTGCCTTCCTCAGCCCTCAGCTTTGTGGTATTGCTTTTTTTTCTTTTTTTTTTAAATCATTAGCTGGCTTTTGGGAACAGCTGCACTCCCAGCATTCAGAAGGAAAGGATGACATTTCTACATGTCCATGTAATACAATTCTTTATGGGGCAAAATGCCAGATTAGGATTTCTGTTTACAAGAATGCTTTTAGTCTTTAATCCACATCAGACACTAAAGCCCAACTCTAACTTTCAAAAGCGGCTAGAAGCAAAACAGATATAGATTTTAAAAGAATGTACAGAATAGGTAGGAGAAGAATGCACTTTAGGGAATTTCAAATACAATAGAACATCATTTGAGCTTTCAGTTCCTTTTATCCCTCCATCACTTTGGAGCCAACATAGAACAGTAGAGAATGAGGCTCTCCCTTCCCCAGACATCCAATCAATTTAAGCAGGAAAACTATTCTTTTATTCTTTCCTTGGGGCTTAGGTTTTTGTATTATTGCAATATTCTGGTTTGTGCTTAGTTACTGGTAAGAATGTTTTATTAGAGCTAGAGGACCCAGGCACAGGAGCATTGGACCCCGAGTGTGATCTCTCTTACAGTAATGTTAATCAGGAAAAAAGCTAAAGCCTACAAAAAGAAGGGTCCACAGAGCCTTCTAGCCACGTGGAATCACATTCACTCCCTTTGCAGGCTCAGGGCCAGAGTAACAGTGGATCCAGTCCCACTATGTAGTGCTTTACTTCATTTTTATTATTAAGACCCTGGTCTCAGTTGCTTTAACTTTTCCAAATGTTAAGTGTTTAAAGATGAAAATTTCCATGCTGGATGTCTACATCAGGCTGAACAGGTCTGAAGAATTTCAGCCAACACACCTCAGCTGTTTCTGAGAATAAGGCTAGGGGAAGATATATTGTTTTGCCTATGTTAAATCATTCTTTTCTATGTTTTGACACAGGGACTTGAAATTTGGCAGGAGGTGGCCTTTGTGTCAGGGATGTGCCTTTTTGCTATCCTTGTGCAAATCCATCCAAATCTGGCTAAATGGTAAGCCTTGACAAATAGCAGTTTTTGCAATTGGGCTGGGAGCATGGGATGGAGATTGGGTCTCAGAGCCAGGGGTGGGGGCAAGACTTGGACTGACTAAGTCTGGGAACCAACAGGTGCAGGAGGAAACAGACTGGTTAAGGAGCCAGAGAGAACTGGGACTGGCTGTGCAAGGAGACTGGGACTGAGAACCAGTGGGTGGGGGTGGGGGAAGATGTCAAGGGGGCAGGGAAGACAGATCTGATAAGGAGCCAGGGTGCAGGAGGAGAACTGGAACTGACTGGGCAAAGACAACAGGACAAGGAGCAAAGGGAGGGAAGAGGACACAGATTGGATGAAGAGACCAGCAAGGGAGATTGAGAGCCAGTAAGGACAGAATACATGATGGGGGTGACTAGGACTAGCTTGGGTAAGACGACTAGGGATGAGGAGCTGGGAAGGAAGAAACTGGGAACTGGCTCAGCAAGGAGACTAGGAGTTGTTGGAGTTTTTTTAGGGCGGGGGGGGGGATGGGAGAGAATGGGGAAGTGGGGACCAGCTAGGTAAGGAGACAGAGACTGGGAGTGCAGGGTGTGACCTAATGCATCCCTGTATTCACACCCGACACACCATTGTAGTAATCTTTGTACAAAATATGCTTTGCAAAGTATCATTTGAAAACTAATAACTCACTGGTCAATAATATCGTGGTGAAATGTGCATAGCAACGTTATATGTAAAGTTATGAGTTCCCTGTGTATGATGGTATTAGCACATGTTCAAAATCAGACAGCCCTGCCTATGCAAAGTTGTTAAACAGGTCTGTCCTAAACAAAGGAATGTTTGTTTACCTCAATTTACATATTAGTAAACTGGGGGCGGGGAGGAGGAGATGGCAGCAAACAAAACAATCTGTATTTTAGAAAACACAAATGAGGGGAAGAAAGAGCATGTTCCCTTCTTCACCACCAGACTTCATGGTACCTTCCTCACTGTTTGAATAAATGTTGCTTTGAAGGGTAACCTTCAGAAGAATCCACTGGACTATAAAAAGAAGGGGCAGGAAAAAAAAAGTTCACTTAAGGTGGCAAAGGCACCAGCACCTCTGGGAGACAGCCTGACCAAGGAAAGGATCAGTCACCATCTTGGTAGAAGACAGTTTAAAAAAAAAAACAAAAAACAAACCCTTGGAAAAAAACTTGCTAGATTAAGTTTTAGACTTTCAGGTACCTGTTTTCACTTTTATTTGCTTGTAACCCTTTCTAACTTTATTTCATACTTGAATTTACTTAAAATCCTATCTTCTTTTGGTAAAAAAAAACTTATTTTAATCTAATCAATCCATTTCTGTGTTTAAACTGAACTGTTCAGTTAAAGTAACAACCTGTTGAATATTGACTCCTTACAGAAGGATGAACCTTAATATCTCAACTGTCCAGGAGAGGGCTGGACATTACAGAGCACATGGGTTTGGGAAAATCTGGGGCTGGGAGTGCATTGGGGTCACCCTGCAAGTAGTAACCAAGGCTGCTGGAAGCCAGAGTGGGGCTGCGGAGCTATAGACAGGCTGCTAGTGTCAGAACTGCTGAACCAGGGCTGTCTAGCACACAGATAGTGAGGGTGTGACGTGCATGCTGGTAGGCTGGTTGTGAGCAACCCAGGCTGAGAGCTACAACATTGTGAGGTATTATGAGGCTCCCAAGCAACGTTCCCTCTAATTTGTGCACACAGCCTGTTAAAAAAAAGTTTCTTCTGTGCCGCCGCCGAAGCCAAAAAAAAAAAGCGGATGCTGGAGCAAGCGTTGTTTTGCTGTGTGCGCGGGGTTTAAGATCTGTGTGCGCAGGCACAGCTTAGAGGGAACAGTACTCCCAAGTTATGGGGCAGGTGATGACAACCCCTCACTGGTCTGGGTTGCACCCCAGAACGGAACAGAGAGATAAGTGGGATGGGGAGTCCAGTGAGAAAAACTTGGACTTTCTGGGCAAGGAGATTAGGACGGGGATAAGAAGCTTGAGGAATGAAAACTAACTGGTTAGGTAAGGAGAATGGACTGGGATGAGGAGCCAGGAGTCGTGAAGAGACAGGACTGGGACAGGGACACACTGAAGGAGACAGGGCAGAAGGGGTCACATTTGGGTGGACTGGACAGAAGAGTCTGTGCCCACTAAAGTACACTCCCTCCAGAGCCTAGGAATGAACTCAATAGTCTCAAAACATTATTCTTCTCCTAAACCCACTGACAAAGGGTCCCATCCCGCTCTAATGCTGTTCCACATAGGGAATGAAAACCTCTACTACTGCTGTCAGTTTCTCTGTTAGCTCAAGTGGAAGAGACTCTAAAGGTTCCAATCTAGCTGATGATCCATGTGGGCATCAACACGATGCCACAATGTAATTTGGTTATTAAAACCACACCCACCCGCCCACCCCTGGAAACTATACAACAAACAATCGCTATGCTAAAAAAACCCTGAAGGTTGCAAACTCAAGCACTCATGAAAATGGCTGAATAATAAATTTCTAGTCTATGTCATTCAAATTGATTATAAAATATAAACTCATGCATATTTCCTTCTGAAGCTTTCATCAGACTAGAAATCCCATGAAAACAGGTAGACGTATTTCCTAATACACTGCTGAGAATAGCCAGCCTTTAGAGCCCCTACTTTAAGGGCCGCTAGTGAAAGTATCTCAGCGATCTCCATTGCCATAGTAATTCACAGAGAGAGGAGCAGACTCTCAGTTTCAGTAGACCAGGGCTTAAGTTACATAAGGCTTTACAGGTAAAAGAGAAACACCTGGAAGTGTACAGGAAGCTTATGCAGCCTTCAGAAAACAAGTGTCATATTCCCAACTGCTAATTCTACTAAGTACACAGCCACATTCTGTACCACCTGAAGTTTCAGGTGGCCTTCAGGATTAGCCCCATTCCACTAATCCAGAGATTGTTTAGATTTTGTAGAAGTTTTATCTGCCGAGTTTAACAGATTCTTGTCCATATTGATGGCAAAACTGTCTACAATTCTGTTACTTTATTCTGTTTTTCTTTTTTTTCGGGGGGGGGGCACCTAATTTCCTCAATAATAAGGTTAGAGCAAAAAATATATATCTTAGAATGGAAGCATCGACTGATCTACATGCAGCGCCAGATTTAGGGGCAGGCAACCACCTGGGGAGCTGGTCTTGGGAGAGGCAAGCTCAAGGTGCTGTATTTCTTGTTAGCAGCAAAAGGGAAAATAGAAGGTTTGAAGTAAAATGTTTCAGGTATTCCAAATGTGGATTCGTTTTTCCACTAACCACCTAGAATGTTCTGGACCTTTGTAGAATCTCATGGAACCTTTCAGACACCTACATTTTCCTTGAACCTCCTAGAATGTTGTCAGCCATGCCCTGGCGGGTATATAAGGGGAAGGGCATCACCAGTCAGTAAGATATGAAGTGAAGTGAGAGACAAGCGGCAATATTGTGAACCTTGTTTGTTGTGTAATTGTGAAAGTGTACTTATGTTTTAAGACTTGAAGATTGTAAGTAGCAGCTAATAAAGGACATATTTAATGAGATGCCAGAAATACCTATTGAACCCCACCTACACAACAAAATAAAATAAATACTGTTACTTCTTTTGCCATGCTTAACACATAATGGTTGAGGACTTTCTAAGACTGTGGAACATAAAATTTTGCTCTCCCTAATACTGTCTGTTTTCCCCCATAGAAAATAAAATATGCCCCTGAAGAAGCCTTCAGGAGCTGACTATAGGAAGTGAAAAGCTCAGTTGCAATCTAGTTTGCAGCAAGGGGCAAATCTGATGGGAAAAAATATGTGAAAAAGAACAGACCAGGCTTTAGGTAGTAGCCATTGTCCCAGAACAGAAGAAATTGGGGAGTGAATCATAAATGATGGAAATCGTATTACTAATGAATTAGCAGATTTACCTAAAGAAATGTAAATGTGAGGAAAGTGAAATGAAAAATGAACAGCTGTTTAGAATTCAAAGAAATGACTCCAGTGTATGTGTAGCTATTCATGTCAATGAAAGGCTTTGGCAGTTAGGAAAGACTCAGCAGCTAGAACCTTTCCTGACTGCCGGAGCCCTTCTATGTGGAAAGGCTACTACAACAGGAATGCAGAGGGACCCTACGCTGCTAAAAAGAGCACTGTAGATGGAGGAAACACTGCTTGAGCAAGTAGAGTGCCATGTAGGGTAAATACCTGAGTACATATCCACAGGGATCAGGAATGTCTTTACTCATGTAAGCAGTGCCTCACCATCTACACTGATACTAAACTGTGCTAGGGGACCATGTAGTGCAGCAGTTCTCAAACTTTAGCAACCCAAGGACCCCGATTTTGATTTAAAATTGTTCAGGGACCCCCAAGCTTCCCCACTCAGCCCTTGTCCTGCACCCTTCCCTGAGGCCATGCCCCCCGCTCGCTCCATCCCCCCTCCCTCTGCCACTTGCTCTCCCCCACTTTCACTCACTTTCAGCAGGCTAGGGCGGAGGGTTGGGGTGCAGGAGGAAGTGTGGGGTGCAGGCTCTGGGAGGGAGTTTGGGTGTGAGATGCAGGTTCTGGAAGGCAGTTTGGGTGCAGGTTCTGGGCTGGGGCAGGGGTGCGGAAGGGGGTGAAGGGTGCAGCGCTTACCTCAGGCAGCTCCCAAAAGCAACTGGTACATCCCTCTGGCAGCAGCTCCTAGGCTGGTGGGGGAGGGGGAAAGAGTCCGGGGGTCTCCGTGTGCTGCCCCTGCCCGCAGGCACCTCTCCCGCAGTTCCTGTTGGCTGCAGTTCCCAGTGCTTGGGGCAGGGACAGCGTGCAGAGACCCCCCCCACACACACACACACACACACACCCCCAGGGGCCACAGGAACATGCCAACTGCTTCCAGGAGTGGCATGTAGCCAAGGCAGGTAGGAAGCCTGCCTTAGCCCTGCTGAGCTGCCAGACTTTTAGGAGGCACTGAGAGGGAGGGGGGAGGAGTTTATCAGTGCCGCCCCCCCCCAATCCTCTGGGGTACCCTCAGGGACCCCAGTTTGAGAAACTTTGGTGTAGCGTATGTACTCTACATGCCATCGAAAGGAGTGTGCCTATCTTAGAAGCTATTAAGTTCATTACAAATAGTAGTTAACCTAATGATTTTAGATTCTTTTATCATACCTCCCTCTCCACAGTCTTTCTGCAAAAAGAAAGTGTGTTGGTTTTTTGTTGGGTTTTTTTGGGCAATTTTCTGATCTTTTTCCCCCCTGATCTGTGTGCCTTGTCTATGCTGCCTTACTAAGTGTACAGGCCTTAGGATGTCTAATAATGTGAAAATGTATGTTAGTCACAGTGCCGGCTACTCTCATAATTTTAACAAGTCTCAATATTTGTTTTCCTAAAATCCCCAGCACCTGGAGTCATGGGATAGAGAAAATCTCAGCTTTAATTTAAATAAAAAGTAAGTTTCTAGCCCTTATAGTTGGAGAAAAGTTAGAAAAGGTGATCTGAGTGCACCTTAAAGCTTCAAAAACCAGAAGACAAATTCAAGTAAGTTTCTCTCCCCCACCCCATTATTTTTTAAAGCAAATCTTATGATTTTCTGACTGAATTCATGATTTTTGAATGTGTGCGGGAGGAGAGGGTTGGTGGTACTGTTTTGTCTGGCATCACACACTATAGCATACTTGTTGCAGTAGAATACTAATGTGTCTGTTTTAGGGTTTTATACTGCCACCCATCACTATAGTACATGAGCATCTAATGGAAACCAAGGTCCTGATCCTACAGACACTAATGCTGATACCTAACTTTACTCATAGGAGTAGTCCTTCTGAATTTATAAGGATTACTTATGTGAATACAATTAAGCATGTGCGTAAAAAGGCAAAAGATTAGGGGCCTAAAATGTATAATCTAGGTAACAATAATACACTCGTGTATTTTACAATAACTATGAAGCAGAACTGCACCCTTATGTCAAACAAAGGTATACACTGCTGGTATTTTTGCTAATTAAAAAGAGTTAAAACATATTTAATTTTAAAACATTTTCCAATATACAGTAATTTTACAGAAAAACAATGCAAGTGTTTCCTATGGATAATCTTAAACTGAAATACATGTGTCACTTTTGGTGAGTTCATGACACTCATTTACTAAATCAAAACCAAAGCAAAATTTTACAGTTCTCTAGCCATAAGGCATACAGAATATTTGGTTACCAACAAGTTTTAAAACATTCAAAGCATCTGTTAGTTTGTTGGATTTTTTTTTTTTTTTTGGACACTATAAGATGTCAGAGCCCTTGTCAGAGTATACTTTCTAAATTCCTCTTTTTTGCAACAGCATCAATCATCTCTTTCAAGAAAAAGAAAAAGGGAAAGGGTGAGCAAGCAGGAGACTTTTCAATTACAGACATTATAGATACACCCTGCATAAAATGAGTTTCTGTAACAACCATGTCAACCTTTCTCCTTTAATCCAACATTTCAAAGGAACCAGAGACAGAAATCACCACAACTGAGAGGATTTCATTTCTAATTTCATGTTACACTTCTTTGCCCTTAATTGTGTTTCAAACAGCATTAATAAAATTAACATTTGTCCACAAGAATGTATCTAAGGCTAAAAGAATTAGTCACTTGTTACCTGCTTGGTTCTACATTTGTATGGCATTTTTATCTGTGAACTACATTTCTGAGAGTTCTGAAGCATAGCCCAGGAAGACTGTCCATAATTTATAAAGTTATCTACATTTTTGAACAAGCTATTTTTCAATGTGCAGAATGTACTGTACTTGTTCCAGCAAAGTTATCATTAGAAGGAGAGAATGGATTTCTCCAGACTTTCATCATCTTGTGCTTGGAAACTAAGAAAACATGTGATTGTTGTTTAGTCCACTGACTGCTAATATTTCTGACCTTTGCAGCCTTTATTATGAGCCAAGATCTCATAGTTTGCAGTATAATTATTGTTCACTCATTTCACGAGTAAAATAACTGAGAGCGTGCATGTCATATCAAGAAGAGGAAGGAATTTCTACCCAGGTTGCTAATAAACCTCTCATCCACCTTTTCCACACAGCCTTTCAGAAGGAATATTCCAAACTAAATGCTTCTGTGACAGTGTGAGACTGTAGCACCCAGACTCTATATTAGGTTTGCCACTCTATTTCTTTCATGTCAATCTGCCCAAGTGGTAAAGTCTCGTGCTTTTACATCCAGCTGTCTTAGATTCAGTCTCCACAAACAACCCAGCCAGAGAGGTGTTAAATCTGGCTATTCTATCTATAAGCACAAGATCACGATCTGCTCCCAAAGTCAGAAAAAGAAACCTAGAGTCCTGATGCTCCAAGCTCCACTGCTCTCACAAATATTTATGTAACTGGCAATGCATGTTATGTGCCTCACTGTATGAGCTGGTCCATGTAGAGAACAAAACGTTGCTTGCCCTCATCTAAATATTCCTATAGCTCAGTGATTCTCAACCAGGGGTTCACAAGGGTCTTCCAGGCGGTACATCAACTCATCTAGATATTTGCCTAGAGTAACAGGCTACATAAAAAGCACTAGCAAAGTCAGTACAAACTAAAATTTCATAGACATTGACCTGTTCATACTGCTCTGTAGACTATACACTGAAATATAAGTACAATTTTTATATTCCAACTCACTTATTTTATAGTTATATGGTAAAAATGAGAAAAAGCAATTTTTCAGTAACAGCATGCTGTGACACTTTTGTATTTTTTGTAAGCAAGTAGTTAAGTGAAGTGAAACTTGGGAGTACACAAGACAAATCAGACTCCTGAAAGGGTCACGGTAGTCTGGAACGATTGAGATCCACTGCTACAGCTGACATAGAAGAGGTCTGTGCTGTAGATATTAATGCTGTGTGTTCAGTCCCTGCTGATAACTTAGGTGTAACACTGAGTGTATTGAGTTGGGGTAACTGCTTTAATGGTTTTACACTGAAAAACATGTAGTTACAAGTGAGTTGGATGTTGTGTTACTATTTCTTTTACTGTTGCAGTTCAGGTTATTTTGGGTAATGGGAGCTGTTCCTTTAAGACCAGAGTAGCAGCCATGTTAGTCTGTATCCGCAAAAAGAAAAGGAGTACTTGTGGCACCTTAGAGACGAACAAATTTGAGCATAAGCTTTCGTGAGCTACAGCTCACTTCATCGGATGCACAGGACCTAATTCAGTGATTAATATTTATTAAAAAATTCAAAGTCAAGTTTGTTGTGACTGTAATCAGTTGTCAACTGTCACGGTTTTGTTGAGAGTTTCACAATATTTGTGCTTTTCTTAATGCCTCAGCACCGAGAGTCATGCAATTATATGACAGTCCCACCTTTTTTTTTTTTTTAAATGAAAGAAAAAACAGTTCCAAGCCCTCAGTTGTGGAGAGAAGTTTGAAAATGTGATTAGAAAGCACCCTAAAAGCTCAAAAGCCAGAAGGTAGCATATTATCTTTAAAATCTCATTATTTTGGTGGCACTGACTCATGATTTTTGAAGGCTCTGGGTTGGCAATATTGTTGTTTGCTCCTACTTTTTCTTTTTAGTTATTTGGTAGATGTGATAATTTGTAGCTCAGTCTATAGCAAAACATTTCCAGATATTACTCTTGCTATATACTGCCCTCCAGTGGATTCTTGTCAAAAATGAAATTGAAAGGAGATTAAATAGAAATTATATTCATATTTATAGCCTTTTAGACTCTTTGCCTGCAGAGACTCACATACATGCTTAACTTTAGGCACATGACTAGTTTCACTGGAGTCCAAAGTTAAGCATATGCTTAAGTATTTACAGGAGCAGGGTCTAACTCAGCACGGATAAATATTTATTAAAAATTCAAGATTGCATACTTTAAATTCTACTAGTTACAATTCCTTATAGGATCAAGGGAAGAAATCTTACAATCTCGTGCCTGATATCAGACTTTCATTGTTTGAAACTTGCCAGTTTCAGTCACCAACCTCTATTTACACCAATCATAGCTGGAGAGTTATCATTAAGGAAGGCCCTCAACCAGCTATTTTATATGCATACGTACTGAGTTGAGGAATCTGTGCAATTTTTTAATTTGTGTAAGACCATAAAATCTATGTATTTTATCAAACTGCAAATATTTTGAAGGTGCACCTTTCTGTCTTGTCCATTGTCATTTTGCCTCCATGATGACTAAAATTCCAAGGGGTAGTGATACAGGGCTGACCTCTAGTCAAATACAGACACATTAGACAAAAGCTGGTTTCTGCCCAGGAGAACTGGTTTGTCACCTGGTAAAGGCCTGGGATCACCTGAGGAGTCTGATTCTAGAGTCACCTATAGAGGAACTAGAAGCTTATAAAAAGGAGGAGCTTATCTATTTGGGTGTCATTAGCCATTTTTCACCTATTCAAGACGACAGAAGTTGCTGCAATAATCTGAGGCACAGGAGATCCCTGCCCACCTGCATTCAGATGGTCCCTGTCACTAGCCCATATGCCATCCCATGCCTCAGTTTCCCCTTTTGTCATATAAATAAGTCTTGACTCAGGCTTTCCTTCTGTCAATCCCTTATTCAGGGGAAACTGTTTTTCAATAAGCACTAAACCAACAAAGAAATAGTCCAAGGCTTCCATTTCTTCTTTACCAGAGTCTCTTGCCTCTTCTTATCCATCAATTGCCAGCACCCTCTCTTGCCTCTCAGACTCAACTACTCTGGTCCCTGCCCCTGCTGGCATCAGTCTCTGGTTTAGCTACTCCTCCTCAGGGAACTAACTTTCACAGTTACTTGCCCTCATTAGGGATTTCTTTCTATTTGCAGCATATTCTTCAGCTTTCCTGCTCCCTGCCCCAGAGCGAAGCTCACACTATAGGCCTCTCTAGAACTGAGAGACAGGAGCTCCCTAACTCTCTCCTTTCCCCCCAGGGACTCTGACAGTTTTCTGGGGCTCTTCCTGCTAAGCCTAAGCCTCCATTAGGGCTTCCCCCTGCAGAGAACTCCCTTCTCTTAAGGGCAAGTTCATAAAATACTATCATTCAGCTGTGGCACTTCTAATTAACTAAAGGGTGTCAACTGGAATACCTAATTGCTCTCAGATGTAGCCAACAGCGTCATAGCCCTGTGACAGTTGCCCAAAGGAAGCGTGAGCTATAGGGAGGGGCATTGTATGCAGGATGTGTGTTATTTTCTATATGAGCTGTACTCTGTATTTCTTGTGCTCAAGTAAAGAGCAATGGTGTCTTCAGATCCAGTACAAAGTCAGTCTTTTCATGATGTGCTACACCTACCATTTGCCCTTTGAAGAGTTAATGTGTGGGCCTAAAATACCCACACAGCTGAAGTTCTGAGAGAGGGCGTGTTTGAGCTGAGGAGTGTCAGCAGTGTAACAGGGGCGAGGCAGTTGGACCATGAGGTTTGAGCTCTCAAAAGAAGGGGTCCCATCCATTGTCTAGCACTCAAGCATGCATCTAAAGTCCTCAAGACAGCAGCTTTGCCTGGACTTGGTTCAAACTCCAGAGCTTAAAGCACATGAGATCCCATGGTTAGCTCCCCTCACTGCAGTCCAGTGAGTGGACAAGAAGGGCTGCTCAACTGGACCTGTTGGAGTATCATCTAAGACCAAGTTGATACCATAGTCTGTAGTGTTTTTATTTGTCTACGCCTCTTCTATAGATTTTTCAGAGACAGGCTGCTAAAAATCTCCACATTTTTATTATGAGTCAGTTACTAATATTATATAGCTGTCAAAGGACTAGTTCAGTCAGCTCTAACCAGCTGACGCAACTGAGCAAGACAGAGCTGCAAGTACTCTCAGACAAAATTTATTGTTTGAGCGTAGTTTAAATATTATTGTTCAGTCCATTAATATTAGTCCTGTGAATACATGCAGCTCTTCACTGGAGCTTAAACCAATACAGAAAGGGGGAAAAAATCATTTAACACCAACTTTAGGTTTTAATTTAATTCTTATTTTAAAAGTCTGATTTTAACAATATCAGATGTACTCGAATAGCCATAAAAAGGGGGTTTTAGTCTAAAAAAAAAAAAAAAAAGGCAAGGAAACTTCTGTTTATAATCCCATTCAGCCCAATCAAAAGGGACTCAGTTTCCCCACCCCCTTCTTCTGAATTTACTAGTAATTTTGAAAATATGTTTATTCTGAATGGCAGAATCAAAAGGCCACAGGTTCTTAATAACCATGATTCACTACCAGGGGAGGGCAGACGCCAACATTGCAATATGCCATATGTTGTTCACAGTATTTTAAATCCTGACTAAACTAGATAAGATGAGAACATTCATGTTTTTTCTATGAAAAATTACTTTCCTCACCTTTATGCAGTTTTTACAGGCAAAGTATCTAAGAGTTTAGGACTTCAATCACTTTTGTCCAGTCCTGTTTCACCGAAGCCAAGGAAGTTTTCCCAAATATTTGATTGGCAGCAGGATCAGACCTGTAAGTTAGAGCAGTTGCCAAGTCAGCTTTATGACTCTCCCAAAATCTGGGGAGGCGGAAAAGTGGTTTAATAGCCTTCTCCCGACTCCACTGTATTAAGTAGGAGTTCAACACAGCCAAGGACCCAGCTAGGATTGCTAGGTGTCCTGTTTTTTTTTTTACCAGAATGCCCAGTCGAAAGGGGACCCTAGCAACTCTGGTCAGCATTGCTGACCGGGCCTTTAAAAGTCCGGTCGGTGATGCAGCAGTGCTAAGGCAGACGCCCTGCCTACCATGGCTCCTGAAAGCAGTGGCATGTCCCTCCTCTGGCTCCTATGCGTAAGGGCAGCTAGGGGCCTCTGCCCCAAGCGGCAGCTGCTTGTAGTAAGTGCCACCCAGAGCCTGCACCCCTTACTCCCTCCCGTGCTCCAGCCCTGATCCCCCTCCTGCCCTCCAAACCCCTTGGTTCCAGCCTGGAGAACCCTCCTGCAGCCCAAACTCCTCATCCCCAGCCAGAACCCTCACCCCCTGCCCCAGCCCTGCCTCCCCCCACTCCAAACCCCTCCATCCCATCCCGGAGCACCCTCCTGCACCCCCAAACCCCTCACCCCCAGTCCAACCCCAGAGCCCACACCCCCAGCCAGACTCCAGCCTGGTGAAAATGACCGAGGGAGTAGGGAGAGCGAGTGACAGGGGGAGGGGAATGGAATGGTGGGTAGGGACTTGGGGAAAGGGCAGGGCCTCAGAGGAGGGGCGGGGCAAGGGTGTTCTGCTTTGTGCAAGTAGAAAGTTGGCAACCCTAGACCCAGCCCATAATCTATACCCCTGCCACCACACAAGGCCAAATCAACCCAGTGAATGTTCAACACTTGCATGCCCCACCCCACAATATTTGTAACCCTAGAATTCCACCACTCTTCTCTTCCAAAATTGCTATTCTAGTGGAGCAGAGTTACAGCATTCCTCAGCATAGACAAGATCCCAGTCCTTGCTAGTGTATTGTCCATGCTAGTGTATTGCATTGCAGGACTAAGACTCTGTACTTTTCACTCATCTTCACCAGTTCTACAGCACCTCTCTTCCTTACCCCAAAGCTACCTCTTCATTCTTTTCCCACCTCCCATTGGCTGACATACAGCTTCAACTCCACCCCTATGCAAACCAGCAGAACTGCAGCCATTAAACTCATGTCAGCTGGCCAACCACTCAAGATATCTGTGCATGAAACCAGTGTTGTGATTTCTTCTTGCCTTACCAGAAGCAGAATATATCTTGCCTTTTTGATTGCCTTCCTCAGCCCTCAGCTTTGTGGTATTGCTTTTTTTTCTTTTTTTTTTAAATCATTAGCTGGCTTTTGGGAACAGCTGCACTCCCAGCATTCAGAAGGAAAGGATGACATTTCTACATGTCCATGTAATACAATTCTTTATGGGGCAAAATGCCAGATTAGGATTTCTGTTTACAAGAATGCTTTTAGTCTTTAATCCACATCAGACACTAAAGCCCAACTCTAACTTTCAAAAGCGGCTAGAAGCAAAACAGATATAGATTTTAAAAGAATGTACAGAATAGGTAGGAGAAGAATGCACTTTAGGGAATTTCAAATACAATAGAACATCATTTGAGCTTTCAGTTCCTTTTATCCCTCCATCACTTTGGAGCCAACATAGAACAGTAGAGAATGAGGCTCTCCCTTCCCCAGACATCCAATCAATTTAAGCAGGAAAACTATTCTTTTATTCTTTCCTTGGGGCTTAGGTTTTTGTATTATTGCAATATT
This sequence comes from Eretmochelys imbricata, assembly GCF_965152235.1. Lineage (NCBI taxonomy): Eukaryota > Metazoa > Chordata > Testudines > Cheloniidae > Eretmochelys > Eretmochelys imbricata. The sequence goes on from NC_135573.1 coordinate 60,416,108, forward strand.
CTGGTTTGTGCTTAGTTACTGGTAAGAATGTTTTATTAGAGCTAGAGGACCCAGGCACAGGAGCATTGGACCCCGAGTGTGATCTCTCTTACAGTAATGTTAATCAGGAAAAAAGCTAAAGCCTACAAAAAGAAGGGTCCACAGAGCCTTCTAGCCACGTGGAATCACATTCACTCCCTTTGCAGGCTCAGGGCCAGAGTAACAGTGGATCCAGTCCCACTATGTAGTGCTTTACTTCATTTTTATTATTAAGACCCTGGTCTCAGTTGCTTTAACTTTTCCAAATGTTAAGTGTTTAAAGATGAAAATTTCCATGCTGGATGTCTACATCAGGCTGAACAGGTCTGAAGAATTTCAGCCAACACACCTCAGCTGTTTCTGAGAATAAGGCTAGGGGAAGATATATTGTTTTGCCTATGTTAAATCATTCTTTTCTATGTTTTGACACAGGGACTTGAAATTTGGCAGGAGGTGGCCTTTGTGTCAGGGATGTGCCTTTTTGCTATCCTTGTGCAAATCCATCCAAATCTGGCTAAATGGTAAGCCTTGACAAATAGCAGTTTTTGCAATTGGGCTGGGAGCATGGGATGGAGATTGGGTCTCAGAGCCAGGGGTGGGGGCAAGACTTGGACTGACTAAGTCTGGGAACCAACAGGTGCAGGAGGAAACAGACTGGTTAAGGAGCCAGAGAGAACTGGGACTGGCTGTGCAAGGAGACTGGGACTGAGAACCAGTGGGTGGGGGTGGGGGAAGATGTCAAGGGGGCAGGGAAGACAGATCTGATAAGGAGCCAGGGTGCAGGAGGAGAACTGGAACTGACTGGGCAAAGACAACAGGACAAGGAGCAAAGGGAGGGAAGAGGACACAGATTGGATGAAGAGACCAGCAAGGGAGATTGAGAGCCAGTAAGGACAGAATACATGATGGGGGTGACTAGGACTAGCTTGGGTAAGACGACTAGGGATGAGGAGCTGGGAAGGAAGAAACTGGGAACTGGCTCAGCAAGGAGACTAGGAGTTGTTGGAGTTTTTTTAGGGCGGGGGGGGGGGATGGGAGAGAATGGGGAAGTGGGGACCAGCTAGGTAAGGAGACAGAGACTGGGAGTGCAGGGTGTGACCTAATGCATCCCTGTATTCACACCCGACACACCATTGTAGTAATCTTTGTACAAAATATGCTTTGCAAAGTATCATTTGAAAACTAATAACTCACTGGTCAATAATATCGTGGTGAAATGTGCATAGCAACGTTATATGTAAAGTTATGAGTTCCCTGTGTATGATGGTATTAGCACATGTTCAAAATCAGACAGCCCTGCCTATGCAAAGTTGTTAAACAGGTCTGTCCTAAACAAAGGAATGTTTGTTTACCTCAATTTACATATTAGTAAACTGGGGGCGGGGAGGAGGAGATGGCAGCAAACAAAACAATCTGTATTTTAGAAAACACAAATGAGGGGAAGAAAGAGCATGTTCCCTTCTTCACCACCAGACTTCATGGTACCTTCCTCACTGTTTGAATAAATGTTGCTTTGAAGGGTAACCTTCAGAAGAATCCACTGGACTATAAAAAGAAGGGGCAGGAAAAAAAAAGTTCACTTAAGGTGGCAAAGGCACCAGCACCTCTGGGAGACAGCCTGACCAAGGAAAGGATCAGTCACCATCTTGGTAGAAGACAGTTTAAAAAAAAAAACAAAAAACAAACCCTTGGAAAAAAACTTGCTAGATTAAGTTTTAGACTTTCAGGTACCTGTTTTCACTTTTATTTGCTTGTAACCCTTTCTAACTTTATTTCATACTTGAATTTACTTAAAATCCTATCTTCTTTTGGTAAAAAAAAACTTATTTTAATCTAATCAATCCATTTCTGTGTTTAAACTGAACTGTTCAGTTAAAGTAACAACCTGTTGAATATTGACTCCTTACAGAAGGATGAACCTTAATATCTCAACTGTCCAGGAGAGGGCTGGACATTACAGAGCACATGGGTTTGGGAAAATCTGGGGCTGGGAGTGCATTGGGGTCACCCTGCAAGTAGTAACCAAGGCTGCTGGAAGCCAGAGTGGGGCTGCGGAGCTATAGACAGGCTGCTAGTGTCAGAACTGCTGAACCAGGGCTGTCTAGCACACAGATAGTGAGGGTGTGACGTGCATGCTGGTAGGCTGGTTGTGAGCAACCCAGGCTGAGAGCTACAACATTGTGAGGTATTATGAGGCTCCCAAGCAACGTTCCCTCTAATTTGTGCACACAGCCTGTTAAAAAAAAGTTTCTTCTGTGCCGCCGCCGAAGCCAAAAAAAAAAAGCGGATGCTGGAGCAAGCGTTGTTTTGCTGTGTGCGCGGGGTTTAAGATCTGTGTGCGCAGGCACAGCTTAGAGGGAACAGTACTCCCAAGTTATGGGGCAGGTGATGACAACCCCTCACTGGTCTGGGTTGCACCCCAGAACGGAACAGAGAGATAAGTGGGATGGGGAGTCCAGTGAGAAAAACTTGGACTTTCTGGGCAAGGAGATTAGGACGGGGATAAGAAGCTTGAGGAATGAAAACTAACTGGTTAGGTAAGGAGAATGGACTGGGATGAGGAGCCAGGAGTCGTGAAGAGACAGGACTGGGACAGGGACACACTGAAGGAGACAGGGCAGAAGGGGTCACATTTGGGTGGACTGGACAGAAGAGTCTGTGCCCACTAAAGTACACTCCCTCCAGAGCCTAGGAATGAACTCAATAGTCTCAAAACATTATTCTTCTCCTAAACCCACTGACAAAGGGTCCCATCCCGCTCTAATGCTGTTCCACATAGGGAATGAAAACCTCTACTACTGCTGTCAGTTTCTCTGTTAGCTCAAGTGGAAGAGACTCTAAAGGTTCCAATCTAGCTGATGATCCATGTGGGCATCAACACGATGCCACAATGTAATTTGGTTATTAAAACCACACCCACCCGCCCACCCCTGGAAACTATACAACAAACAATCGCTATGCTAAAAAAACCCTGAAGGTTGCAAACTCAAGCACTCATGAAAATGGCTGAATAATAAATTTCTAGTCTATGTCATTCAAATTGATTATAAAATATAAACTCATGCATATTTCCTTCTGAAGCTTTCATCAGACTAGAAATCCCATGAAAACAGGTAGACGTATTTCCTAATACACTGCTGAGAATAGCCAGCCTTTAGAGCCCCTACTTTAAGGGCCGCTAGTGAAAGTATCTCAGCGATCTCCATTGCCATAGTAATTCACAGAGAGAGGAGCAGACTCTCAGTTTCAGTAGACCAGGGCTTAAGTTACATAAGGCTTTACAGGTAAAAGAGAAACACCTGGAAGTGTACAGGAAGCTTATGCAGCCTTCAGAAAACAAGTGTCATATTCCCAACTGCTAATTCTACTAAGTACACAGCCACATTCTGTACCACCTGAAGTTTCAGGTGGCCTTCAGGATTAGCCCCATTCCACTAATCCAGAGATTGTTTAGATTTTGTAGAAGTTTTATCTGCCGAGTTTAACAGATTCTTGTCCATATTGATGGCAAAACTGTCTACAATTCTGTTACTTTATTCTGTTTTTCTTTTTTTTCGGGGGGGGGGCACCTAATTTCCTCAATAATAAGGTTAGAGCAAAAAATATATATCTTAGAATGGAAGCATCGACTGATCTACATGCAGCGCCAGATTTAGGGGCAGGCAACCACCTGGGGAGCTGGTCTTGGGAGAGGCAAGCTCAAGGTGCTGTATTTCTTGTTAGCAGCAAAAGGGAAAATAGAAGGTTTGAAGTAAAATGTTTCAGGTATTCCAAATGTGGATTCGTTTTTCCACTAACCACCTAGAATGTTCTGGACCTTTGTAGAATCTCATGGAACCTTTCAGACACCTACATTTTCCTTGAACCTCCTAGAATGTTGTCAGCCATGCCCTGGCGGGTATATAAGGGGAAGGGCATCACCAGTCAGTAAGATATGAAGTGAAGTGAGAGACAAGCGGCAATATTGTGAACCTTGTTTGTTGTGTAATTGTGAAAGTGTACTTATGTTTTAAGACTTGAAGATTGTAAGTAGCAGCTAATAAAGGACATATTTAATGAGATGCCAGAAATACCTATTGAACCCCACCTACACAACAAAATAAAATAAATACTGTTACTTCTTTTGCCATGCTTAACACATAATGGTTGAGGACTTTCTAAGACTGTGGAACATAAAATTTTGCTCTCCCTAATACTGTCTGTTTTCCCCCATAGAAAATAAAATATGCCCCTGAAGAAGCCTTCAGGAGCTGACTATAGGAAGTGAAAAGCTCAGTTGCAATCTAGTTTGCAGCAAGGGGCAAATCTGATGGGAAAAAATATGTGAAAAAGAACAGACCAGGCTTTAGGTAGTAGCCATTGTCCCAGAACAGAAGAAATTGGGGAGTGAATCATAAATGATGGAAATCGTATTACTAATGAATTAGCAGATTTACCTAAAGAAATGTAAATGTGAGGAAAGTGATGGAGACTTGTCCAGTTTTCCTGGTAGCATAAAGGAGAGTGAGGATAAGAATGTGACTTACATGAAAAAGGAGAGTAGTGACAAAGAAAAATCTGGTTTACATGAAGAGGAGAGAAATGATAAAGTAGTGTCAGAAACAGCAGTGAGAAGAACTGCACTCCACAAATCGATACATCAGATCCTGCTTTATGGCTGGTGATCTTAAACTCTGCCAATATTGATCATACAATTTTGAATGGGTTGGGCAAAAATCGAGGATATGACGTTTCCAGTAAATGAGCAGAAGCAACACTTCTCAAAGTCATACTATGAAAGAGTGCTTGAGAATGGTGACAATCAGCATTTGCTAGTTTACTTGAAATCAACTTACAAAGTGTTCTGGTTTTGCTGCAAAATATTTGACAAGAATCATTGCTTGAGCTTTCCAGGTACAATTACTGGCATAACTTAGTGATGCTCTGCAGCAACATGAAAAGTCACCCGGCCATTTTACAGCTTACTCCAAATGGATGGAGATAGAGTCCAGGCTCAAGCTGAATAAATGCAAAGACACAGAAAAACAGTGCATTATTAATGTAGAAACCCAGCATTGGAGGACTATGCTTGAGTGCCTTATCTCAATTACCCTCTTCCTTACAAAGAATAATTTGGTTTTCTTGGATTTGAATAAATTGTTCACTGAACAGTAATTTCCTTGGTTTGTGAGCATCATATTTCCCAAGGAGCTCTGTCATTTGTGAGCACCTATGTTGAGTAGTTTGTAAAGAGGCTTGGGGCCATTACTGCAGCAAAACAATTCAAAACTAAATTGACCTTATGGCAAGGAAGGTGCTTGATAACATTGATCTGGCTCAAAGTGAAGTATTACACTAATAATGGACTGCACTCCTGACATTAGTCACAGTGAAAAGATGTAATTTACAAGATATGTTGATGACTAGGATGGCTGTACCCAAGTAAAGGAACACTATCTGTTTCCAGTTTGTGGACAACGCTACTGGAAAAGGCCTAACAGAACTGTTTATAAATGTTTTGAATGAGAATAAAATAAAGCTTCAGGACTGCTGTGGCCAACTCTACGACGACATGAACACGAAGGGAAAAAAAACCAGTGGCCATCCAAGCAAGGATTCTTGCCCTGAATCCAAGAGTTTTCTTTGTGCCTTGTGGCTACCATTCCCTCAACCTGGTTGTGTCAGATGCAGCATCATAGTCTTTAAATTCAGTCTCTCTCTTCAGAGTACTGCAAAGGGTATACATCCTGTTTTTAGCATCATCAGGTGGAAGATCCTCCCATACAGTGTTACAAATCTGTCCAGGAAGCCACTAAGTGACACTCGCTGGGAGAGCTGCATTGATAGTGTAAGGCAAGTGAGATACCAAATGACTGAGGTTTACGACACCCTGATGGAATTATCAGAGTCAAGTAAAGCGAAGACCAGAATTCGAGACAAGATGCAAAGCCTGGCAAACCAGATTACAGACTTCAAATTTCTGGTCTGGCACAATATCCTGTTCCAAGTAAACATTGTAAGCAAGGCATTACAAACTCAGTCGATGGACATTGTGACCACTACTACTTTGATGAGAAGCTGCCTTGATTTTGTGGTGGCCTACAGAGACAGATTTGAAGATGCCATCACTGCTGGCAAAGAAATGATGGAAAAAACTTAGGAGTTGAGTTTGTCTTCAAGGAAACTCATGTTCATCGGAAGAAGAGACAGTTTGGTTATAAGGGCAGAGATGGGGTAATAGGAAGCTTGGAAGAAAAATTCAAAAGGGAGGGTTTTTTTTGCTCGCCCATTGATACTGCCCGAGTTGTCCATCAAAGAAAGGTTTGGACAAAAGAAATACCATGAAAAGACCGGGGGTGCGGGGGAGGTCGTATGACCTTAGTAAGCTGCTGGTGGACAGGAAAATACTCTTGAACAATTGTACGAGCTTTCACCAAATGCTCACATGTGAGGAACGTTCAGATATTAATGATAAAGACCTCTATGTTGAATTGGACAGCATCTATCACATTTTGCAACACAGGAAGCACTCTCCATTCCCAATTCATTCGTAATGCAGAGCTGAAGGACACATTTCTTAATGTGTGGATAGCTTTGAGGATACTGCTTACAGTCGCAAGAGGTGCGTGCAGCTTTTTGAAGCTCAGGCTCGTTAAAACATATCATCGATTGATGATGCCAACAAGAGATGACATCGCTTTCTATTGTATCGCTTGAAAATGCCATTGGCCAGTCTTTGGATGGAGCTCTCGGATGCTGTGCTTCAGTTAATGAGGGCAAAGGTGAGAAAAGTAACCTTTTAAACTAATAGACTATGTTTAACATTCTAAGGCTGTCGCCTACTGTAACACTATTTAATACCAGTCCACCCAATGTTGGTGCACAGTTCAATTTCTTGATGTTAGTACATTTCAGTTATTCTTAAAATTAAAAAGTTTCTATAAGCTTAGAGGAAACAAACTGTTTATTTGCTTATATATGGTATGAATAAATACAGATTTACAGATCCCAGCATGCAAATTTATCATCTTATATGCAAATAGTGCAAAGTCATGAAATGAGCTCAAAATACAATAAAAAAAATAAGATATTCAAAAGTTTAACAAATGGAGGAAGGGAGATCGAAGACATTTCTCACCTGGAGCACCATTTGGTCTAAGGCCCACCCTGTCTACATGGTGGTGGGTTAGACCTGCTCATTCCACCACAGTGGAGACTCGATCAGTTGGCAAGAGCAAACAGAACAAACTGCCACTTTTGTTTAAATAAAAAAAAAAAAAAGAGTAGGGTGTGGTGCAGAGGGGCAAGTGGAGATGCCAGCCCTGCACGGGGGGGGGAGGGGGAGAGCAGCATTCCAGCATGCAGGGGGGCCAGCAGGGTTCCAGCAACAGCCTCGTGGTGGGGTGGGAGGGTTCCAGCGACCAGGCAACAGCCTCACAAGGAGGCGGGGCCAAGATTTGGAAGGGAAGGGTTGGGATGGTCTTACAGTATCATCATCGGCATTTTTAAAAGGTGTGTTTTTAAAATGCTATTTTGATACTGTGTTCCCTGCAGGCCTTGCATACCAGTATTAGCACAAGTGTGGCTTAAAGCCTAAGTATATAGCCACATGGACTCACTACACTTAACCCTCACAGGCTTCATGGAATACTTCTGCTGAGATGGTTGGAAAATAATGCATTCTGCAACTACATTCTGTACAGTTAGAAGAGGAGCTAATGGCTAGAGTCTGAAAAATACAAGTGTATGCAAAGATTGCATATATGCAGTAATAGGTATGTATGTAACAATATGCACACCAAAACAGGTTCAGAACCCCTGCAACAAATACCCGTTTACACTGTTAGCCTAATAAACCATGTGTAATACTTGCTTACAGAACCACACAGATTTACTGTGACACTGCAAGTGCCAACTCCAGTACACACAGGCAGGACTGAACTTCCCACTAACCTGCTCAGTCAAATCAACACCATACCATACAAAACAACTTAAATCTAAAATAAGGATATTGCACCATCTACTGGTAGAAGTGCCGTCGACACTAAACATTACAACTCTTCCCCCCCCCCCCCCCCAAAAAAATCTACTAAGAGTTTAAACAGTAACTCCTAGAAATCCAAGTAAGTCTGCCTTCCATGCAGGTATAGTAATTTGTGTGTTTGTCTCCTCCCTTGAGTCCTATATTCACATCACCATAGTTGGATCTAGATTGTCAGTGAGTTCAGGGTTCATATCCTCCAGGTCATGCCTATTTCTTGTGACAGACCGTCTTAAGGTCCCAAAAACATCCCAGCAATTCCTTCTTCACAACTGGTCTCCCATTACTAGCCACAGGATACCTCCAAGTCTTATGCATTCCTCTGGGATGGTTGTTGAGCATCTTCAGTGTTTGCCCTCCCTTTTCTTTCAATGAATCTGTGCACCAGTTCTTGATGCATGACAATGTAGCAAGCACTTGCATTTTATATGAAAAAGGGTTAGGTATTTAGTCTCTTAATCACTGTCAGTGATTTTTTTCCAGGTAGCTTTTTCAAGTTGCTTAGCCACACCTTCTCTCCTTGTATGGCCAAGTAATTTTCCTTTTTCCTGGCATCTTGTGTTTAGCACACTCACTTCTGGCTCATCTGTTCCTCCATCTTCTAGAATGCTGTCCTCCCGTCACTGATATAAGACTCTGCCTTCTCACCACCTGTGTAGGTGCAGTGCTCCTTGCCATTTCTTGCAACACCAGTCACAGGGAAGTCTGAATCTCATAATGGATAGTTGGAATGCCAGCTGCAGTTATATGCAAAGATGACAAAAGGTGGCTTTGTATCCCAGTCTCATTGGCATTCACTGACATTGGCACCCTGACAGCAGGATTGTCTGGCTATGTAGACTCCCTCCTCAGGCCCTACGCTACCAGCACTCCCAGCTACCTTCGAGACACCACTGACTTTCTGAGGAAACTACAATCCATCAGTGATCTTCCTGATAACACCATCCTTGCCACTATGGATGTAGAAGCCCTCTACACCAACATTCCACACAAAGATGGGGATAGCGTTCTTGACGGCTTGTAGTCCAATAATGTCATGGCTAACCTGGTGGCTGAACTTTGTGACTTTGTCCTTACCCATAACTATTTTATATTTGGGGACAATATATACCTTCAAATCAGCGGCACTGCTATGGGTACCCGCATGGCCCCACAGTATGCCAACATTTTTATGGCTGACTTAGAACAACGCTTCCTCAGCTCTCATCCCCTAACGCCCCTATTCTACTTGCGCTATATTGATGACATCTTCATCATCGGGACCCATGGAAAAGAAGCCCTTGAGGAATTCCACCATGATTTCAACAATTTCCATCCCACCATCAACCTCAGCCTGGTCCAGTCCACACAAGAGATCCACTTCCTGGACACTACAGTGCTAATAAACGATGGTCACATAAACCCCACCCTATACCGGAAATCTACTGACCGCTATTCCTACCTACATGCCTCCAGCTTTCACCCTGACCACACCACATGATCCATTGTCTACAGCCAAGCTCTGCGATACAACCGCATTTGCTCCAACCCCTCAGACAGAGACAAACACCTACAAGATCTCTATCAAGCATTCTTACAACTACAATACCCACCTGCAGAAGTGAAGAAACAAATTGATAGAGCCAGAAGAGTTCCCAGAAGTCACCTACTACAGGACAGGCCTAACAAAGAAAATAACAGAATGCCACTAGCCATCACCTTCAGCCCCCAACTAAAACCCCTCCAACGCATTATTAAGGATCTACAACCTATCCTGAAGGATGACCCAACACTCTCACAAATCTTAGGAGACAGGCCAGTCCTTGCCTACAGACAGCCCCCCAACCTGAAGCAAATACTCACCAGCAACCACATACCACACAACAGAACCACTAACCCAGGAACCTATCCTTGCAACAAAGTCCGTTGCCAACTGTGCCCACATATCTATTCAGGGGACACCATCACAGGGCCTAATAACATCAGCCACACTACCAGAGGCTCGTTCACCTGCACATCCACCAATGTGATATATGCCATCATGTGCCAGCAATGCCCCTCTGCCATGTACATTGGTCAAACTGGACAGGCTCTACGTAAAAGAATAAATGGACACAAATCAGATGTCAAGAATTATAACATTCATAAACCAGTCAGAGAACACTTCAATCTCTCTGGTCACACGATTACAGACATGAAAGTTGCGATATTACAACAAAAAAACTTCAAATCCAAACTCCAGCGAGAGACTGCTGAATTGGAATTCATTTGCAAATTGGATACAATTAACTTAGGCTTGAAAAGAGACTGGGAGTGGCTAAGTCATTATGTAAGGTAACCTATTTCCCCTTGTTTCTTCCTACCCCTCTCCCCCTCAGACATTCTTGTTAAACCCTGGATTTGTGCTGGAAATGGCCCACCTTGATTATCATACACATTGTAAGGAGAGTGATCACTTTAGATAAGCTATTACCAGCAGGAGAGTGGGGTAGGGGGAGGTATTTTTTCATGCTTTGTGTGTATAAAAAGATCTTCTACACTTTCCACAGTATGCATCCGATGAAGTGAGCTGTAGCTCACGAAAGCTTATGCTCAAATAAATTGGTTAGTCTCTAAGGTGCCACAAGTACTCCTTTTCTTTAAGCATAAAGCCAGTGATGCTGTTTACATTCTCCACTCCCCCATTATTTGCAGAGTGGATAACACTGATCCTCCCCTTGGTTATTTGAAGTTATCAGCAAACCTTGTTTAACCACCATGATTCAAATCCTCTCCCCAATCATTGCAGGTGCAGCTTGGGGGACTGAACTGCAACACTACATGTCATGAATGCGTAACCCCTGCTTGCTTGGAGTGGCACTCTGTCCCCCTTTGGTGGTGGCTAGGCCTCCTAGAGTTGATGAGCCTGCTACAGCCTTGGCTAAGAGAGAGACATGTAGAAGCGCATGCATTTAGCTCCAGAAGTCCTCGGTTTGATCCCTGCTGCCAACACCCCTGTGTAAGTTGGCATAATAAATGCATCCGTAAACATCTCAGTCCTTTTATCCTTTGGTGGTTAGGTCATCACATACTTTGAGATGGCATCATATTACTAGAAAATTATGATTTCCAGCTGAGGTTTCTAGTCATAGGCCTTTCCAATCAATCTATTTATATGAACTTCAAGGGCTTACCAGGTTGGGGCATTTCCCTAAAGGAGTTCTGCCTCTTCTTGCTGGCACTTTCCCATCTTAATAAGAACTGGGTACTTTCCTGTCTTACTTAAGGTCTGCAGCCATGACCAGATTAAAGAAATGTCAGATACCTGTCTGTCAGATATTCTTAAGGTACACAAGAAGCTATGCAGGGGTATCCCATCCTCTCTCTAAAGCCCAGGGAAAGGGATGGGCTTTCAAAGCTTCAGCTCCAGCCTGAGCCACAACATTTACACCACTGGTTTTAGCACCATAGCATGAGCTTCACAAGCCTGAATTTATAGATACAGGCTCTGAAACTCACTGCCACAACTTTTAAAATGCAGTGTAGACATACTCTATAAGCAAAGACAGCTTGTGCCTGCTGAAACGGGGAGGGGGTGACACAGTAAAGGAGAGGGGCACATAACCCTCCTACATGTTGCCTCTGGGATGAGCCTTCCAGCCCTACCTCCCTGGGTCAGGGATTTAATCCCACTGGCTCCTGGTGGGGGGCTGGGGCCACAGAAGCAGGGAGCATGTGCTATTGGGCCAGCCCCAGCTAGGGAGGGGAGGCTCACAACAACACAGTTTCTCCCCAGAGTTCCCATGCCCTCACAAAAAGAAAAGGAGTCCTTGTGGCACCTTAGAGACTAACCAATTTAATTGAGCATGAGCTTTCGCTGTAGCTCACGAAAGCTCATGCTCAATTAAATTGGTTAGTCTCTAAGGTGCCACAAGGACTCCTTTTCTTTTTGCGAATACAGACTAACACGGCTGTTACTCTGAAACATGCCCTCACAGACACCTCAGCAAGGGGAGGGGCACAGTCAATGCCCCTAACAGGCTGAGCAGAGGGAAACCTGCTCCCAGTGTCTTCCCGAGTAACTCCCCACCCTGCACCTGGCCTGGGGCCACCAGGCTCTCCCTGCCAAAGTTACCTGCAGGTGTGAGGGAGAGGGGACTACACCCTTCTCCTACTATGCCTTCCCCTGGCATGTTTCCAGCTCACTCGGCCCCACTCTCCAGCAGCCAGGCCTGGGCAGGGAACAGAGGAGGTGCTGGGGAAGGTGCCTGTAACAGTCCTCACTTGGGGTGTGTGGCCTAGTGGTCATAGCTGCAGCTCCTGACTGACAAGGGGATTGTGGGGAGGGGAGCCCAGGCCCCCCAACTCCACCAGGCTCCAACCCTGGGCCCTTTGGGCTACCAGTAGTCTAGCAACCAAGGCTGCTTAAGGCTGTCCTTCCTGTGCCTCTTCCTCTCATCCACCCCACCCCCAGGGTCAGCTTAGTCCAAGGCTTTCCCCTAATAGGGAAACCGAAACCACAGTAGGTAAGAGGGGGTTACCAATGTCTCAAATCCACTAGATACTTCCCTCTCCCACTTCCGGGGTGGGTCCTCCCTTCCCTCAGGGAAGGCCCCTTTAGGCAACTGTGCCAGGATCTTAGGATTCCCTCTGCTGTGCTGCAGCTGTGGGTTGCAGATCTGCTCATCTCTAACTCTAGCACTCAAATGAGCTAAGTCCCTACCTTTTAATTCCACCGGCAGATGGAGCATTTGCTGCAGGTGTGGCAGGGCGGGGCTGGCTGAGCACAAAATAATCCCTTAACCCCTTGTTGCCCAGTGTGGGATTTCTATACCCCATCATAGCACTGCTGTAACTAGTTGTAATACTCACTTATAGAATCACAGGAATTTATTGGAACATTGCAGGTATCGGGCAGGACTGGACTTCCTGCTAACCCTCCAGGTACAAGCAACATAACATCATACAAGACAACTTGACACTAAGATCATAAGGATATAGTACCATCTACTGGTGGAAGCGTTGTCTAAACCAGAGTTTTCAAACTTCACTGCACCATGACCCCCTTCTGACAATAAAAATTATTACATGACCCCAAGCCTTAGCCTGCCCAAGCTTTGCTGTCCTGGGTGGGGCAAAGCCAAAGACCAAGGGCTTCAGTCCCAGGCAGGGGGCCTGTAACCTGAGCCCCGACGCCCAGGTCTGAAGCCTTCGGGCTTCAGCTTCGGCCCCAAGTGGTGGGGCTCAGACTTCGGCAAGTCTAACCGTGCCCAAGCAACCCCATTAAAATGGGGTCCCAACGCACTTTGGAGTCCCTACCCACAGTTTGAGAACTACTGGTCTACACTAATCATTACACATGCCTGCCATTCTGAATAGCCGTGTTATGGTTCTTGGCCTTTACCGATGCCCCCTTGGGGTGTTGACAGGGTTGTATACTCATTCCAGGTCTGGTTACTCAATGGGAGAACTCAGTAGCATTCTGAAGGGGATGAAATCTCACACTTCTGGCCAAATCCGTCTGGATGCTTACCTGTTCCAGGACTCTGGGAACAAACAAACTACTTAAAAGCAGGAAAATAAATGAAGGGAAAGGAAATAGTCAGTCCCCAGCCAGGCCACTGGCTTTTCTTCCTTCTGAGAGGCCTTTGACAGGCCTAAGCCTGGCTCAATTTCCACTGGTTCACCACCAGAGGAATATGATACAGCCTCCTTCACAACAGGGGACCTTCTCTTAGATCTGGTCTACCCCTAAAATTTAGATCAACCTAGAAACATCATATAGCTTTTCAAAGCTGTGAAAAGTTTCACCCCCTTGCGTGACATAGTTGGGATGATCTAACCCGCACTGTAGATACAGCTCAATTGACGGAAGTGTTCTTCCGTCGACCAAACTACTGCCTCTTGAGGGCGTGGATTTACTACAGCAATGGAAAACCCCTTTCTGTCACTGTAGTAAGTACCTACACTACAGCAGCGTAGCTGCAGCTGTGCCGCTGTGGTGCTTATAGTGTAGACATACCCTCATGCAAGGAGGTAAGCCCTGCTCTCTGCCAGTTCTCCCTGAGAACTGTGAAGCTGAGCACTCTGCTGTCCTCACAGACCTGCCTGCTACTGAGCTGTGCTCTCCCCTTCCTTCCCCCACCTCCTCTTAATTCCTCCTGCATTCTTAACATGACTTGCAGGTTCAGCAGAGCAGACACACTCCAGCCCAGAGCAATTGCTTAAACCCTTCTTGCCTGGCATGGGATTTATACATCCAGTCACAGGCAGATTCTGTGTGGACCCTTTTGCACTTGAAGACATGAGACCAATCTGGCAGGAAGATGGATGAGGAGAGAAGGAAACCCAGTTGTACAAGGCCAAGATATCCCATTTGCCCCATGTATGGGATTTTTTTTTTCCCAGCTTAAAGAAGGAATTATTTTTTTCCAGCAAAAAGGGAAATCTGAAGAGAAATTCGCCTAAATGTTCAACACTATCCTTCAGAAGTCAGGACTTCAAAAAGGGAGGTATCCATAGTTGCTCTGCAAAGATTAAAATAATGGTAAGGTAAATTAAGTGTATTGTTTAGAGACCAGATCACTACAGAAAGTTAAATGTGCCTTGTATGGCTTAAGAAAGCAACCTCAAAGCCTTCTGTGTGTATGTGGGTACCCTGAGCAGCAACATTAGATCATCTCCTTTTCCCCTCCCCACAACATCAACTCACAGAGCTTTCTGGCAAGCCAGCAGATTCAGTATCAAACACTAGTATGCCAGAGAGCCATATGGAACACCAGAGTGTGATGCTGCTGTTCCATCTACAGAACATGCCATCTGTGGTTCAGACAGTGGACTCATTAAACAAAGATAGTTTCCACTGCAATTTAGAGTTTTTATTTCCTTCACTTGTTTCTGAAGGTTTTCTTCTTCCTGAGATGAGGCAGGGCTGCTGAATACTGTTGAAAAAGAGCTTGTAACCAGAGCTAGGTATTATCCATTTACTACAATCCCAAGGAATCATTTTTTTTACAATGATGTCTAATATACCAAGTAAGATCTGGATACAACATAAACATACACTTGCCAGGGTTAATCATATAGGATTTCTTAACCTATTTTGTGCTTTGTTATAAACCTGCAGGTCTGTTCCAGTGCCAAGTCACAGCTAGAAACAACAGTCTGAAGTGTGAGTAGAAATTTTTAATGCATACATGAGAATCGATGGGTTTAGAAAAGATCTTTTGTCAAATACATGAATGTTATTTCTTGTGCTAAGGCATTAAGCACTAATGAAAACCAGACTCTGCAGTATTTTGTTTATCTATCTAAGCTGTGCAATATACAGTTTTATATTTTCTGGTGCAAAAGAATACAGCATCTAACTGTAAAAGATGTAAGGGCATTGTTTGTCACTAGATGGCAGGAAATTAAGGTATGTTATTTCCAGTAAGAGTAGCTTTCATATTTGATCACCTAAACCAATTAAATAAGATGGAAGCAACTTGGTAAATTCAGCTATAAGATCAGACTGAACAATGCATCAGGGGTTCTGGAACAGAAACTACTTTAGCAGATTTTTTAAACAATATTTTTAAAGCTGCGAGCTCCAAGGGCTACAATCTGCTTTGTAACGCCAGTGATATCTCCCAGTAACTGTACTGATTTCAGTACAGTTAGCCTGAACTAACAAAGGAATTTGACCCCCTGACTTAATATCCCACAAATATTTTAAAAATATTATTAAAGGCCATATGTGTGGGCAGAAGCTAACTTACATGTATGAAAGATATTAAACCTCAAGCTTTAGGGCTTAAGCCAATATGAGATGAGGATGACACCTAATACAAGGGGACAGATTATCCCACATTTGCCTCCTGCATGGTTTTTGCCCCTCCCTATATAGCATTGATTATTGGCCACTGTCAGAAAAAAGATACTGGGTTAGATGGACCAGGATCTGATCCAATATGGCAGTTTCTAGGTTCCTAAAACAGGTCCCTGCCCCAAAGAATTTACAGTCCATAAATGTCTAATCCTGAGGGGAGTTAAGAATTTACTGTTTACGGTATGTCTACACTATAGAGACTATACCAGCATAGCTACCATAGTGTAGACACAAGCTACACCAACAGAAGGGGTTTTTCTGTTGGGATAACAACACCGCCTCCCTGAACCAAGTTAGCTATGTCAACAGAAGCCCACTTATCACAGAATCATAGAAGATTAGGGTTGGAAGAGACCTTAGGAGGTCATCTAGTCCAACCCCCTGCTCAAAGCAGGACCAACCCCAATTAAATCATCCCAGCAGGGCTTTGTCAAGCCGGGCCTTAAAATCCTCTAAGGATGGAGATTCCACCATCTCCCTAAGTAACCCATTCCAGTGCTTCACCATTCTCCTAGTGAAATAGTTTTTCCTACTATCCAACCTAGACCTCCCCCACTGCAACTTGAGACCATTGCTCCTTGTTCTGTCACTTCTACAGGCAGAGTATAGACACAGCTAGGGGTTATGTTAGCATTGCTAAGGGTGTGTTTTTTTCAGACTCATGACTAACATAGCTATGCTGATATAATATTTCAGTGTAGACCAGGCCTTAGTTAAGGAAATGGGGAGACAGATCCTTCCTTCCTGCAGTGAAAACCATGGGAGGAGGATTCTTCCTGGAGCATCTCTGCAAGAATTCCCTCATGAAGATTCCCCAGCATCATCTTAGTGCGGGGATTGGTAGTTGAGCTCATGGAAAAGCCACTCACAAACCTAGTAGATCCTTTGAGTTCCATGGAAGGCCCTGAACCCGCATAGCAGCTCTGGCCCCAGCAGTGCCCATCCAATAGCAGGCAGCTACCTCAGCCCTTCAGGACATGCTGCAAGAGAAGTGACATTTGAGAAACTTCAGAAGCAGCCTATTGGTTTGGTAATAACTCAGTAGGAATTAAACCTCTACCCAGCAGGCAACTGTGTCCTACTCTGCTCTTGCTAAAGACTTCAAAGCAGAAGAACAGCTACTTGCATTTCCTGAACAGCTGAGTAGTTAAGAGAAGAGAGTTTTAAACTTAAGCACCACTTCACATCCAGAGCATGAAGCTTTCTCTCCAGTGAGTTGCAAAGTCTGGTGGTAAGTGGCTACGGATAAAAGAGACTTAGCCCTTCCCAAGTCAATTTTCTGAGCCACCCACCACGCTCATACCTGCCCAGCTCAACAGGTGAATCCCCACGTCCAGTGACACCATGATCAGAAAGGGGTGGGGCTTCATGTGTGGACATGCACACCAAGTGATGCTGTGGCAGGCTCCTCTGAATCTGTGAGCAGCAAGATCCAAATGGGCCGGAGTGAGAAGCCAGGCCCAGTCCTGCAGGAGAGGAGCCACTGCTGTAGGGTGAGTGTGGGGTGATGAGTGTCAGGCAGTTTTCACACCTCATCCTGTGTGCAAGAGATCAACTACAAACTTATCTAACTAAAGCTAGCATTCTAGACCTAGCACAATCTAGATTCAGGCCAGAAGACAGAACTGAAACTGCTTTAGTGAAACTAATGGGTAAGGCTACGTTTATGTCACGGAGGTCATGGAAGTCACGGAATCCATGACTTCCAGAGACCTCCATAACATTCTCTGCTGCAGCCCCAGGGGCTGCAGGACTCTTGAGCTGACAGCCAATGGGGCCCTAGCAGGGTTCCCGTGACAGGCAACAGGGGACCCCCTGCAAAGTTCCAGGGACACGTGACAGACTCCTGAGGGGGCCCTCCTTGGGGCTCCAGTGATGGACAACAGCCTCACGTGGGGGGAGGGGGACACTTAGGGCGAGCAGCTGGGGTGTCCCATTTTCTCTCTGGGAAATATGGTTAACCTGCTGCTCCCAGCCTCTGTGGGCGGAGGGGAACCCCACAGCTCCCAGCCACCACGGTGGTGGGGGAAACCATGGAGCTGCAGCGGCAAAAGTCACAGACAGGTCACGGCTTCCGTGAATTTTTGTTTATTGCCCGTGACCTGTCCATGACTTTTACTAAAAATAACCACGACAAAATCTTAGCCTTACAATGGGTGATCAGCTGGCAATGGATAGAGGCAGAGGCATCATTTCAGAGAAGACTGGTGGAGGGGAACAGACAAAGTTGTGTCAGCGTCCCCAAAACTGTCTCCCATGCCCATACCAAACGATGGCCCTGGATGGACGAGAGACACCCATTCTCATCCCCCTGGACCTCTCTGCAGTGTTCAAAACTGTTGATCATGAGATACTGCTTTATCACCTGAGAGACATGGCAGGAGTCCAGAGTTACATGCTAAAATGATCTGAGTCCTTGCTGGATGCACCCAAAGAGTAGTGATGAGAAACTGCACTTGCACCAACAGACCTCTCACTGTGGAGTGCCACAAGGATTGATTCTCTCTCCATTCCTTTTCAACATCTCCATGCAACTACTAGGTGAACTGGTCAGATTACATGGACTCAAGTACTAGCAAGATGCAGATGACACACTGCTCTACCTATTCTGTCACTACATAGGACCACACCACTACAACTAAATTGGCCCAGTCCTTGGATGAGATCAGCTCATGGATGAAGAACAGCTGGCTGAAGCTGAACCTGAGCAAAACATAAGTGATGCTGGTAGCAGAGGAAAGTGTTTTTGAGGAGTTTGGGCAGCCACAGTGGAGTCTCCTTTGATTGAAAGTCTCCACAATTGGTCAATTTAATCCGTAGTCTAGGAGTATTCTTGGATTCCCTGCTGATGCTGAGCTCCCATATAGCAATGGCCACAAATAATGTTTTATATCATCTCTGCATCGCTAGGAGACTCCATTAACTCCTGACAGATGAAGACCTAGCCTCAGTTATTCATGTCTTCATCACCGCTTGGCTGTCCTACAGCAGTGCAATATACCTGGACATGAAGCCTTCAGCACTTAGGAAACTCCAGCTAGTACAAAATGCTGCAGAACATCTCAGCAACACAGGCTACCATGAGCACAATACACCTGTCCTCCGCTCTCTATGCTCACTTCCCATAGAATTTTGAATCAAGTTCAAGGTCTCCATCCTTATCTTCAAGGCACTCCATTGCTGGGTCCAGGATACCTAAAAGACCATATAAAGCTCTGGAACAAAGACCATGGTCGACAACTTTGCTGCTCTAGCACAATGGAGCTCTCAGCCGTAAGAGTAAAGCTCGTCCGTGTCTGACAAAACCTTCTCTGGAGGTAGTCCAAGATTGTGGAATGAATGCCCCCAGGAACTACGGATCATCACATACCTCATCACTTTCTGCTCCAAATGCAAGTCATATTTTTTTGACCTTGCCTTCTCTAATAAATGCACAGTAACAGTTATTGTGATTTCGCACCTGCCCCCACACTGGGCTCTAAGGGGTTAACAGAGCCCTAGGGAGGCTGTGCAGGCAGCAGACAATCAGGGAAGGGCTGAAGGGAGCGGCCAAACAGGCCCATATAAAAAGGGAGCTGCAGAGCAGCAGAAGGCAGTTCTTTGCTGGGAGCCCAGGAAGGATGGGTCTCTGAAGGGCTGGAAGAACTGCCAGCATCCTGGACAGACCAGTGCTGCAAGCAGGGATTGGGGGGAGCGAGAGACAGCACCTGGCTGCTGGGGTTTGCAGGCTGAGGTCCTGAGGCAAGGGCAAAGAGGATGCTGGGGCCGCAAGGAAGTAGCCGGACAATTCGCTGAAGTTGCCACTAAGGGAAGTGGCTGAACAGCAGACTGCAGGTCCCCCAGAAATGGGGAGCACAGTGGGTGGCATGGCCAGAGGGCTGTGTTGCTGAAGAGGATGCCATGGTCCCTGGAGAGACATGGGTCTTAAAGCAGGAGTGATGGCGGCGAGACACCACCGGAAGCGGGCACAGAGCTAATTCCCAAGACAGCCAGCAGAAGGCGCCAAAGTCATGAGTGAACCCCATTACAGTTATATTTATATTTTAAAAAGCAAACCTACCAGACCAAGACACTCCACTGTGTGTGCTTCTCCCTCTGTGGAAAGGATGAGAGAACAAACAACACATGACAGGTGCATATTCACATTGCTTAATGCATTACTGGAATGTGCTCGGATACTACAGTGATGATCACAGAATAAATCTGTGTTAATGTGTTCATTAACTTGAAAGTCCATCTTAAATGTATTCCAGAATTTGAGGGTGGAAGAGGCAATACAGAACTCTGCTGTTGGTGACATGGAACAACCTGCTCATCCACCCTAGGACCAGAGTCATGGGCACTAAAAGTTCTTATTTAAAAACTGAGAAGATTCAGAGGATATTCCCTCTCAAATGAAGTAATGATATGCATAATCAAAGCTAATTATTCCCACTGTAGAGCAATTGGTCTGTGTTTAAGTGGTTGTAGAAGAAGAATATATCACAATTACTTTGCAGTGAGATGGGATCCAATCTCTCTGTGCTACACAGGACCACAAACTGCCAAAACATTCACTTCCTTATAATTCCCCTTGAAGCCTCTTGAACCCTGACAGCAGAAGTTTGAGGATGCGTGGAAGGGAGGTGAAGAAAATATCAATTCTTGTCTCTTTCTCCAGGTGAGAGAAAAGTGGAAGGAAACCACTTCTGATGGAAACAGGCTCTCAGCAATCTTCTTGCTAAGAACTAATGGTGCTCAATCTTCCCGCTATTAGATTTTCGGGGTTGTCAAATTGACTGGGGCCCTGGATTAGAAGATCCTGACTGAGGAGGCAGGGCCTATGGTCAGGAGATAACCATATCCCAATTGTCACACATCCCAACCTATCTGACAAACCTCTTAGAGTATCTGTGGATGTAAACTCCAGTTCCCTGGAAGTAGGCGTGTCCTTTTGAGCCAATCTGCTATGACCATCTCTTTGCTCTGCAGATAAATGGAGCTGAAGAAGGCAAAACAGGATTCTGACCAACACTTCTGATAAGCACTAAAGGCTAGGCCTGTCCCCTGTCAGTTTAGATATGCCATCAAGCCCATTTGTTGCCCTTGATTAAGACAGGACATTGAGCTGGCAGTGGGTGCCAGGAGAAAAGTGTCCATAATTCCAGCATATTGACACTTGGTATCCCAGGGCAAAGGAGAGCCAGGTTCCCTGCACTGACAGAGTTAAAATATATTCAGGGCTTGCAGGGTATGCTAATTTTATATTGGAGCAGGAAAGCAGACTTTAGAAGCACTGACAGCAATGCTATTGTTTTAAAAGATTTGCAGTATCATAGAATCATAGAATATCAGGTTTGGAAGGGACCTCAGGAGGTCATCTAGTCCAACCCCCTGCTCAAAGCAGGACCAACACCAACTAAATCATCCCAGCCAGGGCTTTGTCAAGCCTGACCTTAAAAACTTCTAAGGAAGGAGATTCCACCACCTCCCTAGGTAACGCATTCCAGTGTTTCACCACCCTCCTAGTGAAAAAGTTTTTCCTAATATCCAACCTAAATCTCCCGCACTGCAACTTGAGACCATTACTCCTTGTCCTGTCCTCTTCTACCACTGAGAACAATCTAGAGCCATCCTCTTTGGAACCCCCTTTCAAGTAGTTGAAAGCAGCTATCAAATCCCCCCTCATTCTTCTCTTCCGCAGACTAAACATCCCCAGTTCCCTCAGCCTCTCCTCATAACTCATGTGTTCCAGTCCCCTAATCATTTTTGTTGCCCTCTGCTGGACTCTTTCCAATTTTTCCACATCCTTCTTGTAGTGTGGGGCCCAAAACTGGACACAGTACTCCAGATGAGGCCTCATCAATGTTGAATAGAGGGGAACAATCACGTCCCTTGATCTGCTGGCAATGCCCCTACTTATACATCCCAAAATGCCATTGGCCTTCTTGGCAACAAGGGCACACTGTTGACTCATATCCAGCTTCTTGTCCACTGTAACCCCTAGGTCCTTCTCTGCAGAACTGCTGCCTAGCCATTCGGTCCCTAGTCTGTAGGGCTGCATTGGATTCTTCCGTCCTAAGTGCAGGATTCTGCACGTGCCCTTGTTGAACCTCTTCTTTTGGCCCAATCCTCCAATTTGTCTAGGTCCCTCTGTATCCTATCCCTACCCTCCAGCGTATCTACCTCTCCTCCCAGTTTAGTGTCATCTGCAAATTTGCTGAGGGTGCAATCCACACCATCCTCCAGATCATTTATGAAGATATTGAACAAAACCGGCCCCAGGACCAACCCTTGGGGCATTCACTTGATACTGGCTGCCAACTAGACATGGAGCCATTGATCACTACCCTTTGAGCCCAACAATCTAGCCAGATTTCTATCCACCTTATCATCCATTCATCCAGCCCATGCTTCTTTAACTTGCTGGCAAGAACACTGTGGGAGACAGTGTCAAAAGCTTTGCTAAAGTCAAGGAACAACACGTCCACTGCTTTCCCTTCATCCACAGAACCAGTTATCTCGTCATAGAAGGCAATTAGATTAGTCAGGCATGACTTGCCCTTGGTGAATCCATGCTTACTGTTCCTGATCACTTTCCTCTCCTCTAAGTGCTTCAGAAGTGATTCCTTGAGGACCTGCTCCATGATTTTTCCAGGGACTGAGGTGAGGCTGACTGGCCTGTAGTTCCCAGGATCCTCCTTCTTCCCTTTTTTAAATATGGGCACTACATTAGCCTTTTTCCAGTCGTCCAGGACTTCCCCCAATTGCCATGAGTTTTCAAAGATAATGGCCAATGGTTCTGCAATCACATCCGCCAACTTCTTTAGCACTCTCGGATGCAACGCATCCGGCCCCATGGACTTGTGCACGTCCAGCTTTTCTAAATAGTCCCGAACCACTTCTTTCTCCACAGAGGGCTGGTCACCTCCTCCCCATGCTGTGCTGCCCAGTGCAGTAGTCTGGGAGCTGACCTTGTTCGTGAAGACAGAGGCAAAAAAAGCATTGAGTACATTAGCTTTTTCCACATCCTCTGTCACTAGGTTGCCTCCCTCATTCAGTAAGGGGCCCACACTTTCCTTGACTTTCTTCTTCTTGCTAACATACCTGAAGAAACCCTTCTTGTTACTCTTAACATCTCTTGCTAGCTGCAACTCCAGGTGTGATTTGGCCTTCCTGTTTTCGCTCCTGCATGCCCGAGCAATATTTTTATACTCATCCCTGGTCATTTGTCCAATCTTCCACTTCTTGTAAGCTTCTTTTTTGTATTTAAGATCAGCAAGGATTTCACTGTTAAGCCAAGCTGGTCGCCTGCCATATTTACTATTCTTTCTACACATCGGGATGGTTTGTCCCTGTAACCTCAATAAGGATTCTTTAAAATACAGCCAGCTCTCCTGGACTCCTTTCCCCCTCATGTTTTTCTCCCAGGGGATCTTGCCCATCAGTTCCCTGAGAGAGTCAAAGTCTGCTTTTCTGAAGTCCAGGGTCCGTATTCTACTGCTTTCCTTTCTTCCTTGTGTCAGGATCCTGAACTCGACCATCTCATGGTCACTGCCTCCCAGGTTCCCATCCACTTTTGCTTCCCCTACTAATTCTTCCTGGTTTGTGAGCAGCAGGTCAAGAAGAGCTCTGCCCCTAGTTGGTTCCTCCAGCACTTGCACCAGGAAATTGTCCCCTACATTTTCCAAAAACTTCCTGGATTGTCTGTGCACCGCTGTATTGCTCTCCCAGCAGATATCAGGGTGATTGAAGTCTCCCATGAGATCCAGGGCCTGCGATCTAGTAACTTCTGCGAGTTGCCAGAAGAAAGCCTCGTCCACCTCATCCCCCTGGTCCGGTGGTCTATAGTAGACTCCCACCACGACATCACCCTTGTTGCTCACACTTCTAAACTTAATCCAGAGACTCTCAGGTTTTTCTGCAGTTTCATACTTGATCTCTGAGCAGTCATACTGATCTCTTACATACAGTGCAACTCCCCACCTTTTCTGCCCTGCCTGTCCTTCCTGACCAGCTTATATCCATCCATGACAGTACTCCAGTCATGTGAGTTATCCCACCAAGTCTCTGTTATTCCAATCACGTCAAAATTCCTTGACTGTGCCAGGACTTCCAGTTCTCCCTGCTTGTTTCCCAGGCTTCATGCATTTGTGTATAGGCACTTGAGATAACCCGCTGATCGCTCCTCTTTCTCAGTATGAGGCAGGAGCCCTCCCCTCTCATGCTTTCCTCCTGGTAAAAAT
Organism: Eretmochelys imbricata; assembly: GCF_965152235.1. Classification (NCBI taxonomy): domain Eukaryota; kingdom Metazoa; phylum Chordata; order Testudines; family Cheloniidae; genus Eretmochelys; species Eretmochelys imbricata. The sequence continues at coordinate 60,440,199 of NC_135573.1, forward strand.
GTTCATGGAGAATGCGGGCATTGATCCCGCTACCTCTCACGTGCTAAGCAAGCACTCTACCATTTGAGCTAATTCCCCATCTATATCCCTAGCAGATGTTCCCACTATGTTAAAATCAAAATAATTGAGCAAGTTTCACCCCAGAATTGGCTGCACTTTTCTGCTGAGTTCATGATCCCTAGATGTTGTATACAGAAATGCTTTTGCAGATGCTGGGCACTGTGTTTAAATAAGAATTATTATAAATTGGATGTATACTCAGTTGTATTGTATCATGTAATCTATTCCAAATACACGGTAACCCACTAGCTAGGATTTGGAGGATGGTATCTAGAAAATTTATTTTTAAAGCTGCTGCAGTCAGTAAAGGTTTTCAGCTTTACCTGTCACATGACTGTTTGGGATGGAGTCTCTTTCCCCACTGGCCAAAGTGGGGAAAGCCCCTGGAAAATATCTTCTTGTCTAGTCTTTTCCAGTTTATTTGCCTTTGTTTTGTGGATAATCGAACAGACCCTGAGAAAAAGGCCTTAAAAGGATTATGGCTGGTGTTTTATTTCCATTCCCTGGTTAGTGAAACTGCCAACCAACATACAGGTGGCTATGTGCATTTCTGGGTTTAGGTTTTTTAAAGTCAATCCAAATGAAAATAAAATTCAGTGCTTCAAATATTATAGTTCTTAAAATATATATTGAGGGATGTACAACAAATTGGTGACTAAGACCCTGTCTACACTAGAGGGAAACAATGTTAGGCAGAAAATTTTAGAGTATTCTCTTTCAGAAAGCTTAGATTTCATAGCGTTTAAGGTCAGAAGTGACCACTGGATCATCTAGTATGACCTCCTGTACATCATATGCCATTACATTTCACTCAGATACCACAATACTGAGCCCAATAACTCTAGTTAGACCAAAGCATTTCAGTCAGCAAGAGACTAAATTGTTGTGTGCCACAGACAGAGAACAGGAGAGACAGAGGTGCTAGCAGTACCCAAGACCCCTGCAATCGCAGGGAATTGATTAGGTGAGATACATACTTACATGATCCTGTGCTGCAGAGGAAGGTAAAAAACAAACAAAACACACACACAAGGTTCCCTCCAATCTGACCTGGAGGGAAATTCCTTCCCACCCCCAAATCTGATGATCAGTTTGAGCGTGTGCAACACACAAAAGCCAGGCATCTTAGAAAGAGGATTCTCTGTACCAGCTCAGAGCACTGAGCACCCATCCTGTGTCCCATCTCCAGCTATGTCCAATATCTGGAACTTCTTCTAGACTAGGAATACTTCGTCCTCCCCATTTCACCAAAACTGGAAACTTTACAGGGCTGTGCACCAGCTTCCAGGAGGGAAATTATGTGTTTTCATAACTTGAATGACAGAGCCACGTGGCTCTATTTTTCTTTACATAAATTATGTAAAAATCTGAAATGCCTGGTGCCCAGTTACCTATAGTTAGCTTGAAAGAGGTCAACAGAGGTATCATTCCAAACACACATGATAAGATGACCAGATGATAATCAAACAATCTTGAAAAAACTTTTCCTGCAGCTGACAGACCACGGGTGAACAAACTACGGCCCACAGGCCGGATCCGGCCCCTCAGGGCTTTGGATCCGGCCCGTGGGATTGCCCCACATGGTGCCGCAGGCCCCGCGCCACTCTCAGAAGCAGCCAGTACTACATCCCTGGGGCAGTGTGGAGAAGTGGGGGGGCAGAGGGCTTTGTGCGTTGCCCTTGTCTCAGGCACAGCCCCCTGCAGCTCCCATGGGCCGGGAACAGGGAACTGCAGCCAATGGGAGCTTCGGGGGAGGTACCTGGAGGCGTGGTAAGGGCAGCGCTCGGAGCCCTGTGCCCGCTTCTCCCCCAGGGGCCGCACAGAGACATGGTTCCAGCCGTTTCCCGGAGCGGCACGGCATGGGGCCAGGGCAGGCATGCAGGGAGCCTGCCCTGGCCCCGGTGCGCGCCGTTGCCATCCCGGAGCCACTTTAGGTAAGCGGCGTTGGGCCGGAGCCCGAACCCCTTCTACACCCAGCCCCCCAACTCCCTGCCTGCACCTCGCACCCCTCCTGCACCCCAACCCCCTACTCTGAGCTCCCTTCTGCAGTCCGCACCCCTCCTGCACTCTGCACCCCTCCTCTGCCCCAATCCCTTGCCCTGAGCCCATTCCTGCACACCACACTCCTCCCACACCCCGCACTCCCTCCCGCACCCCAACCCCCTGCTCCAGCCCTGCATACAATTTCCCCACCCAGATGTGGCCTTCGGCCCAAAAAGTTTACCCACCCCTGTGACAGACTAATTAACATCTGAGAGGGCATTTCCTTTCCCCCTATCTTTATTATAATACTATACATAATGTTTCTATTCCTTCTAGAAGTAGTCAATCAACAATATTGAACAACATCTAAAAAACCCTAGCAGCTGTGAGTTGTTTGATAGTTGGTATAGTCTTATTGCAACTTGTTCATTTACATACACTACAGTATTTTATTTAACTTATTCTTTCAGAAATGCCTGTTTCATACGGACATGTGGTAACCACTAGTTTATACAATTAAAAATCAACACCTATCCTCTTTTACGCATCGTAACTTCTATGGAAACGTTCATAGATGGTCACTAGTTCAAAAAGTCACTCAGAATTCTTACTGTATCTCAAAGCAAATATCGTCCTTATTTTCCTTTCTTCCCTAAGCTATAAACCCACTGAAGTGCATCCACTGATGTTGCAAACAAGAAAATTAGACCTTGAATACAGTCTTTGTGATGGCATAACACACTGTGGAGGTGCCTCTCAGATTGGGCCTATTTGAAGCATTTTATTTACCAAAATAAATCAAGTTAAAACTTACCTGAGTCTGAATGTGAGCAGCCAAAATTTGGTCTTTTTTAAGAAATATTTGTAGAAAGAACTATGTGGGATAATTTGTACGCATTGCAGATTAAAAATACAATCCACTCCAAAGTACAGGAGGATGTATGGTCTCATGGTTAAAGCGTAGGACTGTGTCAAGAGACATGGATTCTATTCTTGTATCTGCCAAAAGACTTTGTCTGACCTTGGGGAAGTCCCTGTGCCTCAATTTCCCCTTCTGTGAAAGAGATGCAAATATACTAACTTCACAAAGATTACTAGGCCTAGTTTCCTAGTGATTTTAAAGCACTTACAGATCCCAGGAGAAAAGATGCTATAAACATTCAAAGCATTGTTGTTAATAATAAACACATATGATCTGAGTGGGAAGTGGAAGAAACACTTGAAATTCTTTTGGCATTTCCAGGCTTGATTTTTTTTCACTAGGATTGCAAGGTTAGAAAAAATGCCTGTATGCTGGAAAAAGAATGAGGAGTACTCTAAGGTGCCACAAGGCCTCCTCGTTCTTTTTGCTGATACAGACTAACACAGCTACCACTCTGAAACCTGTAAAATGGAAAAAATTGCCTTTCCACTGGGCTGGAAATATTAACCGTGCATCTGGGAAATCTTGTTGGCATGGACCCTCTGTGAATGGTAGCAGATGTGAGGGCCTTGTGGGTCTGCTTCCTATTGGAGGAGAAATCCATGATGCAGAGTTTGGTATAGTCTTATTGCAACTTGTTCATTTACATATGTCCACCACTCATGGAAGAGAGGTGGTCACAATGGCATGTGAGCAATACCCTCTTTCTGAACGCGCAGCACCAGAAATACCCAGGGAACAACTCTGCTGACTCTAGGCAGACAGAAAGCAAACTCTCCTGCTGCATGCCACACCTCCCTCACAGGAACAGCATCAACAAAACAAAACTCCACAACACAGCATTCCCACCAAGGCTAAAAACTTGCCTGCACACTAAGGAAGAGAATTTGTCAGGCTAAGGGTATGTCTACACTGCAAATCCAGAGGAGTAACTGCAGCACATGTAGACATACCTAAGCTAGCTTTGATCTGAGCTTGTTCAAGTATTGCAGTGAAGCTGAGGTACCACAGGATGCAGCTGCTCGAATATGTATCCAGGGTCCCTTGCGGGGCAGAGCTAGTCTGAGCAGCTGTGGCTTCACTGCTATTGTTACTTCAGCTAGCTTTGGTCCAGCTCGACTACAGTGCAGACACATCCTATGTGTAACGGTGCTGTCTGATGAACACTGTCATAACATTTGTTTCTAAAGTTTCTCAAACTTCAGTTGTGCTACTGAGACAGCCACCAAAGGAGCTAATTATGCTGCTTAGCTATTCATGTACTCCTTATGGGCACCTGAGTCCAACAACAGCACCACCAGAGTTAGGAAACAGGGCGTGGGGGCCGGAGGCCAGTAGAGGTGTTGCACAGTGCACCATGTTCCCAGGGCTAGAGTGTCAAACCTGAGGGTTGGAGGGGGGAAGGGAGGGGCTAGGCACTTTAGGATATCTTTACTTTGACTCAGGTCTGTGCACTGCTTTGTGGATGCCAGAGGCCTAGGTTCAAGCATGGGCAGGGACGCTGGAACACTTTTTGTAGTGGGGTGCTAAAAGCCAGCTAAGGAAACTGTAAAGCAGCGGTCCCCAAACTTTTCACCTCATGCCCCACTTATCACTCACTGTCTGTGCTCCCCATTCTCTCCCCCCTAGCCCGTCCCCGAGCTGTGGCTCCGGGTGGGGGGGGACAGGGACAGGGTAAGAGGCTGAGGCTGGGTCCACAGCTGGGGGTAAGCGCGGGGCTGGCAGCCGGGACCCTGGGCATGAGGCAGGAGCAGAGCCCAGGGCCAGCAGCCGGGACCCCAGGCGGAGCCAGGAGTTGAGCCCAGGGCATGGGCCGGGGGTGCTACAGCACCCCCCAAACACCTAGGTCCCGTGCCTATGATCATGGGTCAGAAAATGCTTAAGCTAGGGTTCAAATGCAGTCTAGATGCCCAAGCCCAGGGTTCCCTGACACAGGTCAGCTGACTCAAGTCTAACTAACTCTAGCCTTACATTCCTGTGTAGTGTCTTTTTGGTCTTTGGGCAAAATTCAGCTTTAGAATATGTGGGCAGTTTTCCATTAAAGTTGCACTCACTCACTAAGTTGGCACCTTGTCTTTCTAAACAGAAACAAAAGCCTTGTCTATAAAACAATATTGCACTGGGTTAATATAGATTTAGTTAAGCCAGTGAAAACCCCTTTGTGGATGCTCTTATTTCAGTTTAAGAGTGTCTTATTTCAGTTTAACAAACAGTTTCCTAGTCCATTTAAACTACAATGAAACAAGCCTGGTTTAAACTCAAGTAAGAGTGTCCATCCATTATTCTGCACCAGTTTGACTAATCTGGTTTAAAAGAAAAAAAATCACACCTTTAGTTAAATTGGTGCTACCTTCTTATGTAGACAAGCCCTGCAACTGTTTGAAGATAGGAGACATAGTTAGCACCAAGCTGCTCCCTCTTCCAGCTTTCACTACTTGGTTTTGAACTGATGTAAGGGTATGTCTACACTTACAGAGTTTCTGAGCTGTAAGTTTCACCAGTGATAGGGAACCGGTAAAAGTAAAGCACTGGTTTGTGTACTCACTCAATTCCTCAGGGGTCAGAGAGTGTTTACGCTACCAGCACTTCCATCACCGATGAGAGCAGCGCTGTAGGGTAGCTATCCCACAGTGCAGCTCTCTCGATAGATCATGTGGGAAATGGGGTGGGGGGGTGAGCAGAAGGCATTCTGGGTCTCTGTTCAGTGCCCTGTGCTGTCCTGCTTCATGTCTATGGAGCCCCATTACTTCCTGGTTTCTTCCGTGGCATTTTTTTAAACACCTCCTGCTGTCTGGCTGCTTTCCCCACCACATCTACAAACAAAGGGAAAGGGAGCTTCAAACTTCATGGGGCATACAGGGGGAGGGGCAGACATCCATGCATCAGAGCAGTGGAGATGCTGGCCAAAGTGATCACTTTTGGAAGCGTGGGATATCCTTCAGAGGCCAAAGGGTGTTTACACTGGTGGAACATGTCTTCACTTTCACAGCAGCGCAAAAAGAACAGTGGTAAGAGCTGTAAACCTCTCGTGAAGGTGGTTTTCTTTTTGCGGTGAAACTTCTGAGTTTCACCGCAAAAAGTCATTAACAAGTGTAGTTGCTCCCGCGGTTTTAGCACAAAAAGGGGACTTTTTGCACTTTAAATGGTAAGTGTAGACATACCCTAAGTCTCTGAAGGCAGTACAGGAACATCCGGAGTTCCATCACTACCACCCTTATTGTGGCTACTTTTGCTATTTTTCAGCTACATGATCTCTCCCAGCTACCCCACAATGCTGAAAGATATACATTCTAAATACATGTTAAACATGCAAGATTGTATTACCCTTTGCAGTGTACAGCTACTAGGGGTTAATTTTTAAATGTTCATTCTCCCATAATATTATTTCATCTCTGTTATTTGTCTTTGGAGTTTAACTGTCATATCCTCTTCCACTGTATTTCAGGGAGTTGCAGAAAGATACCTCCAAAAGGATAAACATTAGGGATGAAATCCTCACCCCAGTGAAGTCTTTAACAAAACTCCAGTTGATTCCAGTGGAGTCAGGATTTCACCCTAGAAGCCTAGGTTTTGGTATGAGAGTAGCAAACGTGTTATATTGCTTGGTAAACTCATGTATTATTCTATGGGTGTGACGCAGGGAAGGGAAGGAGAAGTAGTAAGAAAAATGACTAACAAGAGGGTGTAAGACAGTGGGTTACTTTTTCTAGCTGCAGTATTGTCCCACAGCATACAAGATACCCCAATTTACTAAGATTTAATTTACACCACCATATAAATCACCTCTGAATTTGTCCCTAGTTGTCAAAATAGATTGTAAGCTCTTTGGGGAGTAGACCATGTATTTGAGTATGTTTTTACTACATCTACTACAGTGGGGTACCATTCTTGCCTAGGGTCTATGGCATTACTACAATACAAAAGTTAATAATAACCAGAATGGGGAATTTTCAAATCAAAATGTGGCTCAATCAAATGCTCAAGTGACACTGTATTAAAATGGTTATGCATAAATTAAATTACCCATTGGTACCACATGCAAGTAGCATACTAGAAAATTATGTGTATTTATTACAAAATCAATGCAAAGGTTTGCAAGAAAATGTGTCTATTTGTCTGTAGGAGATGGAAAGTAATGTAGCCAAGAGGCATGCAACATCACATGCTGAGAGGTAAGAGAACACACACACACAAATGGACAAATTCACTACTGCTAAAACTGTTGAAAACAGAACAGTTACATCAGAAATGAAGCTGAGCCTTTGTGCAGGAGCTAGGATACGGTTTTGTTACAGCCAGTTCAATGGATGAACACTAGTAAATGCACAAAAGGGAATAATCCTGCATTGGCAGAGAGATGGACTGGATGACCTAATGGTCTTTTCCATCTCTAACTTCTATCATATGATGAGCCTTGGATTTAGTGCCACCATGGAAGGACACAAAGGAAAATGTTAACTTGCCTTTCAATCACTGAGCACAAAGTACGCATGATTTAATACAATTCTTTTCAAAAAATTTCCCCTTTCCCAATGAAACATCAACAGGGATTGAACAGAATTTCTCTCATGTACAGATCTTGACTGGTCTTATTATTTAGCCCCTATTGCTCTTACTGACCTCAGAACTGTGGGGAGTCAGTGTTTTTGAAGCACTTTGTGATCCCTTTAATATTCCTATACTGACTTGCATAAAGGGACACGATCAATTTGTTACATTTCAGAATGAACTTTTTACCTAATATTTTTGCAAGGAACCTCTGAGATTTCTGTTATTGAAAAAGATTTGAGGGGAAAATATTTTTCTCTTTTTTCCTTTGCTTTTTTTGTACATTTGATAGCCCTGTGTGTACAGTTTCCACTGTTTTCCCTGAATATCCCCTGTTTGCATGGGTCTTTCACACAGCAACAAAGGAGATAAAAACCAGTTCAAAATATAGGAAAGTGTAATGGTAAAGATTTGACGAGGGACTCATGGACTAAAACTATTTTAAAACTGGCTATGTTCTATTAATTTTATTACTGTAGTTTTTCTCCTGGACCCCAGCACCTTTCAAGTCCAAGTCTTCTGGTAGCACTTACAACCACTGTTCCCTCTAAGCTGTGCACGTGTGCACGCGCACACAGATCCTAAACCCCGCGCACACGGCGAAACACCATGCACACAAAAATGAAATACTACATCGGAGCCAGGCTGAAATATCATTTACAGGCGACTTTTGACATTGTTCGCCCGCCATCTATCAACACAGACAGATTCTACTAGCTGGCAAGGGCGGGGCGGGGGGGGAGAGAGAAAGGAGGGCAATGAATCGTAGCCCTCCCCGCCAGCATTTCAAACATGGAACTTTGATCACGTCGGGACGGTCGGGACCCACACATCTCCTTGTAGTCTCTTCATTTGGCTGTGTACAAACTCAAGTACGTGCGAATAAGTCAAAATGCCTGGCTGTAGTTGCTAAGGAACTGCAAAGATTTTCCAGAAATGAACAAAGGTAAGTGTTGTTTTCGTGACTGCAATCTTTCAAAGGCATTGGACTTTATACATTTACTCATGATGTTTTACCATTTTCCCACATTTTTTAGCCGCAGATGCATGGACTTGATCAGAGCTATGCACAAACTTCCGGTATCCTGATCTGAATGATCTCCCATTTGCCCTTTTGTCGAGTCACGCTGTTAAGCGCATTGAAATAGTAGCCATATAATAAAAGTATTAATTTTAAATAAACCAATGTGGTAAAAAATCAATCCCACAATGTCACTGTCTAGAGGTCTAAAGTGTAAAAGAACAGTGACTTCATTTAAATCTGGATGGCTGGATGAGACTATAGAGACGGTTACACCGAAGTCACATAGGGTAATGCTTGTTAAACTTCGTGAAATAGTCATATATGAGGAGGACAACGGAGTGCTTTGTGTATTTGTCGAGATGCCAGAGCTTCAGGAGAATTTTCAACAGGAAGAATGTGGAACGATGTATGAAAGTTGGATTTCTTAAAGCATTATCTGTCAAGTAAGTCTCATATAGATGGTGTAACAAGACTTAGAAACAAAAACCCTTCCTTACAGAGCGGATTGCTTAGCATGATTCTTGAAAGTCCAGCTGAAAAGCGGAGGAGACAAATTAATCTTGAACACAAGCACTCAAACCCAGAAGAAATCAAAGTACTTATTGACAGTGTGTTGTTGGCTATTAAAATGAACAGCTCAATGCTTTCTGTTCAGGATATTAATGACCATATGGAAAAGTATATGCGCATACCAGCGAGCTGGAGAAGTAAAAATTATGCTTTCGAATTTCTTGAAATTATCAACTGTCCAAAATGACCTCATGCATGAAATAGCATCGGCAATGTTTCATACTCTAGCTGTTGATGAAAGCACTGATATATCCATTAACAGATACTTGATACTCTACTTGAAATATAGATCCATAAATTCTGCAGACTATAAAACTTCGTTTGGTGGACCATTATGACTGCAAGAATGTGATGCTGTTTCAATAGTGTCTGCAATCAAAGAGTTTTATAAAAAACACCACTCGATCTAATGAAAATGGTGATGTTCACATCTGATGGTGCCTCCATGACGTTGGGCAAACTCAATGGCGCCTCAGCTGAAACGTGATGTAGTCCAGCAACATTGCATTGCACACTGGGAAGACTTGGGGATTTCTGATGCATGGAAAGAGGTCAAGCTGATAAGAGACATCGAAACCTTACTGAGAACTGTCTACACTGTCTACACAGTGTTTGCAGTAGCTGAAAGAATCAAAAGCCAACTGGTTTTAAGTTTTCTGGATATGGTGACATTTGCTCACCAGAACAAACAGTTTCAGGATCTTGCAAAGTTGATGGATATAGGAAGAACATTCCTAGCATCAAGTGCAGACTGTGAGTGTGGCTTTAGCTTAATGAACACTCTAAAAAACAAACTATGGAATCGTTTACAAGTAGATCATTTGGACAGGCTGATGTGTATTAAGAGTTACCAACTGGATGGAGGACTGATAGATCTGCACAGAGTTTATGTTGAATGGGCAAATGAAAAAGATTGCAGGGAAAAACAGTAAGGTTAGTTTAGCAGTCTTTGACATTTTGACCAATAAGGAATTTAAAATGAATTTGTAATTACATATCTTATTCTTGGCTGATAATCGTTTATTGATATTTTTTAGGAAAATTTTAAATTTAAAACTCGTTTTTCTTTTTTTACTTATGATGTCTCTATCTGAAAACCCATATACACTGACATAATGGCATACTTATTAAATTGTCTTTATTATATGTTTATCAAAATCTTTTCAGACATGTGTGTAGAATGAAAGATGAAAGTGGACACCAATGGGCAGAAGTCTATGGACTGATAATGATCATGATTAATATGTGCTTGATATATGCTTGTGACTGTCTATAAAAAGGATCATAAAGCGTAATGCTTAAAACTAACTTCTGCTTCATGAAGAATGGTTAAATCTCCTTTTTCTAAGTATTTTAAAATGACATTTATAAAATAACATGGTGTAAAACCATTATTATCACAAATTGCAAATTAAATGTATACGCATTTTACTCGCTTGGGTGCATTTGCCTCATGGTGCACAAATTTGAACTCTGCTTCAAAAATTTGCACAGAAGAATTTCTGCAGGCACAGGGCCTGTCAAGAATTAGAGGGAACATTGCTTACAACTGTCCAATGCATCTTTTTCTCTCCTTCACCACTTCTAATTGCCTTTCTCCGCTCTTGACATTGTATGGAAGTTTATCTTTCATTAAAAATCCCCTCTAGGACTAACAAATGCTTGAAATAATCTCCAGCAATGACACTTATGGTGTGTTAACCGTCTCTCTTTTACAGGCCAAGCATTGCAAGATTTGTTTGTGCCACCACCGGAAGAGTAAGGTGCGGGGAGCCGGCAGTCAGGCCTGCCCCGTTATAAAACATACGGTATTGCCTAAAATATTCGGTTTGGATCTGTCCCGGAGTAACATAACACCACACATCGCTCCTGCCTGGGGGCGATTTATTTTAGGCTGGTGGCTAGGCACAGAATAAGAGCACGGCAGGTGGCTTTCCCAGTGGCCCTAACAAAGCAGATCATGTTCTTCGTTGACCGAAAGGCCAAATCATTTCGCTCACCGGAAAAGAAGCTCTCGTCCCAGCAACGTTTTGAACTCCTTTGGCTGACCAAATGCCATCGACTCGCCGCGTGCCTCCAGGAGCTTTCCAAAGCATGTGCCCGGGGTTAACCCTGCCTGGCCCGGGCGGCAGCAGCGCCCAGGCGTGCACCGCACGAGGCAGTGCCCGTGAAACTGCCAAATGCCAGGGGAAAGCCGGGGGTCAGCTTGTGCCAGGGGGACTCTCCACCGCCGGCACCACCCCGGGGCACGCTCCGCGTGGAGGCCGTTTAGATCAGTGAGGGGCAGGGAGCCCCTGGACCGCGCACAGTCACATCCCAAGGAACCCCCTCGCTCCCAGCGCATCCTCCTCCGGGGGGCGGGGGGGGAGACACCTGGGATGCAGCTGCTCGCCCCAAGCACCAGCCCCCCTGACCGCCGCCCTCCCTCTTGCTCTTCCCTCTGCCCCTCCAGCTGTGGCTGCCCATCCCCTCCCCTTGGCGCTGAGACTGCAGCGGCATATTGGGGCTAGCTCACACGGGCGGGCGCCTGCCTGCTTCACCCGTGCCTGGTGCCCCTCTCCTGCCCCCTGCCCGTCCCCAGGGCCCAGCCCCAGCCCGACCCGGCTCCTGCCGCCGACAGGCAACCCCCGACCCGCAACTTTCTTCATCCGCTTAGCTACTGGTGCAGACCAGCGACACCTCCCCCGCCCTGCCCCCCCCCCCCCAACCCGGGAGATCGGCGCGGGCTGCTGCTTTGTGTGCATGGGAGCTGCCAGCCACCTGGACGCGGCGCGGCTGCTGCAGCAGGGCGCTTAAGTGCATCCCTGGTTCCTCGCAGCATGAACCTCCCTGTGACTCCCACTGGCCGGAGAGCTGCTCTTCTGCCGCTTTGTCTGCTCTTCCTCAAGACCTGGGTGCCAGCGCACAGCTACCTCTACAACAACCGCTACGCCGGGTAAGTCCGCTTCGAGCTCGCGTTGCACTACTCACACCTCCTGTTTGCACTGGGGTTGATGAGCTCCTGGACTTGTCCTTACTGGTTAGGGGGGTCGGCTTAAACACCCTTACTTACTAAAACAGCAACCACCCACGAAATACTCAGATCGCCTTTTTCTTTCTCCTCTAAGATCTAGCCATGTTAGCGGTAGGAATCTGGCTATTCCCCCCCCCCCCCCTTAACTTTTTGCTTTCACCGGATCTTAAATACATTATGCTCTAGTGCTCTTTTTGGTAATATCACAAACACACACACGCTAATACTTAAGTATGAAGGATGCTACCTCCAAAGCATTTGCATTGCACGAATATGACCTGTCTATTTAGAAACAAGAATTTTCCTTTTACACAGAGGATTTAAAAAAAAAAAAAACCCGGAGGGAGGCTGCATTTTATTCTAAAGCAATGGAAGTTTGCATTTCTTGTAAAAGTGAATGTACATGTTTTCTGAAACTTAATGAACTGGTTAAGAGAAAGTAAAATAATCTTACTGAATGCAAAAAAAAATATCAAATCCAAAACATCAAGGGAAACTGATTAATTTAGCTATAAGAGATTTTGGTGATATTTTTACATTATTTAAAATTAGACCTTTGCTTATTTAAGAGTAATCTTTGTGTTAGAAAGGGGACAGTATGGTCTACATATCAGTGAAAGACTGTGTAACATCGTTGGGCCCTGGGTGTTCTTACTATGCTAGACTTTTCAGTAAGGGCACATATATACGGCTACATACACTTTTTGTGGAATAGATCTTTATTAAGTATTTAACCAAAATAATATTATCATCAGTAGATGTGGTAACATCATCCATTAATTTCTAACCAAAGATAGGGGGATTGCTAAACATAGTAGTACACTAGTAGCAAAATGGTGTATTTTCCACAAATAGTATAAAATTCATTAAAACTGATCCACAAATTTCTTAATCAGCACAAGTAACCCTGGAAGTAAGAACTGTATTTCCACTTTTATTTTATTAAAGCAGTCAACTAGGTACATTAATTCCACTGCTGAAACCACATTTACTGAAGTTTAAAAGCCATACCCTAGGCTCCAGGGAATGGCTGGCTATGGGAACTGGTAACGTGATATGAAGCCTTTCACCTCTAGGTCACCAGTAGTGACAGAAAGTACTTAACATGTGACAGCTGTTTTGCCGTCTCAGGCCGAGTGTCCCTGGGGTATAGGCATCAACATCTCAAAAAACAAGCACTCTTGTTGGCAGTATCAGAGAGGGGTGGACAGAGAGACGGAATTCCCCTCTGACGCCAGGATCCTACAATAAGCTGTGTGTCAGTGCCGGGTTCCACCCACATGGAGCTCATTGAAGGATTTATGGCTCTCTGTGGCCTTATCCCCAGAAGTGATTGTCTTTACATTATGGCTGTACTGCATTTATTTGAAGATAAATAGGGAGGAGTTCAGTTTCCCAGTACTGTGAGTCTGGCACCTTTCATGAGTACCAGTTGTACATATTATAATATATTGAAAATGTCTTGTCTGTATCTTCTAGGCTTAAATGAGACAGTCAAGTTAAAACTTAATCAATTAAGACAGAAAGTCAAAAGTAGTTTCAGGCACTATTAGGCTTTGCAAGCCAGTCAATTGATAAGTCAAATAATGTCAATTGACTGCCTATTATTTCTTTATCATAATCAAATATTGTCAGATATACCAGGGAGAATGCCCTCATGTAGGCGGTGCTCCTTTCTGAGTACATCATGGCACAATTCTTTCATTTTTTAGAACTCTGAAAAATGTGAAACACAATAAAATGGAGTTAAAATAATTCAGTTAAGTAACTTAGTGTTTTTCAATTAGGCATAAGTATCTACCAAAGTCTAAGCCTATTGAAGACCACAAGTCTTACTGTTGTTATTGTTCAAATAAATTAATGCTTTAAACTATTTGACCATTTTTACATTATTTGACTGGTCAGTTAACCAAATATTTTTGGAATGGTGAGATGCCCAACCCTAGGTATAATACGTGACCCCAACTCCCTCTGCTAATTGGGTTCACAAGCACATTTTCTTACGTGTTTTTTTGGTTTTTTACTTCTTCTCCTGTTGCTTTTTGAAAGACCCGCACAAACAACTATCTGCATTATATGGCCCCTATCCTGCAAACTACTCCACACAGCGAGACCCAGGAATATGGTCCTTCCTACAGAAGTTAGCCCAGTTCCGATAAGCTTACAGGATCTGGGTGTGCGCAACAAACACAGAGAAATTTACTAGTCGCAAAGTGCTGTCAAATGCATAGAGCAAACTAGAAAAATATTTCCCCCTTTACTTTCTTTCATTTATATTAGCCATAAGTGTTACTTGTGAAAATAGTAAGTTAAAAAAATCAGACAAATATGATTTTTCAAATTGAAAAGATCCCTTTAAGATGCCAGGTATCTCTTGCACTTCAGAAGCCTCTCTCAACAGGTCTTGGGCCTGGGCAGAATCACTTTATTTCACTGATCCTTTCTGTGCTCCAGATTATAAACTGTACAGAATTGCAACAATTGAGCAGGTGTGATTATCATTACTGAACTCGTTTGACAGCCATGGATTAGTGAAGTGTTCTTAAGAACAACAGTCAAGAAAGGGACACAGTTTTTCTCTGTTCACTGTAAAAAGGGATGCTGCCACCACCAACCCCTCACTTTCTTTTAAAGAAATTTATCAATCTAAAGCAGAGGTGGGCAAACAACGGCCCACGGGACCATCCTGCTCAGCCCCTGAGCTCCTGGTCCGGGAGGCTCACCTCCAGCCCCTCCCCCGCTGTTCCCCCTCCCGCCGCAGCCTCAGCTCACTGCTCCGCCGGCGCAATGCTCTGGGTGGCGGAGCAGCGAGCTCGTAGGGCAGCGCAGCTGTGGGGCCTGGCGTGACCCGGTGCTCTGTTCTGCGTGGCGGCTGCCTGTCCTGGTGAAGCCGCACCACCAGCCACTGGTGCTCCATGCAGCACGGTCACGGGGCAGGGAGCAGGGGAGGGGGGTTGGATAGAGGGCAGGGGAGTTCAGGGGTGGTGGTCAGGGGGTGGGGGTGTGGATAGGGGTCCGGAAAGTCAGAGGGCAGGGAACAGGGTGGTTGAGTGGGGGCAGGGTTTGGGGGAGCAGTCAGGAAGGAGAGGTGGGGTTGGATGGGGTGGCGGGGAACAATCAGGGGCAGGGGTTCTGGGGGCAGTCAGGGGACAGGGAGAAGGGGTGGTTAGATGTGGCAGAGGTCCCGGGGGGGCAGTCAGGAAGGAGAGGGGGGGTTGGATGAGGCAGTGGGGGGCAGTCAGGGGCAGGGGGTTTGGGAGCGGTCAAGGAGAAGGGGTGGTTGGATGGGGCAGGGGTCCCGGGGGGGGCAGTCAGGAAGGAGAGGGGGGAGTTGGATGGGGTGGGGGGGCAGTTAGGGAGGTCCGGGGGTGGTCAGGGGACAGAGAGCAGGGGGATGGATGGGACAGGGGTCCCCGGGGGGCAGTTGTCAGGGAACAGGGGGGTTGGATGGGGCAGGAGTCCCAGAGGGACTGTCAGGGGGCAAGAAGCAGATGTGGTTGGATGGGGCCAGAGCTGGGCCATGCCTGGCTGTTTGGGGAGGCACAGCCTCCCCTAACCGGCCCTCCATACAATTTCAGAAATCTGATGCGGCCCTCAGGCCAAAAGGTTTGCCCACCCCTGATCTAAAGTATTCAGGTATAGCTGTAGCATCCTGTCGTCATTGCGGTATCTATGTGACAGGCACATCTTTAAGTGTAACAAATCCATAATGGGGGCTTGAGGATAAAAACCCTCTTTTTAAAAATAAAAAGACTTCGTCTGAGGCAGGAGTACTGGTGCTGCTCTGGGGATGGCTGTAGCAGAACTCAAAGCAGCACCAAGAGGCAGGAAGACAATTGCAGATGTTCAGCTGGGACTCTGACCTATAGCTGCTGATACTCTCATGTACTCCTTTCCCGAACGCCTTCAGAGATATCGGGGGAAACAGACAGGGAGGGAACAGAATGGAGTTGCAGACAGGTGTAGGAGAGGAGTAGCTGTTGCTGCCAAAGAACGGAAGGGCTTTCTAATAGCCACTGCCACTTGGGAAAAGAGTCAGCTCCTGTCAGTGGTCAAGACCTGTGAAGTCAAAGGTACATCCCCAGTTCACTATCTTTCCTAGGTCAGCCCTATTCCCTCCACTTGCTCCTCGGCATTTGTGCAAATTCCCCCTCCCCCCGAAGCAGCTGTGACACTACCTTTCCAACCCATCCTGCTGCTCTGAGGAGTTTTGCTACAGTTATTTCCAGAACAGTGCCAGCAGTCCTGCCTCAAACCATCGAATGGAGGCATGGGCTGAAAAACTGAGGAAACTCATCCATCAGCTAAAGCGGTTTGGGGTTTTAACCCCAATTTGCAACTGCGGTGTTGGGTGATATAACTAGAGTTCATTCATCTCAATAGAAATGCGAGGCACAGAAAGAGTGGCAATCACACATACCAGTTGCGTTGCCAATTTTTTTTGGCTAGCTACATGACACATTTGCTCAGACTCATAAGTAATTAGGTACCTACAGAGTCTAAAAATGATGCTGAGGCAGACAACAGGTAGGAGAACTTGAAAAGAGAAAGAAAAACTCTTTAAAACCAAAAATATGACATGCATAGACATGGCTACATGGCTAGTGCATCACATTCCATGAAGTTTGCTTATTTCAGATTGGTGTTATTAATTATTCCGGGTATGCATAACGATGTCTTGTAGATGATCAGCAGCTAGCAAAACTGGGAACATTCAGTCAAAGTTCAGATAGTTTAATGAGTATTACATTTATATATTATGGTATAGTGCCTGTATTCTTGTGGTGCTTTACACACAATGGTTGGGGGATTCCTCCCTCTTATGGAACAAGGCTTGAGAGGAGATCCTGTTGTCGAAGGTGGGAGGAGAATTGTACAATTCCCTTTATGGCATTTTTTTCCAAATTTTGTAATCTGAGGACAAACGGGGTGGTAGGGTGGTTTGTTTTGTTATGTTTAAAACACAACAAAAAGAAGTCACAGTGGCTGAGTTATGTCCCAAATAACCATGTTTACCAGCTGTACACAAACATGGAAGTTACATACATACTGTGGTTTTGGCAACTTCCAAATCATGGAACTCTGTGAGCACAACTAGAGGGCTTTCATAGTACTTAAAGCATCCCCTTCTAGAAATCTGGCCACAAAACCCACTGATTTCTGAGATCAGCCTGGATCTCTGGGATCCACAGTGGTTCTGAGCGCTCTAGCCCCACTCTGCTCCTAGCAACATGGCTCTGATTTTTTAATGTCTCATCATCTGAAATCCCAATACATTGTAAGTTGCCTGGCATTCAATTTATCTCCTTCTGAAGGATGAAGGGTAAAATCAATACTGCCAAAATTTGAAAGTTTTGCTCCTTTAAGTCTAGGCATTTCAAATTTGATGCTTAATCCATGAATGTTTCCTCTCTACCTAAAAAAGATATTGGATTAGATCAACCTTTTGGAGAATTTTTAGCTGTGCTTTCCCTCCTTTGTACTGTAATTTGCATAACTGGTCAGAATACAATGCAGGTAGGTTGGGGAAGTCCCAAAGCATTATGGTCTTCCAAAAAGAATGGTTCTTTAGGATGTATAAGATCGGATCCCACTGACCTTCAAATGTCCCTTGTATATAATTATATATGAAAAAGGAATATAAAAAGTTAAAAAATGTAATGTTCTATGCATGATACTGAGCATTTTTTGCAAGAACAAGTACATGACACTTTTATTATGAGTTTTAGTTAAAATTATCTAAAAAGGAGAAACCCCTTGTTTTCAGACCCCCCAACCTGGAGGGATCCACACTTAGCACCAAACTCCACTCTACCTCTGTGGAAAACAGTAGCAGCAGCAGGAAGAGTTCATAGGGGGCTGTCTATGGTCTTCCCTTGAGCAACTATTTCCAGTTACAACCAAGCCAAGCCCTTGCAACCATATCCCAGACACCCCCCTTCCCCAGCCCTTGGACGTAAGTATCTAAGTCCCATTTTCCTAAGATACATAGTGACTTTGAAAATTTTGCCCCACATCTTCATGTGTGTTTATACAGCACCTATCGCAATCCCTTAGCAAGGGAATAATTCTGAGCCCTACTGTAATACAAATAAATGTTTGTGACAATGTGTGTTGAAAAAACATCTGATGTCCGAGTCTCTCCCTGAAAGATATGAATAATTCCCACTGATGACAATGGTTGTTACTTGTATCCTGCAAGGAAAGAAGAGAGCCCAAGAATGAGCAAATTTCTTTGCAAAAATCAAGGAGTTTAGGACACAGGCATATGGAAAGAGAGGGAAATAAAATTCTACAATTTTTTCCATACGGTTGGTATACTGGCCAGCTGCGGTGAAATAAAATCCTACTGCACGATCAACATGCACAGCGTTTGCCTGAAATCCTGACATCTAAAAACAATGGCCACCACAATCGGCATAAGGCAGCCATTATGTGGAGGCCAGAGCAGACCTTACACCAATTCAGGGTGGGTACCAACAGAACCCTGAATCATTTGTATTTAACATGGTACAGAACAACCAATTGATTGGTCTAGTGTAGGCAAGGCCCTAGACCCACAAAGTGCACGAAATTATAGTTTGTAATAGATATCCTCAATAAAAGGTATTATGTAAATACAGTAAATACAAATAATGCGTTCTCAATATCTTTGTGAGTTAAATCTCATTATACCCATTTTTCAGAAGTTGTACCTAGATAATGTACTTCCTGTCCCCTCCCGTCCCTTATACAGTATTACATCTATGAAGATAAAAAAAAAATCTATTCCTTTTTTGTATTAAAATTTTAAATATTTAACATGTTTAATGAAATCTACACAATGAAAAGGCAAAGAATGAAGGAAAAAAAATCAATATGTTGTCATAGTTTGGTGACCTGTCAAATAGTTACAGATTAATGTAAGCAAAATTAATATTTACGACTATGCAGATAGCACTGGAAACTGAAAGCATACACTTAGCTTTGTTCTAACAGTACATTTTCTTTTGTTGCCAGGCAGGAGATAAAGACAGACAATTTCCCCTACAGTGTAAGTCATGTGTACACCCCTATCCCAACAGAAACAACCCCCCATCCCAACATTATATTTTTTCCTCTTCTCCTCCCAATTAGCCTATAATTATTTTTCCTATCAATATTGATTTTCATTCAGAAAGCAATTTTCAGTGAATCCTACATTCTCTTCTTTGAGACCAAAGAAGCCTACAGTTGCCAAAGTGAGAGCTGACACCTGTATAAGCCCACATCAGAAACTGTCCTGAAATCCTGCTACAGGCAAAACTCCCACTCTAAAGCTTATAGAACACTTGAAGGACTAACGTCACTTTAAATGGGGGCATGACAAATGGCCAGAATCTGCCTGGGTTTCCAATCAAAAAACAAAACACATGAGACAAAAACATATTCTTGCAAACCTGACTAGGCTAGGCCCTGACAACTAGTCCCAGTTTTCAAAGATAAATTGTCACATTATATGCGATCAAGGCAAACAACATTCAGCATTTTAAAAGGTTCATCCTATCAGTGATAACATTTACCAGCTTTCAGGTTTATCTAAAGTTACTGACATATTGGAAGCTAACTTGCTAAATGATCAGTGTCTGTTAAAAAAGGACAAAGAATTGTATGAACTGGGGGGAGTACAGGCATGGTACCAGGATGACCCATTTTGGCAGCACCACCACAGAAGAAATAATTATCAAGATATACTCAGCAATTAATAGTTCATCCATCCTGTTTGGAAACATGACTTGTTCAGAGACAAAAAACAGCTCAAGCTTCAGAGAAACAAGGAAAGAATTTTTAAAATTCATTGTGGTTAAAAGGACTTTACTGCTTGCAAAGATAGTTAAATAAATGGCCAAACTAAAAGAGGGTAGTTTTTAAAACTTATCAAATTACAAGTATGGTATTTATCTTTAGACTATGTGCAGTAAAGTACCAGATGTTACACAAAAAAGGAATGTCAGAGCAAGACAGGGCCATAATGCCCAAGAGGAACAGTCAAATGCTCACTTTTAGTAGAGTTTTCTTGCTTGTAAAAACAAGAAGCTTTGCATTAAATACAATAAACACCAGCAGATACATTCAAGACTTGCTTTCCTATAGCCTGTGGGGTTTTTAGTTCTTTGAAGCTTTCTTTTCATTATTGCTAACATTGCACAGAGAAAAAAATATCTGAGAAAGAGTTTGTGATGGAACCTTTAAAAATTATTGTCAGCATTCTTAGCTTTTAATAGCACCAGCTGACAGGAGTATGGCCCATTGGATAGAAGACTGGACTGGGAGTTAGAAACCTGTGTTCTCTTCCCGGCTATACCACTGATTTGTGTGAACCTGGTCAAGTCACTTCACTTTCCATTTTACAAATGGAAAATGGAAGCACAGGGAACAGTACACTTTTCCTTTAACTTAGAAGGATGAAAAAAATCACTGTATAAAAGCTAATGTTATCACTACATAACTGGGTTGTTTTTATGCACAATGTAGGGTTTTGGGTTTTTTTTGACAGTTTATATAGCTGGAGTATCTAGAGGGTAAAGTCTGATTTTCCTTGAAATTTTGAATCAGGTTAATTTGTTTAGGGACATAATAGGAAATAAGGTCCTTTGACAGAAGACTGGACTAGATGGTTTAATAGCTCTCTGCAGCTCTAATTTCTGTACTGCAATGTAATCCCGGATTACATAGCCATTAATATAGATTCATAGATATTAAGGTCAGAAGGGACCATTATGATCATCTAGTCTGACCACCTGCACAATGCAGGCCACAGAATCTCAACCACCCACTCCTGCGATAAACCTCTCACCTATGTCTGAGCTATTGAAGTCCTCAAATCATGGTTTAAAGACTTCAAGAAGCAGAGAATCCTCCAACAAGTGACCCGTGCCCCATGCTACAGAGGAAGGCGAAAAACCTCCAGGGCCTCTTCCAATCTGCCCTGGAGGAAAATTCCTTCCCGATCCCAAATAAGGCGATCAGCTGAACCCTGAGCATATGGGCAAGACTCACAAGCCAGATACCCAGGAAAGAATTCTCTGTAGTAACTCAGATCCCACCCCATCTAACATCCCATCACAGGCCATTGGGCCTATTTACCATGAATATTTGAAGATCAATTAATTGCCAAAATCATATTATACCATCATACCATCACCTCCATAAACTTATCAAGTTTAATCTTGCAGCCAGATAGGTCTTTTGCCCCCACTGCTTCCCTTGGAAGGCTATTCCAAAACAGTTTGTACCAATCCTACCAAATGTACACTAATGTATGCATGTTATCTTGGCCTCTGGACCTTTATATATTGAAATGATTGCACATGGAAATAAATTCATTTTGTACATGCATTGCAATGTGTGACATAGGAATCAATTATGTTTTCATGTGCATATGTTAACTGAACATTCAAATAAATGCATGGAATTTATTATTAATTGAATTTTACTTTAGCACCTAACCTAATAATGAAAATAAACACTACTGCTCTATGCCTGGTTTTGAGCCTGTGTAATGTATTTCTACATGTTATTCTTTAGTGGAAAATCGTCTACTGCACACTTTTTCTCCCAAATAGTCATTTTATAGTTTTCTAAATCATATGCCTTTAGCCATGAGGAAGGCAGCTGTCCTCTGATGGGACAAATTCCACAGCAACCTTAAAGTTTAATATTAATCACAGCTCTGAGTAATATAAATACTATAAAAGGACCTGAACAATTTTTTCTTTCTGTGAGATGTCCTCCCACTCTTAAGGTTGAGACAAGTCAAATATGGCCATATAGGATTTAACCCAGTTTAACAAAAAACATACACACCATATACATACTGCATCATTTCACCTTAGGCAGGGAACAAACACATGGGAGGTGCTCTTTGATAACATCAGCTGGGAAACCGGCAACAGTGGTAGTGAAAGTGAACATGCCACTTGAGGACAGATCTTTTGGCAAATAACATCTCATTGATGGAATGTAGTTTCCCTCATAGTGATTTGCATCAATAATTATTTCACAGAAGGCTTCTGCTCATTTTCTCAGTTGCCATTTTCAAAGGACCTTGCTGTCAGTTTAGTGGCTAGGCAGGTGGTGAGCTGAGATTACAGCCTGCTGTGAAAAAGCTGCTCATTTTATTGTTACCCATGCACTCAGACACCACCCCATTTGTTTGTCTCCCATCCATCTCCCATCTTGTTGTAAACCTAAACTGTAAATCTCTTTGGCATTAGGACTGTATTTCTACTACCTGTTTGGTCAGAGCATTGCACTACTGGGCTTTGTTTCTTTATGTCCTCTACAAATAAAAGTAAATCATATTCAACCCAAATAATGGTTATTTTGGACAAAAGAGGTAAGCTGATTAATAACAATGTTTTGCCTAAGAAGACAAACTTATTAATACCAATTATTTCAATTTTGGAATTTGTTTTTTAAAGTGGGATGGAAGACAACAGATACTATGCAAAATCTCTTTATAATTGTCTAATCGGTTTGTTCAAAGACCCAGCAGCCATCTCTACAAGGACCTTACTAGAAAAGAGAGAGAGAGAAAAAAACTAAACTGTATCTGAAATAAGTTAGGGGTTTCCATTCTGTGGATAGTAGACTAATATTTGCACTGAGCTTGATAGTCTTAGCAGAGATGCTAAGATGATTTGAATGGACAAGGATGGGATTCAAACAGTTGGGATGTGACTATAGTTTGTGCTGGCACCTCTCTGAAGCTACAATATTGGTCTCCAGAATCTCGGCTTTCATTTGCACAAAAAGTAGGTCTTTAGCTCTTTTGGTTGTGAAGAAAATGTGTACCAAGTGTAACCGATGCAGAGGTGAGAGTCAGCAGAGAGCCAGGAACAATAGCGCTGAGAGCAGTAAAATGCTTGTTCATCTCAGGGAAGTATTAGCTCAGATGCCCAGAGCTGTTAAGTTAAATGTCAACGTTGTTAACTATTTCAATACCCATGAGAAAGCGGGTCACTGATCCACACAACTAACTGTGAACAAAGGTCTCATTTTGGTGCCACAATGGATGGTGTTAGGAGGATATTGCCATTTATTTTTTAATAAATAAAGGAGGAGGGAAAAGAACCCGGCCCCAGAAAAGTAGCAGAGCCATCGGCATATTTCAAGCCCCACTGAAGGGGAGCCAAGCCATATACGTGACTGTATTTTAAATGCCTGCACTTTGAGGGGTATTTCATTTTGGCACCTCACATGTGTGAGATTTATTTTGTGGACAGAGTTTAGAAGAGCTCCATCGCCTTCTCTCCCCTCCCCGCATATCTGACCCTTTGGACACGGAGACTGAATTACTTCCAAACCAAGTCAGGGTTGTGGCATGGTGGCAGAAGTGTGGGAGAAAGTAGTTCTACTGTTGCCTACACTGGACTTGTTCTATGGATAACCGAAGACAACAGGTATGAGGATAATGAATCTAGCACCACCTCAGAGGATGTGTGTATATGTGAATATTTTTGTCATAAGAGGGTATATTTTAAACCTTCCAAATTGTAAGCGAAAACATTTACAAGAGCAACTTGCATACAGAAAGTTAAAATGTATATCTGTTAGGAACTGGGACATGGGCATTCTGGCCTAGTGGTCTCAGCAGGAGTCAGGTCAAGGGGGAAAAGCAGGCATCCAGGTCAGGGAAGGGGTCAGAGCCAGAATCAACTGCCAAATACCAGAGCCAGGGAGTACAGCCAAAGTCAGGATCAGGAATTGAACCTGAGTATCAGAGGCGGGTTCAGATACCAAATGCCAGGGTCAGAGGCAGGGATCAGAGCCAGGATTGGTAGCCAATGGTCAGGAGCAAGGTGAAAAGGCAGGAACTGGAGGAAGGCGAGGATCAAGAGCAAGGTGGGAGCTAGGAGTGAGGAGCAGGCCAGGAGCGAAGCAGGAGTCAGGAACAAGATTGGATAAGGATTGCAGAAGGCAGGCAAGAACAAGGTCCAATGTGGCCGTAGCAGGAAGTTTGCACAGTTGCTTGAACCACATTCATAACCTGAGAATGATCAGGATCCAACAAATTAAGTAGAGGTAGCCTGCTATGTTCTTCCACTTCTGTGGAAGTGGAAGAAGAGCCAGCCTTTGCACATCTGACATCTATGACTTCCATCCCTCTGAGTTTTTGGAGCCCCCTTTCAGTCCTAATCTCAACCTTAATTTTCAAAATACAAATATATTGTTTCACCAGCTGGAATATTAGTAGGACAACCTGGGCACAATGCAGATATGGCAGGAGACCTTTACCAGTGAAATCAGAATCAGGCCCTACATGTAGAAAATTTCTTAGTAATACATTTCTTTGACTAAGTAAATTCATGATATCACATCTGCTTAAAGTCAAATTGTTATCCCTTGACACTGCAAGTACCTTTGTCTTATGAAAAGATTTAAAACAAAAAAATTACCGGCCATTAAGATCTGGCTGTGTGTTTGTTTGGTTTGGGTTCTTCTAAAGTGAAAGACTAAGGACATGTATTATGTGGTTAACTTTCCAACACCTATTATATGCAGTGCTACCAACCTCACTCCAACAAAACATTATTGAATACATGGACATTTTTCCTGTGTAGGACTGACAGAGCCAGTTTGTGCAAGTTCTTTTCATGTAGGATATCCATTGACATAAATGGGAATTCTTCATGCAGAACCCCTACAGACTCAGGGTCAAAGACAACAAAGCTTCCAAAAATGGATTACGGCTAAAAGAGTAAAGGACACCAAAAACCTAGTGTTTTAGTCTTATCCTCAGAAAGTTTTTTTTTAAGTTCTTTTTCCTTCGAGCTTCTAATTTTGCTGGTTATTCAGGTAGAATGAAAAGCTTTATTGCCTTATTCTTTGTTTCTTGCCACTTCTGAAAAAACACAGAAATATTGTTTTTCTAGTAGGGAAAATGCAGATATTGATTCAAAAATGTGAATTATTTAGGGGCACATTAGCTTAGCAAATTCAGGTTTTGGTCAGTTGGCCGTAATCATGAATGTCCATCCAAAGGCTATAAAATTCTCCAAAGTGAATGGGACCAGTATGCATTTTAATTCAACCTGTGACCATGGTTAGTCACCCTCACCACAGAATTGTACAAATATATATATATAAAATCTGGCCACAGGGGCAAACTTTATTAGACCAAATCAGAAAATTTCATAGATACTATGCTGCAAATAACTCCCTATAAATTAAGCAATATTGGTAATAGACACCAATCCACTGAAGCCCAGAGCACCATTTTAAGTAGAATGTATGTCACTTCAGAGCATTTTTCATTTTACCAAAAATGAAGGAGTTTTGCAACCTTAAGCATATAATTTTTTTAAAAAATTAGATCAGAAACATTTTGATGAACATGGTAGCACACAGACTGTGGCAGGTTGTTAATGCCTCAGTGTATTACATTCCTTTTCCTCCTTGGGAGAAGAATTAGAGAACTCAGAAGCAAAGATTCAGTACATGGCAGAGAGAGTCTTCCAGCCGTAAGACATCTGGTTCTTTGGCAGCCTTCGCAGGCTTTTGTCTTGTCAGCTCTAAATTAGCCGTTTGAATCTGCCATATGCTTTAGCTGCTGATGGGCCCTCTGGACTGCCATGTGCTGCTGGTGTCATTGCTTTAAACATTTACCTATTAGTCTTATCACAAATGAGAGAGGATTTCTGCATAGGCAGAAAGTTAGAATCATATCTTCTGGCCAGAACATTTCCTGCTTCTCCCTCTCCCCACAAAACATAATTACCAGAGATAGGCAAATCAAA
The DNA here is from genome assembly GCF_965152235.1 of Eretmochelys imbricata. Taxonomy (NCBI): domain Eukaryota; kingdom Metazoa; phylum Chordata; order Testudines; family Cheloniidae; genus Eretmochelys; species Eretmochelys imbricata. Next base: position 60,466,079 of record NC_135573.1, read on the forward strand.
TGCTAAATTTGCGATGTAGTAAGAATTATGATCCAGAATACCATATTTCCAAATATCAATGAAAAAGTATTAATCTTGCAGATATTTGAGCAGAGCTTTCAGAACAATAGTTGGAGGGAAATTTCACAGATGCACAAGAGCATTCTAACTAGATACTGTATTTAACTTCTCAGTCACATGGCTCACTTCGGCCAAAATTTGTCATAATTTGTCTCTAATTTTACGTGTCCAGCCTGATTTTGAGGAGTACTGAATTATCTGAAACCATTTGGTACTCAGCAACTCTGAAAATGAGGCCTTAAGTGTCAAGCTGGGCCACCGAAAACCAGAGACCACTTTTAAATATTTTGACCCAAGTCATTCTGCAGTAGTTCTTTACTTGGTTGGGGAGTAGATAGAAGCAAATTTAGAGGGGGAAAAAATCCCATAATTTCTTCCCTGATATCTTTATATTATATATACACACAAACAAAAAATGCATTATCCTGCGGTCTTTTACCTGACTGAATGTTTCCAGCCATCATTAGAATACCAGCACCTCTGAATACAAATATCCAAACACAGTTATTCACCCATCCACAAGAGCCACTGACCTGGTATCTTCTTTTGTTGAACTTCATCTTCAGAATTAAAGTGCATAGGCTGAGGCATAAAGGAGTCTCAAGACCACAGTTGCAAACTTTCACGTGGTAAATAAGCACCCCAACTTTCACATTAAGCCAAAAATCAAGGTAATCCCATTTCAAAACAACGCAATCCCTCAGAATCCCAACACTCTATGTGAGTAGATCCCCATGGCATGCAAGTCTGGGACTGTGGTGGGCCCGCAGTGCACCCCTGACTCTCTCCCCCTTTGCCCCGGCTTGCCCCTTGCCCCTGCTTGCCCCCCCTTACTCCTGCTTGCCGGGAGCTGATCAAAAAAAAAGAAGCAACAAGCTACAACAAGCCACAAGACAAACAAGCAACAAGCTACAAGCCAAAAACTAGCCAATAAGCAACTTACAAGCCAATTAAGCCAAAAACAAGCCCAATTTCTGCAGGTTTTTTGGTTTTTTTTTTGTTTTGTTTTGTTTTTTGCAGGTTTGGCATGTCTGCTCCAGACTCTACAAAGTGATTCAGTGCAATCCCAGTCATTTTAGCTCAAATCACAACTACATCCTAATATAATGCTGACATTTAAATTAAATGTATGTGTGACTCAGACATAACCAACACAAGTCTCAACAAATGAAAAGAATCATATTAGAAGGGACAGCATCATTAAAAAACTCTTCAGTTTTTAATTGCTAAGTACTTAACTAAAAAAACAAAAAATTAGGGACACAGAATGTTCAACTCAAACTCTACAGTCCCTAACTATAGGGAATTTTCTGTTCTTTAAGAGATCCTTAGAAGTTATGTTCTGTACTAGTCATCTTGTTAAAACACTCCGTTGAGAAGTTTAAGGAAAATATTCCATCGGATTCACTGGCATTCACTCAGAACTATAACAATTCACATACGATTTTAATGTAAAGCTGACAAAGCATATTTCATTCGAGTATGTTCAGACTTTCATAGCATTCAGATTTCAACACTCCTATTTGTTAACCCAGTTTTCATTATGAACAAAAAAGCTGCCAAGTAGACCTAAGGAACTTTCTGTGAGGAGATTTTATCAGTTTTCCATTGAGAAAAAAATTCAGTTTTCAAAAGCTGAAGAGATTACAAATATGTAAAACAAATAAAAAACCATGAAAGCACAACAAATATTGACAAAACATTTCTTTTTGTTTTCACCTGACCAGTTATTAGCTAAATTAGAGAGTGTCTCTATTATGATGATAATATGACGTAAAACTCTGCTTTCCTAGAAATAGGAAGACTGTTTATAGGTTGTGCTTGTCAGGAATAGGTGAGAAAATAGCTTTTTACAATTCCAGACAGAGTATCTTTAGATACAGATTTCAGAGTAGCAGCCATGTTAGTCTCTATCTGCAAAAAGAAAAGGAGGACTTGTGGCACCTTAGAGACTAACAAATTTATTTGAGCATAAGCTTTCGTGAGCTACAGCTCAAAGGTGCCACAAGCCCTCCTATTTTTTTTAGATACAGACTGGCTAACCTAATGAGGTGGGCTTTAAACTAGGTTTGACAGGGACAGGAGACAAAAGACTACAGGTAAGTCAAAAACATGGAGACCCAAAGGGTCAGAATCTGGGGGCACATGAACAATCATAACAGAGACAAAGGAAAGAGAAGAGAAACTATAGGGGGGAAAGCAAATCAGTATCTTAGAGTCTGTATACTAGTGCAAGAAGTATGGGGCATAAACAGGAAGAACTAGAAATATTAATGAATATACAAAACTGTGACATAGTTGGCTCACAGAGATTTGGTGGAATAATACACGACAGGAATATTGGTATAGAAGGGTACAGCTTGCTTAGGAAGGCTAAGCAGGGAAAAAGGGGAGGAGGTGTTGCCTTTTATATCAAAGATGTATACAAACCTTGGACTGAGGTTGAGATGGAAATAGGCAAACCAGTTGAAAGTTTCTGGGGAAGGATAAAAGGGGTAAAAAACAAAGGTAATGTCATGGTAGGGGTCTACTGTAGACCACCAGGAAGAAGAGGTGGATGTGGCTTTTTTTTAAAGCAACTAATAAAAGCATCAAAAGCACAGGACTAGATGTTGATGGGGGACTTCAACTACCCAGCCATCTGTTGGGAAAATAATACAGCAGAGCACAGATTATCCAACAAGTTCTTGGAATGTATTGGAGACAATTTTTTATTTCAGAAGGTGACTAGCAATGAGGCTGTTCTAGATTTGATTTTGACAGATAGGAAGAAACCAGTTGAGAATTTGAAAGTGGAAGGCAGCTTGGGTGAAAGTCATCATGAAATGATAGAGTTCATGATTCTAAGGAATGGTAGGAGGGAAAACAACAGAATAAAGATAATGGGTTTCAAGAAGGCAGACTTTAGCAAACTCAGGGAATTGGTAGGTAAGATTCCTTGGGAAGCAAGTCTAAGGAGAAGACCATGGAGAGGATAGGCCCATTACTCAGTCAGGGGGAAAGTCAATAACAGAAAATGTGGAAATGGAAGAAGTGCTAAATGCCTTTTTTGCTTCAGTTTTCACCAAAAAGGTTAGTGGAGATCAGATGTCTAACATAGTGAATGCCAGTGAAAATGAGGTAGGATCAGAGGCTAAAATAGGGAAAGAACAAATTAAAAACTATTTAGACAAGTTAGTTGCCTTCAAGTCACCATGGCCTGATGAAATGCATCCTAGAATACTCAAGGAACTGACTGAGGAGATATCTGAGTCATTCACGATTATCTCTGAAAACTTATGGAGGATGGGAGAGATTCCAGAGGATTGGAAGAGGGCAAATATAGTGCCAATCTATAAAAAGGGGAATAAGGACAACCAAGGGAATAATAGACCAGTCAGCTTAACTTCAGTACCAGGAAAGATAATGAAGCATGTAATCAAGCATTCGGTTTGCATGCACCTAAAAGATAAGAAGATGATAAGTAACAATCAATATGGGGTTGTCAAGAATAAATCATGTCAAACCAATCTAATAGCTTTCTTTGACAGAGTAACAAGCCTTGTGGATAGCAGGGAAGTGGTAGATGTGGCATACCCTGATTTTAGTAAGGCTTTTGATACTGTCCCGCAATACCTTCTCAGAAACAAATTAAGAAAATACAACCTAGATGGAGCTACTATAAAGTGGGTGCATAACTGGTTAGAAAATCGTTCCCAGAGAGTAGTTACCAGTGGTTCAAAGTTAAGCTGGAAAGGTGTATCAAGTGGGGTCCCCCAGGGATTGGTCGTGGGTCTGGTTCTGTTCAATATCTTCATTAATTATTTAGATAATGGCATAGAGCGTACACTTATAAAGTTTGCGGATGATACCTCAAAGCTGAGAGGGGTTACAAGTGCTTTGGGGGATAGGATTAAAATTCAAAATCATCTGGACAAACTGGAGAAATTGTCTGAAGAAAATAGGATGAAATTCAATAAGGACAAATGCAAAGTACTCCACTTAGGAAGGAACAATCAGTTGCACACATACAAAATGGGAAATGACTGCTTAGGAAGGAGTACTGCAGAAGGGGATCTGGGGATCATAAGTGGATCACAAGCTAAATATGAGTCAACAATGTAATACTGTTGCAAAAAAAGCAAACATCATTCTGGGATGTATTAGCAGGAGTGTTGTAAGCAAAACATGAGAAGTAATTCTTCTGCTCTACTCTGCACTGATAAGACCTCAGTTGGAGTATTGTGTCCAGTTCTGGGTGCCACCTTTCAGGAAAGATGTGACCAAATTAGAGAAAATCCAGAGAAGTGCAAAAAAAATTATTAAAGGTCTAGAAAGCATGACCTATGAGGAAAGATTAAAAAAATTGGGTTTGTTTAATCTGGAGAAGAGAAGACTGAGGAGGGACATGATAACGGTTTTTAAGTACATAAAAGGTTGTTTCAAAGAGAAGGGTGAAAAATTTTTCTCCTTAACCTTTTAGGCTCGGACAAGAAGCAATGGGCTTAAATTACAGCATGGGAAGTTTAGGTTGGACATTAGGAAAAACTTCCTGTCAGGGTAGTTAAGCACTGGAACAAATTGCCTAGGGAGGTTGTGGAATCTCTATCATTGGAGGTTTTTAAGAACAGGTTAGACAAACACCTGTCAGGAATGGTCTAGTTATTACTTAGTTCTACCTTGAGTGCAGGGTACTGGACTAGATGATCTACGGAGGTTCCCAGGGCCAGATTTAGGCGCAGGTGACCCAAGCAACTGCCTGCGGTGCTGGGCTTGGGGGCAGTGGGCTCAGGGTGCTGTGCATGAATAAATACAGATTTTCAGATCGTAGCATATAAATTTATCATCTTATGTGACAGGGATAAATCATGGACACAAATCGTGCATCAAAGTCGTGAAATGGGCTACAAATGCAATAAAAATAAAGGTATTGAAAAGTTTAACAAATGGAAGTGGTGGGGCACCAAAGACGGCCCTCGCCTGGCTTGCCATTTGGTCTAGGGGCGGCCCTGGAAGTCCCTTCCAGTCCTAGACTTCTCTGTTTCTATATACACAGCTTTAGAGGTTTGAGAGATTCTCCACAAGGACACTTGTTCTTCAGAATTTGTATTATACTAATTTTAAAACAGCATTAGAAAGAGAAATTGCTTAAGGAACATATGAGGTTAGGAATGACAGTGTTGGATCAAATCAGTAGTCCATCTAGTCCAGTATCCTGTCTCCCACAGTAGCCAATACCAACTACTTCAGAGTAAGATGCATGAAAGCCTGCAGTGATGCAATAATCTGCCCACAGGGAAAGTTTCTTCCTAACTTCCAACAATGAGTGTCTGATTTTTGCCTTGAATCATGAAAATTTATATACCTGCCAGGTTTCTTTGGAGTGGTGTAAAACCCTTATTACTGTGATAAGGTATTTTTGTTATCAGTATAAATATTAAATCAATCAGTGATGCCTACTAACCTCTTGGCTTACCTGAAGGCAATCTAACTTGTGGCAGGGACCAAGCCAGCCTCTCTGGCAGCTCTGGGCATCAGAGGAGTACAAGTATTACTAAAGTCTTCAAAAATGGGTGCTAAGTGGTGCTTAACCCTTACACTGTCCCCCTGCACATGGGTAAGTTTCACACATAATGCACTTATTTATTTAAATGTGCAACCACTGAAATGAATGGAGAGCTATGTATTTCAGCATGCATATGTGCAGACATACTCATACTTGGGTGCACATTAAGGGCCTCATCTAGCAAAGATTTACACTTGTGCTTAATTCTGAACATGTGAGTAGTTCTATTAAACTCAGTGGGACTTAATTTCAAGCACATGTAAATATTTGCATAATCAAGGCTATAATTTGGAGGACCATACCAATAAATTGGATTTTAAGCATGCTGATTTCATTATGAGTAATACACAGATTAATTAGTTCCTAACTGAAATATTTTCAAGTTTAGCAAAGCACACATTCTTCATTGAGGATTACAGACATGCCATATTTTAAAGCTTAGCCATTTTCAAGTTATCCACATGTGTGGAGAAGTTAAGGAAAAGAGAGAGAGAGACTACATTTTTTGGAGTGCAAAAAGTGCATTTTCTTCAATCTGTCCAAAAAGACCCAGACCATTGACCAGAGTAGTTAATTCCAAATGTCAATTTTAAAGAAAGCTATAGGCAACTAGTAAAGAGATTTAGACCTCAGTCCTACAAACATTTATGCCTGGTACTAAGTTTATGCATTAACTCAATAGGATTATTCATGTGTGTAAAGTCATTCATGTGCATAAATGTTTACAGGAGGGCCTTATAATGGAATGAAATGATCACGTTAAGGTTAACTATAGTATCATTACCAAGATACTTAAATAAGGACAGGTTTAAGTTGTGCTGTATGTATATGTCATTTGTAAAATGGAACTGAATGAAAATCGGGGACATATGAGCTCAGTGGTACAGATAAGAAGAAAAGAAACAGAGCTAGTTTTGTGGCCATGTGAATATCACAACTATGTTACCCCAGTTTTGTTTTTAACGGAGGAGGCCCTGACTGATGGGTAGTTGCAGAGGGTTGATTATGCTATAGCTAACGAAAGTAACCCCCGGGCTGCCAACTAGCTGAGGAGACTGCCAAAGTTAACATGGCATCAGCTCCCCAGTGGACACAGCAATCTGAGCGCCCCTGACTTTGAAAACAATGAGAAAACTTGAAGGATATAAGAGGAGAGGAAAAGCCATTTGGGCATCCTTTACCTGTAGAGTCACAGACCTTGTCTACACTACAACTTACTTCAGTATAGCTTAAATCGCTCAGGGGTGTGACTAATGTCAGCAGGAGAGCTCCTTCCACCGACATAGCTACCGCCTCTCATGGGAGGTGGGGATATTAAGCCAATGGGAGAGCCATGAGTAGTGCTATATTGTAGATGGAGCCACAGAAACCAAGCACTTGGATCGCTCTGCTGGATCGTGGCCAAGAACTGCCATGCTGGAAGAGCAACGGTGGTGAGAAAGCTACTTTGAACAAAAAACCTCTAGTCTGTTAAGTTGGTTTTAGCCTCAGAAATGTATTTTTACTTTTTTGTTTGGTTGTATCCATTTCTATCTCCAGTCCTTTTACTGGGTGTCACTTACATATCTGTTCTTTGTCTATACACAACCTGGTTTTATTACACACCCCTGTCAGCACAGTGTTTCATACTGAAGGGTAAAATGCTCAGCCAAAGTAACAGAACTGTCTGCTTAAAGGCGCAGCGAACTCAATAAGGTTTGTGAGTGTACAGTGAGAGGGGCTGAGCATTGCGGAGGAGAAGGCTTGGGGGTGAGTCGGGGCTGGAAGGGCCATTGGTGTCATCCTGCAAGAAGTACCCAGGCTGGTGGATGCCAGGATGAGTGCATTGTGCTGTGAGCAGGCAGCTGCTGTCAGGGCTCTGAGCCAAAGCTGCACAGCACAGAAGCACCCAGGGTTCCAGGCAGGCAGTGGCACAAGCCCTTACTGGCCTGGGTGAACCCCCAAAGGGTCACAATGGTCTTCTCCCCTCATCCCAAGAATCTCTAAGTTCTAAAGTCAGCCACACAGGAATAAATCCAAAGTATATGTCAGAAAGCGTCTTTCCCCACTACTACGTTAAGTAAGATACCAGGCTAGATTGCAAAGGCAAAAGAATGAGGTCATTAGAGAAACAGTTGGATAGGTTGCTGGGGGAATGTCATACCAAAAATAACATAGATATTGATGGGCCACCAGTATCCTTCAGTGAGCTAAGATTTCCTTTTCTGTTGTTCAGACAGATTCTAACAGCTTTACCTGACTACTGGTCCACCAACTACAAAGGCTGCACTCTCTTCCAAAAGGGGCTTAAGTCACCCCACTTCCCTACTAAAGTGGCTGTGCAGAGTCTAAAGTGCAATGGTAGTTTTAAAGGAGCTGTGTGACCTAATGCGGATGTTTCATGTTAGATCTCTGTTATGAAGCTCAATTAGGGAATAGCAATGGACCAGGGATCCCTTCAAACCACATACAGATAGAAATGAATTTAGAGCCCTCCCTTCCCTCACTCAGGTCAAGGAGGATCTCCATACTACCACTTGGTCTTGTGAATAAGGGCGAAGACCCTCAGTACCATAAAAGCCTATCTAGAGTAAGGAATTTATTTATACTGGCAAGACTTTTTCCTCTCCCATAACTAGGTGGGAGTTGTAACACTCCGCTTTAGTGGGAGGGCGGGAGAAGAGTATGTAATCCTGTACAGAGAGCTAGGATGCCAACTATCCAGCAGCACTAAGTTCCTATTTTTGGTCTTGGAAAGTCTTTTGGTCTTTGCTTTGGGTAGGTTAGCTTACTGCATAGCCAGCATACACAGCCTCCTTGAGATTATCTGGCCCAAAGCATAGTGGCCCTGATTTTCCACTGTTTTGCACCTTGTGTAGCCATTTACCGTGTGTAAAATGGGTGTAAAATGTTACCACTGGTGTGAGTGGAGAGGTTCATTTGCACAGATATATATGTCTGCACAAGGCAAAGAAGAATCAGGCCCGATATATTATTTTAGTTGGGTATGACCAAATGCTTCTATGGTACCCATGTGTTAAAAAAAAAAAATCACAGTTTTAGTATTCAGTGCAATATTGTTTGTCTTGCATTCACTTACAATAGATCTCTTTTTCACCTCTCCTTTTTAAAGAAAAAAAAACCCAAACAAGCCTTTAGAAGTTGTATCTGCGTCACAGCTGAGAGCAGTGTCATGGGAGTATTCTTCTCCCCCATAACAAGAGTGGTCTATGACAGGTTTTAACTTTTGAAGTTACTATAACTGGAATCAAGTTACCACCAATGAGCTAAAGAAATTTAAAGACATGTTCCAACAGTCCTAAACAATTATTGAAATTGGGCTGAAGATTTAAGAGAAGATAAAGACTTGCCTGAGCTTGGCAGCTTCAAATTTATAAACTGAACACAACTGTTCACAGCTTCTTGTCTAGGATGGGAGTGTCAGAAATCCCCAACCACATACTATTCAATGTTCTTGTTCATGTGACTTGAGTTGCCGCTTTTACCTGCCTTGCATTTGTTCTAGGATTTCATAGGCAAAGAGGACAGATTTTAGATTTCCTCTTCACCAGTCTGAAAATTACTAAAAAACCGTTATATTAGTTTATTGTTGGAGTTGTCACAGAAGGAGAATTCCCTATCCAAGGTACTGGGTTCAGGAGTGACATTGGAACTCTTATGTCCCGTGCCCAGAGTAAGCATAATACACTGGCAAAGTGCGGGTCACATCACTCTCTAGTGACTGGTCCACTAGAGAAAGACAGCCTATTACTGATAGCAGCCAATGAAGTTTCTTATTTTGCTCAAATGGTAGAGGCCCATGCTTTGTCTCAGAAGGGCCCAAGTTCAAACCCTGCATAAGGAGATAGGAAAATGGGGCAGGGGGAGTTGTTACATTAGCATATTACTCTGAGGACAAGATTCGTCTCAAGCACAAAGCCAGCCTTTGTACTCCTGCAGTTCCTTTTCAAGTAGCCAAATTCCATTTCTTTACTTTTGACTTAATAATTAGCCAACATATATCAAGCATTACATAGGTAAAGCTACATTTGAAGAGCATGTCCATTAAAATAGTCTGGCCAGCATCACATGGGAAGATCTATTTCATAGTCAGTTACGGAGTCCTGCTCTCGTGGATTCCAGTCCAGTGCTGTGGTCACAAGAGAACTTCCTTATTTTTTTTACAACCCTCTGCCTCGTTCACTGTCCATCCTGTGCAGTGTTTGAGGGTACACGAGAAAAATCCTGTTATGGCAGACAACACATGTTATTTAGTAAAACTTGGCAATCTAGTTATAGATTAGATCTAAGCCCCTGTCTTAGATGGGGGTACGCAGTAGACTACATTATTTGGAAAGGGGTACACAGCCTAAGAAGTTTGAAAACCACTGCTCTAGAACAAACAGTATGTGATTATGTAATAAATGATGGTGTCAAAATGCATGTAGGGGGTCACAGTTGCTACTACATTCCTCAGGCTATAGTAGTGGCTGTGCAGATATTACATACATTGTCACTGTGTGTATGTCTGTATTCCGTTATCCCAACCCTGCTGTAGGTCCCAGATGCAAGGGCCCCCCCATCATTGTGGTTTCATGCAGGCAACCTTGGTCCATAGCACCTTTCATCTGAGAGTATCAAAGTAATTTTTACACACACTATAAATGAAGTCTTGTAACTCTCTTGTGAGGAAGGCAAGTATTTATTGCACTGACTTTCCAGATGAGTGTGCTAGCTCACACAGAAAGGCTGTGGCCTGAGTTCGCAACAGAACGTAGGATTTTGACTTGCAGACACAGGAAGCAGGGATACCATAAAAACTGACGCTTTACTAGTGCAACCCTTTATATATGGACGTTTCAGCATTTGACGGTAGCGTTTTACAGCGTTTTATTCCTCCATTTAAAAACACTTTGCTTTCACTATTTTTTCTGCATATAAGCATTATATTTCCCAAAAAAGGACTGTAAAGTGTAAATTTATAAAAAGCAGAAATAAAAACCTTCAGGAGTTCTCTTTTGCAAAATCACCTTAATCTTTCTCTTTTAAGGAATCTTTCTCTTGTTCCTTCCCACTTATCTGAAGTTTCTTCTTTTTATACTGAGGCTGGATCAATTTTACATTTAACACACTCAACTTGCGTTTACCATCCTTTGGAGTGGCCACTTTAATTTCCATCACTGACTGCATCATTCCTTCTCACTATCAGCTATTTCTCCCAATTTAGTGGCATCTGCAGACTTGGAGATCTGACTTAATACTCTCAGCTTTTATGGAAGCAGGCTAGCTAACAAGAAGTGTGGATCTAACATTTCTTTATGCAATACCTCTCCAGTAATTCCTTTTTAGCTTGAAAAGGGTTGTGTTGTTGTTTTTTAAATCAAAGACTAGATAGGCTTTTTACCACTTTTCTCAGAACAAAAAAAGGCACAAAAGGATTAGATAAACTAAATTCAATGCCTTAGCAAAATGTAGACTTTTAAATGTTTGTACATGGGATACTGCTGATCAGCTTCACTATAGCATTCCTCTCAAACAGTTCTTCACAGTATTAACATACAATGTAAAGGTGACATTCATAACTGCCATACAAAGCCCAAATAACTGGACTTTGTGTGGCTGTATAAGAGAGGAGGGCACAAAATCTTTTAAGCCAGCCCAGCAGCTACAGGACAATCCCTCCATGTTTAACTATTCCTGCTGCAGCCTCAGTGTGCCTACCCCCTGGATTCACATAATCACTAACACAGTCCCCTCTCTTATTATTTATATTGTAGCACCAAGGAGCCTCGGTTTCAGACCACGTCTCCATTGTGCGAGGCACTGCACAATCTAGAGCTGTCCAGAGGAGGACAATTCCATTTTGTGGCAACTTTTGAGGTTTAAACGTTTGTTTTCATTCGGCATTGGAACAAACCCAAAACTTTTCAAATGTATGTGAAAACCGAATTGTGTCCAAAAGTCCATTTTAAAATCCAAAACTGAGCTTTTCCATTACCAAAGGTTTTTGGGTCCTGGGCTTTCTGATCAATTCTGACCAGAGAGAGAGATAGGGCACTGGCCTGGGACATGGGAGACCCAGCTTCAAGTCACTGCTTTGCTTCATTCAGAGCAAAGTTTTTCATCCCAGATCCCTCCAAGTCAGGCAGAGCAGCCAGCAGGGACTTGAACCTGGTCTCCCACATCCCAGATCAGTGGCCTAACCACCAGATGTCAGTCAGCCAGTCACACACACTCCCTCTCCTTCTCTGCCTCCACTTCTACCCAGAGAGCCCTGGACCCAAAACTTCATTGATGAAAACTTCGTTGAAACTGACCTGTGACCACAAAACATATCAGCTTCAATTAAACACATTTCAACACCATGAAATTTAACTGAAAATGTTCTAATCAACTCTAACAAACATCATAAAGTTTCCTTTATGATGTGTTTGTTAGAGTTGATTAGAACATTCAGATTGGATTAGATTCAGATTAGTTGATTAGAACATTCAGAAAAACATGGCCCCTGCCTGAAAATGCTTTTACAAACTAAACCACCAATCCTGCAAATGCCTCCACACATACTTAACTGTAGTCAAACGAGTAAAGTTAAATATGCATACGTGTTTCAGGATTGGGCCTAATTTAAGCAAAGACACAAGTGTAACAAACAAACGGAGGGAAGAGGGAGGAAAGATCCCTACTTTGAACAAACATTATTATTTTTTTGTTTAGTGGAACTGATCTTGCTTTTTAAAGTATGGTTTTGTTCCGTTTATTTTTGATTGAGGAGTAGCTGAGTATTTGCGTCACTAAGGACAGGGACAAGTGCAGAAGCCCCACACAGTGACAGAGGTCAGCAATATTGTCGGAACACTGTTCTGCACATACACCATCATTCTTGTGTCCCTTCATCCGATGATCCTAACATTCACGTCTACTATCACAGTAAGCACCAAACTTGCAGTCACTTCCTAATCCTGTATGTCCAATATTTACTCCCAAATCAGGATTTTAGAACAGAAAAAGCCAACAGGCATGCATCATGGTTAGTAATGCTACTGTTACTGCTGTACTCCAGAGAGATTTATTTATGAAAGGTTGAGTAAATGTTAAATACATACCAATAATAGACTCCTGGATTGCAGGGCAATAAACATTCAGCATTAGCATCTGCACATCACAGTTGTCAGCAGGCATAAAAACCTAAAGGCCAGATTCTCACTTTATGTAACAGAAATAACTTCGTTGACTTGAAAGAAAACATGGGAATTTACACCAGCTAAGAATCTGGTTCTAAATCCATGTAGAACAAAGTTTAAAAACAAAACATGATGTCAATATGCAACATGAATCTTTTACCATTAACTAACAACAATGGATTGTGATTACCAAAGGGTAAGTTCAGCCGTACAGTTGTGCTGTTAGTAGAAACTATGTTTGTTTCATGTCTGTGTAAGAGATATCATCAAGACTGGCCAATTGATTTATTGTCTGTTCATCACCATTATATATTTTTAAAATATAAACTATGTAAAATATAATCTAATGATGGTTAGGAATAAAAACCATTCTCAACTGATTCAGAGAAACTTACTAAAATGCACAACATTCGTGCAAAGCTTTGTTATAAAATGCCCAGCAGCAAGTAGCTCTGGACTCATAATACAGGAAGTTTGGTTCTCTTAACGGCCGAAAAAGCCAATAAAACAAATAGCCCAGAAGTAAAGCTGCCAGACAACAGGAATATGTAATAGCCGATGCACAGTTTGCAGTACAATGAATTTGTCTTCCTGAGAACAAGCTTTCAGCAAACCTTCTGTTGAGCAAATAGTGATCACAGTAGCTCTGAAAATCCCTTTCCACAGAAATATTCTTGGGAGGAGAAGAAATGCATCTCCTCAGTTAAACAAGGACAGCCACCTCACAGAAGGAAACAGGGCCACTTTCCCCATGTATCCACAGCAAGTTTTGGCCCAAGCTAGTTATGGCATTCCCTCTCTGCCCTCCAGCACGGCTGGCTCCTGTGCTGCCATTGCCCCTAGCTCACTTCGTGGCTGCCTATTCCAGACCCCGGCTGCAACAGGAGTCAATACTATTCAGAGGGCCGGGGGGGGGAGCAGTTTTACTAGTTCTACCACCATTAAAGTTCACAGCAAATTGTCAGACATTTTTGGCTGTCTTCCCAGCAGAGTGGGCCATGTAGAGCAGCTGCTCCCTTGGTTTTACCCCCTAAAACTAGCCACCTATATACTCCCCACAAGCATCTTATACCTGTAAAGCTCCCAGGACATATTGCTAGAGAGGCTCTGCCAAGGGCTAAGGCACCAGGTTCCAACACTTGTAAGTACCGCTCCTATTCATGAGGGCTGCACTTCTCTGCAATTTAAGCATTAAAATATAAAAGGTGCACGCAAAATTATTTTCCAGTCTTTCCTTTTGTAAAACACCATCACCCTAAATTGAAGGTGAAGAGCCTGGGGCTAAATTGCCACTTAGGCCACATCCTTCAAAGACTCATGCACATGCCACTAGTTCTACCAATTATTCATGTGCATAAAGACTTTGAAAGTTGGAGCCTAAGCCTGCCCCAGTGGGGGGAGAAAACACTATGACACTGGTTGTGCTAACAGTTAAATGGGTGTAACTGTATTCATGTGAGTCATCCCATTTAAAAATAATAATAAATAATAATAATAATTAATAATACTTCTTGTATGCAGTGCTTTTAATCTGTAAGTCTCAAAGCACTTTACAGAGAGGTCAGTATTATTTTCCCTTTTTATAACTGAGGTACAGACAGGAGAAGTGAGTTGCCCATCGAAGTCAGCGAGAGTACTCCAGGCGATTGCTCCTGAGAGTGAAGTTATGTACATCCTTAAGTATTTGCATGACCAGGGCCCACCTTCATCAAGAAAAATTCTGGCATGCAGAATAATACACAACACATTCCAATGCCGATTGTTTTCCAGCAGATTAAGTCAGTCATTTATAAATCCAATACTGAAAATATAAGTCAATTATTATTTAACAAGTTAAAGCGAATCTGTATAACCAATTAAAAATCCACATAGCATAAAACAGCAATATCAGAGAGGAACGATGATTGACTTTTACATAGCAAATGAAGTCTACATTCAGAACTAGGTGCTAGAGAGGATGCCAACAAATGGAACACCCAAGCATTCAGAAACTGTGCTCAGGGGAGGGAAGAAGGTGGCTGGTAGCCAAAAAAATCTGCAGTGAGGTTGTTTAAAAAAAAAAAAAAAAAAAAGGCCTTGTAAAAACAAACTGCACACACTAACTGATTCACACATGTACTGAAAAGGAGTGTCAAATCTGAGAATATATTTCCAAATATAAAAATTGGTTTGGTCTGTTTTTTCTGAATTTATGATGCATTCCCATAGGTCTCTGATAAAGTCAATGGGAATGCCACATGCTGTATAGGGCAGCTGTAGGATTTGGCTGTTTTTAGGCAAGCAAGCTACATTTAAGACATACATCATAAATTCAGAAAAACAGACCAAAACCCTCTCATCTGGAGGAGCTTTTGTTTATAACACCATTTATTGTCAGGGCATCTGGCAAAATCAAGACGCTTATGAGGGACCCCACTCATATCACCCAAATTATGGTTGACACAACAAAAGAGTAAAACCCAAGCCCCAGCCTTGCTAAGTGCACTCCCCATACATACAGCTATTACCATAGGCCAGATAATGATTTTTAACAAAACTGATATATACAGAGTTGAACCTAGACGACCCAACAGGTCACCGCCATCTCTAAATTGTGCAATCTACCCTCTGCTCATGACCCACTTTTGACATGATACCTGGAAACATCAGTCAAACTAAGGAGGTCTGGACACACACACAGAGCTATAAATTCAAAGAATCCAGGCCCATCAAGTTATGCTCAGCAATCTTGAGTAACTTTGTGATCTTATTACTGTTACTGTCTTCTTCCCTCCCACTCCCTTTCCTAGCTATCGTTTTATACACTCATGCATGTATGTAACCCCATTTGACGTCAGTTTGATTCACACATGCTTAAGAGTTTGCAAGGTCAATGCTTTAGACTGTATGCTCTTTCAAATTGGGATCCTGTCTTTTTGTGAGTCAGTTCAACACCTAGTCAGTTCAACACCAGTTCAACACAACACTTTTTGTGAGTCAGTTCAACTACCACAATATGAATAATAGTAATTGTCATAAATATAAAGGGAAGGGTAACCACCTTTCTGTATATAGTGCTATAAAATCCCTCCTGGCCAGAGGAAAAATCCTTTCACCTGTAAAGGGTTAAGAAGCTATGGTAACCTCGCTGGCATCTGACCCAAAATGACCAATGAGGGGACAAGATACTTTCAAATCTGGAGGTGGGGAAAAAGGCTTTTGTCTGTATGTTTGATACCTTTGCCGGGAACAGATCAAGGATGCAAGCCCTTCAACTCCTGTAAAGTTAGTAAGTAATCTAGCTAGAAAATGCGTTAGGTTTTCTTTGTTTTGGCTTGTAAATTCGCTGTGCTGGAGGAAATGTGTATTCCTGTTTTTGTGTCTTTTTGTAACTTAAGGTTTTGCCTAGAGGGAGTCTCTATGCTTTGAATCTGACTGCCTATAAGATTATCTTCCATTCTGATCTTACAGAGTTGTTCTCTTATCTTTGTTTTGTTCTTCTAATAAACTTCTGTTTTTTAAGAATCTAATTGGGTTTTTAGGGTCTTAAAAATCCAAGGCTGGTTTGTGCTCATCTTGTTTATTCTCAAGCCTCCCCACGAAAGGGGTGTAAGGGCTTGGGGGAATATTTTTGGGGAAGACATCTCCAAATGGTCTCTTCCCGGATTCTTTGTTAAATCACTTGGTGGTGGCAGCGTACCAGGAAAGAAATCTCTGCCTTGGGGAAGTTTTAACCTAAGCTGGTAAGGGTAAGCTTAGGGGGTCCCCACATATGTACCCTAGAGTTCAGAGTGGGGAAGGAACCTTGACAGTAATAACAATATGTTTCTCTGATAAGTAACAGCAAGACAGCAACACCACAAGACCAGAACTCCCTTGGCTCACCTTTTCATTTAACATGGAGCCTCCACTGCTAGCCCTTCCACTGGAAGACTTCCATTTCACCTCCCTATAGCAAGCTGTCCAATTCCTTACTTTTAGCACAGAAAAACAAAACAAGTGTGGATCCAGTTGACTGAAGAGCAGATTATGGACCTAAAACTGCAAAGGAATTGGCCTGCACAAACTTCCATGTTTGGGCAGGCCAATGGGCAGGAGATTTAAAACAAATAAAAGGAAGTTCTTCTTCACACAGCGCACAGTCAACCTGTGGAACTCCTTGCCTGAGGAGGTTCTGAAGGCTAGGACTATAACAGGGTTTAAAAGAGAACTGGATAAATTCATGGAGGTTAAGTCCATTAATGGCTATTAGCCAGAATGGGTAAGGAATGGTGTCCCTAGCCTCTGTTTGTCAGAGGGTGGAGATGGATAGCAGGAGAGAGATCACTTGATCGTTGCCTTTTAGGTTCACTCCCTCTGGGGCACCTGGCATTGGCCATTGTCGGTAGACAGGATACTGGGCTGGATGGACCTTTGGTCTGACCCACTATGGCCATTCTTATGTTCATGTCAGTCACCAGGATTCTGTATGAACAGAAGGTTCTGTACATGGGGATCCTTTTGCAGGATCAAGAAAACCTAAATCTGCTGCTCTAAACATACAAGGGTTGACAACATGAAGTATCCTGCTGGACAAGATAAACACAAAAGCAACTCAGACCCTGCTGGAGCCTATATTAATGAACTCCATCTTCAGCAAAATAAGCAATGTTTCTTCCACACTCATACTGTTAAATCCAGCTGACCTAACAAGTTCCATCCAGGGTGCAATCCTTAACCTCATATTTGGGTTATACGAAAAGGCTTAAAAATGAACAGAACGTTCAAAATGGAGAGCTATCAAAGCAAATACTTAGTTGGGGTAACTATTGTACTGACTTTCAGACCCTATTAAAAATGTAATGAAGAAAATATTTAAAGGGACACAACTGAAAAATCACTTGTGTGAATTTTTTAAAGCCTACTGTTATTACAATTAACATCTAATGCTCAGATACTGCAAGCACTTATGCTTAACTTTAATCATATGGATGAAGTTACATGTGTGTATATTTACAGCATTGGGGCCTAAGCTTGCTCTACCTGAAAGTTTAAAACATATGATCTATATTTATTCAGTACTTTGTGCATCTGACAGCACACTGTCCCTACAAACACTCACACAAGTAACTATGTACATGTGAGCAGTTCCACTGAGTTCAATAGAGAAGGTTACTTACACGCAGAAGTGTTTGTAGGATCAAGTCCTTTGTGACTAGTCAAATTCCTCTCTTTTACAGCATTGGTAAAGATATTTACACACACAATTGTAAAACCACAAAGACTGGCAGGAAAACTAAGGATATTTCTACACTCTCAGCTCAAGGAAGCACACCCATGATAGCTTGTACAAAATATAGAGTGTGGCCTGGCATTCATGCCTAGCATCTTAGTCAGGTACAGACCGGGAGAACTAGCCCCCACCTGCCACTTGCAATGTAGCAACTACCCTAGGGTGCTATCCTTAGCACATTAGCTTGATCAGAACTAACCTGGGTATGTCTCCTCAAGCTACAAGTTATGTGTCCAGCTTGAAGGGTAGAAGTGAAAGTTATAGTACCTGAAAATAGTTTAAACTTATCAGTAGTCAATGGGACTATTCTCATGCTGAAAGTTAAGTACCTGCATAAGTGTTTGCTAGATCAGGGGCTGCAAGTTTAAAAAATCCCATTCCCAGAAGGTGTCAAGGTTCCTCCCCCACTCTGAACTCTAGGGTACAGATGTGGGGACCTGCATGAAAAACCTCCTAAGCTTATCTTTACCAGCTTAGGTCAAAACTTCCCCAAGGTACAAAGTATTCCACCCGTGGTCCTTGGAATGGCCGCTACCACCACCAAACTAATACTGGTTACTGGGGAAGAGCTGTTTGGACGCGTCTTTCCCCCCAAAATGCTTCCCAAAACCCTGCACCCCACTTCCTGGACAAGGTTTGGTAAAAAGCCTCACCAATTTGCCTAGGTGACTACAGACCCAGACCCTTGGATCTTAAGAACAATGAACAATCCTCCCAACACTTGCACCCCCCCCTTTCCTGGGAAATGTTGGATAAAAAGCCTCACCAATTTGCATAGGTGACCACAGACCCAAACCCTTGGATCTGAGAACAATGAAAAAACATTCAGTTTTTTACAAGAAGACTTTTAATAGAAAATAGAAGTAAATAGAAATGAAGAAATCCCCCCTGTAAAATCAGGATGGTAGATATCTTACAGGGTAATTAGATTCAAAAACATAGAGAACCCCTCTAGGCAAAACCTTAAGTTACAAAAAAGATACACAGACAGAAATAGTTATTCTATTCAGCACAATTCTTTTCTCAGCCATTTAAAGAAATCATAATCTAACACATACCTAGCTAGATTACTTACTAAAAGTTCTAAGACTCCATTCCTGGTCTATCCCTGGCAAAAGCAGCATATAGACAGACACAGACCCTTTGTTTCTCTCCCTCCTCCCAGCTTTTGAAAGTATCTTGTCCCCTCATTGGTCATTTTGGTCAGGTGCCAGCGAGGTTACCTTTAGCTTCTTAACCCTTTACAGGTGAGAGGAGCTTTCCCCTGGCCAGGAGGGATTTCAAAGGGGTTTACCCTTCCCTTTATATTTATGACAGAAGGGCTTTAAAACGTATGTCCATAAATTCAGCATATGAAACAGCTTTTAAAAGGGAAGACATTTCATCAGTCATTAAGGGCTTCTCTTTGAAATACATTGGATGCCCAACCCCCTACCCCAGCCCAGAGCCCCCTCCCGCACCCAAACTCCCTCCCAGAGCCCACACCCCACACCCACTCCTGCACCCCAACCCCCTGCCCCAGGCTTAGCCTGGAGCCCCCTTCCACACTCCGAACTCCTCGGCCCCACCCCCAGCCCAGAGCCTGCATCCCCCCACACACCCCCCAATCCCATGCCCCAGCCTGGTGAAAGAGAGTGAGGATAGGGAGACCAAGCAACAGAGGGAGTGGAGATGGAGTGATGGGGTGGGGCCTCAGAGAAGGGGCTGAGCCTGGGCACGGCCTCGGGACACGGGCAGGACAAGGGTGTTTAGGTTTGTGCAATTAGACAATTAACCCTAACTGTAAGTAATCCCACTGAAGTCAGTGATTTCAACTTGACTACTTACAGTGCATAAAGTTAATCATGCTTGTAAGTCTCTGCAAGCTCAGGGCCTAACAAAACCCGTGTGAAGTACATCTTATTTCCAGTCTACAGATGAAGAAACTGAGGTACAGAGAATTAAAGGTCCAGTCTTGCAAACACTATCGAGCCTAGGCCCCTGTCCTACAAGCTGATCTGCCTGAGCAGAACTGCATGTCTGTGCAGAAGAGCCCACTGCAGTCAGCGTGGATCCACTTGGGTGCAGAGGTCTACCCACCCAGATCAGCTTACAGAAGTGAGGCCTGAGACCAAATAACAAGTGACTGCTGTGCCCATGTGGAGCCTCACTGAAATCACTGGGGCACTGCACAGGTGTGGCAGTGCACTGATCAGTCGCTTGCAGGACTGGGACCTTAGCGATTCCTACCAGGAGTGGTCTATGCAGGAGTAAATCTTTGCAGGGAGACCTACAGTTTCTTCCTCAAGATCACATAATTAGTAGACACGTCACTTATCCTGTTTGTGTCTCAGTTTGTCCCATCCGTTAACAGGGGGATAATTCTTCCCTATCTCATTGTCTTGTCATACAACTAAAATTAAGGGGCCTCATCTGTTTCTCTAACACTAACAAGATTGAGGAGTAACAACTGAAATCAGTGGCATCACACCAGGGTGTTAAATTGATATAAATCACGGTATAATTAGGCCCTAAGTTTTCCATACTCAAGTCTTAAATTAGGTTTACTGAATAAAGTGCTGTGATGCATCTCACCTCACCTTTGAAATTCATGATTCCTGTTCTCTGGCAAAACTGGAAAGGCAAATGTCTTGTTTTTCCTTTATCCGTAGAGTGTATCATGCTTTGTTGTGAGTCGCTGAGATAAAAACCACAAAATCATTCTGCTGAAGCAGACAGTAAATTGGACATGACAGGATAGTTTGTGTAGCTTAGCACATCTCACAGAGCTTGATACAAATCATGTTTCATAATATTTTGCTTTATTCCACTGAAAAGTCTGAACTACCATGTTGAAATTTGTGATTTTTTTTCCACCTGACACGAACGATCACTCTTAGGTTCAAACTAAAGTGAAACCCATGACGTTTACTTTCTTTTAATGTGTATGACACAATTCCTCCTACACCTTCTCCCCCCACCCGTCACATTCACACATACTGCCAATGATTTATATTTCTGTGCCAAGTACTGTAACTAATACAGACTCTTTGGTCCCAGTCCTGCAAACCTTTATACACGTGAGTATTCATTGTCTCAGTTGAATTACTCACATGCATAAGAGCTTGCAAGACCGAGGCCTTAAGCTGGAGCTCAATGACCTGTCAGGCAGAAGCAACCAGTTACCTCTAAGATTTGTCACATTTTCCCTAAGAATTTCCCAGCTGTTTCACTCTCCAACCTCTCTGCCTCAAATTGGTCAGACATCATCCTCAAGGACTACAGGGAAAACTTTGAAAGAAGTTTTATTTTACCAAGCAGATCAAATCATTCAGAGTAAGAATTTACTAACTGTACAAACTAGTAATACAGAAACAAAAGGGGACAATTTCAAGTGACTATCCTGTGACTGCTCTTCCTGGGAAACATACTGTCCAGTATGGTATTGATGGGCTTTAGGGGATGCTGTGTCCAATCTTCCATAGACAGTGGGAGATTAGGACTTTTTAAATACACTATTGCTGCATTTATTGACTCTAAAAATAGAACCCAATTTGGCAATCCCTGCCAAACAAGAAGCTGTCTGGGATTTAAAGGGATATCATATGTTGGGCTGCCCCAGACCCTGAATGACCTGGAGTCTCCAACTAGGGAGCCCAGGCTCCAAGCTGGCAGGAAACCAGGCAGGTGTGTGCTGGAATTTCATCAAAATCAGACTGTCTCAGAAAAGAAAAAGATTTTTAAGAATTTGTAAATCAAAAAGAAAATTTTTTTTTCATCTGAATTTTTCCAACCAGCTCTTCTCCTTTCCTCCCCCCTCCCCCCTTTGTGTATTTCTCTCGACGTGGACAATAAAAAAAATTAATCAAGGCATTTTCACTTTCAGATTTTCAGAGCTGCAGGCTGGGTAGCAAGCCCTGCAATGGAATACATATGTCCATATATGTATGTATATGTACCTATAACTGTGTCCAATGGAATTTTTAAAAAATGAAAAAAGAAAAGAAAAAGCTGTAAATGCAGTAGGCAGAATGTGTACTGGTTTTGTTTTCTGGTTCTGACCCTGACAACCTCACTTTCCCCCCTGAGAAAATAGGTTAAGATTTTAAAATACAAGTAGGGGATTTAGACACCCAATTCACATTCACTTTATTAGCAAGTAAGCATGTAAATCCTTTCAGTAGTTTTGAAAACTTCTGCCCATGGGACAGTTTTACAGACCAGTACTGCAGCTGTAAAAGCATTATGTACTCCAAAAATAGTTTTAAAAAAATCAAGCAGACAAATAATTTGTTAAATTAGAGAACAGGGGGATTAGTACAAGACTTGTAAGGTGGATAAGGAACTGGCTAAAGGGGAGAAGGCAACAAATTAGACTGAAAGGTAAACTATTGGACTTGAGGGAGATTATGATGGAGTTCCTCAAGGATTGGTCTTGAGACAATCTTATTCTATATTTTTGTTCATGAGCTTGGCACGAAAAGTAGGAGTGCGCTAAAGAAATTTACTGGTGATTCAAAGTTGGGAGGCACCGCCAGTATATGATCCAGAATATGATACAAGAAGATCTGGATGACCTTGAAGACTGGAGTGACAGAAATGGAATAAAATTCAATAGTACAAAGTGCAAGTCATGCACTTAGGGTCTAATAATAAGAATTTCTACTACAAACTAGGGAAGCAGCAGTTGACAGCAACAGAAGCAGAGAGAGACATAGGTGTGTTGGTTGATCACAGGATGACTATGAGCCACGAATGTGATGCAGCGATGAAAAGGCAAATGAGACCCTAGTACTGTATGTATCAGGCAAAGCATTTTGAGTAGAGATAGAAGAGTAATAATGCCATTGTACAAGGCACTGGTAAGAACCTCATCTGGAATACTGTGTACAATTCTGGTCACCCATGTTCAAGAAAGATGAATTCAAACTGGAACAAGTGCAGAGAAGAGCTACTAGGATGATCAGGGGAATGGAGGGCCTACCTTATAAGAGGAGACTGGAAGAGCTTGGCTTCTTTAGCCTAGCAAAAAGAAGGCTGAGAGAGGATAGGCTTGATCTCTATAAATGCATCAGGACATAAGCACCAGGGAGTGTGAAGAGCTATTTAAGCTAAAGGACAAATGATGGCACAAGAACAAATGGGTATAAACTGACCATGAACAAATTCAGACTGGAAATTAGAAGAAGGGTTCTAACCATCAGAGGAGTGACACTCTGGACCAGCATCCCAATAGGATTGTGGGGGCAAATAACTTACTTAGTTTTAAGGGTGAGCTGAAGAAATTTACTAATATGATTGTATGACAGCGTTGCTTGTGATGGTAGAAGGCAGGGCTCAGCAACTCTAGGGCTTACTTCTAGCTTATGTTCCAAAAAGCTCATGCCTCAAGGCTTCAGCCGGCCACATGCAGGGGCCAGGAAGTGATTTCTTCCTTTCTTTCCCCATGTATCTTGCTTGTGGTTTTGTTTGTTTGTGTGTGTGTGTGTCTTTCCTCTGAAGTATCAGAGACAGTCATGGCTGGAGATGGGACAGTGGATAGAGTGAGCCAGTGCTCTGAGGTGGCACCAAGCATGCTCTCTGGTATTTGGCTGACTGGTGTTTGCTCACATGCTCAGGGTCTACCTGATTGTCATATGTGGCATCAGGAAAGAATTTTCCCCCAGGACACATTCACTTGGGAGTTTTTTGCCTTCCTCTGCAGTGTGTCACTTTCCATGATTATCTGTGTATATCTCACTTAATCATTTCCCTGCCACTGCAGGTCACTCAAGCATTGGTGCACATCAGTCTCTCCTATGGCACATAACACTAGTCTCCTGCGGGCTGTAATACTTTGGTCTAATTTCAGTTACTTTTAGTGTGAGGGTGATGGGTGGTACCTGTACCCTGTGTTACACAGGAGGTCAGATTAGATCATCTGGTAGTCCCTTCTGTCTTTATACCCTATGACTCTAATCCAGCAAATTAGTATTGATCATGCACCTGTGATAGATTGTATACCTGTATTCATCCCTTGCACATTCTTGTAATAATCTGTATGAAGTATGCCTTGTGAGGTATCATTTGAAAACTCATTATTTGCTGGTCATTATTGTCCTGTGTGGCAACATTGTACAAGTTATAAGATTCCACTTTATGGAGTTACTGACATACGTTCCAAGTGCACGGAGTGGGCCAAACCAGTTCCTCAGAGACAAAGGGCAGACTAATGCCTCAGCCAGTTGTAAACAAGGCCAATGGGCAATTACCTGCTAAGTGGCCATTCTTTGGCAGGAAAGGGGGCATAGGTGAAAAATCTACATTTTAGCAAATAAACAGCATGGAGTTCCCATGCACACAGCCTGCTTGTTGCCTTGCTCCCAGCTGGAGATGCTTCTCAAAGGGGGGGAGAGGACTATAAAAAGAAAGGGGAAACACCCCCAGAGCATCTCTCTCTTTCTCTCTGCCCACTGCATCCATGGCACCTGAAGGACAAGGAAAGCAGCACTGGATTGGGAGAGGGGTCCTGACCTAAGGGTTTGGCCAGTAATCTGCTAAAGCATATGAAAGAAAACCTTGCTTTGAATTTAACATAGTTTGTTAAATCATAGAATCATAGAATATTAGAAGGGACCTCAGGAGTCATCTAGTACAGCCCCCTGCTCAAAGCAGGACCAGTTTTCAACTAAATCATCCCAGCCAGGGCTTTGTCAAGCCTGACCTTAAAAACCTCAAAGGAAGGAGATTCCCCCATCTCCCTAGGTAACGCATTCCAGGGCTTCACCACCCTCCTAGTGAAAAGGTTTTTCCTAATAGCAAACCTAAACCTCTCCCACTGCAACTTGAGACCATTACTCCTTGTTCTGTCATCTGCTACCACTGAGAACAGTCTAGAGCCATCCTCTTTGGAACTCCCTTTCAGGTAGTTGAAAGCAGCCATCAAATCCCCCCCCTCATTCTTCTCTTTTGCAGATTAAATAATCCCAGTTCCCTCAGCCTCTCCTCATAAATCATGTGCTCCAGCCCCCTAATCATTTTTGCTGCCCTCTGCTGGACTCTTTCCCATTTTTCCACATCCTTCTTGTAGTGTGGGGCCCAAAACTGGACACAGTATTCCAGATGAGGCCTTACCAATGCTGAATAGAGGGGAATGATCACTAGTTGCATTTTATCTTTATTTTACTTGTAACCATTTCTTTCTTTGCCTCATTACTTGTACTCACTTAAAATCTCTTTGTAGTTAATCAACTTATTTTATCTAATCCAGTGTGTTTGAATTAAAGTGTCTGGAAAACTCCATTTGGGGTAACAGGACATGGGCATATCATTTCTATTAATTAAACTTAGACTTATATAAGCCTGTATTGTCCTGGAGTACAGGATATACATTTCTGGGGGAAATCTATGACTGGGAGTGTGATGGGGTTACCCTAGAGTACAAACAAGGCTGGTAAGAGCCGACATGTGGCTGGCTGGCTGGCTGCAACATACGCTGACATAGCTGGGAGTGACTTGCATGCTGGAGGCTGTTCATGAGCAGTCCAGGACTGGAAGCTATAGCATCAAAGCAGTGTAAAGGGCACCCCAGGTTGGAGGGCAGGAATAACACAGCTACTCATTAGTCTGGATTGTACCCTGGGTATGTCACGGCATCTGTCTAGGGCACCGTTGCCAACTTTCACTTGGTAAATAAGCACCCCAACTTTCACAATAAGCCAAAAATCAAGCTAATCCCATTTCAAAACAAGGCCAAAACAAGCCAATCCCTAACAACCCCAACACTCTATGTGACTAGATCCCCCCCCCCCACTGTGCAGTCTGGGACTGTGGTGGGCCAGCTGTGTACCCCTGGCTCTCTCCCCCTTGCCCCTGCCCCTGCTTGCCCCTGCCCCTGCTTGCTCCCGCTTGCTGGGAGCCAATCAAAAAAAAGAAGCAACAAGCTGCAACAAGCTACAAGCTAAACAAGCTACAAGCCAAAAAATAGCCAACAAGCAAGTCACAGGCCAATTAAGCCAAAAACAAGCCCAATTTCTGCGTTTTTTTCCCACACGTTTGTCATGTCTGCTCTGGAGCCTTTTGTTTTGCCTTATAGACAGAATTCATCTCATAGGCAAAAATCCACTCAGGAGCCTCCCAGGGATTATTTCTGATCAACAGACCAGCACTTGCCTATTTTGTAAGGAATCCTCTAAACTGGTGGAGTAGCTCATCAGGGAAAATTCTTTACATGAAAAGTCACATTAGTAGTTTAACTGGGCCACTCCATATCCCAGACATCCACCTGAAGGGAAGGGATGTTTACTTATGAAAACAACTTTCTGAAGAAAAAATAGTAACTTCAATACAAGGTGTGTGCCCCCTCCCCAGCCCAAATCTATATTAACCACCCAGATATCTTATGCTGAATGAAGTATACTATTGTGAGGAAATGAAAGACAATCCCAGATAATAGTAGTTTTGGTGGGAGCAGGTGTAGGAAACAGCTGGTATGGAACAAATGATCATCTATTTCCATGAAAGGACCAGTCACTTTGGTCTAATTTGGGGCCAACGTTTTGGCTATTGTTGCTAGCCTGACCTTTCAGCAGGGACAAGGTTGTGTCTGATTAGATACGCTTGGCTCAGCTGTGGTTATCGCTAGACCAGATATTTCATTCAGATTGGAAGTCAGTGTAAGCTGAGCCAAATTGATTAGGCATTTAAAATGTGCTCTGGCCATTTGTCCTATTTTTTCCTTCTCATTTTGCCATGTATTTAAAGTTGTACCTTGTCATAATATCATCTGGTAATAAATATTTTAGTATTACAGTGTAAAAGTTTCACTGGTACCCAAAAATGTGACATGTCAGTTCTTGGAGGTTTGAGCTGCCTGCCTGGCCTTATGTCCTTCAAACAACTAGTGACATGATGCTAACCTTTAGTTGTCAGACAACTCATATGTAGTTTAGACACACAAGGCATCCCACAGAACCAATCTCCATGGGAACTGATGCTGCAACATTGCTGGACGGCAGAGACAACCCATTCTTGCCAATAGTGTGTGGGGGAGAGTGAGGGCAGCGGCTTCAACAGATGTTACTGAGCACGCTCTGTCCATGTGAGCCTGTTCAGTACAAGCCGAACTGCAACTTGGGGGGCGGGGGGGAGGCACGTGACCCCACGTCAGGGCCAGCTCCAGGCACCAGCTTTCCAAGCAGATGCTTGGGGTGGCGTTCAGAATGGGGAGGCAGCCCGTGTCCTGCAGCGGCAATTTGGCGGCAGCTCCAACGCTGTTGCAGCGGCGGCAATTCGGTGGCGACTGCTTGGGGCGGCAAAATTGGTAGAGCCGCCACTGCCCCACGTGTCCCCTTCCCACACATCACCTCAGCTGGCTGGAGACACTTCCTGCCCAAATTAGCATAATCAAAGTTCTGCACCAGTTTACGTCTCTAAGGACTCTGCTATCTGCAGAGACAGTCAGCTATTTTGTGTTGAGTTTCATACAACCCCTTCTGAGTTAACGGGGGCCCTTTATGTTCTTCTTATGGAGATTTTATTTTTGATCTTTCTTGATCTAAAAGAAAAGCAGTTGAGATTTAAGGGTGTATGCGCTCTGTGTATGGAAAAACAACACAAATTAAGCTGTTGTCCAGTATGAGAAAGCATCGCAGAATCTGGCCAGTGGTGTTTTTGAAAGACACAGATGTTGGGAGCCAGCTGGTCCTTGAGGAAAAGTGAGCAAGGCAGATAAATTTTATACTATAGTAGGGTAGTGGCACATAATTTACAAATTTTCAGACTAAAAAGGTCCCGTCTTCAGATGTTTGCAGTTTATACAAAAACCTTACATCATATAAATTGAAGGCAACATAGCTCATCCTCTATAAACCAAGATTTTTGTACAAACTGCCAATACTTCAAAGAACGTTTTGGCCCAAGAACTCATGTATTATACAACCCGGTCTCACAGAACATATCATAAGTACCTTACCTGATTAGCATTTAAGATAATTTTAATCTAGGCACCTTTGAAAGAAACACACTATGGTAAATTAATTACACGGGTAATTGGCAATGGAAACTCTTTCAATTTTGTCATGTTTTGCAATATTTTGTGTTTTTCTTGAAGCCCCAACTCCTAGAGTCATGGGATTACAGGAGAATTGCAACTTCCATTTAAAAAAAATGTTTTTAAATTTTATCTTAAGGGAGCAATGAAGGAACCAAACAAGAAAACTCTGTACTTCCTTCACTTTGAAGATAACTACTTAGCTCAAATGTTCTAAGGCAGGAGACACCTATCTCTTCTGTAATACTTTCAAAACTGCTGGCAACCCACGATACCCGGAAAAATATCAATTTCCAGGCTGTATGCATCTAGAACACCCAGCAGAAAAGAAGCACATCATTCAAAAAGTTTTCTAATGAGCTGTTAAAATTTTAGATCCTCTTCCACCTCTTGAGATCACTTTGCATACATGAAGCTTCAGAGGATGTATAACATTATATGGCTTATGCTTCAGGAAAACAATCCAAAGTAATTTTGTGCAACTTCTTTACATCCTCTGAAGATTCGTGTATGAGGCATGAGCACAAAAGGTGGACAATCTTAGAATCACTTATTCCAAACACTTTAAGTTTTTGCAAAAAATATCATTAATCCCTTAATATAAGCTCTCCTTACATCATTATACATTTGCCAGATAAATATAAATTTGATGGTTTCATACAATATGAAGTGTTCTAAGTTATATTCTGTCAACAGACTTGGCTTGGTTTTAGGTCCCAAGGAAATATACTAAAAAAGCCAAGATGGCCGTAGGGCAGAGTGGTAACTTCATTTTACTAAAGGCAAAACTGACAAGAAAATTAAGGGTCCGAAGTAGACATCTTTTAGATGGCCAGTTTGAAACACTGATCCAGCAGAGCCTCATTTTCCCCACATACAGCATAGGAGCCCTGATATTTGCCTTCTTCTTAAAGTCATGGTGAGGCCTAACTGAGCAATGGCTGTGAATCACCACTGCCCGAGTCCAGTTTTACACCAGGGTAAGATTACTGAAAACTGCAGAAGGAGAGAGTACGTTACAGCAAAAAATGCTACTCTGCCTCTTTTTTTGTGGCGACAGCAAAAGTAATGTTTATGTTTCTATAGCTTTTTACCGAGAGGCAGTGGCAATCCTGGCCTGTGTTTCACACAACGGTGAACTGCACTGGTACAAGCCGCAATTTGCCCTGGCACAGTTACATCAATGTAGCTCTTTCAGCAACTAATAACCCACCTGTAGACATGACCTAAGTCCTTGCATGCTTAAAGAATGAGCTAAGGTCCTCCACAGCACCCCACCAATGTTTACAGCACCTTGAAGTGAACAGCAAGGTCTACTGTGTACATGTACACAGCATTTCAAGGATTAGTCAAGAAAAGAAACAGAATAAAAAATCCTACCATGTGTGCCTTTTTAAAAAAGTTACATTTACAGCTATCTGTCTGTCTATGGTATTTATATGGCTCCCCATTACCTAGCACCAGAGTGCCTCATAGTCTTTAAAGTACTATCCTCATGACACCCCTGTGAGGTAGGGAAGCACTGCTATTGCCTTTTTAGAGGTGGGGAGTTAAGTCACGGAGAAACTAAGTGATTTGCCCAAGGTCACCAGATAATTCCCTTCCTTCTCTCCTCCACTTCTCTCAGGCTATATGCTATGTGTAGAGGCAGAGTGGCATCCATTGGGGGTCACACAAGGATAGGGTTCTCAGGTGTCCGGTTTTCGACTGGAACTGGTTTTCGACTGTTAAAAGTCTGGTCGGCGGTGCAGCAGGGCTAAGGCAGGCTCCCTGCCTGCTGTGGCTCCACATGGCTCCCAGAAGCAGCAGCATGTCCCCTCTCCAGCTCCTAGGCATTGGGGCAGCTGGGGGGTTCTGTACACTGCCCCCACCCCAAGCAATGGTCCCGCAGCTCCCATTGGCCGGGAACCATGGCCAATGGGAGCTGCGGGAGCGGTGTCTGCAGACGGGGCAGTGCACAGAGCCACCTGGCCGCTCCTCCACGTAGGAGCTGGAGGGGGGACATGCTGCTGCTTCTGGGACCTGCTTGAGGTAAGCGCCACCCAGAGCATGCACCCCTCACCCCCTCCTGTGTCCTAGCTCCCTGCCCCCAGCCCTGATCCCCCTCCCACCCTCTGAACCCCTCAGCCTGGAGCACCCTCCTACACCCCAAACCCCTCATCCCCAGCTCCACCCCAGAGTCTGCACCTCCAGCCAGAGCCCTAACCCTCCTCCTGCATCCCAACTACCTGCCCCAGCCCAGAGCCCCCTCCCACACTCTGAACCCCTTATTTATGGCCCCACCCCAGAGCCCAAACTCCCAGCCAGAGCCCTCACCCCAAACCCCTGAGCCAGCCTGGTGAAAATGAGCAAATGAGTAAAGTTGAGAGAGTGAGCAACAGAGGAAGGGGGGATGGAGTGAGTGGGGGCAGGGTTTTGGAGAAGGGGCAGGGTAGGGGCATGGCCTCAGAGGAGGGGCGGGAAAGGGGTGAGGCAAGGGTGTTCAGTTTTGTGTAAGTAGAAAGTTGGCAGAACTACACAAGGATGGTCTGAATGCCACAAAAAGAGAGTAAGTTGGGCTAGCAGGCTGAACCCATCACCACATACATGTAAGCAATTCCTGTGACTAGCTTTATTCATAGAATCATAGAATATCAGGGTTGGAAGGAACCTCAGGAGGTCATCTAGTCCAACCCCCTGCTCAAAGCAGGACCAACACCAACTAAATCATCCCAGCCAGGGCTACGTCAAGCCTGACCTTAAAAACTTCTAAGGAAGGAGATTCCACCACCTCCCTAGGTAACGCATTCCAGTGTTTCACCACCCTCCTAGTGAAAAAGTTTTTCCTAATATCCAACCTAAATCTCCCCCACTGCAACTTGAGACCATTACTCCTTGTTCTGTCATCTGCTACCACTGAGAACAGTCTAGAGCCATCCTCTTTGGAACCCCCTTTCAGGTAGTTGAAAGCAGCTATCAAATCCCCCCTCATTCTTCTCTTCCGCAGACTAAACATCCCCAGTTCCCTCAGCCTCTCCTCATAACTCATGTGTTCCAGTCCCCTAATCAGTTTTGTTGCCCTCCGCTGGACTCTTTCCAATTTTTCCACATCCTTCTTGTAGTGTGGGGCCCAAAACTGGACACAGTACTCCAGATAAGGCCTCACCAGTGTTGAATAGAGGGGAACGATCACATCCCTCGATCTGCTGGCAATGCCCCTACTTATACATCCCAAAATGCCATTGGCCTTCTTGGCAACAAGGGCACACTGTTGACTCATATCCAGCTTCTCGTCCACTGTAACCCCTACATCCTTTTCTGCAGAACTGCTGCCGAGCCATTCGGTCCCTAGTCTGTAGCGGTGCATGGGATTCTTCCGTCCTAAGTGCAGGACTCTGCACTTGTCCTTGTTGAACCTCATCAGATTTCTTTTGACCCAATCCTCCAATTTGTCTAGGTCCCTCTGTATCCTATCCCTACCCTCCAGCATTGCATTGGGACAACCTAATGCAGGAGAAGGGAGCGTTGGCTTTCAGGGGACTGCTTGCTGCTTTACACACAGCAGCAGACACATGTTCAAAGTAGAAGGCAGGGAATATCTGGGCCCTGATGTTTCCTACCCGCAGTGATCAACTCCTCTGTCCTGTTTCCAGCTGCACTAATCTGGCACCCCCCCACACACACATAGCAGTTGGGAAATGCTAGGCAACTGGCATACACATTCACTTTGCAGAGAAGTCATCTCTGCTACATTAGTAAACATCACGCAATCACATCTTTGCCTCTTCAGCATTCCTCCCACATACCAGCCAAGCAAATAATTTTCATTCAGAATTATGGATGGTCTTTATAGCAAGATAAAAATAAGTTTTGCTCCCTTTATAAATAACTTCCATCACAAACAGAGAGTATACATGCTGTTACCAAGACAACACTGCTCACTCTCTCATCATTATTTGGGTCAGCATCAGCCCCTTGGGGGAAACCACCCAAAAAGGGTCAGAAAGAGTTGGGCCCCCTGGCCTACCGACATTTTAAGTTACTGCCCAGGCCATTTAACAGGGCACTACACTGACCATATTAAGTGGAGTACAGAAAACATTGACTTAGAAGGTGGCGGGGAGTTAAAGGCCAATATCTGCTCCACTTAACTGGAGTAGCTTAGCACCACTTGAACACAGAAACAGTAACTCCTTGTAATGACAGACAGGGACTTAGCTGTAAGAGGTAACCACAGTGGAGGTACAAATATTATCCCAAAGCCTTAGCTTTGCTGCAGCCACTTTGTCTCACACTGCAGGGACAAAGCTGCCCAAGTGCCAAGATAGATTGTCATGGAAGAATCACCTCATGGGGAAATCTCCAGTGGTATAGAGAGGCTGCTACTTTTCCCTGCAAGGAGCATAAACGGGCCTACCCAGGAGAAAAGGGATATGTCTACAGCAGCCACGCACCCTTGCAATCCCTGGTTCCCGTAACGGTTCCTTGGGGACATTGTCAATCAGCATAATTTAAAGCAGTCTAAAAGCTTTTCTAACTCATGCCAGGGGCTGAACTAGTGTATGGCTGACCCAGGAATTGGGAAACACAGGTAGAGAAGACAGTAATACTCTACCACTTTGTGAAATTTCTGAATCTTTACACAGTTGATAATACACAGCTGAGCAAAAATACTGCAATGAATTGTGTTAAATTAGATGATATGCACAATTTAAAGGCCCTATTTCATGACCTGCTGAGGTTAGAAAAATCTTTGGTGGACCAGTACCAATATTTTTAGGACCAGTAACCTTTTCCAAGCACTGGCCTTGGGCTAAAATTAAATTAAGATTTAAAACAGAGTACTCCTACAGAGTGGTTATATAGAGTACTTATTTTTAATACCTAATCTATTTCTGAAATTCTTTGTGCCAATAACTGAAAGATACAAAGTAATTCCATAGCAGACAATTTTTCTCAGGATTTTGTCTCGCAAAAGTGTTTAGTACAGGGAGAAAAGGAATAAAGCAACTGGTCATTTTATCACAGCTGAATCCTGTGTATTCCCTTAGAGACTTCCATAGTGTAAATATTTTTTCATATGCATCTTTCAATCTTGCACCTCCTGTCTTGCATAACCAGTTGTGGTTATAAGCAGTTTTGTAAGAACCCAATCATTTCTATGCTATCATTCTTCATTATCCAATTAGGAAAAAATATGTTTAAGTAGGATTTTATTTCATTTAGAATATCTCCTTAGGCTTTTGATTCATAACGTGCTGTCCCTCAGACCATATCTAAAGAACTGTACTGGTATTGCTGTGTAAATATGTTTTGCAGGGGGCTCTGATCAGAGTTGGCACTAGACAGAAAAAACAACAGAAAGATTTTTCCTCCAGGAAATGTGGAAATGACATAAATGAAGTTAATGTCCTGTCTGTCCAGCAGAAAAGCTTCACATGTGTGCAGTACTACTTCACTGAATCTGCCTGGTCTGTTCAAAGAAGAGCAACCAGTGATCAGCAGAACTGTACTCTCACATTGGGGGGCGAAAAAATATCGGCCTTTGCAGACATTTGCTATACGGAGCACATCCCACACAGTCCAAAAGCAGTTCTCTATTCTGTTCCTAGAGAAGGGGAAAAAAGAAAAAGCTGTTTAGAGCTGGCATCAGCTAACAGAGCTGTTCATTTTGCTCAGTAGCAGAGCACTCTCCAGGGAAGCCCAAGGCCTGGCTTCTGCTCCTCATCCACTAGTCTCTTCTAGTCAGTTCATTTAATGTATTGCTGTTTGCTTAGAAGGGTATGCAAATGCCTTCAGTTGTGTTTATATAAGTTCAATTCAGCCCATGAAATCGTAGCTTGAAAATTCCACTCGCCCGTTCCCCACTGATAAATGGACAACTTGTCCTGGTAAGTGTGAGGTCCTACACCATCAATTTCTGCAAAATATACCTTTTCTTGTTTGGTTGGTTGTTTGAAAAAAAGACGTTACTAGCCCTTATGCTTACAGAGATAACCTTGCAATATAAACCAATGGCTTGCCAACTTCCTGAATCTGCAGACAGTTCCAGCATCTCTTTTGTTCATAGACTTTTCAAATATGTCACGAACACCACCCTGTTCAGTTTCACTAATCTGAACCTCTTGATCAGCCCTGAAACAGACTAGAGTCATATCAATTTCTGTCTATTGTTGCTTTGGAAATCTGAGATCAACACTGGAACTATTCATAGGGGTGTCAAGGTTCCTCCCCCACTCTGAACGCTAGGGTACAGATGTGGGGACCTGCATGAAAACCTCCTAAGCTTATCTTTACCAGCTTAGGCCAGAACTTCCCCAAGGTACAAAATATTCCACCCTTTGTCCTTGGATTGGCCGCTACCACCACCAAACAAATACTGGTTACTGGGGAAGAGCTGTTTGGAAACGTCTTTCCCCCCAAATACTTCCCAAAACCTTGCACCCCACTTCCTGGACAAGGTTTGGTAAAAAGCCTAACCAATTTGCCCAGGTGACCACAGACCCAGACCCTGGGATCTTGAGAACAATGAACAATCCTCCCAACACTTGCACCCCCCCTTTCCTGGGAAATGTTGGATAAAAAGCCTCACCAATTTGCATAGGTGACCACAGACCCAAACCCTTGGATCTGAGAACAATGAAAAAGCATTCAGTTTTCTTACAAGAAGACTTTTAATAGAAATAGGAGTAAATAGAAGTAAAGAAATCCCCTCTGTAAAATCAGGATGGTAGATACCTTACAGGGTAATTAGTTTCAAAACATAGAGAATCCCTCTAGACAAAACCTTAAGTTACAAAAAAGACACACAGACAGAAATAGTTATTCTATTCAGCACAATTCTTTTCTCAGCCATTTAAAGAAATCATAATCTAACACATACCTAGCTAGATTACTTACTAAAAGTTCTAAGACTCCATTCCTGGTCTATCCTTGACAAAAGCAGCATATAGACAGACAGAGACCCTTTGTTTCTCTCCCTCCTCCCAGCTTTTGAAAGTATCTTGTCTCCTCATTGGTCATTTTGGTCAGGTGCCAGCAAGGTTACCTTTAGCTTCTTAACCCTTTACAGGTAAGAGGAGTTTTTCTCTGGCCAGGAGGGATTTTAAAGGGGTTTACCCTTCCCTTTATATTTATGACAAGGGGAGAGGAGCTCCCTGGCCCCAAAAAAGGCAGGGGATTCAGAGCAGCCAGGAGGGCAAAGAAGTAAAAAACCAGACGTTTCTCTCTTCCAACAGCCAGACTAGGGAAAGGATTTTCATATTATCAGACATCCACCCTCCAGAGGTCAATATGAAAGATGGAGCTCTCTAGTAGAGTCCAGAGATCACACTCAGATAATGATCCCTGAACACCTCCCTCTTCTCAGCAACTAGGGGTATGTGCTGGGACTTTCACCATGGCATTGACTATGAAGCTTATTGATAGATCCACCAAAGATCTCCCGCATCAACCTATGGCTGATAGATTTAGTTGTCTGGCTCGTATGTGTGGTAGATTTTTGAATCCCTACATTAAGTGCATTGTGTTATAGCAAGGGTGATTGCATAGAAAGTATTTAATAGAACATTTTGATTTGGTGTTAGTGCAAACTATAAACAAAGGATCTGGAGCCAAAAATCAACCTCAGGACTGCTTTTTTTGATGGGTAGATATTAGGTACACTGCAGAGTCTGATACCTGTGCTCTTTTGCAGAAGGACAATGCTAGAATGCTTCTTGAGAATTACTGAGCCTTTTGACTTGGCTATAAAAGCTGGTATTAAAATACTGTTTTCAGGAATTCATTGTCACTTTGCATCTTACATTCACAAAAATGAAACTGGATTGCTAGGTTGGATTGTCCATCATTTCATAAAAATCTGACAGTATGAAGTATGCTAAAGTGCTTTCTTTGCACTCTCTAGGAGAAGGCCTGCCCACAGCAATTTTCCAGCAATATATCAAGCAATTAATCTATCACAATCAGCCATGTCACCATTGACATTTTCCCTTCTCTGGCAGGTCTCTAATCAAGTCGGGCATGACATAGCCACTGAGCCAGATCCAAAAGACAGTTTAGACTACACATGTTAGTCCGTTAAAGAAAAGGAAAACCACACCTAAATAATATCAGTTCACTCTGAGTTGTAACAACTGCTGAATCCAGGTTTAACTATTTTACATTTGAAATGGTTGTTCCATACGTTCTGCCTCTCCCCAGTACTTCCAGAAACTAGCGATAAGTGTTTCTTGTTTACTTTACATTCAGCCAGTGGAGATTTTAGTCACAGTCTCTGCACATAATGTTTAAGCATTTCAGTCCTACAGTATCTGTCCCATGTACCCAGTAGATCCATCTGTCCACTACTCTTTTCAATAGCTATCTGCTATTTAGAAAGAAGTGAGTGATAGCAAAGAGAATTAGTGCAATACAATAAGTGAAGTTGGGAAACATATTTCCCTTAATACAATGCAGCCTTCATAGTACTCTGAGCTTCATAGCCCTTTGTAAAATATGCTTCTCTCCTATCTGTCTGGAAAGTGAAACTTTCAGTAATTTTCCCAAACCCCTGCCACCTCTTCTTCCCAACTTTTAGCACTGTCAAGCAGGAGAACCCCTGTATACGGTCACCCCTTCGCAATTTCAGCACACAGCACTGAGCCAGTGGTGTCAACAGAAGCAGAGTGAAGCTGACCCAGGTTCTTCTTTTTTTAAAATAATACTGGGACTAGTGGAACTATGGGCCAAACCTTCGAGTCAGACAAAACCATTTGAAGTCACTGGGGGCTTTCTCTGAACAAGGATATCAGGACTTGGGTCCGCAGTGCAAGGAATGCTCAGCAGGGATGTTGCCAAAATGAAAGGGTGGAAAGAGAAACAAGGAGATAGAGACAAACTGAAAGGAACAGATGGTGAAGGGAGAGAAGAGACAAAAGGAGGAAAAGTCATTCACAAAGGAAGAGGGGGCTGGTAAGAGATGGTGTAAAGAGCAGCTGGAGAAAGCCATTTGCACTGCACACCACCACCACTTATTGGTCCTATGGAACCCAGAAACTATCAACTGGCATGTTTTCTGTTAAATAACTATTTACACAGATACAGCTAATGCACTCCTGTAGCAGGGACAAGCCTGCCCGGTATTCTAGTGACAGTACATCACATTTGGAAACCTAAGTTGGTCCCTGACAATTGAACTGGGCAGAAGTTAAGAGCATGCTCTGAAGGCAGCACTCATCCCCACCTCACTCTCTGGTGACCCATCTGAGACCAACTGAATGCAGTATTCTGGAGGCTCCAGAGACTACAGTTAAGGCATCTGGGTTCACATCTCCTTTGGACCACAATGCCCCTCAGCAAAGGCCACTCTGATGCATAATCTTCCTGGATAATAAGGAAGCAGACATGATCCTGGAACGCCTCAGGAAAAAACAAGGTGAGGGGAGAAATACAGAAGTAAGTGAGGAGGGAAGAGAGGATCAAGAGAAAAAAAACCCATACAAACAGCCATACTGAGTCAGACCAGTGGTCCATCTAACCCACTATCCTGTCTTACAACAGTGGCCAATGTCAGGTGCTTCAAAGGGAATGAACGGAACAGGACAATTTTCAAGTGATCCATCCCCTGTCGTCCAGTCCCAGCATCGGGCAGTCAAAGGTCCTCTCGTGAATCAGTAACTGGTTAGAAGACAGGAAACAAAGAGTAGGAACAAATGATAAATTTTCAGAATGGAGATGGGTAAATAGTGGTGAACCCCAGAGATCTGTACTAGGACCAGTGCTGTTCAACATATTCATAAATGATCTAGAAAAAGGGGAAAACAGTGAAGTGCCAAAGTTTGCAGATGATACAAAATTACTCAAAATAGTTAAGTCCAAAGCACATTTCAAAGAGTTATAAAGGGATCTCACAAAACTGGGTGACCGGACAACAAAATGGCAGATGAAATTCAGTGTTGATAAGTGAAAAGTAATCCACGCTGGAAAAAATAACCCCATGAGAGGGCCTTCCCTCTTATCCCATGACTGCTTACTTTGCTTAGGAGCCTTTGGTGAGGGACCTTGTGAAAGGCTTTATGAAAGTCCAAGTACACTATCCACCGTATCATCCCTGTCCATATGTTTGTTGACCCCATCAAAGAATTCTAATAGATTGGTGAGGCATGATTTTCCATTGCAAATGCCATGTTGACTCTTCCCCCACAAAACTGTGTTCATCTATGTGTCTGATAATTCTGTTCTTTCCTATAGTTTCAACCAATTTGCCTGGTTCTGAAGTTAGGCTTAACAGCCTGTAATTGCCAAGATCGCCTCTACAGCCTTTTTAGAAAATTGGTGTCACATTAGCTATCCTCCAGTCATGTGGTACGGAAGCTGATTTAAGTGATAGGTTAGA
This sequence comes from Eretmochelys imbricata, assembly GCF_965152235.1. Lineage (NCBI taxonomy): Eukaryota > Metazoa > Chordata > Testudines > Cheloniidae > Eretmochelys > Eretmochelys imbricata. Next base: position 60,504,461 of record NC_135573.1, read on the forward strand.
TATCACAGTTAGTACTGCAATTTCATACTTGAGTTCCTTCAGAACTCTTGGGTGAATACCATCTGGTCCTGGTGACTTATTACGGTTTAATTTATCAGTTTGTTCCAAAACCTCCTCTATTGACACCTCAATCTGAGGGACAGTCCCTCAGATTTATCACCTAAAACAAATGGCTCAGGTTTGGGAATCTCCTTCACATCCTCTGCAGTGAAGACCATAAAAAGAATTAATTTAGCTTCTCCACAATGGCTTTGTCTTCCTTGAGTGCTCCTTTAGCACCTCAATCATCCTGTGGCCCCACTGATTGTTCGGCTGGCTACCTGCTTCTGATGAACTTCAAAAATCTTTTGTTGTTAGTTTTTGTGTCTTTTGCTAGTTGCTCTTCAAATTCTTTTTTGGACAGCCTAATTATACTTTTACGCTTGACTTGCCACCAGATTTTATGCTCCTTTCTATTTTCCTCAGTAGGATTTGACTTCCAATTTTTAAAAGATGGCTTTTTCCCTTTAACAGCCTCTTTTACTCTGAGCCTGCACCCCTGACCTCCTCCCACGCCCAACCCCCTGCCCTGATACCCCTCCTGCCCTCCAAACCCCTTGGTCCCAGTCCAGAGTACCCTCCTAAACCCCCAACCCCTCATCTCCAGCTCCACCCCATAGCCCACATCCCCAGCTGGAGCCCTCACTCCCCCACCCTCACCATCCCAACCCCTTACCCCAGCCCAGAGCCCCCTCCCACACCCCGAACTCCTCATTTCTTGCCCCACCCCAGAGCCCGCACCCACAGCTGGGGCCCACACCCCCTCCTGCACCACAACTCCCAATTTTGTGAGCATTCATGGCCCACCATATGATTTCCATACCAAGACGTGTCCCTTGGGCCAAAAAGTTTGCCCACCCCAGGTTAGTGGATCATGAAGGGATTAGGGCTCAAAGTCTCATTAAGAAGCTCTAAGCCTTACTCAGCAGGCTGCTAGGCTTATCACACTCTTCCCCCCAAAGAGACCACACAATATACTACAGCAAAGGCATATAGGATTCAAAGAATAGGCCCATTCTCCTCACCCATCTCATCTCCGTCTCAGTCTCCTCACCCAGTAAGTCCTAGTCTCACTTGTGTAGACTCTCCCTCCCTGCCTCCTTGCACCAACTCCCATTCCCAGTTTCTCTTGCCCCTTTCCTGTATGTAAGGGAGCAGTATGACTGCTCGGAGCTCCGGTACGAAACTGCAGAAAAACCTGAGTGTCTCTGGATTAAGTTTAGAAGTGTGAGCAACAAGAGTGATGTAGTGGTGGGAGTCTGCTATAGACCACCGGACCAGGGGGATGAGGTGGATGAGGCTTTCTTCCAGCAACTCGCAGAAGCTACTAGATTGCATGCCCTGGTTCTCATGGGTGACTTTAATTTTCCTGATATCTGCTGGGAGAGCAATACAGCGGTGCATAGACAATCCAAGAAGTTTTTGGAAAGCATAGGGGACAATTTCCTGGTGCAAGTGCTAGAGGAGCCAACTAGGGGGGGAGCTTTTCTTGACCTGCTGCTCACGAACCGGGAAGAATTAGTGGGGGAAACAAAAGTGGATGGAAATCTGGGAGGCAGTGACCATGAGTTGGTTGAGTTCAGGATCCTGACACAGGGAAGAAAGGTAAGCAGCAGGATTCAGACCCTGGACTTCAGGAAAGCAGACTTCGACTCCCTCAGGGAACGGATGTGTAGGATCCCCTGGGGAAAGGAGTCCAGGAGAGCTGGCTATATTTCAAGGAATCCCTGTTGAGGTTACAGGGACAAACCATCCCGATGAGTCGAAAGAATAGTAAATATGGCAGGCGACCAGCTTGGCTTAACGGTGAAATCCTAGCGGATCTAAAACATAAAAAAGAAGCTTACATGAAGGGGAAGGTTGGACATATAACCAGGGAAGAGTATAAAAATATTGCTCGGGCATGTAGGAATGAAATCAGGAGGGCCAAATCGCACCTGGAGCTGCAGCTACCAAGAGATGTCAAGAGTAACAAGAAGGGTTTCTTCAGGTATATTGGCAACAAGAAGAAAGCCAAGGAAAGTGTGGGCCCCTGACTGAATGAGGGAGGCAACCTAGTGACAGAGAATGTGGAAAAAGCTAATGTACTCAATGCTTTTTTTGCCTCTGTCTTCATTAACAAGGTCAGCTCCCAGACTGCTGCGCTGGGCATCACAACATGGGGAGTAGATGGCCAGCCCTCTGTGGAGAAAGAGGTGGTTAGGGACTATTTAGAAAAGCTGGACATGCACAAGTCCATGGGGCCGGAAGAATTGCATCCGAGAGTGCTAAAGGAATTGGCGGCTGTGATTGCAGAGCCATTGGCCATTATCTTTGAAAACTCGTGGCGAACGGGGGAAGTCCCAGATGACTGGAAAAAGGCTAATGTAGTGCCAATCTTTTAAAAAGGGAAGAAGGAGGATCCTGAGAACTACAGGCCAGTCAGCCTCACCTCAGTCCCCAGAAAAATCATGGAGCAGGTCCTCAAAGAATCAATCCTGAAGCACTTACATGAGAGGAAAGTGATCAGGAACAGTCAGCATGGATTCACCAAGGGAAGGTCATGCCTGAGTAATCTAATCGCCTTCTATGATGAGATTACTGGTTCTGTGGATGAAGGGAAAGCAGTGGATGTATTGTTTCTTGACTTCAGCAAAGCTTTTGACACCGTCTCCCACAGTATTCTTGTCAGCAAGTTAAAGAAGTATGGGCTGGATGAATGCACTATAAGGTGGGTAGAAAGTTGGCTAGATTGTCGGGCTCAACGGGTAGTGATCAATGGCTCCATGTCTAGTTGGCAGCCGGTGTCAAGTGGAGTGCCCCGGGGTCGGTCCTGGGGCCGGTTTTGTTCAATATCTTCATAAATGATCTGGAGGATGGTGTGGATTGCACCCTCAGCAAATTTGCGGATGATACTAAACTAGGAGGAGTGGTAGATACGCTGGAGGGCAGGGATAGGATACAGAGGGACCTAGACAAATTGGAGGATTGGGCCAAAAGAAATCTGATGAGGTTCAATAAGGATAAGTGCAGGGTCCTGCACTTAGGACGGAAGAACCCAATGCACAGCTACAGACTAGGGACCGAAAGGCTAGGCAGCAGTTCTGCGGAAAAGGACCTGGGGTAACAGTGGACGAGAAGCTGGATATGAGTCAGTAGTGTGCCCTTGTTGCCAAGAAGGCCAATGGCATTTTGGGATGTATAAGTAGGGGCATAGCGAGCAGATCGAGGGTCGTGATCGTTCCCCTCTATTCGACATTGGTGAGGCCTCATCTGGAGTACTGTGTCCATTTTTGGGCCCCACACTACAAGAAGGATGTGGATAAATTGGAGAGAGTCCAGCGAAGGGCAACAAAAATGATTAGGGGTCTGGAACACATGACTTATGAGGAGAGGCTGAGGGAACTGGGATTGTTTAGTCTGCAGAAGAGAAGAATGAGGGGAGATTTGATAGCTGCTTTCAACTACCTGAGAGGTGGTTCCAGAGAGGATGGTTCTAGACTATTCTCAGGGGTAGAAGAGGACAGGAAAAGGAGTAATGGTCTCAAGTTGCAGTGGGGGAGGTTTAGATTGGATATTAGGAAAAACTTTTTCACTAGGAGGGTGGTGAAACACTGGAATGCGTTACCTAGGGAGGTGGTAGAATCTCCTTCCTTAGAAGTTTTTAAGGTCAGGCTTGACAAAGCCCTGGCTGGGATGATTTAATTGGGGATTGGTCCTGCTTTGAGCAGGGGGTTGGACTAGATGACCTCCTGAGGTCCCTTCCAACCCTGATATTCTATGATTCTATGATTTCCCCCTGCCACTCCTTTTCCCCAAGAATTTACCCCTGTAGGACCAGCTCTTGTCTCCTCTTCATCTTAATCAGGCTGCTTCCTCCATGTGCCTGGGCTGAACAGGACTGCAGTAGTCCAGGACTACAACTGCAAGAAAAGTCGTACTCTGTGTTCAGTCCCAACCTGGAGCATGCTCAGTGCAGGTGGAATCTTCAGGGAATTAAGCTGCTAAAATCTAAAAAGTCTGTACTGAGCATGTGTGAACTACAATCTTTGAACTGGGCCACATTTGAGCAGATTTTTATGGGGCTGGCACAAGGCTGAACACAAAGGCCAAATGTCCAGTTCCTGCTGTGCAGAATGGGGGCTCTAGAACTTTGCAAAGAAAAGGCAGCCAGAATTTTTTTAACACTGGCAGAACAGCGTGTTATTCCCTATCCTCATTCTCAGAAATGCCTGTACCATTCTGGCTAAAGTTTTCCAGAAAAATTCAGCCTGAAGCAGACCCATATCATGGAAAATTTCAGCCCATATGGTTTAAGTTTGGCAAAGATATAAGCAACTGAAAACAGGGTCTTATAATGGGAAGCATTGGGAAACCTTAATAATAGCTGCCATCCCCACCTATAATCAGCTTACTTCTTGGACTTGGGAAATGTACAGTTAAGGGGGGTCAGGTTTGAAAGCAGATTTCTGATTCACCTGTTATGTTAATAGTATTTAGAAAGAGACAAAATGAATATGGACCGTAAATGATAGATTTATTTCTGGGTTCTATTGTTGAAACAAGTTCTTAAAGCTTCAATTCAATGTTCTCTTACCAACAGTGATAAAGTAATACGGCTTGTTCCGGACAGCGAGAGAGAAGCACAAGCACTGAATGCCATATTTAACCAGCTTACGGTGAGTTTGCGCTTTGCAGTTTCAATACCAGCGCTCTTCTTGAGGGTTGCCTTTAATGGGCTAATTCACGTGCCTTTCACCCGGGATGTCTGGTTCAAATCCTGGGTTACATTCAACTGAAAATATGTGTGGAGAGGAAGCACAAGAAAGAGTGGAGGCCTCAGCCAAGAATCCCCACTTCAGCCAAGCTCAAAGACTTTACAACTATTAAAAATAAAATATTCCCCCATCTTAAAAAAAAAAGAGAGGAAAATAAAAGCAGGGAAATCAAAGTTTCCACCTGTTTGTATCTAGTGCCGTTGCATTGGCTTATCACAAGAGCACTGTCCAGAATGCTGCCTCTCCGGCAGAGCTTAACAAGGGGTAGGAACTGCTCTGCCAGCAGCAATGACCATGGTCACAGAGAAGGATGAAGGTATGCACAGAACCTTCCTCCTACCCATACTCACAGCCCTCTGTGACATGAGATAACGGGGGAAGAGGACCACCATGCACATGCACTGAACTCTGGCATTACAGGTACCTGGAGATGGATTCTTGTGAATAGTCTCAGACTGTACGCTTTTCAGGGCACGGAAAAGTGTGTTTATGTTTCTACAGTAGCTACCACTTGCACGGTGGGGCTTTGGTTCTAATTAGCAATTTTGGGTGTCACTGTAATACAAATAAATAATAACTTTAATAGCCAGTGGCAATAAATAAATAAGTAAAGTAAACACCAACCTCCACAACTCCCTTGGACTTCTGGGGTTTCTGGTTGCATTTTTATTTTGTTCCCCTCTGTATTTTTTTCTCTCTTCTACTACAGCAATCCCCACAAAGCACCTCTCCCAACTCTCTCATTACATTGCTCCCTTAGGCTCACAGAAAGTGATTCCTTCTCCATCAAAGTGGGAGCAGTTGAAACTTGAATGACCACATGCTGTAACTCTTACAACAGGGTAATACAATTTTGGCAAGGTGCGCTGGAATCTGACGGGTTAATTAGAAAGAGATTGATTAGGATGATGTAATAAGCTAAAAAGATTGAAAGGAAGTTTTTTTTTAATAAATGAAAATGTACCTGCATACAGTAATATTCACCCACAGGATCAAATCCTGGTCCCTGTACCTAGCTTGTGGAAACAAGCTAAGCTTGGTTGCTTCCGAAGCCTCAGGGCTGCAGTTCCCTCTGCAGCTATTTCACTTCCCATCTATATGAGGGGCAAACTAGGGATGTCAGTGGGTTTACACATTCCTGTATATACTTGTCACTAATCCAGTTTTGCCTTTTTCCAAACCCCTCCAAGGGCCAATTTTTATAAGTGCACAAATCCAGAAGTCAGTTGGAGCTGCAGGTAGTCAGCCCCTCGGAAAATCAAGCCATGGGAGTTCTGCAATCCTTCTTGGTCTTCCCACCCCAACTTATCATTCAGAGAGAGAGAGAGAGAGACATAGAGAGAGCGTGCACGAGTTCTCAGAGCAGAAACAAATCCTGCCCTAGAAAGAAAGAACTTTCATTCTTGAGCACTGCATCTAAACATGACCATATTGTTAATAGCACACTGAGAAACTGAAAATAGAAACCAATGTATGAACAAACGTTCATGTACAATAAAAGAAAAAACAAGACACTGACATATTTCTGTCTCTGCAAATCCATCAACACAGTGACAGACACAGAAAAGAAAACCTGTAGGCTATAGCAGTAATGTACAAATTACTTTAATTATGTATTCTTTTATATTGGCCTTCAGGGAGTCTCAGATTACTACATTTTAAACACAAGAAGTGTTTTAAGAGGCATTTACTTTGAATATTTTTTGGTTTGGGTTGTAAATTTATATCACCTGAGTATCATGTTACTCATACCGTCTGTGTCTCAAGTGGGGGGGAGTGGAACCAGTGTAATAAAACTCAGAATAATTTCAAGACTTAACACATTTTTAATTAAATAAATGTTGAAGGCTAAACTTCAGGCAAGTAGTATGGGAAAAGCAGAATGACAGACTCCCAGGTAGGAGGCACTGTGTCCAACTTGGAAATGGAGAAAAAGAAATGAACTTTAAAGCAATACTAGACCCTTCAGGGAGGAGGGTCCAGGACCAACTGGAATTGAGATGAGGACTGTAGGTTTGAGGTCTATTTTGAAAAAACTTTGTACAGGACCTAATAAACTGGACTGCAGAAGGAGAGTGGTTTGAATGTTTGAACTTCTTAAGGGGTCCTCAGTGAAGGAGTACACTATGGTGGAGTACATAATTGAACCCTGACTTGTCGGCTGGGACTTAAACCAATGCACCATCCTTCCCCGAAGTGCTACAGAACCCATCCTGGGGCTCACAGTGAGGGGGGCACACTGAGCCAGGAGAGGCATACCTAAAGAACACTGTGCTCCAGTGAACCCTAGCCACCAGGCTGCTCTAGCTAATGTCAGGGGCCAAATCAACCCCTAGCTACCTTGGGTCCTGGTCGAGGGAAGGTGGCTTAAAGCCACATTTGTACCATTCCTGGCTGGTGGCCCTGGGGATTTAGGCTTCTGAATTTGGGCCCTGTATGTTCTTCGTTCATCCTGACCAACTCCCTCTAAGCCTTTGGGACAGGTACCTGTTATCACTTGGCTCTGACCTACTTGTACAGCCTGCAGAATTAAAGGAAGACTCATCTCCAGCCAGCTCAAACAGCTCAAGCACTCTTTTGTTGAGACAAAGTGGACTGACTTCCATTGGTGAAAGACAAGCTTTCAAGCTACACAGAGCTCTTCTTCAGGTCTGGGAAACGTACTCAGAGTGTCACAGGTAAATACAAGGTGAAACAGATTGTTTAGCACAGTGGTTTTCAACCTGTGTTCTGCAGACTAGGTCTAAGAGGTCCACAAAAGGTTGTTGTTACCAGAGAATAGTGGTGTTCAACCTCTGGTCAATGGACCTCAGGGGAGTCCGTAGACTATGTCTAAGATTTCCAAAGAGGTCCTCAACTCCATTTGAAATTTTTTAGGAGTCCACAAATGAAAAAAGGTTGAAAACCACTGGTTTAGCATATGTAGTTAACACACATTCTAAGGGACCATTCAAGTTTAAGTGGCCCATTAATTCCCAGACCTGAAGGAGAGCACTGAGTAACCCAAAAGCTTGTCTGTGTCACCAAAAGAAGTTGGTCCAGTACAAGAGATTACTTCACCCGCTTTGTCTCCTTAATGTCCAGGGACCAAAATGGCTACAACACTACCATCTCGTAGACATTCAGCACAAAGAGGACAGAGCAGGGTCTCTGGTTATCCTACTATAAAGCACTGTCCTTCTATCTCAAGAAGACATTCCAAAGGTGCTTGTGATTTCTGTCGGTGACCTGAGCATGAAACAAATGCAAATTTACCCCTTCTTATGGGTATGTCTACACACCAATTAAACACACATTACTGGCCTATGCTGACTTGGGCTCGGGCTGCAGGGCTGTAAAACTGCAAGGTAGATGTTTAGGTTCAGGCTGAAGCCTGGGCTCTGGGACCCAATCCCCTTATGGGGTCCCAGAGCTCTGGCTGTAGCCTGAACATCTACATTGCCATTTTATACCCTGCAGCCCAAATCAACTGACGTGAGTGAGCCGTAGGTGTCGAACTGCAGCGTAGACCAACCCTGTATGACCCACTGACCTGGACAAAGGCAAGAACAAGGAAAAACAAACATTTTTCTTGAAGTGGAAAAGTTTGTTGTGGGGGGGGGGGCGGGAGGTTTGGGGAGCGGAGAGTGGTCTCTGCTTGTTTGTTTAAATGACTGTTCTTAACACTGACATTTCCTAAACAAGAATCATAATGTAAAGCTGGGCATATCCCTTCTACTCTCTCTGGGTTGCTGAATTAGAAGAACACTATTTTCCAGCACTCTTAGGCACTCTGTCAGGTTATGTTTTATGCTTAGTTTCAGGAACACAGATAAATAAAAGTTTACCTGTACAGGAAAGTTGAAGGAAACGGCAGGGCTGCCATACAAGCTGGTAGGCTACTACAGTAGATAAAAAAAAACAACAACTGGGGGAGAGAAAGAGACTGACACTGACACAGCCTATACTTTCCTGGGATAACATGATTTTGGCAATTAATTGATCTTGAACTATTCATGGTAAATAGGCCCAATGGCCTGTGATGGGATGTTAGACGGGGTGGGATCTGAGTTACTACAGAAAATTCTTTCCTGGGTATCTGGCTGGTGAATCTTGCCCATTTGCTCAGGGTTCAGCTGATCGCCTTATTTGGGGTCGGGAAGGAATTTTCCTCCAGGACAGATTGGAAGAGGCTCTGGAGGTTTTTCACCTTTCTCTGTAGCATGGGGCACGGGTCACTTGCTGGAGGATTCTCTGCTCCTTGAAGTCTTTAAACCACGATTTGAGGACTTCAATAGCTCTGACATAGGTGAGAGGTTTTTCGCAGGAGTGGTTGGGTGAGATTCTGTGGCCTGCGTTGTGCAGGAGGTCGGACTAGATGATCATAATGGTCCCTTCTGACCTTAGTATCTATGAATCTATGAATCTAAGCCTGCTTGTCACTTGCAGAGCTATCAAAGCCAGCTAGTTGCAATTCAGAGCAGGTTTTGAAAGGGGATTCTGGATCTAGGATTAATAGGATAGTTTGGTGGCAAGAGTAGCTCAACAAGAAGTAAATCCTTTCTTAAATGTCTGCTTACAGAAGCCTGGACTAAGAATTCCAAGCAGGGTACTCTTGGAGTTTGCTGTGTTTTTTATTTTCTTTAGTTTATCTTTAAAATGTCTCGGTTTCAAACAGAGAATCTGAACCTAATTGGGGCAGGGAATGCCTTTTTGATCAGTGTTTGTACAGGGCCGAGCACAATCGGACCAATACCTGAATAAGGCCTGTAGTCCCTATCGCAATTCAAATGTCACTGTCTTTACTGAGTGAATAATACATACTGATTAATTAATTCCACACATTTTAACTTTCTGACCATGAATTGCCCTTGGGTAAATTACAACTGCCTCAGATTTATTATTAATTTTAGTTTGGCCTGTGGCTTCTTTGTCAGCAGTTCATTGTGAGTATTCAGTATTAGAATCTGAGTTGAATAGCTTTGACTGGACACACAGACTACAGAGTGTTGACTGGATGAGCGTGACTGTTAATCAGGTTTCTAGTGAGAATGCTCACTCTTACAATTCAAAACTTGCTTGCTTGCTACAGATTCTCCAATACTTGTTTAAAATTCCCTGTTTTTGCCAATATTCCCACCAGTGAACTTATTCAGAAAGTGAGCTCAAGGGAGGCCTAAATAAACTGCCCTCAACTCACCAATACCTCAGAACTGCAGTAGGACATAGTTAAAAGTGGTGCACTAGGGAGATGGCTTCAGCTCCCTCATCCTTGGCCACGCAGCCCCACTAGAGCAGCAGGGGACCCACTTTAACTTCTGCCACTGGTGTAAGCTCCTTGGACAATATGCCAGTGAAGGGTTAAGTAGTGGGGAGGGGGGTTCTGCTCCACCACATTCCTGCCTTGTGCACACCTACTGCCTAGAACACACCTGAGCTGTTTGTTCCCTCCCTCCCCTATGTCAGAGGTGCAACGAGAGATGGCTGGTGGAGTTACCTCCTTTAGCTTTCCATCCCAGCTGAGTTCCCCTGTACCAAGGGAACTTTCCACTGGATATTTCCAGCACTTTTAAATCCACTCTGCACCACTAAATGACTTTAGTACATTAGGGAATCCAGCACATTGAAAGCAAATCTTTAACAATTCAAATGAAAACTCACAATTTTTTTTTTTTTTGCAGTATGTATCTAGCTTATTGACAGCCATTCTTGCCATCCTTCCAGTATTTCTCTGCATCACATACCTCAGTTGATTGTCCACTGCCATCTGCTCTCCATTGCTCAGGATAAATTGAGAGTCCTGTTGTTGATTTATAAACTCCTTCATGGTTTTAATCCAGTTGACTGATTGGAACAAATGCCACATTCCAAAGTATTTTCCAGATAATTGAAAGTTTACTTTGATTCTCAGACCTACTTTCATCAGCTATTTATCTGCTTTGGGACCCTTTTGGTCAATATCACTAATGAAGAACTACTTCATTTGAACCTTTAAGACCAGTTGCTGCTCTCCTCTAAGCCAGTGTCTTTCTAGCCATTTCTTTGTCAGATATTCTGGGTTGCATCTGTAAACTGAGCACTGCAGCTGCTGTTCCATGATAATTCTGGTGTAACAGATGGAGTTACACCACCCTGATTCTCCAACATCTTTTACAAAAATATACAAGCGCACACAGGCCCTCCCTGGGGTAACAGAAGGGGTCAAAGTAACAGACCTAGCAGCCACACCCCCATTCCCTTCTGTTTGTCTTGCCCTTACAGCAGCTGCTCACATTGTAATCCTTGAACTGATCCTGGCTCTGCTGCTCAGGGAATTTAGACAGTACCTTGTAGGGGGAAAGGATCAGTTGGTACCTTGCAGCTCCTAAGGCAAATGCTGAATGAGTTTTCAGAGGATAAATGCCTGCCTGAAAATGCACTCACTAACAAAGCCACTCATAAGAAGTGCTGCTTTGCCTTCTTTGCCCAAGAAGAGATTCACACCAGAGGCACAGAGTGGATGCAGCTCCCTAGCAGAGTTCCAGACAAAATAAGCACCTTGTACATGTGTAGCAAGATGCTGTAGACATCAAACCTGATTCTGATCTAACTTACACAAGTGTAAATCAGGAATCCACACAATGTTTCAAATTCAGAGGAGACATGATGGTGCTGGAATAAATTAAATCCTGATAAATCAGCATAAATGAGTGCAAGGGAGCATAAGTGAATGTAACTTAAATACTGAGGGGGTAGAAGGGAAAGATTGTTGCAGAAAAAGCAACAAACTGGAAGCTGTTAGATAAAGAAGGAAAGGCTTAGTCCACAAAGTATATACATTGCATTCATAAAACAAAGCAACTAGAAATACCTGTTTCGGGTGAAAGTATTCAGCTGGCTCCCAAATGCTGAGAGGGCCTGGTTCCACTCTGTTATGTCAATGGCAAAACTTTTACTAGCTTCAGTGGGACCAGGACCTGTTCCGTGGTTTGATATTCCATGTTTTGGTGCTGTGCAGAGGTAACTCTGAAATAAAAATCAAGTCTGAATTGTAAAGCTTAGTAAGAAACTTTTTTTTTCTGTCAAGACCCTTTAAAGTACCTGTTTCAAATCTTTCATATACATTTAGGTTTATGATACTTATACATGTCTGTAAAAACAGATATTTATTTAGGATACAATTGAGTTAAATTTTTATTCAGTAACTCTCAGGAAAAATATCTTTTATTACAGGGTAAAACCTTGGGTAAAATTATACCAGTTGCAATAAAGCAGCAAGATCATTAACATGTTACAATTTCCCAGAGATTTGTGCAACTTGAAACTTCAAGCTCTGTATTGTTAGTATTCTATTACAATTGGTACTGTGGTCACTGCAACTGGTTGAGTCACTAACCATGTAACACTTCCCTTTACCAACCTCACTGAAAAGCAAACAAAGGAGAGAGTCTATTGTGCGGTTATTGTCAAATATATTAAATAAAGCTTTGATTACTTTTTGCCTCTTCCTGGTTGCCACACAAGTCCTTACAGAAGCCCCAGAGACTCTTTCACAGACCTCTTATCCTTTAATTGGCCCATTATCAGTGCAACTAAGGACAGTTGGACAGGACTGCGTTCAGAACCTATCGAATTCATAGGCCTCCTATGTGCTCACTTTCTAAATACACTGGCCCTGATTCACCACTACCTCCAAACTCCACTTCTACATAGTAGAGAGTGGTGGCAGTAAGAAGATGGCTTTGGCTCCCTCATTTTTGGCCACCCAGACATAATAGAAGTTAGAAAGCCTTACCTAGCAGGAGGAGTTGATGTTCATCAGTCTACTGTCCTGAGCCTACAAACCCATTTGTAGGTGAATAACGTCACACACAAGTAGTTTTGCTGACTTCAGTGGGACAACTCATATGCTGAGAGGGAACTCAGATATGAAAGTGTTGGCAGGATCAAGGCCTAAATCATTTCTTCTGTGCTCTACCCTATAATTTTAACATGCTGCCACTGCAGCTTGGCCTTCCATTGTTTTATTATTAATTATTATTATTATTAATTATTATTTTCAGAGTATTAGCACATAGGTTAGTGTCCATCATTCAGTGTTTTTCATCTGTGCAAGAAAGGAAAGTCAGATTGCTACCTACTGACATCCAGTCTCCCAGCACTAAACATGTTTAATGCCCTACCACTCATTAAGGTGTTAATGTAAATCCCAAATGTCCTCCTGTTCGTCAGTGTATCTCTTGGGAGTTAAGTAATCAAAATATCTGGTGATTAAAATGCCACTGGAAGTGACTTGACTATATTAGTGACCGGGGAAATTAGTCTATTTGAAAGTGTATTAAACAAATTTAGTGTTGGTTAGAGTACGTGTGTGGGCACGAGCATTCACACTGATAGAGCGCATAAATAAAGCAAGAAGAAAGGAACGCGATTGTTTTTGTTACTGGCAATAAATTCCAAAATATCAGAGGCTTAAAAATGCCAGTAAAGACTCTTCACTAGGCCATTTTAACAGCTTTCATCACAACAATAGTTGTATTATGAGCCTGACATTCCTCAGAGGCATGGGAAACCAGATCCCATAATGATCTTATGAACAAGGAAAGGTTTGGTACCTGCAGTGCCACACCTAATTCAATAAATTAAAAAAGTTAAACTATTAGTTAAAAAACAAGTATAGCAAATTATTACCTTTATATACTCCAGAATATATAAATAGACTCAACTTAGTCTGGATATTAAGAGTAAATTATAATAGTATTGTGCTGGAAGGTGTTAATTGTGCCCAACAAGTAGGTCTTTGATCTAAAAACAAATCACAGACCTGGTTAAAGCAGTTTGGTGTGTTAAGCATCTTTCTTTCAGATTAATTGGAAGGATCAATTCAATGCCCCTTCATGTAGTGTTAACTGGAAACAAAAGGAGATTGCTGTCCAGGCCATAGGACACATCGCAAAGCCAGAGCAGGGCTAAGCCATGTAGTCTGAGGGATTTCCCTGGGACTGGTGCCAAATGCAGGAGCGAGGAGGTTGTTTGGAAAGAGGGGTGAGTGGATGGGAGGGTTTGTTAGAGGCAGAAAGCCAGCGGGGAGGGACGTGGTCATGAACATGACCCTGAGAGGGAGCAGAGAGACAGAACTCCTTGGGCACAGAACTGCCTGGAAGGGCAGACTCAAAAATAGTGAACAAGGAAACAGCTTGCCGTTGTTTCTACCGTGTTCAGCAGAAAAGGACTTTGTGTGTATTCTTTGTAAACAAACAGAATTGCGCCAAAGAATATACATGACTCGTCATTGATTTCTCCTCCTAGAGGAAACAATCCCACAAGGCCCCACATATTGGCTAACCACTTGAGCCAAAAAAGGCAACAGTGCTAACGTGACCAGAAATAAAATACACCATGTTTCTTTTATACTTAGAAAATAAAATTACAAATTAATTTGGAGGTGTAGACACTTGCATTTAGGTATATGTTACCTTTCCTTGATTTTGTAACCTTTCTATGTACTGTACTTTTTTTTTCCAAAGTGGGACTATTCCCATCTACCACAGCACCATCTAGATATTGTCATTCAGCACTGAGTTAGGACTGTGTCCTGACCATAGACACAAACCACAGATAACCCTCAAGTATGAACACAATCTCACCTATTTTACAGCCCCGTGCTAACCTAATCTGCATTGAAACTTGGGTTGTACCTCTGGCATATTTATTACCAAAGGTCATTGCAGAACTTTAGCATACACTTTGCAAACACCACATTCATATATTTTTGAACACTTTCCATTTCTCCTCAGTTTTCTTTCCTTGCATTGCCCTATTGAAAAATAAAAATGAAAACAAACGTTGCTGACTATAGGGAAGCTGATGCAGCGGGAATGTGCAAGATTTTGACAAGGTAGTTCAGACCAAGAAGAGGTCAAAAAATTTTTTGTTAAACTGAAAGTGAAACATTTTTGTTTCAAAAATAAAAGTTTGAGTCATTCTCTAACTACTGTAAGTAAGCAGTGTTTGACCAGTGCACTAAGCATTAGTACTCCAGTGATGCTAAATAAACAACATGCCATATTAGATACATAGAAGAAAATTACAACCATGCTGTCTCCTGGATTTCCCCACCTACACTGAATAAATATGAATTACAGGTTGGTTCCTGCACTACAGGTGGACCTGTGGCAGCCCAGCAGCGTCTTCCACATCTCAGAGGGTACAGTCACAGATGTACATGTTCCAGGGAACAGTTCACAAATTCTGCTACCCTACCTGCAACAAGCAAACATCAAATACACGTAAGCTTCCATTTCACTTTCTGCGAGTTATTCTGGTGGAACGTGGGATCTGACCTCTACTGCAGGTTTATGTCTATAATACCAAGCTTGTTTCAGCACAGCATATTTTCAATTTGTCTCACAGGTAGCTAGATATTCACAACAAGACAGTCATTTTATGGAATAACAGAGTCTCCCACAGGCAAACAGTTTAATTAAATGGCCTCCTTTAGAGTGCAGACCAGTGTGTCTGGAATGCATGTCAAATTGTATCTGTTGTGAGAAAGATGGTAATTACTGCTCCTGTTCTATAGTCTGTTTTGCTTGTACATACACTTAACAGGAGTTGGGTTTGCTTATAAGTATACTGTAAATGAGAGCGCTCACATGCTTCATTAATTACATAAAGGAATGCACTGATTTGTTTTATAACTCTCTGTTCTGGTCACAAAACATAGGTCACGTAGAACAAAGACTGAATAAGCATCACATCCCACATAAATGTTTTTAAGTATTCAGGAATGTTTCAAATTGTATTGATCATACTCTTCATGTAGAGAGAAAGGGTGATCGTGTGGTTAATGTCTTGATTCAGCAAGGCATCTAAGTTAATATATGTAACGTTAAGCACATGAGGAGCCCTCCTGAAGCCCATAGACTACTCACATTCTTAAGCATGTGCGTAAGTAATTTGTTGAATCACGTCCTATATGGGGTAATTGTACTTATCTCAGTGTGGATAAAACATTAATGTTTGTAAAGTATACAAACAAAGTGGTATGCTTTGACTGGAAGTCACTCTCAGTATGATTATTTCTTATAGATTGCAATGATCTCAAATTACTAAATTTGTAGTCCTCAAAATAAAAGCAAATATAAAACAATTAAGTATGCAGGGCTAGTAGCCCAAGATCAAAGCTGTTTTGCTATGGGCCCTACATTATGGCAATTTTGCTTGCATTTAAAAATGAGATGATTATGTGATATTTTTACACTTATGTTTAACTTTTATGTTACATTTTTGTACAGGAATTGACATGTCCAGTTTCTTGCATTCATATCGCTGCTGCTGTTCCTTGTCTCAACAAAAGTCTATAAAAAGGATGGCACAAGTGTTGTCATCGTCATCAAAAAATACTTTAAAAACATTATTAATGTTGCAAAATCAAGCACTCAGAAGTTAGGAAACACCAGAATTAAGGCTGCCTGTGCAACCTTAATTCATCCCTTCTGCATATGCATTATGATAGAGTCTTTAATTACATAGAAATGTAGGGCTGGAAAGGACCTCTAAAGATTATCTAGGCCAGCCCCCTATGCTGAGGCAGGACCAAGTATACTTAGACCATGCCTGATAGGTGTTTGTCCAACCTGTTCTTTAAAACCTCCTATGACAGGAATGCCACAATATCCCTTGGGAGCCTTTTCCAGTGCTTACCTATCCTTATAGTTAGAAAGGTTTTCCTAACATCTAACCTAAATCTGCCTTGCTGCAAATTAAACCCACTACTTCTTGCCCTACCTTCAGTGGACATGGAGAACGATTGGTCACTGTAAAGAGCCCTTAAGATATTGGAAGACTATCAGGTGCCGCCTCTGTCTTCTTTTCTCCAAATTAAACATATCCAGTTCTTTTACCCTTTCCCTGTAGGTCAGGTTTTCTAAATCTTTTATCATTTTGTTGCTTTGCATTCTGGACTCCCTCCAATTTGCTCACATCTTTCTTAAAATGTGGCACCCAGAACTGGACACAGTATTCCATCAGTGCTGAGTAGAGTGGGACAATTACCTCCCATGTCTTACATATTATACTCCTTAAACACACCCAGAACTATATTAGTCTTTTTCACAACTGCATCACATTGTTGGCTCATATTCAATTTGTGATCCACTATAACCTCCAGATCCTTTTCATCAGGACTACCACCGTGCCATTTTTTCCAAATTTTGTAGTGATTACATAATATTTTTCCACAGGACCCCAGCCTCATTCAGTCTAGAGGATGGACAGTGCTCACTTAATGAGCAGCTATTCAATATTTGATTCAATTAAGAACCTAATTTATTCCCCTTGTTACTTCCCTTCCCAGTTCTCACTCCCAATCTCCTTGTGCAACTAGTCCTAGCCTCCCGCATCCCCCACAGGCCCCCATTCCTAGTGTCCTCACCCCCATCCATCCTAGTTTATCTACATCCACCAGCCCTCAGTCCCAGTCTCTTTGCCCAACCAGTCCCAGTCTTTGGACCATTCAGCAACAAAGCTCTATGAAATCTCTACTTAGCATGTATGAAATGATACTTTTTCAAAAGGTTTATAACTTGGCCTAAATTGGGCAGATTTTCATGGAAACCTCAAAAGGCACATCCCTGATACACAGGTCACCCAAATGCCAGATATCAAGTCCCTGCTCCAAAGCAGGCAGGCAGGCCAGATTTTTTTTTAACATGGTATAAAAAAACATGGTATAACAATGTATTTGACACTAGTCTGATTCTAAGAATCAGCTTAACTGTTCTGGGTGAAACTTTCTAAAAATATTCAGCCTGAGGCAGACACCTGACATGTAAAATTTCAACCAGAACAGTTAAAATTTGTCAAAAATATAAGCAAGTGAAAACAAAGTCTTATAAAACAAAGGGACATGTCAGGCAACTTTAATAGGCAGTGAGCAAGAATGCTGTTTGATCGCCTGGCTGTCGATAAACCCTCAATGTTTAGTAGTAAGACTTGGAGTGCGGGCCTAATGGTATGGAAGCTGTGGGATTGCTCATTCTTAGAGTCACTGGAGGTGGCAATACCAGGATTCTTCAAGTATGAGCATGCAGAATTTGGCTTGCTAGGAGGATCATTAGCTTTCCTGGACTGCGCTGGGTACTGACAGGTGGCACAACAAGAACGCGGATCCATTGCCGCCCAGTGGTTCAGTTCTTAACTGATTCTGAACTGGCCAAGGCCTCTGTGCAGCAGCCAGCACTGCTGGGGTCTTCAAGACAACCCAAGCTGCAGCTGCTGCGCATATCAAACAATAATACTCATTGTTGAGGAGTGCCCATTAGCCAAATTCAGCAGTGAGTTCCGAGAGTTCCACTTGGCCACTAAGAATGCTATTGTTTGGCTCAGCAAATGTGCAAATAAATAGGCAGTATTACCAGCCCCATCTATAATACATAGTTTTATCTGACCCTTGAATTTACCAAACTCTTATTTAGCTAGCAATAAGACGGCCATGAAAACAGGCTGTCATAAATATAAAGGGAAGGGTAACCACCTTTCTGTATACAGTGCTATAAAATCCCTCCTGACCAGAGGCAAAACCCTTTCACCTCTAAAGGGTTAAGAAGCTAAGGTAACCTCGCTGGCACCTGACCCAAAATGACCAATGAGGGGACAAGATATTTTCAAATCTGGAGGGGGGGGGTGGGACAAAGGGTTTGGTCTGTCTGTGTAATGCTTTTGCCGGGAACAAATCAGGAATGTAAGCCTTAAAACTCCTGTAAAGTTAGTAAGTAATCTAGCTAGAACATGTGTTAGATTTTCTTTTGTTTAATGGCTTGTAAAATAAGCTGTGCTGGAGGGAATGTATATTCCTGTTTTTGTGTCTTTTTGTAACTTAAGGTTTTGCCTGGAGGGATTCTCTATGTTTTGAATCTGATTACCCTGTAAGGTATTTACCATCCTGATTTGACAGACGTGATTCTTTTACCTTTTCTTTCATTAAAATTCTTCTTTTAAGAACCTAATTAATTTTTCATTGTTCTTAAGATCCAAAGGTTTGGGTCTGTGTTCACCTGTTCCAATTGGTGAGGATTATTATCAAGCCTTCCCCAGGAAAGGGGGGTGTAGGGCTTGGGGGGGATATTCTGGGGGAAGATGTCTCCAAGTGGTCTCTTTCCCTGTTCGTTGTTTAAAATGCTTGGTGGTGGCAGAATACTGTTCAAGGACATGGCAAAGCTTGTACCTTGGGAAAGTTTTTAACCTAAGCTGGTAAAAATAAGCTTAGGGGGTCTTTCATGCAGGTCCCCACATCTGTACCCTAGAGTTCAGAGTGGAGAAGGAACCTTGACACAGGCTATGCACCAGATCATCTTTTACTGAAGAGGCTCTGTCACAGGGGCCACCACACCAGGGCACCATCAAGCAGCTAACCTCTGCAATACAGGCAAGTCCTGCCTCAATTTCTCCTTCTTCAGTCCCTGTGGTCACTCGAGGTGCCCATCCTTTCCGCCACAGACTAGTGGCTATATCACTGCCCAGGAAAGGAATGAGGTCTCTCTCAGAGTCTAATAAAAGCCCTATTTCCAAGCATCATTTATTAATATAAGTGCATCCATTCACAGGACTCTCAATGTGAAACAGTTCACAGACCCCCAAATAGCTCCTGCAAGTGGGTTTCCCATAGTGTTCCATACCCCAGGCCGCCTTTGCCCATGAATCCAATCCCTGCTTCTTCAGAATCACTCTCTTATATGTTCAGCCTGGCCTTAGCTGAGTCGGATCTTCCCTTTTAACTAGGGGCTGCTACATGAGCCTTTCAGTCACTGGGATTCCCTAGCTCCAGCCAGCCCTGTCCCACCAATTCTCTCCAGTTCTTTCTCTGCACCAGCTCTTCCCCACAGCAGCTCCCAACTCTTGCTCTGTAAGGGGTTTATGCAGCTTGCTCCAGAGAATCTTCTTCATCTCTTCCACTCCTTCTTCCTCCTCCCACCACTTCCTGTTTCTTCTTCCTCCTTGTCCTAACCAGTGCCTGAGGAGTTATAGATACCAGGTGCCTTCTATGAGATCCCACTTGCAAGCGGCTAATAAGTCACAGGGGAACTTGATCTGTTCCCTCTGAAAGGGACCAGTCACCTTGTGATAGGCTCCTGTACCTGTAGTGTCTAGGTTGACTATTCAGTCCCTGATATCCACTTGCAATTGAAGTTAGAGCCCTGGGCCACAATAAGTAAACATAGTATGTGCTCACTGAAAGACCCTATAGTATATTCTCATTCTGAGGCACAGAAATCTATACATGGGGAGTTATGTTTAAATCTACACACTTCAAGATGATCAAATAGGACTTGATCGTGAAAGGACTTGATCCTGAACATTCTGCCCAGGATTCAGCAGAGCACTTAAGTATGTGCTTAACTTTAACATGTGAGTAACCCCACCGACTTCAGCTGGATCACTCACATGCTTAAAGTTAAGCACATGCTTAAGTGCTTTGTTGGCCTGGGCTCAGAGTGCTCAGAAAATCAAGGCTATAGCCCTGTGTCATAAATATAAAGGGAAGGGTAAACCCCTTTAAAATCCCTCCTGGCCAGAGGAAAAATCCTCTCACCTGTGAAGGGTTAAGAAGCTAAAGGTAACCTTGCTGGCACCTGACCAAAATGACCAATGAGGAGACAAGATACTTTCAAAAGCTGGGAGGAGGGAGAGAAACAAAGGGTCTGTGTCTGTCTGTATGCTGCTTTTGCCGGGGATAGAACAGGAATGGAGTCTTAGAACTTTTAGTAAGTAATCTAGCTAGGTATGTGTTAGATTATGATTTCTTTAAATGGCTGAGAAAAGAACTGTGCTGAATAGAATGACTATTTCTGTCTGTGTGTCTTTTTTGTAACTTAAGGTTTTGTCTAGAGGGATTCTCTATGTTTTGAATCTAATTACCCTGTAAGGTATCTACCATCCTGATTTTACAGAGGTGATTCCTTTACTTCTATTTACTTCTATTTCTATTAAAAGTCTTCTTGTAAGAAAACTGAATGCTTTTTCATTGTTCTCAGATCCAAGGGTTTGGGTCTGTGGTCACCTATGCAAATTGGTGAGGATTTTTACCAAACCTTTCCCAGGAAGTGGGGTGCAAAGGTTGGGAGGATTTTGGGGGGAAAGACGTGTCCAAACTACATTTCCCAGTAAACCCAGTTAGAGTTTGGTGGTGGCAGTGGATATTCCAAGGACAAAGGATAAAATTAATTTGTACCTTGGGGAAGTTTTAACCTAAGCTGGTAAAAGTAAGCTTAGGAGGTTTTCATGCAGGTCCCCACATCTGTACCCTAGAGTTCAGAATGGGGGAGGAACCTTGACACCCTGGAATTTATTTTAAAATGTATGACTGAAGAGATGCCTTCAGTCATAATTATATATATATTACTTCCCTGAGATATTTATTTGAAGAACATAGATCATAATTACTTTGGTACACATATTGATATGCTGATTACATATTAAAGTGATATAGTTAGTAGTTTATGAAGTTAGTAAATAGAGCATTTCTTTTTTCTGCATTAATCATTGATGCTTTAAGAATTAAAAAGATTGAGCATCACCCTCATTTTATACAAATGACGCCTGGGGGCATTAATTGCAATGTTAGAGCGATTCAGTTCAAGAGAGTAGCACCATGATTTTCAAAGCCCGATTCTGTTCTTAATTTTATACTGACATATCATATCGCCACTGATTCAGCGAAGGTACTCCTGATTTAAGCTATTGTATGATCAGACTCTGGCCCTAAATGTCTGAGATCACAGCGCTCCACCGAGTCGGATCGACTTCTTTCCATGAGTTACTGACCTTTCTGGGCTATTCTTTAGTCTAGGCAGAAAAATAGAAAAGCTGTTTTCTGCATTTCTCTTTCAATACCAGCCCCCTCTTCCTGTCTATGTCTAAGGGTGTGACCGTCTATTTAGGTTACATTACGCAATTTTTGTTTCTCAGTTTTTGCTCGACACTTTTAAAATGACTGACTGCAAGATGAATATTTCATAGAAGAACTGTAGTATAACTATACATGATAAACCAAGGAAAATTTTACACATTCATTTTTGCTTTAGATGGAATATTTTCAATGCCCAAGTCTGATGTTTTCTTGTTGTTTTGTATCTGACCCCCCCGTATCTATATGTATGGTTCGGCACTTCTACATGGAGAGAAAACATAGGCATGCATATTTTACAGATTTTTTTTCCAGTATAAAAGTAGGCTACAAGTGCTGCCATATTAGCATAACTTGAATACATTTAAATTAGGCTAAGTTGTTTACATCTTTCTGTTTCATTCACTTAAAAACAAGCTGCCTCTGTTTTTGAAAGCACTGTTATGTTTCAAAGCAATTGGACTACTTATTTGGCAGCGTGTATTGTAATAAGCCTGCAAACTTTTATTGTTTAAAATAAAAAAGGACGATGTAACATCAGCACGATTTTACTGTGGCTTTATTTCTCTTTAAATCTGATATTTATTTTGCATCGCACTGTATTTTATTCATGCCATTTAATAATGCTGCTTTCTTTTTAATCTAGGATCATCATATCTGATCTACAGAAAGCGATAGAAAAACAAAGTGGTTTGCGATCATGTAGGAATCGTAGATCAGTACCAGGATACAACTATGAAGTGTATCACTCACTGGAAGAGGTATGTTGAAAATGAAAAGGTGTCTGTTATCTAAACTCCCATTCACTTCAGCGAGGCTAAGATTTCACCCTATCTATTTAGAAGTGTGTTCTGATCCTGATGAATAGAGATGCTAGTAAATGTTAAACGTACATATTCATTTTCTAAATGTGTTATATAAAATAAAATAAAAATATAGACCCTTTAAAGTTTGTTTTTTAATCCATTATTATTTATAATATTTTCTTTCAGGGTTTGACATCTCAAAAAAGATATATTGGAACTGGAAAAGGTACAGAGAAGGGAACAAAAATGACCAGGAGTATGGAACAGCTTCCATACAAGGAGAGAGTAAAAAGACTGGGACTGTTCATGTTGGAAAAGAAACAACTAAAGGGGGATATAATGGAGGTCTATAAAATTAAGAATGGTGTGGAGAAAGTGAATAAGGAAGTGTTGTTTACCCTTTCACATAACACAAGAGCTGGGGTAACCTGATGAAATTAATAGGCAGCAGGTTTAAAATAAGCAAAAGTAAGTACTACTTCACACACTGCAGAGTCAACCTGTGAAACTTGTTGCCAGGGGATCTAGTGAAAGCCAAAAGTATAACTGGGCTCAAAAAAGAATTAGGCAAATTCATGGAAGATAGGTTCATCAATGGCTTACTAGCCAAGATGGTCAGAGATGCAAATCCATGTTCTGGGTATCCCTAAACCTTTGACTGCCAGAAGCTGGGACTGGACAACAGGGGATGGATCACTCAATAATTGCCCTATTCCATTCATTACCTTTGAAGCATCTGGTGTTGGCCACTGCTGGAAGACAGGATACTGAGCTAGGTGAACCAATAGTGTGACCCAGTAGGACTTACATTCTTATGTTCCTTTTCCTTTTTAAAAATGTAACTAATTACCTTAGAAACTTCTTTGTTTTAAACCAGGCACTGTTAACATAACTTTAGTTTAAATTCTTTTGACTTCAGAGTCTGAGGGCATGGTTACTTTATTCACGTTAGAAGTCTCACTGAAGTCCACAGGTCTACTTGTGATTAAAATTTTCTCACATGCTTAAGTGTTTGCAGGATGGGGCCCAAAAGAGATAAAAGTATTCAGGTAATGGTGGTTCTACAAAGGGCCAAAGCTTGCAAGCTTTCCATGTGTCAAGGTTCCTTCCCCATTCTGAACTCTAGGGTACAGATGTGGGGACCTGCATGAAAACTTCCTAAGCTTACTTTTACCAGCTTAGGTTAAAACTTCCCCAAGGTACAAACTATTTTACCCTTTGCCCTTGGACTTCCACTGCCACCACCAAACGTTTATCTGGGTTTATTTTATTAGGAAAGCGTTGTTTGGAAATGTCTTTCCCCCGCAAATCCTCCCAACCCTTGCACCCCACCTCCTGGGGAAGGTTTGGTAAAAATCCTCACCAATTTGCATAGGTGACCACAGACCCAAACCCTTGGATCTTAAGAACAATGAAAAAAACATTCAGGTCTTACAAGAAGAATTTTAATAGATAAAACAGTAAAAAAGAAGTAACAATAAAAAGAATCACCTCTGTAAAATCAGGATGGTAAATACCTTACAGGGTAATTAGATTCAAAACATAGAGAATCCCTCTAGGCAAAACCTTCAGTTACCAAAAGACACACAGACAGGAATATCCATTCTATTCAGCACAGCTTAACTTCTCAGTCATTTAAAGAAATCATAATCTAACGCATATCTAGCTAGATTACTTACTAAATTCTAAGACTCCATTCCTGTTCTGTCCCTGACAAAAGCATCACACAGACAGACTCTTTGTTTTTCCCTCCCCCCCAGCTTTTGAAAGTATCTTGTCTCCTCCTTGGTCATTTTGGTCAGGTGCCAGCGAGGTTATCCTAGCTTCTTAATGCTTTACGGGTGAGAGGATTTTTCCTCTGGCCAGGAGGGATTTTAAAGAGGTTTACCCTTCCCTTTATATTTATGACACCATGTGAAGAACTCCCATGGATTTCAGTGGACCAATAGAGAAATAAAAATAGGCAGTGGTTGTATTAATTAAATTATTATTAGGAGCCAAATTCACTCTCATTCAGATGAATTATATCTTGATATCAGTAAGGTTTGTGACACAGTCCCACATGACATTCTCATAAGCAAACTAGAGAAATGTGGTCTAGATGAAATTACTATAAGGTGGATGCACGGCTGGTTGAAAGACTGTACTCAAAAGTAGTTATCAGTGGTTTGCTGTCAAACTGGGAGGGCATATTTAATGGGTCCTGCAGGAGTACTGTGTCCAGTACTAGTCAATATTTTCATTAATGACTTCGATAATGGAGTGGAGAGTATGCTTATAAAATGTGTGGATGACACCAAGATCTTGGAGGGGTTGCAAGCACTTTGGAAGACATGATTAGAATTCAAATGACCTTGACAAATTAGAGAATTGGTCTGAAATCAACAAGATAAAATTCAGTAAAGACAAGTGCAAAATACTTCACTTAGGAAGGAAAAATTAAACGCACAACTGCAAAATGGGTAATAACTGACTAAGCAGCAGTACTGTTGAATGGCATCTCCGGGTTATAGTGGATCACAAATTGAATGAGTGAGTCACAATGTGACAAAGTTGCAAAAAAATCTAATATTATTTTGGAATGTATTAACAGGAGTGTCATATGTAAGACACAGGACATAACAGTCCCACACTATTTGGCACTGGTGAGGCCTCAGCTGGAATATGTGTCCACTTCTGGGTGCCACATTTTAGAAAAGATGTGGACAAATTGGAAAGAATCTAGACAACAACAAAAATTATAACAAATTTAGAAAACCTGATCTATGAGGGAAAAACTGGGCATGTTTAGTCAGGAGAAAAGAAGACTGTGTGGGGAGCTGATAACAGTCTTCAAATATAAGAGGACAGTGATCAATTGTTCTGTACGTCCACTGAAGGTAGGACAAGAAGTAATGGGCTTAATCTGCAGCAAGGGAGATTTAGGTTAGATATTAGGAAAAACTTTCTAATTATAAAGGTTTCAGAGTAGCAGCCGTGTTAGTCTGTATCCGCAAAAAGAAAAGGAGTACTTGTGGCACCTTAGAAACTAACCAATTTATCTGAGCATAAGCTTTCGTGAGCTACAGCTCACTTCATCAGATGAGCTGTAGCTCACGAAAGCTTATGCTCAAATAAATTTGTTAGTCGCTAAGGTGCCACAAGTATGCCTTTTCTTTTTTAATTATAAAGGGTAGTTCGGGTCTGGAATCATTGTCCAAGAGAGGCTGTGGAGGTTTTTAAGAACAGGCTGGACAAATACCTGTCAGGGATGGTCTAGGTTTACTTGGTCCTGCCTCAGTGCAGGCGGCTGGCCTAGATGACCTCTCTAGATCCCCTCTAGTGCTACATTTCTGTGATTCTGTGAGTCTATGAATCTCTCACTGAAGTCAAAGGGAATGCTCTCTGAGTAATAACTTATGTATAAGCTCCAAGGTTTTAAAATTTCTGCTTATTTTCGTGTGAAAATTGTTTTTTTTTTTAACTATGAGATGGCCTGTTGCTGTTGCTTCTCCTCCTCTGAAGCTATACGTGCAGAGCCTCTTCAAAATCGGGCCCTGAGACATTGAGTAGGGAGAGGAAGAAGGAAAAATCAATCCTCCCATTTGACAGTGTGCATGCAAGTACAGAACCTACTGCTGTCAGCACAGAGGGTGTTAGATAGAGCTCTGCAAAATCTACCTATTTCAGTTTGCACTAGAAACAAAACCACTGAATTCAGTTTGTGGGGATCTGTAGCTCCTGAGGTTTAGTTGAAGTATCCTATCCACTCACAGCAAAAAATGAAACTGTTGATACTAGTATCTTCTACCACTCCTCTCCCTTCTCCCAACAAGCCTATTTTCCATCTTTACCTGGTGCCATCTTCCAGAGGGGAGACTTCTTTCTCCATTCAGCACCTAATGTCTTTAGAGAATGTCCAGTTGGCCTCACATGGGAGAAGTTAGCTGGATTGCTTCCTCCATACCACTTCTTGGTGGGAGGGGTCTTCAAGGTTTTCCAAGGGGGAGGTTAGTGGTCACTTTGTTGTAGTGAGGCGCCATCCAGGACAAATTAGAGGAATTAGGGAAGACTACACTTGAAGTTACTGAAGAAGCAAGGTGGGACAAAAAGGTCTAGAGCATTTATTAGAGCACAGAGATAGTACAAATGAAAGACCAAATCAAAAACCACACTAAGGGCTTAGTCATAGTAGTAAAAGTAGTAATAAAATAGCACCTATGAACCCTATTAAAAGCTCCGCCCCAGGGTGCTAGGCACTGTGCAGACATGGAACAAAGACGACTGTTCCACTCTCTTCCCCACATTGCTCACAATCTAAGTGACAGACAGGACACAACTGGAAAACAAAACATATTCTTGACAGGTCTCACTAGCCTTTTTTTCTCCCCTTCACTTTAATATCTCTTTCACAAAAATGTTAATGACTGAGGCAGCAATTTTATCTCTGTATTTTCAGATTCAAAGTTGGATGTATCATCTGAACAAAACCCATTCAGATCTCGTTCATATGTTCTCTGTTGGAAAATCATATGAAGGGAGACCTCTGTTTGTACTAAAGGTAAAAATTAAATAGTTAAAGCAGTTATATCTATTTCACACAGCATATTTATATGAGAGGTTCTGAGCACCTACATCCCCTAATGAAGTCAGAGGATTTGTGGGAATTCAACACCTCTCTGGATCAGACCTTTAATAAACAATGTAATAACCTGGCAGAAAATAGTTCACACATTAGAAAGTTAAGAGCCAAATCTGCTGGCTTTACCTCTGCATATATTCTCTTTGCAATCTACTGGATTATTTGTGTGAGTAAGGCAAGTAGGATTTGGCTTTAAGGGAGTTGGAAAGATCTGAGTTTATAACTGACTTCTAGAATGAGTACCCTCAAGGATAGATGGACCACAAGAAACCCTGGAGCTCTTCTGAACATTGTGCCCCACATAATTCTTGTTGTTCCGTTGATGATGAAATGATGGTATTCAATGCTCAAAATTAGCCAAGGCCTACAAAGGAAAAATTAGTACTTCTATATGTTTTCCTTGCATCCTTTCCCACTAATTTCTTAAAATTTGGTTTCACATCACATGCTGATTTCAGGAAAATCTCAAAATTATTCCTCAAACATACATTTTCCCAGCCCTGCTCCAAGTGGCATGTAAGGGCTTATTTCTTCAATATAAGAGGAGTTGATAGCTCTGACTTTTCCTGTGACTTTTTCAGTTCTCCAGTTTGTAACCTTGAAATGATCTGCATGGACGATACCTAGAATTCCCATTCCAAAGTATCAGATCTGTATCTCTTTTGTAACTGTTTACAAGAGAAGTTCAAAGTGTCTATTGTAGCTAATTAACTGTGTCCACTTCTGCTATTGCTGCTCACTAAATGTCAATAAGCACTAAGACCTGTTGTGGTAACAATGAATATTTACTTTTTTAGTTAGGTAAAAGAACACGGCCTTATAAGAGAGCTGTCTGGATAGACTGTGGCATTCATGCAAGAGAATGGATTGGTCCTGCCTTCTGCCAATGGTTTGTAAAAGAAGTAAGTGTGCTCTGCCTTACACTATTTTTGCTTTAGAGCAGTGTTTCCCAAACAGTGGGTCATGACCCACAAGTGCATTGCAGGAAGATTGTAGATGGGTCGTGGGCTCAGCGCGCGGGGAGACCCTGGTGCAGGAGGAGTATTGGAGAGGTTGCTCACCCTGCACTCAGCCCACAACACAAAGCTGGGTGCAGTTCCCCGCTCTGGGTGTTGCGACCTGGCACGTGGGTTTGCAGCACCACTCAGATTTAGTCTGGCCACCATTCTGTCATAATGGAGGGGCAGCCAAGCCAAACCTGAGTGGGGCTGTCACCCCTTTATGCAACCCTAGACAAAGCTAGGCACACATCACAAAAACATGCCCTACGTGTATTGGCAGAGATTTGGAATAGGAGTCTATTCAGAACGCCCACACTATGGAGACTGATACGTTAGCAATGGTCCAGATAAGTCAATGCCAAGCCCAGCACTAACTTTTGTAGAGCAATCTGGCAATACCCTTGCCCTTGAAACTTAGAAACCTTGTAAAAGAGAAATTCATCCCCTGTGTAATTCAATTGGAGAGAGTGGAGTAACACCAGGGATGAATTTGATCCAAAATGATGAATTCTGGATTGTCCGAACACTCACTGTCTCATTAATTTCCCTTTGGTCCCACCCCACTCTGTTTTGTTCCCTTAACCCTTGATTTATCTGGAGTCTAAACATCACATACATACTCACAAATAAACTCCAGTTCCCTTTATCATTCTTCAAACAATGGGGCAAGG
This sequence comes from Eretmochelys imbricata, assembly GCF_965152235.1. Classification (NCBI taxonomy): domain Eukaryota; kingdom Metazoa; phylum Chordata; order Testudines; family Cheloniidae; genus Eretmochelys; species Eretmochelys imbricata. The sequence goes on from NC_135573.1 coordinate 60,533,220, forward strand.
AAATTAAACCAATTAAAATTCAGCATTTCACTTGCCTGCTCCAGTACATCAGTATTCTTTTTCATGTCACCACTTACTCTCATTTTCACTCTGGGCTCAGTTCAGACATACGACAATTTTGCAAGATTTTTATTTAAGGCCCAGGGTTTTACCTGCCAAACGCTAGTCACTTTGGATCAGCAAGATTTACGGAATCAAACAATGCTCAAAATCCTTCATAAACAAACTATCCTAAACTACTGCTGTAACTTTGAATGCAAGTGTCTTCCTATAGCACACATTTTCCTCCTTCCTTGGTTCTCCTCTAAGCCCACATGGTAGCAACACTGTCTTCTCAGGAAACCTGCCTCTGGTTTTCTGACCTATCAGCATTGTGGTAACTCCTGATCCTGCAAGGCACTACACAAAGTCAGACCCCCGCACCCATACATAGCCCTGTACACTTTAAGGGTGTATTCACTGCAGTACTACAGTTGGGTTCTTTCAGGTCTTGCCTCTACCCACCTCCCATCCACACACAATATACGCTAAACCCAAGTTTAATGATACTTCCAACCTACACCAGGTAGCTCAGTGGGGCTGTAGGCTGGAGCCCGAGAGAGGCTTTCAGTCAGGTTGGTCACCTGCCCACTTTGCAGTGAGAAACGATGTTAAACCACCCAAGTGATGCTAATCCTCCAGTGCCTTCCCATAATTCCCCCACATGCCCAGAAGGACAGACAAGTTCTCCTACAATTCACTGGGAAAGAATTATAGAAAAGCTCAGCTTACTGCAGCCATGTGCTATGGCTCAAAAAGTCCTAGTGATATACGTGAGGGAGCACAGCACCAGTGAGGACATGGTAACACAGGTATGGCTTTGCAGTGTCGCTACTCATACGCAGGTGCCAGTCACCTGAGTTTACTCTGCAGGGAAGACATACTTTAACAGGACTCTATGCTAGTATAATAGTTTGCAAGTACAGAGCAGCCTGCAGGATTGGGATCCAAGTCCCAGCCTTGAAATGAGGGAGAAGAGGGTGTAGCAAATAAGCAGTGTAAGGCACCCCCTCCAGTGCCTGTCTTTTTAAGTTAGTGCTTTAAATTCCTTTTGCAGTTAGGAAACTAGGATAAGGTTTCTTTTAAAGTCCACAGCAGGAAGTAAAGATACATATGAATTTTCTGCCTGTTATTTGAGACCCTTGAAGACTAGACTGCTAGCATCGTTTCACTAAATATTTAACATATGCTTTCTGTGTTTAATTAAAATGTGTACAGCTCAGAATTTACTTAGAGTAAATGAATGTGTCTGTCACTCTTTCTCATGCATCGTCTTTGTTCACATGCTGCATTTCCTCCATCCCCCTTCTTCAGTGCAATGTGTAATCCCAATTTTTAGAAAAGCACAACAGGAAAGGAATCCATTATAGTCATAGTTTCTGGCCGGAGTAAATGAAAACAAAAAAAATATGAACTTGAGATATTTGGATTGGGATGTCATTTTCCCAATTAATGATTAGCCATTTTAACGAGAGCTCCAGAAGCACTCCAAGTTTCAATATGCTCTCAACTCTTGGCAATTCTCTGTAAGTGTGTATGCAGCCCAGCAGCAGGCAGTCCATCCCTTCCGAAGTTCAATCTGAGTTTCGGAAAACACAGTCCATTAGGAGGCAAGTTTTCTGGACATCCATAAACTCTGTCTCACTACTGACTCCAGGCAGGAAGGGCCAGGAGAGCTCCTCCAACTAATACAGGGATAGTGGGTCTATGCCCATCTCCCCTTAAAGGGCCAGTCACCCTGTAATAATTTGCTTTTCAGAAAACTGAGACGTTACTCTCCGTTCTTGCAAGAGCTGAGAACACGGGAAGCAGCAAGTTCAGGCCATAGCTAGGGGAGGGCGCCATAGCAACCCATGTGACCAAACTGAGAAACACGTTGATTGGTACCAAAGGCATCTCATTCAGGCTTTCTCAGCTATGAAAAGTCAACTTGTGGAATGGAGGGTCTCTATTGAGGACCAGTTAAGGACTTATCTTTACTAGAAAATGACATTGAGCTAGAACACACCCTTGAGGAGTCCTGTTAAGTAATAAGAAAAGGAGTACTTGGGGCACCTTAGAGACTAACAAATTTATTTGATGCATCCGATGAAGTGAGCTGTCGCTCACAAAAACTTATGCTCAAATAAATGTGTTAGTCTCTAAGGTGCCACAAGTACTCCTTTTCCTTTTGCGGATACAGACTAACACGGCTGCTACGCTGAAACCTGTTAAGTAATGTGATGCTGACTACAACTTTGCTGTCATGGCACACAGGGACAAGTTGTGTTTAACATCATGCAGCTGGTTGTGAGTAAACCCCACTGGGACCAAGATTTACCCTTGACCCATTAATATAATATTAAATACAGCTTGTGGCTGTCTAGTGTGACAGCAAAGTTGTAGTCAATGTTGTTTCAGAGTAGCAGCCGTGTTAACCTGTATTCGCAAAAAGAAAAGGAGTACTTGTGGCACCTTAGAGACTAACAAATTTATCTGAGCATCGGATGAAGTGAGCTGTAGCTCACGAAAGCTTATGCTCAAATAAATTTGTTAGTCTCTAAGGTGCCACAAGTACTCCTTTTCTTTTAGTCAATGTTGTGTTAGTTTAAGGTCATGTTCTAGCTCTCTAAATTTCTAGTGAACACAAGCCCTTATTGAAGATAAAAAAAAAGGTGAAAGTCATGAATAAAAAGTCTAATCAGAGTAGATATACCAGAGTCATAATTTATGCTCCCTTTTCTAAAGCAGAAAAAATGATGACTCCTCTGAGTGTGAGGAAAAGGGGGAGAGGTGTCATGTTCTGCTAGAGTGGTGTAATTCTCGGTATTATCAAGCTGCTTGCTGTTCTGTAGATAGCAGAAAGACAGATTGTTGTCATCTGCCATTTTTTGCCTTCCTCTCCCGCTTGCATTTTATCTGGAAAGGAAACAAAAATTAAACTTGTGTTCATGAAAGATGAAGTATTCATTTCTTATAATTTATTTTAGTATTAAAGTGTTGTCATAAAACATTATTGTGAGGTACCCTTTCAGTATGTTTCTGTGTGTACCCTTAAATTCTCAGTAAAGTGGCTAGTCAATGCACGTTAGGGCTCAGCCCTGTGCCAATTAGGCACATATCTGCATTGGGCAGATGTTGGAGGAATTCTGCCTAAAGGAGGTATAATTTCTCCTGGAGCTCTATAGTAGACTGGGAAAGCATGACTGCTGCTACACCTCTGCAGAGGTTGCAGCATATTCCACTCTGCCCACCTAGTCATGGCCCTGCCTCCTCTCCAACTCTCTCCCTTTGGGGCGTCTTGTGCCCTATGGAGCACACAGACCGCAGGTGGGTTGCAGTTGAACCTGGCTGCATAAGATGGTGGATTTTTGCACCCTTCCTGCCTGCCCTGCTTATACTAGGCAGCCAGACACAATCTAGTCCTTAACAATACTAGAGAATAAGCAACACTGTTCTATGTATTTAAGATATTTATTTATATTAATATGCACTAGAGACCACAGGCAGCTGCAGATTGCTGCTGATCAGAGAATGCCTCTCCTTGCCTGAGTCGGTCTCCTTTGTGTAAAGATGGTCCCACGCTACACAGTTTGGGATGTTTTCCTCTAAAAATTTGGTGCAGGCCCACGCCTACCTTTTTGAAATAAATACTGTTCTTTTTTTTTATTGGGAAAGGCTGTTCTAAATGGGGGGGGGGGTGCGCACATGCACACATGTTTCTGGCCTTTGTTATACAGATCAGAGTAGATAATCATAAATGATCTCTCTTCTGGCTTTACTCTGAATATTTTTTTCTATTTGAAAATACTTATATCACAAAACCTCAGCCAAATCTAATACTCAAAAGTCGCCTGGATGTGTATCCCGGCCTGATCCCGCAAATACTTGCTACTAGCCTTGAGTGCAAGTGGATTTCCATGGAGCTAATCTCTGTGCGGGTAGCATGGGTTTGCAGGATCATGACCTAATTATGAGTGGTTTCAGAGTAACAGCCGTGTGTGAAGTGAGCTGTAGCTCACAAAAGCTCATGCTCAAATAAATTGGTTAGTCTCTAAGGTGCCACAAGTCCTCCTTTTCTTTTTGCTAATTATGAGTGTAATTTTAATGGATAAACTCTTAAGCAAATGATAAGAGGTTAAGTGTAGTACCTTCCTGTCACCACAATGAGGCATGTGATGACTGAGGCATTGTTTTATAAATAGCTGTGGAAAGCATTCCTATGCTTTTAATGGTTTTTCTCTTTTGGTCCATAGTGAGTCCAGTTTTGTTCAACAAGAAAAACGTTTAAAGTATTTTTTTTCCTTGCTCTGCAACAAAAAGGAGAAAATTATCTGCAGCTTCTTAGTGTAGGGAAATATGTTATTTTTGTTGTGCACTTTAAACTTGTCAACTGCATCTTCATGACAACCCACAATAATCTTGTGAAGGTAAAAATTACTTTCATTCAGATTGCAGCTATTCATTTTTTTTTTTTTACCACATGAATGCATTTTGATGAAATAGAAGTATCACTGCAGCTGTGTTGTGCCTATAGGAGGAGTTTGCCAGTGATAATCACTATTTGTAGACGTCTGTGCTATCAGTCACTCGGACACTCAAACACCAATACACACAGGGGCTTTTAAACTAGTGAGTATGGGCTTGTCTGCACTGGCAGTTTACAGCACTGCAACTTTCTCGCTCAGGGGTCTGAAAAAACACCCCCCCCCCCGAGCGCAGCAAGTTTTAGCGCTGTAAAGTGCCAGTGTAGACAGTGCCCCAATGCTGGGAGCTGTGGTCCCAGTGCTGGGAGCTACGCCCCTCATGGAGGTAGGCTCTTTAGAGGGCTGGGAGCTCTCTCAGCGCTCTGCCGCGACCACACAAGCCATGTTAAAGCGCTGCCAGTGTAGACTAGCCCTGTGTTTCTCTTCAATGCATGTATTGACCTACATGAAGGGAGGGAGGACCACAGATTACAGGATCAAAGAGTTTAGAGGAGAGACGAGGAACCCAGTCTGTGTGCACCTGACTGGAATGCGACCTGCAGGCACAGAACCTCTGTAAATACCTCTCTTAATAAAGAGACCGATTAGCTTTAGAAACGTAGGAGAACACTCATCGTTGCTCAGCAGTGTCATCTGCACAGAGGAAGAATACAGTCCTATATTCCATGAGAGCTAGGGTGACCATATGTCCTGTTTCAGCCAGGACAGTCCCTTTTATAAGCCCTGTCCGACCTGTCCCGACTTTTTCGGTAGAAGAGGGAATTTGTTCCGTTTGCTCTTGCCAACTGATGAAGTTGGCAAGAGCAAATGGGACAAATGCCCAATTTTGTCAAAAAAGTGGGGTGTGATACAGAGGAATGTGGGGGGGGGGGAGCAGCAATGCCAGCCCCTTGCAGACAGGGGAGGCAGGGCTCAGGAGGGCCAGGCGCGGTTCCAGGCATAAGTGACAGCCTCTTGCAGGGTTGAGGGAAGCAGAGTTCCAGCAACAAGCAACCCCAGCCTCACAGCAATGTCCCATTTCCCTTTGGGAAATAGGGACACCCTAATGAGAGCTCGTATGTGCAACTCTTACACAGAATTACACAGAATAATACTTTGCAAGTAGACCCATTGACTTCAGTGGGACTGCTCAGGTGAGGGAGTACTACTTAGCATGAAAAGGACTTTCAGAATTAACTGTCAAAAGTTGGACAATTTAGACAATGAGGAAAGTAAATAAGTTATAGGTGACTGTTTATCCCCTTTACTATTAGAAGCTGTCACTGTGTCTCAACAGCAATTTGAACAGACTATGTATTCAAACTGTTGGATTGAAAGCACCTGGACAAACATTTCCTGGGGTTAACATAGCCAAAAAATAAGATTTAAGTGTCAACTTTTCCAAAGCTGGGCATCCATTTTGCAGAATTTTTAGGGATGTTTGGGTACCCCTCCACCTGGCCATTTGGAGTGACTCCTATTCTCTAAAGGTGGTACAGACTACTTATTCCTCCCTCCTAAGTAGTTCTGTGGCCTACCTTGGGACCAATGGACCCTGAATCCTTTATGGATCATTTCTCCCGCCCTCGCACAGAAACATGGAGTTCTGCATCTTCTAATGCTGCTAGACACTGAATTACTGCAGAAAAGTCCCTACCCCAAAACACTGAGTTGTCTAGAACTGCATACTCAGCGGATGGCTGGGTATGCAGTCTTTCCTGGGATTACAGTTGGATGCCCTGGCATATCAATTGGGCTGCTGGCTCCATAACCCCTTCTCTTCTCCTCTGACCCAGCCACCGTACAATTCACATGTAACCTCCTCTCCTGTTCACCTTCCCAGTATGAGATTGTTCAAGATACAGGAAGTCTGTCTTGTGGCTTTTTACCCAATGCTGGGGGACTGGGCTGGAGGTTCCCCAGTGTGCTCGGTGTTGTGTACCAGTGTGTATCCACCTCACCAGATCCACGCAGACAAACCACAGAGGAGCAAAGTTTTATTCTGATAGGAAACACAGAACGGGATTACAGTCCAGCAGCCTCCTCTCTGCTTGTCTCATGCTCCCAGCTTCAGTTTTTGCTAAAGCTTTCTGCTGCAAAGACAAAGGGTACTTCCTGGCAGGAACCAGGAAGTAGTCCACAAGTTGTGGTTCCCAGTGCTTCTGCTGAAGCACACTGGACCTTGGACTACAACTGTCTCAGGCACCTAAGTTAGGGGGTCCTTCTCCTTTCTGGAGTTTTCCCATAGGGTCCCTGCTAAGCATTCCCAGGAGGACATAATACTTTGTCATTTTTCCAGCTGCTGTTTCTAATCTAGTGCCAGTAGAAGATGCTTCTTGTACAACCCCAAAATGGCAGGGAAGGTTTGTTTGTAAACATTTTTCAGGCACAGTTGAAGGTCCAACTTTTGAAAATTTGACCGTATGTTTTAAGATCTCTATCTGAGTCATGAAATTGCATTTTATTACCTCATGTGGAATCACAGATCTAGCATCAAGCTTATGACTTGTAGGGCTCCAAGCAAAAGCAGATCCCTAAGATGTAAGAGAGGAGAGCAGATTAAGTTATGAGTTGTCTCCAGAGATGAAGATAGGATAACCCAGTATTTACCAAATCAGTGCAGAATTACATGGGCCCAATCAAGCAGCTGCTTTGCTTGGCCTAAGGCCAGACCTGATTATTATTTAAAATGTACAGAAAATAACAAACATCTTAAGTCACTTTCAATAAGGATGCTATGACTGATGTTTGAACACACAGTAAGGAGCTAAAAGCCTGTTTCATTAGAAATAGTGTTATGGTATGATTGCTGAGGAAACAACAACAGAGTCAGTTTTCAGTGCTAAAATAGGAACTGGCTAAGTCAGTGTTAATAATTATTAATCCAAAACCAGAAATAGCAAGTCTTAACTTAAATGTAAAGACAATGAATTGTGGGACAGGATATGGTTATTAGGCCCAACTAGCTTGTCTACAATTTAAAAGTTTCTCTGAAGCCTGTCTCCTTGCCTTGTCATTTGCCATGAATTCCCTTCCTTTGTAAAATGCATAGATTCATTCATTCAGTACTCTTTGATCTGCAGCTTTGGTGACTTCTAGCATTTCTGTTGCACAGTGTATTTATATATAGAATAGATCCTCAGCTAGGGTGAGCCAGCAATAGCTCTATTAATCATTATGTAGGTTTGCTGGTTTATGCAACTGAAGACATGGGCCTCTCTTATCAGTCACTGTTTATTTTTTCTCCATCAGATTTTGGCAACATTCCTATATCATCTTCTCTTTTGGTATTAATACTATTCCACATGTATTGGTCCAGTCTCGTTCTCCATGAATTCAGTGGCAAAACTTCCATTGATTTCCTTCGGGAATGCAGGATTAAGCCATGTAAAATATAATTCTGAACGCTTTGTACAAACTGTAATGGAGAAAAATGACTAGTGGTTGACATACAAGTTGTATTTGTCATGGTGATGAGAATATATGTTTTAACACTTAGTATTTTTTCACTTTAATCATTATTTTGAGGATTAGATACACATTACAAAAGGCAGGTTGCAGAGTATGATACTGATAGAATATAAGAACAGAACATAAGAATGGCCATACTGGGTCAGACCAAAGGTCCATCCAGCCCAGTATCCTGTCTACTGACAGTGGCCAATGCCAGGTGCCCTGGAGGGAGTGAACCTAACAGGTATGATCTAGTGATCTCTCTCCTGCCATCCATCTCCACCCTCTGACAAACAGAGGCTAGGGTCACCATTCCTTACCCATCCTGGCTAATAGCCATTAATGGACTTAACCTCCATGAATTCATCCAGTTCTCTTTTAAACCCTGTTATAGTCCTAGCCTTCACAACCTCCTCAGGCAAGGAGTTCCACAGGTTGACTGTGCACTGTGTGAAAAAGAACTTCCTTTTATTTGTTTTAAACCTGCTGCCCATTAATTTCATTTGGTGGCCCCTAGTTCTTACATTATGGGAACAAGTAAATAACTTTTCCTTATTTACTTTCTCCACACCACTCATGATTTTATATACCTCTATCATATCCCCCCATAGTCTCCTCTTTTCCAAGCTGAAAAGTCCTAGCCTCTTTAATCTCTCCTCATATGGGACCTATTCCAAACCCCTAATCATTTTAATTTCCCTTTTCTGAACCTTTTCTAATGCCAGTATATCTTTTTTGAGTTGAGGGGACCATATCTGTACGCAGTATTCAAGATGTGGGCATACCATGGATTTATATAAGGGCAATAAAATATTCTCCATCTTATTCTCTATCCCTTTTTTATAGTATAGTAATATAGCGTAGTATAATAGTAACAGGGATGGTGTCCCTAACCTCTGCTTGCCAGAAGCTGGGAATGGGTGACAGGGGATGGATCACTTGATGATTACCTGCTCTGTTCATTCCTGCTGGGGCACCTGGCATTGGCCACTGTCAGAAGACAGGATATTGAGCTAGATGGACCTTTGGTCTGACCCAGTATGGCTGTTCTTATGATACACCTTAGTGATTGTTTGACAAAATGGCAAAGGCCTCGTGGATGCCATCAAGACATAACATTTGACGGTAATACACAACCTGTCTTGTCTTGTTACAAATATAAAGCATAAGTTTGTAAAAAGAAAAATAGTATATGAGAGAAATATTTTTTAAGATAAAGAAATTATTTTGATGTCACTTACAGCAGTTCTACACATGGGTAACTATTTATTTCATAGGAGTTACTTTTGATTTACACCAGTCAGAAAGCTTTACCTGGGTCCATTATGTTTTAAATCAGATGATAGTTACAAAGTTTTAAAATAAACCTTTAAAATGTTTTAAAGGAAACATTTTAAAGAGAAACACATGAATCATTCAAGTCAATTCTAAGACTCAACTTGATATTTTTAAAAGTACAGCTTTGGGACCATATTGATTTCCAAAACCTTTCACAGTGTCATTTCACAAGATAGCAAGCATCAAAACAAAACAGAGAAGTCTATCAACTGTTTGAAATTGGATGTTGCCTAAGGCACAGAGGAAGATGTGAGATCATTTTTAAGTCATTGCATTATTTCTCTTTTATAGTCACAGTATTACTTTTATTTACAAGGGAAAAAAACCTGTAAAATGCTGACTTGTCCCCAGCCCACAAAGGACCCACTGTCAGACACAAAATCTTTTTACAGGCACTTTGCTTTTCCAGACATAAGCAAAACCTACAAAACAGTTCCTCAGCACGTCGTGGGCTGTAGCTCCCAAGAGATTTTTCCCATTTGTCTCTTTCATCCTCTCCTGCTTCAGGGCCTCCTGCAGGATTCTTCCTTGTTCTTTTGACTGAGCCCTACTTCCCAGGGCTTTCTCCCTGGAGGCCTTTTTTCCCATTGCCTCCCCTGACAGCCTCTCCTGCTCCCTGTTTCTCTTCTGGAATAGCAGCCCCATGACTGCCACCCTGGAGCCTGGCTCCTTATTTAATGAGCCTACTCTGCTCTCCAGCCACAACCCAGCTTGACTACTCTCCTCCGCAGCTGGCCCTTGCCTTTCTCCCCTACCCCCCACACCCCCGTGTGAAAGCAGAGTTGACTGGATACTCAATAGCCAACAGCAGCTATACTCCCCTAAATAGCTAGCAGTTCATATTTTCTCGTTCTGCCCTGTGTCTTTCAGATAACGTAACAACACCTTTCTAATACAATCGCATTTCCCCCATATTTTTACTAAATAACATAATGTAACTTTTCCCTTCCTTTATCAAAGCGCTTACGAACCCATAAAAGGTGATCAGTTACAGCACGCACATAGTCCAGCTTTGTGGTCGTTTATTTGTTTAAGCTATAATGGCCAATCAGTACTCTGAACAAAATCACTTCATTTGTCCAATCAGGGCCCTGAAGTATGTCCCTATTCTCAACTCTAGAACACAATTCAGAAATTCCTCTTCCTCTTTTTTCACTGATCCAAATTTTTGGCCATTCCTCTTTTAAATTTTTCTTCACTGGGCTTTTGAATTGCTGTTTACTCGAGGGTATTTCTGTGTCAGTCCTTCCATTTCTTATAGCACTTTTAGCTGTCTTGTCCACCATTTCATTCCCTGTTATCCCAGTATGTCCTGAGATCCAGACTAATGCTACATGTATCCCCATCTGTACTAACTCTATTTAGCACTGTTGATTAATTGCAGTTAACTCACACTATTAACTCAAAAAAATTAATCGTGATTAAAAACTTAACTGCGATTAATCACATTTTTAATTGCACTGTTAAACAATAGAATACCAATTGAAATCTATTAAATATTTTGGATGTTTTTCTACATTTTCAAATATATTGATTTCAATTACAACACAAAATACAAAGTGTACACTTCTCACTTGATATTATTATTTTTGATTACAAATATTTGCATTGTAAAAATGATAAACAGTATTTTTCAATTCGCCTCATACAAATATGGTAAAGTGCAACCTACAGATGTAGATTTTTTTTTTTTGTTACAGAACTGCACTCAAAAACAAAACAATGCAAAACTTTAGAGCTTACAGGTCTTCTCAGTCCTACTTCTCATCCAGCCAACCACTAAGACAAACAAGTTTGTTTACATTTACAGGAGATAATGCTGCCCACTTCTTATTTACAATGTCACCAGTGAGAACAGATGTTTACATGGGACTTTTGTAGCTGGCATTGCAAAGTATTTATGTGCCAGATATGCTAAACATTCATATGCCCCCTCATGCTTCGGCCACCATTCCAGAGGACATGCTTCCATTCTCATGATGCTCATTAAAAAATAATGCAAAAATTAAATTTGTGACTGAACTCCTTGGGAGAGAATTGTATGTCTCTGGCTCTATTTTACCCACATTCTGCCATATATTTCATGTTATAGCAGTCTCGGATGATGACTCAGCACATGTTCGTTTTAAGAACACTTTTGCTGCAGATTTGACAAAACGCAAAGAAGGTACCAATGTGAGATTTCTAAAGATAGCTACAGCACTCGACTCAAGGTTTAAGAATCTGAAGTGCCTTCCAAAATCTGAGAGGGACGAGGTCTGGAGCTTGCTTTCAGAAGTCTTTAAAGAGCAACACTCCGATGCAGAAACTACAGAACCCAAACCACCAAAAAAGAAAATCAACCTTCTGCTGGTGGCATCTGACTTAGATGATGAAAATGAACATGTATTGGTCCACACTGCTTTGGACTGTTATCGAGCAGAGCCTGTCATCGGCATGGACACATGTCCTCTGGAATAGTGGTTGAAGCATGAAGGGACGTATGAATCTTTAGCACATCTGGCATGTAAATATCTTGTGACTCCAGCTACAATAGTGCCATGAGAACACCTGTTCTCACTTTCAGGTGACATTGTGAACAAGAAGCAGGCAGCATTATCTCCTGCAAATGGAAACAAACTTGTTTGTCTGAGCAATTGACTGAACAAGAAGGAGGACTGAGTGGACTTGTAGGCTCTAAAGTTTTACATTGTTTTATTTTTGAATGCAGTTTTTTTGTACATAATTCTACATTTGTAAGTTCAACTTTCATGATCACGAGATTGCACTACAGTACTTGTATTAGGTTAATTGAAAAATACTATTTCTTTTGTTGTTTTTAGAGTGCAAATATTTGTAATAAAAATAAATATATGGTGAGCACTGTACACTTTGTATTCTGTGTTGTAATTGAAATCAACATATTTGAAAATGTAGAAAATATCAAAAAATATTTAAATAAATGGTATCCTATTATTAACAGTGCAATTAATCATGTGATTAACTGCAATTTATTTTATTAATTGCTTGGCAGCCCTAACTCTTATTGGAAATATAATTTTGTTGATTCAATTATTTGTACATATGGAGACAGTCTTTTTTTTATTGCCCTAAGGCCGGATAACTAGTCCAAAAAATGAACTAGAGAAATTCATGGAGGTTAGATCCATCAATGGCTATGAGCCAGGATAGGCAGCGATGGTATCCCTAGCCTCTGTTTGCCAGAAGCTGGGAATGTGCAATAGGGAATGGATCACTTGATGATTACCTGTTCTGTTCATTCCCTCTGAAGCACCTGGCATTGGCCCCTAGACAGGATACTGGGCTAGATGGACCTTTGGTCTGACCCAGTATGGCCATTCTTATGTTCTTATGACTGCCACAGCTGGGCGTACATTCCAGATCCAGTTTCAGCCCCTAACTGCTTGGCTTCCCCCCTTTTTAATTCCTGTACCCAACCCAGGTGTGGCAGGGTGGAGCTAATTAAACAGGACTGGCTACCCCTTGGCTTCCTGGTCCTGCAAAGGGGGCAGGCCACCCTTTTACAACTATTCATATAATTTAAAGCATATGACACTTTTCAGTTCACTTTTTAATTTTTTCTCTGAGTTTTCATCACAATTTCATTATGTACTGTATTTATATTTTATAAATATTATTTGGGTGCCCTACTGAGGAAGATTTTTGACATCCAAAAGCATTTTAGTGTGATTTTTAAGAAGTATGTATCATATTACATCAATCTGGTAATACAATATACATCACAACACTGCAGGTAAAAAACAGATCCTATGAAAGCACAGTTACAGTATATGATTTGAAGCCTAAGAGCACTATACAGAAAACAAAAACTAGAGGCTACTTCAAACTCAATATCTTTGACATGGAAATCCTCATTATAGGGACAGGATCTCCACTATCTTTGGTAATGAGAAGAAAACATAAGATGGCAAAAAAAAGTCTATCCCTTCCCCAACTAAATCCTCTCTCCCTACAAAAAAGCCTCGAAGAGATGCTCAGTTGCTCTAACCCACATTTTGAGTTTGTTTCATTGCAATACAGAACTTTTACAGCATCTATAATTTCCCTTATCCTACAAAGACTTAAGCACCTGCATATCTTTACATGTATGAGTAGCCCCGTTTACTTCAATTTGCATAAATACGCAAATGCTTAAGTCTAAAGGATCAGGGTCTTGGTTTTCTACGCCATCACTGCAGGAGTAAGCAAAGCCTTCCATTATGACAAAATTATCTTTTGCTAGTCCAGCAGAGCAGTGTTACTAATACAAAGATTTGTAACCATTTTGATGGGTAGCCTTGAAGTGGCTTTCTAATATTAACAAAGTTAATATAGAAAAATGGTTCATAGAAATAACATGGTTGCTATAGAGGAAGAGTTGTGTCCAGTACCTCTGTCCCCAGACAAGTCCAATTATAGAACCATAGAAATGAAGGGGCTGGATAGGACCTCCAGAGATCATCTAGTCCATCCCCCTCCCCATGCTGCAGCAGGATTAAGCATACATAGACTATCCATGACAGGCATTTGACAAACTTGTTCTGAAAAACCTCCAGTGACAGGGATTCCACAACCTTTTTTGGTAATCTGTCGCAATTCTTACTTATCCTTACAGTTAGAAAGTTTTTCCTAATATCTAACCTAAATATCCCTTGCTGCGAATTTATGAGAGCATTCTTGTAGCTACGTCACACAGAATAACATCCTTTGACTTCAATGGGAGCTTCACACTTGGAGCATCTGCAGGACCAAGCTGCATAGGTATTAAATTCCCTGACCTGATACTGTAGCCCTAGCATTTGTGAGTAACAATAATTTTAGCTCTCATCGGTGTTAAGTAAATCCTGCTCCTCCCACCACAACTCCTGTGTGGGCCTTGAGGACCTTCAGTAGAACGGAACTGATGTGGGTACATTGCACAGGGTGGTCAGATGCTGGGAGCATGCCTACGTAGCCTGCATTCAATGTGTTACGCTTTCTTCCCTCAAAGTTAAGCACAGGATTAAGCACTTTACTGCACTGAAGCCTGAACACTGGAGTTAATGCCCAGTGATGGTGGTAGTTACAGAAGGATTGCACACTTCTGCATACAATGGAGGAGAGTCTGTGGGGCTGGTGGAATTGCAGATACATAGACAAACCAGAACTCTGTTGAGGAGTGCAGCACATGCATGGGCTACTGCATTCCTGTGTCCGGCAGAGGGGAAGAATTACTTCCTCCACCTTCAATTACTGGTCCAACCTATGGTATGCAGGCTTGGTGCAGGGTACAGGATTTGCCCAATTGTAAGTGGAGAAGTAATTTGGGTTGATGATTTTTAATTTAAGAGATCTTTATCTCACATACGATGTGACCTTCATCGTTTGCCTTTTGATACCTTTTCATATATTATGACCTCACCAATATTAGGTGCTATCATCAGCTAGTGCAAATCAGCATAACTCCATTGACTTAGTGTGAGCTAAACTGATTCATGCCAACTGAGGATCTGGCCCATTGACTTTTAGCTCCTTCGCCCAATCATCTCACTAATGCTCAATGCACTTGTTTCTGTTTAGAGCAAGCAGTTCCAGTGTTTTCCTGTCTGTCTGAAACTAACTAACAATAGGATGGTCTCCTTTTGAAAATCTTTTCTGAATATATTCTCATTACTGTGTTGCTATTAGTCTCATTTATGGACAGACAATATTCCATTCAAGCACAGTTGTTGGAATAGCAGTAATGCAATAAGGCCAACCTCCTGTTACAGAAGTAAACCCTCCAGTACTACTAACTGCCTACAGTCATGTGACTGGCTTAGCTAATCACAATACTTACTTTTCAAACCCTTTTATTATAGAAACTACTTCTATTTTACTTCCTCCTTTAGGCTCTTCAGACATATCAGAGTGATCCCGCCATGAGAAGGATGCTAAATCAGCTGTATTTCTACATCATGCCAGTATTTAATGTGGATGGATACCATTTTAGCTGGACCAATGTAAGTAGTTCGGCTAATGTTTCTGAAAACATATTAAGATCGAAAAGATGGAATGATTATAGATAGAAGTCTCATTTGAATGCTGTAATGATCTGATTCATCACTTTATTTTATCTGACCTAAGAATATAATTGACTTGCAAGAAAGTTAAAATATTGCACTGAGCATCTTCAACATAGATGATTTGTTACATGTACAGAGTTGTTTTATCAACATGTATTCAATTAGTTTCATTATTTTAAAAATTATAACTAGGATCGATTTTGGAGAAAAACAAGGTCAAAGAACTCACAGTTTCGTTGCCATGGTGTAGATGCTAATCGTAACTGGAAAGTGAAATGGTGTGGTAAGTCTGGAAATAAGCTGAATGTGGATAACTATGTCATCCTGCATTTAACTGTCCAGAGCACTGAATAGATTAGAACATTCTACAGCAGCCGTAGCCTCTCCATAGTTAAGATTGAAGCTAGCATCCCATTGGCTAAACCATAGTTCGTGAGCCACACGCGGCTCTTTTACAGATAAAGTGCAGTTCATGGAGCACCCCTGCCGCCCCCATTCTCCATGTACCAGACTGGCGGGGGGAGCTCAAGGCGTCTGCCCTGCAGCAGGGTGATGGGGCTAGGATCTTCGGCCAGAGATGACTGGTGCCTGCTGAGAGTGGGAGAGCACAATTTAAAGGTTTGCTCCCGCCCCAACAGCTTAAGTCACGCCCGCCTCCCATACCCTCAGCAGCTCCTCCCTGCAGCTCCTAGCTGTTTGCCGCTGCCTCTCCACCCAGAGCTAACACCTGGGAGCTGCAGGAAGGGGCCACTACTTTAACTCTGTGGGGAGAGGCAGCAGCAAAAGCAATGGCTCTCCCTGCAGCTCCCAGCTGTTTGCTGCTGCCTCTCCCCATGGTCGCAGCTCCCAGTTTGCCAGTTCCAGCAGCTGCCATGCAGGGAGGGGGTCCTGTGGCACCATGTGACTGAGTGGGGCCAGCAAACCCTGGCAAAAATCTTGGGGGGCACATGACCCCCTCCCTGCATGGCAGCTGCTGGAACTGGCAAACTGGGAGCTGCAACTATAGGGAGAGGCAGCAGCAAACAGCTGGGAGGGGGGTCTTGGGGCTTCAGCCCCACAGGGCATGCCTGCCAGGGCTCGGGGCTTCGGCAGTAGTGGGGCGAGAAGTGCCCGGCTGGCACGCCCCCACTCTTGAACTTCTGAAGATTGTTGTTTGTGGCTCGGAGGATCAGTAAGTTTGGCCACACCGCATTATATTGTAAGCTTGATTGTGAATGTTCCTCCTAACTTCTCAAAAAAGAAGCCAAGTTTTCTGAAATATCAGGTGCCACATCTCACCCCAACGTAGAGTTTTTCTGGGAAATTTGGTAAAAGCGGAGAAAGAAGTTTTAATGTTAGGAGTATGCACTAACTGCTTTGTACTATTCCAGTGATGCAAAGGAGCTGTAAACCCAGTTTAAGAAGCTAATTAAGCCAGTTTTACAGCTGTCTTTGTGGTGCTGGAATGAGCTGGTATACAATGGTAAATGTGGCTCATGGTGTTATCTAATCTGTTTGTTTGTTGTTGGTTTTTAATTCCTAACTTTTTTTATTTATGTTTCTAAAATGTTTTGGCTAAGAGACTTCAGATGTTTTGCTGGCCGTGGTGACACAAAGTATTTAGTATTAAGGCCATTTAGTATTTCAAGGGGGCTATTAGTGGAGGTTTATAAAAGAAATGAAGAGCTACTTTTAATTGTATATAGAGATTATTTTAAACTCTATTATATAAATATTTATAATAGAAACTGACCTAAATTTTGCATAAATATAGATAAAGTTCAAAATAATGAATTATAGCAGATTATTAGAAATGGATCCCTTGAGCTGGAAATGACATTTTATAATCTTTACACTTGTAAATGAGCATATATACATTCAAGTAGTGGTGCAGTAGGTAGGACATTAGACTGGGGCCTAGAAGACTAAGATTCTCTTCTTGTCCGTTGTGTGGCGTTGGGCAAGTCTCTTCACCTGTGTTTCCCCTCCCTCTGAATTGCCTATTTAGACTGTAAGTTCTTAAGAGCAGGGATTGTTTCTCATTATGTATTTATACAGTGCTTAGCACAACATAAGAACTTAAGAATGGCCATACTGGGTCAGACCAAAGGTCCATCTAGCCCAGTATCCTGTCTTCCAACAGCAGCCAATGCTAGGTGCCCCAGAGGGAATGAACAGAACAGGTAATCATCAAGTGATCCACCCCCTATCGCCCATTCCCAGCTTCTGGCAAACAGAGGCTAGGGACACCATTCCTGGCTAATAGCCATTGATGGACCTATCCTCCATGAACTTATCTAGTTCTTTTTTGAAAGAATGCCCTAAATCTGGGGGTCTGGTCCATCTTGGAGCCTGTAAATGCTACTGTAATACAAATAATAAAAATAGTTTCATTACTTCAGCGAGACTAGTTGCATGAGGAAATGCTCAGACACTGCTAGGAGGAAGGGCTCCACAGTCTGCCCTCTAGTGATTTGTTGTCAAGTGACTTGGTCAATGAAAGAATTCTTCCATCAGCCTAGCACTGTCTACATGGAGACTTAGGTCATCTTAACTGTGTCCATCAGGGGTGTGGATTTTTCACACCCTTGAGTGATGTAGCTGGGTTAATCTAATGTTCTAGTGTACATCACCCCAAAGTGGACCACTTACTCCACTGGGGGTTGGTATAGGAGCAGCTACAACGGGTCAATGCAACTTGAGAATCCCGCATGTAGGGGAGAGAGATTCCCAGAACTGACCCCCAGATTTAGGGCAACTTTAGGGTATAGATGCAAAGCCGAACTAATCCAAAAATACAGCCTATGCTGTTGCATCATTCTTTGCTTAAATTTATGACCACCAGCCACAGACATTTTGAAAAACAAATGTATGTGCACAAAAGAAACTATTGCTTTCACATTGGAGCGGGCAGTTCTCTTGTCATGTCCCTGGAGGAATATTTTATTTTATCTTATCACATTATTAATACCCTCACACATTTTTTCAGTTCCCAGTTGATCTCTCTCAGTTTCCCCTAACTCCCTTGCCCCTCACCCCTGCATTGAAATACAAATACCTGTTCCTGGGTTCTGGAAGACATTTGTCTTTTCTGAATGAGTGAAATCTTTCTTTTCTATGCAGAATGGATTTGTTATCCTATAACAATGCTATCTGGACTGCTTTGTGTATTATGACTATTATTTATTTAGTTCCTGCAATGTCCTTTGCCCTGTACAGAACAAAACCAACATATCCCTGCCCTGATGGGCTTATAGTTTAAGAAGTTGGAATTCATTCCCCATGTTCATTCAGTCCTGCTCCTCACTCCACCAAATACACAGACTGCTCTCCAATGAGACCCCAGTCGATCCTTAAAGGGACTTCCAAACAAATAGCAATTTACTGATCTTCAGAACATCTCTTTGAAGAAAATATTTTTTCAGAAACAAAAACTGAGACTGATTAGAAGTTCAGTATTTTGCCCAAGGATAAACAAATCAGTCCACGAAAGAGACAAGATTAGAACTTCGAAGTTCCTTACTCCAAGTCACATGCTCAGTCGTCTCACTACACTGACTGAAGTGGAGATGAAGGAGGATTATCATATTTCCATGCTTACATTGTCCTGATCTGTTCTGCGCTGTGAATTCTCATAAGGTAGATTCTAAAACCTCTTAATTGGGTAAGTTGTGCTTACAGTTTGCAGGCAGGGTTTGAAATTCATATAGGTGCCTCTGGGCAGGTACATTGTGAGCACAAATCCTATTTTTTGTGTCATGCCTGCCCCTGTGTGACACCCAAATGGCTGGGTACCATGAGTTTCTTCTTTGAATTAGGTGACACTGCTGTGCCACCTTCTTTTCCCCTCTCTTCTAGTGTAGGTCTTTGTTGCTATATTTTACTCTGTTGCTTTGTATTCTGTGAAGACTGAAAAAGGAAATTTATCAGTGATCTTAGTAAATTTCATTTTGCAGTCTGTGGCTCATGGGAAACACAATTATTTAAGTTAAAGTATGGGGTGGGTAACCAAAAGCAGCACTAGACGCGGCAGCAGTTTTAAAGTATAGCGCGTACAGATTGCAAGCTCTTTAGGACAGGGAGTCTTATTATGTGTGTGTCTATAACACCTAATATAATGGTCTCCTGATCCTCATGCAGATCCATCAGGCACTATTGAGAGTACAAATAATATTTTTAAAAACGACTAGGCAAATACTTAGGGACAAATCCTCATCTCATAAACCAAACACAATTTAAAGAGCTTCACTGACACTTAGCATAGGGAACTGAGAGTTGGGGGCAGAATTTCCACCTAAAGCCTGCCACATAGCTGGGCTGTGGAGAAGATTACTTCATACTAGCAGAAGGAGGAGGTGCAAGCAAGTTTGGAGCTTATGCTGTTCCTTATCTCACCCTCAATCCCACCTCAGTGCTACTGTATGAAAATGAGCTGTATTCATTTCAACACTTCCACACAGTGTGAACGCAGTGTTTCCCGTTTATTTTGGGCCTTGCACATCTGCAGTGTGCTCTGGAGGATTTGGCTGTCTCAGTAAAACACTGCAGGATTCAAAAATCAGGCAGATGGTTGACATTCACTGTATTTCTGTTTTCTCCTTGTGACTGTAGCTTTGACTCTTAATAGTAGTTGACGTTTACTGTATTTCTTTCCCACCCCACCCCTCTCCCCATTCTGTCTGTAACTTTGAAGAACTTCCAGTGTGGAAAGTCGTAGTGAGCTCATTGTATTATCCGAACTCATTCATTTACAGGACAACTTCATTATAAAGAGAGTTTAGAAAAATCTATTCTTATACAGAGAGAGAAACTAGAGCCTGCTCTTCATCCTCTTTTCTGCACTGGTCTATGTGAGGGAGGAGCCTTCTTCAGGGTTGGTCAGTCAGCAAGTAGGCATTACTAAAACTAATTTATTGTATAGCTATAAGTTCATCTGGAAGCAGGGGTTACATCTTGTTTTCATTCATTATGGACAAGATTTCTGTCTGGCAATGAAGGCATAGTCATGTCACGCCACTATTGAAATGTAGATTAAAGAGAGAAACCTAAAAATGCATTACCTTAAAAGTAGATCTGTTCTTCAAAACAATTTTCCTACAGTAAAGAACTCTGAATAAGAACAGTTTTTTACCATTGCCTATTTTGGCAAAAGTTGTGCAAAAAATTTGAGGGGTTTCACAGAGAGATTGTTTTAAATAAAAATACCAAACAAACAATCTCAGTAGTTTCACAAAGGTTTGGGTTTTTTTTAAAATGGGGACACAGATTTTGCCTAAAACTAACCCACCAGGCTAGACATTTGAGGATTTTCTCCAACATACTAGAATGTCCAGGGTGGCAATGAGCTGCCAGTGGCACCTACACCAGCCACCCCACCTGATTGTAGGGGGACAAGGCTAGGAAAGAGGGCCATGTCCATGGATCCCTTATGCTAGTGATTCCAGACTTCTGGAACAGCCCCCTGGGATTATATAGACCAGCCTTCAGGCTGTTCTAATTTATGCCAGGGACCAAGGAGGCTGTAGGATCAGGAAGTGTGAAAGTCACTTCTGTACCCACCCTCCTGAGCTGTACTGAGGACTTCTTAGCCTCAGCTCAGGTTCTGGGCTTAGCCGGAGGTAAATGAAGTCTGTTTTCACATGACAACTACACATTTTAACAGAGAGCTGCAGAGCAATAACACCATGACTATCATATTCCTTGCTACTGCCAGAGTCTTAAACACTTTTTTCATAAATTTCTTTTGTATGGTAAGTATCTTTCACTTTAAGTGGAAGGAAACCGGGGCTTTGCAGGAATCCTTAATATGAAATATAATAGGAATAGCTACTCAGCTTGATACCTAAAATGTGATGGCACTTACTGAAGTGAAGAAGAAAACTATCAGCCCCAGCTGCAGATTCAAAAATGAATATAGCTCTAAGATCATGGACTTGAAAAGATAGCTATACTTAGGCAAACATGGGTACGCAGTGGTTATGGTGAGGGCAGATGGTTTGCTCCCTGCAGAACAGATGGCCACCAAGTCATCTAAGTCTCAAGAGCATCCTGTCTCAATGTCTTGTCAAATATTACAACTACAAGAAATAGCTGTCTTCCAGAGTCCCAGAGAGTTTGCAGTTTCTTGTTATTTCATCTCCACTTACAGCATTCAATGAATCATGAAAATAAACATCTCTCCAATAATAAACAGAATAATCCCATCAGATTTAAAATCCTACTGGAAACAGTGAAATTCAGTTTGCCGTGAAGAATGGAAGTTCTGAATTGTTCAGTGTATGTCTATGTGCCAGTTGCAATTCCAGTTTCCTGGGGGAAGCCTGTATCATCTTTGTGGCAAGGCTATATGCCTACTGGATAAAAATGCATTCTATTCCACCGATTTCTTGGCTGTTTGCTTCCATTAATTCTTTTCAGATAGCAGGTTCCCTGTGTTTTCAGAAGTAGGATGGCAATTTGTGTGCTGTTTTTTAGGCTTCTCCATAAGCATAAGGTAAGCCAGAATTGGACCGTTACATGCTGTTTGTGAACATTCACGGCTATTTTTCTTTTTCAATGTGTAGATGAGGGGGCGTCCTTTCACCCATGTGATGATACATACTGTGGTCCCTTTCCAGAGTCTGAGCCTGAAGTAAAGGCTGTAGCTCACTTTCTTCGCAAACGCCGGAAACAAATAAAAGCCTATCTGTCTTTTCATGCATATGCTCAGATGTTGCTGTATCCATACTCCTACAAGTATGCAACAATTCCAAATTTCAGCTGTGTGGTAAGTGCAATAGTTCTTGGAGATTACACACCCTTATATGCTATTTCTGTTATTGTTTAGAGAGCAGACATGGTTCTCCAATACTTCATATTTAGCAATATTTATTTCAGCTCTATTTACAGTGTTATACTGGTTATGTAACCTTTATTCTAATTGAATTAATGGTGACTCACTTAGAATGGGATAGTTTCTTACATCAATCTCTATAAAGTAATTTATAGGCTAATCAGTGGAGTTTTAATTAGTGTTATCATAAATTATTAAATATTAACAGAAGCTGTTACTAAATCCCCATGCACCTAGCTGAAAGTCTATCCCTATATGTTTGAAAGAACTGAAGAGGTATAAATACTTGACAGAAAAAAGGTTTGATATTTTAAAGTTTCAACTTAACAAAATAGAAATCTTTCAACTATTAAATTTCATCCAGAAATAAAGCTTCTAACCCTTAATATTGCAGCTTACTGAGATAATACTGTTACCCCCTTTGATTTCAGCAATCAGCCAATATTTAAGGTTTAATTTAGGAGAAATTGATGATGGAGTCAGGGTTTTTTTTGATGAAATCCTGTCTATTTACAAAGCTTTTATACAAAGTCCTATTTCCCAGACTTTGTATAAAATTAAACAGGGGACAGTTTCTCTGCTTACAGTAGCAAGCCTCTTTTCAGCCAGCACTCTGCCCAAAGATCTCTCCCTCTTAACTTTCTCTCAAGGGCACATTACTGGTTCTTCTCATGAGGTCCGCTTCTGTTCACAGACACAATCCCCTCCACCAAATAATACCCACCTGCTGGATTTGCATTTAGTACCCCACAAAACCCCCTCCACCCACATAGCTCAGCTTCTGACCAGCCTTTCCCAATGCCTATTTTTTGGATTGTTGCTCCTACTGTTTCAACTATCTTACTCTGAAAAGGAGCTTAACAGCTCCTAACTTTTATCCTGAATGAAGGGCACTATCATACTCACCAGCTTCAGTTAGGTTTTACCCCTCCTCCATCATAATACAGTACAAACTGAATTCTCCTCATTGCATGGATCTGGAGTATGGATTGAGGGGCTCAGCAGCATTTCTTTTGGGGGGTATTAGGATGATTAAAAGACATAGTATCAGGTAAGATCTGTTAAGACTTAATTGCTCCAACTCCTGAAAATGTCCTGTGTCTGATGTCATGCTTGGGAAGGGGAGCTAAAAATGAGGATTATAGGGAGTTGCAGCATGACCAAACATTTCATTTACAATGCATCATTCAGTAATTCATGATAGTGAATGAATCATCTTTTGATTCCATGAAGGGAGATTAGGGTCTAGAGGGAAGTAGTCACTATCAATAGATCAAGAACATGAAACTCTAATATTTCATCTGGAGAACAGAGAAAGCAAACCTATCTTCAAGAACTGGCAAGACAGCAGAAGGAAAAAATATGGTATTGGGAAGAACTGGTCTTGCAATGCCAAAAAGAAAATTACATAATATCCTGATGGACACCTCTGGAATGAAGTGAGAAAGTAGCAGGCAAAGACAGAAGCAGACAGTGGGTCAAAAAATTAATTCTTGTAAACTAATCTTAAAGTCTAGGCTTTTACCCATCAGTAAATCTTTAATACATCTTGTTCTAATCATCTGGCTTCTTCTTCCATTCTGTGTTGGGGAACCCTGGCCCACTCTCTACCCTTCCCATCTGTAGCATTTAAATCAGAGGAAGTCGGTTTGACAGTTATGGGTCTGTTCATTGGATCAGTGGAAGCCTTTCCATTGACTTCACTGGACCTTGGGTCAGGCCTTTTAAGAGCCAGGGACAGGTTAAGTGGAGCAGATACCTGGAAAAGCAGCCAAAGACACTGTTAGCAATAACCTCCAATTAGGAGCCAACATCTCTGGACAATTACAGCGTTTATTAATGTTCCACTGACATCCTGGCCTTTACGTCTGTTTGCATTTCAATCTCACTACCTCCTTCAATGTTTTTTTGGAAGAGGAAAACAAACAAAAAGTACTTTTGTATTGGTGGGCCAGTTCAACACAAGCGGTAAACACAGGAGAGAAGCATAGTGAAATGGAAGAGTCAAGCTGTTGGTAGTTTTATTAAGGTTCTGGTGTGTGAACAGAAGTGAACCCTTGCCAAGAAGCCTGAGTCACCAGTGTGACAGTACTATCACAGAGAAGGGAATTTGTGCAGAATGGATGGTGCTCCCAGTATAATATCATTTGTATTTTTTTAAACCATCATTTTCCAAACCCATCAGCATTTATGCTTTAGGGCAGGAGTTTGACCATCTTAACACATTGGCATGAGTGTGGGCAGCCCAAAAGACTGTGCACATTATGTGAATGTAGCTTCATATTATTTGCCTATAGCTAAAGGGTTGTGCAATTGCCCGTTTAGCTTCAAGATGTATTGATTTTCAATATTTAAAATATATACCATAATCCAATATGGTAAGGTTTCAGCTCGCTTGAACTTTTGTGAAGAGCTGTACTGAGGTAGAAAGCAGAATTATAATGAAGCTTCTGTCCCATTTATCTCTTTCCTGTGGTTGACTGAAAAAGTTTTATTGGTCTAGATGGATTTCATGCGTTGAGGTTGGCCAGCAAGTGAATGCTGTTCCGGGGGCCTCCACATGCATGAGGGGTTAGGAACATTTAGTGTAAATAGGGTCCTTAATTATTCCTGAGCAGAAAGCAAAGATGCTTCTGTGCAGTTCACTACACATTAGTGTGCTGCTGTTTCAGTTAAAGTGGTAAATTATTCAGTGATGCTTTGAAACTGGAGTGCAGTATATTGCTAACAACGTGCATAGATATTCTGCTCTAATTTAGACAACTCCCTTATTAAGTTTCAGTTGAAGCCAGTTATGTTAAGATCATTAAAGGGAAGTTGTACTTCAGTTATCATTTGGTAAATGGCTGCACCAATTATTTCAATCTGTAGCTTTTTTTTAAAAGTTTAATTTACTAGCCATATTTTTTCTATACAATCCTGTGTTTCAGTATTCACAGTCTACTTTCCTGAAATCTGCTAATATTGCAAGTTCTCGGGGCCTGCTCTTGAAAGATGCTATGAATTTTGGTTGCTCAGCACCATTCAGGATCAGACCTATATAGCATATGAAGCATTTCAAAATTGTTCCCTTTCTTCTCTGTGCGTGGCACAAACAGCTGAAGTGAACACATTGCTGATAGCCTGAGAACTGTGTACTCACTACATCCAGCTGTTTGTTTCCCTTATATTGGAAGCATATTATGGTCATTTACCATGGACCTTCACTCAGTTGTCACATCTGAACAGGAATCAGTATATTATCATCCTACTTTTAAAATAATATTGCAGTAGAATTTCTCCATAAAGTTTTCAACAGGTTTTTGGGTTGGTTTATTTTTTGGGGGGGGGGCCCATTATTTGATATACGGGTCCTTGGAACCTTGAAATTGAAACCTATTTCCTTATCAATATTTTCCTCCCTTCCATGACATACATTCTGGTGTGGCGTTGTAAGATTATTCGTTGGTGGTAGGTCACCCATATGAAACCATAGCATTTTCCCACTCCCCTATGTGTATTTCAGATCGTGGATTGCAAGTACATATCAGAGGAGAAATAGGCCCAAGTGGCACCCCCACCCTCTTTCACAGATCTCAAAGAACAGCATATAGCTGGGGGTCTCTGTATTTTGGGGTAAGTGGTTGGGCTGGAGCAGAGCTAGGAAATGGCCAGTCTACACAGGATCACTCCCACCTCCAAACCTGTTGAATTTCTCACAGGAGCTCATTATAGCATTAACTTCATTTCCTAGCTCTATACATTCTCTTTCCCCCTTATGGGGCTGGGAGAGAAACGAGCACAGGCTGGGAACCTCTTGCAGCACAGTTCTTCCACTACAAACCAACAGAGGCAACTATAAACCAAAAAAGACCACCTGAGGGATTCTAAATGAGTGTACTAGAATTTCTTCTAGGATAAAAAACAGTTTCTGCTCCAGTGAAAAGCCACATATAGGCTGAGCTCCATGCCCAGTCCAAAACAAGTTTTGTATAACCCTACTTGTTGGGCCAAAAAAAATGTGACACTGAAACCCATATGGGGAATCATTAAACAATTACAGCCCATGCTTGGTGGAGAACACATCCTGAAAGAAGTCTTCCCATCTTCTGGCCTTCAAACACGCCCCCACAGTCCAAGATTGTCATTTAGAGCCACACAGGTTACTACCGGACCGGACTACTTTCACTTCTGATAGTGGGGGGGGTCCTGTGAGCCATTGAACCAAACTGTAAGCCATGTATAGAATGGAAACTACTTCGAGTCAGGGGCTGCTGTAGCACCCCCCACACTCCTAGTTCCAGCACTTATGATTGCCAGGTCTCCTACATTATCTAAGCCATCTAACCCTTGCACCAGTTCAGATCCTGGACAAGCCTGCAGTGTAACAGCATGTCATCCCACTCCTGTCTGTTTTCTAGCCACAGACTACGCAGAGACTTTCTGGGCAAATACCTTGTGCAATTTATTTACAGTGTTCCCCCCGCAGCCCTTACAAACTTGCACAGGTCAGTATTTACAAGCATATAATCCTCCACACAGCCAAGGAGTGGAGAGACAGAAGGACACCCCCCCTGAGGCTCTTTCCCGGCTCTGATTCTCAAAAGCTTTCCAGTATCTCTCTTCCTCCCCCGCCCCCGCACTACTTTCCTGTGACTTTTATACTTTTTGGGCTCATGGGTTAATTAGTCATAGCTCTTTATAGTCCATCCCCAATATCAATTAGGCACAGCTTTGCCCCTCCCATTTACTCCAGGATAATTTAATTGATGATCCAGTGATCAGAGTTATAGTACAGCTGCCGTTGCCCAGCACTCTGTCACACGTACTCTCCCCTCCATCATCCAAGTCATTAATGAAAATATGGAGTAGTCACCAGACCCAGGAGAGACCCCCTGGTACCCTTCCTCCCCATTTGACAGTGAACCATTGATAACTATTCTTTCAGTGCACATTTTCCACCAATCATGTACCCACTTTATAGCAATTTCATCTAGACACCATTCCCTAGTTTGCTTATGACGACACATTGGACTGTGTCAAAAGCTTTACTAAAATCAAGATGTTCACATCTACTGCTCCCCGCCCCCATATATTAGGCCAGTAATCCCAACAAAGAAGGAAAGGAGACTGGTTTAGCATGATACAGACAAATCCATGTAAGGTATTTCTTATCACCTTATTATCCTCTAGATGCTTATAAATTAACAATTTGTTCAAGTATCTTTCCAGGTATCAAAATTAAGCTGACCGGTCTATAATTCCCTGGGTCCTCTTTGTTCCCCTTTTTAAAGATAGGTGGTATCTGGGACTTTGAGTCTGCCATAAGTTCTTGAAGATAATGGTTCCAAGATTGCTTCAGCTAGTCCCTTAAATACCCTAGGATGAACTTCAGCAGTCCCTGCCAACTTGAATACATCTAACTTATCTAAATATTCATTAACAAGTTCTTTCCCTATTTAAGCTTGTGTTCCTTCCCCCTTGTTGTTATATTAATTGTTAAGCATCTGCTCACACTTAGTTTTTGCATAGAAGACCAATGCCTATTTTGCTTCAAACATCTCAGCCTTCTTGGTGTTGTCTATTATTAGCTCTCCTTCCCTGAAAAGCAGTGGACCTACACTTTCCTTCATCTTTAATACTGTCTCTTTGAAAAACTGCCAGATCTCCTGAAAATATGGTAACTTGGGCTCCACAGGACCATAAAACCTAGTATTGCAGTAGGAGGATCATCAAACCTAGTACTGCATTAGGAGTAAGCGTTCTGTAGTTGAAGTTCTAATCCTATTACAGAAATTAATGCGAAGTCTAATGTATTTATTTTTTCCTCCCATACACAGGAAACTGCAGCTTATAATGCTGTTAATGCTCTTCAGTCCGCTTATGGTATAAGATACAGATATGGCCCTGCTTCTAGCACTTTGTGTAAGTTTCTCTCAAACTGGTTTATTACTTTGACCTAGCTATGGTATATGGGGCTGCTTGTACTATAACAAAGGAAGCAAATCTTGTCTAAAGTGAACTTTGATCAAATTGTGGCAGGTGGGGAAGGTGTAACTGATTAAATCCACCTGCAATGGCAGAGATAAATATAACAGTTTCCAGAGAGAAAAGACAGACAGACACAAGGAACATGTCCAGTGGGCTGCAGTAAATTTTAACATACATAAAGATCAATAGAAAACTTCAAAACAGGATATTTAACAGTTAAATCTTGAGACTGAGAGAAAAATAATTCATAGTAAACATTTCCATGCTCTCGCTCTCTGCTCTTGTAACTGAGATATCATTGCACATGCTGTTCATTCAGCAACTGAGGTGACCTTTTTAAAAGCTGGGTTTAGAATACTGCAGTTTCTCATTGAGAATAAGAAATAGCAAGCGCATCTGTATTTGGAAATCTTCTTTAAAAACAAAAAAAGATTAAATTCAAATGCTTATTCTTCCCCCAAGGGCAAAGGATCTTTAAAGCTTGGCTTTTAGCTAACAATGTCAGCTGAGCTCTCTCAGGAGGTTAGTAAGGAAAAAGTTCAATAGTTTTCTACAACACCACATAAACTTTTGACTCGGATCCTTTGATTCATAACCATTTGAAG
Organism: Eretmochelys imbricata; assembly: GCF_965152235.1. NCBI lineage: Eukaryota > Metazoa > Chordata > Testudines > Cheloniidae > Eretmochelys > Eretmochelys imbricata. Next base: position 60,561,925 of record NC_135573.1, read on the forward strand.
ACTGAACTTACTCAGTTAGGACAGGCTTAAAACAGCATTTTATAAACATAGTAAGATAGTTTTCTTTATCTCCTCTGCTACTGATACAAATGTGCTCGGTAAAGCATTTTTCACCTTTCCTCGCAACTCACTCTCTCTTTGTGCTTAGTCCTTCAGCAGGGTGATAATCTTGTTATAACCATACAGTCTTTTGCCATGTCACAAGTATAGCACTGGGATTTAAGGGTTAGGATCATGATGAAGAAAATAGGCTATAAAAGAAAAATCTTTATCTAAGTATATGATAATTAACATATAGAGCATAGGTGGGCAAACTACATCCCGTGGGACCATCCTGCCCAGCCCCCAAGTTCCTGGCCCGGGAGGCTAGTCCCCAGCCCCTCCCCTGCTGTTCCCCATCCCCCGCAGCCATGCGGGCAGCGCTCTGAGTGGCGGGGCTGCCTGCTCATGCAGGGCAGCGTGGCAGTGTGTCTGGCTCTGGCCAGGCAGAAGCTAGACATGCTGCTCTGAGCGGCATGTTAAGGGGGATGGTGGGGTTGCATAAGGGGAAGGTGGTCCTGGGGGGGCAGTCAGGGGACAGGGGGCAGTTGCATGGGTGGAGGTTTGGGACGGGACAGTAAGGGGATGGGGAGAGGTCAGGAGACAAGGAGCGGGGGGAGGGGTTGGGTGGGTCAGGGGCCAGGCTGTTTGTGGAGGCACAGCCTTCCCTACCTGGCCCTCCATACAGTTTCACCAAAAAGTTTGCACACCCCTGCTATAGGTGTTCAGCAAATGAGGTAGGAGAAAAGAGAATGGAGAGAAAAATATTCCTGGTGTGAAAGTCTTCTTACATAAAAGATAATTATTAGATTTTTCCCATGTTAACTGTGGGCCTAATCATATATGCTGCTAAGCTCCTTCCATGAGATATTGGATGCCCATGAACTTCTCTGGGAGATGAGGGTGCTCAGGGCCTTATCCTCCAAGGTGTTGGAGGATAAGGCCCTGAGTTGTAAGTACTCACTAAGAGTCTTAAGTACAATATTATGATAAACAGTATATTTCTTTCAACAAGACAAACAGATCATGATACTTTTTTTTTTCTTCCCCAGATGTGAGCTCTGGTAGTTCTATGGACTGGGCCTACAAAAATGGCATCCCCTATGCATTTGCATTTGAGCTGCGTGACACTGGCCATTTTGGATTTTTACTTCCTGAAACTCTGATCAAACCCACTTGTACAGAGACCATGCTAGCAGTTAAAAATATAACTATGCATTTGCTAAAGAAGTGTCATTGAGAGTTATATTTGGGATCCAGAACTTAGCTAATGTTTTACTTCAGGTGTTTATTAAATAGACACTGTCAAGTCATTGCAATTCTAAATCTGACATTTTAAAACTAGCTCACAGTAGAAAATGTGGTAATTATTCTACCTTGGAGGGTTGGGAGGTGAAAATCCTTTCAACTTCTACACTGCAAAAGTCCTATTAAGTTTATGTGTCACATCAGTGGTTTGTTCACAGCTAAATACTCTGTCCTTATTAGGGATGTATGCTAAGGTCTTGATTCTAGACCATTGAAATAGTGGAATTTTTGCCACTGACTTCAGTTGGAGAAAAATCCAGTCCCAAATACAGTTTTGGAGCCAAATTCTGGCGAGTTGCACACACTGCAGACTGCAAGGAAACCCACACCCAGAACTATGGGGCACAATTGGCTACCTAATTCCTTCCATTCTCCCTTAAATCACAGCATCAGCAGGAGCCACAAAGGAACATGCCAGAGTGGGGTCTATAGATCAGTATAGTTCACATGTTCATGCATGTATGTCCCCTAACCCAGCTTTGGCCCTTCTACATAACACCCTGTACCCCTAGTAGGAATAATGAATATGTGGGTCCATGATTGCTGGCCAGACTACAGGCAGGAAACAGTAAGATTTCTTCACCATATGTGTCTGTACTTTAGAGGCCATTTCTTTCACATAGTGCCAGAATTTGACTCCTAGTTTTCTTTTAAATATTCAGAGTAAGATATTCTTAAATAGAGAGACCAGCATATTATCATGTATAAATATACATTTTAAAAGTTGTGTTTCCTGGAATAAAGATTTATAATAGAACAATTAATAGATATAATATTCCACTGTATGGACATAGAATAACAAAATAATTTGCAGTGACTGTGGACTTGGACAAGATCATCAGCTTGTGTACAGAGCTGTGAGCAATGAAGTTACACCATTTTGCACCAGCTGAGGATTTGGCCCTTAAACTATAACAAACAAATTGGATTTCTTATTTCTAGGGACTTACAGTGAGTGCTCTGTGGCTACATGGCTATTCAAGGTTTTCACATGTTTTAAAGACATTGATAATGGCTTTTTAACTGAATGGGACCTAAAATGTGGGAGCTTTGCAGGTGACAGTTTTCTAGTGAAGAAGCACAGTATTTGAAAGAACAATGCTGAAAGCAGAGGTTTTTTTGGCATTTTCAGAATAATATTTTTGTTGCTAGATCTTTAACATTTTATATGTTTTAGTATTTGTGGTTTGAATTTAAATTTGTCATAAAATGTTAAATAAATCACATTTGTTGATAACATCTTCAGATGTATGAAGCATTCCTTCCATATGCCTCCCCAACCCCTCTTTGTAATGTCATCCCTTGACCTATCACATCGAATTTAGTTATTAAATTCCTTGGAGCAGAGAAACTCAAACACCATAGGTATCTGTGATGCTATACAGACAAATAAGTGAGTTTCTCTGTTCCAAGGAGTTTAATAACTAAATTCGATGTGATATATAGAAATCTACAGAACTCAAACTCAAATAAATTACTTGAAGCTGCATTCTGACACCCTTACTCACATGGAATAAAGCCATCTTCAGTGACTAATTCTTTTGATTTCAGCTGGGCTGCTTATGGAGTAAGGATGGCAGAATCTAGTCCTGTATAACTTTAAGGATAAAATATCATTAATAAGATAGATGTTTATTTGAAAAGTGTAAATTTGCAATATATATATTGCATTATACACACACACACACACGTCACTTCTATGACTAGAAGCAACTTTCCTTGTTGTTGGTTTATGGTTTTGTTTTGTTTTTCCTTTCATGTTTAGGTCAAGCTGGTTAGAATATACTTGGTTTTCGCTTAAACATTTTAGAGTTAGCTTTTTACAATTCAATTACTATAGTATGAAACAGAATCTCTTTACTTAGTCTTAATTTTGCTTTTTTGTAGTAGATTGGGTTATGTTTGGGATTTTTCCATTAGAAGAATCATCCAGTTCAAGCTCTAAATTACATGAGATGCATTTTTGCATATTAAATTCACTTTCATTATTAATTATTATTATTATTAACAGTTGCTTCCTAAAAAGCATTCACATTAGCTCAGACTTGTTTGATTAAACCAAGCTTCTGTACTGATTTAATTAGAGTCCAAAGGACAGAAGCACTCACGATGTAAGTATGTATGTGTGTGTATATACACACACACACTTACACACACCCACCCACCCCTCTTTCCATTCATAACCTTGACTAGGATCAGGATTACAAACTATTTTGGAGAATGCAGTAACAGCCCCTTGCTGTGCATGGCTCCTTGATGGTGATGCTAAAAGTACACAGTCTACCCAGTTAGTCATGATGCTGATCAGCTGCAGAAAGTTACTCAAGATTCAGGTCACAATGTTCATCTACTAATGACATTTGAGGGTAGGGTGGGAGAGAGAAAGAACAAGCCACCCAATCAGGAAGAGGCAACATTAGTGGTAGCTTGTAATCTTACCATGCACTCCAATTAAGGATCAGCATGTATCTGAGCCATCCAGGAGCAGGGGAGGAACCAGACTGAGAGTCAGAGTTGTGAACTGGCTCCTGCATTTCTCTTCCTCCAGGGAGGAATTAATCTTCACCAGTCCTTTTACCGGGACAGCTGGCCAATGAGTTGGGGACAAAAACCAAGGCACTGCCCACTCCTTGCCCATTCCTAATCTAACTGCATAAAAAGGGGGATAGCACCCACAAAATAACTGCCACACATGAGAGGGCATAGTCCTGCTCCTATTTCTTCGCTAGACACAAACTGTTCAGAGATCTTCTTCTGGTTAAACACCTCATGCAATTTATTTATAGTATCTTCCCCACAGCCATTGCAAACTTGTGCAGCTGAGTATTGACAAACGTATAGTCCTTAGCTCACTCAAGACAGGGAGACAGAAGGTATCTTCCCTCAAGAGCTCACTCCTGGCTCTGACTCTCAGAAACCTGCCAGTTTCTCGCTTTCCCCCTTGAGCACTTTCTTCCTGTCTCTCTTCTACTTTCTGAGATAATTTACCTAGTAGGCTCTCCTCAGCCCCTCCCAATCTATAAATTAGGCATAGCTTCATCCCTCAGATTTACTCTTTGTCAATTTCATTGGTGATCCAAATGCTAGTACAGGTGCTGATGCCCTGCACTCTGTCACCCATCTCTTCCCCACCTTACCTGACAAAGATTTTTCTTACTCCATGCTCTCCCTCCCTTACTGGAGGTGCTTCCTTGCAGGGTTCTCCCTCCATCTCCAGGGTGATCACCCAGGCCCTCCTGATAGGGTCCATCCATTCTCTACCTGCAGAAGTCACCACATGTAGTGGGTAGAGGTTGCCTCCAAAATTCTGTTTCAGGTCTTCATACCATGGGCACCTGGTTACTCAGGGTTTCTGGTTCTCCTAACCCTCCAAAATTCACCTAAACTTTTTCCCCTTGGTGCACTAGTGGAGAGGAAGAGAGGGCCACTCAAACCCCATTAACAAGTCCAAGTTATCTTTATCCAGTGGGCCTACATCCTTCCACACCCCCTTAGGGGTCTCCCCCTTATGTCCTGGCTTTTATTCTCCCATCTAATACAGTGTAAAACCTTCTACAGTACCTTGTTTTCCTTCCTCTCCCACTCTGTCCCTTGGTGAACTCTTTTCTTCCTTTTCATCTTGGTTTGAGTCTTCTTTTCCAGAGGTAACTAGCTCTGCTTGGTCTCTTCTTTTCTCCTTGGGTATCACTTCCTCCCATCATGGTGATATTTCCCCCCTCCTGAGGCACCCCAACACCCACTTGTTTTCCCAAAAGGAAGGGCCTGCAGTCACTGCCCAACACAATGGGAAGGAATAAGGTATCCCCTACTTGTTTCCAAAGTGAACCTTCCCCAGACTTCCAAGGGTACCTCTGTCATAGGGCAACACTTTTTATCCCTATGGACACATGCAGTGTTCACATTTACAACTGGAATCATGTAGTGAGTTTTTACCAACTGCTGCCAGACTACAGAGCAAGTTAAGTTTATGTCTACCAGGCCATAAATTCGATGCTTCCTCCCCATCCTCGCAGAAATGGTAGATCGTTTCCATTCTGTCCCCTGCCAACAAGTCCCAGCCCAACCACAGAACTTGGCAAAACCACACTGCATATATGGACAGTTTCTTTTTGCGTGTCCCTACTGCCCACTCCGGTAAAAGGTAAGGGTACAAGTCCCTGTCATGAGCTCTTTCCGCTTCTTCTCTACACACCTTTCCAGCAATAAGTTAGGGTCATCCACAGGGCCCATCTTAGAGAGGCCCCATCCCTGTGCCCCATTGCCATTCCCCACCCCCAAGGCTCCCTGCCCTTTATAGTGACTGCTTCTGCACATTCACTTGTGCTAGCACAAAGTCCTGCAGGAGCTTTTGCTGCTTCTTCTGCCAGATGAGCAATACCTGCGTCTCCAGGTGGCATAACTGCTGACAACTTCCTCTTCCTGTTCCACTAGCCACTGCAGAGTCTCCTCCAGGGTCCTGGCCACTGAACCCTCATGCCAGCTATAATCCCAGACAAGACCCCAGTGTGATAGACAGGAATGGGATGAGGCCCTATGTTCATAGAATCATAGAATATCAGGGTTGGAAGGGACCTCAGGAGGTCATCTAGTCCAACCCCTTGCTCAAAGCAGAGCCAATCTCCAACTAAATCATCCCAGCCAGGGCTTTGTCAAGCCTGACCTTAAAAACCTCAAAGGAAGGAAATTCCACCACCTCCCTAGGTAACACATTCCAGTGCTTCACCACTCTCCTAGTGAAAAAGTTTTTCCCTAATATCCATAGACTGCTCTGAGGCCTTCTTCTGGTGAAACACCCTGTGCAATTTATTGATGGTGTTACCCTACCACCTTAGCTCACTCAGCCAAGGAGGGAGGAGACAGACACTAACTCCCTCCTGAGGAAGCTCTCCTGGCTCTGACTATCAAAAACCTGCCTGTCTCTATCTCCTCCCTCCATACTTCCTTCCTGTGCCTTTTTTGAGGTAATTAACCTTCTGGGCCCTCAGGCCATACCATTCTACCAGTTAGGCATAGCTTTGCCCTTAGGTTTACTCTGAGGCAATTTAATTGGTGATCCAATGATCAGAACGCTCTGTCACATGATTGCACAGGCTCTGGTAATGAGGGTAGCCCACTCAGGGAAGTAAAGGGTCTCCTTACACCCCCTAACTCCCCTACACAGACACACAGCAGGTTTCACAATTGAGCCCTTAATAAACATTCTCCTTAATTCTGCATCTAAAAAGCTAATTGATCAAATGTGGAATTTTAGAGATGTGCATGGTTTTCATTAGAACTTTATCATGGTAAGCAATGTTCAGATGAAATAATCTTTAGAGCAGGGGTATCACAGAAAATATAGCAGGTACATTATATGTCTGAATGAACTATTTGGGATAATATATAATGCTATATGAGTTATGCTGTCATGGTTCCCCCTGAAACATCTGTCTTAACTCTACAGCATCTGGTCTGAAGAGTAGTGAAAGATTAATTGAATTCTCTTGAAAAATAGAAGTATTCTTTCTTCTCTAAATAAGTTTGTCTAAAATTGGAAATCCAGCTGACCTCTTTGCAAAAACAAAAACAAAACAAAAAAACCACAACATTGCAAACATTTTAACATTTGTCTAAGAAGCTTTGACATTTAAAAATGTTTGATGTCAAGAGCAGTCCATTTTATGCTACTGTGGCTACATCCTGGAATCTGTATGTGAGCAGTCTGAATACATAGCCGGCACCTGGGAGTTTCAAGGGTCAAGGTGGGAAGTAATACTTCTCCCCTCAGATCTGCAGCAACCTTAGAAACTGTTGCACCACATACATAGGAGAGATTAGTCAGTGGATTGGTCCAATCACAGAACCACTGGCCTGCCATTCAGGTCACCAGTGTGACAGTGATAGAGGGGACCACACAAAAAGACAAAACATGTAGTGCTCAGGGAGTGGAGACTTCCTATGTGGGTCCCTGCATCTTGATCCCCTGCACAGTGGAGCATACTGACTTCACTGCCTATCAATCCTTTCATGCCCACAGGGATTTCAGGTGCATTAAAATGCATATAGAATCTTTGGAGAGAGAGTCACTAGCAAAATCCAGGCTATATGTGCTGAATGATGAATGGATAATATGATACTTTATGATGAATCATCAAAAGTTTATAATAAATAGAAGATTTTACCTTGAAGAATAAATTCAGTATCAACTACTTGAAATTAGACTGATGTTCTTTTTTGACTCACAGATGTAAGCTTGCTGAACATTTCATCTTACTCAGTAATTACTTACAGCTGTTCCCTTTTTATTTATTATCTTTACTAGCATTCTATCATGTACAAGATAACCTGACTGATAACCAGCTTTGGAAACATTGATCTTACTTTGCTGTGCATATTTTGCTGAGAATATTTTATCATCCAAGATACCATCAAATATGTCAATGGTAGAATTCTGCTGTTATTAATCTTGTGGTCAACAATGTCCTATACGGTGATTATGTGAAATCTAGACGTGACAATTTTGTTGACTAACGGAATAACTACACAGATTTTGAAACTGAAAATATTGATTAGCCATGATTTTCAGTGGCATTTCTTCCTAACTCTGCTGACTTATAACTTTCAATAATAATTAAAAAAAAAACAGTAGAAACTAATTGATATGTAGGAGACTCTCCTAAGTTTCTCAAAGCCATCCTTCTCAGCAAAAGAATCTGCACCAAATGGGAGCCTCTCATAACATCAAACTAAGTCAAAATGTTAGACTTTAGAGAGTCCAAATAATCTTGACCAATATATAGTCTCCAGACAAGTGTTTTTACTGAGCAATATCCATAACACATATTTGTCTGTAAAATGCAATGACAGCGAATTAAATATACTGTATCTACATAATGTAGAAAGAGTTTATGAAAAGCACTGAAGCTAATGCTTCAGGTAGAAGGGGAGAGGAATTATATAGAAACATATTTCAAAATAAGTTTAAGAGTCATCAGTTTTTGAAATAGAGACCAATGACCACACAAACGGAATGTCACATTTATGCCTTAAAACACCTTCCTAACTGTCAGAACCAGCAGTATGAATCTTAAGGATTCAGATTCTGATTTCAGTCCTACCAGTGTAAATCTGGAATAAATTCACCAAATCCAGATTTACAACCTTTTTGTATTGTCTGAAGAGGAGAGAAACAGCTAGATCAATACTGAAGTAAATGGAGTTATTCTGGATTTGCATCAGTACAGCTAAAAGCAAAATCTCGCCAGCGGCCTGTAGGCCAACTGACCGTGCCTCAACACATTTTTCTTGTTTACTTTTATATACGCCAGTGATTTGTAATAATTACCTTAGAAATTCCATCATAATTAAGAGGTTAATAATTAACGGTCAGATTCTGATTTACTTATGTTGAGTAGTACCTTATTCTCTGGGTCTCACTGAAATCAACACCACCAGTTCTGGAATAAAGTACTACTTATCTTGTGTAAGCGTATCTATAACGTTTGTGTGCATTCTCCTTGCCGCTTATATACCTTGGTCAGAAGACTTTTTCATTTCCAGTTTTATTTTAATCCAACAATCAAATTCTATTATGAAAAACGTTTGCCAGCCACATGATTTAATGTTGTTGACTTTTACTACTGAAAGCTAGATGTTACCATGTCCATTTGGTTCTTAAGTGATAGTAAAGCACCAGAATAATACCTCAGACTTGTGGCTCTATCATTACCCAACTGCTGTGGAAAATAGGGCAATGCAACAGAAAGCTAAATAAATACTATCTATACTTTTCAAAATATAAAACCCACCTAACTGTAGTTGCAAATATTATACCAGACTAGAACAAAGAGAGTCACCTGAGTCACTTAATTAAGACAATGCAAATTAGGTGAAGAACTAACATTTAAAATATGTCTAAAGAATCCAAAACTTTTTACCCTTTTTCAAAAAAATCCATCTGGTAAATTAGCACAAATTGCTTATCATCTCTTGGTTTAAAAAATCTTCAAGTCCACTGAAAATTTAGAGCATATGTTCTGGTCAATGTATTTATATTAAATGTTCATGTTCATGGAAGATAACAGTGTAAGGCCCCTAGAGACTCAATTGTTTTCTTCAGATCAGCTATACAAGAAGAAATCAGTGTGCAGCCTTAATCCCAGTCCAGCTGATTATATCCACAGACTTTTATGCCACACTAGCACAGCAAAGTTGTGAATGCTGCCAGCCTATCCTGGCAAAAAGTTAGTCAGCCATGAGAAGAAAAGATCCACAGAGGGTAGCTTGTAAACGAGTTCCCCACCTTCTTGTATTCTGTAGCTGAATGTATATGTTGCCCAAAGACTGCAGCTGAAATTTGAAAGTTTGAACTTCTACATCCTTGGGGCTGGAGCTAACCTCTTTTGCAAATGACCTCAAAAGGACAGATGGATAGATTCTGGGCCTGGCTTAACTACTGGTCTTTTTCTTGTAAATTATTATTTAATTTAAATACTTGCAAACTGGGGAATCTCCCCTAACTCCAGTCACTGGAGAGTAGTGAGATGACACCCCCCCATCCCCCGTCGCCCCACTGCTGAAAAAAAAAAAAGTTCTGGGGGCAGAGGCGCTTCAACTACCTTTTCGTCAGAGAACAGATGAATCTTTGACCATATGGGTCCCTTGCTAATTACCCTTGATTGGCAGGAACTGAGTGGACAGGCAGGAAAATCTAGCTGTCTTCAGTTTGCAGTTCATTTCAGCTGTCCCCTGGGTGAACGGCTGAGTCAACCACAGAAGAATCTGCCCTTGAATTAAGACATTAGGGAATGCATTCATAATTAATATATTCAAATGGTAATTGAAAAAATCCTGTCATACTCTCAAGCCATGCAGACGATGCATTCATTACACATGACAAAGAAAGTCCTCCCACTGCAACAAAGACATTAGATGCACAGCTTATTTGTCATGTCCATTCTGTGCATATGAGGTTTAGAGATACTATTTCCAGCCTTTTTTTTTTCGCATTAAAGAAGATATGGTGCAGAACACACCCATAACAGTAAACTATTCTAACCTATCTCAGGGCTGTTAGGAGTATATACTTTATCTCAGCCAATAGGTAGTCTAGTCTGAAAAGATGTTGTGGGTGTGAATGTGGGTGCTTTTGCCTTCGATGCAGACTATGGGCCATTCTTTCTGAAATGTCATATTCCTTTGTATACAAGTACTTCTCTTCGTATCACTCAGATTGGTTTTTTTTATAGTTTTTTAAAGAAATAAGTAATTAATCAAACCCTATTATCATTTCTGCACAGAATATCAATTTGTGTCTGAAGAGACAGTTTGGGCAGGTATAAATTTTAATCAGAATTTTCATATTTCATCAAAATACAGTATACCTGTAAGGTCTAACAAATAGTGCTATAGTTACATGTCTATATGACTTGTTTTTTAAAATTTGTTGTAAATTTGACAAAAATTATATCATCAGGTTGAAAAGTTCCATGATTTGCCATAGTCCAAGTGATTGATTTAGTTATTGATTTTTTTTTCTAGTTTCCAAAAATATGGTTTGGCTGGTTTTGAGTTAAAAGGGATAAAAAATAACAAAAGCTGAGTGTAGAATATTTGTCTGTGCTCAACTAACCAAAAATTGCTTAGTTTTAATACATGCAAGTTGGTATATCTTTACTTTTTATGAGGGATAAGTCACCTAGTTTGAAATAAATTACAGAGCTAAGTATTGTCAAAAATGACATACTGTTATTCTCCTGGTTTCAGAGTAACAGCCGTGTTAGTCTGTATTTGCAAAAAGAAAAGGAGTACTTGTGGCACCTTAGTGACTAACCAATTTATTTGAGCATAAGCTTTTGTGAGCTACAGCATGCATCCAATGAAGTGAGCTGTAGCTCACGAAAGCTTATGCTCAAATAAATTGGTTAGTCTCTAAGGTGCCACAAGTACTCCTTTTCTTTTTGCTATTCTCCTGGGAGACAGCCTAAGGGTTAATTCAGTGGAATTCATGCTATTGTGGTAGGAGAATTGGAATTATATTTGACCTTGTTCCTCAGAAACTGTCAGAAAAGCATTCTGTGTTTGAACATATCTTATGGGGTGAAATTTGCCATATCATGCTGTTTCTCTCCTCCAGTTCTTTTCATCCATTTCAAAAAGGAAAAGAATACTGTCTGATAGTGGCATCTTAAAACTATAATAAATGCTAGCCCTGGGTAACAAATTTAAATTATGAATCTCTTACAAATATGTGAACTTCCCCACATACCTATGCAGATTCACTCACATACAAACGAGATGTCTCTTTGTACAATGTGTACTGTATAATGGCTTTTACATAACAGTGTAACTACAATACTTGGCAAATCATACAGTTGCTGACAGCAGCCAGCATGTTCTCGGTGTCTATCTCCGAAACTATGTAAACCTACGAGACCAACTGGTTTGGACAGACACCTAAAGATCCCCGATACTACAAGAAAGTATTTTCTTCATCCAGAAAAAAAAAAGCTCTCCTCAGTTTGCTGCAAGATATTCCTGCAGGTCATTTGCAAGGCTGAGCTGCTACTGATATTAATAATGTATTATTATTACCATAGTGCCTAGGAGCCCTAGCCCTGGACCAGCACCCCAGTGTGTGAGGCCCTATGTGTACACACACACACACACACACACACACACGGTGCTCTCTGCTTTAATGATGCCCTTTCTGCTCTGGGTTGATCCTGTGAGGTGCGGAGTGCCCTCAATTCCCAGTGAAATCAAAGTGATCAGAAGGTGCTCATTGTATCACAGGATACCGGCAACACTGAAAAATTGTGAAGAATGTACTATACATTAGAACTTCATGAAAAAGCCTATTCAAAACTATATATATACCAAGATGTAAATAACTGCTTGAGTTAAAAGAGTGGTTCCTCATAATGTTTAGATATTTTCTATTAAAGCCTTGGCTGTATTTTAAGTCTGAATTTATGCCACTTAAAAGTTAGAAAAATTCACACCCACGAATGCCATAGTTAAGCCAACCTAACCCCTGGCATAGATGTAGCTAGGTGTCAGAAGATGTTTCATTTCTGAAATTGCTTTTTGCTCTTAGTATCCCATTTTGGAAGTAAACAACAATTATTACCGTCCTGCTGTCTGTTTGGTGAATTGGTGGATCCGGTCCTACTCAATTACACTGAATCCACCCCCACCGTTGGTACTAATTGGCACCTTGCTGCTTGTCTTTGAAAAGAGGCCAAGGCTGGATTGTGCCTGAAGAATGAACTACTCTTGTCACCCCCTGAGTTGATTCTTCCAGGTCAGTTTTGAGGCACGTTGACAGGATAATATAGGGAAGCTGGCTCATGGTGTACCTTTTTTGATGACAGAGTACTTCAAGTCTCCAGGGCTGTCAGGCCACCACCCTAGAAAAGCACTAAAATTAATGTAAAAATTTAAACAGGGAGGGAGAAAACACTCATTTTTTGCATATCACCAGCGTGTTCTAGATCCTCAGCTGGTGCAAACTGGTGCAGGTCTATTGGCTTCAGTGGAGCTGTGTCAATTTACATCAGCTGAGGAGCGGGCGCAGTCAGTGTAATGTGCGTAAACAGCTGATGAACACAGACCCTCAGACAGAGAAGACACTCAACATAAATTATGTCATCATAATATTGTCACTTAAAGTTGTTGAAATCAACATTTTTTTCTTTTTACTCTGTGCATGTTTATGTAAAATCCCATCTATTACCTGGTATCAAGGTCTCAATCTATACAAGACTGTCCCTACCCTGCTTAGTTGTCTGTTGAAAGATTCACAGAAGTTTGCTATAAGACAGTTTTCTGGGTGTTGCTTCTTAACACTTACAGATGTGTGTCTCTTTGAAAATCCTCTTTGGATGGTGACCTGCTGAGAGCTTTTTAAAAAATGTCAGTAAGTAAAATACTTATATATATATCCTGATATTAAAAACTGAAAGAAAATAAAAGATTACACTCCATAGTGGGAATATGCAGAATGAAAATGCCAACTAATATGTTTGGGGTTTGTTTTCTCTTTTCAGTCATTATTAAGAAGATTAAGGAACAGGCACAGAGGAAATGCCTAATTAGTGGTGGTGTAAAAGATCTGGATTAAATATGAGTAATATTATGCACTGAATAGAGTGGAATTAATCAGATTATTTTGGCTGTTGGAAAAAAGAACAATTTTAGCAGGAGGTGAAATAACTGAAAACCCAATAGATACGGGGAAGATGAAAGGGAAACAATAATGAGGGGTAATTAGGTGATAGAAGGGTCAGTCTGCCTACTGAGAGAACAAAAAGGAATTAGTGGCAGAGAAGCCAACTGAAAGATCAAAAGTAAGGAAACAAACTTTGGCAAATAAACAAAGAATAATATTTTTTTATTTTAAAGGATTGCATGAGGATTTACAAAACAATCTCTACCCTAAAGAACTTAAAGTAAATGGATATTAATGATTGTAGTTCTAATTTTTGAAGAAGAAAGACTAAAGGAACAAAAAAAATCTAGAAAAGAATCTGTTGTTTAATATGAGGGATCTCACATCTCATGATCAAGGTTTTCATACCTAAAAGTTAACATGTCTTGGAACTGGCCCCATATAGATGACCTTATCTTGAGGTGTCCCGTGATATAATTTATTTTTTAACATATTTAGTGTGGAGAAGGGCTATGGGTGTAGTATCATTCTGTATCACCTAACACCTCACTTGCTGTGTGCCCCACCATACACAAATTTGTATACTTACGCCATCTCCTATTTTGAGGCCATGTCCTGAGGCTACATACATGTAGTTTTGAAAGGGCAGAAATTGGTATATATCTTCTATGTGGCAGAGAAGCAAAGCAGTAGGGAATCCATAGAAGATTAGTCTATGCTGCCTGTGCAATACATTTGTTTCATCTGCAGTGCCGTTCCACTGGTAATTTGGAAAAGGATAAACTAATGCACTTCTTCTGTAGAAATGTGGGAGACTTTGGGAGCACTTGTAAGGAAAAACTGCTCTTGGCTTTTTTTGTAGTAAACCTTTCTTGTCATAAAAACTGTTCAAAATAGAGGTGTGGTCAGAACAAATCCATATGGGTAAAAACCCACATACAAAAGCAGCAGTGGGCTGCATTTCTCCCAGTATTCTGCAGTAGACAACCATGCAATGATTCCTTTTCCCAGCCCCACTGTATTGCAGTGCATTTTCCTGTGTACAAACTTTTACTTGGGCTTTGTTCACTTTTTCAGGATAGGGCTGATACTTGAGATATATAGATTTATTTGCAATGAGGAATACAATAAATATTAGGCAATTCAGTGTGACATTAAGTCCACCCAGCAAATTCCAAATAAAATACAACACTGGAATCTTCAAGATAAGACTTCTGTGGGACCACTTCTAAGGAAGGTCAATTTTTAGGCATGACAACCAGGATTGTGCAAGTCCATTTACACTAAATTTACTGCTCTATTCTCACATCCACTACAGTGTAAAAGTTAAGGCTGAAAAGTTAAAATATGTGAAATGAAATGGAAAACTATTGGCTAGGAATCATCTTACCTGTAATTAGGTGTGAGGGACATTTTTAACAAGTTAGAAGCCAGACTGTTTCTCCAATCTATGATGAAAATTGGCTCTTTCTATTAAAAAGACACTCAATAAATAATATTCTTTAACCACTGAGAAATTCATAGTCAGACAAAAGGGATATTGCTTTTTTGATATTTGTTTATTTTGATTTATACAGCCACCAGATAAAAATTAGTGATTTAGGTATTCATTGACGATTCTTAAATACACAACCAAAAATTAGACCAATCCTGTAACAGGCCACCAACTAGTATTTAGCATATCCATGGCAATCAGCAATAACCCAACAATCAAGATTGTACTTGAGATCTTTAAGACAGTCTACCTGAACCTTCCCATTCCTTCCCAACCGGGTAAAACAAACTGTCCTTATATCGCATCGTGAAGGTCAATCAACTTTTGTTATTATGAAGAGATGGGGGTGTTGTGGTTACAGGTCTAGCTGAACCTCTGTCCCCTTTCTGGTTTTAGGCCTCATGCCTTTACCTCTCCCATGGGTGCAATTTCACAATTCTCATAATCTTAGACCAGGACGTGTGTAAAGTGTATCCTGTGTATCAAGTTTTTTCTACCCATCAGGTCCCACTGATCTTAGGCACTTGTAGTTCTTCCCTTCAGGCATCTGTGATCAGTGGTGTATATAATGACCAAATAGCCTTATTAAAACAAAAGCATTGTTTACTCTAGCAGTAGGAACAAAGCGTTAGAGAAAAAAAGCATTTTAAAACAAACAGTCGACACACATGTCCATCTTACCTAATGTCTTGCCATCCCCTGACACTGAACACCCCCAGTAGGGTTCTGAGACACAGTCTTCCCTCTCTTCTTTAATCCTACCAGAGTTCTTTGTTCTTCTTTGTTCACAGGCCTTTTTCTGTGCTGGTCAAAACCAATTTTATACATTGGCTACAGGCAAAAACATCAGAGCTAATAACCCTGGCATTGTCCTTTAACAAATCTTAAGTGTTTGCTGAAAACTGGTGATCTCTTTTCCTCCGGCCTGTTTTTACAGACAAACTCCTGTTGAATTAAATGAATATTGTCATACAGTAAAGAGGTCAATAGCCAGGCCAACATACAGTACTAATAGGTTACCACAGAGTAGCTCCAAATCCATCCTGGGAGGAGTGAGTTCCAAAACTGGAGAGGCGTCATGGGAATGCCAAACTAGCTGGCCCATATCCTACACTTATGGTGTGCCAGCTGAGGGGTCACACCTGACTGCAAATGTGGCAACCCTAGATCAGTTTTCTTTTTTAGTCACCTCTTCTTTCCTCTTTCCTATTATCCATTATATTGTAAGTCTAAGTTAGCCTCTGAACATAAAAGAAAAACTAGCATTTTGTAAAAAAATGTTTGAGAGCCTCATTTGTTTATAAAAATGTGCAAATTGGAAATTTAAATTGGAAAATTAGTAAACATAATAAATATTCAGAATAAGAAGCTGTCATCCGTTCTGTGTGCTGTTACAGAATCCAGTTCTGTTCTCAATGAAGTCAGTAATCCATAGTTTATGATAAAGGAAATGGTGCTCAGCACTTGACTCAATGAGAAAGTGAGGACACATTCACAGTTTCAAAGTTAATTCCATATTGATTAGACCTTTTCTGATTAATTATATACAATAGAATTTACCTTTAAAATTAGAAATTGATTCTTAGACACTCTGTTTTGTGTCTTTTCCTTTGTATACAACAAAATAATATGTAGAAACCACAAGGGCACAATGGGATTCCAGATAATTGTGTTTACTAAATAAACACAAACTTGCAAGGCCCTAGCTACATATATACTACTGCTCTGGTTGGTTGCTAAAAAACAGAGTGAGGTGAGTGCCAGTAGAAAACTTTCAACTATTTTAAGGAACAGTACCCCATTCCTTAAAATAGGGTACTATTCCTTAAAATAGTTGTGAGCCTTTTACTGGCACTTGCTGTGTTCTATGTTTTAGAAACGAGCCAGAGCAGTCTAATATATAATGGAATTAACTTTAAAACAGTGAATGTATCCTAACTTTCTCATTAATTCAAGTGCTGAGCACATTTCTTCCTTTCAGTGAGAACAGGATTGGATTCTATAGCAGCAGACAGAACAGAGGACAACTTCTTATTTTGAATATTTATTATGTTTACTAATTTTCTAATTCTAATTTTCTAAGTTGCACATTTTTATAAACATATAAAGTTCTCAAATTTTTAAAAAAAAATAAATGGCAGTTTTCATTTTTTAAGTTCAGAGGCTACCTTAGACTTAGAGGTCTTTTGAGATATTGTGAATTTTAAGAAAAGTTCATATTCAAATGTCCTGGCTTTGATATACTGAGGTGAACTCCCAAATCCAAACACCTCCAAACCTGAGAAATTCAAATCTGGTTCCAAACTTTGCAGCTCAGGCCCATCTTTAAAGCAGCTGTGCAAGTGTCCAGCCTATCTTGTGTTCCTCTGTTTACTAACACTTCTTTAAACTATGAATTCTATCCTGAAGGCTGCTGAGTGCTGCTGAAAGAAAAGTGAAGAGCCAAAGCATTAATGCTGAGCACTCTTATGTCTACACTGCACAGTCAACCTGGTGACTGGCACCCGGATTTGAGCATACAGGTTATCCTAGTCCAAGGGTGACTGTTCCCACAGCAAAACCCTACCTGTGTTCATGTGTCCTCACTGTTTCTTCACTTACCTGTATGAGTTTCAGGGCATATCCCATAACTTTGTGCTCAGAAGCTCTAGGATTGTTTCACTCAATTGTGTCAAGTGTGGGAGAACTTGTCTGTCTTTCAGGAGGAACTGTGGGAGGCTATCAGCACTAAAAGGATTTAGCCTGTATCTTAACTGCAAAGTGAGTGGGCTCCAGCTTAAGTTAAAGTGGACCCTGGGTTTTCACCCATTGCCCCTGCCAGGTACATTAGCCTGCACTTAAACACGTCCAAACCCAGCTCAGAGGTTTTTCTGTGTGGACAGTAGGGCCATTAAAGCTAAAATCCGTGTAAGAATCTGGGTAAACTGCTCTGTAGACATACCATTAGTGTATGTTTCCCACCTAAACAAGGAAGCTCAAGCATAGCATGGAGAACCATGCACAATGTTCAGCAATGTATCTAAACTAGGACTGTCAAGCAATAAAAAAAATTAATCGCAATTAATTGCACTGGTAAACAATAATAGAATACCATATATTTAAACATTTTGGATGTTTTCTACATTTTCAAATATTGATTTCTATTACAACACAGAATACAAAGTGTACAGTGCTCATTTTATATTTATTTTTGATTACAGAAATTTGCACTGTAAAAAACAAAAGAAATAGCATTTTTCAATTCATGTAAATTCTGTAGTGTAATCTTTCTACATGAAAGTTGAACTTACAAATGTAGAATTGGGAACAAAAAAATAACTGCATTCAAAAATAAAACAATGTCAAACTTTAGAGCCTATAAGTCCACTCAATCCTACTTCTTGTTCAGCCAAATCGTTCAGACAAACAAGTTTCTATACATTTGCAGGAGATAATGCTGCCCACTTCTTGTTCTTGTCACCTGAGAGTGAGAACAGGCATTCGCATGGCACTGTTGTAGCCGGCGTTGCAAGATGTTTACGTGCCAGATGTGCTAAAGATTCATATGTCCCTCCATGCTTCAACCACCATTCCAGGGGACATGCATCTGATGACGGGTTCTGCTCGATAATGATACAAAGAAGTGCAGACTGACATATGTTCATTTTCGTCATCTGAGTCAGAAGCCAACAGCAGAAGGCTGACTTTCTTTTTTGATGGTTCGGGTTCTGTAATTTCCACATTGGAGTGTTGCTCTTTTAGGACTTCTGAAAGCATGCTCCAGACCTCGTCCCTCTCAGATTTTGGAAGGCACTTCAGATTCTTAAACCTTGTTGAGTGCTGTAGCTATGTTTAGAAATCTCACATTGGTACCTTCTTTGCATTTTGTCAAATCTGCAGTGAAAGTGTTCTTAAAACAAACAACATGTGCTGGGTCATCATTCAAGACTGCTATAACATGAAACATAGGGTAAAACAGAGCAGGAGACATACAATTCTCTCCCAAGGAGTTCAGTCACAAATTTAATTAACGCGTTATTTTTTAACAAGCGTCATCAGCATGGAAGCATGTCCTCTGGAATGGTGGCGGAAGCATGAAGGGACATACGAATGTTTAGCATATCTGGCACGTAAATACCTTGCAATGCCGGCTACAAAAGTGCCATGTGAATGCCTCTTCTCATTTTCTGGTGACAATGTAAATAAGAACCAGGCAGCATTATCTCCCGTAAATGTAAACAAACTTGTTTCTCTTAGCAATTGGCTGAATAAGATGTAGGACTGAGTAGACTTCTAGGTGCTAAAGTTTTCCATTGATTGTTTTTTTTTGAGTGCAGCTATGTAACAACAAAAAAATCTGGGGTGGGGCTGGAGATGAGGGGCTCAGGGTTCAGGAGGTGGCTCTGGACTGGGGGGTGGGGCCAAGGGGTTCAGGGTGCAGGAGGGGGCTCTGGGCTGGGGCAGGGTGGTTGAGGTACAGGGGGGTGAAGGCTCCAGCTGGGAGGGTAGGCTCTAGGGTGGGGCCAAGGATGAGGGGGTTCGGGTGCAGGAGGCAGCTCCAGGCTGGGGCAAGAGTGCGACGGGATGGGGTGCAGGCTCCCAGAGGGAGTTTGGGTGCAGAAGGGGGCTCAGGGCTGGGGAAGGGTGTTGGGGCATGGAAGGTGGGGCAGGGTGCAAGCTCCATGTGGCACTGATCTCAGGCAGCTGCCAGGAAGCAGCAACCTGTCCCTCCAGCTCTTAAGTGGAGGTGTGGCCAGGCAGCTCTGTGTGCTGCCCCTGCTTGCAGGCACTGCCCCTCAGCTCCCATTGGCCACGGTTTCTGGCCAATGGGAGCTGCAGCAAAGCTGGCTCTCGGAGCAGGGGCAGTGCACGGAGCCCCAGTGGCCACCCCTATGCCTAGGAACAGGAGGAAAAGGTCACTGCTTCCGGGAACTGCGTGAAGCCAGGTAGGGAGCCTGCCATCCCCACATTAACCAGACTTTTAACGGCCTAGTCAGCACTGCTAGCCCATTTTAAAAATAAGCCCTTTTGGTCTCAAAATCCTGCCCAGCACAACACTGAACTCTGTGCTCAGGGTAATGCCAAGTACCCCATCACACAACTCATAGAAGGGGCACATTTTCAGACTTACTGTTGACATCTTTTGCCGCGTGGTATGCAGTCTTCAGATTTTTAATTCTTTCTCTGCACTGAATTGCCATCTGCTTAATTCCCCGCCCCCCTTTGCCAGCCTCTCTCTTAGAGGTGACAATTTTGGGTATATCGCCCCAAACCATGGACCTTAACTTCACTTCAGAGGACCAGCAGAACCTTAGTATGAGCCCCTGGCCATCTAGCGGCACACTTAGATAAGGATCTCCCAGATAGCATCTTTGTTCAAATTTTATTCAACTGCTGTGCAGAATTGGCAGAGTTCACATGACATGTGGGCTTTAAACACCATCCAGGTGTGTGTGTATATATATATATATATATATATATATATATATATATTACTGGTAGGTGACTTCCGGTGCAGTGAGTATGTAGAAGGGCAGGAAAATATAGCTCTCTGAGAATTGTGGGAAGGTCCTGGAGTACTATCAGAACCCAAGTTTTGTAATCTCAGTTTCAGCCTGAGCCCAAACTGCAAAGTAGGCAGGTTAGAGCCTGTGTTAAAGTGAAACCCACGGTGTAACCTATACCCTCTCTCCAGCTCCCAGCACTGTACCTCAGGATACCATCTTGCACTGCTCAAGATGGGCAGTGCAGATTTATTAATTGGTTCACCACTTCATCAGTGGAAAGTGAATATACACCAGCCTTTGCAAAACCTGAGCAGATTTGCCACACACTTCATACCAACTCACTGGTAAAGATAAACAGTAAAACAAATTTATTGACTATAAAACATAGATTTTAAGTTATATTAAGTGATAGGCAAAAAGTCAGAGTTAGTTACCAACAGAAATCAAATATAAGCACGCAGTCTAAACTCCCAGCCCTATTAGACTAGGCAACAACCAGACTAAGCAGTTTTTCTCACCCCACTGGATATTGCAGTTCACACTGATTCCCCCCTTGAAATCTGGGCCAGTCCCTTCAGTTGGAGCCTTCAGAGTGTCTTTATTGCTTGGAGCATAGGTGGGTGAAGGAGAAAGGCCCAGCATGTGGCCACTGTGTTCTGTTTTATAACCTCAATCCCATGTGTTTGGGAAGCACCAATCCAGGCATGTCTGGGGGCATTGCTGAGTCTCCAAGCAAGGTTGAGCAATTCCCCTGGTGTGGCCTCATCCAGGTGAGTCATGGAATTGTAGCTCTCTTGCTGGACAATTGTTGCTGATGGTTGTTTGAAACCCCACCCAGGTTTTGGTTTTTTTCCTTGCTGTTGCCTCTGGAAAGCTAACATCTGGCTGATTCCCCAACTTACAGCATGTTTTAGTGACAACCATACAACACAATTTTCATAACTTCATATGCATTAATGAGATACAAATATGGATATAGAAATGACTTTCAGCAGATTATAACCTTTCCCCGATACCTTACAAGACATGCTTTATATGTAAGATCACGATTATATAAAAATGAGGAATATGGCGGTTCCAGGATGCCTCCCCAAGATATAGAATGTCACACTTTTATCATTTTACAGTGCAAATATTTGTAATAAAAATAATATAAAGCGAGCACTGTACACTTTGTATTCTGTGTTGTAATTGAAATCAATATATTTGAAAATGTAGAAAAACATCCAAAATATTTAATAAATTTCAATTGGTATTCTATTGTTTAACAGTGCAATTAAAACTGTGATTAATCGTGATTTATTTT
This sequence comes from Eretmochelys imbricata, assembly GCF_965152235.1. Taxonomy (NCBI): domain Eukaryota; kingdom Metazoa; phylum Chordata; order Testudines; family Cheloniidae; genus Eretmochelys; species Eretmochelys imbricata. Next base: position 60,583,710 of record NC_135573.1, read on the forward strand.
TTGAGTTAATCACGTGAGTTAACTGCGATTAATCAACAGCCCTAATAATGATTTTGAATTACTAAAGATTATGCTGGCAAGCACACTAGTCACATGACCACACACTCCCCCAGTGTTGCTAAACAAAAGTGTCCCCCACCACTCAATTCTTTCTGTCCCCTATATCTCAGGTATCTTGGTGGCGTACGTGGAGACACGTTGCAGGCTTGTAAAGAGATGCTATTAATATCACAGTTTATTATACTGGGAAGTGGCAGTGCAGGTCTTGATGATCCAGGTAGATGAAAGTCCTTTTGCAGATGCAATGTCGTGAAAATTAAACCATAACTACCTATAATACAGGGTACTCTCAGGTTCCTCTTTTGGCTGCGGTCAGGAGACTGATCCAGGCAAGCAGATCCTCCTTAGGGATCACTGGAGAGGGACTAACCATCCACTCCCTTCCGGAACTGCACTGACGGTCTTTAAAGCTGGGAACCCACAGGTCAGGCATCTGGATCCAAAATCCCAGATCCGTTGTGCGGCTGCAGGGCAAACAGGCTTCAGACAGTGGCAGTAGAGATGAGCTGTCTCCTTTTGCTGGCAAGCTGGTGGCAAGGGGAGCAGATTGTCCCCTCCTCAGTTTTCCTTCATGCTGAGGTTACAGATAAGCCAGTTGCTGAGCCTGGAAGTGCTGTGCTGGCAGGCTGTAAACCTTCTCTCCCTGCCACCACCTGCAGGTCTCTGCCACATGGAGGGAAAACAGGCACAAGGGACTGACTGAGGAAAGGTATAGCCTGACCTTGTGCCACCTAGGACTGCCTTGCCAAAACCCATGTCTCCAAGGCTAAAAAGAACTGAGCCTGCTGAGGCAAACAAGGTACTTTGCCACAATATTTAACTAGGATACTAGAATGAATCACTACAGTCAGTCCTTTAATATATTTTTCTAGGCAAGAATAAAAGTGGCTCCCCTGCAACTTTCTCTTCTGTTATTCATATTTGAACCCTTTCATTTCATCCATGAAGCCCACAGTTTATAATGTATGTGTTGAAGTAACAGTTATTGCATTTTTGACAGGAAGTAACCAGCTGCATTTACTGAAGGAAACAATCAGGAAGATTCAAAGATCACCTCGTGGCAGTTAAAAATGGTTATTGCTCCAGTCTCATTGCTTCCCACCTTAATTCACATGACTTTTATGATCTCTCTATCTGAGCCTTTCAACACAGATATTAAAATATCTGGAAGGGAAGAACAGCTGAAACTATCCTCGTTATTAATCTGATTTACTGTATTTCCAGATTAAAAAGAGATTTTTTTCCTGCTAAATTCCTATTTAGCATTTTCCAGTTCTCTATATTTTCAGCTTTTCTTTTGTTATTATGAGCTTCTTAAATGTGACCTGCAAATACTTTGGAAAAATGCATCAGTTTTAGATTGATGTGCTGAAGTAACCACATATCAAAGAGAAGAGAATCATTCAGCACATAAAAATTAAGTTAAATTTTATAGGTTTTTTCTTCTCTTTCAGCTAAAAATATCCCGACTATTCAGTTCCCAGTCTGTGAGACACTCCAGCATGCATTATGCTGGTCATATCACACCAGCTACAGAACCGTACGGGAGCCTGGTGCTAGCATATTGGGGAAAAGGTGCTAGCATTTCAGGGGTAAAGCAAGTACCTTTTTCCAAATAAATAAAATATTGATTTTTTTCATTAAAAATAAAATATTCTTACTTTATAACTCATATAAGGATATTAAAAACTTGGTGCAGTCATACACCATTTTAAACCTGTTTTACAAAGGTGTTTTGAGAATTAACTAGTTAATAGGCCAGATTCATCCCTTCAGGGAACAGCAGGATGTTATCTAGGGGAAGATGCAAAAGAGGGGCATTCATCCCCAAAGAAGGTGGCAGCACTACAATTACTGTCTTCTCTCAGGGGCTCCAGGAGTCTATCAGCTGGGGTTTCCTAAGAGATGCAGTGCATCTTCTACTCCTGGGTGAATTCTATTCTACTGCACGCTTGCAGAATCCATGTCCCCTGCAGATTTTTTTTCTCCGCAGAAAATAGATTCTGCCAGAGAGGCACTTCAGTTACGCCTGTCGCACCAGAACAAATTGCAGCAGGCTCACCATAGCAGAGAGCAGCCGGCTGCATTCCTTACAGCACCCTGCCAGTGGGACCAGGTTAGCGGGAAAAGGATATGGGGAGGAACAGACAGGGCAGGGCAAATGGGGCTGCTGGGGGGATCACATAGACAGTGATTTAGAAGGGTTAGAGGGGTGGGACAGACTGGGGCAGGGGCTGAATGGGAGTGGGAGTGCAGGGCCACATGGGGATGAGGGGTGGCTGAGTGGGGGTGGAAAGACACATAGGGACTGGAAGGTGGTGCAGGGCCACATGGGTATGGGGGTGGGGTGGCTGAGTGGATCTGCAGGGAAACAAGGGATGGGGCAGATGTGCCTAACTCCCCAACTCCCTAACAATTCTTCCACTCCAAAAAAAGTCCATACTTCTACCCACACCCAACAACCCTCCAGGTTCACTCCCAGGGTCCTTCCCAGCAATTTCTTCCCACTCCCTCAGCTACTACCTCTGTCTCCCAAGCCTTTGCACTGCTTCTGAGGTGTGCAGGAAATACGTTTCTGTATTACAGTTTAAATGAATTACTCAAAGTTTTCTGTTAATATACCTAATAAGGAATCTATTTGTCAAAAAACATTTCCTGAATTTTTTGTTGTTGCCTGTATTGTTACAGACATACTTGCTGACAGGTATTTTGAAGTAAATTACCAAAATAACTGAAACTGATGTGATTATATTGTGTTCTTTTGACAAAAAAAATGCAGAATTTTAAAATATTGTGCACAGAATTTTTAATTTTTTGGCGCAGAATTTCCCTAGGAGTATATTATTCACTTGAACCCTGCACGTAAGTACAGTGTAATTACTAATGAGTCCTACTAGCAGGTGGATTCAATTAGCTCCAATCAGGATACTAGAGGGGCTGAATCTTTTCGTAGATGGTCTGAGATAGGGAAAATTCTACAAATTGCCAAGCTTGTGGAAAAAGTTTATGTTGAAGTTTATATTGAGTTGTTATTATCTGAGTTACCAATAAAGCCAAACCCAAGACAGGGGATAAATTTTCAGTGTGCATATACTCTGTTCAGAGAAAAGTGGGAACGTTACTTACTGACATCTTTGTTTTTCTTCTACTCTCTTTCAAAACACTTTTTATGAATCCAGATCCATACTCTCTATGGTTGGCCAGAGGGAAGCCAAAAATTGGAAGAAACTTGTCAATCAAAAATTCAGTTGAAGAAGTTAAAAACTTTATATGCTAAGGTCACCACACTGTGGCCCTGGCCCTATCTTGTGCTGGGGACATCAAAAGGTTATACCTACTTTACACCTCTCAGATCAATAAGTTGAATAAAAGCTTTATTTCCCCCTTATTATTTAAAGAACTGTTAACTGTAATTAAGTATTAAAAAAACCCAAAAAAACTCTTTTGGGGGGGGGGAGGGAGAGGCCCAGTTTACAAAGACTTTTAGTGTTTTTCTTTTGACTAGCATGTTGATCTATAACACCAACTGGGTGATGCGCTGGAAATCAATTAATTGAGCTGAAGTTGCTCTAACCTGAAGACAGAAACTAGAGATTCAAAATATAACAAACAACAAAAAAAATTGTATTGGATTTACATTGAAGTTGATATGAAACAGCTGGAATACAGTATAAGGGGTTTGGGGGTTTTTTGGCTGTCTTTTCCCCCCTAGTCTCAGCAACAACTCTAGAGGCCAAATTTTCAAAAACTGGCCAGTTAAATTACACCTGTGACATTTGCACACACATCCTTTGTGTATGGAAATACACATTTACACATGCAAAGTGGATAACTGCATGCACACGTGCCATTTGCATGCAGTTACCTTTTTTTCTTCATAGTCTATAATGGAAACCATCTATCTTGAAAGATGACGGTGTAAGCATCAAAGCAGTTCAGTGACTATGTGTCATGCTGCAGCATTGCAAGTGACTTAAAAGTCCAATTCACAACCAAAAGCAGTCCTTGCCAAAATTGCCAGAGACACCACAGACATAAGGCACAGGGCCCGAGGATAAAGCCAGTGCACTATGAATACATCAGGTCTGCTGCAATGTTCTCTTCACTCTCTCTGCTTTCTGCTCTTTCAACCACCTCTCTTAAGCCTCTTTGACTCCTGGGTATAGCACAGTGCTCAAGTATAACCTGTTGGTAGTTGCATCTTCCCAGCCTGCAATGTCAATGTTGAAAGTTTTCGAGTCCCTCTTCCAAACATCCTTGAACCTGAGCCTAGGTCGATTCAATGACAAGTTCTCTGTACAAGTTCTCTGTCCGTCATCCATCGGACACGGATGACCAAATGAATGGAGACATCTGTGTTTGAGAATAGTGATTAGACTTGGCAATTTTGCTTTCTCAAGCACTTCAGTCTCAGGAACTTTGGTTTCTCACTTGATATTTAGAATACAGGGAAGACAGATGATGTGGAAGGTGTTTAGCCTTTTCTTGTGCCTGCTGTAGATAATACAGGTCTTGCCACCACACAGCAGCATGTTCAAAATGCATGTCTGGTAAACTTGTATCTTTGTTTTTCATTGTTAGTTTTCTGTTGTCCCAAAGTGGCTGCCTTTCCAATGTGAGAATTAAGCTTGTCATCTAGAGATAAATTATCTCATACAGATGATCCCAGATTGCAGAACTTGTGCACAGCTTCTAGAGCGGTGCTAGCTATTAAAACTTCTAGTGCAGTCAATACATCCTGTTGCATAATCATTGGCTTTTTTAGACTGATGGTTAGTCCACATTCATCACAAGCTACTGCAAAGCTATTGTAACGTTGCTGGAGCCCTTCTTTACTGTGTGCAACAAGCACTGCATCTGTCAGTTCAGGTATGTAAAGCCTACTATTGGTACCACATAACTTAGTATAACCTGCCACGGCTTGAGTGCTCAGCAACTAAACTGGAGTGGCATACCCCTCACCAAATGGTGGGGTTATGTCAGATACCCATTGGAATGAAAAACAATTTCCACAAGGGAATAATTCCATCTGGCACTGCTGCCTTGCAGCTGGTTCTTGATTGAACAAAGGCTAGGAGAGAAAACCCTGAACCAAATCTGCTGTGGAGAAAATGTCAGGTGGTTTGCACTGCCACTCAGCTCTGCCCTCCGGCATCTCCTGCAGCTGTGTTGGCTTCCAGATGTTTTGGTCTCCAAGCCTTTGGGCACAGTCAGTACTGTCAAGAGCGGGGCTTTGGTCCTAAGGCAAGTCTCTGCCTCCTTATTTTTTTATGCCTTATCCCAAAGGTTCAGGTACAATGGTTGCCCTCTTCAAACTTGCTTGTTGGAATGTGAGGACAATGTGTACTAGTATGTCAAACGACCTAGAGGAGGTCAACGATCCTAAACAGACCACCATCATTGACAGAGGGCTGGAGAAACTTGATATCGACACAACCACCCTCTCTAAAACCAGACTAGGTGGCACAGGCTCTCTACACAAGATGTCAGGTTTCAGAGTAGCAGCCGTGTTAGTCTGTATTCGCAAAAAGAAAAGGAGTACTTGTGGCACCTTAGAGACTAACCAATTTATTTGAGCATAAGCTTTCGTGAGCTACAGCTCACTTCATTGGATACATAAAGTGGAAAGTACAGTGAGGAGATTTTATATATACTCACAGACCATGAAAAAAATATACATTGTAAGGAGAGTGATCACTTAAGATGAGCTATTACCAGCAGGAGAGTGGGGTGGGCCATTTCCAGCACATTTCCAGGAGTTAACAAGAACGTCTGAGGAACAGTGTGTATGTGTGTGGGGGGAATAAACAAGGGGAAATAGTTTCACTTAGTACAGTGACTCAACCACTCCCAGTCTCTAGTCAAGCCTAAGTTAATTGTATCCAATTTGCAAATTAAGGATAGTCACTTTGAGATCAGAAATTGAGTGTCCAGCGAGATTGAAGTGTTTATGAATGTTATAATTCTTGACATCTGATTTGTGTCCATTTATGCTTTTATGTAGAGACTGTCCAGTTTGACCGATGTACATGGCAGAGGGACATTGCTGGCACATGATGGCATATATCTCATTGGTAGACGTGCAGGTGAACGAGCCTCTGATAGTAGGCTGATGTGATTAGGCCCTATGATGGTGTCCCCTGAATAGATATGTGGGCACAGTTGGCAACGGGCTTTGTTGCAAGGATAGGTTCCTGGGTTAGTGGTTCTTTTGTGTGGTGTGTGGTTGCTGGTGAGTATTTGCTTCAGGTTGGGGGGCTGTCTGTAGGCAAGGACTGGCCTGTCTTCCAAGATTTGTGAGAGTGATGGGTCGTCCTTCAGGATAGGTTGTAGATCCTTGATAATGCGTTGGAGAGGTTTTAGTTGGGGGCTGAAGGTGACGGCTAGTGGCGTTCTGTTATTTTCTTTGTTGCGCCTGTCCTGTAGTAGGTGACTTCTGGGTACTCTTCTGGCTCTGTCAATCTGTTTCTTCTCTTCAGCAGGTGGGTATTGTAGTTGTAAGAATGCTTGATAGAGATATTGTAGGTGTTTCTCTCTGTCTGAGGGGTTGGAGCAAATGCGGTTGTATCGTAGAGCTTGGCTGTAGACAATGGATCATGTGGTGTGGTCTGGGTGAAAGCTGGAGGCATGTAGGTAGGAATAGTGGTCAGTAGGTTTCCGGTATAGGGTGGTGTTTATGTGACCATCGCTTATTAGCACTGTAGTGTGTTACATCTTCTTGTTCCATAGAAAAAGCAAACAAGAATGCCACAAACTCATGGTGGTTTGGGGTTTTTACGACCCTTGGTTGAATGTCTCATTGCAACATCAGAAAGTATCATACCACTAAGACTATATACCACAGGTGGCTTTGCCAACACCATCAGTACACATGACCCAACACTTTTCTCCATTTCTGAAGAGAAGAACTTGTTCTATCAGCAAGTCAACAGCGTCATCAGTAAGATACCACTGGACGAGCGACTCTATCTACTGGAAGTCTTAAACACAAGAGTTGGCTCAGATCATGAGACATGGCCACTATGCATTGGCCACAATGGAGTGGGAAAAATGAACAACAATGGGCAAAGACTACTGGAGCTCCGCACTCACCGAAGACTGTGCATTACTAACATCTACTTCCAAGGAAGTCACCACTGGAAGGTCTCGTGGAGACACCCCAGATTTGGACAGTGGCACCAACTGGATTTAATTGTCGCATGTAGAAAACAACTACTGAATGTTCTCCATACTCACAGTTTTCATAGTGCAGACTGTGACATAGACCATGTGCTTGTATGGTGCAAAATAAGGCTTTCACTACAGAAATGTCATTGTACCAAACAAAGCTGTTGCTCACACATTAACATCAACAATACAAAAGACCAAGGAAGGAGTCTCAGAGTATAGTAATTTCAAGAAAATAATATATAGCCTGTTTCTGCCAAATGGACTGAACAAATCAATAGAAAACTCTCTTTTCTAAATACCACTTTGTATGCCATCCATTTATGGCTTTGCTAAGGAGATTTGTGCTAAGGCGATTTCTGCAAAACAAACAGTAAGGCATCTGCAGGACTTCTTAGTCTTGCCAGTTGGTCACCATTGTTAGGTTTGAAAAGCCAAAGCCACTTTGACATCTGCAGCGTATGAAACCGTGACTGGCATGGAATATCCATATTGGTTTAGTATGAGAAAGGCTTTTCAGCAAACACAGAGTCAGAAAAGAGTGTAATTAACAAACGCCACAAAATACTTTTATGGGGCGCTGTGCTGCTGGAGGTACAATCCTTTGGGTGAGACGTAAACCCAGTCTTAACTACATGAGGTCATTAAAGATCCCATGATGCTTTCTGGAACAGTAAGGGTGTTAACTATATTAATTATCTTGCTCAGCCTTCAATATATTAAATCACATTTCACTTGCCTATATTTCTCTTGCACCTTCAATTAGATACAGTATTTTCATTTGTTTCCTGCCCTGGACTGTAATGTAATGTGTCTGTATGCTATTGAAACAGCTGCTATGGTCTGTCCCAAAGTCAGATAGATTTCAGTTGTGAGTGACATCTCTATGTACCTTCTACTTGCCCCAGGGGACTGTTATTGGGCTTATACCAGGTCTACACTACAAACTGGTGCTGGGATAGCCACGGCAATTGTAGGTTTGATTTGTGACTGATGTAGCTGTGCCAGCAAAAGCCCCTAGTATAGACATAGTTGTACAGTATATACAATTATAAAGCAAAGTTATAAAGCAAAGTGTGCTTTTGCCAGTATATCTTATTTTGCTCGGGGGGGGGGGTGGGCAAGAATAAACTATGCCAGCAAAAGTGCAGTTTTGTTGGTACCGTATAAGCTGCATCCACACTACGAGCACTTTGCTGGTATTATATACCGGAATACTAATGCCAGCAAAATTCTCCTAGTGTAGACCTGGACTTAGTTGGGGTCAAATCCTACATTAGATACATTTCTACTAATTCTGAGTGCAAAATTTGGACCTTACTGTTATTTATTGTTAATTAGCATTTGTTGAGAGCTGACCTTATGCTTGGTTCTCTACAGAATATGAAGAAAATACCATCTCTATCCCAGGGGAATAAGATCTAAGAAGATAAACACAGACAACAATTAAAACACAAAAACACCATTTAATCATGTAGTGGAGGTGTAAAAAAATTACAGCAATGCTTTTTAGCTTAGGCTTTGTTTTACATATCTCACTGCACACTAAAGAGAGGAGAGGTGTTAACATTGATGGCCCTTGTGAAATAACTGATTTAAAATGGGACTTTAAGGGGGTTGAGTACTCTTGGCATCGATGGCAAAGAGGAGGCAACTGTTCAGAAAGATTGAATCTTTGGAAAATGCTTTGAGGTCTTTGGAAAAAAAAACACTTTAGAAGTGCACAGTAATATCATTAATAAGAAAAAAGAAAAGGAGGACTTGTGGCACCTTAGAGACTAACCAATTTATTTGAGCATGAGCTTTCGTGAGCTACAGCTCACTTCATCAGATGCATACCGTGGAAACTGCAGCAGACTTTATATATACACAGAGAATATGAAACAATACCTCCTCCCACCCCACTGTCCTGCTGGTAATAGCTTATCTAAAGTGAGCATCAGGTTAGGCCATTTCCAGCACAAATCCAGGTTTTCTCACCCTCCACCCCCCCACACAAATTCACTCTCCTGCTGGTGATAGCCCATCCAAAGTGACAACTCTTTACACAATGTGCATGATAATCAAGTTAGGCCATTTCCTGCACAAATCCAGGTTCTCTCACTCCCTCACCCCCCTCCAAAAACCCACCCCCATACACACACAGACTCACTCTCCTGCTGGTAATAGCTCATCCAAACTGACCACTCTCCAAGTTTAAAACCAAGTTAAACCAGAACATCTGGGGGGGGTGGGGTAGGAAAAAACAAGAGGAAATAGGCTACCTTGCATAATGACTTAGCCACTCCCAGTCTCTATTTAAGCCTAAATTAATAGTATCCAATTTGCAAATGAATTCCAATTCAGCAGTTTCTCGCTGGAGTCTGGATTTGAAGTTTCTTTGTTTTAATATAGCGACCTTCATGTCTGTGATTGCCTAACCTGATGCTCACTTTAGATAAGCTATTACCAGCAGGACAGTGGGGTGGGAGGAGGTATTGTTTCTTATTCTCTGTGTATATATAAAGTCTGCTGCAGTTTCCACGTATGCATCTGATGAAGTGAGCTGTAGCTCACGAAAGCTCATGCTCAAATAAATTGGTTAGTCTCTAAGGTGCCACAAGTCCTCCTTTTCTTTTTGCGAATACAGACTAACACGGCTGTTACTCTGAAACCTGTCATTAATAAGAAAAACTCCTGGTGGTCCTCCTCAGTATCATGAACAATTTGCAAATATACAAACACGTTTCCTACCCCTGCTCTTTTGAGTTACATCTCAGATCAAAGTGAAGGGCTGAGAGGCTGGGATAGCATGAACGCAGAAGATTAGACTATCTCATGGACATAAATCCCTCTATCGTTAGAGGGCCTGCCCGAGAGAGTCCCAACTTCCTCCTGCTGGGCAGAGCAGGGCAAGCAGGTCTGCCCAAAAGAGTCTTACCCCCTAAGCAGCGCGAGACCCGGGGCAGTCTCCCTGAAGGGATCTCTTGCGGTAGCCAGGGTGAAAGTTTGCGGCGAGCAGCTCTGCCTGAGGGAGGGTTGTGGCTCCGGGACAGAGGAGCCTGAGGGAGTCTCTCCCCCAGCGACGGGCAGCGCTGCCTCAGGCTGGCTCGCTCGCTCGCTGGCCGCCCGGAGGGGGGCGGTGCTGCCGCTCCCTGTGCTGAAGTAGCTCCCAGGTGGCAGCGCCCCGCTCTCCCCAGCCCTCCCTCCGCACCTGTAGCGCGCCGCGGGCAAGTCCCTGCCGAGCCTCCGTAGTGCCGCGGCTCTGCCTGCCCGCTCCCTCCCTCCGCCTTTCTGCCGGGTAGGGGTATCGCGCCGCCGCTTCCTCCTCTGCAGCCCTTCAGCCGCGGCCCTGACGTCGTTTCCTTCCAACATGGCGAGCGCAGGTCGTTGCCGCCGCTAATGGAGGCTGGTGCGGGCGGGCGACTCCGGGGCTGAGAGCGCCACGGTCGGAGCTACCTGCCGAGCGGGGCTGCAACGCCCAGGCCGGGCCCGTCCCCGGGGGCCTCGCTCACGGCGCGGTGACCTGCTCCGCTCCCCCTCTCTGCCCCCCCCGCGGCCGGGCAGCCACAGTCCCGGACCTGCAGCCGCCCGAGTGCCCCCCGCTTGCCCGGTCCCCGCTGCCTTCCCCCGGCGGGAGCGGCCGGTCCCCCCGATCGCGCCCATGTATGAAGGCAAGAAGACGAAGAACATGTTCCTGACCCGGGCCCTGGAGAAGATCCTGGCCGACAAGGAGGTGAAGAAGGCGCATCACTCCCAGCTGCGCAAAGCTTGTGAGGTGGCCCTAGGTGAGAGCCGGGGAGGGAGCGGGGGCTGGGGCAGGCGGTGCCCCTGGGCTGACCCCCTTCCTCTCAGGTCCCCCTCTCCCGCAGCCAGCCGGGTGATGGGGGAGACAAGGCGGCGGTGGGGCCCGTTGGAAGGGGGGCGTGATCTGGGGGTTCACAGGCGTTGGGGGAGTGGAGGGGGGCTGATGGAGGGATTGGAGGGGGAGAAGGAGGGTTAGCTGGGGGCTGGTGATCGAAAGGCGGCATCAGACAGGCCTTTGTGATCAAGCCGAAGATGTGGCCGTCCTGGTGTTTGTGTAACTGGGGATGGGAAGAAGAGACCGGGGGGACCAAAGTCTTTTGGTTATTACACTGCAAGCAACTACTGGTGTGTTTGGAGCCCGGAGAGAGAGAGGTTGCCGAGTTGCCCCTTGTTGACAGCGAGGGGAAGGGATGCAGTCAGTTGCCCTGGCGGGGTTTCACCGCCCCACACGCCCAGGATGAATAGGCAGAGAAGAAGGTGTGTGTGTGTGTGTGTGTGTGTGTGTGAGCTGAGCTGACCTGGAAGAACAAGGCCGCCGGGGAGGGAGCAGGTGACAGGCAGCGATAAAGGGGGAGGGAAGAGAAAGAAAGGGGGATGATGGAAAACAAGAGACAATGACTCTCAGGCCACGTCTAAAATTGATGTCTGTTCTCTGAATTAGGAAGCTATTCTATAGGGAGGAAGAATGAGGGTGGAGGAGATTCAGTCCATAGCTGTCTGAAAGGAACCTAGGTAGTGTTTGTGTATGGAGAGAAAAATAGCTGCTAGAAAAGGGGGTTTCTTTCATGTATTGCAGAGTTAATGTAACCACAGTGAAGGGAGATAAACATTGTGGGTGCGTTCATGTTGCTCTAGATGAGCGAAGTATTAAGGTTGTGACATAGCTGACTGTATAAGGTTTAGGTGAGGAGATACTGAGAAGAAAAGAGGGTTGGCTGTATGAAACATGCATTTTGGCTTAAACATCATGGTGTAATGAGCACAGGCCAAGGCACTGATCTCTGGACTGAGAAATGACCGCACATTCATCAAGATGATTGTATCATTTAATTGGAAGAAAATCTGCCTTTGAGTTGTTTGGATGTATTCTTTTTATCCTTAAATGGTCAACGCTGTCGGTGTTGTTGAAGTGATTTTATCTTATGAATTTTTGGTAATATGTTCATTTTAAGTAGATTTATTTAAAAGGACATAATTAACCTGAAATTTACTTTAAAAAATCAATTATAAGTCGTTTCATGCGCTATACCAGCTCATGAGTCTTTCTGCTACTTTTGTCGCTTTAAAATCATATTTTCCTTTTTAAAAATAAAATAGTTGTCTCCTTTGTTTGTGATATACCCTGACCAACAGAGGAAATTGGATATAATGAAACTGAGACTATTCACAAAGTGCTGTCAAACACACAAAGTAAACAAATTGAAGAAAGTATTTCATCTCTAATCTTTGTGATAGTTTTTTTTTTTTTTAAAAGACAGAAGTGGGATAATGTCCATTTGACTTACAACATAGATTACGCACTTACCCTTTATTTACAACTTAAATTCAATTAACTAAATATAAAACATGCAGTTTTAAAAACAGTTTATATCTGGATCATTTTATGTGGACTTAGACAGTAGGAAACCTCATGTGATTATACTTTATTTCAGAAATTCAATTATTTATTTGTATCCCTGGAGCATCCAGATTCTACTACTAGGATGTTGGTCCCATTGTGTTAGGTGCTATAAAAATATAAACAGCTCTTGCCCTAAAGATCTTGCAGTTTAATATCCTGATCATGCAAACTGATCTTTGCTGGCAGACCCATACTCACAATGAGCCCCACTGATTACTGTGTCAGTGTTGAGTTTTACTGAAATCTTCAACTGTGGTTCCAATTCCAAGACTGGCATCTAAATAGGGACAAGACATGACACATGGGTGTGAAGACGGCAGAAGACAGGAGAGTGAGATAGATAAGACCATACAAGATTGTATATATTAGCTAATATAAAACATGAAGACTTCATGGGTCTTTTGAATAGGATAATTGAACAAATTATAGTGTTTTTATTGTAAAAAATATTTAGATTGATAAAATAAAAACCTTAATGGGTGATTGTTTGGGGACTCAACATTTTTATAGCCCCATCTTCTACTTAGAACAGTGATATTTAGCTCTTGAATAGCAGTTTCCATCCATAGATATCTACATGCTTTACAAAGGAAGGGAAATATCATTTTCCCCATTTCACATATGGGGAAACTGAGGCATGGAGTGAGATGTCTCACCCACACCACATCGTGGCAGAGATAGGAATGTGGCTGATTCCTAGAAATGTTATGATTCCTAATCTATTCCCCTATCAGCTCGGACTGCCTCTCCACATTATTATAGAAGTCTTTTAATTGTAATTATGTAAATCTCGGTTTTCACTTCTTGCTTATAAAACCAAAAACATTACCATCTTGCATTTTTGGATGTTGAGTGCTAAAACCAATTGTTAATGAAACTTTAGTGAGGCCTTACATAATGATTTAAAGCAACTGCAGGTGATCTGCTGAGGAGTTGATTTTGTTTTTCTTGGTTAAACGGGATTTAGCTTTTACCTAATGTTACTAAAATGCATTGTATATATTTAAATCAGCTAAAATATTGTTGTCAGTCTGAATAGTTAATCCACAAAGTTCTAGTTAAATTATTTCATGAATTTTTTTAAAAAGCTTTTTCATTACTATTTTGGGATCTTCTCAAGCATAGCAGTGCCAATGATATAATAATAGGATATTACCTACTGACAGTAGATTAGAAGAATACTGTAATTAAAATCAGTTGTGACTCTGATCCAAATATTAGTTCTGCCTGGGTCCTTGTTTTGCAGGATATGTTTTAGTTAATACAGATCTGCATATTAAACAGAAGCTAAAAAATATTTTAGCCAAGGAGTTTTTGGACCCACCTTTTGGAGAGAACCTTTAATAATAACAACAACAGCAAATACATGTGTGCCATGGAACCAAAGGAAGGTGGACAGAGAATACGTTTTGGTCTCTTTATGCTTTCTATTTAATTGTGTTCATTGCTAAAAATCTCAAATGCTTAGATGCCTTAGAAATATGTAAGATATACAATACTGATATAATATGAAGGTCCCTACTCAACTGTTTACATTTACTGCTCAATCATAGTGAACAACTAAAGGCATTGTGAGGGGGTGGGATCCTGAATCTTAACAGTAAAATTATAATGGACTCTATCTGTAAAGAATTTGAAATGCACAAAATAGCCAGCTGCTGCTTACACTGTTTTCTTCATACAGGTATATGTGGCCATCATTAGACAAGCCTCTCTGCTTTTTTTAGAGTAGCAGCCGTGTTAGTCTGTATCCGTAAAAAGTAAAGGAGTACTTGTGGCACCTTAGAGACTAACAACTTTATTAGAGCATAAGCCACGAAAGCTTATGCTCTAATATATTTGTTAGTCTTTAAGGTGCCACAAGTACTCCTTTGCTTTTTTTCAATAATTTTTTTTTTTGTATTGTTCAAATTGTCAGGTTGGTGGGGTCCAATATTTGGTCTACTTAATGTTCCTTATATTAGATCTGGCTGTAAATTTTACATCTTTGTTTCTAAAAACAATTTTTTGGCGTTCCTTTTGTTCTGTTTTTTTAAAATCATGTGGTCAATGTCAGGAGCCCAGCATATATAAATAACAAGTAAAAAACAAAAAACTTCTAGCGTACTCATGTACTAAGCAAGGAAATTAGTAAGGAAACATTATTTTGAGATTTCAAGGGGTTATTGTGAACAACAGGGAGTTTAAAACCTTTAAAATAGGAATATTTTCACTCCTTACTTATAATCCCTACATATTGCTTGGCATTCTTTACTATTACATTTTTCTTAGAATCTTACTCTGTAGTGTGTTTCCCTTTTGAAGCGTGAATGAAGGAAACTTTTTTCTTGAGTATTAACTATGATTGAGTATGATTCTTTCTGCCAACCAGCAGTGAAGATGAGGTTCTTTTAATGTAAACATCTTCATTTACCGGTTATTAAAATGTAAATTTAACCTTTTTTTTTTTTGTGCACACAAAATAATTTGAATTATAGCTATGTTTTCTTCAGGTTTTTTAATCCATCAGAATTAAAAGTCTGGTATTTACATTCCATTTTACCACCCCCCCCCCCCCCCAATTAAAAGCCTTTTTACCTGGATTCTGGTCTCGTCTGCCAAGTTGTGTAGGGTTTCATACAGAACACTGTCAGTTAAGTCTTGAAATTTTCACTTTTTTTACTTTCCATTGTTTGTAATGCTTCTGAGAAGCCTGAACATTTCATATATTCTTTTCCACTCCTTTACTGTTTCTTGTGGAACACAGGTGACAAAAGAACTGTACATTGTTTACTTATTTGTGCACCAGTATCTTTTAAAATGTTATCAGGAATGCATTCATCTTTTGAATTGTTTGTTAATTTATTGCCTAATGCAGTCAATAGAATTAGATCTCCCATTATTCTTAGTGGGGCGCAGGCAAATGATTGCTACCATTTTGTGTTTTGTGGTTGTAATTTTAAGTTTTTCAACCATATTGCCAGATTATTACATTGTCAAGGTAAATTGAAACGTGTGCCTAATCTACTTACGTATCCTTAAATTATTTTTCAGTTTGGATGGTAACAGGATTTTAATTTATTAATTGAAATAAAATGTTTAGTATTAAACATTTTTGTGTCAGTTGGTGTGTGAACCTGAATGGCTGGAGAGAGAATTCACAGAAAATAAGATTCACTTCTGGAATTTGTGGTTTATATACACAGTACTTGTGTAACCACAAGTTAGAATGATCTCTGGTCATATTCCCATCAACCATCTTAAATCTGTAAACTCCAAACAAACTATATAGAATTGTAAACAAAACAAGAATAATGGAACTACTCATCTGCTTGAAGTTCCATGCTCTGCTGAACTGATGACACTGAAAACCCTGCCTGGAATTTAATCCACAAAAATCCATGCTGTTGTCTGGGTTGGCAAGGCCTACATTTATGACCCCACTGGGTGACGTGTGACATGGCTGTGGAACCTCCTGCAGGGAGGTCTGTTCAACCTTTGTACCGTGTCACATGCACACTCTGTGTGACCATTTAGTATAGATACCACGTCATGCAATTGTTGCAGTGATAAATATCAGCATAGAATTACAATTTGAGTGTCATTCTCTGAAAATGACAAAAAGCTAGACTAAACCTACCTCTCAGTAGACTTGATTCACCTTCCCCTCAATCTGTGAAAGTAGAGATGAGCTGGGTGGGTCTCCTCTGCTCTGCTTTCTCTACTCTTCACTGTAGAACTCTTTCACATAGTCACCTTCTAGAGTGGGAGGGAGTGTTGGATAGATATGTAGTAATAGGTATAATGGTCAAAAAAAACAAAGGCCATGTCATGAATATGTAGAGCATTTAATAAGTCCCCTTAAAAGTTAGTGCAGTTATAAAAATTTAGTGATTTAATTTATCATTGGCCTTTTCTGGAATAAATTCTCTTGCAAAGTTGTTAGTTATTTTTCTTGTGTACGCTGGCAGGCTTCTTATCTTAAATGACATCTTGTACCTTGTTACTAAACTTAGTGGTTAATTTTTAGATACTGAGGCCAAGATTTTAGAGCACCTATATGCTTGATCGGAAAGATACAATACTTAGAAGAATTACTATCTTTTCTCTTGTACTCTTGGGTTGCTATGAAAAGAATAATAAACCTTGCAGTTACATTGTCCCAATAGCTTCTTCTGATTCAAACAGAGTTCTTTTAAAAATCTATTAATGTTAGATTATTAAAATGGGTTAGACTCTTCTGTTTTTTATATTGTTTCTTATGTCTCAGATAGCTTTTGAAGCAACAAAATCTCATTGGTTAATATTGTCACTGTCTTCCCCCTCAACACTTATTGTTATATTCTTCCAGTTGAGATGTCAGGTAAGGAGCTTACTGTATTCATGCTGTTGCTAGCAGGGGCACTGTGTAATTAAGACTTCTCTTCCCCTTTTGCTAAGACCGAAGACTCTCTTATCAGTAACACTATCTTCCAGGTTTGTTAGCACATCTGAGACTTGATGTAGTGTTACCAGTTAGCCAGATTTACAGGACTGAGGAAAACCCGTGTAGTTAGAAAACGAGGCTCCATATCTTGAACGCCTTATTCAGTAATTTCTTGACTGTTTGAAATGATAACACTGACCAATGCTAATCCTTGGAAGGGAAAAAGAGATACTAATTCCTTTTGCTCTAGAGTTACTTAATAAGGACTGAAAGAACGAGGAATACTTGTGACACCTTAGAGACTAACCAATTTATTTCAGCATAAGCTTTCGTGGGCTAAAGCCCACTTCATCAGATGCATGCAGTGGAAAATACAGTAGGAAGATTTTATTTTTATTTATTTATATATATATATATATACACACACACACACACACACAGAGAACATGGAAAAAATGGGGGTTGCCATACCAACTCTTAACGAGACTAATCGATTAAGGTGGGCTATTATCAGCAGGAGGAAAAAAAACTTTTGTAGTGATAATCAGGATGGCCCATTTCAAACAGTTGACAAAAAGGTGTGAGTAACAGTAGGGGGAAAATTAGCATGGGGAAATAGTTTTTAGTTAGTGTAATGACTCATCCACTCCCAAGCCTAATTTAATGGTGTCCAGTTTGCAAATTAATTCCAGTTCTGCTGTTTCTTGTTGGAGTCTGTTTTTTAAATAAGTGCTGTGAATCTCTGATAAGCCAGTGTCTTGTATTAGGTTTATTTTTTATAATAAGTTATTGTGGATCAAATGTGGGTAGGGAAGAATTTAATGGATAAGACATGCCAATTCTTTTGCTGTCCTGGTAAAATGAAAAGCCAATGGAAACTTTCACCCTACTTGTAAATACAGAGTTCCAGTTGAAAAACAATAAAATACATAATATTTACTGTCTCTGTCACCAACGGAAGTTAGTACAATAAAAGATATTGCCCCACCCACCTTGTTTAATATCCTGTGACTGACATGGCTATAACACACTGCATAAAGTAAAATATATCCTCAATTTAAGATATAAAAATATCTCTAAGCTTTCTTTATCTTGACTTTCAATACATTCTGAACCTAATTTTAAATTTTTGTCTTAAAACATCTTTGTAACACAGAAAGTTCAACTTTTGAAGCTAGTGCTGTATAATAAACTGCAGTAGGGCTAATTGGAATGTTTAAACTTAAATGATAAAGTTGTCTTGTGACCACACTGATCTGTTTCTAACAATGAATCATCTTTGACCAGGAAAATGAAAATGTGAAATCTTCTTTTCTGTGTTCCCTACCAGCACATTTTTCCTCATCTTACTACCTCATTCCGTTCTCTTCTGTCTTTGTCCCCCTTTTTGCTCCAATCTTTCCTCCTTTTGTTCTTCACTCTCACTATCTACTTCTTCTACCTACTCTGCTTTTTCATTTTTTAGAATTATAGTGGCACTGATTCTGGGTATGTTGTTGTATGGGGGTATTCCAAATTGGAATATTTTAAGAACTCTCCTGTCTGTAATGACTGGTGAAATCAGATATATGATGAGTCGGGTTCTCCTGGAGTCCTTCAGAAAAAAATGGCACTGGAGGTAATACTGTAACAGCACTTGTTTTTAAAAATGGCTGGCTTACGGCTCTGTGGCCAATGAAAATTGACAAATACGAGTGGTAAATTGTAGTTTCAGATAGCATAGCTGCGGTATATGTGTTTGGAGGTAGAAGGTTCTTGTTGTTATGTCTTTTTTGTGTTGTTCATGAGGGCTGAATAGGTTGGCTGAAGGACCTTGAACAGTCAGGGAGAGACTGGTCTGTTTATTTGTGTATCAGTTTGGGCCATTTGTCTGGGCCCCTTTGGTCTTTGATCAGCTTCAGTGTTTGAAGTCTTTGAATAGTTAATCGCTCCTTGTTAATGGGACTGTGGAGATGAGCAGCAAGGTTCAGTATATATACCAGTTGCCAGGCAAAATCCTGAAGAGGCAAATAGAGAATTTCAGAAGGAGTTTACAAGAGGGCATGTGAGAGGCTCTTATTCTAAGTGGTGTTCTATGTTTGATAGCGTAGTGGCTAGCTGTGAATTGGTATCTGAGATCTGTAATGGATGTTCCATGTTTACTTTCCTGCCTGAAGGCAGAATGGACTTCCAGTATATGAAGTGAAAGTTGGTGACCTGGAAGAAAAGATTCTTGGATTGGAAGGATAAGTACAGATACTATGGAATCTCAGGGAGGCTGAGAAGTTCTTGGACAGCCAGATTCAGAAACATCATTATCCCAGATTCAAGGACAAAAGTAACTGGCCACCAAGAAACTGGAAAAGAGGCATTTGGAGAGGAAGCTTGACAGTTTGTAACCACCAGAGGCAAGAGGATGAAGTGGCATTCTACGCTGTTGGAGGCAGATGAGAGTTGGCAGTCTCTGACTACCCAAGAGGAGAGGACCAGGAGGAATTATACATGGCTAAAATTTTCCTTTTGTTACCATGTCTTCAACATGCAAATTACAGAATATATCTCTGAATATCTAACTGCTCGAATGCAACAGAAAGGTATATAGGACACACTTGTGGAAGGCTGCTTAGCCCAAACCATAAGAAAATCAAGCATGCCCACAAAAAGATCCAGCCCTCTGAGTAATACATCTGGTTCTTGTTGGAGAATTTTATACTAATAATGGAAATAATATTCTGCAAAGGACAGGTGGACAACAGAATTTCTTCCTTGGGCCAAGCCGTGATACTTGATACTCTACAGGATATGTCTTCACTACCTGCCGGATCGGCGGGCAGCGATTGGTCCAGTGGGGATCGATTTATTGCGTCTAGTGTAGACGCGATAGATCGATCCCCGAGTGCTCTCCCGTTGACTCCTGTACTCCAGTGCCACGAGAGGCACAAGCGGAGTCGACAGGGGAACAGCAGCAGTCGACTCACTGTGGTGGAGACCCCACGGTAAGTCGATCTAAGTACGTCGACTTCAGCTACGTTATTCATGTAGCTGAAGTTGCGTGACTTAGATCGATTTCCCCCCCCTCCCCCACGCCCAGTGTAGGCCAGGGCTAAGATTGGATGGCTTCTTAAATCAGTAGGCAAGGAGCCACTGGTGATGATGCATGTCAGTGGTAATAATGCTAATTCATGGGATGTCTTGCAGATTATAGATAGGTTGTGGAATCTCCGTCATTGGAGATTTTTAAGAGCAGGTTAGATAAACACCTGTCAGGTACATTCAAGATAATATTTAGTCCTACCTTTAGTGCATGGGGCTGAACTAGAAGACCTCTCAAAGTCCCTTCCAGTCCTATGATTCTGTGACTTCAGAGAACTCAAAAGGGTGCTGTAGTAGAAAATAAGTTGGATATTCTTCTCTGAAATCCTGTCCTGTCCTGTGAGTGAAAAAGGCAGACGATTCTAGAAGTGAACTGCTGGCTAGGCAAGTGGTATAATGTAGTGGGTTTTGTGAAATGTTGCTCCACCTTCTATGGGGAAGTAGATGGCCTCCATCTTGGTAGAAGAAGAATGGATCCCCTAGGGGGCTGGCTGGACTTCAACTAATAAGAAAAGGAGAGGGTGAAAAGAGGAAACAAGTGAGCACTCGTTTAGCCCATCTAAGTTGTTGAGAAAAAAGTTAATCAAGACACCAAAGGACACAAAGAAAATAAATTCTTTAATTGTCTATACACCAATGCCAGGAGCCTGAGTAATAAAGATTAGGCTCATAAATGAGCCAATTAAAGTTGAGCTTGTTGCTGGGGGAAAGATTCACATGACTGAAATGTTAAATAGGTTATAAGCATTGATTTTTAGGAAGGATCAAGTGGGCGAAAGGGAAGGGGTAGATGCTTACATACTATAGTGAACAGCATGGTATAAGAACCAATATAGAATGGGAATGGAAGCCCTCTGTCAAAAATGGCATGACCAGTTTTAGTCACTGACCACTTAGAACATCAATCCACAAGCATTTAAGATGATTTGCTTCCAACAGATAAAGCGCAAGGTTGTGTACAAGGTGGTGTCTGCTAGACACCAAGTTGCATTAGAGAACAGGGTGACCATCTCCTTAAGCACCTAGCTACAATGTGTAAGGGAAAAAAAGCTATGTTACCATGGGGACTTCAGTCTGAGTGATGTATACTGTAAGTCTCATGCTGTTAGTACTAAATTGTGATTGCAATTTCTAAAAATTATAGAAGATGATTTCCTAACTCAAAAAGTGTTGCATCCAGTATGGGGTAATTCTATATTAGAAATCATCTAGATGGATGATGAGGAGTTGATCGCATACTAAAAATTAGTGATAGATTAGATACAAGTGATCATGACGTGGTTCTTTTTGCACATAATAAATTTTGATAAAGGTCAAAACAGTGATTTTTATCCATCTGCTTGAAAGGGGCCAGTTTTACAATGCTGAAAACAATTATGAGCCAAATCAGTTGTGAGAGGGAATTAAACATAAAAATGTGAATAACTGGGAATGATTGTTTAAGAGCATTTTATTAGATTATAAAACGAACAAAAAAAATACTTAACAAATAGAAGGGGGAAGTTCATAGTAATGCATATAAATCGGAAGGTAGGAATTATAGAAAATTGATGAGGGAAGCAAAAGGACATAAGGAGAAATCTATGGATAGCAGAGATAAGAACAAGAAAGAGTTTTTAAATTATATTAGGAACAGAAGGAAACCTAACTGGTATTGGCCCATTACTAGAGAGAAATGGTAGCTATCAGTAATAATGCAGAAGAGACAAAGTGCTCAATAAGTGTTCTGTATTTGGGACAAAGCCAGATGATGTAGTCATAGCATGTGGTGATGGAATATTTTCTGTTCCAACAGTAACTAAGGAGGATGTTACACTGCAGCTACTAAAGCTAGACATTTTAAAATCAGTGGGTCCAGGTGGCTTGTATCCAGTAATTTTTAAAAGTGCTGGCCAAGGAGTGCTCTGCACTATTAATGTTGGGTTTTTTGTTTTTTAAATAACTCTTGTAACGCTGAGGAAGTTCCAGAGGACTGGAAGAAAGCTAATGTTTTACCAGCATTTAAAAAGAGTAACTGTGTAATTATAGGCCTGTCAACCTCACTCATTCCTGAGCAAAATAATGGAATAGCTGGAATGGAACTCACTAAAGGAAAGTAATATAATTGATGCCAGTCAGCATGAGTTTATGAAAAATAAATTTTGTCAAACTAACTTGATTTTTTTTTTAAGATTATAAATTTGGTTGATAAAAATAAGTGGTGATGTGATAAACTTCTGGAAGGTATTTGACTCAGTACCACAAGACATTTTAATTAAGAAACTAGAACGATACAAAATCAACATGCCACTTATTAAGTGGATGAAAAACTGGCTAACTGATCTCAAAATGTAGTTAATGGGAAATCGTCAAGTGGGTGTGTTTCTAGTGGGGTCCTTCAGGCATCAGTGTTGGCTCTGCACTATTTAATGTATATATAAGTGACGTGGAAGAAAACAAAAATAATTACTGATCAATTTAGTAGATGACATGCAAACAGAGCTGATGTGTTTTGTTGCCCATGGCTGAAAATATTTTTGGCACTCCCCAATCAGCTGAGCACAAAAAAAGAAGAAAAAAGGCCAAGCATTGCGACTTTGGGGCGCCAAGGGTGAGAAGGGGAAGAGAAGCCAAGCACCTGCCTGCCCACTCCAGATGTTGATGCTGAGGGCAACAGCCAAAAAACAGCCAAATGCCTGCCCATTCCTTCCCCTGAAAGTTGATACCCAGGTTGACTTCCCTGCACACAGATTGGGGGAGGGGTAAATAATAAAGAGGACACTCACTGATGCAGCACGATCGCTTGGTAACTTAGCGCATGGCTACATTTGCAGATGTAGAGCGCTGTGAGTTAAACCCACCTTCATACAGCGCAGTAGGGAAAGCGCAGCAGTTTGTCCACACTGACAGCTGCAAGCGCACTGGCGTGGCCACATTTGCAGCACTTGCAGCAGCATTGGGAGCGGTGCACTGTGGGCAGCTATCCACAGAGCACCTTTTCCCATTCTGGCGATGTAGCTTGTGGGAAGGGGGCTGGGAGTGTACTGTGCGCTCTGTCTTCCCTTTCGGTCTGCGGGAACTGCTGAGGAATATGCTGACGTTTGGCAGTTGAGTTATTCCTTAAGATTCAAAGTGACAGTGAGGACTCCAACGATGATATTGACTCGAGTATCGCAAATGACACGCGTTTGCTTGTGGCGTTCACGCACATGCTCACCACCGTGGAACGCTGCTTTTGGGCTCAGGAAACAAGCACTGAGTGGTGGGATCACATCATCATGCAAGTCTGGGATGACGAGCAGTGGCTGTAGAACTTTCGGATGAGAAAAGCCATTTTCATGGGACTGTGTGAGGAGCTTGCCCCCACCCTGCGGCGCAAGGACACGAGATTGAGAGCTGCCCTGATGGTGGAGAAGCGGGTGGCTACTGCAATCTGGAACCTGACAACTTCAGAGAGCTACCGATCGGATGCTAACCAGTTTGGAGTGGGGAGGTCGACCATTGGCATCGTGTTGATGCAAGTTTGCAGGGCCATTAATCACATCCTGCTCAGAAGACCTGTGACTCCGGGTAACGTGCATGACATTGTGGCTGGCTTTGGACAAATGGGTTTCCCGAACTGCGGAAGGGCGATAGATGAGACTCATGTTCCAATTCTGGCACCAGCCCACCTAGCCTCCGAGTACGTTAATCGGAAGGGCTATTTCTCTATGGTTCTCCAGGAGCTTGTGGATCACCGTGGGCGTTTCGTTGACATTAACGCAGGCTGGCCCAGAAAGGTGCATGACGCACGCATCTTTCATAACACTGGCCTGTTCAGGAAGCTGCAAGCCGGGACTTTTTTCCCAGACCAGAAGATCACCATAGGGGAAGTCAAAATGCCCATTGTGATCCTTGGTGACCCCGCTTACCTTTGACACGTCTCATGAAACCCTACACAGGGAGCCTTGACAGCAGCAAGGAGCAGTTCAACAACAGACTGAGCCAGTGCAGAATGACTGTGGAGCGTGCTTTTGGCCGTTTAAAGGGTCACTGGCGCTCTCTGTATGGGAAGCTGGACCTGGTCGATAACAGCATTGCTGCGGTTATATCTGCGTGCTGTACCCTCCATAACATTTGTGAAGGGAAGGTTGAATGATTCACTCAGGCATGGAACTTGGAGGTTCAACACCTGGAGGCTGAATTTGAACAGCCAGAGAGCAGGGCTATTAGAGGGGCCCAGTGCAGGGCTGCAAGGATTAGGGATGCCTTGAGGGAGCAATTTGAGGCTGAAAGCCACCAGTAATGTCTGGTGTGGTTCCCTGCACGGGAGTGAAGTGTGGTAGGAATCTGTGTTTGCTACGTATGATATACTAACTTGCAGTGCCTGTTGCTTTCCTGGGCTAAGGTTTCTTTACGTTATGCAATAATAAAGAATGTTTTCAAAGCCAAAAAAATCAATTTATTTAAAAGAAACACAACACAACTGCTTGGGAAACACAAAGGGCAAGGGGGTGGGGTGGGATGGGGAACGGCACAGTCACAGATTTGCGTATGCCCTGTCTGGAGTACTGTGCAATGCGTGCTGCACTTCAGGATGGCTATGCTGCATGGTGATGAGGGTTGAGTGCAGTGGGTAAGGGTAGTAGTTTTCAGGGCTGGGTGGTGAAACTACAGGTGTTGGAGGCAGCTGGTGGCGGTAAGAACCCGGATGTTGGGGGTTGGAGGTGACATGGTGGCACAAGGGAAAGAGTTTTGGGACAAGGGCTGCAGGTGGGGGGGCAGGCACGGTAGTGCTCCACCTGCATAGCTACGAGTGCCTGGATCAAGTCCACTTGGCGCTCCATGGTGCTTATCAGTCACTCTGTGCTTTGGTGCCAGCAATCCTCATTGAGCGGCAGACCCTCCTTTCACTCTCCCACTACTCCTGCACTTTTTTATTTTCATTAGTTGAATGCTGCATGACTTCATGCAGTGTGTCCTCTTTGCTTCTATGTGGCCTCTTCCTGATTCTTTGCAGCCTCTCGGCCGTTGGTAACACAGACGGCTGAGATCTCAAGGTTGCATCTGTAAAGGCAAAATGCAACACTTAACAGAGGCAGCATTGTTCACGCCAGACAAAGCAATGATTCCTCCGTACCCAAGGGCAAGCTAGTCCTATAGGAAAAGGGGAAGAGTCAATGGAGACTACACCAAATATGAGCCCCAGGAGGATACAGGATGGGTTGAAGAGGATTACAAGGGAGAATAGGAATGGAAAGAACTTGCAGCCAGAGGGAACACTGGAGAATAGCATCGTCACCAGAAAAAGGCAGGTCTATGTGATCGGGGACTCTTTACTGGAAGAATAGACAGGCCTATAACCAGAGCTGATCCAGAGAATAGAAGGGTGTGCTGTCTGCCGGGTGCTAAGATACGGATATAGACCAGAGGTTGAAAAGGATCCTAAAGGGAGCAGGAAAGAATCCCCTAATTATCCTTCATGTGGGAACAAATGATACGGCTAGATTCTCGCTGGAAAGTATGAAGGGAGACTATGCTAGGCTGGGGAAGATGCTTAAGGAAATTGAGGCTCAGGTAATCTTTAGTGGCATTCTGCCTGTTCCTAGAGAAGGACAACAAAGGTGAGACAAGATTATGACTATCAACAGATGGCTTAGGCAGTGGTGCTATAAGGAGGGCTTTGGGATGTATGACCACTGGGAGGCATTCATGGACAGAGGACAGTTCTCTTGGGATGGACTTCATCTGAGTAGGGAAGGAAATAGACTTCTAGGATGCAGGCTGGCACAACTGATTAAGAGAGCTTTAAACTAGGAATTTGGGGGAGATGGTTGGGAGATGTCCAGGTAATCTCCACGCCGGATTTTAGCATTTGAGAGGAAAGAAAACGAAGTAAGAAAGGATACAGCCGTAGGTAGGAGAATGTATATAAGGAGGAAGGGCAGTGTGGATACCAGTCTAATAGGTTATACTGGCTGTAGAATGACCGCACCTAATAGGGTACAGAATGTGAGTGGGGCCAAACAGCAAAAATTAAGATGTTTGTACACTAATGCGAGGAGCCTAGGTAACAAAATGGAGGAACTAGAGCTACTGGTGCAGATATTATAGGGATAACAGAAACATGGTGGAATAGTAGTCATGACTGGAGTACAGGTATTGAAGGGTATGTGCCGTTTAGGAAAGACCGAAGTAAAGGTTGTGGAGTAGCATTGTATATCAATGATGAGGTAGAATGTAAAGAAATAAGAAGCGATGGAATGGATAAGACAGAGTCCGTCTGGGCAAAAATTACATTGGGGAAGAAAACTATTAGAGCCTCCCCGGGATAGTGCTTGGGGGGTGCTATAGACAGCCGGGATCTAATTTGGATATGGATAGAGCCCTTTTTAATGTTTTTAATAAAGTAAATACTAATGGAAACAGCATGATCATGGGAAACTTTAACTTCCCAGATATAGACTGGAGGACGAGTGCTAGTAATAATAATAGGGCTCAGATTTTCCTGGATGCGATAGCTGATAGATTCCTTCATCAAGTAGTTGCTGAACGGACTAGAGGGGATGCCATATTAGATTTGGTTTTGGTGAGTAGTGAGGACCTCCATAGAAGAAATGATTGTAAGGGATAATCTTGGTTCAAGTGATCATGAGCTAATTCAGTTCAAACTGAACGGAAGGATTAACAAAAATAAATCTGCAACTAGGGTTTTTGATTTCAAAAGGGCTGACTTTCAAAAATTAAGGAAATTAGTTAGGGAAGTGGATTGGACTGAAGAATTTATGGATCTAAAGCAGAGGAGGCCTGGGATTACTTTAAATCAAAGCTGCAGAAGCTATTGGAAGCCTGCATCCCAAGAAAGGGGAAAAAATTCATAGGCAGGAGTAGTAGACCAAGCTGGATGAGCAAGCATCTCAGAGAAGTGATTAAGAAAAAGCAGAAAGCACACAGGGAGTGGAAGATGGGAGGGATCAGCAAGGAAAGCTACCTTATTGAGGTCAGAACATGTGGAGATAAAGTGAGACAGGCTAAAAGTCAAGTAGAGTTGGACCTTGCAAAGGGAATTAAAACCAATGGTAAAAGGTTCTATAGCCATATAAATAAGAAGAAAACAAAGAAAGAAAAAGTGGGACTGCTAAACACTGAGGATGGAGTGGAGGTCAAGGATAATCTAGGCATGGCCCAATATCTAAACAAATACTTTGCCTCAGTCTTTAATAAGGCTAAGAGGATCTTAGGGGTAATGGTAACATGACAAATGGGAATGAGGATATGGAGGTAGATATTACCATATCTGAGGTAGAAGTGAAACTCAAGCAGCTTAATGGGACTAAATCGGGGAGCCCAGATAATCTTCATCCAAGAATATTAAAGGAATTGGCACATGAAATTGCAAGCCCATTAGCAAGAATTTTTAATGAATCTGTAAATTGTAAGGGGTTGTACCGTATGACTGGAGAATTGCTAACATAGTTCCTATTTTTAAGAAAGGGGAAAAAAAGCGATCCGGGTAACTACGGGCCTGTTAGTTTGACATCTGTAGTATGCAAGGTCTTGGAAAAAATTTTGAAGGAGAAGGTAGTTAAGGACATTGAAGTCAATGGTAAATGGGACAAAATACAACATGGTTTTACAAAAGGTAGATCGTCCCAAACCAACCTGATCTCCTCCTTTTGAGAAAGTAACAGATTTTTTAGACAAAGGAAACACAGTGGATGTAATGTACCTAGATTTCAGTAAGGTGTTTGATACCGTGCCACATGGGGAATTATTAGTTAAATTGGAAAAGATGGGGATCAATATGAAAATTGAAAGGTGGATAAGGAATTGGTTAAAGGGGAGACTACAACGGGTCCTACTGAAAGGTGAACTGTCAGGCTGGAGGGAGGTTACCAGTGGAGTTCCTCAAGGATCGGTTTTGGGACCAATCTTATTTAATCTTTTTATTACTGACCTTGGCACAAAAAGTGGGAGTCTGCTGACAAATGTTTGTGGATGATACAAAGCTGGGAGGTATTGCCAATTCAGAGAAGGACCGGGATATCCTACAGGAGGATCTGGATGACCTTGTAAACTGGAGTAATAGTAATAGGATGAAATGTAATAGTGAGAAGTGTAAGGTCATGCATTTAGGGATTAATAACAAGAATTTTAGTTATAAGCTGGGTACGCATCAATTAGAAGTAATGGAGGAGGAGAAGGACCTTGGAGTATTGGTTGATCGTAGGATGACTATGAGCCGCCAATGTGATATGGCCGTGAACAAAGCTAATGTGGTCTTGGGATGCATCAGGCAAGGTATTTCCAGTGGGGATAAGGAGGTTTTAGTACCGTTATATAAGGCACTGGTGAGACCTCACCTGGAATACTGCGTGCAGTTCTGGTCTCCCATGTTTAAGAAGGATGAATTCAAACTGGAACAGCTACAGAGAAGGGCTACTAGGATGATCCGAGGAATGGAAAACTTGCCTTATGAAAGGAGACTCAAGGAGCTTGGCTTGTTTAGCCTAACCAAAAGAAGGTTGAGGGGAGATATGATTGCTCTCTATAAATATATCAGAGGGATAAATACTGGAGAGGGAGAGGACTTATTTAAGCTCAGTACCAATGTGGACACAAGAACAAATGGACATGAACTGGTCATTGGGAAGTTTAGACTAGAAATTAGACGAAGGTTTCTAACCATCAGAGGAGTGAAGTTTTGGAATAGCCTTCCAAGGGAAGTAGTGGGGGCAGAAAATCTATCTGGCTTTTAAGATTAACCTCAATAAGTTTACGGAGGAGATGGTATGATGGGATAACATGATTTTAGTAATTAATTGATCTTGAACTATTCATGGTAAATAGGCCCAATGGCCTGTGATGGGATGTTAGATGGGGTGGGATCTGAGTTACTACAGAAAATTCTTTCTTGGGTATCTGGCTGGTGAATCTTGCCAATGTGCTCAGGGTTTAGCTGATCGCCATATTTGGGGTTGGGAAGGAATTTTCCTCCAGGACAGATTGGAAGAGGCCCTGGAGGTTTTTTCGCCTTCTTCTGTAGCGTGGGGAACAGGTCACTTGCTGGAGGATTCTCTGCTCCTTGAAGTTTTTAAACCTTGATTTGGGGACTTCAATAGCTCAGACGTAGGTGAGAGATTTTTCACAGGAGTGGGTGGGTGAGATTCTGTGTTTTGCGTTGTGCAGGAGGTCGGACTAGATGATCATAATGGTCCCTTCTGACCTTAGTATCTATGAATCGACACAATTGTGTAATTTGCCTGTTCCAAAGCGAGCGCACATAACCCATGGGAGCCCAAAAATGGTGAGTAAGCACAGGGTCAAGTATGTTTGTTTCATGGCTGTACTGTCCTCTGGGTTTCAATGCCTTGGGAAGAGCCAGCAGCGGCAGGGGGCCCCTGTATTGAACACTGGCGCCACATTTTCCACAGGCGTTTGTCCTGGAAGATATCTCACTGCTGAGGGTGACCAGGGAAGCAAGGGAGGGTCTTCTACTGCAATGTGACTTCCGCCCTGGCCCGTGTGCAGCAATGGTCCCTCCACCCCTCACGGCACAGTGGCGTTGAGAAGTTAACCTTACTGGGATGAGGACAACAGTGGCTCTCCCGAAAAAGCTGCTCAAGCGCATTGCCCAAGTTCTGGCTGAGACCTTTGAAGAGATCACTGGGGCCGATTACAGTGATGTGAGAGAGCACATCAACGCCCTGTTCCGCATCTAGGCATGCATGCAACCTTAACCCTCCTCGCCCCAAGAGCCTGCACCAAATAACTTCCTTCCCAAAATAAAAGCCACTTACCGGGAACCTCCTCTGGTGTTTGTCCTGCCCCAGGCACTGGCTGGCAAGACTGCTACCTTCCTCCTGGCTTGAGAACCGCTCCTTGCTGCATGTGTCTAGGGATTCCGGGGTGTCTTCTTCCACCGGAGCACCCTCGCTCCCGCTTTGCTGCTCCTCCTCCTTCTCGTGCCTTTTTGCACTGGACTCTGAGGTGTCCATGGTGGTACTCGGCATGGAGGTGGGGTTGCCCCCAAGTATTGCGTCCAGCTCTTTGTAAAAACGGCAGGTCGCAGGGGCAACACCGGAGCAGCTGTTTGCCTCTCGGGCTTTGCAGTAGGCATTCCGCAGCTCCTTCACTTTAACCCTGCAATGCGTCCCTGTCATGGCCCTTGATATCTGCCCGAAGATATCGTAATTCCTGCGGCTGGAGCGCAGCTGGGACTGGACAGCTTCCTCGCTATTGCTCCATACTGGGGCTCGTCTGGCATGTGGAGGCATGGTCACCTGGAAAGATTTTCTGAGAGCATTCCATACTTGGCTGAGCAAACAGGAAGGGGACTTTCAAAATTCCCAGCGAATCTAAAGGGCAGGTCTGACGGTTGGTCACCTGAGGGCAGGGCAGTAGAGTTCAAAGTGATGACCAGGGTGACTAGAACGGGCATTGTGGGATACTTCTGGAGGCCGATCACAGTGCAATAACAGACCAGGGCGTCCATACTGGCGCTGTGGTGCTCCAGCGGTGGCGCAGCAAACGTTATTCCACTCGCTGAGGTGGAGTACCAGCCGCGCTGTAGCCGCACAGACAGAGTGCTCTATGTGTCTTGACAGTGTGGATGAGGAGTGAGCTAGGGCACCCAGGTCTCCTTTATTGCTCTGTAACTCGCAAGTGTAGCCAAGCCCTTAGGCTCAGATAATCAGTGTGTGTTTTAGTATGACCATACGTAAAGTTATGCATCAAGAACAAAAGCCATAATGTACAAGATGGAGGATTCAATCCTGGGAAGCAGTGATTCTGAAAAGGAGTTGATGATCATAGTGTGTGTGTGTGTGTGTGTGTGTGTATATATGTATGTATACATATATATATATAATCAGCTGGACATTTTGAAGATTCTGGCCAAAGGAATTGAGGCAATCCTTTGATGCATAACTAGGGGAATACTGAGTAGGAAAAAAAGATGTTATACGATATGTGTATTTGGTATTGCTGTGACCGATAATGGGATACTATGTCCACAGTTGAAGAAGAATGTTGATTAATTGGAGGGGGTTCAGAGAAGAGCCATGCAAATGATAAAAGGATTGGACAACATGCCCTATAGTGAAAGACCCAATGAGCTCAATCTGTTTAGTTTATCAAAAAGAAGGTGAAGGGTTGATTTAATCACAGTGTATAAGTACAGTACTCTACATGGAAAATAGAAATTTAGTAATAGAGAACTCTTCACTCTATCAGACAAAGGGATAACAGAATCCAAAGGCTGTAAGTTGAAGCTAGACAAATTCAAACTAGAACTATCATAATTTTTAGTGAGGATAATTAGCCATTGAAACAATTTACTCAGAGTTGTGGTGGTTTTTACATTGGTGTAAACTTTTAAATCAGGATTGGATGTTTTCTAAAAGATAAGCTCTAGTTCAAACAAGAATTAATTCAGGGAAATGCTATGGCCTGTATTGTGCAGGAGGTCAGACTAGATAATCAGAATGGTCCCTTCTGCCTTTATAACCTATTAATCTTTGAAAAATATTCCCTGCTGTTGTGGGGACAATTTTTTTCCCCTTGAGGGAGGAAACAATCTATCTTTATGGCAGCTTTAGTATGTGTAGTGGTTGGGGGAGTTCTGGGGTGGTTTTACTATATTAAAAATAAAAGTAAAGTTTTACTGTACTGCATGAAGCTTGTGGCTTCATTGCACAAGTGAATAGAATACTCCTAAAATACTCAAGGAGCTGACTGAGGAGATACCTGAGCCATTAGCAATTATCTTTGAAAAGTTATGCAAGACGGGAGAGATTCCAGATGACTGGAAAAGGACAAATATAGTGCCAAGTATAAATATAGTGACAAATATAAAAAGGGAAATAAGGACAACCCAGGGAATTACAGATAGTCAGCTTAACTTCGGTACCCAGAAAGACAATGGATCAAATAATTAAGCAATCAATTTGCAAAAATCTAGAAGATAAGGTGATAAGTAACAGTCAGCGTGGATTTGTCAAAAACAAATTGTGTCAAACCAACCTGATAGCTTTCATTGACAGTTTAACAAGCCTTGTGGATAGGGAGGAAGTGGTAGACGTGGTATATCTTGATGTTAGTAAAGCTTTTGATACTGTCTCGCTTGATACTGACCTTCTCATAAACAAACTAGGGAAATGCAACCTAGATGGAGCTACTATAAGGTGGGTGCAAAACTGGTTGGAAAACTGTTCCCAGAGAGTAGTTATTAGTGGTTCACAGTCATGCTGGTAGGGCATAATGAGTGGGGTCCTGCAGGGATCAGTTCTGGGTCCGGTTCTGTTCAATATCTTCATTAGTGATTTAGATAATAGTATAGAGAATACACTTATAAAGTTTGTGGATGATACCAAGCTGTGAGGGGTTACAAGTGTTCTGGAGGATAGGATTAAAATTCAAAATGTTCTAGACAAACTGGAGAAATGGTCTGAAGTAAATAGGATGAAATTCAATAAGGACAAATGCAGAGTACTCCATTTAGGAAGGAACAATCAGTTGCACACACAAAAAATGGGAAATGACTGCTTAGGAAGGAGTAGTGCAGAAAGGGATCTGGGGGTCATAGTGTACCGCAAGCTAAACATGAGTCAACAATGTAACGCTGTTGCAAAAAAAGCGAACATTATTCTGGTATTAGCAGGAGAGTTGTAAACAAGACACGAGAAGTAATTCTTCTGCTCTACTCCGCGCAGATTAGGCCTCAACTGGAGGAGTATTGTGTCCAGTTCTGGGTGCCACATTTTAGGAAGAATGTGAACAAATTGGAGAGAGTCCAGAGAAGAGTGACAAAAATGATTAAAGGTCTAGAAAACATGAACTATGAGGGAAGATTGGAAAAAATTGGGTTTGTTTAGTCTGGAAAAAGAGAAGACTGAGAGGGCACACAATAGTTTTCAAGTATGGAAAAGGTTGTTACAAGGAGGAGGAAGAAAAAATTTGTTCTTAACCTCTGAGGATAGAGCAGGACAAGAAGCAATGGGCTTAAATTGCAGCAAGGTAGGCTTAGGTTGGATATAAGGAAAAACTTCCTAACTGTCAGGGTGGTTAAGCACTGGAATAAATTTCCTAGGGAGGTTGTAGAGTCTCCATCATTGCAGATTTTTAAGAGCGGGTTAGACAAACACCTGTCAGGAATGGTCTAGAGAATACTTAGTCCTGCCACGAGTGCAGGGGACTGGACGAGATGACCTCTCCGGTCCCTTCCAGTTCTATGATTCTGTGATGATGCTGGTGTTGTTTTAAGTGAAATGAAGAAATAATCAGAAGTAACTTTTCTTTTTTTTTTCTTTTTTTTTTGTAAATCACATGCAAATTAGCTACTTTCTCCTTGTAGGTCACTCTGGTGTGAGGTAGATCTTCAGATCTGTCTCCTCCCATCAGTCCCTTCCCCTCCAGGAATGAGAAATACAAAAATAAAATTGAAATTGATTAAAAAAAATAACCTTTATGGAGTTACGGACTTTGAATCAAACCGCTATTTATCAAATATTGATTTTTTTTTTTGAGGGGTGGGGGCATGGAAAGAATCCTCATACCGCAGCAGTAGCACTGATCAAACTTCCATAATACTCTTCTTAACTCCCATTTCTTTTCATTCTTCTTTTCTCTGTTTACTTAGTTCCTTCTTATATTTTACTTTAGCTAGAACAACACACACAGTTTTGCAATACCATCTCTTTTGTGTGGAGAAGTGGCACGGTTGCAAAATAGGGTCACGCTCTACCCATAGCAAGTTTCATGTAGCTAGCACTGAAATTACTTGCAGTGAAACAGCACATAGTCTTTGCTCTGTTCTTATTTTTTTTATTATTGAATTTTGCTGCTAAATGGAGATCATTGTTCTAACAGTATTGACTATAATGTCTATCTTACTTTTTGTAATATTTATAACTTTTTTTTGACCAAAAACATTTTTTCTATCCCAGCTTTTTAATTTGAGGGACTTGTGAAAACATTCTTGCAGTTTTGGGTCAAATGTAGTATTATTAAATACACTTCCAAAACTTAACCCATATTGTATTAAAGTGTATACTTTTTAAAACTTTATTACAGTTTACAACTGTCTTCAAATAAAAATGGTTTTCTTTTTTGGATTTCTCCTCCCAATCGTATAGCATGTACACACTGATATGATAAAAGGTTCTTATGAGTACTCAGTTACTGGCATTCATGTACTTTAAATAATAATCATTTGAGTTGAAAAAGATTAAGAGTCACTGGTTTAGATACCTTTTCATCTTGTGGCTTACTTAAAGATCCTTTCTGATCTCACTCTTTCCCCGTGTCAGCTATTGCACTTGGTTATAGGAAAAGATATTAAGATAACGTTACAGTGAGAGAATGAAAATAACCTTACAATACTGAGATGAATATAGCTGCGTGGTCACATCCACCATCTTTTGTCTGAGCTTATTTCCTCTTGGTATAGAAATCTTCCATTTATTATTTTTTTATTATTATTCATAATAATAAATCGTTTTCAGTCTTCACTGTTCTAATCTCTTTGCAGTTTGTTTCTGTAACATTTGTTACTCCTCCAGCTTTGGTGTCATTCTCAGATTTGGTCATGTGTTTATCTAGAAACAGAAGAAGCATCTGACATGAAATAGTCATGCAGGATGCAGAAGGATTTTGCTGCAGCTTGGAATGTGCGGTTTGGTGCTGGTTTTTTTTAGTTGATCTAAACAGCCTCTGGGAACCATGAGTGTTGGTTTTGCCTGCAACTAACAGGAGTACCGTTTGAAGACTGACGGATGCTTCATCGCTGTGACAAAAGCAGCTCTGCAGAAAGTTTGAGAATCACTTATGTAAACAGTTTCATAGGCTTTCCAGACACATTTAAGAAAAGATAATTAGTTGTTATTGAAATAATGGTTTTTGTTACTATAGCTGTTTAATTTGGCCATGTAACACCTTGGCAGATAAAAAGAAACTCAACAAAGTCAGTCAGTGGTGCTTGACAGTAGTATGGGAAAAAAGCCCAATGCGTGAGCGGCAGTCCTTCCCACAGTGGCTACAGGTCCACTCGCCAGATGGAGCTTGGAGCACACGCTGCTTCCTGGCTCACCTGTGGGCCTCAGCCTGGGTTCCCTGATAGCTCTCCCGATGACTGAACTAGCCTTAACCTAGCTTCTCCAGACTGAGCGATTGTGGGCACGGTTCTCCCAGTTGTCAGTGGGAGCGCTGAATTTCTTGAGACCTTGCTTGACCTTCTCGCTGTTTCGAAATTTGACAGTTCCTCTATGTCACGGGCAGTTCTTGAAGTTGGCCATAGAACACAGTCTTCATCAGACTGTCCTGAGGCATATGCTCCATCTGCCACAGCTAACGAAACCTGTGAGCCTTCAGCATAGTCTGCATAGACTGTAGCTCAGTTCTCTCAAGGATCTCATAATTAATGGTCTGCCGGTCCCAAGTGACTCCAAGGATTTCTTCCCAGCAGGTGCAGAGAAGTGAGTGGATATCACTTGCAAGCTTTCTCTCCCTGCTTTTAGGAACTCCAGAGGTATCTGATCGTTGCCTGCTGCTTTCCCAGGTGCAAACTCTTTGATAGCTTTCTCTGTGTCTTCAAGAGTTGGTGTTTGGTCCAGCTTCCGCATCGTTAGAAGCTGGGGGATGGCAGCTAAGGCAATATCACAGATAACGGCATCCTTTGAGTAGAGTTCTTTATAATGCTCAGTCCGTTGGTCAAGTTGTTGTTGCCTGTCATTCAGGATGGCACCCTCTTTCGCTTTCAGGTTTGCGTTCTTTTTACAAATTGGACCAAGTGACTTTTTGATTCAATCATAGGTACCATGAAGTTCCCCTCTTTTCAAAGCAGGTCTGAATCTTTTTGCACAGGTCTTGCCAATACCTTTGGGCACATTCTCTGGTGGTTTTCTGAACTGCAGTTTTAGCCTTTTTGAACTTCTCTACTTAGTTGGTGGTTGAAGTAAAGTTAGGTGAGCTTGCTTTTTCTTTTCTATGAGTAGGAGCAGCAGATGTTCAGAAACTGCAAACCAGTCAGGTTGTTTTTTTGTTGTTGTTCCAAAGACATCTTTGGCAGTAGCCTCTGTCTTATTCTTGAAATTTTTCCACAAAGTGTCAGAAACAGGGGAATCAAGTTGATCATTTTCAGAAACACCCTCAAGCGCAAATTGAAAATTTGCACAAGTGTAGGAGTCCTTCATGTTAGTAATGTGGAGGCAAGGTTTGCCATTTGGCTTTCCATGATGGATCTATTAAAGATGTAATTGGCGCTTGGCGCTGAAAAGGGCATGGTCAGTGTAACAATCAACGCTATGCATTGATAGAGCATGCAGTACATTGTGAATGTTTCTTTGATGGATCAGGATGAGATCAAGATGATGCCAGTGTCCTGAGCAGACATGCCTCCATGTGACCTTGCTGCTGCTGCCAGCAAAATAAATATTTGAAACTATAGCTCACAAGAGTGCAAAGCTCAAGGACATGCTGGCCATTTTTGTTGAGGCTACCTGTGCCATGTTGGCCAATAATGTGTCCCATTGCTCTTACCCATATGAGTGCTGAGATCACTGAGACCAGTGAGTCTCCTTCCTTTTGGGGACATTCTTTATGATTTGTTCCAGTTGAGAATAGAACTCAGCTTTTTGCTTTTTGGAATAGTCAAGTGTTGGTCCGTAGATGGACAGAAGAGTCACGGTTCCCGAGTTCATGTTCACATCCAGCCGAATGAGCCTCTCATTGATAAATACCAGAGGGGTACATGCACTGAGGACAGACTTCTTGGTAGCTAATCCAACACAGTATATCCTTGGTTCGTTTTCAGGTTTCTAATACCTGCAGAAGTGGTAGTTTACTGCATCTAATGATCCAGTTTCTGAAAGCCTTTTCTCACTGAGGGGTGCAATATCGATGCCCAGATGATCTAGTTCTCTGTAAGTTATGGTTGTTTTCCTAAGTTCATGGTCTTTTAGTTCAAGTCCGGTTAACATAGTGCGAATATTCCAACAAGCAATGATTAGTTTAGAGCCAGGAAAGAAGAAGTTGGAAGGGAGCTTTTATTAGCTCACCTTTTCTAGGGCCTTTGCCAAGTTGGGGCATGCAGGCCATCCCTAAATAGGGCTGCTTGAACTGAGCTGCTGCTGAAGGCCTGGGTCCTTCCCCACCAGACAAGTGACCATTGAGCACAGACCTACGGCGTGTATGCCTAGGTAAAACAAGGAAGGGGTTACCATAGGCCCTGCATCTTCTCTCTCGACAACGACTATAGAACTCTAATGGCAAAACGAAGGTCAAGACGATTGGTATAGGCCTGCTGCAGCTTCTAGCTGGAACCCCACTCTGAGTTGAGGGAAGCACTCCTTTATTGCATTCGCAGTTGTGCCTTTTCTAAATCGCTGTGGTCCCATTTACTATAACTGTTTAATAGGTTCTGTAGTATAATGTCCTGGGCAAGTTGTGCAACTATTTTTAATACTAGTGTTTTTAAAATTAAGCTTGTACAATGAATTTAATCACAAGTAAAACATATAAATCAATGAGGCTGCCTGCACGAGCAAGGTGATAAAGTTTTGGTCCTTATTTTGTATTTTTAGTTTAGAGAGGTAGATGGAAACCACTTCTACAGTTTGAGCATGACTATTCCATTTTTGCTAAGATGCAGTATTTACTGCATGTAATGAAAATACACTATCTGCAGTGTCTTTTAAACAGTGATGACTTAATTCTTTGTTTTTATGCCTCTCAAAGATGTGATAGTTCTGTTGCAAGGTTTGTAAAATTAATACAGTTGTTGCTGCACATTCTGTAGGACACTCCTGGGTATGGCTCTGTACATTCAGATGACCATAGAAGGTGAAGTGGTAGAAATAAAATTACAACTTATTCACAAAAGCAAGAAAATTGTTATTATTTTTCTCAGCTTTCCTCATTTGGTTAATAAGTCAAGGTTTTGAAAGGAATGCTATATTGCATCCTGTGCACACTGGGAAAGGGGTGGATAGCGGTAAACTAAACTTTCTATGGCTGAATTGCAGACTGGTGAAAATGAAGCTTTATAACAGACAGTAGCAAGCACTTAAGGTATGTCTTCACTGCAGAGTTAACCCAGACTAGGCTAGTCTTGGGGAGCATCCTCACTGCAGAGCCCTACCTGTGCCAGACTGACACGGCTGCATCCTCAATGGTGCAGTAATAGCCTGTGTGCTAGGCTGGATTTCTAGTAGGATATCTCGTGGTTCTTTCTAGTATACTAAACTGGACCATTCTATGAATATATTTGCAGTATATTGTTGAACTTGTCCTTCTTGGGCTTCTGTGTGGAAATGCTCTTATAGATGTTACTGACATCACATCACAACTTTACTAGGAGGCTGGTGTCAGCTTCTGGCCAGCTGGCAGCACAGGAGAGGCATTTCTCTGTCCAGTTGCTGTGGAAGTACAGCAGAAATGGAGCAGGCAAAAATGGGGTTCAAACCAAGTTTGAAAGAAAGGAGAACTTATGCAAAAAGTATAGCCCAGGTGCTATTATGCAATAGGACTGGAGGACTAAGAGCACCCAAGCATGATTAGCGTGTGTTCGTCTGCAAAGTAGTCAGGTTGCCAGCCTGGGCTGAAGGAAAATCTGTGCTCAAGCCAGTATCTTCAGCCATGCCTGTTTAAAGCATCCTCAAGTTCAGGTTAGAGGTTTTTCTGTGGGGGTGGAAGGAGAGTTAGGGGCAACACCAGGGCCACAGCCTGGGCTAACTGTGCAGTGGAGATATACCCTCAGAGTAGAACACTGTATAGGTATAAGTTTGAAAGATGGGCAGATTTTCATGTTAGGGCAGAGAGGACTTACCTGTAACTTTATAATGTTAAGGATAATTTTAGTTGAACTTCTGGGACACTTGACGGTATTTAATTCATTTTATTTTAGTTGTTTTCCTCTTTTCATTTAAGATGTGATACTTGAGTGCACTAGTGTCCTTATAAGTAGATATGTAAAAACAAATTTAGATGTATGCTAGTAAGATTACCCCAGCAATAGGAATTAAAAGCTTTTATTTTGTTGATATCAGGCTTTTTACCATAACAATGGGAAAATGGATTTAGAGACACATGAACCCATATAGAGAATCAGCAATCAGATGGATCTGGAGAAGCTTTGTCTTCCAGTCTATTGGATATATTAGAGAAGAGCAGGAGGCGCCAGGATTATAGTGGATCTCCTGAGTTTTATGTTGCTTTCTTACATTCAAATCAAGAATTCTGCATTCAGCTGCTCCATTTTTCTGTTCCTCCTTTTTTACTCAACTCTTTAACTTAAAGAAAAAGTGGCATCTGTGCCATTCTGTTTCCTATTCCTTTTGTTAAAGAGCAGAAGCTTTTTGACACTCTGCTTGTGTACCTCCTCACTCCCTTCCTGGAAAAAGTGTATTTCCTGCCTTTTCTTTCCCTTTCCAAGTGCTACTGTTCCTTTGACCACTCTGTAAACTTTCATCTCCAGTGGTTTTCCAGCCTGGCTCAACCCATTTGTCTGGTTGAGAGGGTTTTTCAAGTCCTGATTGGAGAAATAATTGTCTTATAAGAATTGTGGTAATGTTGCCTTTGAAATGCAAATTCAGGGCCACTTTTGTGATTCACTACCAATTTCTTTAAACATTTGGAAATTTACACGTTATAGCAACTTATGTATCAGAACTGATTTTGTATAGAAAGTTGGCCACTTGCCTTTTTGCTGCATAAACTGATCATTCTAATAGTAATGCATGTGACAGGTTTTTGCCTCTCAGTAATCTGCAATCTACTCTTACTAGTGCTGTGTCATATTTTTCTTTTATATTTAGTTCTGGAGCTAGAATTAGACCAAAATAATCATACATAACCATGACTAAAGAAAAACTTGAGTGCATAGATCTAGAGCATGATTTAAGGAATGTTTCTAATTTGTATACCACTTCAAACCGTAGTGTTGTTCTGTTTCTCTTTAAGATAGTTTAGCAGAAGTTGTTTACTCTTTTTTTCTTTAAAGAATTTCTAAGGCATAATATTCTGAACAGTTTCTAACAAGTTGGATAAAGATCGATTTTTTTTTTTTTAAATCAGGTTTTTATTGTTTAAATCCGGGGTCAGCAACCTTTCAGAAGTGAAAAGAAAAGGAGTACTTGTGGCACCTTAGACACTAACCAATTTATTTGAGCATAAGCTTTCGTGAGCTACAGCTCACTTCATCGGATGCATTCAATGGAAAATACAGTGAGGAGACTTATATACACACAGAACATGAAAAAATGGGTGTTTGTCATGCACACTGTAAGGAGAGTGATCACTTAAGATGAGCTATTACCAGCAGGAGAGTGGGGGGCGGGGGGGAGAAAACCCTTTGTAGTGATAATCAAGGTGGGCCATTTCCAGCAGTTTGAGCTATTACCAGCAGGAGAGGGGGGGGAGAAAACCCTTTGTAGTGATAATCAAGGTGGCCTCCCAATTCTTCTAACTTTTGAGGTCAGGCCTTATAAATATGGCACAATAGGTCAGTCTGTGTTATTGAGAAGACCATCTCATTTTCAAGAGACTTAGACAAGACTAGGAGTTTAAATTCCAGTCACTTTCACTTAGGCATATTTGAAACTTTTCCCAGGCTGACTACATTTAATCCTCTGTTTAATAAATCATTTAGTTGTTAATATCAAAAATGTTTTGTTAAGAGGTTTGTTTCCAAAATATTTATATTCCTTAAATATAAAAAAAATTATATGCTGTTTTCGATGTTTCAATTTCAATGTTTTAATTAAATTCCAGTTACCATCCTAATACAACTTGACATAAATCATGGGCTAAAAATTAATTATCTAGTAAATAAGCAATGTATCAGTCACCATTTTCTAATATACAGAAAAGTACAGTTAATAAGAATATGAAAATATTAAGCTATATAATTGCTTATATAAGAGTGAGTGTGTGTATGGGGGGGAAGGTGGTTTTAGTGTAACCTCCTAGGTAGCAAAAAGATTTACAAAATCTAGTGCAAAGACTCTACAGTCTGCAGGGTGATTTTTCCCCCCCCTCACCTTCCGGACAGCCAGGTACCTGCACTCTCCGTTGGAAGGCAGCCCCAGTGTGTACACCCTGCCCCCATTGCTGGGCCTGCCCTGCAGAGGCATGGGGCTGACACAAGCTGTGGGGAAGCTGCGGGGAGCCTTGTCCAGGGGCACCATTTAGGAAGAGCGGGGGGGCATCTGCCTTGGATCCCCATGAGTTTCACACTGGAGGTCTGCTTGCTGGTCATACTCCAGCCCCAGGTGGAGCTCTTACTTGCAGCACTGCACAGGTAGCCCCCTCCGGCAGCAATTATTTCCTAACTTATATTTTTGCTTGGCTATGTTTGTGTGAATCTGTTCTTGAACACACAAACCGTGAAAAATTTTCTAAAGCTCTTCTGGTTATTTTCAGCATGGTATTGTTGCAGAGCTGCAAGAGGTACTTTCATGTGTATGTATAAATTAAATTCATTTAAGTAATAAACTACAATGTGTGTTTGTTTTTCGTGTTTATGTTCAGTGTATTGTGAAGTATGAGTGCCATGAATCACTTGAGAGGTATACCAGTGTTACTTATCCTGCTGTAGGTTATTTCTGTTAGAGTATAGTTTAAATGGAAAAGGGAGTTTGGAGAACATTTGTCTTAGTGGAGAATAGTCTTTTGTCTTACTGGACCTGAAAAATAATTCCTGGAGAAATTAAATTGGAAATATTTGAGAAATCATTTGCTGTACATTAGGTGACGTCCAAGTATTAACGAAGTGGTTGACTTGATTCTAGTTGGACTGTTGTCTTCCTATTGCAAAATGATCCTTAGATGGCTCTGAGACATAGCATGGACTTGCTCTGCTACTGCAGAAATCTGTCCTTGCTGGAATTAATACAGGAGCATAGCAAAATTGTTTGCTTACAGATCTTTCATGTTAATATACTAGTTGTGGACTATCTGGAGCTGGTTTACAGGTATGACTTTCAGAGTAACAGCCATGTTAGTCTGTATTCGCAAAAAGAAAAGGAGTCCTTGTGGCACCTTAGAGACTAACCAATTATTTGAGCATGAGCTTTTGTGAGCTACAGCTCACTTCATCAGATGCATACCGTGGAAACTGCAGCAGACTTTATATATACACAGAGAATATGAAACAATACCTCCTCCCACCCCACTGTCCTGCTGGTAATAGCTTATCTAAAGTGAGCATCAGGTTAGGCCATTTCCAGCACAAATCCAGGTTTTCTCACCCTCCACCCCCCCACACAAATTCACTCTCCTGCTGGTGATAGCCCATCCAAAGTGACAACTCTTTACACAATGTGCATGATAATGAAGTTAGGCCATTTCCTGCACAAATCCAGGTTCTCTCACTCCCTCACCCCCCTCCAAAAACCCACCCCCATACACACACAGACTCACTCTCCTGCTGGTAATAGCTCATCCAAACTGACCACTCTCCAAGTTTAAAACCAAGTTAAACCAGAACATCTGGGGGGGGGGGGGGGTAGGAAAAAACAAGAGGAAATAGGCTACCTTGCATAATGACTTAGCCACTCCCAGTCTCTATTTAAGCCTAAATTAATAGTATCCAATTTGCAAATGAATTCCAATTCAGCAGTTTCTCGCTGGAGTCTGGATTTGAAGTTTCTTTGTTTTAAGATAGCGACCTTCATGTCTGTGATTGCGTGACCAGAGAGATTGAAGTGTTCTCCGACTGGTTTATGAATGTTATAATTCTTGACATCTGATTTGTGTCCATTTATTCTTTTACGTAGAGACTGTCCAGTTTGACCAATGTACATGGCAGAGGGGCATTGCTGGCACATGATGGCATAAATCACATTGGTGGATGTGCAGGTGAACGAGCCTCTCATAGTGTGGCTGATGTTGTAACCTTTTGGTAAAGGTATGACTTTGGGGGTTAGACTAGATGAGACTAGAGTAGATGACTCTTGCAGTCCCTTTTAACCCTATGGTTTTATGGTTCTATGATTCTGTGACCACTATATGGACAGTTAGAACATAGCTTTGGGTAACCCTGTGCCCACTTTTTGCAGTCTTTGAAGTTGCACGTGAACATTAGGTTTTTGTGCATGGACTTTGTCATGTGGAATTCTGAAAATTTGGGCCTTGTGTCCAAAGTGATGTTCTGATACTTACTTTTATTTGCAGCTTTGACATCAACAGCATAAATTTGTCTTTAAACTTAAATTGATCTACCAAACCTAATTAGTTGCTGTCATGCTGGTTTTTTGAAAATGTATTTTCATATAACTGTTCTATGAAACTTATGGTGTGTAATGAAATAGAAGGCTTTTGAGTATAAAGTCTGAATATTGCAAAACCTGGATATTGAACAGTCTTTGTACATTTTGATATTATGGAGATAAATGTATGCTTTTAACTACAGAGAAAAACTCATCAAACGGTTAAAAGTGCTCTCCATCATTTTATTGCCCCCGTAATACTCTTTTTACTAAGGGGGTATGGCTAAATCAGTAAAGAATATGGTGACTGAATCCAGCACTCTACAATAGAGAGGGAATAAATTAAAGCAATTTAAGAAGATAAAAAGAACCAAGCCAACCTGAATCCACAGATCTGTTCCTTAAATATGAAAAATCACCTGTGGAGCCAGAGAAGAAAGAAAAGAAAAAAGGCTACAGAGAGCTGGCGGATCCAAGTCCCAGGACAGCCCCTGGGGGAGAAAACAAAGCAACAGAAGCCAGTGCCATCAACTTGCAGAACATATTTAAAATTGCTCTTGAAGCTTAAAGATGTTAAACTGGACACTCATGCTGTAAAGAGGCAGTGGATGAGTGCAATGAGATTTTTTTAAAATTAAAATTAGGGCTGTCAAGCAATTTTTAAAAAAGAAAAGTAATCCTGATTAAAAAAATTAATCTATTAATCGCCATTAATTAGACGATAATAGAATACCATTTAAATATTTTGGATTTTTTCTACATTTTGAAATATATTGATTTCAATTACAACACAGAATACAAAGTGTACAGTGCTCACTTTATATTTATTTTTGATTATAAGTATTTGCGCTGTAAAAAAAAATTGTATTTTTCAATTCCCCTAATAAAGAGATTGCACTACAGTACTTGTATCATGAAAGTTGAACTTAAAAATGTAGAATTATGTAAAAAACCCTGCACTCAAAAATCGCTCAGACAAACAAGTTTGTTTACACTTGCAGGAGATAGTGCTGCCCGCTTCTTGAATTGGCAATACCTCCCAGCTTTGTATCATCCGCAAACTTTATTAGCAGACTCCCACTTTTTGTGCCAAGGTCAGTAATAAAAAGATTGGTCCCAAAACCGATCCTTGAGGAACTCCACTGGTAACCTCCCTCCAGCCTGACAGTTCACCTTTCAGTAGGACCCATTGTAGTCTCCCCTTTAACCAATTCCTTATCCACCTTTCAATTTTCATATTGATCCCCATCTTTTCCAATTTAACTAATAATTCCCCATGTGGCACGGTATCAAACACCTTACTGAAATCTAGGTAAATTACATCCACTGTGTTTCCTTTGTCTAAAAAATCTGTTACTTTCTCAAAGGAGGAGATCAGGTTGGTTTGGCATGATCTACCCTTTTGTAAAACCATGTTGTATTTTGTCCCATTTACCATTGACTTCAATGTCCTTAACTACCTTCTCCTTCAAAATTTTTTCCAAGACCTTGCATACTACAGATGTCAAACTAACAGGCCCGTAGTTACCTGGATCGCTTTTTTTCCGCTTTCTTAAAAATAGGAACTATGTTAGCAATTCTCCAGTCATACGGTACAA
This sequence comes from Eretmochelys imbricata, assembly GCF_965152235.1. Taxonomy (NCBI): domain Eukaryota; kingdom Metazoa; phylum Chordata; order Testudines; family Cheloniidae; genus Eretmochelys; species Eretmochelys imbricata. The sequence continues at coordinate 60,628,581 of NC_135573.1, forward strand.
CCCCTTACAATTTACAGATTCATTAAAAATTCTTGCTAATGGGCTTGCAATTTCATGTGCCAATTCCTTTAATATTCTTGGATGAAGATTATCTGGGCTCCCCGATTTAGTCCCATTAAGCTGCTTGAGTTTCGCTTCTACCTCAGGTATGGTAATATCTACCTCCATATCCTCATTCCCATTTGTCATGCTACCATTATCCCTAAGATCCTCTTTAGCCTTATTAAAGACTGAGGCAAAGTATTTGTTTAGATATTGGGCCATGCCTAGATTATCCTTGACCTCCACTCCATCCTCAGTGTTCAGCAGTCCCACTTCTTCTTTCTTTGTTTTCTTCTTATATGGATGATATGCCAGGTCTTGTGTCACCTTGCCCATCCCAAATTCAGGACAAACTGCTGACTCACCCCAAACTGGTGGTTATTTTATCATTAGATTATACCAAGCCAGTAACAAAAGGGTACTTTTGTCTTACTACACTTGTTAATAAGAAGCCAAAAATACAGACTCCTTAGGCATTCCAGCGTTTGGTACACTACCACACACTGGACTTTCTGATGAATGGTTACTGAAAATAAGTTTAATCAAATATAGGGTCCTCCTAATTCCAAGAGATCAGCCACTTAGCCAGGTCAATATATAACTCGGATCTTACCCAATAATCACGCTGATGCCAATCCTTTAGTAACTAAAACTAAAGATTTAATAATAAAAGACAAGAGTTAATAATGGTTAATCATATACATACACATAATTGCAAAGTTCTTATATCCGGTTTGTAGCAGGGATGGAATAGGCTGCCGGTTTGTAAAGTCTGTCTGCTAACTTCCAAAAGATTGGATGATCCTCAGTCCATAGTTCAAAATGCCTTGTTCAATTGTAAATCCACAATCCAAAGAATCAGGGCAGAAAAGAGGCAAAATGGAGATATCTCAGGGTCTTTTATATCCTTTGCCATGAATCTGGAAATTTGTTGCAATTGTATAACAGTGGCAATATCAATTATATGTCTGAATATGAACATTTATATAGCATCACATCTTGATAGCCAAATTGCTGCAGAGGATGTTGAATTTGTAATTAAGAATTTAAAATCCAGTAAAGCTTCAATGGGTTTTCTGGGAAGCATTACAGAGCTCTAAAGCAAGTATTGGTCCCTATTTTAACTGAGTCGTTTATTGTTTAGTGCAGGGAAACAAGATTCCAGATTCATGGAAAGAGGAAAAAATTGTGGTCATCCCTAAAGAAGGAAAGCGCTTACCAATTGTGCATCATATAGATTTATTTCTTTAATGTGGATACTAAAATTTATACCAACGTGTTCGCAGACAGACTGGGTGTCATCTTGCCCAAATATATTCACTCTGACCAATCTGGGTTTGTTACTGGCAGGCATCTCTATCTGATATTAGCTGAAGAACTCAGCATTTGATATATAAAGTTAATTCCAGCAGTTCTTCCCGTGTGTTGCTTTTTTTTGGATGCTGAGAGAGAGTGGCTGGAGTGGGACTACATCAGGTAGATTTTGGTAAAGTTTAGTTTTGGAAATCAGTTTTATAGGGACATATTGTCCCTTTATATCATTCTCAAGCATCTGCTTTGGTTAATGATCATAAATCCCCTCCTTTTAGTATGTCGAGTGGTGCAAAACAGTGTTGACCATTATTCCTCCCCTCCACCCCCCACCCCCCGTTGTTTGCTTTGGAATGGAACCATTTGTGAGAAACAGTCCCTTATATAGTGCATCTTAAGCTTTTTTGGTTTTGAACACAAAATAGCTTTGTATGTTGGCAACATCTTGTTATATTTGCAGGATCCAGAAGCCTTGTTAAAAATTATAGAACAGTTGAGTTGAAGCAGTCTTCAAAATAAACTACAATAAATCTGAAATTTTAGGAATTTAATATTCCCCAAAGGTTCACAACACATTGTTGTCAGATACACAAATTGAAATGGGTAAAGGAATTTTTAAAAAATATAGGCATAAAATATTGTAGAGAAACAAATATTTTAAGACCAATTATTCTCCAATGTGGAATAAAATAATAAGATTTGAAGGAATGGAACAAATCATGAAATTTCTTGGCTAGCTTCAGTAAAGATGAATGTCTAGACCTGAAGAAGAGCTCTGTGTATGCTCGAAAGCATAACACTCTCACCCATGGAAGTTGATCCAGTAAAAGAAATTACCTCACCCACCATGTCTCTCTAATATCTTGGGACTAAGAAGACTACAACACCACTGCATATTCCCAAAATTGTTACTTTTGTTTCAGTGTATCCCACTTGGTATCCCTGACATGACATTAAAAACATGGCAGGATGTGCTATTAAAATTCATATGGAAACATAAAAGACAAAGGGTTTGTTCGAAAGTACTTTATAAACCTACAGAGTGGGGTGGAATAGCTTTCCCTAATTTGGCTTATTATGCATCACAATTAAAAGATGTAATTAGTTGGGTTAACAATAGATTATCCCACAAAACTCAAAGAAGACTTAACCACTCTTTGAGGAATTGACCTAGGAGCAATCTGGAACAAAAGGTTTAATTTCTAAGATATATACAATTTTGATTGAAAAAGATCTTGATAAAAAGACAACCCAGATGAAAAGATGGGAGAGGTGTTTGGACAAAGACATTGATATATGGGAAAGGGGATATATAGCTTTAATTTGTGTAGCTCATAAGAAAAAAATATACAGTATAGATGGTATTTGACTCCAGGTAAAATCCATCATATTTTTGCTGGTAGGGTGACATTCTGAGGAAGGAGTTGTGGGGAAAAGGGAACAAACTTGCATATGTGGTGGTTGTGTCCAGCAATTAGACGGTTTCAGGAGGAAATTATTAAAGAGATTAATCTTATGACAAAATGCTTGCTTTGTGGAGCTCCCCTGACCTACTTGCATATTGCTCCAGTAAAGGGGATTTAAAGTATATACTCGTTTATAAGCTGAATTTTTTTTAGTAAAAAAGGGAAACATCAGAGAAGGGGGTCAGCTTATGAACAGGTATAGAGAGGGGAGAGGTGCAACACAGCCCCTCCCCCCAACAGAGGGGGCAAGGAGAGGTAGCACAGCCAGCAGAGCCAGAAGGGATGAGGTGGGGCCAGAGTCTCTCCACTTCTGGGCACGCTGATCACCCCCAAGCCCCTTAAGCAGCTGCAGCTCCGGGGTTGGCAGGCTGCTACCGTACCACTTGGCCCCACCCGCTGGAGCAGGCTGTGGCCATGCCACCTGGCCTGGCCCGCCGGAGCATGCTGCAGCCATGCCGCCCAGTCTGGCCTGCCAGAGCAGGCTGCGGCTCTGCCACCCAGGCCACTGGCCTGCCCCAGTTAAGGTGAGATGGGATGGGGAGAGTGTGGGGATCCCAGGCTAGGGGTGGGGTCACTTGGTGGATGGTCACAGGGGTTACTCCCCTGACTCCCAGTTTCTCTTCCCAGTTGTACAATGTAATATGTTAATATTTTATTTTTAACTTTGCTTTAATACAGTTTATTATGTTAGCTTTTTAGTAAAAAGTATTCTTATGTTGGCTTCAGGCTACTGCTTGCTGAAACCCATTAGCCCATTATTTTTATAACATCTCTGTAGCAATGAAAATGATGTTGTTTTATGGGTGTTATGAATTTGAAATGTACTAATTTTGAATTCAAAATCCCTCGCATATGAACAGGTGTTACTGTGTGTAATGTATAAAGAACAGAAGTTATACACTACATGAGGAGAATTTGAATTCTTATCTGATGCAAAACAGATAATACAATTAAAATGGGTAATTCAATTTTATTTTTGATTATAAATAGGCATTAACATATGTATAGAAAGTAAATATTAAACATAAATAGGTAAATAGTTGGTCATGACACATACAGATATTTAAACGATACATACTTCAATTAAGATAGTAATGTGTATTTACAGCATGTAGCTGGCCAACAAACTGGTGCATTGGCTTAACTTTTTAATATGTTGTCTTTCTGTTGTCCCTCTTCTGCTGTGGGATTTTGACTCCTTGAGGGCATAAACTGATGTGATTCTTCTATGTGTCTGGGTATTGATTGTGCTGATTATTTGGGTTACTCTGTACCAACAGTTTTCTGTGCACAGAAGAAAAAAGTGGTAGATGTTCATGCATTGCTAGCCCTACAGGCATTGTTCATAGATGTTTAAGAGGAATAGCCCCGACAGATGATTTGTTCCATTCCATTCTTTAATAGAAGGCAAGTAATTATTGGTTAGGCACTATACTATCGTAAGGGAGTCTTCCCCAAAGATGTCTGCTTTACAGGATAACAAACAGGTAAGAATAAACACGAAGAAGTAAAAGAACTAGTAGGGTCTCCCATATCATTGTGAGGGGCATGGTATTTGTCAGGAATCGGCCGGCAGCAGAGCTAGTCTCCAGAGAACCCATGAGCACAGCTGGCCTTCATCAGACTGCATATATTGGCTATGCCACCAGATTGGCTGGAGGGTCCAGCACACCAGCTCTTAAGGCAGGAGCAGCTCGCTGGCTGCTCAGTACTGATGCCCACCATTGTGACTACTCCTGTGTTGCTTTGTTCCTGATTTCCCTGCCTTGCACCCAGCCTTGTCTCTGCCTTGTCCCTGCCTGAGACCCCACCTTGCCTATTGCCCTGCTTGCTCAAAATGATTCCAGCTTGACCCTTGTCTTTGGCTTCCAACTACTACCTCTGGCTCTGAGTTTAGCCCCTGGTTTCCAATACTTGATTCACAGCACCTGCTGTCATGACCTCGCCAAGACTGCCTATGTCCTGGTTGCAATCTAGAATTTTGCGAAAAGATAGCTAGTATAATTTCTCATAATTTTTGTGCCACTGTTTGAACTGTACATCTTGTGTCTTCTCCAGACTGCTGCAGTTCTGAATTAGAAGTGACCTATCTGCACAAGAGCATTTGGTTTGTGCCCCTCACTTGCCTCCCCTTTTTTCTGCTTCATGATGTATAAACAAAGGATGGTAAGGTTTGAAAGTAAATAATCTAAGAAATACGAGACACATAAAGTGTGGTCTATCCTGTTGTTGAAGGAAGCTTCTGTGGAGGACGTATTGAGAACTGGAGTTGTTGCTTTGTCAGCCCTGTTTGAAGAGGCCAGGCTTGCTGAATCATTTTAAAAAAAATACAGTGGAACCTCAGAGTGGTGAACACCTCGGGAATGGAGGCTATGTGTAACTCTGAACAAAATGTTATGGTTGTTCTTTCAAAAGTTTACAGCTGAACATTGACTTACTACAGCTCTGAAACTTCACTATGCAGAAAGTTAAAGTAGCATTTTCATATTAATTTAAATGAAACCAGCACAGAAACAGTTTCCTTACCTTGTCAAATCTTTTTTTAAACTTTCCTTTTTTTTTTTTAGTAGTTTACATTTAATACAATACTGTACTGTATCTGTCTCTTTTTTTGGTCTCTGCTGCTGCCTGGTTATGTGTTTCCGGTTCCAAAGGAGGTGTGTGGTTGACCGGTCTGTTCATAACTGTGATGTTCGTAACTCTGAGGTTCTGCTGTATTTCCTTTCAGATTTTTCAGACAAACAGGATTTTACATAGGTTGATGAAAAATCCCCTTCTACTCGGTCACTCAGGTTTCCCTTTTTAAGTACCTCTGTTTGGTCTCCAGAAATCCATGCCCTTCTGAGTAAAACAGGATAGAGAGAACCTGAATTTCTAATATGGGTGAGGAAAATGCCAACCTCCCCATTAAAAAAAATTACTTGCTGCCTTTATGTATCACAAAGAAACAAAACAAACACTGGCACAACTTCCTCTTTCCCTTCTTTATAGGGTAGGTTGAATAAGCCAGTGAAACCCCGGTTTCCAAGACACAGTTGCCACCAGAAGTACTGTTTCAGAGTAACAGCCGTGTTAGTCTGTATTCGCAAAAAGAAAAGGAGTACTTGTGGCACCTTAGAGATTAACCAATTTATTTGAGCATAAGCTTTCGTGAGCTACAGCTCACTTCATCGGATGCAAGTACTGTATGTAACTTGGTGTTGATTCAGCTGTGATTGTAAGTTCAAATTGTAAATCTGTCATGTATTCTAAGATAAGAACCCTTTTGGCTCTCCCTGCATACCTGATACAAGGTTTATTGTAGTATCTGATATGAAAAGACCTCTGTAAAGATTCACTTTTGCTGACCAAACCTTTATTTGTTTGTGCTTGACCAAGAACCTGTTTCTGCCCATTCAATAGTATTCCTAGTTGCAATTACATGTTCAAGGAGCGCATCATAACTAGGAGAGTTATGCCGACCAAAGCTACACATGTTGTACAAAGTTATTTAAAATGTCCTTTGTTTATATCAGAAACTGATTCCTTTTTCTGGTGTTAGCAAGAAATAATCCAGTGTTCAAAAATCCATCACAGAAGAAAAAGTGTCATCACTCACATGTGAGAAGATCTTTCAGTAAAAATAGTAAAAGTTAAAATTAAGGCATTTTCTACAAACATTACTTTTAAATTTGTAAACAGTAGAGGACAAAAAGTATCCAACTGCTTTCTGACAGCTTAAAGGTATTTTTGATGCAAATCTTAAGAACGAGGTAAACATGTTTCTGAGAAACTTAAAACTCCTGCTATGAGAGTTCCTATTTGTAGCCTGAAAGGGACTCAAACTCGGGACTTCAGAAGCAGGTGTCTGGTCTTACGATGCATTTTAACATTCAGTAGAAGCTAAAATTTAGTAGTGTTGGGGGAGAGATTCTCTAAAGGGTTGTCAGCATGTCATAAATTCTAGGTGGAGAGTACTTATTCAGATTCCTTTCACTCTCGGTTTATCCCTTTCTTGTACACAATGGGAAGGAACAAAGCATACCCCACAACAATCAAATGAGATAGATGGGCACATGAGGTTTTCTATCAGTCCCATATTTTCTCTGATTTGCATATCCATCCTTACAGAGCTAGCTTTACAATTTTTTGTAAATGCTTTTTATAACGAGTATTCAGGACAAAGCATTTTAGTGATGGAAAAGCGGTTATCTAATCCTGCTAGTTCGGGTTTATTCCATAAACGTTTTGTTTTTTTTCTAGTGTTGTATTCAGTTTTAAATTTCCCAAGTGACAGGACTTCTTTCATGTCCTTTGGGAAACTTTTTTCATAGCCTAGTGGCTATCACTGTTTCAGATTTTTCTAAAGGCTGGTGTACACTGCAAAGTTAGGTCAACGCAAGTCAGTTTACATCAACCTAGTTGTGCGTGTCTACACTTAAGTTTGTCTCCTACCGATGTAAGCATCCCGTTATCCTGACATAGTAACATCAATTCTGCGAGTGGCATAGAGCCCTGGTCAATATACTGCAGGGTAAAAGCTGCATTAGCTTCTTTTACTGCCACATCCCTTTACAAATTCAAATCTAACTTGCTGTCTGCTGTCACTCCTGTTACATTGTGTCTCTCTGGCATGACTGTGTTCCAGAATTGAATATCAGCTGCTTTGGATTGTTTATCCCATGTTTATTTTCATTTGCTTTCATTTTTCTCAAGTTCAGTTTCATTTTGTGTTCTACCCTTGTTTCCAGTCTAAGACCTTTTCATGGTTTTTCTTTGCCCTATCTAGTATTCAACTCCTTCATTATCTGTGAGTTTCATTAACTTGCTGTGTATTCCTTTTAGGTGTACTAATGAAATATTTAATAAGACTGGGACTAACTCAGATCACTAATGTACCACATTAGATATTCTCTCCTCACCTCAAATTCAGTACTTTTCCATGTATCATTCTTCGTTAATTGTCAAGCCATATGAGTGTTCTTTTTGCAAACTTTTAGTCAGTTTTTTCAATCCTTGTGATCAATAGAATAGATGGTATTTGTGACTGTGATTCTATCTTAGTTCCTTATGTCGTCCCCTTTATCGAAGTACCTAAGAGCCTCACAATCTCAAATTTGTCCCCTCAAAACCTCTGAGAGGTTGGGAGATGATATTCTTATTTTATGGATGGAGAGCTGAGGTACAGAAAGACTAAATGACTTGTTCATGACCCAGATAGGATGTCGGTGGCAAAGAAGGGAATTGAACTTGCGTCTCCAGAGTGCCAGATTAGTATGGTAACAATGGGACAGCTTTTTATCTGTTGATTGGAAGTTGTTCAGTGACTTATTTTTCTATTTTCAGTTGGCTAATTATGTAATGGTCATAGATTCATTATACTGATTTTTTTGAAGCACTCATTCATGTGGGAATGAGGACATTCCGCCTCCTACATTTCAAATTTTAAGACTGAGAGTTCTTAATTGACCCCATGGAGAGGATGAAAGCTCAACAGCGTACCACTGTTGGTCATCCTGATAATAAAAACTGTACCTATTAAAATTCTTTATCTCTTTATCTATAGATAGTCTGTGCTTGACCGGATATCTGTATTCAAAAAGTTATTTTTGTCTTTTTGTTTTTGTTTTTTCCCCAAACAGGGATTGTCTGGATAATACTTAGTCCTGCCATGAGTGCAGAGGACTGGACTAGATCTCTCAAGGTCCTGTCCAGTCCTATGATTCTCTGATTAATCAGTCTTATGTTCCACTCCCTCTCGCTCAGCAATAACATCATCATCAGTGCCCTATTTGTTTTCTTCTCCCACCATATCTCTGTCCGTGCTGCCCTCTAGGCATGGAATGTCTTTAGTAAAGTGGACAAAATTCAGCTACAAAGCCACAACCCTCTCCTAATTTAAATCCTTAGTGAAATCTCATTTCTTCAGCATTGCCCACAACAAATTTTGCTATTAGACTTCCGCTTCCTTTATTCATTTATCCTATTTTTTAAAAAGTAGTCTTCATGAAGCTGTGCACTACCCCTAACTGAGTTAACAGTGTAATCTTACTGAGGTTGCTTCCCTCCTTCCTATCTACTGTCTCCTGTACCCTCTGATACTGCATTTTTCATTGTATTTTTCATTATTTTGTATACTATAAATATACTCTTTTCCTATCCAAGTTAAATAATCTCTGTTTTTGCAATCACTCTTCATACATAATAAATACTTGGAAACCTCTAACCAGTTCTGTTACCCTTGACTTTTTCCAGTCTGTTCTCGCTCGTGTGCGCTTGCGCTCTGTCTCTCTCTCTCTCGCTCTCAGGGGAATGGAGAGGTAAGGCAGTCAAACCCAAATAGTTCTCAAGGTGAATGCCTATCATTTTGTACAATGTAACTAATTTTTAAAGTTTTTGTTTGAGCATTTTTGCTTGGTTTTATATTAAATAAAAAGTCTTTGCCTAGATAATCTTATTTAATAAGTTCCGTAACTATACAATCTTATTATCTAAAGTAGACAGTTGAGTGTAAATAATGGTCATTTTGCTGAGATGCCACCAAAATTAACATGGAATTTGGGCAGGTGTAGAACCTGAAATAACTTTAAACCTTTAAAATCCTCTCTTCAGGGAATGGATGTGTATAATACAAACTGCTGCCTGAAGACCTGATGAGTATATGATTACATCACTGTGGAGAACTGGGAAATATATGTATTTGTTAAACTGAGGGGGCATGCAGTATTTATTATCTGGATGATATAAACCTGCCTAAATGCCAGGGGTTAAATCCAAGGAATTGGTAAAGGAGGAAACCCCACAGGAAATGAAAGAATGGCAAAGAGAAGGCTCCTGGGGGAAACAATGGCTGAGCCATCAATGGGGAAGAAACCACCTGGGGTCTGGTTCTATTCTGGCTGGAGTGCTTTGCTCTTCTCAAGACTAAATCCTGGGATCAGAGGGGATGCTAACCATCCAAAACTGTAGAAAGGGAAGGGGATTTGTGTCAACTGGGAGAGGAGGCTATCCAGGGCGTGGGTGAAAAGCTGACAGCCTGGCAAACATACACAGAGGGAGAGAGGTAGAAACTATGTTGGGGCCGTCAGTTTATGCCTGCCAGACTTGGAGTTAGCTGGGCTGAGGGGAACTTACAAAATAATACCCATGTATGTAGGTCTTTTTGTTTTTACCTTTTGCTCTCTGCTTTGTACCTTTTGAGGAAAGAAACTCTTAGGGGTGCCCAAACCGCGTTAGACTATGTTAACGCTATTAGGAACCAGATGCCTGCAGCCAAGAGATCCAATCTAAGATTAGTTGTATCATGTTTTTCCACCTAGAGTGAGGTGCAGAGAGCCAGGCCTATCACTGTAGGGTGCACTCAAGAGGGACTAACAGAGGTGTAAGGGGCAATTTGCTCTGTAATTGTGACCGTAACATAGAACTGAATTATTTGCATCTGCTTGATTTATCGTGTTTGCTGTTTAATATATAATGAAGCATTCATATTTCATTAGTATCCTGTAGAAATCAACTATTCTATAGGAATTCGTTCTTTAAGAAATAGGAGTACACAGAAGGCAGAAGATATTTTGTTTAATCACTAGCTTTTCATATCCTGTATGTAACACAGTAAAACTAAAATAAAATAGGACCATGTGTCTGTAAACCATCTCAAATGAAATGTGTTGGTTCTGTTCCATAATATTTTTAGAACAGTTTTGTAGTGCATCACTTCCTCCTTATTTGTGCTTTCTGTTGTAAAGTTTATTCAGATTATCTCATTTCTCTGGAAGATGCCTAAATCTTTTGTGGTTTATGGAACAATGGAGAGAGATTTACAAGAAATCTAGTATGGTTTTTGTATGATAGAATATAGAATTCAGGAGCATGTAAAAATTACTTTTTTGAGAAAGACACATTTTCTGTGATGTGAGCCCAACATTTATTACTAAAACAAAGTAAGTATTACCCGTTGTTTAAAGAATGATGTAACCCAAACAGGTGTTACACGCCTGTGCATAATTGTGAAATGTGTTGTTTCTTTGCATTTTAAGTGGGGTTACACAAGTGATGAAATATATTCTAATGGATTTGCTTCTTCCCTGTAACAAATCAGAAAATGAGGGAAAAAATCATAGATGGGGTTCTCCTTTATCTTACATTTTCTTTTTTGCAGAGATTAGGATGCTCTATTCCTTTGTTTCTAGAATGGACTATGTTCTCCATCATTATCATCATTTTTTACTTATGTTGCCATCCTCAAAGGGTCTTTGTTGCTTCCTCTAGCCAACAAATGCTGGACACAGCTCTCCTGCATCCTGTCAGTGCCACTTCCGTTAACTTGAATAAGTTATTTGAAACTGTTGTAAGATGCCTCTGCTTCCTGCAGAAGTTGGATTTTAGATTACGATTTTCCGATATTTATGTATCTCTTCAAAGATCTATTTTCTCTTCCTCAACTGCCTCACTTTTTTTTATTTTTTCTAAATATCAAGTCATGATTTAGAACTTAAATTGATTAGCATATTTAAAGCAAAAGACCTATAGCAACTTGCTATGCTCATTCGGGGGGAATCAGGCCATGAAATGTAATTAATGTTCGTGCTGAATGCTTATCATTAAGGATCTCAGGTTTTGACATTTAATTGCAGAACAAATCTGGGCACCTATCTCGGTATGGTGTTCTCAATCTGTGTTCCCTTGGCATTTAGTCCTGTAATGCCTCCAAGCATGAAATTGACAAGGAGCAGCATATATCTAATGCTTTAGATTTGAAGCTTGAGTAGCATGCAGTAAATTTTTTAAAAAATTCTTTAACTGTATGTTTTTAATTTTAAACATCTTATATCCGAATATAAGATTAGGAATCTAAATCATTTGGAATATATATATGTAAATTTGTGTGTGCATACAAAACTATACGTTGCTTCTATTAATATTTCTTAAACTCACCACAATCGCTTGTTTGGTTTTTTGAATGCTGTATAGTGGTCATGCTCAGTGGTGTCTTTAGATCTGTGCATTTGCATAGGACCTCACTTCGCTGTGTGCCATTCAACCAAAATACAATGACTGAAATGTGTCTTCCCGTCTTCCCTTCTGTGATCCTGTTGGGCTTCAATGCTGGTGAGCCACAGTAGAGTTAATTCTCTGTTCCCCACCCTACCTTGAGTATGTGAACATTGAGTTAGGAAAATGAGCCCCCATTCAAGTAGCGTGGCCAACTGCAGACTTGGGAAATGAAAACACATGAGGTGGGGACTGTTTCGCCTGAGGTAGGATGCAGGCTTGCAGGAGGTGTTCAAGAAGAGCATGTTGGTGAATATATTGTAGCATTACAAACCACGGAGATGAAAGGCAACAGAAAGTAAAGAGTAGGGAGAAGAATTGTGGAAAGAAAATGATGGGGTGGGAATATAGATCAGAGAGCAGATTGAGCAGATTTAGAATTTTGTTTCCATTTGAATAGAAATTTTTTTTGCATGTGTGTGAATCATCTCTGAAAGTGTTGATAGAAGTGGGTGGCTGTTTAAGGAGGAATTGAAGAGAAGGTTGGTGAATGGCTCACAAAAAGTGAAAGGTTGTTCCAAGGATAAGTGGCATGGAAGAAGGCACAATGAGGACCTTGCAGGGGAAGTCGACAGGCAGGAGAGCAAATACATAAGTGAACTAGAGCTGTATGGAGGCTTTGGCAAAAGAATACTGTTGCTGATTCCATAGGGAAGAGACCTAGGGTAGATAAGGCTAAGGTTTCAATACAGCTCTAGTTAACTTATGCATTTGCTGCCATATCTGCCTTCTTCTGTAGCGGGATCTATTGTTACTCAGTTAAACCTGCTGAAAAGCAGAGCTGACAAACACTGCCAGTAACTACTGTCTGGGCTTCCTCCAATAGGAATTATTTTGGTATCATTTCCTTGTGTAGATGTGGCTTTAATATGTTTAGGTATGGGTTAGAAATGAATGAATCACAGTTTCTGTGGATCTTGCAATGTGAGAAGTGTATTGGGGAAGAATGCTTTGTTTTTGTTTTTTGCAGGAAGAGACCTTGCCCAGTTGCATCTTGGAAGGTGCAAACGTTCTAACTTTCACAAAAAATGGTTTCTCTTCCACAGACTACCTAAGGTGCTTGCTCAGGTCATTCCAGTGTTGTCCATCTTAATAGTTCCTAATGACAGGATATGCATTTAATATTGCCAATTTAAAACAAAAACAAAAAATACCCTGGGAAATTCCATAAACACAATAAAAGAATTCTAAGGATTCACAGTTTAGAACTTAAGCCACAAAATGCCACATTAAGGTTCCATATGCAACCTGAACTCTTTTTGCATGTATGTATTTTGATAGTTTCTTAATTATACAAATACACTGTTTTTCAAATGTAATACAATTGCATCTTGTTTTTTTACAACTTTAGACTTGTCTGTCCTCTTGTAATGCCATGTTTTGCTCTCTGTCTGATAGTCTGTGGAAGTCATTTACATAGAAAGTGCACAATAAACTATATTTAATCAACACACTAGACATTAAGTATTCAACAGAGTAATAAGTTAATGGAACTTCTAGACCATCTAAATTATCAGTTGTTAGCTTTGTAATTAAATGTCTTATTCTGAATTTCCCAAAGGAAGTTACTGCTGCTTCGTAGAAGACTGCTGGTTTAGGTTTTTGAAGTTTGAGGAATCTGGTGTAGAAGCAGTAACGATTGCCATCTAAAGACTGTGTTTGAATAGTTTTGCATCGGTGAAATACAAGTTTTTTTTAATGTGCACTATCAAATTTTAGTAATAGTTACTCAGTAAAATGTAACATTGCACCTTACTTTTTTTTTCTTTTTTTTTTTTTTTACTGCTGAGCTAGAAACTGTTTTACCATGATATAATCCTTGGCTGTACCAGTAAATCAACTGTAGCAGATTCCATGGGTTATGTCATGGATTATGGGTTATATTCCATGGGTTATGACATCCTGACCATAATCCTACGTTGCCGGCTACATCAGTTGACTTGGAAAACTTCTAGGACAATAAGTAACTGAAATGGTTTATGATGAGTGTTTCATTTTTTCAAATGGTGTTTACACCTGCTAAATTTGATTTCAGAAATAAACACACTTTTTTCCATTTGCTGAAATCTGTTGCTGCAACAGCTCTCCTATCTTGATTCAGTTAATATAGACTCATAGATTTTAAGGTCAAAAAGGGCCATCGTGATCATCTAGTCCGACCTCGTACACATTGCAGGCTACAGAACATCACCCCCTCCCTAGTGTGACAGACCCATAATCTCTCACTGAGTTACTGAAGTCCTCAAATCATGATTTAAAGTAGGGCTGTCAAGTGATTAAAAAAATTAATGGTGATTAATCGTGCCATTAAACAAATTAATAGCGCGATTAATTGTGCTGTTAAACAATAATAGAATACCATTTATTTTAAATATTTTTGGATGTTTACTACATTTTCAAATATATTAATTACAACACAGAATACAAAGTGTACTGTACTCACTTTATATTTTTTATTACAAATATTTGCAGTGTAAAAAAACAAAAAAATTGTATTTTTCAGTTCATCTCCTACAAGTACTGTAGTGCAATCTCTCTATCATGAAAGTTGAACTTACAAATGTAGAATTATGTAAAAAAAAGTTTTATTTTTGAATGCAATATTAAACTTTAGAGCCTACAAGTCCATTCAGTCCTACTTCTTGGTTAGCCAATCACTCAGACAAACAAGGTTTGTTACAATTTGCAGGAGATAATGCTGCCTGCTTCTTGTTTACAGTGTCACTGAAAGTGAGAACAGGCCTTCACATGGCACTGTTGTAGCTGGCATTGCAAGATATTTATGTGCCAAATGCACTAAAGATTCATATGTCCCTTCATGAGTCAGGTGCCACCAGCAGAAGATTGATTTTCTGTTTTGCTTATGTAGTTTCCGCATCAGTGTGGTACTCTTTTAAGACTTCTAAAAGCATGCTCCACACCTCATCCCTCTCAGATTTTGGATGGCACTTCAGAGTCTTAAAGTTTGGGTTGAGTGCTCTAGTTATTTTTAGAAATCTCACATCAGAACCTTCTTTGCGTTTTGTCAAATCTGCTGTGAAAATGTTCTTAAAACGAACATGTGCTGGGTCATCATCTGAGACTGCTATAACAAAAAATATATGCAGAATGTGCGTACAACAGAGCAGGAGACATACAAGTCTCCCCCCGAAGGAATACAGTCACAAATTTAATTGATGCATTATTATCAGCATGGAAGTATATCCTCTGGAATGGTGGCCGAAGCATGAAGGGGCATATGAATGTTTAGCATATCTGGCGTATAAATACCTTGCAACGCCGGCTACAAAAGTGCCATGCAAATGCCTATTCTCACTCACCAGTGACATTGTAAATAAGAAGCAGGCAGCAGTATCTTCCATTAATTTAAACAAACTTGTTTGGCAGAATAATAAGTAGGACTGAGTGGACTTATAGGCTCTAAAGTTTACACAGTTTTGTTTTTGAGTGCAGTTATGTAACCAAAAAATAAATAAATCTCCATTTGTAAGTTACACCTTCACGATAAAGAGATTGCACAACAGTATCTCTTATGTTTATCATTGTTACAGTGCATATATTTGTAATCAAAAATAATAATCTAAAGTGAGCACTGTATTCTGTGTTGTAATTAAAATCAATATTGAAAACGTAGAAAAACATCCAAAATATTTAATAAATTTCAGTTGGTATTCTATTGTTATAAGTGCGATTAATTGCTATTAATTTTTTTGAGTTAATCACGTGAGTTAACTGCGATTAATTGACAGCCCTAATTTAAAGACTTCAAGACCCAGAGAATCCACCATTTATTCTAATTTAAACCAGCAAGTGACCTGTCCTCCATGCTGTGGAGGAAGGCAAAAAAAACCCCAGGGTCTGTGCCAATTTGACTTGGGGGAAATTCCTTCCCAACTCCAGATATGGAGATCAGTTGAACCCTGAGCATGTTGTCAAAACTCACCAGCCAAACACCTGAGAGAGAATTTTCTATGGTAACTCAGAGCCCTTCCCCATTAGTGCCCCTTCTCTGGCCGTTTGGGAATTTTTGCTACTAGCAGTTGTGGATGGGCCACATAGAATCATAGAATATCAGGGTTGGAAAGGACCTCAGGAGGTCATCTAGTCCAACCCCCTGCTCAAAGCAGGACCAATCCCCAATTTTTTCCCCAGATCCCGAAATGGCCCCCTCAAGGATTGAACTCACAACCCTGGGTTTAGCAGGCCAATGCTCAAACCACTGAGTTATCCTTCCCCTACATGCCATTGTGGGCAGTCTCATCCTACCATATCCTCCATAAAATCAAGGTAAGTCTTGAAGCCAGTTAGGTTTTTTGCCCCTACTGCTCCCCTTGGAAGGTTGTTCCAGAACTTCACTCCTCTGATGGCTAGACAACTTAATCTAATTTCAAGCCTAAACTTATTGATGGTCAGTGTATATCTCTGCTCTTGTGTCGGCATTGGCGCGTAACTCCTCTTCCTCCTTGCTATTTATTTAAGTTATCTGTGTATTCATAGAGAGCAGTCTTATCTCCCTTCACCCTTCTTTTGGTTAGGCTAAACAAGCCAAGCTCCTCGAGCCCCCTCTCATAAGGTGGGTTTTCCATTCCTCAGATCATCCTAGTAGCCCTTCTCTGCACCTTTCCATTTTGAATTAATCTTTCTTAAACATGGGAGACCAGAATTGTATGTACTATTCCAGATGAGATCTCACCAGTGCCTTGTATAATGGCAATAACACATCCTTCTCTCTACTGGAAATACCTCGCCTGATGCATCATGGGATTGCATTAGCCTTTTTCATGGCTGCATCCCATTGGTGGCTCATAGTCATCTTGTGATCAACCAATACACTTAGGTCTTTCTCCTCCTCTGTTGCTTCCAACCGATACATCCCCAGCTTATAGCAAAAATTCTTTGTTGTTAGTCCCTAAGTATTACCTTGCACTTTGCACTATTAAATGTATTTCTATTAGTCCAGCTTTCAGGGTTGTCCAGATCTTCATGTATGCTATTTCAGTCTTCCTCCATATTTGCAATACCTCCCAACTTTGCATCATCCGCAGATTTTATTAGCATGCTCCCATTTTTGTGCCAAGGTCATGAATGAAAACGTGAATCATTTTTGTTGCCCGTTTTTGTACCTTTTTCAATTCTAATATATTTCTTTTGAGATGGGGTGACCAGAACTGCGTGCGGTATTCAAGGTGTGGGCATACCATTGATATATTTGGTGGTATTATGATATTTACAGTCTTTTTGTCTATCCTTTTCCTAATGGTTCCTAACATTCTGATAGTATTTTTGACTGCTGCTGCACATTGAGCGAATGTTTTCAGAGAACTATCCACAGTGGCTCCAAGATCTTTTCTTGAGTAGTAACAGGTAATTTAGACCCCATCATTTTGTATGTATGGTTGGGATTATGTTTTCCAAAATGTATTATCTTGCATTAATCAACATTGAATTTCATCTGCTACTTTGTTGCCCAGTTTTGTGAGATGCCTTTTTTTAACTCTTCACAGTCTGCTTTGAACTTAACTATCTTGAGTAATTTTGTATCATCTACAAACTTTATCACTTCACTGTTCACCTCTTTTTCCAGATAATTTATGAATATGTTGAACTTTGTTCTTCCCCCTGTGATGCATGGGGGTGGAGTGCAAGGAGTATGTCATAAATATAAAGGGAAGGGTAACCACCTTTCTGTATACAGAACTATAAAATCCCTCCTGGCCAGAGGCAAAACCCCTTCAACTGTAAAGGGTTAAGAAGCTAAGATAAGCTCGCTGGCACCTGACCAAAATGACCAATGAGGAGACAAGATACTTTCAAAGCTGGAGGTGGTGGGGTGGGACAAAGGGTGTCTGTCTGTCTGTCTGTCTGTCTGATGCTTTTGCCGGGACCAGGTCAGGAATGCTCTTCAGAACTTCTGTTAAGTTAGTAAGTAATCTAGCTAGAAATGCGTTAGATTTCCTTTTGTTAAATGGCTGGTAAAATAGGTTGTGCTGAATGGAATGTATATTCCTGTTTTTGTGTCTTTTTGTAACTTAAGGTTTTGCCTAGAGGGATTCTCTGTTTTGAATCTGATTACCCTGTAAGGTATTTACCATCCTGATTTTACAGAGGTGATTCTTTTACTTTTTCTTTAATTAAAATTCTTCTTCTTAGATCCTGATAGCTTTTTCATTGTTCTTAAGATCCAAGGGTTTTGGTCTGTGTTCACCTATGCAAATTGGTGAGGTTTATTATCAAGCCTTCCCCAGGAAAGCGGGTGTGGGGCTTGGGGGGATATTTTGGGGAGAAGACATCTCCAAGTGGGCTCTTTCCCTGATCTTTGTTTAACACGGTTGGTGGTGGCAGCATAGGGTTCAAGGACAAGGCAAAGTTTGTACCTTGAGGAAGTTTTTAACCTAAGCTGGTAAGAATAAGCTTAGGGGGTCTTTCATGCAGGTCCCCACATCTGTACCCTAGAGTTCAGAGTGGGGAAGGAACCTTGACAGGGTACATCTGCCCACATACATAACCATCCATGAACTGTATTGACTGGTTAATTCCCCATCCTGTATGTTGGATGTGGGCCAATTGAGGAGAGACCGCTGGAGCAGGCTGGGCTGGGAGCAGTGCAGGGGCTCACATTTTCTTGTGGCCATTGTGCCAGGTAGTCAGTGCATCAGCTCCTTATGTTGCTGTTCCTCTTCCAGCTCTAGCTGTTGCTCTTACTACCTTGTGGCATGCTCATGGGCATTGTAGTCCCTTGCCATTTTCTCCTCCCTTTCCAGCATCCTCGCAGCTGCAGACTGGCTCTTCTTGTCCTGCCGAAGGAGCAGTCTGATCTATTGGCAGAATATAGCAGCTCATATCTGGCCTCTTTTCTTTTTGCCCCTTAAGTTCTTACTACTCTCACTAACAGTCAGTGGCATCATGTGTGAGCACCTTATCTGGACTAGAATTGATATCTTTGAAAAGCAGTGAAGCTGCATATTATTTTTCTGTCCAGTGGCAAGAAAATATGGCCCAGGTGGAATGGTAGGAAGCGATTGGAGGACTGTTGGCACCTGGGCTTGATTAGCCTGTGTTCTCGCTGTGAAGTGGGCAGGTTGCCAGCCTGGGCTGAGTCCTAGGCTTAAAGCACCCTCACTCCTGGATGAGAGGTTTTTCTGTGTGGAAAGCAGGGAGGTTCAGGCAACATCTAGGTTAGAGTATGGGTAGTGATGCTGTGTCTCTGCAGTGATGTACGTCCTCTGTACCTTGGTTATCTTTAAGAACTGTACAATGGTAATGGTAAATCTTTGGATTACTGCACTTGCAGTTTAAATGCAGGCAATGCTTTCAGATCGGATTTCCCATGCTGCTTCTCTTTTGTTTGGTCTATTTAAATATGATTATTTTAGTTCTTCCTGGAAGTCTCTGAATTGCCTTCAAAGCGTTAACATGTCTTCTGTTGCTGCTGGTTAGTCCGGGAGAGAGAAGCTTTTGATATTGGCATCCTTCTCTGCTAGTGCTAAGCTTTAGTACCAGCAAGGAGCAATGAGATAAAATGGGCAATTTTGGTATCTGTTTATATACCTTTTCACTTCCATTCTAAATAAACTAAAAATGTATTTAGCATAATCTGTTTAGATTGTTAGTTGTGGAGGGCAGAGACTATAACATATTTGTACAGTGCCTAGCACAAAGGACTCAAGCAGGTTGGGCTCCATTAGAAACTACCACAGTAGAAATGTTTAATAGCATAATTTCAGTTTGTCTCTAAATATATAATGAAAATTTCAAGGTTTTTGAGTTGCTTAATGCTGATGACCTATGTGAATTTCAAAGGGTTCTTAAACAAGTGCAACAGTAATAGCTGCAATACAGCGCTTAGCACCTAGTATTTAGACCTCTGAAATCAGAGGGATTTACAGAGACTGCTAAGTCAAGAGGGCCAAAGTATACATAACCATGAAAAGAACAACATAGAAATTGCCCCCCATGTTGAAAATCCTGTGGTGACTTTTGAAAGATTTCTCCTTCCCACAGTTGCTGCATACCAACTTGAGCAATATTGGCAGTGTCAGATATTGGAGAGACTAACCAGAGAAAATATAGAGAAGCTAACTAAATCAAGCAAATGCTTTAAAATATACACTTCAGGATGTATACTATTTAATTACTAATATTGTATAAAATTATTCTTCATTGCATGTTGCCTGGAAACCGGTTCACTTGCAGTGACTCAAAAGAACTGACTCAGAATTGCTTTGTCCTTTCAAACTCTCCTCTCTTATCCTGGATTGTAGATCACTTGTTTGCTTATTAGATTTTCTAGGTGTCTTGTCCAGTTCTCCCTTCTGAATATTTGGGAAGGTTGCATTTTTAAAACTGTTACTTCTCACTTTCATTCCTTCCTTGCCTAGATATTGAGTTATCTGGGTAACATTATACAGAGACCTCGCACCTACATGCAACTTCTTGCCGGATCAAGGACTTAGTTCACACTTTCCTTTTAAACCAAGTAGGAGCTTTCTGTCCTAGAATACCATGGCTACAGTGAGACACCTCTATAAACTGCTGAAATGTAATGGGGAAGAAATGAAACGTGCATTTTTAGAAGGAAATGTTGTTATAAATGAAATGTTCGCAAAAATTATCATTTTTCCAGTATCATACTCTGCTATGATAATCTTACTAACCTGTTGTTTTCCATGTTATAGTATAAATCATTCTGTATCTTTACCAGTAAAAATATATTTTCATATTGACTTGTTCAATCAGTACTTGTTCAATAGTAGATAATATGTATACCCATTTTTGTTCTGTTTAGTATATGTGACTTTTCGTTGTGATATTAACTGTAGTATTAGCTACCCTTTTGTTTTAACGAAGACAGGAAATCCAGCGCGAGCTGAAGTGACGCACCCCAGCTCCAACTGTAGACATAGCCTTAGAGCCGTCTTTAGGGGAGAGGATTTATGTGTGGATATTGTGGGGCTCATGGGGAGTGGGATGTATGTTTCTGCCTCTCTGCCATCCTTCCCAACCAAGCAGAGTGTGTAGCTCAGTTAATACCACCTGAGGATATATTGGATTTTTGCAGTGCGCCTTTATGTAATATAACCCTCTGAGAGGTTTTTCCGAACTAATTCAGTAGCTTCACTTGAACAGTGCTGGCAGGTAATCCTAGAGTTGATGCAGAAGCTCTGGGCCTCTATGCTGATACCACAGGCCTCCAGCACATCTGTGGCTTCTAGAAGCTGAATCCCTGCCCATTCCACCCCAATTTTTTTCTTCTCCTTCCCTTCCACTCCCAAATCTATAATTATGTTAGGGGTAATTTAGCAGAATTTTCCAGTTCCTGGGCTGTGTGTGTGTGTGTGTGTGTGTTTTCCCTCATGAGAGGGAGTGATCTGGCCCTTCACTGTTATCAGCCTAACTGTGTTTTCCCTTACTGTGGAAATCTCACTCAGATTCATGGGGAAGGCTTTATTTCACTAGCTTGTACCTTGCCATGTCTGTCATGTATCTCTTGGTCACCATTCTGGTTAATCTGGTTCATTCTGGCTTGAGAGTTGAGAGACAGCCATGAAATAGTAACTTTTCTAGTTTCTCTGAAGACTTTAGGAAAGTGTCAATAAATGTCAGAAAACAAATAGCATATGGAAAGACCTACGGGCTGAATGGTCTCTCAATTTTACTGTAATTTTCCTTCTATCTACAAGATCTGTTTTAGGTTAAATAGGGGAGAAAATGTTGTTACTGATTA
This sequence comes from Eretmochelys imbricata, assembly GCF_965152235.1. Taxonomy (NCBI): domain Eukaryota; kingdom Metazoa; phylum Chordata; order Testudines; family Cheloniidae; genus Eretmochelys; species Eretmochelys imbricata. The sequence continues at coordinate 60,650,154 of NC_135573.1, forward strand.
TCTACAGCAGTACAAAAACACACAGTTCTGACAGCTCACTTTTTTACACTACATTGTTCTCAGTGAGGAATAAAATGAGAGGCAACGCATAGTGAGACCACTACTATTTGATCTTTCTCTTCCTCACTATAATTCTTTTTCTTTCTTTCCCCATCTGCCTGTGTCCTTTTTATCTATTTACATAGTGCTGTGCAGTTGGAGAAGTTTGCTAAAGAAGAATTTCTTCCCCAGAGGTCTCATAGTCTAACAAAACAGGGGCCACGTAATGGAATCAACAAGCAGAATGGCTCTCAGAGTTGGAACCTAAAGTGGAGATATTCATGTGTGTTTTTTTTAGGGAGGAATGGAAGAGAGACTGACTAACCATGATTAGAAAGCTGTTTCACGTACACAGACCAGCTTCCACAAGCAAAACTTTTGGTCCTCTCCTCTTACATTGTCTATCTCCTGTTTTTTTGTTTTGTTTTTGGGTCCTTCTGCATCCCCTTTCCTTTTGGTCTCTTCCTCCAGTTTTCTGTTCTGTTTTATTGTTTTCTCCTACCCCTTTTTTCTCTGCCTTTGTACTTTTATTGACAAGCTTCTCCCTATTTTTGAGTAATACAGATTATGTATTTTTGTGTCTTCTAGAGCAGACGCCCAGAATGAGTGCTTGACGCATGGGCAGTCTCGGTAGGAAAAATAACAGGCTATGCCATTTTTTCTCTGCAGCCCTTCCATATGTAAAACTAGATGCAGAGGTGAAACTCATCTGGATCAAGTTGTGCTGTGTATAAAGTGAGGGTTTAATAATTTGCTTTTTATGTGCTGCTTCAGACCGTTTTCAGCTGTCCAAAGTATGTTTATGTTGTGGGAGAATAACTGACTGGGAAGTGTGGTGGGTATTTACTCATACATAACCGACAAAGTGTGTTTGACCCACTGTGCCTAAATACTATAGAGTAAAGGCTGCTGAGTTTATGAAAGTTCCTGTTGAGTTCAATTACACAATTTACTTTTTCTTCCCATTTTCTCAGGATACTGTGGCACAAGAAGTTAACAGTCTCCTGTTTTAATGGGAGGGGCCTAGAGGCATAGTGTATTCAGTGATAAATTCTTTAGATTTTTGACACAATGCCTCTACCACCCACCTGTCCTCGTAGTCTGCTGGTTTGGGTCACTTCACTTTGGAGGACTTTTTGGTACCTTTGTTTGGATAGCGGTTGAAGACTCTGACTTCTTTTGTTCTGAAGCAGGAAGGGAGGAGAGATGACAGCTTATTGAGAGAGATCACTGCTCATTCCATATCTTGATTCTCTGCAGTATAGAAAATGGTTCTTTCTCCTTGGATAGGTATCCCTGTTTGGACATAAGCATGTTTTAATGAAAATATCGGAAGAGTTAGATATCACTGGTTATGACAAACTGTTCATTATAGTTGATGTATTGTTATTGTATTGATAAACAATATGCTTGTTGGCTTTCTGAAATGAGCTTCTGGAGGATAAATAAAGCATTAAAATAAATTGCTGTTAGATTTTTTTAAAATTCAAAGTGGCAAAACTGCACAAATCATGTAGCTTGTTTTCTGTAAATAAACAGATTTTTGTAGAGCTGGACTAGGTCTGTTTTTTAAGCCATTTGGTCCAGAACTGAAATGCCTCCTGCTGGCTATTGAAATGTAATTTATAAAACGGGTTTAAAAATTCTGGATTGTAATTCTGAAACCAATAACATGACAGTGTGATTAATTCGCACAACTTCACCGGTCAGAACTTCTTTTCATATCTTAGACATAATCATAAAAACAAATATAGATTTAGAAACTGAACACATTTATTGTGAAGAGAGAGAACTTTTTAAAGGCCTTTATAAACTATTTTTTCTTGTCTCTGCCTCCACCAAGTTGAACAGGATGCCACCTCTCCATATCCTGTCATTTCACTGCAAAGGATAAAAACCAGACTTTTCCCCCAGTGTTACTCAGATGCCCACCTAGACAAAGCTGTTTGGCTTTTTTGAGTTCCCCTGTCCTAATAGGTTAGTTACCCTAATTTTTAATACAAAGTGAATCTGACAAGACTGGTTGATTTCTCTGCTGCAGTTGGAAACCCAGCAGATGGAAGTGAAACTAACAGTTATATTAGTTTTCAGTTTCTTGGTGAAGTTACCAATAGCAGAAAGGAATGCTCTAGAATTATTTATTCATCGAGAGAAGAACCCAGAAAAGGGGGTGGAGGTAAAGTAAGGGAAGGCTCCAAAGATGACTGAGGAAAAAAGAGCTTTCTCCTTCCACCAACAAAAGAAAAAGATTTCAAATGATCGGATGTCTCATAGGACGATAGGGTCGTAGGTCGAGACTGATATGAAGATGCTGCTGACTTTAGGCAAAGCACCCTGGTAGAAATCCCCTTTTTCCAATAATTAATGCATCTTCCTAGGTGTTACCCCTAATTCTGCTCCCATATCTTTTATGTTTTTGGCCTCTGGCTAGTAGGTTTAGACCTTTGCCAGTATGTATTTCATACATTTCTTTTCAAGTCCTGAGAATTGAAGAATTAAATCAGTTTCTGGTGGGATTTTCACTAATGAAACTAGCCACCCAGTTGTTCTTTCTAACTGGGAGAAGAGAAGGAATGCCAGCCACTCCAGAAGTAGCGCTATTAGATTTCAAACTGGTATTCACTGTTTATTGGAAGCATTACCTTAAGTTTTCCTCAACATTTGGCAGGCTTCCCTCTGTTCTCTAAACATATACAACTCAGTTTAATTTTATCATAAAAATTAACAAAGAGTGGCTTAATGTTACTGTGATTGTATCTATTACGAAATGAAATAGAATCCTTGGGAAAACAAAATTTTATCTAGCTCGGGAAGGATTCTCTTGACTAAGAATAGTTTTGTAAGTGAATTTAATATTTGTTTAAACTAGAGAGGGAACACTGAGATATGAAATAGCTTTGCTATAAGTGAGTTTAATGAGAAATGTTAACTTCCTAATCAGTAAGAATCTGCAAATACCAAACCTCTAGCTCTGTCTTGTGGCAAATCAGAATTTCCATTTTGAAATTAAAAAGGAAAAAACTAGAAGTTCATACAATTTGTACATACTCAGAACTGTTCAACTATAAAGATAGCAACTTTTGTGTGTGCACAATTGAGAAATGCAACTTCTGAATAATAAATCTCATTTATGGAGAAAGGGGGTGGCTGCTTAATTCAAATAATTCAGTGCATGTGAGGCTAAAGTATGACATCATTTCTGGTTAATGATCATGTTCAAAGGTAAATTGTAATGCAGTCTTATTTTTCTATCATTTCTAACTGAAGAAAAATGTCATGAGTGAATGAAGGGTGTCTCCCCTCCCCCCCCCCCCCCAAATACTCTATGCATGTTTGATCGATGCTTACGATTAGAACAGGAAACTTTGCTCTAATGATACATCAGTATCATTTTCTTTTTCTGTGATGAATATTAATAAGATTTCATGTATTGATCCTATATAATTTTATTATTCAACTGTCCATGTCTTTCCCTACTGTAACCAGAGCAAATTCTGTGGAAATCAGATTCCTTAATGCCCGGTAAACACCATATGTTTCCTATGAAAGATGTTACAGTTTACTTTATTGTGAATCGTGAGTAATCTGGTATCTGAAGATTTTTATATATATATAAAATAATTTATAATAATTATATAATAATTTATAATAATAAATAATAATAATTTCTTAAAATTAACTACACAATTGTTTAATATTTTGTCACAATGTCTAGAGTCTAGACATTTAAAATACTGGGAAAAATTAAGCATTTTTTATATATCATTGACCTGATTATATGAAGGATGGGGAAAGGATTAAAGTCTCATATTATTTCTTCCATTATTTCTAAGTTGCAATAATTTAAAAATGATTTATTTTAATATCATGTCTGAAGTGGAAATGCTACAGGAGTATGTTTTTGCTCCAGGTCATTGCTTCAATGTGAGCAGCTGTTTGCAACCAGTTGTATATTCAGAAAGGAAAAATTGTCTGTATAATCGGTTTCTTAAGAGCACAAGTGAGAAAGTTTTTATAGGTAAAACTGATAGAAGTCATTAATGTAGTTTTCCTGTTCATTCATAAATCAGACTTGCAAAGTTTGCAAAGATAGGATACAATGCATAGATTGATAAAACAGCCTAATGTTAGAGTTGTTTGTCTTCAAAGGATTAAAAACCATTTTATGTATACTTGTTTTGACTGCAATCTTCTCCACCACCCTTTTTTATCTTTGTGTAAGCTGTTTGGGACAAAGGCTATGTATTGAAACCGTGCCTAACACAAGGTGGCCCTAATTTTGTTTGGGGCAACTGGGCACTACTTTAAATAATAAATTACTTGGAAAATAGAGATTTGGCTCATCTTGGTTTTGATACTGCATTAATAATATATTAGTTGCAAATTAGATAAGAAACGAGTTATAGAAACACTTGAACTGCTCATGATGGTGGTTGCTGTTTTAAACTGAAATTTGGTTCACAAACGTGTTGTTAGTCCAAATAGAAGTTTGACTTTCCACCTGTTAACAAATATAGAATTAGAGTGACTGTGCATATTAATATTTCCATAACTATGTTTTTATTATCAGAATTCTAATTCACTGTTTCCTTTTACAGAGGAAATAAAAGCTGAAACAGAAAAACAAAGGTATGTAATAGTTCTCTTCCTCTTATTGAGCAAAAATAATTTGTCTTGTGAAAATAGGAAGAGTAGTCATATAGACACTTGTATAGTATTTATTATGAATTTAAGCATATAACATTATCCATATGGTGACTCATCCTGAAAGGTGCTGAACATCTCTTGTGCAATGCATAATACTCAGGAGCTTGCCTGCAACTGCCACTCCTGTCTGTTGCAGCTGTTACGTAACTTAGAGCGAGAGCAGAAAGATTTGAAGGCTTGTGGGGGGAGGAAGGAATAGACTGGGGTAGGGACCATGTGGGAGGTAGACTTGGATTGGCTGTTGTGGGCAGTTAACTGGGATGGGACCCTGGGGTCAGATATTGAGATTAGATGAGCAACCAAGGAAGGGAGAGACTGGGATTGGCTGGGCAAGGAGCTCCAGGGAGACTGAGCTGGGGAGCCCAGAGATGGAGACTAGTACTGGCTGAGCAAGGAGATTGGGATGTAGAGATTGGGTAGGCTAAAGGAAGAGACTGGCACTGGGTTGAAGAGTCAGGGGTAGGGAGACAGATCTAGGACAGGCTGACTGGGACACATGCAGAATGTATAGAAAGATCTGTGACCATTAGAGAACATTCCCTCCAGAAGTTGGAATAGAATCCAAGCTTCTAGAGTCTGTGTTGCTCTGCTGTCAGCAAATCTGCGAACACCCTGGCAAATTGGGCATTTGTTATGATAGTCTTTAATTACATGATACATAGGACTCCTGCCTCATTCAGTGCACAGGATGAGCTGTGTTCTAGGGATGAATCAGAGCTGAGTAGTGAAGGAGGCTATTGTCTGTAGGATTCCCGCCTCATTTGCTGCAGGAACTGGATGGTATTTTGTGAATGAAGCAGGGGAAGAGTGATAATGCTCTCATGGTTAAAGCAGTTGAATGCTACCCAGGGGATTTGGATCCTATCCCGTCCTCTGCCACAGAGTTCCCATGCGATCCTAGGTAAGTCACTTAAACCAAACTTTTCAGAGGCCAGTAATTGTGCATTCCTCATTTTCTGAATGTCCATCTTGAGACCCCAGGGTCTGATTTGTAGCAATGTTGAAAACTCACTCATAGCTGCAACTGAAGGCAAGGGCAACTGTGCTTTGGAAGATATGAATTATTGCATTTTGCTTTGTACTCTGAAAAATTAGACCCTAGGCTCCTCAAATTGGGCATCTAAAATGTGTAGAAACAACGAGGAGCCCTTGTGGCACCTTAGAGACTAACCAATTTATTTGGGCATAAGCTTAGCCCACAAAAGCTTCTGCCCAAATAAACTGATTAGTCTCTAAGGTGCCACAAGGACTCCTTGTTGTTTTCGCTGATACAGACTAACACGGCTACCACTCTGTAAAATGTGTAGACACTTCTTACCTTACCTTCTTACTCTCTTTGTCTGAGTCCCCTCCTGCACCTCACAGAAATGTTATAAAAATAAATTAATGTTTCTGAAGCACTCAGATGAGCACCATAGAAAAGTCCATGAGGAAATTAATAATTCTGTTCTCATAGCATATTTGAATAGTGTGCAGTAAATAAGATATGCAACCACACATTGAACAATGAGGATAGAACAAAATATTAAATAGCTTTTTATATAGTGAGCATCATCCATCTTGTGCACTGAATGAGGCAGGAATCCTGTTGAAAAATAGGTTTCAGAGTAACAGCCGTGTTAGTCTGTATTCGCAGAAAGAAAAGGAGTACTTGTGGCACCTTAGAGACTAACGAATTTATTTGAGCATGAGCTTTCGTGAGCTACAGCTCACTTCATCAGATGCATACCGTGGAAACTGCAGCAGACTCTATATATACACAGAGAATATGAAACAATACCTCCTCCCACCCCACTGTCCTGCTGGTAATAGCTTATCTAAAAGCCATTTCCAGCACAAATCCAGGTTTTCTCACCCTCCACCCCACCACACAAATTCACTCTCCTGCTGGTGATAGCCCATCCAAAGTGACAACTCTTTACACAATGTGCATGATAATGAAGTTAGGCCATTTCCTGCACAAATCCAGGTTCTCTCACTCCCTCACCCCCCTCCAAAAACCCACCCCCATACACACACAAACTCACTCTCCTGCTGGTAATAGCTCATCCAAACTGGCCACTCTCCAAGTTTAAATCCAAGTTAAACCAGAACATCGGGGGGGGGGGGGTAGGAAAAAACAAGAGGAAATAGGCTACCTTGCATAATGACTTAGCCACTCCCAGTCTCTATTTAAGCCTAAATTAATAGTATCCAATTTGCAAATGAATTCCAATTCAGCAGTTTCTCGCTGGAGTCTGGATTTGAAGTTTTTTTGTTTTAAGATAGCGACCTTCATGTCTGTGATTGCGTGACCAGAGAGATTGAAGTGTTCTCCGACTGGTTTATGAATGTTATAATTCTTGACATCTGATTTGTGTCCATTTATTCTTTTACGTAGAGACTGTCCAGTTTGACCAATGTACATGGCAGAGGGGCATTGCTGGCACATGATGGCATAAATCACATTGGTGGATGTGCAGGTGAACGAGCCTCTGATAGTGTGGCTGATGTTATTAGGCCCTGTGATGGTGTCCCCTGAATAGATATGTGGGCACAATTGGCAACGGGCTTTGTTGCAAGGATAAGTTCCTGGGTTAGTGGTTCTGTTGTGTGGTATGTGGTTGTTGGTGAGTATTTGCTTCAGGTTGCGGGGCTGTCTGTAGGCAAGGACTGGCCTGTCTCCCAAGATTTGTGAGAGTGTTGGGTCATCCTTTAGGATAGGTTGTAGATCCTTAATAATGCGTTGGAGGGGTTTTAGTTGGGGGCTGAAGGTGACGGCTAGTGGCGTTCTGTTATTTTCTTTGTTAGGCCTGTCCTGTAGTAGGTAACTTCTGGGAACTCTTCTGGCTCTATCAATCTGTTTCTTTACTTCCGCAGGTGGGTATTGTAGTTGTAAGAAAGCTTGACAGAGATCTTGTAGGTGTTTGTCTCTGTCTGAGGGGTTGGAGCAAATGCGGTTGTATCGCAGAGCTTGGCTGTAGACGATGGATCGTGTGGTGTGGTCAGGGTGAAAGCTGGAGGCATGCAGGTAGGAATAGCGGTCAGTAGGTTTCCGGTATAGGGTGGTGTTTATGTGACCATTGTTTATTAGCACTGTAGTGTCCAGGAAGTGTATCTCTTGTGTGGACTGGACCAGGCTGAGGTTGGTGGTGGGATGGAAATTGTTGAAATCATGGTGGAATTCCTCAAGGGCTTCTTTTCCATGGGTCCAGATGATGAAGATGTCATCAATATAGCGCAAGTAGAGTAGGGGCTTTAGGGGACGAGAGCTGAGGAAGCGTTGTTCTAAATCAGCCATAAAAATGTTGGCATACTGTGGGGCCATGCGGGTACCCATAGCAGTGCCGCTGATCTGAAGGTATACATTGTCCCCAAATGTGAAATAGTTATGGGTAAGGACAAAGTCACAAAGTTCAGCCACCAGGTTAGCCGTGACATTATCGGGGATAGTGTTCCTGACGGCTTGTAGTCCATCTTTGTGTGGAATGTTGGTGTAGAGGGCTTCTACATCCATAGTGGCCAGGATGGTGTTATCAGGAAGATCACCGATGGATTGAAGTTTCCTCAGGAAGTCAGTGGTGTCTCGAAGGTAGCTGGGAGTGCTGGTAGCGTAGGGCCTGAGGAGGGAGTCTACATAGCCAGACAATCCTGCTGTCAGGGTGCCAATGCCTGAGATGATGGGGCGCCCAGGAGTTCCAGGTTTATGGATCTTGGGTAGTAGATAGAATATCCCAGGTCGGGGTTCCAGGGGTGTGTCTGTGCGGATTTGATCCTGTGCTTTTTCAGGAAGTTTCTTGAGCAAATGCTGTAGTTGCTTGTGGTAACTCTCAGTGGGATCAGAGGGTAATGGCTTGTAGAAACTCGTGTTGGAGAGCTGCCGAGCAGCCTCTTGTTCATATTCCGACCTATTCATGATGACAACAGCACCTCCTTTGTCAGCCTTTTTGATTATGATGTCAGAGTTGTTTCTGAGGCTGTGGATGGCATTGCGTTCCGCATGGCTGAGATTATGGGGCAAGTGATGCTGCTTTTCCACAATTTCAGCCCGTGCACGTCGGCGGAAGCACTCTATGTAGAAGTCCAGTCTGCTGTTTCGACCTTCAGGAGGAGTCCACCTAGAATCCTTCTTTCTGTAGTGTTGGTAGGGAGACCTCTGTGGATTAGTATGTTGTTCAGAGGTATTTTGGAAATATTCCTTGAGTCGGAGACGTCGAAAATAGGATTCTAGGTCACCACAGAACTGTATCATGTTCGTAGGGGTGGAGGGGCAGAAGGAGAGGCCCCGGGATAGAACAGCTGCTTCTGCTGGGCTGAGAGTATAGTTGGATAGGTTAACAATATTGCTAGGTGGGTTGAGGGAACCATTGCTGTGGCCCCTTGTAGCATGTAGTAGTTTAGAAAGTTTAGTGTCCTTTTTCTTTTGTAGAGAAGCAAAGTGTGCGTTGTAAATGGCTTGTCTAGTTTTAGTAAAATCCAGCCACGAGGAAGTTTGTGTGGAAGGTTGGTTTTTTATGAGAGTATCCATTTTTGAGAGCTCATTCTTAATCTGTCCCTGTTTGCTGTAGAGGATGTTGATCAGGTGATTCCGCAGTTTCTTTGAGAGCGTGTGGCACAAGCTGTCAGCATAGTCTGTGTGGTATGTAGATTGTAATGGATTTTTTACCTTCAGTCCTTTTGGTACGATGTCCATCTGTTTGCATTTGGAAAGGAAGATGATGTCTGTCTGTATCTGTGCAAGTTTTTTCATGCAGTTGATAGATTTCCACTCCATACGGCTAAATGCAGTGCCTTGCATAATGACAGGTTTCAGAGTAACAGCCGTGTTAGTCTGTATTCGCAGAAAGAAAAGGAGTACTTGTGGCACCTTAGAGACTAACGAATTTATTTGAGCATGAGCTTTCGTGAGCTACAGCTCACTTCATCAGATGCATACCGTGGAAACTGCAGCAGACTCTATATATACACAGAGAATATGAAACAATACCTCCTCCCACCCCACTGTCCTGCTGGTAATAGCTTATCTAAAAGCCATTTCCAGCACAAATCCAGGTTTTCTCACCCTCCACCCCACCACACAAATTCACTCTCCTGCTGGTGATAGCCCATCCAAAGTGACAACTCTTTACACAATGTGCATGATAATGAAGTTAGGCCATTTCCTGCACAAATCCAGGTTCTCTCACTCCCTCACCCCCCTCCAAAAACCCACCCCCATACACACACAAACTCACTCTCCTGCTGGTAATAGCTCATCCAAACTGGCCACTCTCCAAGTTTAAATCCAAGTTAAACCAGAACATCGGGGGGGGGGGGGGTAGGAAAAAACAAGAGGAAATAGGCTACCTTGCATAATGACTTAGCCACTCCCAGTCTCTATTTAAGCCTAAATTAATAGTATCCAATTTGCAAATGAATTCCAATTCAGCAGTTTCTCGCTGGAGTCTGGATTTGAAGTTTTTTTGTTTTAAGATAGCGACCTTCATGTCTGTGATTGCGTGACCAGAGAGATTGAAGTGTTCTCCGACTGGTTTATGAATGTTATAATTCTTGACATCTGATTTGTGTCCATTTATTCTTTTACGTAGAGACTGTCCAGTTTGACCAATGTACATGGCAGAGGGGCATTGCTGGCACATGATGGCATAAATCACATTGGTGGATGTGCAGGTGAACGAGCCTCTGATAGTGTGGCTGATGTTATTAGGCCCTGTGATGGTGTCCCCTGAATAGATATGTGGGCACAATTGGCAACGGGCTTTGTTGCAAGGATAAGTTCCTGGGTTAGTGGTTCTGTTGTGTGGTATGTGGTTGTTGGTGAGTATTTGCTTCAGGTTGCGGGGCTGTCTGTAGGCAAGGACTGGCCTGTCTCCCAAGATTTGTGAGAGTGTTGGGTCATCCTTTAGGATAGGTTGTAGATCCTTAATAATGCGTTGGAGGGGTTTTAGTTGGGGGCTGAAGGTGACGGCTAGTGGCGTTCTGTTATTTTCTTTGTTAGGCCTGTCCTGTAGTAGGTAACTTCTGGGAACTCTTCTGGCTCTATCAATCTGTTTCTTTACTTCCGCAGGTGGGTATTGTAGTTGTAAGAAAGCTTGACAGAGATCTTGTAGGTGTTTGTCTCTGTCTGAGGGGTTGGAGCAAATGCGGTTGTATCGCAGAGCTTGGCTGTAGACGATGGATCGTGTGGTGTGGTCAGGGTGAAAGCTGGAGGCATGCAGGTAGGAATAGCGGTCAGTAGGTTTCCGGTATAGGGTGGTGTTTATGTGACCATTGTTTATTAGCACTGTAGTGTCCAGGAAGTGTATCTCTTGTGTGGACTGGACCAGGCTGAGGTTGGTGGTGGGATGGAAATTGTTGAAATCATGGTGGAATTCCTCAAGGGCTTCTTTTCCATGGGTCCAGATGATGAAGATGTCATCAATATAGCGCAAGTAGAGTAGGGGCTTTAGGGGACGAGAGCTGAGGAAGCGTTGTTCTAAATCAGCCATAAAAATGTTGGCATACTGTGGGGCCATGCGGGTACCCATAGCAGTGCCGCTGATCTGAAGGTATACATTGTCCCCAAATGTGAAATAGTTATGGGTAAGGACAAAGTCACAAAGTTCAGCCACCAGGTTAGCCGTGACATTATCGGGGATAGTGTTCCTGACGGCTTGTAGTCCATCTTTGTGTGGAATGTTGGTGTAGAGGGCTTCTACATCCATAGTGGCCAGGATGGTGTTATCAGGAAGATCACCGATGGATTGAAGTTTCCTCAGGAAGTCAGTGGTGTCTCGAAGGTAGCTGGGAGTGCTGGTAGCGTAGGGCCTGAGGAGGGAGTCTACATAGCCAGACAATCCTGCTGTCAGGGTGCCAATGCCTGAGATGATGGGGCGCCCAGGAGTTCCAGGTTTATGGATCTTGGGTAGTAGATAGAATATCCCAGGTCGGGGTTCCAGGGGTGTGTCTGTGCGGATTTGATCCTGTGCTTTTTCAGGAAGTTTCTTGAGCAAATGCTGTAGTTGCTTGTGGTAACTCTCAGTGGGATCAGAGGGTAATGGCTTGTAGAAACTCGTGTTGGAGAGCTGCCGAGCAGCCTCTTGTTCATATTCCGACCTATTCATGATGACAACAGCACCTCCTTTGTCAGCCTTTTTGATTATGATGTCAGAGTTGTTTCTGAGGCTGTGGATGGCATTGCGTTCCGCATGGCTGAGATTATGGGGCAAGTGATGCTGCTTTTCCACAATTTCAGCCCGTGCACGTCGGCGGAAGCACTCTATGTAGAAGTCCAGTCTGCTGTTTCGACCTTCAGGAGGAGTCCACCTAGAATCCTTCTTTCTGTAGTGTTGGTAGGGAGACCTCTGTGGATTAGTATGTTGTTCAGAGGTATTTTGGAAATATTCCTTGAGTCGGAGACGTCGAAAATAGGATTCTAGGTCACCACAGAACTGTATCATGTTCGTAGGGGTGGAGGGGCAGAAGGAGAGGCCCCGGGATAGAACAGCTGCTTCTGCTGGGCTGAGAGTATAGTTGGATAGGTTAACAATATTGCTAGGTGGGTTGAGGGAACCATTGCTGTGGCCCCTTGTAGCATGTAGTAGTTTAGAAAGTTTAGTGTCCTTTTTCTTTTGTAGAGAAGCAAAGTGTGCGTTGTAAATGGCTTGTCTAGTTTTAGTAAAATCCAGCCACGAGGAAGTTTGTGTGGAAGGTTGGTTTTTTATGAGAGTATCCATTTTTGAGAGCTCATTCTTAATCTGTCCCTGTTTGCTGTAGAGGATGTTGATCAGGTGATTCCGCAGTTTCTTTGAGAGCGTGTGGCACAAGCTGTCAGCATAGTCTGTGTGGTATGTAGATTGTAATGGATTTTTTACCTTCAGTCCTTTTGGTACGATGTCCATCTGTTTGCATTTGGAAAGGAAGATGATGTCTGTCTGTATCTGTGCAAGTTTTTTCATGCAGTTGATAGATTTCCACTCCATACGGCTAAATGCAGTGCCTTGCATAATGACAGGTTTCAGAGTAACAGCCGTGTTAGTCTGTATTCGCAGAAAGAAAAGGAGTACTTGTGGCACCTTAGAGACTAACGAATTTATTTGAGCATGAGCTTTCGTGAGCTACAGCTCACTTCATCAGATGCATACCGTGGAAACTGCAGCAGACTCTATATATACACAGAGAATATGAAACAATACCTCCTCCCACCCCACTGTCCTGCTGGTAATAGCTTATCTAAAAGCCATTTCCAGCACAAATCCAGGTTTTCTCACCCTCCACCCCACCACACAAATTCACTCTCCTGCTGGTGATAGCCCATCCAAAGTGACAACTCTTTACACAATGTGCATGATAATGAAGTTAGGCCATTTCCTGCACAAATCCAGGTTCTCTCACTCCCTCACCCCCCTCCAAAAACCCACCCCCATACACACACAAACTCACTCTCCTGCTGGTAATAGCTCATCCAAACTGGCCACTCTCCAAGTTTAAATCCAAGTATGTGATAGTATGTGATCATGTAATTAAAGACTGTATCACAATGCATATGCACAAAGGGTCCTCATCCAGGTGCATGTGCAACCTCAATTCTGACATTTTATAGTTTTTGAGTGTTAGGCTTTGCAGCCTTAATGTTTTTAACATAGTTGTTTTGTAAGTATGTAGTTTTGTTTGTGTGTGTAGTGTACATATAATCCTTACCTATGATGAAATATTTTGTTAATAGATTTTTATTTTGTTTATATATTTTTCAGGCATGTCTAAAGATTCTAATAGTGGATCTTCAGTTTCCTTTATTGCTTTGGAGGCATATAGACTTGTTAGCTATGGATGTAGGATGTACCCCTCCTACCAAAGAGTTATCAGTTGTCTTTGGCTGCAGAGGAGGTAGAAGATCTTCCTTTGCAGAGCATTAGGACAGAGGAACTTCCTATTTTTCTCCAAAATTAATTTTAAACTCCTTTTCTTATCTCACATTGGATATCTAGGTAGTTAATAATTAACTCCACAGTCTGATTAACCTTTTGAAAATTTTTCTTTGAGGTGTTGTATGGCTTTGATCTGCTGTTGGGGCAGACCCCAATCCATTCAGGGAAATCAGGGGCAAGAAATGCCTGTCATGCTTCTTATTTAAGATTGGTACTAGTCAGGGTGGATCGATTTAAAGCCACAATGTAAACTATGATTTAAATCACCGAGTGGAAAGCCTCATTTAAAGTTATCGATTTTAATCAACTTTTCCATTTGTACTTCAGTTATTTTCTAAAGAAAGGTGAATTCTCATTGATTGGTGTAACCATTAAAACCATGTTGATTTACAGCTCAATAAAGACTTTATGGTAGATTTGGTATATCTTTTTGCTATCTAGGAGGGTATACTATAGCTATACATTTATTTAATCAATTAGATTAGTATTTTCAGATTCTTAATTGTACATTTTTAGTTTATTAGAAAATTATGGTGAATTATATTGCTTATTATAATATAATTAACTTTTTGCTCATGATTTGTGTCAAGCTGCTTTATTAGGAAATTAACTGGAATTTAATTAAACACACAACTGTAAATAAAATTTAGTTTTATTAAGCAAAACCTTTAATGTTTTGGATATATAAGCTTCTCTTATCAAAGCATGTTCACTTTCACATGATTTATTAAAGGAACAGAAGGATTAATTGTAGTCCGTGAATTAAACTTCCTATTTCAGGTCAGTCTGGGAAAATTTTCAGATATGCCTAAGTGAAAGTGACTGGAGCTTAAGTTCCTAGTCATCTAAGTCTCTTGAAAATGAGACACCAGTCTTCTAAGTTACTTAGGCTGTCCTAAAGACTTTTAAAAATAGTAGATATCCTCTTCCTCCTTGTTTTTATTCATAGACTGGAAGAGAGAGAGATGTTTTCCTATCTTTTCACCTCCCAATTGATTTCTCAACCTTGAATGAATCAGTCCAAATGAAGAAAATATTCTAAGAGGCTACTGCTGTGAAAAGCTGGTTTAATACTTCAACACATCTGGTTCCAGTTAGCTAGTGACATCAATGGTGTGACTCTCTTTAAAACATCGTTGTCAAATGTACCGCTTGAATGGTTCAGCTCCAGCCCTGAAATTTATTATGGTTGGCATGACTGATAGGTGATTATTAGATGCCCAAGTCATAGCAGAAGCATCTTCTTCATCCATTAAGCATGAACCCTCACACTTTGGGCTGAGAATATTGGCAAGAAAATGAGGTGGAGTAAGCGCTTGATCCACCCACTTCTTTACTTCCTGCAATTTAACTTTGTAGTTGGGTATTTCTTTCTTCAGTGTCTCTGGAAGTTCTTTATAAATTTCAATAGCATCAGCAGTATTGCAGCAATTTTTCTGCAGTTTGTTCAAGGTTATGGAAATAGGTTTCCTATATTCACCATATTTTCTGTATTTCTCTTTAGTCTGATGTTGACTGCTTTATATAATTTGCTAGCATAGTAAGACATGGTAAACAGTCCATAACTTATTTTTGCAGCATTCTTTACTAACCAGTTGATGCAGATTGTTCAGATGTGTCCACATCATCATCTTAAGTCATTGCCTCCTGAGGAGCATTTTTCATAATGTTTCATTCTGACGACCAGGCCTTATATCTTTGTTGCACTGTTTACATTTGGCAGGAGTTCCTTTTTTACCCAGAGGTGCAGGAATTTCTTGAAATATTCCCAAATAGCATCTTTTTTACAACCTGAAGCTATGACATTTTTTTCTCCAGTTTCCAGGTGTTGAAATCAACACTAGAGGAAGCACTCTGAAAAATGTTGTCCCTTCTTCCCACAGTGTCCTGCTTTGACACCAGTGTTGCTCCTCTCTGTTTTCGCATTCTGCTCCTTCTCCCTTGTTACATAATTCCCCACCGCACTCCTATCCCCAGAAAAACAAAAGATTAAACAACAATCTGAGACTTTTGCTTGTGTAACCCACATTAGACTGCACTGCAATATTTTATTTGTTTAGAGACAGAGAGGGAGGCAGTTGAGAAACTAATGGATTTCTGTTTATATCTCTCTCTGGACATATGCAAGAAGACAGCAAGGCCATTTACTTCAAGTGCCCAGAACCATCCAGAAGCAAGGGCTGGTAGATCAGTGTTTTTCCATGAGCTAGAGAGCAAGTTTCCATGCTTGGCGGAGTCATAATATTCATAATTTTAGAAAGGAGCCAATCCGAACTCAAGCAGGAAGAAGCTATAAAATAGGGAGTATGAGACACCCAGGTGGGTTCAGTGGATGATCCTGATGAGATAAACAGTGGTGTCTCCTGGAGTCAGAGGCTGGGTCCCAACATCTGTGATGAGTTTGCCAGTGCTGTGCATCCAGTAGCACAGCCCATGGGTCTCCCACAGGATTGAGCCCTTAATACAGCATATAACCTATTGTACCATATTTATAAGGTTTGACCTCAAAAATTCAATGTTTCCCCCTGATTCTTTCTTTATATAAAAAAGCAACCTTTAACATAAAGCTTTTCGTAGAGGCTTATGGATTCAGCATATTTATTTTTTATTTAAATATTTAATCACAAACAAGAGATTGTAGTAAGTTTAATTGAAAACGTTCTAAGACCTACATTCAGATTTAATTTTAAACAGGTTTATTTAAAAAAAAATTTAAATAGCAAAATAAAAGACAATGTTTTTAAAAAACTCATTGTTTTTATCTACCCTGCTACTAATGGAGGAAGAGTGCCAAATACTACCCAGTATCAGTGGCGCAAGCCAGGACAAGATACATTGTGTGTAACAAAAGTTTCCTAGGCCCCTTTTTAAACTGGCTGCCAGGTCTGCCTCAGCTGTTTTTTGTGTGTAACCACAACCCTCATGGTGGACTCCCAAGCAGGAGCAAGTCTTTCTTGTTGCTTCAGACAACTTCATCTGCTCATGAAGCTAACTGTGAACTCAGCAGAGGTCTCCTCCTGGGTCTGTGAAACCCTTCTGACTCGGATGTTCATCTGTGTAAACAACAGCACCTTGCAGGGGATCTGCCTGCTCTTTCCAAGCATCAGCAGTAGTTGAGCCTACCTGAAGATTCTGTCTTAGGAGACAAGTGGAGCATTATGGTTATGCAGCTCCTTTTCAAGGGGCTTCCTAAGCATCAAGCAACAGCAGTGACCTCTTTCATCAGGCTATGCTGGGGCAGGGCCTTAATATTTCTTTGAGACTCCATCCATGTGGCTTACATATTGAACTCCCACTGAACAGGGTTTCCCTGTACTGTTTCTTCCCCTCCCCTCTTCCCCCCCCCACCCCCAAGCTACCCAATCTATCTAATTTTTCAGAACCTGACCTTAAAGTGGCATGATAGTGAATCCTTGAGATCTCCTAGGCTAGATCCACAGAGTGTGCTAACACCCTACAGCAGGAATAGTGTGTACCTCCCTCAGAGCCCTACCAGAGGTGGACAAAGGAGATCTGACCTCTTCCTCTTAAGAGGAAATGGCCTGCATGGGAATTTCAAATGAGCTCAGAATGTGGAGGAATCTCTGAGGAGGTAGCCTCTAAGAAAACAATATCAGGGAAAACTGCATCTCTTGCAGATTTTATAAAAATCCAAACGTTGAATTGAAAAAGATAGAATCTAGCTCTTCCCCCCCCCCCTTTTTTTTTGTTTTTGTTTTTGTTTTTATTTTGAATGGTGGAGACTAAGAATTAAGGGAAACTTGGGGTGGTGTCAACGATGCTTTGTTCAAGAACAATATCAGCTAATCCAGCTCACTTCTTAAACTGGTGAAGATTCAAATACAGTATTTTGTATTAAGGGCCGTGGAGACTTCTCCAGGGAATTTTTTTCTTTTAAGTTTAGATGTATTTGTGTTTCCTTTAACTGTGTCAGTGCAGTGAGATATGACTCAGAGGTGCAGCTACAGAATATAGATAAATACAGATTGCAAGAATGTTTTCTACAAAATATGTTTATTTAATCTCCTCCAACAAGTGACTGGGTTACATCACAAAGCGGGCATCGCTGCACATCTTAGAAAGCAGTTCTACTTGTCAAACAATATGGGGGAAAAAGAGTTTATCTCTAATTCAATGTATTTTACTATGTCTTTAATTATATGGAGTTTTACAGGCAATTCAAATTCCATGAAGCAGACCCTGGTCTTGATTTTATCTGTATAAATCCACAGTAAGTGATTTTTAGAAGGGCAGAGCATATATATGTCTCCATGAATGTGAGTGCTCAGCACTTCTAAAAAAAAATAAAATAAAAAAATAAATCAAGCCCTAACTTTTGAAATCAGTGGAGTTACTCCAGGATTAGACACCTGTGGTTTAGAGCACATTGTGACCTGAAAACATCTGTGGGTATTTTAATTTCATAGTGCACAGTAGACTATCTTTATTATCTTATCTAGACATTATGTATAGCATATAGATAAGTCAAAATTCTTAACTGATTTTTTTAATCCTTGTATCACACAAAACTTTGGAAGAGGAAAGTTTTGCCAATGACTTTAATAGGAGCAAGACTGGTGCCTTTATATTTTGTAATGAATCTGAAAGAAAGCTGTTACAATTTTTCAGGTACAGAATTAGGCCTCCCATTAAAAGTAAGTACCACAGATTAGCATATTGTATTGATCTTTCCTTACACCAATTAGTCAGCGGACTTCAGAGGTAACCTGTATAACTGGAGCCCCTCGTGGGTTTTAAAATAAGATATCAAAGTATTGGCTCTGTTCTCTATCCTGGAAACATAAAGTAAAAAGAAAATATATTCTCACCTGAATATTAAGGAATTCCTTAAAGCAGCTGCTTGAACAACACCACAACAAATGTGTTCTTCCCTGCTCTGGTACCTTAATTTAGTTTTGGAAGTGCTTCCTAAATATTAATTTGAACCATTTCAAGAAATGTATCTGTTTCCTTGTAGTTCTGCACTTTTCTCCAGGCTAAGGTAGCTTTGAGGACAAATTCAGCTTTCATCCGCAAAAATGAATAGTCTTTCACAGAACTTGGGAAATTGTGATCACTTCCTTTTTGCCCCTCACCAAGTCACCTTAAGGAGAAGATGTAACCCAGATATATGCACACACCAAAAGATTTAGAAAATCCTCCTTACTCTGTATGAAGAGATATGCAGCAGAACTGGCTGGTCTTAATGTTCCACTTTCACTAAATACTAGATATAAATATTAGTGGACATCTTCAAAAGAAGGTGCTACATGAAATAATAGTTCAAAAATTGCAGTTTTTATAAGAAATTGTATATAATTATTGTAATCAGTTCAAAGGATGTTCAAGTGGATACTACTGCAAGAATCCCACTCTTATAGTCTGGTTTCAGAGTAGTAGCCATGTTAGTCTGTATCCGCAAAAAGAAAAGGAGTACTTGTGGCACCTTAGAGACTAACAAATTTATTTGAGCATAAGCTTTCGTGAGCTACAGCTCACTTCATTGGATGCATTCAGTGGAAAATACAGTGGGGAGATTTATATACACAGAGAACATGAAACAATGGGTGTTACCATACACACTGTAACAAGAGTGATCAGGTAAGGTGAGTTATTACCAGTAGGAGAGCAGAGGCGAAAAAACCTTTTGTAGTGATAATCAAGGTGGGCCATTTCCAGCAGTTGACAAGAACGTCTGAGGAACAGTGGAGGGGGGAATAAACATGGGAAAATAGTTTTACTTTGTGTAATGACACATCTACTCCCAGTCTTTATTCAAGCCTAAGGGTATGTCTACGCTACGGAATTAGGTCGAATTTATAGAAGTCGTTTTTTTAGAAATCGGTTTTATATATTCGAGTGTGTGTGTCCCCACAGAAAATGCTCTAAGTGCATTAAGTGCAGTAACTCGGCGGAGTGCTTCCACAGTACCGAGACGTCAAGAATTATAACATTCAAAAACCAGTCGGAGAAAACTTCAATCTCTTTGGTCACCTGATTACAGACCTAAAAGTGGTAATTCTTCAACAAAAAAAACTACAGAAACAGACTCCAACGAGAGACTGCTGAACTGGAACTGGATACAATTAACTTAGGCTAGAATAAAGACTGGGAGTGGATGTGTCATTACACAAAGTAAAACTATTTTCCCATGTTTATTCCCCCCTCCACTGTTCCTCAGACGTTCTTGTCAACTGCTGGAAATGGCCCACCTTGATTATCACTACAAAAGGTTTTTTCGCCCCTGCTCTCCTACTGGTAATAACTCACCTTACCTGATCACTCTTGTTACGGTGTGTATGGTAACACCCATTGTTTCATGTTCTCTGTGTATATAAATCTCCCCACTGTATTTTCCACTGAATGCATCCAATGAAGTGAGCTGTAGCTCACGAAAGCTTATGCTCAAATAAATTTGTTAGTTTCTAAGGTGCCACAAGTACTCCTACTCTTATAGTCTGTGGACCTGCCTGAGGAAGAGAATAGAATCATTTTTGTTCTCATCTGCATATTTTGTTAGGTCAGGGAAGTCCACAGATTTGGTTCACCTTTCAAATGCTTACATTGCCAAAAGGATATGAGGGATCTTAAAGCATGATGTTCTAGTCATTAGTCTCCATGCTTTGCAATAAGTCATGTTGTCTGAGATACAATTTACTCTATAGTAGCAAAGTTCTTATCTAGATAATTCTAAGGAGTATTTCACAGCTCTGAAAGTTCTGTTGTGCAGACTTTTCAGTGGGAGGGGCTGTGCCTGTGTGACAGACCCCAGTAGTCAGCGGGCAGGATCGAACCTGGGACTTCTGGAGCTAAATGCGTGAGCCTCTACTGCATGAGCTAAAATCCATATGGCCCTTAGCTAAGGGTGTAGAGCAGACTCATTAATTTCTAAGTGGTCTCAGTGCCACTAGAGGGGGCTGAACACCACACCCAGGAGATGTGTAGGTTACACCTGTGTTCAAAGAAAACAAGTTTGCCTGTCTCCTAATCAGCAAGAGCACCTGAAGATCCACTGTTGGAATCAATGGAACCTGTCTGACCTAAGTAAAGGAATCTTTCAGGTAGAACCAAAGTTTATATTCATACTGAGAATCTGTTTTTACAGATTTTGTCTTTACTTATTGCAAGTACCATCCTCTTGCATTTTGTTCTGATAGTTTGAGTTAATAAAAATCAGTTTTCAATGTATCATTTCCCTTCTTGAGGTTAAGAACAAGTGAAAAAAATGAGGGGAAAAACTAGTATTGTGATGGAAGGATTTCTTAAGTGTAGATACTTGTAACATTGTAATGATCAGACTATTCTGTTTAGTCCCCCTCATGGAGAAGCAAAGCCTGGTTCAAGCACACTTCCACCAGTGAAATCGAAGACAAGCTTTATTGAAGCCGACAAGTACTTCTTACCATTCGAATTGGCATGCCAGTCTAAGTGCCCCAGGATTGTTAGTACATCTCTAGATTGTTTACAGGTCTGTATACAACTGAGCTTTATTCACTGTCTGAAAGAAAATCTTGTTTGGTTTGGAGGGAAGGGGATGGGTAAATGTAACTAAGGAAGAATGTCTTTTTTTCAGCTACTGTATGGGACATACTAACCAAAATGTATGATTTTTTTTCAGACAAGTGTAGACTAGTTTTGAAGAACAAAGGAAGAAAATATATCTAGCTATATATATACTTTATATTAACTACAACTAGTGAATTGTATACTAATTTATATATAATGTAATTTGTCCCAAACCTCAATCTTTTGTATTAATGTGCATGTATAGAAAACAACTCTCTAAACATCTGCTACCAGAACAGGTATATTACTGTGAAACTTATTTTATATTCTTCATAATTGCAGTAAAATAGTCAAAATTTGAGGTTCACAAATGCTCTAGTTTGAGCCCATGACGTGGGTTTCCCATGTAAAAAAGATTAATCTTTCCATCTTGGTCCTGTAATGTTGTTCTGAAAAAAAGCTTAAGATGTCTACCAAAAATTCTGTCTGTCTTCCCCTGGATGGCCTGAGAACAATGAACCCAGTGCATATATTTGTATTCATAGGCACATACATACCTGGCATACAGTCTCACTATGCTACCTGTCTGTTCTCTCTATTATGAGTAGGGAGGTTATTGAGACTTACAAGTATTGTCATGGCTGGAATGCTCAGAGAACAGAATTCTGTTATTTTAGAATACTCTTCCTTTTCACAAGGTTTGAAGCAGGCATGCAAAGACTATTGAATACTTGCAAACCAAAACACACCTAGTGGTTCCAATTTTATGTTTGCCAGCCTTGAAAGGCATTCTGTAAACTTGCTTTCTGTTGGGTGTATTATAACATTGTATAGTACAGATGCAATAGGTAAAAATGCAATGTGAATATCTGTAGAATTTTTGAGTCGGTCTCAGAATCCAGTTAAAATTGTTGAGACAGTTTTTATTTTGAGTAAATGTTTATAGACTGTAAATTGTAATGTTTTAGGTAAGCTAAATTGATAAACTTCATACTGAGTGTTGTTGCAGTTGCTGGATAAGAACATAAATGCTTTTGAAGGATTTTCTGCGAATGCTTGAAATTTACTGTGATTTGGGATACACTGCACTGTTGTAATTATCCTGACTTCACTTGCGTTATAAATGTGAATCTACATATTGAATTGCAAGGTTGGTTTTAAAATTCATTTATTTAGCATTTCCCTTTCTTTTTCCCTCCAGAAACTTATAGCATATGGGCACTTGACTGGAAATGCTCCAGACAGTACAGCTCCAGGCAAAAAATTAATCGATAGAATTATTGAGACAATATGTGGCTGTTTTCAAGGTCCTCAAACAGATGAAGGGGTTCAGCTACAAATAATAAAGGTAATTGCTGACCAAATGCGGTTTCAAATGATTATAGTAATGACAGCAAGAAAATATGCATGTCCTTGAGGATTCAAAGCATAGCATTTATTTGGAAACACAATTTCAGTTTTTATTTTAGTGCTTTCTTCATCTCCCACTCCAGCCCTGTTTCATAAGGTGTTCCTTTCCATTCTTAGCATACTGATAGTACATGTCTGTTATCCTTTTTCTCTCTCACTGCCTATGGAGTCATGATTATGACATGAAGCCTTGTCTACAGGCAACTGGATGGAATTTAATTCACAGCCCATCAACAGAGCTCTAGTTGGATGAAGGAATTGCTGCAGGTGGGACTTTAAGCAGCTGATGAGGTTGATCGGGGGCCACATGACAGAGGGGACATCAACTTTCTAAAAGGCCATTTTAGAGAAGGAGAAGAGACCAGAAGCCAAAAAGAAGGGTATGCAGGAGGAGAAGATGGGAGGGTCTTGGACATCCCAGAGAACTCTGACCTAAGCCCAAAGAACCGCTCCAGAGGGGTGAGGAAATTGAGACAGGGAAGGGCATGTAGGTGTTTCATTGTTTTGTTTGGAACTGTATTTTTCATGTGCTGTCAAAAGCAGAGGTTCCCAAACTTTGGGATGTTTTCCCCAACAGGTTTCAGAGTGACAGCCGTGTTAGTCTGTATTCGCAAAAAGAAAAGGAGTACTTGTGGCACCTTAGAGACTAACCAGTTTATTTGAGCATGAGCTTTTGTGAGCTACAGCTCACTTCATCAGATACATACCGTGGAAACTGCAGCAGTCCACGGTATGTATCTGATGAAGTGAGCTGTAGCTCACGAAAGCTCATGCTCAAATAAACTGGTTAGTCTCTAAGGTGCCACAAGTACTCCTTTTCTTTTTCCCCAACAGGGTTATCAGAGTGTCCAAAGACAGAGACACATTGAAGGGCTGGGGTCAGAAGGGGTCTGTGTGGGTTGTCCAGAGGTGAAAGTAAGCCGGTACGCCCCAGTACGGCGTACCGGTAAGAGCCAGTGCACCGTACCAGGACCGGCTTTCCCAGAGTGCAATTTAAAGCCCTGGGGCAGCAGCGGCGGGGCTCTGGCGGGGATTTAAAGGGTCCCAGAGTGCCAGCCTCTGCTACTGCCCCGGCCCTTTAAATCCCCGCCACCACTACCCCAGGGCTCGGGCTGCAGGGCTCAGGTGGGGATTTAAAGGGCTCAGGAGCTCCAGCCGCCGCTACCCCCCCGGGGCTCTTTAAATCCCCGCTTGCGCCCTGCTGCCCGACCCCTAAGGTGGGGGGGGCAATGGCGGGGATTTAAAGGACCCCAGAGCTCCAGCCGCTGCTACCGCCCCGAGCCTTTAAATCCCCACTGGAGCCCTGCTGCTGAAGCCCTGGGGTAGTGGCGGTGGGGCTCCGGAGTGGGTTTAAAGGGCCGGGGCAGTAGCAGCAGCTGGAGCTCCAGGGTCCTTTAAATCCCCGAGGGAGCCTGGCCGCCACTACCCCAGGGCTCGGGCAGCAGGGCTCAGGCGGGGATTTAAAGGGCTCTGGGGCTCCTGCAGCTGCTACCACAGTGGAGCCCCAGGCCTTTTAAAGCTCTGCCAGAGCCCAGAGCCCCGGGGTAGCGGTCCTCAGTGATTTAAAGGGCCTGGGGCTCCGCTGCAGTAGCGACAGCTGGAGCCCTTGGCCCTTTAAATCGCCCCCAAGCCCTGGGGTTCCCAGCCACCTCTGCCGCTGGTAGCTCGGGGGTTAAGATTTAAGACTTAAGATTAAGGGATAAGATCAAGATTTAAAGGGCCCGGGGATTTAAGGCCACACCTCTTCCGGTTGAGGCCACGCCCCCTGCTCAGAACTCTGGCATACTGGTAAGTCCTCTAACTTACTTTCACCCCTGGGGTTGTCTCAGTGGGCAGTCTCAGCTGCTGGGAACATATTCCCTGCCTGCCTTGCTCCCCCACAATTTATACCTGCAAAAGCCACCAACTGGCAGTTATCTTCCTCTAGTGGGAGGCTTGTGGGAACTCTGTGAGCAAGGAGTAGAAGGCTGTACCTCAGAATGCTCATCCCCCTGCTGGACAGAGCTCCCTCTTCAATGTAGCCTTGGGGCTCAGAGCCCTGTCTGCTTCTGCTGCCGAACAGAGCCTGTGCAGGGGAAGCAGTTGGGGTTGTGCTGAAGGGACATGTCTGGGCAATTAATTAATTTTTCAGTAATTGGAACCTGTTGACCTTCCTTTTATGATAGTGTGAAGGCCCTCTGCTCTGAATCTGTTTTCCTTCTGGCTCCCTCAGCATGTGTGTATCAGTTGCCTTGTCTTCAGCCTCACTGTACTAGGGCTAAGGTTGCATTCATGGCTTGCCCTCTGTAATGTTTTCATCTTTGAAATCTGAAGTTCTATTCACACTTTAATGTAATTTTCCATATATAATATCTATTATCCATAACAAAAAAGTTGAACTGTATCAATTTCTGTAGAAGAAAATTGGAGGGGTAAGAAAGATAGCCCCATAAGCAGATGTCCTTGCTTTTTCTCTTTTCTTTTTAGGGTGGGTCTGATATTTGTGTGCTGAGTGTGTTTGGCTCTTTCATAGCCACAAATTCCCATAGTCTTATCTGTTAGCGCATGGCTAGGAGAATTTACTTTTACTTTTCAAGAGCCCTTTCTGTTATCAGCGATAAGCTGAAAGGTTAAAATGAAACAACTTCCTAATTTGAGTGAATTAGGCATCTAAGCAATCTATTGGGTGATAAGACTGCTGCAAAGGAAATCTGCTATGTATGCAATGACTTCTGTGCAAGCTTGTGGTCTTCATGGTTAGTGTCTGTAGGAGGAGAAAGGCAGAAGCAAATATTTACTGTCAATATATGTTAAATTTTGAGACTGATTCAAAGTAAAATACTCTTCATGGTTTCATTCATAATAGAGTGAAAATAAAACAGAGCAGTTCATATTTGTTTTTAATTGAAAAACAATTTTGAGAGCTAGAAAAAAGATGGAATGATTGGGAAAAACTGAAGGGACAGCAATAAAACTTCAGCACAATGCTTTCCACTGTCATTCTGTGACACTGAATTCAGTGCTAGGAGAGGGTGGAGTGCCTCAGTTGCGCATTTGCCACATCACTTAAGGACTTATCTGTATGAACACTTAGTTTGTGACACGTGGAGTGTAAATGTACCTCTCACTAGTCTACTGCATATTACATGTCTGTGTGGACCCTGCTGCTGTACACTAAATGTTCCATAATGCACTTTGATCTACCCCATTTCAAAGATTGGGGATAGATCAAAGTGCTACATGGAAGTTTTAGTGCGTGGCAGCAGAATGCACAGATACATTTAATGTACAGCAGACTAGTGCAGGGTACTTTCCACTCTAGCTTGCTGCAAGCTAAGTGTTCGTTTGGGTAGATAAGCCATTAGTGGCCTGATTTTCAAAAGTATTGAGAACCCAGCAGCTCCCGTTGACTTGAAAAGAAACTGCTGGGTGCTCAGTACTTTTGAATATTACAGTACTTAATTAGATGTCTAAACATTGCCTCTGGAACTTAGCATTAGATACTTTTCTGAAAACCTTGAATATGGTTTTCTCTGGAGGTTTTCCTTCCAAGTTAGTGACTGGCTGACACTGCTTAGTTTGTGATATCTGATATCACAGTTTAGGGGGAGATGACTTTTCATAGTGGGTTTAGTTTTGAGAGTTGGGGATGTGGAAGGCCCCCAGTTAAAACTAAGTAGATGTATTTTGTGTATGTTATATTGGGGGGCTTTAATACAATACACGTAATTTAATTTCACAACTGAAAATTAGATATCAGAATCAAACTAGGATTTTATACGGTTGTTAAATCCATTTTACAAGAGAAACTGGTACATACCCAGAGACATGACAGCCAGTTATCTGAAAAGAACAATCCTTCACATCTATGTGGGGAGACTGAGGCTAGGAAATCTGATGAACTGGTTAGGTTCACTTGTGAAGACAATAGGACAGCTTGCTGATTATTGAAAAGTTACTCAGATTAGAAAAAAATGTAACATTCAGAATTGAATCAAGAAAGAAGTCTGCTCTGTAGATGACTAATTATGTTTCGTCCTGAATTCTGGTGACAGAACCCAGGATATGGTGTCCATGATTAAATCCTTCTTTCCTGAATAGAAAGAACATTGAGGATAAAAGCTTTGTTTCATTATTGCAATGGCTTCTACATTTAAATAAGTGTAGCTCTTTAAAAACTGAGTATCTAGCTTCAGTTAGCCTCCTTTTTATCATTTCTAGATTTTTCAATGTTTTCGCATTTGCCCTAAGGATAACATGGCTTGGAAGACATGATTGTAAGCATAAAATGCAATAATAAAGTAAAATATGCCATCAATCTGATGATCAACTAAATGTTATCAATATACTTCTTTATGTTTGGGCTAAATTTTTGTTCTTGTGACCTTAAGTTTCTTCCAGAAGTTGATCTGTGGCTAGCTAATTATTGTTTTCTCTAAAGATAAATGTGCCGATTAGCTAACTGAATCTTGAGTAAAGATTCTTTCTATGCTTTCTTCATTGTGCTGTAAACAGATAACCTCTTAGTTGTTCTCACAGTAAACCAGATTGTGTTCCCAAGACCAGTGTGCCAGAAATACAGGTTGGGACTACTTATGTTGTATGTCTTGTCTTCCTGTGGCAGAAAATACCCCCAGACAATTAAACAATGGAAATATAATACTTCTCATAGAGGAAAAGACCTCTTCTACTGGTCAAATGAAGACTACAAAGTCTGGCATTAACCCACCAGTGCTGGGGTGTTTTGTGCAGTCAGGCTTCACTGAGAAGAAAGTATGACTTGCCCTGTAAAGGTTCAGTTCAGAACCACCCTCAACTGTTTGTTTTTTTTTTTTAAAGACCATTAAGCCAAATCTGCTAAGCACAAACAGATCTTCTTATGTTTTTAAACTAAAGGTTGGAAATTGCCATTGTAAAACGGTAAGTACTTGTGTAACACTTCTTTGTGCATTTTTGTAACTTGTTTCTCCTGTCCCTGTTTGCTTCATTGTAACGTAAGCATTATGTCCTTTTGTGGATCATTCAGTTTAAAAAGAGAATGCAAGTTCTACAAACGTACAACAGAACATTTAGTTATAGAATGTTAATTTTTCATTTGGATTAAAACTGGTTCAGTGGTAAACATGCAGTTTTCTTGCTAAATCTAAAATTGCCCCAAGTAAGGGAAAACTATATGGAGTTCATAACTGAATATGAGAATCTGAAACATAAGAATTGATACCTGAAGATTCCCCTACGTGTCACCAACATATCTCAGAAAATCTGAAGAAGTCTCTATGAGAGATACTCTCCTGCTGATCCCAGCGGAGTTGAGTGTAAGAGTTGCTGTCAATCAACGAGACTGTTCTACTGCCTCTCCTCTGGCCTGTTACTCAGGTGATTTTCACATCTGAAGCTAAGGAGCAGAGTGGTATATCCACCTAATGATTTGAAGCAAGGCAAAGAAGCTGTGTGTATCCTGAGGCGATGGGCCCGGTGAAGAAGATTTTGAAACTCTGGTGTGATCCTGGTTAAAACCTAAATAGCCTACGTGGAGCTGTTTGATCATCCCTCTCACAGGCTGTTGTGTGTTCTGCATCTGAAACCTGAAGGTTATAAAGAAAAATTGCTGTATACAGGTCTAATTAAAAAAAAAAAAATCAAACTTAAATAAGAAATTCAGTAGTTCACTTACCTGGATCTGACTACAAACTAGAAATGGAAATTGACACACAAAGGGGCGGTTGTATGACCAGTGTTGTAGAGAATAGATCGAGACAGACACTGAACTCGAGTGCCCAAAATATAAGGGAGTGCAGGATAGAATTCCTCATTTGATCAAGAATAGTACAAGTCCTTCTCATCAAAAAGTAATGATGAAAAACAGCACCTCCAGGAATGGAGACAAAATCAAAACCAGATACATTGTGAAGCCTTATCTTGGACAGATTATGCCTCTCTTTGACAGATATCTGAAGAGGGTTTTTTTCCACTTCGGTGGCACTTCTATAGCTTTTCAGTCTAGAAAATTTTATTCAATTTCAATTTTTGAACCATTCATCTTAGCCTAAGTTGTTGATCTCTAATAACTGAGTTCATAACTACTTCTTAGGCTTCATCTTTTAAAGACTAGATAAATACCTGGCATCAGGGAGAGGACTAAAATTACCTTAAAACCTCTCTTTGACCTCTGAGTGGGGGAGAAAACCTTCCTTAGCTAGGGGACAGGCCTTTATGGAACCATTTGAGCAGATCCTCAAATCAGGCACCCCTTCCTCAGGTTTTGTTTTTAGAAGACTACTTGAATTCAGTCTCCCTCTAGTATCCTGATTCTCATGGGAAAGGAGACATAGTCAAGAGTACAACTGTTATTTTTATCTAGTTTAAAGAAGTTTTAATTGATTCAAACATTAGGCCACTACGTAGTTTTATTTAATGTTTATTTCTTTAGATATAAAACTAAACAGCAAAGAATGCCTATTCAAAGCTCTGAATTCCTTCGCATTTAAAGGCACCTTTAAAAAAAAAAAGTTGCACAATATAAGGCTTAAGCATTTGTGTGTATCACGTCTTACAGCATCCAAAATTACCTGTATTGAAAGCTTTTACACTTCTTTAGTATAATAAAAATGTATTGTAAGTTAATATAAGGTTTCTTTTATCGTATATTAAGAAATTAGCTTTGTGATATCGTACACCTCTTACTGCTTTTGGACCTCAGTTACTTCTTATGGTCACCTTAAAAACACTTGCTGTCTGATGATCACTGTTGTATATTTTCCGAAGACACATTTTTGCTTTAATTTTTTTCTTCTCTTAAAAGACTATCTTGAGCAAAAGAATCCTGATGGGATAAAAAGTTGGTTATTGTAGTTTTAATGTGTATTGTTACTTCTAGAATAACTTTCTCTTTAACCTTTTTTTTCTTTAAATATTTGAATTGTTCCTTTTTATGTAGTTGTATAGAAGAACGTAAGAACGGCCATACTGGGTCAGACCAAAGGTCCATCTAGCCCAGTATCCTGTCTTCCAACAGTGGTCAATGCCAGATGCCCCAGAGAACAGGACAAGTAATCATCAAGTGATCCACTCCTTGTTGGGCATTCCCAGCTTCTGGCAAACAGAGGCTAGGAACACCATCCCTGCCCATCCTGGCTAATAGGACCTATCCACCATGAATTTATCTAGTTCTTTTTTGAACTCTGTTATAGTCTTGGCCTTCACAACATTCTCTGGCAGATTTCCACAGGTTGACTGTGTGTTGTGTGCAGAAATACTTCCTTTTGTTTGTTTTAAACCTGTTGCCTATTTAATTTCATTTGGTAACCCCTAGTTCTTGTGTTATGAGAGAGTAAATAACACTTCCTTATTTGCTTTCTCTATACCAGTTATGATTTTATAGACCTCTATCATGTCGTCTTATCTATCCCTTTCTTAATGATTCCCAACATTCTATTAGCCTTTTTGACTGCCGCTGCACATTGAGTGGATGTGTTCAGAGAACTATCCACAATGACTCCAAGATCTCTCTCGAGTGGTAACAGCTAATTTAGCCCCCATCACTTTATATGTATAGTTGGGATTATGTTTTCCAATGTGCATTACTTTGCATTTATCAACATTGAATTTCATCTACCGTGTTGTTGCCCAGTCACCCAGTTTTGTGAGATATAACCTATGAAGTTTTTTTTGTCAAATAAAGATTAAGTTGAGAAAGACAGTTTCCTGTTGTAGTTTAATGAAAGGAACCCTGCTTTGTAAAAAGATCCAGTGCAAAACCCAAATAAAATAATTATTTATAACATCTAATGTATAAAATAAAAAATATTAAATGTATAAAGTTTGTATCTTCTCAATTTTACCGGCTTCCCCATCAATAGAATAATCCTTCAGAAGAATTCTACTTCTTGCTCACACTATGGTGGAGAAAGGCTATGCACATATAAAACGCTATTCTTTAATATTTTTTTCTCTTAAGTTGCCACTAATAAGTATTTTTTTTCACTGTTTTTCTATTGTAGGTCTTAATGTATTTTCTAGGTATTTGTAAATTGCAAAAATTTTAACTTGTATAATAACTATGTGATTTATTTGAGCATGAGCTTTCGTGAGCTACAACTCAAGCTCATGCTCAAATAAATTGGTTAGTCTCTAAGGTGCCACAAGTACTCCTTTTCTTTTTGCGAATACAGACTAACACAGCTGTTACTCTGAAATATGTGATTTAGTATACTTAAGAAAAGATGCCACCAAATGTAAATTTGCCTGTCCTGAAGCTGAATGGTAGAAAAGAATTTTATGTATGCAGAACTCTCCGTACAATTTCTACCTGAGACTCTTAGATAAGGGTACAATTGTACAAGCATCTGGGGAAAGTCTAGTGTAGCTGCTTGGTGAGCATTGTCAATGGCGCAAAGAAGACAAGAGAATATTTGTAATATATTTAGAAATAATTATATTGTAAAAAAATTGAGTTTTTGTGTGAAGGCCCCCCCCCCCCAAGTTACTTTGCTTTTATTTGGTGGACATTATTTTGTAGATATACACTGTTAAGCACATAACATTAGAGCTGTCATGTGTCATACCATGGTCCATCTTGCCCGGTATTCTGTGTCTGGCAGAGGCCCATAACAGAGCTTCAGGGGGAGTATACAAAACAGGGCAGTTAAGGAGGGATCCATCCTCTTTCTTCCACTCCCACCTTCTGGTAGTCAGAGGTGTAGGGTTGCCCCAAAGCATGAGGTTGCATCCCTGACCTCTTGACTAATAGCCATTGATTAACATATCCTCCTTGGACTTCTTTTTTGAACCCAGTTATACTTCTGGCCATCACAACATCCCATGGTAATGAATTCCACAGGTTAGTTGTGCATTGTGTGAAAAAGTTCTTCCTCCTGTTTTTATTAAACCTGCTGCCTATTAATTTCATTGAGTGATCTCTGGTTTTTGTATTGTGGGAAAGGGTAAATATTCACTTCTATTCACTTTTGAACAACATTTATGATTTTATAGACCTCTATCATATCCTTCCCACCCTTAATCATCTCTCTTCTAGGTTGAACAGCCTTGATATTTTTAGTGTCTCCTCACATGGAAGCTGTTCCATACCCTTGTTTATCTTTGTTGCCCTTCTCTGAATCTTTTCTGGTTCTGTTGTATCCTTTTTGAGCTGGATTGACCAGAACTGAACACAGTATTCAAGGTGTGGGCGCTGTATGGTTTTATATAGTGGCATTCTATTTTCTGTACTGCTTCTAATAGTTACTAACGTACAGTTAGCCTTTTTGACTGTTGCACACTGAGTGAAAGTTTCCAGGGAAGTATCCAGGGTGGCTCTAAGATCTTTTTCTTGGGTGGTAACAGCGAATTTAGAACCCATTATCATATATGTTTAGTTAAGATTATTTTTCTGATATGTATTACTTTGGCACTACTCTACGTTTGTTGCCCAGTCACCCAGTTTTGTGAGATGCCTCTGTAACTTCTCACAGTTTGCTCTGGACTTACCTATTTTGAATAATTTTGTATTCTCTGAAAATTTTACCACTTCATTGTCCACCCCCTTTTCCAGATCATTAATGAATATGTTGAACAGCACAGGGCCCAGCAGAGATCCTTGGGGGACCCTGTTGCTCACTTTCCTCCACTGTGAAAACTGACCAATTATATGTCCCCTTTGTTTCCTATCTTTCAACCAGTTACTGATCCGTAAGAGGACCTTCCCTCTTGTCCCATGGCTACTTAGTTTCCTTAAAAGGCTTTGTTGAGAAACCTTGTTGAATTCATCACCAAAGGCTCTTACCCTTGTTGAGTAAAGGTTGCATATGTTTTGCAAAGCTATAAGGTGGATGTGGAGTGGAATGATAGTTGTAGTTTGGTGCAGTGGGCTTGGACTCTCAAACTAGGGTTTTTATTCCCAGTTCTGCCACAGACTTTCTTTTTGACCTAGGGCAAATCTGTGTCCCTCAGTTTTTCATTTGTAGAATCATTACAAGAATACTTCTTTATATCACAGGGGTATTTATGAAGATAATTTGATTAATGTATGTGAGGTACTTGGATATGACTTGATGAGTACCATAGAAAAACTTAACAGTAAATCAGAAATGTAGTTGAAGCTGTGTACCGGTTGCGCTGTATATAGAAATGTGCATATGAAATATTTTAAACTAGTTCAGTGCTTCATTTAAGAAGGAAGAGAGTTCTAACTTAATATGTTCTTTTTTAGGCTTTACTCACTGCAGTAACATCTCAACACATAGAAATTCATGAAGGAACCGTGCTGCAGGCTGTAAGAACATGTTACAATATCTATCTCGCAAGCAAAAATCTCATAAATCAGACCACCGCCAAGGCCACTCTCACACAAATGCTGAATGTTATATTTGCACGAATGGAAAACCAAGCAGTGAGTATCTTAATATTCTGTATGTAGAAAATAGTTTCTAAAAGATCATTTTAGTTATAGACTTTAGTTATTCATACTACAAGATTGCATGGCATTTGTAACTTTTCATTCAATAAATATTTAATTTTTTTTTATGGTATTGATCATTCAGTCTGTTCTTTTGATATTTTGGTATATGAACTAGCTGATGAATTAAAAAAATTGAAGCAGAAACTTTGCTCATCTCTTTGGTAAACTGGAAATGGATTTTGGGCTTTGCAGTGTAGTGACGCATAGGCCATGAAATACGTACCACAGCACATTGTCCTCCAGAAGTTGGAACGGAATCAAAGACTCCTTGAATCACAACGTTCCTCTGGTGTCAGCAAATAGCTATGAAACCCACTGGCAAAGTGTGTCACGTCCTCCTCTAGCTGTCAGCCTACACAGAGGATGACAGCTTTCTACTGCTATCAGTTACTCCATTAGCTCAAGTGGCAGAGGTCTATGTGGATGAAAAGGTTCAACACTGCTTATGAACCATGTGGGTGTCCGTGAGATTCCACATGATAGCATTTGTGTTTTCAGTTTGTTTTTTTAAAAGGCTAGGTAATTACACACACAGAAACCTATGTAAAAAGAATGTTACTGTTGCAAAGTCCAGCTTTCAGAGATTATGAAATGCCAGTCTAACCCTCCCCATGCCTTGTGCACATGCCCTATGATGGTCCTTAATAACATGGTCACATAGCATTTTTTCCACAGAGATCCTCCCTCATTCAGTGCACAGAATAGTGTGTGCTCTGAGTGAATGAATGAATCAAGATTATGTAAGCGAAGGAGACTATTGTAGGAACCCTAACTCTGTTGTAGAATTTGGAAAATGTGTAGTGAATGAGACAGGGGTTGCAGAAATAAAACATGGCGTCCTGGTTTAGGTAGTTGAATGCCACCCTGAGGAATTGGATTCTGTCCTGCCTCTGCCATAGAATTCCTATGTGATGTTATGAAAAATGATTTGCCTAGGTTTTCGCTAACTGTGACCTTTTGAATGCCTAACTTGAAATCCTGGGGTCTGATTTGAAAAAGTGCAGTGGACTCACATCTGCAGTTGTAGTCAGTGGGAGTTGTGCTTTGAAAATATAAAATGCTGTATAATGCAAAGTACTCTGAAAAATCAGCTCTAGCCTTCTCATGTTGAGCACCTAGAAGTAGTGGACACATTTACCTTTATTCTTTCTGTGCCTTACCCCCATTTTACAGATGGGGAGCTAATAATCCCAACTCACCTCATAGGGGTGTTGTTAAAGCAAATTCATTAATATTTCAGAAGCTTTCACACTATAGTGAGGAGTGCTATAGAAAAGCCCACGAAGAAACTAATTTTGTCTTCATAGCAGAGTTTGAGTAGTGTGCAATAAATAAGGCATGGGGACCATGCACTGAACATGCATTAAGGAGAAAACAAAATATTGAATAGCTGCTCTTTAATTGAGCGCCATCCATCATGTGCACTGACTAGACAGGGGTCTTGTGGGGAAAAAAAGGTGTGATCACATATTTAATGACTGTATCATAATGAATAAGTGCAACGGGGCCAAATTAAGGTTACACAAGCAACCATAATTCTGGCATTTTCTAACTTCTGAATGATTGACTTTGCACCCTTGATGATCTTTTAATCAGTGTAATAGTCACCCTAACAGATGCCTACAGAGTATTGCCATCGTTCGCAGTGAAAGTGGTGAGCTGAGTCTGCTGCTTCTTGTGCCCCATGCTCTGTGCTGCTGATAGCAGAGTAGTTAATAAAGCAAAGCAATGTTGGCTTAATTGCCACAGGAAACAGAAGGAAAGTCAGATCCTAGAAGTGATTGACTTCATTGCTCTTTCCTGAAGAGACCAGTATTTTTTCTGTTAGTTTGTGAATATTAGCAAGCAATTTTCTTTCAGATTGAACAGTGTTTGAGTCATCCAGTGATCAAAATTCATTAGTTTGCTCGTTAGTTTCTGAAAAGAAACTGCTTATCAATACGTGGTATGACTGCTGTCAGATACTGTTCAAAAAAAAGCTGAGCCGTTGAGCACTTACGTGAACTGGCTCTTAGGTGTCAGCTGTGTAGTTGTAGTTATCGGCAGGGAATGCCGTTTCAGGCACGTGATACTCAGAGGCTAAAACTGAAGACTGAGGCCTCCTCATTGGGATTTAGGGGCAGTACCAGTGCTGGGTTCAGAATCGTGAAGGTCTGGGTTTCAAATCGGGTTGGGAGAAATAGGGCCTTACTTCTTGCATCAACATTTGCCAGTAGATAAGCTTTGTTCCCTTTCTTTACCTTGCTGGGAGAGTGGGGAGGAGACATCACTCCTTTTCCAGGCTGACGATAGGGATGAACGCTTCCTATTCTCATCTTTCATTTTTGCTAGTAGGTGTGGTGTTTGTATTGTCTTACTCCCGCGCTCTCATTTCAGAGAATGGAGGACCAATGCCTATACTTCTTTGCTTGTTAAATTCACTCACCAGTGGTAATCAGGAAAGAGCAGTGTTGTCTTCCAACTATGGCCTATGTTTCCAATTATAGGGAAAATGTTCCTTCCCTGCTCTTTCACACATATTAAGTTTCTCAAAAGGACGCTTCATAGGCCAGGAAAGGATTACATTAACATCCCATAAAGAGGGGGTCTCTCTAAATTCTCCAAACTATTCCTGTGTGCAGTTCTGGTCTCCCATGTTTAAGAAGGATGAATTCAAACTGGAACAGCTACAGAGAAGTGCTACTAGGATGATCCAAGGAATGGAAAACCTGTCTTATGAAAGGAGACTCAAGGAGGTTGGCTTGTTTAGCCTAACCAAAAGAAGGCTGTGGGGAGATATGATTGCTCTCTATAAATATATCAGAGGGATAAATGCCAGAGAGGGAGAGGAATTATTTAAGCTCAGTACCAATGTGGACACAAGAACTAATGGATATAAACTGGTCATCGGGAAGTTTAGACTTTAAATTAGACGAAGGTTTCTAACCATCAGAGGAATGAAGTTCTGGAATAGCCTTCCAAGGGAAGCAGTGGGGGCAAAAGACCTATCTGGCTTTAAGATTAAACTCGATAAGTTTATGGAGGAGATGGTATGGTGGGATAATATGATTTTGGCAATTAATTGATCTTTAACTATTCATGGTAAATAGGCCCAATGGCCTGGGATGGGATGTTAGATGGGGTGGGATCTGAGTTACTACAGAGAATTCTTTGCTGGGTATCTGGCTTGTGAATCTTGCCCATATGCTCAGGGTTCAGCTGATCACCATATTTGGGGTTAGGAAGGAATTTTCTTCCAGGACAGATTGGAAGAGGCCCGGGAGGTTTTTCACCTTCCTCTGTAGCTTGGGGCACGGGTCACTTGCTGGAGGATTCTCTGCTCCTTGAAGTCTTTAAACCATGATTTGGGGACTTCAGTAGCTCAGACATAGGTGAGAGGTTTATCGCAGGAGTGGGTGGGAGAGATTCTGTGGCCTGCATTGTGCAGGAGGTCAGACTAGATGATCATAATGGTCCCTTCTGACCTTAATATCTATGAATCTTCATTTGAATTAAACTGATTTTCCACTTCGCATCTGACTCTTGAGACACATCTCAAACCCATTTTTTAAAGTGATTGCTTGTAAGGGTAGAGGCAATTATTTAATCAGCAAGTTAAAAAAGGGATATAATTACTTAACACACACATTCTGCCATAGAGAGGGTCTAGCAACTGAAGACTTTTTGCTTGTAACCAGAAGAGTCTGGGATAGAGATGACTTACTGAAGAATGTCATGCTCATGTGCATTATATGGTTCTGTTTGTAAATAGTATTTGTAAGTTAGTATAAAGATCTGTAGTATTAAAAATCTTGGTTAATGGTTGTAATGTTAAGATTCAGAGGTTAGTACCAGTGCTAGAATTTCCTTGGTGATTTCTGTCGCCGTATCAACAATACAGCCATTAACAACTATTTTTAATACTACACCTCTTCCTATATTTTCAGCCCTACAGCTCTTTTGTAGAGTACTGACTCCCATGGCTGCTCTCCTTGGACGTCCCTCTTTGTTCGGTCCTACCCCAGGGTTCTGCTCCAAGATTTCCCACAAGCTGTTCTTATCCCTCCAGCAGGCCTGGTTTAGTCACCTGATCTACCTGTCCTATAGCTTCAGCACTCCTCTCCACCACCTGGGGAGGCAAGCTCAGTGTGGCACAGGTGGGGTAGCTTAACCTTAACCCTCTTAAAGGGTAAGCTCACCCTGTCACAGCAGGTCTACAAATACAACATAAGCAAATGTACTACCAATAAAAGTAGATTAATTCACTAATGTAGCCTGGCAGGATGTAAATAGATACAATAAGAAAATATTTGAACATTGTTGACTACTTTACTAAAGATAAAATTTTATTATCCAGCACAAATTAAGATATACTGCTCATATTACATTTTTTTGTTTTTCCATTCATAAACAGCATCTTATTTTTAACAAAATGTGTATTGGTGAATACTTAATCTATTTCTAGCTCCAGGAAGCCAAACAGATGGAAAAGGAAAGACACCGACAACAGCACCATCTACAGCAGTCACCCTTAAGCCATCATGAACCCGAATCACCTCAGCTGAGACATCTTCCGTCACAGACAGTCGATCAGCTCCCCCAAGAACATGAAGGAGAACTTGACCACAGCACAAATGATGTGAACAAGAGCCTTCAAGAAGATACAGAAGCAGCAAATGGATCTGATATTTACAGTGCAGAAAATGAACAGACAGAAGCTGACCAGGCTGCAGCAGCAGAAAGTAATCACTGTGTGGTTCGTCTTAGTAAGGAGGAAGAGGGTGTGGAGTTTTGTGGTACTTAAGGGCTGAGCAATTTAATGGAAGATTATTCTGTTTCCAGTTAGTAAAATACAGTTAAGAATAGTGTACAAATATCAGTTGCCCTTGCTACCACTGTTAACATTTTATCTTTACAACATATTTCAGTCACAAATAAATTACATCTGTTCTGGTCACTGCAGTCTAGATGCATGCTTGCACCCAGGTAATCACAAATGTGCAGCCACATATTGCAAAATATAAACATGTCAACCTTGTTTTTTCACCCTAAGCCCATTGAAATGTTAACATATATTCTTTAAGTATTTTTCACAAATTTACACAATTACTACTTAAATTATCTCTAAGGATAACTAATGTACTCCTCTCTTCTTCCCTTACCAAAACGTATTTGGATCTTCTTAGCTGTGAAAAGAAAAGTACATTTGACCATTCAATACTGCTGTCTTGTTCTGGTTTTTTTAATATATAATATTGTGTTTAAAACCTTCTTGATTGACTTTAGTGCTTGTCAATAATATCTTTCCTGCTTTGCTTTTTTTTTGGAAGCTCTGTCTAAAAGTGATGTGGGAACATATGATGGAGAAAACAATGAGTGTGAAGAAAAGGCACAAGATATTGTACAGAGTATTGTGCAGGAAATGGTGAACATAATAGTTGGAGGTATCATACTCACTTTTAAAATTTATATACTGCCAGCTTCGTTCTGCAGTCACTTTTGCCTAAGCACTCATTAAGGATTCCTTTAACCATTTGTGTATGTTTAAAATAAAAAAACAATTCTAAACCATTTTAATTTCATGTTTACTTTTTGAGGTAGTCTTTCAGCTGGCCCACTTTAAACTGTGCCACTTTTCAATAAAATGAACTAGAGCGGGACTTTTTGCTATTTACCTTAACTGAGGGGGAATTTTTTAGGTGTGATAATTTGCTTAATTTTCAGCTATAATCAGTATTTCAGATTTCTGACTGCATTTATATCTCCACTTCCATTTTGTTTCTACACTTGTGAGTTCTTTACAATTCTTCTTCAAATCATTAATGAAAGACTAAATATTCAAAATGTCCATTTATAGCTCAGTTAAAAATGTTTTTTTTCTGCTGAAAAATGGTTTTGTTTTGAACTGAAACTGATTTTTTTTTCTTGCTGAAACAAAAAAATTCTTTTGGGTCAAAATGAAACCATTTCAAATTTTGAGTGACATTTTCATAATGAGATGTTGATTTGACTTGACATTTCTGAATTTTGGGGGTTTTCTTTTGTTTTTTTGTCTGAAATTTTATTTAATTCTATTCAAATTCATTAAATGGTTTTGATGCCCTGAAAAATGCAATTTTTGGTGAATTTGGTGAACTTACTATTTACCAAAAAGATTTCACAGTAATATAAATTCAATACCTTGTAGGATTGGGCCCTATGCCGCTTTAATCTTAGCACACTGAACTTCTAGTTGACTTAATAAAAAAAATTCTTTCTAATTTTAAATTTAAATATTGTATATTTTTGCATGATATTTTGCTTTTAACCTTTTTTTCCCCCATTAGATGTAGAAGGGACTGCTGAAAGTGGAAGTGCAGATGGCACAATTGGAACTTTAGAAGATGGCAGTGACAGTGAAAATATTCAGGCAAATGGAATTCCAGGGACTCCAATCTCTGTTGCATATACACCATCTTTACCTGATGACAGGTTATCTGTCTCTTCCAATGACACTCAGGTACTAAAGGAAATAAATGTTGAAGCAGGCAAAGAAAACAATAATCTGTTTCTTTTTAATAATAATAATCTGTTTCTCTTACGTTTGTGCAGACAACACGTCTTAATATAATTGTATAAAATCAATCGCTATTAAAGGAGTCTCAGGCATTTTTTTTTTTTTTTTAAATTTACTGTATTCTTCTTTGACTGCTGTTTAAGACTTTTGCAAGCAAGTTACATGCAGGGTAAAACATTTTCACTACAGAAGGTAGATGCTCAAATTATAACACAGAATTTAACTTTCTTTGGATTTATATAAATGTCTAAAAGGACACCTATCTTTATGTTCTATGTGCTTCTTCCATAACATAAAAATAACTTCAGAAATGTTGGAGAGTTATCAGTACCAATGTATAAAACCCATTACCAGCTCTCCCTGTACAATTCTCCCTTGTTTTCAAATGTCCGTTTAAAAAACAAAACAAAAAACCCCTGCACCTTACAGTGTGCCCTAATGGTAGTGATTTGAGCTATGCCATACCTTATATCTATGATTGGGAGGATTTGATTTTGAATTTTCATTGAAAATAATTATTTTAATGTACACCTCATTTTTCAGTTTTAAGCTTTTGTAATAGCGAGAAATAAAATAACTCTCCCTATCTTGCATTGAGATCTGGCAGCACGAATCCCTGCACGAGTGTAGAATCCCGTTGGCTTAAAAAAACATGCTCCATGGGCACATAGATCTGTACTGGTAGTTTACTGCCAATGTGAACCAGTTAAAAGTATATTCTTTCCAACCCTAAGTATGCTTTAATGTTTAAAGAGATGCTGTTATCTTTTAGTTGCACAGCATATGTGTCTGATAAGACTTACCATATCCTCTTCAGAAGTGATAACGGCATTTATAGCATCACCAGAAGTTGGTAAATAGAAAAAAGTGAATATTTTATTCTAAAAGTTTTTGCCATCCACCATATATATAAAGACTATAACAAGACATTATAAATTATGCCAAGGCTTTATGACTGTGTAAATATTCTCATGTAACCCACTAGTATAATTATAGTTGATGTTACCGTTTCTTTTCTTTCTAAAAGTTTTTTATTTTCTAGGAGCCCTGAGTGAGGGCAGTATGGTCTCAGTTGTCTTCTATAAATTTGACCTGTCCACACTTTACTTATTGGCTCTGACTTTACATCTTCAGGGATGACACTTAACTTTACTGGGTTGGCAGTTTTATTAATGTTTTCTTCAGGTCCGTTTTAACTAAATTGTCAAACTACATTTTTAAAACTTAGTCTGGAGACCTTAAATTACATTTAACATTTTGTCGTATTTGTACAATATCATAACTTCTCGTTGCTAGGAGGTGGGGATTTCCCTACACGCTGCTAATGCAAAATGGAATTCTGAAATATGTTAACTTCTTTAGGAATCTGGAAATTCTTCAGGACCTACGCCTGGTGCTAAGTTTTCCCATATTTTACAAAAGGATGCCTTCCTAGTATTCAGGTCACTGTGTAAACTCTCTATGAAGCCACTGTCAGATGGGCCACCAGATCCAAAGTAAGTCAGCACGATTTTCTTTTATGAAAATACTTTGATGCTAAAAATGAAAATGAACACAAATGATAAGGGTCTTCTGCTGTTGAGAAACAAATTGTTAGCAATTTTGACAGAAAAGCCACATCATCTGAAAGTTTCCGCTGAGCTGTACTTTATTTTTAATGTATTTTTTGTATGTTAAGTGGCAGCATCTCTATTTCTGCTCTGTTCTCTGATAAGTTTTAACCACTTTACATGGCTTATAAGCCTACGCTTTTCTATCTAGTCATTATTTTATTGGTAGACTAAGTCATCACTTTTTAATTACAAACCACTTCCAAACTATGAAGTCCAAGGTTTGATTAAAGGCTTTTTAATATTTGATAACTTTTTAATGTGTGATGACTGAAAGACAAATATTTTATTTGTAAGTTTATTTTCTGTTACTCTTTCTAGATTGTTGCAACTTGTGAACAGTATTGCTTTTCCCAGACAATAGAAAGAAAAATAAAATAATCAAAATTCAGATTGTTGTCTGGGAATGAGGACATAAGATTCTCTTAAGGAGTACTTTCACTACAGTACTTCTTCAAATAGTGTCCTTTTGTGCACAAACCCATGTACTCTTGGGTTGGAGATTTTCATCAGCAGTGTCTGTAGGGCTGCACCTGTGCCCTAGACATCTTCATGCTGTGGTACAAAGGTGTGTAGGAAGGGGATGGATCCATTGTCATTCCATTTTTTTTTTTAAACTCTGATCTTGGTCCAGAGCCTCAAGTACAGATTATGTCCAAGACCCTGGGCATTAAATCCTGCTAGACCAGCTATAGGTCTTCCCTTCACAGCGACAGTCATTCAAGTAGCCTTTGCTGCCTGGGGGAGACTCACGTCTCCTCCTAATGTAACATCTGCTCAGGCTTAAAAGCAGATCTAAGAAGCTGAGGGAAGGCCGACTGAAGCACCTGGTGATGGAGTGCTCTCTGAGTCCCCGGGTTTGATTCACTCCCCATACTTTGGATCTGGTTGCTCACAGACTTCAGGTGACTCTCTTTGGTGTGACAGTAGATCCTTGAGTCCCTTCTATCTAGACCCTCAAAGAAGAAAAGTCCCCTTTCTCCAGAATGGGAAAAGAGAAGGGGAAAGTCACCCTTTTTGATCTGGGTCTTAGGAGACCTTGCATCCCAATGTGGGTAGCACTGAGACTCCCATCCCCTTCAGTACTAAGACTCCAGCATCAGTTAAGAAGACTATACCATGTACTGAGAAGCTGTCAGGTAAACAACTTAGACTGGCTGTGGCATCAACGCTGAACACAGTGCCTGTGAAACACAAGAACTCCGGAGCTGAGCCGGAATAGTCATCAGCACCATCTTCTGTAGCAAGATATGAAAAGCACACCAATCGCACTTTGGTGCTGTCTCCAGTACCACCTGGTATAACGACTCCTGATTGGAAACAAATTTCTAATCAGCCGAAGCAGAGATGATTGAATTCAATATTAGTGAGGAGATTTCCTTTCTTTTTATTTCGGTTAGATTATCGTGGTCCTTTGGAGATAGCACAGGGCAGGAATTAATAGAGAACCAGCTACCAAAGGCTACTTCAGACAAAACTAACCAATCCATAAGTTAATGTCTGGCGCATATACACAAGGATACCTGCATTAAAGCCTTTACCTATCAAGTTTCTACACATCTAGTAGAGGGAACCCTCAATTTCAGAGAAATTTAGTTTTGTTAGAGCAGACTTCTTAACTATATTGGGAGATTAGGGCCTTCACCCATAGGAAAATGTGAAAAATGAGGGAAAAATATATTAAATAATCTGGACCACCCAGTCTCTTATCTTTCATACTTTTCAAAACCTGAAACCCATGCCTCGTGCTTGGGTAGTCATTAATATTCTCCTGGCTCCCATTTGACCCTACATCATGAATTGCCCTAAGCTCATTTCAGTTTTATTTTGCAAATAGCTACAAAATTTGTGGAGGGTACCACTCTGAGCTGCAGAGGGGATAAAACTGGAAGGGAGTGGACAATGCACCTGGATAACCCCAGAAGCCCTCTTTCAAAATTTTAGGGATTTCTGTGTATCCAGACCTTGCTTTCTCATAGTTCTAATTATAATGGCCAACCCATAAACCTTTGAAAATGGGACACCATACTGAGTGCTTAGAAAAGTGTGTGACTACTCCACTATGTGTGCATGCAAGATTCTTTGAAAGTAGTAGTTTCTAATATATTGAGAGAGAGGATTTTGAAGTTTTGAATAAAGATAAGACAACTACTGACTTCTTTAAATGTCTCTTTAAGTGTGAATAAGTATTGACCATCCAATTCAGTTTAAAGGGAAGTTGTACCAAAGAAATGGATTGCCTGTGATGATGAATTCTAAATGTAGCTCTTTAGGGAGAGATGATGTCCTTGAATACAATCAGGAAATGCTGCTACCACTGATGTCATAACTTTGGAATAGTCCAGGATACTAGTGATTTTTCAACAAGTAGAACAATAGTTTGTAGGATCAGAAAAAAACAGAAAAAAGGTTGTAATATTCTCATCCAGAGTTCTATAGTAAGATTCTGGTTATCCATCCCCCAGACTGCATGGTCACTGTTTCTGCTGTAAAACTTGACACTGGATTATTAGCGCCTTAGGGATGTATTCAGTCTCCCGTCTAAACTAAAGGAAAGAATAATATCAGTTGAGAACAGTGTTTGGTTTTCGCTCCCCTTGGGAATTGGTCTGCATCGATGCCAGAAAGAAAACTTAAATTCTGACATACGACTTTTGTTAAACTGTCTGTCTGAGATTAAGAAACGAGATTTACCAAGGGCAGTAATGGGTTAACCCACTCCTGGAGGGCAGCAGTAGCTGCTGAGGCACTTGGAATCCATCCTTTTAATCCCTAGAGTCCTTGACATGCAAATTAGGACCAATTAAGCTCTCTGCATAGGGTAAATTGAAGGAAATGACATTTGGGACAAAAAGAAACAGCTGCCAAGACATTCAAAGATGTCCTACATTTGGAGTAATGCCTGGAATTGCTCTCCGGTTCTAAAGCGTTGAAGGCTTGTCAGCCATTTCAAACACGTTTTTAGTGGGGGGAGTAGTGGATAAGATAATTGCAACATTTTAAAAATAAATGATTAGCAGTTACCTAAGATCACTTTAGAGAATTCTAAAGTAAAAAAAAAATGTTTTTGGAAAATCAGGTAGTGAAAAAG
Organism: Eretmochelys imbricata; assembly: GCF_965152235.1. Lineage (NCBI taxonomy): Eukaryota > Metazoa > Chordata > Testudines > Cheloniidae > Eretmochelys > Eretmochelys imbricata. The sequence goes on from NC_135573.1 coordinate 60,694,372, forward strand.
CAAGACTGAGAACAGACACACAAATATCTCAAGAGAAAATTCCAGTAATGTTTAAAACAAAGAGAAACAGAGGAAAAAATAACTAAAATAAACTGAAAACATGTTTACTGAAACATAAGTCTTCATGAATATTAACAGAGTTATTGGAGAGGAGGCCTTGTTGTTAAAAGCACAAATACTGGGAGTCAAGATCTGGATTCTATTCCTAGCTCTGCCACAGATTTCCTGAATGACCTTAGACAAGTCATTTGACACTTCTAACTCATCTTTCCTTGTAGAATGAAATGGAGATACCTCCTTTTTTCACAGGGATGTTCTAAAGTTTAATTATTTAGCCTTGATCCTTAAGCTTGTTATACACGTGCAGATCATTACAACCTTTGGAGTCCCACTGAGGGCAGCAGGCTGCAGGACTGGGGTTGTAGTTATAAAGTGACTTTCATCTTCTGATGAAAGATAATATAAAAATCAAAAGTGTTGCAAGAGACTCTCTTCTAATTAAACTCCTTTTACGTGTAGGTCTACAGTACCTTGAAAATGAGCAGGAAACTCCTAAAGACTAGAGTATCTTTCTCAATTCCCAGAAAAAACAAGAATAAATTTTTAATCATGAGCTCTGTGGCCTAAATTTGTTTATATATGTTTTTATATAACATGATCTTTCACTGTGATTTGCATCCAAGAGTTGCTTTTTGGCAGTATTTGTCTTCTAGAGTCCTCTGTAAAATCTACTGGGTGCCCCATAGGAGTGGTTCAGTTTTCTGAAATGATAGTATTGTAAGATGATAAAATAGGAACTTGTGACTGTTGTTCCTTTACTTTGAACAAGGGTCAGGAGAAATTCAGAGAAAATCCCTGTAATAGTCAGCAAAAACTAAAATCAAACCTGTTGGTTTTTGATAGACAGAGAAATGATACTGGTATTTCATTGTTTCTAGACAGGCAGAATACTTATAGCACAGAAGATTTACAAATTTGCTAACTAAACTCAAGAGGCTTAGTTGAAATTCAGTATTCAACACCTCATTAATACGATTGGAAAAGTACATAATGTGAACATATTATTTGATTCAGCAGTCCATTCTGGAAGTAGTTTGTTTCCATAAAGACACTTGATTCTTTGTATTGTCAAACAAAATACATAATTGCAATTGGTCACATGCTCAAATTTAAACAAATAGTATGGTTACAAAAATGAATCTTGGAGAGAAAAAAGTTAGGTGAACATTGTTGTGTATTTTCACAGTAAGTTTAAATTTCTATTAAGAGCAGGGAAAGGATCTTTTTAGCTTTTCCTCAACTTTAAGAATAAAAAATAATTCATGATATTCAAAATATTTGTGTATTTCTATGTACATGTGACATCTGGTACAGAATCTGCTTTTTTATGATGCTAACAAATGAGGGGGTTTTACTTTTAATTTAGCAAAGGTTGATGTGTGACTTCATATCTATAGAAAAGGTGGTGATCCACAGTGGTTTTGAAATTATCCTAGCTTATTTTATAACCATGCTGGTGGGGCAAATATGACAAAGGGGAAAGAGCTAGAGCTAGAGCTTCCAAGGCATGGAAAGGGTCAGACTCTATGTTGGGGGGTGCTACTCTGTGCAGGGGCTTTCCTGACACATTTGTCCCCAAAGGAGTTGAATTAGAAGCCCAGAGTGACCACAGCCAAGTGGAGCTGTGGAGGAGCATAGGTAAGCAACTGGGGGGTTGGGAAGTCTGACTGGTTTTTGGAGACTAGCATGACTGGACAACAGCAACCCATATCCCAAGGAAAAGATGTCAGACAAGATATCAGAACCTGGGAGAATGCCCTTGGGTGCCAGAGCTAGAAACAGCGACTAGACTTTACTCGGCTCCAGTTGGCTTGGAAGCACATGGGAACCAGTGTTTGGATCCATTTGCAACAGACTGGTGACAGTAGAGTGGTACCGGGCCAGGTTGTAACATTCTCAAAGTGAGTATAACACAATTGACTAATTATTTACAGAATATAACAGAATTAGAGGTGTTATGGATCTCAGATGTTTGACTGATAGAAACCTGTACCATATCTTGTTACCTCCTAGATCAGTACTATCTGGGGATCTCTTTCCAGTATTCTTCATATCTGACAAATGGGAACTAGCAACAAATATTTCTTCAATATAAGCCATACTTTCACAAGTCCATGGTCTTGCTCTCCATAAAAGCCACGTGCTCGTTTTTTCTCTCTGACATCCAGAAATAAGGATAAATCTGATAAACCTAAGGGAGAGGCATGTTACAATCCAGGACACTTCATGGATCCCATCACCCTTAAGGGTGCAAATATTCTCTCTCTTGTTTCCTCTCCCCCTCCTCCCCAACACAAAAAAATTCTATCGTTAATCAAACTTTTCTGACATTCATACCTCTAGTTTTAAGACAGCATGCTTTCTCTGTGTATAGCATTAGTTCCCAAGACAATTACCAGAATGTAATTACCACAGCAGTCCGGACTTTTAGAGTGACTATTGGAGGAAGGCACATTTATTTGGCTAGCGTAAAATCCAAATGGGAGTGGTTTTGACTTATTCACACTCGTTGCAATTTGTCCCTTAATTCCCTAAACTGCAGCTGCATCTCCATTTATTATATACTGTTGGTCAGGGCCCAAATTTTGTCTTTTTAGTAGTCAAGTATGTTTACCTAAGAAGTGAGAATGAGCTGTTCTTCACTCCTAAGAAAATACTACTTTAAAAACAGTTAAATGTCATTGGGTATACTGGAATTAGAGGGTTCCCTGCAGTGATTTTTGCTAAGGTGCAGAGGTTTAAACTGACAGACAAACTTGTGATCATGGAAGTTTTTTCTCAGATTATTACGGCAGTGATGGTATGTTATCTCTTTTCTCTTTAGCAGTGAACAAAGGTTATTTTGTTAACCCTAGCTGAGGGTATCATTCTCAAATTGATTTTCCTGTGATTGCATCAGTGGTCTGTGGTGGACCCCATTACTTTCCATGCTCTCTGGATCTGTGTTATGCACCTGATAGAAATGGTTCGAAGAAGCTATGCCAGATAATGCACACAGTATTTCAACAACTATATTTGTTTTTCTCTTATTCCTCTAATCTCTACTTTCCAGAAGATTGTATATAATAACCTTTTCAAATTGCTTTGAAAAGGTGGATAACTTTCATGGAGATCTTATGGTTGCTGCTTGACTTTTCATTGTTTGTTAGTTTTGGATTTTTTTTTTTTTTTTTTTGAGGTGGGTGGGCGTTGTGGTAGTTGGGTCTCCAAAATTGTTCTTCAGTTTTAGTCTGTAATGCAAGTATAATGTTCACACACCCCGCTTTGATCTCTGACTATATGTGTATAAAGAAAAGTGAGGTGTCAAGTGCTCAGTGGTGAGAGAAGAAAGCCTAAATAGATCAAGCAGTACATTAGCTGCCCAGGGTCCCTTATTCAGTTTTCCATGCTGGAGGAGCATATGGAGAAAAGAAGAATTTGTGGAATTCTGTAACTTTCGCTCTTCTTCCCCATGTCCCCATTTCTGGGAGAAAAAGCCCATCCGCCCAAGCCACTCGGAAGAGGCGAATTCTTTCTCTTATGATTAGGAAGTGGGGAGAACCATCTCATGTCCAGCCCCAAACAGCTATTCAGGAGAGGAGGGGATTGTGTAGGTGGCAGAGGGACAGGCCTACAAAAGGCTGCTGTGGGCTTAAACACACTTTTGTCTGCTTGAAATGTGCCAAATTGTTGTTGTTTGTAACTAAGGCCTCCTTTTTTGCTACTTTCTTTAACAAAGTGTTTTTAAACCGTAGCATGTTGTTTCAAGTACTTGAAACATAAAATAATTGTGTGGCTCACGAAAACTTTCCAGAAGCATGTTTTACACTGTAATTACAAACTTGTTCATACCTGGTATATATTATTTCATTCTAGGTCTCATGAGCTGCGATCAAAGGTTCTTTCATTGCAGTTGCTTCTGTCCATTCTGCAGAATGCAGGACCTGTCTTCAGGACAAATGAGATGTTTATAAATGCTATTAAGCAGTATCTTTGTGTTGCGTTGTCCAAGAATGGAGTTTCATCTGTTCCAGAAGTTTTTGAGCTTTCACTTTCAATATTCCTTACACTTCTCTCAAACTTCAAGACACACCTAAAGATGCAAATTGAGGTATTTTATACAATTTTCAGTGACTTAAGTCTTTGCTTTTTAACTATACCGCTGTCTACAGTCATGTAGCTCAATGTTTTTTCTACTTGTGGAAACACTGAATTTTTGTAAAGATACTGTTCACTAAGTTTCTCTCTCTATTGAGTCTCCGCTCCCTAATATGAGAAGGTTTGGGCCTTCCCCCCCAACGAGAAAGGGAGCCGTTACTGATAGTGCCCTTGAAACATCATTCAGGTAGAGCAGACCGGCCAACATTCTGTATGGAAAGTCTTCTGGAATATTTGTAGAAATATAGGTTCAATTTTCAGTTCTAATGTATGTGTTTTAAATAATTTAATGTTCAAATCTTAGTACTGTGACTAGTTAACTTACCAAATAGAAATTAAGAAATCCTTTTGGTAGTGGCATGATTAATTTGGAAGCAAAAATGCATTTGTCACTGATAAGATTTGTTCTTTGGTGGCACTTAGAGACTATGAAGAAGTTGATTGGTGAAACACCCACGTAGTCATTATGAGTTTTACTAATATCACGATCAATTTAAGCAAAATCACAGATCTAGAAAACAAAATAAGAATAAAATCGGAATCCATGTCAAATATACTCATCAATCTATGGGGCTGTGGGTTCCCCTTAACAAGAGATTTAGTGTTACAGTTTGTCACCATCCTGCTATCCGGAGGTCCCACTGAGGGTCAAGTTTGATTCCCTTTTTATGCACCTATTTCTTATATCCACCTATTTTCAAGACCGTATTTGATTAAATCTTGGACTCTTGTCCATATTTGTCATACCTGCTACCCGTTTTGGGGGTTTGGACAATAGTCATAAGCATTTGTGCACATGAAAGATTCTCAGTACAATGCAGTTAAGGATGGCGGGCTAAATAAATCCTTTTCAGTCTAGACAGTTTATCACAAGATATATATTGCTAATCTTCTGACGCAAGGCTGCCTACTAATGCTATCTCTTCTGAGGCCTTATCTGGCCCTCTGCTAACTATTACTACCAAAGGCCTCAATCTAAGACCTAGGCTTCAGGCTCACTTTATAAAGTAACCTTTAAGTTTCTTTGCTTACTCTTACTTGTATTATAGCTTTAGTTTCATTTGCACTAATTTAGTAATCATCTTAGAAATAATTAAGATACAAATGATTATTTATCTGATCACCTGAGCTCAGGTTATTGGTCAAAGGTCAAATTTTGCTTAAAAAAACAATTCCATCATATTTGATTGTGAAAGTGTATTAATTATCTGGGAAGGCATACTTTCAGCTCTTTTATATATTAACAGATTTTAATGAAAGATAGGAAATCCATATATCCACAGTATAATACAGATGGTATTTTTGTGACCAACATGAATATTTACAGAATTGTAGACTCTTAGCTTTCAAGAAGAGGAAAGCCATTTATAATCTTGTAATTATGCATTATATATTAAATGTAAATAAGGTATATGTTATACATTATACAAAATTATATAATCTGGGACTAGATCTCTAAACTGGGAATTAAATCTTCTAATTGGCTGCATACAGTATTGATGGAAGATAATGAGATTCAGAAGTAGCAAAATCTGCAAATAAACTCTGCTGTCAAGCAAAGTTCAGTGATGCAAACAGAAGTTTTAGTTCTAGAGTATATGGCATAAAACAAGAATATAATATTTTAAAAACTATGAACAATATAGTATAATTGTATTTTATGCAAGAAATTTTAGAATAAAAAATGTGGCTTAAATGGTACTTAGGTTTATATGATTGTATCTGAAAACATATTAGGTGTTTTCCTTTTCTAGAAAAAGCCAAAACATTTGACTGCTGTGACTACTCTCCTCAAGTATCAAGGCACAAATCTGCTTGTATTTTGGTGATTGAATAAGATCCCATTTCATCCGTGTCCTCAGTTCTCAAAGGGTATGCATGCTGTTTCACTCCCTGGGGCATAGATTCAGAAATCCATCTTCATCTCAGCAGCAAGGGTGGAATTTATCAAAGCCTATACAGACACTACAGCTATTAAAGCTTTCTTACCAAAGAGCAGATTCTAAGACAAACAGGAAGCAGTAAGCTCTATGAGGCCTTAGTCTCAGTGCAAGTATATGGTGGTTCTGGTGACTTTTAGGCTTTATGGCATTGGGTAACTATTCCGTGCCATTCATAATACTGTCTGAAGCCTCTGCAGTGCTAGTTATGGAAGTGCTCTGTACATTTAACCACCATGGATATGCTGCTGTTTGTTCTCCAAGACATTCAGGATTCTCTGCTATGGTGCACAAAGGAGGATCATCATGTTGGAGTCCCCTCCCTATCTCCCTTACCATCTGTACTGTTAATCAGATACCTCAGGAGTCAGTTCAGGTGCTGAATCCTTCAGGGCTACCTCTCGGGGTGGTTGTGAGTATAAAGATATTAACAACAATAATGGGGACCCCATAAGTGCAGAATATAGATAAGTTCTTCCCTGTAATCAAATCAAACCGTTCAAATGTGAGGGACAATACCGCGGTGTTGTGCCATAGCAGCTGTGAGGAAAGAGGCCAGTCTTGCCAGTTCCATTTCAGAAAGCTGTCATGCTCTGAGAGTGGTTAATCCATCATCAGATCACTTCAATGGCTTTGTGTTTACCTGAAAAAGACATCATTTTAGAAGATTCCTCAAGCAAGTACAACCATGTATATCTCAAGGAGTCAAGCCTGTATTACCTTTTCCACAAATAAGGCAGATCGTTGCTGCATTCTTTTGACACCAAGAAAAATGGGAGATGTTTCTGATTCTGTTTCAAGGAAACAGGAGCCAGCATTTTTGACAGACGTATTTTTTTTCCTGGACTTCAGTTAGGAGTTCCTTTATGTGTACTCTTGATACCACTGATTCTACAGGTTGTCCAAAAGGCATGGTCAGATTGTAATTGTTAGCCCCAGACTGGGTTTGGCAGTTGTGGTGAGCTCCTGGAGCTAAGAAGACCCACAAGCTGTGCATTCTTTTACACCGAATCTCTTGTGTAAAAGGAAGGAATTTAATAGAAATAGAAGTAAATAGGAGTAAAGGAATCACCCCTGTAAAATCAGGAGGGTAGGTACCTTACAGGGTAATTAGATTCAAAACATAGAGAATCCCTCTAGGCAAAACCTTAAGTTACAAAAAAGACACACAGACAGAAATAGTCATTCTATTCAGCACAATTCTTTTCTCAGCCATTTAAAGAAATCATAATCTAACACATACCTAGCTAGATTACTTACTAAAAGTTCTAAGACTCCATTCCTGTTCTATCCCCGGCAAAGCAGCATACCAATAGACACAGACCCTTTTGTTTCTCTCCCTCCTCCCAGCTTTTGAAAGTATCTTGTCTCCTCATTGGTCATTTTGGTCAGATGCCAGCGAGGTTACCTTTAGCTTCTTAACCCTTTACAGGTGAGAGGATTTTTCCTCTGGCCAGGAGGGATTTTAAAGGGGTTTACCCTTCCCTTTACATTTATGACAAAGGGTCCATATAGTCTATGTATTTCTAGTCATGCATGAATCATCGTTGTAATGGTAATTTGATCATGGTAATTTTACCATGACTAAAAAAGGTCACTGTGGGTGAGAGAAGAACATCTGAATCTTTGTCAGTCTGTGCAAATAGCATGGCTATAATATCTTGGCAACCTAGTGCGGTTTAGGCCCTGATGACTTATTACCTCTGTTCCCCCACCTGTCAATAACCATCAAGTTTTCCCTGTGATGAACAAAAATAAGTAATTAAACATTCCTGTCATTAGGTCTTCTCATATGGTGGATAGCTGAGAGGGTATTGTTGTTTTTTGTTTGTTTTTTAAAACCAAGTAATAGTCATCAAAATCAGCCTGAGGGTTGCTTAAAGAAACAAATAGTCACCACAATTTTCAGAAAATTAATTTCTCCCCAGACATATTTGTCCAAAGACAGTCCAGAAGCCAGAAGTCTGTTCTGTTCATGGATTCACAGAGGTCTGGGCATTATAGATTTATTTCTTATTGACTGAATTTAGTGTGTGTCTTTTCTTCTGAGAGTCGTCTGGAAGGCGGAAAAGGACAGAGTTCATGTTATCCTCATAGCTCAGGCCTGGGGCCCATAATTCTGATACTTAGGACTCCTACATTTAGTACTGGAACTTTCATTGATTCTATCTCAGGAACTGTTCAATTTACCTGTTTCCAGACTGTCTTTGTCTAGCAGCATGGGTTACTCCTGAGGGCATTCTGCACCAAAAAAATAAAAATTCTGTGCACAATGTTTTAAAATACTGCAAATTTTATTTGTCAAATAAATATGGAGATTCCAGCATGGCATTGGGGCGCGCAGGCCACTGGCTGCACAAAGGTTGGAGATCTCTGTGCAGCTCTCCCCCAGGGACATGGACTCAGTGGTGAGACTGCAACCAACCCTGACACAGCGCAAGGACTGGGCCTGCCCCAGAAACACTCCAGGGCTCTGCCCCTCTGTGCCAGGTGCACCAGATGTGGGCAGGAAGGCTCAGCAAGGCAGGATCCAAGTGTGGAGGGGCTTAAGTGTGGGGGATCCAGGTGTAGGTTGAGATGGTTCTGTGTGGAGCAATCTGGGTGCTGGCAGCTCAGTGCAGGATCCAGGTGCAGGGGGGATCTAGATGCACAAGGGATTGTTGTGGGGGTTCTGGGTGCAATGGGAGTCTGCAGAGGGGGTCCAGGTGGAGGTTGTTGGGGTTCAGCAGGAGCATTGTCTGGGTATGGGGAGGATAGAGCTCGGCAGGGGAGTCTGGGTGTGTGTGGGGGCTCAGTGGTGGGGTCCAGGTGCTGGGGGAGTGGGGCTTAGTATGGTGGGGATCCAAGTGCAGCTGGTTGGGGCTTGGTACAGTGGGGATCTGGGTGTGGGTGGCTCGTCAGGGTGGTCCAGGTGCAGGAGGAGTGAGGCTCATCACAGGGTTCTGGGTGCAGGAGAGGAGGTGAGACTCAACAGGAGGGTCTGGATATGACGGGGTCGGGATTGGGAGGATGGGGGAGCAGCTCCCTGTATCGTGATCCCTCCCCATGCAGCTGAGGAGCAATAGTTGCAGGAAGTGGGGTGGCAGGGACGGGGAGGGAGAGAGTTTGAAGAGCTTCCTACAGCTGGGGAAGACATTTTGGGGTGGGATGCCATGCAGGGGAAGAGGAAGTCTTGTCCTCCTCAGCCCAGCTTGGACTAGCAGCTGAGCCTGACGTAGGGTAGAAGTCATCAGCTGGGTCTTCCCCAGACCTGCCCTGGGCACCTGAAACATACTGCTGGCGAGGGTCGCATGACTACTCTTGTGGCTTCCTTTTGCTTCCCCATCAGAGAGTCCTTTTTCTACAGGAAAGCAAAGAAATCTGTGGGGGACATAAATTCTGCTTATGTGCAGTGGCGCAGAATTCCCCCAGGAGTAATGGATATGTGCTAATACATAACAAATAAGGATGTAGCCTGAGAAAAATTTAATCTTCTACATTCTGCTCTGTTTAGATTCTGCAAAATATGGAAACACTGTGGGTACTGCATTTGAAAGATTCTATAAATGTTAAAACAACTTGTCTTAGTAGGAAGGATTATGTTCAGTGTGGTAGTGATTATTTATTTTATTTTAAACTCTTGGTATTGTGGCCCTGAATAATGCTTTTATCAAATAAAATCAACTTCAAAAAGGATGTAGTCCTTGATCTGGTTCTTACTGTTTGTTGATCTCTCCATACTTCCCAGTGGCTTTTCTTTACTGTGAGTAATAACTAGAGAGCTCTACTGATCTGGGTTTTTTATATATATAATCTAAAGAGCTCTGTGTGATGGTGAACTGTGCTACACATCTGGTCAAGTCTCACTTTTAAAAAATGCTTACCGTCAAAGTTATTTAGAGAACACTGTTGCTGTTTTTCCCAAAGTAATTGGACAGTTCTACCCTAAAGCAAAAATAGCCTGATCCTAATAGCTACCAGTGTATAGAGAGATGAAATTTCAGAAGTGGATAGTTGCAAGCTAGTTTGATGCAGTAGTTTGTATTTTATGAAATGGCGCAAACTAACAGTTCTGTCCACACCCAAGTAACTTGAGCAGCTGCTTGTGCTCATATTCTGAGAGTCTTTGTGACTGTTTCTTATTCTGTGGGCATACTTCACCATCAGTATGTCCTTCATACGACAGCTCAGGGCTGTCCTTTCTCTCATACTCTGCCCAATCTAGTTGGCAAGCATGCTCGGTGCCACAACCCCACTATTCTAGTTGATTACTCCATTATGGATCTCTGTGAAAGGAAGAGAAAGGAGCTATGAAGACAAAGGTCTCCCTCCTCAACAGTTTGGATGAGGGAAAGCTGAAAGTGTGGTTCTGAGGAAGAAGAAAGAGCCAGATCCATGCAATAGAGATGTGAGGGTCCATTCCATCATCCCCAGAAGTCAGAGGCAAAGATAGTGTTCTCTGGCCAAGTGTCCAACATATGTAATCTGGGATTGTAGAATACACCTCTCTCTCATATGCCTACAACCCCCTTCAACTGAAGGTTGTCAGAGTTATGTTACTTTTAAACCATCATGTGGACTCATCCTTCTCCTATGCCTTGTGCCATCTCTCCCATAAGAATTGGGGACCTTTTTTATGAATTAATACCCCCACTTCCACTCAAGCCCAAACAGATCTGCAAGTCTATTACAGAAAATTGATATTTTTAAAAATATTAAGCTATTATGCTGTGCAAGAGTATTTTCTCTTGGATTAAGTTGTCCCACAATACAGCCAGTATCTGGCCTTCTGGGATTTGAATAGATACTTTTATAAAAGATATGATCTAAGAATTCTTTTGGGGAAGTTATATGGCATGTGCTATATAGAAGGTCAGACTAGATTATCACAGTGGTCCCTTCTGGCATTAGACTTGATGAATCTATAACTACTTCTGGAAAGAGCCCTACATTTATATGTGTAGTGACTTTTTAAGGTCCTACAGACTGTAAAACCTACCCACTAATCATGAGTGAAAACATTTTCCACCCCAAAAGTCTGCCTCTTATTATCTATATGCATTCAGTATTGGATGGATCAGAATGTTAGCTTTCATAGTCAAAATGTGTAATTGAAAAAAATATGTTTATAAGAACTACATGTGGTTGAAATTTAAAAATAGATGTTTTTTTTCTCTTCCTGAAATAATTCCTAGGTTTTCTTCAAAGAAATTTTCCTATATATCTTGGAAACATCTACTAGTTCATTTGATCATAAATGGATGGTTATACAAACACTGACAAGGATATGTGCAGGTACTAACAATCCCTTGGTTCTGATTTTTAATTTTGTGTGCTAGATGAGTTGCAGGTGCAAATATCTTTTAAAATTTGATTTTTTATTCCTATTTCTACCTAAGTTTATCAATATTTCATTTCATTATTACAGATGCCCAGAGTGTAGTGGATATTTATGTAAACTATGACTGTGACTTAAATGCAGCAAACATATTTGAAAGACTGGTTAATGACCTTTCAAAAATTGCTCAAGGAAGGGGTAGCCAAGAACTTGGCATGACTAACGTTCAGGTAGGTAATCTGGCAAGTTTTATTAAGTTACAAGTTTGTAGGAATGATGCCTATAAAATATTTTAAATCTTTTCATTACACTAAAATGTTCTCCAACTTTTGAAATCTCTTCCAGGAGTTAAGCTTGAGAAAAAAAGGATTGGAATGTTTAGTATCAATCTTGAAGTGCATGGTAGAATGGAGTAAGGATCAATATGTTAATCCCAATTCTCAGACAACCCTTGGTAAGATATTTTGGAATATTTATGCTTTAGCACTTACTGAGTGGAGATGCTCAAGAGCATCACCATAGTTGCTCAAGTAACTAGGTAACCTGATCCATCAGGTTATTTGAATGGTGCTGTTCAGGTGTTTGGCAGTCATACCTAATATTCACAAAAATGCACAAGCTCTTGAGTTTCTAATACAGGCTTTTTGAAAATGTTTCCAGTTGTATAAGCACTTAAGCTAAATGTAACACGTCCTACTTAGCCACAATGATCTAATAAGCTTGCAGCACTTAAACACTATTTGTTGTATTAATACAAGAACCTGCACAAACAAGTGAGCAATATGTCCCATTTGCTAAATTCCTTATGGAACTTTCAGTGCAAAAATTTGTTTTAAACCTAGCTGATCTTGAGTTATTTCAATTCCTAGACTACTAAAACATCAGAAGCTACTTAATTCTATTATATTACACACTTCTAATTAGAAAAACAGTTCTGTGTAGCTGTTTATATAAAACTTACTCTGAGCTGAGACTTTCAATCTCCCCATATTTTTAAATAGTGAACTTCATGTTATTTTGATTAATACTAAATTAGGATAGTGATTGCTTTTTATGTTTTCTAACGTAAAGCCCAGTACTAATTGCCAGAGCCACAGATGATGAAATAATAATAGCCATAAACAATGCTCATTATTTTTATTACTATTTCTTATTTCTATGTGATACATGGGATAACAGAGGCTCTGAGAGGTGAAGGCCAGAATGTTCAAACTAAGTATCTAAAGACTGGCACCCAAAGTGGTCTGATTATCAGAGATGCTGAGCATCCAGGGCTCACACTGAAGTCAGTGGGAATACCATCTCCTTGACACTTCTGAAAACCAGGCTGTCTAAGCACAAAGTTTTGAAAATTTTGTCCAGTGTGGCTTGTTCCAGCCCAAAGAGGGGAATCAAACCTGAAAATCAGAAGGGAAATATTTACGATTAAAGTTCAGGAGTTCTTGCAAAAAGACCATTATCCCACATCCATGTCACTGCTTTTGGCAAGATAACTGACTCAATATTATGTTAAGAAACACCACTTCTAATGTAAAACTTGATTTTCAAATACATTTTATACCGTGAGAAAGTCCTTTGATATACCCTAGGCACAGGTTTCTACTAAATAACAGTAAAGGGATAATTGAGGAAACGTATATCCGTAGTAACTTTATAAACCTTAATTTATTTTTCAGATTTTTTCTGAACTGTGATTTTGTAAGTTTTTACAGTGTGTTTAACTTTTGAAAACAAGGCTTGGTTTCCTTTGTTTGCACTTTATAGGGCAAGAAAAACCCACAGAGCAGGAGAGCAATGAAACCAAACACCCAGAGACAATTAACAGATATGGAAGCTTAAATTCCCTGGACTCTACAGCCTCATCAGGAATTGGCAGTTACAGCACACAGATGTCTGGCACTGACAACCCAGAGCAGTTTGAGGTCCTAAAGCAACAGAAGGAAATAATAGAACAAGGAATAGATTTGTAAGTGTACTTTGTCACCCGTGGAATGGTGGATTCTCAGGCTCTCTTGGAACTCTGAGGACTCCTTTCTCCCCCCCCCCACCCCCACCCCCATTACTCCTTCCATCATCCAAAAACCTCTGGATGTAGCAGATGTTCCTCTGATGGTAGAGCTCTAGATGCTGCTCCATTTGGAGGCTGCCAACAATGCTCTGTGTGTTAGCCTGTTTCCTCACAGCTAGAGAGGATGAGCATTCTGCCTCTCCCGCAATCCTGGCATAAAAGAAGGGGATCCAGACTTGGATAAAAAAGTATATTACATTCATACAATAAATAGACCAGTCAAAAGAACTGACTTATTTTTCGTAATGCCTTATTTGACAAAAGTCTACATATTAGTTCCTTTAAAGGGAATTCTCTGCATGTTATTTCATAGCCCTGTTCTAATGTGAACTGGAGAATAGTTAAGACATTCACTAGAAATGGTTAGGAATTTTACGGTAGAATGGTTTTCTGATGGAAAAATTATTTTTGGTAAAATTAAAATTTTCCACCGGACAATATTTCAATTTTCACAAGAAAATTTTTCCAAGTTCTGAGGCTCTACCACCCCATGACAGCCTGCCTGGCAGGTTCTTTGGCCTCCAGGCAACTCAAGGAGCTTCAAGCATTTAGAAAAGATCAAAATGAAGGGTTTTGATCTTTTTAACTAATTTTTGAAATTTCCATTCTGTGGGAAATTTCATCATTTCATTTCAGAATTTTTCAGAAATCCAGCCGGTTCGAATCTCTGGACTTGTGTAGACAATATTGCACCACATTAACATTCCATTGGTTGAAGAGAAGGAAGAATATTTGTATTGCTCAATGAGTTGAGGACTTACATATATTGAGACCATCTTTAGAGGGAGCTGCTCAGTTCAGTACCGGCAATCATTAGCAAGAGAAAGTGGTTGTGAAAAACCAAAAGGCATCCCATGAGGATTGGTTCAGGGCAGATATTGAATCTTTACTGAAGCCTAACCCCTTCAATCTTTGCAGAAGAGACAAGGGAGTGGCCTGTCCCTGCTTTGTGTACATTTTGGACAATTTAGCAGAGGAAGAAAACTAAAATAACTTTGATTAGCAAATTAAAAAAAAGTATTTTGATGTTACCTATGATATCAGTAAGTTGACTGTCTTATTTATCTGGATAAGACTGTGTGTGTGTGAGAGAGAGAGAAATGTTTATTATAATTAATACCATATTGACATTGCTTATGCAGATTTAATAAGAAGCCAAAAAGAGGAATACAGTACCTGCAAGAGCAAGGAATGCTTGGCACTACTCCTGAAGATATTGCCCAGTTCTTGCATCAAGAGGAAAGATTAGACTCGGTAAGGAAACTGCTCTGGTAACTTTAGTTTTTTATATTTGTGCTTATGTTGCTACCTGTTTACACCAATTATAAATCTCATAGGGTTAGAATGCTCTAGAGTGTACTGTGCCTATACAAAGGAGTAAGGGGAAGAAGGAATCCTCACTTTATTTTTTGTGGCCTACTGGACCTTGGACCCAGGAATGTAGGGATAAGCGGGCATTGCATGCCCACTTACTACACCCTCCCCTAAAGAGACTGGGTGGGAAACAACAGGAAATGGCCAGTGCAGCTGTGACAAGGGCTTTTTTGGTAAGCTACTGCTATCTTTTGAATGCATGCATGCAACACATGGAGTGGAGCAAAATGGTGAATGAACAGAATGAAGAGGAGAAAAACGGTAAATAGAAGAGAGCACACCAAGAGGGCACTGTTCTGGTGTGTGTGGCTAAAATAAAAATATGCTATTTACAGAGCAGTAGAGAAACATCACAAATATTTTTTAAAGAACTGCTTTTGTTTGTATGTGAACAGAATATTTACTATGCGGGAATGTAGTGTAGCGTGCCACTCTTTCCAGTTCTCATCTGCTGCTAGCCCACCTTTTCCTTCCCTGTCTTCGGAAGCTCTGCAGCATTAAATATGAAGGGCTTTCATTGGATATGATCTAATTAGTATCTGTGCA
This sequence comes from Eretmochelys imbricata, assembly GCF_965152235.1. Classification (NCBI taxonomy): domain Eukaryota; kingdom Metazoa; phylum Chordata; order Testudines; family Cheloniidae; genus Eretmochelys; species Eretmochelys imbricata. The sequence continues at coordinate 60,709,814 of NC_135573.1, forward strand.
GATCATTGTGCTGGGCTGACTTAGTCAATCAAACCAGGAAAAATAGCAGTACTTTAAACATAGATATTACCTGTTAGATGCAAGAAAAGATTCCTAATGCTATAAATAGATTTTATATATGCTGTGGCAGTGTTTGCATACTGTACATAAATGCAGCATGTTGTTTTGGTATTCTACCTTCCTCTTCATTCTTATTTTAGACTCAGGTTGGAGAGTTCCTGGGAGACAATGATAAAATTAACAAAGAAGTCATGTATGCATATGTGGACCAACATGATTTTTCAGGAAAGGATTTTGTATCAGCTCTGCGCCTGTTTTTAGAGGGATTCCGTCTTCCAGGAGAGGCTCAGAAAATCGATCGGCTAATGGAGAAATTTGCTGCTAGATATTTAGAATGCAACCAAGGGTAAGCAGTACTTTCTAAACTGGGAGGAGAGGTAGATACACTGGAGGGTAGGGATAGGATACAGAGGGACCTAGACAAATTAGAGGATTGAGCCAAAAGAAATCTGATGAGTTTCAACAAAGACAAGTGCAGAGTCCTGCACTTAGGTCAGAAGAATCCCATGCACCACTACAGACTAGGGACCAAATGGCTTGGCAGCAGTTCTGCAGAAAAGGACGTAGGGGTTACAGTGGACGAGAAGCTGGATATGAGTCAACAATGTGCCCTTGTTGCCAAGAAGGCCAATGGCCTTTTGGGATGTGTAAGTAGGGGCATTGCCAGCAGATCGAGGGACATGATCGTTCCCCTCTATTCGACACTGGTGAGGCCTCATCTGGAGTACTGTGTCCAGTTTTGGGCCCCACACTACAAGAAGGATGTGGAAAAATTGGAAAGAGTCCAGCAGAGGGCAACAAAAATGATTAGGGGACTGGAACACATGAGTTATGAGGAGAGGCTGAGGGAACTGGGGATGTTTATTCTGTGGAAGAGAAGAATGAGGGGGGATTTGATAGCTGCTTTCAACTACCTGAAAGGGGGTTCCGAAGAGGATGGCTCTAGACTGTTCTCAGTGGTAGCAGATGACAGAACAAGGAGTAATGGTCTCAAGTTGCAGTGGGGGAGATTTAGGTTGGATATTAGGAAAAACTTTTTCACTAGAGGGTGGTGAAGCCCTGGAATGCGTTACCTAGGGAGGTGGTGGAATCTCCTTCCTTAGAAGTTTTTAAGGTCAGGCTTGACAAAGCCCTGGCTGGGATGATTTAATTGGGGATCGGTCCTGCTTTGAGCAGGGGGTTGGACTAGATGACCTCCTGAGGTCCCTTCCAACCCTGATATTCTATGATTCTTATTTTAATGCTTTTGTGAAACTGAGTAATGAGTAAGAATTAGTAATATGTGGCTTCATTGTTTTTTCAGGCAAACCCTTTTTGCTAGTGCAGACACTGCATATGTCTTAGCTTACTCAATTATCATGTTAACGACAGATCTTCATAGCCCACAGGTATGTTGCTATAAAGAACTTTCTCAAATGTCAGGTTTCTTGTAAACAACATTTCTTGTACTTTAAATGACTAGGTGCATGTCACAGAATTTCTAACACGAGAATATTCAACTTTTATGGCAATGTATTTATAATATTTTTGTGCTCTACTCTATACTAATGTACTACCTGAAGTCTAACATTAATAAGTCTGCTCCTTCTAAATAACACACACAATCTTTGTTTCTTTTGCTTCTGAAGTTTTCAGTTCAAGTCAGTTAGGCTATTTTTGCAGTGAGAGGTCACTTTCTTAACTTTAATTGAATTGAGTTATATCCACTGTTTTTTTTATTATTATACTACTGTCCTTAGTGACTGGTTTTACAATCAAAGGCAGAATTTTTTGCAGATACTAACTACTCTTTTATCATAAATCTGCCCTGGTTCCATCCAGTTTGAAAACTGAAAGAGATTTGTGTAGCTTCACCATTTGGAAAAATTATGCTTAAAGACCCCAGTCAGTGCAGCTCCTTTATAAATGCAGTACTCACCACATTTGAAATTATTAGAGTATTTGGTACCACCTCTGATTTAACCTTGAAAAAATAATAAACTCTTAGATTAGATAGTTTAGCCTGTGTGCCAAAATAGTTGTGTTTTTATGCTTATTGACTAATTTGGATCTTGGCTTACTCCCTAGCGTATGTTCATCAGTATCATGTAATGCCACCATTTCATATAACTGAGAGGAGAGTCTTGTCTATGCTGGGGAAATGTTTAAAAAAAAAAAGTCTTTTGGTTCAGCTGAAATAATGTTTAGCACCTGTTGGAGTCATAGTGTAGACTCCTGCTGCAGGACCCATTTGACCATGTTTTCAGTTATGCTTGCTTTAAGCATGCTTGCTAAATTGGTGGTAAAACAGGTCCAGCTGTGGGAGTCTTAGCTGCTGTAGGGCTCCTACTGGTGGTAACACTGGTTCATCTGAACTGGTGGGATTCTTCTGTAAATTTTCTCTAGTTTCAACACATGCTGTATATCTAAGAGATGACTAAGAATAGAATGGTTACCCACCGGGATGTTTCAGAATAAAACAGGATTATGGTACATTAACAGAGCATGAATAGGGAATAGTCTGCACTTGCCTGTGTATCAGTTTCGAGAATTGCTTTTTTGAGAGGACAAACTTTTTTTCAATTCACCAACAAATGGGAAAAGTTATCAGTTTTTTGGAAAAATGGATAGATTTCATTAGAGTTCATGAATCCTAGCATGATTTGTATGAACTTTAGGCCAGATTCTTAAACTGATTTAGGCTTTGCTCAGCTGAGCGAAGCAATGGCTAGCCCGAGGGCAACCCACTATGTGATGGAATTTTCAGCTTTGAGTTAGGTGACTCCACGTTGAATAGGTTCCCTATAAAGTGCCTGGGGATAGTTAAGTGCTTAAGAAAGGGATTTTCATAAGACAGCCAGCTGTGTGGGGAGCTGCCTAAGCTATCCAGGAATGAAATGCAGGGACAGGGGTGGGGAAAAGAAAGGGTCCTAAGGTGCCTAAAGCAGTGGTTTTCAGCCTGTGGCCCGCAGACTCTTGGGATCTGCAGACTGTCTAAAATTTCCAAAGGGGTCCGCACCTCCATTTGTAATTTTTTAGGAGTCTGACAATGTAAAAAGCCACTGGCCTAAAGGATATATCTATCTATACTGCAGTTAGACCCCTGCAGCTGACCCGGGCCAGCTGACTTGGGCTGTGGGACTGTTTAACTGCAGTGTACACATTTGGGCTAAGGCTAGAGCCTGGGCTCTAAGACCCTACAAGGTGGGAGGGTCCCAGAGCCCGAGCTCCACCTTGAGTCCAGCATCTACACTTCAGTTAAACAGCCCCTAAGCCTGAGACCTGCGAGTCAGGGTCAGCTGTATGTTTTTAATTACAGTGTAGACATACCCTCATTGGCTAACCTGCTGTACCTGCCTGATGGCCCAGAGATAAGCACCTCCCTCTGCTTGGCATCCACCAGTGGTGAACCCTCTTCTGGAATTAGGCACTGTGACAAAGTTCCTCCTCTTCTACCTTGGTGGGTCCTGTGCTTTTTGGCATATTTGCTCACTTCAGAGGTTCACGGCAGCCCTCAGTTTGGCCACTTCTGCTAGAGGCTCAAACCTGCCATACACTCAGCTAACCTCATCACTGGCCAGCCTGGGGGAAATGGAGAACAATCTCCACAGTCTCTGTTGTCCCACGTAGTGGGTCGGGGACAGGCCAGATCCCTTTCCAAATTAGACCTTCCCTTCTGGTGTTGGTCACAGACCAGGTCAACTCCTTCTGTGCCAAATCAGGAGTTGTGGGGGATGCAGGGAACCCGGACCCACCCTCTACACCGGGTTCCAGCCCAGGGCTCTATGGATAGCAGTTGTCTACGTCTCCTGTAACAGCTCTCTGACAGCTACGACTCCCTGGGCTACTTCCCCATGGCCTCCCCCCAGCACCTTCTTTATCCTCATCCCAGGATCTTCCTCCTGAACCCTGATCACGCTTGTACTCCTCGGTCCTCCAGCAGCACACCATCATGCCCCCCACTAACTGCTGGGAGGTCCTTTTTAAACCAGGTGTCCTGATCAGTCTGCCAGCCATAATTGGCTCCAGGTGTCTTAATTAGCTTGCCTGTCTTAATTGGTTCTAGCAGGTTCCTGATTGCTCTAGGGCAGCCCCTGCTCTGGTCTCTCAAGGAACAGAAAACTATTCATCCAGTGGCCAGTCTATTTGCCTTCTACCAGACTCCTGTACCCTACTGGTCTGGGTCTGTCACAGCACCTATTGCAAGTCAGCTGCTTAGGTAGTCCACCAGCAGCTGAAAGTCTCTCTCTCTCAGTCCTGCTTATGCTCATCCTATGTTTTCCTGTCTTTCGTGGATGTGCTGTGTATCCTCTGCCTGCCGGTAGCCTGCATCTAGCTCTCTTGCTGTGGGGTCTGACAGGTATCAGGTCTTAGACATGCTCAATATACGCCTACAGTATCAGGCCTAGAGTGACCATAGTTCCCTATGCTGCATATGGGACACCTGGTAAAATTACTCGTATTCAAGCGAGTTCAATGGCAGTCAGAACTGTGCAGTACCAGTGTTCAAATTAACATCAAATTGTGAGCCACGGTTAAAAAGAAGTACTGCATAGCTGGATTCTTCTTATTTTTTATTTACCTTCTTATCTTTAATGCGTTAGGGCTCACATGGGGAGAGGTGACACACACACCCGTGGCTGGGCCCCAGGACAGACTTGCCTCTCCTGTACCTGATGCTGTGCCTTCCTGAGCCAACACGCTGGGGAGCACGCAGGGTTGCATGTCCCCGCCCCCCCCCCCCCCCCCCAGATTTCTGCCAGACGTCACACCAGAATGTGGTCAGCAGCAGCAGCGTTTCAACACTGTGCCGGAGGGAAGGGACCAGACGGGAGATGCTTCCAGCCACAGAGCAGGAGGGGCAGGGGGGAGGGATGACCTGGCCAGTGTCTTTGCAGAGCTTATCTTTTCTGCACCCCCCCACTCCCCTGTGACTGGAAGCAGCTTGTCCCTTCCTGCCCGCACCGTGTTGAAAGGCAGCTAACACCTCCAGGCTGGCCACCGACATAACCCTGACCAATCCAACTAGGGACTGGTTCTCCGCACAGTACTGGGAGTGGGACACACCCTGCCGGGGAGGATATGGAGGAGCAGTAGGGCTGAGGTTTGTGAAGGGGCAAAGCAGGGAGAGGACACTGAGAGGGGGGAGCACATAGAGGGGCTGATGGGTGGGCAGCAGAGGAGACATGTAACTGGCCGCCACCTAGCGCCTGCCTGCACTCACCAGCCACCGCAGTGCACAGCCAGTGCTGGCCAGAAACGGGACAGGGGGCAGGGCCCTGCTGGCCGAGAGCCAGCACACAGCGAGGGGAGTGGCCGGCCCTGCCACCAGCCCTGCACACCCACCCCCATCGTTGGCCTCTGGACCCCCCACTCACCACTAGTGGGCAAGTGGCTAGCAATCGGGGATTGGGCCAGCAGCAGGACTCACGAGTGCTGATGGGGAGGAGAGACAGAAAACACAGTACAATTTGCCCGTTTTTAAAAAAAAAAGCTGGATGCTTGCAGAAGAGCTTAAATATGGGACTGTCCCTTTAAAAACGAGACATCTGGTCACCCTAATCAGGCCAATTGGCAAGATAAGCATTCCCCTGCCTAGTTTAAAAATTCTGTTTTGGCGCCTCCAAGGCTTTGGTTTGAGCTAACTGTCCTAGCACCTCGTTACCCCCTGTGGGGTGGCAGCAGCACTTAGACCATTTTGAAAATGCTGACTGGCGGAAACTTAGCCATTTTGGGGGATTAGGTAACACCTGAGATGTGGCTTTGAAAATGTCAATGATGATTATCTGGTGGGCTTAGGCACCTATCTGCCTGTTTAGGTGCCTAAATCATTTAAAAATCTTCCCCTTTGCCTCTGTCATTCATACTATTTGCTTCTTTTTGGTTTCCAGGTAAAGAACAAAATGACCAAGGAGCAGTATATTAAGATGAACAGAGGTATCAATGACAGTAAGGATCTTCCTGAGGAGTATCTGTCAGCTATCTATAACGAAATAGCAGGGAAGAAGATATCTATGAAGGAAACAAAAGAACTAGTAATACCCACAAAATCCAGTAAACAAAGTAAGTACCAGCAGTGTGTCAGTCCTCACAGAATAAATGTTGGCTCTTTTATTTCATAATGTGGTCTCCTGGTGTTAGGAATGTGGTGTACTAAACTAACAGCCTCTTGTTTGTTGTTGCTATGAATAGTTATTTGTTTAGCACTAGTAGTAATCTCAGTGCCATGCTATATACGCCTGAAGAACATACATATTAAGAGAAACATGCAGGAAAGGATGCACTACGAAATCTGAAATGGGGTTAAATTTGCTTTCGCTTTCTCTCTCTCTCTCTCTCTTTTTTTTTTTTCTTCTTTCCTATCTTCTAAAAAGTGAACCTATGAGAATTAATTTTACAGGTTCTTACATATAGTACTAAATCATTCTTTCTGTAAACTTAGCATTTAAGAACTTTGGGCACCAAAATTCCTACCCTCTTTAAATTTAATCTTTTTCTCACTTTCTTACTCTCTGCCCAAACCCATCAATTCCTTTCTTGTTGTCGAGACAAGGTGTGTGAGGTAATATCTTTTATTGGACCAATTTCTGTTGGTGAGGGAGACGAGCTTTAGAGCTACACAGAGCTCTTCTTCAGGTCGTCATCTTTTTGGCTTCAGTTATGTCATCTTCTGCAGTAATTGAGTGACTATATTTATTACCTTCTGTCAGTCCCTTTAATTTTGAAAGTCTGTTGTGCTCCCTTGAAGTCTTATCTGTTAAATTAAACTGGGTTTATTCTGACTTTATCTTGCCTCAGAATTGATATTATTTAGTCCAGGTGTCATCTTTGTACCTCTACACAGCACTTTCTTGGCAGCATAGTTTTTGCTGTTGTACAGTGATGAATACTGTATACAATATTCCACATGAGACCTTTATAATAAAGTAACAGTATCACTTTTTGTTTTGTATCCTGTCCATCACCTATAGCAATATCTTGTTTTAATGCAGTAATGGGGTTTTCCCCACAATAATGCCTCAAAATCTTGTTTTCATTATGGTTTATGATTGCTCGTTTAGCACACGTTCCCTAGATTGGTTCCTTCCTTAAATAATGTTAAAAAGCATTTAACTGTTGTTTGTCTTCTGGACCGTCATTTTAATGATCCAAATGTTCTTAAATCTGATGGTTCCTCATTGTGTGTGCATTCAGTTTTCATATTTTCTGCAAATGTGAAGATCCTGTTTTTATAAAGTTATCCAAATTTTTTCTTTATATGGTTTAATGAATGGTTCCAAAACTAGCCCCCCAGAACACTCTGCTCATAACTCCTTTCCAACGTCACAAGTCTCCATCTGTAGCTACCTCTTTTTTTCCCTGCTCTTCAGCTTGTTTCTGTCCAGCAGCTTATTTTACCTTTTTATAAAGCCATTGAACTCTGATGAATTAAATGTTCCCTGAAAATGTAAGTGTTTATTTCTTTTTATTGTACTCTTTCTGGGTTGTCCCTCACTTTGAGATAGAGGCTTCAATACCAGCATGAAAAGGTGTTAAGGTACTTCGCCACATACGTTTGAGAAAGGGAAAAATATTTATTTTTCCACACTTAACCCTTCCCCATTGTGGTGGTAGTTTCATATAAAATCTCTGTCCACTTTGTGAAATTAATCCAACCCATGTACCTTGCTTGGTATTTCTTCTTAAAATAGATTGCTTCAATTCAGTCACAATCTTTCTTTGATTAATGATATAGATTATTTCCATATAGACTAAAATTAAGGTAAATTATCATTTAAAAAACAAAATTTCGCTACTCACATACTTTTGTTATTAGTGTATTGATGTAATTTGACTTTATACTACAATGTAAACAAACAAGATAAATTTGCATCAACTTTTAGATTTCATTCGTTTCTAAATGTATCAGAATACAGCATTTAAATGATTACTGTAACAAAATTACTATTTTACTTACTTTCTGTGAGAGAGCCTTGACTGAAACACAAATGTAAAAGCAAAAAATGTGTTCATAGATGTTGCTAGTGAAAAGCAGAGAAGACTTCTATATAACTTGGAAATGGAACAGATGGCTAAAACAGCAAAAGCCCTCATGGAAGCAGTGAGCCATGTTCAGGCACCTTTTACTAGTGCAACCCATTTGGAGCATGTGAGACCAATGTTCAAGGTGAGATTCTCATGTTCTGTATTGAAATTCTAGATGGGTATATAATGTTAACTTGGAACACTGTGATTGCAAGGCATTGTTAGAAATACTGTGGGATTCCATATTATTTCAGTGGTAATGTTTTGAAAGACTGAACTTCCAGAAGACTAATCTAAAGCTTATTGGACATTGTTTCACCTTTAAAAGAATTAATCAGAATTGTTTAAAAAAAATTCACATTACTTAATCTATCCTGTAAGTGTAGAAGTGTTTAAATAACTTGAGGGGGTGCTACCTGCTTGAGTTTATAACCTTATCTTGGGCTTAACACCACAGTTTTAGAAATAGAGCCCAGATTGATATTACCAAACCAATAAGAAGCACCATTTAGTTATTTTACTGAAAGATTGTGCCTGTCAACCTCATGCTGCTTAGGAATGATTAGTCTTCATTTGCATAAGTAACTTCTTAATATCTATTTTAAAAGCTTCCTACCTGTCCTCTTCCTTTCTCCTCCTTTCTCTCTGCTCCCCCTCCTTTTCCATTCTTGTGTGTTCTGTTATATTAATTTTGATGGAATAAATAGGCCCTGAGAATCAAAGATATTAACATGGCTCTGTTACTGTACAACAATAATTTTAAACAAGGTTCAGGGTTCTGAATACAGAGCCTTCGGTCTGCTTAGTACCATGGCGCGCGCCGTTAAAAATCCTTTCAACCTTTTCGTAAAGATACAAAAACTAAAGGAAGGGCAGTTAAAGGATTAGAAATGTAAAGTATTAAATAAGACTTTTGTTTTAGCAGCGTCCCTTGTCTCTTTTACCTTTAGCTGGATAAAGGCTTTAGAAGGGGGGGGAAAAACACAACCCTGTTTGACAGTCTCTTAGATGGTTTTAAATATGGTAATAATTGTCCTTTCTGGGAAAAAGAGAAGAAGTTAGTTGAGATGGACCAGAACTCTTGTTGCTGCTCTTAAAATTTGATTCCGTTTCCTAGAAGACAAATCAAGACACAGACCCAACTAGGGAGAGAAAAGAACAGCAAAGATAGAAAATGCAGCTTCTGTCTTTGATGCTAATTTTTTTTTCAGCCTTGCTGCTAGAAAAACACAGGCATGGCACACAGTAGCCAATCTGAGAGCTGGCAAACTTATACTAGCATTGCGCTGTGTAGGGCATTGTTTTTAGCTGTCTTTTTGGTCTTACTGGAGTATTGCAAAATGTACAGTCATGGCTGGCTAAGTTAGACACAGAAGGCAAAAGGAGAGGTGTAGGAAAGAGAAGGAAAAGGGTACATGGGTGGAGAGGGGTAACAGCAGAAACCAAAATCTCACATCCCAGGTGGTGGTCGGGATTTAGCCAAAGCCAGTGGAGGTGGTATTGTCAACTGATCTTTGGCCTGGTTTAGTCAGAACATCTTTCAAGATCAGGAGAACAAAGGCCCAGTGGTCTTACGTTGAATCCTGTGGTCCCAGGAGACACTGGGGGTGGCAGCCATGACAATGAAGCGTACTTTTTCCAGTCCACCTGTTTCCCGGCAATCAAATGTCAGACAGCCTCTGCAGACAGTTTCCCCCTTAACATTTCTTTTCTTTTAAGGACCCCCAAAAGGGAGTGATGGGTAAAATAATTCATCCTCTCATTATTTTGCCCACCAGTAAGGCTTATATTCAAAGGAGGAATTGAAGCCCTTTATCTACTCCAGCTAAAGCTGAAGAAAAGGGGTGTATTTTTAAAGTAAGTGTTTTTTTAATTTAAAAAGGAATTGCTCAAAAAGGTGGCAGGGGGGACATCCTCAAACAAGGAACAAAAAAGGTAGAAGAGGAATTGAGGAGAGTGTGCAGGGTAAAGGATAAAAAATGGATGAGAAACTGTAAACATTTGTTGAGAGAATATGGAAGGCAATAGAGTGCAGGGATTTGCATAGGAGGGAAATGACAATGCAATAGTCAGTCAGTAGCTGTTACACAATCCAGCTCTCTCGTTAAGAATTCCTCTTCATTCTGAGGGAGATTTAATTTGTTGTATGTAGTGTGTTGGCCAAAGGAAGTTCATTCTGACAAAACAGTCTATTGCTTTTAGTGGAATTATGAATTTGTGGGCTCTTGGGTATAGTGAAGAGGTGTGCCATAACTTAAAATATTTCCTTGCTTTTTAGTGTTTGCAATGGGGGGAGTAGGTTAGTGTTTAAGATACATCTTTGCTAATGTGTGGTTCTGAATTGCTTGTCCTTACCTTGGTGTAGATCTAAGTAATCTTCTCTTTGCCCCACTTAAAAGCTGGTTTTCAGATTAACAGCTCCCAGATTAAGAATATATATTCAAATGTGTCTCTGTCTATCATGGTAACACTGTCAAATGCAGAGCAGACCACCAGATGTATTTGGTAACTGAGAAGCGTACTCCCTGAGAAGGTGATTTACTCCTGAACCAACCTAAAGTGGGATTATCAGTTCAAACTCCTGCTGAAGTAGGAAGTACTTAGAGTTAATACTATAGGTTTCATTACACCTGGTATAAATGCTAATTATTCAACCACTTCCACGCTATTAATAATAATGCCCTTGATGCAACACTATATACCTCTGTGATCTTTGCTTCTGCCTGTACTTCAACAAACAGTGTCGGAACAAGGAGAAAGGAAGAAAGAGTATGTGAAGTTACTCAGAGCAGGGAGGGGTTGTTTTCCTCATCCCCAAGCACTGAAGCAGCATTCAGAACAACCTGTGTTGTCAGGGCGGCACTGTAGAATAGAAAGAGGAGAGAGCTGAGGCTCTTTGTAGGGCTGTGAGAGCAGGAAAAGCACCAGCCCAAAGAGGAAAGAGACAAAAAGACAGGACAGAAAAATATGAACTCAGTGAAGAGGAAACTCTGCAAAGGAACTGCACTCAGGCCACAAGAGAACTAGAGCAAAAAGGCCCAGCTCCCATTGGAAGAGGAAGGAAGCCACAGGAACGGAGGGAGAAAAATAAGGTAGTTTAAGGGCACAAAAGCAGCAGAAAAACAGGATTAAAACAAGGAGTTTGCAAAGAAAAGTTCATTTTTGAGGTAAATGGAGTCAGTATTTCCACTAACCCTTCTAGAAAGTCTTAATTTTGCTGAGAAGACATGGCTAAAATGAACAGGTCATTTTGAGCAGTTTCATGTTGCCTCAGGGTTGTCAGTAACCATGATGAGTACCAAGTAAATGTCCTCATATGCCATGGAAGATGAGGCAGACACATACAGTCTTCTGATCAGTATGTTAAAAAAAACTGATAAAACAGAGGATGTTTCACTGGGAAGGCTGCACATCTCCCACAGAATATAAATGGCATCAGAGGGATGCTTGCGATGATGCAAAAATTTCAACCTAAAAAGCTCAAGAAGAAACACAGATTGAAAACCTCAGGAAACTCTGAGAGAAGACAGACAGAAAAAGAGAATGGAAACATATGGAAGATGTGGTAGAACATCACAACATTCGTGCAAAGTGTGTCCAGCCTGAGAAGCAAAATACCATAAATGTCAGCAAAAGGGAAACTGTGAAGCATTAAGTAGGTCTTAAAAGCAGATGCTTAGTAGGCAATGCAAAAGAAGCAGCGTAAGATGTCCACAACAGAAATTGTTACGGAGCTGCCATTGTCGGATTGTATGAATGCACAGAACGGTGAAGGAGCTTGGTATTTTGGTGAAAATGAAGACTTAACTCATTCTGCTAGCACAAGTTCATATTTAAAACCGTACACGGTAGCTGGCACAATGGATTAGTGTGTTTGGATTTTCACATCTGGAGACATGGGTTCAAATGTCACTCTTGGTCACACCAACAAAAGAAACATTGGTGGTTTCATTCCAGCCTTCAGTAAGCAGTTATCCACATCACTTCACCGCCACACATAGTCTGATGCTTTGATAGGGTGTGAAAATTATTACTGTTTTAGCTCAAAGAATTGTATTATTAAATTAAAACCTGACACATCTGGGAACTGGCTACCTTTCTGTCAATTTCGTGTTGCTATTGAGTGGTGTATTGAAGAGGTTTCTAGCCACTAAAGACAGGGCAGGGTGAGATATTTGTGAGGAGAAAGTCCCTCTTCACTGCAATTCAGCCTGAATGCCTCATACATCCCAGCTCCCCCACTGTCAGTTCCTGATCCCTCCACTGGATCAGGTAACATCAGGAAGCCAAACCTGGGAAAGGAGAAAAAGATATGGAGCCAGCAGTCATGTGCAGGCTCAGCAGTGCTGTGACATGAGTCAGGACAGAGACCGTAAGACTTCAGAATGAGTAGGGAGTTGCACACTCTGGCTTCGTCTACAGTACGCTCCACTGGTGGCGGTGTGTAATGTACATTTAGCTATGTGCTGCAGTGGAAAGCTCACTACGTCCACATTGTGGTGTGTAGCTACAAGTGTCAGGGAAAGGCTCCGGAAGCAAGGAGGCTGTGGGGAAAGGGTTCAGCATCTCCTCACTGCCAGGACCTTTTGTTGTGGTGAGGAAGGGCTCCAGGAGTGGGGAGCTTAACAAGTAAAGGTGCTTTCACAGGTCTCCAGGAACAAAGGACATTTAGTGTGATTAAGCAAATTCACTCAGATTTTAACACATCCAGAGAGGTACCATCATCTGGACAGGCTTGCATAAATTGGTTCAAATTGGATTCTTCAAAGGTAACAGACAAAGAAAGCTTTTTGATAAATACCCTGAATGAGGGCCTTTTTTTTGTGATTGCACAAATGGGCTGAATCTTCTGTCCAGGTTGTGGGGAGCAATCCTTAAGGAAGGGTTGGAACAAACCTGTCCTCACAATAGACAGACAGACACACCTGGAAGACCTTAGAGTTGAGGTGACCTCTGATAAGCTTTTCATGATGCATATAGGTTCCTTTGTTGTTTTTAATAGGTTGTCTCTGTAATGCTTTCATCTTGTGTATAAATAGGCTTGCTTAGAAAGATCTGTGTGGCAACTCATAACTGATGGCAATTATATTGTTTATATTGTCTGAGGCAAAAGCGAAGCACAGACTCTGGTTTGTCTACGGAGTCTGGCTTACTGGGAATAACACAGTGTAGGCAGGGAACAGGGCAGCCTGGATAAATGCCTGGCTGGAGGGAGATGTGGGTCTCCACCCAAAAGTGGTGACGGCTGAGGAGCCAGGAGCCTCGAGTTGGTGCCCTTGCTGGACCACAGAGTAGGAATACAGGTGCAGTTGCCTTGAACTGTTACAGACATTATTTATGGCTATGTGAATTTCGTAAGGATTTTTAAAAAACTTAAATTGATCCATCTAAGTTAAGGAATGTGAAGTCAGTCACATAGCATATGTAAAATAACAAACTTCCCATTTTTATCTATTCGGTTTTTTCAATTAAGATATCGACCCATTTTAATATAAAATTTCCTTTCTTTACTTTGCAGAGAAGAATATCTGCAAAACCCATCTCTTTTTTTAAGGGAGAAAAACCCAAAGCTTTAATGTGAGCTTCCAGTGGATATATCTCTTCCTCTTTGAGTTTCTAATTACTAGACTCAGTTCCAAGACATTCATCCTTTTATCATTTCCAGTCATTAACTAATCGTAAGAACCAATAATATAGCTTAATGTTTAGAGCCAGCGATCGGAATCATAATTATTCTCTCAAAGTAGTGATTACAAAATAGTAAAGAATAAATATTTGCTTACTCCATCCTTGCTTTCCTCATATCTAGGCTCTGTAAACATTCTCAAGTCTGTATGCATATCTTTTCCTGTTAATGAAGTAGTGAAACTTATAACCTAGTGATGTTATATATCATGGTAAAAATAAGTACAGATGAAATTCACCTTGTGTGCCACCACTTAAATCCTCAAAGTAGGAATTATGCTTCATAAGGGATGATTTTCATCCTAAATGAGCAAATGGTACATTTTAAAGAAATTATAGAAATTTACCATAATGTGGATCCAACTGTACATGTAACACACCAAACAGCAAAATTGTAGTATGCAAACAGTGTCCCATTAAAAACACTCTTAACGACTTATAGTACTGCTGTCCACATAAACATTATGGAAAATCCCCGTGTGAAAAGAAAAGGAAAAAGATGTGTGCTAAAATAATAGAAATCTAATCTCCCCTTCTATCTGTTCAAAATTCAAACTGAAGTACTGAAAGTTATGTCACTGAAGGAATGTCGGGATCCCTTTCTCTGGAGAGGGGAAAAACTGTCTTTCCTTCTATCTCCACCACTTGCACCTTGGTAGGAATGATTGTTGTATAGTTAGGTTTTTTTCATCATATGAAAAATGACAAATAGTAGTTAGCCATGCTGTTTAACTAATATAAAATCATTAATTTTATAATAATATGCTATAGATAGCTGGGTGGAGCAGCCTATCTTACTTCTCCTAACAAGTAAGGCACGCACTAGGATAAATATTTTCATGAGTAGCTTTTCAAGAACTCTACAGTTACCTTTTTTCAATCTGACTCTTAGCAATTCTCTGAAATTGTGTGTGTAAGGATGGCACTTTTCAGCAAATTTGAATTGCTCCTTTCACTGTGCAATTAAGTTTTGGGGCTGTTGTCAGAACTTATATACAAATATATGTATTTGTTTCTGATTATGCAAAGAATTATGTATGCATATGGAGAACTGTTATATAGATAGTATAAAAACAATATCCACTATATATAACTGACACACAGCTTCTCTCTTTTAGAACCCATAGCACATTTACAATAAAAAAAATGCTCTGGACAAGACTGCATTGTCACTAGAAAGTGTGTGTCTGTATTATACTGCAGTTGGTCCAAAATAATCTTCTCCTTACCTTATAACTGTACTATTACTCCTTTTCCCTATTTCCACTTCCCATTTCTTTTTAGTAGAAAGGCCACTCCGAAGTTGTTGTTGATTAAGCGTTTTGGTTTTTCATTTTTCAGCGAGATACAGTGATGTTTATACCTCTTTTTCTGTTGGAATAAAGTTTTCTCTTGTTGAGATCGAATATTAAAAATTAATGTAATGTGTGTGGTTTTATTGTGTTCCAGTTGGCATGGACACCATTCCTAGCTGCATTCAGTGTGGGTCTACAAGACTGTGATGATACAGAAGTTGCTTCTCTTTGCTTGGAAGGCATACGATGTGCAATCAGGATTGCATGCATTTTCAGCATTCAGGTAATGTTAAATGTTAAGATTATATGAGAATATTTTGGTTTAGGTGCTATTAATGGAATCGTAGTACATTCACTAAATTCTTTACATTATTACCTGAAGATGTAAGTACTGCAATATCCAGTGACTTCCTTGTTCCGAAGTTATTACTGTACCTGGTTTTAATTGAGTGCATTGAGTTTATTTTAAATTCTAAATTGCTTCATCTGTTGTTTGTGAAACTTTACATGTTTCCATACATATATATAGGACTACAAAGAAGCGTTTTCAGATGAACAAAGTTTTTGAATTTTCATCTTAAGCCTTGCCACAAGAGGTTCTGTTTCTTAACATGAATCTTTTTCAAATATATTATGTAGTTGAAAAGTAGTAATTCGCTGAACCTTGGTGGAAAAATTGTGCTCAACTTTAGAGAGAGACCATAGCTATTCTGAGACTTGTGCAATTGGATATCATTTTAACTCTATGGCACTGGGAATGCCTTTCCAAATATAATGCACCTTGCATTAAATGGGATGTCAAGAATTCCAGACTCACTGGCTCTAGTGGATAATACTGATTAAACTTGGGAATAAGTTTCTTTTCTTTAAACTTACAGCTGTTGAACATAATATTCTGCCAGTATAGGGAAATGGCCAATAAATGTACTAATCTGCCATAATCTGTGAGTATATGTTGGTGGTTGGGATGAAGGCTGAATTCTTTTATGTTTGACACCACAATTTTAAATGAGTCCACTGAAAATAGAAAATAAACTTTTAATTATTAAAAATGTGATCCCTAAGCTAAACACATTTACACTATCATGCTGAAAATAGTAATCTCTCCCTTATAACTTTTTTGCCACTCAGTAATTGCCTTCTCAAACTAGTAATAGGTGTGTAGGAGTCTCTCTTAGCAGAAACCAAAGTCTTCCACTTTCAAAAGTATTATGGGCAGCAGTAAACTATCTTGCCATCAGAGAATAACACAGTGCAGCTGCAGTATGGTGTGATATATTTTCTTTTGAGAAAGTGTATTGGCAACATGGAAGGCAACCTGGTCAGCATAAATGTCCTTAAATTGTGAAAAGCAACTAATAGCCCATGAATAATTTACTGAAAGCAGCATCTCAGAATTTTCAGTATAGACTGAGGAACAGCTCCTTGGAATTGGCCACTGTCAAAAGATAGGGATTTGTCTTATTCACTTTGTAGGTTGCTCCTTGTCATTCAGGGCTTTCTGCTTATTTTTCTGGATGATTGATCCTTAATCTCAAAGGAAAATTTATTGCTTTTTGCTGCTTTTCCCTCTTAAGTGAGGACCATGATATTACCTTCAGGTTCTGGAGAGTTCTGTGTCTTGGTTGCCATTAAAATAATTATGGTCTCTAAGCCCTGATCTACACTGGGAGGGGGGGGATCGATCTAAGTTATGCAACTTCAGCTACATGAATAACGTAGCTGAAGTCAACGTACTTAGATCGATTTACTGTGGTGTCTTCACCACGGTGAGTTGACTGCTGCTGCTCCCCCGCCAACTCCACCTGCACCTCTCATGGCGCTGGAGTATGGGAGTCAACTGGAGTCAACTGGAGAGCACTCGGGGTTTGATTTATCTCGTCTAGACTAGACGCGATAAATCGATCCCCGCTGGATCAATCGCTGCACGCCGATCCGACGGGTAGCGAAGACATACCCTAAGATACTGTGGTTTAGACTAGAAAGTTCCTATTGTGCAAGATTCTGATTAGATCAAGTATTGTCCATTTTGGACACAAGACTATTTGGGGATGTAGGGATGGTTGGTAAATTTTCCTTATAAGAATTTTTGAGAACAAATATGTTGTCTGTCCCATGCTAAATTTTTCTCCCACCTTCCTGCTGGTGCTCTCATGTTATGTGTCAGTCTTGTTGAAGAAATATAGATGAGTTATTACCCAAGATCACTTTCTAAGAACAGTCAGTATTTTATGCATCATGATAAAATCATAACATTGATAGCTGAAAGGGTCTCTCAGCTTTTATGGATTTTTCCTGTACAGCACAGTACAGTTTTGTGAGCCATGCATCCTCATCTCTGAGCATAATAAAATCTCATTTTTAAAATCTTGTTTTCATTATTATGGTTTTAAAGTGAAACTGATGCTGTAACACAAGTCTGTCTTGGGGCTTTCACTCCATATCTTGTACCAGATCATAGAATCATAGAAGATCAGAGTTGGAAGAGACCTCAGGAGCCATCTAGTCCAAGCCCCTGCTCAAAGCAGGACCAACCCCAACTAATTCATCCCAGCCAAAGCTTTGTCAAGCCAGGCCTTAAAACCTGTGAGGATGGAGATTCTACCACCTTCCTTGGTAACGCATTCCAGTGCTTCATCACCCTCCTAGTGAAATAGTGTTTCCTAATATCCAACCTAGACGTCCCCACTGCAACTTGAGACCATTGCTCCTTGTTCTGTCATCTGCCACTACTGAGACCAGCCTAGCTCCCTCCTCTTTGGAACCCCCTTCAGGTAGTTGAAGGCTGCTATCAAATCCCTTCTCACTCTTCTTTTCTGCAGACTAAAAAGCCCAGTTCCCTCAGCCTCTCCTCATGAGTAATGTGCCCCAGCCCCCTAATAATTTTCGTTGCCCTCCGCTGGACTCTCTCCAGTTTGTCCATATCCTTTCTGTAGTGGGGGATGCAGTATTCAAGATGTGGCTTCACCAGTGCCGAATAGAGGGGAATAAGCACTTTCCTCAGTATGCTGGCAGTGCTCCTACTAATGCAGCCCAATATATCGTTAGCCTTCTTGGCAACAAGGGCACACTGCTGACTCATATCCAAGTTCTCGTCCACTGTAATCTCCAGGTCTTTTTCTGCAGAACTGCCGCTTAGCCAATTGGTCTCCAGCCTGTAGCAGTGCATGGGATTCTTCCGTCCTAAGTGCAGGACCCTGCACTTGTCCTTCTTGAACCTCATCAGATTTCTTTTAGTCCAATCCTCCAATTTGTCTAGGTCACTCTGTACCCTATCCCTACCCTCCAGCGTATCTACTTCTCCCACCATATTAGTGTCATCTGCGAACAATCCATTCCATCATCCAGATCATTAATGAAGATGTTGAACAAAACCGGCCCCAGGACTGACCCCCTGGGGCACTCTGCTTGATACCAGCCGCCAACTAGATATTGAGCCATTGATCGCTACCCATTGAGCCCGATGAGCTAGCCAGCTTTCTATCCACCTTACAGTCCATTCATCCAATCCATACTCTTGAATTTGCTGGCAAGAATACTGTAGGAGACCATATCAAAAGCTTTGCTAAAGTCAAGGTATATCATGTTCACCGCTTTCCCCATATCCACAGAGCCAGTTATCTCATCATAGAAGGCAATCAGGTTAGTCAGGCATGACTTGCCCTTGGTGAATCCATATTGACTATTCCTGATCACTTTGCTCTCCTCCAAGTGCTTCAAAATGGATTCCTTGAGGACCTGCTCCATGATTTTTCTTAATTTGCGTATTTCAGCTCACCTATCCTTTTTGGTTGATCTCATTTGTTATTTTTCTCTTCTTCTACAGTAGTGGTGGTTAGGAAGGAGACGGCGTCACTCTTTTTCTCTCCCATTCCATGAGGGGAAAGAGAACATCTGTCATGAGAAGAGTGCCTTAATTTCCTCTGTTGCTTTTCTTTTCAAGGGAGATCTGACTCTGACTGCTGAGTCTTTTTCGTTCAGCAATCCCTCTTCACCTGATGGTATCATGGGAGAGTGTTCCTCTGATTGAACTGTGCTCACTCTGCCTAAGCCCAGAGTAAAGTGGAATGCCAGTCAGTATTGAATATGGCCCATTGAATTATGTAATCCCACAGGTCTACTGGACATCTAGCTATAAAAGGGTCTGATACTGCTGCCAGTATTTTCTACATGAAATAAATTAGCAGTAAGTCCTTAGACTTCATATACACTGGAATTTTTATAAACCTTGCAGACCACACAGAATTTGTTTGCTACCAGTTGGCCATTGCTGACTTCTTATCTGAGGGTTTTCACAAATATAGAAAAGAGGTTAGATTATGCCCAACAAAATGGATGTCTGTTCTGATTGTATCTCATTTTATTCCAGCTCTTTTGCTCTTTAACTTTTATCTAAAAACCTGCCTTATAAATTCCCAAACAGCTCGTTGCATTTTGTAATTAATATCTTAGGTTCACATGATAATTGGGGTTGTAATGAGCTTCCTTTTCCAAAGAATGTAGTTTCTGGCCTTTGGCCTCTTCATGGATAAGCCATCCACACAAATCAGTTATACACATGTAGAAACCCCTTCTCTTGTACTTTGTAGCTCTACTCTGTTTGCATGGAAGGTAGGTCAGTCACTCATCTACCCAGGAAGAGTTGCTCCTACACTCAGATGCTCTAGAGCTCTGGAATTGGGTTATAACAAGTTCATTTTATAGTCGTTCTCTTTCTGAACACACAGATACATAATGTAAGTCTCTGCCTTCAATTAATAAATCTCTTTGGTCGTCTCTCTGAGGACTTCTGCTGACAGACTTTTACCAGCACATCATGGCAAGGCAGCACTTGGGCATGGGCAATAGCATCTCTCAGCTGGGGAAAGGCTGCTGGGGAGTTGTATCTTTTTTCCCTTACAGCGTGCATGTCTCTCATCTGGTGGGGTGTCTTGAATATTTGTTTACATTTTGTATTTCAAGTTAAGATAGTGTCTGGTTTCAGAATAAATTACTAAAAATCACATGCTGTAGACTGCTACATGTGACACCTTACCTTCCCAGGTTTACAGTTCTACAAGGAGAGCCTTATGCCATAGCTCATTAGAGAAAGAGAGGGATGCTTTAAGTTAATGTAATACTTTTGAAATTCAACTGTATGAAACCTACCTTATTTTCTTCAGTAACATATTGGTCCTCATTGAAAACGCCACTGTCTTTAAGTGTCCGTATTACTTAGCTAAGAGATTTTGTAGATGAGTTTAGCAGCAATCAGTATTTAATTTCATGACTGTACTGTCTCCCTACTTTTCAGTGTAGTTGCCATTGAGGTATTGCAACCAGATATTTGAGGTTGAAATCTGTCAATATAGGGTAAGCTAGGGATATGGGCCGTATAAACCAAATCATAATACTGCATAGATGGGTGGTGCATGCAATTATTCAAAGAGTGGGCATGCAGAACTACATTCCTAATACATCTTTCAAATGTATTACTATATTTGGTTCATTCCGTTGTGGACATAGGTTTATTATAAGAGATATGGTTTCAAAATAAAAATTAATGTCTGAATGCCTCCATAATACATAAAGGAACCAAAAGATATTTAGACATTGACAAGTTATGGAAACTAACAGAAACAACTCATTTTTGTTTCCCTATGTAGCTTGAAAGAGATGCCTATGTCCAAGCACTAGCAAGATTTACCTTGCTTACAGTGAGTTCTGGTATAACTGAAATGAAACAGAAGAACATTGACACAATAAAAACACTTATCACAGTGGCTCATACAGATGGAAACTATTTAGGAAATTCCTGGCATGAGGTACAAGAATAGTTCATTCTTAACTATAAGAAAGTATGTTCATGAAAATACATTGAATTTGTATACAGTATTACTACTGGGGGAATTTTGCGCCACTGCACACATGCAGAATTCATGTCCTCCACAGATTTCTTTGCTTCCCTGCAGAAAAATAACTTTCTGATGGGGCTACAAAGGGAGCTGCAAGAGCAGCCACATGCCCCTCCCCAGCAGCAGCACACATACTTGGTTTAAGTCACCTGGAGCAGCCGGTGGAGAAGTAAATCACTGCGATAGAGGAGTGGGAGGGGCTTGGTCACACACCCCGCATCTGCCCAACCTCTGTGCATCCATACCCAGACCCCCCACCAAGCCTCCCTCCCCTGCACCTGAACCTCCACTGTGGCGAATCTCACCTGCTGCATCCGCAACCCCCTGCACCCAGCAGCTAGTAGTCCTGGCTGGGGTGGAGGAGGAGCACACTTCCCCTGCATGGAGTCGTGAGGACTGGATCAGACCCAGCCCCAGAAATCTCCCTTGGCTCCACCCCCTACCCCATCACTCATTAGCCACAGTGGAAAGCTGCTCCCTCGTCCACCCAACCCCCATGCACCTGGATGCTCTCACACCGATACATACTCCTGCTGAGCCTCCCCACCTCGGCCTCAGAACCCTGGCTGAGCCATACCCGCCTGCATCCTGACCCCCGTCCTTGCACCCAGACCACACCTCACTGAGCACACACACACCTGAACCTCCCTCTGCTCCCAGACCACCCCCTGCTGAGCCACCCACACTGGATCCCCCCTCCCAACGAGCCCCACCCTGTATGCACATGGACCACCCCTAGAAGCCCCCCACACCTGGAGCCCCACCCCACAAAGCCCCACTCCCTCAGCACCTGGACCCCTTGCTGAGCCCCCAACACCCAGACCCCCCCGCCAAGCCCCATCCCCCAACACCCAGACCCCCTGACTGAGCCCCAACCACCTTCACTTGGACCCCCTCTGAGGAGTCCCTTTGTCCCTGCAAGCAGAACTCCCCCTCTGCCCCCCCCCCAAGCCTCTGTGCATCCAGATTCCCCCCACCCCGGACCCACATGCACCCTGACTGCCCCATACAGAACCCTCTCACTAAGCTCCTCTACACTTTGATCCTGCTGGGCTGACCCTGCCTTCCCACACCTGGTGTGTCAGGGCCCCAGGGTATTTCTGGGTAAGGTCCAGCTCTTGCGCTGTGTCAGGGTTGGGTGCAGCCTCACTGCCATGTCCATGTCTCGGGGGGGAGCTGCACCGTGATCTCCCACCTCCATGCAGCCAGTGGCCTGTGCTCCCCAATGTTGGAGCCTCCACATAGAATTTTATTTGTCCATAAATAAAAGAATTTTGCAGAATTTTAAAATATTGTGTGACAGAATTTTTATTTTTTTGGCGCACAATTCCCTCAGAAGTACAGTGGGTTTTGAGTATGTATGTATGTATATAGAGTGGGTGTTTATATGTAAACAGTCATTTTTGTTTGTAATTTTATTTTGTATCTGCACAGACTTGCATATTTTGGACCCAATTCTACAGCCCTTACATGAATAAAGTTGCAGGATTGGGTTCATAAAGCAAAGTGATAGTAATTGTATTTTTAAAAGATTACTGTTCATTTTTGTCATATTCTGTGTACACATATAGTCTGGGTGTGTAGTATGTATGTGTGTAAATGAGAAGTTTATTTTTGAAAACACTGAGATCTGCCCGTTTATAAAGAATTTTATAAAAGTGAACAGGGATAGTAAATATTTTTAAAATCCACTTCTCGCTGTTAAGTGGTTTCTGTGTTTTGTGTTAATTTAGATTCTGAAATGTATTAGTCAACTTGAGCTGGCACAATTAATAGGAACTGGAGTAAAACCACGTTACATCTCTGGAACAGTGAGAGGCAGGGAAGGTTCTTTTACT
Source organism: Eretmochelys imbricata (assembly GCF_965152235.1). Taxonomy (NCBI): domain Eukaryota; kingdom Metazoa; phylum Chordata; order Testudines; family Cheloniidae; genus Eretmochelys; species Eretmochelys imbricata. The sequence continues at coordinate 60,732,590 of NC_135573.1, forward strand.
GGAACAAAGGATCAGGCACCTGATGAATTTGTGGGCCTCGGATTAGGTGAGTAATGTGAATGCTCTAAGTATTTTAGTTATCCAGCTTCGTATGAACGTATAATATTTGAATAAAGTTTGTTCTCAGCTTGTGGTTGCCAGTGACTTTTTTTATTGAAGTGAGGCATAATTATTAAAAAAAAGTCATTTTAATACTTTATTTATTAAAAACATTTCTGCTGTTGCTAATACAAATGCAGGACTGAGATTGAGATATTTACTCCCAAATTAAATATTTTTAAGAATACTTATGATTGATTTAATGTCACTTTATGGGGGATACAGGGTGGGAAATGGCATAAAAAGACTTGAATGCAATATCTATTAATAATACAGTAATTTCTAAGAGGAAATTGAAATGTAACTGATCACAAAAGTACTTCATACTAAAGGTATTGTGTTGCTAGATTGAGCAATATTGCTAATTCGCTGTACCAAATATATGTCCGTTTTGCCAAACTTGAATACAAATATAATCGGGGTGTAGATTTATGAATGTAGATTGATTGGTGGCCCTTGTGGACTTTTTGTGAGAAATATGTAGGGTGGATTGGTTTAAATTACAATGATTTAAATTATTTAAATCAAGTTTTAAACTAATTTATCTTAATCTGTTACCGACTTAAGTGGTTACTTTGTTATAGGAAAGGTAAAGTTTGGAGAACCAAGCTTCATTCCATCAGTGAGATTCTTTATTTTTATATTTTGATAAAAAGTGGATGTTATATTTCTGATTAATTACAGAAACTTGTAATTCTTTAAAAGATGTGCCATCTTCAATGTTAGATAAATAAAGCCATTAAAACCAACGTTGGAACATTTTTATATAATTGAAAATAAAACTTTCTTGAATTCACTCCCATTCCATAACAAAAAAAAAAAAGCCAAACAAATATACCAAAAAATCTAAATTAAAATTAAGATGCAGTTCAAGAAATCTGTTTGAGAGTGGGGAGTAATGCAACAGTAAATCCACGGAAACAAATGAAGTTTGTAGATGCAATTCAGGCACTCACTACAATGCCCAGTTCTCTTTCTCATGCACCCAGGCAGACCATTAAACAGAAACATTCAATTTATCTAAATCTGATTTTAATATGATGCCAGACTCCCTCTTGCTTCATGAGAACAGCTTTCCACACTGTCTGGTGAATGCTTGAGTCTTGGCTAAAGGTTTCTCTGTCTTGCAACACTTTTCCTGGAGCTGTTAGGATTCTGTTACTAGCCCCCTGGTATTGCTCCCCAGCCAGAGGTCTGAGGGCTGTCGTCCCAGTCTATTCCATAGTCCAATATCAGCCCCGACTCCTGAGCCAATCCTTTTCCCTAGCTCCCTTTGTGACCTTCCTCCACCCATTCTCCCCGCACTGCTAAGGGTTTTGCTATTGTTGAGGTACACAGTATTCTAGTCCCTGTAAAAGAAAGTTTACAGCTTCACTGCCCAGGATAGTCCTCTCTTGAAGCATGCAAGTCCAAATTAATTTACCTTTATTTTTGTTTTATTCTCTTACACTGCAGACTTGCATTTTAATTTGCTTCCCACAGTCTCTCAAGGTCTCTTCTGGCATTACTGCTTTCTAGCAGTATTCTTCCTGTTAAATATGCTAGTATGTTTGCCCATCTATACAGGCATAGTTGTTTTTCAAGGAAAAATACTCATGTCTAAGGCTACGATTTAATCACGGGCATTTTAGTAAAAGTCATGGACAGGTCATCGGCAAGAAACAAAAACTCATGGCCCATGACCTGTCCATGACTTACACCATAAATCACTGATTGAATCTTAGGGGTGGGAGGGAGCCCACAGCACCGGGGGATGACCTCCATCAGGCTCCTCCATCAGCCTCCCCAGTGGAGTAAGTGAAAAAAGATTTAGGTTTAGGAAAAGAAGTTTAGAAGTAAACAGAAACTGAAAATACTCTGGTTTCAGAGTAGCAGCCGTGTTAGTCTGTATTCGCAAAAAGAAAAGGAGTACTAGTGGCACCTTAGAGACTAACCAATTTATTTGACCATAAGCTTTCGTGAGCTACAGCTCACTTCATCGGATGCATTCAGTGGAAAATACAGTGAGGAGATTTATATACACACAGAACATGAAAAAATGGGTGTTATACACACTGTAAGGAGAGTGATCACTTAAGATGAGCTATTACAAATACTCACTAGCAACCACACACCACACAACAGAACCACTAACCCAGGAACCTATACTTGCAACAAAGCCCGTTGCCAACTGTGCCCACATATCTATTCAGGGGACACCATCATAGGGCTTAATCACATCAGCCACACTATCAGCTGCTCATTTACCTGTACATCTACCAATATGATATATGCCATCATGTGCCAGCAATGCTCCTCTGCCATGTACATTGGTCAAACTGGACAGTCTCTACGTAAAAGAATAAATGGACACAAATCAGATGTCAAGAATTATAACATTCATAAACCAGTCGGAGAACACTTCAATCTCTCTGGTCACTCGATTTCAGACCTAAAGGTCGCAATATTAGAACAAAAAGACTTCAGAAACAGACTCCAATGAGAGACTGCTGAATTGGAATTAATTTGCAAACTGGATACAGTTAACTTAGGCTTGAATAGAGACTGGGAGTGGATGTGTCATTACACAAAGTAAAACTATTTCCCCATGTTTATTCCTCCCCCCCCCCCCCCAAACTGCTGCTCGGATGTTCCTGTTAACTGCTGGAAATGGCCCACCTTGATTATCACTACAAAAGGTTTTCTCCCCCCCGCTCTCCTGCTGGTAATAGCTCATCTTAAGTGATCACTCTCCTTACGGTGTGTATGATAACACCCATTTTTTCATGTTCTGTGTGTATATAAATCTCCTCACTGTATTTTCCACTGAATGCATCCGATGAAGTGAGCTGTAGCTCACGAAAGCTTATGCTCAAATAAATTGGTTAGTCTCTAAGGTGCCACTAGTACTCCTTTTCTTTTTGAAAATACTCTGCCATATCCTTGGAGAAAAGCTGGGAGTTCTGAGTCTTCTTAATCCCATGCAGGAGAACTCAGAAATAAGATACTGTAGAGACTCTCTCAATCTTCCTTATCTGTGGATGAGTGCAGAATGAATTCCCAAGTTGGAGTAATGTGTTTCTCCTCTAAGAAAAGTTTCTCCCTTCTCGGTGAGAACTGTGATAACCCACCAAAAAGTCTAAAATTAAAAATTGCACCACGGTATCCTTGTATGGACATGTGTGGGTTTTTTAATTAATAAATCCTAGAAGTTTAATAGTTCAGTTTCTCCCTTCCCCCACCCCCCCAACACCTCCTTTATGAAAGGAGAACATTCCCAAGGCAGGTGGTTCTGAAAAGAATCAACTAGAAGAATTTTTCTGTAGGCTGACCTCTTCCCTCCAGCCCAACACATTTTGAGCTGAACCTCGTTCTTGCAAATACCAGAGGCAAACACCATGGGCAAATATCCCTTTTGTTCTTGTGACACAATCTCTGTATCTTACTGTGCAAACAGAGTGGCAGTTAAGCGTTCCTGCCCTATCCATTAGTGTCCTGGTTTGTAACGCTTATTTTGGGGCAACAGTAGGCAAAACCTTTTCTCTCTCTCTTTTTTCCCCTGTCCTCTGGGAAGCAGGGGTGGCAAATTTCTGGTGCTTTGTTTGTCAAATGGGACCATCCACTTAGCTTTCTCTTCATGTTCTTCTTCTCTCATCATGGCAGTCCAGATCAAATGGAGTAAACAGATTACCTCCTGGGTTTTCTGTCTGTGAAAAGGCCTCCTGGGTAAGGAGAGTTCTTCTTTGACTGAATTTTCATTCTGCATGGACCTGTTCAGCCTCTTGAGGTCTAGAACAGCCCAGGCTCTTCCTGATCATTTCCTTACTATGAAGAATATACAGTAGAGCCATAATCACTTTTTCTTCTGAGGGGCAGGTTTTCACTGTCCCAGTTCTGCAGGAATACAGACAGGTTCATTATAGGCCATAGTTTTTTCCACAGAAGATCAGTTCAAAAGCTACAATTTTGTATTAGATTTAAAGGGCCAACTTTTCATTAATCCTTTTCTTACTACAACTCCAAAGATCATGGTCTCTTGTATTGGGATCACACTCTGATCATAGTGGCACATGCAGTGATTCCATATGCAGACATGGAGAATTGTGTTTCCACAATCTGTACTATCATCTCTTCATTAGCGGAATCAAAGGGCAAAGGTTACATATGATAGGGACTCCTCACCTGCATCCTACCAGGCAGTAAAGTGATCGATACAGGCATTATATTTGGGTCACTTAATGTGTTGCATGGATTTGAAGAGGAACATCCATCTGCCAGAACGAAGTGCTACCAGATTAGCCCAGGTAACTTTCCAAGAAAGCCTCCCTTAAATCCATGTCTAGATTATGTCAGACAGTGCAACAGTAATATAATGTACATTAATAAACAGGAATGGGAAGTTTGTCCCTTCACAGGGAGGCAGTGCATATCCTTCACCTGGGTCAAACATCCTCTGTTCTTTTAATTTGTATTCACAAAGACATATACAATCGGAAGGTGACTGGCTCAGCAGGTAAGCAATAAATTAAGTGAAGTGGTTGTGCAAACAAAGTTCAATTATGGATAATGGGCACATTGAGACTCCCAGAAGGTAAGCTCTTTCCAGGTTGAACTGCAAAGATGAGACTGTACTTCTGTTGTAAAAGAGACCTTATAACTTTTGGAATTGATGCTGTGCCTCATTCATGGAACTACATTCCATACTCTTTTCCGCCACCAATTTATGTCACAAGTTCCATATTAAAAAGGAGAAATCCAGCAACAAAGTGTCAGAGGAAGCCAGAGTTCTGTGACCTGACAGAGATGTCCCTGCTACCTCATCCAGAGTTTCTTAACAGGCTGTATCTCCTCACTAAGAGACTTCTATAACACCCAAATCCAAGCTAATCAAACCTGACAGCCTGCATGTTGAAACGGAAAGTTCTGACCAAATCAAGTTCTCAAAGTGACTAAAACACTTGCAACATCCAGAGAACCGACTACCCTGAAAGGTTACTCTGTAATTTGGAGAAAATACTTCAGTTGGTTTAGGGACATGGCCCCTGACCTGATTCAAAGATTTTTAGAATTCCAGTCCTATAGTTCTTTTGTATCTCCAAGTATATGCTCTTTAGAGATTCACATCCTTAACACAAAAGGTTCCAAATTTATTATAGAGATTTTTCCCTGGTATTCCTCCCCCACATTTTAAGACTCCTGGAGGCAGCAAAACAAGTCAAGCCACCATCCAAAGCTTTCTCCACCATAGAACGTAAACTTGTTTCTTTTAAAGCCTTCTCTACTCCCTTTTGAATCACTGAGTTGGTTAGTCCCCATTGTCACTTTAATTAAGCTTTTCATCCAAAATTATTAGAAGCCAAAACTTCTAAATTCTCCATCTCTAACTGGATAAAATAATGCAATGTAGAAGCTTGTGTACTTGCTGTCAAGCCATTGTTGAAAAGCATACTATATGTACAACTAGAGCCTCAGCTGAAGGAATTTTGTGAAGCATTCACCTGGTCTTGAATATCCACCTTGTCACAATTACTATAATCTTGGATTTCCATGCCACTGCAGACACATCCTTTCAGAGAAAAATAAACTTTAAAGAAATTAAGTGGTCTCAAAATAAACTGTTTTTTCCAAAGCGAAACTTGCAATCCTTATTTTCCATATTATTTTCTCATGACTTTTGTTTTTCCCCATCACTTCTTCTATTTATTGTTTTACTCCTTCCTCTGACAGATTGAGGGAGACAGTTTTGGAAAGAACAGAAAATATTACCTGATCATTTTCTTTCTTTCATTATGATATCTCTTAATCTGGACCTACATCCATTTCACTAATATAAATAAATCACTTAGTTTCTGCAAGCTAGTGAGGGTGATGTACGTATTTTTTAAAAAAATAGAAAATTAACAATTAATATTCACATAAGAATTTGCTACAGCTTCTTGTTCAGTTTTGGAAGAGTGAGGAGCCAAATGGGTAAGAATTAAGCTATAATGGTTGAATTGCCTCTACTTTCTTGGCATAGAGGGGAAGCTCCCCAGTGACAAATTTTTTGGAGACTTAAGAAAAAAACATACCTGGTAAACTTTCTGTTTGCTAAATTCTAAAACTGGGAAAAATTTGGCTTTCATTGAATACTCTACTGTGGGTACTGGTGCACGTCAGTCACTCCTGTTCTCCATGTGTGGCCCATAATAGTTTAGTCTGCTGTAGGCTGTAATATTTTGTCTAATTTTAGTTGTTGGGTTTAGTGTGTGGGGTGCTGGGTGGTCTGTGATATACAGGAGGTCAGACTATATGATCTGGTGATCCCTTCTGTCCTTGGAACTCTGACTCTACTCTGCTCCCTTTTCTAATAGAGTATTTTAGAACAATTCAACACACTCTGTGTGTTTCAGTGCCTAAGAGTAGTGTCTTTAATAAGACCCCATGGCAGTATTAATTCAATGTTTCTAGTTTTTATTGATTTTGAACAGGATTTTCAGAAACTTCGCTAAATGTGGATTTAGGAACCTTTAATTTAGGGGCTGATTTTTTAAAAAATCTTGGCCACGGTTTCTAGTTCTCAAAATAAGTATTTTCGTTTATTTGTAGTTATTTTTCTATGTATTTTATAGTGGTAGATATGGTGTACTTGTTAGGGACATTGCCTTCAGGGATTAGTTTTTCATCATCATAGTTTTTCATCATTCATACACATGGAGTAGCTCTTCACCAATCCTGATAGATCTGTTCACTTGCTCCTGGTAGAATATGCAAATTCTCTCTCCAGGCACCAGATGCTATTACTAATTATCCAGTTTCAGCACCAAAACTTGCAGAGAATACTTCCAAAGATGCAAAAACCAGAAAGGTAACTTTAAAATCCCAACGGACTCTTCATGTGTTTTGCATCTTTGGAAGTATTTTCTGGGAGTTTTGGTTCCAACAGAAGTGGAATCTGGAGAGAGAATTTTCTTGAAGCAAGTTTTGGGGAGCAACCCAGCAAAGGACTAGTCAATGAGATGACCAGTTTAACAGGTGAGGAAAAAATTGGTGTACTTGCCTTCATCGTAAATACAAATATATTCAATTCTTTTGATACTGACATAAGTACTTTCCTCTCTGTCCTCCTCTCACCTCCCTCTTCTTTTTTTAATTTTTCCTCACAGTTGGAGGAAATGTGGACTGGAAGCAGATAGCGAGTATTCAGGAATCCATTGGAGAAACTAGTTCCCAAAGTGTTGTTGTTGCTGTAGACAGGTACAGTATTTAACTCCCTTCCAGTTGGATACTTCGTGAACTTTTCACAGTATGTGAATACAGTAAATTCAATTAGTGATAGAAAAAATAAGTAGGTTATTTGGTTTCCCAGTCATTACAAAAATGCTGTATCTGCATCACCATATTTCAGTGTCACAAGGTGCTGGTTTTTGTGTTATTGCACAGCAGGAGTTGCTCATCATAGCAGAAGGTAGAAGGAAGGTAGGGAAAAGAGAGGCAGAAACAGTTTACAAATATTTAGTAATAACTAAATTATTAAGGGAAAAACTGAGGGTTGTAAAAGAAGCTGCTGTTGCTGTACAAAGCGTGATCCATCTTGATTCTCTACATAAATTTAAGAATAAATGCTTCAGTTAAAATGTATAGATTTATGGAGAGAGAGAACTACTGACACTAAACACTTTTGCTTCTCTACCCAATTACTGCATCCTTCCATTCCCCCTGACTAGTACTCATCTATAAGAATGCTGTCTTTGATATTTACTAGCGTTCTAGTTTTTCCCTAAATGTAAAGTGGAAGTGATCATGCGTTATGGATATTATAGGAGTATTCTGGTTTTTATTTTCAAAACTGGATTGGACAGGAATGTTTCATAAATCTTGCTGTTTTATATGGAGAAGTCTGAGGCCCCCAGTGTCTAAATGGTTGTCAAAATTGATAGCTGTATTTCAAAGTCGTATTTCTTTGAAGGAATGCAAGAGTCCCTAGGGTTTAGGCATAATACACAAGACTGATGTCAGTTGTGGGTATTTGCTCTGCCCAGATACTTTGGTCAACATTATATCTTATGGTGTCATTTGTAAATGTTGAATATTGACCCAAATCTTTCTGGTATAATGAAAAGTACTTTCTGATTTATATATTTAAAATGCTGTTTTTCTTGGTATACTTTACCTTCTCATGAAGCTCTCTGAGGGACAGCAGTTCTAAAATCTTACTAAGTGTAGTAAATCATGATTCACTTTTTGGTAGCGTTCCACATTTTGAGAATTTACCTGTCAAGTCTTAAATGCTGTATTTAAGGCAGTTAGATTTTGTCATGGCCAGAAATCTGCTTTGGACAATAACACAGTGGCAAAGTAGTTGTGGTATAAATTATTTTTTGTAAAAGAAGCCACTTTTTAAAAAAAAATAGTCTCATAAATTGTGAATTTTTCAGAATATTTACAGGATCTACAAGGCTGGATGGAAATGCTATTGGTAAGTTTTATCACTTTTTTATCTTAATCTACAAAGTAGCTTTCTGATAAAGCTTGGAAGTTATACTAAATGAATTCTGTGATTGTTTAACAGTGGATTTTGTCCGTTGGCTTTGTGCCGTATCTATGGATGAACTGCTGTCTGCTACCCATCCTCGAATGTTTAGTCTACAGAAGATAGTAGAGATTTCTTACTACAACATGGGTCGGATAAGGCTACAGTGGTCTAGAATCTGGGAAGTTATTGGAGATCATTTTAATAAGGTATGTTTGCTAATCATTACACTATTTGAATTGCTCCCACAATCAGAAAATGATGATTCCTATCTATCTAAAACCCTTTCAAAACTAAATTTGAAAAATTTTACACCTAAATTCAGTTCTGACTATCCTTTTAATGTTTATCCTTTAATGTAATCCTTTAGTATAAATAGAACTAGAGCACTAAAGAAGAAAAGGAAAAAGAATACAAAATCTATGATAGAAGGGCTAAAGCCATCTATATTGCTCTGTATTGAACTGGCTGGTTATTCTCTGTTCACAAGGCTGATATATTCTGTACTAAAGGCAAAGGCAGTGGTATAAATTGGCCAACTTGTTAATCATGGTTAGCGCCCTACCAAATTCACGGCCATGAAAAATGCATCACAGACTGTGAAATCTGGTCTTGTGTGTGTGCTTTTATCCTCTACTATATAGATTTCATGGGGGAGTCCAGCGTTCCTCAAATTGGAGGTCCTGACCCGAAAGGGAGTTACAGGGGGGTCACGGTTATTTTTATGGGGGTCATGGTATTGCCACCCTTACTTCTGCGCTGCCTTCAGAGCTGGGCGGCCAGAGAGCGGCAGCTATTGGCCGGGCACCCAGCTCTGAAGGCAGCGCCGCGCCAGCAGCAGCACAGAAGTATGGGTGGCAAAACCGTACCATACCAGCTCTGAAGACAGAGCTACCATCTGCAGCAGTGCAGAAGGATGGCATGGCATGGCATGGTATTGCCACCCTTACTTCTGCGCTGCTGCCTTCAGAGCTGAGCAGCCGGAGAGTGGTGGCTGCTGACTAAAAACCCAGCTCTGCATGCAGCAGCCTAGAAGTAAGGGTGGCAATACCATACCAGGCCATGCTTACTTTTGCGCTGCTGCTGGCGGCATCTCTGCCTTCAGAACTGGGCTTCTAGCCAGCAGCTACCGCTCTCCAGCTGCCCACTCTGAAGGCAGCGCCAGCCAGCAGCAGCACAGAAGTAAGGGTAGCAGTACCGCAACCCCCCTTACAATATCCTTGCGACTCCCCCCTATAATAACCTTGCACTCCCCTCACAAGTCCTTTTTGGGTGAGGACCCCTACAATTACAACACACTGAAATTTCAGATTTAAATAGCTGAAATCATGAAATTTACAATTTTTAAAATCCTGTGACCGTGAAATTGACCAAAATGGACAGTGACTTTGGTAGGGCCCTAATCATGGTATAGCTCTAAAAATGGCTGCAGTAAGTGGTAATATGCCGTCATTGGGTGTTGTAAAAAGTGTTTTGTGTTTCTTAACTCAGCTTTGGCTGTTTGCAGTGTTGAATTAATCTGTTGTTCTAAATTAAAAGTCTTATTTGTCTTTGTTTTTTAATATCATTTTGACTGGTGAATTAGCTCTAAAAGTTGGGATGTGTTCTTCAAAATACAAGTTGGATAGGTTAGGAAGTGAGAAACTTATTTGGTAAAGTACTGAGCCATGCTGCTGGTAGGAATTGATTAAATGAATACTGTATTTTTAACTTTGTATCTTAAGTTTCACTTCTAAATTTGTGATTTCTACTCTTCCGTTTCCACTTTCAAATGTAAAGACAATTCAGACTCATTTCTTAAAATGAAGTTTTAATGCCAACATGTGTTTCTACTTCTACACTATTAGGTTGGCTGCAATCCGAATGAAGATGTAGCTATTTTTGCAGTAGATTCCTTAAGGCAGTTATCAATGAAATTCTTAGAAAAAGGAGAACTTGCTAATTTCCGATTCCAGAAGGATTTCTTAAGGCCGTTTGAACACATAATGAAGAGAAACAGGTAATTATGCAGTTAACTGAATCACTTGGGAACATAACAACCAGCTTTTGGAATTAGATATTTTGTTTGAATTGCTTCTGTAAAATGAAATTGGTCCTTAGAAAAGTCCTGTTTTTTAATCAGTACAGTAGCTTCAGTTACTATTTATTAACATTTTGTTTATAATTTAGGTCTCCTACCATTCGAGACATGGTTGTACGGTGCATAGCACAGATGGTAAACTCTCAAGCTGCCAACATTCGCTCAGGTTGGAAGAATATATTTTCAGTGTTTCATTTGGCTGCATCAGATCAGGATGAAAGTATAGTGGAACTTGCATTTCAAACTACAGGGCACATTGTCAGTAAGTATTGATGCATAATTTACAGATATCACTATGGGTATGTGGAAGCAAATGAACAGTTCATTGTTCTTTTCAGTTTGCTCTAATTTTATTATCTATTATTTTTTATCTATTATTTATTATTATTTATTATTATTATTTGTTTATTTTGTTAGCAGAACTCACTTAATACATGTTAAATCAATGTTTCTCTGCTTTTACTATTTTTTTTAAATGTGTAGTTCACTGAGAATATACTTCAAAAAGTAATAAAGTAATGTTTGTCATTTGTCTTTGTACTTCACACACAAGTTTTTTATAATAGAGCTGTAAACATTTATTTCTGGACTGAAAAGTTAACTATTGAGAGACAATGAATTTTTAAACAAGTTATACTTTTTCATTTTTGATTGTGAATTTATAATTTTCGAGTATGTTGCAGAATTACATTACCTGCACACCTTCCCTTTGTTCTCTGAGTTCTTGCTGAGAGCTCTGTTTTAAAAGAAGGAAGTGAGGCAGTTGGGACTGTATGATCTTTTATTGTCTTGGCTCAAAGCTTTCAGTGCCAAAAGGGATCACTTCTGCAGTTGCAACAGGCTGTGCTTTCAAGAAGGTTCTCGAAGCTCTGTGTTTCACAACTCGTGTGAATATGTAACGCCAATACAATTGAACCACAAATATGGGGTCGGGGAAAGGCCTACAACTGATCTCTGATGCTGTAGCCTGTCCTGGGGGGATGCTGTTCAGCTCTTAGTAAAAATGTGTTTAAATATAGATAGTGCTAAATATCAAGCCTCGTGCCATATTCGTAATTTCTTAACTAATTTAATTGTGGGCTTTCATTGCTTTAGAAGACTACATCCGTGAATGGGTGTGAAATTAAAATATTTTATAAAAATACAGTGCCCTCTGTATGAATTCTTAATGGAATATTTTTGGTTTTTGTAATAATTACACATTTAACAGAATCAAGCAGTGACACACATCTGTTCAGCCATTTCTCTCACTTTTGTACTATGCTAGATTCTCATCTTGGCCTTCTAAAATTATTTTAGGAACAATTGACATTTTATTTGAAGGACCCATGTGTTAATTTTTATATATGTATTTTTTCCAGCAATTGTATTTGAAAAACACTTCCCAGCCACTATAGATTCTTTCCAGGATGCAGTAAAATGTTTGTCTGAATTTGCATGCAATGCAGCTTTTCCAGACACAAGCATGGAAGCAATCCGCCTCATTCGCCATTGCGCAAAATATGTATCAGACAGACCTCAGGTATAAACCATACTTGTTAAATCAAAAGTGTTTAAATTAATAATACTTTCATAATAACATAAAAATGTGCAGTTGTACCAGCTTTACAAGTTTGGCTTTAAATTCTACGAGGGACTTTAAAGTTCAGGAGAGGGCATGGGCTGTATGTTTGGTTTTTTTTATAAATATCTTGATGTAGGCTTTGAACAAGTTGCACTTTGTGTTGGTTAACTTTCTTGGGATCTTCAATGAGAGCTGTTGAAGGTTGGAACCTTTCAGTATCTGTTCCTGTGCAGGGAGCACCCTTTGCTAACATACAGTGCAGGGGTCAGCAACCTTTGGCACACAGCCCATCCGGGTAATCCGCTGGCAGGCTGTGAGAGATTTTGCTGACATTGACCGTCCGCAGGCATGGCCCCCCCACAGCTCTCAGTGGCCACGGTTCACTGTTCCCAGCCAATGGGAGCTGCAGGAAGCAGCGGGCCACAGGGGTGTGCTTGTCGCCATTTCTTGCAGCTCCCATCGGCTGGGAACAGTGAACTGTGGCTACTGGAAGCTGTGGGGGGCCGTGGCTGCAGACTGTCATCAGAAACAAAATGTCTTGCAGCCCGCCAGTGGATTACCCTGATGGGCTGCGTGCCGAAGGTTGCCGACCCCTGCTATAGTAGCATAGGTATAGGTGTCAATAAAAAAAAAAAATTATTATTATGGTGTAGATTCTTATCCTCAAGGATGTCTCTATAGGACAGAATAGAAGACTGAGAGGTTAAATTAAAAGTTTAAAATGGTGGCTGAGTAGATCATCCAGTTGTTTCTTGCAAAATCTGTTTTTCATGCTTTTATAAGGATAATTTTAAAAAAACATTTAATTTACCTTGACCATAGTATAGCTCCTAAAGTAAATTTGATTACCATATTTTAGTGGTATCATTTATAAACCTTAATACCAGATTGTAAAATACTGAATATAATTTTTCTAATATAATATCCATAACAGTGCTTAAATTGTGCTTTATTGAATACATTTACTGTAATATTATCCTAGTACTTATAAACTTACTATTTGGAAGGTAGAACTTGTAAATAATACGATGCTTCTGCTACATTAATCCTGTGTTTGCTTCTCAAGGCTTTCAAGGAATACACAAGTGATGATATGAATGTAGCTCCTGAAGACAGGGTGTGGGTGAGAGGATGGTTCCCAATTCTCTTTGAGTTATCCTGTATCATCAATAGATGCAAATTAGATGTAAGAACCAGGTAACAATCAGTATTTGTAATTTAAATTTTCAAGTGGTTTGTTTTTCTTGTTTGAGCCTTTAAATTTTTTTTAAAGCAGATGGAGGTAATTTTCTGTTGGCAAACATAACTGATCTGACTAAAATCAGTAACTTACATATTTGATTTAATTGCTATCACTTTGGAAGGATAGGCAAGTGCTATAAATACATTTTAAACAGATGCTGAAACATTAATTAAATTTTTTTTCCGAAGAAACTTTTTACTTAAGTTAGCTTTGTTACTTAAGCTGATGAAGGTCCAATTGAACATGGATACATGCTTTTAGAATTATCATACAATAGGTGAAATACTTGACATTATGATATGGGCTTCTATTGTATGTCTGTTTCTCTCTTAAAGTCTGTGATAGTCAAACCCAGTGCTGTTTTTAGTGCCTGTTAGTAAAAGTAAAACAGTAACTTTACCTCCATATGTTAGAGGTTGTAAATTAATCAAAATCATTCCATTTTAATTTTGACACAGTAGGTCAACTGTGTAAACAATCAGTATGCCCTAAACTCTTGTTAAAATAGGAAATTAGTTAGGTTAGCATGTCTTCCGAATATGTTTTTCCCCCTGGCAGTTCTACCCATTATTTTGTTGTTGTTAAACAAATGTGAACAAATAGTGTAATAACCAGATTTAATATTAATAGAAAATTATGACACAATCCTATAGGAATCTTTTCTGGTTTCTGTTGAATACTCGTATTTGCACATTTTCTTTGAGTATTTGCCAACAGTTTTCAAGCCAGGGCAGATACTGTAGTGGAGTCTGCAAATTGATAATTGATTGCAGAAAGAGATTGAAAGGGAGAAAAGTTATACAGTACTTTCCCACACAAATCTAGTTCTTTTTCAGTGAATGCTATTCTGCCCTTGTAATGTGTTTTTTATATTTATTGACATTTTTAATGATATATATGAAATGTTTGGATTTCCTTTTTCATGAAGGAAGTGTGTTTGCAGTATGTCAAACAATGAGAGAAAAGTAAATTATATTTTAGATTTTTGAGGTTAATTCTCCACTGTCACTAACAGGAAATCACTCAGATTCAAAAGTAACAAAAAGTATGTTTAGAATCCCAGTAAATGTAACAAATAACTTATAAAAATACATTTGGCATTTATAATTCTATATACCTGTGATAAATACTGGGAAAGAAAACTGTAAAGCTAAATTTAGGCACAGCCCTAAAAATCAAGAAATGTTGAAAGAGATGCTTGTATGTTTACTTGAAGGGCTCATTATTGGGTACTTAATTTTAATGTTCAGAATGTAAATAGATGAAAGGAAGAGCGTTTGTAAATGAGCTGTTTTCAGAGTAGCAGCCGTGTTAGTCTGTATTCGCAAAAAGAAAAGGAGTACTTGTGGCACCTTAGAGACTAACAAATTATTTGAGTATAACCTTTCGTGAGCTACAGCAGCTAAAAGATTACTTGAACAGGAAGATGGAACTTTATGCTCTGTATTGCTTCTTTCTAATATATAAACACCTGGTATTAAAATAAAGTTTGCTTGTTTTTACATTTTAAAGTATCAGAAAAGTGAAGGCTTCTTTTCCTTGTTTGTGCTGTATGACTTGTTGGAGGTCAAAGATTTTGACTGGAAATATTCCCAGCGCTTAATTAAAAGGCTGAGAGGTGGTGAATCTTTACTAGATACTTTCTTTTTAACTGTTTCTGGAATATTTTTACATTAAATCTGTAACTAGAAAAGTTTTTAAAAATCTTAATAAAAATAACTTCCTCTCTCAATTAGATTTCATATGCATGGTCTCATGTCACAATATTCCCAGTTCTCTAGGCATCCTTAGTCTTCCGGGGGGGGGAGATGAGACCTGAGTTTCTCAATTAAAAAAATAAGCAGAATCTTTTAAAAACTCTTGTCTGTTCTTCACAGAGAATCAAAAAGGGCACAACCCCATTTTTTTCCTTTTACAAGTCACTTTGACTATTTCCTGGCTTCAGGTAGCATTTGGGAAAGCTCACTTTTTAAAACAAATTGTACACTGATTTACCTTATGGGTACCTCAATTCATAATATTTTACTGTAAATTCTGACAAGTTAAAGAAAATTATAAAGAGTTTATAGGTGAAATTTGTGCCCTCAGTTTTCTATCTCTTGAAATTAAACTTAAAAATCCTGTTCAGTTTGAAGTGCTCACAAATGCTTGCTTTGTTTTCCACTTCAATTTCTAAAAATATATTTTTTAAACTAGTTGACTTTACCACTCATTTTTAGTATACTGTATGAGAACAATACAACTATAGCATGTTTTAAAATATAAACAGTGCATGGAATGTGTTTCATGCAGGATTTGAATATTATTATTAGTGTAGCAGTGTGACATCTGTGGCATATAGTGTTTCTTTTTATGATTCCTCATATTTGTGTGGTTTTTTTTAATTGCAGGGGCTTAACAGTAATGTTTGAAATAATGAAAACATATGGCCTTACTTATGAAAAACACTGGTGGCAGGATTTGTTTAGGATTGTCTTCAGGATATTTGACAACATGAAACTGCCAGAACAGCAGACAGAGGTAAAAAAGAGGGGAGGCGCAGGGTTTGAGGGGGAGAGATTTTCATATGATTCACAGCTAGGAAAAAGAAATGTTCCTCACCCATAAAGCCACACCCACATGTCTTGTGAATCAGAATGTTTCACTTGTTGCTAGAACTACCTTAATTAATTGTGTTACTGTTCTGTTGAACGTACGCAGAATCTCTCTTCTTATTTGTATTGTAAACCCCATCTGTATAGTGAGGGATGATAATTCCATGTACTAGGTTATAATAGTTCCTTATTTTGCATGTTGGAAGAATGGTTTAGGAATTGATAATTGCAGGAAGAAAGATAAGACACAGGGGATATGGTTGAGCTAGGCTGCAAATTTATTAACTGAAGTCATCTGGGAACTATCCAGCAGTAACTCTTTCTGTGCAAGTCATCCTTCCTTTCATAATCTGCTCACCAGGTGGAGGGTACCTGTTGCATGTTTCCAGCCCATTTCTGGGATCTCACTGCACGGCATGCATATGAAGTTTATAAGGGGCTGGGGAAAAAGAGGTTGACACCTCTCCGTACCAGACTTCAGGCGCTCCTATCCCATTCCCCGTTTCATTAGGGGAAACCTTTCCCTAACTCCCTATTCCTGTTATTAAGGAATCAGACTCCCTATCGAATGAGTATCTGCACTGGACACCTGCCAAATTGCAACTTCTAACCTACCCACTAGGTCCCTGAGCTGTTGTAGGGAAGGCAAAAAACCCTTCCTATGCTGGCCACTCTGGCAGTGAGAATAAAATTTCTTTCCCAGTTTAAAAAGGCAACTAGTGCAACATCCACAGCAATTTCAAAACAACATGTCCTCCTCAAACCCCAGGTGTGGGAGCTGCTGTGCTGGTGTTGGGGTGCCCTCTCCTTTGGTACATGGGAACCAATGGGCTTCCACTGCAACCCTCAAAGCAGCCAGTCAGCTAGGATGCTGCCCCCAGCAGTAATCTCACCTTCCTAATCCATGAGAAAGCTAAGCTCCCATGAGCAGGATAAGATGGAAAGATCCTGAAAGAAACCACAGAGCCCACTTCTCCCTGAAGGCCCAGACAATACCCCTCCCCCACACCTCAGAGGTTGTGGGGGGTGCCACTTGCTTTTAAAAGCATTAAAGAAAGATCATCTAGGTTCTGGTAATTTAGCGGTTGCTTATTTCATACATTTTAGCTGTGTCATATACTTTTTTATCCTAAGGTGGCAGATATAATAGATTATAAATACGGTCAAGATATCAACTATTTTTGGAAAATACGTACTGTTGATTTGTGAAAGGCCAGATTTCCTTTTTTCTTTTGTCAAATATTAAGCTACAGAAAAGTGAGCTAATTGTGAGGTGAGACTTAATTTATATTAGCATTCATTAATGATTTACATAGTCTTTACATTGCTCTCAAATAGTAGTAAAAAGAAAGGGGTTACTGTATGCTACATTTCTTATATCAGGTACTCTTCACATTTACATTACTTAATTTCTCCTTGGGATCAGATTTTCATGCTTTCTTCCTTTATGCTTTTTAATGCTATCAATGGGTTAGTAATTGATGCTCTTAACCTCACAGTAAGCAGGGTAAAAGTGGAAAGACGGATTTTAGATTACCCTATCAGCCAAATCCATGCAGCACTACATGTCGTTGTGGATAGTAGTTGCAATTTAGTGTAGGGATAGGACTAGGGATTAAAAATAGAAATTAGGAGAGAGGTGCAGATGGAACAAGTACCCAATAGCTCCCCCACAGATCAACAGGAATTGCCTACAAGTTAAAATAAGAATTTTGTGCATTCTTAGTAAGATACATTAGAAATTTTATAGTAGCACACACCTCGCTATTATTTTTTCTCCTAGAAAGCTGAATGGATGACAACTACTTGCAATCATGCACTTTATGCAATATGTGATGTATTCACCCAGTATTTAGAAGTACTTAGTGATGTCCTTTTGGATGATATATTTGCACAGCTGTACTGGTGTGTGCAGCAAGGTAAGACTGTACCAAGTTGTATTAGACAATGCTGACATTTTACACTGTTGGGTACAAACAAACAAATGCACTATTTTCCATTCCAGACAATGAACAGCTAGCACGGTCTGGTACCAACTGTTTGGAGAATGTGGTCATTCTAAATGGTGAAAAGTTTACACTAGAAATCTGGGATAAAACATGCAACTGCATGCTGGATATCTTCAAAACCACAATCCCCCATGCGTAAGAAAATTCCTCTTTTTTATTGTAAAATTTGTATTAGCTATTCTTTTTAGAAGATCATTTGGATAAGGGCTCCATGGTTTGAAATCAGTTTCATTTTACATGGGTGACCAAAAAGTTGTGATATTATATTTAATGTTTTTATATTGTTTTTTGCTTGTTTGTCAACAGAAGACTAAAAATAAATGGTCTTTTAGAACAGCAAATTGATTCAAAATAACAAGGGTATTCAGTGTACTTTTTCTATATATTGTAAATTTTAATCAACTGTGTTTTTAAAAAAAAACAAACCTTTGAAATACAACATAGGAGGTTTTTTAACAG
Organism: Eretmochelys imbricata; assembly: GCF_965152235.1. NCBI lineage: Eukaryota > Metazoa > Chordata > Testudines > Cheloniidae > Eretmochelys > Eretmochelys imbricata. The sequence continues at coordinate 60,751,129 of NC_135573.1, forward strand.
GAATTATTGAGGTCTAATCAAATTTTTAAAATTACAGCTTCACTGAGGAAGAATTGTGTCTCCTGGTTTTATTCGCTTCTTCTCTTACTCTTATTTATTGGACAGTAGGCCTTTCAATTTTTTAAATATGCATGAAATAATCTAACAGGACTTTTACCATAAAATATAAGTGAAGTGTATTAGAGTAAGCTTCTTAATTTGTCAGGGAAGCCATATAGTTGGTTCACACTTGCCCAATTTTAATCTGCTTACTTAAAAAGCAAAAAAAAAGGGGGGGGCAGGGAAGGGTTAAAATGAATTAACAAAATGTTCTTAGTGTGACACATTAATTTCTTGGTCATTCACTTTTGTGGCCTTTAACAACCCTCATACATTTAATTGTCTTTCCTGGCTGCCTGTAAGTGCCTTGGGGAAGGGTCTTGCCACTTCAGCTACAATACGCCATGCATGCTTATGGGGGTGTGAAAAAATAAAAAATCACTGTTGTCTGAGACTAAAATCCCACCCCCACCCCCAGCTCCCACACAGAAGGTGTGTCTGTATTGTAGGCTTTTTTCAACAATGTGTAGTGTCCATATCTGTTTAACCCCTCAGTGGAGGTATAAATAGTAGTGTAGATGATGAGGTACAGTTTAGGCAACTAAAGTAAAGGAATACCTGAAGGGTGTGGGAGTGTACTTGAGTATATGCCCTGCAGGACTCCCTGCTTTCTCAGGCCAAGCCTCCACCTTTTAGCAGTGTAGTATCCCACTGCTGGAGCCTTCCCTACCTTAGTGAAAGATGCCAGCAGTGGGGAAAGGCTCTGCCAGCTCCCCTCTGCTGGAGCCCTTCTTCACCACAACAAAAGGTCTTGGCTGTGACAAGATGCTGAACCCTTTCCCCACAGCCTCTCTGCTTCCGGAGCCTTTCCCTGACACTTGTAGCTACACACCACAATGTGGATCTGGTGAGTTTTCCACTGCGGCACATAGCTAAACATACATTACACACCGCCACCAGACGAAGCCAGAGCGTGGAACACTCTACCCATTCTGAAGTCTCTCTGTCTCTGTCCTGACTCATGTCACAGCACTGCTGGGCCTGCACATGACTGCTGGCTTCATAGCATTTTCTCCTTTCCCAGTTTTGACTTCCTGATGTTACCTGGCCCAGTGGAGGGATCAGGAACGGACAGTGAGGGAGCTGGGATGCATGAGGCATTCAGGCTGAAGTGCAGAGGGAATTGCAGTGAGGGACTTTCTCCTCACAAATATCTCACCCTGCCCAGTCTTTGGTGGCTAGAAACCTCTTCAATACAACACCCAATAGCCAGTTCCCAGATGTGTCCGGTTTTAATTTAATAATACAATTCTTTGAGCTAAAACAGTAATAATTTTCACACCCTATGAAAGCATCAGATTATGTGTGGTGGTGAAGTGATGTGGATAACTGCTTACTGAAGGCTGGAATGAAACCACCAATGTTTCTTTTGTTGGTGTGACCAAGAGTGACATTTGAACCCATGTCTCCAGATGTGAAAAGCCAAACACACTAATCCATTGTGCCAGCTACCGTGTACGGTTTAAATATGAACTTGTGCTAGTAGAATGTGTTAAGTCTTCATTTTCACCAAAGTATTAAGCTCCTTCACTGTTCAGTGCATTCATACAATCAGACATTGGCAGCTCCGTAACAATTTCTGTTTTGGACATCTTACGCTGCTTCTTTTGCATTGTCTACTAAGCATCTGCTTTTAAGACCTGCTTAATGCTTCACAGTTTCCCTTTTGCTGACATTTATGGTATTTTGCTTCTCAGGCTGGACACATTTTTTACACGAATGTTGTGATGTTCTACCACATCTTCCATATGTTTCCATTCTCTTTTTCCTGTCTGTCTTCTCTGAGTTTCCTCAGGTTTTCAATTTGTGTTTCTTCTTGAGCTTTTTAGGTTGAAATTTTTGCATTATCACAAGCATCCCTCTGATGCCATTTATATTCTGTGGGAGATGCGCAGCCTTCCCAGTGAAACATCCTCTGTTTTATCAGTGTTTTTACATACAGTCTTCTGATCAGTATGTTGTCTGCCTCATCTTCCATGGCATATGAGGACATTTACTTGGTACTCATCATGGTTACTGACAACCCTGAGGCAACATGAAACTGCTCAAAATGACCTGTTCATTTTAGCCATGTCTTCTCAGCAAAATTAAGACTTTCTAGAAGGGTTAGTGGAAATACTGACTCCATTTACCTCGAAAATGAACTTTTCTTTGCAAACTCCTTGTTTTAATCCTGTTTTTCTGCTGTTTCTGTGCCCTTAAGCTACGTTATTTTTCTCCCTCCATTCCTGTGGCTTCCTTCCTCTTCCAATGGGAGCTGGGCCTTTTTGCTCTAGCTCTCTTGTGGCCTGCAGTGCAGTTCCTCTGCAGAGTCTCCTCTTCATTGAGTTCATATTTTTCTGTCCTGTCTTTTTGTCTCTCTCCTCTTTGGGCTGGGGCTCTCACAGCCCTACGAAGAGCCTCAGCTCTCTCCTCTTTCTATTCTACAGTGCAGCCCTGACAACACAGCTTGTTCTGAATACTGCTCCAGTGCTTGGGGATGAGGAAAACAACCCCTCCCTGCTCTGAGTAACTTCACATACTCTTTCTTCCTTTCTCCTTGTTCCGACACTGTTTGTTGAAGTGCAGGCAGAAGCAAAGATCACAGAGGTATATAGTGTTGCATCAAGGGCAAGGGCTTTATTACTAATAGCGTGGAAGTGGTTGAATAATTAGCATTTATTCCAGGTGTAATGATTTCAGTAGTAACTCTAAGTGCCTTCCAGCATATGAACTGACTGCGTTTGACCCAATGGCTTAAAAATAAGGGTATGACTAAAATGCAAGTGAAGGTGTGATTGCAACTCAGGTAGGTACCTTTAATCTTGCTAGCTCAGCTAAAACTAGCAGTGAAGAAGCCCACCCAGGCCCTCTGGGTACGTAGTCATGTTGCTAGTTGGCACTAAAGCTGTGCTGCTGTAACTTCACTACTCGTTTTAGCCACGTTAGCTGGATTAGAGCTAATGAGGGTATGCCTACCCAAGCTGCAGTTGTGCCTTGGATTCACTGGACGTGTACCCTAAGACACTGTATCCTGTTAGTAAGCTTTGAGCCAGCCAGCAGTTTACCTCACACTATTTTTAATATTGGCAACTCAGTAAACCTATTTTTATATATTGTATTTTATATCCCTCTCAGTGTGAGAAACATTGTGATTGCCTCAGACGTTATTTAATAGGCTAGTCTTCATACATAGTACTGGAATCTGTCAGTGCTTGACAGGCTCTCTTTGTCTATGTCTGTATTTGGACCTGGGCGTGATATTCCCAGCTAGGCTAGACATACTCTCGCTAGCTCTCATCAAGCGACTATGCTAAAAATAGTAGTGTAGCCACTGTAACATGGGCAGTGGCTAGCCTGTGCCACTGCATGCAAATCTGTGCACAAGCTCGCCCAGACTCTGTGGACATGGATGTTGCCACTTGCTGTTGCCAACGCTACTGTGACTACATTACATTATTCTTTTTAGTATGCTAACTCAATGAAAACTAGTGAGAGACTGTCTACTCAAATGGGAATCCCACCCCTAGCTCCAAGTGTAGATGGAGTCTTTGTTTTCAAAAGTGATTTAAACAATCCTGAAATACTACTTGCCTTTCTTTGAGAAACTCTTTGCTGAGATAACTAAAAGAATTACTTATCACTTTTGTGAAGAATCATGTGGGTAGCCAGGTAAAATTGGTGTCCTGGCATGCTTGCAAAGTCATTGGGTTATTAATTCTTCAATATCTCAATTGCTTTTGCAGAAATCATTGCCTAGCTTTGCTCCTGTATTTATGCAATATGGTGACAGTAGAAAAATCCTGCAATGAGCCCCACCATACATGTGCACACACTTTTGAGTATGTCACAGGCATCCGATTCTGGAGCCCTGGATAGAAGTCATCTTTGTTACAAAACAGAAGAAATAATACAATCTGTACAATTTATAATTTTATTTTAGCTGAAGCCATACCCTCAGGTGTGCCAGAGCAGAGTCTGGCATAGCTGAGATTGATAGAGGCAAATTGACCCTCCTCTTATCCTGGTACTGGCCAGGAGCTGGGAACTGGCTCCTGGCAAAAATTAGAACAGTCTGACTTCTGCAGGCATTTAATAGCTCCCTAAGGCCATTATGCCAGTGAAAATTGTTAGAGTGCAGCATGCTCTGGGCCCTCTCTTTCCCACCTCCTCTCACAGGTAGTGGTGGTGACTGGGTAGCATAACACCAACAACATTGGCTATAGCCACCTCTATTCCAGAGGAGATCCAAGCTACCTCTTTGTGACAACTTTCTTCCTGTTTTGTGTTGCCTGATGCCTTTTGTGACTGGGACTTCTGAGATCTGGGTTCAGTTCCAAGCTCTTCCGTAGACTTCTTGTCCATTCTTGTCTTGTCAAGTCATTTAATCTCTCTGTACCTCAGTTCCCATTCTATTAAATAAGAAATGTTAGTGTCCCCTTCTCCCACCCTTTATCTGTCTTGTCTATTTTGGTAGTAGTGCTCTCTAAGGACCTTACAATGTGCATGTACAACACCTGGCCCAATGGGGCCCTGATCTCGGTTAGGAAATCCAGGCACTGCTGTAATACAAATAACTCACAAGGATGTTCAGGCTTTATTCTTTCGTGTTTGCAAAGCGATTTGACATCTTAAGGTGGAAGTTAAGGAAGTACAAAGTATTACTATTTCTGTCGCTTCTGCTATGTATCAGTTATAAAGTTTACAAATAACACCAGAGGTTTTTTTAAAAAAGCTAAGAACTAAAGTAGTTATAGCTGGAAAAGTGTGAAGTAAACATTTTAAATTTTATTTCTTGCTTATAACTGAAACAAATTATATTTCAAAAACACTATTTAAATTATAGATTTCTGGAAGTATCTATTTACAGAGTATATTTTTGCCTCCATTTTTTGTGCCTTTTTCAATTTCATTTCTAACAATGCTAGACACAGGGCAGCCATTGCATATGAATGTGTATCTTGTATGTAAGTGTCTAACTGTGTGATTTGTGTTTCAAAACTGCTGAGTGTGTGCTCTTTGTGTTTTCAAGGCTGTTGACTTGGCGACCGACAGGTGGGGAGACTGGCCCTGTATCTCCATCTGCTGTGAGAGAGAAACAGCTGGTATGTTTTGCAAAATGAGTTTTTTAAATATTTTTTTAAAGCTCTCACGGGTTTGCCTTGAATATACATTGTTGTATGGAACAAAGTAAAATGTGCTTAGTTTAGACCCAAATTTTTATGTGGTTTGGTTGGAAATGCTTTTCTAGATAATTTACTTTAAAAACAGCATTCAGCTGCCAAGAAATAGTGGTTTTTCAGTCTGTTTATGCAGTGCTTATATATTGTGTTGTGCAGAAGTAGGTAAGCTATATTCCTGTACATGTGTACATTTCTGATAAACCCCATATATAGTGGTGGTAAGGCTCCTTGGACGATAACATTGTTTTGATTTGATTTAATTAAGAGTACATTTATCTTTCTAGCTAGGCTAGCACAGTAAAATTTATAGTGTATAATCACAGAAAATCATTGCACTTCAGTGATTTTGGGGGGGTTCTCACATATTTTGTTTCCTAATAAGAATATAAACTTTCATTTAAAAATAAATAGTTTGTAGCCCATCTAGTCTCAAAGCCTTGATGGTGTAAACTGACATGCTGTTGTTTCTTTGGATTTGAATACTTAAGTGACTAAGGACCTGAGTCCCATTGATTTCAATGGAACAGCTCATGCTTTTTAAATTAAGCCCTTGGGTAAATCTTCATAGGACATAGGGGGCCTAAGGCCTGGTCTACACTGGGTTTAGGGGGGATTGATCTAAGATACGCAACTTCAGCTACGAGAATAGCGTAGCTGAAGTCAACGTGTCTTAGATCGACTTAGAATCACTTACTTCGCTTTCTCACAGCGCGGGATCGACGGCCGCTGCTCCCCCCGTCAACTCCGCTTCCACCTCTCGCCCTGGTGGAGTTCCGGAGTGGACGGCAAAGCTATCGCTAGACGCGATAAATCGATCCCCAATAGATCGATCACTACCCGCCAATCCGGCGGGTAGTGTAGACGTGGCCTTAGTCTCTGCATGGGTGAAAAGGTCCATCTATCTGGATGCCATTGCAGGATCAAGTCCCAGAACAGTAACACTAAGATGTGAACTTCCTCCATTTCTCTTCATGGGGTCTAATTATGGCAAAACACAAATGTGAACTGTTTCATTTCTGGTAGTATTAGACCTCTAGCCAATAAGCTCATTCAGTGTTATTAGGTGTACTTGCCACATTCTGACTGGCTGATGTGCATGAAGTGCTTTCTATATAAAATGGTAGTGGATGGCATTATTTTTGAACTTCCAGTCATTTGAAGTTATTAGAAATAAAGCTGAAAGTTGTACAATATGTAAATAGTTGAATATTGAACTGGATACTCCTTGATCATTTGAATAAACTAAAAAGCTGCTGTTGTCTTTTTAAAATTAAAGTAGCCTCACAGTGATGTTTTATAAAAAGCCCAGAGTCTCAGGCTTTGTCTTCATTGCAAAAAAAAATGTGTGTTTATGTCAAGTTAGCTATCTCAATGTAAAAAATGTACCTTTTTCAGTGAGGACATAGCCTTAGATCCTGTGGTATGGTTCGCTAGGGTTTGTGGATTTTCATGATCAATCAGCAGTTAAGTTTACTCAACATTTTAAAATAAAGCTGTTTCACAGTTTTCCTGTGAGGTAGGTAGGAAGTCTTATACCCACGTTTTCAGATGCATAATCTGAGAGACAGTAGTTGTGACTTGCCCAGTTTCGTGCAGTGAGAGAGGCATCAGCAAAAACTGGAAATGAAATCCAGAAGTCCTGACTCCCATTCATCCATAACCAGTAAAGCACTTAGCCTCCCTTTATTTTGTATCTGAATGGCCCTGTTGTCTTAGATTGTTCCTTAAAAGTTTTTTGCATGCAACAGTGCTGGGTATTATACACAATAGTATAAAATCAAAAGTGCATTCATATAAAATGAGGAGAGGAGTTGTCCACTGTTTGATGAAAACCCAATCCTGGTTACTATTATTGGTATGATGTAAGTGTTTATAAGTGTTGAATGCTTAGATTTAAATCATCATATTCTCAAATTGCATTTACTGGACAATAGACACTGGAAGTATTTGCTTATTGAAAGGAAGAATAATCACACATCTATATAATCTACTTCAGCAGTTAATGATAGAATATTCTTATTTCTATATTAAATTACATAATTTAATACTTCTACCTCTTCCCATGAGTATTTAAAAATGAAAGGCAGGGAGTAGTCTTAATGGTGATCAACAAATAGTGAAAAAATAAAATAAAATTCTTCAATTTAGTATGCAGAATACTCAACCCAGCAAGAATAAGGAAGTTACTCATATAATGCAACCGCTTTTCTCTTTCAGGCCATCCCAAATCATGGATCTTGTCTTGTATTGTGACTCCCCCATTTTTTAGTATTTCTGATTATATATATCACAGAAATCTACTGAAGCAGCTAGCTATCAAATACCAATAATAATAATATTAAATAGGGCATTTACCTAATACTTCCATCCGCCAAGCCAACATCTTGCTGCAGTAGACTTCTGTGGTGGGTATAAATCGTAGATCAAGAGGTGATCATTCATGACTTCAGGGGACTTGAAGCAAATAAAGATTAAAGTTCAGTTATACTGCCCACTTACTCTTGCTATTTGAAGCATTCCAAGATCTGCCAATTACATCCGTATGCCTTATTTTCACCCATTTATATATTGGAGAATGATACTTTGCAAAGTGGGTCTAAGAATTTGTAAATAAAGCACCTGGAAGGAAGGTATAGAGCAATGCCAGTTTCAGAATTATACTACAGTTAATGTATTTTAGTTAATCCATTGAAACTTGAATTAAGCTTTTACTTGACATGCTAGTACATGGTCCACTAAAGTATTTGAAAATGGTAAAAAATGATTGTAAGTGCAAAGTACTCTCTTGATTTCAATGTATTACATATTTGATCTTAGTTATTTGATTATATTACTTTACTCTACATGCACATATTTGAGAAGTTATCAGTCCTTGTCTTGGTGAACCTTATTACTTGAATTGGTCTTCTCCCAATTCTAATATTAAAAACTGCTGTAGTGCATATTTTTTTAAATAATCACAATAATGAAATAGAAAACTCCTCAAAAATTGTCAGTAAATTACAGTTACATTTTATTGAAAGTTGACCCATTGGTGAACTTCTGTTCAGTTTATTTGATGTACCAACTATTGGGTTTATTTTATTTTCAGGATACAATATCACAGAAATCTGTAGATATTCATGATACTGTCCAGCCAAGATCTTCAGATAAACACCAGATTCAGCCCATTGTGGGGTCCACAGCAAGTGAAGAGATCAGCAAAATCAGACCTACTGCAAGTAAGTCTTTCTTTAAATAAAGAGAGGAATGCTTGATAGAGGATTTTGTATCTGTTAAAGTAATGTTTCTCAACCTCAGGGGCGGAGGGTGTCCTCAGAATGGGTTTAGGAGGGTCACAAGTAAAAGTACGAAAAAACTTTTGTGTGCCAGATCAAAGTATATTTTTACGCAGAAACAAACTGTAAGTTCACTTTTATAAATTAAGAGTCCTTCAATGAGCCACTTGTTCTTGTTTTGTACCAACTAATATTTTTATGTTGGGTTGAATTGAAGAAACCATTGATGAGAATCCCAATGCACATAAGTATGTTGTTGCATACGGGATTAAAACTTTCAAAGCTTCACTTACAAGTTCGGGATACTCATGCTTCTAAGCCATTCAAAACATGCAAACATCTTCGGAAAGAAATGAACACTGAAGCTTTTTGTCAGATGAAAACTTGATCAGTTTATCTTGCAGACTTCCTGCAAGTTCAGCAGACTCGACTTCTCTTTTGTTGAACAGATTAATTATCCACCTCTTGCCAAATTCTTCGTCGTCAGGGGGATGTAATCCTGGAGCTGCTTTTTAAGTTCAAGTATATGTTCAATCATAATGTTTCATGTCCACACTCTTGTGGCCGGCAATTGATTAAATGAACTTGCAACTCAGAGGAAATGACTCGAAGTTTCCACTCTGAAGCCGAGCAGACCAGGCTCCAAGCTTCTTTCCAAAAGCTCTCGTTTTGTCTCCCAACACAGTTGTGGTTTTGTGCTGTTAAAAACTCATATTTAACTCATTGAGATGATTGAAGATGTCTGACTAAGCCAATTGAAGAAGCCTTAAAGGATCCCTGAACGATTTAGCAAAAGGAGACCCTTGATCCTGTGGTATCATAAGTACTTCAGCTAGCAATTCAGAAAGTCTGCTTAATGCTTTTCCCCTGAGAGCCACCTCAGTTCAGTGTGCAAGAGAAAACTTTTATGAAGTGTACCCATTTCATCACAAACAGGCGAGCTGATAGAAATTGGCTTTTTATAAAAATCACAACTTTTACAGACTCATCAAGCACCTAATGCAACTCAGAAGGCATTCCTTTTGCAGCAAGTGCTTGCCGATGTAAGAAGCAATGGGTCTAAATTGTATGCAGCATAATTGTTCTTAATATTGCAACAAGCCCGCTGTTCTTGCTAGTCATTGCTTTGTTACCATCACTGCATATAACAATACATTTTTTCCAATCGATTTAAAATCATTTGGTAGCGTTAGCAAAAATGTTAAATAGACATTTACCAGTCGTGTGGGTAGGCAAGCACTTTACAGAAGAGCATGTTTTTCTCAACAGTAGCATCTGAATTGTATCGAAGGAAAGCTAAGAACTGTGCTGATCCTGGAACATCTGTTGATTCATGAAACTGAACAGATAGGAATTCAGTCCATTTTAACTTTTCTTTCAACTGCTCATGAATGTCATCAGCCATTTCATTAATATACCTCAAAACTGTATAATTTCATAAAGGAATAGCTTTAAGTTTATTTGCCTCTCCATGGCCGAGCATGCTTGTAACCATGTCTAATGCCCCAGGAAGTATGAGATTCTCAGCTCTTGTATGTACCTTACATGTTTGGGCAATACAAACTAACATGAGAGATGAAGCTTCAAGAGCATTCTTACTGACATTCCTTGTATTCAGCATCAGTGTTTGCTGGCTATTCAAGCTGTTCCGTTTTCTAGAGAACTCAGGAGGCTTGTTCCTTAATTGTAGATGTTTACTCTCCAAATGCCACATTAATTTCAAAGGTTTCCTGCTTTCAACACTTAGCACTTCACTGCACACAACACAATGAAGTTTATTTTTGATTGCTGTAAAACTGTACATTAAATAGCTGCAATCGTATTTTCTTCACTTTACCTTCTTCACTCATTCATTCTGCGAAGTACTTGCTTGAGCTCTCTTTAAACATTTATCCATTGCACAAGAAGACCTCACTGAAAAGTGCACAGACATATGTGCTAACTGCGAAAAACAACAACAAATTACTCTATATATTTTCATAGGTTTGAAATATTTATTAACGCTGGTGGACTGGTATTACCTTAAATATTATTAAGTAAATTAAGAATAAGGGGATCACAGTTTTTTGAAGTTTTAGCATGGGGGGCGGTCACAGTTTCTTTTAAGTCCCAAAGGGGGTTTCCAGCACAAAAAGATTGAGCTATGCTTTGTTGAAGGTATTATTTAATGGATATATGATTTTTAGTTCTCTGTGATGCGGGCAAGAATTAAACATTTTATAAGGAGAAAAACACCTTGAATGAAATTTTGGCCCCATGAAAGTCCATGGCAAAACTCCCATTGGCTTCCATGGGGCCAGGATTTCATCCTGTATTTAAAAATCTTGCTTTGGGTTGCTAGTAAATTTGTGACTTAAAGCAAGATTTCTTAAACACATTATTTGGCGCCTTATAAAATTATTATAAATTAGTAACTTAATCTTTCTTTCCCTGAATTTAATTTTTTTGTGGGGGAGGTAACATTATAACCTAACACTAGCTGAGAACAAAAAAAGTCTTTCCTGCCCATAGGAGAACTAACAAATGTTACAAAGCATGCCTCTAGAACCTTAGTTGCAAATTTATGTGTAGATACTTGAAGTACTAGTGGCTAATTACCCCATTTAACTTGCAAGTATTTTCCAGTATAGAGAAGGCAAATACAAAAATGGACCCTTTCAAACAAGTGTGAAGATATAAGTGACCACCACTTTTCCTGATGAGTTCTTGCTATTCTGCCATACTGCCAAGAAGAGTCCCAACTGAACTAAAATCCTTCAATTTTAGAGGTTTGAAAAGATGGGGGAAAAAATCCCTTCCCCATTATAAAATATATTGACAAACTGTTTTTTGTGTGGTGATAATTCAGTGGATGAATTTTTACATTTCAGGCTTGGTTTCTAAATGTCCATGCAATTACATTTTTTTAAGTGTAGGTCTGTCCTGAAAGTCTTCACTAAAATAAATTACTTACAGATTTAAGTTGTACTGTACTTTTTTTGCTTGAATAACTGTTAAAGTTGCTAAAATAAGTAATTTTGGTGGTTTTTTTTTTTTTAAGAATTTCCAGAACAGAAGTTGTTTGCTGCTCTGTTAATCAAATGTGTTGTACAACTGGAGCTTATTCAGACTATCGACAACATTGTGTTCTTCCCAGCAACCAGCAAAAAAGAAGATGCAGAGAATCTAGCCGCAGCACAAGTAAGTTTGAGTGGTTGGTGTTAGTCTTTTGGAAAGATTTTCACTGGTAGATTAAGTTCCATAAACTCCTGTGACTTCGGTCAACTAACAGTTTCTTATAACAATTACATCATTTCCAACAAAGCAACCAAAGTGTCTGTCAAACCTTACATTAATTCAGCCTTCCCACACAGAGGCAGACTACTTTGTGGAGGCCTAAATTTAGATATTACGAGTGTGTGATGAAATTTCCTTACCTAGTATATGTTGCTACTTGTTTGTTTTTTCTGTCGAGATCTAAGTTAAAGTATGTATACGGCTAGAAATAAGGTAAGGGGCATAATTCATAGTGTCTGTCTTTAAAAGAGAAATTATAGAATAATAAAATTTCAACAGCCTTTTACCCTTGAGTTAGCATAATCCGTTGTTAATGACTGATATCGCAAAGCTTAACTGCCATGACCAACAATCAGTAGTCAGTACAGTTCTGAGTCTGACTGTTCTAAGTCTGTTTTTTAAAGAGAGATGCAGTAGACTTCGATGTTCATGTGGACACACAAGATCAAGGAATGTACCGTTTTCTAACATCGCAACAGCTTTTCAAACTGCTGGACTGTTTGCTGGAATCTCACAGATTTGCAAAAGCTTTTAATTCAAACAATGAACAAAGAACTGCCCTCTGGAAAGCAGGTGGGTCACCTCCATTTAGAAAAATATTTGAGAAAACAATGTTACTGTGTCTTGACCGAATCAGTTGGGAGTTTTGAGCTGATTGCCTTACTATATCACCTTAGGGAGCACCAGCATGGTATATTAGTATAGGTATATTAGTCATAGAGCTCAATGGAGATTCTTTTCTGGTTGGTTACTTAAATACCTGACATTTCTTTTCCTTTCAAAGAAATTTTCCTTTCAGAAAAGGAAAGAGATAAAATAAAAATGTATGATAGTTTAGTTTTGGTTTATAATATTAAACCAAACGCGGTGAAGATGTACTTAGCCGTCCTAAAGTAAATCCATAGCTTAGTGGTAGGTTACATTTGAAACATATATCCTTTTTGGTAGGGACTTTAAGTACAGAGTTCAGTCCTTAGGTCGTACAGCTAACATTAATTCATTAACTGAAAGTATTTCAGAGAGTTAGCAACATAGGCGCTGACTCCATGGGTGCTTTGGGGTTGGAGCACCCACGGGGAAAAGATGGTGGGTGCTGAGCACCCACTGGCAGCCCCCCTATCAACTCCCTCCCACTCCCCAGCGCCTCCCACCCGCTGGCGGGCCCTGCAAATCAACGCCTCCCTCTCCCTCCCCGTGCCTCCTGACTGCCACAAACAGCTGTTTCGCGGCAGGCAGGAGGCTGGGAGGGAGTGGGGGAGGAGCGAGAATGTGGCACGATCGGGGAAAGGGGCAGAACTGGGCAGGATCAGCTGGGGTGTCAAGCACCCCCTGGTGCTTTGGAAAGTTGGTGCCAGTAGTTAGCAATGTCTAGTGCAGTGGTGGGCAACCTACAGCCCATCAAGGTAATCTGATTGAGGGCTGCGAGACATTTTGCTGACGTTGACCATCCGCAGGCATGGCCTCCTGCAGCTCCCAGTGGCCGCAGTTCACTGTTCTCGGCCAATGGGAGCTGTGGGAAGCGGCGGGCCACAGGGATGTACTGGCTGCCACTTCCCGCAGCTCCCATTGGCCTGAAACGTAAATCGCTGCCATTGGGAGCTATGCCTGTGGATGGTCAACGTCAGCAAAATGTCTCACACCCTGCAATCAGATTACCCTGATGGGCTGCATGCGGACCGCAGGTTGCCCACCACTGGTCTAGTGTCTTAAGCCTGAAACTTAAGAGTTAAGAGCTTCTGGGTTTTATGCCTGTTTTTTCCAATAACTTCTTGCTTGGTCGTCTTCAACTTATTTAACTTCCTTGTGATTAAATTCCCTGTGTAATAAAAGGGGCTGATAATACCTTACAGTGATTGGAAGGATAGATTAATGTTTGTAAAACACTTTGAAGAGTCGGTGCTGGGTAGTTTGGTGGCTTCTGATATACAGGAGGTCAGACTAGGTGATCCAGTGGTCCTTTCTGGCCTTAAACTCTGATTCTAAATGTCAATTTTTTTGGTTGGGATTTTTAAAGGAGCCTAAAAGAGTTAGGCACCCAACTCCCATAGGCTTCTGCGAAAAATCCCAGCCTTTGTTTTATATATATATACTTAAGTGCTTGAAATAAATGCCATTATCTAAGACTTTTTGTTGATGGAAAGTGGAAATTTCCTGTAGTATTATGTATTCATATATTCCTTGGGACCCAATCCGGTATATTAATACTTTCAGCAATAGTGCACCCACCGTACTGTGAATGCATAATTAGTTGTTTGGTGTCTGTTACCAGCATGCACTCACTTAGCCATCTCAGTTGGATCCTGTGTATGGTGTGAATGTATAAGAATATGCATTTATATAGAATAGATCTTTAATAGCAGTTGAGTTGTATTGACCCTTATGAGAACAGTTAATATGCACACATGGTAATAGCTTGCCAAACCTTGGTGTTTTAGTAAATTATTTTTTATTTAAAAATTAGTATTTTAAACCATCACTGTGTGATTGAGACAGTGTAGTCCAGTGAATAGGGCACTAGATTGGGACATGAGTTCTATTCCTGGATCTACCATTAACCTCCTGTATGACCTTAGGCAAGTCATTCCACCTTTCTCTGCCTCTGTTTCCTATTTGTCTTGTCTGATTAGTGTTTGGGGTTCCCCTGACACCTCTTGTACTCAGTTCCCCAAAGACTTAGTTTGATGCCAGTCTCATCAGTCAGGTTCCTTTATTTGTCCCACAGCAAAGCAATGTTGAGCTGATCAGAGTTAAGTGTAGGAAGTGGCTCGTTGCAGGGAGTTGGGGTGCAGGGTGCGGCAGGGGGCTCAGGGCAAGGGCTTGGGGTGCAGGCTCCAGCCCGGCGCCGCTTACCTGGAGGGACTCTGGGGTGGTAGCAGTGTGCACTGCCCTGGCCCCAGCCCTGTGCTGCTCCGCTCCGCTCCGGGAAGCAGCCAGAACCACGTCCCTGTTGCTACTGGGGGAGGTGGAGCACAGGGCTCTGTGCTCTGCTTTTGCCACTCCTCCAGGTACCTCCCCCGAAGCTCCCATTGGCTGAGGTTCCCCATTCCCAGCCAATGGGAGCTGCGGGGGGTGGTGCCTGGAAGCAACGCATGGAGCCCTCTGCGCCCCTCCCCACCGAGCAGCTCGGGGCTCGTGGCGCTAGGGGGGGCAATCTCAGCCTGCAGGCTGTAGTTTGCCCACCCCTGGCCCGGAGGTAGGCAAGGCAGAGCGGGGTGGGCAGGGAGCTTGGCGGGCCGCAGGAATTAGCCTCGTGGTCCGAGTGTTTGAGACCCCTGGTCTAGGGCATATCACTCATCCAAAGTTACACAGCAAAACTCTTCCTTAATATACATTTACACATGACATTGCATTTAGTATACTGTGCATCACACATTTTGGGATTGGCTTGATCACTTTGTAAGAACAAATCCCTATACAGCGTGCATTGTCCATGCACAACATACTCTTTACCTCATCTTATGTTCCAGGCTTCTTTTATCCATTGTTATCTTGTCTGTTGGAAATGGTTCTCTGGGCATCCCCATGAAGTTGCTAGTACAGACGTTCTGTTTTCAGCCAGCTAATCGATTTACCTCCCTAATCTTGTCTTCCAAGAAACGAAGCCTCACCCATGTCCAATTACTCATGTCACGCTAGGCCTACAGTTAGGATTCCCAACTAGTTAAAATCTCTTGGAAGGATTTTAGCCTCAGGTATCTTCAGCTGTGCGCCCTTAATATTTGGTAAAGGTAGGCTCTTGTTTTCCAGTTCTGCTGGAGATATTTTCCAGGCTGTTTTTCTAGTTATACTTCTAAAAATTCACTAGATTTCAGAGACAGGCTTAGAGCATCTTCACCGGAAGCCCTACAGCAGTGCCACTGTAAGTGCTGTAGTACGGATGTAGCCTCAGTATCTTTCCCAGACTGGAAGAAAAGCTCTTTGTAAGCTTAAAGGCTTGTCTCTCTCACAAACAGAAGTTGGTCCATTAAAAGATATTACCTCGCCCTTCTCGTCTCTCATCTATATCCAGATATTTTCAGCCAAACATTGTTCCTTATTCCATATTATTCAGTGCTTTTAATTATAAAAATGGAATCTGTAAAAAATTTCAGCGTTTTGTCATTTTTGTTCCCAGCATGCAGTGATGTCACTTTTTGTTGCCTGATAGACTTTGATCGTTGTTGTTGTTAATTATTGTTGTTGTGCCTAGCAGCCTCTGTCATAGACCAGGATCTCAGTATGCTAGGCTCTGTTCAAACACTGAACAAAAAGATAGTGCCCCCCTTCTCAGAGTTTACAGTCTGAGTATAAGGCAAGAGTCTAGATTATACAACCAGAGTTACGGGTGTACATGAAAACAATGAGACAATACTGGTCAGCATGATACACACTAGTTCTTGGCACTCCAGCAGCCAAAGTGTTGTTTTTTTGTAGGGGTCACATCAAAGGAGTTTGAAGGAGGAGAATGAGTTAGTTTTGCAGTTTCTGGGGAGCTCTTCCCAACTGTGAGGGTCATCATGAGAGAAAGCACGAAGATCCTTGTTTGAAAATTTAACAAATGGGCCCTTGAGGCTGGCATCATGGGCTGATCAGAGAAGGATGATGACCTTTCAATACTGAATAGGACATGATCAGTAGGGTGAGAATAGGTCATTACAGGCCTTGAGGGAGAAGACCAGGAGTTTGTTGCAGTTGAGAAGGGGGAAGCCATTGGAGGGCTGCAAATTGAGGAGTAACATGGTCAAGACTGTTGGGTGAGAAAGGTACGTAGTTGGGTAAAAGACACTCCGGTTTATTAATTTGGACCAAAAGCATTCGTTGGGATTACCATTACTGTTAAAATAAGAAACAACAGACATACAGAAAAAGGCAATGGACAGTTATCTTCTCCCAGGGCATAGGCAGTTCATGATGGATTTCTCCTACAATGCTGCAACTGTCCTTACAATCTTTCACATATTTATACACATCCAAATTAAATATTCATTATTTTGACTTTTTCCAATCACCAGTGAGTATCATGAATATTAAGTAACTTATGCAGTATGCATGCATGATCTTTATACTTTTGCTGTCTAAGCTAATTTCATGTTGTTCTCTTTTGTTGTTGGTTTATTACCACTGATTATGTATATTTGTGAAAGTTTGGCCAGGTCATTTTGACCTGTTTCTTTGCATAGGGTTTTGGGGTACTTTCCGGTCCTCTTCCTCCTTGCCGTTTCCTTCAGTGGCCTTTGACAGAACATTTTATAGATATGTTAAGTACATTCTGTTTTAAAAACATCACCTGTATAGCTACTTATAAACACACCACCACTCAGGCCGAACAACGGCGAGGCCAAAAGTCAGCCTGCAGGCATATGTCCACAATTATGTATTAGAAATGACCCCAGAAAAAGATTTTCCATAAAGCGATGGGCTAGGAAAATGGTCTTTGCAGCAGTATCCTGAATGGATAGGAGCAGAGCAAGACTGCATTTGTCAGGGCCAGAAAAAAGGATGTTGCTGCAATCAAGATGCAAGCTGATGAGAGGCTGCACAAAAAGTGTTAGCGGAGTGAATGGATAAGGGAGGCTGTTCCTTAAGAGACGTTATGTAGAAAGTATTGGCAAGATTTAGACATAGCCAGGACGTGCGATGTGTCAGTCACTCATAACCAGCCTGACTGCAAGATAGTGGTGTTGTCTACAGTGATGAAGAAAGGAAGTAGCAGGGATGACTTGGATTGGAGGGGAGGAGATTAAGAACTCAGTTTTAGCCACGTTGAGCTTGCGTTGATGGTTAGACATTCACAAGATGTCAGAGAGAGAGGCTGAGATTTTAGTTTGGACAGGAGACAGGTTTGGAATGGAGGGGTATACCAACATCCCTGTGAAGTACATTTTGCAGATGAGGAAACTGAGGCATAAAGACTGGGTCTGTCAAGGACCAATAGTCTGTATGAACGCTGAGGATTTTGGAGTTTGTGGCTCTACGTCCTATGTTCAGACCTCCAGGCCCCACCTTTTTATCATAGTCACAGACTTCAAACACATCCAGGATCATGCAGGAAAATGATGCCAGGCAAATGATTACGGTAGTACACAGGTTTCAGAGTAGCAGCCGTGTTAGTCTGTATCCGCAAAAAGAAAAAGAGTACTTGTGGCACCTTAGAGACTAACCAATTTATTTGAGCATAAGCTTTCGTGAGCTACAGCTCACTTCATCGGATGCATAAAAGTGGAAAATGCAGTGAGAATGTTTTTATACACACAGACCATGAAAAAATGGGTGTTTATCACTTCAAAAGGTTTTCTCCCCCCACCCCACTCTCCTGCTGGTAATAGCTTATCTAAAGTGATCACTCTCCTTACAATGTGTATGATAATCAAGGTAGTACACAGAAACCCCAAACAATAGCACTGCCCTATGGTGCTGTCTGCTGCAAGATCTAAATAAATGGGTAATTTGTAGTGGCCACTTACTGGCAAACAAGCATTTTAAAAAGATAAAAGTACAAAGGGAAACTTCAAGATGAAAGTAACAAATTTAAGTGTATTTCTTGCATTTCTCCAGGTTTTAAAGGCAAATCAAAGCCCAATCTTTTGAAACAGGAGACTAGTAGCCTGGCCTGTGGGTTGCGCATTCTTTTCCGCATGTACATGGATGAAAGCCGCACCGGTGCATGGGATGAGGTCCAGCAAAGACTACTGAAGTAAGATCATTGTAATAGCTGTAACATTAAAATACATATTTTTAAGCACAAAACACATTAATGTGCTCTATCTGACTTGCTATATGTACAGTTGCTAACGTTTATATAGTGTTGAAAAGGAAATGAAACTTTACAATGAAAGTTACAGCTGAAATGCCTGATGTGGTGTAGAAGAGTGCAGTTCTTCTGATCTTCTCCGCTCTCTCCCTGCCATGTCCATAAAACCTTGCAAAAGTGGCAAAACATAGGATGGTGTCAGCCTTAACCCTGGTTTGTGTTCCATGCGGAGGTGGGGTGCAGTGGGGATTTCCTTTGCTCCTGAAGTTTTTGCTGCTGCTGTTCGTTAAAGGGGAGCAGGAGGTCAACTTTTCACATGAATCTGAGAATAGACACCATTTTTCTTTGAGAATTCACTACATACTCTCCCTTGTAGGAAATGGCCCAGGTGCCACTGAGCTTCAGGAACCTACTGACACACACTGCCTCTTGGGGGCATTGGTTATTAATTATTCTGAACTCTCATATTTGTTGGAAGAAAATGTTCAGTCTACAAAACCCTTTCAAGTGACTGAACAATACTTGATTTAAATACAATGGTAATAGCACTGAGATTTACAGACTATCCAGTGACTCTGAAAGAGTGATAAATCTGTGTGAGGTCTGTTATCACATCCAAAAATTATATGAAATATAGAAGTACTTTAAGTATCTTTCTGCTTCTGTCATTTTCTAACGCCTCTGAGAGAGCCGGCTACTACCGTTTTGTGTAATATATTGGAAGAAAATATGATCAGCCTGAGCATGCTAGCACTGGCTGGGGCAGGCACAACGCTTTGCCAGTCCAGCTCAATCCTGACAGGCAGCGTCCCTGATATTAATCCTAGGACTGTTAAAAGTACCAGTTGTGCAAAACTACAACAGGGATGGGGTTTGAGATTCTCTCCCCTACTTACATTTTTAGGGCACTTCTCATTTATTTTGGCAATGAGGCTCACGCTCCCTTTCCCAAAATGGTTCTATTCTTCCCAAGGGCTCGTTCAGTATTTATTATGGTTACAATAGTATTTGTAAACACTTTACCTTCTGTAATTTTATGTTCTCTGTAGTGTCTGCAGTGAAGCTCTAAGTTACTTCCTTACTCTTACATCAGAAAGTCATCGGGAAGCCTGGACTAATCTACTACTCTTATTCTTGACTAAGGTCCTCAAGATAAGTGATGAAAGAGTAAGTATTTGCATAAAAGCTATTTTAAAATAGTACTCAAATAAGAACTGGTTCCAAGTTTTATTATCTGAACACTGATATGCTCAAAAAACTTTAAAAACATGAAGCCAAAAAAGTACTAAGATATTATATGGTTTTGTAGTTACTTATAGACATTTAAATGTTTGTGCTGTTTTACGGACAATTCAGAAAATGTCCCGCCCTAAGGAACTTACTGTCTAATTTGAGACAGTACATGGGGGACGATGACAGACACTAGAGAGGAGGAGGAGGATGGCAGGGAGGACAAGCATACTGTAATAAAAAAACATGAAAGACATGATACGTCCGCCTTGAGGGCGGTCTTTGAAAGTTGCTTCCCACACAAAGCTACTATGAGGGAAGGATTGGTGGTTAATATGTTCTTTTCCTAATTTTTCCCATAACACCCAGTTCCTGTATACTCCTATGCTATGTGTAATAATGAATTTTGGAATGAATCTTGTAGATAAATTAGAATGTTTCAGCAATTGTACAGCAAGTAATTATTGTAGTTTCATCTGAGACCTCCTCCGCGGCTCCCACACCCCACTAAACGTTCTTGGGTTTAGTAAAATTTGATGCCATGCTGCAAATGTAAGCTGACATGGTGCACAAATCTTCAGTGGAAAAGGAAAACCCCCTTCTCTCTCAGAATGAGCAATAGTTTAAAAAAAAATGTGTACAGTATATAGCCACTGCAGGATACCTATAAAATTGTTTGTCCTTGAGCTCCATTAACATTTGTCATCATTTTATGTCTGTGTCTCACCTTGATGCATAGCATTTGAAATCCTTCACTCTAAAGCACAGGCTTGTGGAGGTGTGGGGGAAGATTGATGTATAATAGAATAACTTTTTATTTTTTCCCTCCTCAGTTCAAAGCTCATGCCTCCTTCTACTACCCTCTCTTGTGTGAAATTATGCAGTTTGACCTAATTCCTGAACTTCGAGCTGTTCTGCGAAGGTTTTTCCTGCGGATTGGTGTAGTTTTTCAGATATCCCAACCACCAGAGCAGGAGCCTGGAACAAACAAGCAGTAGCAAGCGCTGTCTGAATATTGCTCTCTTATGAGATTACATCCCTCAGCTATTTAAAAGGACCAGGTAGCTGAGGCTTTCTGTCTGGATAGCCATAAAAACGGTTTATTTGTATGGCAACGTGTATCTAAGGGTTATTGGTACAGATACTTACAACTGTAATTCAGGCTCACAACACTCCAGTCCCTTTCAGTTTTCTGATGGATTATCTCTATTGGTTCTCTTTCCTGGCTCATGTTGAGCATAGAGCCAGTTTTTAGCACAGTCCTGTTGTCAGCATGGGCTACGATATCCTTTACTGTCCTAGACAGCAGTATAGCAACAGATGTTTATGGCGGGTGTGAATTTAAAACGTACCCAAAGAACTATATATGTAAAGGTTTGAACTTCTGCCAGAAGTACAACTCAGGAGAGCTGTATTTTGAAGGATAAAATGTTTATAGTGAAAAAAGAATGGAAAATTATTGTTCATGGTAAAAGGTATTTAGCAACTATGTCCGATATTCTTACTCTTAAAATTTTTTGCACACTCAGGCGGTCTGAGATATTGGTAATCATCCTTCTGTGAAAAATGTACAGAGATGCAGGTCTGTAATATAAATTATTAAACACTATACAGTTCTTCCTGCATTGTTTTGTTTCTGTATTTTCTTATTGATTTGCTAAAAACCCATAACATTTTATGGTTTACCAGATGCACTAGAAGTTTGGGTTTATTTTTTGAGTTATGATTTTTGTTTTGTTATAGCTCAAAAGTTAGTGTTGCTGAATTTTGTCAAGAACAGAGGAAGAAAATCTCACGACTGACATAACTACCTGTAATATACTTGTTTTAGGGCTTTTAAATATAAAGAGCCAGTGAAATATGATGATCCTTCAAGGACTGGAACTTGAATCACTGCAAACAGTCTAGGTTGTGTCTGCTGTCACCTTTTTTTTTTGTTTGTTTGTTTGTTTGATGTAGATTTCACTCTATGTACAGAATTTAATGTTGAATATATTAAAGTAACAAATCTGGCATGGTTTGGGGATGGTTAAATTTATTGGAAATGTATTCATACTGTGAATTGTGCCCTGATGGTTAAAGACAAGCATTCTGTATTACAGTGGATGTAGAAAATTTTTTCAGATGGACAAAATAAAATGTATATGGTACAGATATGTAAAGTTTTCTATGTAAAAATTCTGTACAACTTTCTGTACAATATTGGTTCTCATCTGGCATATTCTAATCAGGTTATAGGTCAATAAAGTTTTTGAATTCTTTCATCAGTGCAATCAAACCAATGTAATCTGCACCTGCTTGTTTCACTGTTTCCTTGACCTTTCATGCTCTTCTTTCTGTTTTTAACAAATGAAGCTAAATATACTGAACTTCTAAGAAATGATACGCTCACTTGGAGTGAGAGCGGGGATGCAGCCAGGAGCATAGCTTCAGACTTTTGGGGGTTTTAAGGGCTTGTTTTTCTCTGGCATAAGGCTGGGTTTTTTTCTGTGGGAATGAGTTAGAGTAAAAGGAGGCACTCAAAATGAACAAGGGTGTGTGTTTGGTAGTTGAATGAAGAGAAATACACATTATGGTTGTCTGTCTGTCTTGCCTCTGAGGATATATCCATAGTACAGTATGTACCTGTGTCCTGACTCATGTGGAAGCAGACAAGTACTAGTTAAGCTCTCCTCCCAGCACCCCATGACCCATACCTAATTGTACATGTAGCCATACTGGTGAAACAGTTACACAGAGCAGGCTCTGGGGTATATCTCAGATTATCACATTAACTGAAGCTTCTCTAGGCCTTGGTTTATTATGCAAGGGGTTTTAGCCACCAACATGTCTGAGGAACTTCCTGCTCTACATGCTTCTCAGCTATCTGGGGCCAAGTCATGGATAAGCTGTTGCTGCTTGTGCCTGACCTGCTTATGTAGCAGGATTGATGTTATGCAAGATGGTGGATGACATTTCAGTGGCAGGACTCAGAGTCCCCTCAGTTGCTGCAGCTTATGTGGATTCTCCCCATGTAGAGCAACACTTCTGGTGCAGGACAGCTCATTCACACACACTGTGATGGAATGACCAGCAGTGAGGCCGGAAGTTTCACAGGAGAAAATAGACTTTCATGGAGCAGTGTGAGGCACTTGCCCTGCCTGTGAAATGAGGAAGGCAATGCTGTTCCAGAAGCAGGTTGCTATTGCCATCTAAAAACTCCCCGCACCAGCCTTACATCTCATCACTAGGGCTGGGGTCCAAGTCATCATGAGAAAGGAGGGATACCTTGTGTGCCCGCATACTTGCATCACAGGGTGAGGGGAATGAGGTGATGAACATGTATATAGCAGTACACATTTATTTGGTTAGCACTGCTATTGGTTTTATATGATTACAAGAATGTGACACTTTTAATCTTTGGGAATGAATGAAGAGTCAGGCAGGTGCCAAGCACTCACCCACAAAGATACTGTACAGTCAAATCAACTAATTAACATAGCCACTAGAGCCATACCAGGTGTCTGTCCATCAATAACTACAAGTGTGTAAAATGTAAATAACTGCTGGCCAAGCTCCAGTCTCAGGGGCTGTGGAACAGAATGCCTCCTGGTCTCTTTCCACCTCTGGTTGGTGGGTGGGGGGTGTAGTGCATAGGATACATCTATCCCTTCTAGTTCGTGGACTTGTTCCCAACCCACCTAGCTCCTGAACTTTCCAGGAGCTGCATGGGTGATGGTACTGAAGGCTGCAGCCTAGGGGTGATCTGGGCCTGAGGCCGAGTTCTCTGATCAGTTTGAGGAAAACTACTATCATTATTGTCCTTCACTTTTGGCCACTCCAGGTCATCTGTAACCCTCTTCCTTTTCCCATGCTGGTTGAGGATCCTGTGTGATTGTGGAAGTGCCTGGCCAAGAAAATGAACCAGCACAATTTTTCATTAGGTGAGGGGTAAAAATGGAGAGATTTGTACAGCACCTAGCACAATAGGTTTCTGGTCTATGACTGTGGCTCCTAGACACTGATAACTCCCGTCCTCCTTTTACATTCTGTAACCAGGCAGAGCCACAGTTTGATACAGATGGCAAACAGTATACACAGCCTATTCACAAGCTCCTTCTTGCAACATATCCTCACCAAAGATACCGTATGGTAAGAATTTCAGATTTAATTTTTTTAATTTTGCCCTACACCCCAATCAGATCAGGGGCTTCATACTGGTTTCAACATTAGTTCAGGCTGTGGGATATTACTGGTCTGGAAATCACAGACTAAGTACTAAATTTTCCAGGCTACTGTTGGAATCCCATCCAAGCAAAGGAGCTTTTCATTAAGTGGGAACTAAACACAGTCCTAAGGAATGAAGGACTCGCAAGCTACAGCTGAGGTAGGTGGAAGTCTGCCTAACTTATCTGTCTTCAGTTTCTTCCGCATGAAAATTCTTAAGCAGCACCTGCTAGGAGTGGGGGAAGATTCAGGCAAACACTAACAGGATGCTGAACTACAATGCAGAAGGTTGCAAACAAACACAACTGACTTCCTCCCCTTCCCTGTGCCCCAATCTGGACAGCATGCCACTGACAGTCTATAAGGGACTTTTCTACTTAATTCAGTCACTGGGTCTTAAATCATGCGATCTGACATAATATTTTAATGCTAGTAAAGATCTACCTACCATTCCTCTGCTATGCCAGTTACAAAGACAGCAGTATATGAGTTAGTCCAGTCTGTAACCCGGCATTTTTAAAAAAGATGCAGGGTTACAGACTGGACCAAGATCGTAACAAATCAGTTCTGTGTTTACATTTTTCTCCCCTGGCTGGCTTTCATTCAGGGTCACACAGGGAGGTGCAGCAGTAGCACCAGGAAAATGTTGTGGCTTCCACCCTCAACTGACGCAAAACCCATCACACTGCATGTAATCTCCATAACAAGTCATAATGCAGAAATCCCTCCCCCCATCTGCTACAATTTGCCCATGGTAACAAAGAAGACGGCAGACGCCACTTAGCCTAACCATGGATGTAGTTCCTGCTGCTGCTCCCCTCTTTCTTGCTCCAGGTTGTTTTCCGGGCCCATCCCTGAACAAGTCCTAGCAGAACTGACCCAGGCTGCACACTAGCCTCATCTGGCCTGCTCCTGAGCTACCACCATTGTGGTCTGTTCCTCAGAATCCACATTCTCTTCTGGTGCAATCCCTCTCCCTCTGGTCTAATCATCAGATCATCCACGTTCAGAAGTAGGTCATGGAGGCCTCTGGGCAGTCATCAGCAACTGCTCAAATGCCTCATAATAAGGCCAGATAGCAGGTGAGTTCCTGGAACTGCTGGTGCCATCCCTTTAGCTTTGCAGTAGAGGGTCTTTAAGTGTTTGAGGTGCTCTCTGCCCTGCACAGCAGTTCAGTTTATCCCCACCTGCACGTTTCCGACACGTTTCCCAAAATCATGCTGCTTGCTGTACTTACATCACAAGTTAGCAAGAACCTTGGCATGCGCCTCCAACCGGCTAGCAGCACACCAAGTGCTGGACATCTTCTAATGGTGTTTTGCAAAGCTGCGCGGAACTGAAGTGTTAACACCAACCAAGTAGCTTCTGGTAGAGATGGGATGAGAAGGAAGTGAGTAGGCAGAAGGGCTGGAACAAAGAGGCA
Organism: Eretmochelys imbricata; assembly: GCF_965152235.1. Lineage (NCBI taxonomy): Eukaryota > Metazoa > Chordata > Testudines > Cheloniidae > Eretmochelys > Eretmochelys imbricata. The sequence continues at coordinate 60,776,533 of NC_135573.1, forward strand.
CCAGGAATTGTTGGATGACTATCAGAACAAGCTCAGCAACACAAGCTTTAGCAGTCTCCATGCTGCAAAGTTGTTGGGTAGAACAGTTCAAGATGAAACGGGCTGTTTCTCCATAGCACAGAACCTACCTAGGGCTACTTCTGTGCTATGAGCTAGGGGTGTGATTCCTAGCTCTCTCACACACACTCAGGGTAGCTTGATGACAGCTAGCGCAAGTATAAACAGTACTGTAGCCACAGTGCCAGCCGTGGCCCGGCTTAGCCATGCTGCGTACAAACCTGCCTGAAACCAGTGGGTACGTACTCAGCCTTGCTGCCGCTGTCCATGTTTGCATGGCCCCACTGCTCTTTATCCTCGCACTAGCTCTCATTCAGCTAATAGGCGTATGGGAGCTGGGGATTCACACTCTAGCTCATAGTGTAGACATAGCCTTAGACTGGAAGCTCTTCAGAGTAGAAACTTTGTAAATTACCTAAGACTGGTTGGGGTCTTAAGGCACTCCTCGAACACCAATAATCACCACCACCACCGTTTGGCTTGGAATTGGTGTCTAGTGTGTAGCTGGCTTTGAACTGGCAGCTAAGCCCTGTCCCCTCTCAGTGCTCTGACAGGGAGCATGGGGGTGCACAGCAAGCTGCGCTGTACACAGCTGGAACTGGTGCTAGCTGTTAGGGGCTAGCAAAGAGAGATCATTGGGAACAGAAGAGAAGTTTCCCCTCACAGCAAGACAGAGGAGATATGAGGACAGAGGAAGCATATTCGGTATTCTTCCTTCATTTTGGAGAGCTTCCCTATCTTGAGGGTATTGAGCAGTCACTACCTGGGGTGAAGCAAGGAACGCCAAGAAGCCCAACACCCACAAGAAAAACCTCAATCTATTGTGAAACTGAAGTGCTTTCCATGTGCTTCAGCACACAGGAAGGCTGGTGATGTGAAGATGCCAAGAGGCAGAAAATCAGGAGTTAAACCTTCTTACTGTGCCACAGGCTTTACCCTGCTGAACAGAGAAACCCATTTTTAGATCAGCAAGTGTACACACGAAAAAGTTCATTAAGAGTCATAATCACTGCCGTAGAACTTAGGCTATTGTGATTTCCAAAATGATGTTTCTAAAAACATTTACATGTTTGATTAGTTATACTACATTGTTCACTTAATGCTTGCGAGGAGGAGCTGTGGCCATTGATCTGTTATCTGCTGCAGACAGGTACAGAGCCAACCTCTAGGCTTGGACTCTGCCCATTTTGCCATGTAAGCTTTGAGGAACTTGCCTATTTCCCACTGTTTAGCTGTACCTCCACTCCCAGCTTTGACTGCCCTTTGAGAGGGAATACATACACAGGAATAAGACTTTCTCTAAGATGGAAACTCTCCCTTAACTCTTTTCCCCTCCACTACTTCTACCCTTTCTCTACACATTCTTTTTTTACTCTTGCTGATTTCTTCACAGGCAAAACTAACCCCATCTGAAACATCCTACCTCAATCCATGCCACCCTACCTGACCATACCTCTCTCTACCATCCTCTCTGCTGGTGCTTAGTATGTGTCGGTTCATGGCCAGGCCATGGCCGGTGTGCACACGCTGCATACACAGTCACTGCAGATTTTTCCCTCTGTGGTATCCATCAGGCCGGCTCTAGCATCTCTGGTGCCACGTGCTCATGAGCCAGTAATATGGGGGCAGGCCAGCTTCACCCCCCTCTCAGTTCCTTCTTACCACCCACGACAGTCGTTGGAACAGCTCCTCTTGCTTCGGAACGAGTGGTTCCTTCACCCCGATATAGACAAGGCCATCTTCCAGTGGTGGGGGACTCCCCTTGTAGACCTGTTTGCAACCAAGCAAAACAGAAAGCATCAGTAGTTTTGCTCTCATCTCAGGCTCGCTCACACATGCTGTCCTCCTCCCTTGGACAAAGCATCCGTTCTATGCATTTTCCTCCATTCCTCTCACGCACAAAGTCTTACTCAAGTCAAGCAGGACAGAGTAAGGGTTATTCTTATAGACTCAACACGGCCATGCCAGCACTGGTTCGGCACATTGGGGGGACCTGTCACTAATGGCCCCAATGCCACTCCCTCCCCACCTCTCCCAGACCTGATCTCACAAGATCACGGCCAACTGCTTTACCCAAACCTCAAGGCCCTCCACCTGACCACATGGAAGCTTCATGGTTAAACCCAGCAGAGCTGGCCTATACAGAGCAAGCCCACCAGGTATTACTAGGTAGTAGGAAACCATCTCCTAGAGTGACTTACCTTGCGAAGTGGAAGTGTTTCTCCGTGTGGTCATCCCAACGAGGCCTCTCACCCACTAGGTCACCTCTCCAGTCTGTGCTGGAGTATCTGCTTCATCTGAAACATCAGGGCATACCCAATTTGTCTATTAAGGTACACCTAGCAGCCATCTCAGCCTTCCACCTTCCAGTGGATGGTAGGTAGTTTTTTTTCCTCAAGCAATGTCCGTTCGCTTTCTCAGGGGCTTAGAGAGACTAAGATTTGTGAACCAATTCCCCAGTGAAATCTAAACCTGGTCCTTTCAATACTCACAGGCCCCCCCTTTGAGCCGCTGGAGTTGTGCTCCTTACCGTACTTCTGGATGGTTGCTTTCCTGGTAGCGATTACCTCAGCCAGGAGGGTCTCAGAGATCAAGGCCCTTATGTCAGAAATCCAGTATACCATGATCTTTAAGGACAAGGTTCAACTTCGCCTCCACCCCATGATCCTCCCGAAGGTGATTTTTACAGTTTCATAGTAATCGGGCTATCTTCCTGCTAATATTCTTTCCAAAACAACACAAGAATATGGATGAGCAGCGTCTCCACATGTTGGACTTTAGGCGTGCCCCAACCTATATAGAAAGGACCAAACTGTTCCGTAAATCCATGCAGCTCTTTATGGCAATAGACAGAATGAAAGGCCTGCCAGTTTCAGCCCAAAGGATTTCATCCTGGATCACTTCCTACATTCACATGTGCTATGAGCAGGCAGCTGCCTACCTCCCACCCTCTTGACAGCCCACTTGACAAGAGCTCCATCTTCCTCAGCAGCATTTCTGGCCCAAGTCCCAATCCAGGATATTTGCAGAGCAGCGACCTGGTTGTCAGTGCATACTTTTTCATCCCACTACACCATCACTCAGTAGGCTAGAGACGATGAGGGGTTTGGCAGAGCAGTGTTGCAATCTGCATGTCCATGAACTGAGCCCACCTCCTAAGGTACTGCTTGGGAGTCACCTAATGTGGAATGGACAAGCACTCGAAGAAGAAAAAGCAGTTACTAATCTTTCTGTAACTGATGTTCTTCAAGATGTGCTGCTCATGTCCATTCCATGACCCACCCTTCTGCCCCTCTGTTGGAGTTAGCCAGCAAGAAGGAACTGAGAGGGTATGGAACTGGCTGGGCCCCTAACACGCATGAGTGTGTCACCAAAGGGTGTTAGAGCCAGCCCAATGGATACTGCTCAAGGAAAAATCTGTGGCGAATGTGTATGCAGTACACACACACTTAATGTGGAATGGACATGAGCAACACATCTTGAAGAACAATAGTTACAGAAAGGTTGGTAAGCATTTTTCTAGTCGTTGGACCCCCTTTATGCCATAGGCAGAAGCTAGTGTACCTATAGAAGCTAAGCCTTTCTTTCAGACTTCTCACCCACATTTCCACAAAAGGTGGAGAAGGCTTTAAATTTTGGTAATAAAATATAATTTATTTTCATCCATTGTTTTAAATCGTGACCATAAATTAAATATTAACAATACTCACTCAACAATATCTGCATTATCAACACAAACAGTAAGAAGCAGAAATGTATAACTAGAATTTCAGCACAAAATTGATTGGGAAAAGAAAGCAAAATGTTAGCAAGTGGAACAGCAATAGCCAATTGTTTACATAAATCTTTTGTCCAGTAACTCTTGAATACTGGACAAATACAGGCTATAACAACCCCTTATCACTGTTTTTAAATAGCTACTGCTGCACTGAGGTAAAAATCACGTGAAGTACTTGAGTAAAAGGAATATAAGATTTGTCATTTATGCTATGATGATGGCAGAATCATTCTAGATTCTTAGTTTTTAATGTTAAAAGTTCTCTTCTTATCTAATACTACATTCACACAAGCTTCAAATCTAAGACTGGAAATATCAGTAACATACTGACCAGTGTAACTTACAGAAAGAGTGCAAAAAACCTCCACTTCCCTATCTTGATACAATAAACATCCTGTACACAGTCTGTTTTCCCTTTTAAAGAAATTATATTGCATTACAGCTTCTGCTTCTTTAACATTTCATTAAAAAACAACCCTATACATATAGCTCACAATATTTACATATAAGACTATTCTTACAAGAGAACATAAAATGAACATGTTAAAAGTGCAGTAGTGATTAACATTCCTTCTATGATTAAAGGCACAGCTGGTTTCAATATAGATTTATTTAACCATGTGCAGTTGACAGGCCCTGCCAACCAAAGGGTAATGTGTTTTCAGAAGAAAGTTTAGCCTGGTTTGACTGCCCAGCCATAAATCTTTTCACAGTCTCTGATGTTCCAGGTCGCAGCCAGGGGTCTGTTGCTACTGTGTCAACAGAAGTGGGCCTTCTGCCACCTTTAGATGGAAACTGCTTCAAAATGTCATCAGCATCTCCCAGGGAAGTATCATCACCTGTGGAGAAGTAGAAACAGGCTTATAGTTTCCTCTTTAACATAATCCCATCACCACAATGCCACCTTCTTTTTACATTTAATGTTTATTCCTTCTACATATTTAATGATATAAAGGATGAGAGACCTGTTATCACCCAAATACAGTACTTATCAATTAAATGCCTCAAATGCAGCAAGTCTGTATAGGAACATGCCACATCTGTATTAAATTAAAGGTTCAGTAGATATGAAGATACTGAAAGTCCTTTTTTAGGTCATGATGCTCTCCAACGTCCCATGGATTTTTTGAGCAGTTGCTGCCTCATAAAATGCTCACTCTCACTGGATGGAACTGGGTTGCAAATACACAAGCCCTCCTCCATACCTGATGGTTGACCTTGAGGACTGTTCTTGCTCTCTGATAGTGAGCCTGCTTTTGTGGACGGGGGTCAAACACCCCATCGAAAAGTCAGTCAATGAGTCTGATACAAAAAAGGAGCATTCAAAGGTTATAAAAAAACCAAACGTGTTGCCAAACACTATTTTCTTTTGCCTATATACATATACCTCTTTTCAGGCCGAGGGTGAATAAAATACTTCAGGCCTCATGCAGAGTGGGTTTAACTTCCCTGCATGCAGAAGATATGTCTATACATCACCTCCTTAACTGGCTACCCCAATGTTTTATATATTTTAAACTGGCCTTGCAACACTTTATTAGTTTAAATCGCATGCTCCCTTCTCCCACAGAGATTTGCTCTTACAATCTGGTACAAGGAATTCATTGCTATTGGTACATGGAGAAAAAAAAAGCATACTTCATGTAAGGATAAGGAATTACAACAGATGATATTAATGTGAAGAAGCTTTATTTTAAAATGTGTGTGTACATACACATATCCCAAACTGAAAATCCAGAATGTTCTAAAACAAACAAACTACAGAGATGCGTTCGATATGGTCAGTCTTAACAGTGTATTATAACTGCTAAGTTAACTTATGGAGAATCCAGGATTCTAAAGGACACTGGCTAAAAATAATTCAAATGTTAAATAAGGTTAAAAACATGCATCTATTACAGAACTTTAATTGGAAAATGTCCATGCTAATTATACATTTATTACTGTACCTGTATTTAGTATAGGTGCTTATAACATACAAGATAAAGGATAGCATTACAACACTTGGAATGCAACTAACACACTCCCACCTGCCTTGATAAAGGCCATATATAATAGCCAAGGTCAGAATCTGCTCTTTCCCATTCTCTCACCACTCCTGATGAGCAGCATTTTCACTTTTTAAAAAAATTGCCACGTATTTTTCTTCTTGAACTAATCTCGGGGCTTTTTCCAAAATGCAGATTTTGTTTCTGTTCTGACGCACCTCCCTTCAGACAGAATGCAATCAATGGAAGAATTAAACACTAGTTTACAGGAATGTGTGTTTTATTCAGTATCATTAAAAAAGTAAGTAGCAGCAGCAGAACAGGTTATTTTGAGAATTTTAGATATTAAGGAGGATGTTCAAACTCAGATCTGGTATCAAGGATTTAGTGGATGTGAAATTTCTTACTCCTTTACTACAGAAAACTGGATACTAATTAAATTGAAGTTATTTAGAGTGTCTCAGTTTGGTGCTTCCTTTGATTAAATATATGGAATTGGGCTGGGTAGGTACTTCTATTTTGTTTTTAAACAAAGCCTCTGGTTTGACAAACATGAAAGTTAAAATTTTATTTAAGTCAGGAATTTAACATATTTGAAGATATTTAACATCAAGCACAGATTCCGAGACAAAGCTAGATCATTTTAAACATCTGATTTCAAATGAATTTTTTTTTTAACGGCAGTATTTCCCAGAGAATGGAAATTCCAATTTCCAAACAGCTTTTTTTTTTAAATTTATGGATTCTAACTTAAAAATAACAAAAGGATTCTAAACTTCCCACTTCTGTGCCCTCAGACAAGGTGATAAAAGATTCTTATTTACCTAATTTTAAAAAAGTCATTCTGAAATAATATACCTTTCAAAAACAATTTATTGAAGCAAAACCCAGACTCTGTCTTACTTTCACTCACTTTTTCTTCATCTTTCTATTCCCTATTTTAATTAGGTCTAGATATTATGAGTAGGAATAATGTGACTGGTTTATTCTCCATGTCTTAATTTCAGTTTGTATCTGGCTCTTTGAAGAAGTTTATTCAGACAAGAACCAACATGTTACAGACCCTGCAATCTATAAAAACCTTTTAAGTTTTATTTTGTCTCTTTTTTTTTTTAGCCAACTGAGGCATTTTAAATGCAAAATCATTTATAGTTACTTTGAGAGTTCTTAAAATACTAGCATTTTATCTTTAGGTGTAACTTTCTTGTTAAACTGTAATTAAAGATCTATGGAAATATTTTTTTTCAATTTACTGTTTACCAAACGGAAGAATGGCATCTATAATGAAATATTGCAAGGTTTCTACACATATAGTAGATGTAAGAGGAGGTTACTTACCTGTAACTGGAGATTCTTCAAGATGTGTGGTCCCTATCTGTATTCCACTGAGGGTTATACACGTGCCATGAATCCAGAGCTGGAGCTTCTGACAGCAGTAGTGTCCATTGGTCCGTGCATGCACCCTCATGGTTTTGTCTGAGGTGATAAAGAGTGGAGTGAACCGACTGCACCATCAGTTCCTGCTCCACCACAAACCAGAGATCTGCAGCAGAGGGGAAGGAGGGCAGATTTGGAATACAGATAGGGACCACGCATCTTGAAGAACTTGCAGTTACAGGTAAGTAACCTCCCCTGTTTCTTCAAGTTATGGTCCCTACTGTATTCCCCTGAGCGTGATTAACAAGCAGTACCTTGGTAGTAGGAGGGTGCAAGGAAGATGATGGAACCATGGAACAGAGAACACCCACTCTGAACAAGGCATCCGTAGCAGCCTTGCACCAAGGCGTAATGGGAAAAGAAGATATGTACTGAGCTCCATGTTACTGACTTACATATGTCTGTAAGAGCAAGTCATGAAGCACAGCTGTAGTTGATGCTTCTGCTCTCATGGAGCAGGCCTATATCCCACAGAGCAGAGATAGCTCTGATAACTGATAGCAGAGCATAATGCACCGTGACACCCATTCGAAATCCTCTGAATGGAAATCACTTGCCCCTTAATGTGTTCAGCTATAGTGACAGTTTAAGGGTCTTCCTGAAGGGTTTCATCCTCTGCAGGTAGAAGGCCAGGGCCCTGCGGATGTCGAGGGAGTAAAAGCACCTTTCCTCCACCGAGGTGTGAGGTTTTGGAAAGAAAGAAGTTAAGTGTATAGGCTGGTTGAGATGAAAACTAGAGATAACTTTAGGGAGGAACTTGGGGTGCAAACGTAGGGAAACTGTCTTTATGAAATGTAGTAAACAGGCAGAATGTCCGCCATCATGGCCCCCAGTTTGCTAACCCATCTCACGAATGTGACAGCAACCAGGAAGGCGACCTTCAAAGAGAGGACAGAGAGAGAGAGAGAGCGCACAAGGCCACAGGTTCAAAGGGTGACTTTGTCAGTGTCTTGAGGACAATGCTGAGGTCCTATTGGGGAGCGAGGGGCTGAAGAGGAGGGAAGGTTTGCAGGAGGCCCTTCCAAAACCTGGAAGTCAATGGGTGAGTAAAGAAAGAATGCCCCTCCAGCAGAGGATGGAAGGCACTGAGAGCAGCCATGTGGACCTTGATAGAGTTGAGAGCGAGGCCAGACATCTTTAGGGAGAGGAGGTAATCTACAAGAGGAATGGCCACATCCTCAGGGACAAGACCCTTCTTTCTGCTGGATCCAAGAGACGAAATGCTTCCATTTAGTCTCACAAGATCACCTTGTGGACGCCTTTCTGCTACTTGAGAGGATGTTCTTCACTGCTAACAAACATTCCCACTCTAATGAAGATGCCCATCCAAAACCCAAGCCCGGAGGTGAAGAGTCTGGGGATCAGGATGCTCTGGGAGAGGTGGCAGTGGAAGTAGCGGGTGCGCTGACATGCAGAGAAGAAGGGGAAACCAGAACTGGGGAGGCTAGAATGGGGCTATCAGAAATGACCGTCGCTCTCTCTCACTTGACCTGGTGCAGGACCCATAGCAGAAGTGTCAGAGGGGGAAAGGCGTAACTGAACTGATCCAACCAGCGGAGAACTAGGGCATCACCCTGGAAAAGGGCACCAAGCCCTCCCCTGAAGCAGTACTGGGCGCATTTCCTGTTGGTTTGGGAGTTGAAGAGGTCCCTGGTAGTAGTTGAAAATGCAGTTGAAAATGCTGGTGACCACAGCACCATGAAGCTCCCACTCATGGTCAATCACGAACTTCCTGCTGAGAGTGTGTGTAATCATGTTTTGAGTCCCAGGAAGGTATGCTGCCGACAACAGGATCTTGTGGGCAATGCACCAATCCCAATGGTGAATTGCTTCTATGCAGAGTGCAGGAGACCTCATGCTTCCTTGCTTGTTGATGTAGCAGATGGTGGTGTTGTCTGACATGTTGAAGATGTGACAGGAATGGATAGGAGAAACACTCTCTCTCTCTGCACAGCCTGAAGCTCCAGGATGTTGATGTGCATCCAGGACTCTCAAGCAGTCCATGTCTCTTGAGTCATATGCTCATCCATCTGGGCCACTCCGAACAAGGCATCCGTAGCAGACGATGCATCTGTGATAATTGTGGTGGAGGGGGAAGACAGAAGGAATGGTATCCCAGTACAAACCTGACTCGGACCCATCCGCCACTGGAGGGAGGAGAGGAAAGAACCTCATGGGGAACAGTGAGTAGAAAGTGCTATGTAAAAAGAGAGGATATTGCCATTGAGCTGGTGGGGCCTTGGAGTAGTCACACCAGCAGTACGGGAAGGGTGGATCCTGAGCACCGTCCGAGTCCTCCAACCCTGAGAAATCAGAGGCTGGTTCAATTAGCAATGCTGTTGGAATGCTGGAACAACAGGAGCCTCATGGGAGTGGGCGGGAACACAACCCAAAGCAGGTAAGTCTAGGGGGGGAAACGCACCCTCCAAGGAGATGACATCATACAAGGGCATGGAGACCTCTCCTCCTAAGAAGAGGCTCCGACTTGGACGATGCTGTGATGAGAAGGAACTGATGGCGCAGTCAGTCCACCCCGCCCTTTATCACCTCAGATGTAACCATGAGGCAGATCAAGGGTGCATGCATGGACCAATACACACTACTACTTTCAAAAGCTCAAGCTCCAGACGTATGGCACACGCCTATAACTCTCAGTGGAATACAATAGGGACCATCGCTAAAAGAAGAAGAGGCGGTTATAGGAAGGGAGTTTCAACTGATTACTAGCTCCTTATTCAAATTGTCTTCTCTCCTCTATTCCCACTCCAATTCTTCCATTACTCCTTGTTCCTCCCAATTCACTTGTGAGGATACTACATCTAAGTTCTAGGAAGTTCTTACAACCCTTCAGGTGTTATAGAAATAACTAGTCAATAGCTTTTCTTGTGGAGTGGGTAATGAATGACAAAAGGGAGAGGGAAAGAAGGTGGGTAAGGTAATCTGTTTTATTGGACTGACTTCCATTGGTAAAAGACAAGTTTTCAAGCTTACACAGACCTCTTCTTCAGGTCTTGGAAACTTACTCAGAGTGTCACAGCTAAATACAAGATAGAACAGATTGTTTGGCATAACTAGTTAAGACTAAGGCTGCATGTCTGTCATGGAGGACCTCATAAAAGAGATGGTTGTAAAGAGCTATCTTGGTTTGAGTGATCATGAGCTAATTCAATTTAAACTAAATCAAAGGATAAACAAAAATAGATCTGCAACGAGGATCCTTGATTTCAAAAGAGCTAACTTTAAAAAATTAAGAGAATTATTCAGGGAAATGGACTGGACTGAAGAATTCAAGTATCCGCTTCTGAAACTTTGACTGAAAGTAATTTTAACCTTCCTCCACATTCTATCTGAAGCCTGCATCCCAAGCAAGGAGAAAAATATCTTAGGGAAGGGTTGCAGCCCAAGTTGGATAAGCAAGCATCTCAAACAGGTGATTAAGAGAAAGCCTACAAGTAATGGAAGATGGGAGGGATGAGCAAGGAAAACTACCTCTTGGAGGTCAAAGTGTAGGGATAAAGTGAGAACTACCAAAAGCCAAGCAGAGTTGCGCCTTGCAAAGCGAATTAAAACCAATATTAAAGGTTCCATAGCCATATAAATAAGAAGAAAACAAGGAAAGAAGTGGGACCAGGTGAGGGTGGGGTGGAAATTAAAGATTATCTAGGCATAGCCCAACACCTAAACAAATACTTTGCCTTAGTTTTTAATGAAGTTAATCAAGAGTTTAGGGGTAGTGACAGGGTGGCTAATGGCAACAAGGCTATGGAGGTAGAAATTTCCACATCTGAGGTGGAAGTCATACTCAAACAGCTTCTTGGGACTAAATTGGGTGGGGGTGGGGGCAGATAATCTTCATTCAAGAATATTAAAGGAACTGGCACATGAAATTGCAAGTCCAATAGCAAGAATATTTAATGAATCTGTAAACTCGAGGGTGGTACCCTATGACTGGATAACTGCTAATTCAGTTCCTATTTTTAAGAAAGGGAAAAAAGGTGATCTGGGAAACTACAGGCCTCTTACTTTAACCTTACTTATATGCAAGGTCTTGGAACAAATTTTGAAGGAGAAAGCATATAAGGACATAGAGGTGAACAATAATTGGGATAAAATACAATATGGTTTTAAAGAAGGTAGATTGTAGCAGACTAACCTGATCTCCTTTTTTGATCAAATAACTGATTTTTTAAGACAAAAGAAATGCAGTAGATCTAATTTATCTGGATTTCAGTTCGACATTTGATACAGTTCCACATGGGAAATAATTAGTTAAATTGGAGAAAATGGGGATTAATATGAGAACTGAAAGGTGGATAAGGAATTGGTTAAAGGGGAGATTACAAGGTCATACCGAAAGGTGAATGGAGGCTGGAGGGAAGTTACTAGTGTAGTTCCTCAGGAATCAGTCTTGGGACCAATTTTATTTAACATATTTATTACTAACCTTGGCACAAAAAGTGGGAGCGTCCTAATAATACTTGTGGATGACACACAATTGGGAGGTATTGCTAATACAGAGGGGGACTGGAATATCATACAAGAAGATCTGGATGATCTTGTAAACTGAAGTAACACAAATGGGATGAAATATAATAGAGCAAAGTCATGCATTTAGGGACTAACAAGTACTTTTGCTATAAACTGGGGATTTATCAGTTGGAAGTGACAGAGGGGAAAAACCTGGGTGTACTGGTTGATCACAGGATGAGTATGAGCCATTAATATGATACGGCCATGAAAAAAAACTAATGCAGTCTTAGGATGCATCAGACAAAGTATTTCCAGTAGAGACAGGGAAGCGTTAGTACCACTAAACAAGGCACTGGTGAGACCAGAATTGCACATGGTATTCCAAATGAGGTCTCCCATGTTTAAAAAAGATGAATCAAACTGGAACAGGTGCAGAGAAGGGCTACTAGGTGATCTGATGAATGGAAAACCTACCTTCTGAGAGGAGACTCAAAGATCTTGGCTTGTTTAGTCTAATCAAAAGAAGACAGAAGGGAGACATGATTGCTCTCTATAAATCATAGAATACCAGGGTTGGAAGGGACCTCAGGAGGTCATCTAGTCCAACCCCCTGCTCAAAGCAGGACCAGTCCCCAATTTTTGCCCCAGATCCCAAGTGGCCCCCTCAAGGATTGAACTCACAACCCTGGGTTTAGCAGGCCAATGCTCAAACCACTGAGCTATCCCTCCCCACAGCAGAAGGATAAATACCAGGGAGAGAGAGCACTTATTTAAGTTAAGCACCAATGTGGACATATGAACAAATGGATAAAACTGGCCAACAACAAGTTCAGGCTTGAAATTAGGCTAAGGTTTCTAACCATCAGAGGAGTGAAGTTCTAGAACTCACACAGGAAAATGATAAAAGACGAAAAACACCACAAAGCGATCATTCTATATCTGACCTATCAGTTCTCTTCCTCAAAGGAAACCTGCAGAACACTTTCAAAAGATGAGCCTGGGAGCTTAAATTCATAACTTTGCTAGACAGTAAAAATCATGGACTAAATACAGACACTGGATTTATGGCTTATTACAATAATCTATAGCACACTAACAATCCCCCCCCCAGCTACTCTTATTCCCTCCCTCCCCCTCCCTTCCTGTCCTCCCTATGATTGGAGGGGCCACTTCACTTTCAATGGCCCCTTGAAAAATGTCTTAACTACTAATGCCAAACAATCTGTTCCATCTTGTATTTAGCTTTAACACTCTGCATAAATTTCCCAGACCTGAAGATAATCTCTGTGAAGCTTGAAAGGTTGTCTCACCAACAGAAGGTGGTCCAATAAAAGACATTACCTCACCCACTTTGACTCTCTAATATCCTGGGATCAACATGGCTACAACAACACTGCATAAAACAAAGGGGCAAGGGAAACAGGAAAGACACACCATACAATCTAACATTTATAGAGCATTAGGGTTCATTGCTCACTAAAATCCCTTAGGTAATACAAGCTCTCAACCAAAGATTGTGTTCAATTCTTGTCATGTTTAACAAGAATCTATTAAGTCACTCACATCTTTTAGGCCCTCTCCCTGCTTCAGGTTCACCCAGCAAGAGTAGGAAACAGGACCAGCATAAACACAGGACAGCTCCAAAGAATCATGTAGGGAAAAACAGATTTCCCCATGCCCCCAAGTGACAGTGAACAGTGTTGGGGTTTCCCCAAGACCTTTTCCACTCGGTTCCCCAAGAACTCATTTTGACTCCAGTCTTATCACTCAGGTCCCTTTATTTGGTATAGAGCAAAGTTACACTGAGTTGATCAGACTCAAGTGTACAGGGTGGGTATAGAGCATACCAAACTATAAAGTTACACAGAAGCACTTTTCCTTGTAACACATCTTTACCAAGACCAACATATACATCCTTAACTATATATTGCATCATATGCTTCTGGATTGGCTTGGTTACTTTGCAGGTACCAATCCCTGTGCAGCATTCTCTGGCCACACATTGCACAGACACACGTACTCTTTACCTCATCTTACATTCCAGGTGTATCTTGTCCATTCTAAATGGTACCAGTGTTCCCCTATATCTTAGCCAGTAAAGACATCCTGTCTCTAGCCTACTGAGCCATTTGTCTTCTCAGTCATGCCCACTAAGAAATGAGGCAAGTTACTTATATCCAGGCCTACAAAGAGAGAGAGAGAGGGGTTGTGTGCTGCAGGGCACCTCAGTAATCTGGCCACAATCAAGCCTTCCACCTTTGATCTTGAAACTCCCTCCTACTTCTGAAAGGAAGGGAGAGCACAGACCTCTGACTCTCCGGGCCTAGACTTCTCCTTTGCTCGAGATTGGGACTTCTCAGAAAGGACCCTATTGGTACGTCACACAGGCTCCACCCAATCCAAAGCCAGAGGAAGTGATGATGGCATGGAGTGGGAGAGGCAGCACAGGTGTTGCACCTCTCTTTCGCACTGGCCATCTTGTACCGAGTATCTAAGAAAATCCCAGGAGGGGAAACAAAGTTTCTCATTTAAAAAAATCAGGGCCCCCTGGAGACTCCAAAGGTATCTGTTTCTATAGATAAATATATTTTGAAAAAAAGACCAAATCTGGTCACTTACTCACTCTGACCATCACTTTATAAAAGTGATGGTCAAAATAATTGAGTCCAGAAACTGGTGATGAAAAAACTAACCTATTAAGAAAAAATACAGAAGTTTGAAAAAAGGATTTCAATATCTGATTAATCTATATTAAATTCCCAGGAAAAACACTCCAGCAGTAAAGCTTATACAGTTACTCATTTTTGTTAATTAATAACAAATAGCAATTGATAGCCCTTCGTTAGCAAATTTTCTTCTTGTTCTGTTATTTCTAACTGTTACATGGAATCAAAAAGTTTTACTTTGAAGAAAACATTGTTACTACCCACTCTAGACTTAGCTGCATCTCCAGGGAAATGAAGCGATCCATTATATCTGCCTAACAAGGGAAGAACTGATGTGCTAACAGCAAAAGGAATGATAACTTACCTTCCTGTAACCGTGGTTACCTGTTTCCTTGGAAGTGGGTAGTAGGAGTCCTACTTAAACAATGACTGCAGGATATCTCTACCAAAGTGGGCATCCAAGCTGGAAGCCTCTACCAAAAAGTTGTATCTCGAAAAGGTGTGGACCAAGCTCCACGTAGCTGCCCTACAGATTTCAGAAATAGAGACATTCTTCAAAACAGGTGGCAGAAGCTGTCTTAGCTCTAGTGGTATGAGCTCTAAAGTGGGCAGGTAGTTCTAACATAAATCACTCATATCCTGCTCTTACGCAGTTGGAGATTCATTTTCATAATCTCTCTAAGGAAAATGCCTCACCCATAATCCTTTCAGCAAAGGCAATAAACAGTTTGTGTGTTCCTGAACAATTTAATCCTGTTAAGATAGTATAACAATGCCCTTATTACCTCAAGTGTGAAGTTTTCCTTCCCCCAGAGTTGAGACAGACTTGAGGAAGAAAACCAGGAGATGAATAAATTGGTTAATTTGGAACTCCAACAACTCTGGTCAGGAACTTGGGATGAGACATGAGAGTAACCCTATCCTTATGAGACATTGTATGAGGGGTACCCATTGTGAATGTGCGAATATCCTCTACCCTCTGAGCTGATGTAACAGCTACTGAAACAGCAATCTTCATGGAAAGGTGATACAGGGAACAGGATACTAATGGCTCAAAACAGGGAGGAGGCCAATCAATGCTGTTAATATTATATTGAGGTCTCAAAGGAAAGCGGCTCCTAAACAGAGGGAAAAACTTATTATGGACCATAGGGAACCCTGTCACTATAGGGTTGGAAAATATGGAATGACCTTGTATAGGAGGGTAATATGCATATATTGCTGCTAGATGTACCCTTATGGAGCTGACAGAAACTCCAGATTGCTTAAGGGCTAGTAGATGCTGAAATGGGTGATGTTGAAGGAGAGAGCTGATGCTGAGATGCCTAAACAAAAAACTTCTCCTTAGCTTTTTTTAAGTCTATTTGAGGCTTTCTTGCTTTGAAGTAGAATTTTGGCTGGACAGCTTTTGGTAGATGTCACCCACCTGGCATCCAGGCTGCTAGATATAACAGATTGGGGTCCAGGTGCAGGATTTGACCATTGTTGACCGGGGAAGGCTGTAGGGCAGAGCAGGCAAAGTGTTTGGGTCTTACGTTGAGAGGTTCACCAGATCTGAATTCCAAACTGTCTGGGCAATGCTGCAGCTCTTTCAGTTTCCTCAGGACCCTCAGCAGCATGGGAATGAGGGGGAAGGCATGTATTAGTCCTGGTATCCAAGGGATGAGAAAGGCATCTGACAGGGAGCCAGGACTGGAGCCCCCTCTGGCGCAGAACTCTGGACATTTCTTGCTCTGGTCTGTGGCAAATAGCTCTACTGATAGATAACCCCACCTGAGAAAAATGTACAGCAACACTGCATCCTTGATCAACTCCTCCTGGCTATCTGAACTGTCTACTGAAGCAAATGGCTACAGAGTTCTGAAGGACTGGCAGATGCAGGGCCAGTGGTATGATCTGGAGATGAATATACCAATTCCAAAATCAAACAGCTTCCTGACAGAGCAGAGATGACCTGGCTCCTCTCTGTCTACTGATAAAATGCATAACTGTGGTGTCTGTCTGTCCTGGACTGTGGATCCTGGAGTAAAAGTAGAAATGTTTTATACCTCAGGTGGATGGCTCTCCACTCTAGGCATTTATGTATAGGTGAGACTCCTGAAGGAAACACATACCCTGAATTTAAAGATTATGTCAATGAGCTCTCCCAACCTGTTTGGAGGCATCTGACACCAGAGTTTTGGTATGTTGAGACGCAGAAAAGGGTACTCTATTGCACACTTGACGAGAGTCTTTCCACCAGTTTCACAAGGAGAGGCCGCTTTAAGGGACCATTACCACCATGTTCATTTGGTGCCTCGTGAGTGGATACGCTAATTTCAACCACCCTGGAATGGAAGATAGGTGAAGTCTGGCATGTGTCCCAGAAGTCTGAGGCATGCTCTTACTGATATCTTTGGCTGAGCTTGAAGTTGGTTGAAACCACTCTGGGTATCCCAAATGCTAATAGTCAGGACTATCTTCTCATCACCACAGATGTGGCCACAGTGTGTGCCACTGTACTGGATGCATCTAGAGCTGAATGTAGGGAAATGCACGCCACCAGCTGCCTTTTGTTCATTATAGATTTTAACTCTTCCTCATATTCCATAGGAAACCTCTTTGTAAATTGAGGCACCTTGTCCCAGTGGAAGTAACTGTACTTTGTGAGAAGTACTTCATTATTAGTTATTCTCATTTGGAGGCTGGGTGATAAGTAGATTTTACATCCAAATAAGACCAACTTTTCAGGGTCCTTCTCACTAGTTGTTGGCTTGAGAGGCCCTTGTTGTTTGGACTTCTCCTGGACAGCATCTACAACCAGAGATCCTGGCACTGGGTGAGAGCAGAAATACTCAAATCCATTAGAAGGGACTTGGTACCTTCAGTCTGCATACTTGGATGAGGATGCTGGAGTCTGCCATAGATCTTTTGCAGGTTGTAACACTATCAGCCCCCCATTTATACATATGATGAGCCTACCAGGCAAGGAATGGTACAGAATGTCCAGCAGTTTGTGATTTCTCTTGAACCATCTTCCACAGTATGTTGAGAGCCTCAGCCATACATTTAATGAGGTCTTGGAGTGCCTTAAAACTGTAAACTGGAGCAGACATCAAAGAGTTTACTGCTTAATTGAGAAAAGATGAGGAAATTGCAGCCAGGATTAGTTTTTCTCCCTCCACTGCTTAATCTGTGTCACTCTCCATTCCTACCTCTCTAATATCTGAGATTGCAATACTTGACTGGCTAGCAAAGTCTATACTGGGCTCTTGGGAGACGAGGACCTAGCCCTGGAAGTGGGGGGCAGTAGCCGCAGGCTTATGTGAATGAGGTTGCACCCCAGGGCCCCCAATAGGCCCAGGCTGATAGACATATGGGTAATGGAATGCTGGACACAGAGGAAGATACCAAGAGGCCCGTCTACTATGACATCCATGTCTTTTCCTACTGAGAGAGCAGTCCCTAGAGTCCTTCCCAGATTCCCATTGGGATCCCCATGGAGAGGAAGAAGGGTGAGTGGGAGAGAAGTCCCTATTGTGCACCAACAGGGAGGATTAAGGTGAGGCAATCCCTTCAGGTGTATGAGCATGCTAATATCCCCATTGGTAGGAGTTCCTAGCATATTAACTGATAAAAAGGCTTTCTTTTAATGCCAATGGGCAAAATAAAAGTAATTATTTATACCAGAGGTTCACAAACTTCTCCTATTGTGTATCCCCTTCCAGATGTACCAGCAGCCCACATACCCCTGCCCTTCTCACTGCTGATAATTTGTGTGTTATTCTTAACACTACCTGTCATTAGCCATCTGTCCATATTTCACTGTTACATACAGATATAGCTGTAGTGCAACATATACAACCAAAAAAAACCCCCTAATTCTGAGCTCAGCTAGACTGGACAGTTGCTGGGCAACTGAACCCACGCTGTACAGTGATTGGAGGTGAGGGCTCTGTATGTTAAGAGTCTCTAGGTATCTGTTCTCACTGGTACATTTTGAAGTAAATTAACTTCTGTATTTCATATAACTAATTCCCACAGAGTTTTAAAGCTTCGTCTGAATAGCCTATTATGCAAATGCAATCAATAAAATAATTAATAAATAAAAACCACCATTACACAATTTCTCCCCCATATTCCCCAGAGATGTCTCACATACCCCCAGGGGTATGCATATCACAGTTTGGGAATCCCTGATCTATATTATTAACTAACACCAGTTTACTCGTAACTAACAATTCAGTAACAGGACAGTGTTTATTGCTAGGAAAGCAGGTGGACCCTGCAAGGGTTCCATCTTGCTGCCCTAGGGGGAAAGAAGGAGCCAAGGGATGGCTGGACCTCCTCCATCCTTTATGACCTGCGTTGGGGAGGGGGTCACAAAGACAGTGCTGGCCAAAAGAATCTGATCTCGCATGCATAAGTCTCATGGGCACCAAGAGTGCAATCCATGTAGACAATCATTAAAAGACGGACAGGCTGTGCCTAGATTACACTAAATGCTATTGTAAAATCCAACTTCTTAATCTAGTAAAATACTACTAGTTAACACAAATGGATAATAAGAAGGAAGACCCTCATTCAGAGACAAGGGAGTCAAAGTAGCAGAGGAAGAAAAGGTGGAGACTGTGGCTCAAAAAAGGAAGACCAACCAAGTTATATATAATTAATAGCAACTTTGTTCACACAATTCTAAGTGAAACCATGAGGGGTGTGATTGAACAAGAAAAGAAGTTGGGTAGATAGGCAGGGGAGGACTGAATATGGTGAAGATGTATTTGAATTGTATGGAGTAATGAGGGTTTGGGAACAGAGAGCGTTTAGCTGCAAAGAAGACAGAAATGAATAGAAGGCAGAGTAAAAACACAACCGAAGTCAAGCATGCTAGGTTTTTCAACACTGTTGCACTATTGCATGAAAATTACTGTGAGCCAGTGATGACAAGAACAACTCTGGTTGTAAGAGTACCATTTGCTACAAAATCAAGGGAAGATGTTTTAGTTTACAGTTTGTAAAGCATTTTGTGATGCCTTCTGAATAATGCCTTCAAATAAAAAAAATAATACTGGTTTTAAAACTGCTTAGACAGGATGTTGATTAGTTATACTCAAAGATGGGATTTAAGACTATGCCAAAGGGTATTTTCAGCACAACTGAGTAGTGTGTCCCAACATACTGATTGCAGGACAAATCAGTACATGTAATTAAAACCAGACACTTTCAGAACAAAAAGGAAATGCTTCTCCATAAAGTCAGCCTGTGGAATTCTTTGTGACAGCAGCTCAGAGTTCAGTACCACAATTTGAGAATTTTATCACCAACATAATCTGTAGTTACGTGTGCCAAGACTGGAGTAATGAAACATTATGCTTCATAGCATGCGCTGATCTCCACAGTGGGTAAAAAAGAATATAGCTTCCATATTCATCGCTCAACTGGCCAGCTGCATTATGGGTTTTATTGGAGGGTATTACTGCTTTTCACAGACACATCAGATATTAGGTTGTATACCACTATCCTAGATGCAATACAAGTCTTGAGTTGATATATCATATCCTTTCATTTTTCTTATTGTATCCCTGACCTCTCAAAACTTGCAACAAAACTTCAATTCAAACCTTTTTTATCAACTGATTTTCCAGCAAACCAATGATGTAGTGTATTAAATTATGTTAAAATAATCTACTTTGACTGCCTCAGCCAATTTCTTTTTGTTTAGTCTACAAATAGTTTGTCTGTTAATATCTGTTTCTTTATCTTTAACATCGAACAAAGTCATACCTAGGTTAACAGATTTCTTCTGCAACTCATTCAATCTTCGCAATCGTTCTTCATTCCTGGCTTTCAGCTGATCAACATTGAGACTGGAGCTTGAGCACAAAGAGAAGCTGTCAGGCTGTGGCGGTGGAGATTTGCTAAAAGGGACATCATCCTGCAGATTTAGAAAATATGGGAAGATTTCAATATATATGACACTCCTGTCGAAAGGCCACTATGGATACAACCCATTTATACGGTGTATATACACATCATCTACAGCCATTTACTGTGATTCCTATTGAAATAGGAATCACAGTAATTTGTCATCTGATCTACTGTATTCTCTCTGACTGTGGCCAATACCACTTGTTTCAGAGGAAGATGCAAGAAACTCCAAAATAGGAATTGGAAGGAGATTTGTCTAATAGTTAGAAATTAATTTGCCCTGCAAAATGAGGTTTAATATCTCTTCCAAAATTGATGCTAGCTACCTTTTTGAATCTTGCTAAGTTTTTGGTCTCAATGACATCCTGTGGTAATAAGTTCCACATTTTAACTACATAGCATGAAAAAAAAAAAAAAAAAAAGGATTTCCATTAATCAGTTTTCAGTTTGTCACCTTTTGATTTCATTGATTGTTCCTTTGTTCTTGTGTTATAAAAGAGAGAACAGAAGCTCCCAAACTATCTTCTCTATACCAATCATTATTTTACATACTTCTATCATGTCCCCTCTTATTAGTCTCCTTTGTAAAGTAAACTACCCAAATCTTCTCAGTCTTGCTATACAACAGTTTTTCCATACCCCTACTCGTATTAGTCTCTCTTCTCAGAAACCCCTGAGGTTTCTCCATCAAATGCAAAAGAGAGGTGCAGAAGTGGGGAGAGAAACATTTCATACATACAGTAAATTCCATTGCTTTCTTCTTTATTCGTCTCCTCTCCCTTGCAGATGGCGGTGGCTGTGAAGATAAATTAACTTCTTCAAAAGCTGGAAAGGTTTCCCCATTAGTGCCTGGAAAAGGGAAAGTGAACAACTCTCTCAAGAAAATCAAATTACCACAGTGATAAGTCTGATTACATTTAGTTGTTAAACAAGCAGTGCTAATATAGCACACACAACTTGACACAGATACACTAAACAAATAAATACCTTTCATTGGGACATCCCATGGGGAACCACTAAGCTTAGTGATACTGCATAACAATAACAAGTATGTAATGGGTATATGTGATGCTTCTTGGAGTACCCAGTGAGGCTTCTCGCTACCAGCTGCCCTTAGCATAAGGAAGCCTTGTTGTACTTGTCAGAGGTCAGCTCCCCAACTCCACTGACCACAGCAACACAAGCACTCCCCCTCCAGACTTAAGCAGGCCCTCCTCTCTCTCTACAGGTCAGTGATAGGCACACTCCAACCCTCGAGCTCTCCAGGTATCCTCCTGGAGCAATGTGTTGCTTCCAAAGGAACACTACACACCAGCTTACCAGTTTCCCTTCAGATCACCGCTCCATTTAACCCATAACACTTACATTTACATTGAAATCAAGCAAACATTTATTTAACAAAGACTAGATATTAAAATAATAGCAAGTGGAAATACTGGAAACAAATGGTTACACGTAAAATAAAATCATAACATGCCTTCTAGGGCCTAGACTTAATTAACAACATGCTGTCTTGTCTAATGAAGTTTAGCTAAAGTCTTAGCAGTGTTTTCCAGCCAGGTTGGCTGTGACCCTCCTTTTGCAAGACAGAACACACTGGCAGTTCCTTTCCTCAGTGAAGGATTCCAGGTGTACCTGAGTACCCACAAGTTATACCCCAAAAGTCCATTGTCTTTAATCAAATACGATGCCACCTGCTGTGTTTGTTTTTTCCCGCAGATCTTCTCTTATGTGAATTCACAATCTCTTCATTAGCATCAGGCTCAGTAACGTAAAAAGTCTTAAACTGTAAGCCAGGGGTCGGCAACCTTTCAGAAGTGGTGTGCCAAGTCTTCATTTATTCACTCTAATTTAAGGTTTTGCGTGCCAGTAATACATTTTAACATTTTTAGAAGGTCTTTTTCTATAAGTCTTTAATATATAACTAAACTATTGTTGTTTGTAAAGTAAATAAAAAAAGGTTTTTAAAATGATTAAGAAGCTTCATTTAAAATTAAATTAAAACACAGACCCCCCCCGGACGGGTAGCCAGGACCCGGGCAGCGTGAGTGCCACTGAAAATCGGCACACATGCCATAGGTTGCCTACCCCTGCTGTAAGCCATAAAATATACTTTGACTAGCCAGAAAGTTCAGCATCTACTACCCACTGCCCAAACTGAACCTGTTTAAATCACCTTCCGGCGATCTGTCTTAACTCACATACCTGAAGAATGTAGTTTTCAAGATAGACAGATAACTACTTAAATATCATTGATCCATACATCTTGTAATGATTAGAATGACCAATGTGTTACTGGCTGTTAGTAGAGACTTCACATGACATCCTCTGGCTCACTATTATGCAGACATCAGACCCAGGGGATCCCTGTAAACCCCTGTACACCTTACACGCCCTCTGCCAGTTGGCGCTTTTGGTATTTCTGTTTATAAGGGAGATCTATGGGTGACTATGTTCCTTAACAACATTCTGTAATCAGGCTTCTTGATCATACCTGAGTTGTTAACATATTATGTAATCAGGCTAAGTCCCACTTACGTTAATAAGCCCCCAAAAGTATTCTAACTGCATCAGGTTACAAATGTGTATCCTGTGACTACTGTAGATGTACTCTCAAGTGGTGTTTATGTCCTTTGTGTCTTTCTCATGATGATCCTGTCTTCCTTTCAAAACAGTTTTCAATCCCTCCTTTGCTGTGAAACACACAAAGTATGACACTTGTCTCCACTGCCTGTTTCAGCCTCCAGGTTGCGCCTTTCATGCCCAACAACATAAGTTTGGTATCTGGTGTAGCCCTTGCAAGAGCGCTAAGCATAGCTAACAGTATGAATCAAAGGCAGTGAACTAAAATAGGCCTTGTCAGAATTGTAACATCTAGGTATCACCTAACCAACTAAGCACATTCCTGACCTGAAAGGATGGATTAAGAACACACAGACCCCTCATAAAGATAAGGATGAGGATGTTTTGTTCAAACGATAGGGTACAAGGTGGTAACATCATCTGGAATGTAATATGTAACTGGTTTGTAACAATGTATAAAAGGAGAAGTCATAGGACGACACTATGGCAAGGGAGACTTTGTCGCAGGTATACCTGTGTTAGCGTATCTGTAACAGTTGAGCCAGGGCACTAGGGCCGAGCCTGGTCGACAATAAACCTCGCCAAGTGGCTTTACCACTGAACCGAGCCTTCTTTTTTTATGAACATCATCAAGGTCTGCTCAATCAGCACGCCACACTCTGCTGGTGCGGCTAGCACCAGAGCTCCACAAACTGCACAGGAGCACAGACAACATCAGCGGCACTAATGAGATCTGATAGATGCCTCTACCACTGGCTTTGGCCAGACTTCAGGCTTAGTCCCTATTCTAGTGCAATTAGTATCGCAAACATGCTGAGGCTTTCCAGTAACACAAAAGAACACTGCAGCTCCCCAAAAAGCTGCTTTACTATTAAAATGGCAAGATCCATTAATTATGAATCACTCTTCATGAAGATCATTTTCACTGAGCGTATTCTGCTGTAGCACACTTGATTAAAAAAATAAGAACATAAGAATGGCCATACAAGGTCAGACCAAAGGTCCATCCCGCCCAGTATCCTGTCTACCAACAGTGACCAATGCCAGGTGCCCCAGAGGGAGTGAACCTAACGGGTAATGATCTAGTGTTCTCTCTCCTGCCATCCATCTCCACCCTCTCACAAACAGAGGCTAGGGACACCATTCCTTACCCATCCTGGCTAATAGCCATTAATGGATTTAATCTCCATGAATTTATCCAGTTCTCTTTTAAACCCTGTTATAGTCCTAGCCTTCACAACCTCCTCAGGCAAGGAGTTCCACAGGTTGACTGTGCGCTGAGTGAACTACAATGAACTACAATCATAATTAACTCCATGTTTCTCTCTCTTGTGTGAGTTTATGTGGTTTTGCTGCATTTCCTGGGGACATACTAAGGTTTTAAAAACACAACAGAAGTTCTCACAACCTTTTTAGCATTTTGTAACATACTTTGAAACAACATGGAAAGAAGAACTGGAACAAATAAGTTGTCAATGTTTTGCATTATTTTTTGATTTCATAATACTTAGCCAACTGAAGTCTTAAATAAAAGCTACAAGTTCTGTGTAAGCTTGATGTTTGTCTCTTTCACCAACAAAAGTTAATCCAATAGAAGATATTACCTTGTACACCTTATCTCTCTACCTAAAAATATCAGTATTCTTAGTGACTATACATAACAATGCCATTGCTCTTAGTTTCTCAAATATTTCTACAGTATATTGTGATAAAATCACATGCTTAACAGAAGAACCGAGAATAGAAGCATTTACTTTCACCTCTGCAATTTTCCATCATTATACGCTACTTATCACAACCTGTTACTTTAAACATCTTTGGCTCTGAAAGAGGAGGTTACTAACCTACTGGAGGTTCTTTGAGATGTATGGTCCCTATCTGTATTCCACAGTGGGGTTACGCATGCACACCATACACCTGGAGCCAGAGAAATGGAAAGTAGTGTCCTTTGGTCTGTGCATGCGCCCTGGCTAACCTTGTGCCTCCGAGCAAGGTGATAAAGGGTGGGGCAGATCGACTGCCTCTCCAGTTCCTTGTCCACCGTGAATCAGAGAAGATCCGAAGCAGAGGGGAAGGAGGGCAGGTAGTGGAATACAGATAGGGACCACACATCTCAAAGAATCTCCAGTTACAGGTAAGCAACCTCCTTTTCTTCTTTGAGTGATGGTCCCTATTGTATTGCACTATGGGTGATTGACAAGCAGTACCTAAGTAGGACGGTGCGAGGACATGGATGGTAGGGTTGAGCAGAGAACCACTGTCGTGAAGAAGGCATCAGCAGCAGAGTCATGTGTCAGGGCATAATGACTCACAAACATGTGAATAGAAAAGGAGTACTTGTGGCACCTTAGAGACTAACCAATTTATTTGAGCATGAGCTTTCGTGAGCTACAGCTCACTTCATACAGACTAACACGGCTGTTACTCTGAAACATGTGAATAGAACTCCACATGGCCACTATGCAGATGTCCAGGAGGGGTACATCCTGAAGAGAAGCCTTTGGTTGGGGGAGGTTTGAGAGCTGATAGAAGAGTAGAATGTATCCAGATATCCATTTGGAGATTCTCTTGGTGGAGATGGCATACCTTCTGATGCTCTCTGCTATGGCGACAATCAGTCTCAGAGATTTCCTGATTGGTTTTGTTCTGTGCAGGTAAAAGGCCAAGGCTTGTTAAACACCAAGGGAATGGAGTCTTCATTTCGGGAAGAACACAAGTAAGTGAATATATTGGTTAAGATGAAATTCCAAAACTACTTTGGAGATAAATTTGAGGTATAATGCAAAGAAATTATCTTTACAGAATACAGTTTATGGAGAATCTGCCATCATTGCTCCCAGTTCACCAACCCTTCTTGGTGATGTAATAGCTACGAGAAAGGTGACCTTCATGGACAGGAGAGACATGGAGAAAGTAGCTAAAGGCTCAAAGTAGACAGGAAAATCTTTCCAGAATTCATAGTTCAGTAGGTATGTGAAAATTGAGTAACCTCGAGCAGTTGAATGGTATGCACTAATCGCTGCTAAGTGGACTGATAGGGAGTTGATGTAGACCCGAGGTCTTCGAAGATAGGATATAGTCTAAAATGAGAGGAATATCTGTAATCTCTAGTCGGACACCTCTTTGTTGTGTCCAAGATGAGAAGCATTTCCACTTAGGTAGACATTTCCTAGCAGAGTCTTTTCTGCTATTAGAGATGATGTCTCGTGCAGATGAACATGAATGTTCTAGGGTATCACGCCCATCCAAATATCATGCCCTGAGGTGGAGTGGTCATGGATTGGGGTGTTTGATCTTGCCATTGCATTGGGTCAGGAACCCAGGGAATATTGGGAAGATAACTGATGGGCAAAATGACATATGCAGGAGTCTGGGGAACCAGAACTGTCTGGGCCAGAAGGGGGCCTTGCTATACCCTGTCAGATCTTGCGTAGAACTTCTGGCAGGAACAGCATCGGAGAAAGGGCATAGTTGAACTGGTCTGACCAGATAAGAAGCAAAGCACTGCTCTGGCAGCAGTGACCTAGGGCTCCCCTGGAGCAATACGTGGTGCATTTTCTGTTTGTTTGAGTAGTGAATAGATCTCTGGTTGGGGTGTGCAGCACCATGTTGTGAAGTTTCCATTCATGGGTGAGTGCGAGCGTCTGCTGAAGCAGTCTGTGAGCATATTCTGCTTCCCCAGAAGGCAGGCTGCTGATAGGGTGATGTGATTGCTGATACACCTCATCCTCAGGCTTACCACTTCTGAACACAGGGAGGCAGATCTTCCTCTCTCTTGCTTGTTGACGTAGAAGACAGGTGTTTGTTCTCCAACATTGTAAGGACATGGTGAGAGCAGATGAATGGGAAAAAAGACTTGCATGCCCACCATACTAGTTCTTACCTTTGCTTGTTGTATGGTGGTTTTGGGATGTGCACAAATGGGGATTATAACAAAACCACAAAATTCACTCTCACTGGTCATCTGCCTAGATATCACATATTGATTAATATTTGAAACTACGTTACCACAAGTAAAAATCTAGTGTACTGTTCCTGTTAAACATAATCCTTGCTCTTTAGATGGACTTTTAGATTGATTACAAGTTCTTCTTGAGAACATACTCTGTTTTTTGTCTCTAGATGGAGTATCTCTGTATCAGCATTATTAGATTTTAAAAAGCTACCTAATGTGACCACTTCCTCTGAGGTTCCCAGGACATCCTCATAGACTTTACAGTCAAAAGGGACCATCATGATCATCTAGTCTGACCACCTCCGCACTACAGGCCACAAAACATCACCCACCCAGTTTTGTAATAGATTCCTAACCACTGGCTGAGTTATTGAAGTCCTCAAATCATGGTTTTAAGACTTCAACTTACACAGAATTCACCAGTGACACTAGTTTAAACCTGCAAGTGATCCGTACCCCATGGTGCAGAGGAAGGCAAAAAAAACTCCATGGTCTCTGCCAATCTGACTCGGGGAAATTCCTTCCTGACCCCAACTATGGTAATCAGTTAGACCATGAGCATGTGGGCAAGACCCACCAGCCAGACACTGGGGAAACAATTTTCTGTAGTAACTCAGAGCCCTCCCCATCCAGTGTCCCATCACCAGCTACTGGAGATATTTGCTGCTAGCAGTTGCAGATAGGTAACGTGCCATCATACGCAATCTCATCATACCATCCCCTCCATAAACTTACCAAGCTCAGTCTTGAGGCCAGCTAGGTGTTTTGCCCCCATTTCTTCCCTTGGATGGCTGTTCCAGAATTTTCTGGGTTCTCTGTCTTTTATACAGGTACTCTCAATATTTACATTTGGTACAGCACTGAGCATGCTTTCCTCACTTAATTAGTAAATAATAAATAATATCTCCTAGAGTGAGGATAGATTGGGTGCAGGCTACTCATAGAATCAAAGAGATGGAAAAGACTAATTAGATCCTGTGCATGCCCCTGTTCATGTCAAATTATATCATGCTCTCCAATATTTATATATTAACACAATGAGTTTGAATGTTTCCTAATGTGAAATTCAGATTTGACAAAAAACTTGACACCCTTCTTCCCCTTTACCTGGAGCCAAAGGCAGTGATTACCCATAGGTTGGGGGTAGGGGGAAATACAGAATAAACAGGGTTTCTTAGCTTCATAAAACAATCTACAGGCACAAAACTTTTATATGTCCTTTATGTCATAAAGAATAAATGTTGCAAGCCTTTTGACCTTTTGGTGACAGGAAAGAGTAATTTGTGGCACCCTTATGCCCAAGTGGCTGAAAAGTATTCCTGCTGACATCTATACTGGCCAGCACCCAAAGGCCCAAACAGGTCACGGGCTCTGTTATAGTGGGTTCTGTACACAAATTCCAAGAAAACATGGCCCCTGTCCTGAGCACTTACAGTCTAATTTGAAACAAGATGTGATAAATTAACATGACAAATAGAGAGGGAAAATGTAATTTCACTTTTACACATAGATATCAAGGGTTTAAAGAAGCACATACTCAATTGTAACCCTAATGTGCCTCACAAATATTCCTCTATATAGAATCCTCTAAGATATCAAGTGGAGGCATATCATTTTAAAGAACAATGCTGATAGTCATCTGCAGTAATAAGTGATGCATGAAGAGCAGAAACATCTTGTATCTAATCTAGGCAGCTTAAAATAGTGATTGCATGTGCATCATTATTTAACCCTTTTGAGCCAGAAATCAAGAATCCCCAAGTTTTGCATTCATGCAAAATACATTAACACTGATGGAAGGCGCTCTTGACCTGCTGATTTCAAGATTGAGACTTTTTAGTACTACATCCATTCAGAATGGATGACCTGTAGTTCTAAACTGAAGCTGCTGAATGAATTGTTCTGTTTCTTGCATAATGGGTGGAGACCTCTATCTATCTATGATTATAAAGCATTTGCTTAAGAATTGTCATCTTGCCCTCCTCTTGCCAAAGAACTGTGCTACAGAATCTAAGCCAGGGGTCTCAAACTCAATTTACCTTAGGGCCAGTGCCAATAATGTCACTGAAGATGGTGTTCAGAAAAGAAAATGTTTATATTGTATTTTTTATTTCAAATTTCTTAGAAATAATAAAACTGTCATACAATTTTATACAATTCTTCGCCTGCCAGAGAGTTTTTAGTGTTTGTCAGACACCTGGCAACGCTTCAGTTCTGTCAGTTTGTTGATGTTTGGCCTCAATGACTGAGCAGTTGAAACCTTCAGGATTGCAGCAAGGTGTGCATCAGATAGTTGTATTCAGTATTTTGACTTCTTTATATTCATTGTGGAAAAAAGTTTCTCACAAATGTAAGTACTGCCAAAAAAGGACATGATTTTTCTGAAGGTTTTGCAAAGATTTGGGAAAGATGATGGTAGCTGTCTGAAGAACTCTGACATCCTCGGTTTCTCTGAATTTAGTCTTTAAAGATGTGTTGCACTGCATATCAATGATTTCCATTTGTAAACCACATGGTGCTGTTTCCACATCAACAGAAAATGAATTAGCAAACATATCGAAGCTTCCTTTGTGCTTTCTGAAATCTGCAAACTGCTGATCAAATCCTTGCAAAAGCAGGTCAAGCTTAGTAGTGTATTCAGAACCATGGAACTGTATTTCAGAGTCGAGCTCTTCCACAAGTGACTTGCATGCTGGGAAATGAGTGACATTCCCCTGAGAAATCTGATTTTTCCACAAATTTAGTTTAGTTGTGAATGCTATCACATTATCATACACGGCTGTCACCCGCTTGCCTGGACCTCACAGCTTCAGGTTTAGGATATTCAGATCTTGTGTTATGTCAACAAGGAAAGCAAGATCTGTCATCCATTTGTGATCTTCAAATTGTGATACAGGCATTTTAGTTTCTTCCATGAATGTTTTCACCTCTGTTTTCAATTCGAAGATTCTCTTTAAAGTAGAACCCCCGTTTATCTAGTGCACCTCAGTGAACTATGTACCAAAGACATAAGGAAGGGTAGGAGAGACGTCTTGGAGGCCAAATTTAGGCTGCTAGGAAAGAGACTGAAATCCAGGACATCTATGGTGGCATTCTCAGAAATGCTTCCAGTTCTACATAGGCAGGCAGAGCTTCAGAGCCTCAATGCGTGAACGAGACGATGATGTAGAGAGGAGAGATTTAGATTTATTAGGAACTGGGGAAACTTTTGGGATGCGGGAGCCTATACAGGAAGGATGGGCTCCACCTAAAAGAAAGTGGATCCAAAGTGCTAGCATTTAACATTAAAAAGGTTGCAGAGCAGTTTTTAACTAAGAGATGGGGGAAAGCCAATTGCTGCTGAGGCGCACGTGGATCGGACAGAGACTTCTCTTAGAGGAGAGTGTATTGATAGAGATTCTCTAGGTTTTAGTCAGGAAGAGAGGATGGAAGAGGATGAAGTATGGGTCAGACCAGACAAGAAACATTCACATAAAGAATCTGACACATCAGAAAAGGGCAGACAAGCAGTGACAAGTTTTTAAAGTGCTTATACACAAATGCTAGAAGTCTAAATAATAAGATGGGTGAACTAGAGTGCCTTGTGTTAAAGGAGGATATTGATATAATAGGCATCACAGAAACCTGGTGGAGTGAGGACAATCCATGGGACACAATCATTCTGGAGTACAAAATATATCAGAAGGACAGAACAGGTTGTGCCGGCGGGGGGGGTCGCACTATATGTGAAAGAAAGTGTAGAATCAAATGAAATAAAAATCTTAAATGAATCCACATGTTCCATAGAATCTCTATGGATAGTAATTCCATGCTCTAATAAGAATATAACAGTAGGGATCTATTATCGACCACCTGACCAGGACAGTGCTTAGATGAAATTCTAAGGGAGATTAGAGAGGTTATCAAAATAAAAAACTCAGTAATAGTGGGGGATTTTAATTATCCCAATATTGACTGGATACATGTCACCTCAGGATGAAATGTAGAGACAAAATTTCTTGATACATTAAATGACTGCTTCTTAGAGCAGATGGTACAGGAACCCAAGGGGAGAGGCAACTCTCCATCTAGTCTTCAGTGGAGCACAGGATCTGGTCCAAGAGGTAACTATAACAGGACCGCTTGGAAATAGTGACCATAATATAACAACATTTAACATTCCTGTGGTGGGAAGAACACCTCAACAGCCCAACACTGTGGCATTTAATTTCAGAAAGGGGAACTATGCAAAAATGAGGTGGTTAGCTAAACAGAAATTAAAAGGTACAGTGACTAGAGTGAAATCCCTGCAAGCTGCATGGACACTTTTCAAAGACACCATAATAGAGGCTCAACTTAAATGCATACCCCAAATTAAAAAACACAGAAAAAGAACTAAAAAAGAGCCACCATGGCTTAACAACCATGTCAAAGAAGTTTTAAAAAGCGGAAATCAAATCCTAGTGAAGTAAATAGAAAGGAGCATAAACACTGCCAAATTAAATGTAAAAATGTAATAAGAAAAGCCAAAAAGGAGTATGAAGAACAGCTAGCCAAAAACTCAAAAGGTAATAACAAAATGTTTTTTAAGTACATCAGAAGCAGGAAGCCTGCTAAACAACCAGTGGGGCCCCTGGACGATCAAGATACTACAGGAGCGCTTGAAGACGATAAAGTCATCGCAGAGAAACTAAATGAATTCGTTGCTTCAGTCTTCATGGCTGAGGATGTTAGGGAAATGTCCAGACCTGAGCCATCTTTTGTAGGTGACAAATCTGAGGAATTGTCACAGACTGAAGTGTCACTAGAGGAGGTTTTGGAATTAATTGAGAAACTTACCAGTAACAAGTCACCAGGACCAGATGGCATTCAGCCAAGAGTAGAACTCAAATGTGAAATTGCAGAACTATTAACTATGGTTTGTAACCTGTCCTTTAAATCAGCTACTGTATCCAATGACTGGAAGATAGCTAATGTAATGTCAGTATTTAAGAAGGGCTCAAGAGGTGATCCTGGCAATTACAGACCGGTAAGTCTAACGTCAATACCGGGCAAATTAGTTGAAACAATACTAAAGAATAAAATTGTCAGACACATAGAAGAACATAAATTGTTGCACAAAAGTCAACATGGCTTCTGTAAAGGGAGATCATGTCTCACTAATTTAGAGTTCTTTGAGGGGGTCAACAAACATGTGGACAAGGGGGATCCAGTGGACATAGTGTACTTAGATTTCCAGAAAGCCTTTGACAAGGTCCCTCACCAAAGGTGCTTATGTAAATTAAGTTGTCATGGGTTAAGAGGGAAGATCCTTTCATGGATTGAGAATTGGTTAAAAGACAGGGAACAAAGGGTAGGAATAAATGGTAAATTTTCAGAATGGAGAGGGGTCACTAGTGGTGTTCCCCAAGGGTCAGTCCTAGGAGCAATCCTATTCAATTTATTCATAAATGATCGGGAGAAAGGGGTAAACAGTGAGGTGGCAAAGTTTGCAGATGATACTAAACTGCTCAAGATAGTTAAGACCAAAGCAGACTGTGAAGAACTTCAAAAAAATCTCACAAAACTAAGTGATTGGGCAACAAAATGGCAAATGAAATTTAATGTGGATAAATGTAAAGTAATGCACACTGGAAAAAATAACCCCAACTATACATACAATATAATGGGGGCTAATTTAGCTACAATTAATCAAGAGAAAGATCTTGGAGTCATCATGGATAGTTCTCTGAAGATGTCCACGCAGTGTGTAGCGGTAGTCAAAAAAGCAAATGGGATGTTAGGAATCATTAAAAAAGGGATAGAGAATAAGATGGAGAATATCTTATTGCCCTTATATAAATCCATGGTACGCCCACATCTTGAATACTGCATACAGATGTGGTCTCCTCATCTCAAAAAAGATATACTGGCATTAGAAAAGGTTCAGAAAAGGACAACTAAAATGATTAGGGGTTTGGAACAGGTCCCATATGAGGAGAGATTAAAGAAGCTAGGACTTTTCAGCTTGGAAAAGAGGAGACTAAGGGGGGATATGATAGAGGTATATAAAATCATGAGTGGAGTGGAGAAAGTAAATAAGGAAAAGTTATTTACTTGTTCCCATAATACAAGAACTAGGGGCCACCAAATGAAATTAATGGGTAGCAGGTTTAAAACAAATAAAAGGAAGTTCTTCTTCACTCAGTGCACAGTCAACCTGTGGAACTCCTTGCCTGAGGAGATTGTGAAGGCTAGGACTATAACAGGATTTAAAAGAGAACTGGATAAATTCATGGAGGTTAAGTCCATTAATAGCTATTAGCCAGGATGGGTAAGGAATGGTGTCCCTAGCCTCTCTTTGTCAGATGGTGGAGATGGATGGCAGGAGAGAGATCACTAGATGATTACATATTAGGTTCACGCCCTCTGGGGCACCTGGCATTGGTCACTGTTGGTAGACAGGCTACTGGGCTGGATGGACCCGTGGTCTGACCCAGTATGGCCTTTCTTATGTTCTTAAGTCACCATATTTAGATTCAATGTCCTCCAAGAAAGCACGAAACTGTCTGCCCCTTGAACGAATGTAATTCACACATTTCACAACAACTGACATGACTGTCAGATTTCAAAGATTTACTGCACAGTGCTTGTTGGTGACTGATGCAGTGTAACGCTATTGGTTGCTCAGCGTTTTGCTCGGCCATCTTTCTTTGTACTAGTGCTACCAATCCGTTTTTCTGACCAATCATTGTTGGGGCCCTGTCAGTGGTTAAGCCTGCTAATATATGCCATGGCAGACTGCGTTGTTCCAGTGCTTCTGTGGGGCAGTGAAAAATTTCACTGGCCATTGTTGACAAGCTGAGCAGTTCTTCAGTTACTGCAAAGTTTTCACCAACGCCTCTCATAAATATGGCAAGCTGCGTACTGTCAACCAAATCGGTACTCTCATCAATTGCGACTGAATATGCACGGAAAGCTGTGCTTTTCTCGATGAGCTGCCCATCAATATCTTTAGAGAGCTCAAGACTATGCTCTGCTACTGTATTTGGAGATAGGCTGTTATTGCTGAAAACATCTCTTTTATCAGGATATACGATGTCACTGACTTTAATAAAGCATTGTTTAATAAATTCACCATCAGTAAATGGCTTCCCACATTTGGCAATCATTTCACTCATGACATAACTTGCCAAAACTGCTGACTCTGACTCTTTTCTCGCTTTCTGAAAAAGCTGCTGCTTCGCTAATTCTTTTTTCAATTGTAAGACCATCTTCTCTCTCTCCTTCCTGATATTTATCATATTGCTGTGCACGTTTCGTTGTGTAATGCCGTTTGATATTGTAGTCTTTTAAAACAGCAACTTTGTCTTTGCAGATCAAGCATGAGGCAGTCTGTTTGTACTCAGTGACAAAATAATCAACAGTCCACTTATCTTGGAATTGGCGGTGTTCGTCATCAATTTAAATCTTCAGGATTCCAGCAAGGTGTGCATCAGATAGTTGTGTTCAGTATTGTGACTTGTTACATTGTAGAAAAAAGTGACGATGCCTCCATGGCTGACTCTGCCCGGCGACTAGTGATGGTATCTCTGTCCCTCTCCCACAGCCAATGGGAGCTGCAGGGGGCAGCGCCTGCAGCAGACAGAGCCAGTAGCGTGGCTGCATAGATCTTGGCTCCGCCAGCAACAGCAGGGATTGAACCGCATGCAGGGAGTGAGCTGCCCAAGTTCCCCAGGCCACAGATCTCAAAAGTTTTATGAATGACATGTTGCTGAGTGCAACCCCTGAGAGGGTCCGAACAGCAGCAGGATGGAGCAACGTTGTGGGGAGGGGCATGTGAATCTCTCCTGCCCATTCCCCTCCCCACCTCGGCTGGCAGCCACGAGGGCCGGATGAAAGAACTTTCTAAAAAGTTTCTGCAGGCCGCAGTGGGGAGGTCTGTGGGCCACATAAACATACACATGTATACATATTTTAATCATCCTAGTTTTGAAGATCTATCTTACAAATATAAATCAAGCACAAGCCAACGGAGATGCATGAAAGAATAGCTCAGAACAGCCTCATTCACCTCAAGAGGTTCCTATGGTCTGGTCTACCAAAAAAATTAGGTCACTATAACTATGTTGCTCAGGAGTGTGAAAAATCCACCCCACTGAGTGATGCAGTAAACCAACCTAACCTCCAGTAGATAGCGCTAACTTGACAGGGAGGCAGATTACTTTCAAGTGTCCCTCCTAACAGCATAGGTATCATCCTTAAGCACTACAGCAGTGCACATCTGCAGTGGCTGATTTTTTTTTACTATGAAATCTAACAAAAGAATATTTATCTATCAATATTATGTATTTCACCAGGGCCATCCCTAGCTATTTTGGTGCTCTAGGGGCCCCAGGCCTCCACGGGGGGGAATGAGGGTGCTGGCCCCAGGCCTCCACGGGCGGGAGCCGGGGGTGGGGGGCAGAGTGGGCTGGCCCCAGGCCTCCGGGGCAGGCCATGTGGGGCTGGCCCCAGGCCTCCGCAGGGGCAGAGAGGGGGCTGGCCACTTCCTGCGGGAAGTGGAATGACCCGGTTCCAGCCTGATCTGCTCCCCTGGCTCCCAGCCGCGCCGCTGGCGAGTGCTGGGTGGCGGTTCCCCCCTGCCCCCAAGCCTGGGAGCCAGGGGAGCGGAGCAGGCTGGGGCCGGGTCATTCCACTTCCCGCAGGAAGTGGCCATCCCCCCTTTTCCCCCCCGTCCCCCATGGAGGCCTGGGGCCAGCCCCCCTCGCTTCCGCCTGCCGAGGCCTAGGGCCCCAGGCTGCTCTGCTCCCCGGCTCCCAGGCTTGGGGGGAGGGGGGGAACCACCCCCAGCACTAGCCGGCAGCGCGGCTGGGAGCCAGGGGGGAGGAGCAGGCTGGGGCCAGGTCACTCCACTTACCATGAGGTGAGTGCAGGGTCGGGCCTGGCTGCAATCTTCAGGGGAGTGGGGCCAGGGGAGGGGAGTGGGGCCTGGGGAAGAGCCAGAGCAGGAGCTAGAGCAGCACGCAGCTGTGCAGGGCACCAGGAAATTTGGTGCCCCAAATTTCCTGGTGCCCTACGCAGCTGCGTGCTTTGCATATGGGTAAGGATGGCCCTGTATTTCACTGCTGATCATTTAACCAGAAACATCCAGATAATGTGCTTATCCCACAATCTCAAATTGCCTCCCATCCCTCCGCAGGTGCCAAAAGTCCCATTGTCCACTACCAACTTATCAAAACATCTAAGTTCTCCTGAACAATTTCAATACAAATATCTGGTGTACTGAAAGTTTAAAATGTGGGAAGAGCATAAAATAAATGGAATTTGATAACAAAATTAGCAGTGATATTTAACTCATTTTAAAACTTTAATTCTTAATAAAAATGAAGCTTATGGAGAATTCTCATTCAGTGGCATCACAATGCTGGAGAATCTGGAGACAATGTAATGGAATTTAGGTCCAGCTAGAGATGTGGCTTGTATAAAGGACAATGCTAACATTCAGTCAGGGGAATCAATTTAGACTGAATGCCTTGTTAACCTTAATTAGTACAGTAATACATATAACAGAGAATGGATTCAGGCTATGCTGTTTCCATTTCATTTCCATTTCCAACTTCAACTACCAAAGTACTGTTTGATTGAAGGACAAGTAAGAATTCTTACACTATGTCTAAAATAAAACTGCAAGCTATTACAACGCATTAAGGTCTGACAATGATTACAATAACAATAGCACTATGTAGTACAGCATTGATGAAAAGCAAAGCACAGAAAGGAGGACAAAAAGAAGTAAGCAATTACATTAACATCCGCTTTTTAAGTTAGAGAGGACTTTCCCAACACACATAATTAGGGCTGACAATTACTAATTCCACTGGAAAAGTCTACTGGTTTGAGACTTTTAAAATAGCAGCATAATCATTTTGTTTGAGAACAATACCACCATATCAAATGTCATGTTGAACATAAACATAAATACTGCTAAATATAGAGGCATAAACTCACCAATGAAAGCACTCTCAGACTCCAATAGTGAATTTTTCAAGAATTCACTGGATTCATTTCTGAACTAAAAAAGTAAAACAGAAGACACTCAGTTCAGCTGTACTAGTGTCTGGGTGGGTTTTTTTTTTTTTTTTTTTTTGCGCTTTTTGCTTGCTGGTTTGTTTATTAGTATTCTAGTGGTTCTGAAAAGTGCCAGATTGACAGAAATTAGAGAAACAAGATGAGTGAAGTATCTTTTATTTATTTATCTTTTATTGGACCAACTTTTGTTGGTAAGAGATACAAGCTTTTGAGCTACACAGAGCGGCTAACGGGAGTTTTGTGACAGATTTCTCCAGGTGAAGGAGGAGAAATTACGTGGCCCTTGGGGTAAGTTTGTTGTCTGTTGTGTGGGTGTTTGTTTGTTGTGGTGTGCTTGCTGCTGGACTGAAATATACCATGTGGTCTGTTCGTTTGGGGACGGTGTGCTGACCTTGTGGGTGCTGAGCCTAGCGGCCCGCTAGACAAGGCTGAGAGCATCTTAATGATGCTTTGATCTCTAAGCCCTTTAGCACCCATCAGCCCTTAACCAGGGGGCGGGGCTACTCAGGAAGACCAGGACTTTAAAAAGCCTGCTCCTAAGCGACCAAAGGAGCTAACAAACAGGAGTGGCTAACAGGTGTTTTGCAAAGGAGTTGAGAGCAGGACTGGGAGAGTGGGGGGCTAGATACATGTAACATTCCTTAAACTTCTTTAAACTTAAGCCACACAAAAAAACTGATAAAAACAAAACCTCAACAAAGGAACTAACTTCAGGAGTAAAAAGATAATGTAGGCAGAAGTCCAGCAACAGAAGGGGGGCTACCCAGTTTATTACACCCAATGCAGCATGTATGATTACCTGCCCTATGGGCAGGTGGTGTATGTGTGCATTTGGTGCAAGGAGCTCCTGGTCCTCAGAGACTGTGTATGGACTGTGGTGGCCAGGGTGTCTGAGCTGAAGGAGCTAAGGGAGACAGAGAGGTACATAGATGAGACTTTCCGAGACACAGTAGAATGGTCCCGCCTCTGTGCTGTTGAGGAGGATGAAAACCTCAGGGAAGGAGAACATCAAACTGGAGCAAAGGGAAACGATCCCATAATTGGGACCCTCCTTCCAGATGATGTTGTGATACCCTCTTGCACTGAGGATACCTCTCCGGGGGACATATTAGGAAAAAAGAGGTATTGGTAAAGGGCAATTCAATCATTAGAAACATAGATAGCTGGGTTTGCGATGACCAGGAGAACTGCATGGTGACTTGCCTGCCTGGTGCGAAGGTTGTGGATCTCTCGAGACATCTCGACAGACTTGTGTGTAGTGCTGGAGAGGGGCCGGTGGTCATGGTACTTGTAGGTACCAATGCCATACAGAGGGATAGGAGAGAGGTCCTGGAGACCAAATTTAGGCTGCTAGGTAAGAGATTGAAGTCCAGGATCGCCACGATAGCATTCTCTGAAATGCTTCCAGTTCCATGTGCAGGGCCAGTTAGACAGGCAGAACTGCAGATTCTCAATGTGTGGATGAGGCAATGGTGTAGGGAGGAGGGGTTTAGTTTTATTAGGAACTGGAGAAACTTTTGGGTAGGGGAGCCTATACAGGAAGGATGGGCTCCATCTAAACCAAAATGGAACCAGATTGCTGGTGCTTAAAATTAAAAAGGTTGTAAAGCAGATTTTAAACTAAGGGCTGGGGGAAAGCTGACAGGTACAGAGGAGCATGTGGTTTGGACATCCCTTAGGGGAGGATCTATTAATGGAGATTCCCTATATCCTAAGAAAGAGAAGAGGATGAAAGATGATAAAATACAGGTAGGATCTGATGAGAAACTGTCAAATGAAAAAAAGTCTCATTCAATGATATCATGTAACGGGAGACAGCTAAAAAGTGACATGCTTTTAAAGTGCTTCTATACCAATGCTAGAAGTCTAAATAATAAGATGGGTGAACTAGAGGGCCTCATATTAAATGAGGATATTGATATCATAGGCATCACAGAAGCTTGGTGGAATGAGGATAATCAATGGGACACAGTAATACCAGGGTACAAAATATATGGGAAGGACAAAACAGGTCATGTTGGTTGGGGAGTGGCACTATATGTGAAAAGAAAGCATAGAATCAAATGAAGTAAAAATCTTAAATGAACCAAACAGTACCATAGAATAGTAATTCCATACTCGAATAATAATGTAGCAGTAGGGATATATTACCGGCCACCTGACCAGGATGGTGATAGTGACTGTGAAATGCTCAGGGAGATTAGACAGGCTATTAAAATAAAAAAACCAATAATAATGGGGGATTTCAACTATCCCCATACTGAGTGGGTACATATCACCTCAGGATGGGATGGAGATATGAAGTTTGTTGACACCTTAAATAACTGCTTCTTGAAGCAGCTAGTCCTTGAACCCACAAGAGGAGAGGCAATTCTTGATTTAGTCCTAAATGGAGCACAGGATCAAGTCCAAGTGGTGAATATAGCTGGACCGCTTGGTAATAGTGACCACAGTATAATTAAATTTAAAATCCCTGTGACGGGAAAAACACCACAGCGGCCCAACACTGTAGCATTTAATTTCAGAGAGGGGAACTACACAAAAATGAGGAAGTTAGTTAAACAGAAATTAAAAGGTACAGCACCAAAAGTAAAATCCTTGCAAACTGCATGGAAACTTTTAAAAGACGCCATAATAGAGGCTCAACTTAAATATATATCCCAAATTAAAAAACATAGTAAGAGAACCAAAAAAGAGCCACTGTGGCGAAACAATAAAGTAAAAGAAGTAGTGAGAGGAAAAAAGGCATCCTTTAAAATGTAAAAGTTAAATCCTAATGAGGAAAACAGAAAGGAGCATGAACTCTGGCAAATGAAGTGTAAAAATATAATTAGGAAGGCCAAAAAAAGATTTTGAAGAACAGCTAGCCAAAGACTCAAAAAGTAATAGCAAAATTTTGCTTAAGTACATCAGAAACAGAAAGCCTGCTAAACAACCAGAGGGGCCACTGGACGATCAAGATGCTAAAGGAGCACTCAAGGAAGATAAGGCCATTGCAGAGAAACTAAAGGAATTCTTTGCATCAGTCTTCATGGTTGAGAATGTGAGGGAGATTCCAAAACCTGAGCCATTCTTTTTAGATGACAAATCTGAGGAACTGTCCCAGATTGAAGTGTCATTAGAAGAGGTTCTGGAACAACTTGATAAACTAAACAGTAATAAGTCACCAGGACCAGATGGTATTCACCAACAGTTCTGAAGGAACTCAAATGTGAAATTGCAGGACTACTAACTGTCATCTGTAACCTATCATTTAAATCAGCTTCTGTACCAAATGACTGGAGGATAGCTAACGTGACGCCAGTCTTTAAAAGGAGCTCCAGAGGTGATCCTGGCAATTACAGGCCAGTAAGCCTGATTTCAGTACCAGACAAACTGGTTGAAACTATAGTAAAGAACAAAATTTTCAGACACATAGATGAACATAATTTGTTGGAGACTAGTCAACATGGTTTTTATAAAGGGAAATCATGCCTCACCAATCTTCTAGAATTTTTTGAGGAGGTCAACAAGCATAAGGACAAGGGGATCCAGTGGATATAGTGTACTTAGATTTTCAGAAAGCCTTCAACAAGGTCCCTCACCAAAGGCTCTTAAGCAAAATCAGCAGTCATGGGATAAGAGGGAAGATCCTCTCATGGATTAGTAACTAGTTAAAAGATAGAAAACGAAGGGTAGGAATAAATGGTCAGTTTTCAGAAGGGAGAGAGGTAAATAGTGGTGTCGCCCAGGGTTCTGTACTGGGACCAGTACTATTCAACATATTCATAAATGCTCTGGAAAAAGAGGTAACAATGAGGTGGAAAAATCTGCAAATGATACAAAACTACTCAAGGTAGTTAAGTCCCAGGCAGACTGGAAAGAGCTACAAAAGGATCTCTCAAAACAGGGTGACTGGGCAACAAAATGGCAGATGAAATTCAATGTTGATAAATGCAAAGTAATGTACACTGGAAAACATAATCCCAACTATACATATAAAATGATAGCGTCTAAATTAGCTGTTACCACTCAAGAAAGAGATCTTGGAATCAATGTGAATAGTTCTCTGAAAACTCAATGTTCCACTCAATTTGCAGCAGCAGTCAAAAAAGGGAACAGAATGTTGGGAATCATTAAGAAAGGAATAGATAATAAGACAGAAAATATCATATTGCCTCTATATAAATCCATGGAACGCCTACATCTTGAATACTGTGTGCAGACATGGTCGCCCCATTTCAAAAAAGATATATTGGTATTGGAAAAGGTTCAGAAAAGGGCAACAAAAATTATTAGGGGTATTGAACAGCTGCCATACGAGGAGAGATTAATAGGACTGGGACTTTTCAGCTTGGAAAAAAGATGACTAAGTGGGGATATGATAGAGTTCTATAAAATCATGACTAGTGTGGAGAAAGTAAATAAGGAAGTATTATTTACTCCTTCTCATAACACAGGAACTAGGGGTCACCAAATGAAACTAATAGGCAGCAGGTTTAAAACAAACAAAAGGAAGTATTTTTTCACATAACATTCAGTCAATCTGTGGAATTCCTTGCCACAGGATGTTGTGAAGGCCAAGGCTATAAAAGGGTTGAAAAAAGAACTATATAAATTCATGGAGGATAGGTCCATCAATGGCTATTAGCCAGGATTGGGAGGGATGGTGTCCCTAGCCCCTCTGTTTGCCAGAAGCTGGGAATGGGCGACAGGGGATGGATCACTTGATGATTACCTGTTCTGTGCATTCCCTCTGCGGCACCTGGCATGGGCCACTGTTGGAAGACAGGATACTGGGCTAGATGGACCTTTGGTCTGCCCCAGTATGGCTGTTCTTTTATTCTTATAGTTCTTTTTCTGGTCTGGGAAAGGTACTGAGTGTCACAGCTAAACAGAAGACTGAACAAACAGCTTGGTTCTCAAACTTTTATATTGGTGACCCCTTTCACACAGCAAGCCTTTGAGTGCAACCCCCCCTTATCAATTAAAAACACATTTTTTATATTAAACACTATTATAAATGGTGGAGGCAAAGCGGGGCTTGAGGGTGGAGGTTGAGAGCTCACAACCCCAGTAATAACCTCGAGATCCCCAAGGGGTCATGACCCCCAGTTTGAGAATCCTTATATAGTTAACACATATTCTAAGGGAGCACTCAAGGTGAAGTGGCTCCTTAACATAGCTTTAGTCATAGGACAAAAAGGGGGGTTCATGAGTTACAGATTGTTGTAATAAGCAATAAATCCAGTGTTTTTATTAAGGACAGGTCTACGCTTAAAACACTACATCGGTGCAGCTGTGCCATTATAGCGCTTAAGTGAAGACGTTCCTACACCGATGGGAGAGCTTCTCCTGTTGGCATAGTTAATGCACCTCCCTGAGAGGCAGTAGCTATGTTGACAGCAGAAGCTATCTACAACAGGGTTTAGGTCGATTTATCACCCCCCTGAGCGAAGTAATTATACCGATATAAGCATGTAGTGTAGACCTGGTCTAAAACCAAGATTTGTAGCATCTAGCAAAGTTATGAAATTAAGCTCCCAGGCTCGTCTTTTGAAAGCGTTGTCCAGGTTTGTTTTGAGGATGAGGACTCACTAGTCAGATATAAAGTGATCGCTTTGTGAAAAGTGTTCACCCACAGGTGTTTTTTGTCTTTTGTCATTTTCCTGTGCGAGTTCATTCAAGAGAGCAGTGATTTCCTGGTTTCACCTTGTAGTTGTTACTGCACTGGAAACCTGCACAACGCTTTCAAAAGATAAGCCTGGGAGCTTAAATTCTTAACTTTGTTAGACACTACAAATCATTGTCTTAATAAAGACACCGGATTTACAGCTTATCACAACAATCTGTACCCTACTAACACCCCTTTTTGTCCTGTGAGTACAAGATTGTTAATGGGCCACTTCACCTTGAATTGCCCCTTAGAATATATGCTAACTACTTATGCTAAACTATCTATTTGATCTTGTATTTAGCTGTGATACTCTCTCAGTACCTTTTCCAGATGTGAAGAAGAGCTCTGTGTAGCTTGAAAGCTTGTCTCTCTCACCAACAAAAGTTGGTCCATTAAAAGATATTACCTCACTCACCTTGTCTCTCTAACATCCTCGGACTAACATGGCTAGAACAACACTGCACAGTACTGGAAATTTACAGTCTTCTTTATACCTACAAAACAGTGCAGTGCTCTCAAATGTGCTTCAGTCCTGTTCTATTAGCAAAAATACAAAGATTAAAGATATTTGAGACTTTCCCTAACAAGTCATATTTGGGCCGCTTTCCACAACAATCCTCTCTACTAAAACTGTCTACATGGGTGTCAATTGTGACTGTGCTTTGTGTAACCTGGACCCATGTTCATTAGGAACTAAACCCAGACTGGCAATTTACTTCACATAAGATACTGAATATCCTCATGACTTTTGGACTGTATTCAAAGTAGTGATCTAAACAGGAAAGATTCAAAAACCTTTACTAATCCCCTGTGACATCAAGTGCTTGATATTACAGATTTAAAAAAATGTACTTCTATGCAACTGTAACATAGCTTAGTATTTGTTATTATGCTATCCTTACTACATTATTACAAGTTCAACCTTTAAAGTAACAACATGGCTGCAACAATTTATTACAGAATTGGTTTTGTAAAGGGATTCCTCTGTGTTGAGAATCAATATAACGTCTATCAATTTTGAGTTCATCAAAGAGGAAAGAGACAATGGGAAACTGAAAATTTAGTGCAAATCAACCCTCCAAAGGAGAATTCCAAGTAGCTATTTACAACCAAAGTTCACTAACATTATGCTGAACATACCACTGCTCTGTTAGCTGTGCATCATGAGGCAATGCAAGGATCTCAGAGTAATAGTTTAAGTGACATTCTAAGTGCCTGACTCTTCATTGCACCTGTTGTGGCCAGTGTGAATTAGTGGAGAATTATAATTTGATAGCACTTTATTCAGTTCTTTTCACTGAGCCAGGAAATAAGCTCTATAGCTCCTGTATATCTTGTTGGAGACAGTGCCTGTTTTTTACTGCCTTGCACCTTGTTTAATCATATATAACTGTGTAAAGTTCTACCAAATTAGCATTCTCCACTAACTCACAGCATTCTAGGTACTAGCATAACTAGGTACAGCATTCTACTCCTAACTTTGCACAGATGTATGTGACTATACAGGGTGCAAGGCAGTGAAGAATCCAGCAATATGTCTATATCAAGATATATAGCCATGGCGCTTATTTCCTGCCTCAGCAAAGAGACCTGAATAAAGTATCCTATTTGTTATTCCTCTAGCTTGCCAGTTAACCAGACAGATGGCAAGCTTAGTTAAATTTAGTTTTCTATTTCAACAGTATTCTAATGTACACTCAGTCCAAAATTAACGTAAGTACAAGCCACAACACTCTGCACATTTGAACAAAATAAAAAAGCATATTGGGGAGAGGAGAGAAGGGGAGCTCAGTTTCCTCTTACCAGTCCCATGTTTCGTGGGTTAAAGTCAGGACCAGAATCATCATAGTCTATAGTAGCCATCACAGCCCAGGGAGGAAAAAAAAGTAATGGACATAAACACTGATTATACAAGAACATATTTAAACATTTTAGCAGAATATTGTTACACAAATATGGACATCACAATTGTTACACAGATATGGACATCACAATGAATCACTCCTTATTAAAGTCTTACCTTTACAGTCATATTCACTGTATTAATAACTAAACTGGGAATATTTTGATGCAAAATTTGCTTTAGCTGTCTTAATATTAATTTAAGGGTAACTAGATGGATCTAATGTAAATACTCAAACTGTTGTTGAAGGAAATCTGATAGTGTTATAAATACTCAACATTCCCCCAAGTTTGTATTCAAAGTCTCTCCAAATGAAGAAC
This sequence comes from Eretmochelys imbricata, assembly GCF_965152235.1. Taxonomy (NCBI): domain Eukaryota; kingdom Metazoa; phylum Chordata; order Testudines; family Cheloniidae; genus Eretmochelys; species Eretmochelys imbricata. Next base: position 60,821,303 of record NC_135573.1, read on the forward strand.
AAAATGTAATATATTTGCATATCAGAACTATATTTCTAAGTGGCAAAACAAATTAATACCAACTTGGTTATTTCTTGGCTTTGTGCAAGACATCTATTGAATTTAAATACACTATATGGATTATTATAGGAATGTCCAGACTAACCAGGTTGTTTTTACTAACAAGATCTTTAAATGTATTCAAGGTTAATCTGATGATATTGACATTAAAAGTTATATTGAATCAACTTCTGGAAACACACCTACTTTCTGCTGCAGAAATCTTTATTTGGTAACTAAAGAGCAAATTTACACTGGGTTCCTCAGAGCAGATTCTGACAACCTTGGTAGTAACAATCAATGTGCCCTTCCTATTACAGAGCATCAAAATGGACAATACAGAAAGTAACTAACCTTTGGGGAGGCAGCTTGGTTTAGAGGATAGGACAACTGAACCAGAACCAAGAAACCTGCTCTCTGGTCTTAGGCAAGTCACTTCACCTCTCTAGGTCTCTGTTATCCCTCCCAACCTTTGCCTGACTTGTCTATTTAAACAGTACGTTCTTTAGAGTCGGGAATGGTTTTCACCACGTTTGTCCATCGCCTGACAGAGGGGCAGTGATCTTGGTTGGGACCTCTTGGTATTACTGTAATACATATAATAAACGACAACTAATCACGTAGCTGGTAAGAAGTACTGTTTCTTACTACAAGAACTGCATACTGTCTTCATTTAATGCAGTTACAGTAGCACTGAGAGAATACACCATTTAAAATAATTTTCATAAAATAATAAATTCACTTTTTACTTAGCCAGCTTGTTTTCGATAATATGTTATATTTTTGCTTATAAGCTCAAAAATTTGGAATTTAGTACAGGCCCATAAGTACAGAACCTGCTGCAGAACATTATTTAAAACTGTATTATTTGCTGTATGGGTGCCATGGAGTAACTCATCTCCATGGCAAAGTTCTTCTCTATAAAGTTATGTTTGGTGGCTTTAAATTTCATATGGAAACTTGTGACAATATAAGGTGTTCAAAAGTAATTAAATTAACCTATTAACTATTTTCAAATTACAATACATGGCACACCATCCCTGAACTTATCTGTAAGGCTACTCACCTCTACCGCCTACAAATCTCTTCTCAAAAATCACTTGTAACCATGATGCCTACAATTATTCAGGAAACATGATGGCTAAGCTGAGGATAGTTGGAAAAGTTGATATTTATAAAATTAAAAAACAAAAATAAAAACCCAAAACATTCATATAACAGGAAGTTACTTAACTGTAACTGAAGGCTCTTTCAGATGTGTGGTCCCTATCTGTATTCCACACATGGGAATGCATGCACACCAAGGTTGGAAATTCTTCAAAGCAGTGTCTGTTGGCCCACATATGTGCAGTAGCTCTTCTCGTGGTCCCAACTGAGGGTATAAGAGGCAGCGTGGGTGGATGCCTCTCCAGTTCCCCTTCTTACTGCAAATCCATTAGGAGCCGAAGCAGAGGGGACAAAGAGTGAATAGTGGAATACAGATTGGGACCACACATCTTGAAGAATCTCCAGTTATCACAAGTAACCTCCACTTCTTCTTCGAGTGCTGGCTGCTATGTGTATTCCTCACGTGGGTGACTGGAAAGCAGTGTTCTGACTTGAGGTGGATGCGAGGAACCCGGTAGCAAAGATGCCTCAATACTGCTGATCCCACTAATACATCCGCAGCCAAGGCATGAATTTGAGTGTAGTGTGTTGTGACCATGTGGATAGAACTCCAAGTGGCCACCCTGCAGATGACCTGCAGTGGGACATCAGTGATGCAGTGAAGGCAGCTTTTGCTCTCATGGAGTGAGCTCCAATACCCTCAGGGGGAGGAAGTTTTGCTATCTTGTTGCACTTTAAGATGCATCCAGAAACCCACTCAGAAATCCTCTGGGAGGATATGGCTTGCCCACGACCTCTCTCTGCTATGGCGATAAGAAGTCTTGCGTGATTTCCTAATGGATTTGGTTCTTTGCAGGTAGAATGCCAGGGCATGCTGAACACTGATGGAGTGAAGTCTCTTGTCTTCAGAGCGAGAGTGGGGTTTCAGAAAAAATTCAGGTAAGTATTTTGTTTGATTGATATGGAACTCAAACAATCTCACTGCCTCTTACACTCTTGATTGGGAGCACGAGGAGAGCTACAGAACATGTGCAGGCCAAAAGACATTGCTTTGAAGAATTTCCAGACTCAGGAGAATGTTGCGCATGAGTACCCACGTGTGGAATACACATAGGAAATGGCACTCAAAGAAGAACAGTATATTTAGGTATCTAGAAATTGTAAATATTTAGTATTCTTCCTCTACCCTGCTCTTGCTGTATTGTTTGTTTGTCTTCTCACAGACAAGTTTCTGGGACAGGAACCTTGTCTGCCTCTGGGTCTGTATACCACCTAGCACAAAGAGGTTCTGATCTTGACCTGGGCTCCTCTGGGCACTACTATAATATACATAATAATAAGGATGACGTTTAAAGCCCTAAACCTACCTCTCACACAAATCTTTTCATTAAAATCATTGTCTGCAGCATTCCCATTAACAAGTGCAAATAAAATATAAAAATTAAATTAAAATATGCTAATCATATAGCTCAAGCAAAGGAGTGCATCTCTAAGCTAATTCCGCACCCTGAATTAGCATTCAAATAGAAAGTTAACCTTCCAAGATGTACCAGAGGACTCAGATGAGTGTATCATTCTGTTATGATAAAGATGATTTCCTCTTCTATATTAGTAGTATTTTTGTTTTCTTGCCCCACTCTTCATCAATGAAATAAATATGTTTTACTTATCTTAAATAAATTGGTGAATTAAAAAAAGATGTAGGATCTTAGCCATATTCAATATTCTATTAGTCATTAGGATTAAACTTAAACTTCAGGACTTTAAAATCTATCTGATCTGAATAGCTACTATATAAAATAGCCAAATGGAATTTAGGAGTTATAAAGGAATTCGTAGACAAAACACTTGGGTAAGTTGGAGTTAATGTTCACAAAACACTGTTAAATGAATGGGAAAAAATGTTAAAAAAATAAGTTGTACTATTAACATCTCAAATATTAGAAAGCCAGGAAATTGTAACTTAAGGTTAAACTTTAAAAAGAATGAGACTTTAAGTATAAAAAGTCACAAACAATCTTGTCCATTGCCCCCACTTCTCTCCCAAAATGAGCATCTTCTATTAAAGGTATCATTTACTATATCATATCTGGTTCATTATCTTAAAAAAAACAAAAAGTACCTTGAAGTTTGAAATAGGCCACTAAAATCAAACTAAAGCCATGAGAAATCTTGTATAAACCTATTAGCTAATTAAGACAAGGCAGTTTATCTGATAAAAGGGATAATTTTTATGTATTTTTTTCCCAAATGAATAGTACCTGTAAAAGAAGCAAGACTAACAGCGCTGAAAGGTAAAGTCCTTTATGCAGCCACATAACAGAATAGCACGGCATGTAACAATACTAACTTTCCCATACTGCATTACTAATGTCTCAGCCTGGACTTCCACTGAAGATGCTGCCTAATCCTATTTTTGATTTAGAGACATGTCCATGTTATACTGGATGAATACCACCAACGCATTTCACATAAGTCACCAAATAGCACTACTACGCTAGTCTGGGATAGATTGAAGTGAAAAGTTCTGTATTCTGTTATGCAATCCCCAAGATTTAGTCCCCATACACTTTTCTTTAAATAATTTTTTCTTTTTGCACAGTTTGTGCTTTCCAGATTTTAAACAGAAGCCTGCATAACAAAGACCTCTCCTCCTAGTGAGCCAGCTTGCTTCCTTAAATATACACTTGTAAAGTGCTCTACACCTAACAGAGCGGGGCACAAAACTCAACTCCCCGTCCCATGCTCTCATCATTAGACAATAATGCCTTCATTCTGTATGTATCAATACAAGAGGGAAAATCTCTCTCTTTAGGGACACCTAGTTTGACATCAATTTTTAAAAAAAAATCTTCTCTCTGAATAAATTCTACCTAGGGTTAAAAATATTGTGTAGACAAGGCCTATAATTGAAAGAGCTTAGAGAAAATATTTTTCTCTATTCTTCAACTTATTTACTTCTTACATTTCCAAGCACCTTGGGTATACTCAGTTTCACTATTGCCCTAGAGAGTCTCTCTCTCCCACTAGAACCAGCCAATTTTTTTAACAAATACTTTTCCATCAAAAAATGCATTTTTCAGGCCCCAAAACTGTTAGCTAAATTCATGCTGAATTTGACAATTTAGTTTCAGGTTGGAAAAAATATTTAGCAAAAGTTGAAACAGTTCATCTGTTACATTTCGGCTTTGATTGTAAACAGTGTTTTGCTTTCAAAACTGGTCAATCTAAACACCCAAAACAGCCCAACTGAAACAAAAAAATTTCTTTCAAATTGACCAAAACATATGTGTGTGTGTGTGTGCGCGTGTGCATCTGATTTTTTCAATTTGTGCCTTGAAACTGAAAATCCACGATTCACTCAGCTCTCCTGTTTGTACGACTCTCTCACACAGCAAGAAGGGAAAGGAAAACAATTAAAAACAGGAAAGAGATTGCAAAATGATAAAAATTGGCAGGAGTCAGGGGCAAGTGTAGCATTTGAAACTACTTCTGTCATATGTTTAAAAACTTGTTAGTTTCTAAAGTTTTGATGCCGCTAACATTTAAAATGTTTCTCTTATTTAAAAACCTGGGGAAAATACAGTAATAAATGTATATGTAAAGAAGAGTTGCATCATAGTCCACATAATTTTTTTTTATCTGTTGCTCCCCCAGAAACATTAGCAGAATCTCTATAATTACTGTGAAAATAGGTTGGTCTTTGCCTCTAGAGTCAACAGCAGTGTAATTTTCATATTGTAAAAAAAACATATCACTCATTTCTTTTTCCCTTGAATGAGACAACAAGAAAAAAGAAAAGGATGACTTATGGCACCTTAGAGACTAACCAATTTATTTGAGCATAAGCTTTCATGAGCTACAGCTCACTTCATCGGATGCATTCAGTGGAAAATACAGTGAGATTTATATACACACAGAACATGAAAAAATGGGTGTTATCATACACACTGTAAGGAGAGTGATAACTTAAGATGAGCTATTACCAGCAGGAGAGCGGGGGGGGGAGGAGAGAGGAACCTTTTGTAGTGATAATCAAGATGAGCCATTTCCAGCAGTTAATAAGAACATCTGAGGAACAATGGGGGGACTAGTCTCTAAGGTGCCACAAGTACTCCTTTTCTTTTTGCGAATATAGACTAACCCGGCTGCTACTCTGAAACAACAAGAAAAAAGTGTCTGATCCATTTTCATTGGAGAAAAAGGAGTTAATTTTCCTATTCACCTTCCTCAGAGTCAAATTTAACAGAGAAAAGGCAAATAACACATATTTCTTTTGCCCAGAGCTACAGAGTAGGAAGTAACAGTAACAGACTATAAGTAAGTGTAAAACAGAAGATGGACAATGAAAGTCACAAGACAAAGGAGGACAAAGAATTGGTGGGCTGGGGAGAGCGTCCTCTACAAGGACCATGAAGCAGCTTAACAATAAAAAGATTTCCCACAATTGTGCTCAGGGTTCAGATACTTGTCTGCCAATCTAAACTGCCCTGGAAAAGGGAACATCTGGCTTTGTTCAGATTAATGTTATCTAAAACTACATCATCCATTCAGAATTGGCAATCTGTACTCAAATTAATGGAATGAGTCAAAACTGACTTTCATAGCAAGCAAAGCAGACTCCTCCAGATAAATCAAAGCTTTCTCAAAAGCAATGTGGCCTATCAATCAGAAACTTAATCTCATCGGGAAAATATTACAGTTCAAAAGGTCCCTGCCCCAAGAAGGTCACAATTTAAGACAATAAGTGTATTTTATATACATTTGTTTTTTTTATATACTGTATATAACAGTTATAGTACACATGAACACCAGAAAAGCCTGTCACAGAAACAACAAACCCAAGAAATATTCTTCATCATCTTCCTCCTTAATGCATAACATATTTTTAGCTCATCATGCAATAAACACACAACTTTTGTCCTTTGGGATCAATTCGGTCACCCTTAGTCATATTGGGATGACTTGCAGAGTAAGATACTATCCAGTTCTCCCATGACAGTTGCAAAAGTACTATTTTTCCCCACAAAAGCTACAAGTGGCAGGAATACTAAAGCCTTTACTAGCATTTATTCCAAACTCTCAGCAAGTGGAGCTCTAGTTCAGCAAGAAACTCCAAACTGCAATTTTTATGAGAAGGGCTTCTGCCCAGGAGCTGAGCTGGACAAGTCTGGGCAGACAGGCAAGCTGTTACTTATCTGTGATAGGTTTCAGAGTAGCAGCTGTGTTAGTCTGTATCCGCAAAAAGAAAAGGAGTACTGTGGCACCTTAGAGACTAACCAATTTATTTGAGCATAAGCTTTCGTGAGCTACATCTCACTTCATCGGATGCATTCAGTGGAAAATACAGTGGGGAGATTTATATATACAGAGAACATGAAACAATGGGTGTTACCATACACACTGTAACCAGAGTGATCAGGTAAGGTGAGCTATTATCAGCAGGAGAGCGGGGGTGAAAAAACCTTTTGTAGTGATAATCAAGGTGGGCCATTTCCAGCAGTAGACAAGAACGTCTGAGGAACAGTGGGGGGTGGGGGGGAATAAACATGGGGAAATAGTTTTACTTTGTGTAATGACACATCCACTCCCAGTCTTTATTCAAGCCTAAGTTAAAATTGTATCCAGTTTGCAAATTAATTCCAATTCAGCAGTCTCTCGTTGGAGTCTGTTTTTGAAGTTTTCTTGTTGAAGAATTGCCACTTTTAGGTCTGTAATCGAGCGACTAAAGAGACTGAAGTGTTCTCCGACTGGTTTTTGAATGTTATAATTCCTGACGTCTGATTTGTGTCCATTTATTCTTTTACATAGAGACTGTCCAGTTTGGCCAATGTACGTGGCAGAAGGGTATTGCTGGCACATATCACATTGGTAGATGTGCAGGTGAACGAGCCTCTGATAGTGTGGCTGATGTGATCAGCCTATAATGGTGTCCCCTGAATAGATATGTGGACACAGTTGGCAACGGGCTTTGTTGCAAGGATAGGCTCCTGGGTTAGGGGACCTATCCTTGCAACAAAGCCTGTTGCCAACTCTGTTCGCATATCTATTCAGGGGACACCATCATAGGGCCTAATCACATCAGCCACAATATCAGAGGCTCATTTACCTGCACATCTACCAATGTGATATATGCCATCATGTGCCAGCAATGCCCCTCTGCCATGTACATTGGCCAAACTGGACAGTCTCTACGTAAAAGAATAAATGGACACAAATCAAATGTCAGGAATTATAACATTCAAAAACCAGTCAGAGAAACTTCAATCTCCTTGGTCACTTGATTACAGACCTAAAAGTGGCAATTCTTCAACAAAAAAAACTTCAAAAACAGACTCCAACGAGAGACTGCTGAATTGGAATTAATTTGCAAACTGGATACAATTAACTTAGGCTTGAATAAAGACTGGGAGTGGATGGGTCATTACACAAAGTAAAACTATTTTCCCATGTTTATTCCCCTCCCTCCACTGTTCCTCAGATGTTCTTGTCAACTGCTGGAAATGGCCCACCTTGATTATCACTACAAAAGGTTCCCTCCTCCCCCGCCCCTCCAGGTCTCCTGTTGGTAATAGCTCACCTTACCTGATCACTCTGGTTACACTATGTCCTAAGGCGAACTCAGGGAAGACAGATACCTCCCGTGGAGCAGAAGTGTGTATGGTAGCACCCACTGTTTCATGTTCTCTGTGTATATAAATCTCTCCACTATATTCTCCACTGAATGCATCTGATGAAGTGAGCTATAGCTCACGAAAGCTTATGCTCAAATTAATTGGTTAGTCGCTAAGGTACCACAAGTACTCGTTTTCTTTTATCTGTGATAATGCATCTTGCACTCCAGAATTTGAGCCTTCTTTACAACAAAAAGTCTCTAGCTTTAAATGGTGGCAAAAATAACCTCCAAAATTGTGACGCAAATGCCATTATGTCTACCTAAGTCTTCAGAGATCCTGAAACAACAGCTCTGGCAGAGGTGAGAACTGCCCCATTCACCTGGACATTTTTTCTTAACATTACTGATATTTAACATTATTGACATTCATTTCTAATTAAAATACGTAAGAAAGAGAGAGGACATTCAGATGATGTCCCTGAATCCAAATATGCAACAAAGAGTGATTATTATATTATGATGACCTGTATCCAATCTGCTGCAGGCAGCATTCATTCTGGCATTTCAAGTGAGTGGAGATTTGTTGTAGATGCAGAATTTGTGAGATTACTACTTGTTTTCCAGTAGGGTCTTCTTCCCCCTTTCATGAAGGCTGTAGCCTCAAAACTACCACCACGCAGGAAATAAAGCCTATACTAATTTAGTCTTTCTAGCTTTTTGTATCTAGGGATCTTAGGGCATTCTATAGTGCCCTTCAGTTTAGTATTTAAGTGCTTCCCAAGTCAATTAGATCTATACAGTAAAGCTTCTAGTGACTTCATAGATCTTTTGCTCTTCTCCCTTCTCTATTAGGGGAAGGTCTGATCAGGATCTCTTTTGTTTTTGTCTGTATCTCTCTTCTTTCTTTTTCCTAATTAACCAAGTTATGCTGAGGAGGATTTTGCAACATTGCCTGAAAGTATCAGATCCTGAAAACTCATTCCACAGCTAAAATTTCTCAGAGCACAATTTGACTTCAGTTCTCATGTGCTGTGTCAAGTGCATTTTTACAGAGAAGGTCAACTGTTTTAGGGCATCATGGAATGGAGAAGTGGTCACTTATGAAGCTGCATCCTAACCCACTGATGGCTTTGAAGATCAGACCTGAAGTAGTGAAATGGCAGAGGACTGGTTCAAAGACGTTTTGTATTATTGCATACAGAAAATGAATGAAGATGAAAAAGTTAATTTTCCTAACAAGAAACAGAGACAAATCCTCCATTGAATTTCAATGGAGTTATGACAATTAACACCAGCTGAGAACCTGCCCCACTGTCTTCAATACTCCAAAAGGGGACCTGCAGTGTAAGGCTATGTAAGTTGCTACATTGGACATGGTACTTCTATGACAATGGCTGGTTTTGAGACTGAAAATAGCAGAACTTTGTCTTTACTAATCCTCAGCATATTTCTTGTTCAAAAGTCAGAGACACATTAATAGCTATACTAACTTCAGTCTACATAATTCTTGGTTTCCAAAACTATCTGTGATGAATGTGGAAGTATTGCTGCCTTGCAGAACTAATCTAATGATTGAAGACCATCTTCAACCACTTCTGTCAGGCTCATCTTCCAGAAGGAGAAACTATTTATGACTCTTTAGATTTTCTTTAAGAAACCGGACGTTCCCTAAACTTCTGTTATATTTTTTAAAATAAGAATGAAATCGCAATAAAATTACTCCCAAAGAGCCAAGGGGAAGCATCCACTCTAACTATGGAAGTGCAGACAGATATACTGGCTTTTTCTTTATTATGTAGAATTCAAATATATAGACCTTTGACAGTAGCTTTACCTTTCTATTTTCCAACAAATTATTGTGAACCTGCATGCGTTCTTCAGAGCAAGCCAATGAGTTAAAGAAAATTTAAAAATAAGTTTCATTCACTCAAGTTAATCTTCTCTTACCTTCTGCATCTCTCCTCATTTTCATTCTGTTAAGTTTCTTCTGCTGCTCTCTTAGCAATGCCCGCTGTTGAATCTCTAATGTTAGATCGTCTTCTGGAGGATCGGGATACATATATCTCAAGTCTGCTCGTGTTTCTGAATCTGTTGTATAGATTGTGAATTTTAAAATGTCATCACATAACACTATTTCAGACACATTTACTTTAAAAATGTGAACTACATGCATTTAAAAAGCATTAGGACCATCAATACTAATAATGGCAAAAAAGTGGATGGTTTGTAATATGTTAAAATACCACTTCATTTAAAAAAATTCATACATGGCGGTGAAGTGTATCAAATGAAAAAAATAACTGTAAGCCACTTCAATTTGCCAGAAAACAAACAAACCCAAAGAACGTAACAATGTATAAATACCTGGGATCGTTAGTAGTGGTTGGATTAGGAGTTTCAATGATTCTATGGTAATGACAACAACTCAATTAAAGGGTTGACACAGTGAATTTTGATTGTGGTGATACTTCTTTTAGTTAATAAGAAAGCACAAATATGTCAGGTGTAAACTGCTGTCAGACACTGAGGGTGGGATTTCAAAAGTGCCTAAATTATTTAAGAGCATAAATCCTGTAGACTTTCACTGGGACTTGTGCTCCAAAGCCGCGTTGGGATTTTCAATAACACCTCTCAGCGCCTTTACGTGAATGGATCATTGCACATACAAGTGCATTAAAAAGCTGCTGAAATATTCCTGTGCTTTCCTATTTAATGGAAGTTAAGTATATCATCATTTTGGGGAACCAAAATATTTTGCACTGCAAATTGACAGACACGCTCCACAAAAACAACACAAAATGTGTTATACAATGCCACTAAAAATATTCAGAAGGGCTGTTTTAGCAGCCAGCAATCAGCTGGATATAGTGGTTCCCTGGCCATACTACCTATGCCATGGTGTAGCAAGCAGTGGAATCTTCAGGTCACTAGTTAAACCAGAATGCCAGTAGTAAAGAAGATACAGTGAGGGCCAGTGTTTGTGTTAAGGGCAACTGTGAGAAGGATTACTGAATTTTCTTTTAAATGCTAGGAAATGATTAAGAGATGCAAAAAAAACCCCAAACAGAAAGAAGAAAATCCACTTGCCTTTGTATTTAAGTTCATTGAACTCCCTGATATTCTGAACATTGACAGGGTCAGCTGCACCCTTTGATGAAGGTCGCCTGACTGGAGCTTGCATCCGAAGCCTGGCCATCTCAAATACATCCATTATATTTTTCTCTCTTTTCCTGCTTGAAAAGTTTGTAAACCAAACATTCAGTGTGACTAACAGTTCCTCATTCATAACTTATTTGAACATGTCACTCAGTATTACTCCAAATGAAGACTATTACTTGGATATTATATCCTGCCACTCAAAGAATAAAATTATTTGAAATTTGAACACAGTTTTAAAAATAATTAAATTTCCTTGTGTGTTACAAATGGAGGCGATGTGGTATCTAAATCCAGTAAGTTCACACCAGTGACATGGAGATGAGCTAGATGTTTCTATGATTACTATGTGATGAGATTTGCAAATAATCAAAACATAAAAGAAGGATAATGCAAAATTCATTTACCTATCAGTGCAGTGCTAATAATTTATGTTAGTATAGTTATATAGTACACTAGTAAATGTTCTGTGGTATGTTTTTGTAAAAGTAATGAAGTATTCATTCATTCAAAAGTAAGCATTCATTCAACATACCTCTCTATTTGAACATTTCCAGTGAAAGAGACTCCACAATCACCTTAGGTGAACTGTTCCAATGATTAATTACCCTTACTGTTAAATATTTGCTCCTTATTTCTAATCTGAATTTGTCTTGCTTCACCTTCCAGCCATGGGATCTTATTATACTTTTGCCTTTATTATCAAACTTCCTTTTCCCCACGTAAGTATTTAGAGACTGCGATCATGTCAATCCTTAAACTTCTCTTTCACAAGCTCATCTGATGATACATCTGAGGGAAGGGAACAGAAGGAGACTCTGCCAATTGGAAGGCATGAGATGCACTGTCCTAGGGATGGGGGTTCCACGACCACCACTCCCAAGAGGAGGAGGCAGGTTGTGGTGGTCGGGGACTCTCTCCTCAGGGGGACTTAGTCATCTATCTGCCACCCCGACCGGGAAAACCGAGAAGTCTGCTGCTTGCCAGGAGCTAGGATTCACGATGTGACGGAGAGACTGCCGAGACTCATCAAGCCCTCGGATCGCTACCCCTTCCTGCTTCTCCACGTGGGCACCAGTGATACTGCCAAGAATGACCTTGAGCGGATCACTGCAGACTACGTGGCTCTGGCAAGAAGGATAAAGGCGTTTGAGGCGTAAGTGGTGTTCTCGTCCATCCTCCCCGTAGAAGGAAAAGGCCTGGGTAGAGACCGTTGAATCTTGGAAGTCAATGAATGGCTACACAGGTGGTGTTGGAGAGAAGGCTTTGGATTTTTTGACCACGGGATGCTGTTCCAAGAAGGAGGAGTGCTAGGCAGAGATGGGCTCAACCTAATGAAGAGAGGGAAGAATATCTTTGGAAGCAGGCTGGCTAACCTAGTGAGGAGGGCTTTAAACTAGGTTCACCGGGGGAAGAAGACCAAAGCCCTGAGGTAAGTGGGGACGTGGGATACCGGGAGGAAGCATGAGCAGGAGAACGCGAAAGAGGAGGGTTCCTGCCTCATACTAAAAGCAGGACAAACAGCAAGTTATCGCAAGTGCCTATACACAAATGCAAGAAGCCTGGGAAACAAGCAGGGAGAACTGCAAGTCCTGGCACAGTCAAGGAATTTTGATGTGCTTGGAATAACAGAGACTTGGTGGGATAACTCACATGACTGGAGTACTGTCATGGATGGATATAAGCTGTTCAGGAAGGACAGGCAGGGCAGAAAAGGTAGGGGAGATGCATTGTATGTAAGAGAGCAGTATGACTGCTCAGAGCTCTGGTATGAAACTGCAGAAAAACCTGAGTGTCTCTGGGTTAAGTTTAGAAGCGTGGGCAACAAGGGTGATGTCGTGGTGGGAGTCTCCTATAGACTACCGGACCAGGGGGATGAGGTGGACGAGGCTTTCTTCCGGCAAGTCGCAGAAGCTACTAGATCGCAGGCCCTGGTTCTCATGGGAGACTTCAATCACCCTGATATCTGCTGGGAGACCAATACAGCGGTGCACAGACAATCCAGGAAGTTTTTGGAAAGTGTAGGGGACACTTTCCTGGTGCAAGTGCTGGAGGAACTAACTAGGGGCAGAGCTCTTCTTGACCTGCTGCTCACAACCGGGAAGAATTAGTAGGGGAAGCAAAAGTGGATGGGAACCTGGGAGGCAGTGACCATGAGATGGTCGAGTTCAGGATCCTGACACAAGAAAGAAAGGAGAGAAGCAGAATACGGACCCTGGACTTCAGAAAAGCAGACTTTGACAACCTCAGGGAACTGATGGGCAGGATCCCCTGGGAGAATAACATGAGGGGGAAAGGAGTCCAGGAGAGTTGGCTGTATTTTAAAGAATCCTTATTGAGGTTACAGGGACAAATCATCCCGATGCGTAGAAAGAATAGTAAATATGTCAGGCGACCAGCTTGGCCTAACAGTGAAATCCTTGCTGATCTTAAACACAAAAAAGAAGCTTACAAGAAGTGGAAGATTGGACAAATGACCAGGGAAGAGTATAAAAATATTGCTCGGGCATGCAGGAGTGAAATCAGGAAGGCCAAATCACACCTGGATGTGCAGCTAGCAAGAGATGTTAAGAGTAACAACAAGGGTTTCTTCAGGTATGTTAGCAACAAGAAGAAAGTCAAGGAAAGTGTGGGCCCCTTACTGAATGAGGGAGGCAACCTAGTGAGAGAGGATGTGAAAAAAGCTAAATGTACTCCATGCTTTTTTTGCCTCTGTCTTCACGAACAAGGTCAGCTCCCAGACTGCTGCACTGGGCAGCACAGCATGGGGAGGAGGTGACCAGCCCTCTGTGGAGAAAGAAGTGGTTCGGGACTATTTAGAAAAGCTGGACGAGCACAAGTCCATGGGGCCGGATGCGCTGCATCCGAGAGTGCTAAAGGAGTTGGCGGATGTGATTGCAGAACCATGGACCATTATCTTTGAAAACTCATGGCGATCGGGGGAGGTCCCGGGCGACTGGAAAAAAGGCTAATGTACTGCCCATCTTTTAAAAAGGGAAGGAGGAGGATCCGGGGAACTACAGGCCTGTCAGCCTCACTTCAGTCCCTGGAAAAATCACGGAGCAGGTCCTCAAGGAATCAATTCTGAAGCACTTAGAGGAGAGGACAGTGATCAGGAACAGTCAGCATGGATTCACCAAGGGCAAGGCATGCCTGACTAATCTAATTGCCTTCTATGACGAGATAACTGGCTCTGTGGATGAGGGGAAAGCAGTGGATGTGTTGTTCCTTGACTTTAGCAAAGCTTTTGACACGGTCTCCTACAGTATTCTTGTCAGCAAGTTAAAGAAGTATGGGCTGGATGGATGCACTACAAGGTGGGTAGAAAGTTGGCTAGATTGTCGGGCTCAATGGGTAGTGATCAATGGCTCCATGTCTAGTTGGCAGCGGTATCAAGCGGAGTGCCCCAAGGGTTGGTCCTGGGGCCGGTTTTGTTCAATATCTTCATAAATGATCTGGAGGATGGTGTGGATTGCACCCTCAGCAAATTTGCAGATGACACTAAAGTGGGAGGAGAGGTAGATATGCTGGAGGGTAGGGATAGGATACAAAGGGCCCTAGACAAATTAGAGGATTGGGCCAAAAGAAATCTGATGAGGTTCAACAAGGACAAGCGCAGAGTCCTGCACTTAGGATGGAAGAATCCCATGCACTGCTACAGACTAGGGGCTAGGCAGGCTAGGCAGCAGTTCTGCAGAGAAGGACCTAGGGGTTACAGTGGACAAGAAGCTGGATATGAGTCAACAGTGTGCCCTGGTTGCCAAGAAGGCCAATGGCATTTTGGGATGTATAAGTAGGGGCAATGCCAGCAGATCGAGGGACGTGATCTTTCCCTTCTATTCAACGTTGGTGAGGCCTCATCTGGAGTACTGTGTCCAGTTTTGGGCCCAACACTACAAGAAGGATGTGAAAAAATTGAAAAACGTCCAGCGGAGGGCAACAAAAATGAATAGGGGACTGGAACACATGAGTTATGAGGAGAGGCTGAGGGAACTGGGATAGTTTAGTCTGCGGAAGAGAAGAATGAGGGGGGATTTGATAACTGCTTTCAACTACCTGAAAGGGGGTTCCAAAGAGGATGGATCTAGACTGTACTCAGTGGTAGCAGATGACAGAATGTGGAGTAATGGTCTCAAGTTGCAGTGGGAGCGGTTTAGGTTGGATATTAGGAAAAACTTTTTCACTAGGAGGGTGGTGAAACACTGGCATGCGTTACCTAGGGAGGTGGTGGAATCTCCTTCCTTAGAAGTTTTTAAGGTCAGACTTGACAAAGCCCTGGTTGGGATGATTTAGTTGGGGACTGGTCCTGCTTTGAGCAGAGGGTTGGACTAGATGACCTCCTGAGGTCCCTTCCCACCCTGATATTCTATGATTTTATGATTAAGCTCCTTGAGTCTTTCACTATAGCTCATGTTTTCCAACCGTTTAATTGTTGTGGCACTTCTCTGAACCCTCTGAAATTTACATCTTTCTTGAATTTTGGACACCAGAACTGGACACAGTATTCCACCAGTGGTCACACCAGTGCCAAATACAGGGGTAACAGAACCTCTTGTTATCCTACCAGATATTGCCATTTATATGTCCAAGGATTGCATTAGCCCTTTTGGCCACATCACCACACTGGAAGCTCATGTTCAGCTGATTATTCATTCTGACCCACGAGTCTCATTTATATTCACTGCTTCCCAGGATAGAGTTCCCTATCCTGTAAGCATGGGCCACAGAACACAGAACTGCCTAAATTATGCATTTTGCAGGGTGCCATGCTCAACAACGTAATGCTGTATTATAAAAGAGTTTGAACATTTTGTATGCAAGTTTAATCCTGTGTTTTCATATTTTTGCTTTTGCTCAGGTGTGTTCTGGCAGGCTAATATAGCTTTAGGCATAGTGTGAGAACTGGCTTTAGAAGTGTGTATTTAAAAAAATCTCACCTTGTAGTGGCTACATCATCATCACTGGCTCCACTGAGCAATTGTTCCTGAAGTCGCCGCTCTTCACTTCGGAGCTGTTTCCTCATCTCTGACAGCTCATTTATCACATTCTTTCTTTCCTCTGGAATTTAACATTGATAATTTAAAAAAAAAAAAAAGTGATAGAGGAACACTGTGTTTGTTTTGGCCACTTTAGAAATCTAAAGTGTAAAAATATGTTGACGGTTGTTAAAACTAAGATAATACATATAATAAAAATGCAGAAATGTCACTTTGTATGTCATTCTGAAGCCAAAAATGTCTGTAGAGTCAGTGCAAAGCTATGGGAATAGCTACAAGCATGGTCAAGAGCCCTTCTTGTTCAGAATACTACCAGGTTCAATCATCACTGGGTTTTGAAGTCTGTTACTGTCCAATTTTTAAGTACCCAGTCATTCTGACTGTATAAATTACACACATGTCACAGCAAGGCATCTATCTATGCCATCCCAAGAGTCCTAGACCATTGCGATACCAGAAGTAATTCAACCAACCACCCTTATTCTACAGCTAATTTGCATGCAATTATTTCATTGGTTATATGATGGAGGCTGCACAGATGGTGGATTGCCTGGCCCAATTGCCACAGTTCTTCAAAACCGCCAACACAACACAAGAAGAACACCCAATAATCCAAAAAAAAGTCCCTCAAGCAGCACACACACCTTATTTGTCACACACACAAGTCTACACAAAAGTCCCAGTGCACTCCCCCCGAAACATAAATCAACACAACCACCCTCACAACATAACCAGCACATACAATAACCCCAAACATCACTCTGAAGACTAGAATGTCTGTTGAGTCCATGTGAAGAGATGGAAACAGCTACAAGCACTGTTGAGAGCTCTTTTTATTTAGAATATCACCAGATTCAGTCATCACTGGGCTTCACAGTCTATCCAATTTTTAAGTTCTCAGCCATTATTGGCTTTTTTTTACAAATATGACTTTATGATTACCCCCATGCAACAGCAGAGGCTTTCATCTACAGTACTAGTGATTATATCACCATGATCAAGATGCAGCCTTTGATACATTTTAAATTAGTATAGATCTTCTATTTAGAAATATCCCAAGGACCAGATTACAGAGTTGTAAGAGGCATCCAAGGTTAACAATCAGAAATGTCCCATCTTGTATAAGCAAGGGGGTGGTGGATGGAGACACAATTTGATCAGACCAGCAAGCAATAGTTCCCCCACAGCATCCTGATTGACTTTGGGGTTAGGAGAAAGGACAGCTACTGCTTTCTTAACCATGACATGCCCTCCCTGCTCCATGTGGAGTCTGGTTAGTGAAAGGTAGGGCATGGAAGCTGTGCCAGGAGGGCTGGGACCTTGTCTCCATCTTTTGGACTGCCACTGGACAGGTAACAGGCAAAATTAGCCTTTTTGTTCATTCTGCCATCCCCTAGGGTTTATGAGACTCCTTCAAAGCCACATGTAGAGGTGTTCAGATCATGGCATGCTAGGGCCCAACTCTTGGGACAGATCTGAGAATGGAGCCCAGAAGGCTGCAATACTTGACCATACACTGCTTGCAGCTAAGGTGCATGGTCATTAAGTCTCAAGCATTAGCATGAGGTCTCAACCACAAGCATTAGTTCCTATGTATCCTCATTTCTCACATGAGGGCTGGGTTGAACCTTCTGGTCAGGGCTAGGATAAGGATAGCATTCGCTCTCATTTGGTGTTCCTCTACACTGGACCCAATCAAACCCCTGTTACTATGGTTAGCTACTAAAAGTTGCAAACCAGCACTTAAAGCCTTCCTCTTCATGTTGTGTCTTATTTGCCTACCTGATCTGACCTGATCAAAGTAAAAACGTCAGCAGGCTGTAAAAGACTATGGACCAGATTTTTAAAGGCATTCAGACACCTAGAGATACAGAGAGGCACCAAGGCACCTAATCACCATTACACCCACATGTGTTTGAAAATACCACTAAGCACCTATCTGCATCTCTAGGCACCTACATATCTTTTAAAATTTTAAAATGCGGCCCTGTGCTCTTAATATAAAGTAAAAAAAGTGTCCCTGCAGTGAGTAGCTTATAACAGAATGTATATACATAACATGAGTAAAGACCGCTAATTGTAAAGGAGAATGGTGGAGTGACGAAACAAAGGGAGAGAGAACAGAGCTTTTCAGAGCTAGCTCTTGAATGAGGCCTGGTCTAGCTATATTGCTCAATACTATGAAAAATTTCATACCCTGTGTGATATAGTTAAGACGACCAAACCCCCACTACAGATGCAGCAAGGTCAATAGTAGAATTCTTCTGTCAACCTAGCTACCATCTCTCGAGGGGTTGGATTTACTATAGTAATGGAAAAAAACATTCTGTCAATGTACTAAGTCTCTACACTACAGCAATGTAGCCGCAGCTGTGCCACTGTAGCGCTTGTAGACATTCCCTCAGTACATATGTACAAAGAATGATGTGGTTATAAAATGATTATAGGCTTGAGTTTGGCACAGCCACATTACTCAAGTGGTGAAACCACAGTGAGTTACACAGCTCATCTCAAACAAGAACCTTATCAGACCACCTTGTACTCTATATATGCCTCCGATTTTATAGAAAAACAGATTTTAGAGAGATTTTAGACATGTTCTTAAACTATTTTTAATCCTTCCACCTGCAAAGTTATGTGATCTTACATATAATGGGCCAAATTCTCTACTGGGCTACACTTGTGTACGTCATTTACACCATGGCAAATTAGTTGTAAAATGGTATCAAATGAAATAGTATCAATTCATACCCACTTTTGCAGTTGTAAATGATCGCACAAGGTGCAGGGAAAGAGAATCTGTCCCAGGGACTCCAAATTCTATAGAACTCAGAAGAAGAGAAAATATACAGTTTATAAATGGAGAAATGTATTGGGAACAAGAACGACAGAAATCATAAATGAAAAGCCCTACTCACTAGTAGATAGTCTAGTCTACTTCTGCCAGAGGAGGACTGTTCTCTACAGTAATTCTGGAGTGCTTTGCTCACTGTAGTTGTCCCAAATAAGAATTCTAGCACTTCTACTGGAAGACAAT
The DNA here is from genome assembly GCF_965152235.1 of Eretmochelys imbricata. Taxonomy (NCBI): domain Eukaryota; kingdom Metazoa; phylum Chordata; order Testudines; family Cheloniidae; genus Eretmochelys; species Eretmochelys imbricata. Next base: position 60,840,255 of record NC_135573.1, read on the forward strand.
CCCACTTTTTAACCCAGTGGTTCTCAACCAGGGGTACATGTACCACTGGGGTACTCAAAGGTTTTCCAGGGGGTACTCAACTTATCAAGATCAGTGTTTCTCGACTTGGGGCTTGCAGCCCCGAGAGTGGTCATGGGATGGGTTTAGGGGGGTTGCAAATGCTGGGCCAGCATCAGGAGGTGGCAAGCAGGGCATTTGCCCGGAGCCCCACGCCATAGGGGCCCCCCAACAAAGCTAAGTTACATGCTTCAGCCCCAGGTGGCGGGACTTGTGAGAAAAGGCTCACAAGTAAAAACAGGATCAAGTATCACACTGAAATGTAAGTACAATGTTTATATTCCAATTGATATGTTTTATAATTATATGGTAAAAATGAGAAAGTAAGCAATTTTTCAGTAATAGTGTGCTGACACACTTTTGTATTTTTATGTCTGATTTTGTAAGCAAGTAGTTTTTAAGTGAGGTGAAACTGGGGGTACACAAGACAGATCAGACTCCTGAAAGGGGTACAATCATCTGGAAAGGTTGAGAACCACTGATCTAACTGACCTCACTACCAAGAAAATTTCCTCATAACCAGCACAAATTTATTTTCTTTATTTCATAACAGTAGCCCCAGTTATACTCATATCATGCACTACCCTAAAGTAGAAGCATGATTAATATTAATGTGCTAATGCCATGCAAACAAATGCATTTTCTTACATGAGACTTCTGTTGAAAACAGAACACTCTTATTGATGCACAATTTAAACTTCTTTAAATTAAGGGTGATTTTCAAATATAATTGCCAATATCTGAAAACAAAAGATCAATAATTTTTCCACTAGGGTATGTGAAAAAAGTGTTTGTTGGAAAAAAATTCAAATAAAAGTATTTGCTGATATCTTTGGAATCTAAAATGTCTGGAGTTTTTCTCTCCACAAGATAATTACAATCAATATCAGAAAAGAAGACAACAGAGGAAGAGGAGATTAACATATATAAAGGCGTGTATTAGTTATGCTGTCATGGAATAAAGAGAATACCAACCATATGCACGCATCTGGTTTCTTCTAGCAGGGACCGGAGGAGACAGAGCCCTGGATTGTGGCATATCCTAGCAAATATAACAAATATGTCATTTTTATACTTAACAGTAAGCAAGCACTTCAGACAGATGAGAAATTAAAATCTACTGAACCTAAAAATATCTGGTGCCTGATCATACTGAAACTCCTGGCAGAATGAGGGAGAGAGAATGAAAATCTGACAGTCTCTAGTCATCTCTATTTTTTAAAAAAATCTGCTGTTTAAACACATACTAAAATCATCAACATCATTTATTTGTAATGTGGTAATATCTAGAAGTCCCTATCAAGGATCAGGGCCCAACTGTTCTAGATGCTGCACAAACCTATAAATAAAAGACAGACCCTGACCCAGAGATCTTGTTAGAGAAGCTTCTGGATTGGGACTCAAGAGGCACTGAGGCTCTGGAACTGACCCACGTGGACTATGCTGTAACTTTCTATTCTCCATGTTAACTAAGGATTTTCTACGCTATGTTCCAGACATCTAATAAAACCTCCTGCTTTTACAACACTGTCTGAGAGTCACTCCGGAGTGAAGTTGGGGGTGCATTGCTCCCATTGGGTGTGTAAGTCTCCCTCAGGTGTCCCACTCAGGTTGACTCACTGAAAGGAGCTCATGGCATGAAGTAGTGATGCTGAAGGCTCCGAGGTTTGGTGCCAGGAGGCGGTGAAACCAAGGGGATTGCCCTAGTGAGAGTGTGAGCATAACGGGGTTGACATACTGAAAGAGTCCTCCCAGGGACTGTTCCAGATCTGTGCAAGAGCATCAGACCTGTGGATCCGTGACAGATGTGAAGGAGGAAACTGTGATATTTTCTGTTAAGAAATAACTTATCTGTACAGGAAAATATGCATCCAAGCTCTTGATGAAAAATATATTCTATTGAACACTAAATTAGTTTAAGACTTTCAATCCTCTTTATACCTTGAAACACATGGGTACAAAAGCAACCATCGCTGCTACTTCAACCATGAAAATTAATGTCAAGTTCTTCTTTGAGTGAGCAGACAATATGGCTCCATTAGGAGCTCTTTAATGACCTGAAAGTCAAAAAAGAATTCTACAAAAAGACAACACATGGACTAATTGCTAAGGATGAATACAAAAGAACAGCATGAGCAAACACAAACAAAATCAGAATGCCTAACCTAAAATGAGTTATACCTAGCAATGATTATAAAAAGCAATATGAAGAAGTTCTAGAAATAAAAGCAAGAGAAAGATGAAGAAAAGTGTAGGCCCTCCATTTAGCAGGAAAGGAGAGAAAACAACAGACAACATCAAGAAGGGTGAGGAGTTTCATGCCTATTATGCTTCAGTATTGACTAAAAAGACAAATTAATATTGACAACAAGGGATAATGAACACAAGCCAAAATAGGGAAATTATAGGTTGAAGAATATTTAGATAAATTAAACGTCTTGAAGTCAGCATAACCTGATGAAATTTCACTCTAGGGTACTTAAGGAACTAGCTGAAGCAATCTCGGAACAATTAGTGATTATCTTTGAGAACTCATGGAGGATGGGTGAGATCCCAGAAGATTGGAGAAGGGCAAACACAGAACTTATCTTTAAGAAGAAGAGCAAAGAGGACCCAGGGGATTATGCACCAGTTACCCTAACTTCGATACCTAGAAAGATACTGGAGCAAATTATTAAACAATCCATTTGTAAGCACCTAGAGGATTGTGGGATGACAAGAAATAATCAACATGGGTTTGTCAGGACAAGGCAACCTAAATCAACCTAAACTTCCTTTTTTGACACAGTTATTGGTCCTGGATGGGGGAGGAGAAAACTGCAGATGTGATATATTTTTATTTTAGAACGACTTTTTATTCAGTTCCACATGACAGTCTCATAAGCACACTAGAGAAATATGGTCTAGATGAAATTACTCTAAGGTTACTGCAAAACTGATTGAAAGACCATACTTAAAAAGAGTAGCTATCAATGGTTTGATGTAAAACTGGGGGTGCGGGGGACATATCAGGTGGGCTCTTGCAGTGATCTGTCCTGCGTCCAGTAATATTCAATATTTTCACTAATGATTTGGATAATGGAGTGGAGAGTATGCTTATAAAATCTGCAGATGACACCAATCTGGGAAGGATTGCTAGAATTTTGGAGAATAGGATTAGAATTCAAAAGGACTAAAACAAATTAGAGGACTGGTCTAAATTCAGCAAGATTAAATTCAATAAATACAAGTGCAAAGTACTACACTTAGGAAAGAAACTCAAATGCGCAACTACAAAAAGGGGAATAACTAGCTAGGCAGTAGTACCACTGAAAAGTATAAGGGGGTTAAAGGCGGATAAACTGATGCAGTTGCAAAAAAAGCTAATCTCATTCTCGGATGTATTAAAAGGAATGTTGTATGTAAAACATGGGAAGTAACTTTCCTGTTCTACTTAACACTGGTGAGGCCTCATCTGGAGCACTGAGTGCAGTTCTGGGCACAGGCTTTAAGAAAGATGTGGACAAACTGGGGAGAGTCCAGAGGGGAGCAGCAAAAATTATAAAAGGTTTAAAAAACCTGACCTATGAGAAAAGGTTAAAAAAAACTGGACATATTTAGTCTCGAGAAAAGAAGACTGAGGGACAGAGGTTGTGAAATCCTCAGCATTGGAGGTTTTTAAGAACAGGTTAGACAAACACCTGTCAGGGATGACCTAGGATTATTTGGCCCTGCCTCAGTGCAGGGACTAGATGACGTCCCAAGGTCCTTTCCAGCCCTATATTTCTGTGATTTTATGATGCAAGGGAGAACTTGAGAATTTACAAATGTCAGTTCAGAAGCTGCACTATCTTAGCAATAAAGCCATCCCATCATCTCAGTTATTGCCTATATATTTTACATAAAATAGAAAGGGGGTATTGACCCCTTCAGAAAGAATATATCCAGAATACATTTAAGAATTTAGACAGAGCAGATGATTTAAAAAAAAATACTTCAGAATTCAAAAAGTTTGCACACCAAATGTCACAGGTATAGGACTGGCTATGGCAAGTGCATCACAAATTATTTGCGCTGTTCTGTCAAAACTGTAACTGATCACTGATATTTTCACACACTACCACTTGTATACTAATTATTAAGTTTGAAATATAAAGAACCATACTTGCGTGTAATAAGACATACGGCTTTCAACAGAAGGAGGCCTCTCTTCCTTCTCTAAGGACTTGTTCTGAAGAGCAGGAATGACAGGAGAAGGTTGCCTTGAAAACTGAAAATCAGGAAAATGTGCAAGATTGTAACAAGTTTCCTATTAATTCTTAATAAATTATTATTTTAAAAGGAGGAGCTGGCTAAAATAAAAGCTTATTGAAGCTTTTAATTCTACATAAGATGCTTTAAATATATTCATCAGCTGTATTTTAATATCCTTTCATTTGCCTTCTTTTATTTTATTTGTAGCATTTACATATTTTGCTTTCAACATTTGACTATTTGTTTTAACAAAACTATTATACAGATAGTTGTACTTTTTAGTTTACATATAATCATGATAAAGATTTCAGCCTTTGTAATTAGTTCTTAGATGTATTTTGTGTTCTACTTACAGAAATTACCTTTATAAAATTTATGCAAGTTCTAATTATTTAGTCATCATTTTTAAACCTTATAATTAGCTAAGTCACATATTCTTTTTTCCTCTATTCAATTACCACATTTTTGTACAATATTTCTCCAATACACACACATACAGTGAAATTAATCTATGACAAAATGAGAATCTGTCTGTGTAATCTATGAATTCTGTGTGAGATCATGAACTCTCTGTATGTATCTTTATCGAGAAACAAACTCAATTTTGAATGTACAGGCTTTTGCCTCCTCTGTTTGTCTCCATGTTGAGATGAAATTTCAAAGGCTAGTGGCAAACAAACAACAAAAGAGGGTCACTGACTTAAAATGTTGAACCACTGAAATGTAATTGTTTTAGACAATAAGATAGCTCCTACCCAGGAGACCTGGTTTGTCACAGGAGAGGATGCCTTAGAGTCACCTGAGGAAGTTGGCAATACTGGCAAGGGAGTTACCTGACAAAGAAGACTGGAAGCTTTTAAAAAGGGAGGAGCTAATTTATTTGGGGTCTTTAGCCAATTTTTCCGGTTCAAGATACGGGAGAACCAACCCAGTACATAAAGCCTACATGAGACCCTCATGAACACAGATGGCTAGAAAGGGATATTGGGTTTAGGTTGTTTGTCGTGTTATATATGAGCTGTACTCTCTTGTTCTTTGTCTTTAATTAAAAGAGCAATAAGGTGCTAAATTTGGGGCAAAGCATCTGTTGTGAAGCAGATCACACACACAATCACACACTTTCAGAGAGAATTAAACTATGAACCAGAATGCTCACACTTTGGGGAGGGATTCTGGGGTAGGGTGTGAGTCAAGGAAGTCTGAAAGGTCATCAATACACATGAAAGGGCTTAGGCAATTAGACAGCGGGTTCTGCCTCTCAGGAGACAGTGCTAGATAGCAGGCTTCTGCCCTGAGAGCATACCTATGGACTCTAAGATTGGGGCAGTGGCTGGATTTCCATTCAAACTCCAAAAGGCTGAAAGCACCTGGGGATCCAGAGGCTTGGATTCTCATCACAGCATGTGGTGGGAGGCTGGCAGGAGGCACCCGACTGGATCTGTGACATAAGCCAACTGTCTTTCACTTAGATAATGTCCACTACTATTAAATGTGGAGGATTGCTTACATCATTCAGGGAAGAGGAAAGGAACTGGGTAAGAATTTTAGACCACAATCAATCAAATCTCAAATTTAAAAGGATATTGTTCTTAGGCTCATAATTTATCCTACTTCGTTTTTACTTGCATCTGTATCTCAGCAAACGGGTAGATCAGGTACACCATGAAAGACTTTAGTCCAACCAGGGAGCTAAGCCTACACAGTAAAATGGAGACATAAGACATCCAATCTACAACTGCCCTAAGGTACCATGGAGGCATTTCTGAATCGAACTATTCTGGTTTTCAATTTTTTTGCTAAAAAAAAAAAAATCAAAATTTTCCATAATGGAAGACATTTTCTGACCAGCTATACTAATCGTATATTAGTCCGTTACCATGATGACTATATCAACAAGGCCAACTGACAACTCTCAGACTCAACCTTCTAAAAAGAACTCAAGGAAGAACCCATACCACAATTCATCTAGGAATTTAAGAATAGTATCAAATCCTTCCCCCAAAATCTCAGAGAGACTCTACAACTTCATCCTCCACAAACCCACCCGAGGGACCTTCTACTTGCTTCCCAAGATACACAAACAAGGGAATCCAAGAAGACCCATCATCTGTGGCCATGGCACTCTTGCTGAAGGAATACCGGGACTCAGAGAAACCATCCTCTAACCACTCATCACACAAACTCCCGGTTTCTTCAAAGACACAATCAACTTCCTCAGTTCCGCAATACCAACAGCCTCCCTCAGAACAGCATCCCTGTCACCATGGTTGTTGCTCCCCATATGTCAACATCCCTCACAATGATGGCATCGCTGCCTGCCTCATATCTACAAGAGAATAGATAACACTCAGATATCCACCCCAAACACATCACCAAATTTATCCATTTCATCCTCACTCATAACAATTTTACATTCAACAAACATTTTGTCCAAACCACAGGAACAACCATAAGTATTTGGACAGCTCTCAAATATGCCAGCCTCTTCAAGGGCCACATTGAGGAAAAAATTTGGGACATATGCAACACAAAACCAATTATATACCTGGGATAGACTGATGATATTTTCATCCCTTGAACAAGCAACCTAAACTCACTCACAGATTTCCACCACTTCAGCAACCACCAACCATCCATCAAACATCTCTAGCTTCCACACTAGCATCAGCTTCCTGGAAACCATGATCAGCTTCAACAATGGAACCCTACAGACAACTATATACAAGAAACCCACAGATCACTATATCTACATTCACAGATCCAGTAACAACCTCTAACACACCAAGAAATCTTATCTACAGCCACGGAATATGTTCTGAGGAGAAAGCCTGCAACATACACCTTAAAACCACCTTCACTAAACAAGGACACTCCACCAGAGACATAGATTGCATTATAGAATGGGCCACCAAAATTCCCCAAAAGAACCTGCCTCCATATAAAAAACACCACCACCACCCCGCAACAACCCCACCAGCTTCTGACCGCACACCCTTAGTTGTCACCTATCACCCCACACTGGAATCCATACAGGGTATAATTAAACAATTACAACCCATACTCAATGGGGACCATATCCTGAAAGAAATCTCTCTCAACCCCCCCTCTTCTGCTCTTCAAACAACCCCCCCCCCATCATCTCCAAACTCATCCTCAGAAGCAAGCTCCCCACAGACCAGGATACACAAACTCAAAGTGGTGCAGTCCCTGCCAGAACAGCAGATGAAAAATCTACAGATCTATCTTCACTGCCACAAAGATCAACAACCTCCACAACACACCTTTCAATATCCATGGGTCCTACACATGCCCATCACATGTGGTGTACCTCATATCCATTGCACTAAATGCCCCAACAACCACCATGTGGGTGAAACAAGATAATCACGCTCTCAAATGAACTCATGCAAAAAAATGATAAAACACAAAAACACCTGTACCTCAGAAAAACAACCTGTAGCCCCGATATTCATCATTCATATTTGGTTGTAATATTTCATATAAAGCATGCCATGCAAGGTATCATACAAAAAGTACTGATCTGCTGAAACCCATGGTTCTGTCTAAATATGCATATCATTAGTGTGTATAAAGTTATGAGATTGTGCTATATGGTTGTTACTGAAATATGCTGCAAGTTTATTAGTGGTATACAAAAGATTCCTGCCCAGGTTGGTGTTGACCATCCATTAATCAACTGTGTGACTCAACTATCCAAGCACCACACAATGGGAACTGCTCAATCACTGTGACTTGGGGGCTGCTTGTTCACTGTGACTCAGCAAAGCCAATCAGGAAACACCTAGCTAGTGTCTGCCAGGCACCTGGGCCAAGGGTATAACATAAGGAACAGTTGCAGCATGAGAGGGCCTTTCTCCTCCCCCACCTACGCTGGAAACAACCAGGATGCCAATAACACGAAGATCATCCAGTGGGGTGAGAACATTGCTTGATCAAAATACTGTCTAGTGTGATAAAGTTTACAATTTAGATTGTGCATTTATTTTTATTTTATTTTTGGTAACGTCATATTATGCCTACCACTTACAATCTACAATTCTTACAAGAATTACTTAAAATCTATCTTTCTGTAGCTAATAAACCTATTTTATATTTTACCGAAAACAATATATTCTGCTTGAAGTGCTTGGGAAACCTCTGCTTATTGAACAAAAGCTGGTTCGTGTCCCCTCCACATGGAGGGAGGGGCGGACTGGGTAATAAACTTGTACTTATCAGACTTCTGACCAGGGCAAGATGGTACAGCTCTGGGGTCTTAGGCTGGGGACCTGCGGGGGAGCTGGCTGGTGCCTTTCTCTGTGTGATTCATGAGAGATTTTGGGTCCCTTCGTGCAATTTAGCTAGGTGTGGGGCTCCACCTGCTGTTGTGATGAGTGAATAAAGCTCCTGGAGGGGTTTGCTGCTTGTCACAAGCAAAGCATTGTGAGAGACAGCCCAGGCTGGGAGTTAAGTGGGCACAGCAGTACCCCAGTTCCAGGTTGTACCCTGGAGATCCCGTCACAGTGGGACCTCATCCAGTGCACTAAAATGCCCCAATAACAACCATGTGGGTGAAACAAGACAATCACTGTGCTCTCAAATGAACTCATGCTGAAAAATGACAAAAGACAAACACACCGTATTACCTGTGGGCAAACACTTTTCACAAAATGATCATTCTATATCTAACCTGTCAGCTCTCAAACTCAAAGGAAACCTGCACAATGCTTTCAAAAGATGAGCCTAAGAGCTTAAATTCATAACTTTGCTAGACACTAAAAATCATGGACTCAATAAAGACACTGGATTTATGGCTCATTACAATAATCTGTAACCCACTAACCCTCCTTTGTCCTATGACTGCAGAGGTGTTAACTACACACTTTCACCTTGAATAGTCTCTTGCAACATGTGTTAATTTCTTATGCTAAGAAATGTTACATCTTGTATTTAGCTGTGAGACTCTAAGCACCTTTTCCAGATGTGAAGACCTCTGTGTAAGCTTGAAAGCTTGTCTCTTTCACAAAGAGAAGCTGGTCTAATAAAAGACATTACCTCACCCATTGTGTCTCTCTGTGCATATCCTAGGTTTTTTGTCAAAATTTCCCACCACTGCTAGTGTTGGTAGATATAACAGGAGCACTAGTGAAGACAGCGCCTTCAGCAGCTGCTAGAAAACAGTTGCAGTTTATTATCATGATTCAATTTTTCTAGCAATTGTCTTACTAAAAATAAAATAGGACAATATGTTTAGACTTTACAAAGTCCTTAAAGTGTACCACCTTTTTTTCCTCTTCCATCTTTGCTATTTTTTCTCGCTCATAATATTGTCTAAGTTGTTCATTCTGTTTGTCTTCCTCTTCTTTCCTCTTTTTTTCAGCCTCTTTTCGTCTGTCTTCAGTTAAGCGAATTAGCTCTTCATTTTTTAATCTTTGCTGTAAAGAGAATATTGTTGGTGAATAAAAACAAAAAATAATCAATATTTTTAAAGTTTTTTATTTTGCTTGAGAAATTAAAATTGTATCTGAGAGGTAAATATGAATGGAAAAACAACATGCAGTTGATCTAATGAACAAAGTTTTCAAATTAGAACTTTTGCCATACACCTCAAACATGTGAGGTGAAATCCTCGCTCCCATGAAGTCAATGGCAGAACCCTCACTGACTTCAGAAAGGCTAGGATTTCACCTCTGATGCATTGGTCTCATTCAGAGCTAGATTGAGGCTCAGAGGCTTTTAAGACTCAGCCCTGAGTAAACAATGGTACATAGCTAAGCCACCCCCACAGGAGCCTCAAAAATAAATTGTTGCTCAGTAAAAATTCTTCCCCTGTTCCTGAAGGAAAGTTGCAACAATACTTTAATGGGTGCAACTCATTTCCCTCATTATACCAGCCCACCTCTGTTAATCAGTCCCATACCCATCCCACCAAATTGCTCATAAATGGGAGCAAGGGGGCAGAATCTGGAATGCTGGGATTGTGGCCCATGCCACGCTCTAGCCTATGGTCTACGTAGGTTTTACACAGCCATGCAGAGGATTAGAGGAGGTGTTACTTCACTGCACGTAAGACAAGGGCACAAGCTATCTATCCCAAGTTAACTATGGGAAGAAATATAATCAAATTAATTCAGCTTTTTAAAACTGAAAAATACATCTAAGCTTTTTATTTTGAATCACATTAAAATTGCACACCTTGATAACAATTTTCATTACCACTTGGTTCAGGGCAAATGTCAAGAAATTACTGCTTTTTTTCAAAAATAAGTATTCCAGCCCTTTCCAAAGGAACACTGCCAACTTTTTTTAAAAATCATGCTTCCTCTGCAATATTTCCCCCCTACTACATTTACAAGTATTTCCAAAGTCTTCTACAACTAAAAGATTAGAGAAAAAATACCTCCCTATTTTTCAGTTTGTTTACTTGGTCAAGTACTCTGCATTCCCCTGTATGATCAATCTCCTCTGTGCTAACACAGCAGCAGGTGAAAAAAAAAAATCTTTTCTTAAAATAAGAAAACATAACTAAGACCACAAAAACTGACATTAGGCCCAGAGATAGGTTTAATATTTGACTATATTTCAACTATTTTAAAAAAAAATCTGACTAGATTTCAAATTGATGGTGTTCTTCTAAGATTAAGGGAAGTGGAAGGATTTTGCTGACTAGTTGTGAGGCCCACCTACTTTCTAGTTTTCCAGTGAGGTTCCACAAGCCTTTTTCTGACACAGAGTATTTTATGAGCTTCCTTAGAGTTTGCAAAATGCAAATGATTCAATGTGCTCGTTAGGGGGAAAATAATCATTAAAATTAGATAGCACACCTCCTCCTCTTTCCTTCTTTTCTTTTCCTGTTCCTCTTCATATTCTTTTTGCATTCTGCTCCTCTGTTCAACTAGTCGCTTTTCTTCTTTTTCTTCTTCAATTCTAAGTTTTTCACGCTCTGCTTCTTCCCTGAGTCTCTTTTCCTCAATCTAGAGAACAAAGCTAACATTCATCTGTGGATAACAGCTTAGTGATCTAATGAACAAAGTTTACATGTGTGGCACTCTGTAGATGCACCCTGCATTTGTAGCATTAAGGAGCATACAAGGCAACTGCAAGGGAATTCCAGGACTTTCCTGCACTACAGCTCATATAACTGTTGATTTGTTTAGACCAGCTGTTTGAATATTCTTGAAACCTTTTTGGTGTATATAAAACACCTGAAAGCTTTCTCTTTTTTTTTTTCCAAACACAAAAAACATAATCACTTCTCCCACAGAGAGCCATGCCAAACTGTGGTACAATTTTAAAATTGATCGAACAACATTAATTTCATACATGATAATATACAACAAACTTTCCTCCCCCCCCATATTTCCTCCTCAATTCTTTTTAACTATTGTGGCACTGGTTTGTTACACTATAAAACATGTTACACAACAAAAAAAACTGTTAGCAGAACTATTGTGCACAAACATTACTAAAAATAACTAGGTTCTTATTGTCACTTTTGTCCTTCCTCTTTCTCTACTTATGATGCTCACTTGAGTCATATTAAATTTAGCTGTTCATTCTTAAGGACAAGGCTTGTGCCTTCACGTTTTTATGAGGCTCCTAGCACACTTTGGGGACTCAAAAAATTTTTAAAAACACAACTGAATTTAAGTCAATCACTAATGGCATCAATTTTCTAATTTCAGATGGTTTATAGCACTTTGCTGATTCAGGCACAATCCTACAAACACTTAAGCATGTGAGTACTCCCATGAAATTCACTGGGACTACTCATCTGCATGAAGTTACTCACATGCATAAGTCTGTACAGGACTGGGGCCTTCGAGAGCATGTATTGGATAAAATCCTTGATAAGTAAAAAAGCTCAGATGCTTAAATACAGCTTAATAGGGTAATATTGGCACATGCATTCACCTGCAAACGAAGAAAATTCTTGTATGCCTCTTGCCGCTTAAGTTGTTGTTCAGATGGTGGCTCACTAAATATGTTACCTCGAACATAGGGAGAGGTTTGTGCAAATGTAAAACCTAGAAGAAGATAGTTTTCCAAATATAATCAAAACTAGTTTTGAGACAGAAAACCAGATGAAAGAAACACAAACATTTGTCTCCCATGGTAGCCTACAATATACATTATCCAAAGATATTATAGAAATAGTTTTCAAACAGAGTTTTTATATTTTATGTGCAGAATTTAGTATGAGTTTCATTGTTCAATTAATATTAGTTAGTTATTTGGGTTTGTATAAAAATATTCAAATAACTAAAGGATTTTAGGATATCAAGCAACAAATAAATGAATATATAGGTCATGTTAGTATTCTGATGTTTATGATGAAAAACACAGTCCGTCACAACCAAATCTATACAGCTGCTTTCATATGTATACCAGGGTTTACAGTTCTATTTTTTTTTTAAATTAGGCAAAAAAGTTTCTAAGTTCAACACTTCATTGCTTGTGATTACCATTCAGCAGTCTTATCAGATATAACTCAAAACCTGTTCTTAAAACATACTAAATTTGTAAAAAACAGAATATAATTTGAAAAACAACACAAAACATCTTCATTAGACTAATGTTCAGATAACAGGATGACAGGCACTACAGAAAATGCATAATTAGAATCAAGTGATACAGATTTCAGTAGGTCAAATTCCACTGCTGTAATGAGCATACTGTACTATGAATTTTTAATTTAACATCTTTTTCAGCACAGCCACTCTGGTTAGTCTGTTGAAAATGATATCATTAAGGGTTAGGCTGACAGTTTACTCTCAGCCCTAACTAAGGCTTAGCTCAGAGCTGTGGTGCTCCAGGAGCAGCTCTGGAAAGGAAGATTGACTCAGACATACCCTTTAGAGTTGCAGTTTCTCTGGATATCCTGTTCTCCAAAAGCAGGTGGAGAAGAAGAGAGGATTAGGAAGGCCAAAAAAGAATTTGAAGAACAGCTAGCCAAAAACTCAAAAAATAACAGCAAAAAAAAATTCAAATATATCAGAAGCAAGAAACCTACTAAACAACCAGTGGGTTCACTGGACGATCAAGATGCTAAAAAGAAAAGGAGTACTTGTGGCACCTTAGAGACTAACAAATTTATTTGAGCATAAGCTTTTGTGACCTACAGCTTACTTTATCGGATGCATCCGATGAAGTGAGCTGTAGCTCACAAAAGCTTATGCTCAAATAGGCCTAATGGCCTGTGATGGGATGTTAGATGGCGTGGGATCTGAGTTACTACAGAGAATTCTTTCCTGGGTATCTGGCTGGTGAATCTTGCCCATTTGCTCAGGGTTTAGCTGATCAGCATATTTGGGTCGGAAAGGAATTTTCCTCCAGGGCAGATTGGAAGAGGCCCTGGAGGTTTTTCACCTTCCTCTGTAGCATGGGGCAGAGGTCACTTGCTGGAGGATTCTCTGCTCCTTTAAGTCCTTAAACCACGATTTGAGGACTTCAATAGCTCAGACATAGGTGAGAGGTTTTTCGCAGGAGTGGGTGGGTGAGATTCTGTGGCCTGCGTTGTGCAGGAGGTTGGACTAGATGATAATAATGGTCTCTTCTGACCTTAATATCTATGAATCTATAAATAAATTTGTAAGTCTCTAAGGTGCCACAAGTATTCCTTTTCTCTTTGCGGATACAGACTAACATGGCTGCTACTCTGAAACAAGATGCTAAAGGAGCCCTCAAGGAAGATAAGGCCACTGCGGAGAAACTACACGAATTCTTTGAATCTGATTTCACAGCTGAGGATATGAGGGAGATTCCCAAACCATAGCCATACTTTTTAGGTGACAAATCTGAGGAACTGTCCCAGACTGAGATGTCATTAGAGGAGGTTTTGGAACAAATTGATAAATTAAACAGTAATACACCACCAGGACAAGAGTGGTGTTCACTCAAGAGTTCTGAAAGAACTCAAATATGAAACTGCAGCACCATTAACTGTGGTATGTAGCCTATCATTTAAATCAGCTTCTGTACCAGATGACTGGAGGATAGCTAATGTGATACCAATTTTTAAACAAGGCTCCAGAGGTGATCCCAGCAATTAACAGCCAGTAAGCCTAACTTCAGTACCCGGCAAATTAGTTGAAATTATAGTAAAGAACAGAATTATTGGACACATATATGAACATGACTTGTTGGGGAAGAGTCAACATGTTTTTTGTAAAGGGAAATCATGCCTCACCAACCTACTAGAATTCTTTGAGGGGGTCAACAAGCATGTGGTCAAGAGTGATCCAGTGGATATAGCGTACTTAGATATTCAGAAAGCCTTTGACAAGGTCCCTCACCTTAGGCTCTTAAGCAAAGTAAGCTGTCATGGGATAAGAGAGAATGCCCTCTCATGGATCAGTAACTGATTAAAAGATAGGAAACAAAGGGTGGGAATAAATGGTCAGTTTTCAGAAGGGAAAGAGGTAAATAGTGGGGTCCCCCAGGGGTCTGTACTGGGAGCAATACTGTTCAACATATTCATAAATGATCTGGAAAACAAGGTAACAATGAGGTGGAAAAATTTGCAAAATGATACAAAACTACTCAAGATAGTTAAGTCCAAAGCAGACTGCAAAGAGTTACAAAGGTATCTCAAAACTGAGCGACTGAGCAACAAAATGGCAAATGAAATTCAATGTTGATAAATGCAAAGTAATGCACGTTGGAAAACATACATATATATATAAACATACATATAAAATGATGGGGTCTAAATTAACTGCTCCACTCAAGAAAGAGATCTTGGAATCATTGTGAATAGTTCTCTGAAAACAGCCACTCAATATGCAGCAGCAGTCAAAAAAGCTAACACAATGTTGGAAATCCTTCAGAAAGGTATAGGTAAGATAGAAAATATCATATTGCCTTTATATAAATCCATGGTATGCCCACATCTTGAATACTGCATGCAGATCTAGTCACCCCATCTCAAAAAAAGATATATTAGAATTGGGAAAGGTACAGAGAAGGGCAACAAAAATGATCAGGGCGTCTGGAACAGCTTCCATATGAGGAGAGACTAATAAATCTGGGAAAGAGATGACTAAAGGGAGATATGATAGAGGTCTATAATATCCATGACATGTGTGGCGTAAGTGTTATTTACTTCGTTTCACAACACAAGAACTAGGGATCACCAAATGAAATTAACAGGCAGCAGGTTTAAAACAAACAAAAGGAAATATTTCTTCACACCGTGCACAGTCAACCTGTGGAACTCATTGCAAGAGGATGTTGTGAAGGCCAAGACTATAACAAGGTTGAAAAAAGAACTAGATAAGTTCATGGAGGACAGGTCCATCAATGCCTATTAGCCAGGATGCCTATTAGCTGTTTGCTAGAAGCTGGGAATGAGCGACAGGAGATGGATCACTTGATGATTACCTGTTCTGTTCATTCCCTCTGAAGCACTTGGCATTAGCCACTGTTAGAAGACAGGATACTGGCCTAGATGAACCACTGGTCTGACCCAGTATAGCCATTCTTTTGTAGGATATGATGCCTTGGCCCTTCATCAGATACTGCATTCTCTACTCAGATCCAGCCTGCTCAGTTGAATGGTGAACTGAAGGTATGTGGAAGAGTCATGGCTCTATCTGTTCCCCACCCACTCACTCAGAGGGGTTGAGGGAAATATTAGGCCGACACTTTAATTGTGTGCTCTCTCTGCACACACCCCATCCTACATCCAGATCCAGGATCTGGGTAGCTCCTGTGCAGTCACGTCCCATGTATTTCCTTTTGACTGCATACATAGGCTGCTGCTACAATCTAACCTTAAACTTGTATACAATGTATGCCTATCTAATTTCTAACATCAAAAACATTATTATGTTAAATTCATATTTAGTTTTCCTCTTGTGGAATCATAAATACAGTGATAATGAAGAAACAGTGATGAACACCATATAAGAACCTATATGCAATAGAATATTTTTCACAATTTAACTGAATTGTTTTAATTGAATTAACTGTTTCTCTAGGACATTCAATGGGAAATTCACCTGAGCCTGAGAAGAAGCCAGAATTTACCAGTGTACATTGCCAAAGAGCCACAGTAATACATCAGCAGCCCCCCATCAGCTCCTCCCTCCCCCCAGCTCCCAGCACCTCCCGCCCACCAGCTGCCCCACCGATCAGCACCTCCTCCTCCCTCCCCGCACCTCCTGAAGCTGTTTCGTGGCATGCAGGAGGCTCTGGGGCGGGAGGGGGAGGAGTGAGGGCACTGCAGGCTCGGGAGGGGGCGGGAAGGGGTGGAGTGAGGGCAGGGCCTGTGGCAGAGCCAGGGATTGAGCAGTGAGCACCCCCCCCCAGCACACTGGAAAGTTGGCGCCTATAGCTCCAGCCCCGAAGCCGCATATTAACTTCTGAAGAGCCGCACGTGGCTCCGGAGCCACAGGCTGGCCACCCCTGATTTAAGTCCCACAAAAACGGTACATTAGCACTATTCAGGCTCTCTGCCAGGGCCGGCTCCAGGCACCAGCTTTCCAAGCAGGTGCTTGGGGCAGCATTTAGAATGGGGCGGCAGTCCGTGCTCCGTGGTGGCAATTCGGCGGCAACTGCTTGGGGTGGCAAAATTGGTAGAGTTGCCCCTGCACTCTGCACAGGGGTGAATTTCACTCTAGGGCTCTATTGCCTTGCTTGACTTTAAGTACCACCAGGAAGTGTTGTCACAATTAAGAGTCTGCCATTATTATTTACCATTTTACATAATCATAAAAAACATTGCCAAATTTTCATCCCAAAGTAAACAAACTAAATACTCAGTTTTTCAAATCTCATACACAGCAAACAAAATTAGCTGGGTTAAAATGTTTTTAAGTTACTGGTTCCAGGAAAAAAAGAGTTTTCTCCAGAATTTGCACAATAGGAGATTTTTTAAAAATACCCAATCTAATTTTTTTCCTCAAATAAATACCCTAACCACATGCTTTTAAAAATTAACAGGATAGTAATTTAACTGACAGCGAAATTACTGGCCTGTAACTTTGTGTTTTCATCATCTCCTTTTCCCAATTCTGTGACATTATTCCTTAATCGGAACAGTTATGATTTATTCTACCAGAAAGTGTAAGGCAAAAAAATGGAAATCATCCCCATAATATAAGACTCTGCTTCATGGCTTTTCTATTGGTCTAGTGATTTCCCAAACAACTCTCAAAGAACCCAAACAAATATTAATACAAGAGAGAATACAAGAGAGCAGCAAATGGTGGGGTGAGGTGGGACAAACGACATGACTATGACCATTACTTTTAAATAACTTCCCTTTGTCATAATGTCTCTCTTTACCCCATAACCTACGAAAATGGCTTTTTCCTTGCCTTGAACATCAAAACTTCAGCCCCCATCTCTTTGACTTAAAAACAACTACAGAGAAATCCCACCTAACAAGAAGCAACTGAATACAAAGAGCCAACATTGTGGTCTCAAACATCTAATTTGCTCAGTGTCTTTAAGGGTATGTCTACACAGCAACTAGACACCCCTGGCTGGTCCAGGCCAGCTGACTCAGGCTCATGGGGTTCTGGCTGCAGGGCTGTTTCACTGCTGTGTAGAATTCTGGGCTCGAGCTGGTGCCAGAGCTCTGGACCCCTAACCTCACAGAGTCTTAGAGCCTCTGGGACAGGTTTTGTCTTAGAGCCCCCCTAGGCAGTGTTTGGGCGCTCTAAGCCTGCCTGCGCCCCCCTAGGCAGTGTTTGGGCGCTCTAAGCCTGCCTGCGCCCCCCTAGGCAGTGTTTGGGCGCTCTAAGCCTGCCTGCGCCCCTGAAGACTGTATTTGGGTGCTCTAACCCTGCCTGAGCTCCTGAAGACTGTGCTTGGCTGCTCTACTCCGGCCTGAGCCCAGAGAACTTGTTGCTTGGGCCTCTGAACTGTTTGTATGCTGCTCGACCCTGAGCATAGGTCCGAGCCACCACCCCTTCGCTGCCCTGATTGTGGGCTAGGACCCTGACTGCCTATTGCTCTACCCGAACTGCTGACCAAAGCTACAAGCCAAGAGTGACTCAGCTGATTCCTCACCCGTGAGCAATGCCCTGTGACATAGTGAGGCGGAGTGGCTCCCACTGACCCAGAGGGGGAGGGGCCACTGCTAACCCACTTCAGCTTCCAACAACAATAAGGCAAGAGGACTGTTGGGAAAGAGGTGGGAGTGTGCCTCACACGGTAGGCATGATTGACAGTTTTATGAGTGACAGAAAAAGAGAGATGTACAAGAGCTTGAGAATTTTTGACCACCAAAACCTAATAATGTTTATAACTGATAACATAATATTCTTAAAAACCTGCTATTTTATTTGTAGATGCTTCTGTGTTCTCAGGTCTTGGGGAGGCCAAACTTTGGTCAACCGATACAATAGCCCTTTTATCTTGATAGTGTCTTGCCTCTGGGTTATGATACGCATCTTCATTTTGCTTGTGCATCATGTTCAAGTCAGCTAAAGGAGAGGGGAAACAGCTATTTATAATATTTTATTCCCACAAGTGGCATGTGTATTCTCAAAAACAAGAAATTTCACCGGGTCTACTTTCAGGGCACACCAACTATGGGAACAAAAGAGTAAATAAAAAAACAATGATGTGAGCTAGAAATGAGAAAAGTGGTCACCTGGAACTTACTGAACAAGGAAATAAAATTACCAACAACTTTTTACTCAGAAAGCTTTTGTCAGCAATGACCCTTCACAGCAAAAAGCAGAAAATACCACAAAAAGCAAGGGTAAAAAGCTTGAAGCATGACACAGTTGACACAATGTGTCGTGACTGTGTTTGTTTCCAAAATCCTCCTCTGTTAAAAAGGTTGTAAAATACTTTGATTTAATATTGAGTATCTATGCTGCTTATTTCATTTCTCCTAAGCATGCTAAATGTTGTACATCATTACATGTGAATTGGTTCTTCTCACATTCTTTAATAATCCAGCTACTGCTTTGTGATATGTAAACATACATTCACAATATGTGGTATGCTCAAAGTTATACCAGGACTGAAATGTTCATCTAATGATTATTTTTACAGATTTTTCAACATAATTTGCAGACGCTATATTCATTACTACAAAGACACTGGATAATTTTTCATAAGTGATGATTATGGGGTGCCCAATATGACACACTTTAAAGAGTCCTTATTTTCAGAAAGTGCTATGCCCCTACCCTCTGAAAACTGGCCCCTGTAAGGTATCACACAAAAACTGAGGCACCCAAAACCATTCATCACTTTTACAAATCTTGACTACTGTTAATATTTTTGGCTCAAATCTTGCCAATATGAAGAATTACTAGCAAAAGGTTCTACTAATCTTAGTATAGTAGCTCAATAACAGAGCTACTTATTCAAATATCAGTTTGAGTCCTCTTGCTGCAAATCAGAGCAGAAAATCTCAAAGTGAGAGATTATTGTGCTATAGTTCAAAGAGCGAAGTTCTAGTAGAACTAGTTAATAACATTTGCCAGTTTTATCTAACAGTGCAATATTTAATTCAGGTTTTCCTTTGCCAGCTAACAGATTATTTCCATACCTAACCAGATTAAGATCAATTTTTTAGCAAATCTGTAAGGAATACACTTGAAATTAATTTGAGATATTAAAAAGATAATATAATCTGTAGGTATAGAAGGATCCCGCAAAGCAGCCTACCAACCTATGAATTCGTGATTCTATCCAATAATGTTTTTAAAAATTAATAGGTTTTCAAAATATTTACAAGGCAAAAAGGAGAAATTGCCAAGATAAATGGAAACCTATCACGTGCTATGAGAATGCCACAAATGAGCAATTGTTATACTATCATATACCTGGAAAAGAGTAATAGCTAAACTAAAACCAATTTTAAGGGCAGCTGCATATGTTGTTACTGACCATTTTTAATCTGTTTGGATATTTAAGGCTGGATATTCCCAGAACTTTAAATGATATTCCTCTCTTAGAAGCAGCTACTTAGAAATTACTATAAACACAGTACACAAACCCAGTGAAGAGACATTTCACTGGGATGAAAAAGGAACACGGCACAATAGAAAATAATTCATATATATGGGAGTAATAACTCATACTTCCATATAACATGGTATGTCATGTCATTTCACACAGAGCTGTGGATATGGCCAAAAATTTTGAAACTGGGAACCTAAAACTTAGGTTACTAAATCTATATTTTAGGCACACAGTGTTGAAAATGTTGGCTAGCCTTAATGTCCAAACAAACTGCTTTGGTCCTGAATTCAGCAGTATTCTATATTGATGTCATCAAGTACTCTAACTCAGTGGTTTTCAACCTATGGTCTGTGGACCCTTGGTGGTCTGCAGACTACGTCTAAGATTTCCAAAGCGGTCCACACCTCTGTTCAAAATTTGTTAGAGGTCTGCAAATGAAAACAGGTGCTCTAACTCAATGTTATGGACCTGAATTTAGCATATATATATTGATGTCAACAAGTACTTTAACTCAATGTTACACTGAAGTTTTGATGTAATAATGAAATGCACATAGACTTCAGAAATTCTCCCATCTTTTTTTGTTGGGCATTCACTTCAAATTCAAGAAGAATTAGAGTCAAACAGAATATGATTCAACCTAAACGAAACAGCTAGGTCAATATCCTTTTGCACAGAGAAACAAGAACTGCAAGTTGAAATTTCGAGTACTCTAAAAGTACTAATTCAGATTAAGCATGATAACATGCTCTGAGCCATAACTATAAATTTTTTCTTTACCATGTTGTGCTTTACATCAGGCATTTCTCAATACTATATATTGAACAGTCCCAAACTCTGGAAATAACAGCAGGAATTGACTTGTATATGAGTGTGAATAGGAGGTTTTACTTATATTAGAAGAACCCACTTTCCCTTCCTGAGGGTAATCATTAGACAGTCACCTATTCTGAAGACTCATGAGGGGCATTCAGTGTATCAAAAAGAAAAAACTACAAAACTCCTATCTTTGAGTCTTTACACATTACCAGAACACCTAGACATGATGCTAACAGTGCTACTGAGGTTCTTATCCCCTTGGTTAAATGACCAAGCGGTGAAGAAGCATGAAAATACATTGTTGAAATTAGGCTTCTTTGAGAAAAAGTGCTTGTTACAGTAAAATGTACCCACAGAAGGCCCACATAAAGCCTTATGGATCACTTAAGTCTGTAGAGACAAATGCACCCCTCTTCTCCATGGCTGCAGAACCAGCTAGGTAAGAGATTTCTGCACAATAATACACTGAGGGTAGGAAGGAATGGCCAATAAGAGGGGTGGAAACAAGGCTGGTATTCTTCTATGCGGATCTTCCGATCTCTCCTCACAGAGAGGATCATATAAGAGCCCACAAACACTACTTCATCCATTGAGATAAAGTAACCTCCACGAAGGGGCTCCACAACTGCTCTGCAGTCTTGTGGGAGGAAGACAGGATATTTGGTGCAAATAGTATAGGAGACCTTCTGTATTGGAACGAATTTGACCTTACTGCACTTATTTTGAGGTGGACAGATCTGACTGGGCCTACTGAAAGACAAACAAACTGTTGCTGTTTTTCCTAATGGGTTTTTGTTTTGTTCTTTTTTTTTTTTTAAATACAGAAACTACTGTTCAAGAGCTCATGGTAAACAATGTAACTTGTGTCTTTCCCAACCACTCTCAGCTAGCCTGATCTGGGGGACTGAGCTCATGACAGGGAGCCAGGAACTTGAAATTTAATCCCAGTTGTGCCACTGACTTGTTTTGTGGCCTTAGATAAATTATTTCCCTGTGTTGCAGTTTCCCTGTTTGTCTATCTCCATCTCTTTCTTACAAAGGTACTGTGATGATTAAGTAATTGATGAGTACTCAGTACTTTGCAAAACACAAAGAATAAATAAATGCTGAGTATTATTAGTATCTGACTGTCTTTATATGACAATTTACAAGGCTGTCATAGTGGGCAAGCTCAAATAATATTCCACTTCCCTTTATGGACTCATTCAGATTTGTTCTTAGTCTATTTGTCCCAAGTAGAGAGTCCATGATTAGAAGTTATATTGTTGTAATGTACTGCTCCTGTGGAAACATTTAAAATGAAAGTACATCACACCAATCACACATAAATACAGGGCCTAGCGTATTGGAAATCTTTTCATCTAGCAATCCTTTCCACTTTGTTTTCTGTTGTCTTTTCTTGCCCCGTAGCCTATACTTATAGGTATTTGCTAGGTAAGCCATGGGTATAAGTTAAGGCAGTAATATAATGAACTTACAAGGCCTGTAAGACAATAGTTTAACTAAATAAGGCATAAGGCCCAAAAGCCTTAGATTAAGCAGCTAACAAGGAGTAACCCTAGATCATAAAATCACAAGACAGAACGCTGTAATGACTAAACTGCCAACAGGTTATCAGAAAATGCTAGCTTATACCAGCTTGGGCTATTTGAAGTTAGGAACACCAGCAGATGTCTGACCACAAGTTTATAAATAAATGCTAATAAATGCTAATAAAATAATATAATGTCAATAAATGCTAATAATATAAATGCTAATAAACTTGAGGTAAACAGATTACTAATCTGTGGGAGAAGGGCACCCCAACGTTAGTAGGGTGAGGAAATACAAATAAGAAAAAGGGGAGAAACCTCTATGGAATATGCATTAGGTATAGTGGTGTCAGCATAACACATTATAAGAAGTCGTATCCCAGCCTGTGTGCCTCGTGAGATGTAACTCTTGGGAGATGCCAGGATGACGACCACTGGTGGTGGTGACTGTGGTGAGGATAACTAACACTTTTAGTCCTTTTGCAAGGGATAGTGACAGCATATAGATGCTCAGACGCACATTCTGTAGTATCTCTACCTACCTTGCTGGGTTGGAGCGTTTGTAACTTTGCTAATTCTGTTAATAAAACTATCGCAAATTCAAAAACTGTGTGTGTTGCAACAGTGCACATCAGGGTTCCCAACGAAACTTTAATTTTAATACTAGTGGGCCTGATGTTGGGACAAGAACTTAGCAAACCTCAGTGTTAACTTGGAATTCTTAAGTAATCAGCACAATTAATACACAAGCAATACCCGCCTTGTCGGCTGACATTTCTTGGTAATCCCAAACAGATGGATAACTTTAGTTCTGCTCTTCTTACACGGAAAATAGTTCTACTGAAGCCAATGAAACCATTCCCTTAAATAAAGTGAACAGGATTTGATTCCTAGGATCACATGCTTCTACAGGCACTGGCCAAGTGTTCTTCCTTGCCTGTAAAGTGCCATATACACCAATGATGTGATACAAAGAATAACAATGTTTGTCGGAATAAAGTTAATAACTTGAAGAGAAGAAAACAATAGACATCTTAAAGAGAAGACCCACATTTTCAAACGTACTTATCAGATTTCCTTTTGTGTCTCTGAGAGGAGCACCACCACCACCTTTTCCCCAAGGATTGTAATTTCTCATTTCAGTTTCTAACTTGGCTTCATATCGTTCCTTTTCCTCCTTTTCTCGTCTGCGTCGTTCTTCTCTTTCTCTTATCTAAAGATAGGATAACACTCAGTCACACAAACTTCTAATAAAAATAAATATATTTGGAAGTAAAGAACTCATAGAGCAAGCTGAATGCTATTGTTTTCCTTTGTATTCTTAGGTATCCACATCAAATTAGTCATAAAACTTCATTGCCAACTTCTCCAAACCACGTACTGGGTACAGTTTTACCAAACACCTTTGCCATAAGGTACACTCACACACATAGATGACAAATAGATCACAGGGACACACCCACTACAAAACCTCCAACTTTAGGACAGCCATTACTCCTGTCTCATACCAATCACAGATTAAAGGCTCACTATTTTGTGATCCTAAAGGAATAGAAATGAAAACTATGCCATTGAAAATAAGAGATCCCCAATATTCCACTAGGACCCAAGCACTTGCTTCTAACCCCTGGAAAGACGTAGTTTATCAGACCTTATAATAGATTCTTTTGGAAACCTAAACATTATTTTAGATGTTTGGAAAAGTTTTCTGGGTCCCTCAGAACTTTGTCATCAGTCCAACCATACAATCTGGTTTTACTAGTGGATAGAAATAAAAATCCCAGTAAAAAGTTACACAACTCTACCATTTGTAAAATAGTGCAGGCATGGGGTAATATG
Source organism: Eretmochelys imbricata (assembly GCF_965152235.1). Taxonomy (NCBI): domain Eukaryota; kingdom Metazoa; phylum Chordata; order Testudines; family Cheloniidae; genus Eretmochelys; species Eretmochelys imbricata. The sequence continues at coordinate 60,864,668 of NC_135573.1, forward strand.
TTTGCTGATGCCTCACTTCTATATCACCTTTGCTTCAGTTCTCTTTCCCTCTACAGACGGCAAGATAGAACTTATTAAAATAACCTCCACAAAATTTGTGTAATGTAGATTTTTGAAAGATCAAAAAGACATCAACTTAAAAACCACAGTTCTGTCCAAACATTTTTACCTACTATGTTTACACATTATTTCTAATACTGCTGTAGTTGAAAGATCCAAGAAAAAATATTTTCTCTACTTTTAGTCTTCATTTGACAGTATCAGTCTCACTGTTTCTCCTTTAATCAGATAAGGGGGTCAGTTTCATCTCTTTGCATGGGTCGTTCATACAGCAATGAGGGAGAAAACATTTTTAAATAATATGATCATGTAACTGTGAAACAATAAATATTGCCAAAGAACCCAAGGACAAGTGCAGTATCTGAAACTGCTTCAGATCCTTAAAAAACTGATTAGATTCCAGATTGACAGCATCCATTTAATAAGGAAAATCTATTAAGAACACATTTAACAAAGCCAAAATTCCAGCTCCCTTCTGAAAGCAGTTTAATAAAAGGACCTTGTCCCTGACAAGCACAAGCTAGGCATGAGGAGAAGAGCCTTCATAGTCTCAGCTTCCTGACAATACCACAAGTAGACTTTTCTCTAGTTCTCTGAACCTCTTTTTTGTCTCTGTTACACTACACAACCTCTCTTTATTTCCCTTCTTTACCCTTCCCTGCCTTCCACACTCTCGCTCTCTCCTTCATCCTTTCACAACCCTACTTCCTTCTCTGCTCCTTTCTTTTCTCCTTTGACCTTTATTTTGCTTATATATTCACATTCATTCCATGTCTCCCCTACTTCCTTCTTTCATGTGCCTCCCCTGCCAATCAAGAAAATACTAATACTACTCTAGTTCTTTAAATCCATAGCTATTGATGATAATTTTTTTAACCACCAAGATATGTGTAACAAACCCAAGTTACCACAGGCTCCCACTGCTGTAACTGTTATACTCTTTTCCCTCCCCTTGACAGTTATATTCTTACTTAGATTGCAAGCTCTTCAAGATAGTGACAGTATCTTTTTCATTTGTCTTTATCGTGTCGGGTTCTCACAGTAACTGAATAAGAATAATAATACTGTGTACCTTTTGGCCACAAACTGTCACCTCAGAGATGGCTGCATTTCAGTGCTGCAGTTGGTATACAATCTGTGAAAGGCTTTGGGGGCAGGGAGGGGAAATGAAAGAACCTAAACAATTGTTGTGTCTGTTTGCTTCTATGCCTTTTTCACATCAAAAAGGGAGACCTTTTTCCTTCCGCCCCCATTTCTTCTTTAATTTCTTCGTTATTTAAGAGTGAAAAACTGTTGTATTTTTTTCAGTTAGAAGAACTTATATTACAATCCCGCCCCACAAGTTTTTGACTGTTAGAAGTATGTCATGAACTAGAGATGGTGGAAGAAGCAAACTTCTTTGGTGAAGTCTGACTGACCTCTAATACCCATTAGACTTAGTGGAGAAAGAAAATAAGAACGTAACTTTTTGCTGTAGTGTTGGTATGAAGACATATTTGACTACACTGCTGTTACACGTGGCTTTTTAATAGTACACCAATAGTATAACCACCACATTTCTGGGCACATTTATATTTAGTCTCCTCTTTGCCCACTGTACCTGAAAGTTTGCAATGAAGTATGAAAGCATGGTTATGGTCAGGAAAATTATCATATGGAAGTGGAAAAAGCCACCTGTTCCAGCTTGTATTCAGAGTCATATCTGTTCAGTTTTACTAGCATAGTTTTACCAAGCCCACAGAACACACATATCTAAGGGAGAGTGGGCTAGATTCTATTTCACAAAATACATTATCAACTGAACTATAAGCTAAGCTACAATTGCAAAACTTTGATTATCAGCGACAATGGATGAACAAGAATTAACACAGTTTTACTTTTAGATCTCAATTTGCATAGCTAGTAGGTAAGAAAACAAACTTTTTAATACCTGCTGTTGCAATTCTTCTTGATAAGAAAAAGCTGACTCTTTGAAGGGCTTTGGTTTTTCTTCAGGAAATATTCCTAGACCTCTGGGTCTACCACCTGTGTTTCTCTGTCCAATGTTACTTCTGAATTAAAAAACAAACAGATACAAAGAAAATTAATACAGTTTAATGCAAAAAAGAAAAAAGTAATTCCTGCTTGAAACACAAAAGTGAAACCTGAGATTTTTTTTCTTTTTTCACAGCCTATCAATCTCTGTTATTTTCACTATCCATTTATGAATTCGTATACTAAATTACAGTTCAGAAACTCATGACCAGAAGTTTGAAGAATTTATTTTAATACTCTTGCTTCAAAGATGTATCCCTGTTAGCAAATACACCAGAAGTTAAAACAATACTAAAGGAACACAGCTAATACTTACACAGCCTGATCTGCTGGTACTTTCCCTGGAAGATCCTCAATATTAGGTGCAGGATGCATTCCCATCATTCCTGCGCCATCTAAACAGTAAAAGACAGTCATTTCAATCTAGCACGGACATGGACACATATTTCCGTTATCTAGATGAAAATATAATTTACTGCCCAAAAACTAAATGCACAATTAAGGTTGAGCACCCTTTCCAGAAAGTCAAATGAATCTAATACTTAAACCTTTGAAAACCATGAAATCATAGAATCATAGAATAACAGAGTTAGAAGGGACCTCTGGAGGCCATCTAGTCCAACCCCCTGCCCAGAGCAGGACCAATCCCCAACTAAATCATCCCAACCAGGGCTTTGTCAAGCCTGACTTAAAAACTTCTAAGGAAAGGGATTCCACCACCTCCCTAGGTAACGCATTCCAGTGTTTCACCACACCCCTAGTGAAAAATTTTTTCCTAATATCCAACCTAAACCTCCCCCACTGCAACTTGAGACCATTACTCCTTGTCCTGTCATCTGCTATCACAGAGAATAGTCTAGATTCATCCTCTTTGGATCCACCTTTCAGGTAGTTAAAAGCAGATATCAAATCCCCCCTCATTCTTCTCTTCCGTAGACTAAACAATCCCAGTTCCCTCAGCCTCTCCTCATAACTCATGTGTTCCAGACCCCTAATCATTTTTGTTGCCCTTCGCTGGACTCTCTCCAATTTTTCCACATCCTTCTTGTAGTGTGGGACCCAAAACTTGACACCGTACTCCAGATGAGGCCTCACCAATGTCGAATAGATCAATGTCGAAGGATCACGTCCCTCGATCTTCTGGCAATGCCCCTACTTATACAGCCCAAAATGCCATTGGCCTTCTTGGCGACAAGGGCACACTGTCGACTCATATCCAGCTTCTCGTCCACTGTCACCCCTAGGTCCTTCTCTGCAGAACTGCTGCCTAGCCATTCGGTCCCTAGTCTGTAGCGGTGCATTGAATTCTTCCGTCCTAAGTGCAGGACTCTGCGCTTGTCCTTGTTGAACCTCATCAGATTTCTTTTGGCCCAATCCTCCAATTTGTCTAGGGCCCTCTGTATCCTATCCCTACCCTCCAGCGTATCTACCTCTCCTCCCACTTTAGTGTCATCCGCAAACTTGCTGAGGGTGCAATCCACATCATCCTCCAGATAATTAATGAAGATATTGAACAAAACCGGCCCCAGGACCGACCCCTGGGGCACTCCGCTAGATACCGGCTGCCAACTAGACATGGAGCCATTGATCACTACCTGTTGAGCCCGACAATCTAGCCAACTTTCTACCCACCTTGTAGTGCATCCATCCAGCTCATACTTCTTTAACTTGCTGACAAGAATACTGTGGGAGACCGTGTCAAAAGCTTTGCTAAAGTCGAGGAATAACAAGTCCACTACTTTCCCTTCATCCACAGAACCAGTTATCTCATCACAGAAGGCAATTAGATTAGTCAGGCATGACTTTCCCTTGGTGAATCCATGCTGACTGTTCCTGATCACTTTCCTCTCCTCTAAGTGCTTCAGAATTGATTCCTTGAGGACATGCTCCATGATTTTTCCGGGGACTGAGGTGAGGCTGACAGGCCTGTAGTTCCCAGGATCATCCTTCTTCCCTTTTTTAAAGATGGGCACTACATTAGCCTTTTTCCAATCTTCTGGGACTTCCCCCGATCGCCATGAGTTTTCAAAGATAATGGCCAATGGCTCCGCAATCACATCCGCCAATTCCTTTAGCACTCTCGGATGCAACGCATCTGGCCCCATGGACTTGTGTACATCCAGTTTTTCTAAATAGTCCCGAACCACTTCTTCCTTCACAGAGGGCTGGCCACCTCCTCCCCAGGCTGTGCTGCCCAGAGCAGTAGTCTGGGAGCTGACCTTGTTCGTGAAGACAGAGGCAAAGAAAGCATTGAGTACATTAGCTTTTTCCACATCCTCTGTCACTAGGTTGCCTCCCTCATTCAATAAGGGGCCCACACTTTCTTTGGCTTTCTTCTTATTGCCAACATACCTGAAGAAACCCTTGTTGTTACTCTTAACATCCCTTGCTAGCTGCAACTCCAGGTGTGATTTAGCGTTCCTGATTCCATTCCTACATGCCCGAGCAATATTTATATACTTATCCCTGGTCATTTGTCCAATCTTCCACTTCTTGTAAGCCTCTTTTTTGTGTTTAAGATCAGCAAGGATTTCACTGTTAAACCAAGCTGGTCGCCTGCCGTATTTACTATTCTTTCTACACATCGGGATGGTTTGTTCCTGCAACCTCAATAAGGATTCTTTAAAATACAGCCAGCTCTCCTGGACTCCTTTCCCCCTCATGTTATTCTCCCAGGGGATCCTGCCCATCAGTTCCCTGAGGAAGTCAAAGTCTGTTTTTCTGAAGTCCAGGGTCCGTATTCTGCTGCTCTCCTTTCTTTCTTGTGTCAGGATCCTGAACTCGACCATCTCATGGTCACTGCCTCCCAGGTTCCCATCCACTTTTGCTTCCCCTACTAATTCTTCCCGATTGTGAGCAGCAGGTCAAGAAGAGCTCTGCCCCTAGTTAGTTCCTCCAGCACTTGCACCAGGAAATTGTCCCCTACACTTTCCAAAAACTTCCTGGATTGTCTGTGCACCGCTGTATTGGTCTCCCAGCAGATACCAGGATGACTGAAGTTGCCCATGAGAACCAGGGCCTGCGATCTAGTAGCTTCTGCAACTTGCCGGAAGAAAGCCTCGTCCACCTCATCCCCCTGGTCCGGTGGTCTATAACAGACTCCCACCACGACATCACCCTTGTTGCTCAGGCTTCTAAACTTAATCCAGAGACGCTCAGGTTTTTCTGCAGTTTCATACTTGAGCTCTGAGCAGTCATACTGCTCCCTTATATACAGTGCAACTCCCCCACCTTTTCTGGCCTCCCTGTCCTTCCTGAACAGCTTATACCCATCCATGACAGTACTCCAGTCATGTGAGTTATCCCACCAAGTCTCCGTTATTCCAACAACATCATAATTCCCTGACTTTGCCAGGACCTCTAGTTCTCCCTGCTTGTTTCCCAGGCTTTGTGCATTTATATATAGGCACTTGAGATAACCCGCTGATCGCCCCTTGTTCTCAGTATGAGGCAGCAGCCCTCCCCTCTCACACGCTCCTGCTCATGCTTCCTCCTGGTATCCCGCTTCCCCACTTACCTCAGGGCTTTGGTCTCCTTCCCCCGCTGAACCTAGTTTAAAGCCCTCCTCACTAGGTTAGCCAGCCTGCTCGCGAAGATGCTCTTCCCTCTCTTCGTTAAGTGGAGCCCGTCTCCGCCTAGCACTCCTCCTTCTTGGAACACCATCCCATGGTCAAAGAATCCAAAGCCTTCTCTCCGACACCACCTGCGTAGCTGTTCATTGACTTCCACGATTCGACGATCCCTACCCCGGTCTTTTCCTTCCACGGGGAGGATGGACGAGAACACCACTTGCGCCTCATACTCCTTCATCCTCCTTCCCAGAGCCACATAGTCTGTAGTGATCTGCTCAAGGTCATTCTTGGCAGTATCACTGGTGCCCACGTGGAAAAGCAGGAAGGGGTAGCGGTCCGAGGGCTTGATGAATCTCGGCAGTCTCTCCGTCACATCACGAATCTTAGCCCCTGGCAAGCAGCAGACTTCTCTGCTTTCCCAGTCAGGGCGGCAGATAGATGACTCAGTCAGTCCCCCTGAGGAGAGAGTCCCCGACTCCAGAGTTCCCATCCTATCCTGACCTGTAATCTTAACTGTGTTCCCTAGAGCTGGCAAAAGTCACTGGGGATGTACTGTAAGTATGTTTCAGCCAGGTCAGCCCTATAATAAGCATACATTAGGAATAAGTAAATGTGCCATTTTATGTTATGTGTTGTCCCACAACACTGAATTCCCTCATTTGTCTGCACACACTCCAACTGCCCCTCATGATGTTGGAGACAGCTGTGTTGACTGGTGCCACGATTACCTGCAGCAATTTGCCAGAGCCCATACTGCAATACAAGAGGTGCATCTGTACTGAAAGGGACCATGGACCCCTTGTTTCTGTGCCGTTACAGAGCTGGACAAGAAGAGGAGCATAATAGTCTATTCTTGGGAGGGGATCTGTAGCATCCTAGGAGCATACGTGACAGTATGCTTCAGGGCAGAGATAAGTGCAGGCAACATTCCAGAGGGAGTCCTCAGGACAAGGAAACTAGGGTGGTCTGTGCAAAGCAGAATTGGTCAAGTATAGGCCAGATATAGCCAACTGTTGTTCATTAAGCCTGCCCTAAATACAAGGTTTGCCTTAGTGAGAACATGGTCTGACAGTTTCTCCTACTATCCTCCAGTGCTGTCTCTCTTCAGCAGTTCATATCACCTGCAAGGATAGAGAACTGTGATGTCTGTAGAAGGAGGTTGAAAGAAGGCACAGGAAAGGCTGTGGTGTAGGGCTAATGTGCAACTTAACCCTTTGTTTTCTGGTTTTCAGAGATTTAAGCATACAGTATATGCATTCAGCATTCTAGAAGGGTACCAGGCACTGCACTAAAATTTATGGAAAATGAATTTCCATTGTTTTTTGAAGAAAAAACGGTTACTCACCTTCTCGTAATTGTTGTTCTTCGAGATGCGTTGTTCATGTCCATTCCAATCAGGTGCGCACATGTAACGTGCAGGACAGCCAGAAGATTTTTCCACTAGCGGTATCCGTAAGGTTGGCCTGGGCGCCCCCCGGAGTCATGCCCTCATGGCACTCAATATAGTGCCCTGACGACCCAACCCCCCTTCATTTCCTTCTTGACAGCTACTCTGACAGCGGGGCAGGAGGGTGAGTATTGGAATGGACATGAACACCACACATTGAAGAACGGTTATGAGACGTTGAGTAACCGTTTTTTCTTCTTCGAGGGCTTGTTCATGTCAATTCCAATCAGGTGACTCGAAAGCCTAAGTTATGGAGGAGGGGTCGGAGTTGTCCACTGACTGGAGCACTGTTCTACCAGAGGCCGCATCGTCTCTGGCGTGCTAGGTAATCACATAATGCACAGTGAAAGTATGTATGGAGGACCACGTTGCCACTCTGCGTATTTCCTGGGTTGGAACCTGCACCAGGAACGCTGATGAAGAAGCCTGCGCCCTGGTGGAGTACGCAGTGAGCTAAGGGGCAGGCACCTCTGCCAGTTTGTAACACTCTCAGATGCAGGACATGATCCACGACAAAATTCATTGAGAAGAGACTGGAAGACCCTTCATCCTGTCTGCCAGAGCCACGAAAAGTTGCAGAGACTTTCGGAATGGCCTTGTTCTCTCGATGTAAAAGGCAAACGCTCTGCGGACATCCAACGAGTGAAGCCTCTGGTCCCTGCCCTTGAATGTGGCTTAGGATAGAACACTGGGAGGAAGATGTCCTGGTTCATGTGGAAATGGGAGACGAACTTCAGGAGGAAAGCCAGGTGGGGCCTCAGCTGAACTTTTTCCTTATGGAACACAATGTAAGGAGGCTCTGATGTTAGAGTCTTGAGCCCAGACACCCTCCTGGCTGAGGTTATTGGTACCAGAAACCGCCTTGTACGAGAGCTAGAGCAGGGAGCATGTAGCTAGCAGTTCAAAAGCCGGTCCCATGAGTCTGGAAAGGACCAGGTTGAGCTCCCAGGCCGGGACCAGCTGTCGAACTTGCACTTATAGTCTGTCGAGACCTTTGAAGAAACAGCTGACCATAGGGTTGGCAAAGACCGACCAGCCCTCTGCACCTGGATGGAAGGCAGAGATGGCAGCCAAGTGAACCCTTACTGATGACATGGACAGTCCTTGCTGCTTGAGATGGAGAAGATAGTCCAATATGAATGGAATAGAAGCGAGTGTCAGGGACAAATGATGCTGTGCCGACCAAATTGAGAATCTCTTCCACTTGGCAAGGTAGGTAGCCCTGGAAGAGGGTTTCCTACTGCCAACGAGAACTTGTCTAACCTGGTCTGAGTAGGAACACTCCACTGGATTTAGCCACAGAGCTTCCATGCCATGAGGTCCAACGACTTGAGGTTCGGGTGCTGGAGACAGCCGTGATCCTGAGTTGGTGGAAGAGCAGCAAAGTGACTGGGGCTTCCAAGGACATGTCCAGGAGCAATATGCACCAGTGTTGGTGGGACCAGGCTGGGGCTATCAATATTACCACCGCCCGATCCCTCTGTATCTTGAGGAGCACCTTGTGAACGAGAGGGGTAGGCGGGAATGTGTATAGGAGACAGCCTCCCCAGGGAAGGAGGACACATCTGCTATGGAGACCGGGCTGTGATTCAGGAAGGAGCAGAACTGCTGACACTTCCTGTTGTGCCATGTGGCAAAGAGGTCTACCTGGGGAAAGCCCCACTGCTGGAAAATGGAGTTCGCGATGTCCGGGTGTAGGGACCACTTGTGGCCGTGGAGCAACCTGCCGAGATAGTCTGCTAACTCATTCCGAACCCTAGGGGGTTCGATGCTTGCAGGTGTATTGACTGCTCCACACAAGGCACTTTCTGGCATAGGGGAGAGAAGCGTGCACCCCCGTTTGTTGATATACAACATCACCGTGATGTTGTCTGTTATCACTGATACACATCTCTCACTTAAATGGGGTCGGAAAGTCTGACATGCCAGGCGTACCGCTCTCAGCTTTCTGACATTGATGTGGAGAGCAAGCTCCGCCTGAGTCCAGATGCCTTGTGTCCTGAGGTCTCCAAGGTGCATCCCCCCCTCCCCCCAGTCCAAATCCGATACATCCAAAACCAACAAGAGAGTTGGCTGGGGGCTGAAGAAGGGGACCTCTGTTCACACTAGCTTTGGATCAAGTCACCACAGAAGGGAGTTGAGGACCAGGTGAAGCAAAGTCACAACCCTGTCCAAACTGTCCCTGACTAGCCGACACACTGAGGCAAGCCATGACTGGAGCAGCCAGAGTCTGAGCCTGGCATATTGCACCACATAGGTACAAGTGGCCATGTGTCCCAGGAGCTTGAAGAAATTCCTTGTTGTGGCGGTGGAGAAATGCCTGAGACTCCAAATGATGTCATCCAGGGCCCGGAACCTCGATTCCGGTAGGTATGCCCTAGCCTGTGTCGAGTCCAGCACTCCCCTATGAACTCTATCCTCTGAACGGGGGACAGAGTTGACTTTCCCACATTCAGGAGAAGGCCCAGTTTGTCGAACATTGCTATGATGAATTCGACTTGCGCCTCTACTTCAGCCCTGGAGTGGCTAGTCGAGGTACGGAAACACCCGTACCTGGCGCCTGCGCAGAAACGCAGCCACAACTGCCATGCATTTGATAAATACTCAAGGCGCCACTGACAGGCCGAACGGAAGGACTGTGAACTGGAAGTGGCTGTTGTGCACCACAAACTGAGGTATCGGTGCCAAGATTGTCGACGTCAGTGCACCTGCCGGATGGGTCCCCTGCAGCGGTGCAGAGGGCATGTGGCGGCCCAAAGGATGCCAAGGCCACTGACGCTGGTCTGGGACCCTAGCTCTGGTGATAGGCCCAGGGTGTCCAGAAGGGCCACTGAGGAGCCTGCCACTGTCCTGGCCACTGTGCTGAGTAGGGCTGTCAGTCACGGTGGGAGCGAGATCTGCTCCTACTGGAGTGCGATGACTCCGCTTCCAACTCCAAGGTCTCCAACTGTGAAGACCACAGAGGAGCGGAGCCACTCGGCACTGGCGAGTGATGCCAAAAGGTCTGATGCTGCCTCAAATGCTTCTGGCATTGAGGGAAGCTGTAGGTCCTTGTAGCAGCGGACTGGCGAGCGGTGCAGGTCCGGACTCAACAGGACCCCTCCTGAGGCAGGGGTCGACGAAGACCCCACCAGTTGGACACTTGATGGGGGGTTGCTGGCCACCTGGTCTTTAGACCTGGTCAGGGAGCGCCCTCTGTCAGTCTCTCTTTTATGAGGCACCGGTGAGTGAGACTGGTGCCTGGGACCTGTGCGTGGAGCTGTGGCGGTGTTGAGGGTCCTTAGAGGAATCCGTTCTCAGCACTGGCTCGTGCGTCAACAGTGCTGGAGCGCTGTGCACCAAGGAGGCGGAACTTGGGATCGGGTCCGCCGTGCTGGGGTCTGACTGAGGCTGAAGCACTGCCTCCATAAGCAGAACTCAGGAGGTGCTGTTCTCTGTCCTTGAGGGTCCGGGGGCGAAATCCCCTACACATTTTACAGCGGTCCCTAAGGTGACCCTCCCCAAGACACTTCAAGCACGAAGTGCACAAGTCACTTCTCGTCATAAACTTGCTGTAGTCGGAGCACGGCTTAAAGCCTGGGGACTGAGGCACACCCCAGAGCTGGGGCAACATGGGGTGAGGGGAACCCCCAAAGGAAACTTATGAGACAAAACTATCTATACTAACTAAACTACTACTGAATCAAACTACATAAACACAATACTGCGAAGCATACGCTTGCTGAGGCAAGAGCAATAGGGAGTTCCAGCTAGCCGTCACAGGCAATAAGAAGGAACTGAAGGGGATTTGGGTTGGCAGGGCACTATATTGAGCACCATGAGGGCATGACTCCAGGGGGTGCCCAAGCCGACCCTACAGATACTGCTAGGGGAAAAATCTTCTGGCTGTTATGGCGCGCGCACAGCTAATTGGAATGGACATGAACAAGCACTCAGAGAAGTGGTGGTATTAGTGAGCAGGGAGTGAATGGAGAACAGCTGGGGTTGTGGGAGTGCACAAGGTTTTCTTGAAAAACCCTCACCAACACTCAGGTATCAGCTCTGCTCTCCTTCTGGCCCCTCCATGCTCCTACTATGGCTGAAGGGCCCATGAAGAGGAAGGGATGTGGTAGCCAGTGTGCTGTGAGCAGCACATCTACCATCTGGAGGCAACAAGGGGGAGTGGTGCCAAGCCCCAGAATCCATAGTCCACTTTGGGGGTTAGTGAAGGAGAAAAGGGCTCTGTACAAACCTCTGCAGCCTAGGAAAATGGCAGAAGTGTGAAGTGGGTTCATTCATCTCAATGGGATGTTCTCAGGTGAATCAGTACTCCCCATGGATGAATACAAGCTGACATAATAGGTCTGAGAGTTATGAATGGACACAATTCATCTCAATAAAGTGTTCTCCTCTCCTGTCTCACAAAGTCTATACATATCCCTGTTGTGTCATACAAGTATTGGAGATAATTTCACTACGGACTTTAGAGAATTTGAAAATTAAGAGTATATAATCTAGGGGGATCTATATAGGGAACCCATTGATCAAATAACCCAAAATTTGCAACACAAATTGTACCCCAACCCATATGATGGCATATCAGTTTTCAAGATCATCTCCCTATAGATTTTAAAGCATTCTGATTATTAAAATCAGTAATTTAGTGAGGCCGCATCTGTATTTGAAGAATCCTCTGACCAAATTACCCCAACTTGCACCATTAATTCTACCCTGGCCTGAATGTGGCCCAGCAATATCATGCTGGGACAGTAGCAACAGGATTTCCATTTTAAAGGAGTGAAAAAGGGTATACAGAAATTCTGCCTTTTGGGTTAGTGGTCATTTTTAAATGTCTACTGTCATTTGTGCACTGCTTGATTTTACGATGGCAATTTATGGGGCAAAATATCATTTCACATTTGATATGACTATTGTTTATGTGACTAAGGTTTTCCAGTGTCTGATATTGCCTTTCAACCCCAATTTCACAGAAACTTCAGCTCTTTGAGGTAGATTGGATTAATTATAATAGAATTTTTTTTTCTTTTTTTTTTGCATGATCGTTATGATTTAGTAACTTATTTCATAAATTACTGTTTTGATTCACAAAAATATCCTGGTGCCGCACTAGTTAATGCTAACCTTATGACAGTCCCTATTATGGCTGCCTTTCCTGATGCTTAGAAACCCCTTTGATCATGCTGATTCTGATGAGAATCCCAGCTATTTGCTTTTCTTTGTTCACACCCGTCCCATTGTTCAAGAAATTGGTGAGGAGGCATGCAGCATGATTACGTTACTCTAATGCTGCTGCTTACTAGATTCTTCCATCTTCCCTCGACTTAGGTGATGTTTACACTAGAGACTTTACAGCGGCACAACTGTACCGATACAACTGCGCTGCTGTAAGTTGTCCCGTGTAGCTGCTCTATGCCGACTTGAGAGAGCTCTGCCATCGTCAAAATTAAACCACTCCCAACAAGTGGCAGTAGCTACGTCGGTGGCTGATGCTCTCCTGATGATCTAGCGCTGTCCACCCAGCGCTTCTGTCGGTGTAACTTATGTCGGTTGGGGTGTATTTTTTTCACACCACTGACCGACAAAAGTTTTACTGCTAAAAGTGCGAGTGTAGACATAGCTTAAATTAAAGCTATTCTTCTTGGCAATAGTTCTAAAATAAAATCTGAGTATTTAGACTTTGAAATACTGGCTCTTAAACCAAAAGCTTTGCTCTCAGGAACATTTTCCAGAAGGAGCACTTGCGGAAAGTAGTCAGAGAGCAATTAATGTGCATAACACGCATTTTCAGAAAGCTGCCACATTCAGGACTTGAACTTGCAGTACATGGGTAGTGCTGAAGTTCTATGGGCACACAATGTCAGCTTGAGTCACCCACTTACTCTGACCTCAGGTTGCCTGCAAACCCTCTCGTATGCAACAAACCCATCCTGCTGCATTTGCACCAGTGACTTCCTTTGGCTTATCAACTTCACTCAAACTTCCTCAAAGGGGTGGGGCAATTTTGTACAATAGCTAAAATCAATCCCAAGCAGGTGACAGCAGATTGAGAAGGATCAGAGCCAGAGTTTGAACCCCAGGTGTGTAACAGTTACAAGAACTATAAAATTATGATTTTTTTTATGAGGGCGGTATCTTGGAAGCCCCTTGCTCACACAACTCAAATTTGGACCACTAACACCATTCCCATCTCAATGGGGCACAGCTGTTTTCAAGCCAATTCAATTATGCATATGAATTTTAGAGCACTTAGATAAATGGCTGTCAAACAGAAAGCTAGTCTTAAACTTAACTATAGCTATTGGCCCACTCTAATGTCAACATAATGTAAAGAAACTGTGCTTACAATTTTTTAAAATAAAAAGAATCTGTGGCCTCAAATGTAACTGGATTTCTTGCGGTAAAATTTTCATAAAGAAAATTCTACCATAAAGCAATGGCTCAGCATTTATCACTATCTTAAAAATACTTCAAAACCATGAGCAGTTAGGTTTCACAGTGAGAAGAGATTTTCAGTGAAAGTCAATGGACTTGTGCTCCTAAATCCCTCCAGCACTTCTGAAAGTCATCCCCCACAGTTGATACAAATTGATTTTTAAATCCACTAGTAAATATATTTGTGTTATAGGATATTTTCCTTCATTTTATCTATTTTATTTAGCTACCAGGACAATCTGTTCTACTTCAAACTGTTATTTCTCCCTTTGTTTCTTCTTCCATTCAGGAAATAACTTTTTGCTTCTATTTTGGTTCATTGATTGCCAAGCAGTCAACTTACAGTATGCAAGATTAGGATCCAAAGGATTTCTAGCCCCATAGAAATAGTATGCATCATCATAGGGAGTTCTGTAGTTGTCTGTCAAAGTTGGGGGTGGAGGTGGAGGCAGAGGTGCAATCCTATATCAAAAGAAACGAACAAGGCCTTTTTTTTATATTTTATTCGGCTACTAAATGAGAAAGCAGGACAAAAACAAAATCAGATAAGTCACTGTATGGGAAAGTTCTAGAATTAACTCAGTTAAGACTTCTCACTGAAGACTTGGTTGTGCCTTGTAAGCACACCCCTGAAGAGCACTAATCAAGCAGTCCCTGCACAAGACACATCCACGTGCACAAGGGCTGCAATCCTACTTGGCACTTACGCAGGCCAGGTGTGGGTAGTGGGAAGGTTCTTTGTACCCTCCCTATATTGCTCAACAATTTAAGGTCCATGCACAATCTGGTCCTCAATTAGGACTGTTTATTACACAGTCTCCAAATGAAACATAAGACTTTGAGTCCCCATTTCTTAAATTTGAGATTTATATCCTTTATGTCTCATGTTCTAACAGGGAAACAGTAATATATACTTTTCTCATTTAAAACAGAGCCTCAATTGTGAAACTGTACTGCCTCAATTTTTATATCGCACACTCATCTCACTTAAATGCCCCACAACATGCAAATGCCTAGATAGACGTAATAAATCTACAATTCATGACTAACTCCATGAAAACATTCACTAAGAAAGTCTTATGATTTTCACCAATACAGCCTCCCAAAATTTCTCAATCAATAAGCATGTCCAAAAGAAAACAAAAATGTACACCTGAAAAAGATTAAGGCCATGTTTATACTACAAAATTAAGTTGGCCTACCTTATGTCAGCTTACAGCCACCAGAGTTATTAAATTGCTTGTGTGCACACACACTTGGCTCCTTGTGTCGGCGGAGCGCATCCTTACCAGGAGTGCTTGTACTGATTGTATTGAAAGTGTGGGGCACAGTGGGACAGCTCCTGAAGGCCACTAACAATCAACTAAGCAATGCAGTGTCTACACTGACACAACATTGACCTAATTACATCAACCATCACTCCACGTTGTTCAGGGAGATGGCATTACTGTATCGGTGTAGAGCGGCACTTATGTCAGCAAGAGCCAAATTTAAGTGAAGAAACTTCCACAGCTAGGTTGACCCAAGGCAGCTTACGTCGACCTAACCGTGCAGTGCAGACAAGCCCTCAGTCAGTCAGAGAGACAGACAGAGAAAGAGAGAGCGCGCACAAACAAGTACATGTGCGTGTGTGTGTGTGTGTGTGTGTGTGTATATATATATATATGAATAAAATGAGGTCTAGAGAAATAAACACATTCATTAAAAGTTTATTATTTTATCTAGATAATTTTTTTCATTAACTTAAAAAATAAAAATTTGAAAATATTTGCTTTCACTCTTAACTAGCTATTAGAAGTGAAAGGAAAAGCACCACAATGGTCTGCTTTGCAGTCGTTCTGAAAGGTAATAATCCGTGTAACCGCAGAATTTCTATATAACCAACTTATCAAACATATAGTCACAAAATAAACGTTATAGACAAGCACCTGGGAGCCACTATTTCACCAAGGGTGTTGGATAATCCTCTGTGAAAGTCTTCATTCACTGGTGAAATAGTAGGTGCAGGTACAGGAGTTTGGAAAGCTACTCTGGGCCTTTCAGGTGGTGCCTTCTCTTCAGAAGCTCTTTCTGTCAAACCAAACTGCTTCAGTCTGTTAGGCTAAAGATAAAAAATATGGTTAATTTATTATGTCCATAGCCGTAGATATTTTGAACCTCAATTGTGTACAGTGCCAAACCCTCCAGTGCCCCTCAACTGTCACATTTCTAGTTGTTATAAGCAAATGTACATGTCTTTTTAAATGATTTTTTAGTAAATGAACGAAAATTTTCAAGATAGATAAAAATACAAGTAAATCTACATTTACACGCTTTCATAGTGTCTCTAAAACCAAGCTTTTGTGGATTTTCTAGGAAATAAATGATTGCAATGTCCAGAATACAAATATTTTCAGTGGTCTATACTAGTATCTAAAACTGCCAGATTTCTACATTGACAGCATTTTCATTCCTGTTATGGTTAGGTAAATTCTTGAAAGAATGCTTCGAAGAAAAATACTAGCTCTGTAACAGTTCAATTTGCAAAAGAAATAAATATTGAGACTTAACAATAAACATTTCAGAACACTAGCAATTAAAGAGAAAGGAATAGGAGATATTCTTTGTTATATTTTTATTAGATTTTCAAATCAACAAAGAAGTTACAGCAATTTTTTTTCAAAACATAGGGTGTCTGTTATATATCTAATTTTAAAAAAAATGTTTATTGATAATTGGTAGCCTCAGAAGAAAAATGAAGGTAACATGCAAATGCAAAAAGCATGCAAGCCAGTTTCAAAACTATCCTAATACACCCAAAAGACATTTCTCTACCAGCTGCTATGCACTTTAGAAATATTTTCATATTTTTTTAAATGACCTAATTAGTAGAAAGTAAAGATTATTCAATATTTCAAAAGAAAAACTGAATTTATTTAACAATTTTGCTGGTCATTAACACCAAGGTGCTTCGCTAAACGTGCATTTATGGATCAACCTGTGCCAGCAGCTGTTGAATACTACATAACCAACTGTGTATTATATAACCAAGTTGGTATATAAGTATTTGAGATAGCAGCAATAGATTAGATGTTTACCTCCTCATCACTTAGCTGCAAGACAGTATATACAATGACATTAGTACTCATCTATTTATGAACAGAACTGGAGAATTCAGGTGTAAAAAAATGTATTAAATTCTTAAAACCTGTTAGAATTTAACATTTAAGCTTATCATATTTAACTTTAAAATTACAAGAGGTTTTTATCAAACAGAAGATTTCATTTACACATCTTTTAGTTTTAAATTAATTACAAAGCATTCTACACTCTTTTCTTCAACGGTTTTTTACCTTTTCGTATCTTCATCAGTGGCATATTTAAACACCCATTCACACAAACATGTTTGTTGAGAGTTGTTCCCTCTGTGTTCCCAGAGCCCCATACCAAAGTTATCAGGTCCAGATTTTAACACAGCAGCATCTTTTATTTTACTCAAGATATGGCTATGACACAGTACGTCTGTTAGCCATTCTATCCCTACAGACAACTTACAAATTTACTTTTTAAACCAACAGTGTATTAGGCCACGTCTACACTACAGATGCTACAGCAACACATAGTGTAGACACTTCCTACATCAACAGAAAAGGTTTTCCATCAACGAAGGTAAGCCGCCACCCCAGTAGTTAGGTCAGCCTAACTACAGCTTTCAGGAGTGTGAATTTTTCATGCCCCTGAGCAAGGTGGCAAGGTCAATCTAAATTCTAAGTGTAGGCCAGGGCCTGCTATTATAGGCATATTACACACACACTCTACTTAACTAGCGAACATTGAACTTCTCTCTGAGAGCCAATTTAAACCTAGTAATATTCAGTGGCATGGACTGCTACTTAATGAGGATAATAATTCTACTTAATTGGAATGCCCTCAGTTGAATTAGTGGTGTTCAGGTCACTGTGTGCGTCTCAGACT
The DNA here is from genome assembly GCF_965152235.1 of Eretmochelys imbricata. Classification (NCBI taxonomy): domain Eukaryota; kingdom Metazoa; phylum Chordata; order Testudines; family Cheloniidae; genus Eretmochelys; species Eretmochelys imbricata. The sequence continues at coordinate 60,882,167 of NC_135573.1, forward strand.
CATGCTGGTTGTGTCAGTTTGCACTTACAACAAATGCTGTTCAGTCCCTCTTTAACTGTGAAACATGCAAAGAGTATGAAGTGCTTCACTACTGCAATACTCCTAGCTGCTAGCCTCCTGTTTCCACACCAACTATATTCAAAGTCAAAAAACTACATTAGCATAGAGTTACGGTTGCTTGATGGTATGTTGTCCCCTTGCAAAACACTGAGCTGAACAAAACTCAAAACTTCTGAAAACCAGGAAATGCAGAGTTAAGTTTGCGCATGCAACCCTAACTTCGTCATCTTTCAGCAATGCCCCAATTAACATACATACATTTACTCTGCAATCCTACAGTTGCTGAAATGTACAAGCGCTTCACCTCCTTTTACAGTCCATTCACTCTCACCCACAGGATTCCACCAACACTGTTAAAGGACAAAAAGAAAAAAAAAAAAAAAAGAGAGAGAGAGTTGCTCATCCACCATCCCTCTGGTCCCCTGGAGCCAGCAGTAGCAAACGGGAATTATTTGCAAACACTCCAGTTGCAGTCAACAGTAAGTATAAGGGAATTGTAAAAGGCTGCAAAGAGATTAAGTTGTCCACATGGTATTCTCTCTGGGAAGTTGGTTAAGTGTGTGAGTGTCCACCATGATTTGGAACCTCCATGAATCTTATTAATGCCAAGGTCCAGTGTGAGTATCTGCTACGTGCATATCAAAGCATCGCTCAGAGAGGATACAGCCAAGAGCAACCTTCCTTCCCCTCTCTATTAGTGACAGATGGAATCCTATGCGTGAGAGTGAATGGGTTGTAAAGAGAGGTGAAGAGCTTGTACATTTCAGCAACTTTGGGGTTGGCAGCATAAACATGTGTGTATTAACAGGAGGTACTGTGGCATTGCTGAGAGAGGACCGAGTTAAGGTTGCATGGACAATTTTAAGTCTGCATTTCCAGGTTTTCAGAAGTTTGAGTTTTGCCAACTAAGTGTTCTGCAAGGGGACAACATACCACCAAGCAACCTTAACTCTACATTAACACATTTTTTTGCCATTGAATTTCCTAGTAGTTGTTTTTTTAAATAGGAAAAGGTATGTTGTTAGTAAGTTAGTAATCATTTAGGCAGTTCTATGCATGATGTCCTGCAATTTGCATCCCAAGCCAAATCAGTGTGTGGTCAGCAACCCCCACATCATGCTGTACTCCTCTGTCAAGGTTCCTTCCCCACTCTGAACTCTAGGGTACAGATGTGGGGACCTGCATGAAAGACCCCCTAAGCTTATTCTTACCAGCTTAGGTTAAAAACTTCCTCAAGGTACAAACTTTGCCTCGTCCTTGAACCCTATGCTGCCACCACCAACCGTGTTAAACAAAGAACAGGGAAAGAGCCCACTTGGAGACGTCTTCCCCCAAAATATCCCCTCAAGCCCTACACCCACTTTCCAGGGAAAGGCTTGATAAAAATCCTCACCAATTTGTACAGGTGAACACAGACCCAAACCCTTGGATCTGAAGAACAACAACGAATGAAGTTCTTAAAAGAAGAATTTTAATTAAAGAAAAGGTAAAAGAATCACCTCTGTAAAATCAGGATGGTAAATACCTTACAGCGTAATCAGATGCAAAACATAGAGAATCCCTCTAGACAAAACCTTAAGTTACAAAAAGACACAAAAACAGGAAAATACATGCCATCCAGCACAGCTTATTTTACCAGACATTAAACAAAAGGAAATCTAATGCATTTCTAGCTAGATTACTTACTAACTAACAGAAGTTCTGAGACTGCATTCCTGATCCGTTCCCAGCAAAAGCATCACACAGACAGACCTTTCGTTTTCCCCCCTCCAGCTTTGAAAGTATCTTGTCTCCTCAGTGCTCATTTTGGTCAGGTGCCAGCGAGAGTATCTTAGCTTCTTAACCCTTTACAGGTGAAACGGTTTTGCCTCTGGTCAGGAGGGATTTTTTAGCACTGTATACAGAAAGGTGGTTACCCTTCCCTTTATTTTTATGACATCCTCGCTCTCCCGCAATCTTCTTCAATCTTGTGATTCAGGAAGCATCCAGAGCCATTGGCCATTATCTTTGAAAACTCATGGCAATCGGGGGAAGTCCCAGAAGACTGGAAAAAGGCTAATGTAGTGCCAATCTTTAAAAAAAGGGAAGAAGGAGGATTCTGGGAACTACAGGCCAGTCAGCCTCACCTCAGTCCCTGGAAAAATCATGGAGCAGGTCCTCAAGCATTCAATTCTGAAGCACTTAGAGGAGAGGAAAGTGATCAGGAACAGTCAGCATGGATTCACCAAGGGAAAGTCATGCCTGACTAATCTAACTGCCTTCTATGATGAGAACTGGTTCTGTGGATGAAGGGAAAGCAGTGGACGTGTTACTCCTTGACTTTAGCAAAGGTTTTGACATGGTCTCCCACAGTATTCTTGTCAGCAAGTTAAAGAAGTATGGGCTGGATGGATGCACTACAAGGTGGGTAGAAAGTTGGCTAGATTGTCGGACTCAACGGGTAGTGATCAATGGCTCCTTGTCTAGTTAGCAGCCGGTATCTAGCGGAGTGCCCCTAGGGTCAGTCCTGGGGCCGGTTTTGTTCAATATCTTCATTAATGATCTGGAGGATGATGTGGATTGCACCCTCAGCAAGTTTGCGGATGATACTAAACTGGGAGGAGCGGTAGATACGCTGGAGGGTAGGGATAGGATACAGAGGGACCTAGACAAATTGGAGGATTGGGCCAAAAGAAATCTGATGAGGTTCAACAAGGACAAGTGGAGAGTCCTGCACTTAGGACGGAAGAATCCAATGCACCGCTACAGACTAGGGACCGAATGGCTAGGCAGCAGTTCTGCAGAGAAGGACCTAGGGGTGACAGTGGACGAGAAGCTGGATATGAGTCAACAGCGTGCCATTGTTGCCAAGAAGGCCAATGGCATTTTGGGATGTATAAGTAGGGGCATTGCCAGCAGATCGAGGGACGTGATCCTTCCCCTCTATTCAACATTGGTGAGGCCTCATCTAGAGTACTGTGTCCAGTTTTGGGCCCCACACTACAAGAAGGATGTGGAAAAATTGGAAAGAGTCCAGAGAAGGGCAACAAAAATTATTAGGGGTCTGGAACACATGAGTTATGAGGAGAGGCTGAGGGAACTGGGATTGTTTAGTCTACAGAAGAGAAGAATGAGGGGGGATTTGATAGCTGCTTTTAACTACTTGAAAGGTGGATCCAAAGAGGATGGATCTAGACTATTCTCAGTGATAGCAGATGACAGGACAAGGAGTAATGGTCTCAAGTTGCAGTGGGGGAGATTTAGGTTGGATATTAGGAAAAACTTTTTCACTAGGAGGGTGGTGAAACACTGGAATGCGTTACCTAGGGAGGTGGTGGAATCCCTTTCCTTAGAAGTTTTTAAGGTCAGGCTTGACAAAGCCCTGGCTGGGATGATTTAGTTGGGGATTGGTCCTGCTCTGGGCAGGGGGTTGGACTAGATGACCTCCAGAGGTCCCTTCCAACTCTGATATACTATGATTCTATGAATGCCAGTGCTGACAACCCCGGCAGTGCACATATTTCTTTTCCCTCAGTGGTCACAGTACGTGCGCTGTCAGTTCCCAAGCTCCACACTATATATCTTCGGAAAACACCACATTAATCTGCGCTAAGATCAGGAAGTAGCCACTGTCTGCCCCGCTACTCCCACCCCCCAGAGTCTAGTAAGAGAAAGTTACTTACCTTACAGTAACCAGAGGTTCTTCAAGATGTGTGGTCCCTATCTGTCTTCCACTGTGGGTAGGGTACACATGCGCTCCATGTGCCCAGAGCCAGAAAATTTTGAAAACTGTGTCAACTGGTCCACACATACACCCTGGGCTCAACTTGTGCCTCCAACCGAGGAGATAAAGGATAGGGCCAATCAACCACCTCCCCAATTCCTTCTCTAGCATGAATTAGAGATGATCCAAAGTGGAGGGAAAGGAGGGTGGGTAATGGAATATAGACAGGTACCACACATCTCAAAGAACCTCCAGCTACTATAAGACAGATAACTTTCACTACTTCTTTGAGTGCTGGTCCCTATTTGTATTTCACTATGAGTGACTGACAAGCAGTATTCAAATAGGAGAAAGATGTGAGGTTGTAGATGGCAGAGCCAAACAAAGGACTAACATTCCAAAAGATACATCAGCAGAGTAGTCTTGCACCAAGGCATAGTGTCTCACAAACATGGATGGAACTTCATGTTGCTGCCTTGCAGATATCAAGTAGAGGCACCTCTTGAAGCGATGCCATAGATGTTGCATGACCTCCTGTAGAATGAGCTCTGACCCCAAAAGGAGGGGGAAGATTAGACAACTGATAGCAGAGCAAAATACAGCCAGAGATCCATTTTGAGATTCTTTATCAGGATATAGCCTGACCCCCCGACCCGTTCCGTTAAGATGACAAATAGTCTAGGAGACTTCCTGATAGGTTTTATTCTCTGCAAGTAAAAGGTTCAGGCTAATGTGAAATTCTGAGACTACTCTGGGGGTGAATTTAGGGTGTAAACATAATTAAACTTTGTCCTTATGGAATATAGTGTAAGGAGGATCCATCATCAGTGCTCCAAGCTCACAAACTCTCCTGGCTGAGGTGATGGCTACCAGGAATGTGACCTTCCTGGATAGGAGAGACATGGAGCAAGAAGCTAATGGTTCAAAAGGAAGACTTAGTGAGTACTGAAAGAACCAGGTTCAGGTCCCATTGAGGAGTAGGCTTCTTTATAGGTGGAAAGGTTCTTATTAAGCCTTTCCAAAATCTGCAACTCAGTGGGTGTGCAAACATCAAGTATCCATGTGAAGGTATGCACTGTCTGCTTCCAAGTGGACCCATAAGGAGCTGACGGACAAACCTGATGTCTTTAAGGAAAGAATACAGTCTAGAATAAGAAGAATATCTCAGCTTCTGGGATTATACATCTTTAATACCCACAAACAGAAAAATGCTTCCACTTGGCTAGGTAACATGTTCTAATGGAATCCTTTCTACTATGAGAAAAGATGTTTTGTGCAGCTTCAGAACATGATCTCTCTAGAATCTATGAGCATCATCTAGAGTCTAGATGATGCTCATACAAAATACAGGCTCTAAGATGAAGTGGCCAAGGGTTAGGATGCTTGATTTTGCCATTCTCCTGGATCATGAGATTGAGAAATGTTGGAATAATGATTGGTACCCGAGATGACATGTGTAAGAATTCTGGGAACCAAAACTGTCTGGACCAGTTGGGGGCAATGAGAATGACTTGTGCCTTGACCTGCCGAATCCGGCACAAAATTTGAGGCTGGAGGGGTAGTGGAGGGAAAGCACAGTTCAGATGGTCTGACCATGGAAGGAGCAGAGCATCGCCCTTTGAGTGGCAACATAGGACTCCTTTGGAACAGTATGGATTACATTTCCTGTTTGTTTGGGAGGCAAACAAGTCCCTGGCAAGGGTCCCCAATCTACCATAAATATTGTTCACCACAGAGTCATATAGCTCCCACTCATGATCAACACCAAAGTGTCTCCAGAGAGAGTCTGCTAGCACATTCTGGTTTCCTGGGAGGTAGACTGCCAATAGGGTAATCTGATTGTTGATGTACCAATTCCACAACTGTCCACTTCTGCACACAAGGGGAAGAATCTCCCTCCCTCCGGTTTGTTGATGTAAAAGACAGTCTTGAATTAGTCTGACATTATGACGACATGGTGACCTTGAATGAATGGGAGAAAGGGTTCACAAATCTTCGAACTGCTCACAGCTCTAGAACATAGATGTGTATCTGGGATGGACTCTCGAGATGTTCCAATAGGGATACATGGTAATGACTGCCCTGTCTTGTGCAGAGGCAAGAAAGGGAATACTGATGCATACCTAACATGGATTCTTCCACAGTAACAGGGACAATATCACTTTGGTGGGAACAGTCACTATGGTGCTCCTGGACCATCAGTTTGGAGCCACACTTGTAGCTAACAAAAGGTGGAATCATGCAAATGGCATGACATAAGTTCATGAGGCCACATGGCCTAGGAGAGAGAGGTGTCAGTCATGATAGGCACTTGGGGGTTGCTTATGACCTCATTTATGATATCGTTTATAGCCTGAAACCTGTTCATCAGCAGGCAGGCCCTTGCCATGACTGCATTTAAGGAAAGCCCAATGAAGCTGAAGTTCTCTGTAGAGGTGAGGATGGATTTTTCAGTATTTACACTGACCCCCAAAGAGGAGAGGAGTTGTTGCATTGTCAAAATCAATGCATGGGCCTCTTGGTGTCAGGGACCATAGGTCTCGAACCTTGGTCCATAGGGCTCTTAGGAGCTAGGCAGTCCTGACCTGCTACCTAGTAATCTGCTATCAGCTGCCAGAATAGTAGCTGAACTTTGACAGAGAACTCCTGTCCCGGGATCTGATTGGTGAAACATGGGAGACCCTGGTCAACCCCCAGTCGATCCCCAGCTTCTATTTAAACCAAGCACAGGAACAGGAAGTTGTGCATGGAACTGGGTTCTCCCTGCTTAGGACTGCTTCCCCTGAAATATTTGTTCCTACTGATCTCCTGGTAACCTGACACTGCCTGCCTCCTGACACATGGACTCTTGGTTTTGCCCTCTGGCTTGCCTTGGCTTTTGACCTCTTGGTATCTGACCCAGCCTGAGTCCCTACTCCTGCTTCAACCCTTAGGTCAGACAGCCCATTCACTGGTTGTGACACTTGGCCTGACTTCGTGACAAGGAGCCAGTCACTGAAATAAGGGAAAACGGTGAAACCACAGCATCTGATGCAGGCTGCTACTAGGAAAAACACCTTGGTAAAGACCCTGGGGGTGGTACCAATGCCAAAAGAGAGTATTCTGTATTAAAAGTGGTCTGAGCCTGTGTCACAGGGTCCCTCCACTGCTACCCAGTTTACTTCACTGCCTAGCCATTTCGGATGGTCTCATGGTCACAAAAGGTTGCCCTTTCACCAAGGTGAAAATTTATTCTTTTCTTACAAATTATCACAGTGTAATACAGGCTTACAGCAAAGGAAGGATTTCCCAGAGTCTTCATCCTCAGCCCAGGCTCATCCTCTGATCTTCCTTCTGACTCTCCTTGCTTCCTGTTCCTTCCACTTATATCCTCCCAATTACACCATTAGCCCAGTGATTACCATGCAGGTGCTAACAATCCCCAACAGAAAGTGTTTAATTGCTTATACCTGAACCTGCAGCCATCTTCATGCTGCACCAACATCAGATACCCAGATGTTAATAACAGTGTCCTGTCACAGCCCACCATAAATCTGAGGAAGCGTCTGTGAGCAGGGTGGATGTCCGCATGAAAGTAGGTGTCCTTCATGTAGAGAGTTGTAAACCACATGTCCTTTTCCAAGAATGAAATTTAAATTCCCATGTGACCATGCAAAACTTGTGATTGTGAATAAACTGTTTGAGATGGTGGAGGTCACCAAGTATCCTTTTTGGGTACTAACAAGTATGTTGAGTAAAAACTACTCTCTTGGTACTGAAGAGGAATGCACTCTATCACTCCTCACTGTAAAAGATATTCCACTTCTTGTTTAAGAATGTTCTTGTGAAAGTGGCCTCCAAAAGGGATGGGATAGGGATTTTAAAGGGAAAGAGACATAAACTCTATCATAAAGCCAGAATTCATAACCTTCAGCACTCATTTGTCTGTTGTTATTCCACTCCAGGTGTTGAAAAAGAGTGCTAGCTGATCCCCAAAAGGTGCATGGGAGTTGGGAGGTGTTGTACTTAGTGGTTTGCAGCTCTCAAGCTCCCTCAAAAATAACATTTAGCCAAAAATTGAGATGAAGAATCTGTTGTGAAAGGTGTGGCAAAGCAGGTCTTTTGAACCCTCCCTCTTATAGGGTGGCTCACAAGATCTCTGGTTTAAGAACTGCTGACCCATCAGTTTAAGCTTGTATGATTACTCTTGACATTTTCTCTTTGGGGCAGGTGTATATATGCTCAGGAAGTGGAGGGTGACCCTGTAAAAGTGTGTAAGGACTCCTATGTCTTCTGATTAAATAAATGAGTCTTTTCGAAGGTTAGGTCCTCCCTGGGAAACCCCTGTGCATTATGGTGCATTATGGTGGCAGTAGCTTGGAATGCTGCTGCATCTACTGCTGACCGGAGAGTGGTTCTGGCAACCATTTTGCTTTCCTCTATGACAGCCTGGATAAAAGCTCTGTCCTCCTGTAAGAAACTGTCAGTAAAGTCTGCAAATTTTGAATAATTCAGGAATTCATACTTAGCCATTAGTGCTTGGTAGTTGGCTATCCTGAACTGGAGGCTAGAAGAAGAAAAGACGTTCCTTCCCAATAAGTCGAGATGCTTCCCCTCCTTATTAGTCAGGGTAGATCAGGAGTGTTATTGCCTAAATCTTTCCACAGTAGGCCTGGACCAGTAAAGAGCTAGGAGCAAGGTGAGGAAACAGAAATTCTGCCCCTTTGGCTGGGACATAGTACCATTTCTCTGTCTTCTTGGCAGTAGAGGCATGGGTAGCTAGGGTATGCCAGCCCACTCTAGCAGGCTCCTGGATGGATGGCAACATTACCAGGGAATGGTATTTGACTGGAGCCGGAGGACTGAAGGGATATCCAGGAGCCTGTATTGAGGATCCTGAACTCTTCCCACAAGGAATGGCAAATTTCAAGAAAAATCCATGAAAGCATGTGGATTTTAGAGCATTTAGAACATCATCAGGAAAGACAGAATGATGGCGGGAAAGAGCCCTCTACACAGCAATCTGCAGCACAATAAGTTCTGAAAGGTATGAAGTAGCCCATTTACTTCTGTGTGAGGTTCTCAGCTAAATTAGGACGAGTCCGGTGGCACCTTAAAAACTTAACAGATTTATTTGAGCATAAGCTTTCGTGGGTAAAACCCGCACTTCTTCAGATGCATGGAGTGAAAATTACAGATGCAGACATAAATATACTGACACATGAAGAGAAGGGAATTACCTCACCATTGGAGAACCAGTGTTGACAGGGCCAATTTGATCAGGGTGGATGTAGTCCACTCCCAATAACAGATGAGGAGGTATCAATTCCAGGAGAGGCAAAGCTGCTTTTGGAATGAGCCAAACACTCCCAGTCCCTATTCAAGACCAAATTAATGGTGTTAAATTTGCAAATGAATTTTAGTTCTGCTGTTTCTCTTTGAAGTCTGTTTCTGAAGTATTTTTGTTCAAGTATAGCTACTTTCAAATCTATTATAGAATGTCCAGGAAGACTGAAGTGTTTTCCTACTGGCTTTTGTATGTTACCATTCCTGATGTCCAATTTGTGTCCATTTATTCTTTTACATAGGGACTGTCCGGTTTGGCCAATGTACATGGCAGAGGGGCATTGCTGGCACATGACAGCATATATAACATTAGTAGACGTGCAGGTGAATGAGCCTCTGATGGTGTGGCCGATGTGGTTGGGTCCTCCGATGGGGTCGCTAGAGTAGATATGGGAACAGAGTAGGCAACAAAGCTTGCTACAGGGATTGGTTCCTGGGGTAGCGTTTCTGTGGTGTGGTGTGTAGTTGCTGGTTACCACCTTTCTCTTCATGTGTCAGTATATTTATGTCTGCATCTGTAATTTTCACTCCATACATCTGAAGAAGTGGGGTTTTTACCCACGAAAGCTTATGCTCAAATAAATCTTATTCTTATGCTCAAATAAAAAGTGCCACCGGACTCCTTGTCGTTTTTGTGGATACAGACTAACACAGCTACCCCCGATACTTGTCAGCTGAATTAGAACACCCCATGGAGATGAAAATAACCTAATACAATAGCTCCAAGACCTGTGAAATGTTCCATTCATCTCAGTGTGCATGATCCCATCCCCTCCTGAGTGCTTTAGAGCCTGAGACATGCATGAAATATACCCATTCTCAGCTCCCCACCCAAAGGAGCAGGGCTTCCCCACATTCTGGCTCACATGGGAGGCCTCAGACCCCCAAAAGGGTAAGCCCCTCCACCCAAAACTCAGCTCACATGAAGAGAGTAAGAAGGGGATAGCCCAAACTCTATTAGATGGGCATGCCCCCCCCCCCGCCCAGATCCTGTCACACATATGGGAGGCAGCAAGAGGGGCTGAGACCTCCCCATAGAGGGGCAAGAGCCCCATAGATTTGGGCGCACACACACGAGGAGAGAATGTGGGGATAACAGATGCCCTTGTCCCATTCTCCCCCAGTCCCTTTGCCACTCCCACTTCCCACTGTCCCACCCCTCCACTCCCCCAAGCCTCTCACCTGAGCCCCCAACTCTCTTCCCTCCCATCCATCCCCATTTATCCCCCTCCCCTCACTGCAGCCCCAAACCTCTCCTTCCCATTCCACTACCTTCTAATTACCCCACCAACCTCTCCTAAGAAACATTCACATGTCTATATTCCCCCCATTATGACTCTGGGGGATGCAGAAAGGTTGGGGAACACTGGCACAGCTATGGAGTGCAGGGGGTTGGTGAGCACTGACAGAGCTGGGGGTACAGGGTCCTTGGCTGCACTGAAGAAAATAAGGAAGTGTTAAATAAGTTTAAATAAGGAAGTGTTATTTACTCCTTCTCATAACACAAGAACTAGGGGTCACCAAATGAAATTAGTAGACAGCAAGTTTTAAACAAACAAAAGGAAGTATTTCTTCACACAATGCACAGTCAACCTGTGGAACTCTTTGCCAGAGGATGTTTTGAAGGCCAAGACTATAACAGTGTTCAAAAAAGAACTAGATAAATATATGGAGGATAGGTCCATCAATGGCTATTAGCCAGGATGGACAAGGATGGTGTCCCTAGCCTCTGTTTGCCAGAAGCTGGGAATGGGCAACAGGGGATGGATCATTTGATGATTACCTGTTCTGTTCATTCCCTCTGGGGCACCTGGCATTGGCCACTGTCGGAAAACAGGATACTGGGCTAGATGGACCTTTGGTCTGACCCAGTATGGACATTTTTATGTTCTTATGGCAGAGCTGGGAGTGCATGGGGGTTGGAAGGCACTGGCAGAGCAGGGGGTGCCATGCCTACGTCACCTGAGCCCTTAAACTCTCTCACCTCCCGCACCATCCATCCCCATTTATCCTCCTCCTCATAAACCCCTTCTCCTCGCAGTAGCTCCAAACCCCTGCCCTTAATGCCCCCAACACCTCCACCTCTAGCATTCATCCCCTCTCAGAAACATTTACATATCTACTCTTTCCCCAAACACTTTGTTACAGTACCCTCCCCAAAAAAGATTTAGTGGTGCCTTGCACTACCTTGGGTAAAACTCAGCAGACAGACTATTTTGACCTACTATCAATACTTTGATCTCTAGCTTTGTGCAAAAAAACCAAAAACAAATAAAACACAAACCTAGAAAGTTTTTTTTTAGAAGTGCTATTTTGAGGGGGCTTGTATCTCAGGAACCCTTGGCTCAAATTATTCCAAATGTGGCTTCCTCCTGAGGGTAGCCAGCACCCTCCCAAGGTACATTAAATTTCAAAGAAATCTAACTACGCATGTCGCTATAAGAGGACTTAGAAAAGTCGACCTTTACGCAGATCTCACAATACGACCTTAATTGTGCCACTATAATATGCTGCACCACAACACATGTTATCTTATGGGCTATCCCTTCCTCTCATTTTGAGCAAGTAACAGACTCTGTCCGACTGCAGATAGCTCCTCCTCCTCCATCTGTTGAGCTCTCCAGTAATGGGATGGGTTGGTGCAGTTTTGCAGCTGAGCAGAAAACAGCACTATCATTATTGAAAAAGTGTCTTGTGTTAATCACATTTACTTAACCAGAAAAAAAGAGCCATCCATCATGACATCCCCAGTAAAAGGATTCTACTACACTCAGTAAACATTTTCTTTGAGTAGCAGCAAAGATATCTTAGCAAAGCACAATAACTATTGTGATAATCAAGCTCGTTATATCTTGATTATGAAGCAGAAAATGATGGAGATGGCACTAATTCCATATTACTCAGGTCAGAGTTAAAGCAAAATCATTGATATTTTATGCAGAGCTATATAAAAATTTGCATACGTTGTCATAATATGAAAAATGTTACATTTACTAGTAAAAATATTTACAACTGCAACTTGAAATAATGAATTGGCACTAAAAAGCTGACTTAGCTGCATAACAGATGGATTTTTTTCCATTAAAAAGTGAAGTAGGTGAGTGGCAAATATTGTCAGCAGCATTCCTCACACTCCCACAGGAGGGTGACTGACGCTTGTCTATACAAGCTACCATCAGGCATTAAACATGTCTCTTCCATGACCTACACTGCCTGCAGCATGTTATTCCATGTAGTTGCACCACAATGCAAATGTCTTAAAATTCCAATTCCAACTTTTCCCTTTAAGCAGAGTATGTGTTTACCAAATGTAACAGCTCTCTTATGTAGCTTTGACTTAGGTTTATTTTTATTGTCACTAATGCCCATTTAGGAAAGAGACATCATTTTTCTTTTTATCATAGTCTTAGAGACTAAGGCCAGAAGGGACCACTAGATCATCTACTCTGACCTAGTGTAAATATCAGGCCACCAACACTACCTAGCACCAGCACACTAAAGCCATCAACCAAACTGAGACCAAACTATTACAACCCACAGGAGATTAGACTATTATGTGCCACAGACAGAGAACAGGAGGGACCAAGGTACACAAGTGTTCAAGGCCCCCCACAATGGCAGGGAAATGATTAACTGAGATAAACCCAAATAATCCTAGCAAGTGACCTTGACCCATACATTACAGAGGAAGGTGAAAAAAAAACGCAAAGTCATTGCTAATCCAAGGTAGAGGGAAATTCCTTCCCGATCCTACAAATGACTACAGTATGAGTTAGACCCTGAGCATGTGAACAAGAACCAGCCAGCCAATGTCCCAAGTCCCAACAGGTGTGGCTGTTGCTGATCCCTCAGAGAAAGGGGATTAAAAAAAACCCCTTCCAGAATACACTTGGGAGGGGGGGAATCCCTTTCTGATCCTTCTTTTGCACACAATAAAATCCTGCTTTCAGCATAATGATTCACTGTTAACACATATTATTTAATAAAAGGTCTGTTTGAATGGAAAGCGGAACACTAAAATTTCTTACCTCCTTCCCTGGGTCCAGAGCTCCAGAAGCAGCAACTGAGAGCTCAAGTTCCTTTTCACTATTAAAAAAAATTAACAGGATGAAGTCAGAAAATGAGCTGTTAAACAAATCACTAAACTTGTTCTTTTAAAAAAACTTAGAAATCAGATCTAATTTACCTCACTTAGCTATAAAACTGGAGTTTCTTATTGTGGATAAGGTAACATGAGAGAACACCTCATCTGACTCAAAAACAAAATGACTAAGTCCAACAGAATGTAGGTTTAGAAGAACATACTGGTGTTTTATTACTTTTAGACAATGCCATAATCAAAACAGTATCCCAGGGTAAATGAACAATTAAATATTTTTTGTTTCATTGTTTTTTCACTATAATCTTTCCCAATGCTTCTTGTAAGCAAACATTTTTTCCATAGTACAGTTAGAAGTTTGATATGAAAGATAATTATAAACATATTCAAATCCAAACAGGCATTCAAAAGAATGTCAACCACTGTACTGTGGATTCAGATCCCAAGCTTAGTTTGCTTCTTCAATTTTTAAATTTGATAAGGAGTGTCCTCGTAGTTCTGATAACATCAACTCTTTTCCCCACCCTTTCACCAAGATTTTTGTTTCCTTTTAACACATCTAGACTGTCAGTCAGCAAAGCAAGAATAAGTAAACAAAAAAGTATGTTTAATTGTGCTATATATGCCAGAAATTTGCAAAGTTTTTGAAGTCAGAGACTTCTTTTCCAATTTGGGGAACGGGAAAGAATATCACAGTTCCCTTATCAAATGTGTACCATATGTGAGGCCAAAAAAAAAAAAAAAAAAAAAAAACACCAAGAAAAAGGACTTTTTGTGGTCTTGCCACTCAACTACAACCCCATTTACTTGGACTTTTGTCCTGAGAAACAAAGGAAAAACAAATAGCAGTGAAGCCAATAGAGAAATAAGTATTACCATTAAGCCTCTAGAAGTACACCAGACCTTCGCTAGAACACGGGATGTGGGATCCATGCATGGTACCACACTAACGCGGGGACTGCGTTATAGCGGGGACCACGTTAAAATGAATTGCAATTAAAGTAATTAAATTTGGTATCCATGGCCGTGACCGCGTTATATGCGAATTTGCGCTATATAGACGCGTTCTAGCGAGGGTCCGGTGTACACTACAATGAAAAGGGAATCAAAGTTATAAAACGTATTTAAAATGGTCCCTTTGAGGTTTATAGGTTATATATTGTATGACAGTCATAAAAATAGAACAGTGAGAGAAGTCTAGTATTAGTACCAACAATCTCAGGGTTCAAAATGGGGAAAAGAGAAAATTTCCAAACAGTAAAAACCTTTTTTAAAATATGTAAATTTCTGAAGGGTAAAGAAGCTTCCAACTAATTTAGTTTTAATGAAAAATGTTCACTTTATTAAGTCTTTGTCCAAATTACAATGGCTTTACCGTCTCTTATTTCTCTGTTGCTCAGCAATCTGTTCCATTAGCTCTTGTCTATATTTCTCTTTTTTCTTCTGAATAAGTTCTCGGTCTTGACCGCCTAATTGAAAAGAAAGGAAGCATAAACAGTCCATGAAACACATACATATGTCTGTCTTCAAACACCTTCTAATTTCAAATGAATAAAAACAAGAATAAAGGCAAAGTACAGAGACAAATACAATTTGTGCATGTCACAGGATGACACTGGCCATTTAAGAGGGAGCAGGACCAATGTACCTGTGACTCCTCAGCTGTATCCTAACTGGGTTTAAGAGAAGCCACCTGAACCACATAAATGGAACAGCTGAGGGGGTCAGTCAGGAAAAGAGACAAGATAGGTAAGGTAATATCTTTTATTGGACCACCTTCAGTTGGTAAAAGAGAAAAGCTTTCAAGCTACACGGAGCTCTTCTTCAGGTCTGGGACTAACATGGCTATACTACTGCTACAAAATTTAAAAAAGTCAGGGAAAGGGCAGTTGAAAACCGCCTGGGAGTCATGAGACTAAAGGAGGTCTCTGGTGAAAGCTGCAGAGGAGTTCTCCGCAGGCCCTCCCTGGAAAGACGGAAGAATGGTCAAGAAGCCAGTCGAAAGGCTAGCTTTCTGACCTTTCTGAAGCAGAGAGCCAAGTCCAGAGAAGGCTGAGAGCAGCAGAGGGAGATGCCTGCTAGCTCTCTAAGCCAGAGAGCCGAAGGCTGGGAGTGAGGCATGGTGAGAGATGCCACAGCTGTACTAGAGAGCCTGAGTGTGGTCAGAGATGCCGGGCTATACTTTGTGTCTTGCATGTACTGTTTGAACTATGGTGGGGAATTCAGGACTATAGCCATGATTTATGGGCACAGGATTTTTGTAAGAAACTAACCCACAAGGATTATATATACTTGGAAATCCTTTAGGGGCTATTTCTGGGGATTCTGCAAGGGGAAACTGAGGCTTAAGTAGGCTTAAATGTCAAGCCACAGTGTGCTACACGATAGTACTCCAGACAGACCCACCTTATGACAGGGAACATATTAAGAACTTCATAAGAACTGATAAAAATCTGGATACTACGCTTAACATTAACATTATTTGATATATGATCTTTTGACCTAACATAATTGGTCACTGATAGCTTGTCTGTTCTTAAATAATCATTGAGCTGAGACAAAGCTAGGAGCTTCAAAACAAGGTGACAATGATACTATAGCACAAAAAGAGACAGTATTTGAGTTATTTACATTAATTCTGCACTTAATGCAGCATTTGGAAAAAATAAGTAAGAATGGTGTGAAAATGAAAGTAAAGTATACTTTAACACAACCAAGAGCACCCAGAGGTGCTCTTACATGTAATTCCGCTCTGAATAAACACTTAATTTGAAAGAGAATGCAAGAGTCAAACTGTAGGAATACAAGCAGTTTCCCATTTATGAGTTAGTTGTAATGGAAATTAAGGATTAAAAATGTACTGGCAGATGATGCATGCATACAGGGTGCACCTACCAGTATCTTACAGGGTTAAAAAAAAAAAAAATACTTAAAACTTAGTAGTGCCCAATCAACCTTGTGCTGGAAGTTAAGTCCCAGAAGTGAGAATCCAGTTCACAAGATATCTTAAAAAAGTGGAGTTTCTAAGTGAATGTTTCTGTACACTACGACTATTAGACACATTGGCCCATAAACACCCTTTCCTCACCATCCATAAGTCACCACAGTTCTTCTATGAAGTAAAATCAATTGAAAGAGGGGAGGAGGCAGGAACACCAAAAAACCATGCAGAAGACAACTGTGGCATAAAAAAAAAAAATCATACAATATTATGCTGCAGCCACAAAACACACAACCACAGGAAAGACAGCCTTGTGGTTAAGGCACTGGACCAGGATTCTGACCTGAATTCAGCTCTCAACTCGAACAAACACTTTCTATGTGGTCTTGGGCAGTTTACTTACTTTCTCTGTCCCGCAGTTCCCCACCTGTAAAGTGGGGCTACCAAAATTCCCATATGTCAAAGGGGTGTTGTGAAGACAAATTCATTGTTATTCATGAGGTGCTCAGATACTATTGCAATTGGGTCATAGATTAGTCAGTCTGTGTAGAGAGGTAGCAGCTGCAGAACAATTACATTAGCACTGTTGATCAGGAAATGTAAGCAAATGAATGACAGCCACAGGGATCAATTTAAGCAGCAGGCCACAACTTTATTAATTTAACGCTGAGGAGGAGCTCTATCAACCTACTCCCTGCTCTCACGCAGTAGGTATTTAACTGGGTCCAGTGCAGGGTTACAGAGTAGACCCCTTCTTAGCCTACCCCTAGGACTCCCTCCTCAGTGTGGGGAAGTGGAGATTACCAAGGAGGGACCTCATTCAGTGAAGACTTCAGGTCTCCCCACTATACACGTGGTCCACCAGTGAAATCTAGGGTCTAATACACCTCTGGGAGCTGGCCCATTTAGACTTTATGTGCACTAGATACCAGCCGGAAGCTGCAACAAGCTAAAAAGTCATACCTTTACTGATATTAAACTGACAAGTCCAATTGCTAAAACCCAAATGTGTCTGCATAACATTGCGGGGGTGGTGGGAGGGGGGAAAAGGACTGGATCTCTGCCAATTTGGCCCAGTGGGAAAAATTCCTTCCTGATTTGATCCCCAAACAGGTCAGTCATAGCAACTTGAAAAACATAGCTCCTATGCTACAACTAAGGAGGGAGGGCAGAGAAGCTAAGAAGCTTTTGACAGTTTAAATAGGCAGTAGAGAAAAGGATGCACAAGAATCAGCCAGCCCAGTCCTCCCAATCCAAGCCAATGGGGAGGCAGAGGACCTGAGGAGAGGGATGGGCCAGCTGCAATCTTGACAAGCATGTGTTCTCACATTATTACCCCTCGTCTTTTTTCCAGGCACTGTGGCATCCCCTCCCCACTTCCCATTGATTGGGCAGGAAGCATTATAATACCGTGCATAAGCATTTCATCAGTGTGTGCACCTGTAAAATGAAATGGAGTAAGAACATGCAATTCCTTAGCAGTTTCGCTCTAATCTGTGCCTCATAAAATGCGCTTTTGCACTCACACACAAAAAAGAAACTCAACCTCCACCCCTAACATTAGCCAAGGTACAAGACTTACACATCAAGTCCCAAAAGACTTCTGCTCTTTCTGATGGGCCAGTAACAGCCTTAATTGGTGACTTGCTTGTTTCAGCTCTCCAACAGTATACACCCATCTTCCACTTTGTCACCACTCAGTCCTATTTAACTTTAACTCTCTAAAATTTCTAACAGATTTACAAAACTTAGAAATAAACGTATCTCCGTTGTGGTTCACCGACCTGGAGAAATCTGAGAATCCGTTTGATCCCCCTTCTACTACATGCAACACAAGCAATTACTGTTGCATGTTCAAGAGGAGGTGCTACAAAGCTCCAGTGAAGTAAAGTTGTTGTTTTTTTTCATTTAACTTAATGCTTTCTTTACCAGGATCAGGGGTATATTGCAAGAATAAATTAACTCAATTATTTCAAAGAAAAAAAGCACGACATATTAATGTTTTAAATATTATTATATAAAATATCACAATATACCCATCATTAGTTGGGCTTTTATACATACCAAGAATGAGCCCTGTTGCATATGGAATATCATCTTTACCAGTGGCGGACTTTGCCTGTTCATTAGTTGGAGAATTGCTTTGTGCCCGATTTCTGTAAGAGAAAAAAATGTTCAAAACTTAAAATATTGGCTAAAAGTCAGTGTGAAGCATAAAACATACACTTAAATTACTATAAAAGAAAAGGAGTACTTGTGGCACCTTAGAGACTAACAAATTTATTTGAGCATAAGCTTTCGTGACCTACAGCTCACTTCATCGGATGCATGCTTATGCTCAAATAAATTTGTTAGTCTCTAAGGTGCCACAAGTACTCCTTTTCTTTTTGCGAATACAGACTAACACGGCTGCTACTCTGAAACCTTAAATTACTATGTAAACCATTTATGAGAGAAAGCTCTTGTGAAATTGTAGATGACATCACAGGTGGTAGCTACTTCAAAAAGGAAGGGGACAACTATCAAAAGTGGGTTTCTTCTATTCTTCTGTTCCTGAAACATCTGTAGCTGTCACAGGCACTAACTGAAAGCACACACGCAATCTCACTGAAGTTGCACTATTCACATACTTAAAGTTATGTATGGGCTTAAATCAGGATCAGAGCTTTAGCTGCATCCACCTACATCTGGTCTGAATGTCATCTAGAGCTCAGAAAAAATGGGAAAAATATTCTTTAAAAAATCATATCAAAAACGATTTCCTTCTCCTGCCCCTCATGACAAAATTAAACCTCAACCCAGCTGAACAGCAGATGATCTCTCTATACCAAAGTGGAGAAAGAAAGCTACTGCAACCACCTCTACAAAAGAATGACATTTTTTCTGGTTTTATCATCTTCTGGCAAGAGGACAGAAGACTGAATTTCTGGAGTAGCATATTAGGGCTGTTGGAACAGTTTTTAAAATCATTCATTTTCAGTTCTGTGATTTTTGTGGTTTAGTTTTTTGGAAACAAATGTGCTGAATAATACACATAGTATTTCCTCCAGTTGTTGAGATTTGTTGTATGTTGGATCTCTCACATACTTCATCTCTGTAAACCACAGATGCATCTCTTACTCTATCTTGGTAAGGCCTTAAAGAAATAGAAAAAAAAATTTACCCCTGCTTAGCTGAAAATGTCTTATATCCTAGTACAGGGGTGGCCAACCTGCGCCTGAGAAGGAGCCAGAATTTACCAATGTACATTGCCAAAAAGCCACAGTAATACATCAGCAGCCCTCATCAGCTCCCCCCGGTGCCTGCCAGCAGCCCCACTGATCAGCTCCTCCCCCTCCCTCCCAGAGTGTGCAGGAGGCTCTGAGTGGGAGTGGGAGGAGCAAGGGCGTGGCAGGCTCAGGGGAGGGGGCGGGAAGGGACAGGGCCTTGGAAGAAGGGGTGGAGTGGGGGCAGGGCCTGTGGCAGAGCCAGGGGTTGAGCAGTGAGCACACCCGGCATACTGGAAATTTGGTGCCTGTAGCTCCAGCCCCGGAGTCGGTGCCTCTACAAGGAACCGCGTATTAACCTCTGAAGAGCCGCATACGGCTCTGGAGCCACAGGTTCGCCACCCCTGTCCTAGTAGAAAGGCCCTTTACAGTGAGTCTTTAGCCTGTTTGTAACTCAGAAAACAGAACCAAATCTGTCAGTTACATGCAAACAAAAAGTGGCCCACTTACTGAAGATGGTACCCAGAACAAAGTTGTTTAAATCTCCCTATACAGTTGTCATGTAATATAGCGCATAATAGTTACTGGAAGAGGTCCCCTCCCCAGCACTGTCAGGCTGATTCTCTGCCTGGGATTTGGGGGTGGAATCTCAGGTGCCATGTCTGCCATGGGGCCTGCCCTGGGTATCGCTAGCTGAAGAAATCTTGGCCACCAAGAACAATCTTCTCCTGGTCAGTGTTCACTGGGGTAACTTCAGTGATTTCCAGGACATGCCAGGGTTTTGTGGCAGTGCCTTCATTGCAAAATCCAGTTCAGCTTCTCACGGTAAACATAGCTCTTGCAATTTCAGCCAGAAGTCTTATTAATCCTGGTGTGTTTCTATAACTCTGTCACAGCCCCTTTCTTTCAGTGAGGCACTGGACTGGATCCCAGAAGTGCCCCTTCTCCTTCATTTGGGTTGATATTCTCTCATATATCTTGGCATTCCAATCTTCTCCCCACAAGCCAAGGAAGTCCAGGATGGACCTTAGCACAGAAACACATAGAAGCACAAGGCATGGCTGCTATAATCTGTATGTGACTCCAGGTGCATGAACTTGTCACAAGCTGGAATCACAATGGGATACACCTGGCTCTGATCCAGTTTTTCAATTGGGAGATAACCCTAGAGCAGTAAAGTGCATACAGGTCAAAAGTGGGGTTGATGCAGGTGTGCAGGAACACAGAGTGGGAAAGCAGTGGGAAGACTGTCAGAAGCAGAATAGTTAATTTGAAATGGAGATGCAGCCGCACCTACCTTATTGTGGAATAATTCATTCCAAATTGAAGTTAATCTGCTTCCAAAGTGGATTAATGAGGAATGAGACACCAACCAGTGTGTGGAACTACAACAATTTATCTGGGAAAAACCCTCAAATTAATCCAAAATAACTTGCAAGCATAGACAAACCCTGAAACTACTGACTAGTGAGCACTTCAGATCTTCTTAATACAGTAAGAGTATCTATTTTACTCTACCAGAAAAGACATTTACCAAGATATATCCCCAATGTTGCATATTTTCTGAGCTGGGCACATCTGTGGATACTCCTACTAGAGGAAACAAAATTTTCAGATAAACAGATAAAATGTCTTATTTTTCCATGTAAAAGGGGGCAAATTCTTTCCCATGGGATTTAAATTGAAGCATACAGCCAGGGAAGACTAAAAGATAAATAATTATGTATCTTAAATATACCGCTGGGAAATTCAGCGGTCCTTTTACATAGCCCTTGCGGACTATGTCCAGTACTCATTTGTATATTGTGATCAAGATCCAATTTTTTGCAAACCACCGCAACCTGCTACCTATGAGGCAGTCCATTTTAGGAGAATGGGTTCCCTCAATAGTCTCCTCTACCATGACTTCCTCTCAATCTCATCCATTTTCCTCTGTCAGCTTTTGGCTCTCTCTCCTATTGTATCTTGAGGGATAGGATAAGAAGTTTAGGCTTATTGTACTGTTTATGCTCTATCCGATGGTCTCTAGCAACGACCAAGGCCTTCCTTTATTTCTCTGAGAAATCTGTAACAATCTTACCTACCAGCAAAATGTTTTTCTCCTGAATAATTTACTTGGGAGTCAGATGGCAGGATGCCTCATTATAGCCCATCAATATGGCTGAAAAGCAGAAAGCGTTTCAGATGAATACTGCTACAGGGAAACAGCTTTAATTGAAGCTCTCAGGCCATATGATCTTCAGGGAAATGAACTCTACCAAGGATTTTTTTCCAGATCATAATAGTCCTGGAGAAGCAAATTATGCTAAAGTAAGTAAGGCCACTGAAATAGCCTCTGAGTTTCTTCCCGTTGAAGAGTCTGCCTTCCTGTTTCTTGGATTCTTGAGCAAGAAGAAACCTTCTTCAGGGATGATGGTGTTCTTAGATAGCAACAAGGCTCCATTGACCTTACAGAGGCTTACTAAACTGGACTCTGACACATTATAAATGTTTTTAGTCTCCTTTCCTGGTGATTAGTTTTGTCCAGGTTTTCCTAGGCTGCTCCAATGACTTCCTATAGGATTGCACAGAGCAGAGAAGTAAATCTTGAGACAAGGCCCCATACCACCTGTTTGCTTCTCCCTTAAGGGCTGCTCTCCCTCTTACCCCTTCATGGACAGATGTTGGGGTGAAGTGAAGGAGGCAGGCAATGGAGGTTGACAACTGTCAGCAACAGGTGAGGATATTAGTTGCAGGCATTTTTGTGCCCTTACTATCAGCTACAGGGGTTTCTCTTTACAGGGTTTTTTGTGCCCGTGACCATCTATCTAGTGCTTTTATCAAAGTCCTGTCCAGACACACTGGAGTCTGGCTTGGTCAGAGGTAGCAAGTCTTCTTCTGTGCCAGTGTGACCCAGGGATCTCTTGGTGCCAACTGGCAGAGGAAATAGGGGGTACATAGGGTTTTACAAGGATCCCCTGTGTTGGATATATGATATTTCACTGAAAGGTGGCATGTGAGGGCTCTACAAAGAGCAAGCAGCTTGCTGTTCATCATAATCTTTGCAGAGTATAGGACGCATAATATTTAAGGAGTTATGTATCTGTACTAACAGTTATATTCTTAAGGTCTTGGAGTTAAGGCAGGTCACCAGCGGGTGACTTATCTCTGAAATGTTCCTTTCAGACAGGATGTAGCAGACACCTTTCTCCCTGTCTAGTCATTTCTGTATTGCATACTTTACACCTCACAATGTAGGTCTGTCTGTTTACCTAGCTACAGCAAAAGAAGAGATTGTGAAAGCTACAAAAAAGAAAGAAAATTCACACAACAAATAGCAGGGGGGGTCCTATTTATGAATCAAGAAAAAGATGAGACTGGTCTATCTTGGAGGAGAAGGTGAGGGCGGAGGGAAGAAACAAACTGAATCCTTCACCTAGAAGGCAAGCTGACACCTTGCAGGTCTCATGAAAGGAAGGTCACAGCCAACCTAGCTATACAATGCTACATGGATTTCAGGTGAGCAATATTCTACAAGACATAAGAGTATCTTGTTAATTCATCCAGGCTCTAGAATGCATGTTATGGTTTTATTTTATACATAACTACTTGTTTCCAATACTTCTATTTGCTATTATTTGAATCTCTATGCTTTGTTAAATGGGGAACATGGGGAATAGATGGCCAGCCCCCTGTGGAGAAAGAGGTGGTTAGGGACTATTTAGAAAAGCGGGACGTGCACAAGTCCATGGGGCCGGACGAGTTGCATCCGAGAGTGCTAAAGGAACTGGCGGCTGTGATTGCAGAGCCATTGGCCTTTATCTTTGAAAACTCGTGGCGAACGCGGGAAGTCCCGGATGACTGGAAAAAGGCTAATGTAGTGCCAATCTTTTAAAAAGGGAAGGAGGAGGATCCTGGGAACTACAGGCCAGTCAGCCTCACTTCAGTCCCCGGAAATATCATGGAGCAGGTCCTCAAGGAATCAATCCTGAAGCACTTACATAAGAGGAAAGTGATCAGGAACAGTCAGCATGGATTCACCAAGGGAAGGTCATGCCTGACTAATCTAATCGCCTTCTATGATGAGATTACTGGTTCTGTGGATGAAGGGACTTGACTTTCTTGACTTTAGCAAAACTTTTGACACGGTCTCCCACAGTATTCTTGTCAGCAAGTTAAAGAAGTATGGGCTGGATGAATGCACTATAAGGTGGGTAGAAAGTTGGCTAGATTGTCGGGCTCAACGGGTAGTGATCAATGGCTCCATGTCTAGTTGGCAGCCGGTGTCAAGTGGAGTGCCCCAGGGGTCGGTCCTGGGCCCGGTTTTGTTCAATATCTTCATAAATTATCTGGAGGATGGTGTGGATTGCACCCTCAGCAAATTTACAGATAATACTAAACTGGGAGGAGTGGTAGACACGCTGGAGGGCAGGGATAGGATACAGAGGGACCTAGACAAATTGGAGGATTGGGCCAAAAGAAATCTGATGAGGTTCAATAAGGATAAGTGCAGGGTCCTGCACTTAGGACGGAAGAACCCAATGCACAGCTACAGACTAGGGACCGAATGGCTAGGCAGCAGTTCTGCGGAAAAGGACCTAGGGGTGACAGTGGACGAGAAGCTGGATATGAGTCAGCAGTGTGCCCTTGTTGCCAAGAAGGCCAATGGCATTTTGGGATGTATAAGTAGGGGCATAGCGAGCAGATCGAGGGACGTGATCTTCCCCCTCTATTCGACATTGGTGAGGCCTCATCTGGAGTACTGTGTCCAGTTTTGGGCCCCACACTACAAGAAGGATGTGGATAAATTGGAAAGAGTCCAGCGAAGGGCAACAAAAATGATTAGGGGTCTGGAACACATGACTTATGAGGAGAGGCTGAGGGAACTGGGATTGTTTAGTCTACAGAAGAGAAGAATGAGGGGGGATTTGATAGCTGCTTTCAACTACCTGAGAGGTGGTTCCAGAGAGGATGGTTCTAGACTATTCTCAGTGGTGGAAGAGGACAGGACAAGGAGTAATGGTCTCAAGTTGCAGTGGGGGAGGTTTAGGTTGGATATTAGGAAAAACTTTTTCACTAGGAGGGTGGTGAAACACTGGAATGCGTTGCCTAGGGAGGTGGTGGAATCTCCTTCCTTAGAAGTTTTTAAGGTCAGGCTTGACAAAGCCCTGGCTGGGATGATTTAATTGGGGATGGGTCCTGCTTTTGAGCAGGGGGTTGGACTAGATGAGCTCCTGAGGTCCCTTCCAACCCTGATATTCTATGATTCTATGAAATAAACTTGTATCTGATTTCACTATAATCATATCTAAGAACTGGTGTGTTAAGCTGAGCAGTGATCTGAAGGGAAATTGGTAAGCTAGGGTGTACTGTTTCTTTGAAAGCAGCAAATCTGTGAATACTGTAAGTGTCCAGTAGACCAGGGCTTCGACACTCTAGGGAGATGCTTGAGGGTTGGAGTGTGCTTATTGCTAACCTGTAAAGAGACAGTGAGGCCAGAGAGGCCTAGAGGGCAGTGCTTGTATTGCCAGTGGAGTTGGGGAGCTGACCCCAGCAGACACACGCAAGGCTTCCTTATGCTAAGGGCAGCTGATAGCGAGGTGCTTCACAACCCTGGGTGCCCCCGGGAAGCATCAAATCCAGCTATTACTTTGAAAGACTAGCCTGGGACAGAACACAGAACAAATAGCAATCCCCATCTAAACACTCCACAATAGGAGCTGAACAAGAAAGGCAGGTCTTGCATTTTGTTTTTCTGCTACTGCAGCGTCTATGTGATCAGAACTGCTACAATCATTGTGCCTCTCTTGTAGAAGATTTTCCAGAAATGTTTCTGCAGAGCACTCCACACGGACACACCAAGGGCAACACAACCGATAAAAGATTAGATTCCAATAAGCCAAACAATTTCAATAAAAATATCCCCTTTTTTCCTCTCTCTCTCTCTCTATTTCCAGCTTTGATCTGCAACAAGATGGTCTGGAAAAGTCTGCCTGCAGTTGAGGAAAGAGAATGCAAAATGAACAACCTGAAGACTCACTGTAAAGGATCTGTGGACCATCTTCTTCAGAAGAAAATAATATTGGATAACAGGGTACATTTCATAAAGGCAAAATCTAAGGAGATTTACACGAGATTTACTCAGTGCAAAAGTGAGTCATGGCCAAATAGTTAACATTTAAATTTATATATGAATGAGGCTTGTGGCAAAATTATGGAATTATTCCTATTACTTAATTCCAGATTCAGGCTGCACAACATCTTTAAAAAGTACACGTTTGGAGTAGCCATTAGACCAACCAAGTCAAATGATCTCACATAACTAGAGCCAGAGCACTGATATCTCAAAATATGCATCCCATACTGTACAATATCTTCTACAGTAGAACCTCAGAGTTTCAAATATCTTGGGAATGGAGGCTGTTTGTAACTATGAACAAAACATTATGGTTGTTCTTTCAAAAGTTTACAACTGAACACTGACTTACTACAGCTTTGAAACTTCACTATGCAGAAGAAAAATGCTGCTTTCCCATTTTTTTTTTTTTTTAGTAGTTTACACTATACAGGAGTCCTCAGACTTTCAACACAATTCGTTCCCCAGAATTGTGTTGTAAGGCAAAACGTTGCAAGTCAAAACCACTTTTTCCCATAGGAATCAAGGGAGGATTGGTTCCCGAACCAACGCTTGGTATGCTATTTTCACCACAATAACCCAGATTTTTGAACTAAATGAATTATAGATGACTAATGTTGCAAATCAATGTATTTACTGTACACTGTATTTTGTAAACAGCATTCAAACAAACATATAAACTCACATATGCTGCTCAGAATGCTGGCAACACAAGCTCAGAAAGCCAGGGAGAACGGCACACATGCTGAGCCTCAGCCAATAACTGTTCAAACTTTCTGACGGTCTGAGCCCGGGGCTGGTAGCCAATCAAAAACAAGCAGCAACCCTACCCAGCAACAAGATACCTTGCTGCCTCAAAGCCAATCAGAAGCAACCCCTTCCAGCTCCATACCAGAACACAACCAGGAAGTGATTTCTAGCGAACTTTATGCAAATCAAGCATTGTAAACGCGAAACAGGCAGTCAATTGAAAAGTGTCGTAAGTGGCGTCCGACATAAGTCAGGTGTTGTAAGTCCAAGGACTCCTTGTATTTGCTCTCTTTTTTTTTGGTCTCTGCTGCTGCCTGATTGCGTACTTCCCTTTGCAAATGAGATGCGTGGTTGACTGGTCAGTTCGTAACTCTGGTGTGTGTAACTCTGAGGTTCTACCATAAATCATTAAACAGTTCTCATGAGCCACAGTATTGTGATATCCAATATGTGCTGCTGCACTTTCTCCCAGAAAACTTGTAGGTGAAGACAATCTTAGAGGTTTCAGTCTCAGCCTTTCCAGAACAACAATGAATTGTCAACAGATACATTGCAGATGTCCTCAAGAACACAGATATCTTTAGTATGAACTGGATTTCTGCTTCTACAGATATACCAGTATAAAAATATTTATGCATATATTTCTGCCTCCTCAATCTCATGTTGTCTGTTAATGCCGTCCCTGATACTAATACTCTGAATCTGAATCTTTATTTGTGTAACTCAGTATAGCAGAAAGAAAAGGAATACTTGTGGCACCTTAGAGACTAACCAATTTATTTGAGCATAAGCTTTCGTGAGCTACAGCTCACTTCATCGGATGCATACTGTGGAAAGTGTAGAAGATCTTTTTATATACACACAAAGAATGAAAAAATACCTCCTTCCACCCCACTCTCCTGCTGCTAATAGCTTATCTAAAGTGACCACTCTCCTTACAATGTGTATGATAATCAAGGTGGGCCATTTCCAGCACAAATCTAGGGTTTAACAAGAACGTGTGGGGGGGGGGGGTTTGTAGGAAAAAACAAGGGGAAATAGGTTACCTTGCATAATGACTTAGCCACTCCCAGTCTCTATTCAAGCCTAAGTTAATTGTATCCAATTTGCAAATGAATTCCAATTCAACAGTTTCTCTCTGGAGTCTGGATTTGAAGTTTTTTTGTTGTAATATCACAACTTTCATGTCTGTAATCGTGTGACCAGAGAGATTGAAGTGTTCTCCGACTGGTTTATGAATGTTATAATTCTTGACATCTGATTTCTGTCCATTTATTCTTTTACGTAGAGACTGTCCAGTTTGACCAATGTACATGGCAGAGGGGCATTGCTGGCACATGATGGCATATATCACATTGGTGGATGTGCAGGTGAACGAGCCTCTGATAGTGTGGCTGATGTTATTAGGCCCTACGATGGTGTCCCCTGAATAGATATGTGGGCACAGTTGGCAACGGGCTTTGTTGCAAGGCTTTGTTCCACTAACCCAGGAACCTATCCTTGCAACAAAGCCCGTTCACCTGCACATCCACCAATGTGATATATGCCATCATGTGCCAGCAATGCCCCTTTGCCATGTATATTGGTCAAACTGGACAGTCTCTACGTAAAAGAATAAATGGACACAAATCAGATGTCAAGAATTATAACATTCATAAACCAGTCGGAGAACACTTCAATCTCTCTGGTCATGCGATTACAGACATGAAAGTTGTGATATTACAACAAAAAAACTTCAAATCCAGATTTCAGCGAGAAACTGTTGAATTGGAATTCATTTGTAAATTTGATACAATTAACTTAGGCTTGAATAGAGACTGGGAGTGGCTAAGTCATTATGCAAGGTAACCTATTTCCCCTTGTTTTTTCCTACACCCCCCCTCTTCCCCCGAGACGTTCTTGTTAAACCCTGGATTTGTGCTGGAAATGGCCCACCTTGATTATCATACACATTGTAAGGAGAGTGGTCACTTTAGATAAGCTATTAGCAGCAGGAGAGTGGGGTGGGAGGAGGTATTTTTTCATTCTTTGTGTGTATATAAAAAGTATGCATCCGATGAAGTGAGCTGTAGCTCACGAAAGCTTATGCTCAAATAAATTGGTTAGTCTCTAAGGTGCCACAAGTACTCCTTTTCTTTTTGTGAATACAGATTAACACGGCTGTTACTCTGAAACCTGTCAGTATAGCAGTATAGCCTCAATATTCACCATTTGGACAGACTGCCTGAAAATCATACCCTAAACCTCCGCGGACTACAAAAACGCATTTCCTAGCTTTGTATTGGGCACATAGTATCAGACCTGCAGACAAGAAAGGGGAAGTATTCCCCCTATGAGCAGCTTGGATTCCTACTCTTATTCAAATGTTTAATCAAGTTTATAGCTCAGTTTTCTTTCTGGAGTTCTGAAAATTCAAGACAATACCCTCCTCAGATACCCTAGCCTTCTTCCAATTTCCTGATCCTCCAGTCTTCCCAGTCTTTCCAATTTGTATTACAGTATGGGGTAAAGGGAACTTTTTGAGCTTTTCATTCTCCTTTCTGAAACTTATCCACCAAAAGTGTGACATTCTGGTTCTCCTGGTCTGTTCCACCGATACTTACATTTGGTGAGCTTCTTCAGAAACAAAGTACCAATAGGACAGCGCTCAAAGTATATCCAGTACTACAATTTGAAACTGGGAAATAAATCCCTTATACTATTCTAGTCAGTATTTTCCTAAAGACTCTTGACATTTCCTTGTCCCGTACATAGTCTTTCGATCTGTTAGAACTTATTTAAAATTAGAGACTGATAAGGAGTAACCATAGCTGTCTTCCACAGAAGTACTGCAGATATTATGCACTGTTACTGTCTGGAGTTTGAAAGAGCTACGGCTTCATACCTTTCAGTCATTTATTTCTAGTGAAGGAGCTTTTTCAATCTGCTTTCCGCCTCCCCGCAATTATTATTTTGCAATACTCTACTTCACAGCAAACTACCTACATAAGCATACGATATGACCCACACAAAAAGGGTATTTAGAACTACCACTAGCAAATTAATAATAGACAGTGAAATCTGAACATGCTATTACAATTGCCAAGATGAGATTCTAGACCTTGCTTTGTGTTTTTCCTGGAGACAGTTAAAACTTTTCCTGACCAGGGAGATTAAGTAATGTCTTCCCTCACTGAAAGAACTGCAAAGGAACCTTTTCATCGTGAAATTATTCCAAGCATACCTTTGTTTAGAAGCACTATAAAAAAAGGGAGATTTCTCTGTTTCTCTGGAAATTAAAAGAACAGACTCTCCCCAAGGCAGGAGCACATTTAAGAGACAGTTTCCAGGAAGTTTGCTTCTTAATTTTTTTGAAATTTGGTTGTGGGATGCTAGAAACTCCAAGTTTGTTTGTTTGTTTAACCACAAATTTGCCTTGCTTGCAGCAGCTGGCTACATGACCCAACCAATTCCTTTAAGTGAACGACTGAAGGATAACCAGAACAATCCAAACCCTATCAAGACTTGAGATTACAACAAGTTGCTGCAAGTGGATTGATCTAAAGAAACAAAACTTATATTTTTTCCCAATTTTTGCCTCCCAACCAGCCTACTCAGAAGAGACTGAAAAAAAAATAATTTGGGTCAAGGGATCAAATGCACAGTCCAATTCCCAGCTAAAATTAAGGACATAAGAACAGCCATACTGGGTCAGACCAAAGGTCCATCTAACCCAGTATCCCATCTTCCAACAGCGGCCCATGCCAGGTGCCCCAGAGGAAATTAACAGAACAGGTAATCATCAAATAATCCATCCCCTGTCACCCATTTCCAGCTTTTGGCAAACAGAGGCTAGGGACACCACCCCTCCTGGCTAACAGCCATTGAAGGACCTATCCTCCATGAATTTATCTAGTTCTTTTTTGAACCCTGTTATAGTCTTGGCCTTCACAACATCCTCTGGTAAGGAGTTCCACAGGTTGACTGTGCGTTGTGTGAAAAAATACTTCCTTCTGTTTGTTTTAAACCTGCTACCTATTAATTTCATTTGGTGACCCCTAGTTCTTGTGTATGAGAAGGATTAAATAACACTTCCTTATTTACTTTCTCCACACCAGTCATGATTTTATAGACCTCTATCATATGCCCCCTTAGTCATCTCTTTTCCAAGCTGAAAAGTCCCAGTCTTATTAATCTCTCCTCATACGGCAACCGTTCCATACCCCTAATCATTTCTGTTGCCATTTTCTGAACCTTTTCCAAGTCCAATATATATCATTTTTGAGATGGGGAGACCACATCTGCACACTGTATTCAAGATGTGGGCATACCATTGATTTATACAGAGGCAATATGATATTTTCTGTCTTATTATCTATCCCTTTCTTAATGATTCCCAACATTCTGTTTGCTTTTTTGACTGCCGCTGCACATTGTGTGGATGTTTTCAGAGAACTATCCACAATGACTCTAAGATCTCTTTGAGTGGTAACAGCTAATTTAGACCCCATCATTTTATATGTATAGTTGGGATTATGTTTTCCAGTGTACATTACTTTGCATTTATCAACACTGAATTTCATCTGCCATTAGGTTGACCAGACAGCAAATGTGAAAAATTGGGACAGGAAGGGGGGTGGAGTGGGTAATAGGAGCCTATATAAGAAAAAAGACCCAAAAATTGGGACTGTCCCTATAAAAATCAGGACATCTGGTCACCATATCTGCCATTTTGTTGACCAGTCACCCAGTTTTGAGAGATCCTTTTGTAGCTCTTCGCAGTCTTCTTGGGACTTAACTATCTTGAGTAGTTTTGTATCATCTGCAAATTTTGCCACCTCTCTGTTTACCCCTTTTTCCAAATCACCTATGAATATGTGAAATAGGACTGGGCCCATTACAGACCCCTGGGGGACACCACTTTACCTCTCTCTATTCTGAAAATTGACCATTTATTCCTACCCTTCATTTCCTATCTTTTAACCAGTTACCAATCCATGAGAGAACCTTCCCTTTTATCCTATGACTGCTTAGTTTGCTTAATAGTCTTTGGTGAGGGACCTTGCCAAAGGCTTTCTGAAAATCTAAATACACTATATCCACTGGATCCCCCTTGTCCACATGCTTGTTGACTCCTCAAAGAATTCTAGTAGATTGGTGAGGCATAATTTCCCTTTACAAAAAAAACATGTTGACTGTTCCCCCAACAAATTATGTTCATCTAGGTGTCCAAAATTTTGTTCTTTACTATAAAAGAAAAGGAGTACTTTTGGCACCTTAGAGACTATATTTTCCACTGAATGCATCCGATGAAGTGAGCTGCAGCTCACGAAAGCTTATGCTCAAATAAATTTGTTAGTTTCTAAGGTGCCACAAGTACTCCTTTTCTTTTTGCGAATACAGACTAACACAGCTGCTACTCTGAAACCGTTCTTTACTATAGTTTCAACCAATTTGCCAAGTACTGAAGTCACGCTTACTGGCCTGTAATTGCCCGGGTCTCCTCTGGAGTCCTTTTTAAAAATTAGCATCACATTTTCTATCCTCCAGTCATTTGGTACAGAAGCTGATTTGAATGATAGGTTACAGATAACAGTTAGTAGTCCTGCAATTTCACATTTGAGTTCCTTTAGAACTCTTGGGTGAATACCATATGGTCCTGGTGACTTATTACTGTTTAATTTATTAATTTGTTCCAAAACCTCCTCTAATGACACCTCAATCTGGGACAATTCCTCAGATCTGTCACCTAAAAAGAATGGCTCAGGTTTGGGAATCTCTCTCGCATCCTCAACCATGAAGACCGACGCAAAGAATTCCTTTAGTTTCTCTACAATGGCCTTATCGTCCTTGAGTGCTCCTTTATCATCTCGATTGTCCAGTAGCCCCAGTGGTTGTTTAGCACGCTTCCTGCTTCTGATGTACTTAAAAAAAATTTTGCTATTACTTTTTGAGTCTTTGGCTAGCTGTTCTTCAAATTCTTTTTTGGCCTTCCTAATTATATTTTTACACTTCATTTGCCAGAGTTTATGCTCCTTTCTATTTTCCTCATTAGGATTTAACTTCCACTTTTTCAAGGATGCCTTTTTGCCTCTCACTGCGTCTTTTACTTTGTTGTTTAGCCACGGTGGCTCTTTTTTGGTTCTCTTACTATGTTTTTTAATTTGGGGTATACATTAAGTACATGGTGTCTTTAAAAGGTTTCCATGCAGCTTGCAGGGATTTTACTTTTTGTGCTGTACCTTTTAATTTCTGTTTAACTAACCTCCTCTTTTTTGCGTAGTTCCCCTCTCTGAAATTAAATGCTATAGTGTTGGGCCACTGTGGTGTTTTCCCCGCCACAGGGATGTCAAATTTAATTATATTATGGTCACTATTATCAAGCGGTCCAGCTATATTCACCTCTTGACCTGACCCTGTGCTCTACTTAGGCCTAAATCAAGCATTGCCTCTCCTCTTGTGGGTTCCAGAACCAGCTGCTCCAAGCAGCAGTCATTTAAGGTGTCAAGAAACTTTATTTCTGCATCCCTTCCTGAGGTGATATGTACCCAATATGGGGATAGTTGAAATCCCCCCATTATTATTGATTTTTTTATTTTAATAGCCTCTCTAATCTCCCTGAGAATTTCATAATCACTATTACCATTCTGGTCAGGTGGTCTGTAATATATCCCTACTGGTATATTCTTATAATTCAAGCATGCAATTACTATCCATAGAGATTCTATGGTACTGTTTGGTTCATTTAAGATTTTTACTTCATTGGATACTATGCTTTCTTTCACATACAGTACCACTCCCCAACCAGCACGACCTGTTCTGTCCTTCCCATATATTTTGTACCCTGGTATTACTGTGTGCCATTGATTATCCCCATTCCACCAAGTTTCTGTGATGCCTATTATATCAATATCCTCATTTAATACGAGGCCCTCTAGTTCACCCAACTTATCATTTAGACTTCTAGTATTAGTGTGTAAGCACTTTATAAATTTGTCACTTTTTAGCTGCCTGCCATTACATGATGTAATTAAATGGGACTTTTTCTCATTTGACAGTTTCTCATCAGATCCTACCTGTATTTTATCATCTTTCATCCTCTTCTCTTTCTTAGGACATAGGGAATCTCCATTAATAGATCCTCCCCTAAGGGATGTCCGAACCACATGCGCCTCTGTACCTGTCAGCTTTCCCCCAGCCCTTAGTTTAAAATCTGCTTTACAACCTTTTTAATTTTAAGCACCAGCAATCTGGCTCCGTTTTGGTTTAGATGGAGCTCATCCTTCCTGTATAGGCTCCCCCTTTCCCAAAAGTTTCTCCAGTTCCTAATAAAACTAAACCCCTCCTCCCTACACCATTGCCTCATCCACGCATTGAGACCCTGCAGTTCTGCCTGTATAACTGGCCCTGCGTGTGGAACTAGAAGCATTTCAGAGAATGCTACCATGGAGGTCCTGGACTTCAATAATTTACCTGACAGCCTAAATTTGGACTACAGGACCTCTCTCCTATCCTTCCCTATGTCACTGATACATACAGGTACCACGACCACTGGCTCCTCCCCAGCACTACACATTAGCCTATCTAGATGTCTCAAGAGATCCGCAATCTTCGCACCAGGCAGGCAAGTCACCAAGCGGTTCTCCCGGTCATCGCAAACCCAGCTATGTTTCTAATAATCAAAACGATCATTACTAATACCTGTCTCTTCCTAATAACTGGAGTTCCCTCCGCAAGAAAGGTATCCTCAGTGCAAGAGGATACATCATCATCATCTGGAAGGAGGGTCCCAACTATGGGATCATTTCCCTCTGCTCCAGTCGGATGTTCTCCTTCCCTGAGGCCTTCATCCTCCTGACAGAGGCTGTCAGACCATGGGTGGGACCATTCTACTGTGTCCTGGAAAGTCTCATCTATGTACCTCTCTGTCTCCCTTAGCTCCTCCAGCTCAGACACCCTGGTCTCCAAAGCCCATACAGGGTCTCTGAGGGCCAGGAGCTACTTGCACCCAATGCACACTTACGCCACCTGTCCATAATCAGGTAATCATACATGCTGCATTGGGTGCAATAAACTGGGTAGCCCTCACTCCATTGCTGGACTTCTGACTTCATTCTCTTTTTACTCCTGCAGCTGGTTCCTTCATTGTTGTTAGGTTCATCAATGAGTAAAACACCCCTGAATTTTCACAGAGTAAATCAGTGGAAATGGATTGTAACAAAAACTCTGAAAGCAAACTTCCACTGAGTAAGAACTAAAGAATTTGGCACATTATTTGTACATTTTGAGACTTGGTGAATTAGCAAGGCCTGTCACTAAAATAAGGATATTTTAGTACTTTAACTTCCCCAAACGTTCATAGCAAACAAATTAAGCTCAGAACAATAATATTATACATTCTTATTATATCATCTGAACTGGTAAACGATTAGCTGCACTAGATACACAAGATGCACGTAGTCTGTACTGGTCCTTACACACACTGGTACCTCAAAATAATAATATTTAGATAAGCATATTATAATCTAAATTGTAACATTATAAGTTGTGAATGCTTGTTTCCTGGGGTAATTTCTGTTATCTCTCTTTTGGAACTGTATAAAACATTACGTATATCCAATATATATTATGTAATTTTTATATTTATGGTTTATTTTAAAATCGGTTTTCTAAAAATTAACTTTATACATTTTTTTAAATTAAAAATAAAACTGTTTTCACGTGTGGATCTTGTATAACATGCACATGAAAGCAAACCTTCAGAGGTAACATACTCTTGAAAAAAGAGTTTATAATGATAATGCTAAGAGAAAATTAACTTTCCCCACATAGCTAGTCCACACAGCATTCTAGTATTCTAATTCAAAGCATACTGAGCTAAATTCATCTGTGGTATAACTTCACTGGCATCAAAAATGAATCTAGCCCATAGACTAGGCCACCACCACTATCCTGCCAGGTTACCAATTAAGTTTGATCAAGAGAATCGCAAATCCCAACCCAAATCAAACATCTGTGCAGGAGACTGAGCTTTTTGGAGGGCTGGTCCAAGACAATAGAACAAACTCCCACAGGAACTAAGGATGAAACCGCACCACCTTACACTCCAAGTGCAAAGTGCACCTCTTCAACCTTACTTTTTCTAAACACACACATAGAAGTTTGTATATTTAAAAAAAACAAAATCCTACCAAAACAGAACACTACACTGGACACACAATTCCCCCCAGGTGAGAGGATGAGAGAAAGCATGAATCACACATGACAGTTGTTAGTCATTTTACTTAATGGGCTACTGGAAGGTGCTCAGACACTATTGTGATGATGCCAGTATAAGAACCTATAAAGAATAAAACAGAAAGCAAATTCAAGAACAACAAAGCACAGCTAAGTGAATATTATTCACGAATAAATTCAATTAGTACTTAACATTTTTATGCGCATATTAGTGATGGTTGCAATTATTGCTTAAATTAGTTATATGACTAAAATATAAGATTTCATTTAAATGCCCTCTTTCTCATTGAAGTATTTTAGTTCCTCATTAATTCTAAAGTTTAATCTGAAGAATTTTCATATCTATTTTTCACTGAACAGTACATAATCCTTTTTAATTATGCAAATTTTGCCCCCAGAAGTGACACCTGAATACAATCATCACCTCATTAGATGTCAAGGGCATGCATTCAGTGTACCAATTATTAATTGTGGTATTTTATACTTATAAAGCACGCTTTATGCTGAAAGGTTTCAAAGCAATTTATAAACTACAAACACACAGCATGACTGACATGCATACTCCTGGGTCAGATCCTCAGCTGATATAAATTGTCATAGTACATTCTGGCCTATGACAATTTACACCAGTTTAGGAACTGTCCCCTAGTGCAGAAGCAGCAATCAGGCAGACAATCACTACAGAACACACAACACAATAGTAGGGAAATGGAAATTTTTGGTCAAGTTTGCCTTAATCCTAGGGAAAAAAGCCATGGGATCTAACATCCATCCCCCCAAAAAATGGGGGTGGGGTGACCTCTGTTTTTCAGTCTCGCCTGAAAGATACACACACACACACCCCGCACAGAATTCAAAGCATCAGCCTCAGAAGGAGCCACAACAGAATCAAACCTCCTAGAGTTTGAACCTGTGATTTAAGGGAGTCTAAATATTTCAAATCTGATACTCAGTACCCTAAACCATAACCCCTTATGGCTTGAATAACTTATTGTTTTTAGTGCCACAACCCCATCACCAATAGCATTAAGGAAGTAAAGAAAAGAAGTGGAAAACTGAGATAAAAATACCTTTCAGCATGGAACACCCTCAGAGGCTTTTTGTCATAGTCACTTTCATATCTAAATCTAGGGTCCATTTCCTCATTTATTTCAGGATCATAGTCTAATTTGTAATGTCTTCTATCAAAATGACGATCCTCATCAAATCTGTGATGTCTTCTAAGAGAAATATCAGGTTTGCTATCAAACCTGTGATGCTTTCTATTGGAAATGTCCAGATCTTCATCAAGTTTTTTGTACAATATTCTATCTCTTAGTTCAGCCTCATCATCTAGTCTGCGATATGGATCCTCCTCCAGTCGTCTCCTATTTAGTAGCTCTTCATAAGCGTCCGTGGAAGTAAAAGCATCTTTCTTGGGAGGTTCTGAATCTGCACAAGAGGGCTGTATTTGTGAACGTAGTCCTGGTTGGACTCTAGTAATAGCAGTAGTTTTTTTACTTCTTTCTGTCTCATGCTGTTTAATAGAAAAAAAAATATTAAAAGATACAACTACAAAGAAAATAATAACCTTCATTCATCATCTCAGTATAATTCACATTTTCCATCAGTGCTTCAGCAACAGTTTGATTCTGTATTTATGATAGTCTTCTAATTTTAAACTATCCCCAAATGAAGATTTAAAAAAATTCTCTTAAATGGGGACTTAAATGCTGGGGAAAATTTTCCTGAAAAAGCAATAATCTTTATTTTACCTGATCACTTATTTTCACTGTCAGTGGGATGGCCAGCAATCCTCAGTAACAGGCTTCCCATGAACTCAGTTTAGATAATGAAATGACCGTTAGATTTGAAGGCAGAGGGACTCCATCGTGCTTGTTAACCCTTATATCTGGTCACATGCACAGATGTCCTGATTGCACTGAGGTTCAGGCAGTCTGTGATACTCCTTCGTCTGACCAGAACACGTTTTTTGGGTTCAAAAACCATTTTTATTTTTTCCCTGCAAAAACTGTGACTAAGTAGGAGGATGGTATTAGAGAGCTAACCTGTGACTCATTTGCTCAATTCCTTGCTCCACCACTGACCTTGGGCAAGTCACTAAAGCTATGTTTATGCTACTGATTACTTTGATATAACCTACGATGTTCAGGGGTTTGAGGAGTTCAGCTCTGTTGCTGTAAATGATACAGTGTAGACATAGCCTTAGTTTCTCTGTACCTCAGTTCCCCATCCATGAAATGCAGATAATAGTACTTCTCTACCTTGGAGTGTTGTGATGATAAACACATTAAAGATTGTGAGCTACTAATGGGGTCCATATAAATACAACAGATAAATAAGAATAAATAAATCTCTCACAGAGTTTCAGTCACTTTGAGAAAAAAGAGCTAACCTGATCTCCAAGCTCTGCTGCGGTGCATGAGGCCTTCCCTTACCAGCAGCAAACAAAATGGTGGACAAGCCTCGAAAGTTAATACAAGACTGCCTGCAGCCGATCAAAGCTCCTAACCTGCATGAGATGCTACCGAGGACAGAGCTGGCAAGGATTGCAGCAGCAATACTCAATTGGACCATATATCAGACAAACTCAGTCCTTGATCTCCCACAGGACAGTACAGTGGACCATTCTGTTGAAGCAGTACAAGATGCACTGTCAAAGCCTGTCCCCACCAGGAGAATCCAGAACTCCAGGAAGTGCCTGCCTATTGGGGCTGTCAAATCAGTACAAATTTGCCTCTTCTCCAGTATTGGCTTTGGAGGGATTATGGAGGGCTCCATCCGTTCTGAAGCAGATGCCCTTAATTGGGGCAAAGCAGCAGCAATTTATCAAGAACTACTCACAGCTTTCTCCACCTCCTTTTAACCTCTGGGGTGCAAGATGCCCCTTCAAAACTATTTCCCTAAAGCCTTTCTTCATGTCCCCATGTATGTGCTTACACTTCAGAGATCCAAGAAAATACACCTCCCAGAAGCAAAAGGGTAAGGAGGACCTTAAAGAAGAAATTTTCTCCCCACCCCAAAAATTTTCTTAGAGATCGCTTTGATTCTTTCTAGATCTTCCAAGTCTACTGAACAGGGTGGAATGTCTTTCCAGGATTTCCTTCCCTTTTCCCAGATAAATAAAAAGAACAACAGGAATAGCAAATAAGAAAATAACCTTAAAAGCAAATTAAAGAGAACCATATTCCTCTAATTCTTCTGGCTCAGACATGGAGGAATCAGACCTAGAAACCCTGTCTAGTTATTTCTGCCTAATTCTTTGTGCCAACTATAAAAAGATTATATTTCCAGTGTGGAAACAAAGCAGTGTTCTCAAGACCCAAGAGAAAGTTCACAAAAAAATCCTCAGATCCCCTCAATAGATTTGATTGAAATTATCAGTCTGGAAAGATGGGAACACCTTAACAGGAGACAGCCTCTTAACAGACTGTGCACAAGGTTCTACAATAGCCTAAAAGACAAAATGCCTTCTTTTCAGATACCCAAAGTATACAACAAAGCAGTGTCATGACTGGATGAGGGTGCTGTAAATTCTGTTGCAGGGTCTTTCAAAGGATCCAGGAGACAGGCAGCTAGAGAACCATGGGTTGGAATTCTGAAGCCTAAGCAGCATCAATGCAAGTTTCAGTTCTGTCCACTATCCTATAGCATATATAATTCTCAAAATCCAGCAAGGACTAGATAATGAATTCCGACATAAAAAAAGATGTCTGGTTGCTGCCTTTGTGGCCATATCTCTTTAGATGAAGTAAAATTCTCAACTAAACTCTCATCCTAGAATCTCATCCAATGCACTGGCAGATAAGTACATAAATATGGCCATGGTGAAAAGATACCCACAAAGAGACCCTCCAAAAAGCTCTCAGAAGGAAATCTCTTTGGAAGAGAAAATCTTTCTTTCAGAATCCATGTATACCTGGGAACTTCAACACCAAACAAGTCCCTTTCAACTGTTCTGTAAAGACAGTCCACAAAAACACTGCATTATAGCTATCATGGCACAGATCACAAAACTTAAGTTGCACAGGAAAGGACACATCTAGCACCAGCAGCACTATCCAAACAAGAACTGCGGATAACTGCCAACAACCAGTATTTCTCACATCAAACATAAGGTACAGGGGATAACCTGTCAATTTCTTCTTAACGGCAACAGACCAAGACTCTTTGATGGATACTGGAAATGGTCTCCCAGAGTTATCCATTTATATGACTCATGCTGACCTTTATCCCATTACTAAAGCAAGACATTATAAAAAAAGAATACACCCAAGCTATTCAACAACACTTGCTAGTTAAAGGTGCCATACTGCCCATTTCAGATGATCTGCTTTTTTCCAATCTACTAGAAAAAGCTCTCACACATCATTAGTGCCTGGAGAACAAACTAGTCTTTTACTCTCAAACTGATTAAAACTATCAGAAAAAAATCCTGCATGGTTAGTTACAAAGTGTTTTTGTGTGGAAGGGTGGGCAATATTTTTACTTATTGCAGAGAAAAAAGAAGAGGAGGGAAGACATTTACACTCAAAAAGGTGTTCCTGCTCAGCAAGGAAATCTTACAGACCGCCCGCACTTTATTAGAGGAAGGACTTTTGTAGTGTGAGAAAGGGCTGAATTCCCCAGGCACCAGGCTTCAACTTTATAGGCTTTTCCCTACATTTACCAAGTTCATGGCATCACTATGTATGTATATACATTAGTTAACTTACACACACACAAACACACACACACATTCTCTCTCTCTAATCAGTGTAAGGTACCAAAGGGCCACTAAGTGATTCCAATGCAGGAGGCTCTTCTCCCAGGAGGGAAGTCATTCAAAATTTTACCCTTTGAAGACTTAAGCATCCCACAAAAACATAAAACTTGTCCTTGGAAATCTTATTTAGCCAAAATGCCCATCAACTTCAGTGAAAGCACTGAAGTTAAACCACACCCAATGAGTGGTGGTACCTATGTCAGCTGGAGAGCATCTCCCACTGACATAGCGCTGTCCACACCAGTGCTTCTGTCGGTGTAACTCATATCATTCAGTGGGGTGGTTTTTTCTCACCCCTTAGAGACATAGGTTATACCAACAAAAATTACACAACGGACATGGAGAAAAGTTCTTAACAACCTCATTTAAGTTCTCTCAGAGTGATTTGACTTCAGCAAAATCTATATTACCTCTGTAGTTTTCTTTCCTATTTTCCTTAACCTTTCATTCCACTCTTCCTTGTCCCTGAGATACTGATTGTATTCCCTGTTTCTTTCAAGACGAAGTTTCTCCTGAAACAAACATTAAAGCACAAAGTTATGAAGCACTTTCTAGGGAGAGGGCTTTTAACTTTGCAGGAGATTTTAAAAGAATAATGTATTACTTTTTTGCTTCTTTTTGATATACAAATAGGGCCTAAAGGTATTTAGTTTTTATTGGTTTGTCATTGGGTCAGGGTTGTAGCTCTTTAACTATGCCACTATAGTTAAAGAGGTACAATATTTGTATGTAGACAGGACCTCAGTCAGTTACAGCCAAGGCCATAACTCAACAAGCTACATTTGAATTAAACATGTTAAAAATTATCTACATTAAAGTCACATGAGTAAGTTGAGTTAACCCAGCTCAATTTAGCTAACTTGATTAAAAAGAGCCTCAGTAGTCACATGGCTATTGAAACTATCCTGGTAATAGTACCACATACACCTAGCTGTAAATGCCCTGAACAAACATCAAATTACAGGGAGAACAATGTCATACATCGCATGAATAGTTTGCTAAAAACTTCTG
The DNA here is from genome assembly GCF_965152235.1 of Eretmochelys imbricata. Classification (NCBI taxonomy): domain Eukaryota; kingdom Metazoa; phylum Chordata; order Testudines; family Cheloniidae; genus Eretmochelys; species Eretmochelys imbricata. The sequence continues at coordinate 60,923,358 of NC_135573.1, forward strand.
AATCATAAAAAATTCAGTGTTGTGTGTTCCCTCAGGTTAAGACAGTTTATTTGCTCTTTAAAGAATAATAAATATGTAAGATACTGTAGTAAAATATTAAAGGTTATCTGAAAAGGAAAAAAAATGGACTTGAACCCAGACCCTTCTTTGCCATGTACATAGGAGGCCTGGAAAAAGTGGTCTTTTCCCACTCAAAGGAAAGGGGAGTTTATTTTGTTTTTACTTTGAAATTTAGATTTTGTCTAACCTGAAAGACTCTGGTCACTACAGAACATTGCAAGAGTCGAGAGACAAAGCTGAGCAACTGAGTGAGAAAGATTTTTAGTTAGCCTACCTAAAACCATTCATCTTAACACATATTAAATGCCAATATCTAGTAAACATTTTGGAGAAAAAATGCCTTATGAGTTAAAAGGTGTGAGCGCTCATACTGTGCATGTTCTGAAAGAACACGAGATATTCTAGCAAACCAGGGAAGAGTAAAATTGGCATTCCTGATATTTTTAAAGTAAAAAAGTCAGGGAAAAGGAACTTTGTTTATAAAAATATTCCAGGCCTTCTTTGTACACAATAAAGAAGCGCAAACCTATATTGTGTATAATCCTTTACTGGTCACTTTGAAGGTCTGCTGGTGACCCAAGATTAGTTAAATGTTAATGGACGTCTAATCATGAGCCCCACTGGTGGATGAAGTTCATCTGGTGCACGTGTCCAGGGCCCCAGAGTATTACTTTCTGTATATCTGTACTCAGTTCCTACTGGCATGCATTTAGTAACTGTTTAAGGAATACATTTTATATACTATATATTACACAAACAAACTATGTTAAAAGATTATTAAGGTTCAAACATTCAAACGTTAGGAAATGCCAGAATTAAGGCTGTCTGCAAAGATCAGTAACTTACCCTACAATAACTGTGGTTCTTTGCAATGTGTCTTCCACACCGATCCCATTCTTGGTATACAGGCACCTCATTCATGCATGCGAGATCAGATTCTTTAAGGCTAGAATTGTCCACTCAGGCCACTCTTACACCAATGTGCCCTTGTGCCACCCCATGCAAAGACAAGGGTCAGAGTAGGTACAACTGCCCCTCATTTCTTTTTCTGATACTGAACACCATATAAGTAGTTGCAGGGAAATAGGGTGGATCATGGAATCTGTGGACAACATCTCTCAAACAACCACAGCTACTGTAGAGTAAGTAACCCCATGATAACCTTATCCTAGAAGTCTGAAACGCAACCTCACTGGTGTTCTTGACTGGCACTGAAGTTGATTAATGAGGTTTGTTACTGTTTAAAATCTCTGCTGTGGAAGGTAAGCCAATGCTGATCTAGAGTAACACTGCTCCTATGAACTCTGCGCTCCGAGTCAGAGCGAGCATGGATTTCTCTCTGTTGCCTTTGAAACTTGGTGGGGCAAAGAACTTCAGGATTGCTTGAAAGGAGCTGATCACCAGTTGTGGTGATCTTCCTTCAATTAGCTAGTTGGTTAGGTAAGAATACTCCTGGCTTCCTTGTCATCTTAGGTGAGCTGCAACTACCATCAGACATTTGGTGACAACACTTGAGTATGGATGAGAGGCTGGTGGGCAGGACTCTGCATTGATAGTGAGATGTTCCTAGTAGGAACCTGAGGTACCTACTGTGTGAGCCAGTTGTTTTCATAGTATCATAGGACTGGAAGGGACCTTGAGAAATCTTCTAGTCCAGTCCCCTGCACTCAAGACAGAACTAAGTATTATCTACCATCCCTGACAGGTGTTTGTCTAACCTGCTCTTAAAAATCTCCACTAAAAGAGATTCCACGAACTCCCTAGGCAAGTTTTTCCTAACATCCAACCCAAACTGCCCTTGCTGCAATTTAAGCCCAATGCTTCTTGTTCTATCCTCAGAGGTTAAAGAAAATAATTTTTCTCCTTTCTACTTGTAACCTTTTATGTACTTAAAAACGGTTATCATGTCCTCCCTCAGTCTTCTCTTCTCCAGACTAAACAAACCCTTTTTTTCAATCTTCCCTCATAGGTCATGTTTTCTAGACCTTTAATCATTTTTGTTGCTCTTTTCTGGACTTTCTCCAACTTGGCCACATCTTTCCTGAAATATGGCACCCAGAACAATACTCCATTTGAGTCCTACTCAGCGCACATTAGAGTGGAAGAATGACTTCTCGTGTCTTGCTTACAACACATCTGCAAATACATCTCAGAATGATGTTTGCTTTTTTTGGAACAGTGTAACATTATTGACTCATATTTAGCTTGCCACTATGACCCCCAGATCCCTTTCTGCAGTACTCCTTCCTAGGCAGACTTTTCCCTTTTTATAAGTGTGCAACTGATTGTTCCTTCCTAAGTGGAGTACTTTGCATTTGTCCTTATTGAATTTCATCCTATTTACTTCAGACCATTTCTCCAGTTTGTCCAGATCATTCTGAATTTTAATCCTATCCTCCAAAGCACTTGCAACCCCTTCCAGCTTGGTATCATCTGCAAACTTTATAAGTTTACTCTCTACGCCATTATCTAAATCACTGATGAAGATACTGAACAGAACCGGACCCAGAACTGATCCTTACGGGACCCCACTTGATATGCCCTTCCAGCTTGACGGTGAAGAAATGAGACATGACAGGGGGCATCTTGCAGATCAAGAGCTGCAAATCACTCCTGAGGATCAAATGAAGGGATTACAGAAGTTAGGGTCATCATTCAGAATCTGGAAAATAGGATGCAGATTTTGAGACAAACGTCGAGGATTGGCTTTCAACTCCCACTTTTAAAAAAAAAAAAAAAAAAGATTAAAAAGTAGTGGGAATAAAAGCCCTGCCCTTTAACCAGAGGACCCTTTTTGTTTTAAACCATTCCACCTCCTTTAGGAACCATGATCTTCATACCTTGTGTGTCCACCATGGAGGCTTCAAATAGGTAGGCTTACTACCTTTGTCAAGGATCTGACTATCTGAAGTCCCAGATAGCAGGGCAGCTAAGAAGGCAGCAAAAAGTCACTTCCTGTAGAATCTCTGCTTCTTCCTCGGTGGGTCCAAAGATCTCAGTGGCTAATCATAGAATTGTATCAACGAACGCTCTCTGAAATATGATTGTCTCAACTGTTTCCTCTTAAGACTCAGAAACCTCAAGCACCAAGAAGACCAGAGTTGCCCATGAATCTCTTGAAGTACAGAGGGCTCTGTCAGTGCCACAGCTAAAAAGTTCATTACCTTCCACTGGGAGATCCTCAATTTTGCCTGGACCTCTTTAGGGGATGATTGAAGCCATGACGACCCTATTGCTGTAACCATTGTACATGCTGCTGAGGCATCCAGCAAAGCCTGCAGAGTTGTGTGTGTAGTCGGCTGACCTTCAGCCATTAGGGACTTCCTGGTGCTTCTTGGGCAATTTATCAGTGCAATTAGACAGTTTGCTCCCCATCTAAAAAGTCATATTTAGAGAGCAACACTGGATATTTTGTTACTGTCATTTGAAGGTTTGCAGACTAGTATACTTTCTGGCAGAAAAGAACCAGTTTGGGGGGAATTTTTTTCCCCCTGCAGGGACCATTAAATTGGATCCATTTTAGTGGTCCCTGCCATTTCCTTCTCTCTTGTACTGCTTACACAAGAAGATGGCTATAGGATGAGAGTAAAATATTCAGATCCCTTCTTGCACACTCATTATCTCCTATGTGCTCTTTTGCATGTGACAGAAACAGAATCCAGAGCACACCAGATGGATTTAGCAGGTTCCAGAAGACTATCATTTACTGGCATGGCTAAACTCCCTTGAGTTGACAAGTGCAGTATGTCCAAGAGATTGTGTTTTTACTCATGAACAGCTTTCAGGAGAATGTTTAAGACTTCCACCATCCACTTTATTAAGGCTGGAAAACCTTAAATTTGCCCACAGATGCCAATGTATGTGAGCTCTCTGGCTTGTGAGGAGAAAATGAGGATATTGCAGCCAGAACTAGATGTTCTTTCCCTAGAAATTGTTCTTCCTCTTGCCTCTCAAGTAGCTGAAGATTCAAGCAGCTGAGATGACTGAGGAGGCTTAATTTGCCTCTTGTGTATAGGTCTAGGTCTCCCTCACCTAATAGATGAAGCTGGCTTCCAGGAGTAGGGCTGAACACCCCCGGGGGTCCAGCATGGCCACAGCCTTTACTGGTAAGAATAGTGTGCTGGAGCACACCTCAGGGGATACAAAATATGGTGGGGTCATTATAAGGCTCCAACTTCTTTCTACCAACTCTCAGTCTTCCCTGGAATCACTCCTTGGCTCCCACTGAGCTGCCCATGGGGGTAGACTGAGAATGTACAGGGAATAATTCTCTGATGCCCTCAGCAGACAAGAAAAAGAGTATACTTCTTCTAAAGGAAGGGCAATCCTGTCCAGAGTGCCTTGCCTGTGAAAAGGGGAGGCTGGTATAGGAGCCTGGCCTGGCAGGCTCTGTGACTCCATGGCTGGGAGCATTGCAACAACCTCCCTGAGCCTTTCCAGCACCAGTTACTTCGGTTCCAGACCCACTGACAAGTCGCTCAGTACAATATACTGTTTGGTGCAGAGATAGCAAGAAGTATCATACAATTAGTCTGTACAGAGGTGGAGGGTACCCTTCACACATGTAGTCAGTGTGGGAGAAGCACTGAGTGCAGAGTAGCACTCTGTGCTAGGGTTGGTACCAGGGCAGCATGGTTCTTGGGTTTAGATGGTATCACCCACATCCCCTTAGATTTTGGTATCAAGATACTAGAAGGAAAGATTTGTCAATTTACAGTAATTGTGGGTTCTCTGAGATGTGTCATCCATATGTGCTCCATTACTGGTGCATATAAACCCAATAGCTTGAGTTCAGATTCTTTTGGCCAGCAGTATCCATTGGAAGCCGTGTCTGCACCCTCAGCATCCTTATGCCTCTAAATGAGGGTATTAAGGGTGGGACATCCCAACCACCTCACAATTCCTTCTCCAGTATCCTTCACCTTCACCAGAATCCAGGTGTTATCAGACTCCACAGTAACAGGGATGGAGGACAGGTCATCGAATATATAGAGACAACACATTTTGAAGAACCAGTTACTGGAAGAGAAGTAATAGTTTCTTCTTTGAGTGCTTGTCAATATATACACTCTACTAATCGTGACTCACAAGCAGTGACCTAGATTACAGGAGGTGGGTACTAGAATTCTACCTAAACAATGACTGTAGGACAGCCCCACCAAAATTAACATTGACATTACCACTATGTGGATTAACACTGACATTACCACTATGCTGGATGAACATGTGCACTGAACACAGGTAGGTGCCCTACATATTTTTAGTATTAGAACATTTCTCAAAGAAGTAACAGAAGCTGCTTGCACTCTCACAGAGTAGGCTCTCACTCCCACTGGTGGATCTATGTTAGCTAATTCATAGCACAGACCCATACAAGTAAAAATCCAGTTAAAAAATCTTTATGTTGAAATGGTGTGACCTCTCACCCAGTCTCCATAAGCTATGAACAGTCTGGAGCAGTGGTTCTGAAACTTTCCAGATGATTGTACCCATTTCAATAATCTAATTTGTCTTGAGTACCCCCAGTTTCACCTCACTTCAAAATTACTTGCTTACAAAATCAGACATAAAAATACAAAAGTATCACAGCACACTATTACTGAAAAATTGCTTGCTTTCTCATGTTTACCATGTAATTATAAAATAAATCCATTGGAATATAAGTATTGTACTCACATTTCAGTGTGATACTGAGCCTGTTTTACACTTGTGAGCCTTGTCTGAAGCCCAAACCCTGCCACCCGGGGCTGGAGCATGAAACTTAGCTTCCCTGGGGGGGCCCCTATGGCGTGAGGCAACCAGGCAATTGCCCTGCTTGTCACCTCCTAATGCCAACCCTGCATCTGTGACCCCCCCTAAACCCATTCCATGACCATCCTTGGGGCTGCGAGCCCCATGTCAAGAAACACTGATTTAGATGAGTACTCCCTGGAAGACCTCTGAGTACCTCCAGGGGTACATGTACTCCTGGTTGAGAACCACTTGTCTGAAGTATACCCTAAATGTCTTAGTTCTATCAATGTAGAAAGATAGTGCCCTAAGAATGTCCAGGGTGTGACACTTAGCCCCACTTTTGTTTGAATGTGGTTTTGGGAAATATACAGGTAAGCATATAATCTGGTTATGATGAAAGTTAGGAATGTAAATACCATGTAAAAACAGTAACCGTGTAACCTATTCGAATTCTATCAGTTAAATGTTTAACCGGGGAACTAGATGTGCGGGGAGGGAGGAAGGTGCTGCAGCCCCCCCACATTTTACATGGGGCTCCACTGCCACCACCACGCCCGGGGATCCCCGCTGCTGTCGCCACCACCGCACCCAGGGATCCCCGCTGCTGCTGCCACCGCCACACCCAGGGATCCCAGCACACCCAGCAGCCAGGACCAGGCAGCAGTGGGGGTCCCCGAATGCAGGCAGCGGCAGCCAGGATGCCCAGCGGCGGCAGCGCAGTTTAATCGTTAACTGAAACCGATTAAAAACCGATAAGCATCAAGCTTATTGGTTAACCGATTAAACTTTTACATCCCTAATGGAAGTCAAAGTCTATCTTCTGTATAAATTTTGGGTGAGGTCTCAACAACACACCGTCTTTATGAAAAGCTGTATCTGGGTGCCCTGCGTTAGTGCTTGTGTCTCACCTACCCTTCTGGTCAATGTTATTGCTACCGAAAAGGCTGTTTTGATGGAAAGATTAAACAGGGAACGTGTTGATAGTGGATCAAAGGGTGGACACAAACACTCATCAGTGCAATATTTAGATCCCAAGGAGAGCGAGGTTCTCTGACTGGGGGAATATACCTTCAGAAGGCCTTTTAGGAACCAAACCACTGTAGGGTGTAAAAATGTGGAATACCCCTAAATTGGAGGGTGGGAGGCTGAGATGGCTCCCGGGTGAATCCTCAGAGAGCTCACTGAAAATCTGGAGTTCTTTAATAATAGAAGGTACCCCCGTATATCTGATATCTAAGTGAGAAACGGAGGTAACTGGTGTTGTTGTGCCCAGACAATGAATCTTTTCCAACTGCCAGATTAAACATACCCTTCAGAGTCCTTTCTACTGTGGATAAGAATGTTTTGCACTTCAGTTAAGATACTCTCTATTGATGTTACCCAGCCAGTGTCCATGCCATGAGGCACAGAGTGTGTGGATGCATATGGAGGATATAACTGACTCTTTGAGATATTATGTATTGCTGGAGAGGCAGTTGTACTGGAGGTTGGATGGAGAGATTCTTTAACACTAATAACTGCCTAATTATATACAACCACTTACATAACAAAGAATAGCCACACAGAGAGCAAACAAGTTTGGACACTCCAAATTCCAACTCGTAGTCATGGGTGGTGAGAAGGAACTCAGACGGGACTGGGATCGCCTTATCTTGTATGCTCTCAGTCAGAGACACAAGAACATTTGGGACACAGACATAGTCCCCAGAAGACAATGCTGGCCAAAACAAATTGAACTCAAGTACACTGGGTGCATGAACATAAACAATGGGATACGTATGGACAAGCACTCGAAGAAAACTAAGTCTTTACAACCTTATGACCTTTCAAGGAAAGAGCCCAGGGCAAGTTATGGTGAGTCTTAATCTCTTACTAGGTGCTAGGTAAAGTGACCTGCAGTTTTTGTCCCCTCTACGTTCAAATTAGACAGCTTCCTCCTCCATGCTACCTGGACCCATCAGGGGAGTCAATGAGAGCATAGGAGAAATAGGCTCAGTCCCAGTCCAGAGCATGCCCAATGCGGGCAGAATCTTCCTGTGTATTTAACTGCTAAAAATCTAGGAAGTTTCTACTGAATTGTTCTTCAGAGGGAGACAGATTCTGCAGTCGTCATCCCCACCACACCCACCCACACACACAAAAGGAAGGATTGTCCAGTGGTTAGAGTGCAAGCACAGGATGTGGGAAATCTGGATTCAGGTCCCCGCTGCTCCACAGACTTCCTCTGTGACCTTGTGTGACACTGAGCAGGAAAGGGTTAAGCAACTAACAGCCTATATTCTCCCCCAAGGAGTTCAGTCACAAATGTAATTTACACATTATTTTCTTAATGAGCATCATCAGCACGGAAGCATGTCCTCTGGAATGGTGTCTGAAGCTTGAAGGGACATACGAACGTTTAGCATATCTGGCACGTAAATACCTTGTAACACCGGCTACAAAAGTGCCACGCGAACGCCTGTTCTCACTTTCAGGTGACATTGTAAATTAGAAGCAGGCAGCAGTATCTCCCATAAACGTAAACAAACTTGCTTGTCTTAACGATTGGTTGGACTGAGTGAACTTGTAGGCGCCCAAGTTTTACATTGTTTTGTTTTCGAGAACAGTTATATAACAAAAAAAAAAAAATCTATATTTGTAAGTTACACTTTCACAATAAAGAGATTTCACTACATTACTTGTATGAGGTGAATTGAAAAATACTATTTATTTTGTTTATCATTTTTACAGTGCAAGTATTTGTAATAAAAAATAATATAAAGTGAGCTGTGTACACTTTGTCTTCTGTGTTATAATAAGAAAAGGAGTACTTGTGGCACCACAGAGACTAACAAATTTATTTGAGCATAAGCTTCTGTGAGCTACAGCTCACTTCATCGGATGCATTCAGTGGAAAATACCGTGGGAAGATTTATATACATAGAGAACATGAAACAATGGGTGTTACCATACACACCTTAACGAGATTATACACACCTTGATTATCACTACTAAAGGTTCCCCCCCGCTGGCAATAGCTCACCTTACATGATCACTCTGGTTACAGTGTGTATAGTAACACCCATTGTTTCATGTTCTCTGTGTATATAAATCTCCCCACTGTATTTTCCACTGAATGCATCCAATGAAGTGAGCTGTAGCTCACAAAAGCTTATGCTCAAATAAATTTGCTAGTCTCTAAGGTGCCACAAGTATTCCTTTTCTTTTTGCGGATACAGACTAACATGGCTGCTACTCTGAAACCTCTATTATAATAGAAATCAATATATTTGAAATGTAGAAGAACATCCAAAAATATTTAACTCCTTTCAGTTGGTGTTCTATTGTTTAACGGTGTGATTAACCATGATTCATTTTTTTAATTGCGATTAATTTTTTTGAGTTAATCATGTGAGTTAACTGTGATTAATCGACAGCCCTCCTTAAAAGGAAAATTTGCCCATTTCATTACCTACAAATCAACATACTGGATTACCCAGGGAAAAAGAATCTTGATAATTAAAAATCAATCAATCAAAAAATGTCTATTATAGAATTAGAAGGCTTCACCTTATTTAAAATTGACCTAACGATAAAGGAATATGTTCATATATGAAGTGGATAAAAAGTTTGGCAGGTATTTTATTGTCAGCTGGAAAGTCTATTTGTGCACAACACTGAAAACTTCAGAGTTTTTTTAATTAATTAGTTATATAAAGCATTTACTTAATTTACACCTGCACACCTACCTTGGCTGACCTCCTCTCGCCAATAGGAAGAGATAGTCCCTGAGTATATGGATCTACTTCATTCGTTGTCAGATAATTTTTCTGTATAAAACAAAATGAATAATTCAATAAGTTTTGAACTGTCTAATTTTACTTGCTAAATACAGTATAGGATTTAGGAATTACACCTTCTGGAATATGACAGGGCAATTTGCTCCACTTTAATAAAAGAGAAATGAAAGGATATCTTCACTTTTTAGAAATGCAGGATATTTTTGGAATACAAACCAACAAAAGCCAAGAAAACTGCAGGTAAAAGGTTTTGTTATCTCTATATTACGTATTAATGATGGCCTGTTAGCCTTAATTTAATTTGAATATTTGCTACAGCTTTTCTGTATTCTTTTGTTTCATAGTTATTTAGGGTTGCTATATGAATTACTGCCTCTCTCATTTAAAAATAGATATTGTTTCCATACAACCATTATTAAATCCTCCTATTAAAATACAAGCGGATGAAAGAATTCTCCAAGAAGTTACCTTGGTGATGAGTGAAAATGTGAAAAGAATTTCACTATCAACAACTAAAGAAAATATGCCCATGCTTCCAATTCTAGCAACGTGTATCTGCTTTATTCCGAATATCGGTGTATAGTTACTAATCTGTATATCAATATTAACAATATCTATACTCTACAAGAAAGGTGGGCAAATTACGGCCCACGGGCCATATCCGGCCCGCAGGACCATCCTGCCCAGCCCTTGAGCTCCTGGCCAGGGAGGCTAGCCCCTGGCCGCACCCCCGCAGTCATGCCGCCACGCAGGTAGAGCGGCTGGCTCCAGCCAGGCTGCAAGCTCCTGCTGCTCTGACCGGGATGGTAAGGGGGCAGGGAGTGGGAGGTTGGATAAGGGGCAGTGGGTCCCAGGGAGCAGTCAGAGGACAGGGTGGGGTTGGATGGTGCAGAGGTTCGGGGGGCGGGGCAGGGGGCTGTCAGGGGATGAGGAACAGGGGCAGTTGGATAGGCGTGGGAGTCCCGAGGAGCCTGTCAGGGGGCAGGGGTGTGGATAGGGGGCGGGACAGTTGGGACAGGGAACACGGGGGGTTGCATGGGTCGGGAGTTTTGAGGGGGGCAGGCATGGGGCGGGAAGTGGGAGGGGGCGGAGGCCAGGCTGTTTGGGGAGGCACAGCCTTCCCTACCTGGCCCTCCATACAGTTTCACACCCGGATGTGGCTCTCAGGCCAAAATGTTTGCCCACCCCGCTCTACAGCATACCAAAAAGTCAATGTCAACCCTTCCAATCTAACAACTCTATAGCAAACATACAGCTTCAAAAGTGAGTGGCCTCCCTAAGTTGTATGCAGAGTAATTGTAGTCGTGTCAGTCCCAGGATATTAGAGAGACATGGTGGATGAGGCAATATCAGTAATTGGACCAGCTTGTGCTGGTAAGAGAGACAAGCTTTCGAGCATTATAGAGTTCTTCAGAAGAAGTTGGACCAATAAAAGATATTATCTCACCCATCTTATCTGGCCTCCTTTAACACAGTTACTACAGATTCCCCTAAAATCATCTCCAGTGTATCCTCAATCATTTATTTTATATAACACAACATTTTTAATAAAATATTGTCCACTTGTGTTTCCATGTCTGCTGTCTTATTTCACTAGCATAATTTTTTTCTGTTATAATGTATATATGTTTTGTGCAACCCTAGAGGCACAAACAAATGAGACAACTTCCATCTGTTCCAGTCTAAATCTATATCATTATGAATCATACTTGGCAATTACAAGTGAGTAGATTTAGCGGGGTTAACAACTACAGTAGAACCTCAAAGTTACAAACACCTTGAGAATGGAGGTTGTTCATAACTCTGAACAAAACATTATGTTTGTTCTTTGAAAAGTTTACAACTAAACATTGACTTAATACAGCTTTGAAACTTTACTATGCAGAAGAAAAATGCTGTTTTTAACCATCTTAATTTAAATGAAACAAGCACAGAAATAGCTTCCCTACCTTGTCAATTTTTTTTTAAATTCCCCCCCCCTTTTTTTTTTTTAGTAGTTTGCATTTAACACAATACTAAACTGTATTTGTGGATTTTGGGGGGTTGTGTGTCTGCTGCTACTTGATTGCGTACTTCCAGTTCCAAATGAGGTATGCGGTTGACTGGTCAGTTCATAACTCTGGTGTCTGTAACTCTGAGGTTCTACTGTATGCAAATATCCAGGTACTGAGATTGGGCTAGATTAATAGAAAGAATAATATTTGTGTCTGGAAAATATTAATGAATTCATTGTAATCCTTGCCAATATTTAATTATTGCCAAATTTTAAACAGTTCTCATGATAAACTTCCCATTTTTAAAAAGATGCTTACAGAAAGTCAGAATTGATATGAAAATTTTGTTTTCTAGAGAAGCATACAGTTTAGAAGTTACCAACCAAAATACTTCAAGAGCTGCTCAGAATCACAGCATCACCTTACTTTGAAGACTGAAATTAGAGATCGAGGTCTAATCTCCTCCCCCAACTTTTAAAAGTTTAATACGGCTAACATATGTATGACACAAAAGAAAATCTTAATATCTAAACGAATCTCAGTTAGGAATAAGGAGTACTTGTGGCACCTTAGAGACTAACAAATTTATTTGGACATAAACTTTCGTGGGCTAAAAATCAGATGCATGGAGTGGAAAATACAGTAGGAAGATGTATATATACAGAGAACATGAAAAGATGGGGGTTGCCATACCAACTCTAACGAGACAAATCAATTAAGGTGAGCTATTATCAGCAGGAAAAAAAAAACTTTTGTAGTGACGATCAGGATATGCTGAAATAAATGTGTTAGTCTAAGGTGCCACGAGGACTCCTCGTTCTTTTTGCTGATACAGACTAACACAGCTACCACTCTGAAATCAATTAGGAATGGAATTAACAAGCAGTAATTCTTGCAATCAAAACACTAAATATAAAAGTAAAATAAAATGTTCTATGGATGTTTTGAATGAGAATAAAGCAATTCAATATAAAAATGAAGATTATTTTCATTATTAGAATGTTAAATTAAAATTGTATATTAATTTCAAATTAAAACAAGAATAAAAAACAGTAATTGTTTTACAAAAACTCACTGAAATTAAGGATTAAAAAGCCAGTTGTTACAGTTGCTACTGCTATATGATAATTCTGTTGTGTGCCAGTGCGGTTATTAACACTGAACATATTAAACAGTAAGAGTTAGTATTTCATATAAAAATATTCTGTAATTTGAAGCCCAACACAGAACATATTGCATTTAGTCTTTTAATGCTGCTCTTTCTACCATGGCACCCATCACTCCTTTATTAAGAAGCTTTAATTTAAAATTGGTTCAAAGGGACACCACTACATTTAAAAAAAAAAATCACAATTCTTTCCGCACCTACTATAGTTATAAGTAATGCTTAAGATTACACATAACTTAAAGAATTTGTCAAAAAACTATTTTCCTTTCCCCCCCCCGAACCGGTTTGTTTAATTTGCGCATTGGCACCAATGTTTGATGCATAGTCAGTTCCACTGTTCCCCTATGTAGTCTGTCAGTTTCACCTCACTGAAGAGACATCTATAGTAGCAAAGGAGCAGGAAGCCCCTGAAAAGTAGTTTTTATTTTTTCTTCACATACTGTACTAGTTGGGGGCTCTTTCAAAAACTTGACCAAGTTCATTAAAAAATTCTTTATGTACAAGTGCCTGCCTAATGTAATTGATGAAGACTGGGGGGCATGCTTTGTAGCAAGTCTTCTACCATAAGAAACAAACAATTGAAGAGTCAGCATGATATAGCACTGATAGCAAATGCAAAGAAGAAATCAACAAATGTTGTATAATTATATTAACAGGAAATAATAAGCATAGTATATCTTGCAATAAGCAAGCATACAGGTACTGTTAATCACAACAGCAGCACACACAAGCACACAACACGCACAAAAATCACGATTTTTTAATCCATTTCATTTGCACAAACCTGATTATAACAAAGCAAAAAGTTAATTTGGGCAGGGGAGAAAAAACATATTGCCAACACCCTACCTTTCTTTTTGCCTGTGAAATACCCTAAAAGTCAGGGAAAACAGACTATTCATAAAGTGTCTTCCATTAAAACCATTTGATTTTACCAATAATAAAACAACAATTTTTAAAAAAACCTATTTATTCAAGTATTCTAAACAAACAGGCAGGCAATGACACTAGGCACACACAGCAAAAATTACATTAAACTTGATTTTTTTCATTTAACATTTAAAATCTGATAAATTAAAACCAGATTTAAACTATTCCCCTCCCTGCCACTCCCACAAAGATAAAAATTGTGTCAAGCTTCTTCCATACAAGTTTATGTTTTAAATCATCACAGTGGTATCTCATACACTGTACTAAGTGGAACAGCAGCCTTCTTTATAATCAAATAGATAGAATTGTAAAAACATGCTGAAGAACTGAAGCACCATATTGGCTAAATGAATATTTTTACCTGAGTTATAAGATCATAATATGGGTAATAACTTATTAAGCAAATACCTGTTTGGCATGTTAAATACCCAAGAAGAGTAAAAAAAAATTAAAAATATTTTTAATCAAGTTGTATTACAGTAATTTGAAATCTCAAAACAGCAGGATCTGTGAAAGTCTAGAACACATAGCCCCTCATGGTGTTAGCATTTTAAACCACCTTTATTCTGGAAACAGGTCTCTGAAATTGTGACAGCTCAGAATGAATTCTGTCTTCTCAAAAGACTTTCATGGTGATTTTGTTTTTTGTTAAAAATCAGAGACTAATTTCAAAGAGGTTTTACCTGAGAAAGATATCGTCTATAATCTTGTCGAAGTTCCTCCTTTAGCTTATGTTTCTTTCTTTCATATTCATCTCCAAGAGGCAAACTCAAGCCATATTCATCTGTAAAGTTTAATACAATGCTTATTCACCTTCTATTAATACAAAACAGTACAAATAGGAGTTGTGTTCCTTGCTGGAAAAGATATTTTGGGCTTTTTACCAGGTAACACAAAGGGAAAAAAATGAATTATTCAAACAGTAATCATGTTAAATTATGAAAAGTAAACTGCACATTATCTTATCTTTAAAAACAATCACGCAGAAAGCATTATGAAAATGTAGTGCCTGTTTTTTTCTAATTATAAAGAGTTTTCCCCCTTTTGGTCCTTGTATTTCATTGCCTTAGAAGCAAATTTACCGCAATCTGAACTCAAAAGCATAGGTTTGCAAACATTTCTAAACAGCAATATTTTACATTACTGCGTGCAATCTCTATAATCAATATTTAATCTTGAAGCAAATCACTTCTCTTCAGGACAAATGTTAGTGTAGAAACAAAAGAATTTATTACCTGATATTTCACACTGTGCTTGTTAAGCAATATCAAATGCTTCAGAGAATGTATTTTATAACATTCTACTTGTTTAGTATGAAACTCATATATACCTGCATCAATACAATTTTGAAGAGACTCATGGCCACAAGAAGCAATGCTGTTTCTTCATTCAGCCTTTCTACTCTAAAGTTCTGAATTCTCTCTCACATCACTTAGACTATCAAATATGCTGTGACAGAGATTCATATTTAGCCCTGCTTCAAGACTGTTTTAGGATTTTGAAATTGTTACACACTAAAATATATTTGCTACACAGATTACTGTCCTCTGAAACCAAAACTGATTTTGAGAAATTAGAAACAAATATCTTTTTGCCTCAAAAGACTAATCATTATTTCACTTGGCATCTGAAGAAAATGAAGAGAGAATGGCACAAAGTTAAACTAACAGGACAAGAAACACCAAGACCTAGAGCCAAATTTTGAAGGCTTAACATTTTTATCTTCTCAGTCCATATATTTATTTACTGAGCTGAATATAATCATTCTCCTGTAAACAAAGCTTTTTATTTTCTTCCCCAGCACTATATCATTTATCATCCTTTAGTTACAATGGGGAGGGGATGGAAGATTGTTGTAAAGTATCGTTGCCAGTGATAACCTTGAAAGTATTTCGACTTCAGCATGGTCTAATTGGAGTGAGCCAGCAGACTAGAAGCAAGAAATTTTAAAATTTTATTCCCAGGTCTGTTCCTGATTTACTGTGTGGGTTTAGGCAAATCTGTTTGCCTGATTTCCATCACTTCAGTTACACCTAGTGAGGATTAGTTAACATCTATATAGTGTGTTGATACATGAAGCACTATGTAAATGTTAAGAATCGCTAATCCTGGAATACTTTAGATGGCTGATAACTCATTTTTTCATTACTATCTTTACAAAGAAGAGCAAGAAAAAAATGGCATAATGAAAGGATGCACATGATTGTCTTATGACAGTTCCAGCTGAGCCAGGTTAGGGCATAACCAATCCAGTCATAATTTGTGAGCCAATCTGCCACCTGTTAAGTATGGACTCAGAAAGAGAAGAATATCAGAACACATTTTTGTGTTTGTTATTTTCTTACTGGCATTTATAGATTTCAGTTGATGGCTGACAGAGGAGAGCTGCACAGGTGAGCTTCCATCCATAGCTGCTGGCTATTAGGAGCCATTCTGGTTCAGTTTTTATAAAATGTGGGACAGATTGGAGAGAATAAGGTAAGAGTAAGTGTTTTTTATTTAAGAAATTTTACCTCTACTCTTTTTTTTTTAAAAAGCTACACTCTTTTTAAAGCTATTCTAACCATAGTTTCCATAGAAACAACAGCCAACCAGAGAGGAATTTCAGCTGCCTGCTGTTGATTTAGATTCCTAGGGAATTTAACGTTGAATCAGCTTTTAAAAAAAAAAACAAAAAACCAGAAATGCCACAAGTAACTAGCAGCTTAGAGTAAAAAACCGAGACCTGGAAATGCCAATTTAAGAAAAAAAAGTCTATGGAATCTGGGCCTAATTCTGTTCTCACTTACAGCAGTAAATCCTCTGAAGCCAATGAAAGGTCATTAGTGTAAACCCAGTGAGAAATCATAATCTGGTCTTTTGTCCCTAAGTCTAAGGTACTGGGGCGGGAAGGTATTTAAAGTTTCATTTTATTTGTTAAAATGATATTTTGGATTATCCATCCAGAAAAACTCTGAAGAAAACATAATCACAACTGGATAGTGACCTAGGAGTTTACTACTGTTATTAATAGTTGTAGTGAGGGCCTATGCAAGGGCAGGGTGGACAGATACTCTGAAAAGAATGGTTTTGGATAGGTTTAGAACTCTTTCTTTTTACAGCAACTTGGGCGCTGAGAGGGGTAGGGGAGCAAAAATACTAAAACTATGTTTCTACTAATTTTGTGGATAGTCCTACTTTGAGTCATAGCCTTGCTCTTTCACTTTTGTTGGTATTATGTATACGGTTACTCAATATATTGTTAAAAGTCTTCTTTGTATGCAGTGGACAAACTTTGAACTGATAAAGGCAGTAATTTAAAAAAAAAGTTTAAAATGTCACATCTTCAAGTGTATTTATTTAAATAAACTTTTACAATATATATATATATATACAATATATACAATATACAATATATATATATTTTACTACTTTATATGTTATTTTTGAAATTATTAAAGCATGATTGTACTGAATAACTTCATTTTCCAAGTGACTGACAACACACTGCTAAATGCTCAAAAAAGCAAAAAGGAAAACCCCCACATCTGGCCTCTATTGCAATTTAAAGCAGCCTCAGGGTTGTTCTAAATCACATCAACTTATAATGGCCCCGCAGGCCATGTATCACCCTCACGGGACGGGGATGCATAGCATAGAGTTGATTATGTCAGCTGTATGGTAGCTGGCGTTTAAGGCAGTTTTCAGGCCACTAATCTATATTATTTAATTTTGTTTAAACAAAGTGAATACATTTTGTTACCAATCTGAGGGACTGTTTACAGAAATAAGGCACTTCAGGTCATGTGGTGTTACAGAGCTCACTACTTCTGTGCCTCATAATCTGCATGAAGCATGACAATGACAATAGCAATGACACACACTATGTTATAACTTATTCCTTTATGACATCATGCAAATATTTCTGATAAGAAGTTACATGTGAGGTGGTCAATTCCTCTAAGCTCTGGCATTATTTCACTTTCATTCTCTGGACTGGAAGCATTTCTGGTCCCCTACGAAGACTCCCCACTTCTTTTTAGTCTCCTTGCTTTTATGATTACCCCTGGAATTATAACCTCCTACAGAGAGTGTCCTCACGCTAGGTCTTCCCTCTATTCCATCACAGACCACATACAGGGACTCAGAGTCCCTGTCATGGCAGAGAAGATTCTTATCACCTCTTTGGATTACTTCTGCTAAAGGATGGACTTTGCCTTAACAATGAATCAGGAGGCTGAGTTTCCTTTTAATTGAATTAATGTATGTAACCATCCACTTTAACAAGAGTATGATTATACTATCCATTTCAGTATCTAGAATGTGAGTAATTTGATGTGCATAATTCAATTTTTTAAAATATTTTATTAAAATTTAGTTAATTTTTAATTATCTGTTGGGAGGAGGGGGTTAGGATGGGACAAAACATCACCAAGCCACAAAAATTAGTTCCCAATATCACAGCGTATGGCCCAGCTGTTGACCACAAAAAGATAGATTTTGATCTACACGTAAGTCCAGATCAACTTTATTGTTCTCCATTTTTAAACCAGAAGTATTGGCATGATTCTCAGTGGAGTTATTCCAAATTTACTTGGGTAAAAGAAAGATCAGAATCTGGCCCAAACAATCTGTTATGCCACATACAGAGGTGACAATAATATCATATGCAGACCTTGTTTTCAGTCCACTGTCTTTGTGAGCATTTTTCTCTATCATGCATAAATATAACTTCTGATCATGCTGGAACATGTAATTATTAAACAAACAATTACTGAGTTGTACCTTTTTACCCCACTACTTACTTGGACTGCATTCTTTTTCTGACATAAGAAATAGTTATTGTGTCACTGGCATTATTTTCATATTGTTACTGTAACCAATCTATAGACATTTAGGAATTTCACTGTTATGACTATACCACACCATCGTCATTAGCAGCTTCGTGGCAACAGAGGAAACATACTTCAGATGCACCTTTACCAAACACTCAAGACCCTAATACTTAAACTAAATAAAATCTTTACTAGCTCTTATCAGTACAATGCCCTCTGACAGTTGAACAGTTCTTAATCTATCCAGTGGATGGAATGGATACATGTATTAGTCAGTTCATTACAGCACATTAATAACTAATATATCTAGTGAAACTGAAGGGGCCTTGTCACAGTCATTGCGGGGAGGGGAGAAGAGTAAAATAATGAGTCCACCAGTACTCTATATTTTATGTTTCTACAGTTAAATCAATAAAACACTAATGACTATTGTAAACTAACTTATTGATCAACAACAAAAATGGCAAAAAATCTGAGACACATACTTATTCATGGGTTGTCTTCTACCCAAGTTTACCTTTGATGACTTCTGGTAGCAAGCAACACTTAATTGTCATTTTAGGTCATTCGTAGTGATGTCATTTCATATAGGGTAACATTAATGACAATAATACATAGTCCTCTGTTTTAAAATGTAGGCAAGATATTATGTTTTTGGTTTTTTAACCTCACTTTTAACACTATAATTAATGTAAAGTCAACACATGATTAAACAGACCATACTTTTATGTTCAACCCCTCCTGCATGAAATTCTGGCCCTACTGAAATCAAAGGGAGTTTTGCCGTTGACTTCAAAGGGTCCAGGATTCCACATTTTTTTTTTCAAAATTATCATTCATTCAAGCACACTTCTGGAGTCATCACAATTTGCTTGTGAGTTATTTTTTTCAGTGCTGAAATTGTCACAGTACCTATAAGAAATTAAATTTAAATAGTTTATTCACTAGTTAACATTACAATCAAGAGCTGGGGAGAGACTTGTACACTGAACACAGTCCTTCCCCGTCTCTGCTTTTTCTGTATGTGTTATCTCATACTTGTCTGTCATGTCTATTATTTAGATTATAAAATCCTCAGAGCAAGGGCCTGTCTTAAGTGTTTTCTGTTAAGCGTCTAGTACACCTGTGAGCATTACAAAAGCACTTATATTCTGAACACAGGAGTGAAATGAGAGTACTGCTCTTGCATCTACAATACACTTTAAAAACATCAATCCTCACAACACCTTTGAGATGAAGGTAAGTATCACTAACCTCATTTTATGGATTGGAAAACTGAGGGAGAGAAAGGTGAAGTGATTTCCAAAGCCACAAAATAGAGTTGGTGCTATAGCCAGGATTAGAAATACACATTCATATAATACATGGTATTTGAAATATACACCATTACTTTTCAATACTAAATATAGGTTTCATTTAGGGAACTTAACTTACCTTTAGAAATTAACAAGACCAGTTTACCTGGTTACATCTGGCACTACCTCCTTTACCATCATCTTGACAGATACCTATGCCCTGATGCCTCCACTGCACGTTACACTGTGGTGGCCCTAAAGGGTAGAACTCATTCCACATGGATCTCCTCCCAAGTTCATAAGCCCATACTTTTAAAAAATCCCTTTATCTAAGTGGTTTTGGTACTATATGCCATAAACTTTTAATTGTTTACCCATTTAAATCATTGCCATTATTAATTATTTCTGCAACACCATGAAAAGGGGCACTTCAGAAATATTATTTATTTCATCTTGAAATTAAAAATATCCTTGGGGCTTTTTGGTCTTATCAAGTCCTTACATTCTTTAAAAACACACACCGACGAAATTTCCACTGACAGCAGTGCCATCTGCTGTTTCAGCTGACATTATTAACATGCATCACTGAATAAGAACTTTTTTCTCTCTATTTTAAAGAAGCAATTTTACATCTGATTTTACTCAAACAAAAATTAGAAAATGCTAATGGCAGCATTATTGTTTCCCTGAAAGGAGGTGAAGAAAGGACATCTCCACATTCTTGACAGGGGTTTGAGGGTGTCCTCCAACTTTCCATGCTTATTCACAGTCTAAATCTCTCAGCCCATCTGATGATGTATTTACAGGAGAGTGCACAGCACAAACCATCAGTGCCACTAGGCCCAGTTCACAATTCAGTTACAACCATGTTTTTGTAACCAATTTGTGACACTTCCTTGACCACAATTTACAACAAACATGGTTTGAGTTTTGACCATTCTTCAGCTTTTTTCTTTCAAAGTAGTCGGTGAACAATTGTAATTGTAATGTAGTACCCAACATACTGCCTAACCTTGTTTGTTACATTCTGGGGTAACCAGAGCAGCTGCTATGTAGCACTTCAGCAAGGGATATGACTGTCCAAAAGAAAAACACAAAGAGCAACATCAGCAGCACAGATGGCAATGTACTTTGAGATCTCTTACCACAAGCAAGGTTAGGGGGTCCATACACAATGCAAAAAGTGTTCTGAACCAATCTCAGAAACACAGTCACATGCCAAATAAGGCATCTGGCAAGGGTGAAACTGTTAGCTGCAATGTTTAGTAACTTAGTGTTAACCCGATGGTGTGCACACACAAACCATAGCCAAAATTTTCACACTCAACTGCCCAAATGTAAGCTTTTACACAAATAGCCTGATATTTCAAAGATGATGAACATCCTCAGCTGTCATTATCTTCAATTAAAGTTGTAGGCACCTGACACCTTTGAGAATCAAGCCGTTTATTTAAGAGCCTACATATTGACTTAAGAGCAGTTTGAAAGTCCCCCAAATTTGAAAGTCTTGTCCCATGTTTAAAGTTAACCATGTTACTAACTGGTTACAAAGTTAAAATTGTAATGTGGAAAGGGCATAATTGATCGTGGTAGGCTGGGGGGCAGTTATTTAAATAACATGAGGTATTGCTTGCTCCCAGAAATTCAACGTTTCCTTTGTTAGCAGTCCTTGCCAACCCAAAGAGTGAGACACTGTAGTCATCTAGACGTATGTCAGACTTGGAACCTTTGCCTTGTTAGGCTTCTCAGGAGATTTAGTCTATTTGTTTGAGTTCCTATCAGCCATGCCATGGTGACAGGACAAAACCTTATCCCAAGAGGCTGACAGAAAAAGCATCTTGTTTCTCTAGCTCCAAGCTCAGATGCAGAACTTCCGGCAGGAAGCTGAAGGGGCGATCCACCTGAAATGCTATCCCAATATACAGTTTTCTTCCAGCAACCCGGAAAACAATAAAGACAGACACAAACCCTCTCTCAAAGTCTGGCAAATGGACATTAGCTCAAGACACAAAAAGAGCTCTGTGTAAGCTTGAAAATTTGTCACTCTCACCAACAGAAGTTGACCCAATAAAAGATATTACTTCACCAGCTTGTTTCTATAAAAAAAAAAACTGAGTTAACCTTAACTTTGAGGTCAAATGCAACCTCAAAAAACTCAAGATGTTTAAAAGGATATAAACACTAAGTCCCTGAATTATTGTGATGCTCCTATAATTAAGAGTCCAAAGAATTCATTTTTTCTAAGTTGTGCAAAGATCTCTAAGATAGCACTTCACTATATACACCTAAAAATGATATGTATTAAAGACATATCATACCTAGAAAATAGTTCTGTTGACTGTTTGGTGGTATATTTTCTTTAGCCATAGAGATTAACACTTTGCTGGTCTCAGAAAGCTTCTCTGCACCTTTGCTCTGAAAAGAAAAAAATGTATGTCTTTGCAAGAATAGATAAGGGAAATAGCCATAACATACTTGAAATAACATTATTTAACTTTTGACTGCAAAAAAGGGTTTTGGTTATTTAATACATTTAATAGACAGTATATTTCACGGATATTAAAAAGTAGCTCCTGTATTAATGCAATAATTACTCTGCTACATTTGATCTCCAACAGCACTTCAAATTGATTATGTGGTCAAATTGACTCACAGGGATTTCATAGCTATCCATGCTCTGTATTTTTCCCTCAAGAGATCTGATCCACCTTACTTGGCACCAAGACTAGTCATCTGCTAAATCAGTGGTTTTCAACTGTTTTTCCTTTTCGGACCCCTAAAAAAATGTGAATGGAGGTGTGAACTCCTTTAGAAATCTTAGTCTGTGGAACCCCAGAGGTCCACGGGCCACAGATTGAAAACTACTGTGCCAAATGAGTATCTGGGCATTGTGGGTCAAGTCCAGACCAGTGTCTCCACTGTTTGCCCACACCCACCCAAACAGTTAAACAGGAATGGCTCGTTCATCTCACCCCACTCCTTGGAGCTGCTCTGAACAGCAGTTAGGCACCAACTTTAGGGGAGGCAAAGATGAAAGCCTGCCTCCTCTCAGCACCCTGAAAATGAAGCTATTATAGAAAATCACGGGTACATAGTCATGCAAGAAAACACGAGGACCATGCAAGAGACACCAGGAAGAGGGAATAAGATTATAAGGGGTGAAAAAAGAAGTAGGAAACACAGCAAAGAGACAAATTGAAGAGTGGCACAGGACAGCAGGCAGGGGAAGGGGAGGAATAAATACAGGATTGGTGAACTGCAAAAAAAGCGTATTCTAGAAGCAGGAACTCTAACTAACCTTCCCCCACCATCCCAGAAAAAGAGTCCCAGGTTAGGTGAACAGGAACCTAAAAATCAACTGCAGGCAGGATAATGGGATGCATGAGATGGAAAGGAAAGTTTAATTAGAAGTAATCTACTTAACTTTAAAGTAGGGCTTGTGTTTGAGGTTCATTGGCTACCAATTCAATAAGCACCAAAAATTATTAGACTTGGTAACTGAAAGACAGTCAACAGCCCCACCCCAAACTAATTTTTGCATCCCCCTTTGAAAGTGAAAAGCAATGAATTCCCTCCATTTGAAATATTGCTTGAGGGAAGTGAGAGACAAACCCCTCCCACAAAGACTAAATTAAATCTTTGTCTCAGAACATGATTTGAGACACATTTAGCCAAGCATATTCGTTCAAGACTGCAGTCAATTAGTATTGAAATTTATCATGCTGATGTGTGGATTATTTCCGAGTGTTCTGCAGACAGTAGCTGTAACCTGTGTATTTGTAATTAAATACTACTAGTTAACAAAATGGAAGACTCTCTCTGATCACACATGTCATTTTGAACAATAAAAGTGCTTATAAACTTTTTGAAATTTTACTTCAATTTCAACACTGCAATACTTGGGTTGGCAACATCCATAATGGAATGTTTATTTGTGAACAAAACAATCTCCAAACATACCCAAACCACAACCCACCCCCAAACATCTGCCCAGATATGTTTTGCAGTGTGCCCTAGATATCAATATGCAGATAGGTAGGATAGCAAATTCCAAAGTCTCAATCTGACTCAGAGGAAGTCTTACCAGCAACTCTTTCTCTTACATACTGAAGAAGGTAGGCAAGTCCCCAAGCCAGTTAGGGCTTTATAGGTCAGAACCAACAGGTGCACACATACAGTGCTGACTAACCAAAACCTTCTCTTCATCAAGGGCATGATTCAGGATAGCTAGGACAGAGTCATAGAAATCATAGGAAAGCATAAAACTTTCTCCATGTAAGTACTCCCATTACTGAGCAAATTAAGGTGATCTGCAAGATTATCAGATCTTTATAGCTTTAGAATTAGGTGCATAGCACTCAAACAGGGCCAGGGGTATGCCAGCCCAAGTTTTTAAAGAGAACCTTCTTCCATATGTAGCCCCAGTCTCAAATCACATTATAAGCACCAGTGAAAAGCTAGCAAAGTTGTCAACAGGGGTAAGGCAAGTCTTTAGTTTTCTGACCCTTTCCAAAATATTAAGAACATAAGAACGGCCATACTGGGTCTACCAAAGGTCCATCAAACCCAGCATCCTGTCCTCTGACAGTGGCCAATGGCAGGTGCCCCGGGGAAATGAACAGACAGGTTATCATCAAGTCATCCATGCCCTGTCACCCAATCTCAGCTTCTGGCAAACAGAGGCTAGGGACACCATTCCTGCCCGTCCTGGCTAATAGCCATTGATGGACCTATCTTCCATGAATCTATCTAGTTCCCTTTTGAACCCCGCAATAGTATTGGCCTTCACAACACCCTCTGGCAAGGAGTTCCAGAGGTTGACAGTGCCTTGCGTGAAAAAATACTTTCTTGTGTTTGTTTTAAACCTGCTACCTATTAATTTCATTTGGTGGCTCCTTGTTCTTGTATTATGAGAAGAAGTAAATAACACTTCCTTATTTACTTTCTCTATACCAGTCATGATTTTAATAAACCTCTATCATATCCCCCCTTAGTCGCCTCTTTTCTAAGCTGAAAAGTCCCAGTCTTATTAATCTCTCCTCATACGGAAGCCGTTCTATACCCCTAATCATTTTTGTAGCCCTTTTCTGAACCTTTTCCAATTCCAATACATCTTTTTTGACATGGGGCGACCACATCTGCACACAGTATTCAAGATGTGGGGGTACCATGGATTCATATAGAAGCAATATGATATTTTCTGTCTTATTATCTATCCCTTTCTTGATGATTCCCAAATCCCTTTCTTGATGATTGTATGTGTTTGGAAACTTTTGAGCAATATTGGTGGAAAAACATATTTATTGGACATCCTCCCATAGGTACCTGCATGTTCCAGCTCATATCATCATTCAGATGCATTTCTAACAATGAATTCAGCCCTACTCTTGCAAACACATGTATGTGCATAATTTTACTCATGTGAGAAGGCCCACTGATGTCAATGAGACTACTCATGTCAGTAAAGTTATGCACATGTTTAAATATTTGCAAGACTGGGGACTTTATCAGTACTTTTTACAAGAAAAAATACTTTTGATACCTCATGGAGTCTCGATGCTGCAATGCTAAATACAACTTCTTGACAACACAGGGGGGTTTCTCTATTTTGAAATAATTCTGAAGTATCGTTTAAGTGAAAAGTTTTTGAATAAATAGTGACAATCCCTGATTATGATAATCTGTACAAAAATAAAACAGTAAATAAATTTCACATGGCAAAAACACTAAGAAAATTTACCTATGACTATATTTTTTAAATAGAGCAAAAAAAAATTTGACATTGTTTAGTGTGGTTCTAAATAAACAGCAAATACCTGAGACACAAAATACTCAAAAATATATCATAGTAATAATGAAGAAACTATCAAGTTAAAAATTTAATATTTTTAGCGTTATTACCTGCGGTCTGAATAGTACCTTACTGAACTGACCATTAAAAATTATTTATTTACCTATTTGTTCATTCTATTTGTATTGTTTATTTTTTGTATTCTTTAAGCTTGGATAATGAAAGCAAACTAATTCATTTCAAGGCAATTTTACTTTGAGGTTCTGATGTATGAGAGCAATACTTGGGTTGGCTTCCATTTGAATTTAGAAAACTTTTATACTGGTCTTCACATTTGTGAATATTTATTTAAAAGTTAAATGTGGTGGCAAATTTGATTTGACAGTGTCCCTATAAGCATAGATGTAAAATAATTTCTAATGGGTCTTTCTGCAACAGGTAACTCAGTAATACAATAGCTTTATAAAGAAGAAACTCTTATCAGTACAATAGAAGCAGACTTAAACCAAGATTCCAACAATAAAACCGTTTGAAATAGGAAAATAATGTAGTAGTCTTACCCTTATCTCCATATAAGGAGGATCATTTTCAAGTTCTGCTTTGTCTTGTGCCAACTTGGCCTTTTGATCTTCAATAAACTGGTCTAAATCATTTGCCATCATTTCTTCAATTCTAGGAAAGATACATATCATTGTACTAATATGGTTCCTCTTCAGTATAGGCAGAAATTTACACTCAGTTAAACTATTAATAGCCTTAATCAACTCAAGTTTAGTCATCAAATTACTGCATCGATCTGCCTAAGAGGTGCAAACGTTAAAAAATTGTAAAAGACAACCTCCGCCCTAGAGATATCTGATCTAAAATGTTGCAGCCTTTGAAATTTCTCTTCAGAGAGAAATTAAGATTCCAAAAGACAGTCCCAATAATTTTTCAAATATAGATTATTCTATTCTCTTTTAAAAGATTTTTCTTTAACAAAATAATTTAATCCAGTAAGAGAACAATAATGAGCAGCTCCTAAATATGACAGATTTTCAACTGCTAAAATCGCTGAAAAGAATATTTAGCACTGATTAGTTTAGCAGTTTAAATTGGGAATTAGATCAGAGGAATGCCATGTCCTCCCACATTTTCCACCTATAGGAGGAGGGGAGAAAAACATCAAAATTACTAGCCAAAATAATGCAAAGGAGTAGGGAAAGAGACCCATTATAGAGCCTATAGTTGATATGATGCATTATAATTGTATTGTGTTCCAATAACTGATTATTTTATGAGCAATGAAACTCCAGTTCACTGTTGTTGCTTTAAACCTCAATCCTGCAATCACTTACACATGCTTAACTTCAAGCACATGCATAAATGTTTTCAAGTTTGGGACCTTAATATGATCGATAAGCAAAGTGCCCAACTTTTTTAAATGTTGTTACTAGTTTTGCAGAAATAGCTTTATAACTTAATACCCTATAAACCCTGATTCCCAACAAAGTCAGTGGAACTACTTGCATGAGTAAAGGTTAGCAGGAATTTCACCTCAAGTGCAGTTTATTAATTGGCTCCCTTTTCATACTTTGCTTTTATTTAGATATCATAAAATTATAAGTTTTGTAGATCAAGAGAAGGCTTCCAATTATTTCCCCACACACACCCCCAGTGTCTGTCTTGTCAATTTAGTTGTTAGCACCTCAGAGCAGGGACCTTCTTTGACTTCATGTTAGTACAATGTCTATTTAGTACATAAGTTTCAGAGTAACAGCCGTGTTAGTCTGTATTCGCAAAAAGAAAAGGAGTACTTGTGGCACCTTAGAGACTAACCAATTTATTTGAGCATGAGCTTTCGTGAGCTACAGCTCACTTCATCAGATGCATACCGTGGAAACTGCAGCAGACTTTATATATACACAGAGAATATGAAACAATACCTCCTCCCACCCCACTGTCCTGCTGGTAATAGCTTATCTAAAGTAATCATCAGGTTAGGCCATTTCCAGCACAAATCCAGGTTTTCTCACCCTCCACCCCCCCACACAAATTCACTCTCCTGCTGGTGATAGCCCATCCAAAGTGACAACTCTTTACACAATGTGCATGATAATCAAGTTAGGCCATTTCCTGCACAAATCCACAGAGGTCTCCCTACCAACACTACAGAAAGAAGGATTCTAGGTGTACTCCTCCTGAAGGTCGAAACAGCAGACTGGACTTCTACATAGAGTGCTTCCGCCGACGTGCACGGGCTGAAATTGTGGAAAAGCAGCATCACTTGCCCCATAACCTCAGCCATGCGGAACGCAATGCCATCCACAGCCTCAGAAACAACTCTGACATCATAATCAAAAAGGCTGACAAAGGAGGTGCTGTTGTCATCATGAATAGGTCGGAATATGAACAAGAGGCTGCTCGGCAGCTCTCCAACACGAGTTTCTACAAGCCATTACCCTATGATCCCACTGAGAGTTACCAAAAGCAACTACAGCATTTGCTCAAGAAACTTCCTGAAAAAGCACAAGATCAAATCCGCACAGACACACCCCTAGAACCCCGACCTGGGATATTCTATCTACTACCCAAGATCCATAAACCTGGAACTCCTGGGCACCCCATCATTTCAGGCATTGGCACCCTGACAGCAGGATTGTCTGGATATGTAGACTCCCTCCTCAGGCCCTACGCTACCAGCACTCCCAGCTACCTTCGAGACACCACTGACTTCCTGAGGAAACTTCAATCCATCGGTGATCTTCCTGATAACACCATCCTGGCCACTATGGATGTAGAAGCCCTCTACACCAACATTCCACACAAAGATGGACTACAAGCCGTCAGGAACACTATCCCCGATAATGTCACGGCTAACCTGGTGGCTGAACTTTGTGACTTTGTCCTTACCCATAACTATTTCACATTTGGGGACAATGTATACCTTCAGATCAGCGACACTGCTATGGGTACCCGCATGGCCCCACAGTATGCCAACATTTTTATGACTGATTTAGAACAACGCTTCCTCAGCTCTCGTCCCCTAAAGCCCCTACTCTACTTGCGCTATATTGATGACATCTTCATCATCTGGACCCAGGGAAAAGAAGCCCTTGAGGAATTCCACCATGATTTCAACAATTTCCATCCCACCACCAACCTCAGCCTGGTCCAGTCCACACAAGAGATCCACTTCCTGGACACTACAGTGCTAATAAACAATGGTCACATAAACACCACCCTATACCGGAAACCTACTGACCGCTATTCCTACCTGCATGCCTCCAGCTTTCACCCTGACCACACCACACGATCCATCGTCTACAGCCAAGCTCTGCGATACAACCGCATTTGCTCCAACCCCTCAGACAGAGACAAACACCTACAAGATCTCTGTCAAGCTTTCTTACAACTACAATACCCACCTGCGGAAGTAAAGAAACAGATTGATAGAGCCAGAAGAGTTCCCAGAAGTTACCTACTACAGGACAGGCCTAACAAAGAAAATAACAGAACGCCACTAGCCGTCACCTTCAGCCCCCAACTAAAACCCCTCCAACGCATTATTAAGGATCTACAACCTATCCTAAAGGATGACCCAACACTCTCACAAATCTTGGGAGACAGGCCAGTCCTTGCCTACAGACAGCCCCGCAACCTGAAGCACATACTCACCAACAACCACATACCACACAACAGAACCACTAACCCAGGAACTTATCCTTGCAACAAAGCCCGTTGCCAATTGTGCCCACATATCTATTCAGGGGACACCATCACAGGGCCTAATAACATCAGCCACACTATCAGAGGCTCGTTCACCTGCACATCCACCAATGTGATTTATGCCATCATGTGCCAGCAATGCCCCTCTGCCATGTACATTGGTCAAACTGGACAGGCTCTACGTAAAAGAATAAATGGACACAAATCAGATGTCAAGAATTATAACATTCATAAACCAGTCGGAGAACACTTCAATCTCTCTGGTCACACAATCACAGACATGAAGGTCGCTATCTTAAAACAAAAAAACTTCAAATCCAGACTCCAGCGAGAAACTGCTGAATTGGAATTCATTTGCAAATTGGATACTATTAATTTAGGCTTAAATAGAGACTGGGAGTGGCTAAGTCATTATGCAAGGTAGCCTATTTCCTCTTGTTTTTTCCTACCCCACCCCCCCCCACCAGACGTTCTGGTTTAACTTGGATTTAAACTTGGAGAGTGGTCAGTTTGGATGAGCTATTACCAGCAGGAGAGTGAGTTTGTGTGTGTATGGGGGTGGGTTTTTGGAGGGGGGTGAGGGAGTGAGAGAACCTGGATTTGTGCAGGAAATGGCCTAACTTGATTATCATGCACATTGTGTAAAGAGTTGTCACTTTGGATGGGCTATCACCAGCAGGAGAGTGAATTTGTGTGGGGGGGTGGAGGGTGAGAAAACCTGGATTTGTGCTGGAAATGGCCTAACCTGATGATTACTTTAGATAAGCTATTACCAGCAGGACAGTGGGGTGGGAGGAGGTATTGTTTCATATTCTCTGTGTATATATAAAGTCTGCTGCAGTTTCCACGGTATGCATCTGATGAAGTGAGCTGTAGCTCACGAAAGCTCATGCTCAAATAAATTGGTTAGTCTCTAAGGTGCCACAAGTACTCCTTTTCTATTTAGTACATAGCAGCCCTGATCTCAGTTGGGGCCTCTACGCAGGGGTGCTGGAACATGTTTTATAGTGGGTGTGCTGAGAGCCATTGAACCAAACTGTAAACCCTGTATATAATGGACACCATCTCAAGCCAGGGGGTGTGGCAGCACCCCCCGCCTCTAGTTCCAGCATCTATGCCTTTAAGTAGTATCAAAATACAAATTCAAATAGGTCAAATTCATGACAATGAAGTTACAGGTGAGATGAGTTTGGCCCAGTAGTTAGAAGTTAGTAAATTCTTCAATATGATTTTAAATGACATTCTATCTAAATAAAAGCAGAGTATGAAAAGAATGACAATGAACTGCATACAAGGCCAAATCCTGCTAATCTTTACTTATGCAAGTAGTTCCACTGACTGTGTTGGGAGTAAGGGTTTATAAGGTTAAGTCTATAAAGAGTACACATAAATGGTACTTCAAACTAAGGTGATAATTACAATCCCAAATCCTTCAACCATTATTCATGTGTTTAATTTTAATCACTTTAGTAGCCCCTTTGAAGTCAAAGGAGCTACTTAAGGGAGTAAAATTAAGCATGTGGGTAAGTGTTTGCAGTATCTGGGCCTAAGTATGAATTGCACAGAATTCACTTTGTAAGCTTACTGTTGAAACTATACTAGCAGAGACATAAAATGAACATACCCCCTTTCCCACACTCAACAGGGGGATGTAAGCAGTGCTCTGAAGGAAGAATGGGGGATATGAGAGCGCATGCGCTCCAAGAAAGCGACTGCCCCCTCATGTCCGCCATCCACCATCTTCCCGCTGGCTGGGGATAGGAGACCAGGTTAGCTGCTTTGCTCTCTCACCCTATCCATCCCCATACCTAGAATCAAAAGTGAGCTGAAACCTAGTGGTGGGCCTAAGCAGGTCCACCCCAAAGTACTTGTGACAAAGTGGGAGCTCTTTAACCCCACACTGCACCCAATTAAATGCCTGGAATGTCAGAACAGGTAAAGGAGATACAGCACCCCTTCCCAGTGTTAAATTAATAAAGTTGTGACCTTCCACTTAAATCCATCCCACATGCAGAGCACTACAAATCTGTATCCACGGATACAGATGGGGATATCCGCGGACCATGTTTGCGGATCGTGGATCAGATGCAGATACAAATTTTGTATCTGAGCAGGGCTCTACCCATGTGTCCATCATTTATTTGCCTGCACATACTGATCGAAGGGCCAAGAGAGTTTAAAAAATGGGCAAAGCCTAAAGGGGTGAGATGCAATGTGGTTAAACAAAAAACACATTTGGAGAGAAAAATATGAAATGAGAAGAGATAGTTGGAAAGTGACAATGCAGAAAGAAATCACTGCAAAAAAATGAAATGTATGTGCAGTGTGATGTGATAGCAAATAAATATTGACTCCTGAGTTACAGTAAAATCTTAGGAAAAAGCAATTGCATTAAATATATAATGTTATTCTTTAATTAGCATTGTAAAAATATTAGGCGGTTCTCATAAAGGAGGCAGTCCTGGGACAGCCCAGTTGTCTTTCTACTGATATAGGTCAATCAATTCTGAAAATAAATTCCGCATCTGTTTGTCCTAAATCCTTAATCTCATTAGTTTTGCATACTGATAAAGTCAAAGGATAAAAGTAACGTGAAGAGAACACATGTTCCCAGCCACATACTTATATTATATTCAGCCTTGCAACACTACAGAAGGATCACTGAATCACAAAAGTTATTTTGAATGGAAAAAGTAACCTTTCATGGTAAGCACCCTACTATTCCATGTTTGCTCACACCAGCTATCTATTGCAGCATACTCACTTGCAAGAATACCAACGCAGTGCCAGTCATGCACCAAAAGAAGTCTCATTCGACTGTGGCAATTGAATTTCTGACCTTCACTTAGATTAGCATATATAAACACTGGGATTGTTTCCAAAAGAGTTCTGTTTCAAGTAACAGCACAATAGTATGATGATGCCAAACCTGGTTCAAGAGATTTTAAAAATTGGTAAGTGGATGTTGGTAAGCTCTAATGCAGATAATATGAACACACTAATTTTTTTTACTTTCTAGCAGAGATTGCTGAAAAGCATCATGAAGAATTACAAAACAAAGATAAGGTATCTATTCAGTATTCAACTGAAAGTGAAGAAAGCTCAAACTCCACCCTGAGTAAAACAAATTAATCAAAACATACTAGCATTGTTGATTCAGGATGCCATCTTTCACGTGGCTAAAAAGGCAAGGAAGGCTGACAGAAATTGGCTGGGGAAATAATTAGATGTTTTATAGCTCACTCCTTTTTCCTTGGTAGACCTTTTTAAAAATGTGCATGAATTCATAAGCCCTGTGAAAGAAGCACGAGAGCCAACTGCCAAACAAATTATTAGAAAGGATTTGTTATACAGGAAAAAAAAAAAAGGGTGCAAGGAGAGAGAAAAGGGGAAGAATAGGAGAAAACATGAAGTTTACTTGTACTTCAAAAGCAAACGATTAACATTTTGAGGGTTGTTGTATACATTGGTTCAGAAAATATTTTTGCTTAATAAAAATGTGAATGATTTATTTCTATTCAATTTTGTGATCTATAGTAGCAGCTTAAGAGGTCATCTCATTTTTAATAGTTTCTGGCTTTTTAGTTCAAAACCACAGAAAAAGCACCCAATTTCATTTTTTCAGCATTCAATTTTTTTTTTCAAGAAAAATTTAGAAACTAGCCAAAAGATATCAAAGTAAATTACTTTCTGAACAGGGATGCTGTGAGGATTAAAGGGACATCCTCAACATGCAAATCATACTTTCATCTGAAAATGTTTCTTCTAGAATTATAAATAACCCCTTAGGCCCCAATCCTGCAAAGAATTTTGTGGGTGTTAAACCCCTAAAATCATACGGAGCTCCATTAACCTCAGTTGGGCTCCATGTGGTTTACAGAGATCCCCAAATAGAGCTTATTCTGGTATTAGGACCACAAATTACTATAATTCACATATACTAGAGAAAAAAATCATCTTTCTTTTTTCCCATTTAATTTGTGCATTTGACAGCACTTTGTGTATCACCATTTTCACTGTTTTGTTGACCACACACACACACTTTTCTAGACCCTTCAGGAAGGTTATTACTAGTAAAAGCAGCAGAGCCGAAAATGAAGCAGCAGCAATCACCAGGCAGCTGTGTGCAGAGCAAAAGGCAGAGCTGGGAGATTGGGATCTGAGCATACTTGGTGGTGTTGCTCTCAGGCCCAACCAAAAACCCTTCTAAACATAAACCAGGGAAGGAGAAAACCTGTAACAATTTTTAAAGGAATTTTTTAAAATATATTTCAGAAGATAGTATTTAAAGGATACTCTTATAAAAATTATTTTCTGATAGCATACACCTATGCCTCTCAGATATATCAGCTAGAGTGTTTCCCTTCTTGATTATTTTCTTGTTCTCTGCTCTACGTTATGCTTTATATATCTCTAAATTGCACTCCACTAGTTGACTCTTTAATTATCATTAGGTATCACTTATGCAAATTTCCTTTTTTAGATGTTAACATGTTTTGCTCTTTGGTAAACTAAATGTTACGCTGAGTTACGTTTTTTTAGCACTTCAGAGAAGCATTGCACTATATAAGTGTTAAGTATTATGTTAAGTGCTGCTAGGTTTAGTTATTGACTAAAAAAAACGTAACTCAGTGTAACATTTAGTTTACCGAAGAGCAAAACATGTTAACATCTAAAAAAGGAAATTTGCATAAGTGATACCTAATGATAATTACAGAGTCAACTAGTGGAGTGCAATTTAGAGATATATAAAGCATGACACAGAGCAGAGAAAAGAAAATAATCAAGAAGGGAAACACTCTTGCTGATTTTCCTTCTAACAGCTAAGCAGCTAAGGTCCCAACTCTCCAATCTGATCCTAATTTTACTTAAGTAGTCCTACTGATTTCAATAGGACTACACATTAAAATTAAGCATGGGCACACATCTATGCAGGACTGGTGCCTAAACATGATTCACTATACTAAGGGCTTGGCTACACTTGTGAGTTACAGCGTAATAAAGGAGCCCCGGGAGCCCTAGCTCACTAACTGTCCACACTGGCAAGGCATGTAGAGCGCTCGGTCTTTGCGGCTACAGCGCTGCTGGTACTCCACCTCGGTGGATGGAATAATGTTTGCTGCACCACTGCTGGAGCACCGCAGCACCAGTGTGGATGCCCTGGTCTGTTATTGCACTGTGATCGGCCTCCAGAAGTATTCCACAATGCCTGTTCTAGCCACTCTGGTCATCACTTTGAACTCTACTGCCCTGCCCTCAGGTGACCAACCGTCAGACCCGCCCTTTAAATTCTCTGGGAATTTTGAAAATCCCCTTCCTGTTGGCTCAGCCAGGCATGGAGTGCTCTCAGCAAATCTTTCCAAGTGACCATGCCTCCATGCACCAGGCAAGCCCCCGTATGGAGCAATGGCAAGGTGCTGGACCTCATCAGTGTTTGGGGTGGGGGGAGGAAGCTGTCCAGTCTCAGCTGCGCTCCAGCTGCAGGAATTATGATATCTTCAGGCAGATATCAAGGGCCATGCTGGAGAGGGGCCATGACCGGGACGCACTGAAGTGCAGGGTTAAAGTGAAGGAGCTGCAGTATGCCTACCGCAAAGCCCAAGAGGCAAACAGCCGCTCCGGTGCTGCCCCCACGACCTGCCGTTTTTACAAAGAGCTGGACGCGATACCTAGGGGCGACCCCACCTCCATGCCGAGTACCACCATAGACACCTCAGAGGCCAGTGCAACAAGGCAGGAGAAGGAGGAGGAGCAGCAAAGCAGGAGCGAGGGTGCTCTGGTGGAGGAAGATACCCCAGAATCCTTAGACGCATGCAGCCAGGAGCTGTTCTCAAGCCAGAAGGAAGGTAGCCAGTCGTGGCGGCCGGCACTTGAAGAAGGACAAACACCAGAGGAGGTTCCCGGTAAGCGGCTTTTATTTTGGGAAAGAAATTATTCAGTGTGGGCTCTTGGGACGAGGAGGGTTAGGGCTGCATGCATGCCTAGATGCGGAATAGGGCATTGATATGCTCTCTCACATCACGGTAATCAGCCTCGGTGATCCCTTCAAAGGTCTCAGCCAGAACTTGGGCAATGCACTTGCCCAGGTTTTTTGGCAGAGCCACTGTTGTCCTCAACCCAGTAAGGCTAACTTGTCCGCGGCACTGTGCCGTGAGGAGCAGGGGGACCATTGTTGCACACAGACAAGCTGCATATGGGCCAGGGCGGAAGCCGCATTGCAGTAGAAGACCCTCCCTTGTTTCCCTGGTCACCCTCAGCAGCGAAAATGTGGGGACAGTGTTCAGTACATGGGCCCCCTGCCGAAGTTGGCTCTCCGCAAGACACAGAAACCCAGAAGACAGTACAGCCAGGAAACAATCAGTCACACTTGACCCTGTGTTTACTCACCATTTTAGGGCTCCCGTGGGTTATGTGCACTCGCTTTGGGACAGGCAAATTATGCCACTGTGATTGCCCTTGAGTACGGGGAAATCATTGCTCTGTCTGGTGTGAACAATGCTGCCTCTGTTAAGTGTTGTATTTTGCCTTTACAGATGCAACCTTGAGATCTCAGCCATCCATTTTATCAATGGCCGAGAGGTTGCAAAGAATCAGGAAGAGGCCACGTAGAAGCAAAGAGGACGTGCTGCATGAAGTCATGCAGCATTCAATTAATGAAAATAAAAAAGTGCAGGAGCAGTGGGAAAGTGAAAGGAGGGTCCGCCAGCTCAATGCGGATCGTCAGCACCAAAGCACAGAGCAGCTGATAAGCATCATGGAGCGCCAAGCAGACTTGACCCAGGCACTCGTAGCCATGCAGGCGGAGCACTACCGTGCCTGCCCCCAACCCCCCCAACAGCCTTTGTCCCAAAACTCCTTCCCTTCTGCCACCATGTCACCTCCAAACCACTTTCCCCAACATCCGGGTTCTTACCGCCACCAGCTGCCTCCAACACCTGTAGCTTCACCACCCAGCCCTGAAAACTACTACCCTTACCCACTGCACTCAACCCCCATCACCATGCAGCATAGCCATCCTGAAGTGCAGCATGCATTGCACAGCACTCCAGACAGGACATACGCAAATCTGTGATTGTACCGTTCCCCATCCCACCCCACCCTACCCCCTTGCCCGTGGTGTTTCCCAAGCAGTTGTGTTGTGTTTCTTTTCAATAAATTGATTTTTTGGCTTTGAAAACATTCTTTATTATTGCATAACATAAAAGAAACCTTTGCCCAGGAAAGCAAGCACTGCAAGTCAGTGTATCATAGGTAGCAAACACAGATTCCTACCGCACTTCACTCCCATGCAGGGAACCCCCCCAGACATTACTGTTGGCTTTCAGCCTCAAATTGCTCCCTTAAGACATCCCTAATCCTTGCAGCCCCACGCTGGGCCCCTCTAATAGCCCTGCTCTCTGGCTGTTCAAATTCAACCTCCAGGTGTTGAACCTCCGAATTCCGTGCATGAGTGAATCTTTCACCCTTCCCCTCACAAATGTTATGGAGGGTGCAGCACGCAGATATAACCATGGGGATGCTGTCATTGGCCAGGTCCAGCTTCCCATACAGAGAGTTCCAGTGACCCTTTAAAGGCCAAAAGCACACTCCACAGTCATTCTGCACTGGCTCAGCCTGTTGTTGAACCGCTCCTTGCTGCTGTCAAGGCTCCCTATGCAGGGTTTCATGAGCCACAGCATCAAAGGATAAGCGGGATCTCCAAGGATCACAATGGGCATTTCGACTTCCCCTACGGTGATCTTCTAGTCTGGGAAAAAAGTCCCAACTTGCAGCTTCCTTAACAGGCCAGTGTTACGAAAGATGCATGCGTCGTGCACCTTTCTGGGCCAGCCTGCGTTAATGTCAATGAAATGCCCACGGTGATCCACAAGCTAGGTGGGCTGGTGCCAGAATTGGAATGCCCGTCCCATCTATCGCCCCTCCGCAGTTAGGAAAACCCATTTGTGTAAAGCCAGCCACAATGTCATGCACGTTACCCGGAGTCACGGTTCTTCTGAGCAGGATGCGATTAATGGCCCTGCAAACTTGCATCAACACGATGCCAACGGTCGACTTCCCCACTCCAAACTGGTTAGCGACCAATTGGTAGCTGTCTGGAGTTGCCAGCTTCCAGATTGCAATAGCCACCCACTTCTCCACCATCAGGGCACCTCTCAATCTCGTGTCCTCGCACCGCAGGGTGGGGGCAAGCTCTTCACACAGTCCCATGAAAGTGGTTTTTCTCATCCGAAAATTCTGCAGCCACTTCTCGTCATCCCAGACTTGCATGACGATGTGATCCCACCATTCAGTGCTTGTTTCCCAAGCCCAAAAGCAGCGTTCCACGGTGGTGAGCATGTCCGTGAATGCCACAAGCAAACTTGTGTCATTTGCATTACTTGAGTCAATATCATCATCAGAGTCCTCACTGTCACTTTGCATCTTAAGGAAGAACTCGACTGCCAAACGTGACGCGCTGGTGAGACTCGTCAGCACATTTCTCAGCAGTTTGGGCTCCATTCCCGCAGACCAAAAGGGAAGACAGAGTGCGCAGAACAAAAACTGTTGAAAGATGGCACCAAATGCGGACAGAAGCAAAGAGAATGTTGGGGTGCGAACCGACGCATCACGGGGTGTTGAGACAGGATGCCCCGCATTCCCCTCCCCCTTCCCACAAGCCACAGCGCCAGAATGGGAAGAGGTGCTCTGTGGGATAGCTGCCCACAATGCACCACTCCCAATGCCGTTGTAAGTGCCACAAATGTGGCCACGCCAATGCACTTGCAGCTGTCAGTGTGACAGACTGCAGCGCTTTCCCTACTGCGCTGTACGAAGGCGGGTTTAACTCACAGCGCTCTACATCTGCAAGTGTAGCCATGCCTTAAGATGTTGTGAAGGCACCTACATGTACACTGTGTCTATTTTATTGTTTATGTGAAGAAGAGTCTCTCCAACATGTTCCCTCTCTCTTTCTCCCCCCCCACATCACTCTTCTCCAATTCCATGCCAGACTTCAAAGGAAGAAAACTGATCAGCAAAATCCAAGCTGATCTCCTGCATTTCTATTTATGTATACAATACTGCCACTACTACAGTACTGCAAGAAGAAAGCTGCTATGAGAAAAGAACACACAATCACAAGTCCCATCAACTCTATTGTAACATCCCCAAGAGGATGGGGGGGGGCGGAGAACAGATACATTCAAAGAAAAAAAAACAAACATGTTTACCACAATTTGATGCCACATTTAGTCACTGCATTTACAGATTATACAGCCACAGAGCTGTTATATTAAAAAGTTATTTTAAATGTTTCAGCAATACTTCCTGTTGTTTTCAAAACGGTCAGCACTTGCCTCCCCACTATTCCTTTGAACAGTAATAAGAATAGCCTCTTCTTTCTGCAGCTCTTCCCATCCGTAAGGTGCTTCCTGCTGGACCTTTTCCCTCCAATTCTCCACTTCTTTTCAAATCTCATCTGAAAATCACTGTTTCCCCCTTTGCCCATATCGCTTAATTTCCCTCTCCCACTGCTACTATATAACTCTGTAAAGCAGTTCAAGATAGGTTTGTATGAAAGGTGCTACCAAAATAAATGTGTATTATACAGCTTTAGATTGATTGTCGTATTGCAAACGAACCCAAAGTTAAATAAATACTTTTAAACAGATGCATGACAGAGTGTCCTACGGGAGATACGAAAGATTAAAATGCCTGGTTATTAAACCACAGAGATACAAATGGCGAAAAACCGACACAGTGTATTAGCGCGGTAAGGGGACAGGCCTCAGCCGGGCTCCGGGGTGAAGCCTGGGGACAGATAAAGCACAGCCCCGCGCAGAGCCAGGGGAGAGCGGCCCGGAGCCAGGACACGCTCCCCGCACACAGAGCGGCGGCCGCGGGCTCTGCCTCTTTAAGACGCTACTCCGCGTTGTTAGGCAACCACGTTACAACAAAAACTGCGGCGGCTTCAGCCTGGGCCTAGCGAGGCCGCTCTCACACGCACCCCAGCACCGTCCCCCTCCCCCCCCACGGAGCGGCACAGACACCACCCCTACCCCCGCCGGAGGGGCGCAGGCTGCCCCGTGCCCCACAGCGGGGCACAGACCCCCAGGGGAGCTCGCCTCTCCCGTCCCGGGGCAGTTCGCGGCGGGGGGCCGCAGCCCCAGACACAAGGCAGCCCCCTTGGAGACCAGACCGCCCGCCCCAGGAGGCAGGTGACGGGCCAGAACTGCCCCCCGCGCAGCCCTGGGAGCCGGGGGTCCCTGCGCCCCGCCCTTCGCCTCAGGAGCCGCCGTCGGGGCCCCGGGACCGGGACCGCTGTCACGCCTGGAGCCAGCCCGCGGCGGCGTCACTCACCGGCTCGCTCCCGGACCCGCTGGGTTTGCAAACGCCAGCTCCCGCCCCGCCTCTCACACTTTACCGCCTCCCCCGGTGCCCTGCCGCAGCCAGGCCGCGCCTGCGCCACCACGAACAGCGCCCCCTGCTGCGTGGGAGTCGGGGCCAGACTCGCTGAGCGGCTGTGTGGAGCCACGTCTCTCTGCTCAGGGCCAGGGAGCCAGTCGCTACTCCTCGGGAGACCCCCGTACACA
This sequence comes from Eretmochelys imbricata, assembly GCF_965152235.1. NCBI lineage: Eukaryota > Metazoa > Chordata > Testudines > Cheloniidae > Eretmochelys > Eretmochelys imbricata. Next base: position 60,963,201 of record NC_135573.1, read on the forward strand.
GGATCCTCCCTCCCCCCCCCCCAACGCAGAGGACCCCTTCCCTCTCGACCCACATAAATCCCACACAGAGCCAGACAAGGCTACTGCACACAAATACTCCATATAGTGGACCCCTTTTCCCCGCTCCCACACAGTGACCCTGTACCCAGACATCCCATAGAGAGGACCCCTTCCTCCTCCCCCCACATAAATCCCACTCACAGGCATCCCATACACAGAGGACCCCCTCCCCACATACTGTACAGACATCCTATACACAGAGGAGCCCTTCCTGCCAACATACACAAGGATCCCCCACACAGATATTTCATACATACTCCTGGCCTCTTCCCACCACATGCATACAAGTGATTCCTCCCACAGACACCCCATACAGAGGACCCCATCATCCCTCCCCACACACAGAGAGAGAGAGAGAGATCACATACACAGAGAACCCTCCTTTCCCTCACAAATGTAGAGGGCCACACACAGAAGTCCATACCTACTGGGATTCCCCATAGGCATAGAATCTCCCCTCCTCCCTCCTCACACAGACTTCATAGACAGAGCGCTCAATCATCAGTAAAATTACTTTAATTTAAAATGAAAGGTATCCCCACAGTGTAAAAGTTGGGAGGAAAATGGTCAGAAAAAAATAAACGTAGCCAGATAGTTTTGTTGGTGACACTGGGCAACATTCTAGGTAACTCGGGAGGGTGGAAGGCCACGAGTGCCGAGGAAGCCCCCCCGCGCTAGGCCCAGACAAACCAAACCCTCTCCATTCCGTGAACTTTCTGTAATCATGCCAGACTATGAGGAAGCTAGTATAAAAACAGAGACAGAAAGCTGCAAAAACAGTTTAGAGCAGACAGCCTGCTCTCAGAGACAGCCTTCAGACAGCTCCAGCCAGGGTAAGCATATAGATAAGAAAGGAATGTTTTGCAGTAGCTTTCTGCAATACAGGAACAGATACAACCAAATAAGGCAGGGCTTACATAATGCTAATGAGGAAACATCTAATTGGCTGCTTTGGCTGTATTATTGTATAGGGCAATAGGTAATTGGTTGTATATGCTTCTGTAGCTAAGTTAGGAAAAAAGGTATAAATTGTATGATGTAATCTGCAGTCGGGGCTGCAGGATTTGAGGCAGCTGTGTCTCCCTGGGCCTGTTTACAGCTGCAAATAAACTCTCTGCTTCTCCACCCCATTGTGATTATTGGGTGACGCACACCGGGCAACGAACCCCTACTGTTGCTTGCCTTGGGCACTCTGTGCCGGCAACAGTTTGATGGAATATCATCTTTCTGAGAAGTTTGTCCTCATCCAGTACTGGGACAAAACCAGATGGAACCTCACAAGCACCATGTGTACAAGGTCATGCGGGCAGGGGTGGGGTGGTGTACTCTTAAAGATGGCACCCCTCTGTGGTGCTCACCAGTATGGTGGGCCTATGTCATTACAGAAGTACCAGAATGACTGATATTCTTGGAACACCTGAGCAGTCACCTTACTTGGAGCACATCGTGGGGAATATGCAGGATGAGCAACTTCATGCACTGGCTGACTGTATTCCAAAAGGTCTTGGAGTCTGGTGATACAAGTCAGGTCTGTCTGCCTGTCATAAATATAAAGGGAAGGGTAAACTAAAATACCCCCTGGCCAGAGGAAAAATCCGCTCACCTGTAAAAGGTTAAGAAGCTAAAGGTAACCTCGCTGGCACCTGACCAAAATGACCAATGAGGAGACAAGATACTTTCAAAAGCTGGGAGGAGGGAGAGAAACAAAGAGTCTGTGTCTGTCTGCATACTACTTTTGCCAGGGATAGAACAGGAATGGAGTCTTAGAACTTTAGTAAGTAATCTAGCTAGGTATGTGTTAGATTATGATTTCATTAAATGGCTGAAAAAAGAGTTGTGCTGAATAGAATGACTATTCCTGTCTGTATGTCTTTTTTGTAACTTAAGGTTTCCCATAGAGAGGGATTCTCTATGTTTTGAATCTAATTACCCTGTAAGGTATCTACCAACCTGATTTTACAGAGGTGATTCCTTTACTTCTATTAAAAGTCTTCTTGTAAGAAAACTAAATGCTTTTTCATTGTTCTAAGATCCAAGGGTTTAGGTCTGTGGTCACCTATGAAAATTGGTGAGGATTTTTACCAAACCTTCCCCAGGAAGTGGGGTGCAAGGGTTGGGAGGATTTTCAGGGGGAAAGATGTGTCCAAACTACGTTTCCCAGTAAACCCAGTTAGAGTTTGGTGGTGGCAGTGGATATTCCAAGGATAAAATTAATTTGTACCTTGGGGAAGTTTTAACCTAAGCTGGTAAAAGTAAGCTTAGGAGGTTTTCATGCAGGTCCCCACATCTGTACCCTAGAGTTCAGAGTGGGGAAGGAACTTTGACACTGCCAATGCACCAAAGGGGACTCCACCACCTGCACACGAAACTATGGATTGTGAAGTAAAAGTTCTGTTGGAAGGTCTTTTTTCCCCCTCAGCGTCTGTTACATAGCTGATTTCTGAGACCAGCTTCCAGATCCTGAGGGGGTTCTGGTAAAAGAATGTCAGCTCAGAGTGGGCTTTGGGGCCACCCCTTGGGTGGAAATAAAAGAGCTGCCTATTGTATTGGAGCCCTTGGAAGTGGGAGAGGAAGACATGTGACAGCATATTCCATGCTGGACAAAGTCCTCTGGGTAAGGGCTATGTCTATTTGTAAAATGTCATGCACAGCTAGATCCTAATCACACAGTGGGCTCTCTGCACATGGGACTTCCTGCTCATGGAAAGCCTGAGTTAATAAAATGGGACATGATGAAAATGCAAATGTCTGGTTGTGAGCATCTGATTGCAGAATCAGAGTCCTACAGTGCATCCGTATAAGGTTCCAATCCTGCTTCTGCATCCACGTGGGAGGACTCCTGTGCCCAGGCAGAGCTCCACTGATTTCTACAGGGTCATTCTGCATTAATTCAGTTACTGGATTGGGGTTTAAGGCTGTAAAATAAAGTTTGACAACAAAATTAAATTTATTTAATGTTATGATTCATGTTACTTATTTCTGTCTCTCATATTTTATGAATTTTTGGGCCCTTGAGATGAGATATAGGAAGGGGAGGGATGGGAGAGTCTCCACTCTCCATGTCATATGGAAACAATATTTGCAGGAGAAGCTCTTTCAGTGTAAAGAGTGGAAGTAGAGAGGCCAATCTGACAAAAAAATATTGACGAAGTTCTCATTCTTGATTTTTACTCCTACTTTCTTTTTTATAACAAACTGCAAGCACAACTCCCCTCCCCCCCCCATAAATCACAATTGTGAAAACACTGCAATGAGAGTTGATTTACAAATGTTTTGTGATGGGCATAATTTTTCTGTTGTCAGAAAGGTCCGTGATTACTATGCCTCCCCTTCTGCAGTCACATACCTGTGATCATTCTAGAACAGAGATTATTAAGAAGATAGTTGTGGATGGGTTATTACCTGCTGTCCTGCTGGTAATAGCTCACCTTATCTGATCACTCTCGTTACAGTGTGTATGGTAACACCCATTGTTTCATGTTCTCTGTGTGTATATATATCTTCCCACTGTATTTTTCACTGAATGCATCCGATGAAGTGAGCTGTAGCTCACAAAAGCTTATGCTCAAATAAATTTGTTAGTCTCTAAGGTGCCCCAAGTCCTCCTTTTCTTTTTGCGGATACAGACTAACACAACTGCTACTCTGATTCCTCCTTCAGTTACTTTCACCCCATGCAAGTTACACCTCTCCAAGCAACTTAAATTCATGGGATAAGTGAAGTAGCTGCATCCCTCAATACTGCCAACTGCACCAGCATTCAAAACTCATGACTTGCTCCCTACAAATCATGAGACTGGCTTAAAAATCATATTTCAAAAAAATTGCGAGGGATTCTCTTATCTTCTGGATTTTGATCCTTTAGGATCTGCGTGGGTCATCTTTTCAACCTTTTCTTCACAACGAGGAGGGCAAGAATGTACTTTTTAAAAACGAAAGCTGAGCTTCTCACGCAATCCCATTTCAGGAGCTGGGGCTTTACCTAAAGGCATGTCTACACTACTGGCTAGATCAATGGGCAGCGATCAATCCAGTGGGGTTCAATTTATCATGTCTAGTATAGCCGTGATAAATCGATTACCAATCAGTCTAGTGTGGACTCTGGTACTCCACCTCAATGAGAAGCCCAAGGGGAATTGATGGGAGAGCGTCTCCCATCCACACACCACAACGAAGACACTGGGGTAAGTAGATCTAAGTACGTCAACTTCAGCTATGTTATTCATGTAGCTGAAGTTGTGTAATTTAGATGGATCTCCTCTCCCCTCCCCACTTAGTGTAGACCAGCCCTAAGACACCAAATACCAAGAGACTCACGATAAAATTGTGAGATTTAGCAACTCTTGCCCCCGGGCCCTATCTCTTACTTTCCAGACTTCAACATCCCTGTGTTGCACACGCGTGCGCGAACACCAGTATGGGTGTGAATACGTGAGCGCACCTGCGTATCCACCTGAGCGTCTGTGTTGCGTTGGTGACGCATCACCTCGTTGGCAGCCGTGCCTAGTTCTCTGAGCAGGGCTCGGGCGGCACTTCCAAGGCTGGTCGCTAGAGGGCGCGCTAACTAGGCTGTCTCAGGCCCTGTGGAATGTACCATTCCCGATCCTCCCCCCAGCTGCTCTAGGACATTCCAGGGTTAAGCTCCCCCCACCTCCCTTGTGGCAGTTGGTTTGCGTGGCGGCCCGGTCGGGCGGTGGGGGGATGGCGGCGGCGGCCGGTGCCTCCGGGAGCGGGATGGCGCAGAAGAGCTGGGAACTGGCCAACAACATGCAGGAGGCGCAGAGCATCGACGAGATTTACAAGTATGACCGCAAGCAGCAGCAGGAGATCCTGGCGGCCAAGCCCTGGACCAAGGAGTGAGAGCCGGGGCCAGGGGCCGGCCGGGCGGGGACCGGGCCCAGGGGTGAGGGGCCGGGATACCCGGGCAAGGAGCGGGGCCTGGGGCGCGAGGCCCAGGGAGGGAGCTCAGGCTAATGGGAGCGAGGTGGCGCAGGTCCGGAGGGGCAGCGGGGCCCAGGGGAGGCGGGGATGCAGCGCGGCTGCAAGGGGGGGATATGGGTGGGGAGGCAGCGGGGGTCCGGGAGGGGTGGTTTGGGTCCTGAACCAAGGCGCGGGTCTGGGGTGGGAGGAGGTTGAGATGGGGGGCCTTGTTATAATAAACCCCAGCTACTTCCTCTCCGCTCTCCTGTGTTTTGCATGTGTTTTCTATATCTGTTTTCCTTGTCAGATTAGATACTTGGGCTCTTGCTAGCGTCTCTCCGTTTTTTTCTTGCAGCAACCACTACTTCAGATACTGCAAGATCTCCGCCCTGGCCCTGCTGAAGATGGTCATGCATGCCCGGTCTGGGGGCAATCTGGAAGTGATGGGGCTGATGCTTGGGAAAGTGGATGGGGAAACTATGATTATCATGGACAGCTTTGCTTTACCGGTAGAAGGCACTGAAACTCGAGTCAATGCTCAGGCTGCTGCATATGAATATATGGCTGCATACATAGAAAATGCAAAACAGGTAAATAAAGAGACCTATGTTTTATTGCTGCTATAATGACATATCCGGTTGTAACTTACACTGGGTTTTAGGATAGTCTGTCTAGGTTTTCTTATAAAGTTCCATCACCAGGATATCCTTGCACAAGATCAGAATTAATAAAAAATTGATAGTTCTCTTTTTTTCTCAAATATGTTTAATATCTTTGTTTATCATATTTAAATATTGCAGTGTTCTTTCACCTTTGTAGATCTGAGTTCAAATTCAGGGTTGGGTCACCAATTAATTGAGTGCAATTTCCTTTACATTTCTGCTCATCACCTAGGAAATGTTTTTATGGGTGCAGTCAGTTGCTCAAGAATGGTATAACAAAAGAGCTTATTTCTTCACAAATTTTAACACAGTTATTTGTGGCATAAAAACTAAAGTTCATGTCAAGCATTAAATCATTGTATTTCACAACTATCTTATTTGGTTGCTATATAACACATACATAATAGGTATAGTGTGGTTTTAGCTACTTATTCTTTTTATATAATCTATTTTGTTTTCCAACAAAAGAATCCCTAAAATTCATTTGGGAATAAAAAATAAAGGAGTATATAGTTGTCAATGTTATTTACTAGTAGTTGAACTTTATAAGCTATGAATGTTTGAGTCAAGAAGGAACAATTAACTACTATGAAATAGTTCTTTCCTCCCGCCATACAAAGTTCCCATGTTGCATTCACATTTAGGCCCTGATCTTCCAGTAGGTTCACCTCAGACAGAATTGGAGCTTTAATCTCTGGTAGATCTGGAGAGTTTGTCCCAGGTTAGAGCTGCTCTTATATTCATCTGCCACATCATATACTTATTTTATATTAATCTCCCACTGAAAGCTTGATAATCCTGTGATGCAGAATGAGCATTAGATCCCATCCAGTTTTCCCAGTTCAATTAGTTTTAGTAAGGCCTTGTCTATACTTAAAAAAGTTTTACTGTGTTAATTATATCTGATGTGATTGAGCAGACCATTTCATTAGTGCAGAGTTCTACTAAAGTTAGTGATGGAGCTCAGATTGCAGGATTGGGGAATTCTTATGGAATTCCTGCTATATTTACACTTCATTTACTTATAGATTTCAGTATAAATTGCAAATTGGGTTAGATTATAATATGAGAAAAGAGCATACACGAGGTCTTTTTTGTTTATTAAAAATATAACTTAGGCTGTAAAAAAGTTGTAATTTTTTAATTTGCTGCTTTGGTATGGCCAGTTCAAGTACCATTTAAAAAAAAAAATAGAAACAGTTGTTGAGTTGGCAGTAGGGTCCTTTGCCCTCCAACAGGGGCTGGATATCCCCCCACCTCCTCCATTTCTCCTATCCCTGGGTAGTGAGCTTTCTTCTGGACACTAGAACTAATCCCAGCTCAGAGACCCCCTAGAGGCCATTTGGAGGCTGGCACCACCCAGGCTCCCCTCTCCCAGGGCACAGGGCCTTGTGAGAAGCACAAGTCCGTGCCCCACTCGCTGGGCAGCCATGGGAGGTGAATTCTTCCAGGTCACACGGGAGCTGCTGCTGGTGGTGATTAGGCCTAGCCCATGCCACCTGGTGGAGGTGGAATTGCACCTGGATGGTGAGTCGGGTGAGCTCCCCAGGGATCTCTGCCCCAATCCACATATGTGCCTGGCCCTGCCTTTCTCATCCACCTCCTGTCGGGTCATGACAGAAGGGCATCTGGGTTTAATTTGAGTGAGTGGGTCGCAATGTCGCTCAAATTTGCAGAAACTATAAAAGGCTGCAGTGTGTTTTAAAAGCTGTGGTTTCTCAACAAAATCGCGGAATGCTATTTTCTTACTGTCTTAAATATAACCTTATGCTTATTCAGACTGTTTTAGGTACCTCACTATCCCATTTTAAGTAGGTGATTTTGAAATTTATTTTAATCTAGCTTGTTTTGTCAATAATATATATATGATATCTGAAAAAATTAGTATTCTGTACATTTATTGTTTGTTATAGTGATTTAGCTAATGTGAACATTACATTTTCATCTGAAAAATTAGTGCCAATTCATTTATAATAATCTTACAGGTTATTTGTAACAGAGTGAGAAAGACATTTTTTCTGCAGTCTGTTTACTTTGTGCTGTTGAGCACTTTGATATATAATCAGCTTCTCAGTTTTGTGGATGGTCACTTTTGCTATTAGTCTCGTGCACTACTGTGATGACTTCATTTTCATTCACTGCTCAGTGAGGAGCTCATGTGCATGCTCTTTCATAGGCCCTGGTTGAGGGATGTTTGCAGTACAGGTTGAACGTCTCTAATCCGGCACTCCCTGGTCCAGCAACGTCTGTGGTCTGGCATAGGCGCTGACTCCGTGGGTGCTCCGGGGCTGGAGCACTCACAGGGGAAAATTTGGTGCAGAGCATCCACTGGCGCCAAGCTCCCCTTCCCCCCGCGCCTCTTGCGCGCCGGCAGCCCCGTGCTTACCTCCTCTCTCCCAGAGCTTCTGGAGTGCCATGAAAAGCTGATCCACAGAGTTCAAGCTCCAGGAGGGAGGGGGAAGATCTGGGGCCAATGGCCGGGACCCCAGGCAAGGGACCACGCTGGGTGCAAAACCTGGGTGTGCTGCAGCACCCCTGCACCCCTACTTCCCACACCTGTGGAGACCCGTTGGCACTCTGCATTGACCTCCCGTGGTTCGGCAAATTCTCTGGTTTGGCACCAGTCAGGTGCCAAGGGTGCTGGACTAGAGAGGTTCAACCTGTAATATCTGAAACTAGTTTAGTTTAAATTTTTTTAAATTAACTGATAGTAAGTTGACAGTGTTCCTTAATATCAGCTGAAGACATTGACTTCTGTGTTCATTTAATCAGATCTCACCTGTAGGGTTGATAAGACCAAAAAGTATTACTCTTCCTTGGAAGAATGTAGTGATGTATAAATGATCTGTTCTTCTCTCTGTATCTATTAAGCATGTAAACTGTAAAGCAAGTAAAAAGATGCTTTTATTTTACGCAAGATCCTGCTTCTGTTTAAAGTTGGTGGCTAAACATCCATTGATTACAATGGATGCAAATCAGACACTGTGTTCTGTCTTGTAGTGTTATTTTAATGATTTGAGTTTCTTGTTTAAAACTCTGTATTTGTTAGAACTGGTTGGACTGTATAAATCCAAAAGCATGCACCTCTATTGCATGTTGGAAAAACCAATTGTTGGATGCCAGGAATTGAGTTGTTCGTATCAGTGTAGTTATAACTTTGTGCCATATGACTTCTAAAAACGTTTTAACCAGAGAAGGCTTAGGTTATTTAAAAAACATATGGGTTTGAAACTTGGCATAGTAGTGCATGTAGATACTTGCATTTTTTTTTCCCCATAATGTATCTGCAGTATGCTAAAAGCCCAAAAGAGGGCATCTGTCTCTTTCATTATACAAAGAGTCTTTTAATGTTATGTATTTCTTTCCCCTTCCCTTCATTAGGTTGGTCGCCTAGAAAATGCAATTGGCTGGTACCACAGCCACCCTGGCTATGGCTGCTGGCTTTCAGGGATTGATGTCAGTACTCAGATGCTTAATCAGCAGTTTCAGGAACCATTTGTGGCTGTGGTTGTAAGTATTAGAAGTTTATTAGTTAAGCATTCCATAGTCTGACAAAATTGTATAATAACTTAATTTCTTTGTGTTGAGGTGAAAATATTTACTTGCAGTTTTTATCTAAATATCTATCTATATTTCGTTAAATAACTCTCTGATAGTGTTTGTTTTTTATGGGGGGGTGTAGAATCCAGGCTTCAGAGCAGTATATCTCCCTTACCACGCTTTCTGGGCTAAAGAGAAAGTCAAGACAATGGTATACAAACAAATTTGTTCACTGGGACTGGAGAGATTTCATTCACTGCATCATTCCAGGTGTAGTCTGTTAAAATATTCTCTAATCTTAGATTAGAAACCATGCTTGTTACTTCAGCAAATAATTGAATAGCCCACACTGAGCCTTCCGCCTTAGATCTAAAAACTTTAGTTCTGTGATTCTCTCAACCTTCTGTAGTAAGGGACGCTGAGTAAAATTGCTCACAAAACCGTGGTATTCCTCATATAACATGCATTATCAGTAAAGTCACAAAATTATCTTTTTTATATGTTCTGAGAAAATTCACTGGGCCCTCCAACCCCTCAGGACTGCAGGTCACAACAATTGAAATAGAAATTTAGCCTTTGATTTAAACAACAACTTTATATAACCACTTGCTCTAGTAAAGAGTGTAAACACCAACAAAAGAATGGAATTATTTGAGGAATAGTTGGCCGTCTAATTAGGATTGTGGGATTAAATTAGAAAAGTATAAACCAAATATTAGAAAAAAGTTCTGGACACTAAAATCTGTTTTGTTGTGGCATAGTCTCCCAAGGAAATGTTGGAAGCCCCTTCAGTTTTACTTCGAAAATGAAACTGGCCAATGCACTAGTAAACGTATTGTAGAGAGAAAAGGAGTACTTGTGGTACCTTAGAGACTTAACAAATTTATCTGAGCATAAGCTTTCATGAGCTACAGCTCACTTCATCGGATGCATTCTCCACTGAATGCATCCGATGAAGTGAGCTGTAGCTCATGAAAGCTTATGCTCAGATAAATTTGTTAGTCTCTAAGGTACCACAAGTACTCCTTTTCTTTTTGCGAATACAGACTAACACGGCTACTACTCTGAAACCTGTATTGTAGAGAATAATCCTGCATTATGCTCCTGCTCTATTCTTCAAAATAGATTAGATGATCTAATAGGTATTTCCATCCCTAATTTCGGGGGGGGGAGGGGGCTTAAAATTAAAAGCAGTAAGTATCACCGTTGTATTGACTGACAGATTGCAACATTTTTATCACACACTATAGTACAGGATTTGCTGAGGCTGATACTAACCATACTGTTAATGTAGAGAAGTGGGATTAATGGGCAGCTGTTGATGTTCCACTTTCTTTTCATGAGTGCTCCATATAAACTGATGTCAATTACAAAAGTGCTATGCTTTATTAGAGAACATAATGCAACTTTTTCAAGTTATAGTGATTCAGTGTAAGTAGATCAATAAGTATGCCACCTGCATATATCAAAAATCACCTATATTTTTACAGATTGATCCAACAAGAACAATATCTGCAGGAAAAGTAAATCTTGGAGCTTTTAGAACATATCCCAAGGTAAAAGTTAAGGTTAAAAAAAGTATGTGTATTATCAAGATTATTAAACTGTATATAACTAAATGCATGGGTCCCATTTTTAAGGGTCATTGTTAAGCATGAAAAGCACATTATCTGACCGGTCTTTCCTTTTTTTAATATTCTATATCTTCCTTTTTCAGGAAAAGATGTAATTTTTTTCCTAACCTAAAATAAATATTAAAATATCATCATATTATGCATGCCTCTTGGAAGAAGAAATAACTTTGGTAAATAATCTGATTTCAGTTTCAGGGTTCCATTGAATTACTAACAGACATAAATAATAAATCTGGGTATTGTCATACTTAAATAGTCCTCTTTACGTGTGGTTTGTGTTTAGAGACGTTGAATTATAGTCTTCTTTCCACAGTTTTATTCCCTGTTGTATTAAATGTATTTTTAGATATTGGAGCTGCAACATAATTGCAGCAGTTAAATATAGTTGTGCTATTTCTAAAGTTTCTGCGGCATAGATCTATAAGAATTTGGATTGTTATAGGGAAGAAGGAATGGTAAATTTATGACTTATTAGTTCAAAATTCTGCTTTTGGCTACACATTTTTTTTAAATCTGGGAATCTGTATTGAGATTGCTTTGAGAAAAGCAAGAGTCAGAATCTCATACTTTTATTTTTGATAGTCTTTTCAAAGAAATGTTGTTAGATTCACAGGATAAAAAAAAAAAAATACCACATTTTGAAATGAAATTTTAAACTGAAAATAATAACATACATAGCAAGCTGAAGATATTTAATTTAACTGGAAATTATTTAAAGCTGAAATCTAAATTTTTCCTAGTTTTATTTTTATATCAATGATAGAGAAATGAAAGTATAATTTAATTGATATATCCTCAAATATAATTATACCTTCCTAAATTCCAGTTAAGGCCCTCATCCTGCAAAGACTCACACACATTCTTATGCACTATGAGTAGTTTTATTGGCTTCAGTAGGATCGCTCACGGTGCATGAAATTTAAGCATGTCTTTGCAGAATTGGGGCCTACTTCTGCAATGTGATTTGTTAGCATGGACCTTGACACTCATGCAGAGTACAGGTAAAGTCAAAAGGACTCTGGACATGAAGGTCTGGGCTAGTGTATGCTATTGTAAGAAAGTAGAAATATTATTGTCTTATGGAAGACACCAGTCTGGCATCACATTATAATTGTAAATATATGTGTGAAAAGTTCCCCATTGCATTCGTGCAGTACTTTTTTGTTATGAATGAAAAGCAGGTCTGCATCGACTTTTTTCTAAACAAAAGGAAATGAGTATTTGTTGTTGTCAGAACTTATGTATGAACCAAAAAAAATCTCATATAAATACTTTCAGGGGACTAAACAAGAAGAAGAAATGTAACTTGAACTTAAAAACCAAATCACAGTTAGACATTCATTTTAGCAGAATGTTTTAAGAGGAGTAATGGAAATGATTCAGGTGGGTGGTATTGGCCAATTCAGTAGTTGTGAAGGCTGCTATTGACTAAACTGGAGACTGAAGTTCTGGGACAGGTACAAAGTGGGCAATAGTAGTGCAGGGTTCATTTCACTACTGTGCTAACGTTTGTCAATCCTGTTCCGGCGCAATCACTTCCAGGGACAAAGAGTAGTCTGGTCTCCATGCCCCTTCCATCATTGCCCTAAGAGAAAACGATATGGCCATTTATGGTGGGGATATCTGCCCAATGAGAACTGGCTGAGACCAGCAACTTACTACTTACACATTTCTGCACATCCATCAAATAGTAATGACTATTAACCCAGGCCAGATGAACCAGTGATCAAGAGAGAAGATTCCAAAATTCATAAGTCTGCTGGGCCATCCGTTTTCCCTATGGAAGTTGTTGTCTTTATTGGGAACTTGAACAGCATTTGCAAGCAGCCTTAAAATGACTTCTTTCTTTTGCATGAAGAAATGTATTTATTACTTTTTCCACTTACTTTGGTGGTTTCTGTTTGTTTAACTTTTCAGGGCTTTAAGCCTCCAGATGAAGGGCCTTCAGAATACCAGACTATTCCACTTAATAAAATAGAAGACTTTGGTGTGCACTGTAAACAGTAAGTAACTCATGAATTATTATCTGAATCATGAGTAGAAGTTCTCAGTCTTTCTCCACCTTCTACCATGGCCCTAAGTGCCATGGTTTCTTGCAGTGACCCAAATACAAAAAGCCTTTGTTTTTTTTGTGCTGCTGGCTTTATGGAAAAGTGTTGCGAGCTGTCATTCAGCAGGGAGATGGTTTGGGGAGCACTGCTTCAGTGAGTCAGATGAATGCTCTGAGCAGCTGTGTCAACGCAGCTAGCATTTTGCCATCTTCAAGCATTGCGTCTCTGGAGCAGTGTAGTGGGGGTGGAAAGAGGAGCTGCTGCAACGAGAATGGGCTGATTAGCATCAAAGGAGGCAGGAAAAAGAGCTGCTGTTAATTTGCTTTCCTTTAGTCTTAGAGGTCATTTGGTTTTAGCAATTTTTGCTCCATACCCGTTCTCATGACCCAGTTAAAGTTTGCAGTTTGAGAACTCTTGACTCAGAATCAGTGTTTAAAATAATTTTCAAATTCATATCATTGTCAGTTTATGATGTATGATATAAAATATTACTTAACACCATTCACTTGGGAGGGCAAGTTATCCTTTTGGTATATTTGGTACTTATGCATACAACTCTCACTATAATTAATGACAGGTTTCAGAGTAACAGCCGTGTTAGTCTGTATTCGCAAAAAGAAAAGGAGTACTTGTGGCACCTTAGAGACTAACCAATTTATTTGAGCATAAGCTTTCGTGAGCTACAGCTCACTTCATCGGATGCATACTGTGGAAACTGCAGAAGACATTATATACACAGAGACCATGAAACAATACCTCCTCCCACCCCACTCTCCTGCTGGTAACAGCTTATCTAAAGTGATCACTCTCCTTACAATGTGTATGATAATCAAGTTGGACCATTTCCAGCACAAATTGAGAAAACCTGGATTTGTGTTGGAAATGGCCCAACTTGATTATCATACACATTGTTAGGAGAGTGATCACTTTAGATAAGCTGTTACCAGCAGGAGAGTGCGGTGGGAGGAGGTATTGTTTCATGGTCTCTGTGTATATAATGTCTTCTGCAGTTTCCACAGTATGCATCCGATGAAGTGAGCTGTAGCTCACGAAAGCTTATGCTCAAATAAATTGGTTAGTCTCTAAGGTTCCACAAATACTCCTTTTCTTTTTATAATTAATGAGTTACATGTTGAATGATTCATATGTTGATGAAGGGCTAGACTCCAAAGGGATGGGTAGTTAAAACTCTGGAGAGGTGTGGGAAATTGCATTATTGGCAATAAATGTAGTCTTTCAAGGCATTCCTGTCATCATATTAAGAAAAAAAACACTTTTTTCCCTTTTCCAAACTAACAACTTGAAGGCCATGCACTTAAAAAAATAAAGCTTTATGAAAATCTCAGCTGGTAACTATTATTAATTATTTGCATTACCATACCAGGAGCAAAGTAGAAATCCCTGGCAAACACTTAACTGCTAGTCATTCTGACTATTCATTATAAAGCAAATGTTCTAGATCGGGGTGGGCAAACTACGGCCTGGGGGCCACAACCAGCCCTTCAGATGGTTTAATCCGGCCCTTGAGCTCTTGCCAGGGAGCGGGATCCGGGGCTTGCCCTGCTCCGTGTGTGCTGTGGCTCTGCGCATCTCCCGGAAGCAGCAACATGTCCCCCCTCTGGCTCCTACACTTAGGGGCAGCCAGGGGTCTTTGCATGCTGCCCCTGCCCCAAGCACCACCCACACAGCTCCCACTGGCCAGGGTTCCTGGCCAATTGGAACTGCAGAGGCAGCATGTGCAGACAGAGCAGTGTGCAGAGCCACCTGGCCACAGGAGGAGGAGGGACATGTTCCTGCTTCCGGGAGCCGCTTGAGGTAAGCGCTTCCTGGAGCCTGCATCTCTGATCCCCTCCAGTGCCCCTGCCCTAGCCCTGATTCCCCTTCTGCCCTCTGAGCCCCTCGGTCCCAACCCAGAGCACCCTTCTGGACCCCCAACTCCTTATCCCCAGTCCCAACCGAGAGCCCACTCACCCAGCTGGAGCCCTCACCTACCCCAACTCCCTGCCCCAGTCCAGAGCCCCCTCCCACACCCTGAACTCCTCATTTCTGACCCCACCCCAGAGCCCTCACCCCCTCCTGCACGCCAACCCCCAATTTTGTGAGCATTCATGGCCTGCCATACAATTTCCATACTCAGATGTGGCCGTTGGGCCAAAAAGTTTGCCCATCCCTGTTCTAGATGAAGTTAGATTGTTTGTGCATTTCTGTGGCATTAGATTTTTTTCTTTAAATTTACCATTACCCTTTTTAATCTGTTCTCAGATAAATGGAATTTTTCAATTTTATAAAAATTGTAATAATTACCATAACAGTCTCGCTCTCAGATAGCTAGTTAGTATCTGTTCTAAGTCATTGTCTTTCTTGAAGCTGCATGAAAAGATTTACAGTAGAGGACTTCCAATCTTCCCCAGGGGAGGATAGCCATGAAAAAAGAGGAGGGGTTGAAATTGCCCACACTAATTATGCTTTAGTCTGTTGGGTGAGGAATTGCTAACACCATGGTATTTATGATGTTCGTTCTCCTGCAATATGAATGAATCACTTGTACCACAGAAGATTAGAATAGTCGTTTCCACCTACTAGTATGTGTACCAGGACTTGTAAATCTGGTTTTAGTGACAGTTTCTTTCGGCTTCTCTTTCCTAGCTTAATGATGAGCTTCTGTGTTTGGGTTCTGGTGTGGTGGCAATGCCAGTGGGCACTGGGTAGAAAAGCAGAGCTACTGCTTTATAATCATATACACATGTCCAGCCACCACCCTGGGGAGTGACTGCATTCAACCACTTCTCAGCCATGAATCAGCCCCAGTGGTTGCACTTTTACCTCATCTTTGACTGCTGTTCTATTATAGTACTTAGTTGAGAGGTCCTCTTTGAGAAAGAGCATGCTAAATAGGTTTTGTGTATTATACCAAATGCCATCTCCCTTAATTAAAGTGTCAGTTCCTAATGGTAAGCACCTCAATTAATGTTGAAAAAGCATTTAGCTTATAAATTTACAAATGTGAAACTTTTGTCAATGTCTCTGCTTTTGCCATTTAATTTTTAAAAGGGAATTATATTTGGCATGTTACTTCACATTTTAAATTTTTCTTCAGGTGTATATTTGTAGATATATGACCTAACACACACACACACAGGCTCTTCCATGATATTTTAAATTGGGCATCATTTTCCATTATTTTTACTAAGTTGATGAAAACTATTTGTCAGATGATTAAAGCACAGGCCTGGGAATTGGGAGATCAGGGATCTAATTTTGATTCTGCCACAGATTTCCTTGGGCAATTCACCTTTGTGCCTGATTTTTCTGTAAAGTGAGGATCTTTCTCTTCATCACAACATTATGAAGTTTAATTTATCCATTTTTGTAAAAGACTTTGATCATCTCAGATGGAAGATGCTATGGAAATGCAAAGTAAAATAACTGATTTTTATGACAGGAAAAGTACAAAGCCAGTACAAGGGGGTTAATTGTAAAAGCACATTTTAACAGCAAAAATGGACCATTTAATATATCTCATATCTCTTGTTGCTGACTCTCCCCTTCTCACTTATTGTTTGAGCTTTCTAGCTCATTATATGGTTGACTTGGTCAGCATTAGCAGATTTCACTTAAGTGCATTTTTCCTAATATGGTTGAGTTTTACCTAACAGGTCTCCCAAGAGCAAGGTTAATATATCATTGCTAATGGATTAGTGGATCTGTACCATTTAAATTATTCAAAAATAACTTCTGTGCAGTGACAGAGGAAAGACTGGCAATAATTTTTTTTTTTTAAAGAATGATTTAGTGATTTTAATTGGATAACATATAAGTGGCAGTTATAACTGCATCAAAATAAAACCATGTAAATGCTGTAATAGCCACACAAGAACAGGAAGCCCAGCAATCATTTAACTTCAGTTCTCTGATACTCAAAAAAGTGTACCTCATGTTCCAACTCCCAGTATGTTGCCTTTAGTACATCGATAGAAATGTTCTTGCATAGCTTAAAGTGAAGATTACCTTTTGGGCATGTCAGGTTCTCCTTTTATTAAATCCTACATGAAAGTTCTGTTTTCAGGAGCATCACATCATCCACCCTCCAACAGCCTTCTGAGAATTACTTTTAACAGATGTTTGAAAAATTGTAACAAAACTTAAAAACAAATGAACAGATCTCTTTTCTCCCCGGTCCTATTGCAGTCTTTCTATTCCTTGACCAATCTGATTTCTCTTCCTGCAGGCCTCAATCCATTTTGCAAGCACTTCAGAATGAGTACATCAAAAGAGACAATCTATAGAAGGCATGAGCTAGGGAGGACAGGAGGGTTCCTTTTGGTTTACACATTTAGGATGAATTCCCACTAATTGGAAAGGGGATATGTTCTACAGTTGGCAAGGCTTTCTATATACACCTGTATTTGTAAAACAACTTAATGGCAGAAATAAGTATTTTTTTAAAATACCAAATCTTCTATTTTTTTACTTTCAGCATAATGCACATCTGAGCAGCAGAGAAGGTTGCAATATGTATTGTTGTCTTGTAAGATACAATATGAATTGTATTTAAAACAAAACAGGATAGCTTATCTTCCTTATTCCTTTGTTGTGAATTCTGTAATATCGGGAAAATCTGTCTTATTAACACCTAAGATGCATAACAAGGGATAAATAGGCTCTTTGTTAAGCTTACCACTATCCAACATTGCCACTTATCACATTCCACTAGATCAGTAGTATTTCAATTTACTTTTATCTATAAATTATAATAATATTTATGATAGCACCCAAAGGTTCCAAGCAGGATCAGGGCCTCTTTGTAATATGTACTATACAAACACTATTAAAAGGACAGTAACTGACCCCAAAGATCTTGTGTTACAACAGAACCTAATGACAGGTTTCAGAGTAGCAGCCGTGTTAGTCTGTATCCGCAAAAAGAAAAGGAGGACTTGTGGCACCTTAGAGACTAACAAATTTATTTGAGCATAAGTGAAACTGAATGCATCCGATGAAATGAGCTGTAGCTCACGAAAGCTTATGCTCAAATAAATTTGTTAGTCTCTAAGGTGCCACAAATCCTCCTTTTCTTTTAACAGAACCTAAATGGATGAAGAAAACAGCATTTGGTTAGTTATAACTGTATTAAAACTGCATACATCAGACACAGGAGGGAAATCCCTCCTCAGAGAAATATTCATGGTGTAGATCTTAATGTGTGTTACTGTTGGACCCTAAAACATTGCGTCATTTGTCACATTGGTTGTTCCGTTAGTCTTTGCATTTTTGAGAAATGCATTTACTTTCTATTTATTCCTTTTCAGATGCCTGTGACCATGAGGATTTGATTGTAAAATACCCTACATCTTTGACTGGTAGCTAACTAAAAAATTTGCTTTGTTTTTTTAAAATAGGTATTATGCTTTAGAGGTCTCCTACTTCAAATCATCTTTGGATCGTAAATTACTTGAACTACTGTGGAACAAATATTGGGTGAACACACTCAGTTCTTCTAGTTTGCTTACTGTAAGTAGAATAATATATCCTATAAGAGTTTAGGTACCTCTGGTGCTAAAGGTAGGGATCTCTGCTGCCAAAGGTAGTTTGCTTACTGTAAGTAGAATAATATATCCTATAAGAGTTTAGTACCTCTGGTGCTAAAGGTGACTCCTTAGAGCTAAAGGTAGGGATCTCTGCTGCAAATTACTTAATGGAAGACTGCTGAGTAATTTTGACTCCAGATTTAGATTCTGTGCATCAGGTTTTACAAAACCAAATAATAAAGAGGAAGGTTTTCATGAACATAAATAAAACCTTTCTGTAAACATTTTTCTGTTTTTACTATTTGATAACCAGAAAGTGAAGCTAACTAGTTTGTTCTCATTGTTTAAGCTGAGTTTCAGTTAAATCTATTTTTTAGTATAACATTTAGTATCCCCTTACTGCACAGTAGTAATTAGTATCCATTAAGGGTTACCAGGTATATAGGCTATATATTATTGATGGTATTACTAATTTTATTATAACTCCTTTTAAGCCATACTGAGTATCTTCAGAAAGGGACTGCTTTTTGTTGTAACCATGTGCCTCAAGTAGAAATTGTGACTTGACCACTAGATAACTACCATCCATTGCATTCACTGTACTTCTGTTATGAACATACTTTTTACTTTGGATTCAAATCTCATTTACTTACTTCAATAAAAATCCAGTGCACGGTGATTATTTTAGAATGCACACATTCTTTAATATGTGTTTTTACTCTGCAAAGCAACTCTGTAAAATGATATTGTGAGACTCCCTATTCTCTCAATTATTCCAAATCAAATTTGCTGCATTTGCAAATAAAAATATTGTTCTTTCCTAACTTCCAATCCTGGAAACTTGAATAGGGAGTTGAAAGTCAAACTTTGCTTTTTCCAGCTTCATGCCTAGTAAAAGATTCTGCCTACAGTAATACCTGTGCAACTCCAGTGGGCCAAACTGACACTATTTCATACTCTGTACAAGTCTGTTGTATTCAGTTGGATTGCGTAGTTGTAAATTAGAGCAGAATAATATCCATTATTCTCAGTGAGGTTGCATAAATTGAACAGAGGGCAAAACTTGGTCCTTCATTTCTCTAGCAATGTTAATATCGCTTGGTTGAATTCTTTAACCTGTGAAAACTGAATACTTCCTGTGATCCATAGGAACCTAGTCTGTAGACATGTAGTTCTATATTCCTGTGAGCTGTAGGAAGAAATACCAGGTAAGGAACAGATTTAGGAGGGACAAGTAGGAGAGCTTCCACCATTTTGGAGGGTGCTACTTGTTGAACAGGAGACTTCAATGCTTCCACACACCTTAGTGATGAAGTCAAGACTTTGCTGTGTCTGTGTTGGGCTCCATCTTCTGCTGCCACCATTGACTCTAAATTCAGTTGTGCAGCTTGCTGTGAATTCAGAGACACTCCATATCCCACCATCTGTGGTGCTCCAAAATTTAGATCAGTGTATAATCTGACACCCAGGGAGCTGGGAGATCAGCCATTCACATTAGGCGGAAAGAAGGTTCTGAGCCAGGCTACCTGTTCAACATAGGGAAAGCTGAGGATGAAGATGAGGAGCCAGGCCTGGAGAGCATAGCAATAAAGAAAAACAAAAACCTCCTTTTAAAATAATGACTGTCAAATCATCAGGTTTAATATCAGACTGAGTATTTTCAACTGAGAGTCGTGGGAGGATAAGGAGGGGAAATGGGAATGAGGGGTTATTTCATGGTGATAGAATAATTTTAATATTACCACAGTTTTTCAAAGCTAGAAATTTTGACTGTTTAGACCATTTTTCCCCCCTCATCAATATCAATTAAACTATCCCATTGACAAAGTTCATTCATTTTTTTCAGTTTTACACAATGCAAAATTCCACCCTGGAATGTTTTGCATGTTTTTCATTGGTAATTTTAAAAAATTACCTTCAACCTAAGATGTCTTGTGGTGTATCACACTGGGAGTAAATTTTTTTTTTTATGGCCAATTGATGAAACCATTAAAATGAGCTTATAATAGAAATACTGATAGGTCCTTCCCTGCTACCACATCTCTGAAATGAGACAGTAAAAGTGCTTAGCATTATCTGTCAATGTGCAGCTCTCTTTTTTTTAAGATTCCTCCATCCCCCAAAGATTTCCCTCTGCAAAGGCCAGCCACTGTGCTGATTGTCCTGGCCATGGATGACTAGATGTCACTTATTCTGGCTCCGCTGTTCCTGTATCACTAGGGGGGTGGCTCCAGAACAGCAAAGAGCTCCCACTCTCCGGGTCTAAATATTCTGCATACTTCATGCCCTCAGCTCTTGCTAGCAAGCAGTCAAAGGACTGAACTGGTCTCAGATGCACATCATTCATGTAGGTTACCTGTTGAGCTCCAACTGGTCTGCCATGCTAAGCCCAGCACTACTTAGACTTAAAGGTATTTTGTGAGGTTGCTTACTTGTGTATTTTGTGCATAAATACCAACATGACTTACAGCTCTATCTATAATACATTTAATGGTATCTTATTCCAACAGAATGCTGACTACACAACTGGCCAAGTCTTTGATTTGTCTGAAAAATTAGAACAGTCAGAAGCCCAGCTGGGCCGAGGGAGTTTCATGTTGGGTTTAGAGACACATGACAGAAAATCAGAAGACAAACTTGCTAAAGCAACAAGGGACAGGTGAGATAATACATGTCTGGATTTTGTAAGAAATGCTATTCTGTTTTAAACTCTAAGTTCACATACTTTAAACTGTGATCTGTAGGGAATTATTCTCCAGTTCCTTAGCATTTTGGAGGAGTCAGAGTAAAAAATACACTGCTGTAATTTAGAAATTAAAATATAGAAATACCTCATTTACATCACAAAGGCAATTACAATTTTTGTATTTACTACAGCGAATAAACTGTTTATTAACTGAAGCCATGAAGAAATCCTTTTGGATTTATTATGTATTGCAAAGCTTTTGTGTCATCTTAAGCAATCAGACAAGATGCTAGGGACCTTTGACCTGCTTCAGCATGGCATTTCTTTGGTGGTCCTCATAAAAATGACATTTCAGACTTCTGTGTTGGCTCCACTAAAGTTATTAACCAATTCTGTATTTCTAGTTGATCGGTTTTTAATCAAAAATATCCCTGTTAAAGTTCATTCAAAATATAGGCAATTTCTCAAATGCAAAAGGCTAGCATAGGTTGAGCATCGCATTTCTTATTCTTGCAAGTGTGTTCCAACAACAGCAAAGAGGAGAGAAAAGAGTAATCAATATATACATTAAAGTAAGGACTTTTGCCATCCCTCTAAACAGCATTTTACAGTTCTGTCTAAATCATTTAGTCTTATAAAAAACTGAGGACTTGCCTTTCACATCTTTTGCATAAAACATTTCCTGCCACAAATGACCATGCTGCACCTGAAGTGGGGGTGAACATTGTCATGGCTTGCTGGAAGAGGGGTAGCAGTGCTTTATGGATGGGGGAGGAAGGAGGTCAGAAGCTGCTGGAAAAAGAGTAGGTGGGGGGTCAGTGTGGGCAGTGCTGATTAATCTGGAAATGTAAGTGCGGAAGACTTTAAAAAAGGCAGGTTAGGACATTAGAAGACCTTCCTCCACGCATCAAGCAAGGCAGCACCCACTCTCCTTCCCCTCGAGGTGGCAAATATCATATTGGTTAGGACCTGCTCTGGGTATTGTGCTAGTCTCTCCTTTTTAGGGGGGCAGGGAAGGAATTTTTCCTTCACCACCATATTGGCTTATTATGGTGAGGAGGAAAGGGGGTTAGGCTGTGTATGACAACTCATTTTGTAAGTGTAGGGCAGATGTCCAGTGCAGATGCTCCCTGGGGAAGACATCCAATGGCCAGATAAATGGCCTCGTAAAGGACTTAAAAAGGAGTTTCCGGCTAAAGAAACGGAATGGGGAAGGGCTTCTATGATTGGTACAGTAGGCAGCCAACCCCACTTTCTAATAGCCCACTTTAACCCTCCTAAGAGTGGGGGTGAATGGCAAGGTCGCAGCCATGGGTTGGCTGGGGGGACCTGGATGGAAAATGAAAGGGGTGGGGGAGCTGGTGGAAGCCCAGGTAGTTATTTGAATGAATATAGACTTTCCTGCACTGTGTACTTGTATCTGCATCTACAAGTTACGGTCTGATTAAATCCACATGAAGTGTGTTCTGTCCTCCTTTTGGTATAGCCGGACAAGGAGGAAACCTTTTAGGAAGACCTTTATGAAAATTGTATGTTTCAGATTAGTTAGCTATCCTGATCACAAATATAATTTTCTATCATCAGTTAATGAACATACTATACCTGGATGCATATTATTTAAAAGGCACTCCTGGTGCTTTCTTCAAAAATATTTCCTTTTTTTTGTTGTTGCTTTGAAGAATTACCCGACCTCCTTTCTGGGCTCTGAAGCTCTTAGGTGATCACCTGTTGCTTTTTCATTAGCTTTCATCAGTCGCCAAAGCAGTTTTTTTACAACTTGATTTAATCTCCAACATGGTTACATATAAAGTATATCTATGGCACTATTTAACTGTTGAACAGTGATGCTTTACAAACTATGAAATGTCTTCCTGTGTTGTGTAGTAAGAAAGAAGCATTTCAAGTAATTTACTTCAAATAAGTGTCCCTAGAACTCATCATTGTCCAGCTATGCTGGAAGAAGAACAGGAGGCACTGGATGTGGTTTAATTAGAACACAACTCTATTCTTAACAGTCTGGGAGTACCTAGCAGATAAAAGTATACAGTTCAGGTAATTCCATGATCATTTTCATATATACCCGCGGGCTTCCGTCAGCCCTTCCCCTTTTCCATCCTGGTCCCCAGCCAACCTGCAGCTGGGACCTCACACCCCATTCCCCACAAACACACACATCTCGAATGAGTGTTGGGGGGGCTATAAAGGCAGGGGGGTTGGCTCCCAGCCGTGCTATTCTAAGAACCCCCTCATGTCTGTTCATTTAATACCTCTTAAATCTTTCACAAATCCATTTTATCTGACCGCTGTATCCATTCCCTACGGAATACCCGCACTGGACATTGACCCCATATTTACATAATGAGTTGTGACATCTTAGCCTAACTCCTGTTCCATGTTTGCCCCAACTAAGGCCCCCTCCCCACGCGCCAACCTGCTGTGGGGAAGGCAGAAAAAAACTACTCTGCATTGGCTAATCTGGTCCATGGACCTATATAGTGTCCCCTCTCTTCCAGTCACCTAGGGGAAAGGATGGGTCAGCGTGCCCATGCTAACCTGCTCTACAGTTGCTGTAAAAATCACACCATGCCTCTCAAATCCCTTCCTCTAGCAAGTGTGTTGACTGCCCCACCACTTACTGTACAGTGTGGTCATTACAGTTCTGGCATAGTTATTGTCCTTTCATATTTTCATAGCTTTTTAAGCTTGTTAATCAAAATGCTATTAGAATCTAGAGTGAAGAAGTTCTTGTGGGTGACAAAAAAGAACACTTAACTTTTTCAATCCACTGTGCCACTTCAGTGGCATGGCTTCAGTGAAGCTGGGGTTTCTGTCCTTTCTAATTGTTACAGGATTTGAACTGATCAGATATAGACTGTAACTCTTTCAGAGGTGAATGAGGGTGGTGGTTTTGTTTTGTTATGCTAAAACCATTAGCAGAACATATTTAATTTCTAATATACACTTGTTAAAAAAGCAAAGTATTGGAACTGATTTTCTATTACATGAGTTCAGGGTTTTATATTTCCTTTACTATAGTTAAATTAAAACCTAAAATAATGGATGGAATTCAGTTTCCTGTATTTTAGGTTAATGTCCTAAACTGTTGGACAAAAAGTATAGTCTGAAATTGGTTCTTGACATGTAAAGAACTTGTCAGTTTACCTTTTCAGATAACTAATAGCTTTTGGCAACAACTAAATTGATGTGTGACTTTTCATATCTGGACAGTTGTGAAGATTCATGGGGTTATGGGCACCCCGAACTCCTGAGACAGTCGAATAACTTATAATACAGTGACAGTTCGGTATTTAGCCAATGTTGAATTTATACTTGTTTTTCAGTTGCAAGACCACCATAGAAGCTATACATGGATTGATGTCTCAGGTTATTAAGGATAAACTGTTTAATCAAATTAATATTGCTTGAAGTGCATCGCCAGCTGATATGCATCTCCAAGGCTGAAAAAGTCATGGTTATTTCTTTCTTTTGGACATGTTCAGTTTTGGAATTAAAGTAAGAATGGATAATTATTCAGTTAATTTGTAGTACTTTCATCTTTCCCACCTTTTTGCCCAGTTTTAAAGAACAGATTGTTCTGAAATTTATTGTAAACTTTGTTCTCTATCATAAAACACAACCATTTTGGATAATTGTTTCAGAAGAAAAGAAAATGTGACTGTTATTAGATGCTTCTCTTTAGTATTTATATCTGTTATCAATCTGCAATAAAAAAAATAAAAATGAGCAAGTGATTTTTTTGGTAAACACTTATTTCTAGCATTTCATTTTTTTCTGCTGTTTCCCCAGAACAAATTCTTCTAATTCATCTAGTTTTGAGAGACAATAAAGCTAATTTAAGAAATTCTATTTTTGTTAAGAACATAATTTTAATATGCTTTCCCAACTCTTCTTTTAATTTTAAAACCTTGAATCCCTTTAGGTTAGTTTTTTAAGCAAAATTCTAATTGAAACATTAATCGCTTATTTTTGCAGATTGACTCAATGGGGGTCTGTTCTCATTCATTTATTGTAAGAATATCTTGCAGCCATGCCGTGGAATTTGTTTGCTAATACCCTACTGTGTTTCGTAGAAAAAAGAGTGGCAAATGAATGGAAGCCAGGGGAGTGATAGAATTATTAGTACACAATGCCCTAATGTCATCCAGATATGATTAGAGAATAGAAAATAAAATGAATGTAGTTATTCTTTACATACAACTCAGCAGTTATGAAAGAACAGTAATTCAGTGTTTGAAATCCCTGATGTAATTCTGTTACGGTATATGTGTATAATAACAGTATCATTAACCTCCTTATGAACAAGAAGAATGTGGCAAACAAAATGTGTATGCTAAAACTAAAACATCCAGAGAAAGATGTGCAGTTGAAATATTAGTCTTCTGTGAAGTTTTTCTTTTGAATAAAAAAAGTTTTAAGTCTTAATAAATTATCATGCTTGAGATGATCTCCATGCAATTTCTCTCTGGAAGACTCTTGTGCTGTATGTACTTAGTGCATTGTGTATTAAAGTACTTAACTAAAAATAAGTGGATTCGATTAAAAAAACAAGGAAAAGCAGAAGCTTCTTGCAAATGCACAAAACCTCCATTTTTACTGAGTGCATAATTTGCATTTAAAGTGTGGGAGCATTAGGAAACAGTTTTTTGCAAGAGGGCTGAATGTGTCTCCCTCTTTACGTTTTAATGTTTTGCCTTTTTAAATTTAGTTTCTTGACTTTTTAAGAATTCCAAACAGTAATTGAAAATGTAAAATATAGCTGAGTAGTCAAATAACAAATTTGCAGTTAAGCCATCTAGTTATCAGATGATTACATAAACCTATGTATATTACCATTATCCTTTTCCAACCCTCCCTCTGTTGCTTGTCACATACACTTGTTTCAAGAAGGAGAAGAAGATGAAAAATGAATGTCTTGAAAAATAAATTTAATCTAAATCTAGGACTATAAACACTAAAATGCATGAATCATAATTGTATGCTTATAATTTGGTGTCGCTGCAGGGTTAAGTTTGTTTGGGTGCCTTTATGCTGTGTTTCCATAGTTTAAGATGTTTAGGTTTCTTTTAAGTTTATCCTTAATCCTGAATTTCCTGTGTTTACAGTGTTTATTTTGGGGATAATTTACAATATGCTTCTTGTAACATGCTGTAAAGCTTTATACCTTACATAATTGATATGTACTCTCAACCTTAACTATGCCCTCATGTCAGTCTTTTGTCTGGGAATTTTAATAGCTATTATTTGTATAATGCTTTTCATTCAGATGGATTCCTGTGTACTTTAAGCAGATATGCAAGTTATAAAATGGAATTATGTCACTCATGAGGAAAATCCAGGCACCTCTAAACTTAAAATGTAGCAAATATTTAAGAGCAACATTATGTAACATTTTAGAAAAGGAAATTAATTAGAACTTCAGGGGCAGCTTAGGCAGAATGTAAAATTACCTGACTTAAAATTTAGTAAATTCAGTGTAAATTCTTCTCCATAGGAAAAAATGCCATGGGATCTTTAATGATCACAAGATGGTCAGTCATCAGTGTCTTCGTGGCCTTACCCTATGACCTAACACTGGCAACTGTAGGTTATGCAGGAGCAGACACGCTGCTCACAGCTGCACTGTATGTAGTCCCTTTTAGAAAATTTAAAAAAAACCTACAGCAACTGTATTGGGATACTGGGGAAAGTAATTTTCCCCCCAGTGTTTCCCACACAAGAACTCACAAAACTACAGTCTAGTATGAAACCCTTATCACATAGAATGAATGATATATGACAAAAAGCAAGAATACTAAGCACGGAACGTTTAGAAAATGGGTTTTTCTTTAGCTGTATACTAAATATCTCTTCGGAAACACAACTCAAGTCATCAGTGAGAATTTGCTCTGTAAGTGCTGATCTCAAGTTGTGACAGTACAAATATGTATGTAAAATGTTAGTATAATATAGCCTTTTCAGAAATCCTCTGTATTTTAGCATGTGTACGTGATATAGTAGTTTTAATAGTTACTTTTTAAAACCCTGGTTTCAGGAATTTAAACTCTGCTTGTTTAAAATGGCAATGAACTGAAACTTCACTTACATATTATCAGGCCAAATAGTTATTTTTATTTCATATAATAAAGACTTTAGACTTTCAGGTGCTATTTTATGATGTTTTAGCTAAATCATAGCAATTTTTTTATTCATCTAAATTTGACAAAAATATACAGACCTAAGCCAGTATTCATTTATATAATTTGTTTCATAATTTACTGAACACACACTATGTTTGTGCCCCATGCCAGGCTCTTGGTACTGTTCAGGAAATGAAATAGTAACTTGCTAGTATTTGGTGAGGCATTCATACCCCTATTGCTATTCCTGACTTGGCTTTTACTGAGGCTACAGTGCTGTTTCTTTCTCTCCAAGCTGCCCAACAGCAACAAAAGTTGCTAGCTGTCTTACATAAAGGCACATTTATGGGCATATTCCAGAACACAGAGAATCATAAAATGTATGGTAAACAGAATATAAACACAACTGGCCAACTGCTACAAAAAAACTTGGGGAGCTAGTCTCTAACCTAAATTCCGTAGAATAGTGGTTGAAATGTGAGAACTTTGTGTTTGGACTTGACAGCTGCATGTTGTCTTTCCTTGGTATAGAAATGTGTGATCTTCTGTTTGACGTATCACTTGTTTACAAATTAATAGATTACACAATTCAGTCCCTGGTATCATGCGTGTAGTGTAATTTGACAGCACACTGCAGTATTTCAGGGCATGTATTTCTGTTGCACAACCACATTTCATTTGATTAACTTTTTTTATTTTTAGAAAACAAATTTCATGTTAGAAATAAAAACAATTCAAACAAGCACAGTAGTTTCCTCAATTAGTGTTACAAAGGGAGGTGTTAGATGAACTTACAGACTTTTATGTTGAGAATTGCATTTGAAATCCCCATCCTTTCAGAAGTCGTCAACATTTCTCCTGTATCTCAGTATATGTTCAGATATTTCCAACCTGTGAGTACTATATTTTACTGCGTTGTATTAATTTTAGTCTGTAGAAGCTCCATAGCACAGGAGAAACGTGTATTTCTAAGTCTAAAAGATTAGAGACTAGGCCAGAATTATAGATAGGATGCTAACCTCCTTTACTGTACATGCCCTTATTAAAGAAAGATCTTCTTAAACTACCTTTCAGTCTTGTTCTTTGATTATTGAACTATTCAAGGATGCACTGGTGCCCCACCAGAACTGCTATTGCTGCTTTGCAGTTCTCTGTTTAAATGCACACTAAATTCTGGCAATGGAGCAACTACCCCTACATCAGTGGTTCTGAATCTGTGGCCTGCGGGCCAATTTCAGCCCAGTCAGCACAGAGCTGCAACCCTTTTGACATCCTCAGGGCCATACAGGTAGTATTGGATGCAGCCCACAATGGTAAATAGGTTGAGAACCACTGCCCTAAATGAATCTTTTTGTCTGGAAGATGGAAATGTGCTGCTGTGAATAGCACATTGAACTGGGATGAAGGTGCATTTTGATTATATTTTCTGATTTGGATAGAGCCAAAGTGGTAGAATTGTTAGTAACCTTGAACAAAATGTTACGGTGGTTCTTTCAAAAGTTTACAACTGAACATTCACTTAATACAGCTTTGAAATTTTTCTATGCAGTAGAAAAATGCTGCTTTTTTAACCATCTAAATTTAAATGAAACAAGCATAGAAAGTTTCCTTACCTTGTCAATTTTTTTAACGTTCCTTTTATTTTTTAAGTAGTTTACTGTGCTGTATTCGCTTTTTTGTTTTGTTTTGGCTCTGCTGCTGCCTGATTGCGTACTCCCGGTTCCAAATGAGGTGTGATTGACAAGTCAGTAACTCTGTTGTTTGCAAGTCTGAGGTTCTACTGTATTATCTCTTCTATGTGAAATTCACTTATTTTTTCCAAAGCAAAAACATACAGCAAGTTTTAATGCAGTGGTTCTCATCTGATTACTCATTGTGGGCCACAGGGGCCAGGTGGCAGGGCAGTGACTGCCCTGGAGCTTGTGGGGCCAGGTGGCTGCTTCCAACCTCTGCCATGTGGGGTGGGCCGGCTGCTCATCCTGGACCCCCTCTGCACAGCTGCCCCAGACCCTGCCATGCGGGGTGGGGACAGCTGCCCTGCATCCTGACCACATGAGGCTGGAGTTTGCAGGGCCGTGTGGCTGCCCTGACTCCGGAACCCCACCAGGTGGCTGACCCGGGCCCAAGAGCTCATGGGCCCTGCTGGCTGCCTCAGACTCCAGAGCTTGTGGGTTCGCCAGAAGCACCAGGCCCCAACCCCATGGGGCTGGCCAGGAGCCCCTGACCCCACGGGTCCACCAGCAGCCCCAACCCCTCCCCCGCTGCACTGGGCGGCAGGGCAGCCCAGCTGGACCCCTTCGCATGTGGCAGCTGGAAACCCACTGGACCTTGGCCATGTGCTCTGGCCTTTAGCACACAGCTGAGCTGGGCTGCAGCTATGTGCTAATTGGGCTGCGTGCAGCCCACAGTTGAGAACCACTGTTTTAACTGTTCACTAACTTTTCTGAGGTTTTACACTTGAATTACTAAGTTTTAAGACTACTTTTTACCCACTACATTAAGACTATATTTTATAATACATTGTTTTGACAATATACTGTAATACAAAATATTGTGTAGTCCATTATGAAATTCTAGCTAAGAGATTGTTTTAGAAATAGTGCCCTACCAAATTCATGGTCCATTTTGGTCAATTTCAGTCATAGGATATTAAAAATTGTAAATTTCATGATTTCAGCTCTTTAAATCTGAAATTTCATGGTGTTGTAATTGTAGAGGTCTTGACCCAAAAAGGAATTGTGGGTGGGCCGCAAGGTTATTCTAGGGGAGGTTGCGGTACTGCTACTCTTCTGTGCCGCTGTTGGCATCAGTGCTGCCTTCAGAGCTGGGTAGCTGGAGAGCAGTGGCTGCTGGCCAAGAGCCTAGCTCTGAAGGCAGAGCCACTGTCAGCAGCAGCACAGAAGTAAGGATGGCATGGGTTTGCCACCCTTACTTCTGCACTACTGCTGGTAGGGTGCTGACTTCAGAGCTAGCCGCCCGACCAACAGCAGCCACTCTCCGGCCACCCAGCTCTGAAGGCAGCACAGAAGTGAGGGTGGCAATATCACGACCCCCCTAAAATAACCTTGTGACCCCCCCTGCAACTTCCTTTTTGGTCAGGACCCCCAATTTGAGAAACGCTGGTTTCCCCCATATAATCTGTGTAATACAGGGTAAAAGCACACACAAGACCAGATTTCACGGGGGAGGCCAGATTTCACTGTTTGTGACGCATTTTTCATGGCCGTGAATTTGGTAGGGCCCTATTTATAAAACAATGTCTAGGCAGTATTTCATATTTTGAACAGCCACAATATTGCACAATAGGATAATAAACTCAAGTACAGTGCAGCCTCTTGCAAATAAACAACTGAGGTAGAACACAAAACTTGCAGTGATTCTGGGTAAGAATGTGGTATTTGAAGTCTGCAAAAGTAAGATTTTCAGAAACTTGTATGTTGATGAGGTACAGATGTAGGAATCATGTACGTATAGGAATGAATTTATGTTGCTGATGTCTGCACTATATCTAAATATATAAATTGAATTGAAAATGGACTGTTCAGCTTTCAAATTTTCTTTCTATATATTCCTGGATTATTTTAGCGTTAAACTGCAAAGGCAACATTTGTGAGCAATATATATATGGTCTCTGGGGTAATTAGTTACATAAAGCAGCAGTACCACTATTATTAATTCTCAGATTTCATATTCATAGCAAAATACTTAAGGTTATGGACTTTAGCTCTGAAGTTCCACAATAATGGTTGTATCGACTACTCAGTATATTTACCCATCACTAATTTCTGAAGTGATTTAGACTGGCAATACTTTGTCAGTCAGTGATTGCAAACAGCATTTAGCAAAACTGAAAACATGCTTGCTTAGATATTCAGGATACAAAGGCCAGATTTTCAAAAGGACTCTTCAGCCAGCATCTTCCTTTTACACAACTAACTAAAGTAGCCAGATTTTCAAAGTCCACAGCTCCCTTTAACAGCAAAGAAAGCTGCTGCGTTCTAAGCACTTCTGAAAATCCTAGTCACTTAATTTGGGTTTCTATTAGAAGCAGAGTTCTTTTGAAAATCTAGCCCCAGTTGGGCATACCGAGCATTCTGGAAAATTGATCCTTATATATTTGCAATGTAAAAGTTACAAGAAATGTTCTACTCCACAAAACTGTCTGTACCAACATTAGCTTCTGATATGCTTGGTTTATTTTGTTTGCCTAAATTAAATCCTAATCCTGCAACACTTGCTCATGCAAGTAATTATTTATGCAAGCAATTTCGCTGAATATTGATGTCAGTGGGTATTTTGTATGAGTAAGTAGTCCAGAATAAGGAGGGAATCTCTATTTAAAAGTTTTATTATCTCCATCCATTCTTTATTTTTTTATTTTATGTATTATTAAAAAACCTCTTTCTGGTTATCAGAAGTTACCAAAGATACTTCCAAAGTAAAAAGAATGCATTTCTGTTAAGGAGATGTAAATGAATTATGTTGACATGTTAATCAGTGTTTAATCTACATGGTTCAAAAAGCTCTAGTGAACATAATAAATTAACAATGGTTAATATTTGTTCCTCTTCCTCCCCTTTGGCAAAGCTCATGTGACTTGTTCATTTTAGATTACCCTGTTAAAGTCAGGGTACATTTCTTTGTAGTTAAGTATATTATTTATTTGTAGGGCAATAGCACGCAAGCCCCAGTCAGAATTGGGGTCAGACTGTGCTAAGATATATAGAAACTCAAAAATTGATTTGTTGTTTATCTGAAATATAAATATACTACAAAAACAACTTGAAGCTACATCCATTTTGAGGGTACAAGTGCTTAAAAGAAGGAAATAGCTAAAATATGGTGTGATAAGTGATTGCACTTAGGATTTTTTTGTGCCAAGACTTATGGAACAACTGACATCAGGGAGTCTCCAGTTAGCTAGGCAATGTGCATATTTATTTTGGAATTAACAGCAATTACACTAAACTATTTAATGACTTAACAACATGATATTTTTCCTTAAGGACTCATTTTTTATTAACTACAGTGGTACTTTTCACAGCCTGGGAGTCATATTCATGAGGAAATGTTTGCCAGGAGAGTTAAGTTTTGACCCTCTTGTGAAATGTTAAGGGTGTGAAATATTTGCTGTGACATTTGGTTTGTTTTTTGTTACAAAAAATTGCTTAGTGGAAGCCTTTCTGAAAACTGTAGATGTCTGGCAAGCTGTATGGTCCAGCAGCTAGGTTGTGGGACTAGGCCTTAAGAGCCCTGGGTTCTAGTCCGGACTTGTCCTAGGAATCAACTGGGTAACCTTGTGCAAGACATTTTTTGCACCTGTTTTCTTGTCTGTAAAATAAAGATATGATCCTTACCTGCTGAGAACTATAGATGAAAAGCGCTATATAAGCTTTATATAAGTGCTAAGCATTATCATTATTATTAGTGGATGTCATCTCAAATTTGTCAGACACTGCCATACTATCCAACAAGTATTGGTAATACTAATAACAAAGAACATTTACTCTTATTTTTTGCCTCAGTTTGTTTAGATCATCATGGATAGGAAATGCTTAAGCCCTTTGAGAGGATTATATATATTATTTTAGGAACTTGAATTTTTTACTGAAACTTGCCTTCAATTCCTATGTAATTCATCTATCATTTCCTCTGTGAATTTCTCTGTTTATTTTAGACCCAGTTACCTTAGGGCTTGTGTATAACTGCAATGGCATGACTTTTATTAAAAAGGAAATTAATTTATATGCCTGCATCTCAGGACGCACAATCTTTAGTAATTACAACCATCTGAATTTTTTTCCCACTGTTGAAGACAATCTGCCTTCATTTGAGATAACATTTGTGTCTGGAATAAAGCACATATTGTTTTGTTTCCTAAAGGAGATAGGTTGTTGTATGGTAGATGCTTGAAATTCGTGAGGAAAGCTGGGAGTATTGAAATGGCAGATATGTTTCAAAAGTGCAATGAATGTGTTAATTGTGTTGGTATTTTGAACCTCATGATGCACATTCCAGATTAGCAGTACTTTATACCATACTACCATGGGACATCTTAATTTTCAACTCTTAAAAATATTGTTATTGCAACCAGCTAAGGCTGCATAATTGCAGCACTTAAAGTACTAGAATTATCTATGTAAAATATCAGCTAGCCTTAATTGATAAATGCATTTGAAAAAGTCAGATTTTTCTATAAATGTAAATCAATCTTAAAAAAATCATTATTCGTGTAAGTGTATATAACTTCCCTCTCTGTGGGAAGCATTTTAACAATTTTCTCAGATAATATGTACACACACACACACACACACACACACACATAGTGTTGGCAAAATAATCTTGCAGTACCCATACATGTTGTTATGGTTGCTGAATGACAGCTGTGTGTAATATTTTAACATTTTTCTTTTCTTGGTTTACATATGTCAAACTGTTAAAATGTCTTATTGGAAAATAAAAGAAGAATTAGAAAAGTTAGAAATACTTGCATTGTTTCTCTCGCACTCTGTATTTCTTAAGTCATATAACACTGGTGAAAATTTAAATTTATTTTTTATGATAAAACTCTTTCTTTACCCAATTTTAACCTCAGCTTGGTTATTATAGGAACTTCTGATCATGATCACTATAGTGAGGGTTGCAAAATAGCTTCCATTCTGATCTTCTGTTTTCTCTTTCTCACAAGTTTCTAAAATATTTATTTTCTGAGGTAAAATTTTCCAGGATTGATCTTTTCTTGGAGGTGAACTTTTATCCTTTGTTTTGAATGTTTCACAGCACAGATAGCCTTTATTTTTTCCCCCTTACCTCTCTTGTTCACACACACACACACACAAAATGGGAATTCACTAAATTTGCATCCCCACCACCCAGAGGGGACAGTACTGGTCCTTAAATCCCAATCCTGCAGTTGATAAGGTGTGGGTGGACTGCTGCTCCTATCTAGAGTCAAAGGGGCTCTGTGTGGAAGGAGTAGTCTACTAGCATGCAGTTAATTGCAGGATCAGAGGCAGCTGATAAAAATGTACTGAAATATATGTACCTAGATAGGGATGAGTGTGGAATGTAAAATACTTGCATGCTAGCTAAGGGCTGTGTATAAAGAATAGCTATTCCGCTTTAAATTCACACCGTGCCTCATTCCAGAATAAATGTCATGTGTAGACAAGCCTTTAGTAATTTGGGAGAAGATCTGTCTAATAAAAATGCCATATTTGACTAATTCTAGTTCTATTTTTAAAATATCAAGTATAATAAAATGTCTGAGGTATATCTCTCTACATAGGTTTAATTAATATGGTATGTCATCTGGCCTATATTGTTTTGGGAACATTCCACTGCCCTCCAAATATATATTGTGACAAAGTTCCTCCTCTACCTTGGTGGGTCTTGTACTTATTGGCGGATTTGCTCGCCTTGGAGCTTCACGGCAGCCCTCAGTTTGGCTGTTTTCGTGAACCCACAGTTCAGGTCAGCTCCTCCTGTGTCTGACCAGGAGTTGGGAGGTTTGGGGGGAACCCGGGCCCACCCTCGGGGTTCCAGCCCAGGGCCCTGTGGAATGCAGCTATCTAGAGTGCCTCCTGGAACAGCTGTGGGAAAGCTACAACTCCCTGGGCTACTTCCCCATGGTCTCCTCCCAATACCTTCTTTATCCTCACCATAGGACCTTCCTCCTGGTGTCTGATAATGCTTGTACTCCTCAGTCCTCCAACAGTATGCGTTCTTGCTCCCAGCTCCTTACCACCACAAACTGAAGTGAGCTCCTTTTTAAACCCAGGTGCCCTGATTAGCCTGCCTTAATTGATTCTAGCAGCTTCTTGATTGGCTGCAGGTGTTCTAATCAGCCTGTCTTAATTGTCTCCAGAAGGTTACTGATTGTTCTGGAACCTTCCCTGTTACCGTACCCAGGGGAAAGGGACCTACTTAACCTGGGGCTCATATATCTGCCTTCTATCACTCTCCTGTAGCCGTCCGGCACGACCCTGTCACAATATAAATAAAATTTAAATCTATGATTTAATTTTTATCACTGAAAATGAATTAATCTGTCATATGTGTTTTTAAACTGGATTAAATGAAGTAACTACAATGCTGGTCCTATTTTACATAGATGTCTCACTCTCCAGGAGAAATAGGGAAGCATGTGTATTGTTTAATGATCAGGAAAATTTTTAAATGTTACAGAATAAAAAGTTTGAAAACTGATCTTTAAAAAGTTTAACCACATTTTCCTTCTAGCTTTTTAAAATATTTAAGCTTCACTTCATAACGTCCCTCTTTGTGGGAAGTGTTTTAACAATTTTCTCAAAAAAATCTAGATTCTTATCAGTTATGTAACAATTATAGTTGGGATGTTTTTAAAATACATCTGTTCAGTTCAGAAATGAAATCATGCAAAATGTATCCTCATGTTTATAAAAGAGAGATTCTCAAGGTGTTTAATGTACTTAGAAAATGACTTTCAGTTAAAAGATACAGGCTAGAACTGTAAGAAATCCAGCCCTTGATGTTTTTAAACTATATTTCCAAATGATTTCTTGAAGACAAGGACTTCATTACTCTGCCAAATTTCTGCTACACTGGAGAGTACGCAGATGACTGTTTAATGCTCTGTGCCACCAGACAAGAATCTTATTTCAAATCTTAATGAACAAATATTTTCTCTTAAACCTCTCAGCTATTTTTAAAAATTAGATTAGTAACAGACAGCTTTAGACACCTGCAAAACCTGTAGCCATAAGGGGGGCAAGCTAAATACAAAATTAACTTTCATAATATTTTTTGGAAAAGAAAATTTTCCCAGAACAGGCACCTCCAGGGCACACTCAGTTTGGATTCCACACTAAATTGCAGGAATAAGGTCATCTTGTGGTATAGTCTTGGTCACTTGCAAGGCGGATACAGGAAATTCCAGGTTTGAAGGATGGGAAGGTTTTAGGCTTTGCTCCCACTTCTAAGAAATGTTGAAAGGCAAGGCCTACACATTAAGTAAATATAGGTGCAGTTATACACTTAAAAGAAAAACTAGGTCCTAAGCCTGCTCCCACTGAAAATGAGTTTTGCCATTGACTTCAATGGAAAGAAGTTTGGGCCTTTAGGGGAAAAAAAACCACTTTTCTGTTAAAATCTTCCAGGATACTGAGAGAAAGTTACAATGAAGACAATTCCTACGGCTGGAAGAGATCCTGCTCCCAAAATGACATGCTTTTACTCCCCAGTCTAGCAAAACAGCTAAGCACCTATGCAGGGGTGGCAGGTTTGTAGAAATGTTGGTGGTGCCCAGAACCCACCCCCTCCCCAAACTCTGCCCCCCACCTGCCTAAGGCTCTGGGAGGGAGTTTGGGTGCTGGGAGGAGGTCTGGGGTGCAGGCCCTGGGCTAGGGATTAGGGTGCAGGAGGGGTGCAGGGTGCAGGCTCTGGGAGGGAGTTTGGGTGCTGGGTGCAAGCTCTGGTCTGGGGCAGGGGGTGGGGGTGCAGAAGGGGATGAGGGGTGCAGGCTCTGAGACAGAGTTTGGGTGTAGGCTTTGGGCTGGGGCAAGGGGGTGAGGGGTGCAGGCTCTGGGACGGCATTTGGGTGCAAGCTCTGGGCTGGGGGTGGGGGTGTATTCAAGCCTAAGTTAAGACTGGGAGTAGTTGAGTCATTATACTAGGTAAAACTATTTCCCCTTGTTTATATCCCCCCCCCCCCCCGTTCCTCAGACGTTCTTGTTAACTCCTGGAAATGTGCTGGAAATGGCCCACCTTGATTATCACTTCAAAAGGTTTTCTCTTCCCCCACCCCACTCTCCTGCTGGTAATAGCTCATCTTAAGTGATCGCTCTCCTTACAATGTGTATTTTTCCATGGTCTGTGTGTATATAAATCTCCTCACTGTTTTTTCCACTTTATGCATCCAATGAAGTGAGCTGTAGCTCACGAAAGCTTATGCTCAAATAAATTGGTTAGTCTCTAAGGTGCCACAAGTACTCCTTTTCTTTTTGCGAATACAGACTAGCACGGCTGCTACTCTGATACTCACACAGAGAGAGAGACTCAAAGCAATACTTTGTAACAACAGAAACAGCACACAGAGACTCCCCGCCCTTTCGATGTATTTATCTCGCTTTGTTAACAATTGTGATTAAAATAGAGATAGAGGAAGTATGTGGATGGATGCTTGGTGTGGATAATAACTGAATGATCACGGAAGTGCCAGCCTAAGAATCCAGTGTTGAGCGGCCGAAGAAGGCATCAAGTGGAAACAAGCAGAGGACTCCCAGAGGGCAGACTGGAATCCACCCAACAGCCTCAAGGATGGGAGAACCGAAGAGCAAGATAACATCTGGCAGCATGGAGCCGTCAGGAGGGTGCCATCTGCTGATTGATTCAGCAACAGCATGATGAAGCAATTCCCACAGCCTGGTATAGGAATAAATTCCTCTAAAAATGGACTCTAGAAACTGAGAACTTTGGGGCCTGATTCTGCAAACCAACTTCCAGGAGCATCAGATTAGCATCTGACAAGGCCCTGTTCCCTCCTCGTGTCCAGGCCACCTGGCCAATAGCTTGGCAAGAACAACTCTAAGCCTGTGTATATAATGTCTTCTGCAGTTTCCACAGTATGCATCCGATGAAGTGAGCTGTAGCTCACGAAAGCTCATGCTCAAATAAATTGGTTAGTCTCTAAGGTGCCACAAGTACTCTTTTTCTTTTTGCGAATACAGACTAACACGGCTGTTACTCTGAAACTCTAAGCCTGGTAACTATGATAACAAACTTGCAGAACCTGTGTGTGTGTATGAATGAATGTGTGAATAAATATGAAATTGAATGGAATGTTATAGCTATAACTAACTGCTTACTATGATACTTTCTGCATTCACAATAAATGTGGCATTTTGCCTTTTCCCCTTTAATAAGATCCTGCTGGTTTTTATTAAGGAACAGGGATCTCCTCTTCGCTTAATAACTCCTGCCTCTGTGAGACGCGGTAGCTATGTTGGTAGGAGATGATCAGTTGTGTGGTCAACTCACACGCCTCAGTAACATAAATTATACCGAAGTAACCAGTAGTGTAGAAAAAGTCTCTGGATATTTTCCTGAGCTGAAGAAGAGCTCAATGTAAGATCTTCTCTCTTTCACCAATAAAAGCTTCTCAGTTTGTCAAATAAAAGACACAACCTAGTCTCTCAAAGAACCTGTGTAGTGCTATTCACTTACATGGGATTACTGACATGCTCAAGTGCTTAACTGGAAACTCATCAAGACACTAAGGGATCCTTGCTCTTTCACTGAAAAATTCACCAGAGGAAAAGACCTTTAAGAAATATAAGCTCTTTCAACAGGGAACCCTTGAGCCGAAAGGCCAAACGAATCTCAGCGACTAAAGAGCCTTTCCACCCTTCTTTCCCTCCTCCCTGCCAGCAGAAACTAAATTGCCGCGGCACTTCTGCCCTATGCAAAAAAACCCGGAGAACACAGCTACGGCCGGTCTATTTTATGACAAAGGCGCCCCGCTACCAGGGTGATAAATGGCACTTCTGAAGCCTGAGATCCATAGCTAGATGTCTACGTTGTGAGTGCGGGAGGGCGAAGAAAAAGGAACTCAGCCTATAAAGGCGTAAACTGTGGCCTAGGTACTTGGAAGCAGGTGTGGTAGGTGAAAGAAGTGGCAAGTGGTGCTTTAAATGCAGCCGACCTCCAGAGGCCAGTCTCGCACGAATGCAGTAAAACGTGGCAGTGGCCAGAGCGGGAGCTCTAAAGAAGAGTGTGGAACCAAAAGCTCACTCCTTCGAGCCGGAGTCGAACCAGCGACCTAAGGATTCCCAGGGGTATTAAGCCTACAGTCCTCCGCTCTACCAGCTGAGCTATCGAAGGAAGACAGGTGCATAGGGCCCCGAGTGACTCAAGGTGTCAGGCAGAAGTGCCACTGGCACTAACTGATAATTATAGGCTTGCCTCTGCCCAGCCCTTGAAAAGAATAAGCGACACACACCTATCCCTTCATCCTCCCGGCTGCCGGGTCGCCGCCTACTCTACCCTCAATTCACCCAACGGCAAGGCCGCACACACATAGCGCTCAAAGGCTCCCTAACAGGCATGGCACGAAGACAATGCCGCAAGGTAAGAACGGAACGCCAGGGGGCGCAACGCTAGCATCCTACCACAGGGGACCCGGGATTGTCTCAAGCACGCGCAGCACAATGTTGGGACCCCAGCCCTGATTCCCACCCAGAACAGGGACGGTGGTGCAATGGAAAACATGTTCGCAGCCTCCTGCCTGGCTTGAAAGGGGCCTTTTAAACCACAACATTTTCTCCATCCATTCCCCTTCCCCTTCGTCAATAATTGACACATTCCCGCTCGTACCCTTTCACACCCGACTCCACCTCCCGCGCCTACCTCAGGAAAAAAAAACCCACAAAGAGACTGGCAAAAGGAAAGAACTGAGACACACACTCTCCTGAAAGAGACGCTGCCCCTTTTGCTGCCTCAGGACAAAAGGCTTACTGCAACGCTCCTTTCTGCACAGACATAAACCCTGTGATGTGGGTGCAAACGGGTGGGGATGGAAAAGAGAGAAAGATGGGAGAGGAAGTGCAGCAGCAGCCACCGCCGCCTGGAGAATGCGGGCATTGATCCCGCTACCTCTCGCATGCTAAGCGAGCGCTCTACCGTTTGAGCTAATTCCCCACACTCTCACAAGGAGACCCCGCCCCCTCCGCCACGCACTGTCAACTCAGCGCACACCCCATCCAGGGATCTCTTCACACCGCAAAACAAACTACCTTTATGATTGCACACCACCTTGGAAAGGACCTCCACCCAACAAGGACACGTGATATAGCAAAGCACGCTGCTCCCCTTTCTTGCCTTTCAACAAAATAGACCTTTCCAGAGACCATCAGAGAAACTCACACACGCCCAGGCCTTGCCCTCCCACACATACCGAACGCCTCTGTTCATGACAAGAAGAGCAAAAACTGCAAAGTAAAGGCGACGAGTTGCCTCCCTGGCCACCTATTCGCTGCACAGGCCAAGGACAGCAAAGCATCAGATTACCTACGGATAGCCCGGCAGCTCCTTGCCAGATATTCCACCAGATTGGGCTTCTAGCAATTCTCTGCCAGAAGCCTTTGCAATCGCGGTTTCCCAAAGACATCCCAGCTCGACAAATGTCATGGACAAAAGCCCAAAACGGAAAGAAATGGGACCGCTCCCTCGCACTACTCTACAAACTGAGCTCTTTGACGCCGAGGAAAGATGGACAAAGAGAGAGCAAACCACTGAAAGGCACACATTGCTACAACGTTGAGCATAATAGCCCGCCGTCAGCAGCGCACACAATAGGTTGAGCCTGAAGGACAAGGGACTCTCAGCGACTAAAGGGCCTTTCCTTTTCCCCCTACGTTCCTCTCCTCCCCGCCACCAGAAACCACGTTTCTGCGGCACCTCTGCCCCAGGCAAAACACCCCGAAGACAGCTTGGGGACACAGCTACAGCCGGTCTATTTTATGACAAAGGCGCCCCGCTACCAGGGTGATAAATGGCACTTCTGAAGCCTGAGATCCATAGCTAGATGTCTACGTTGTGAGTGCGGGAGGGCGAAGAAAAAGGAACTCAGCCTATAAAGGCGTAAACTGTGGCCTAGGTACTTGGAAGCAGGTGTGGTAGGTGAAAGAAGTGGCAAGTGGTGCTTTAAATGCAGCCGACCTCCAGAGGCCAGTCTCGCACGAATGCAGTAAAACGTGGCAGTGGCCAGAGCGGGAGCTCTAAAGAAGAGCGTGGAACCAAAAGCTCACTCCTTCGAGCCGGAGTCGAACCAGCGACCTAAGGATTCCCAGGGGTATTAAGCCTACAGTCCTCCGCTCTACCAGCTGAGCTATCGAAGGAAGACAGGTGCATAGGGCCCCGAGTGACTCAAGGTGTCAGGCAGAAGTGCCACTGGCACTAACTGATAATTATAGGCTTGCCTCTGCCCAGCCCTTGAAAAGAATAAGCGACACACACCTATCCCTTCATCCTCCCGGCTGCCGGGTCGCCGCCTACTCTACCCTCAATTCACCCAACGGCAAGGCCGCACACACATAGCGCTCAAAGGCTCCCTAACAGGCATGGCACGAAGACAATGCCGCAAGGTAAGAACGGAACGCCAGGGGGCGCAACGCTAGCATCCTACCACAGGGGACCCGGGATTGTCTCAAGCACGCGCAGCACAATGTTGGGACCCCAGCCCTGATTCCCACCCAGAACAGGGACGGTGGTGCAATGGAAAACATGTTCGCAGCCTCCTGCCTG
Organism: Eretmochelys imbricata; assembly: GCF_965152235.1. Lineage (NCBI taxonomy): Eukaryota > Metazoa > Chordata > Testudines > Cheloniidae > Eretmochelys > Eretmochelys imbricata. The sequence continues at coordinate 61,004,698 of NC_135573.1, forward strand.
GCTTGAAAGGGGCCTTTTAAACCACAACATTTTCTCCATCCATTCCCCTTCCCCTTCGTCAATAATTGACACATTCCCGCTCGTACCCTTTCACACCCGACTCCACCTCCCGCGCCTACCTCAGGAAAAAAAAACCCACAAAGAGACTGGCAAAAGGAAAGAACTGAGACACACACTCTCCTGAAAGAGACGCTGCCCCTTTTGCTGCCTCAGGACAAAAGGCTTACTGCAACGCTCCTTTCTGCACAGACATAAACCCTGTGATGTGGGTGCAAACGGGTGGGGATGGAAAAGAGAGAAAGATGGGAGAGGAAGTGCAGCAGCAGCCACCGCCGCCTGGAGAATGCGGGCATTGATCCCGCTACCTCTCGCATGCTAAGCGAGCGCTCTACCGTTTGAGCTAATTCCCCACACTCTCACAAGGAGACCCCGCCCCCTCCGCCACGCACTGTCAACTCAGCGCACACCCCATCCAGGGATCTCTTCACACCGCAAAACAAACTACCTTTATGCTTGCACACCACCTTGGAAAGGACCTCCACCCAACAAGGACACGTGATATAGCAAAGCACGCTGCTCCCCTTTCTTGCCTTTCAACAAAATAGACCTTTCCAGAGACCATCAGAGAAACTCACACACGCCCAGGCCTTGCCCTCCCACACATACCGAACGCCTCTGTTCATGACAAGAAGAGCAAAAACTGCAAAGTAAAGGCGACGAGTTGCCTCCCTGGCCACCTATTCGCTGCACAGGCCAAGGACAGCAAAGCATCAGATTACCTACGGATAGCCCGGCAGCTCCTTGCCAGATATTCCACCAGATTGGGCTTCTAGCAATTCTCTGCCAGAAGCCTTTGCAATCGCGGTTTCCCAAAGACATCCCAGCTCGACAAATGTCATGGACAAAAGCCCAAAACGGAAAGAAATGGGACCGCTCCCTCGCACTACTCTACAAACTGAGCTCTTTGACGCCGAGGAAAGATGGACAAAGAGAGAGCAAACCACTGAAAGGCACACATTGCTACAACGTTGAGCATAATAGCCCGCCGTCAGCAGCGCACACAATAGGTTGAGCCTGAAGGACAAGGGACTCTCAGCGACTAAAGGGCCTTTCCTTTTCCCCCTACGTTCCTCTCCTCCCCGCCACCAGAAACCACGTTTCTGCGGCACCTCTGCCCCAGGCAAAACACCCCGAAGACAGCTTGGGGACACAGCTACAGCCGGTCTATTTTATGACAAAGGCGCCCCGCTACCAGGGTGATAAATGGCACTTCTGAAGCCTGAGATCCATAGCTAGATGTCTACGTTGTGAGTGCGGGAGGGCGAAGAAAAAGGAACTCAGCCTATAAAGGCGTAAACTGTGGCCTAGGTACTTGGAAGCAGGTGTGGTAGGTGAAAGAAGTGGCAAGTGGTGCTTTAAATGCAGCCGACCTCCAGAGGCCAGTCTCGCACGAATGCAGTAAAACGTGGCAGTGGCCAGAGCGGGAGCTCTAAAGAAGAGCGTGGAACCAAAAGCTCACTCCTTCGAGCCGGAGTCGAACCAGCGACCTAAGGATTCCCAGGGGTATTAAGCCTACAGTCCTCCGCTCTACCAGCTGAGCTATCGAAGGAAGACAGGTGCATAGGGCCCCGAGTGACTCAAGGTGTCAGGCAGAAGTGCCACTGGCACTAACTGATAATTATAGGCTTGCCTCTGCCCAGCCCTTGAAAAGAATAAGCGACACACACCTATCCCTTCATCCTCCCGGCTGCCGGGTCGCCGCCTACTCTACCCTCAATTCACCCAACGGCAAGGCCGCACACACATAGCGCTCAAAGGCTCCCTAACAGGCATGGCACGAAGACAATGCCGCAAGGTAAGAACGGAACGCCAGGGGGCGCAACGCTAGCATCCTACCACAGGGGACCCGGGATTGTCTCAAGCACGCGCAGCACAATGTTGGGACCCCAGCCCTGATTCCCACCCAGAACAGGGACGGTGGTGCAATGGAAAACATGTTCGCAGCCTCCTGCCTGGCTTGAAAGGGGCCTTTTAAACCACAACATTTTCTCCATCCATTCCCCTTCCCCTTCGTCAATAATTGACACATTCCCGCTCGTACCCTTTCACACCCGACTCCACCTCCCGCGCCTACCTCAGGAAAAAAAAACCCACAAAGAGACTGGCAAAAGGAAAGAACTGAGACACACACTCTCCTGAAAGAGACGCTGCCCCTTTTGCTGCCTCAGGACAAAAGGCTTACTGCAACGCTCCTTTCTGCACAGACACAAACCCTGTGATGTGGGTGCAAACGGGTGGGGATGGAAAAGAGAGAAAGATGGGAGAGGAAGTGCAGCAGCAGCCACCGCCGCCTGGAGAATGCGGGCATTGATCCCGCTACCTCTCGCATGCTAAGCGAGCGCTCTACCGTTTGAGAAACTCACACACGCCCAGGCCTTGCCCTCCCACACATACCGAACGCCTCTGTTCATGACAAGAAGAGCAAAAACTGCAAAGTAAAGGCGACGAGTTGCCTCCCTGCACGCCTATTTGCCGCATAGGCCAAGGACAGCAAAGCTTCAGATTACCTACGGTTAGCCCGGCAGCTCCTTGCCAGAAATTAGTAGAATTACAGTTAGTTAGATAAGTAGTGAAAGGATCATTTAACTCCTCTCGTTACCAGTGGGGATAGTTATGTTTTTTCTTGTCAGGGCATGCCTGTCTTGCCAGGTTTCAAATGTTGCCTCTCCTGCCAAGAGGCCTTACCTGTACGCGACGGCATTCTATGTGTGTCCATTGCTTGGAAGAGTTCTCGTTTTCCAGATGTGCAACTTCTGCCGGGGTCTCTGATAGTGTAAGAATTCTTCTCCTCCATTTTGTGCCCCTGTCTTTTGTCTCTCTGGAACTGGCATGAGTCATTTTACCAGAGAAAAACTGCACGACATTTACCCTTGGATGTTGTAAGGCACATGACCAGAGCTGAGAGTAAAATGAGGTCTGGCCATGAAGTATCTCTGGGCTGAGCATGCCCAATAGTAAATATTATATAAAATGAGGTATTGTCACAAAGAAAATGTCCTGGAGCATGAGTAGTAAGGTCAGATGAGGTAATCTTGGTTCTAAAGCAAAAAACAGTTCAAGCAAGCATGTGCAGAATGAGATAATGTATGACAATGAGCATGTGCAGTACAAAAAGTAAAAGGGTGACAGAAAAGTTCAAACAGCCTCAGCCTTAACTGGCTTTGGCCAGCTCAGGGCTGTTTCCATTGGTTACCAAAATGAGGTAATATTTGGTAGTGAGTATTGTCAGTATGAAAGGTGAAAGGTTAGCTAAGTAGATGAATCAAGCTTGCTCAATAGAGGTCTGATGGCCAATTAAACAGTGTATAAATTAGTAAGTTATACTCCTGGGGGAATTTTCCACCACCGTGCGCACACCTAATTTATGTGCAGCGCATACTTTTATTTTTTTCCACAGAAAATAACTTATGCTGGAAAGTGCTGAAGTTCTGCCTTTTGCCCACTGTGGAGGGTGCTGTGGTGCTAGAGCAGGGCAGCTGCTCCCAGCCATCCCCAGCTACCATAGGAAAGAGAAAGAGCTTGCAGCACCGCCTTCACAGTGCCTGTTGGGCCAGGTCATGAGACAGATAGTATGGGGCACATGGGGCTGCTGGGAATCACAGACAGGGGTTCATAAGCGCTAGTGGGGGAGGACAGACTGGAGCAAGGGTTGAATTGGAGTGGACGTGCAGGGCCACAGGGGGGAAGAGTCTGATTGGGGGGCACAGAGACACATGGGGACAGGGGGAGGCAGTGCCTGAGTGAGGGTGGAGGGACACATGTGGACGGGGGGGTGCAAGGACACATGAGGACAAGGGCAGATATGCCTTACTGAATTGGAGAGGCTAGGAGTCAGCCACAGTCTGCATGGGGGAAGCTCCCTGATAGCAGTGCCAGATTAACGCATAAACTAACTAAGCTACGGTTTAGGGCAGGGGAGGGCAAACTATGGCCCAACCCTCTTTCAATCTGGCCCATGGGATTGCCAGCCCGGTGGTGCAGTGATGCTAAGGCAGGCTCCCTGGCCCCACACTGCTCCCGGAAGCGGCTGGCACCACATCCCTGCGGCCCATGGCGGTGGGGGCAGAGGGCTCCGTGCACTGCCCTTGCCTGTAGGCACCGCCCCCTCCAGCTCCCATTGGCTGGGAACGGGGAACCATGGGCAATGGGAGCTTTGGGGGTGGTACACACAGGCCTGCCCCACCCCAGTCCCAGGAGCCACTGCCGGACATGCCTGCCTTAGACCTGCTGCATGCCACTACCACCCTGGAACCGCTCGAGGTATGCAGCACTGGGCTAGAGCCCGCACTCTGAACCCCTCCTGCACCCAGCACCCCAGCCCGCTGCCCTGAGCCCCCTAACCCCCTGCCTTGAACCCCCTGCCACACCCCAACCCTCTGCCTAGCCCCCTCCTGCACCCCAACCCCTTGCCCTGAGCCCCCTCCCACACTTCGCACCACTTCTGCACCCCAACCCCATGCCCTGAGCCCCCTTCCACACCCTGCACCTCTTCTGCACCCCAACCCCTTGCCCTGAGCCCCTTCTTACACACCGCACCCCCTCCCAAACCCCGCACTCCCTCCTGCACCCCAAGCCCCTGCCCCAGCCCTACATTCATGGCCCTGCATACAATTTCCCCACCCAGATGTGGCTCTCAGGCCAAAAAGTTTGCCCACCCTGGCTTAGGGCCTCACAATATGAGGGGTCTCTAAAAAAGAAAAAACTGAGTCCATTTCAGATTTTATCAAAATCAGTTGATAAATAAAGGAAATATGGGAAAAAGAAGATTCTCTCTAAATTACAGACATTTTTGTTGAAATATGACAAAAATATATACATCTGGCTACACAAATACCCTTACCCTTCACTAATTCTTCATTACTGACAGGTGGGAAGCCAGAGCTGAGAAAAAATGATAATTGCACTTGTAAAAATAGTATTTCTATGAGTAAGTCTGCTATCAGTTTCCTAAGCAGCGTTTTGTTGGCCAGCTGCTACTGGTAAAATTCTGACCATGCCTTCATAACTTATTTAAATAAATAAATAATCTCACAGCTGATAAAACTGGGAAAAATGTGAGGTCCGAGATGGCAGTGTCATTAAGCAATCCTGCCAAGCTCATACTCCTAGGGACTCGTCCTGGGAGTGACGTCATGTATCATTTTCTTAGGTGTTAGTGTGTTCTTTTTTCTTTTGAGCTGTACATATGTACAATTGTGTATTTTAGTGGGCATGCCACTTTCTGCTTCATGCGCTATCCATGCTTCACATGACTGAGTTTGCAGGTGATCGTTCTAGGGACTTGCGTCAAGTGGATCTTGAGGAGAATAAATTTGTGTTGGCTTCCCTCCCTGAGTTTCAGGAACCTTCACAATAAATATCAGAGAGAGCTGACAAAAGGATAAATAGAGGGTTTTGAGAGAAGTGAAGGAAGATATACATATATATCAAAATATTCTGAGTACTTTTTGAGCAAGTTATTTTAAACTATGTGCATATATGATTTATAGGCTATTAAATATTCATTATATTTCCTTGAATGTAGGCTAGTTTTTCTCACTTTCTCAATGGCTGTCTAGAGATTACCAGTCTCTTTTCTTGTAAATTTCTTCTTTCTCTGTTGCGCATATAGCTTTTTGTCACTCTGTGTGTCCGAGGTCTTTACTCGAGATTAATTAGTGGTCCTGTGGGAGGACAGAGGATAGAAAAGCAAACGCGAAGAGAGATGTCTGCCTAGAAAAAAGACTGGGATTTTCTGCTTGGCAGGTTTGGAGTACGCAAGATAATATTTTTATAGGTAGTATGCTATGTAAAAATTCTTATATAGACTTATAAATCACATATCATATACATAATACATTGTATTTTTATAGTATGGCAAAAGAAAAATCTGAACAATTCATTGTTTCATAGTGAAAATTAAATCAGAATAAACATTTGTAAATATATTTTATATATAATCTGGATAAACTTTGTCTTTCCCTAACAAAATTAATCAAACAATTTTTCATTTATTCATATGAAAAGAAAGATAATTTTACTAATTCATGGTGTAAAAAAAATTATATATCCTCTCTTGTTTTCCTGTGAGAACATAGATAAAATAGCACTAACTTTCACAGAAATATCCTCGTAAAATAACACAGGTTTTCGGCATACATATATTAATAAAATATTATTTGTTGTTGTGTGTGTATATATATATATATATAAAATTTCAATATTTATAATATAATATTTTTTTACTAGTTTTTTTAAGTGATTTTGTGGCTTTTTTTTAAATCTAATGGTAACAAACTGCTCAGGAGAAAGGTCATTTTCACAACTGAAATATATCAAGAATGAACTGCAGACAACAATGCTGCAAGAAAAGCTATTTGCCCTAAGCATTTTGTGTGTTGAAAGTGACAAACTCCATAGCTTATCGTTTGAAGACATCATCAATGTCTTTGCTCTCCAAAAATCACAAAAGAAAATATTTTAAATTTCAGTGTTAAAATTAATGTGATGTGCCAACAGACATACTGCAGGTTGTACTGCTTCCATGAAGTAAGCTGGTCTGTTTAACTGTAACTGCTTTTGTGTTGCTGTAGATATAAAGTTTTCATATCTACTAATTAAGAAATCATAGATGAAAATATGTTAATTTGAAACTATTTTACAAACAGGCATATTGCAAGACGTGTTTTAGTTAGATTATTATTCTATTTGTACAACTTTACTTTGTATATGTGCAAATATAAAGCTTTCGTGTTTATATATTCAATATCCTTTCTGTGAAAATAATTCTTTTTTTTATGGTATGGGGCCTCTTACACTTGACATAGTTTAGGGCCTCAGAATGTCATAATCTGGTCCTGGACTCCCTAACGATCCCTGCGCCCACAAAAAAACCTGTTCTATACTTTTCCCACCCAGACCCAACAACCCTCCAAGTTCACACCCAGGCTCCTTCCCAGCAATTACTTCCCTCTCCCTCAGCTCCTCCATTACCTCTGACTCCCCCAAGTCTTTGCACTGCTTCTGAGGGGTGCAGGAAATATGGTTCTGTATTGTAGTTTAAATGAATTATTACTCAGAGTTCTGTATTAATATGCATAGTAAGGAATCTATTTGTCAAAAAACATTTTCTGAATCTTTTTTGTTGTCTGTATTGTTACAGACATACTTGCTGACAGGTATTTTGAAATAAATTACCAAAATAATTGAAGCTAGTGTAATTATATTGTGTTATTTTGACAAATAAAATATGCAGAATTTTGCAGAATTTTTAATTTTTTTGGTGCAAAATCCCCCCAGGAGTTCAATAAGGCAATTGAATGAGACAGTTGCGAGAGATATCGGAAAGCTGCCCAAGAGGACAGAAGACTTGCTGGACGGAATAACTCCCAAACGTCGTTTCTCACTCTGGAAGAGAAAACACCAGCTTCGAATTCTGAAAAGAATACTGCTGAGGAGAGAGAGGGAGTCGGAAGCAGCAACAGCTGCAAGCACCGGCAACTTTCACATCTACAAATAATCAGCAGAGGAAGTAAGTTATTTTATAACATACAGTGTAGCATAGTTTTAGTATAGTATTAGGCCCTGTATATGCTTGAAGTGTGTGTGTATGTCTTCATTGTAATTTATCTATGTTAAACCTAAAAGTATAAGATAAGAACTGCTGTCAGCACAGACCGGCTACAGCACAGACTGTAGCAAAGCACACTGCTTAGAATCATTTAAACGGTATGCTACTGCAGTTTAGATGCTCTTTAACTCACAATTAGGGATTTGTGTCTGATTGTTTCTTTTAGATTATAGTGTAATAGGGATTATTAGTTACATTAATAAAAAGATACTTTATTAAGGAAAATAATACTGCCTGTGTCAATAATTTTATTGGAAGGTTATATCTGTGTCCTTTTAATGTTTCCTTAACAATCTCAGAAACCTCAGAAGGACAGACTGAGGGGGGTGATAGATTTTGGGCTTACATCAAATAATCTACCTATTTCTTGGGGTAACACCTCAAATCCAGGGCAAAGAATAGCAGTCTGAGTTTAATCTCTCTGTTTATGATGGAATGCTCCCTTCGGCCAGCTTCTGAGTCTGGCGAGGAGTCACCCTGCACATCTGTCACTGGACAGATCCAGCGTCTCAGTGCTGGCTTCCCTTAAGAAACATAAGACTTTGGAGGCTTCAGTAAAGGTTTCCTAAAAGGGTGGCATAGATTCTCACCTTAAGGTGCCAGTTTTAAAAAAGTCCAGGTCCCTGGTGAGATCTATGGTCTCCAAAGCCTCAACCTCTCAATTCGGTACTGTTGACTTGAAGGATTCCTCCTGCAGTACCAGCGAGGCCATAAAATCCTAGAGCACAAAGGAGAGACATGGGTCTGATAGGGCCTCAGTACTTTCTACCAGGAAGGAAGGAAAGCACAGACACTTGAGACTGGCATCATCGAGTTCAGCCCAGCTGTTGGTACCCAGGCATACAGCACTTTCGGCACCAAGAAAGCAATGGCGCCGGACACCACCAGCCTCTACTTCGGTATGCCCCTGCTCCATAGGCAATGGCCTTGGCTTCTGCATCAGTACCAATCCCCTATTTGGTACCACAGGAGTTCAGATATACTAAGCAACTCTTGATAACAGATGAACCAGAATCCCCATTCCTCACAGGTACTGAGCACCTCTTGGTACCGAGACCCCAATCTCCGGACTACCCTTACCCGCTTCATCTATGTGTCCAACCATCATCCAAGCTCCTGACCATTATCTCTTGTCACAAGACACAAGTCATGCATTTTATCCAAACTTACCAGTCCTCTGCCTCATGGCATGCAGAAATGGAAGAAATTCTTCCATTGGTGGTGTCATCGCTGCCTCCTGCTTGACTTGGTGCCACTTTCAGACATCCTGGATTATCTGTTGGATCTGAACTGATTGGTGACCCCAATTTCTTTAGTTAAGGTCCATTTGGCTGCAATATCAGTCTTTCATCATCCTGTAGAAAGATTCTCCATATTTGCTCATCTCTTATATTCTAGGTTTATTAAGGGTTTGGGGAATCTCTGTCTGCAGATTACAAACCCCACCCTGACCTGGGACCTCAACCTTGTATTCAGTTACTTTATGAGACCTCCATTTGAACCAAAGGCAATCTGTTTCTCTGTTTCATTTATCTATGAAGATGGCCTTTTTAGCAGTTATCACATTGGTCCAGAGGGTCAGGGAGATTAGAGCTTTGATGGCAGATTCCCCCCATTTACAGTGTTCTTTAGGGACAAGTTTCTTTAGGTCCACTCCTTAAATTCTTACCTAAGGTTCTATTAGAGTTCTACCTTAATCAATCCAATCATCTAAAAGTGTTCCCAAAAGTCACATAGTTCTCTACAGGAATCCTGTTTACATACCTTGGATGTTAGAAGGGCACTGGCGTTCTATTTAGATAGGACCAAGCAATTTAGGAAGTCACTTAGCCTCTTTGTTTCCTTTGCGGATAGATCCACAAGATCCTTGATCTCTAATCAGAGACTATTGAGATGGATATCTAGATGTATTATCACTTGCTATGACGTTGCGGGCATTCATCCCCTCCCCTTGACCCCCAAAGGGAGACAGCACATTCAACCAGATTGCAGGCAACATCTACCGCACTACTGAAGAATGTACCAGTATCTGAAGTACGTAGGGCTGCTATATGGGCTTCAATACATATGTTTGTGAAACATTAGGCCCTGATCCATGGTGTCAGATCCAGTGCAGCACTTTGGTTCTGCAATACTGTCTTTACTTCTGGACTCTATTCTGAAGCTTCCTCTTGCATCTGGGGATACTGCTCAGAAGTCACCTGAAGTGGAGAATGCATAGGGAAGATGAGGTTACTCACTTTATGCATTGACTGCAGTTCTTTGAGATGTGCATACCTATTTGGTACCCCACTACCTTGCCATCTTCCCCCTGCTTTGGACTGTTCCTTAGGGAATGTTTGGTTGGAGAAGAAACTGGGGCGGGGGGGGGGAGCGTCCAGACAACACAGTTCTCTTAAAGTGATCCAGCCTCAGGCCTCCATCCAGGTACCCATGTCAAATATGATGGAAATTTCTGTAAATCTTATTTCTTCATATAAAAGAAAAGGTTCTACCAATCCCAAAGGCTCGGGCCATTTGCTTGTTCCTTCACCATTCACAGTACATTTCAAGAGATGAATACCGAGATATCCCCTGTTTACAATTCATTTAAATACTAGGACAGGGTTTCTCAAACTGGGGGTCGTCACCCCTCAGAGGGTCACGACCCACTCAGAGGGTCGCGAGGTTATTACGTGTGGGGTTACAAGTTGTCAGCCTCTACCCCAAACCCCGCCTCTCCTCCAGCATTTATAATAGTGTTAAATATTTAAAAATGTGTTTTTAATTTCTCGGGATGGGGGGGTCGCACTCAGAGGCTTGCTGTGTGAACGGGGTCATTAATACAAAAATTTCAGAACCACTGTGCTAGGATGTTCTTTTGATCTCTGAACTATCAGAATACAGTATAGACAGAAACTGTTGATTACATTGTGGGCCCTGCTCATACATATGTAAATACACAAAAACTCAAAATATTATCTCCACACATTTCTGGCCAATGGGAGTGCGGAGCCAGTGCTTGGGATGGGGGCAGTGCACAGAGTCCTGTGCCCCCCACCTAGGAGCCAGACCTGCTGGCCAATTCCGGGGTACAGTGCCAGAGCCAGGACAGGCAAGGAGTAGCCTGCCTTAGTTCTGCAGCAAGGCTGACCAGACTTTTAATGGCCCGGTCGGCGGTGCGGGCCGGAGACCAGACACCTCGTCACCCCACAGCAGACACTATTTTGCTGCCTGGGAACGGTGCCTGACTGCCTGGGATGGGGGAGGGAGGGCTTTTCACCTAATTTAAGGACAGGGCCCTAGGATCCTGAACTTCTACCACAGTGTGCCTGCCAGAACGGGCTCCTGGTTTGTTTTTTCTTAATTTTATTTTGTAACTGTGTCACCTTTCCCAGCCTGCCCCCAGCGATGCGCTCGACATGCATGCGGCATAAGCCTGTGGCCTTAGTCCTGGGCCGGCTCAGGGGCCGCCACAGCCACCGTCAGGGCCGGGGGAGCAGCGGCCCGGAGGCCGCTGGTGGCAGCTCGCGCAGCAGCTGACGTTCGGCGCCTTTTCCTGCCAGGGGCTGGGAGCCAGCGGCTCAACCAGCAGCCCTGGGAGGACGGGAAATGGGGCCAGTGCTCTGACCCCCGGAGGGTTTGCACGGTAAAGGCCCCAGTTTCCCGGAGAACCCCCCCCCAAATCTGACACGGAGGCGCAACCCCAGGCGCTCTCGCCTCCAGTGCGCATGCGCGCGAGTCCTCTTCTCTCCCTCCCTTCTGCCCCCTTACCCTCGGCGACAGTTGAGCCAGCGGGAGGCTCGACGCAGGACTGCAGCCCCTCCCACTCCGGCGGGCGGAGGAACCGTCCACCCGGCAGCCTCGGCGGCGGGCGTTCTGTCGCTCTAGCAACCGGCCCTGAACCGGACGGCTCGAGAACCCGCGCGTGGTTCCCTCAAGCCCCGCACCAAGGCTGGCGCTGATCGGGGCGGTGCGTGTGGTGGGCGCGGGGCGACCGGCCACGAGCACAGGAGAGAGAGAGAGAGAGAGAGGGAGAGGGAGAGGGAGGGAGGGAAGGTGCTGCCGCCGTCGCTGGGGGGATTAGGGGCGGCGGCGCTGGGCCGAAGTTGGGGGAGAGGGAGGCACTGCCATCGGAAGGCAGGGGAGGCGCAGCCGTGGATGGAACAGATGGGTGGAGGTGGGCAGAGAGGTGCTGCCACCACACTGGGTTAGATGGGCCGGGAAGGCGGAGGGAAGTGATGGGTGGGGGGAAGGCAGAAGGGGGGTGGGGAAGGGAGCTGTGGGGAAGGCTGCACCCTGGCTCCATAGGGGCAGGAACTAGGGGTGTGGGGTGCTGCAGCATGCCCTGGCTTGAAGTGGTTTCCATTATATACCGGGTCTACTGTTTGATTCAATGGCTCTTAGCATCCCCACTGTACAAATTGTTCCAGCACCCCTGGGTGGCTCCATGGCATATTAGGGCCTGATATGTACAGAGCAGTGATTCTCAAACTTTTGTACCGGTGACACAGCACAGCTTATAAATTAAAACACTTTTTTGTATATTTAACACCATTATAAATGCTGGAGGCAAAGCGGGGCTTGGGGTGGAGGCTGACAACTCGCGACCCCCCCCCACATAATAACCTCACAACCCCCTGAGGGGTCCTGACCCCCAGTTTGAGAACCCCTGGTATAGAGTGTGGGTAGAAGCCTGTATCAGCAGGAAGCACTGAAGTCGCATCAGATGCTCTTCTTGCATTTCACCTGCTGCTTAGTTTCTCAGACTTCATTTCTTCTGTGACACTTTTAGTACTGCTGACCTGAGCCGATCATGATATTGGCTTAAAAATAACAAGCTTTTTAAAAAAATAAATGTGGAGTTGGTACTATGTGCCTTTGGGTGTGGCACCAAAAATTTTTAAGCTTTGATCCACAACCATGAGAGAGAGAAATGTGTGTGTTTTTTTTTTTTAAAGAAAGCTTAAATTCTCATGTAGTCACATGAATCCAGGCGCTGGGATTTAAGAAGAACCACAAATTTCATGGGAGTTAATAACACTATGCTCTCCATGATTTGTCTCAGGTCACTGGTGAAATTCTGGGGGAAAGTTTAAGGAGAATCTGCTCAGCCCATTTTGAATTAAGTGAGCAGGAAAAAAGTATACTTTCTCCATTAAATAAAACTAAATAAAATTGTTTTGTACATGTACAACTGAAAGCTGCTGAACTTTAGACTTTGCATGTGGTCAATTTAGGCTGCAGTGGTCTTTTAATATTTTATTTTCATACTTATCAGTGTTGTAAGTGATAAAACTAGGTTTGGCACATTTTCAGTATTAATTTTTTACTCACTTTAAAGTTGCGTGCTCACAAACAGCACTACAGAGTTGTGTTAACTATTGTGCAACTCTAAATTGGTGCATCTATAGCAGCGGTTCTCAAACTGTGTTCAGGACCCCAAAATGGGGTCACCAGGGCCAGCATTTAGACTGAAGCTAAAGTCTCAGCTCAACCCCCACCTGGGGCAGTGAGGCTCAGGCTCCAGCTCCCTCTCCCACCACCCAGGGTGGCAGAGCTTGGGCTCCACCCCCTCCCTGGTCACATAATAATTTTGTTTTCAGAAGGGGGTCGCAAAGCAATGAAGTTTGAGAACCCCTGATCATTAGGATAAGACCTGCCACCAACCCCAGTAATAGACAAATGTTAATTTAGAGTTACATTTTTGAACCCTTAAGGATATCAGATATAATTAAAGCTTCTTAGGTTTGGTGTAAATTGATTAACTGCTGATAAAAGTGTTTTTGAAGTTAAGGTTAAGAACTGTCAGTAATTAGTTATTTACCTAAAAGTGGCCAGGAATTATTTCTACTGCTCCAGATAGTAGTGCTGTTTCAGTATGAAATTGACTAGAAGTGGGTGTTGCAAGCCTCCTAAACATACTGAAACAACAAACAAAATATTGTGATATAATCATTTATTTTTTGGAAAAACTCCAAAAACAAGAAAATGAAAACCAGGAGGGAAGCAGTTGATTATAAAAGAGGAGACTTCTGTTTATACATACATGCCTAGCAGTAAATGTGAGAGAAATTGCATGGGGAAAATTACATTAAACTTTAATGAGATTTTTGGTAAAATATGTTCCTTTAACTTTGCCAGAATTTCTGTATAAAAACACTGTAATCTTATTTGTTCATTTTATTTTAAAGGCACTTTAGAAAAGCCACTTACAAGAATATATGGAATTCTTAGGGATATCGAACCAGTTTTTGTGAAAATTTGGCTAATTACAGAATTATGGTTCGACTAACGGTGGATCTAATTGCTAAAAGCATCAATCACAAAAACCGCAAAGAAGAGTCCCTGGCACAGTATCTGAGAAAGATAACTCACCTGAACTTATCAGATAAAAATATTGATACAATTGTAAGAACTTTTCAATAAATCATGAAAATACTACTTTTATTTTTTAACTTAGTTTATAGCTTGGGTTTTAGGATGTTTTAGTGCTGTTTTTGATTATTTGTTAATTGTTGGGAGGACAGTGCTGATCCCTATATTATATTTTTAAACATTGTAATTGACCAAATTTTTTAAAAGGTCTATTTGGAAACACATATTTTAGCCATGTAAGCAATATGGTAGCGTGCCTCAGTTTCCCTTTTCATACAGCACATCAGGTCTGGAGTGTCTTTTCCCTTGTGAAAAGTTCCAATACTGTTTACAGGCATTAACTGTGAAACACTGTGAAACATCAGTATAACAAGGCCTTTTAACATAAAGTATGTTCTCATGTATTCCTTTTAATATGTTCAAGGGTTTTTTTCAAAAGATTAGGCACATTGTACATTTTTACAGTTCTTCGTAATAGTAACACATTTGTTACAAAAATTACCATTAGCAATAACAAATTCATTGCAAATGTTCATTTACAATCATTTTTGTCATGCCACACCTTTGGCTCAATACCATTGGAGTCTGGGCCTTTTAGGGTTAGCCTGTGGCTTCCCTTTGCAAAATTATGGTCTCTCTTTCCTTCCTGTCCTGAAGGATCAAACCCTGATTTTTCTTTTAGCATGCATTGCTGAATTTTTAAAAATAGATACTCCGGGAGAGCCTGCATGTACTTGGCAGCACATAAGATTAATTTGGAATGTACAGATATTTGGAATATAAACACCTTATAGCTGTGGTTCTTTCATATATTCATACACTTCCGTGTTTTATAATTCCCACTGACTAACAAAATTGTTCTTCACCATTGGCCTTATTCTGTTTTCTTAAGGCAGGCAAAACTGTCATTGAAGTAAGTTGGGATTTTTACCTGCATGAAAGGGGGGAGTATAACCTATGTATCCAGCACACAGGAAGTATGCATTGGGCACATCAGCTATGTTACCTAATTTTTTTTTTTTTTAAAAGAAAGTAGTATATAAAAGCAATTGCGCTTTGAAGAAGAGAGATGCAGTCAATAGCTTTCTGCCTTTCAAATGTTAAACAATGTTTTGTAGTTTAAAAAAGGTTAAAGTTTAAAATCTCTTTTGTAACATTCCATAGAAGAGACAAATATATAGATATTCTTTTAAAAATGAAATTAGTTTGCTGTCTTTTAATTGAACTTGAGACATTTGCCACCTTATTAAGTTCATGAAAAATGTGAGCTGTAAAGTTTACCCAGTGCACTGATGCTAATTAGGGATCTTTGGGCATTGCTGCAATGCAAATCATACCTAATAAAAGTAATTAATTAAAGACCAAGAGAGAAAGGGGGAAACAGAAACTCTGTAGCTCAGATTTTTCATTATTTTAAAGAGGTAGTAATAGTCTCAAATGCTGCTAAAATACAGCACTAGTTTCATTTTTAAACAACTATTTTTTCTTCTCTTGGGAATCTTATGGAAGAGTTGTTCACTGGTTGCAAATTCTTTGCACTTGCCTATGATTTATTTCCTGCAATTTGGAGGAAGGTTGGGAAGGGGAAGGAGAGAAACAGGTTGGGATATAGGTCAAGTGAGGCTAATGAGTCTAACAAATTTGGACCAGTATGACAGTTGTCCAAAATTGCACAAGTTACAGCTTTCATTAGTGAATTAATTTGCTCTCTTTGGCCTAACCATTTTAAAAATAACGGTACTTAATTTTAAAAGAGTA
Source organism: Eretmochelys imbricata (assembly GCF_965152235.1). NCBI lineage: Eukaryota > Metazoa > Chordata > Testudines > Cheloniidae > Eretmochelys > Eretmochelys imbricata. Next base: position 61,020,482 of record NC_135573.1, read on the forward strand.
AAACTGTGACTTCTATGCTGCTCCTTTTCAACTTGATGATAGGAGTTTTGCCATAGATTTCAGTGGGGCCTGGATTAGTTCTGATTTCCCTCAAGATACTGACTGTATTTTGAAATTACTAGACCCTGCGCAACTAAGCTCATACCAGGGATGGATTTCTTAAAAACAAAACATCAAACCCTGTTTTCAGCAGTAAAGGTTTTAGGCCCTGATCATGTAACTGGATCCATGTAGGCAAACCCCTGCACCCATACGGAGCCCCACTGAAGTTAAAAGAGCTAAGCCCAGGAGCAGGGGTCTGCCATGAAGATCCAGTTGCAGGAACAGGTCTTTAGATACCAAGGTGACAGATGTCTTAGGAATACTTTGATATAAATATGCTAGCAGAATTTTATGTATTTTTCAGGTTATTTTTAAGAATGTCTTTCAAGCAAGCGTCAGATTCTGGTGAAATCTTAAAAGAGGAAATATAGTAAAATACATTCAACCTTTTTATATTTTCTTCACCAAGAAACTGTTTTCCATTACACCAATGACATATTAAGGTAGCTTTTAGTTCATTTGAGGCAGCAATCCACTGAACAGATGTTTTCCTGAAATTTAATTGAAGAAGGCAGGAAAGACAATGAGATCATAAACTAAGTCATGTTCACAGCCTGGTGAGAGCCAGGATTCTCAGTTTCAGTACAGCAAAGCATTAAAGAGAAAAATCAGTCTTTGCCCCAGGAGACAGTTGCTTAATTATGTTTACTACAAATGGTGAATTAAAGTTAGTGTTTGTCAGTGGTGAAAATCTACAGCTAGATCATACAGCAGAACTGAATCTAAGGCAAAAAATAATAAGCTCCAGAAGTTGATTGTAAGGGAGCTGAATATAATCATTTTATTCTTTCTTGCAGGATGACCTTTCTTTGTGCAGAAATCTTAATGTCCTGTATTTGTATGATAACCAAATTAGACAAATCCATAACTTGGGCTTTGCTTCAAATCTAACACACCTGTACCTGCAAAACAATCGCATTTCATGTATAGAGAACCTCACATCACTGAAAAAACTTGAGAAACTGTAAGTGAAAATTGTCTTTTATTTTGAAAAAATCAAAAATTATAATTGTATACTATGTATTAATAAGAAATTTAAGAACAAGTTAAGTATTGAAGTCCTTTCCCTATAAGTAAGCTAAATGTTGTCTTTCAAATGTGTGACAAAGTCAGACCTGACAGCTATAAGAAAGTGTTTTTTTGTTATTTTTTTCAGTGGTTGCAGGGAAAGGCATGATAAAAGCCAGGGTGTGGCGTAGAGTGTTTGATGAGAATCAGATCTAGGGGGTAAAACCAAGCAAGGCCTACGTGCTTTAAGTTGTACCGCTACCTGAAAGTATTAAGTAAAGCATTTAACCTCTCTGGAAGCTGAATTGGGTCACTTAGACCAGCTAAAAGCTGAAGTTTGTGATTTATTTGTTAATATCAACGGATAGTTATTTAGTACCACCAAGAATGTGGTGGAAGGCAGGTATATCAGTCCTAGAATGGTGAAGGCTTTTTTCCCTATGTACTGAAACAAGGTTACCTCAGGTTAATTAGAGACACCTGAGTCCAATTAAGTGATGCTGGTGACCTTAAAAAAAACCCTCTTCTGGTGAGAGAGAGGGATACTAAACAAGCTACAGCAGGGTTAGGGCTATCAGCAAGAAAAAGCTTCTTCTAGGTAGAAGGCTGCCCTTCTCCCTATAGGACAGGGGTAGTCACTTATTTTTTTGTCAAGGTCCAAATTTCTTGGTCAAGGTATAGTCAAGATCAGTACTTCAGTGAAAATAACAACAATAATGATAAGTAAATAAAAATATTTTGGGGTCCGTTCAAAAGCATCTGGAGGTCCAGATTTGGCCCACGATCCACCTACTGACTACCCCTGCTATAGGGGAAACAACCAAGTTTACTTCTGTTTGGGGAAGGGCTGGAAGCCAGATGCCAGCATAATCAGTCAACACCTTGGAGAAGGACAAGGAAATATATTTCTTTTGTGTCGTGAGTTTGTTTTTTGTGCTTAAGAGAACTACTTGTGCCTACCTTGAGACTCACCTTATAATCATTGGGGAAAAAAGTCCAAATCATTCAAAACCTCCAGAGTAGGACTGATTTACTTTAGGCCCCTTCTGCCAAAGGCAGAAACTTGGACTGATGAGGCAAAGGAGGAGCCTTGCCAGAAAGTATAAATACCCTTCATTGGCTATATTATAATTCCATTCAAGTGTTCTGTGACCACATAGACTGTGTAGTGATGGATATTATTTGAAATTTATCATTAGACTCACTCTGTTTGAAATATTGTCTTCTTTTCCAGAAGATTTAACAATAGTATTATTATCTATAGACTAATAGAATTGATAGACTAGACTTGCATCTATTAATCTATAAATAGTACAGTTGGATACAAGTATATTTACATAGGAGTTCCTCATTCAGTTGCAATTCCTTAACACATTAATTGCTACAGTTTAATAATGCCCATAAGGGATTAATTTCTATTTTGAGACTTGAGTGTGGATCTGCTTGATTTTGTTTTTCTTTTACCCTCAAACTGTGTTAAGTCCCATTTACATTGTTTTTTGCAGGTATCTGGGAGGCAATTTCATCACTGTAGTAGAGGGCTTGGAAACATTTGAAGAACTGAGAGAGCTACATGTTGAAAGCCAGCAGCTTCCTCTTGGAGAAAAGCTCTTGTTTGATCCAAGAACTCTTCATTCCCTGGCAGTAAGCATATATATAAATTTTCTGACAAGCAGTGATAATAGACCAGGGGTTGGCAACATTCAGCACACGGCCCATCAGGGTAATCTGCTGGCGGGCCGTGAGACATTTTGTTTACGTTGCCCGTCTGCAGACATGGCCCCACGCAGCTCCCAGTGGCCACGGTTCGCCGTTCCCAGCCAATGGGAGCTGCAGGAGGCAGCATGGGCAGATTACCCTGATGGCCGCGTGCCGAAGGTTGCCAACCCCTGCAATAGACCTATGAAAGGAAGGGTAGTATGGATGGCTCAATATTTTGTATATTGCCCACTTTTCCTTAGTTATAATGGCTCCATTCCACTGGGATCTGTAAAGGGCTAGGGTTTTTTTCTCTCCATGTAACTTAGAAAATAGCTAGGAAAAAACTGGAGTGCCACATTCCAGCAGAGTCTAGCAACCCGTTTGCTTGTTTATTTGTGGAATGTATTTATTTATTTGCCTGAAGCTGAAGGATATGCTTTCTGTATGTAGAAGAAATAAACAGTGAATAAGTTGAAAAGAGAGAAGGGATTTATCATAGAGAAGTCAATTACTCAATTCTTGAATCCAAAGCTTGCAAACTTTTTCAGAGCTGGCACTTACAGTTAATAACCCAGCAGCCAATGAATTTGGCAGCATTCTGGGGGAAATCCTTATGAAAGGATGAACAGTTTTTTCAGTCTATGAAACATAATCAGGTTTTTCTTCAACCATCTTTAGAGTGATGTCTTTTGTCCTTTTTGTACAAAGTTAATCATAATGTCTATTTTTGCTCTTCACATTCGTTTCCTCTTCCATCTGTTCTTGTTTCTCATGGCTGGAAACAAGGAAAGGGCCAGAAACATGAGACCAGTCATCTCTCCATGGATTACCAGCTATTGTTTTGACAACCAGCAACGGTCCATGGGAAGTTTTTGGGAAGTTTGGGGTTATTAATTGTATGCACAGGAAGCATACAGGTAGAGCTAAAACTTCAGCCCTTTTCTGAAATGCAGAGCTTACTCTTCAGATCAGCTTCTAGAGGGATTTAGGTTTCTAGATTTATACTGCTGAAAGAAACAGCACTGCTGAAAGAATCAGTGGTCAACCAATAATTCGTCCCTTTTCTAGCCTAGATTTAAACATGCTCGTTCAATATGCCTTTTTCCAGTTCCTAAACACAAAAGTGCCTTTTTTTTTCTTTGACATAAAAGTATACGATATTTTGCTAATTTGGATAAATGTTACCTAAACTACATTTATTTTGGGGATAGACCAGCGGGATCACCATAGGTACTCCAAAAGAGTGTTCCATGATGGATTACCTCATGTTGTTTTCCAAAAAGTTGCACGTTACTAAAAGGCCCAGATCATGTTAATTCATTGTTGGACTCATCAAGTCATCAAGAGGGTAAGTTCCAAAAGAAAGGCTAAGTCAATAGGACTGTGCATATGAGAAAGGAGTACGCATATGAACAAGGTTTCTGAGATCAGGTCTGAAAGGAAGGCAGTATAATCTGGTAGTTAGAGCAAGGAATGTAGGGGTCAAGAGATATGGATTTTAATACCAGCTCTTCTGTAGACTTGGTGTGTGACCATGGGCAAGTCAATTAACTTCTTTGTCTCAGCTCTGCATCTGGAAATTACGCCTATTAATACTTATTGTGATGCTTTCATGGTCCTCTGGTTTATGAGGCACCTCTCTACCACCAGCCCTTAGCACAAGGAAGCCCAAAGGCAACACAAGCACTCTCCTCTAGGCCTTGTAGGCCCCACTGTCACTCAGGTACAAATTGAGAGATTGTGAAATCTACAAGAGAAGAAAGCAACAGGAAGAAACAAATAGCAGGTGGTGCCCTATTTATGAATAAAGTTGAAGAATTGGTCTGGTATATCTTGGAGTGCAAAGAGACACATGGAATCCTTCAGCTAGGAGGCAAACTGACAGCTTGCATGTGTCATTTGAAAAAAGGGTCACAGCCTGCTTAGCTTTGCAAGAATTTGGGGTGAGCAATACTTTATTACACGTGAGTATCTTGTTAATTAAGTTTAGGCTCTAGAATGCGTTATAATTTTATTTTATATGTAACCATTTGTTTCCAGTACTTCTACTTGAATCTCTATGCTTTGTTAAATAAATGTACTCTTGATTCACTATAAATAAATCTAAGTGCTTTGAATTAAGCTGAGTGGTGGTCTAAAGTGAAACTAGTAAGCTGTTTCTTTGGAAGTAGTGGATTGGTGAATACTGTGAGTGTCCAGGGGGGCCAGGGTTGGACACTCCAGGGAGAGGCTCAATGGGCTTGAGGGTTGGAGTGTCCCTATCACTAACCTGCAAAGTAACAGTGGGGACTACAAGGCCTGGAGTGGAGTGCTGGTGTTGCTCATGGCTGATGGAGTTGGAGAACTGACCCCCCATCGGGCACAGATGAGGCTTCCTCACGCTAAGGGCAGGTGGCAGCAAGTCACCTTACAATCCTGGGTACCCCCAGGAAGCATCACAGCATACAATACACAAATGACAAGACAGGGAAATAAGTGCCAGTTACCTTCTGCCTGAAAGGAACATCTCCAAGGTATGTCCTCCACTGGTGGCCTGCTTTAGATCCAAGACCTCAAGAACATGATTTTCAGTATAGATACATAGCTCCTTAATACTATCCACACATACATTTTGCAATGATTATAATGTCCAGGGAGCAACTGGCTTACAGTAAAGACCTCACATGCCACCCTTCAGTGAACTGTTATGCAGTATCTGACCCAGTGGATCCCTGTAAAGCCCTCTGCACCCCCTGTGCCCTCTGCCAGTTGGCACCAAGAATTCTTTAAGTCATACTTACCCACCTTTATAAAGCACTGTGAAACATTCAAATTAAAAATGCTATATAAATGCTAAGCATTATATTATGAAAACAGTAGAGATACAACATTGTTGCAGATTGACTCATGACCAAAAATACATATCCTTGTAGGGACCCTCAAGCCCCTATACAGAGGACATGCACATCCAGCATCAAAGATTATGTGAAATATTAGATGATCCTGTGTAGTCTCATTTACACATTTTAGCCAGAGCTTACAAAATTCACAATGTGGCCCTGCTGACAAACTTTTCTCAAAGGAATTACTATTACACTTTTGCAATGTGAGAAAACTATGTTGTTGTTTTTTCTTTTTTTCTTGCAGAAATCTTTGTCAGTGTTGAATATCAGCAATAACAATATAGATGAACTGGGAGAATTAGCACTTCTGGAAAATATTTCCCATCTTATAGCAGTTGACAACCAGCTTCACCATGTGAAGGTATTAAAAAGAATATTTTCTAATATTTAGTGTGAGTGAAATCAAAATAATCAGACTGATCATTATTATTAAGGTATTTTAATAGCCAGTTGAACATTTGTTTCATTCTAATAATTTATTGTGCCCCCAGTTACGGAGCCTGATCCAAATCAGATTGAAGTAAATGGGAATCTTTCCACAGACCTCAATGGACTTTGAATCAGGCCCACAATGCAAAGGCCACATGGCCTCAGAATTTTGGATTTGGCTTGTTTTTAATTAACTTGCAAGTCAATTTTACCACATTAAAATGTTTAGTTCTCTGTCTTGGTATAACTGCCATAAATCCCCAAACGTTAGTCAGCATTTTTAGTGTAAATGTGTTAAGGCAGTTCTTAGATATTTGATTGGCTGGCCAGTGTCTCAGCTCTGGCTCAAATGTGTAAATACAGACAGTAAATTGCAATTAGTCATCAGCAGTAACAATTACATACTATGTGTGCACATGTACCGTTCCCCCACCTTATTTTTATTTTCTTTCCCTTCCCAGGTATGTTTTAGTTGTTTTGTATGAATAATAATATTACACAATATGTACAGGATTGAATATTATAGATTTGGCTTGCAGTTCCTCTTTTTCTCTTTTCTCAGTTACTGAACCAGAAAGAACGCTAACAGTAGATTATTTATTTAGATGGGAATATATTCCTTTAAGAGAATTGGAATTGTTGCCTTTAGTATTTAGTTCAGTTTAAAAAAAACAACCCTCAATTTCAGAAGAAAACTAGCCTTTGCTGTAAATGTCTATGAATTAAGTAAAATATATTAAACCTATTCATGTCTGTGAAGGTTATACAAAACATTTAAGAAACAGGAAGGAAGGGTTAATAATCATGAAATTATTAACCCATTACATGCAAGGTTCCATTTTACATATTCACAGCTGGAGGGAGACTGTATGGTTAGGACCTGATCCAGCTACCATTGATTTTGATGTATTGTAGATCTGAGTGGTTTTCCCACCTATGCTCCAAACAAACAAGTCTCCAAACTCTAAACTGAGATGCTGTTTAAATTTGTCATCGTGAGTTCACATTCTTGCACATACAGAAAACAATGTATTCATTTCTCAAGTGCTGAACATACAGTTTAATAAGAATAGATCTCCAGCATGAAATTATATCTAGACTTTCATAGTTTCAGGGCAGATTACGTCCAAGTGCACTGTAGCACTTAACACTAATCTTTCTTTTTAAAATATAAAAACCAAACTGTTTGTTGAAAGAGCAGTAGGCCTGAGACCTCTCACAGTCAGAAAAACTGAGTTAGCTTCAAAGAAAATCTCTGAAGCTTTTGGCTCTGTTTTAAAGGCATCAGTTTAAAATCCATATACAGCAAGAGCACTTATACTTACAACAATTGCAGAGACTTAATTAGTCAATCAGAAAGCGAAGTTTGGAATATATCTTTACTTGTTTTCTACAGCAGTGAATTTCGTGGCTGATGTGGCTCATGTTGTTCTGGAAACTATAGTTAAAAAGATGGCACCTGATGTAATAGTAAAATGAATAGTAGAGGGTTGCACATTTTATTCCTTCTGTAGGTTGAGTTATTTCTCTAGGCCAGTGACTCCTTGAATCCCTCCATTCCCGCAAGCTCCATATGTGCCACCCTCCCATTCCCCTCTTTTTCAGGGAACCTGCAACCTCCAACTCCATCTTTCATGCCAGGGGCTTCCCACATTTACCCCCACCATTATTATTTCTTTCCTTTCTGCCTGGGAGAACAATTTAAACTTTATTGGGAGGAAGGGCAGAGATGAGATGAGGGGTGTTATTGGCTGCCATCAAGCAGATAATTACAGACTTGATTAAGCTGATTGGTCTGCTAACCAGATGCCATGGGCTCTGTGTCCAACCCCCTCTCCCGCCACCTTCTCTCCCCACCACCATTTTTCCATGTCCAGTTTCCGATTTTCACCAGACTCAATAAGGTTCTGCTCATTGATGCCTAAACCATTTATTAAAATTTTGGAATTGAGTGGATGCAGCATTCAAAAATTATTGCATTACAGACAAAGAGAAATGCCTGAAGTTGAGTGTAAGGCCTAACTTTGCCTGGCCAGTTATGGTTGAGACACTGATCACCAGGTTGTGATATTCAAAAATTGAATCACAAATTTTCCTTTCCAAGGAAAATTGATGTTTTCAAAATTATTTTAATCAATTCTAAAACAACTGTCAGATGTAAAGTCAGCTTTCTTATCCAAAGAGGAACAGTGTGTATATGTAACATCAGGGTGTTCACTATGTCACTAGAGATTTTCAGCAGATTAGAGTCCAAAGATTTCCTGCTTATAAAATCATCAAGGAACTCTCCAGTTATACAGAACTGCTCCGTTCATGGTCAGCGTCATAGATCATAGAATATCAGGGTTGGAAGGGGCCTCAGGAGGTCATCTAGTCCAACCCCCTGCTCAAAGCAGGACCAATCCCCAACTAAATCATCCCAGCCAGAGCTTTATCAAGCCTGACCTTAAAAACCTCTAAGAAAGGAGATTCTACCATCTCCCTAGGTAACCCATTCCGGTGCTTCACCACCCTCTTAGTGAAAAAGTTTTTCCTAATATCCAACCTAAACCTTCCCCACTGCAACTTGAGACCATTACTCCTTGTTCTGTCATCTGCTACCACTGAGAACAGTCTAGATTCATCCTCTTCGGAACCCCCTTTCAGGTAGTTGAAAGCAGCTATCAGATCCCCCCTCATTCTTCTCTTCTGCAGACTAAATAATCCCAGTTCCCTCAGCCTCTTTTCATAAGTCGTGTGCTCCAGCCCCCTAATCATTTTTGTTGCCCTCCGCTGGACTCTTTCCAATTTTTCCACATCCTTCTTGTAGTGTGGGGCCCAAAACTGGACCCAGTACTCCAGATGAGGCCTCGCTAATGCCAAATAGAGGGGAATGATCACGTCCCTCGATCTGCTGGCAACGCTCCTATTTATACAGCCCTGAATGCCATTGGCCTTCTGGGCAACAAGGGCACGCTGTTATCCATATAACATATCCAGCTTCTTGTCCACTGTAACCCCTAGATCCTTTTCTGCAGAACTGCTGCTTAGCCACTCGGTCCCTAGTCTGTAGCAGTGCGTGGGAGTCTTCCGTCCTAAGTGCAGGACTCTGCACTTGTCCTTGTTGAACCTCATCAGATTTCTTTTGGCCCAATCCTCTAATTTGTCTAGGGCCCTCTGTATCCTATCGCTACCCTCCAGCATATCTTCCACTCCTCCCAGTTTAGTGTCATCTGCAAACTTGCTGAGGGTGCAGTCCACGTGATCCTCCAGATCATTAATGAAGATATTGAACAAAACCGGCCCCAGGACTGACCCTTGGGGCACTCCGCTTGATACCGGCTGCCAGCTAGACATGGAGCCATTGATCACTACCTGTTGAGCCCGACAATCTAGCCAGCTTTCTATCCACCTTATCATCCATTCATCCAGCCCATACTTCTTTAACTTGCTGGTAAGAATACTGTGGGAGACCGTATCAAAAGCTTTGCTAAAGTCAAGGAATAACATGTCCACTGCTTTCTCCTCATCCACAGAGCCAGTTATCTCATCATAGAACGCAATTAGGTTAGTCAGGCATGACTTGCCCTTGGTGAATCCATGCCAACTGTTCCTGACTACTTTCCTCTCCTCAAAATGCTTCAAAATGGATTCCTTGAGGACCTGCTCCATGATTTTTCCAGGGACTGAGGTGAGGCTGACTGGCCTGTAGTTCCCCGGATCCTCCTTCTTCCCTTTTTAAAAGATGGGCACTACATTAGCCTTTTTCCAGTCATCCGGGACCTCCCCCAATCGCCATGAGTTTCCAAAGATAATGGCCAATGTCTCTGCAATCACATCCGCCATCTCCTTTAGCACCCTCAGATGCAGTGCATCCGGCCCCATAGACTTGTGCTCATCCAGCTTTTCTAAATAGTCCTCAACCACTTCTTTCTTCACAGAGGACTGGTCACCTCCTCCCCCATACTGTGCTGCCCAGTCGGGAGCTGACCTTGTTCATAGATTCATAGACTTTAAGGTCAGAAGGGACCATTATGATCATCTAGTCTGGCCTCCTGCACAAAGCAGGCCACAGAATCTCACCCACCCTCTCCTGCAATAAACCTCTCATCTATGTCTGAGCTATTGAAGTCCTCAAATCATGGTTTAAAGACTTCAAGGTGCAGAGAATCCTCCAGCAAGTGACCCATGCTGCAGAGGAAGGCGAAAAACCCCCAGGGCCTCTTCCAATCTGCCCTGGAGGAAAATTCCTTCCCGACCCCAAATATGGTGATCAGCTGAACCCTGAGCATGTGGGCAAGATTCACCAGCCAGATACCCAGGAAACAATTCTCTGTAGTAACTCAGGTCCCATCCCATCACAGGCCATTGGGCCTATTTACCATGAATAGTCAACGATCAACTAATTGCCAAAATCATGTTATCCCATCATACCATCTCCTCCATAAACTTATCAAGCTTAATCTTGAAGCCAGATAGGTCTTTTTGTTCATGAAGACAGAGGCAAAAAAAGCATTGAGTACATTAGCTTTTTCCACATCCTCTGTCACTAGGTTGCCTCCCTCATTCAGTAAGAGGCCCACTCTTTTCCTGACCACCTTCTTGTTGCTAACATACTTGTAGAACCCCTTCTTATTACTCTTAACATGCCTTGCTAGTTGCAACTCCAATTGTGATTTGGCCTTCCTGATTTTGCTCCTGCATGCCTGAGCAATATTTTTATACTCCTCCCTGGTCATTTGTCCAAGCTTCCACTTCTTGTAAGCTTCTTTTTTGTGTTTAAGATCTGCAAGGATTTCACTGTTAAGCCAAGCTGGTCGCCTGCCGTATTTACTATTCTTTCTACACATCGGGATGGTTTGTTCCTGCAACCTCAATAAGGATTCTTTAAAATACAGCCAGCTCTCCTGGACTCTTTTCCCCCTCATGTTATTCTCCCATGGGATCCTGCCCATCAGAGGGAGTCAAAGTCTGCTTTTCTGAAGTCCAGGGTCCATATTCTGCTGCTCTCTTTTCTTCCTTTTGTCAGGATCCTGAACTTGACCATCTCATGGTCACTGCCTCCCAGGTTCCCGTCCACTTTTGCTTCCCCTACTAATTCTTCCCTGTTTGTGAGCAGCAGGTGAAGAAGAGCTCTGCCTTTAGTTGGTTCCTCCAGCACTTGCACCAGGAAATTGTCCCCTACACTTTCCAAAAACTTCCTGGATTGTCTGTGCACAGCTGTATTGCTCTTCCAGCTGATATTGGGGTGATTGAAGTCCCCCATGAGAACCAGGGGCTGTAATCTAGTAACTTCTGTTAGTTGCCTGAAGAAAGCCTTGTCCACCTCATCCCCCTGGTCTGGTGGTCTATAGCAGACTCCCACCACGACATCACCCTTGTTGCTCACGCTTCTAAACTTAATCCAGAGACACTCAGGTTTTTCTGCAGTTTCATGCCGGAGCTCTGAGTATGTACAGTAGCTAATTTAAGTTCAGATCCTTGATGGTTTACATTTTTTAAAAACAAACCATCATCATTATGGACAAATTACTTCTAAAAGGCTGCAATTTAAAATATATATAAAGGTGTCAAGCTTGGCATTTTTTTCTATACTGTAACAGGAAATGGCCTCTCAACCACACCAGAGCCTTTATATGGGAAGACACATAGTTTGGGACAGTTCTTTTACATTTATGTTATTACCCTTATTTTTCTCTCTATGACTTCACAGGAAAAAATTTTTGTGCAGCCTGGCTGGATGTGTTAAATTAGTTAGAGAGATACAGACTTTGGAGCTATAACTCTCTGGGTTAGAAAAGGTTGGAGATAGGAAACAGTAGAAATATCATGTTTGTGATCCAGAACTGGAGTGAAAACAATCAGCTGCTAGGTTCTAATATTGCCTTTGAAATGACTCCCTATGTGGCCTTTAGCAAGTCGCTTAACTTCTCTGCCTCAGTTACCTCTGTATAATGAGGCTAATAATAATTACTAAGTATTAGCAGTATTCCTGATAAATCAACATGTCCTCGTTATTTAGCTTTTGTTATGGAAAGTCTCGGTAGTGACACTTCTCTATTCACTGGTGTCTTTTCACTGTTTCTTCAACATAAAATAAATGAAAAGGAAAGTAGATTTCAAGTCTTTACTGTATATTTATAATTTAAATCAAGTAACAACAAGGTGCAAAGGTTTGGATGGCAAATTAAAGTTGTACGTTTCCGCTGTGCAGGAGAGGGGAACAGCAAGAAGAGCAGGTAAGGAAATCAGGTATTGTTAGATGTTGTGGGAAAAAGTTGGAAACAACAGTAAGTATGGGCAGAGGAGAGAGTGCAGAAGGCCTCAAGAGTCTGTGCAGTGGTGAGAAATGACAGGCAGAGAAGAGGAGCAGTGGCTAGAAAGCCATCAGGGATTTTGCAGAGTTTAATAGCAACAGTGAGAACATTAAGTAGTCTGTGCAGGAGAGGGAAATGGCAGTGGGAATGGAATAGTAGTCTGTGCAGGAGAAGAAAGTGTGAAAGGCATAACAGAACTAGGTGACATGAACCATCTCCTGTATACCCTTTTCACTGTTGTATGAGGTTTGTCCAGGATTACTATATCAATTATCTTTTTCTTTGAACATCTTTTTCAGTTTTGTTATGGCAGCATAATAAACCCACTCCCATACCTGTGCTGCGCATGAGCTCAGCATAATTGAGAATTAAGACTAATAAATTCATATACTTGAAGTTTTGGACAATTAAGGGAATTTTCAGTTTCATTCATAGAAATGAGGGAACAAGACCCTGTTGCAGATAAGTGAGGTTTGGATAATCAAATGTGATCTGAACTGCACTGACGGCAATTTAACAGAAAGACTTTAGATAATTTTCTTTAATTCTTATCAACCAACCAACTTTATTGTTGTAAGACTATAAATTGCTGTACACTGATTCCAGGAAGCTGAAAATAAAAACAACAGACAAGCTAAAACCTAGTGAACAACTGTGATTTAAAAATCACATTTCTGCCTGAACATTTTCTACATACTGTTATAAAAGTAATACCTAATATTCAAATAACTGAAGGTAATTAAAGAAAAATATATTCTCTACATTTGTTTATTTGGGTTATTTTGACAGTCTTTCCCTTTCCTAAGTGTAGTTAGCTAATTAGTCAGTTTTCATTTTTGTTTTTATGAGTGTTCTCACACAGCAACGGGGAAAAGAATTAGAAAATGTTGTTATAAAACCACAAAAACTAGCAGACGGGAGCCAGGTTCATGTACAGTACATGAAAGTACTTACAGCTGTTTTTTTAAAATTGGCTCACTTAACATGCCTTTTACTAACATTAGCAGCACTGTCAAGAGATAACTTAGATAACCACAATTTTAAAAAAGCTCTTTTTGTCAATAACACCTGGAATTCTTCCAAATGAAATATTTTTAAAAAAATCTATTTACTTTTTCCTATTTCTGCTTGTTTGATTTTTCATTTCTCTATTTCTGGTCGATGAAAATAAACTAGCAATTTCACTTTTGTTTCTAGTCAGGTTCACGCACACTACCAGGATGCTGTTTTGTTATGTTTGGGTGCAAATACTGAACAGGATGTTTATTTGCTTTTTTAAAAAAAAACTGTTTCAATTAGAACTTTACAATGTGCTGGAAATATTCTGTTGTTTTTGTAAAAACTTAAATCTACTAACCTTTATTTTGAGAAGAATATGACCTAATGTCTGTGTAAATGTTATGTTTGATATAGAAAATACAGCTGAAAAAACCTATATAAAACCATCTGTATGTTCAAAGTCTTTAATTTATTCAACCTCTGGCCAGTATTGATTATGACAAGAAGATATCAAAAAAGATGAATTCATTCACTTCACAATTCAGTCAGGAACAAGAGAAAAATTATAGATTTTTTTCTCAAATAGATTATGACAGGTAGTCAGAATGGTGACAAATTGCTGTCTGTAGATGTAGTTAGGGCAGCTGAGCTAGACATTTCCAATAAAAATTGGAGCACACTGGTCAAATACTAGTTCTTAACTGGCCATCATTAATTGTGAAGAAGGTTATTGCCAGTACTACAACAGCCTACTGAGGCACTCACACCTCCTATATGTGGAATATAATTTGCTCTTCAATATTTTGTAGCAGACCTCAAAGTGATAGCATGACATGATCATTTATCAAACAGAGACTGCCCAGAAGAGTGTCTGGTCCCTTTAGTACAGTTTATTGAAAGCTGGAAAGTGAAAGCACTTTATTAGAGACAGGAAGGCAATGAACAACTAGAGCATATCAAAAGGCTAATCATATTTCAGCACAGGATTAGTGTGTTCTTAGATAAACATACACTAGAGTGAGTATGTTCTGGGTCATTTATCAAGTGAGTAACTGCTCGTGAAAATCTACAGGACTCTGTACATTCATCAAAGTTTAGTTGTTTACATGTTACGGTTTTAAGCAATATGCAGTTTTGTGTTCTAAAAACCTATATTAATTGCATTAATTCTTTTAAACTGAAATCTAATACTTCTTAAACATTTTTCAAGACAATGGCTGATTGCCCAGATAAGAACAAAATAATAAACTATGCTGGCTAAATATTTTCTTTCTAAATAAGCCCAGGCAAAAATGTCTTTTTCCTAAAGTTACTTAACACTTTTTTGAAGGAGAGGAGAGTATACACTGAATCTACTAAACAGTGTATGTTATCACAGTATTATGCAGGCAGATACTGGTAGAGTCTTCCTTTGTAATTAATGTTATGGAGCAAACAACGTTTCCCTAGATGGACTGTTCCCACATGGGAAGTTCCACAAGAGGAAGGTTCTGTGTCTATATACTGCAGCTGTCCCCTTTCGGGCTTCCTTCAGCACTCACTCTATCAGCATGGCTTCTCTGGGAACTGTTCTCCACTGGGCTTCCCACAGGCTGCTACTCCAGATCTACCCTTAAA
Organism: Eretmochelys imbricata; assembly: GCF_965152235.1. Classification (NCBI taxonomy): domain Eukaryota; kingdom Metazoa; phylum Chordata; order Testudines; family Cheloniidae; genus Eretmochelys; species Eretmochelys imbricata. Next base: position 61,035,516 of record NC_135573.1, read on the forward strand.
CAGTTCCAAACTAAAGCTTGGAAAAGTGGGTATAAGCATTAACTTACCTGTAAAAGTCCCATGGGTTTTTGTTAGGAAGGAGGAGGTTCATGCTGCCTTTTCCTTTGTCCCCTTGTTCTCTACTTTCACCAGACTGGGAGGAGAGTGGAATGATGCAGTAGAGTATCATCTTCTGCATCCCCCCTGGATTTAAGTCCCCTCTACTCTGAGACAGAGTAGATGATGGGGCACATTGTTATTAATTTTGCAGTCTGAATTTGAAGGAGGAACTATGAACTGATAGGCACATATTTGACTTTTGCTATCAAGCCATGAAAACTGTCCAAACTTTCTAGTTTATGAAATGTTGATCCTCATTCAGCAGATGTTTCTACAACTATGGGCATGTCTACACTATGAAATTAGGTTAATTTTACAGAAGTCTATCTTTAGTAAGCGATTTTATGCAGTCAATCATGCGTGTCCCCACTAAGCACATTAAGTTGGCGGAGTGCGTCCTCAATACCATGGCTAGCATCGACTCACGGAGTTGTGCACTGTGGGTAGCTATCCCACAGTCCCTGCTGCCCACTGGAATTCTGGATTAGGCTCCCAATGCCTGATGGGGCAAAAACATTGTCGCGGGTGATTTTGGGTACATGTCCTCAATCTCCCCTCCCTCCTTGAAAGCAATGACAAGCAATCGTTTTGCGCCTTTTTTCCTGAGTTATCCGTGCAAACGCCATAGCATGGCAAGCATGGAGCCCACTCAGTTGTACACTGCTTTTGTAAGCATTGTAAACACCTTGCATATTATCCTGCAGTATGTGCAGAGCCTAGCTAGGAGCCGCCAGCACGAGAAAGATTATGAGGAGGACATGGACACAGACGTTCCTGAAAGCACGGGATGTGGCAATTGGGATATCATGGCAACATTGGGGCATATTGATACAGTGGAACGCTGATTCTGGGCCCGGCAAACAAGCACAGACTGTTAGGACCACATAGTGTTGCAGGTATGGGATAATTTCCAGTGTCTGCGAAACTTTTGCATGTGTACGGCCACTTTCATGGAACTTTGTGAGTTGCTTTCCCCCGCCCTGAAGCACAGGAATTCTGAGATGAGACCTTCCCTAACAGTTGAGAAGCGAGTGGCGATAGCCCTGTGGAAGCTTGCAACACCTGACTGCTACCGGTCAGTCGGGAATCAATTTGGAGTGGGCAAATGTACCGTGAGGGCTGCTGTGATCCAAGTAGCCAGGACAATCAGTAACCTTCTGCTAAGTCTTGGAAATGTGCAGGTGATAGTGGATGGCTTTGCTGCAATGGAGTTCCCTAACTGTGGTGGGGCGATAGACGGAATGCGTATCCCTATCTTGGCACCAGACCAGCTTGCCAAACAATACATAAACCACAAAGGGTACTTCTCAATGGTGTGGCAAGCACTGGTGGATCACAAGGGCCGTTTCGCTGACATTAAGGTGGGATGGTCGGGAAAGGTGCATGATGCTCGCGTCTTTCGGAACTCCGGGGCTGTTCAAAAAGCTGCAAGAAGGGACTTTCTTCCCAGACCAGAAAATTACCATTGGGGATGTTCAAATGCCAATAGTTATCCATGGGGATCCAGCCTACCCCTTGCTCCCATGGCTCATGAAGCCGTACACAGGCAGCTTGGACAGTAGTAAGGAGCAGTTCAACTATAGGCTGAGCAAGTGCAAAATGGTGATAGAATGTGCCTTTGGATGTTTAAAAGGGCTCTGGCGCTGTTTGCTGAGTAGGTTAGACCTCAGCACAACCAACATTCCTATTGTTATTGCTGCTTGCTGTGTGCTCCATAATATCTGTGAGAGTAAAGGAGAGACATTTATGGCGGGGTGGGAGGTTGAGGCAAATCGCCTCGTGGCCAATTTTGAACAGCCAGACACCAGGGCAATTAGAAGAGCACACAGAGGTGCACTGCGCATCAAAGAGGCTTTGAAAACCAGTTTCATGACTGACCAGGCTACTGTGACAGTTGTGTGTGTTTGTCCTTGATGCAAAGCTTCCCCCTTTGGTGAATGTACTTCCCTGTAATCCAATCCCCCTCCCCCTCTTTGACCACAGCTGGCAGAGGAAATAAAGTCCCTATTGTTCTGAATCCATTCATTCTTTATTTATTAAAGAAAACTTGAGATGACTGACAACGCTGACTAGTAAAAGGTAGCCCAAGTGGGGTGGGGGAGGAGGGAAGGACAAGGCCACATTGCTTATTGTAGCCACACTACAAATCAAAGCTGTTTGAATGACAGCCTTCTGTTGCTTGGGCCATCCCCTGTAGTTGAGTGGCTGGGAGCCTGGAGCCTCCCCCACCCGCGTTCTTGGGCGTCTGGGTGAGGAGGATATGGAACTTGGCGAGGAGGGCAAGTGGTTACACAATCGGTGTAGCAGGGGTATGTACTCTAGTTGTCTTTCCTGCAGCTCCAGCAGATGCCTCATCATGTTTGTTTGCTCCCCCATTAGCATCAGCATCTCCTCCTGCGTGTTCTGATCACACTCACTGTATGCTTTCCTGGCCTCTGCCACTGAATGCCTCCATGCATTCAGCTGTGCCCTATCAGTGCGGAAGGACTGCATGAACTCTGAAAACATGTAATTGTGAGTGCGGTTTTTTTCTCCTTCTAATCTGCGATAACCTCAGGGATGGAGTTGATACGGGGAGCATAGAAACATTTACAGCTTCGGGCGGGGAGGGGAAGGGTGAGTAGAATTTAAGAAGATACATTTCTGCAAACAAAAGGGAGACTCTTTGCTATGAATTGCTTGATTCACTGCGAGACAGCTCATGTGTTTTAGGTACAAGGTCGCATTTTGCCTTTTATATTGAGCACCTGCTGGTATGGTGGTACATCACATGCGGCTGGGCAACAGAATTTGGTTTCCAGGCAGCCATGGTAAGCCAAAGAGTACATGAGGTTGGCTTCTTCCGCGTTCATAACATGTGGGAATGTTTTCAAACTGCAGCACCCTCCTTTCCCATAGCAACCAATGCCAGCTGGGTTTGCCGTTTAAAAGGAGGGGCTGAGGTTGCCGTTTAAAAGGAGAGGCTGCAGTTTTGGGTGGATATGCAGCAGCCTCCAGCACCACATGGCTATTCTCCAGGATGATCCCTCCTAGCCAAGCACAAACAGCCCAGCATGACCGGGGTCAAATGTGCAGGGGATCACCAAACAGAGGGGATTACTGTTCCCTTACAAAAATTCCCCTATTTCAATCAGGTGACCATGAATGATATCACTCTCCTGAGGCTGACACAGAAAGATAAAGACTGAATGTTGCATGAATGCGACCAAAACCCAGGGCCATTCGCTGCTATGCTTTGTGCTGCAATGATTCCAGACTACTTGCTATTGGCTTGGCGTGGTAAAGTGTCGAACCGTGGAGGATGAAATAAGGCAGTCCTCCCCAGAAACCTTCTGCAAAGGTTTTCAGATTACCTCCAGGAGAGCTTTGTGGAGATGTCCCTGGAGGATTCCCACTCCATCGCCAGACATGTGAACAGACTTTTCCAGTAGCTGTACTGGCCACGAATGCATCCCAATTGTTCAGGGCAAATCAAACGTTAAACACAATTGCTTTTAATCCCTGTAGTGTAGTTACAAATATGCACTCACCAGAGGTGCCTTCTCCGCCTTCAGCGTCCAGCAACAATACGGGAGGGTATTGGCTCCAGGTGATGAAAAGGTCCTGGCTGCTGGGGAGAACAGATTCTCTGCTTGCCTGCTGCACATTCTTCTCCTCCTCCTCCTCCTCTTCCTCATCTACAAAATCCTCCTCTGTGTTGCGTTGAGGCTGCCACCTTGCAGGTGTCCACGGACAGTGGTAGTGGTAGGGTCCCCCTCTAGAATGGCATGCAGCTGATCATAGAAGCGGCATGTCTGGGGCTCTGACCTGGAGCGACTGTTTGCCTCCCTTATCTTTTGGTAGGCTTGCCTGAGCTCCTTAATTTTCACGTGGCATTGCTGTGTGTCCCTGGTGTAGCCTCTGTCCACCATGCCCAGTGCGATTTTGGCATATATATTAGCATTTCTTCTTTTTGATCAGAGTTCGGCCTGCACAGATTCTTCTCCCCATATAGCAATCTGATCCAGTATCTCCCTTTCAGTCCATTTTCAGTCGATTTTAGCGCTACTCCCCTCATCGGGGAGGAGTACTGCAGTCAATTTTAAGAGCCCTTTAGGTCAGCGGAACAGGGTTGGTTGTGTAAAACACATAAAATCTTGTGTAAAATCGACCTAACGCGGCTAAATTCGACCTAAATTCGTAGTGTAGATCAGGCCTAAGATACATCAGTTCTAGTATTATCCACCCTTCTCTCGCTCTCATACATAGCCTTTAGGATCTCCTCTCAAATGCTCTATACAGCCACATACTATGTGGATTCATATTCAGAGTAACATTGGAAGGAAATTTTGGACCATGTGGTATTTCAGAAAGTAGGCTCTCTGAATAGAATGGAGCAACTTACTAAGCATTTATGAATAGCCTTCAAATCTTGTTAACTTTAATATATTGAAGTTAAAAGACAGAAAAAGTTTGATCTAGGTCATATTGCCCTTGATTTACCAGACAAAAACCAAGACTACAGAAAGGTACATTTTAAACATTTCACTATTTGGGCCAAGAATGTAACTGGCCACCCACAGATATGTAGGGGAGTTACTATGTCTTGTGTAAATTATAGTTTTCCAGCATGATTTGCCAGATTTTAGTTTTATTTTTTCAATCAATTTTTGCATGAAATGTCCACTGTCCTATGAATTTCTGAAGCCTGGACAGGTGGTATTATATTTTTAAGAGCCCTTTATGATGCAAAAGGTGGTATATCTTCTCCTCCTATGTGTGATATAAAAACATATGCATATGTTACTCACATTACTGTCTTCTTGGCTGGCTTTTCTCCAGTGTCTAGCATTTAAAAGTATGATGGGAAAGACAATTATCTGCAAGTAGCATTATTATATCCTAAAAACAGAGGATCTTTCTTGTGTTCAGCTACATTTTTGTTGCCTGGTATCAGGACCCTATTCTGTGGTCTTCCCAACTAACCCAATAGCAGTTTCCATGCTCTTCCACAAGAGAAACATGATGAAGATAGATCAGATTTTATGCATGTCCATAAAATATTGGTTTTCAGGCTAGAATTCTCAGCTAGAGAAGTTGTCAGACCTGAGCTTTCCTGTAATTACTGATCACTAGTGCTCTGATTTAGAAAATCTTTAACACCTCCAGAAATGCTTCTTCAGCAATCAATTTTTCCTGCATGAAAATAGGGTAAGTACTAGGCAGAGGTCAATAGACTTGTTCAGATAAAGTCTCTGCTCTGTTTGGCTTTCCAGAGACACTGCAAAATCAACCAAAAGAAACTTCTGCTGCCAGCCAGAGCTTTTGTAAAAATAGGCTCAAAGTGTATGGAAATCTGATTAGACAACATCAGAGCCTGGACTGAACATTTACCATTTAAAATGATAGACAACATATAACAGTTCTAGGATAATGAATGTTGTTGTTAGCACCAAGTCCAGTACAAGCAAAGTAAAACCATGGGACTGGTAACCCAATACCTTTATGGAAAGATTGGACCTACAGCTTGTTGCATTCCTCACTCTCTTCTTGACCCGGCGTCCCCTTCTGTTACAGTATGTCTGAACCAGTCCTACTTAGTACTGTTGCTTTCTGGCTTCTTTCCATAACCATATTCCTCCCATTTGGAAGCGCCCCAGCTAGTTGAGGATTTTTATCATAGGAACTAGTGCTAGACAATTGTCTTGGGATGTGAAAACCTGACTCTAGAGGGGAGTGTCAGAAAGAAAGAATCAAAACCAATGGATGATGATAGGCATGTCAGCTTGCCATCACTCACTTTGTATTTGATTGTAAATGTTTCTGTCATTGCCTTCCTATTTCTATTATGTAAAATACTGTGCAGCATTCAGAAAGTGTCATACAAAGCCCCAGTCCTACAAACACACACACACTTAATTTTACACCCATAAGTTCAAAAGAAGACTATTTTCAGTGAACAACCAGCATGATTACTGAACTCTATCATCTACAGTCTAGAGATAAAGCAACAGAGTCTTTTCTTTTCTTCTGTTAATTGCAGGATTTGGAGTTTGTATTGAACAAATGGACCAAGCTGTGCAGAATGGATCTTAAAGGGAATCCTGTTTGCCGCAAACCAAAATACAGGGACAGGCTTATTATACAGTCAAAAACTCTAGGTAAAAAAGTATGGTTAAAACTCTTTCCACTTAAAAAAAATAGTTGGCACATTATCCATTTTTGAATTACAGTGAAACTCCTATGAAACCAAGTAATGTTCTCCAAATTAATGTCAGGTGGTAAATATAATATTTAAAAGCTCTTGTACAAGTTATATAGTTTAAATTGATTAATAAGCTAAAAAAACCCTGTTGCTTATTATGACTCAACTTCTTATTATTACCAAAAGTACAGTTTATTAAAAAGGAGTGATACCATGGCATATCCATAAAATTATAATTAAGGCTTTTCTGTGTTTGTGATCCCAAATTAGGTGATACTAATTTTTAAGGATATCTTTCATTTTTTCCCCCCTTGTAGCATTACTGCAGGGTAGTTGGGTGTCTTAACTATGCATTTTATGTTGATGCTTCTTACATTAATGGAAGAGGTTTTTCTGTCAGTGTAGTTAATTCATCTTTCCAAGAATGGTAATTAGGTCAATGGAAGAATTCTTCCATCGACCTAGCCATGTCTGCATCAAGAGATAGGTTGACCTAACTACGGCACCCAAGGCACAATATTTTTCACAGCCCTGAGCAATGTAGCTAAGTTGATCTATTTTTTAAGTGTAGACCAGGCCTAAGTTGTAGTCAAACAAGATACTTAATTTGGAAATGTGGATGGAGTCAAATCATGCTAGAACTGTGGGGTCCTACTGCACTACAGAGTGAGTGAAGTTATGATAAAGGATCGAATCGTGCTTTCTTACTTCATATAGGTGGCCCCAAAAGGTCAGTAGGACTACTTGATGATTAAGGCAGGCAGGTTTTGGTTGCAAGTTTGTACTTCCTTATGCCCATATAAATGTATATGTCCTGCATAAATGTATGTTCTCTTTTTAGATCCCTGCATTTTCAGTATCATGTCTTAATTTGGATGTTAAACATTCTCCTTGCAAACCATAAAAACAATTGATAGTCTCTTTCCCATGCATTTGAAAACTGCCATGTTGCACATACAATTCATTTCTTTATGAATAATTTTCAAGATATAATCTATCACTTGATCTCTTTTCTGACAAAGTTAACTAAAATGTAAGCAATTTTTGGCAAAACCAAACATATCAGTGTACATAAGATATAAATGGTTTAACCTTTTTGTTGACTAACTTTATTATGAAAAGTGTGTGTGTGTGTTTTCCTTTTTCTTCAGAATCCCTTGATGGGAAAGAAATAAAAGATATAGAAAGACAATTCCTAATTAATTGGAAAGCATCCAAAGCCTCCAGGAAAAAAAGCAAGGAAGAGAGCATGACAAATGAGCATGCAGCTTATCCACATTTCTGTAAGCAAATGAATCAATTATTCCATTTACAATATGTCATTTACAACAACCCTAAAATCTTATCTCACAACAAAGATGTTGGAAACAAACTTCAGGCTGAAGATTGGGCCAAGATGGAAGGTTCAGATCTAATTAATAGATTCATAGATTTGAAGGCCAGAAGGGACCATTGTGATCCTCCAGTATGACCTCCTGTATAACACAGGCCATAGAACTTCCCCAAAATAATTAATACAGTATATTTTTTTAAAAAACATACAATCATGATTTAAACAGTATCGATGATGGAGAATCTTTCATGACTACTGACAAGTTGTTCCAATAGTTAATTACTCTCACTGTTTAAATCTATGCCCTGTTTCCAGTCCGAGTTTGTCTAGCTTCAACATCCAGCCATTGGATTGTGTCATATCTTTCTGTGCTAGACTGAAGAGCACACTATTAAATATTTATTCTCCATGTAGGTACTTATGGACTGCAATCAAGTCACACCTTAACATTCTCTTTGTTAAAGTAACTAGATTGAGCTCCTTGAGTATATCGCTGTGAGGCATGTTTTTTAATCCTTTAATCATTCTTGTGGCATTTCTCTGAACCCTCTCCAATTTATCAACTTCCTTTTGAACTGTGGACCCCAGAACTGGACACAGTATTCCAGCAGCGGTCACACCAGTGCCAAGTATAGAGGTCAAATTTCCTCGCTCTTCCTACTTGAGATTTCCCTGTTTATTTATCCAAGGATTGCATTAGACCTTTTTGCCACAGTGTCATACTCAAAGCTCATATTCAACTGGTTGCCTCCCATGACCCCAGAATATTTTTTAGAGTCTTTGCTTCCCAGGATAGAACGCACCATTCTGTGAGTATGGCCTGCATTCTTTGTTCCTAGATATAGGCATGTATATTTAGCTATATTAAAACATATATTGTTTTCTTGGGCAGAGTTTACCAAGCAATCCAGATGGCTCTGTATCAGTGACCTGTACTCTTCATTATTTACCACTTCCCCAATTTTTGTGTCCTCTTCAAACTTTAGCAGTGATTATTTTATATTTTCTTCCAGATCATTAATAAAAATGTTAAATAGCATAGGACGAAGAACTGATCCATGTGGGACCCCACCAGAAACACATCCATTTGGTGATGATTTCCTGATTACAATTACATTTTGAGACCCAAAAAGAAAAGGAGTACTTGTGGCACCTTAGAGACTAACAAATTTATTTGAGCATAAGCTTTCGTGAGCTACAGCTCACTTCATTGGATGCTTATGCTCAAATAAATTTGTTAGTCTCTAAGGTGCCACAAGTACTCCTTTTCTTTTTGTGAATACAGACTAACACGGCTGCTACTCTGAAACCTGTCATTTTGAGACCCATCACTTAGCCAGTTTTTAATCCATGTAATGCAGGGGTAGGCAAACTTTTTGGCCCAAGGGCCACATCTGAGTATGGAAATTGTATGGCGGGCCATGAATGCTCACAAAATTGAGGGTTGGAGTGCAGGAGGGCGTGAGGGCTCTGGGGTGGGGCTAGAAATGAGGAGTTCTGGGTGTGGGAGTGGGCTCTGGACTGGGGCAGGGGGTTGGGGTGGGTGAGGGCTACAGCTGGGGGCATGGGCGCTGGGGCTGGGGATGAGGGGTTGGGGGTGCAAGAGGGTGCTCTGGGCTGGAATTGAGGGGCTTGGGGGCAGAAGGGGGATCAGGGCTAGCACAGGGCACAGGAGAGGGTCAGAGGTGGAGGCTCCAGGCAGCGCTTACCTCAAGCAGCTCCCAGAAGCAGCAACATGTCCCCACTCTGGTTCCTACACAGAGGCGCAGCCAGGCAGCTCCACACACTGCCCTGTCCGCAGGTGCCACCAGTGCAGCTCCCATTAGCCAGGAACCCCGGCCAGTGGGAGCTGCACAGGTGGCACTTGGGGTGGGGGCAGCATGCGAACCCCCGGCTTCCCCTAAGTGTAGGAGCCGGAGGGGGGACATGTTGCTGCTTCCGGGAGATGCACGGAGCCATGGCATGCATGGAGCGGGTCAAGCCCCAGACTCCACTCCCTGGCAAGAGTTCAAGGGTAGGATTAAAACATGTGAAGGGCCGGTTGTGACCCGCAGGGTGTAGTTTGCCCACTCCTGATGTAATGAGTACCATGTTAATTTTATATTCTAGTTTTTTAATAAAAAGGGTAATGCAGTATCAAGTCAATTTCCTTACAGAAGTCTAAGTATATTATATCAACACTGTTTCCTTTATCAACAAAATTTTAATCTCTCATCAAGAAAAGATATCAAGTTAGTTTGACAGCAACTGTTTTCCATAAACCCATGTTGATTGTCATTAATTCCATAGAATCATAATTATATTACTCTCCTTTAATTCTTTATTAATCGAGTCCTGTATCAGCTGATCCATTATCTTGCCAGGATCGATATCAGACTGACAGGCCTATAGTTTCCTGTGGCATCTCATTTACTCTCTTTAAATATTGACACAACATTAGCTTTCTTCCAGTCTTCTGGAACTTCCCCGGTGTTTCAAGTCTTATTGAAAATCAACATTAATGGTCCAGTGAGCCTCTCAGCCAGCTATTTTAAAACTCTTGGATGCAAGTTATCCAGACTTGCTGACTTCAAAATGTTCAGCTTTAGTAACTGCTCTTTAACATCCCCTTGAAATACTAGTGGAATGGAAAGAGTGTTATTACATCATCTGTTTTTTCCCCAACTACAGAACAGATATGTTTACTGAACACTTTTGCCTTTGCTGTATTATATCCATATCATTTCCATCTAGTAATGGACCAATACCCTTGTCAGGATTCTTTTTGTTGCTAATATACTTAAAAAACTCTTTCTCATAGTCCTTAACTCTGCTGGCCATAGATTTCTCCTTGTGTGCCTTTGCTTCCTTATCAGTTTTCTACAATTCCTAGCTCCTGATATATATTCATTACTATCCACTTCCTCTGTCTGCCATTTTTATATATTATTTTTATAGCTGGCTTTACTCCCCCTCTAAACCAGATTGGTATTTTTAATATGGCCTTCTTCTTCAGTTGTGGGATTTTGGCTTTTTGGGTATGTAGTAAAGTGTTTTTAAAGCAATTACCAATTATCATTCACAGTTTTCTGATTAAATTTTTCCTCCCAGCTGATTTGGCTCCTAATTGTTTTTAGTTTTGTGAAATTGGCCCTTTTAAAGCACCAAGGATATATATAAGTCTGTCCAATCTTAGAGCAACATCTAGTGTTATGGTTCTGGGAAGGCAATTCGTTGTCATGTTGTCTGCCTGACCCTTGCAGAAAATTCTATCAATTCTTTGGAGTATTGAATCCCTAACAAGGATTGTCCAGTTTTCCCTGGACAATTGGGGAACCTTGATTTTCTTATAGGTTGGGCTAAACTGCCATCCACAGATGAGTCCTGTACATGTCTCCATTTCCTTAGACCAGCTGGATCTTGAGAGGTACTTTCCACAGTTTCCAAGTTGAGGGCCTGGCATCTATTGGAAACTTCCAGCTACGTGGAATTCTTCCCAGTCCTCTTCTCTCTAGTGGCCACAGCCTGCCCATCCTTGTCTATCTTCAACCATGTAGACTGTCTCCGTGACCTCTTGCCTCTGGTAGTTACAATCTGCCAATCTTCCTCTCTGACCTCCTCTGTCTCCAATTCCTTGGTGGGCAGCTCCTTTTTACCTGAGGTACTGATGTTTCCTGAACCTGGCTGTCAAGGAGCTCCTCAGCTTCTCTGGTCTTCGCAACATTGCAGGAAGGTCTAGATTTTCAATTTTTGTTCTGGCTCACCTCTATTTTAAACGTGTCAGCATCACAGTAAGGATAGGCAAATAAATTTTGAGCCTGTGTTGGTGAATGTTCATGATAATTTTGTAAGGCTGATTTTCACATATAGAAAAATGCCTGTCCAACACTTTGGGATAAATACACACACAATCAGTGCAGTGACATGGTGACCTTAGATTTGCAGTGCAGTTCTTAAAGGTAGAATTTAGCCGTTACAATGTAACTCGGTGGTGGGCAACTTGCAGCCCACAGGCCGAACATGGCCCGTCAGGGTAATCCGCTGGCGGGTCGTGAGACAGTGTTTACACTGACTGTCCACAGGCACTGCCGCCTGCAGCTCCCAGTGGCCGCAGTTCGCCATTTCCTGCCAATGGGAGCTGCAGGAAGCAGCACCCAGCATGTCCCTGTGGCCCACGTCGCTTCCCGCAGCTCCCATTGGCCAGAAACGATGAACCGCGGCTGCTGGGAGCTGCAGGCGGCCATGCCTGCAGATGATCAATGTAAATACTGTCTCACGGCCCACCAGCAGTTTACCCTGACAGACCGCTTGCAGGCCGCAGGTTGCCCACCACTGATGTAACTAGATATGAGAGTTGGCAAATTAGTTCATATTTAGTATTATCACTTGGTTTATATTTATTATAATAATTTGTCTTTGATACTATAAAGACACACAAGAGGATTCTGTCCCTCCCCCAGGAAGTTTACAATCTAAATAGGCAAATAAAATAAGAACACACCTCCCCCCCAAAAATTTAGGTATAAAATTCAAAAAACTCTGAATTAAACTTTTTTTGAGGTTAAAAAAATTAATTTTTTTCAATTTTCATTTTTGTGTGCTTCTGCTTTTCTCGATTTCAAGTAGGACTGGAAGCATAAATAAATAATTAAAATTATAAAGGCTATTTTCACAGCATTTCCAACCCAACTGGATGCAGGAAAAGACAGTTACCTTTTCCATAACTGGTGTTCTTCGAGATGTGTTGCTCTTGTCTATTCCACAATAGGAGTGTGTGCTTGCCACGTGCACCGGTGCCAGAAGTTTTTCCCCTAGCAGTACCCCAAGGGGAGCACCCCTAGTGACCCCTGGAGTGGCTCCTCTATGGCACGGTATAAGGGGCACTGCGCGCTCCCCCCACCCTCAGTTCCTTCTTGTTAGACAACTCCAACAGAGGGAAAGGAGGGTGGGATGTGGAATAGACATGAGCAACACAGCTCGAAGAACACCAGTTACGGAAAAGGTAAACTGTCTTTTCTTCTTTGAGTGATTGCTCATGTGTATTCCACAATAGGTGATTCCAAGCTATATCTGTGAGAGGTGGGTAGGAGTTCACAAACTCTCAGGATGGAGCACAGCCCCGCCGAACTCGGCGTCTTTCCTGGTCTGGCAGACGATCGCATAATGTGAAGTGAACCTTTGAACTGAAGACCATGTGGCAGCCCTGCAAATGTCCTGAAAGGGAACATGGGCTAAAAAGGCAGCCAACGAGGCTTGCGCCCTAGTCGAGTGTGCCCTCACAATTGATGGCGGAGGGACTCCCGCCAGGTCGTAACACGTACGGATGCACAAGGTGATCCAGTTGGAGAGCCTCTGAGTGGAAATTGGCTGACCCCTCATGCGCTTGGCCAAGGCGATGAACAGCTGTGGAGACTTCCTGAACTGCTTAGTCTGCTCCAGGTAAAAGGCCAGAGCCCATCTCATATTTAGCGTGTGGAGGCGGCGCTCCTCACTGGACGCATGGGGCTTAGGACAGAGGACCGGCAAGAAGATGTCCTGATCCATGTGGTAGGCAGATACCATCTTGTCTGGAATGAAGTATGCGGTCAGAGATGGACCTTATCCTTATGAAACACCATGTACGGGGGCTCGGAGGTCAAGGCCCTGAGTTCCGAGACCCATCTAGCTGATATGATCACCACCAGGAAGGCTACCTTCCACGAGAGGTGTGAGCCAGAGCATGTAGCTAGTGGCTCAAAGGGGGGACCCGTGAACCGGACCAGCACCAAGTTCAGGTCCCACTCTGGGACTGAGGACCTAACGTACGGGAAGAGATGATCCAATCCCTTAAGGAATCGGCCAGTCATAGCATGGGAGAATGCCGTGTGCCCCTGCACTGGTGGGTGGAAGGCCGATATGGCCACCAAGTGCACCTTGACGGACGAGGGTGCCAGGCCTAGGGCTCTAAGGTGGAGGAGGTAGTCTAAAATGAGCTGGATCAGGGCAGCCATGGGGGAAATGCCCTGCTCAGCCAACCACCGGGAAAACCGAGACCACTTTGCCAAGTAGGCTCAACTCGTGGAGGGCCACCTGCTTTGCAAGAGGACACGCTGAACCCCTTCTGAGCACATCCTTTCCCCCTGGCCTAACCATTGAGCAGCCACACCATGAGGTGGAATGCCACTAGGCTGGGGTGGAGGAGGCAGCCCTGGTCCTGGCAGAGCAGGTCTGGGTGGGACGGCAATGGCCACGGCGGAGCAGCTGCCAGGCTCGTGATGGTCCTGTACCAATGTTGCCTGGGCCACACTGGGGCAATCAGGCGGACCTAGGCCCTGTCAGTCTTTATCTTTTCCAGGACCTTGCCAATCAGCGGATCAGGGGGAAGGCATAGAGAAGCTGGCCTGACCAGGATAGAAGAAAGGCATCAGAGATAGCACCCACTCCCAGCCCCAACCCGGAGCAGAACTAGGGACACCGCGGTTCTGCCAAGTTGCGAACAGGGCCACCTGGGGAGTTCCCCACTCTTGGAAAAGTCTGAGCACCACCTCTGGGTGTAGAGACCACTCGTGCTGAGAGGAGAAGTCTTGGCTCAGGCGATCCGCCCGCGAGTTCCAGGCACCCGGTAGGTGGTAGGCCTGTAGGCAAATGTCGTGGGCTATACAGAAGTCCCACAGCCTGAGGGCTTCCTGGCAGAGGGCAGAGGAGCGGGCCCCACCTGGCCTGTTGATGTAAAACATCGAGGCCATGTTGTCCATGAGAACCCTGACCACTCTGCCCTCCAGGTGCGAGCAGAAGGCCACACATGCCAGCCGGACTGCCTTGAGTTCCTTGACATTTATATGGAGGGCAAGGTCCTGCGCAGACCAGAGACGTTGGTTCTGAACATTCCCCACATGGGCTCCCCACCCCAGGTCCAACGCGTTGGACACCAGCTCCACCGACGGGGGCCTGCCCCTGAATGGGACCCTGTGGAGCATGTTCCCCAGGGAGGACCACCATTGTAGGGAGGCGATCACCAGCTCAGGCACAATGAGGACCTTGTCCATCCTGTCCCTGGCCTGGGAGAACACCGAGGCCAACTAGAGCTGGAGGGGCCTCATCCTGAGTCTGGTGTGGGGAACCACATATGTGCATGCCGACATGTGACCCAGGAGCTGGAGACATGCTCTGGCTGTCATCATGGGGAACCTTATGACTGTGTCGATGAACCTTTCAGGGTCTTGAACCTGTCCGGTGGGAGGGAGGCCCTGGCTGATGTTGCATCCAGGACTGCCCCGATAAACTCTATTCACTGTACCAGAACTAACGTGGACTTGGCTTCGTTCACCAACAGGCCCAGGGTGGCACACGCGGACAGGAGGAGCACCACGTGATCCCGCACCTGCAACCGGGAGCTGCCTTTGACCAGCCAGTTGTCCAGATAGGGGAAGATCTGGATGCCGCGATGTCTGAGGTAGGCCGCCACCACAGACATGCACTTTGTGAATACCCTCGGAGCAGTGGACAGGCCAAATGGGAGGACCATAAATTGGTAGTGCTCCTGCTCAACTGTGAAATGGAGGAAGCGCCTGTGCCCCTTGAATATAAGTACTTGTCCTCCAGATCAAGGGCGGCGTACCAGTCTCCGGGATCCAGGGAGGGGATGATGGAGGCCAGAGAGACAATGCGAAACTTGAGTTTTACCATGTACTGGTTCAGACCTCGCAGGTCCAGGGTGGGCCTGAGCCCGCCTTTGGCCTTCGGGATAAGGAAATAGCGGGAGTAGTACCTCTTGTGTTTGAACTCCGCTGGCACCACTTCCACCACTCCTAGGCCAAGGAGCCACCCCACCTCCTGCTCAAACAGGGTCTCATGAGAGGGGTCCCCCAGGAGGGATGGGGCAGAGGGTGGTTGGGTGGAGCAGAGGTAAACTGGAGGGTGTAGCCCCAGGAGACGGTGTTGAGGACCCAACGGTCCGAAGTCAGCCACAACCACTCTGGGAGAAAAGCACACAACCGGTTGGAGAAGGGAAGCTTTATTGAGGGTGGATCCCTGGTGTGAACTGGTAGGTTGCTACTGGGCATCCCGTCAAAACTGACGTTTCCCCGCCTGTTTACCCTTGGAGGACCCAGGGTGGGGGGCAGACCGGGACAGCCTCTGCGGAGGTTTCTTATAGTTCCATGACTTTTTATAAGGGGGCTCATATTCAGAGTGGATGGCCTGGGTGGGAGCCTGCTGAGGCTTAAACTTGGTCCTGGCCGGAGCTGGGACATAGAGAATCAGAGAATATCAGGGTTGGAAGGGACCTCAGGAGATCATCTAGTCCAACCTCCTGCTCAAAGCAGGACCAATGCCCAACTAAATCATTCCAGCCAGGGCTTTGTCAAGCCTGACCTTAAAAACCTCAAAGGAAGGAGATTCAACCACTTCCCTAGGTAACGCATTCCAGTGCTTCACCACCCTCCTAGTGAAAAAGTGTCTTAAGAGTAGTGCGGGAATCTTTCAGGCTGTGCGATTTCATGTCCATCTGTTCCACAAACAGGGCCTTGCCATCAAACAGGAGACCCTGCAAGGAGTTCTGTGCCTCACTGGACAGCCCAGACAGCAGGAGCCACGACGCCCTCCTCATGGACACCACGGAGGCCATAGACCTTGCAGCCGTATTCGCAGCATCCGACGCTGACTGCAGGGTTGCCCTGGCAGCCGCTGTACCCTCCTCCACCGGAGTTTTGAACTACTTCTTGTCATGCTCCTGGAGGGAGTCCTCGAATTTGGATAGAGAGTCCCACAAATTGAACTCATACCGACCCAGGAGAGCCTAATGGTTCACCACCCTTAACTGGAAATTCGAGGACAAATAAACCTTCCTCCCAAATAAGTCCAGCCTCTTTGAGTCTTTATTTTTCAGAGTAGGGGCTGGTTGGCCCTGCCTTTCCCTGTGGTTGACCGACTTGACCACCAGGGAGTTGGGGGCAGGGTGGGTGTACAGGTATTCATGCCCCTTTGCGGGCACAAAGTACTTCCATTCTGCCCTCTTAGAGATGGGGGGCAAGGAATCTGGGGTTTGCCACAAGGCATTTGAAATTTTTGCCACCCCTTCATGGAGTGGGAGGGCCACCCAGCCCAGTACTGAGGCCGATAGGACATTGAAGAGGGAGTCCGAGGGTTCCTCCACCTCCTCGTCCTGAAGGTTGAGGCTTGATGCCACCCTTTTCAATAGTTCCTGGTGGGCTTTAGAGTCCTCCTATGGAACAGAGGGAGGAGGGGCCATAATCACCTCATCAGGGGAGGATGAGGATACTGGCGCAGGACTCTGCGTACCCACCAGTACCAGAGGTCCCACCACTTGGTCGCTCTCCGGGCGTGGAACCGAAGATGCATGCCCCACCAACTCCCTTCTGGGAGGTTGAGAAAGGGAGGCCAACGGTCTTTCCGAGGCACCAGCCACCGAGCGAGCCCCCACCGGGGGCTGTGTCGGGGGCCACAGGGCCCATTTGTACCACAGTGACGGCCAAGAAGCACGGTGCCACTGCACCTGCTGTGGCTCTGGCGGAGCAGGCTGTTCAGCCTGACTAGCCTGTCCCATCGACTGACGACTAAGGGAGGCCGGGCTGGAGTACAACTTGCTGCTGTCCCTGGACCGGGAGGAGTGGTGGCGTTGGGAACGGTGCCGACCACGAGACCATGATCCCAACGTGGAGGAACAGTACCGCCGGTAGCTGCTGCTCTGCAGTCGGCTCCAGCGGACGGATCTGCAATGGCAAGGTGCCGGCGATCGACGTCCGGGACTGCAGGAGCGATGCTGCGGCGGGGTCCTGGAACAAGGTGACGAGCAGGAACGGCATCGACACCCATATCGTGATGAGCTACAGTAGCCTCCCGGAGACAAGGACTTCCGGAGCCATCTGTCTCGGTCTCAATGGGGCCTGCTCCCCTCGCAAGGTCTACGGTCCCTCAAGGCGGAGCAGTGCCTGGAACCCCTGTCAGTCAGAACCCAGCCAGAAAACCTGGTGGGGGTTGACGGTGATTGGTATGGACTACGCATGGGATGGTCGCTGAGTGGCAAACGGCGTTGGGTACTGACTAGGAGATGACTGCGGAGATCCAAGCGGTGGCTTGCCTCTGGACCGGGGAACCAACATTGGCAGTGGCCCTAGTATTGGCAGAGACATAATGTCCTGGGCCGCTTGCAGGGCCTCTGGAGTGGAGGGCACCCAGACATCCGGGGAAGCCTGCGCCAAATGCGCCGGGCTACTCCGCTCAACCTGAGTCAGAGGCCTGGAGGCTGACGGAGACCAAGAACTGCCCAACATGGGTCTAGTCTCTCCCCCAGTCTTGCTCTGGTGCCTCGGCAGAGAAGACCTCTTCTTAGCCTTCTTTGCATGCCCCGCAGACAGGGAGTGGTGCCGACTGGTAGAAGGCACCAAAGGGTCGCCGCGCACCAACACCGCGGTATCAGGTGCTGACTCACAGCGACATGCCGGGGTCAGGGTCAGCGCTGACTCCATCAAAATGGCTCGGAGCTGAATGTCCCTTTCTTTTTTGGTCCGAGGCTTGAAAGATCTGTAAATCTTTCAGCAATCACTGAGATGGGTTTCCCCTAGACAGTGTAAACAGTCCGCGTGCGGGTCACTCACTGGCATCGGCCACCTGCAAGTGTCGCACGACTTAAAGCCCGGGGCATGCCCCGACCCGGGCACACTAAACTAAACTAACAGTAATCTAAACTACTAACTATGAACGAACAAGAGTTCAAGAGGAAAGCTGCAGACAAGCTGGAGCAGAGCAGTTCTGATGCACCTTCAATGGTGGCAAGAAGGAACTGGGGGGGGGAGCGCGCAGCGCCGCTTATATCTTGCCGTAGAGGTGCCACTCCAGGGGTCGCTAGGGGCGCTCCCCTACAGGTACTGCTAGGGGAAAAACTTCCGGCACCGGTGCACGTGGTGAGCATGCACACGTATTGTGGAATACACAAGAGCAATCACTTGAAGAAGAAGTACTAATATATGAGAAATCTTGTTAAAGAGACTGTTACAAGATTTTAAGCCTAGTCATTAAAACTCCGGTGGTTCAAATAGCTTGTAAATAAGCATTTATACATAAATGAACTAATGGAAGTTCTCCAATTGCTTCTTGATGAGTTCTGATACGTAATTTTAGCAACAGGGCTTATTGTGAGCTACAATCATGCCATATCAAATTGCTATCTCAGAAGATCTCACAAAATAAGGGTCTGATCGTAGGTCGTGCTGAATACTCTCACCTCCCACAAAGACCATGTCTGTACTACCATTTATGTTGGCAAAACATATGTAGCTCATGGGAATGAAAAAACACACCCTGAGCAACATAAGTTTCCCTGGCATAAGTGGTAGTGTGTACAGTGCTCTGTCGGTGGAAGAGCTTCTCCCACCGACATAGATACCACCACTCGTTGAGGTGGTTTTATTATATCAACAGGAGAGCTCTCTCTCATTGGCATAAAGCGGCTACACGAGTGATCTTACAGCAGCGCAGCTGCATTGGTACAACTATGCCGCTGTAAGGTTGCTAGTGTAGATATGGCCTTCGTTCAATATGAGATGGAGAGCATTTAGCCCTTGAGCATCAGGCTTAATCTTGCCAGAGTCTGATCCGTACTTTGATACACAACCTCCAAGAAGTGATGCTGGTGATTGACTGGGCCAGTGCTCTTTCTTCGGAAAGAATTTTGATTCTGTGAGGCACTGTTCAATTGGAGGTGTTGTTTATTGGATGAGGCACTGAAAGTCTAAGTGCTAGCGACGTTGTGGTAGTCAAAAATCCCATAGTGCTTTTCCCAAAACTAAAGATATTTACCCTGGCATCCTGGAAATTTCCAATTTGGGTAATTATATTCTGCATACCTTCATTCTCTCTGCAGTCTGAGTTTGATAAAATTATTCTGCTTCATGTCATGTCCTAAACTGCTGTCCAAAGTTGCAATATGCTGTTAAGCAGATGCTATTTTCCATCTTAGTGGTGGCTGCATTTCAGTGGAGTGCAAAGTAACTGTTTTGACAGGCAAGCAAAATATTATTAGTGTTTTTCATTGTCATTAATGTTAAATACAGAAGATTAGATTTTGTGCATGCACTGACAATTTTGCAAACTTCAGTATTTACAGTGCTAATAAATATTGTTATTAGCCAAGGCTAAAACACCATGCCAAAAGAGGTAGTCGCCTGACTTTTCCAAAAATTATTGCTTTAATGTTGCTCTTAATTACTGTGTTACATAACCTGCATGTGTCTAGTGTTTGTGGTATTTTCCATAGACAATGCTTTTCATATGCTGTTTTCCATTTTCGGTAGTTATAAAGTTTGTGACACCTTATCTTTAAAACTTTAGTTTATTACTTGTACATAACAAAAAAAATTAAAACTTGCAAGCCATATAATAACTAGCAAAATGAAGTCATTCTTTGACTTGAAATATTAAATTAATACTTAATTCTTTGTATCCTCCAGATGACTCTGAAACAGGCCATCCCATTGTTCCTGTTTATTACAATCCTTCTGGAAAAGGAAAACCAAAATTTGTTATTTTATCTGAGCTACATAGGTCTCCACATAACAGAGAAGAACCTCTGCAAATACCCCAGGAAGGAAGTAATGTTAATGTTAGCAAAAAAATCAGGTATGTTCCCCTAAAAGTTCCTGGGTCCAATGCTGCTGTGTACATTTGTATGGCTCTCACTGAAGTAGTTGGAACTAAGTGTATCTCAGGGCAGAATTTAGCCTAGCTCAGTTTGAATCCTTTTATATCAGGTCACATTCATATGGTCTCTCTCTCTCTTTTTAAAAAAAAAAAAAAAGATGATGGATTGTAACTACTGGCTGTAAACCCCAGTAAAAATTCAAAGCAGAAATGAGTAATGGTGAGTGAAATGTCAGACATATTTAACTGTAGGATGTTACCTCCACAAAGGTATTACAGTACAGAGTTGAACTCTTTAGAACATGTGTGCTGCTAACTATACAGATAAATATTGATACAGTGCTGCACAATTACCTGGAGAGGGAGAAACAATCATTTTGCTTCATCATTGTAGGTTATTTCTTTTGACTAACATATTTCAGTATGTTATGCTTCCATATATGTTCATGCTGCAAAATACCAAACTAGACCCTTGGAGTAATCAAAAAAGAAGATGTTACCTATCTGTTTCTCATAGATTTTTTTTTAAATGGTAAAATAAGTGACTTTATTTCATAGGGCCTAGTCCTACAACCTTTATTCACACATCCATTCCTTATTCATGTGAGCAGTCCTGCTGATTTCAGTGGAATTGCTTGCAGGAATAATGCTTGCTCACATGAATAAGCTTTTTCAGGTTGGGGGTCATAGTTTGTATTTCAGTACTGATGCTTTTTACTTTTTTAAATTATACAGAAATGTATTTTGTATCCAATATCATGATGTCTAGGCACTCTACAAACATTTAAAAACAAAAGTGTAAATATTTAATCCACAATAATTTCTGAAATAAGACATTCTACCAGTAGTCACCCCCATCTGGCAAAAAGCAGTTCCCCATTTATGCAATATTGTAGTTGAAAATTACAAGCAACAAAGGTAGTATTGGGTAACACATTCACTAAATATAGTGCTTCAATTCCAGATTTAAAACTAATAAAGATTTAACTAACACCACTTTGGAAATTTGATTTCACAACATTTAATATTTTCCCATTCGTTATCATCTGCAACTTCCCATTCCATCAATCATTTTTCTATTGATTGGATATCCCCACTAAAAATAGGCTTTCATATTTAAATGTGTTGAGGTTAAGCAGTGATTAAAGGGATATTACATGTCACATAGTTTTAATTTTTGCTCTTCATGGGACAATAGATATGTTCTGTTTTGGCAGGAAAATGAAATTGACACACAACTGTTCAATGATTTCTTTTCCCTCTGAAAACACAACAGTGCAGAAGTTTAAAAGCGAGAAACCCATGAACAGCACACTTACAGCCTCACAAAACAAATCTATATAAAGATGATTCTCCAAAGGGTAGCTTTGAGTTTCCAAATTTAGAGAGGCACCTCCTAGTATCACTGCTACCGGCTACTTACATACATAGATGCTTGTTCTTTCAAATTGTACCATAAAGTGTGCTTATCCACACACTCTGAATTCCATTGTCCATGGGCTTCTCTTTATTTGCAACACCTCTGTTAGAGACAGACCTTGGATGAAGCATAAATAGAATCTTTCATTAATTTATCTGTCCTCTTATTAGTCACATAAAAGGGTGGAACAAGAAGATCCTCTGGGGAAGAAAGAATCTCAGTTGTACTTATTCAGTGGTAACAGCTTTCTCTGCTTACCTTTAACCAATGCCTGCACCAGCTCTTCTCCAGAGAGATCCCTGCTGCAAGTAAACAGGAGTCTAGAAAATTATTTGGGCTTTTCAATATAAAAGGACTGCTGTTTACTTCAATAACCTTTTATCAGCAACAGGGATAGCGGATATTTTTGCAACATCACAGCCAGTTTGTTCTTAAACCCAGGTAAAGAAACAGAAACTGTATATAAAACAGAATTATTTTTCATGGGCCTCTGCATTCCCACTCTTGGGTTTTGGTGCCTCTGACGTCGAGCTGCGGAATTGCACGTCCGTGAGCGGTGCAAAGGCACTCTCTCGCTAGGATGGTGTAATCAGCTCTATCTACAAGGGAGTTCAGCTGTCACCACCAAGAACTAATGGAATTATCTGTTGTGTCTGTGAGCTAGTTATAGCCTGCTTGTTTTCTGGTTTCTTCATAGATTCATAGATATTTAGGTCAGAAGGGACCATTATGATCATCTAGTCTGACCTCCTGCACAACGCAGGCCACAGAATTTCACCCACCACTCCTGCAAAAAACCTCACACCTATATCTGTGCTATTGAAGACCTCAAATCGTAGTTTAAAGACTTTAAGGAGCAGAGAATCCTCCAGCAAGTGACCCGTGCCCCATGCTACAGAGGAAGGTGAAAAACCTCCAGGGCCTCTTCCAATCTGCCCTGGAGGAAAATTCCTTCCCGACCCCAAATATGGCGATCAGCTAAACCCTGAGCATATGGGCAAGATTCATCAGCCAGATACTACAGAAAATTCTTTCCTGGGTAACTCGGATCCCATCCCATCTAATATCCCATCACAGGCCATTGGGCCTATTTACCATGAATATTTAATTACCAAAACCATGTTATCCCATCATCCATCTCCTCCATAAACTTATCGAGTTTAATCTTAAAGCCAGATAGATCTTTTGCCCCCACTGCTTCCCTTGGAAGGCTATTCCAAAACTTCACTCCTCTGATGGTTAGAAACCTTCGTCTAATTTCTAGTCTAAAATTTCCTGGTAGCCAGTTTATATCCATTTGTTCTTGTATCCACATTGGTACTGAGCTTAAATAATTCCTCTCCCTCTCCAGTATTTATCCCTCTGATATATTTATAGAGAGCAATCATATCTCCCCTCAACCTTCTTTTAGTTAGGGTAAACAAGCCAAGCTCCTTGAGTCTCCTTTCATAAGACAAGTTTTCCATTCCTCGGATCATCCTAGTAGCCCTTCTCTGCACCTGTTCCAGTTTGAATTCATCCTTCTTAAACATGGGAGACCAGAACTGCACGCAGTATTCCAGGTGAGGTCTCACCAGTGCCTTGTATAACGGTACTAAAACCTCCTTATCCCTACTGGAAATACCTCTCCTGATGCATCCCAAGACCGCATTAGCTTTTTTCACGGCCATATCACATTGGCAGCTCATAGTCATCCTATGATCAACCAATACTCCAAGGTCCTTTTCCTCCTCCGTTACTTCTAATTGATGTGTCCCTAGCTTATAACTAAAATTCTTGTTATTAATCCCTAAATGCATGATCTTACACTTCTCACTATTAAATTTCATCCTATTATTATTACTCCAGTTTACAAGGTCATCCAGATCCTCCTGTAGGATATCCCTGTCCTTCTCTAAATTGGCAATATCTCCTAGCTTTGTATCATCCGCAGACTTTATTAGCACACTCCCACTTTTTGTGCCAAGGTCAGTAATAAAAAGATTAAATAAGATTGGTCCCAAAACCGATCCTTGAAGAACTCCACTGGTAACCTCCCTCCAGCCTGACAGTTCACCTTTCAGTAGTCTCCCCTTTAACCAATTCCTTATCCACCTTTCAATTTTCCTAATGATCCCCATCTTATCCAATTTAACTAATAATTCCCCATGTGGCACGGTATCAAACGCCTTACTAAAATCTAGGTAAATTAGATCCACTGTGTTTCCTTTGTCTAAAAAATCTGTTACTTTCTCAAAAGGAGGAGATCAGGTTGGTTTGGGACGATCTACCTTTTGTAAAACCATGTTGTATTTTGTCCCATTTACCATTGACTTCAATGTCCTTAACTACCTTCTCCTTCAAAATTTTTTCCAAGACCTTGCATACTACAGATGTCAATCTAATAGGCCTATAATTACTCGGATCACTTTTTTTCCCTTTCTTAAAAATAGGAACTATGTTAGCAATTCTCCAATCATACGGTACAACCCCTGAGTTTACAGATTCATTAAAAAATCTTGCTAATGGGCTTGCAATTTCATGTGCCAATTCCTTTAATATTCTTGGATGAAGATTATCTGGGCCCCCCGATTTAGTCCCATTAAGCTGTTTGAGTTTTGTTTCTACCTCAAATATGGTAATGTCTACCTCCGTATCCTCATTCCCATTTGTCATGCTACCATTATCCCTAAGATCCTCTTTAGTCTTAGTAAAGACTGAGGCAAAGTATTTGTTTAGATATTGGGCCATGCCTAGATTATCCTTGACCTCCACTCCATCCTCAGTGTTTAGTGGTCCCACTTCTTCTTTCTTTGTTTTCTTCTTATTTATATGACTATAGAACCTTTTACTATTGGTTTTAATTTCCTTTGCAAGGTCCAACTCTATTTGACTTTTAGCCTGTCTCACTTTATCCCTACATGTTCTGACCTCAATAAGGTAGCTTTCCTTGCTGATCCCTCCCTTCTTCCAATCCCTGTATGCTTTCTGCTTTTTCTTTCTCACCTCTCTGAGATGCTTGCTCATCCAGCTTGGTCTACAACTCCTGCCTATGAATTTTTTCCCCTTTCTTGGGATGCAAGCTTCCGATAGCTTCTGCAGCTTTGATTTAAAATAATCCCAGGCCTCCTCTACCTTTAGATCTATAAATTCTTCAGTCCAATCCACTTCCCTAACTAATTTCCTTAATTTTTGAAAGTCAGCCCTTTTGAAATCAAAAACCCTAGTTGCAGATTTATTTTTGTTAATCCTTCCGTTCAGTTTGAAGTGAATTAGCTCATGATCACTTGAGCCAAGACTATCCCCTACAACCATTTCTTCTATGAGGTCCTCACTACTCACCAAAACCAAATCTAAAATGGCATCCCCTCTAGTCGGTTCAGCAACTACTTGCTGAAGGAATCCATCAGCAATTGCATCTAGGAAAATCTGAGCCCTATTATTATTACTAGCACTCATCCTCCAGTCTATATCTGGGAAGTTAAAGTCTCCCATGATCACACAGTTTCCATTAGTATTTACTTTATTAAAAACATTAAAAAGGGCTCTATCCATATCCAAATTAGATCCCGGCGGTCTATAGCACACCCCAAGCACTATCCCAGGGGAGGCTCTAATAGTTTTCTTCCCCAATGTAATTTTTGCCCAGACGGACTCAGTCGTATCCATTTCATTGCTTCTTATTTCTTTACATTCTATCTCATCATTGATATACAATGCTACTCCACCACCTTTACCTTTATTTCGGTCTTTCCTAAACAGCACATACCCCTCAATACCTGTAGTCCACTCATGACTACTATTCCACCATGTTTCTGTTATCCCTATAATATCTGGTTTCACTTCCTGCACCAGTAGCTCTAGTTCCTCCATTTTGTTACCTAGGCTCCTCGCATTAGTGTACAAACATCTTAATTTTTGCCGTTTGGCCTCACTCACATTCTGTACCCTATTAGGCCCGGTCATTCTACAGCCAGTATAACCTATTAGACTGGTATCTACACTGCCCTTCCTCCTACCCACGGCTGTATCCTTTCTTACTTCGTTTTCTTTCCTCTCAATGCTAAAATCTGGCGTGGAGATTACCTGGACATCTCCCAACCATCTCCCCCAAATTCCTAGTTTAAAGCTCTCTTAATCAGTTGTACCAGCCTCCATCCTAGAAGTCTATTTCCCTCCCTACTCAGATGAAGTCCATCCCGAGAGAACAGTCCTCTGTGCATGAATGCCTCCCAGTGGCCAGACATCCCAAAGCCCTCCTTATAGCACCACTGCCTAAGCCATCTGTTGATAGTCATAATCTTGTCACACCTTTGTTGCCCTTCTCTAGGAACAGGCAGAATCCCACTAAAGATCACCTGAGCCTCGATTTCCTTAAGCGTCTTCCTCAGCCTAGCATAGTCTCCCTTCATACTTTCCAGCGAGAATCTAGCCGTATCATTTGTTCCCACATGAAGGATAATTAGGAGATTCTTTCCTGCTCCCCTTAGAATCCTTTTCAACCTTAGGTCTACATCCCGTATCTTAGCACCTGGAAGACAGCACACCCTCCTATTCTCCGGATCAGCTCTGGTTACAGACCTATCTATTCTTCCAGTAAAGAGTCCCCAATCACATACACCTGCCTTTTCCTAGTGATGGTGCTATTCTCCAGTCTATCCCCTGTTCCCTCTGGCTGCAAGTTCTTTCCATTCCTATTCTCCCTTGTAATCCTCTTTAACCCATCCTGGATCCTCCTGGGGCTCATATTTGGTGTAATCTTCATTAACTCTTCCCCTTTTCCTATAGGACTAGCCGCTCTTCTCTTCTTCCTTGCCCTTCCACCTTCAGTGACTACCTGCTAAGCCCCTTCTTCATTTTCCAACTCTGCAAACCTATTCTTAAGCTCTATTTCTCCTTCACTAGCCCGTCTTTTCCTCTGCCTGGTTCTTTTAGTCACATGCTTCCACTGACCACTTTCCTCACCCAGTCTCCCCTCAGAATTCCCCAGCCCTGATTCCACCTGCAAGTCTGAGCTTTTCCCTTCAGATACCTCCATAATCTGCTCACACCCCTTCCTAAACTCTACCAGACTTTCCACCTGCATCTCCAAACCTCGGATCTTTTCCTCCATCAGCTCTATCAGACGGCATTTCATACAGACAAAACTCTTACCAGGTGCCCCCTCCAGGAGCATGTACATACCACAGCTTCCACGTCCAGTCATCCTCATTGTGTCTTCCGCTACATGGGTCACTCCCACTGCTGCCTCTGTATCTGTCATAGCCTTGCCACCTAAATCCTGTTAATCTGGGAAACACAAACCACACCCAAAACACCATCACCCACAGCAAAAAAAAAACAAAAACAAAAACAACCACCAAACAAGCACCACAAGACAAACTCCTCCAACAGAACTCCCACTCAAACTCCCCTGTTTACAGCTCTGTTTGCTAGCTCCTGTGCCGCTGCAGCTGTCTGTTATAGTAAGCTCTGTGGAGCAGGGTCCATCTTATTGTTCTGTATTTGCTCAGCACCTAGCACAATCAGATCTTGGTCCATGACTAGGGATCCTAGGTGCTATGGTAATACAAATAATAATAATTAATAATTAATAGTACTAGTTTAGTATAGTGTTACACCTTTTGGTCTGAGCATTAAGCCAATATTTGGGGTCTTGGAGTTTGTTTCTGTTAGGTGGAGAAATTGATGATAGAGTCAGGAATTTTTTTGATACAATCTTGATAAGTTACAAAGAATTCACATAAAGTCCTATTTCCCAGAACACATTTGGAATCAAACAGGAGGCAATTTCTTTGCTCACATTTCCAAGCTTCTTTCTAGCCAGTACTCTTCCCCAAAAAACTCCTGCTTTGGTTTCTTTCTAAGCCATGTTTCAAATGCATTTCTTGCTGTCTGCTTCAATTTTTTGGCTGCTTCTCTTTGCCTGTTCTCTGACTATTACCAAGTGCTTCTGCTGCCAGACACACCGATATCTCCATCCAAATAACTCCGTTTCTTGAATGGTCTTGATTGTGGCCTGTTTTGGGTGGTGGCTCATATTGTTTCGGCTATCTTACTCCAAAAAAGAGCTCAACTGCTTCTTACATTTCTATTTGTATAGTGCTTTTTTTGTCAGGACATTTTCATGCCAACAACCCACGCTGATTTTACTCCCATCCAAATCTCCTTAGAGTTTTTCTTCAGTGCCTGATTTCATTCAAGCATATGTGAGCAGCCTCTTTCAGTGGAGCTCTCCCAAACAAAACTATTGTTTCTGTGAAATCTGCTGTGTGCAGTAGACTCTGCCCATTTCGTTGTAATGGGGAACTCATTACTTTCTCAACTCTCCCAGCCTCAGCTTCCCCTCTACAGTCTCAGTTTCCTGGAGATGGAGCAGGAGCCATGGTGAAAACTTGTCCCACTGATATCTTCTCAGATGGTCCTTCTGAATAACTGGGTTTTAGTCCTGGGACTCAACTGTTCCCTATTTCATTTATTCAGGTCTACATAGCATCCCTCCCCAAGTTCATGCACATTAGGGCTCCTATCCTTCTTTCTTCTAGGATTGTGGAACCAGAGTAGGTCCCCTCTTTTAAAAGTTTCCCTATGTGACCTTACACCATACAGTCTTTTCATTTTATCAGAGGCTATCCTCAAATTTTCCCTAGAAAAATTGTGAACTTTTTCAGTTTTGGTTTGTAGAGTTTCTACATAGTCAAAATGATCCAAATTCCTTTGTTTCTCTTCAGAAACTCTATACAAAAGGTTTGCTGTGGTCCTTAGCCCATGTCCAAAGATGAAGAGTGCTGGGGGTACACTTTGTACTCTCTCATTGACTGCTGTTTTGTAAGCCATCAAAAGGAATGGGATATGCTGCTCCTAGTCCCTTTGGTTCTGGTCTGCAGAGGTAGCCAGCTGAACCCCTAGAGCCTGATTGAGTCTTTCCACTACCCCATCAGATTGTGGATATGTCGGGGTTGTATGAGTTTTGTGGAGCCATAAAATCTCAGAAACCCTATTGAAATACTTTGAATTCAAAATTTCTCCCTTGAGCTGTGTATAACTCATCCAGGACCCAAAATCTGTTGAAGAATTCATTCTTGAGAACCTCTGCTACTGTCACAGCATCTTGATTCTTTATTGGGTAAACTTCAGACCATTTTGTGAAGTAGTACATAGTTATATTGATTGCCAGACTCTGTTTCAGGCAGGGGCCCAAGCATATTGACAGCAGTGCGTTCTTTTGATGCCCACACAAGATACTGGGCTGACCTATGACAAAACTCTCTGGTCAGAAACGGAAAGAATGTGCTTGCAACAAAATGGAATGGTGTGGCATCAACTTACATTCAGTGGATGAGGACAAGCCAGACAAAGGTGACAAGATACTGGGGCACGGGGGCTCTACCTGTCGTAGGGGGACTCTTCTCTGCAACACAAACGTCACATTTCTTGTGTCAGTTTTCTACATCCTGTCTGCATTTCATCCAATAGAAATTTTCTCTTAGCTTGACTGTGGTTTCTGAAACCTCAAAATGTCCAGCAGTTTTAAAATCATGACATATCAGAACCTTCTTTTCAATGAATCTGGTACAACCAGCTAATACCCATTGCCCATTGTTTTTTCCCATCTCCTGTACAATATTCTGTCTTCAAACTCCAAGTTTTCCTACTGTGACCAGAAAGCTTTTACTGTGGTCTGTGGAGATACTATGTTCCAGTGTGGCTACCTTTGCCAAATGATTTTCCAATCACACACTGTCCTGATGTCAGTATCCTCTCTTTGGGAATCATTTAACTGCTCAGAAGTCCATTCTTGCAATTCGGCATCCATTGTTCCAATGGATGAACCAGGAACATTTGTACTTCTGCAAACTATAAGAGGAGAGGAGACAGCTATCTCTTCCTGAGCACACTCGTTCCCTTGAGCAACAAATTCCTTGGTCTCCTGCTTAGAGCAGAGTTTGCAATTAGCCTCTCAACAAGGCCACCCGACAACGGTGAGTATTACCATCCGTGTGCCGAGGCTTGTGTGTAATTCTGAGATCATAACTGACATTTTTCCAACCACATGGCAAGTTGACCCTTAGGATTCCTGAATCTAAAGAGTAATTACAGGGATACATGATGTGTCTTGATCACAGATTTTCTCCCATACAAATAGCGATGAAAATGTTCTTTAGATTTAAGCACCGTCAGTATTTCCTTTTGGGTGGTGCTATACTTTCTCTCCAGAGAACTTAAACTTTTGCTCTCAAGTCCTTTATGTTCTTGTGTCATTACTGTCCCTCAAACCGTAAGCACTAGCATCTCTATCCAATATGAATGGGGGGGATTGAAACACGGATAGGCTAATACAGGTACAGTCCACTCTGAAAATGTGAAATCGCACTCTGCTACCCACTGAAATTGTTTTCCTTTTTCACCCAACTTATGTAATGGTTTTGAAAGATTGGCAAATCCACAAATAAACCTTTTGTAATCGAAGCCCTACAAAACATTGTGCATATATGAGTATCTGGACATTTGACCAGCTTTGTACAGTCTCAATTTTCTTTTTGTCAGTGGAAATTCCCTCCTCACAGATTGTGTTCCCAAGGAAAATTACCATTTTTTTAAAACAATTCCTTTATTTGGATTCACACTGACAGCCTTAAGTTTATCACAGACTATTTGTAAATGTATCAATTCCTGCTTAAAGATTTTAATATGCACCAGAGAGCGGCATGCCACACAGTATGCTCTCCATTGATTGCCTTCTTAAAAGTGGCTGGTGCATTACACTGGCCAAAAAACATCACTTTGAATTGCCAGAGACCTTTTTCCTTCTGTGAAAGCACTCTTTTCCCTGTTGTTTGGATCCATTTCCACTTGCCAATACCCATTTTTAAGATCCAGTATGGAAAACCAGATTGAACCTGCTGCAGCATCCAGACTATCATCTATTTATAGTAAAGTGATTTAATTTAGTTTTCTATAGCCCACCTAGAATCTGGCGCTGCCATCTTTTTTCTTAACTGGAATTGTGAGTGAGGCCCTAGGACTAGTTGAAAGCTCAGTCATTCCTTCCTGATAGATTTCCTTAATAGCCTGTAAAGCCTCTTCCCTCTTTGTGACTTGTAAATGGTCTGGTGGCTGTTTAATCCCATAAATATGAATGCAGAGAGGCAACTCTTGAAGAAGAATGGTAAGGCAACCCTCTTCTTGTAGACCTAAATTGATTTTAAGCCACAGCTGACCACAGTTACATAACAACCTGTATAGACCTCAACTCCACTGCTGCAGAAGGCACAGGCATCCCAAAGTGACCCAGCATTTCTGAGACTATCTAGGATTTTTTCCTATGACTAAATTGGTTTCTGAATTGAGTAATTCATTCCTTTTAGCCTCGTTATTTTACACTAGAGGACTCTTAAAAGTGAGGAAACTTTACATTAGGTGAGTTGACTATTAACAGAACGATGACATTTTAAATTGTAAAACAGCACTTTGAACCAAATAGTTTATCAGATACTTTTCCAAATTAATATTTCAAGTTTTGCACAGTTTGGCTTATAAATTATTTTATGATGCTAGGCTGCTTAGAAGATTTCTGAACATAACATAATTTAAAAAAACATAATAACAAGTAATTCAGAATATCGTCTCTTTAAATTTTTTCAGCAAGTGACCTGTCTTTTGAAGCCTTAGACAGTTTAGGGTCTGAGACTAAGGAGAGGAGAACAAAGTGGCAATTTTGCTAATTTACAATCTGAAAACACTTGTTCCTTATGAAGACTATCCTTTATATGTTGAGATGGTGGAACACGCTTTTTAAAAAGATGAATGAGGCTCCTTTATAGCTTCTCAGCAGCAGCTAGCAATTGAAAATTTTCCATCAGATGCATAATCAAGCTTCTCTCTAAACAGCAGGTTCTTTCCTTAATTAATTAACTTCTAAAATATAAAGTCTTGGTGATGTTTCTTGACAGTGTGAGGAGATTGCTCTGTCTCTGTTAGAATGGCTGATGGTAAAAAATCTGCTGCAGTGGGAATCCTGCAGCTGCAGGCTCCTGCCTCTTGGCTCTCTGCTCTCACAGTTCACTTAATGGCATTGTTTTTACGTCTGTCAATGAACCAGCACATATACTCACTTGAGTATAAAGCTCAATGAAAGGGCAATACATAGTTTAAAAACAAAGATTAGTGTTGCCCTAAAACAAGGTAGTAAAGTTAGTCAGCCAGGGGTTTTATATATTTTCCAACAGCATAATTTGCTTGTGTTCAACTTTTGCACTATACATCAAGCATGATGCTGATAGTTCCGCCTCTAACATGAGACATGAATGACACAAGAGCCAAAAAATGCTATTTTAACTCATTCCAAATTTGTAGCCCTAAAATATTTTATAGAATGCACGACCTAATGACTTTTCTTGTTCACAGAATAGATGTTTATTCTTGAGTTTCTTTGGTCAGTTGATGTTGCAAAGAAAACAATTCTAAGTTAGGCTGGTCCACCACACTTTCATGGCTCCAGTTACATAGTGACATGGGCATGATGCTTAAGGCTGCGAGTCTGTCACAAAAGTCACAAATTCCTTGACTTCCTGAGCAGCTCGGGCAGCCCCTGGGCCAGCCAAACTGGCCACTGCTGGAGCAGTCTTGGGCCACCGCACCCACCCCGCCACACCTCCTAGCAGCAGCAGCAGTGTCTGGCCGCTGCCCACCCACAGCAGCAGGGGGCCCAGGCAGCGCGCTGCTGCCCCCTGCCCCAGAGCACCCAAGATTTAGTCCGGGGTATATAGTACAAGTCATGGATATATCAGGGGCTGTGAATTTTTGTTTACTGCCCATGACTTTTACTAAAACTACCTGTGACTAAAACATAGCCTTAATGATACTATCATCATTTATTCTGAATTCTTGCTATATCACAGACATGTTAGTATATATACAACTATCTTTGTACCAACACCATTAGCTGGCTTTGTAAATTATGCAGCTATAAGTGCCTGTGTATCTGAGAAAAAGATTAAATCTCGGACTGGATTAGGCTTTTTTTCTGTTGTGTTAATACTAGGGCTGATCAGGAAATTTGTGACTCAACTTTTTTTGTAGGAAAATATTGATTCAACAACTCCAAACTTTTTGCAGGAAAGTCAGTTTTATTGAAACCTTTGTCAGGAAAATGCACCTTTGTAGGTGCAGGATGGAATTTCAGAATGAGAGAAATTCCTCCACCCCAGAATATCCAACAGGCCAGAGTTTAGGGTACTCAACCAGGATGTAGTAGACCCAGTTCAAGTCCCTGCTCTCTGATTCTGAAATCTCTCAATCTCTCTGGTTGGAGCTGTTCCACTATGTATAAATAATTAAATATTAATTGGGTGAACAAGAGAGACTGACTCTATAGTCCAGTAGATGAAGGCATTCATCTGCAAGACTCAGGTTCAAGTCCCTGCTCTGACTCAGGCAGAGTCAGTGCCCTAACCTCTGGTCTACTGCCCATTGCAGGGCAATGGTGTGTCTTTCTCTCATTTTTCATGAAAACTTTCAAAAGATCTCAATTTTGTTCCAATGTAGAACAAAAACAGATTTCAAAACCTTGCAAATGTTTTCTGGCCAGCCTGGGTTAATACCAACCAAAGTCTAATTGGTGATTGCATAACACAGTAATCTTTTCAAACAAAGAAAATGGAATTAAACAGTTCAGCATTCTCATTTAAACACTAATAAACTGTTTAGGATTATTTTTGTTCTTGTTTATAGATTACCTGGACAAGTTTCAGTCAACTGCTTAGAAAACACACCTTTAAACAGTGTGATCCTAAGATAATTAAGTTCCACTTAAGTACCAGTACTTGCCTTAATCAATAAATGCTCTCGTGAACTGGCTTCATAATTTTTTATTATTATTTGCCAGTAACTACTAGATCACTGAAAAGTGCAGAAAACAGTCTTTTTTTTTTTTCAGTTGATACAGCAGTCTGCCATGCTCTGCTGAGCTAATTAAAACCAAGTGACACATGGGAAAACTTCAGAAATTTTCCTTCTTACTAGGATATGTTTATTTTTTTATCATGTGAAATGAAGAGTGGAAACAAATATAAATTAATACATTTATTTTTGCTCTTGTGCATAAAACTACATATGACTGCAAAATGCCTCATAGATTTTTTTCATGGGGGATAAAAGGGTTTAATTATGCAAATTGTAATCTAAATTTCTTAAATAAAATTGCTTATTTTCCAAAATACCACTAGCTTACATCATGAAATACAATTCTGTTTTAGAGAACAGATTGCTCTTGAGTTGCAGAAGAAGAAAAGGGCATCTTCAAATACCTTCACGCTATTTTATGGGGATAAGGTAGAAGTCAGATTCTGCTCTCATTTACATAAGTGCAAACCCATTGATTTTGCAAAGTTTGTACTAGTGTAGCTAAAGGCAGAATATGGCTAAAGATTAAACTCTTTATGGAAAAAAATTATTTTAAAACAATGTGCAGATGAATTATTAATTAGAAGCAAAAGTTTCTCTTGGAAATGCTGACCACCTCACCTGTAGTGAGCACTGTTGTAACTGCAGTAGTGAAGTAAATATAAAGTTCAACAATAAATGCTTAGCAATAGTGTTTAAAGATGAGATTAGACTTGCAGCTACGTTATCTAGTCCTCTTGTATGTATTATTTAAAGGCTATTTGTATTGCTGTGACAGATGTGGTAAGGCATATCTACTCAGCTGTACTTTTGAAAGAGTTTCATATGAGCTCATTGCATTTTTTTTAGACTATGGCATAGTAAGTTTATTTTATGTTTCCATTTGCATTTGGACACACAAAATTAATTGAACCATCTATAGTAAGTATATCTGTATTAGTAGGGAAAAAATCCAGTGTCATCAGTAATCCCACCCCCTATCCCCATGACAGTGAAGTTCAAAACTATGATTTTGTGACTCTTTTACACTTGACATTTCATCAGTACTTTTAAGTAGAAATTATGTTGGTTATTATAAGAACATATGTTAAAAATGAAAACCAGATGTCAAGTGGAAATACTCCTTGAATGTAAGGGTTGATAGTGAAATTGTATTTAGTTAGACTGGTTTGCTAAAGATAATAAATAGGCATCTTATGTGATGGAATGTGCAACTGTGAAACAACTTCAGTTTATGAAAATTCCCAATAATTTAGCAAATCACAGTGAAATCCTGGCCCTATTGAAGTCAATATGAAGACTCCTATAGACATCAGTGGGGGCAGAATTTCACCTTCAGTACTCTACTGGAATAAAATATCAGTATCTGCTTTATTGGTAAATGGAAATTAATACCATTTATTTCAGTGATGTCTTAGGAGCAGTCTATAGGTTTTTGTGATTCATATAAAAAGGGCTGTAATGAACTGCAGTCAGACCATCTATAGCTGATATTTTCAACAACTAGTACTGTAAACAGGTCTTTTATTAATCCAACTGATGGTGGAGCTCTGGCAGACATGCTCAAAAAAGATGGCATCCCTCTCTGCCTTACTCTATGCACTGCTATTATAATAATTTGGTCTTACATAGTTCCTTCCAAATGAGGATCTCAGAGCACTTTACAAACATCATTGAAGTAAGACTTCTCTCTGAAAGCTAGGTGTGCATATCCTCAGTGTGGCGTAATTGTCTATTTGTAGCTGTAAGAAGCAGAATCAAAGCTGATTGGATGGCTGATGAGGGACTAGCCCCCACCTTCTGGATACCTCCTCAGTTTTGTTCTGCCTTCTGTTGCTACTGGCTGAGTGGGAGAATCCAGTGCAAGAGAGAGAATTCAAAAATAAATAAATAAGAAAAAAAAAACCCTGAAGACTGGTTTGTCTCCTGCCTGGAATTACCATTGCAACACCACCCACCCCACCACTCAGGTAACAGGCTCAGAGGATGGTGGAGAAAGGTTCAAAAATAGAAGACCAAGGTTGTATTCATCCTGCTCTGTCTCCCTGCCACAATGTGCAGAAGGAGAGGTTTATGTTTCGTTAACTGCAGCTGCCTCATTCATCAGGTTAGAAAGGTTTTGCTTTGGTTGCCTTACTCCAACCCAGGAGCCTGGTTCCTACCAGCAAGGAGTCTCAGGGCCGGATTTAGGGGCAACCGACCCAGGCAACTGCCTGGGATGCAGGGCTTGGGGGGTGTCAGGCTTGGGGTGCTGTTATTGTTGTAAGTGTCAAAGGGGAATATAGAATGTTTGAAGTAAAATATTCTGTCTGTGGATTTATTTTTCACTAACTTCCTAGAATGTTCTGGACCTTTGTAGAATCTCATGGAACCTTCCAGACTTTCTGAGAGCTACATTTTCCTCCAACCTCCTATAATGTTGTCAGCCATACCCTCGTGGGTATATAAGAGGCAGGACGTCACCAGTCAGTCAGTGAGATATAAGAACAAAGTGAAGTGAAGTGAGAGCCGAGCTGTGATATTGTGAACCTTGTTTTATTGTGTAATTGTGAAAGTCTACTTGTATTTTAAGACATGAAGAGTATAAGTAGTGACTAATAAAGTACATATTTAATGAGATGCCAGAGATATCTATCAAACCCCTATCTACTCAACAATATAAAAGAAATACTGTTATTTCTTTTGCCATGCTTAACACATAATGTGTGATAACTTTCTAAGACTGTGGAACATAAACTTTTGGTCTCCCTAATACTGTCTGCTTTCCCCCGTAGAAAATAAAAGATGCCCCTGAAGGTGCCTTCAGAAGGTTAGTATAGGAAGCGAAAAGCTCAATTGCAATCTAGGTTGCAGCAAGGGGCAAATTTGATGGGAAAATGTCTCAAACAGAACATAGCACAGGCTTAAGCAGTAGCAATTGTCCCACTGCAGAAGAAAATGAGGAGTGAAGCATAAAGATGGTAGTCCTATTACTAAGGAATTAGTAGATTTACCTAAAGAAAAGGAATGGAAATGTGAAGAAAGTGATGGAGAATCGTCCAGATTTCCTGGCTACATAAAGGAGAGTGATGATAAAGAAGAATGTGGTTCACACGAAAAGGAGAGTAATGACAAAGAAAAATAAAAAAAAATTTATATTAAAAGAAGAGAAACAATAAAGAAGGATCAGCCTTGCATGATGGCAGAAACAGCAGTGAGAAAAATTGCACACCACAAATAAATACATCAGATCTTGCTTTTTATGGCCAGTGATCCTAAACTGTGCCAATAATGATCGTACAATTTTGAACAAGCCAGGCAAAAGCAAGGATATGATGTTTCCAGTAAGTGAGCAGAAGTGACACTTCTCAAAATCACTTTGCAAAAGAGTGCTCAAGAATGGTGAGAAACTGTTTCGGTGTTGGCTAGTTTACTCAAAATGAACTTACAGAGTGTTCTGTTTTTGTTGCAAAATATTTAACAAGCATGCCAAATGGTTGCGTTCGCTTTCCGAGTACAATTAATGGCATAAGTTAGCTGAAGCTCTGAAGCAACGTGAAAAGTCACCCGGCCATTTTATGGCCTACTCCAAATGGATGGAGGTCAAGTCCAGGCTTAAGCTGAATAAATACAGAAAACCAGCACATTATTAATGTAGAAACCCTGCACTGGAGGAATGTGGTTGATCGTCTGATCTCAAGTACCCTCTTCCTTGCAAAGAATAATTTGGCTTTCCAGGGCTTGTTGTATAAGTTGTTCACTGAACATAACAGTAATTTCCTCAGTTTGTTAGAGCTCTTTGGGAAATACAATGATGTCATGTGTGCATATCTACGTGGAGTAGTTTGTAAAGAAGCTATGGACCATTACTACAGCAAAACAATTCAAAATGAATTGATTGACCTTATGGCAAGGAAGGTGCTTGATAATATATTGACACAGCTCAACAAAGCAAAGTATTATACCATAATAATGGACTGCACTCCTGATATTAGGCACAGTGAAAAAATGTAATTTACAGTAAGATTTGTTGATGACGAGGATGGGTGTATCCATGTAAAGGAACACTTTATCTGCTTCCAGTACATGGACGACT
Source organism: Eretmochelys imbricata (assembly GCF_965152235.1). Taxonomy (NCBI): domain Eukaryota; kingdom Metazoa; phylum Chordata; order Testudines; family Cheloniidae; genus Eretmochelys; species Eretmochelys imbricata. The sequence goes on from NC_135573.1 coordinate 61,073,125, forward strand.
CTACTGGAAAAGGCCTAACAAAGCTGTTTATGAATGTTTTGAATGAGAATAAAATAAAGCTTCAGGTCTGCCATGGCCAAGGCTAAAACAACAGCACAAACATGAAGGGATGAAACAGTGGCATCCAGACAAGGATCCTTGTGCTGAATCCAAGAGCTTTCTTTGTGCCTTGTGGTTTCCATTCCCTCAAACTGGTTGTGTCAGATGCAATGTCATCTTTAGATTCAGTATCTCTCTTTGGAGTACTGCAAAGGATATAAGTTTTCAGTGTCAACTATCAGGTGGAAGATCCTCACAGACAGTGTTACAAATCTGACGGTGAAGCCACTAAGCGACACTTGCTGGGAGAGCCCCATTGGCAGCTTGGGGCCAATGAGGTACCAAGTGACTGAGGTTTACAACACCTGGATGGAACTGGCGCAGTTGAGTAAAGCTGAAACCGGAATGAGACTTTGATGAGAAGCTGCCTTGATTTTTGTTGTGGCCTACAGAGACAACAGATTAGAAGATGCCATCATTGCTGCCAAAGAAATGGCAGAAGACTTAGGGGTTGAGCCTGTCTTCAAGGAAACTCATATTCATTGGAAGAAGACACACTTTGGTTATGAGGGCAGAGATGAGCTGATGAAAAGCTTGGAAGAAAAATTCAAGAGGGAGTTTTTTTTGCTCACTCGTTGAATGAATGTCCATCAAAGAAGAGTTTGGATAAATGAAGCACCACAAAAAGACTTGTGTGGGGGCGGCAGGGGGTATGACCCTAGCAAGCTCCCAGTGGACAAGAAAACATTCTTGAACAATTGTACGGACCTTCAGCAGATGCTGACACATGGAGAATGTTCGGACATCAATGATAAAGACCTTTATGTGGAATTGAACACCCTTCACATTTTGCAACACAGGAAGCACTCTCCACTCCAAGTTCTCCAATTCATTCATGATGCAGAGCTGAAGGACACTTTTCCTAATGTATGGATAGCTTTGAGGATTCTGCTCATGCTGTGAGTCACAGTCACGAGTGGTGAGAGCTGCTCTTCGAAGCTCAGGCTCATCAAAACATATCTTGGATCGATGATGGCCAATGAGAGACTGACATCGCTTGCTATTTTATTGCTTGAAAATGCCATTGGAGAGTCTTTGGATCTCTCTGACGCTATGAGGACAAAGGCGAGAAAAGTGACTTTTTGAACTAAAGGACTAGGGTTAACATTCTAAGGCAGTGGTTCTCAAAGCCGGTCAGCTGCTTGTTCAGGGAAAGCCCCTGGCGGGCCTGACTGGATTTTTTACCTGCCGCTTCCACAGGTTCGGCTGATTGCGGCTCCCACTGGCCTTGGTTTGCCGCTCCAAGTCAATGGGGGCTGCGGGAAGCAGCGCGGACCACGGAACTGGCCTGGGGAGTCTGACAGCTGGGCTGCAAATGTCTTGAAGGATGACAGAAAAATGAAAATAACCTTTTGGCTGCCACAGGTGGTTACATCAAAGGGCAACAGCCCAGCATGGGAAAACCATAAGCAGGACCGGCTGAATCTGCCACAGAGCAAGGAGCGGCTAGTGAGACTATTTTGGGCATTCGTCCTCCCACAGTGCGGGTTTCATATTCCCTCTGTCTCCCTTTCTTCACTGGGCAATTTTGTCTCCTTTCCATAGCCCCAGGGGACGCCCAGAATTTTGTACACAGGGGAAAAGAAGGGAATCCCCGTCTCAGAAAGAAATTCCTTCTTGCGCTAGGGAGCGACTCTTGGATTTGGCATGAAAAGTGCCTTTACCTCAGATACTGCCATCTTGTAAGACCCAGGCTGCAGCTTCAGTGTCCCCTTACAGGCACTCTGTCCATTCTCAAAGGCACAAAGATAAAAAGATGCCTATTAGCAGAAGATATTTTCAGAATTCTTTATTTGATTCAGGTTCCCAGTCCCCACTCCCCTAAGGAGTAAAAATTTTAAAAAGGGGGAAAGGGTTCAAGAAATTACCTCAGAGACTTAAAAAAATGGCCTGTTCCTCTGGGGATAGCAGCTTCCCAGCCTCATTACCGGATGATGCCAAAGCTCAAGGCTCTGCTCACAAGGTTTTCATACATGGAAAGAACAAGCACAATAAAAGGAATAGAATTGTTTATGTGTCTGGCTCTTCTTCATCATCGTTTAGTTCATTTTTATCCTTGTCTTCAGGGACATCACCAAAGAAAAAGAAGGTTAAAAAATCTGTTCAATCTAAGTCCAAGAGAGGGAAAAAAGGAGTCAAGAGGAAAGTCAGGATCATCTTCACAGGAGGCAGGTAAATTCTCAATCTCAGAGTGCAAATCAGAGAACGAAGAGAAACAAAGAGAATCTTTTTCCAACTGAATCATTTTAGAAGATATTATGAAAGGTCATTAGATACTTGCGTTTCCATCAGATAAGCCGATTAGAAAAGATTCTAAATAGGAAGGAGAGGGGATTGGTACAGAAATTACAAAAAAGAATTTTCCATCTAGTTCAAAATCTGAATCGTATTTCCCTTCACATCTTTTTTGAAAAAGTAATTAAGGCCAAATGGGAAACACCAGCAAAATGTATGAGGTTGTGCAGGCATGCTAAAAATTTCTACAAAGTGCACTGTAGAAAAGCAGATTTTGTGTCTCCTCCTATAGTGGATGGGGCAGTTTCAGCTCTAGTTAAAGACACTACTGTGCCAGTGGAAGGGGACTTGTTCCCAAAAGAACTCAACGACCACAGAATATAAATATCACTGTGCTATATGTTTAAGGATGCATGTTCCTCTCTGAGGGCTTTTTATCTCTGAGGGCTTTTTCTGTGGCCACACATTTTGGAAGAGCAATACTGGCCTGGACTGATAATTTGACAGTCAGATTGCCAAAAAAAGTCTAAGAAATCATTGTGGTTAAGTTCAGAGTTAAAGAAAAGCTCAGTGGCTTCAGCATTCATAGCTGATGCAGCCAGGGATGCTTTGATGTTTTCAGCAAATGCCATGGCCTCCAGGGTGATGACCAGATGGCATATCTGATTATGAGCCTGGAAGGGCAATATACAGGCCAAAATCACGTTAGCCATTTTGAAATATTCAGGATGTCAATTATTTGGGGGGCTATTAGACAAGGTGGTGGTAGAATCCTCAGATAAATCAAAAAGACGTTAAAGAAACTCTCCTAACTTCAAATCCAGGAAAAGGGATAGCCAGCCTCTAAATATCCTTTTTGTGTCTACTCCTCACAGTTTGGACTGCACGACTACAGCAAAAGCAACTGGAAAAAGTCTAAGCCTGGAAACGGGAGAGACCAGTTTTCCCACAATGCAAATTCCGATAATAGAAACAGTGCCTGACTATGGGCAGTAAACTTCTGACCTAGTGGGAGACTATTAAAATTCAAGAACCAACGGCCTCTCTCCATATTGGACAGACTGGTCCTGGATATGCATCATAGAATTTTCAAAGATACCAAATCATAATTTTTGCCCTTCTTTAATACCATCAAATCCCCCCAAAATTTGAAATATGCTAAAGGCCATAGATCAGATTTTTCAAATTGGCATAATAGAGAGAGATCCTGAGGTCAAGATGTTCTGTGGCTACTGCTCAGTCTTGTTACTGGTACCCAAGAGTTTCAAGGAGGACAGAGTGGTGTTGGACTTAAAAACCTAAACAAGTTCATAAGAGGGGGCAAATTCAGGATGGAGATCTGGAAGTCCATGGTGGCAACAATCTGCCTGGTGGATTACCTTACGTCAAGCAATCTGAAGGAGACCTGTCTTCATGTGCTAGTTCACCAGGTACTCAGGAAATTTCTGCGATTCACTCATGGGACCAGCCATTTTCAGTTCAAAGTGCTGCCTTTTGGACTGTCATGCACACCTCGAGTATTTACAAAAGTCCTTGTTGTTCTGATGGATTTTCTCAGACAGAAAAGGTTACAAGTCTGTTCTTTCTTGGATGACTTTCTAGTGAGAGCCTTATCAAAGGAGCGGTCCACTCAAGCAACTAAACATTGCAACAGCAGGGATTTATAGTAAATTTTGGAAAGTGTCATCTTCAACCACCTCAGAACCTATTTCATCTTGGAGTGTTGATATATCTGTCAACCAAAATATGCGCTAAGATGAGATCAGCAATTACTCTCCTGAGGAGGTGCCCAGTGATGTCAATAGACACCCCAGTGGGTGTTCTAGGGATGATCATGTCCTGCATAGGGAGAGTGTCTTGGGCAAGAAAACATATGAGGACTCTCCAGAGTTTCCTTCTGTTCCTTCCCTGCCATTTTCTGATATTTCTATCTTGAAAAGTGAACGTTCCATCATTTGTGTTGAAATTCCTGGATTGGTGGATGAGTCCAGAGAGATTCCCTGAAGGGATGGCCATGGTGGAGCCAGGGTGGTCTGTCATAACAACAGACGCCAGTCTGGAAGGATAGGAAGCATTTTCCAAGAAGTTGTGGGTCCAGTGACATGGTCTTCAGAACGAAAGAAAAGCATAAATTTTCTGTGCTCTTAAACCACTGACCTCAGCATTGCAGAATGGTCATATTCTGGTAATTGTGGGCAGTACCTCTATGATTACATATGTAAGCTATCAGGGAGTATGAGTTCAGGGATCTACAAAAGGAAGCATCATCATTGATGCAGTGGGTAGAGGCCTATCTACAGTCTATCAGGGTCTTGTGCATCAATGACACCAGCAGTGTGAAGGCTGACTGGCTGAGCAGAAGAAAAATTGATCAGGTGAAATGGACTCTTCAAAACGAATACTTCCAGTTGATCATCAAAAATTTTGAAGTTTCGATCCTGGATCATTTTGAATTCAAGGCAAACCAGAAGGGTCACCAATACTTTGCAAGCAAAAGGCAGCCAGGAGCCTTAGGCATAGATGCTCTGTCACTCAAGTAGCCAAATTGGCTTACTTTATGCTTTTCCCCCAGTACCCATCTGAGACATTCCCCTGGTGTTATCTGGACTGGTGATCTGCTAGGTCACTCCAATCCTCGACCATAATTATATATATGAAATTACAACCTATAACATTACTATAACAACAATGCTCAGTGCATCATGAGCCTTCCAAAGACACCTGACATGACAAACTTTGCATTGGATACCACACAATCATATTATAAAGATGAGCATGGGGGTGCAGGGTGTTCCCCCAAGATACAGAGCACATTGGCTGGCCCTTTGGGGAGCAGTCTCCCAACCCCAGGACTGTACATATGCAGAAAATCCAGCTCCCCTTTTGGGGTTATCCTGTGTTTCCCCCTCCCAACACTGAGTCCTTTCCTGCCCTGTAGAGGGCTGTGATTTGTGCTCTCTGGGCTAGGTGTGTTTACCCTTTGATCAGATGCACCTTTTCCCAGCAGCTTTTCCATAACTACTCCCTGTCTCTCACCAGCCTGGGAGAAAACACCCCCCTCTCTGTCAATTGGGTCATCTGTATTCTGGCAAACTACCATCTGGCAATTTCCTGGTCCCAACTCCTCTGTTATCACAGGCATTGGAGTTGCATCTTGATTTAAAGAGACACAGTTACGTTCCAAAAATTTATCAGAAATTGCATCCTGACAAACTGGGACCTGCACTGGGGTACCCTCCGCCATCCCTTTCTCTGTCCCGGAGAAGTCAGCAGTGTGACTGCTCCTCTCCAGGAGGTCAGTTACACAGTTCCTTCTCAAAACCTGGGTCACAGGCTGAGTGCCTGGGTGCACCAGTGCTGACTCAGCCATTCTGTCCTGGGCATCCTCTCCCAAGTGACTAGTGAGGAGACATTCCTGTACCCCCACTATTCCTTCCCCAGTTTCCTCCTCTGGCCCCCTCCTAAGACACATTTCTCTGTTCCTAGGAAGGGTTCTATCCCTTGTTCATCTGCAAAACTCTGCCAGCTAACACCTGGGACAGTTTGCTTAATCACTGACAACACCTCTCCTGCCCCTGAGCCAAACTACAGAGTGTCACACCATCATCATCAGGGTAATATAGAAAATCAGAAAGGAAGAAGCAGAAATGATCTTTGTGACCTCCCATTGTCCCTGGCGGCTCTACTACATGGTGTAGTAGAGCCAGAATGCACCGGAAGGACAATCCAGCTCCACTATACCACTGTGACCTGCTCTCTGCAGCATGGGGGTAGGGTTAGAAAGCAGCATGGGGCAGGGTTAGAAGGTGAGACTGGCAGGGAGATGCTGCAGTTTAAGACTACACTACTGTTTGTGAACATGTCAGTGGAGCCACCATTGTTCTTCAATACAAGGCCAGATTTATTATCTAGTGGTCCAGTTCTTCTAGATTTAATTTGCCTAAATCCTTGTGAAACTTGATATTTGAAAGGAAGTTTCTAAAGTGGAAGGGTTACTCTGCTGGTCTCATTGAAATGCTGTTAGCATCTAGAAGAAAATCAACAACAAGGCTTACTCAGGGATCTGGTCTAAATTCAAAGTTTGGAATAGAGAGAGACATATTTAGCATTAAGTAGCCAAAGTGTTTCATGTTCTAGAGTTTTTACAAGATGGTTTTGATATCAGGTTGCAGGCTAATACCTTAAAAGTATGTGTTTTTGCACTGTCTGCAATTTTGAATATATCCAGAAAATCTTCCATTTTCCATCAAAGGGACATACAGTATTTGACTATCAAAATGACCTTTTTGATCACTATCACTTTGGCAAGAAAAGTGTCAGAACTGGGAACTTGGTCAGTTATCCATCCTGCTGCATCTTTCACGGAGATAAAGCGGTTTGAAGAATGGGTCCCATCTTTATTCCAGTGGGGCACCAGATTTCACTCAATATGAGTGATGGTGGTCTAATGGACTGAGAAAGCAATGAAATCTGTAAAGCTGCAATTTGGTCATAGATACACTTACCAAGTTTTACAAGATAGATACTCAGCCTTCAGCCCGTTCAGCCTTTGGCAGGCAGGTCCTGCATGCTGTAGTGATTCCTTAGAGTAAGGGAATCCTTTTTCTCTGTGACATTATTTTGCACCCTCCCTCACAGGCACCAACTTTTCAATCTGCTCGGGGATGCTTGACCCCTGGCTCTGCCCCAGGCCCTGCCCCCAACTCCACCCCTACCCTCAAGGCCTGCCCCGCCGTTTCCCACCCCTGCTCCATCCCTACCCCACTTCTTCCTGCCTGGTTCCGCCCCCTCCCCTGAGCGTGCCATGTCCCCACTTCTCCCTCTCCCTTACAGTCTCCATGAATGCCACAAAACAGCTGTTCGTGGTAGACGGGAGGTGTGGAGAGGGAGGAGGAAGTGCTGATCTGTGGGGCCTGCCTGTGGGCAGGAGGCACTGGGGGTGGGTGGGCGGGAGCTGATGGGGGGCTGCCGGTGGGTGCTCTGCACCCACCATTTTTTCCCCATGGATGCTCCAGCCCCGGAGTCAGCACCTATGCCCTCCCTTGGAATTTTGTCACTGCTGAGAAAATCCCAAACTTAGAATTTGTGGACCTACGCCTGAGAGAGAATGGCAGAATTTGTGGTTGCTTACCTGAATATGTTCCTTTCTTCGAAGGGATAGGTCCACAGATATAGCCCTCCCTGAAGAAGTGAGATCTGTTTAACTTATGGTTAAAATTCTTTGCAGTAGTTAAATTTTTCTTGTTCATGATCTTCTGATGTTGAGTATTATTTTGGAAGGTGCTGATGCAGGACAAGAGATTCATTTTTTGTCTCAGCAGCCCAGAAGGGCTAGTTTTGGAATCATCTCAAAACTGAGAGGGTTTCCGGAATTTGGGAGCTCGTCCCTCATCAGCTATCCAATCAGCTTTGATTCTGCCCCCTACAGCTACAGACAGGTGACAACCCCACACTGAGGATCTGTGGGCATATCCCTTTGAAGAAGGGAAAATTTCCAAGTAAGCAACCACAGATTTTTCCGTTGCAACACTTAACTCATATATCTGCCCTCTCGCTCTTTTAAGAAAACTGCAGTATCTCATCTGAACAATAGTTTTGTGCCAAGATTGCTGCTAGCCTTGCAAATACATAGACCATTCCATTTTGGTTGCTGTGCACAGGCAGATTGAATTTAATACTTAATCACTGACTTTGAGCCAAATCCTGATCAGCTTACTCACATTCCATTGAAGCCAGTGAGTCGTGAATAAGATGAGGATTTGTCCACATTTTAAAATAAAATGTTTAATAAAATAATATAAACAAGGAAAAGATATAAACCAGAAGAATGTACCTTCTCAGAGCTATGCTGAGGTATGACATAATCATAAGTCCTCATATAGTCCATTATTAGACCAAAGGGCTTGGGTCATGGGCAAGTCATCCCCATGCAGAAAGTGAGCATACTGAACAAATATATATATTGTTTAATTGAAATTAAGTATCAGATCAAACTAAATCAGTGAACATTTATGCTACTTTATGTGTTTGTCACTGTAAATTATTCTGACAGATGTTTCCTCTCTTTTCATACATTCTAGGTCATGTTTGACCCTTGGTATCTTAAAAATAGATATTAAATATCTTTTTAAAACTACATATAAGATCCTCTGAGGATTGTGCATAACTTGAACAATGAAAAAGCTAATTATTGCTTGATTACTTAAATATGTCACTGAAATGAACATTACATGGATAATCTATCTTTTTTGCTAATGTAAAAATAATAGAAATTTTATATTGGTTAAAATGTTAGTTTTAAATATGCATAAAGAAATTTGAGTATTGGGGAATGTAATTCAAAGAAAATAAATCATTTAAGTATTTTAAAGATAACCTAATACTTCCCAATGGGATACAGCACTATTAATTTTCCCTGAATAGAGAAGTTGTTGAAATTCTGATGTTGTAAATTGAAACTGTAATTATCGGTTTCTGCCCACATTTTCTTGCTAATAGAATCAATATTTTATAGGTTTGCTATTCAGAAGGTGTTGAGAAAGTCCTGTGTTGCCTACTTAATATGTGTTTATATAACTGGGAATAATGGCAATATCTTTAAATGATGTAACTATCAGGAAATGAGTGGTGAAAACCCTAGTATCTGCCCTTGCAACTATGCAAAATCAGCTCTCCTAGCAGCCAGCCATTTCCTTGTGGCTAGTTCAAGAGTTGGAAGTATTTGGGGTGATCAGTTTTACTTCCACATCCCCTCAGCTATTAGTCACATGCTCCTTGTCAAACTCAATTGCATACCTGCAAATGCCTTTGAATTGTGTTGTTCTGTGTATTGTGGTTCTTTGTAAATTACATAGTCCCCAGTATGAAATAAACTAAACATATGATCACATAAAATTATACAACATGTTTATCATGTATAAGCATGTTTTCAGTTTATTATCGCCAGCTGGCTCAGATAGTACAATACACACAGTGCATACCTTAGAACATTTTTTGTGGATAATTGATAATGAGGTTATATTGATTATGCATCCAAAGCATGACCTTTGGAGTCACACTTTCATTTGATGTTATCAAATAGAATTAACTGAAAGAAAACTTGGTTAATGTAGACTTCAGATTGCCTGGTGGTATCTCATACCTTTCCAGAATGTTGAGTTCAGCAAGACTCAAACCTCTGAAACCAGGAAATACACAGTTGAGGTACACATCAAAGCAAACTTAACTCAGGCCCCCTGGAGCTGGCAATAGCCATTGGGAATTATCTACATGCACTCCAGCTAGATTCATTGTGTTAGATGCAGTTGTATTGCATGGTGGAAGAAAAAGTTTGAAGTGGCTTGGCAAAGCTGTGATTATGATATAAGGAAATATGAGCAGTCCTGCTCCGCTCAGGAGGGGTGGGTCTGAGCCCTTCTGTCTGTCCCATGTCTTCCCACCGCCACCGGAGTGTGTGATCAGAGGAGAGAGGTGCATGTGTACTGTGACAGATACAATATGCCTCATTTCAGTCATGAGTTCTTAGGATCTGTCTGTAGCAGTCCACAAGGCATAGGGATTGTCAGCAGCTGGGTGGGATGTAAGAGTGATCTGTAGGTTTAATGATGGCTAAGTGAAAGTAAACTGTTAAGTGGAATCCTGAGTGAAAGGTGAAGGGTTTGCTAAAAGGGTTGTAAAATTTAGCAGGTGTGGTGATGTTTCTGTAGGCTGAGTGTTTGAGTGGCTCCTGTTCTGTACTGTTTACCTAAGCACAAGTTTTGCCTTAGGAAAGAGAAGGTGCTAAGACGCTGTCCTATTTGCCATTCCCTGAATGTTCTGCACTGTCTGCAAAGGCAGAGGACGAGTATGTGTGTTATGGCCGTATTGGGGCATCACTCAGAGGATAGAGCTAAGGTTGCATTGGCATGTACCTCACCTCTTTATCTCCTCGTCTTCAGAGGTTTGAGTTTTGCTGAACTTGATGTTCTGGAAGGGCACAGGATATCACCAGGCAACCTTAATTCTTCATTAAATAAGGATAGTTTTGTCTGTGAGTTTCCTACATTTCTCATTTTTTTTAACAGAATGAGAAATATTTTTGGTAGGAGTAGAGTTCATTTAAGCAGTTGTAGTTATCATTTAGGTTTGCAGTTGAGGTGTTACTATGGTTAGCTAAAGGTAAAGAATGTTATGTGATTCCTAAGTGGTCTGCCCTCTGCTGCACACTTGTCAGATTGGAATGGTGATAGTGGTCGTGCTTTGAAATGTTTGGAGGGTGAAGTTGCTGATAAGGCAAGTCTATGGTCCAAAATCTTGACAGTTTTATTCCATGTTGGTTACAGTAACTTTAATCAATTAAGAGAAGACTGGTGTATGTCTCTCCTCCTTTCCCACACCATTCCCTGCAACATATATCCCCGCACCAACATTTCCAGCTAATCCCTCCCCTTCCCATCTCATTAAATCAGTAGCACTTTAAAAGCCATTAGCATGTAAAACACTGTTCCTTGCTATCTGGTGGCCTCTGCTGCTGCATAACATACCACAGGCAGAAACTTACTGGAGGGTTGCACATTCCCTTGGTTACGTAGCCCAAGCTGTATGCCTAGCCAGGTCCTGTGCCTCCACTAGGCCCCTCATCCATGCTTTGGCAAGGCCTCCATAGCCATGCCCCTGGTCCACTCAATTCCCCCCCACACACACATTTCATTTCAACCACTTTACATGGGGTGGCATCTAACTTAGCTTTGTATTTCCTGGTTTTCAAATGGGAGAGCAGGCAGAGGGAGTCAGATTCCCCAGATCCTAGCCCCCTTGAGGAAAATGTAGAGGGGCTCAGATGGGATAGGGTCCCCCAACTCAGATGGGGGGCAGGGAGAGGGACTCGGAGTACTCTAGCAGGGCAGGGGACCCATTTTCTAGCACACACACACAGAGGGAGAGGCTAAGACCTCCTCAGAGCAGCAGGGTTCCAAGATTCCAGCACACACACAGGAGGGGAAAATGTAATGCTGATAGGCTGCCTAATTCTCTGTACTGCTCTTACCAATCAACTTCAGCTAAACTAGTAAATGGACGATAAAAACTAATATTGTACTTAAGTGTTTATTGAGGGAACTGCATTGTTCATGACTGTAAAGAGTCACCTATGCAGCTTTACTTTACAAAAAAGTTTGAGATTCTAGACTTTACATGTGAAATCAAGAAAATACTTTTATTTTAGACATTGAGCCCTTTCAGGAAGAATATATGCAACAAAGTACAGACACTGCTTAGTTATATACCTATACCCCTTTTGACCTGAGCAGCTAGTGAAAGTTTGTGTCCCTGTGGATGTTCCCCTTGGGAGTAGAAATTGACGATGGAGTCTCGTATTTTCTTTGATGCAGTCTTATTTATTTGCAAGTGTGGCAAGGTGGACTAGGTCCGGAGGCCCCCTGCTGGAGGCCTCGTGGCCCTGTATCACCCTGCCCCAAAATAGAGCAGAGAGAAGTCCTCCAGACAGCCTAGAGTGGCTACAGAGGAGCGGTCCATCAGAGGGGCTGATGGAGCAGCCAATCTGGGGCCAGACGGGCCCTATATAAGACAAGCAGCAGAACAGAGAAATTCAGTTGCTGTGTGGAGCTTGATGAGGGAAGACTGGGTGCCTAGATGAACACCAGCAGGACCATGGACAGCTCACTGCAGAGAGCTCATCAGACAGAACAGAGCTAAGGGAAGGCTGCCAAAGACCTGGTGCCTGGCTGGCTGGATAGAATAGCAGCAGGACCATGAAAAGGTCAGTACGGGCAGGCTGACCCTGGGGAACTGAGCACAGAACCTAGCCAGACCTGAGGAGGGTACTGAGATGGGCCCTGCTCGTCTAGTTGCAGACTGAGCCCAGGGAGGGCTGCTGACGAGGACACCAACTGAGGGTATTGAGATGGGCCCTGACTGGGTGGTTGAAGACGGCAGTGCCTCTGGGAAGAAGCCTAAGATCTATGGCCCCATACCAGGGCCAAGATAAGAACTTGGACTGTATACCCTGGAAGTGGGGACAGTGTATGTGGCTCCGTCAGAGGACTGAGTCGCTGAAGACCCGTGAAGAGAACCATCAGCTGGGGGGGGTCTCATGACAGGTGGGTACTGCCCCGATATAAGAACTAAAACCAAAAGCAGGCTCACACCCAAGCAACCAAAGTGGGCTGCCTGTGAGAGGTGGGTGCTACCCCGAGAAAAGACTGTGATTGCAGGTAATCAGCCAGAGAAAAGGGGATGCTTGTGAGAGGTGGATGTTGACCCTGTTAGCGCAAGGAATATAAAAAACCCTGTTTCACTGAACACAGGAGTAACCAAAACCAAAAGGAAATAGTTTCTTTGCTTACAGACCCAAGCCTCTTTAGCTAGCACAAGACCAAAAGCTTCTCTAGCTTCTTCAAAGCCAGGGGCACAACTGTGGGGGGTGAAATTTGGTCCAGAGCTGGAAATTTGGTCCAGCGGCCCCTCCAAATTTGAATGGTGTTGCAACTCCATGTGCCTGGTTTCCCCCCAACCTTTGCAGTTCTTTTGACACCCAGGACATTGGGCACTCACAGACCGCATGGAGAAGCAGAGTAGGGGGCACCAGGAACCCTCAGTCCCCAGGAAGATGTGAGGATTGGATCTGGGCTTTTGGTGGTTCCTGGGGAAGCAGAGATGTTGAAGGGTGATGGGATCTGCTGTCCCAGAACTGCCTAGGCCCTGGTGGGGATGATGCTTTTCAGCTTGATCACCTCTCTGGATAAGAACTTGGGGCTGGATGTGGGGCGGAGAGACCAAGGGGCTGGGTGTGGGTGGGGACAAGCTTGGAGTAGTGTGTGGGGAAGAGTGCGGGGCTGGGTGTGGGGCAGCAGGAGGGGAGTACGCGTAGAGCTAGGTGCAGGAGGTAAAGGGTGAGCACATGGCTGGGTGTAGAGACAGAAAGAGAGCTCAGGACTGGGTATGGGGAAGTAGCTAAGGGAGAGCTCAGGGCTAGGTGCAGGGGCAGAGAAAAACATGATGGGGTGAGTGTTTGGGGCTCAATACTGGGGGAGAGTGTGAAGGAGAGAGCTTATGGCTGAGTGCATAACAGGGGAGGGAGAGTTTTGGGTCCCTCCTTAGGAAAATTTGGGTTGCACCCCATAGCTGGTGTCATACACCATGTTTGTCAGGTTGTCTCTCTGTCCGTCTTGCTTCACTTTTTCTTGTGTGTTCTCTCTGGTGCGCATTCACACACACACACCTGGTCAAACAATACCCCATTGAACCCTCTGCCCCCATAGTGTTAATTTCTGGGCGTACTACATTCTGCCTTGTTTTAGGTGGGTCTCCTTAATGTTTCTTACAGCTATCTTGAATGGTGTGTTCATGCCTGTTAGTCTGAACAAGAATCCAACCCATTCAGTCTCTCCACAGGATCTAAATTGTTCACAAAATTCTTAGCTGTGAGGACTGCATATTTAAGGAAACAAGGATTCACATCTATCCATATCTAGACAATTGGCTGATCTAAGTCATGTCCCATCTGGATGTTGCTGCATCAATTAACTTTGTCCTCTACTTGTTCAAAGAATTGGGCCTAATGATAAACTACAGAACATCAACAATCAACCCACTAGAGACAAGAGAGCTTACAGAAGCTGTAATCAATTCCAAATCAGCAAAGCCAGACCTTCCAGAAGAGATTTCACTCTATCCAGACAATCAACTCCAATATCAAGAGAAATCCATTAATGCAACAGAGATCCTGTTTCAAACTGTTAGGCCACATGTCAGCTTGCACTTACGTGATGCCACCATTCACACTTCCCCTGTATCCATTTCACGGCTGGTTGAAATCGGTGTATCAATCTATGAAACATCAAATGAACATGTTCGTCTTAGTCACACATCATGTCCTGTAGTCGTTAAATTGGTGGACAGATGTTCAGAATGTTCAAAAAGGGAACCCTGTGTTCCTTCACCTAGTCACAGACACATCAAGAACATGTTCGGGTGCTCACCTCAACCACCTCCAAATGCATGGAATATCGTCCCAGAAGGAGATGAGTCTCCACATAAATGTCCAAGAACTCCAGCCAATCAGATTAGTCTGCAAGGCATTCCTCATAGCTTTAAAAATTCCACCATACATATCTTCACAGACAACACATCTTTGATGTATTATGTAAACAAGCAAGGAAGCACCTGTTCATCACCTCTGTATCAAGAAAAAAGAAAAGGAGTACTTGTGGCACCTTAGAGACTAACCAATTTATTTGAGCATAAGCTTTCGTGAGCTACAGCTCACTTCATTGGATGCATACTGTGGAAACTGCAGAAGACATTATATGCACACAAAGCATGAAACAATACCTCCTCCCACCCCACTCTCCTGCTGGTAATAGCTTATCTAAAGTGATCACTCTTACAATGTGTATGATGATCAAGTTGGGCCATTTCCAGCACAAATCCAGGTTTTCTCACCCTCCGCCCCCCCCCCTCCCCAACTCACTCTCCTGCTGGTAATAGCCCATCCAAAGTGACCACTCTCTTTACAATGTGTATGATAATCAAGGTGGGCCATTTCCAGCACAAATCCAGGTTTTCTCACCCCCCCCCTTTTTTTTTTCCTCCAAAAACCACACACACAAACTCACTCTCCTGCTGGTAATAGCTTATCCAAAATGACCACTCTCCCTACAATGTGCATGATAATCAAGGTGGGCCATTTCCAGCACAAATGTCACCAGTCATGAATGATCACTGAAGAACTCCATCCTCACATTAAGAAAAGGAGTACTTGTGGCACCTTAGAGACTAACCAAAACCTGTCATCCTCACATTGATATTTCAACAGTGGGGAAATCCCACACTAGACTTATTTTCCACCAAAGAAAAAACAAAGTGCTTGGCCTTTTGCTTCAGGGAGGCGTGAGCCCAGGATCCATGCAAGATGCCTTTTTCATACCATGGAATCAAGGTCTTATGCATGCATTTCCTCCAATTACTTTAATATCCTGAGTCAGACAGGATGCAGCTATATTGATCCTGATAGGTCTTTATGGCCGAAGCAATTCTGGCTCATGGATTTCTTCTAAATATCAACTCAATGTTCAGTAGCACTTTCAGACTGTCCAGACATAATATAACTGAACAAAGATCAAACTCTTGACCCAGACCTGAAATTATTGCACCTGACAGCCTGGATGCTGGCTGGTTAAGTGCCACTGATAGATACTGTTCATTACAGACACAAGAAATCCTATTGCAAAGCAGGAAGCCCTCCACAAGAAAAACTTACTCAAAGTGGGAAAGATTTTCAACATGAGCAGCCCCGTGCAACCATGATCTGTTGCATATTCCTATTCCCATGATCCTTGATTACATTCTGCACTTAAAGCTCACTGGGCTCTCAATTAGTCTGCTTTGCAGCGATTTTGGCATGCCACCCTCCTGTCCAGTCATGCTCATTTTTTTTCCTAAGCTATTATCCAGATTTTTACATGGGTTGCTTCGCACTGATCTATGATTAGGAAGCCCCCTCCTGAATGCTTTGTACACCACCTTACTCAAGATGGGCTTTTTGGTCAGCCAGAATGGTCAGCGAACTACAAGCTCTCATGGCCAACTCTCCTTTTACAACATTCCACAGAGATAAGACAGTATTGAGACCTCATCCTAAATTTAGTCCCAGAGTTGTTTCAGACTTTCATTTTAATCAATCTTTTAATCTCCCCAATTTCCAAACCCAGACTTCTCCCCGGGGGATAAGAATCTTCATACTTTAGATATTTCCAGGGCCTTGCTATAGTACCTGAATAGGACAAAGCCCGTTAGACAATCCCTCCATCTTTTTGTTTCCAAAAGTAGCACTTCTAAAACACAAGCCATTTCTTCTCGGAGAATATCTAAATAGTTTACCCAGTATATTGCAATCTGTTATCATAGGCTGATATATCTCTTCTTCTCAATATCAAAGTTCATTTGACTAGCACTCAGACTGCCTCATTTTCATGCTTCAGAAATATCCCCATATCTGAGTTCTGCAAGGCGGCCACTTTGAGTATTCCCTTCACTTTTATTAAATATTATGCCCTTGACCTGACCTCAAGATCAGTGCCAAATTTGAGAGAGCAATGCTAAAACACTATTTAGTTAGTGTCAGCTAGGACTCTTCAATCCCACCTTCCAGATGGGGCCCTGCTTGTCAGTCACTTAGTGTGGGAGCCACATGTACAAATACTCAAAGAAAAAAAATCATACTTAGCTTGCAGTAACAGTCCTTCTGCTAAATGCTTTGTCAATGTGGATCCCACACACTGCCTTCCATCCCTGCTTTTTTTGAGTTTTCCTTAAACTGAGATTCTGAATTAGTGAGGGAACTGAGCTCTCGCTGTGGGTGCTCTACCCTTTATGCCATTGGTTGTGGAGAGGTGAGGATGTGCAGGATGCAGGCGTGTCTCAACAGATACTGCTATTCCGAGATTCTGATCTTGTGCATGGATATCTAAAATAGGATCCACATGGACAAAACATCTTGAAGAACCATAATTACTGTATGGTAAGTAACAGCTTTTCTCTAAAATGTTTCTAGTGTATGTAATTGGACATGTCCATTACCAAATATTTTGCAAGTGAACATGTGATGTGTGTGTGTGTGTGTGTGTGTGTGTGTGTGTGTATATAGTGGAATTTGATCAGCTGAGTGCATATTTCAATGAACTCCACGGCTTGTTTCTAGAATGTAATATAAATTTATTTTAATAGTGAGTAAGAATTGTATAGCTGTAAAGTGCTCTGAGTTCAGATGCATTATAAATGTTTTTTATAAAAGTAAGTTAAAATACTATCAGCTTCTGAGCACACCATGTGTTGTCCTTCAAGCTCTGATCTTTGGTGACATTGCTGCTTCAACTTTCTGATGCAGCAGGCTACATTAGCAAGGGAGCTAAGTGTCTGTGCTGAGACGGCACTTCAGTGCTGGTGCCCTGGTTCACCCAGGATTTGAGGTACCAGTGCCATAGGTAGCTGAGTGGCTCTGCCAAGGTATTGTTCTTGAAGGGCGACCAGGCAACAGCACCAGGCAAGTTACCTGTCTGCACTGAAAAAAAAAAAAACGAGGAGTACTTGTGGCACCTTAGAGACTAACAAATTTATTTGGGCATAAGCTTTCGTGGGCTAAAACCCACTTCATCGGATGCATACAGTGGAAAATACAGTAGGAAGATATATATATACACACACAGAGAACATGAAAAAAATGGATGTTGCCATACCAACTGTAACAAGACCAATTAATTAAAGTGTGCTATTATCAGCAGGAGAAAAAAAACTTTTTGTAGTGATAATCAGGGTGGCCCATTTCAAACAGTTGACAAGAAGGTATGAATAACAGTAAGGGGGGGGAAGTAGTTTTTACTTTGTGTAATGACCCATCCACTCCCAATCTTTATTCAAGCCTAATTTAATGGTGTCCAGTTTCAAATTAATTCCAATTCTGCAGTTTCTCGTTGGAGTCTGTTTCTGAAGTTTTTTTTGTTGGAGAGTTGTGACTTTTAGGTCTGAAATTGAGTGACCAGGGAGGTTGAAGTGTTCTCCGACTGGTTTTTGAATGTTATAATTCTTGATGTCTGATTTGTGTCCATTTATTCTGTTGTGTAGAGATTTTCTGGTTTGGCCAATGTACATGGCAGAGGGGCATTGTTGGCACATGATGGCATGTATCACATTGGTAGATGTGCAAGTGAATGAGCCTCTTATGATGTGCCTGATGTGATTAGGTCCTATGATGGTGTCCCTTGAATAGATATGTGGACAGAGTTGGCAACAGGCTTTGTTGCAAGGATAGCTTCCTTGGTTAGTGTGTTTGTTTTGTGGTTGCTGGAGAGTATTTGCTTCAGGTTGGGGGGCTGTCTAAACGAGCAATGGCCTGTCTCCCAAGATCTGTGAGAGTGAGGGATCATCCTTCAGGATAGGTTGAGGATCCTCGATGATGTGTTGGAGAGGTTTTAGTTGGGGGCTGAAGGTGATGGCTAGTGACGTTCTGTTAGTTTCTTTGTTGGGTCTGTCCTGTAGTAGATGACATCTGGGTATTCTTCTGGCTCTGTCAATCTGTTACTTCACTTCAGCAGGTGGGTATTGTAGTTTTAAGAACGCTTGATAGAGATCTTGTAGGTGTTTGTCTGAGGGATTGGAGCAAATGTGGTTGTATTTTAGAGCTTGGCTGTAGACAATGGATCATGTGATGTGGTCTGGATGAAAGCTTGAGGCATGTAGGTAAGTATAGTGGTCAGTAGGTTTCCAGTATAGGGTTTCCAGTATAGTATAGGGTGGTGTTTATGTGGCCATCGCTTATTAGCACTGTAGTGTCCAGGAAGTGGATCTCTTGTGTGGACTGCTCTACGCTGAGGTTGATGGTGGTATGGAAATTGTTGAAATCCTGGTGGAATTCCTCAAGGGCTTCTTTTCCATGGGTCTAGATGATGAAGATGTCATCAGTGTAGCGAAAGTAGAGTAGGGGCATTCGGGGACAAGAGCTGAGGAAGCGTTGTTCTAGGTCAGCCATAAAAATGTTGGCTTACTGTGGGGCCATGCGAGTACCCATAGCAGTGCAGCTGACGTGAAGGTATAAATTGTCCCCAAATGTGAAACAGTTGTGGGTGAGGACAAAGTCACAAAGTTCAGCCACCAGGTTTGCCATGACATTATCGAGGATACTGTTCCTGACATCTTGTAGTCCATCTTTGTGTGGAATGTTGGTATAGAGGGCTTCTACATCCATAGTGGCCAGGATGATGTTTTCTGGAAGATCACCAATGGATTGTAGTTTCCTCAGGAAGTCAGTGGTGTCTCGAAGATAGCTAGGAGTGCTGGTAGTGTAGGACCTGAGGAGAGAGTCTACACAGCCAGACAATCCTGCTGTCAGGGTGCCAATGCCTGAGGTGATGGGGCATCCAGGATTTCCAGGTTTATGGATCTTGGGTAGCAGATAGAATACTCCTGGTCATGGTTCTAGGGGGGGTCTGTGCAGATTTGTTCCTGTGCTTTTTCAGGGAGTTTCTTGAGCAAATGGTGTAGTTTCTTTTGGTAACCCTCAGTGGGATCAGAGGGTAATGGCCTGTAGAATGTGGTGTTAGAGAGCTGCCTAGCAGCCTCTCGTTCATATTCCGACCTATTCATGATGGCGACAGCACCTCCTTTGTCAGCCCTTTTGATTATGATGTCAGAGTTGTTCCTGAGGCTGTGGATGGCGTTGTGTTCTGCACGGCTGAGGTTATGGGGCAAGTGATGCTGCTTTTCCATAATTTCATCCTGTGCACGTCAGCAGAAGCACTCTATGTAGAAGTCCAGTCTGTTGTTTTGACCTTCAGGAGGAGTCCACGCAGAATCCTTCTTTTTGTAGTGTTGGTAGGAAGGTTTCTGTGGATTAGTGTGCTGTTCAGAGGTGTGTTGGAAATATTCCTTGAGTCAGAGACATCAAAAGTAGGATTCCAGGTCACCGCAGAATTGTATCATGTTCGTGGGGGTGGAGGAGCAGAAGGAGAGGCTCCGAGATAGGACAGGCTCTTCTGCCTAGCTAAGAGTATAGCTGGATAGATTAACAATATTGTTGGGTGAGTTAAGGGAACCACAATTGTGGCCCCTTGTGGCATGTAGTAGTTTAGATAGTTTAGTGTCCTTTTTCCTTTGTAGAGAAGCAAAGTGTATGTTGTATATGGCTTGTCTAGTTTTTGTAAAGTCCAGCCACGAGGAAGTTTGTGTGGAAGGTTGGCTTTTTATGAGAGTATCCAGTTTAGACAGCTCATTCTTAATCTTTCCCTGTTTGCTGTATAGGATGTTGATCAAGTGGTTCCGCAGTTTCTTTGAGAGTGTGTGGCACAAATCTCTCAGCATAGTCTGTGTGGTATGTAGATTGTAATGGATTTTTTACCTTCAGTCCGCTTTAACCATCCATACAATACACCAGCATGAATGTGCATGAACAAAATTCAGTTATGCAATCTCTGCATAAAAATTAATACCAAATTTAGATCAATCACTAACAAAATTCATTGACATGAGTTTTCCTAAACATTACTGAGAAACAGATCTTGCAGCTATTTTTAATCTGATACTATATTTCATTTGGATACATGGATACAAAACCATGCACAGAACTTTGTATAATACAATTATGAAAGCTACACCAATCCTGTAATACGTGATAAAATAACCAATAACTGTAGTCAGAGTTCAGGGTTGCTTATTGGTTGTTCAGGATGATTGTACATATATGCGAGCTATCAGTGTTAGAAGGGAGATAGTCTGTGGTTCATAAGGGGAACTGATAAAATGAGTTGCAGAAAAGATTTTGAATGACGTAACTGTTTATTTCCTTGCTTTTTTTTTTTTATGTTTTGCCTTGGTGAGCTCTGCAGTCTAGCAAGCTTAACTCAGAGTTAAAGAACTTTTTTGTGGGGGATTGATATATAAATGCACATTAGCACATGCTGTGTGTGGGGCTGGGGGCATACATTCAGGGACAATGAATGGTAAATGTTAAATGTGATTTTGACCAACACATTTGACTTTATTAGAAAAAATGTGATTGTGCTTAACAGTATGTTTTTATTTTGGTAACAGTCACCTGACCTTGAAAGAATCTCAGAGTTCACTGCCAATAAAAGATCTATTGGAACCTCATCTCCTCAGTCAGATACCCCTGTAACCAGAGGCTGCAGAGACAACTACATCTTTGTTCACTTAATTCTCAACAGAATTTATTGCAACATCATAATTTGAGTATATCAGATCCAGTGATGAAATGATCCAAGCAAGAGCCGAATATTTTAATTCAGAAAACACTAAAGAATAGTTTGTACAAGAAGATTTTCCTTTTTTGCTCACACAGGAGAGTGTCACCACTATTTTCATAATATGTGTGGATGCATTAATTTATGCTTATTTTATGGTAATATCTTCTGAATAAAAGGCTTTTAGTTTGGTGATAGTTTCATTTATATGAGAGAAATGCTATAACTACCAATTATATAGATTTTGCTTCCATTAAAACCTGAAAATTATTAAGAGGTATTCAAATACAAATTTACATGGATAATCTTGACAATTTTCAGTCTGTTTTGAACTTATTTTGGGGGGAAATATTTGTTAAGATGTTTGTGTTGAGGCAACTCAATTATGTCAATTCCAGTCAATCTGCTTTCAAGCCTGGGCACAGTATAGGAACTGCAGTAGTTGCATCGATCGACCTCCGGGCAGTAAATGAAGACCAAGTGTCCATGCTGATTTTTCTTAGATCTATCAGCAGTCTCTGATAACACTGATCCTAAAATTTTGTGTAAATGATTGTGGTCCTGAACAACCTAGTTAAGACTGCTCTGAGGAGCTCCCTCTTCTAACAACAACAAACAACAACAACAACAAAAGTCAGAGCTGGGCAATTACTCACCTTGCCTTAGGGCTCTCTCTCAGTGAAGTACCACAGGATTCCATCTTATCACCCCTCTTGCTCAATGTGAGGCCATTAAGGATCTGTCTACACTGTAGTTAAAAACCCAGGGCTCTGTGTCAGCTGACTCAGGCTTATGAGGCAGGGGTTAAGGGGCTATTTAATGGCAGTGTAGACATGTGGGCTCAGGCTGGATGGGCATCCCAGAGCTTAGACTCCAGCCCAAGCCCAAAAGTTTACACTGCCATTAAACAGCCTCTTAGCTCGAGCCCCATGAGCCCAAGTTGGCTAACACGGGCCAGCTATGGTTGTCCGATTGCAGTGTAGACTTACCCTAAGAATGTGAGTGAAGAGCTATGGCCTATGGTGACTTTGATATGCCATTGACATTTAGATCTAAATTTCATTTGGTCTGACCTGACTCCTACAGTTGAGTTATTTACTCACTAGGGAAGCAATCAGAAGAAGTGGCAGAGATTATATCATCCCTCTGATTGAGCAAGTTTGTTACTCAGGTTTGCAGTATGAGGGTTCTGTTAAATATTAGCAGCTCCAGGATGTCCAAGTTACAGCTGAGGTCAAGACTGGTTTTTTTCATCCATGCTCATAAAGGAGAGCATTACCTTCTCTTTTGAATGCTGACCTCACTGCTGGTATTAGTGCCTTTGTCATCTCAAGCTTAGACAGCTACAGTATGCTCTACATTAATACATTTTAAGTAAGGCTGTTGATTAATTGCAGTTAACTCACACGATTAACTTGAAAAAATTAATTGTGATTTTAAAAAATTAATCGTGATTAATTGCAGTTTTAATCACACGGTTAAACAACAGAATACCAATAGAAATGTATTAAATATTTTTGGATGTTAATCTACATTTTCAAATATATTGATTTCAATTACAACACCGAATACGAAGTGTACAGTGCTCACTTTATATTATTATTTTATTACAAATATTTATTTGCACTGTAAAAATTATAAACAAAAGAAATTGTTAAGTAAGTAGCAGTTCCCCTTAATGATTTTTAAAATAAAAATACAATACAATATTTCAACTATTATAGTATGATATGAGATATATTCTGTACTACTACATCATTTAATAAAGTAAAAAAAAATATATAAAGAACGTTTTGGAACAAAACAAATGGAAAATCTGGGTTTTGACCAGCTCTGATCTTCACATTTCTGTGCTTACCTGTTCCCTGTGGGCCCTGTCCTGACTTTGACTTGTTAGGGAAATTTAATTACCATCAGTAGGAGTTTTGTGCATGGATCAAAGCCAGTATATGGCTTTAAGTCCCCTTTGAGACATATCTGCTTATTTTAATAAAATAAATTAGCTTTTGCTGCAGTTGGGGGAGTGGAACTAGTATTGCTACTGTATTGCCTCAAATGGACAAACTTACTAGCTAAATCCTGTTCCTAGAATTGGCTGTTGGTGATGATAAAGCAGAAAGAATGCAGTTTGTATTTCATAGACTGCATGGTACTTGCAAAACCAGAAGATTATCCTTTAATTTAAACTGAGCAGATGTTTGTTTGTTTTTTACGTGGTAGCCACTGCTGGAAGAACTGTTTCTATTAGTCCTTTTTCTTACCAAAATCACACTCTAACGGAGGCTCCCGGTTTAAATCGCATGTTCTCATTTAAAATAGGCCCTGGGGAATTGTGGGAAGGGGAGGCATGGTTTACCAGCCCTTCAGAAAGAAGATTGCAGTTGCCTTGAATCTAAACCTTGAGCTGATAGGAGGAATATGCATTGAGCCAGGTCTGTCATTACAAATTAGGATTCTCATGCGGGATGAAAATCTAAGCAGGATAAGGAGCCGCTGTATTCTTCCCCTGATACAGAAACAAGCCAGTGCTGGTTTCCTGAGTAAGCCCTGCAGCGGCCAGGGTGGGCTGTCCAGCCAGGGGTCGATGCGCCCGCGCCTCCACCCCCACCCCACCGGCATGTGGTCTATTCTGCAGTGAACACTTGGGTCCACGTGGGCTTGCTGTGAGTGACACCGATTCTTCCCCAGCTGTTGTGGCAGGTTTCCTCTCCAGCAGCTGATTGCCAGACGGCAATCGGGGAGTAGCAGTTTTGCCCAGGAACAGGAAGGCAGGAGTAGATTTAAAAACCTGCACCCAGACACAAACCAGCCAGAGGCCCCATAGGGACAAGTGTGGGAGGCGAGGGGCAACGCGTCGGGTTGGTTCCATTCGGGTCCTCTCTGGGCAGCACCGGCAGCTTACGGGACCCCTGTAATCACCTCTTCTAGGTGATCAGCCAGTTTGACCCACCGCGTGGGCAAAGCGCCTCTACCCATCTGGGCCCTCGTGCCTGCGGAGACGTGACAGCCTTTGCGAAATTTGCAACGTTTTATACAAATCAAATATTGGCGAATAAGCTTTTTTTCCTGCCATCTCAGTTCAAAGGAAGGGAGCAGGCAGGCAGGGAGCGCATGCATGTGGCACGATGAGCATCCCTGCCCTCAAGTCCAGCACGCTGGGCGCTTCAGCGTAGGCTTGGAGGTTGGCTGGGGTTTCTGATGGCCGCAGGCTGCAGACTCTTACCGGAGGGATGAGTTTCTCACTTACAGGAGGAGTTTTTTGGGGGGTTGAGTTGGGTTGTTTTAATGCCCTTTTTTAGGGGGGGTGTCGGTCAAGTGTGCGGTCTGTAACTTTCACTTATGTTACTGCAGACGGATATAAGACACTTTTCGACTGAATAAACTCCCTCCGCAAGAACAAAAATGCTACCATAGAGATTCACTTACATACAAAAGATGAATATTAATAATAAATAATAATATAATAAATAATAACGGTTTTGTAGTATTCTTCATATTTAATTCCAAAACAGTCTCGTTTTCCTTACAACAGCCTGGAAAAGGTTACTACTTAATATTATTTCAGACTTGCACTAAGAGGGACTAGTGGTGATCACCGATGAGCCAGGAGAACCTGCAGAGAAGTATTATATTTACCCGTGGTTGAAAAGAGTATATAAAATCTGAGGCAAGATCATCACCTCGTATAAATCGCCACAGCTCTGAAGTAAATGGCTTTATGACTATACACCACCTGAGGCTCTAGTCCAGCATACACAAGGAAAATATCACAAATGCTTTAACGATGCCTTCCTCTCTCTTCCTAGTGAATCACTTCAAATATGAAGATTTTATTTGCTTAATTTAAAAAGAATCATAATGAAGTAATTACTACTAACCTCTCAATATTAGGAGTTCCCTTCACAAGGTCCTTTACTAGGCATTGCTCTCAGCCTAGAGCATCTAGAGCAAAAGGGAATGTAAAAATTTATCTTTTAGAGTCAAATATATTTGTCCTAAATTATTAGGACTATTAGTTCTGTCTTAAATAACTTAATTAAAATGGACAAGTCAGTCATATTAAAATAGACCACCCATTTTAACTAATGGACATCGGTGAAGGAGAAAAACAATTAACTGTACTTTGAAACATCTAAAACCCAGTTCTTGTTTTGATCAGTCTGAGTTTTCTCTTCATAACTTTGACCAGTAAATACTATTGTCCGGTAATTAATTTGCTGTCTCCGATTACATTGTGTAACAAGCACAGAATGTCATATGTTTTATTCCTTTTATATGGTAGTAATATAATCTTGCTACCCAGCAAAACAGGTCTGATTTAAACTTCTTGAAAGAGTCTCTTTGGATAATCAGTAATAAGAAAGCTTTAAATAAAATTAAATAAAGTGGTTCTGTTAGACAATGATTCCAGTGGAGAGAACATGATGGGAGTAAAATATTAGTTAATATCTTAGTAGTAGGAATACAACTATTTTCAGATCACTGTAAACCAATCCAGTTGTAGAGCGTATGGCAGCATCATTTTCAAACCGACAGCTGTCTTCCTATTTCTGGCCTTTGTTTTTGAAAAGCAGATCTGGAATACAGGTTGATAGAATTCCTTGCGTTCTGCACCTTACACGTCTCAGTCCCTCATCCTGTTCATGTAATGTCTAGTTTATTCTGAAGGAGTTGTATGACAATATCTTTTCATTTCTAATTAAAGAGCACCTCGCCAACATTATATATATAGCTTAAAACGGCTATCTCCACCTATTTTTATTGGTTTGAGATTTGGGTTCTCATAAATACTGCAGGAGCCAAAGCCCCCGATGGAAATATTTGGCTTAGCCATTTTCCCAATACACCCCATGAACCCTGTCCTCTAAATCATCCCTCTCTTCCCACTCCCTTCCTAATATTTCAAATTATAGCCAAAGATTACGCTCTTAAATTTCTTGGCTTCAAAAGCTGTAACAAATCGTTCAGACTTTATTTTTCTAATAGGTCCAAGATTTGATTTATTGTGTCTATGTTATCACACAATCAAACTTCATTCAAAATGTTGTTCTGGGATTATTCTATACACTGCATATTTATTTTGAATGTCTCTTCTTATTAATGTTACTAATATTTAATTACTAGCCATTAATTTTGAAATCAAATATTCGGTCTCACTGTCCCGTCACATTCTTTCTTTCTTTCTCTTTCTTTCTTTCAACTGTGGACAATTTTAATTCGATGATTTCCCCCCCCCCCCCATACTGGGTATTTTGGAAGAGTCATGACCCTGTTTCCTTTGGGTTTATAATATTAATATGAAAAGAGAAAGAAAGCTTATTAAGAAAGATAGAGAGCTGTGACTTTTGCACTCCCTGGAAATGCAAGGGTCACATCTACCAAATTATAAAAAGAAACAGCAAGGGAGTGAAAAGAAAGAACTTGCTTATTAAAAGATTGTTTAACCTCCAAGCCCAACGTTTAAATTACTCCCCTCCAGCAAAACTGTTACTCTATCCTAACAAAAACAATATTTATAAAGAACAATTTCAGCATTTGCACCTAGAGACTATAGTCATTCCTTTCATTAGCACAGAGACTCCCAAGGCCAGACTTTCAATAGAAAGATGATTAATTCATTGGTCTCCGAACTATTTCCTTTTTCTTGCATGAGATTAAGTTTTTGTTAATGTTTTGTTGAGAGCCTTCATTCGCACTGTGCTCCGTATCTCCTGCTCAGATTTATCCATCGATAGTTTTGAAGCGTATGTACCAGCCCTGTTTCATTCCACCCAGAGCTCACGACAAACTTTTAGTTCAAGAAGTAAGAGGCATCATTTTCTCCGTCCTGGTTAATAACTGCCAGGTTTGGGGAAAGCAGCAGTAATGACAATAGAAATTAAATACGCACGGGAAATGATCAGTCAGAGTGCGCTAATGACAAGCTGTGAAATCATACAGCTAAAACCGAAATAACCTAATGTTTTTAGTAGGATTTATCGGTACTAAGACCTGAACAAATCGCAGCTCTAAGAATAAGGGAGGCTGTTTCCCTCTTCCCCCAAACCAGAATTTCATTAAGATGCATTTCGAAATTATTGGAATGAAGCCCCTCAGAGCCCTGTTCTGTAATATATCCTGTCAATTTCATTCCTTTAAAGCTGTATTTTGATTGATAGGCTCCCGGTAAAAAGCTTGTGCCTAGAGGTCTTAAACTTTGCTCTATACTATATTGCATGTGATGCACTAAAGCGGAGGAGACGATTATTATGAATTGTTTCGCTTGTATGATTAATATTTGTTAACAGGAGGGGGTTAGGAGCCATGATCTCCGTGTTCATTTATGCTAATTGACAGGCCTGCTTCTTTTGTCAGCTGCGGCGGGAGCCCGGTGCTGGGACGGTGTCACGGGAGTCCGAATCCAAGTGTAGTCATGGGAGAGAATCTGCCCAGCGATCGGGCTGTGGCTGGCTGCTCTCAGTGCCCCAGCTCAGAGCCGCGGTCTCCCCGGAGGAAACGGAAAGGACCCCGTTTGCTTGCAGCAGCCTGTCTTAGCAGCTGTGCTGGGGCTCCAGGGTCCCCCCGCCATTGCAGCCCTGGAAGAAATAAAGCAGCGCCAGACTTCCTGGGCCCAGATTTCCCAGGCTGGGAGCCAAACGGCCACGCGTTTCGGGTCACGCTGACCTTCGTGGGTAGCTGTCCCCTGGCCTCTCTCTTTGCCCCGGGCGGGGAGCCGCCTGGGGTGTCACCCGGGAGGAGGGTGTGACCCCGCCCCACTCCCTTGCCGCTGGACAGCAGCTTGATTAATGACTCTCCCGCCGTGGGGAAGTGGGCGGCCGCTCCCGTAAGCAGCAGGCTGCAGAGCGAAGGGGACTGGCGTTCAGGTGAGCTCCGGGTTCCCCACTGCAGACAGCCCACCCCGTGCCTTATAAAAGGCTCTGCCGGCATCTGCCAGCGGGAGACGAGGGACAATGTGACCGCGGAAGCAGGGAGGCTGCAAGCTCCGCGCAGACTAGGCAGAGCTCGGCTCCCAGTCCGGATTGGATCGGCGCCCGCCAGCCCTGCCTCCCTACTCGGACCAGCTGCGCTCCGGGCAGCGCCAAAAGGAAAAAGTAAGTCACCCTTCAGCAGCGTGCTGAGATCTCCCTAGCATTGGCTCTGCGATCAAGCTCCACGAGGGGTTTTGGTTTAGGAATCCCAACTATAATATTTTAAACAACACAGAACATCCTGTTTCAATTAATAATACAGAAGAGTTAGACCTGATTTACCAGTAAGTCCCATTCAGACTTAATGCCTTGAGGCTTCCATCCTTGGGCTCGCCTCTGTTCCTGAGAGTCTGAAATAAAGAGAGAGGAAAACATTTTGTTTAAAGTTTCACTGCTGAGAATCCTGTATAGTAGAACCAGTGTAAGTTACAAAAGTAGCACAGTTGCTATCAACTCTTTCTGTTTAGAGCAAGGGACAGAGAAATGATCACGTGGGTCCAACAGAGGAAAAAAGGACATTTATAAAAGTTTTTGCTGGTCTCTTTTACTTGACCGAACTAAAAATAAAAGCCAAGCTTTTCAAAGGAGAAAGTGGCATTCAGGAAAGCTGATCTATAAGTCCAATAAAAATAAAGGAGTACTTGTGGCACCTTAGAGGCTAACCAATTTATTTGAGCATAAGCTTTCGTGAGCTACAGCTCACTTCATCGGACTCATACTGAAGTGAGCTCACTTCATCGGACTCATACTGAAGTGAGCTGTAGCTCAGGAAAGCTTATGATCAAATAAATTGGTTAGTCTCTAAGGTGCCACAAGTACTCCTTTTCTTTTTGCGAATACACACTAACACGGCTGTTACTCTGAATCCAATAAAAATATCACTCTCCATTTTGTTTTTATATAACACTTGATATTAAATTAAATAGACTTTGTGGCAGAGCCTTTCAATTGCTGGCTTCACGATTTAAAATAAAAATATTCCTTTAGAAAAAATCTTCCTAATTCATACACTGTATTGAAGTCTAACTTTAATCAATGTAAGTTCCATAGTATTTATTGTAACAGAACAGATAAAACTGTACTAAACTGCACAATTTTTAGTAAAATCGCACAACTTTTAGTCAATTTAAATATCCCCTCTTTAATATATACCTGATCGTTTGTTGACTAACAGACATGCCCTAGAAGGGGTAAGGCTGTTAGGCAGAAGTTTGGAGGGAGGTAGATAATGCAGATAAAGATCCCAAGTATTTAACATTTAATAGAATTACTCCTCAGTTCTTTACCATTTTTCAATTTTAAAAATCCCCTAAAGATTCAAATCAATGTCCAAAGCTAGAAAGAAATGGCCACAGCTGTCCATCTAAGAGCTTGTTGTGTGTACCACCCTTGAATGTTTGTATGTAATTTTGTTTGTTGATGTACCAGAAATAAATGAAATCATTAGCACTTGAAAAAATCCCACAGGAAGGGAAGTTATCAAAAGTAACCTTGTCTAAAATGTGGATTTATATAGAAAATATTTGGTATGCAAAACTGGAACAAATCTATTTGCAAAGAGAGAAACATATTTTGAAAGGAAAGACTTGAGGTATAATGGTAACACATTAGCCACAATTGGAATTTTTTTGGAAGACTTGTGATAAAGAAAAATATTTAAAAGGTAATATTTAACCTTTTTCTGCATATATAATAAAGGCCATTGCTGTATATTCTATATAGATTTCTATTTAATTGTATGTATTACTTTGTGCACACTTACATAGTGTGTAAGACGTGTGTGTATATATATTTAAATTGACTAATATTAATATACACATACACACATCTTGCACTGTGTGTGTGTATATATATTAGTCAATTTAAATGTCATATATTTAACATCTCATTCAGACATACAAGTACTTAATGTTTCATTGTGTAAGATCAAAATATTTCCATTTAAATGGTCACAAACAGATAAAATGGACATCATCAATTAAAAAAAAAACCGTCTGAAATTTTTGTACCTATTATTGTTGCAAATAACACCTGAAGATTGCTATAAATCAACTGCCAACATTTTATCTCCATATTTTTCCAGTAGGTTTACTTTGTACACTCATTTTTGCTGTTTTTCTTGTACAGTTAACTAGATAATCAGATTCCCTTGTTGTCTGAATATTTCTCTCACACAGGAACAAGGGAAAGAAAAATATTTTACAAATAAGAAAATATGGTTGTAAAACTACAAAAAATGGGCAGAGGGGCTTAGGGATGATGTGGTACCTGAAACTACTTTTAACTATTTTTTTTTTTTTTTTTTTGTAAATTGACTAGATTTCAAATTGATGATGTCCATGTTACATCATACATTTAAAGCATATACAAGTAACACCTTAGACTATTAAAACAGACAGAGGTTTTTCTAATTTACTTTCACTATTTCATTTTCAGATTAGTCTGTACATCATGCTGTAATATTTGGGTGTGCAAATACCTGTATGGCAAGGGAATGTTTTATTTGTTTAAAACGAAAAGAAAAAAAGCTGTTTCCAGTGGTATTTTAAAAACAAGTTAAATGGGAATTTTTTTCTAGCCATTGGCTTTATACATTTTTGTTTTCAAATAGACAATATTTTGTAACATGTCTCTTTAAGAGGCCCATTAAGGAAGTCCACATAGAAAATGTCGGGTGTGCAGAAAATGCAGGATCAGTCCCAAGTATGAAATTTGAGCACACACATTTGAACCTCTTTGGAAACAATGAATCTATTGAGCAACACTTCATAGCAAATACAGTCTAGCTCTGGGTTCAGAAAGCAGCTAACTCATTGATTATGGATGCTACCATAAACAAATACTTTCTATTTCTTGTATATTCCCAATTACACTTTTTTGGGTCTCAGAGTACTGTGTTACATACTTGACCTAAAACCTAGAATCAGTGCACAGGTAAAATCTTGGCCCCATTGAAGTCAATGGGAGTTCTGCCATTGGTGCCAGTGGGGTCAGGATTTCATCCAACGTACTTTGTGGAGTGCTCCCCACCGTGTGTGTATATGTATATATGAGGAAACTAGGTTTTTGGATATAAGTTACCAGGGTATAACTAAGCGCCATTGTACCAGTATAACTCTGTCTATGCTATGGGGTTGTACCGCTATGTCTGTTTCTAAACAGATATAGTTAAAGCATTATAAAAACTCTGTAGACCACCCTTTATTCATGTGAGTAGTCCAACTCGGGTTAAAGGGACTATTTACATGTCTCAGTATTATTCATGTAATTAGGGTCTTCCAGTTATTGGGCCCTAAATACACACTATCCAATACACACTGAAGTAAATGGAAAGACTCCTATTATTTTAAAGGGGATCTGGATTGGATCCTAAATTAGAAATTCTATTGATAATGCATGAACCAGAAAAAAATCCCTCTCCCTCTCCACCCTTAGAGTTTAATGACTCTGCAGTGATTTCTATCACTAAAGTCAGCTGATCTGATTCTGAATACACAGCGGACAGATGGTTGAGAATGTCAGAAAAGTGACACAAAAATGACACAATTACTGAATTTTAAATTAAAAGAAAACAGAGTTAATTTAGGTATCAATCCTCAAGTCTTTACTTACAAAAAGTTCACAGGGACTACAGTGAGAGTTCTTACTCACATAATTAATATTTTATTAATTTTCACAATGAAAGGTCAACACATATAGGGAGATTTTCCTCTGAATTACAAGCACTTACAACACAAGGAAAAGTATTTTGTAAATAATAATATCACACTCTAAACAAAAATGTAAGTGAACAAGTGTATTCAAACATATCTGATATATTCTTCTGAGCCAAAAAAATTCCAAATCAATCACAGCAAAATAAACAAAATAACATTCATGTGTGCATCCATACACGCCATCATCAAATTAGAGAGGACAATGTAAAAGAGCTGAACCATTTCCACTTCCTTTTTTCTTTTCCTCTCTCTGTCTCTTCCTCCCCATAGTACTTTAGACTTTGTTCACTACTCTCATCTCCATCCTAGAATATGATGACTTCAATGGGACTTAAGCATATGCTTAAATGCAGGGGCGGCCAACCTGTGGCTCTGCAGCCACATGTGGCTCTTCGGAAGTTAATATGCGGCTCCTTGTATAGGCACCGACTCCGGGGCTGGAGCTACAGGTGCCAACTTTCCAATGTGCCAGGGGGTGCTCACTGCTCAAGCCCTGGCTCTGCCACAGGCCCTGCCCCCATTCCACCCCTTCTCACCCCCTCCCCTGAGCCTGCCATGCTCTCGCTCCTCTCCCTCCCACAGGGAGTCTCCTGCATGTCACGAAACAGCTGAGCAGGAGGTGGGGGGAGAGAGTGGGAGGCGCTGATCTGCTGGGCTGGTGATGTATTACTGTGGCTCTTTGGCAATGTACATTGATAATTTCTGGCTCCTTCTCAGGCTCAGGTTGGCCAACCCTGCTTAAATGCTTTGCAGAATCAGGGCATAAATAATATTCCGTATCCTATGAGTCTATTAGAAACCATCATTCATCTTTTACATTATATTTATTTTGTTTCCAGAACCTGATTACAATGTCTTTGGATTTAATTAATAGAAGGTTTATTAACCTTTTGTTTGTTTGTTTGTTTTTTGTTTACGCAGGAGAGCACTAATGACAGCAGATCTCCAACTTGGGAGAAACCAGCCCCTGTCATATATGAAATAACTGGCATACATACAGTAGTTTTGCCTGAGCAAAGGCTGCAGAATCAGGTCCTTCAGGAGGTATTATTTCACAGAGAGTGGTGAATTGGTGAAAAGGACTGCCAGCTGAGATGGTGGAGTCAAGTATAGTAGTAATGTAGTGAAGCAAAACTTGGGTTACTATATGGGACTGAACAAATTAAAGGAATATTAGTCAGTTTTGTGATTGGGATTATCTGACAGTCTTTTCTGAAAGTCAGGAAGGAATTTTTCACTGATTGTTCTGAGCTTCTTTCCGAATGATTTTTGTTGTTGTTTTCAAGGGACACTTTTATGGCCTCTGGCACAAAGTCAAAAAACCCCAAACTGGAATAAAGTTTACATTTAAAAAAAAATTAAATGTAGGGGACAGAGCTATCATAATGATCCTTAAACCATTTCAGACATGAAAGGATTCATTGCCTGCTTCTGGTCTTACAAAATATTGGGTCAAATTCTGCCCTCAGATTAATTTGTTGCTTTCTGTCAGCTTTCCATCACTTCACTGAAGATACAGTATCACCCTATGAGATTAGAAAATAGATTAGAAATGGGATCTTTCATGAGACGTATTTTTAAATATCAAATAACAAAACAGAAATTATAAATAAAAACTAGTATGCAGTGTTGTTGTAGCCATGTCAGGATATTAAAGAGGCAAGATGGGTGAGGTAATATCTTTTATGGACCAACTTGTCTCGCTCACCAACAGAAGTTCGTCCAATAAAAGATATTACTTCACTCTTCTTGTCTCTCTAATATCCTGGGATGAACATGGCTACAATAACACTGCATACTAGATCAGTGAGCTACAGTTCTGAAAGTAGGAATCCTGCTGTTTGCTCTAGCTGACAACTTTTGGGGTTTTTATTCTATTCCTTATACAACCACCAGGTGAACACCTTCCAATAGTGCAAGTGACTTCTTTCTGTCTTCCCTTTCTCAGGGAGAAAATTGTGTGAGAATTTATATAATAGATGATGTGTTTATATTAGCAAAGACAAGGCTGAAGAAGCGAACCTTCCAGGTGAATGGAAGGTGTTCAGGTTTTTGGTAGTTCTTAGATCTTGTGGAAGTTGATTCCACAGTCTTGGATTGATTCCTAAGAAAGCTCTCTTGTACCCCTCCTTGCTGTAGACAGTTCCATTGTGCCAGAGGAATGAAGTTGTCATCCACAGTTCTTGTCCCAGCATATTAGATGGCTTACGTTACACTTGAGTACATGCATGTGGCTTTGGGACAGAAAGACCTTCTTCAATTGCAGTGCAAATCCTATTTGCTCTCTTGCTGAGGTTTTTGAGCTTCACCATGGGTTTGCAGCACTGCTACTGCTGCAGGGGTTGGATGGTTTCAGAGCTGCTCTTGTTGATTACAGGTCCCTGTCCACCTTGGAAGTCACCAATGGACTGTAGAAATGTATCTGAGAACAGCAAGGAGATCTCCAGCTCTTGTTTGGAGCCTGACTCACTGCTGGCCCCAGCATCTGGCAGTGATTCTTGCTCCTCCTCGTCAGCCGGACGAGTTGGGGCAACTGCTGGGAGACCAGCAGCTGCAAATGCTGCCCGGGAGCGTAGCCGAGTGCAGACCCTTCGCCATGCCTTCCTGGAGCTGCAGAGGACCCTCCCCGCTGTGCCACCTGACACCAAGCTCTCCAAGTTGGATGTGCTGCTCCTAGCCACCACCTATATTGCACACCTCACCCGTAGCCTACAGGATGAGGAAGAGTTGCCTGGGGAGGGCTTGGGCACCCTGAGAGGGGATGGCTACCTGCACCCTGTCAAGGTAAGGCAGCTGAGGGACAGCTAGAATCTTCATATTTATCCTGCTAAATCAAAAATAGTGTCTAATACGAGTAGTTCCAGTATTTCCCATCACCACAATCTTTAGGCACCAAGGACCAGATCCTTGAAGGTATTTAGGTGCCAAACTCCCACTAATTTCAATGGTCATGATCCAAAACACTTTGGAGTTATAGAGAGTCCTTGCACTAACTTCAATGGGCTTTGGATCAGGCTTTAAAATACAAAAGCACAAGCTCTCTAGCATAGTTAAAGCTGGCACAACTGAATGAAATGGGCAGCAGTAGAACACTGGGGCCTAGTGCAAAGGCTCACTGTTAAGGTAGTAATGGAAGCCCAGAGTATGGGTCACAAAATCCTTTAGTACCAAGTCTAGTGACTATACCTGGGGATGAGATGATCCACTGTTCTACAACAATGATTCCAAACAGTACAGTGCTTGGCGCTATAAGTAGGGTTGTTCTCTTTCTCTCACTGATCCAGTCGCAGCTTTAGGTCAAGATGTTAGGTGGAGCACTAAATTCTTCTTGGCTGCATATGTATTCATTATATAAGGGCACTTTACGGTCTCTTTGTTAAGCATTTACTCTAGTTTTTACTGTACTGTTAGTTCTCCTTCAGAAAAACTTGTGAGGAAGCAGAGCAGGGAAAAGTATTATCATGGAGTAGTTTGGGATAAAAATGTTCTCAAATGCATTGGACAGATGAATTTATGTACCTTCAGTTATTTTCCTTCAACTCTAATTTAATGCCTTTTGGGGTTTTTTTTAAAGAATACTTTGCGTATTTTTACATGTAAGATTCTGGTGAATTCAGGATGATTCAATTAGGACTAATCTTGAAATGTTCTCTGATTTCCCACAAGTTCCTTGAACATTAGTTCCCAAGACAATGAAGGAGAGTTCATTGTTAATAGTACTGAAACTGTAATTGTTCATACTTTAAAAGTAAATGTACATTTTCAGAGATGTAGGTTACTGGTTCACATTGCATTATAAGCACAAGAGATTCACTTAAATCAGCTAGAAAAAGTAGAGACTTCTTAAGAAAAACAAAACATCTAATATTTCATCTATTAAATCAAGTTTTATCTTGAAGTTATATTTCATGGAATAGTCAATATTTGTTATGTATTTTATGACAGATTCTGCCCCTTACTGACATGACTCACCCCACTAACTTCAATGGAACTAGCTGACTGAGTGCAGTGCGCAGGATTGGCCCTTGTAATATTTGGAAACCATCAAAAAAAGACAGAAGCCGGGGAAGTATTTCACTAATATGGGCAGTCAAAGTATGCAGATGCACAATTCTCTGGCTACTATAATAAACTGAATAGTTGGCTCATTTTGCAATTATTTTTAGGTTTGATAAAGCACAGGTTGAATTTAAAATACTATCAGGCAAGTTAATATTTCTAATCCTCAATTTTGTTTTTAAATTGGTGTTGGTAATACAAAAAAGTATGTTGTGGTCAAATCACGGTATTCACTTTTAATAAAGTTCCAGATGTGAACATTTGAGATTATGAAATCTACAGTTACAATACACAAGCCTAACAAGTATGAAAGTTAAAATAAAAATGCAAGTACAATTTATATAAATTGAACAAGAAACATGATTACATTTAAAGATACTAACATAGATAATTTTCAGATACCTTAATAGATAGTGATCCATTTCATATCTCATAATATCAGATTTGTTGTAATAAAAATGTTGAAACAGATATTTATTGCCTTTCAAAGTGAGCCAAATATCCTTGTTTTCATTTTATGATTTTAAAATTAATAGACAATTGTAGGCCTGGCTTAACATAAGTAATTAAACTAGAATTCTTTGAGGGGGTCAATAAGCATGTGGACCAAGGGATCCAGTGCATATAGTGTACTTAGATTTTTCAGAAAGCCTTTGACAAGGTCCCTCGCCAAAGGCTCTTACGCAAAGTAAGCTGCCATGGGATAAGAGGGAATGTGCTCTCATGGATTGGTAACTGGTTAAAAGATAGGAAACAAAGGGTAGGTATAAATGGTCAGTTTTCCGAATGGAGAGAGGTAAATAGTGGTGTCCCCCAGGGGTCTGTTCTGGGACCAGTCCTATTCAACATATTCATAAATGATCTGGAAAAAGAGGTAAACAGTGAGGTGGCAAAATTTGCAGATAACTATCTTTAGTAATTTTGTATTAAGACCGAGGCAGACTGTGAAGAGCTACAAAAGGATCTCTCAAAACTGGGTGACTGGGCAACAAAATGGCATATGAAATTTAATGTTGATAAATGCAAAGTAATGCATATTGGAAAGCATAATCCCAACTATATATAAAAAATGATAGGGTCTAAATTAGCTGTTACCACTCAAGAAAGAGATCTTGGAGTCGTGGATAGTTCTCTGAAAACCTCCACTCAATGTGCAGTGGCAGTCAAAAAAGTGAACAGAATGCAGGGAATAATTAAAAAAGGGATATATAATGGGACAGAAAATATCATGTTGCCTCCATATAAATCCATGGTACACCCACATATTGAATACTGTGTGCAGATATGGTCGCTCCATCTCAGAAAAGATATATTGGAATTGGAAAAAGTTCAGAAAATGGCAACAATAATTATTAGGTATGGAACTGCTTCTGTATGAGGAGAGATTAATAAGATTGGGACTTTTCAGCTTGGAAAAGAGATGGTTAAGGGGAGTTAAGATTGAGGTCTATAAAATCATGACTGGTGTAGAAAAAGTATATAAGGAAGTGTTGTTTACTACTTCTCATAACACGAGAACTAGGGTTCACCAACTGAAATTAATAGGTAGCAGGTTTAAAACAAAAGAAAGTATTTCTTCATACAACGCACAGTCAACCTGTGGAACTCCTTGCCAGAGGACGTTGTGAAGGCTAAGACCAAAACAGGGTTTAAAACTAGAACTAGATAAATTCATGGAGGATAGGTCCACCAATGGCTATTAGCCAGGATGGGCAGGAATGGTGTCCCTAGACTCTGTTTGCCAGACGCTGGGAATGAGCGACAGGGGATGGATCACTTGATGATTACCTGTTCTGTTCATTCCCTCTGGGGCACCTGGCACTGGCCACTGTTGGAAGACAGGCTATTGAGCTAGATGGACCTTTGGTCTGACCCAGTAGGGCCATTCTTATGGGTAAATCCTCATTTCTTGGAAGTCAGGATTAGGAAGGGAAATAAATTAGCAGGTTAAAACCAAAATGTCTGTGGTAACTAAAATAGGGAAATGGGTCAATAAGCTAAAAAACAAAATGTCTGAACTAACTACAATAAGGGGAAACACCCTAAAAATTTTACAATAAACAAAATAAGCCTAAAACATAAAATAAGTTAAAGAGTGAGTCACATATGAACAGTGCGTGAACAAAGCATGCTGTAAAAAAAACTGGTTCCTATGAAATAACTAAGCCAATCTCAAAACATGTAATGCAATGTATAGTAAATGCAATGGTGTGTGTGTATATGTGTGTGTGTGTGTATATATATATATATGGTTTTCTGTATAACTTTGGATGTGTGGTACACCCTAATCAACTCAGCATAGTTTTGCTGTATGCCAAATAAAAAATACCTAAATAACAAAATCTAAAGTCAAAGTATGTTCTTAAAAAGTCAAGCAAAAAACGGCATCAAAAAAATCCGAACATAGGGGTTCCATGACTAAGATTCCAAATTCCATTCATCTGGAGCAGGTAACTTAGTTTATTATACATTTAGCTTTACTCTCAAGGACTGCAACCCAGCAGTTTAGCAATGGCATTGAAAGGATTTCAATTTGAGGTTTCCAGGGCACTGGATGAGTGGTTAGATTTAAATGGACTTCACAGGAAAGTGATAGGGGGAGACTGGAACTGGGTGGAAAATGAGCTCCAGAAAATAGCATTAGACAAATGCAAGAAAAAATTCATGTTACTAAAATATAGTATAAAATTCTCTCCTAAAAAAATCAGTAACATAAAAAAATTAAAATGTACTTTTAATATCTATGGAAAAGAATGCTTGGCAGAGCACAGCAAAGGTCTGTTAAATGCCACTAACATTTAAAAAATATAACCCAGGGGCAATCATAAAAAAAAAATAATTGCAGCTAAAAATATGTGCAAAAAGTACAAAAATAAGCTCAAAGCTACCAAAAACATTGGCTAAAAATGTCACTTAATTTTTTTTAAAAGTAAAACATTAAAGCATTTATGCAAAAGTTAAAAACTTTACAAAGTGCTAAAAATATCAAGCAAGTTAGTATAATAGAAGTATTAAACATAACAGTAAATTTAAAAATTGCTTAATTTAATAATAAAACATGGTTGCCGCAGTACAACTCAGTGCATTCTTGCCCAGTTAAACCCTCATAGTCAAACAAAGTATGCAAGGAAAGGTTAGGTGGTAACAACTACCACCACTATGCTTTTGTCTCCAAAAACCTTTACAGCCATTCAAAAAGAAAAAAAAAAAGACAGTTTTCCTCCAAAAATGGTCTGTAAATAATCAATTGTAAATAACTGCTGCAGGCAAAAAAATCCACCACTACTTCAAATGATATAATTATAAACAATTTAGTCAAAATCACTAAGAAAAAAGGGGAAGGGTTCCATTTAAACTTAACTGCCTCCAAATGTACAACTAAAAATGTAATCTGGGTATAGTAATCTAAAAAATAGTTATCTAAAAAATTTAAGCAACACCAGAGGTATTAAGCAAAATATTTAAAATAAATGTAAAATACATTTTTGTAATTATGCAAGGTTTTAAAAACCTAAACACTCCTGGATTGTAAAACACCATTTGGTATGTTTATAATTAATTAGCTTTTAAAAAATTCCACCAAAAATCCATTTCAATCTTTCATTCAAAATTGCAAAAACTAAGCAAAACACTTTTTAAGCAGCTGCCAATGTTTCCTGGCAATCTTTGCTGAATTCCCGCCCCCCCCGCCCCAAGCCAAACACAAATAGCTAGTTTTATCTGGCTTTATTACCTCAATGTTTTTATAAAATTCAACATCTTTTTACATAAAAACTAAAAAACATATATATCAAAACCCAAAAATAGAAAAAAAAACCCTCTAAATTCTTTTATAATAAAACAGCAACTACAAAAGCTGCAGAAAAATAAAATTTTAAAAAACAATGCACCTCTACAATAACAGCGGGGAGCAGGGGAAGGTGGCTGCCACAAAAGTAGCAATATTAAAAACATTAAGCCATAAAGGTGGCTATAAATAAATAAATACCCCCAACAATTGTATCTAAATTCCCTGAACTGCTCTGAAATCTCAACCACTAACTTTTATTAAAAAATATGAAATAGAAAAACAGGTTCCATATATGTGACAGTGGTAACTCAATTTTGAAGATGAAAATACACAATAATTTTTTAAATTGGAAGATTAATGGTTAAATGCTCTGCACTACTTTAAAATTTCAATCAGTATATCTGATATTACAAAAACAGGGCATAGTCGTATCATATATGTGACAATAAAAATTCAGGTTTCAGAGTAACAGCCGTGTTAGTCTGTATTCGCAAAAAGAAAAGGAGTACTTGTGGCACCTTAGAGACTAACCAATTTATTTGAGCATGAGCTTTCGCGAAAGCTCATGCTCAAATAAATTGGTTAGTCTCTAAGGTGCCACAAGTACTCCTTTTCTTTTTAATAAAAATTCAGTGTTGGATTTAAGCCATGAGAGTGCTACTCTTATACCAGAACTCCTCAATGAAATTATGCCTATATATATCCATGTTTGTTTATTTGTCACTCTTATTTTAGTGATATTATGGAGTTGCTAGTAGCAACTCTGTAGTTAAACCTGAGTTTTCTTGATGGGTTCTGATGTCATTATAAACCATGGGTGATATCCTGGCCCTACTGAAGCCAACCTCATGAGAATGGCACTGAAGGTGCAGATCTACTCTGAAAAGTGTCACTGTACAAACAGCATTGTGGGGTGCCGTATTTATTGTGTCTCAGTTCTATATAAAATGTATAGAAAAGGTTGGCTTTTCTAATTCCCAGCCCTACAGAATCAACCCAGAATCTGTAAGTCAAGCTGAGTTCTTTCCTTCTCATGCATCCTACATACTACCCTCATTTGTATCTATAAAAAGAAAAGGAGTACTAGTGGCACCTTAGAGACTAACCAATTTATTTGAGCATAAGCTTTCGTGAGCTACAGCTCACTTCATCGGATGCATTCTTTTTGCGAATACAGACTAACACGGCTGCTACTCTGAAATTTGTATCTATGTAATTCTGATACCTAAAGTTGTGCCCTCAATGCCAACTGTATAACCACAGTGCTGTCAGTAGATTTGTACAGTGTAAATTAGTTGCCTTGTAATTGGAAATAAGTAAACTGTTCTGATAATGAAGAAGAAGGAATAGATTCTGGCTTCCTCTCCTAGAACTGTTGGATCTGCAAGAGCCGTCAGGAATAAAAAATCATGAGTGATCAGGTATGATTTTGATAGAGAGCAGATATATTGAGTTAAGTTCCATTGTTATGTAGTCAGTTTTCAGGCTCCGATACAGTAATTGATAGCACATGGAAAAACTGAAGTCAATTGGGTTCTTCATAGATGCAGCAATCCGCCCAAACACTAGGATGACGGCCTAAGTGATTTGTCACCACAAGCTCAAAATAGAATTCCTGTTGCCATATATAGGAATGTTCTGTTTTTACCTAATATACAGCTACAACATCTGTTTACATTCTGCACATGAATACAATTTACCATGTTTTTTTCTGTTCGTTCATGGGGATTTTCAGTAACTCTACTTTATACAATGATATTTCATTAAACAGTTTTCAATAATTTGGTTCATTATTATTTGAGCACTGACACGAAAATCAAACATTTTTGGAGATAACCATAGATTTTCGCATCTTATTTTATTGTGACTTCATTACTATTTGAAGTTTTGCATTCATTTATATTTCAGAAATCATATCACACGTTTTAGAGAGACTCACTTTTTGGACACCTTGTTTGTATCCTGTCTTTCAGAAATGGCCAATGCGATCCAGGTTATATATTGGAGCTACAGGACAGTTTTTGAATCACTCTGTGCAAGCAGAAAATGCAAACCAAGGAGAAACATCAACAAATTCACAAAGCTAATCTACCTTGTCCTTTTTGAAAATTATTATATTTATTACACCAGATATATTTAAGTTGAAACACATTTTCAAACAAACTATAATTTCTGATATATTGTTAATGGATGAGAGAGAATTGATTCTTAAATGTATGTAAAACCACATTAAGTAAATGTGAAATTTAATTTGTCCCTAGCAGTGGTGGAAATTGGTGATGTCCAAAATGGGTGGGCAAACAACTGCACTCAGAGCTAACTTAAAGCAGCACGCAATGCAGTGATACAGTACTCTTAATGAATCAATACAGAGTAGGTACTGTACCATACCCAGAACGAAGGATTCACAGAATATGTTATGTAGGAACAAATGCAATATAAACCATGTACAGTGCAATGCAAGTTTCAACTAAAAAGCAAACACAAGGATGTCTAAAGAAATATACACTTTCTACACTGTGGATGAAATCCTGGTTCCACTGAAGTCAATGGCAGAACTCCCAATGACTTCCATATGGTCAGGATTTCACCCTAATAATCTAAGATGACCTTAAATTTCTGAATTTTCTCTGAAAATGTGAATGTAAGTTCATTGTCAAGTGAAAGGTGTCCTGTAATCCCCCCTACCCTCCCCCAACATAAACAAATGCAAACTGCTTTGTAGATTAAATGTAGCAGTAATATATGTTTACAATATAAATTAAATATTGCTTGTACTGGTGTATATTATAGTGTCACATGTTACATGGTTTGAAATGTACAAAATGTGTTTGGGGATTAATTCAAAGGTATAACTTGTTTGCTTACATAGCAGGAATTATTTACTTTGTCTTTAAGGAATGTGATGTATTCAAGAAAACTGAGCCTTTATGTTAGGCTGATTCACTATACCCTGTTCAGTTAAAACATTTGCTGTGAATAGGCAACAGTATCTGAAATTAAATATATAGTGAGATATCATTCAGTAGTTTCCATTATGTAAAATTTTGTCATGGTTTACACAGCTTATTGTTGATGCTAAAACTAACATTTTATTAAATACTCTTAATTAGAAACTTCTACATAAATTCAGCTGGGCTGCAAATTAATTTTTTAAAATCTGCATCAGCTTAATTTCTGATTGCACAAGAAACAATAAACTTTTATAATAATAATCATACTTTGCACCTTTATAGTAACTTCCATCTGAGGCTGTCTTAATGATTTAGGCCTCACAATTCCATTTCACAGATTAATAAAATTAAGCACTGAAGGATCAAGTTTTGTAAAAGTGCCCACTAATTTTGGTGCTTCAATTTTTGTGTGTCCCACTTAGGACACTTATGGTCTCACTTTCAGAGGTGCTAAGTATTTCAGTGGGAGCTAAGAATGCTCAGCCCCTCAGAAATTTAGGTTCTAAGTGTCATCCAAAATCAGAGTGGACATCCAAAATCAGTAGATAAATCTGTAATAGTGGCCTAAGTGAGTTGCCCAATGTCATATAGGAAGCATGCAGCAAACCAGGAACATGTCTCTTGATTCCCAGTTCTGTGCTTTAACTACAAGATCCCCGTTTTCCTTTAAAATATTTTGTTAGAAAAATATTTTTCAAATGTGTATAATTTAAAGATGGTGTATTAAGAAATTAATAACTACTGAACTTGACTGACAATATAACAAAGATGAGAATTTCTCTGACAGACGGAACGTTCTTCCAACAACACAACTCCTGAAAAATGGCCTTTCTCTCAGATTCAAGATCTCTCTGAGACCTGTAATTCTTCTCG
This sequence comes from Eretmochelys imbricata, assembly GCF_965152235.1. Taxonomy (NCBI): domain Eukaryota; kingdom Metazoa; phylum Chordata; order Testudines; family Cheloniidae; genus Eretmochelys; species Eretmochelys imbricata. Next base: position 61,116,568 of record NC_135573.1, read on the forward strand.
CACTGATAAGAAAAAATAGTGAAACTTCTCCCCAAGATGCATAACAATACTTACTAATGATAGTGCCCTTTACAAGCATTAACCCTCACAATACTCCCATCAGATAGGAAAGTATTATTATTCTTTATTTGTATTACCACAGTGCCTAGGAACCCTAGACATGGACCAAGACCCCAGTGTGCTAGGCACTGAACGAAAGAAAAGATAATGAGGGAGTTTTGCAGATGTTTTTGGGGAGTGCCTTCCAAGCATGAAGGGTAGCATGGGAGAAAGCACGAAGGTTCTTGAAGAAGTGGGCAATGGAGGCTGGCATCGTGGGCCAATCAGAGGCAGAAATCGACCTTTTGATAGTGAATGAGAGATGAGAGGTAGGGTGGGGCTAGGTCATGAAGGATTTTGAAGGTGAGGGAAGTAGTTTACATTTGATGCAGTAGAGACGGGGGAGCCAGCGGAAGGATGCAAGAGAGGAGTGATGTGGTAAAAGCAAAGGGCTGGGGAAATTATCTTTGCAGCAGCATTCTGAATGGAAATGAGTGGGGCATGTTTGAATTTGTCAAAGCTAAAGAAAAAGATGCTGCAGTAATTGAAACATGAGACAATGAGAGCTTGGACTAGAGTTTTAGCTGTGATGGATAGGAAACAGTGTATATTAGAGTTGTTATGCAGAAAGAATGAGCAAGATTTAGATACACCGTGGATGTGAACAGACACAAAAAGAATGAAGTGACTTGCCCAGGGCCACATAACAAATCAGTGACAGAGTTGAGAAGTGGAGGAGCTCTTGGCTCCTAGTCCTATATTCACTCCTCTATAGTAAATTGCCCTTCCATAGTATGTTACTGTTTTTATAGAAAGTTTATTTCCAACATGCTTTATGATAAAATACATGCAAAACAGTAGTTTTACATACATGTATATATTCATACAGTAGAAGTTTATTTTATCAATTTTCATCATGGCAAAATGTTAAAAAAGTGAAAGGCCACAGATTCTGTACCAGGAGTGGTGGTTTTTAATATATTAATGATCTGGAAGAGGGGTTGAGAATTAAAATGATAAAATTTGCAGATGACACAAAATTAGTTCGGTTGGTTAAGTCTGGAGAACAGTGTTTTTCAAAGTCCGGGTCACGACCCAGTACTGAATCGCGGCATGTAAGGCACTTGTAAGGCCTGTAAGCATGTAAGACCTTGCTCAGCGACCCAGCGGCTCTGGTCAGCACCGCCACCCGGACATTAAAAGTCCCATTGGCAGTGCTGCTAAGGTAGGCTAGTGCCTACCTTGTTCGACACCACACTGCACCCTGGAAGCGGCCAGCAGCAGGTCCGGCTTCTAGGAAGGGGGGCCACCAGGCTCCGTGCGCTGCCCCTGCCCCAACACAAGCTTCGCACTCCCGGCCAATGGGAGCTGGGGGGGATCCGGGGGCTGTGCCCGTGGGCAATAGCCGCACGAAGCCACTTGCATGCCTCTGCCTCGGAGCCAGACCTGCTGCTAGCCACTTTTGGAGCACAGTGCAATTTATGGTGCCAGGACAGGCAGGAAGCCTGCCTCTGCACCCTGGCTGTGCTGCTGATTGGGAACCGCTGCAGGTAAATCCACACCCCAATCCCCTGCCCCAGCCCTGAGCCGCCCCCAAACCCCTCATCCCCAGCCACACCCCAGAGCCTGCTACCCAGCCCAGACCCCCTCCTGCACCCCAATCCCCTCCCCCAGCTCAGAGCCCCCTCCCAGACTCTGAACCCCTCATTCCCAGCCTCACCCCGCAGCCCTCACCCCCACCCCCTGCCCCAGGCCTGAGCCCCTCCCACACCCCAAACCCTTCTGCTCCAGCTCCATTGTGTTGTGGGCATCAACAATTTTCTTCAACTGGGTCCCCAGAAAAGAAGTTCGAAAACCACTGCTGTAGAAGACTGTGAGGAACTTCAAAAGTACCTAACCAAACCAGTCAAATGGGCAACAAAATGACAGATGTAATTCTATATTCAAAAAATGCAAAGGAGTATCCACTGAAGGGAATGATTAGAAATTCTCACACATCTTATGGGGTTCTAAATTAATGTCATCAGTTAAGGAAAAAGAAGACCTATGGTGAAATCTTGGCTCCACTGAAATCAATGGCAAAATTTCCATTGACTTCAGAGGAGCCACAATTTCATCCCTGGGCATCACTGTGAAGAGTTCAATGAGGATCTCTGCCCAATGTGCAGCAGAGGTTAAAAAAGGAAACAAACATGAAGATGTATAAGGGGTGGGATGGAGAATAATATGTAAGCCACCTCCCGCGTGGCTTTTGGGAGGCGGAGGGAACTCAGGATAGCAGCCATGTCCCTTTAACAAATGACAGTTTCTTCTCTGGACTGTCGATAAACAGAGCTAGCATGAAGACAGAATTAGTAGTACATCTCTGCAGAGGTGATTCCTTCAGTAATTCAGCCAAAGCTATGGCACCACGCTCTGGGATAACAGAGAGGCCTACAACTGCGAGACTGCAGCACCGCCCCAGGAATTTGAAGGATGAGGCAGTGGCTGCGGTGCACGTGTCAGGGTGAATTCTTAAATCCCCGCTCACTTTATTTGTACCCTGACTTGCCTACAGCTTCCCCAACGGCCTGGTCCTCTCCGCAGCCGCTGCGTGCGCGCTCCCGGTGGCTCCGTTTCACGCAAACGGGTGACAGGATTCCGGCCAAACTCGGTCACACGCCCCAGGCCGCCTGGGGCGCCCGAGGGCAGCGGGGCGGCGGCGGCAGCAGCAGGCTGGGAGCTGGCTTGGCGGTAGCCTGCCCGAGGCGGGGCGCCTGCACAGCCGCCCCAAGGCATAACGACAAACACAGAGCTCCCCAGAGCCCCACGCGGGGCGGGAGCCGGGGCCCGCGCGCCCCGAGGAACCAAGCGGGGATTCAGGGCCCGCCGCACGTTTAACCGCCACGGCCCGACCCCGGTCCACCTGCCAATGCCGCTACCGATACAGCACCGTGCCGGCTGCGCATGCGCAGAGGCTGTAGCCTGGGGAGGGGTGGTGCTCGGCACTGCGCAGGCGCATCTCTGACGTGCAGCTCTCATTACTTTAGTGGGACCGGTCCAGGATGCTGCCGAGCCACACAGTCCGGGCGCGGTTGGCGCTCTGTCAATACTTCCGGTCACGCGGGGCAAACGGAAGCGGCGTTTCTCACGTGGCCCAGCTTGGAATCGTTTTAACTGGAGGGAATTCATTTCCTGCTTCCGTTCCTTTTGTGGGTGCGCGCGACGGAGCAGGAGAGCGGTCAGCGGCCCACGAGGTGCGGGCCTGCGGGAGCAGGGACGGACCGGCGGTCTGGGCTCAGGGGATCCTGTGGGTGGGGGAGGTCTGTGCTGAGGGGATGGATGGGAGGGGGTTCTGTGGCGGGTTGGATGGGTGTGCGTGGGTGAAGGGGTTGGGGGGGAAGGACACGGGCGTGTGTGGGAGCAAGGGGTTGGGGGAGCCTGGGGGGTGAAAGCAGGGCAGGGCGGTCTGTGCTGGGGAGGGGGATGGGTATGTGTGGGAGCAGGGGGTTGGGGTAGACTGGGGGGTGAAAGCAGGGCAGTCTGTGTGGGGGAGGGGGGGTTAAGGGGAGGCTGGGGGTGTGAAAGCAGGGATGGGCGGTTTGTGTGTGGCAGGAGGGATGGGGGGGGGTCTGTCTGTGCTTGCTGGGTATGTCCACATTGAGGCGGTTGGGTGGCAGAGTTGGTTCGAGTGCCTTGGTGAGGCAGCTGGTGTATGTCGCAGCAGCAGCTCTGTGGCCAAATTGCCAGCCCCTGTATGTCTCTGGCAGGCCCATAATGTACTGTGAGGCCACTGAGACCGTCTCCCTAGAGCCTGAGTGTTGCAGAGGTCAGGGAGTAGTTTCCAGTCCTGTGTGAAGCATAGATGCCCTGGATATGCCTCGAAGCCAGGGGTGGCCAACTTGAGCCTGAGAAAGATCCAGAATTTACCAATTGTACATTGCCAAAGAGCCACAGTAATATGTCAGCAACCCCCCATTTGCTCCCCCCTGATCACAGTGCCTCCCACCCACCTGCAGCCCTGTGATCAGTGCTTCCCACTACCTCCGGATCACCTGTTTCATGGGTGCAGGAGGGGGGGAGTGAGGGCATGGTAAGCACAGGGTAAGGCTTGGGAAGGGGTGTAGCGGGGGGCAGGACCTGTGGTAGAGCCAGCGGTTGAGCAGTGAGCAACCCCCACCCCCGGCACATTGGAAAGTTGGCACCTGTAGTTCCAGCCCCAGAGTTGGTGCCTATATAAGGAGCTGCATGTAGCTCTGGAGCCACAGGTTGGCCATCCCTGATCTAAGCTCTTGGACGTGGGAAGCACTGTTAGCTCTGAGAGCCTCCTACTGGATCCTCAATGAAGACTTAACTAGACTTGTTAATTGTCACTGACAGTTTCCAATTCTGGCAATTCCATTGCAAGTCTCACACTGTTTGTTTTTCTTTCATACCCGGTTGCTGGAGGCAAGAAGTTGCATGAGACTATCTACAGAGGAGACATTGCCGTTATATCACTGTAATGTGCTAGTGTGGTTAAACTTCTATAATTACACCAATGTAACTCCCTATGTAGACACTTAGCCCTCAACAATGGTGGCTTTTTTGCCTTCGCTTAACTGCTCTCAAAGTAACCTAAGCTAAAATACATAAATGCATTCAGACTGGAATAAGAGAGTCTACATGGGGGTATACCTGTATAATTATAGCAGTCTAAATAAACACCCTGTATTGTACTGGTATAACTTTCCCATATAGAGAAACCCTTAGTTTCTAGCCCTCTTGGTTGCAGAGAAAAGCTTAAAAACATGATGCAAGTGCACCCTAATATCTCAGAAACTAAAAGACAAATACAAGAGAGCTGCTGCTAGGAAGTATTAGTACAGTAACAGTTGACAGACTATTTAGTCACCGCAGAGAATGTGTAGATTCTTAGACTTGGTCTATACTTAGGCTTTCCTGGCATAGCAATGTCAGTTGGGGGTGTGTGACTTTTTTACACTTCTAACCAACATAGTTGTGCTGGCAACGTTCTGGTATAGACAATTCTACTGGCAGAAAGTTATTTTGCTAGTACAATTTATTTTGCTCGGGGAAGTGGTATAAGATATACTGGGTTAACTTTTGCAGGTTAAGCTAGTTCTACACTAAGTTTGTCAGTATAGAAACTCCTTGTAGATCTTGCTGTTTTCTACAATATTCAAGCTTGCATTAAGAAAATTTCTGCTATAGCTCTCATAGGCTTGGTCACATGTCTCTCTGATGTACCTATGTTGATATACCCCCTCAGTATAGATGCAGCTATTTTGATGGAAGAGTACTTCTGTCAATATAGCTAATATTTAGGGAGGTAGTGTTCCTATAGCAACAGAAAAAACTTTGTCACTGTAGACTGCATCTACACTATGGGGCTATGCTGGCATAGTCTCTGTAGTGTAGACATACCCATAGAAAAAACACCTCTCTGTACACCTCTCTCCTGTAGTTCACCTTGATGTGCTTTTAACTTTGTGGTTGCAAGTGTTAATATGCAGCTGTTTAGAGCTGTTCACACCGGAAATATTTACCCACTGTTTGTCTAGTGTCAGTGCAGCTTTGTCTACACACAGACTTTTACTAGCTTAACTGAACGTGTTTTTTTTAATTGATTCAGAGCTGGTGTACACTACAAAGTTGGGCTGGTTTAACTACATTGCTCAGGGGGCTGTGAAAAATTTCACATCCTGTGCAATGTAATTAAGATGACCTAAATCCCGTTGTAAAAACCACTAGGTTGATAGATGAATTCTTCCATTAAGCTAGCTACCATCCCTTGAGAGGTGGATTTACTACAGAGTCAGACGAACCCCTTCTGAAACTGTAGTACATATCTACACTACAGCAATGCTGCTGCAGCATTTCTACTGTAGACATACCTTAGTTAACTGGTGGAAGTTGTATGTAGATGAGGGCTGTATCTCAGTGTATTAATTTGGATGGTTGTCTTACGACTGTGTGTGTGTTGTATGCCAAACAATCTTTTGATCACTTAACCCCGGGGGGCGGGGGGGAGAACCTCATTTTATTTTTAAGTTGAAAAGAAAAAATCACAAACTCCAAGCCCTGGTGGTTATAGTATCAGCTAAGCAAGTTGAACTTGGGTGGGATAGATTATTGTTTAGCAAACCAGTCTTGGTGTAGCTGTGCAATATTTTTCAGTGACCCACATCATTTTTTTTATGCTACCACTTTGTGGTATTTAAAATATGAATAGGGAAAAGTAGAATAGGAAACAAAGTTAAAATGTTTGCAAACATCTGTCTCAGCTCAGGAGTACCAAGCAATTAGAATAAGTATTTCAAGAACAAGTTATATTACTTTGAATTAGAAATCTGATTTGGGCAAAAATATCAAAACCAACTTGTTAAATCCCTGACTACAAAGGAGAATAAATAGTGTACTATTGCTTTAAGGATAAACTATATAGGAAAAAATCTACAAGTCATGAGGAAAATGAATTAATCCCAACCTAATTTGTTGGAAATTGGCTTTGAAGCTAACTAGTAAACTGCCCTCAATATTCCACGTAAGCACCCAGTATACTTTCCTATAATGATAAACAAATATTGAGTGAGAAGATCTTCAAATTCTTAAACAAAAGGATTATAAAAGATCACATGGGTTTATTTAAAAAAAAATTCCCTTATCACAAGTTTATTATTAATAAATATTTAAATTGCGGTAGCATCTAAAGACCACAGTGAGGTTGGATCCCTTTGTGCTAGGCACAAAAAGTTGACAGCAGTACAATCCTGAATAGGACATGGGGGCATACATTTCAAATAGCCGTGTTTGCCTTGTTTGCTGGGGAGCTTGGTAGTGTTGGGGGAGAAAGGAATCCTCAAGTCTAACAAATGTTATACAAATAGCCATCAGTTTTCGTTTTATGGTATGCAAATATAACTTCAGAAATTCTGCTACTTGTGGGGTTCTAAAAGAGAACAAAGTTGATGTGATTGTTTTTATAAATTGGAAAAGTACTTTTAAAAATATAATGTTGAAGTCCTGAGAGATGAGCGGCAGGTTTCCTGGTTTCTCTTTGAAAGTCTGATTCCACAAAGTATTGACAATTACAATGAAAATGAGAGTTTAGAAATCAGCTAGTTCTTTCAGACCTCTGGTACCTTGCACAGTGTCTCTGGCAGAGAAACCAGGAAGTATATAATTTTAAGTAGAATTTAAATTCTAATAATCTTAATCTTGACACAATTTTAAAAATGGAGTGAATGTAATTTGCACTTTAAAAATAAAAAATGGGGCAGATAACCTGCTAACATGTTTTATATACACTGTGATTTGAACGGATAGAGTTTCTAGTGGAAATGAATAGAGGTAATTTCCTATTATGTCCTCCTCATAATGGCATCTCCACCATTTCTGAGACTAATCAAATGTGATTATAGTTGCACTAACACATTATTTTGAACAAACTGCTCTGTTTGCAAATTAAATAGCTAATTTCTTATTTGAGACTTGCTTTTAGACACCTAGTTTATTTTACTACAGCTTGCATATGTTTTGTGAAATTGAGCAGGATTTCATTAGGCAATAGGAGACATTTACTATTGGCAAATCATCTTTATTGATTATTTTGAGTTATTTTCAGTCTTTCAAGTCTTCCAAATAATGATAAATTGAACAGCTAAATAACCTTACTGCTGCTGATATGCCTTCATAAATCATTTTCATCAGCAGCTGGGTGTCCAAATTCTAATGATAAATTGCCCCTTTGTCTCTGGGGAGTTTGGTTAGAGACTTGTCCAGTGGTCCTGACCATGCCCTTTCCATAGTATAGTGACATACTTAAGAGCAGTAGCTGTCTTGGGACTCCATTGTAGTGGGATCTTGGTTTGGTAGTCTCAGAGGCAGCATAATCTTGGTAAGAGTTCTGACCTTGCATTGAACCTTCAGGGAATGTGCCATTGTGCTTACATGGAGACCTGTGCTCCCAAAGTGAGGTAAATATAACCTTTAACCTTAGTTCATCTTTCATACTTGTCAAACCCAACTGGATGAAAAAAGCAATGGCTACTCATTAGGAACATCATACTCTTGTAAAATCAATAACTCTGCATAGTGGAACATGCTTAAACACGTAGACTTACCCACAACACATTCTTTTAATGGGCAAAATATTAATGCCTTCTGTTTAACCTTTTTGTCTCTTAAAAAATTGTGACATTTTACTGAACTTATCCCAGAACTCTCTTAATAAAAATGGTTTAATATCAAATTGTCACTGGGATCAGTGTTGCTTCACTGATATAATTGGTCCATTTGGCCCATTTTGGTCCTTTTGGCCCATTTTCCAAGTGAATGATAAAAATTCCTGCTACTCAGGTTGCAGTAGAACTCCAAATAAGCCAAATAATTTGACTTCCTGTCAACTGTTCAAAATGTCTGGAACTCTTTTTTCTTTTAGGTAATGAGGATAGAATCAGCTGTTAGTATTTGTTTCTGATGGTACTGCAAGTTTACTGTGTGGATTCTGCCATGCTACTCCTCTGTAACCAGCAAGGTGTCACGTGAACTGTTAAAGAAATAAGCCTGTGAGTATATTGTTGGGATTTATTTCTTACTGTAAATACACAGTGCTCGGAGAGCTTCTGCAAGCTAGCAACCAGGAAGCTGTTTTCTGTTAAATCCAGACCCAAGTCACTGTGGTTTTGCAAATTTTGATTTTGCAGGGGGCAAAAGAAGCAAGATGGCAGTGAGGAAAACCATTACTTGTCAGTTTTTGCTTTTCATGCGACTGAGTGTTCTGTATTAACAAATGCAGATTACTTCAAAATATGCACCTACATGTTGGCAAACTGTCCAGCATCTCAGCCACTCAGGACAAAGTGCCGAGGTGCATGTGTTTTCATAGCTTGAAGTTGGCCTTTTCCCATGCAGTAATAACTGTATCAAAGATGGGAAGTTGCTTCACTGGCATAATGATGATTTCCTTTTTGCCGTTTACCCAACTGAATGTCATTTCATTGATGTATAGTTCTGAATCTGAGGTGCCAGTACATCTGTTAAGTAAATCAAATAATGAGGAATTTGTAGAATCCAGTGGTCCATGTGAATTTATAACTTTTTTTTCATCCCCTGCCCCAAACACCGCAGATGAGCATTGGCCTCGGAGATTGTGTTGCTCTGTCCAGAAAACCCTATATTGTGAGATGGGCTTTCAAATGCTGCTTACCTGAAGCCTGCCAGCTCTCACCTGAACTGCTGAGGTAATTTAAATGCTTATCTTTTGCATTTCAGTATTTCAGCTGTAAGACACCAGAGGATTTGTTGAGAATCTTATTGCATAGACAAGTAATAAATTAATCAGATAGCAGAGTTCACTCTGGTTCTCCTGAACAAACAGAATAAATCCCAGAATACTCAGATACAAGCTGTTCTCTTTAGAAACCAGAGAGCAAAGATAGCTACACTTCACCTGGCCATTCATCCCCATTCTACACTGGAGTCCACACAGTGGCAAATATAATTACCACACTTGTGACTAAAAATGTGGAGGAAACTAATTTCTTAAATGGTTCTGAAGCTAACAGGCACTCTGAACCTTTAATTCTTGTAAAGAGATTTGTGTAATAACGTGGGGCCTGATCTTCAGACTGTGGCTTGCTTTTGCACTTAGAATGAATTGCTGGAAAAAAGCATGATTAATTTTGTGGATGCAAAATTAAACCCCAGCTTGAAGGCCGGGTTTAACTTGTAGTTCTAGGATGCTTATTTTATACTTCTAAAGAGATGTCACTATATTAATGTTTTCTTTGTGATCAAATACTTAGTTTCAGTCTCATAGCATTAAATGCTCATCATAGATGGGAAGTTGCTTTGTTGGCATAATTTCTTTTTGTCATTTACCCAACTGATTGTTTTGATGATGTATCTCAAATGCCAGCCAAAAAATGAATAAGCTAAAAAGTGCCTATGGATCAAATTCATGATCATCATCATGTTTCTGATATTAAATTTTTCTTTAAAATAGTGAGAATTGAGTCAGTTGTGATGTTTATTTCAAATGTTTTTACAAGTCCCATGTACTTTGTGTACAGCCAGCAAAATGTCCTATCAACTGGTAAAGTAATAAAAATGAGTCTGTTGCTTTTCTTTTCTATCAATAGTAGAAATCAGAATCCAATAAGAGAGTGAAATCTTCAGCTGGTGAAAATCTCTACAGAATATGTCCATGATGCTTTCCCATGATGTCCCTGAAACTATGCTGGCTTATACCAGCTGAGGATCTGGCTTGGTGCTCAAGGGCTTCATTCGGCCAGCAGCTGGGAAGCTGTTCCTATTTTTATCCAGCCCCTGTCATTGTAGTGATCTTTTTTTTTCTGTTACAGCAGTCTAAAAGATAAATTGGAAACTGGAATGGGGGGCAAAAAATTAAACTAGTTTTGTGCTTTGTTTTTATATTGAAGAAAATAATTGAAATTAAAGTCATTTAAAATACATATGCATCACATAGGGGCAAAATGACATACTGCAGAAATATAGTTTTTGTCCAGTTATCATACCACACGTATTGCAGGAATACAAATTCTCATCTTGAAATTAACTACATTTCATTAAATCAGCACTCAGACAACGTGATGTTACTGGCATAATGATGATTTCCTTTTGCCGTTTACCCATCTGAATGTATGTTGATGTGTATGTTCAAATCTGAGATGCCAGTAAAAATTTGGATAAACTCGGTAACTTAGTTTGTCAGCATGATATGTTTTATACATTTTTATTTCTGCAATTTTTTCAGTAGGAAATACCTTCGTTATGTGATTTACTGAGCTTGGATACATTCAGAAATGCCATTTTCCTGACTTTGTCCTGCTCTTTGAAGCCGGCAAGAGTTGTTTTGAATTCTCAAGGTAACTTGGGGTGGGGGGATGTCTTGTTTTTGTGATGCTGTTGTGTATATATCTCTATACTGAAAAGAATGAAACCTAGCACAGCTAAGATAGATAGAAGTCTAGGTTAAAATATGTGAACCAACACAACAAATGAGTCATGGAGAGCAGTCCTTTAAAAAGTTGTGAGGAAATAGCCCTCTGACCATTCTGGGTAGGGACTCAACATTTTGAAAAGCTTAACAATCTTTCAGATGATTCAGCCCAACTTAAAACTAATTTCAGAAATTTTCATGTGACTAAAAGGAAAATATAGTGGTTGATTTCAAAGTCAGCCAGACCTCCTTGAGTTCCAAATGTTTGGGTTACATGTGATCATGTTAATATTTCTTTGAGAAAAGAAAGGTTTAAATAAGAAGGACAAAGGATCTAATTTTGTGGAACTGAACCTCTTAAATTGTATTATGATAGCCTCTTCCCCATATGCATAATTGTCCATGAGACAACTAATAAACTTTAGTTTCGTCTTGGGTGGCAGACTGTTGCTTTGATGGCCTAATGATGATTATCTTTTGCCGTTTACCCATCTGATTCTTTTTGATGAGAACATTTGAGTCTGATGTGCCATCTTAATTTTGAGTTAGCTAGATTACATAAACCATGAATCCAGTTTAAGTCTATTGCTTATGCCTTTTCTTTTCAGAACAAGGATTTAAATCAGCTGTGGTCTTAACTGCACATTAGACAACATATTTAACTTGCAGCTACCAAGAAGTCCTACAGTTTTCACGGTATTTTGAATGTTTCGAGGAGTTAATTTTTCTGTCATCTTTGTTTCGATATTTTAACTGTATCCTAAAGCAAATATGGGTCTGAATTGATATAATGAAAACTGATCAGAACCTTCTCTAGGGCAGGTTTTTTATTGTAATTAAACAAAATTGCTGAGTACTTTTCTTTGAGAGAATTCTTAGTATCAGCTTTCATCTCAACTCTAAAATACATGGTAACCCTGTCAATTTCTGATTTAAAAGCAATTACATTTAATCTGCTGTCCTAAGCATATTAAATCAGTCTTTCAAAAGTAAATGTTTAGCTCATAAAAAATGCTAGATTGACAGCTCTAGTGCTGGAAGTTTTTTCCAGTGGCCAGACATAATGTGGGCAGTAGCAATATGAGCTTTCCTAATCCCAGCCTGAGTTGACGGGACCACCACTAGGGGTGAAGAGGGTAATTGTGTTCACACCCATTGAGATCTTGTCCTTTGCTTTGCCTGACAACAAGCATATAAGATATGATGGTGATTTTGTAATGCAGTCCCCTGTCTGCAATAAACAATCCTGAAACTACCAAATTGCGTGATGCCGACTTAGTCATTTATAAAGGCAAAGGGAAAATTCAAAAGCAAATTCAAGGTACTATTACTAATCTATTACCAAGAAAATCTTCCAATCACAAGACATTTTCTCTCCAAAGGCACAGTGTTTACTCAATTATAGCTACCTCCCCTCATAGTGAGAATAGTCTGCTATGCAGTTCTAAAAAGACCCAATTTGTTTTTGTTTAAATAAAAAGTCTAACCTTGCATTTACATTAACATGCTGGCAACAACTCCACACTTCTATATGAATAACCTTTTTTACATCAAATGAAAAGCTCACTAATCTGAGCCAGTTTCTCAACATTACATCTCTTTCCAGTTTCCTCAACATTGTGTCCATCTTTATATCATTTTCTTCAATCTTGCGATGTTTCTGGCAAGTTGGGCTTCAGCAATGAACATCAATCTATGCAAAAAGTCGGTTTCACACGATATCCTCATACGTACATTTCACTTCTTTTCCAGTGCATTTTTTTTTTTTGTTTTCATTATATCTATACAATTCAGTTCTCATTCCTTCTGAGCTGGAAACTGATTCCCTTCACTACATCTACTTCTCAGGCATGTTGTGAGAGGAAGCCCTGTGAACCCGGGGAAAAGATGAGGTTGTTCTGTCTTTCTGCACCAAAGAATCTGCGAGAGGCATGTACATTACAGACAGGTATGACCTGACCTGAAAAAGCATAAATTTAATTAGCTTCTTATGGTCAAATGTGGAAGTGAGTTTCAGTTTTCGTCTTGATGACTTTTCACTAAGCCCTGGTCTACACTAGGACTTTAGGTTGAATTTAGCAGCCTTAAATCGATGTAAACCTGCACCTGTCCACACGATGAAGCCCTTTATTTCGACTTAAAGGGCTCTTAAGATCGGTTTCCTTACTCCACCCCTGACAAGTGGATTAGTGCTTAAATCGGCCTTGCCGGGTCGAATTTGGGGTACTATGAACACAATTCGACAGTATTGGCCTCCGGGAGCTATCCCAGAGTGCTCCATTGTGACTGCTCTGGACAGCACTCTCAACTCAGATGCTCTGGCCAGGTAGACAGGAAAAGAACCGCGAACTTTTGAATCTCGTTTCCTGTTTGGCCAGCGTGGCAAGCTGCAGGTGACCATGCAGAGCTCATCAGCAGAGGTGACCATGATGGAGTCCCAGAATAGCAAAAGAGCTCCAGCATGGACTGAACAGGAGGTACGGGATCTGATCGCTGTATGAGGAGAGGAATCCGTGCTATCAGAACTCTGTTCCAGTTTTCGAAATGCCAAAACCTTTGTCAAAATCTCCCAGGGCATGAAGGACAGAGGTCATAACAGGGACCCGAAGCAGTGCCGCGTGAAACTGAAGGAGCTGAGGCAAGCCTACCAGAAAACCAGAGAGGCGAACGGCCGCTCCGGGTCAGAGCCGTAAACATGCCGCTTCTATGATGAGCTGCATGCCATTTTAGGGGGTTCAGCCACCACTACCCCAGCCGTGGTGTTTGACTCCTTCAATGGAGATGGAGGCAACACGGAAGCAGGTTTTGGGGACGAAGAAGATGATAGCTCACAGCAAGTAAGCGGAGAAACCGGTTTTCCTGACAGCCAGGAACTGTTTCTCACCCTGGACCTGGAGCCAGTACCCCTCGAACCCACCCAAGGCTACTTTCTGGACCGGGCAGGTGGAGAAGGGACCTCCGGTGAGTGTACCTTTTTAAAATACTATACATGGTTTAAAAGCAAGCATGTGAAAGGATTACTTTGCCCTGGCATTCGCGGCTCTCCTGGATGGCTCTCCTTTGGACTCCCAAAGCCTTTGCAAATGGTTTCTGGGGAGGGCAGCCTTATTGCTTCCTCCATGGTAGGACACTTTTTACCACTCCAGGCCAGTAACACGTACTCGGGAATCATTGTACAACAAAGCATTGCAGTGTATGTTTGCTGGCGTTCAAACAACATCCGTTCTTTATCTCTGTGTTATCCTCAGAGTGAGATATCATTCATGGTCACCTGGTTGAAACAGGGTGCTTTTCTTCAGGGGACACTCAGAGGAGCCCGCTCCTGCTGGGCTGCTTACCTGTGGCTGAACGGAAATGTTCCCCGCCATTAGCCACGGGGAGGGAGGAGGGTTGAGGGGGCAGCCACGCGGTAGGGGGAGGCAAAATGCAACCTTGTAACGAAAGCACATGTGCTGTGTATGTAATGTTAACAGCAAGGTTTACCCTGAAAGAGTGTAGCCACTGTTTTATAAAAAGTCTTTTTAAATACCGCTGTTCCTTCTTTTTCTCCACCAGCTGCATGTGTTTCAATGATCACAGGATCTTCTCCTTCCCAGAGCTAGTGAAGATTACAAAAGGGGAAAAAAAAAAACACACTCGTGATGAAATGTTCTCTGAGCTCATGCTGTCCTCCCACACTGACAAAGCACAGACGAATGCGTGGAGGCAAATAATGTCAGAGTGCAGGAAAGCACAAAATGACCAGTAGGAGAGATCACGGGCTGAAGACAGGGCTGAAGCTCAAATCTGGCGGCAGCGTGATGAGAGGAGGCAGGATTCAATGCTGAGGCTGCTGGAGGACCAAACCAGTATGCTCCAGTGTATGGTTGAGCTGCAGCAAAGGCAGCTCGAGCACAGACTGCCACTACAGCCCCTGTGTAACCAACCACCCTCCTCCCCAAGTTCCATAGCCTCCACAACCAGACGCCCAAGAACATGGTGGGGGGGCCACCAGCCACTGCGCCACAGAGGATTGCCCAAAAAAAAAGAGCTGGCATTCAACAAATTTTAAAGTTTGTAAACTTTTAAAATGCTGTGTGGCATTTTCCTTCCCTCCTCCACCACCCCTCCTGGGCTACCTTGGTCGTCATCCCCCTATTTGTGTGATGAATGAACAAAGAATGCATGAATGTGAAGCAACAATGACTTTATTGCCTCTGCAAGCAATGATTAAAGGGAGGAGGGGAGGGTGGTTAGCTTGCAGGGAAGTAGAGTGAACCAAGGGGCGTGGGGTTTCATCAAGGAGAAACAAACAGAACTTTCACACCGTAGCCTGGGCAGTCATGAAACCGCGCCCTCCTGTGCTCTTCTAACCGCCCTGGTGTCTGGCTGCGCGTAACCAGCAGCCAGGCGATTTGCCTCAACCTCCCACCCTGCCATAAACATCTCCCCCTTACTCTCACAGATATTGTGGAGCGCACAGCAAGCAGTAATAACAGTGGGAATATTGGTTTCGCTGAGGTCTAAGTGAGTCAGTAAACTGCGCCCGTGTGCCTTTAAACAACCAAATGCACATTCTGCACTTGCTCAGCCTGTAGTGGAACAGCTCCTGCCTACTGTCCAGGCTGCCTGTGTATGGCTTCATGAGCCATGGCATTAAGGGGTAGGCTGGGTCCCCAAGGATACATATAGGCATTTCAATGTCCCCAACAGTTATTTTCTGGTCTGGGAATAAAGTCCCTTCCTGCAGCTTTTGAAACAGACCAGAGTTCCTGAAGATGCGAGCGTCATGTATCGTTCCCGGCCATCCCACGTTGATGTTGGTGAAACGTCCCTTGTGATCCACCAGAGCTTGCAGCACTATTGAAAAGTACCCCTTGTGGTTTATGTACTTGCCGGCTTGGTGCTCTAGGGCCAAGATAGGGATATGGGTTCTGCCTATGGGCCCACCACAGTTAGGGAATCCCATTGCAGCAAAGCCATACACTATGACCTGCACATTTCCCAGGGTCACTACCCTTGATATCAGCAGATCTTTGATTGCGTGGGCTACTTGCATCACAGCAGCTCCAACAGTAGATTTGCCCACTCCAAATTGATTCCCAACTGCCCGGTAGCCGTCTGGCATTGCAAGCTTCCACAGGGCTATCGCCACTCGCTTCTCAACTGTGAGGGCTGCTCTCATCTTGGTATTCATGCGCTTCAGGGCAGGGGAAAGCAAGTCACAAAGTTCCATGAAAGTGCCCCTACACATGTGAAAGTTTCACAGCCACTGGGAATCATCCCAGACCCGCAACACTATGCGGTCCCACCAGTCTGTGCTTGTTTCCCGAGTCCAGAATCGGCGTTCCACAGCATGAACCTGCCCCATTAGCACCATGATGCTGCATTGGCAGGGCCCATGCTTTCAGAGAAATCTGTGTCCATGTCCTGATCACTCACGTGACCACGCTGACATTGCCTCCTCGCCCGGTATCACTTTGCCAGGTTCTGGTGCTGCATATACTGCTGGATAATGCATGTGGTGTTTAATGTGCTCCTAATTGCCAAAGTGAGCTGAGTGGCCTCCGTGCTTGCCTTGGTATGGCGTCCGCACAGAAAAAAGGCGCGGAACAATTGTCTGCCGTTGCTCTGACGGAGGGAGGGGCGACTGACGACACGGCTTACAGGGTTGGCTTCAGGGAGCTAAAATCAACAAAGGGGGTGGCTTTACATCAAGGAGTATTTCAGGCAGGACTTCACGGAGGGTTCCAATAAGAAATGGTGCACCTAAGTTATTGTTCTTATTGGAACAAGGAGGTTAGTCTGGCCTCTGATTGATACATGGCTAGATTTACCTTGCTGCACCTTCTCTGTGAGTGACTGCAGTGTGACCTAGAGGAATGAGTCCCCTAGACAGGGGAGGGGGGAAAGCAAATGAGTACAAAACAAATCTGGTCTATTTCTTGTTTTGATCCACTCCATCTATCTTTTACATCTTTGGCTGGCAGCAGACGGTGCAGAAGGATTGCAAGCCATCCACATCTCATGGCTGCTCGGCAGAAGACGTTGCAATACGACTGCTAGCCATCCCCATCTCTTGCCTGCCCGGCAGAAGATGGTACAGTACGACTGCTAGCAATCCGTATTGCCTGCCTGCTCACCATAAGATGGTTCAATAGGACTGACTGCAGGACTAAAGAGAATGATCTGGTCAAGTCACTCCACACTTAGCCCGGCTGACGTGGCCAGGAGCACCTCAGACATGACGATGACAGCTACCAGTCATATTGCACCGTCTGCTGCCAGAAGGCAATGGGTTGCTGCTACTGTGTAGCAATGCAGTACCGTGTCTGCCAGTACCCAGGAGACATACTGTGACGGTTACCTGAGCGGGCTCCATGCTTGCCGTGGTATGGCGTCTGCACAGGTAACTCAGGAAAAAAGGCGCAAAACGATTGTCTGCCCTTGCTTTCACGGAGGGAGGGAGGGAACGGGGGCCTGAGGATATGTCCCCAGAACCACCCGCAACAATGTTTTAGCCCCATCAGGCATTGGGATCTCAACCCAGAATTCCAATGGGCAACAGAGACTGCAGGAACTGTGGGATAGCCACCCACAGTGCAACACTCCGGAAGTCGACGCTAGCCTCGGTACTGTAGAAGCACTCTGCTGAGTTACTGCACTTAATGCACTTAGAGCATTTTCTGTGGGGACACACACACTCGAATATATAAAACAGATTTCTAAAAAAACGACTTCTATAAATTCAACCTGATTTCGTAGTGTAGACATACCCTCAGACTAATAACTTGTCATTCTAATTACTAGAGGCAGCACTGTCTAGTGGCTGAGGGTACTGGACAGGGAGTCAGGAGACCTGGGTTCTGTCATACAGGTCATGACTAGTAGGCAAGTTACTTTGCACCTCCGTTTCCCCTCCTATCCTTTGTCTCTTCTGTTTAGACTAGAGTATGAGCTCTTCAGTGCCGGGACTGTCTCCTATTAGGTGCTAAACAAACAATGGGGCCCTCATTTCACTTCAAGGCCTCTAAGTGCTACTGGAATACAAATAATAAAATAGCTATCATACCTCTAAACATGTCTGAATAAAAAGATAGTTGTTTAAAAACATTTAGTATGTACATACACACAGTTTTTATGAAGCACTTTTGATGTGTAGTTGAAAGAACTGCAGCAGCAAAAAAGCCCACAGAATGCAGACAAAATTTAATCACTAGATTCTGAATAAAGTGTTCTACAAACTACTTTTTAGATTATAAGTCATTTGACAGCAGCGGTTCATTTTTTTTTTTAAAACCATTTTTATTTAAACTTTTGTTTTCCTCTTATTCCTAATATAAGTTTCTCACTACCATTCACTTGGTACATTTTAATATTTGTGGGGTCATGAGCATTGTCACCTACTTAGTATTTCCAGCAGCAAGCAGCACGAGTATGGTGCTTTGCTTTTCTTCTCTGGGTCATCTTATCTTTAGATGTCACAGCTTTGAGAAGCCAGCAGTCTAGTGGTATGTTCAGTCTGAGAAACTTAACGTGTAATATTGTTTAATTTTGAATTGGTTACAAACTTTTATCCATAGGAGTAGCAATTTCATAAAACATCAATTTTCACATACATTTTGCAGTAGCATCACTGTAAAACTTTAAATTTGTTTACATTTTCTAAAAAAATCAAAAAACTTTGAAGTAGGAACAAGCTCTGCTTTCAGAATGGGTTCTTTATTCTTCACTAGTAGTAACATGTGTTCCAGGGCCATATGTGGCAATAAATTGTAACAGTTGCTGATGGCACTGCATCAGATAAACATCTCTTTGCTGCAGAGAGTTTTCATCAATGAGGTCAAATGGAAACACTGCATTTGGAGCTACACAAAATACAGAGGCACCTACACAAAGAATAATTGAATTTAAAATGTTATGTTAATAGATTCCATACACTCCTGGAAAATCCTCTTGCCCAATGGTTCTGCTTCATCTTAGTGACATTTGAAAGGATCACTTATGGAAAGAACACCAACCACATGTTATAAAATAATATTTCTACCTTGTTCTCTAATTTTCTGTCTCTTTAAAAAATGCTCCTGTGGTTTTGGTATCAGATATGAGCTTTACACTTCTTCTGGTTTGAATTTAGTTCAACTCAATAGCAATCTGCCTTGAAATTCCAAGAGGCAGGTAAGATACTCCATTAAGCTCATGCACATGGAGGTTCTGACACTCGGATCCTTTAATGATTCTTCTACAGCCACAGGGAGCTCATTGCAGGATCAGGACTCATGACAGGAAAAATTCCTTCTCACCTGGGAATTTCCTAACATTACAATATATCAGATCTTTTTTGTAAAAGAAACCTTGGGACTATCATCCTCTACTGTTATAACTTGAAAAAAAATCTCTTGCTATGGAGAAGAAAAATTGATTTTAAGTCTAAAATGGCTGGTGCTTATTGCCTTTGAAATGTAATGCTATGTCATAAATTTCAATTCATCAATATTAAGCTCCTGACACCATTAATATGAGGTATCTAGAGTGTCTTTGGTAGATCCACCCTTCTAATTAGGGAATGAGTAGGAGGAAAGCTGTAAATGTTGTCTGAGAAGCCGGGTACAGCCAAAATAATTCTTGCTTCTCAGAGTGGTGTTTTGCTTTAGCATTCTGTTCCTATCAAGTCAACTTTGCTACTTTACTCTTAGCATGGAAACAGTGCTTTAACTAAAAAAACACAGGTATTCCTATCCAAATTTGAGATGCCTTAATTCAAACTTGATTAGATCTTTGATCTAGTTTAATTGTGTTTAAATTTAATATTAAGTGACCAAATATAAAAAAAACCTACACATTTAAACCTAATACTAACTAACAAACATCCAGTCAGTTAACACTTAGTTATTTTTACCGTGTTTTAAAGTGACAGATGATTCAAATAACAAGACAGCAATCAACACATCTTCCTCAAGTACTTTCCTCCTTAAACTCAGTTTAGTGTGTGCTTCAGACAATGAAACCCTAAAAGACAAAAATGCCAGTGTCTCAAACAGTATATTACACAAAATATATTGGTGTACACTGCAATGACTACATAAAAAGCTAACTATAGGGGCAATCAATAGTACTCCTGTAGTTTATTTTCCATACCATAGCCAAGTTTTACACGCTTAAATACTGTGGGGGGTATTCAAATGATTTCAAGTGGGCAAAGTTACATATTGATTGTTCCATCACAGCCAAATATGTACAGAACTATTTTGTGCATCACTTGTCCCATAATATTCTGGGAATGCATGTTGTATGAAACTAGTAGGGGACCATAATTATTGCATTGCTCAAGCACTAAGGTATTGAATTCAGGATATTGCAACAATCAACTCAATTTCTTTATTTTTGTAGATTTGTGTCAGAACTAGTTACTCTAACTGTGAGGTTTGGCTTTTAAATAGCCATTATTTTTCACGCCTGGCAAATGAGCAAATAAATTTATTCAAACAGACATTTCTGGAGCTATTCTGAGAAATTCAGGAAATCTGAACATCCTACAATTATAAATTCTGTATAAACTACTATACAGGCCTAGACAGAAAACTTGAAGGCCTTTGTATCCAAAGATCTCCCAAGTAGGCATGAAGAAGTTAAGCAATTTAATTAGGAAAATTAAAACGTACAGGATTTTCAGTGCAGACGTTGATAGTTTTGATCCATGAATAGAATCTGTTCTGATTCTGCGACTTGCTAGGTAGTAGCCATGAATGAGTCTTTCTGCTTCTGAACTGAGTTCTACTTGCAAATTCTTAGCAAATGCAATAAGCTAAAAACAGCATAAATTTTAAATATTTAAGGAATACTGTTGAAAACTTACAACCGAAGCTCATTTTGATATTCATATCAGTTGCATAGTATTAATATATCTAGACAATATTTTCCATATTAACGCAATATTTAAAAAGGATTATGACCATTTACACAGCAATATGGCTGTCTCAGGTATAGAAACAAGTAATTTGTTCACAAATCTATTAAATTTAAACAAATATGCTAGAAACTCCCTCAATCATTTTAAATAAATATTCTCTAGTGTACTGAAATATTCATTTGAAATAAACATGCACTATACTAATAGAAAGGTTCCAATCTTGTTCACACTGCATACTGGAGATCTACTTTTTTTAAAATTACATTTATCAACACTATTGTTTCAAAAAACCAAGAGACCAAATGGAGTTTAATAGTTTGGCTCTTTAAAAGGAGAGTATATAAATGGCTTCAAATGTGTACAAAACAGATTAATTTTTAGTATGAGAAGGGTTTCAACTCTGAACGTAAGTTTTGTTCAGATTTGCGTACTATCCCTATTTTTAATCTGTACATGTAATTTAGGACATTAGTTGTGCATGTTTTGTTCATTAGCCTATAATTATGAAACTGGGCCAAATTCAGTCGTGGTAGCAGGAGATGAGGTCACTGGAAATGAACTTGCTTGCACCAGGTCTGAATTTGGATGACGTTTCAGGGTTAAACTTTTAAAACCCAATTTCTATCCTCCTGAATGCAAATAGTTAACCAAAATTTGATTTAAAAATAGTTCCCCATATTGTTGGCCGCTCTCTTGGGATACCTGTTGCTGATTTCATCACACTGGACAGTCAGATCACCTCTAGTTTAAATTTTAAAGTACTAGCTCTCAGCCAGACAATGGTCAGTTCAACTGATTTACTGAGCATCTGCTATTGCTGGAACTTGTACTGCTACCATGAGAATCTCTGACTGAACAACAAAGGAGCTGTGTAGCTCCTGATGCCGGTGGTAGCCTGTGATATGTCAGTAGTGTTTAAAAATTAGTGTAGAAACCCCAAAAAGCAACCTGGTACATAGAAGATACAATGAAGTTGTTTGTCACATATACATTAGCATCTTTCAAAAAGTGTATTTTTCCTGCTAATAGACATTTTCTTACTGTGATTTAGGGTGAAATCAGATTAATTGCAATTAAAGTTTTACGTTTTGAAGTGCCTTGAGTGGTGCAGGAACATGAATATTCTGTTAGTATCAAATGTGCATCAGGTCACTATAGAGTTGGACCATGTTCAATTCAGTAACTATAGTGTCCATCCTGCACAATTAGGCTGCTGTGAATATTAATAAGTCAGCCTTTTTTAAAAAATATTAAATAGTCATTACTGTTTTGCTTATACTCTGATAATATATACCTGCATTTTCCTTCCTGGAAGAGGTGCGCACACATCCCTGTGCCCTCAGAAAGCGGTTCTTCTGGAAATAACATGATTTAATACTACTTACAACAACATATTTAGTCCTGAGGTGGTACTTTGCAGAACAGATACAAAGAGGGTGCTACCCCACTAGATAAATGTTCAGAAAATACCGCTAATTTATAGATGGGAAATTGATTTTATCCATGAAAATGGCAAAACTCATGTTGACTTCAGTGAGAGCACAAGGGGGCACGGAATAATAAGTGAATATCTGCAGGGCTGGAAGTATACAAATCATCTCAGGAAAACCACATCATGCCAAGTAATAGTGCTAAATTATCAAATACAATTTTGTTCTGAACTAGAGCTAGTTACCTCTTCATAATCTTGTGTTCTGAACTGCTGGGAGATCATATAAGGTACTTCTTCTGGATCAATGGCTTTTTTCACAATGTGATCCAAAAGAGGAAGAGTTAGTTGGCAAGATAATTCATTGCAGTGTATCAACAGCCCAAAAGCATCCATAAGGTTAGCTGATACCGATCTCAAGTCCTAAACAGAATAAAACCCAAAGCAATATGACTGAAAAGCTCAACTGCTTATTTTTCAATCAACATAAAAAAATCAATTTACTTCTGAGTATACTGTAGAGAACATGGCAGGCTCTTCCCCTCCGTGATAGGTGTGCAAGTGCAAAGGTATTTTGAGTGAAATTACTATGTGGGGGGGAATAGGGTAGTCCAATGTCACACATGGACGCACTCTACAATCCTGTTTATTCAAAGGCTGTAGGAGCAGGATAAACCCTTGTATAAATAAAGGCTTCATGTTTAGAAAAGCTGGCCTATTTTAGAGGATATGGGCTTTAAAGTGACTTCACTGTGGCTTCTGCGGAGATGTCACCTATTTATGTTTGTTTCCATTGTTTTACATGTAGTATTGCTAACATCTCCAGACTCGTTACACAACTTTGCCATAACAAAGTATATGTTTTACCAGCTTGCCAATTAGAGTGTTATCCTTTTGTACATATTTTTTGGAAGACGAATCCTCATTTACAAAAGTCCAGAAACTGGTCTGAATTGGAAGAATAACTTGCTGGTCAACATCTTCTCCATACTTCTTTCCAGGAATAAATACTGTAGTGGTTCTGCTCTCCAGCACTATCAGGTCAAACAAACATGTTATTTACTTAAATTAAACTACTGTAATGTAACATTAAATCTCTAATCCCGGTTATAGGATCTGAGAATAATTCCAAATACATATTGTACTTAGTTTTTATGGAAAAGTCAGGATCTCTTCAAAGTAACTGATAGAAAATTGTAAAAGTAATCCTAATGCATTTAGTGCAGGGGGGTGGAGAAAATACTCATGCGTGCAAGAACCACTGTACTCTCCAGCTAAAGATTTTCATATCCCTATGACAAGAACATGCCATCTAGTCCACTTTGCAGAAAGGATGGGTCATTACACAAAGTAAAAGCTATTTCCGCATGCTCATTTTTTTCCTCCTTACCGTTACTCACACCTCCTTGTCAATTGAAATGGGCCATCCTGATTATCACTACAAAAGGTTTTTTTCTCCTGCTGATAATAGCCTACCTTAATTAATTGGTCTTGTTACAGTTGGTATAGCAACACCCATTTTTTCATGTTCTGTGTATATATATCTTCCTACTGTATTTTCCACTCCATGCATCTGATGAAGTGGGTTTTAGCCCACGCAAGCTTATACCCAAATAGATTTTAGTCTCTAAGGTGCCACAAGTACTCCTAATTTTTTTTACTTACATCAAACTAATTCAGTTAGCTAGCTGTATACAAGGCAGTGTAACACACTCTCTTGGTAAACTAACTAGCACTAAGATACCACCCTTGGTCTGTATGTAAGTTAAACAAAACAGAGGGTTATGTTGTTTTGCTTTGTTCAAATTACTATAGCTGTGATACAGACAAAGGAGTGCTCCATCTTCAAGAACAGGCTTTCTCTCTAAAACTTACCACGCCATGCGAAAATGTGCTTAGTTTGCATCAACTCCTAAATATAATTTGAGGGCTCTCCAGTGCCAGGACTTGTATCCTGCATAAGCTAGTTTTCTATAATTTAAAAATAGTTAATGTAGTAGGTAGCTCTTCTGCCCTAGTAAGTCTGTGATCCTATCATGCCTTCCTTTAAGATCCACTCATGTAAAAATCTCATTAATCTTCCCCAGTACTGTTAATATCCACTCACTTTTCCCCCTATCTATGGCATATATGAGATTTTTCTGATGATAGAGAAGGTGATTTTCTCAGCAGTTAGGGAGAAATAATAACATCCCTGTCAAGAGTGCATGAGAGTAGAGTTGCAGTTAGGATTTAAAGGCCCCTGAACAAATTGAAGAAACTAACTTTGACGCGGCCTGGTGGTCCCCAGTGTCTAGCCCTGGCTCTACTTGTCTCTCCTCTAGCACTGATTTCTTCCCTCTTCTGATTGCTCAGTATATGCAGAATGGCGTTGTACTGGTTACCTGACTGCAGAAGTTCAAGTTTATCCTTTTTATGTGACAACAAATCTCCTATGAAGCAGATACCACCTTTGGCCAGCAGAGCACTGCAAGCCTGAATGCTAGCAGTTCCAGTTCCATGCTTATCTTTGGACACAGTAGGAAAAACGTCATTAGATGCTGGGTGCCGTATGCCACGGGCTACAAGACAGACACTGTAATTCAAGAGCCTAGGGAAAAAATAATTGTCAGCAATTTGCAACACCTGCAAAAAATTTAGTTAAATTATTTTCCCTTTACACAAACTAATGGTATTTATAAAATTGGTATTAAAAGTACACACATAGGCACTTGATTTGAATAAGGTAGAGCATTTAGAAAGAAAAAAATAAGTAATTTTATAAGAGTATAAAGTATTTCTGAATATTAAGGTAAAACCCAGGATTTCCTTTACGTAACCACAAAAGGGGCACTAGTTGAAATAGTTGCTCCTCTTTATCTTTAATAGTTTCCTTCGAGTAGCACTAACTACATGAAGAAGCATAACTTCCATCTGTATTCTAATTTAATATTCTTAAATTGGTCTAGCATACAAGGCAAAATTCTGAGTTGGGTCAGAGGAGGGATTGAATTGTCTTCCCACATTGCTAGTGTCTGATTCTGTCCCATTGAAGGCAATAGAAGTTTTACCGACTTTAAAGAGTGCAGGATCAAGCCTCTACTACCGTAGTCCTGACCATTTTGCCTCATGTATGGTGACTGGGGAAAGGGCTGTAAATCTACATAGAAGTGGACCCAAAGACTCTGAGGCATGGGTACAGTTAGAGTATTGGTTGGAGACCCAGGTTCAAATTCCTGCTCTGCCAAAAATTTCCTGTGTGACTTTGGACAAGTCACTTAACACCCTGATTTTTAAAGGTATTTAGGCACCTAAATACCTTTAGCAATCTAGTTCTTAGTCTCTCTGTGCCTCAATTCTCCAACTGCAAAATGGGGATAATAGTACTTCCCTACCTCTCAGGAGTGTTGTGAGAATTAAAGGCATTTAAATATTGGGCAATGCTTAGATATTACAGTAAAAGAGGCTATATAAGTATCTGAGATGAGATTTGTAAGGTACTTTGTTATCCTATATAGAATCATAGAATCATAGAATATCAGGGTTGGAAGGGACCCCTGAAGGTCATCTAGTCCAACCCCCTGCTCGAAGCAGGACCAATTCCCAGTTAAATCATCCCAGCCAGGGCTTTGTCAAGCCTGACCTTAAAAACCTCTAAGGAAGGAGATTCTACCACCTCCCTAGGTAACGCATTCCAGTGTTTCACCACCCTCTTAGTGAAAAAGTTTTTCCTAATATCAAATCTAAACCTCCCCCACTGCAACTTGAGACCATTACTCCTCGTTCTGTCATCTGCTACCATTGAGAACAGTCTAGAGCCATCCTCTTTGGAACCCCCTTTCAGGTAGTTGAAAGCAGCTATCAAATCCCCCCTCATTCTTCTCTTCTGCAGACTAAACAATCCCAGCTCCCTCAGCCTCTCCTCATAAGTCATGTGTTCTAGACCCCTAATAATTTTTGTTGCCCTTCGCTGGACTCTCTCCAATTTATCCACATCCTTCTTGTAGTGTGGGGCCCAAAACTGGACACAGTACTCCAGATGAGGCCTCACCAATGTCGAATAGAGGGGAACGATCACGTCCCTCGATCTGCTCGCTATGCCCCTACTTATACATCCCAAAATGCCATTGGCCTTCTTGGCAACAAGGGCACACTGCTGACTCATATCCAGCTTCTCGTCCACTGTCACCCCTAGGTCCTTTTCCGCAGAACTGCTGCCTGGCCATTCGGTCCCTAGTCTGTAGCGGTGCATTGGATTCTTCCATCCTAAGTGCAGGACCCTGCACTTATCCTTATTGAACCTCATCAGATTTCTTTTGGCCCAATCCTCCAATTTGTCTAGGTCCTTCTGTATCCTATCCCTCCCCTCCAGCGTATCTACCACTCCTCCTAGTTTAGTATCATCCGCAGATTTGCTGAGAGTGCAATCCACACCATCCTCCAGATCATTTATGAAGATATTGAACAAAACCGGCCCCAGGACCGACCCTTGGGGCACTCCACTTGATACCGGCTGCCAACTAGACATGGAGCCATTGATCACTACCCGTTGAGCCCGACAATCTAGCCAGCTTTCTACCCACCTTATAGTGCATTCATCCAGCCCATACTTCCTTAACTTGCTGACAAGAATACTGTGGGAGACCGTGTCAAAAGCTTTGCTAAAGTCAAGAACCAATACATCCACTGCTTTCCCTTCATCCACAGAACCAGTAATCTCATCATAAAAGGCGATTAGATTAGTCAGGCATGACCTTCCCTTGGTGAATCCATGCTGGCTGTTCCTGATCACTTTCCTCTCATGCAAGTGCATCAGGATTGATTCTTTGAGGACCTGCTCCATGATTTTTCCAGGGACTGAGGTGAGGCTGACTGGCCTGTAGTTCCCAGGATCCTCCTTCTTCCCTTTTTTAAAGATTGGCACTACATTAGCCTTTTTCCAGTCATCCGGGACTTCCCCGGTTCGCCACGAGTTTTCAAAGATAATGGCCAATGGCTCTGCAATCACAGCTGCCAATTCCTTCAGCACTCTCAGATGCAACTCGTCCGGCCCCATGGACTTGTGCACGTCCAGCTTTTCTAAATAGTCCCTAACCACCTCTATCTCCACAGAGGGCTGGCCATCTCTTCCCCATTTTGTGATGCCCAGCGCAGCAGTCTGGGAGCTGACCTTGTCAGTGAAAACAGAGGCAAAAAAAGCATTGAGTACATTAGCTTTTTCCACATCCTCTGTCACTAGGTTGCCTCCCTCATTCAGTAAGGGGCCCACACTTTCCTTGGCTTTCTTCTTGTTGCCAACATACCTGAAAAAACCCTTCTTGTTACTCTTGACATCTCTCGCTAGCTGCAGCTCCAGGTGCGATTTGGCCCTCCTGATTTCATTCCTACATGCCCGAGCAATATTTTTATACTCTTCCCTGGTCATATGTCCAACCTTCCACTTCTTGTAAGCTTCTTTTTTATGTTTAAGATCCGCTAGGATTTCACCATTAAGCCAAGCTGGTCGCCTGCCATATTTACTATTCTTTTGACTCATTGGGATGGTTTGTCCCTGTAACCTCAACAGGGTTTCCTTGAAATACAGCCAGCTCTCCTGGACTCCTTTCCCCTTCAAGTTAGTCCCCCAGGGGATCCTGGCCATCCGTTCCCTGAGGGAGTCGAAGTCTGCTTTCCTGAAGTCCAGGGTCCGTATCCTGCTGCTTACCTTTCTTCCCTGCGTCAGGATCCTGAACTCAACCAACTCATGGTCACTGCCTCCCAGATTCCCATCCACTTTTGCTTCCCCCACTAATTCTACCCGGTTTGTGAGCAGCAGGTCAAGAAAAGCGCCCCCCCTAGTTGGCTCCTCTAGCACTTGCGCCAGGAAATTGTCCCCTACGCTTTCCAAAAACTTCCTGGATTGTCTATGCACCGCAGTATTGCTCTCCCAGCAGATATCAGGAAAATTAAAGTCACCCATGAGAATCAGGGCATGCGATCTAGTAGCTTCCGTGAGCTGCCGGAAGAAAGCCTCATCTACCTCATCCCCCTGGTCCGGTGGTCTATAGCAGACTCCCACCACTACATCACTCTTGTTGCACACACTTCTAAACTTAATCCAGAGACACTCAGGTTTTTCTACAGTTTCGTACTGGAGCTCTGAGCAGTCATACTGCTCCCTTACATACAGTGCTACAATATATAATATAATATACAATATATAATTTTGTGGGTTACTGTGAATAGTGAAGGCCTCAGGGGGAGACTGTAAAGTGCTATGTGTACTTCTGAGACCCTATAGATAACAATAACTAAGCATTCATAGGGTGCAACATATTGTTAAGCAGGTGTTTCTATTCTCACCTCTTTTTCAGTTACTCATAACTTCTGAAAAAAATTTTGTTTTAATCTTTTCATGCTTGGCTTCAAACAAAGGTAATTTTTTTTAAAAATTGATCTAAACATGTTCAATTAATCATTTGTGAAAGGATGGGATAGTGAGGAAAGCATTTCTCCCATTGCCTGAATATTTTCCTGACCTTTGTTGCAGTTGAAACTCAAATGGCTGAAAACAAAAGTTCACACTTGCCATGTTTGTAGGCCTTTTTGAGGAAGCATAATGATGTCATGTTTGTGTGGCGGGAGGGGAAACAGAGATTTAAAATTGTGTCAAACATGCACAGTAGAAAAGTTGTATTCATATTATGAATGATTACTAAGGTAATTTGAGTCCAATAGTGGCTGTCTGAGGGGGTGACTATTTAAACTTTTTTTTAATCAAAGATTTCCCGTAATTGCTATCATCAGGTCAGCTCCACCATCATTAGCAAGAGTGGGTGCACTGGTGTGGGTGCACAGCCATCAGTGTTTTTACCACTGTCAACTATACCCACTCAGGTCAAAACTAGGGTTGCCAACTTTCTAATTGCACAAAACTGAACACCCCTGCCCCTTCTCTGACGCCCTGTCCCCCCCCCACTCACTCCATCCCCTTTCCCTCCATCGCTCACTCTCTCCCACCCTCACTCACTTTAACTGGGCTGGGGTAGGGTGTTGGGATACAGGAGGGGGTAAGGGCTCTGGCTGGGGGTATGGGCTCAGGATGAGGAGTTTGAGGTGCAGGAGGGAGTTCTAGGCTGGAGCTGAGGGGTTCAGAGTGCAGGAGCGGGCTCAGGGCTGGGGTGCTGGCTCCCACTGGGGGTGCGGGCTCTGAGGTGGGGCTGGGAATGAGGGGTTTGGAGTGCAGGAGGGGGCTCAGGGCTGGGGCCGAGGGTTGGGTGCGGGCTCTGGGAGTGAGTTTGGGTGCAGGAGGGGATTCTGACCTGGGGCAGAGGGTGGGGCTGCAGGGTCGGGGAAGAAGTTAGGTACAGGAGGGGGGTTCTTACTTGGGGCAGGGGGTACGGGGCGTGAGCTCCAGCTAGACAGCGCTTACCTCAGGCAGCTCCCGGCCAGTGGCACAGCAGTGCTAAGGCAGGCTCCCTGACTGCCCCGGCTCTGCACAGCTCCTGGGAGTGGCCGCCATGTCCAGGCCCTAGGTGGCATGGCCAGCCAGTTCTGCATGGTGCACACTGCCCACACCTGAAGGCACTACCTCCGCAGCTCCTAGCCAATGAGAGCTGCGGAGGCAGCGCTTGGGGCAGGGGCAGCACGCGGTACTTCCCTGATCACATCTGCTCCCAGGGGCTGCAGGGATATGCCAGTCGCTTCCAGGAGCCGTGCGGAGCCAGGGCAGGCAGGGAGCCTGCCTTAGCCCCACTGTGCCACTGACGGGGTCAGTGGTGCTGACTGGAGCCACCAGGGTCCCTTTTTGACCGGCCATTTCGGTCGAAAACTAGACACCTGGCAACCAAGAGTCAAAACAACACAGAGATAAAAATACCAGCAGCCATTTGAACCTTGTTAATCACTGATGGAGCTGAACTGGAGGTCACAACAGTGACATTTTTGACAAAATAGCTAGTTTAGAAAAGACTAAAGTGCTATATCAGAGTGACTTAAGGCTTGAGAGGGGCAAATCTTTGCTTCTGTAGCCATAGATTGTAGTCCTTTGAATAGCAACTTTAGAAGGACTATAGTTAGGCCTCTGCTAAACAGGACTGATGCTAGAAATTCGGCAAGTTAATTAGAAGATTGATCATTAAATGCTTTACTCGTTAAAAGCAAAGCCTTAAATTTCACCATGGACATAAGCAGCAGGTCAGTTAATCCCACTGGATCGCACGTGCCCCACATGACCATCACGTAGTTTGCTTCCCTCTCAGCAGTATAATAATGAAGACCTGGCACACGGATGACAAAGGAAAGGAGAGCTCAGAAATCAAAAATTTATATCCTTTATTAAAAAAAGTTATTTTGCTGAGTAAAACCCCAGGATACAATTTAAAGTGTGAACTCTGTTTTCCTTTTGAGAAAATATCAAGCCTCTCTATATAAAAACTTGGCAAATCTTTTATTTAAAGTCAAATGTGCTTATAAAAAAAAATACAGGTGTCAGTTTACCTATCTGCTATTAGAGTGTCACTGGTCACAATCAAAAGATCCAGGTAATCTCCTGTCTCACTGTCTCTGTCACACGTCTGGACTAGACTCAACAGTATGGACAGTTTAAGAGTATTGTAAGTGCCTGGTGGGACAACTTGAGAAGCAAAGATGTTGGCAAGTATGGCTGTAAACCTCCAACGTGAACTTGAAGTCAAGGAGAGCAGATACTTAAAATTCTCACTGATACAAGAAGTACCTAATATAAAAAAAAGGATATCTTAAACACTTTTTAACAGAGCTATTCATATAATTAAAACAAATCAGCATTAGGTAGATCCTATTATCAGAAAAAAAAATCATTAAACGAGGTATATTTGGAATTTATTTTAGGATAACAAATATTCAGACTGTGAACAGCTTAAAATGTTAGTTTTACTATTATTAAGCAGGTAAAGGACACTGTGTCCACTAATACATATTGAGTAAGAGAGCCAGTACATAAATTGAAATTATATGGCCATCTAAGATACAATCTAAATATACCGGTGACAGACTGACAATATTTGCATCATCCTGGACAAACTTTATGGAATGAAGTTAAATCTTGCTGAGTTAGGATTGATACCTTTGGGGGCCATTGTATTAAAAATGCAGTTCTGTATGTGTTATTGTGGAGTTATATGTAACTCCTTTAGGAGACGGGAGAGGTAATGTAATTCCTTCAGTTATTAGCCCTTGTGAAGCTACTCTCTCGTAAGTTCCTCATCTACTAGTTCAAACTGGATTCTCCAGGGACCAACAGAAAAAGAAAAGATTTTTGGTTAAATAGCCTGGTTTTAAACAGGCTCAGTGCCTTCTTCCAGATCCAGCAAACAGACAGGCCCCAATCCTTAGGGGAGGATTGGAAGGATGTGGCCTACTGAGGTCCCATAAGACTCTGTGCTTGTTCTGAGCTAAAGCTGTGATGAACTTGAAATCACAAGGAAACGCCTTTGGTGAGGTATTGAAGGATTGCCTCTGCCCGAGAGCATGTTAGGAATGAAGTGATCTCTAGTAAGCTTATTAGCATGCGTATAGGTTCTTTTATTGTTTTTAATATGTTTTCTCTGTAATGCTTTCTATCTTAATTAAATACTTACTTAGAAAGAACTGTGTGGTAACTTACAACGGTGGGCAGTCACATTGTTAACCATCTCTGAAGAGAAAGCAAGCAGATGTGCTTGGGCAGCCTGTCTCTGATGGAAATAACACAGTGAAGGCAGGGGACTGTGCGGCCTGGAAATACCCATCAGAAGGGAGTGAGACAAAGGTCTCCAACCAAGAAAAGCCATAGCTGGAGACTGGAAGCCTGAGGCGAAATCCAGTTGCTGTTGGTCTGAACTGAGACAATACCCTCTAATGAAAAGCAGAGCTTAGAAATAAGATAATGGAAAAGCACCTCAATAAATAATGCTCTGTAGTTTCCTAAATAGACAGAGAAGTGGACAATAGTATTGTGTGTTTTTATTGGGTGACAGCAATATTGGGCAAAAAAAACAATTGGGACAAGCCCATACTCAGGATTACTAGATGGAAAGTACCAAAGTGGTTTCCAAACCTGGATCTCTATGTACTAGCAGACTGCACTAACGGTCAACCCTTTGATCTAATAAAAATATCTATTTTTAGTCATTTTAATTTACTATACAGCTTTCTTACCTTCTGGACTACAGAGCTGTATACTGTTGACTTCTATACACACTGTAACTTGTGAGCAGTTTTGTACGCAGGCCGGAATTCCTATAAACCTATACCTGTTTCCTATTTTCATTTTGTTCGACAATTCATCTAGAAAAAATAAATATACATGGAAATATAGGGATTTATTAGAAAATGCAAAATTTTAACATAAGGCATTTTTATATGTTAAACCAGTGGTTCAGATTAGAAAATATAATTTAGAGGAAGCAGCACACACAACAGTTTGATTCAATACAGCCTTGAAGAATGGGAATAGAACTATGCAGGTAGACAATTCATAACAGTTTAGGGCACCAGGTGAGAGAAGTAGTTGGGACGAGCCATTGGATGATTTTTTATTGAGAAAATGGATAATGCAGTTTTGAACTGAAACACAAAGGAGAATGTTCGTACTCTCAGATCTCTGCTCTGAGATTTGCAGTGTTCTCATGATCACTTATTGTCAAGTAAATGTGATGGCAAAATGCCTTAGTAAAGGAAGATTAGAAAGACAAGGTTGGTGAGATAATATCTTTTATTGGATCAACTTATGTTGATGAGAGACACAAGCTTTCAAGCTTATACAGAACTTTTCTTCAGAAGCAAGGACCTAGAATAAATAGATTAAAAGAAAATGCAAAAACATATTTGGAAACCTTCAAATTTCTGTTCATGTCATTCAAAACCTGTACTGTCTTTGGTAAGGTTTGTAATGTAAGTTACATGCAACCTAGTATGGGCCTGAGCTGTGAGATGCTACGTTCTGTCAGTGCCCACTGAAGCTGATGGAAGTTGAGGGCACACATTACCTCACAGGATTCAGCCCAAAGGCTTTACTTTGTGATAATACACATACAGGATCACTACTTAGTTGTGTTGCTTGTTATTTTGGAGTAAATGGATTAACACACATTTTTCAATAAATATAAAGAAATAGATGAATTTATAAACATGTTAAATAGCAAGCACCAAAGCAGAACTAATGATTTTTTAAAAATGGAAAAGGGTTACAATACTGCAAAAAATATTTTGGAGCCTGTAGTTGAATTTTCACATTCCAAATACTGTATTGTTTGCAATGGAAGTTAGAAACCTCAGAAGCCAGAGATCATGAAAAAATAAGGAAAATGGCTAGATTGAGGAAGGATGTTACAAAAAATGTTAAGTCACTGAAAAACAATATAACCAGAGGAAGGAGGAAGAAACAAGTTACACAGAAAGTGAGATAATGCTGAACTGGCAAGACATTTTAATTAAGTAACTAGGGCCCTACCAAATTCGCAGTCCATTTTGGTCAATTTCACAGTCCTAGGATTTTTAAAATAGCAAAATGTCATGATTTCAGCTATTTAAATATGAAATTTCACGGTGTCGTAATTGTAGGGGTTCTGACCCAAAAAGGAGTTGTGGGGAGTCGCCAAGTTATTGTGTGTGTGTGTGTGTGGGGGGGGTTGCAATACTGCTACCCTTACTTCTGCGCTGCTGCAGTCAGTGGTGCAACCTTCAGAGCTGGGCAGATGGAGAGCGGCGGCTGCTGGCTGAGAGCCCAGCTCTGAAGGAAGAGCTGCCGCCAGCAGCAGCGCAGAAGTAAGGATGGTATGGTATGGCATTTGCCACCCTTACTTCTGCGCTGCTGCTGGTGGGGCACTGCCTTCAGAGCTGGGCACCCAGCCAACAGCCGCCACTCTCTGGCTGCCAAGCTCTGAAGGCAGCACAGAAGGATGGCAATTCCACTATCTCCCCTATAATAATCTTGTGACACCCTGCCCTCCGGCAACTCCCTTTTGAGTCAGGACCCCCAATTTGAGAAACTCTTGTCGACCCTGTAAAATCAGTATAGTATAGGCTAAGAGCACACAAAAGACCAGATTTCATGGGGGAAGACCAGGTCTCACGGTCCATGATACGTTTTTCCTGGCCATGAATTAGGTAGGGACCTATAAATAACATATCAAAATAAATATGAATGAACCAATGTTTTGACATGTGTTGTCTTTAACTGCCTGGCTTACAACATGGGGTTCCTTTTCAAATAAAAATGACATAATCAACTAAATATAAACTATAATTATTTTCACGATTTTGTCCAGAGAAATGAATATATAAGGAAACTAAGGATTTCTTCCCATTAAAAAGCCGTTTTACAAGAATACCATTCAGTTCTAAAAAAGAAAAGGAGTACTTGTGGCACCTTAGAGACAAACAAATTTTATTTGAGCATAAGCTTTTGTGAGCTACATCCCCATCGGATGAAGTGAGCTGTAGCTCACGAAAGCTTATGCTCAAATAAAATTTGTTGGAGTACTTGTGGCACCTTAGAGACTAACAAATTTTATTTGAGCATAAGCTTTCATGAGCTACAGCTCACTTCATCCGATGGGGATGTAGCTCACGAAAGCTTATGCTCAAATAAAATTTGTTAGTCTCTAAGGTGCCACAAGTACTCCTTTTCTTTTTGCGGATACAGACTAACACGGCTGCTACTCTGAAACCTGATTCAGTTCTAAAACATTTCTGTTTAAGCAGATAGATCTCATTAAATTTTATCATTATATTTGGATAGATGAATACACAGCCTACTCACCTCTTAGGAAAACTGTAAAAGACTGAATCCTGAAATGTGGTTTATTGTTGGAATATCCTTGGAAAGCACTCAGAGCTTTTGCATCTATCATTTCAACTAGCTGTTTATCTTACAAAATAAACAGGTGTAGAATGTTATATTTCTTAAGAGTGGTACTTTACTCTTTAAAGAATAAGCTAAGTAAATAAAAATGTATCAAAAGTAGAAAGATAATTTAGAACTAAAAATAAAACTACATAATTCTTACCACCAAGTACTCTAAATTTCATGTCTTCTCGCAGTGGCGAAGCACATAAACTGCATACAAAATCATTCCTCACTGTTGCAGACTCTGTAGCTCCAGGTATATGCACTCTTATATAATTAAACCCTAATAGAAAGCATTACATAGACTATATAGCCAAATATTTCTTCACATTTAGTCATAATAATCTGTAATGAACTTTATGTTACTTAAAATATATAAAAAGAAAAGGAGTACTTGTGGCACCTTAGAGACTAACCAACTTATTTGAGCATGAGCTTTCGTGAGCTGTAGCTCACGAAAGCTCATGCTCAAATAAGTTGGTTAGTCTCTAAGGTGCCACAAGTACTCCTTTTCTTTTTGCGCATACAGACTAACATGGCTGTTACTCTGAAACCTGTTAAAATATATAATTGGTTTTAAATGCAGCTTATTCCAGTTTACTATGTGGTAACAAGTATAAGCTCTGAAAACTTCCTGGCTCTTTAAAAATGGCACACAGCTTTCATTTTAATTCCCCAATCAGAGTGGTAGAGTGAGTAAAGCATTAAATTGAGAATCAGGAGTTCTCAAGTGTCATATTTTCTTGTTCTTAAGATGAACAGCTTTATTGCATGTTCTATGTTTCTCTCATGACTTGGGAGTCTCTCCCCCTGCCACCAAATAAAAATCAATAATTATGGCGTACTGTCCCTCCGAGCCACATACAACAATCATCAGAAGTTTGAGAGCTGGGGCTCAGAGCTTCAACCCCACTCCTGTTGAAGCCCCGAGCCCCGGCAGGTGTGCCCTGCAGGGCTGATGCCCTGAGACCCCCCTCCCTGCTGTACAGAAGCCCCTACCCCACCTCCCCACTGCAAGGCAGAGGTCCCGAGCAGTCTCCTCCCAGTCTGGTAGGTGGAGAATGGGGTTTGCAAGCCACACTTTAACGGTAAAAGAACTGCATGTGGCTTGCGAGCCACAGTTTGGCCACCCCTGGATTATAGTTTTACCACTGGATGGCAGAACTGCGTATTACAGATTCTTAACCTCATCATGTTAGCCTGGTTTTGTGAGAAGCAGTCAGAGAGATGATATGTCCCTATGTGCTCCATTCAAAACTACATGAGGTCTCTATGTTTAATATAGGTCTTTTGATTAAAAACATAATTACAATGCGTTCTAAAATGAGTATTCTGACATTGGGAATTAGCTTCTCTTTTACAACTTCACAGTCCCTATGATTGTAAAAAACAATTTTAGGGGTTTATCCTGCAAAAGCTTAAGCATCAGAGTAATTTTACGCAGGGGAAAGTAGTGTCATAGAAATCAAAGAAGTTAATAAATCCTAGACTGCTGTGAAGGAATCAGTCCTCATCTAGTCCTGCTGTATAGGCAGGAGTCTGACACTGGCCAGGTCTTCACTAGAAACTTTTGCTGGTATAAGAACATTGGTTAAGGTATGAGTCTTTACAACATTTTATACAGGCAAACAGCCCTAGTGTACATACAGTTTACCAGCAAAAAATCCTTTAATCAGTATAGCTTATTTTGTTCAGGGAACTGTAATAAGCTACATTGGCAAAAGAACTTGCCAGTATAAGCTGTCTCTGCTTAGGGGACAGGGCGGGGAGTTTGCTGGTATATAGGCAAACCCTTTGTAATGTAAATCTGGCCGCTGACCAGAATAAATCAGAAAGTTGCGATGCTCCCGCTACATCAAAATGCATCCTAGATATGCAGTTCCTTTGTGTAAATTACATAAAATCTATACAGGAAAATGCCAAATTTGTCTTAGATTTTAATGTAAATAATGTGTTTGAGTTAATGGGCTAATCAATCAGAGAACCTTTTGAGTTTAGAACTTTTCTCATTTTACATTTTTTTTTTCTTACCTTCAGAAAATGGACAGGTTTCCTCAGAACAAAGGAATCTTGCTCCTTGTGTGTATTTCGTTACAGTTCCCATTGCAATCACTATTCCTTCTGACATATAAAATCTCTGAGACATGTAATCAAGTGGAAACTCACAAAGGCTGAGAACATAACTTGGCAGCGGAGGCAAATGTGTTGGTTTCAACACTATATTAATCTCATGAAAGAAAAAGGGTTGCGTTAAAACAAAAATCTTTTTTATTTGAAATGTTTAGTATAAATGACAAATACTCATGTACAAAACCCAATGTGGTGCACAGTTACAAAAACATATTCCAGGGACGTGCCAAATAAGGTGAAAATAGCTCATAGTCACATATATCCACCTTGTCATACTCAGAGTATGCATGGGTAAGAAGTTCCAACTATTTTTTGTTTAGATTGATAGGACTGTTGAATGAAAGTGAAAATTAAAACTGAAAAATTAACACCGAAAAGATCTCTAAATACAACTTAATATTGCTTGAAAATTATTTTATTTTTATCTAAACTGGTAAAAAGTTTAAACTCACTTGGGCCTCTGTCTGTAATTGTTCAATTAATGACAGTGTTTTAATAGCTATGAAACAGACCTGTAATTCAAAAATAAAATGATTTTGCAAAGAAAAATTTGGTTTAAAATGTTGAATACATTTCTGCCTCTGTAAACATACAAGTTCACTTACCGACTGAAAAATCTGTGCAGCTTTCATGGGTTTGTGCAGAATCTGATTTCCAAGAGCTGCATCCAACTCAGCAATATCAGAAGGATTTACCGAAATAATGAATCGATAGACAGCATAACTTTGCTTTGAGTCTGTCAGAGCAGAGAGTCAATAAGCAAGTGTCTTAGAGCACAAAATATAGAAATAAGGTTATTTTTCTTTAAACCAACTTTGTTTGGTCTGTCAATATTAATAGAAGGTTTACTGAACAAACAGTACCATTATATCGCTTGCAATCATCCACAAATTTCTGAAGGCCACCACTCCTATCAAGGTAAATAAGTGCAACCTCTTTCATTTTCAGAAGATCTGGTCTCATCTTCCAGTGAAGTTCTATGCTCTCTTTTATCAAAATGTTAGAATATATTACTATAAATCATAGGTGGTGGAATTAGGGTCAGAGCTCAAGAATGCTGTAATAATAAAATAAGTAAGGATAAAACATATATAATAAGGACATCATACCAATCAAAAGTGAAACTAGGAGCCAAGAAACTAAGCAAAGACAAATATTGCCTTCTTCTGTAACATTACAAACAATGTAACTCTTTCAGAAATATTTTTGTCTGAATTCCCCTTTAAAATGGAAAGTCCCTTGCCCACAAAGAAATACAGTATTATGTTGTTAATGTAAATTTTCTAATAATAATGTTCCAGTATTTTGAGACAATGAACTATTTTGTGACTTTTACAACTTAGAGAGCCCAGAAAAGCGTGCCATTCTTTAACAAAAATTCTAAGGTTTTTGTGTAGTATAGAGTTATACCCACATAGGAAAAAAAAAAAAAATCACACAGTATTTCTGTGCATTAACTAGACAATGCCTTATGGGGAAGGGCAGTACAACCAGTCAGTCAAGTTTTTACCCAGAGTGAAATGGCGTTAACAATTTTAACCTAATGTTAATCTATGTATTTCCTTTATGTTTTCAAATTTAGGCCTTGATCCGTGCAGAGGCTTATGCTAATTCTTAATTTTATGCAGGTGAGTAAAACCAATGGAACTATTCATATGCATAAAGTTAAGTATATGCATATGTGTTTTCAGGACTGTGATCTTATTTTGTAAGCTCCTTGGGGTAGGCTGCTTGCACTTTTATTTGTTTGGTCTATATTGTACATTAGGCACATAAATGTTGTTATACAAACACATTAACAAGTAATCAGAAATCATATATGTTGTTTCTTACTTTAAATTCTCCTTTCTCCAAGTATCCAGGTCCACAGATTCTTCTTGCAGATCCCCTGCAAACTTAAGGAGAAGGAACCAGACCAGTCAGTCATCATGGACCTGGAGTTAAACTCTGCACCAGAAGTGCCTATTTCCTATTCTCTTCTGCATCCAGATCCACAGATCCCACAGTGTGATTTTCACAGGATGCAGCACAATCAGGAAAAGTGACTTACTCTAAACACTCAAATATTTACAATTTTTTAAATTTAAAAACATATATTTTTACTAAGACCTTACCCATGTAGCGCCTTCCAGCTAAATGTGGTTTAGACTGAAGATTGCTAGTCCAGTTTGTACATATCTGTCTAGTTTGCTTCCTTCTAGATCTCATCTCCACAGAAATTCATTGTGATGGAATATATCCGTGTTCACATCTCACACACTATTGTAATAATCTTTGTACAAGGAATGCCTTGTGAGGTCTCATTAGAAAACTCGTAATTTGATGATCAGTGATATGGTAAAATGTGTATAGCAGCTTTATGTGTTAAGTTATAAATTTCCTCTGTATGATGTTAAAAATACATGTGCAGACTCACATATCACCAAACAGGTCAAACAGACCTGTTTTGAACAAAGTGTATGCTTGTCTTAATTGGCATTAACACAGTAAACAGAGTCATCAACCAATAAAAGGGGAAAGAAGAAAACAAAGAGCTCACACAGGTGAAAAAGCCCAGCAGGGAACATCCTTCCTCCAGTAGACTACCTGTCTCCTGGTTCTCAGCTGGAAATGCTTTTCAAAGAGAGACTAAAACACTATAAAAAGGCAAGGCAAACACCCCAAGACACCTCTCTCTCTTCCTCTGCACCTTAGAAGGCAATGGCAATAACTGTTGGACATTAGGAGCGGTGCTCTGACCTGAAGAGTTTGGTCAGTAATGTTGCTAGAAGCATGTGTTGAGAAACTATGCTTGAATCTAATACAGTTTGTTAAATTAGGCATTAGAAAGTGTTTTATCTTTATGAGTTTAATAATATTTAATAATTTATTACTTTTATGCCTCATTACTTGTACTCACTTAAAATCTCTCTCTTTGTAGTTAATAAACTTGGTTTATCTAATCCAGTGAGTTTATATGAAAATGTCTGGGTAACTCTATTTAAGGTAGTAAACTGTTGTATTCCCTTAAAGGAATAAGAGATTTAATATACAGTAACTCCTTGCTTAACATAGTAGTTATGTTCCTGAAAAATGCGACTTTAAGCAAAACAATGTTAAGCAAATCCAATTTTCCCCATAAGAATTAATGTAAATAGTGGGGGTTAGCTTCCAGGGAAATTTTTTTCACCAGACAAAAAACTATATTTTATATATATATATATATTATGCACACACAGAGTATAAGTTTTAAACAAACAATTTAATACTGTACACAGCAATGATGACTGTGAAGCTTGGTTGAGGTGGTGAAGTAAGAGGGTGGGCTATTTCCCAGGCAATGCCTTACTGCTAAATGATGAACTAGCATTGGGCGGAACCCTCAAGGGTTAACATGTTGTTGTTAATGTAGCCTCACACTCTATAAGGCAGCACGAATGGAGGGAGGGGAGACAGCATGGTAGACAGAGACATAAACCATGTGCGTGGGAGAGAGAGAGATGTGCATTGCCCCTTTAAGTACACTGACCCCATTCTAAGTATATTGCCTTTAAAAAAATCAGGAAGTTGAGACAGCAGCTGAGGCCCGCAAGCCCTCTCTGTCCTGAGCCCTGTCCTGTCCCCACCCTGCTCTATATGGAGAAGGGGTAAACAGGGGGCAGGAGTAGGGGGGAGGGGGACATCCTGACATTAGGCCCCCTCTCTTCCCTCCTCCCCTTCACAGCAAGCAGGAGGCTCCCAGGAGCAGCTCCAAGGCAGTGTGGGGAGGGACAGCTGAACTGCTGGCAATTGGTAGCCTGCTGGGAGGCTGCTGCACAGGGAACTTAGGGGAGCTGATAGCGGGGCTGCCGGACCACCCTGGTTCCAAGCCCCCACCAGCTAGCTGTAACGGGCTGCTTTTCCTGCAAACAGTGGACAAAGCAGTCGGCTGCCAAACAACATTATAAGGGAGCACTGCACAACTTTAAATGAGCATGTTCTCTAATTGATCAGCAACGTAACAACGAAACAATGTTAAACGGGAAGACTTTAAGTGAAGAGTTACTGTATTTGGACTGTCCAGGATATAGCTGGGCAGAAAAAGACATACATTTCTGGGGGGAAATCTAGAGTTGGGAATTTGTTGGGATCACCCTGCAGAATAGACTCATAGAAGGTTAGCATAACCAAGGCTGGTGAGAGTCAGGGTGTGACCAGTTACATAAACACATCTGGGAGTGACCTTCCTGCTGGTGGCTGTTTCTGAGCAGTCCTGGTTGGAGGAGGCATTGCAAGGAACCCCAGGTTACAGGGCAAGGATGAAAAAGCTGCCCAACAAGTCTGGGTAGCACCCTGGTATATCACATTCACCCTGTGCAGATGGCCAACCCAAGACACCACTTAAGTCTTCAAAAATAGCTCTGGCCATCCACTACAGTTGAGGAAGCAGAACTGGTGGGCTTTTCACAGGGGGCAGAGCTTACTCAAGGAAGACCTCCTGTAGTATCTGTGGACCTAGATGTGAAGGGAAAATGCAGTCATGTAAACATCTCAATGAGATAACTGGATGCTTATGAAGAGCAGCCTGTAAGATGGGATAAGGCAAAACTATATATTGTGTGTGTGTGTGTCTTGTGGGCATGTGCAAGGGAATATGAAGTAAGGGCTTAAAGTGTTAAAATGAAAAACTGTAACCGCAACATGAGGAATGATTCCATTAGAGTGTTTTCTAACTCCTGGGAATTGCTCCCACATGACCTGCAGCTGCTTTGATAAACGTTGCTCTGTTCCTTAAAACCTCAAAGAAAATGGATCACATTCCTTTAAATTCAAGCCATGCACATCCAATTTAACTACACCCACACAGACTGACAGCAACCAGGTACAGACCAATCCAGCTACCCAGAGTTTCTTTCTGCCGCCCCACTGACACTACACTGCTGCAGAGAGAAGAAAATATGGGACTGCTGCAGTTTAAAATACTATTCATGTTATTCCTAGACACACATTGTTTGAACACTAGCTGGATACCCTGGCACACTGAACTGCCCAGCCAGACAGACACCCACCCCAATTATCCTCCCTGCTGGCAACACTACCCCTCTTACCTGCTGGCACCTCTACACCCTCCCCATTACCCCCCCCACACCTGCTGGTACCACTACATATCACCGCTGGCATCACTACACACACACCCCCATTGAGACACTACCCCATCTTACCCCCAGCACCTCTACACCCTTCCCACTACCCACCTTACCTGCTGACACCATTACACCCCTCACCACAGACCCACTACCCCCCCCCCCGGCCTGCTAGCACCTCTACACTCCCCCCACTGACCCACTACCCCCTTATCTGCTGGCATCATTACCCCCCCCCCTTGCCTGCTGGCACCTCTACACTCCCCCCACTGACTCACTACCCCCCTTACCTGCTAGCATCTCTACACCCCACCACTGGCACCATTACATCCCCCACTGACCCACTACCCCCCTTAACCACGGGCATCTCTACACCCCCACTACCTCCTCTTACCTGCTTGCACCACTATACTCCCACCACGGATCCACTACCGCCCCTTACCCGCTGGCACCCCGCCCACTCCGCCAGGCGTGCGCAGCCCCTGCTACAGCACTGCCACGATACTTGCAGAGGCAGCAGGTCAGAGGGAGGGGCGAGAGCTGCCCCCCAAGGAGGCGGGGGCAGGAGAGTGGCTGGGAGGGCGCTTCTTCGGGCGCAGCCTCAGGCGGAGGGGGGAGGAGCTCCTCACCCTCCCGCCCGGCCGCTCACCCACAGAGAGGCGTGGGCCTGAGGCGCCTGCCGCCTCCCTGAGCGGCGCTTTGCTGGGCTCCGCGAGGCTGGGAAGAGCGGGCCGGAGTCCGGGCGCAACAGCGGCCCCAGGCGGCCGAGGGGTGTCGTTGCACATAAAAAGCTCCGGGCGTGCGGGTGTGTCGGGGGGGCGGAGGGCGTGAGCGGCCCTGCCTGTCTGCCGGCTCGCACCCCGCCTCCCCACACCCGGGCAGCTGCTGCGTCCCAGCAATGAGCCACCCACCCCACCCCGGGTCCAGCACA
Source organism: Eretmochelys imbricata (assembly GCF_965152235.1). Classification (NCBI taxonomy): domain Eukaryota; kingdom Metazoa; phylum Chordata; order Testudines; family Cheloniidae; genus Eretmochelys; species Eretmochelys imbricata. The sequence goes on from NC_135573.1 coordinate 61,159,862, forward strand.
AGATGGCCCCCCTCAGCGTGGGGCCTCCGCCTGCCGCAGAGCACCTATGCTGATGTGCCCCCTCCCCACACACGCAGCAAGGCGCCTGCTCTGATAAGTCCTCCCCCACACACCGTGGCGGGGACTTCCCCCCAAACTGATGCTCCTTTCTCCCCTCCGCCCTATAGCGGGATACGTACTAACGCAGCCCAAGGTGCGCCAGGCTAAAACCCTAATTCCTCCTAGTGCAGGATGCCGGCCCCACCATCCAAGGCACTCCCACCTAGGCTCAAGATTGATGCATCTGCAGGGCCCCATCAGCGGTGACCCCCTCCCCAGGCTGTTCTGTCCCCCAACATAGAGGCCCCCCCCATTACCCACAGACATAATTAAATTCCCATAGAGCATTACCTAAGCTCCCTATGCCTCCTCCTCCTTCCCCCGTGTGGCGTGCTATGAAAACTTCAGGAGGGTTGAAAATATTTATCAACGCTCCACTTGGGCCAGCTCCCGCTGCATTTAAGCCCTGCCCACAGAGGTATTCCCACCCCAAAGTGCAGCCACCTGGGCCCTGTCCTTAGACACCCAGTCGTATACACTGTTTCATGTGTCACCTGCTGGGTAACAACATGAGAGGACTCTATGTTTCTAAGAACTGAACTAGCTCTTTGTTAAGAAAACTATTTACAGAGATGCTGCAACTGCAGCCAGCATTCCAGCCTTGTGCACACAGACTGACCTGGTGCTTCCTCCAAACTCTTCCCACCTGAACCTCTCCTCCTCCTTCCACAGTTTGGGCTGATTTATTATCTCTTTCTTTTTAACAGTTTTTTTCTGTGGACTAACCTATAACCAAGAGCCAACTGAAGCACAGGACAATGCATGGTTGGCTGTGTAAGGAGAGTCAGGATGAGCGCCACTTTGACATCTAGTGGTGAGTTGTGGCAAGTTGTGGAAACGAACTTCAGGGGTTGATCTCATTTGCATACGCACACCCACCCCGCCTAGCATGAGCCCATAGCTGCCCAAATGGTCAGTTTGGCTGCTGTGGGATCCCCAGTTGCTCTGTTATTGGTTCAGGAAGAATAAATTATTATCCTGATTATGTGAATCAAGGATATTGGAACTGTACTTGGCCTTTTGTTATGATGGAGGGACTCGCCATCAAGTAAGTAGCACTTGCTGTGCAAGAGATATGGGTTTCAAAACTCAGTGAATTGAGAGAGGCTGGGTACAGGTATTAGTACCTGGTGGTATAGCCCTCCTGCTGAGGGTCCTGCATGCCAATTGCACTTTTCTCCTTCCACTGTAGAATGTCAGAGGTAATTTTGATTCCATTAGGAGTCTAGCATAATGACAGGTTTCAGAGTAACAGCCTTGTTAGTCTGTATTCTCAAAAAGAAAAGGAGTACTTGTGGCACCTTAGAGACTAAAGCATCCAATGAAGTGAGCTGTAGCTCACGAAAGCTTATGCTCAAATAAATTGGTTAGTCTCTAAGGTGCCACAAGTACTCTTTTTCTTTTTGCTATTAGGAGTCTAGTTACAGGTTGCTGAGCTGAATTCACTTTGGACCAATGGTGCACCGGCACTACAAGCTGAAATCACAAAAGAGCTAAAATCACTAAGTGTTGTGTTAAATAGTGGGGGAGCCTAAAGATATATTGTGGAGCAGTTTGCAGGACAGCTGGAGCAGCTCATGGAACAGCTGGCAGAACAGAGTGGCTGGTGGAGCAGAGCAGTTTGCAGGATGGCTGAAGCAGCTCATGGGGGGCTGGCAGGGTAGAGCAGAGCGATTCGTGGGACGGCTAGTGGAGCGGAGCGGAGCCCCATGGAGAGGTGGGGCAATCGGCTTCGGACCATGTAAGGTGCCCCTTAACCCTCCCACCTCCATCCAGGTTGGGAGGTAAAACTCTGCAGATAAATTTTCAAACTCTGGGGCTGCACTGACCAGGGGCATAGACTTTTGGGTTGTTGGACTCAAGAAGCAAAGGGAAAGGACATGGCCCAATTTGCTTGGGATGGGTTTTTGCTCATGGGTTATGTTATGAATCCTGTTGGTGGTGTTCCCCCAACATAATGCCACATTGTTTCTCTCTGTTATTAAAAGGCTTTTGCTACACTCAGACTCAGTGCTTGCAAGAGGGGGAAGTATTGCCTCTTAGAGGCACCCAGCGGGGGGTGGTATATATTTGTCCCAGGTCACTGGGTGGGGGCTCTAGCCGGTTTTGAATTGTGTTATTGGAATGGAACCCCTAGGTATTGAACCCGGCCCTTGTTGTTGCCAACTCTGACGGGCAGAAACATTACAGCTGCATTGTCACTATTACCATCATCACCACCTTATGTCCCTTATTTACACAAAGGGAGATTCTGTTATGAAAACTTTACAAAAAGGGTCGGTAGGCCAGCAGTAGCCTTCTTTAGTAGCAGTAACTCCTAGTATTATTACTAACAATGTCATTCTAAGTATTTTTCCTGTTTAAATTTGTCCTTTATCTAGGAAAATGTTAAGAAGTGAGCTACAGCAACCAACTGCACCAAATTCCACCCCCTCCGCTGTATATTCTTACAAAACAATCAAAAAACCACAGGAGAAGGTGCAATGCCCTTTGCTAAGGCCAGTCTCCAAATTCAGGCCTCAGTATTTGAAATTCAGATTTTAAATCAATGAAAACTTCTTGTGAGTTAGAGGGCAGCATTCAGGCTTCAGTAAGCAGAACACACACCATTGTACACTCCTAAAGCTCACAGTTTCATAAGACTTTGCACTTTATATAGTGCATTACATTTTGAATTCAGTCTATGAATTAGTTTTAAAAGCTGTGATGAAATTCTGGTGTAGGCAAAGTAACTTTCTGTCTTATGTAGAGAAGAGGTGCAAAAGCAGGAAAGATTGATTTACTATTTATTAGGTTCAGCCATACAAGATAGATACTCAGAAGACTCCTGTTCTGCAGTTACAGATTTTCTCTTTGAGACTGAAGTGAGGGGCTATATAGTTTCTGACATTTCACTGCTTTGAAAAATCCTTAAACTGGCACATTCCTCTTCCTGGTAAAGCAGTGATATCAAACCCTATTTAAAATTAGAAAGTTTAGGATACAAATAGCCAAGGAGAGAATCTTTACAAAGCCAATACCTGGTGGAAAACACTTTATTGAAAAAGAGGACAATGGAGGCTGAAATTAGCAGAATTATGTCCCTTTCATTCCCTCTCCTTTTATTACTACTTTAGTTAGCTAGCAGAGCTACATGAGCAGACAGACACCTTGTGTCAATTCTTCAGTGTTAATCATTGTGCAGGTGACAAACCGAGAATTATTGCTTCAAGTGAGAAATTAATTTTGGTCTAACCTTCTGAGAATTTTCAACTGACATAGCATTCTAGGCAAATTATTACTACTTTTTACTTACAGGTGTCCTATTTGACATTCTACTTTCCCTGATCTTCACAATGGATTCTTTCTATTCCACTGTAACAAGATCTGTAGATTAATGTTTATCTTAATTACTTGGTTTTTGTTTTGTTAGCTATGACACACAAGTTGCATTTTTGTGATCAGAGAAACTTCAACGCTTTAAATTGTTGCTATTGCCTTTTTTTTTTTATTAAATTTCTTTCAAGGAGTTAAGTTCTCATGGTGATCCAGTTAAAGGCACTGAAATGCATTGTGAAAAGTGTGCACCCAGACTTTTCAAGTGGCAGACAAAACTGTTATTTTCAAGCAAAGTGAATCACAAGTATTATTACTGTTACAAGAAAGTCACATTAAAACTGGAGCCAACTTTCAGGATGTATTATGTTTAAAAAAAGCCCAAACAAGTTGATCAGTGTTAGCATTTTGGTTATATGTGCAAATCACAAGAGGCACACACTATATACAATCGCTCTTCATATTCTTAAAAATAATCAAAAGGTAGTTTAATACTTATTTTTCCTAACTATCAAGTGAAGATTTAAGAGCTGATACATTAGAATATAGAAAGACAAGAAACTATGAATTTTGATACAGTTCATTTAGAATATATTCGTATTCCAGATACACACACAAAATAACCCTAACTTTTGGCACGATCTCCTCTCTGTAGGGTCACAGCAAGACTGCCTTTAAAAGTAGCAATGATTACTGCCCTCCAACTCTTTGGAAAAATAGAATTTTAATGCAAAAAAATTTTAGTGCAGTTGAGATTCAGATATTTCTTCATCAGAAAAGAACATTATAGACAATGTATTTAGTAGTGTTACCAAATATTTTGGGCTAGTTTGTGCTACCCTTTCTCACTTTGAGTAGTGCTTTATTTCTCAAATAATCCAGTATAAATTTAAAGGAGTACTTAAGAAGTAAGGGATTTATGAAGGAGTAAGGATGTCAATTTGGTCATAAATGAGCAACTTTTCAGTTTGTGGATCCTTAAAGTATCTACTTATTCTTCAGTGATGAATTACATTTTTAGCATAAGTGCTGTCAAGTAATGAACTTATATTTCAAAAGGTGATATAACAGGGAAAACATTTATCTTTTTTTAAACAATGATATACAAAAGACAATTGCATAGTTACAATTCAAGCACAAAGTCACTGTAAATAGTTACAAAGGCATTTATAAATGTGCTAAGTTTGCTGCTGCTGAAAGACAGCCAAATCCTGGATAGGTATTAATGTAAACCTGGAGAAAAAACAGTGTATTTGCTTAAAAACAGATTCATGTAAAGGAACAGCTTTTAGAGATCTTCATTTTAAAAATATTTTTATGCAGCAGGAATAACAGTTTAAATCCCAAAGAAAGCCATCTCAAATGCCCAATTTCCTCATATACAGCAGAAAATGTTTGTTCATTGGTTTCAACCCTTCATATAAAATGAGGCACTAGTTACACATATTCTGGACTATGTTCACACTCATGTTTCAGTCCATCTTCAGACTTGTACTTGTGCATCATTTGTTGGCTCCTAACCTCCTAGGGAAATAAGTCTTCAGAAGGTGGTGCATAAGAAAATCCAACAAATGCATCATCTGCCTCCAGCACACTGGCATTTACAATGTTATAATCAGAGGAAATGCAAACTGAATAAGGAACCATTTCTTCTGTAAAAGCTGCATCAAAATTCCTTATATCATCTGGGCCAACCTAAGAATGAGACACACAAACCAGCATTAATCATATTGATATGGCATTTGTATTTTTACATGCTTTTGTCTGTTAAATATTTTTCGTTTTACTCAAATTCAAAGTTGTCTACATTATGAAGTTTTCCTTTTCATAAGGAGAGCATTTAAATTAATCCCATCACTCCGCCCCTGAAAACTGGTACTGAAGCAGTTTGTTACGGGGTGTAATTCAGGCCAAAAGATCAAAGTGGTGACAGTAAATTTGCCAAATCCACATATACTGTGCAATATTTCCAGAAGGAAAAAGACAAAAGTGCTGCTTCTTAAGAGATGGTGAAAAGAGATACAAACACAAGAAACCTTCTTTTTCTTCTCTTCACCCTCCTTATGAATTCTCCTTCCTCTCTTTTTTTTTTTTTTAAAAATCACTCCCCATCCTCCAGTCACTCTTCATTTTCCTCTCTCTGCCCCTTCTCTTTACACAGGTTTCTATAGTGTTAGTATTTTTCTAAGAGAATTTGAGCTCATGTGTATGTCAAATGGCAGCTCTCCTGGAATCAGCTTAGTGACTGACAAACACTGATTCCACCAGTGACAGTTCTGCCCGTAGTCTGATACCCTATGAAGCTGAAGCAGCAACTGCAGTATGACAATAACTAGACAAAAATGGTACCTCTTGCACCTCTTAGTGGGGCCTCAAATTTAAAAAACGCAACTTAGAAGAGTGCTACCCTCACTGCCGAATGCATCAGACCTATTGGGTAGGAGCTGCCCATCACCCAAACAGTTGGAGATGTAGGGGAAAAGAAAGATCTTCCCTTCCCAGTAGTCAGGAGTGGAGAATGGAGAACAGAAGGTGGAGAAAGGTCTGAGAGAGCTGTAAAACATGTCACGGTGCAGTATTCTGACCCTGTGCCATGACATGCAAGTCACGAAAGCACAACTTTATCACATTCCAATCCAACACTATGACAAAAGCACAATTCAATGTCAGGATGGCATGTTGCTGACTTCATTCAGTAACAAAAATGGCTCTCTAGCTCTTCTAATTTAAGTACCATTGCTCTAAACAGTTCAGAAATGGTCACCAACACTGTTTGAGAGGTACTGGGGTTGCCATTCTCTGCAACTTTTAGATAGATGTCCTCATCCCATAAATTCTGCCCCACTACATGAAGAGATTCGGGAGATATAATCGAAATATACATATTGCACCTACCACATTAGGATTAAATGGTGGTGGAATCTTCTTCTGGAGAAGGTCAGCCCAGCTGAGAGATTCAAAGAAAGGATGCCTTTGAATTTCAAGCTGCAACAGTAAGCAAAGATAAACTTTGGTTATTTCCATGTATTTCCATGATATACCCTACAGCGCTGGAATACAATGTTGTTTCAGAGATTCTTCCAGCAGGCTAGAATAAGAGTTTCTTGGATCTGGTGCAGTAACAAGCAGGGGTGAAAGTAAAGCAGTATGGGCCGGTATGGTGTACTGGTAAAAAGTAGCCACCGGTACGTCGTTGCCCCTTTGCCACCAACCGGGGAGAGGGGGTTGCAAAAGAAGCAGTTGCCCCGGGGCCGGCAATTTAAAAGGGCCTGGGGCTCCGGCTGCCACAGCAGCGGCCAGAGCCCCGGGCCCTTTAAATCTTAAATCGCTGCTGGAGCCCCAGGCAGCGCAGGCGGGCTGGCTGGGGGACGCTGACCCTCCAGCCCTGCCCCTTCCACCCAAGGCCCCACCCTTTCTGGGGGGCGGGGCCGGAGCCAGCCCCTGTACCAGTAAGAGTTTGATTTTACTTTCATCCCTAGTAATAAAAAAGTTCAAGCCCCATTATTTGATAAATTTGTTTTGCAATTCGTATTAGAAGGTATGGCTGGAGTGGGTAAAATTTGATGGGGAAACATTTCTGAAAAGGCTGGCCAATGCATTTTATTTTCTGCTTAAATTGAAGTCTTAAGCAAAACCTGGTTTCAAGAAGGTTTTTCAAATAGTATTTATGTTCATGTTCCTGCTCCAAGCTAACAAAACTTGCTAATATGAGCACTGCTCCAGATGGAACATCTCCAGGAACTCTGCAGTATGTTTTCTGTTTATATCTATAGTAAACAGTTATGTCCTCCCAAACATAACTGCCTTTCATTTACTGCGTGCTGCAAAAAATGTAACTGTACTGTAGCAATCTAACAGAACTTTTAAGTTTGCGTATGACGAGATCAACACATTACAGAACATTAATAAGACTAAGCCTAAATACATCAATCAGGGGTAAAACTGCAAGATCATTTGATATCCTGCCTACACAATTCTGTGACAACTTCTCTATGCATCTTTACACAACCTTAAGGAACACTGTCAAAATATTATTTGATAGAAGTTTGCAAAACACTAGCCATTATTTGTGAAGCCATTTTGGAAGCCTAAAAAAAATAATTGTTTCCTTGCCTTTTTCCTATTTGACAAATAGTATTTTTCTCACCGTTGAAAGCTGAATTTACCAAAGTGTAGCTCTTTTTGTTTTGGTAACTTCCTTGTTTGAGTACTACCATCATCAATTATATCAGCACAACTCATGGAATATAATGTTGGGAAATGTGTTTCCTTTGCTGGCAGGTACTGCAACAGTCAAGCTCAAAACACTAAGTTCTGCATCATATGTGTCTTCCCCTGCCCTTCAGGTTTTTTGTGACAACTAGGGTATTTTGTTTTAAAGTTGATATTTAGCATTCAAAGGACATTCTCTACCTGTTTCTTAAAAATAACGTTGAATTGTGATCTTAAATTTGACAATGTCCCTTTAATAAATTAGTGCCAGATAATTCATTGCCAGGAAATTACATACAAAGTCTTCTCTTGCTCCAAGTCTGTTTTGCCTGTCTTTCTCCAAGAGTTCTTCCAGAATAGACCAGGCTGTAAGACTGACTCCTGGGCGCACATACAGAGGTTTGTGAAGAATATTTTCATACATCTCAGCAACATCACGGCAGTAAAATGGAGGCTGAACAAAAACAAAATGAAAAATTGAAATGTGGCTTTGAAACGGTACTGTTCAATAAAAAAACACTGTTTTCAAATGTGAGAGTAAACTGTTCCATCAGAAATGCCAATGACTAGCCGTGAAAAATAGCTTCACCCAGTGGCAGACTGATTTCAGACAGAATAGATAGAAATTTCATTTTTTAACCAGAATTCCCCCCCTTCCTTTCCCCAAACCCCCACACTTCTTCATGAATGGGCCAATTCCTTTATCTTCACGTAACACATGCAGTGACATCAGGATTGCATTCCTCTGTTAGCTCTTTCCTGCATCTCCTGTTCTCTGCCCAGGTGTGCTCACATTCACTGGTAGCTGTAGAAGCTATCCACATTTAAAAATCTTACTGAATGTGAGCAAAAGAGCATGAGTGGGTGAACAAAGTTCTGCATGTTTTCCCAGGTGAAGTAAGGAAACTCGTTTGTATGTGAGGAGGAAATGTAGTTTGTGAAACACAAAACAGCTGTTTTTAGAAAGGTTACAAAAAAATAACCCCTAGCTGAAGCGTGGGAAGATTTGTTTTTTTATTGCTGTATTAAGAAGTAATCTGGAGGAAATTGGAAATTTTAGGGTTAAAAATACTTTGCCAATGTCTTTGGTACCACTTTTGGCAAGTAGTACTTTACTTTTATAGGGCAGCACCACTGCTGCTTCAATAGACGCTTGCATTTATTCTGGGTTATATCTGCTTGACTCCACTGAATAAGAATTATTAATGTCACATCAGTTTGGAGAGCAGAAATTTAGACTTCAAAAAGAAAAACAAAATTCAAGAGACAAAACCAGATGGTAAGTTAGAAAGCTACAAAACAAGTTATTCACCAGTTAAAGTGTGTTTTAACTGCTTTGAAAAGTTATATATTACTAACTATAGTATTCAAGTAAAGAGTTTGAAAGGAAAAAGGTAGAATACTTACCAACCCATAAAGCATTTCATATAGAACCGCACCAAGGCACCACCAGTCTACTGTGTTGTCATAGGGCTGTTTTCTGATCACTTCTGGGGCAAGGTACTAAAGAAAAAAAAAAGTTAGGCTGGTTATATTCAAATCTAGCCTTTATCCAAGCAACTATTTTACAATACATCTTTAGAAAAATTACTGTATAGATTCCTACAGAGTTCTCTGGTCCTTTAACAAACTTGGTAAATCTCGCTGACATCCGGCCAATTGTTTAAATGGCTAGCTGTTTCCCAGTTTAAGTTATCCTTTATACCCACTGACAATTTGCCAAATTACTGTGCCATCTCTAAACTGACAATTCTTTCAAGTTTCAGGGAAAGGTCACTGCTCTGTAGCTTCACAGACAACTAAGCAGCAGCTAGAAAAGGAGTACTTGTGGCACCTTAGAGACTAACCAATTTATTTGAGCATAAGCTTTCGTGAGCTACAGCTCACTTCATCGGATGCATACTGTGGAAACAGCTGAAACCACAGTGTGGGAATCTGCAAAGAAACAGCTTCCCTCTGCCAATGGCATCTCTCTTTCTCAAGGGCAAGTTGTTCATTAACCAATCCTGTTGCCCTCCTTGGGCTTGAATACTGAATGAGGGATTTAAAAAGTGGGAAATACATGGAAGCATCTCATTCTTCTTCAAACCAAGAAAATGTTTCTTACTCCTCCTTATTGTTACTGCATAGTCCAGGGGTGGGCAAATTTTCTGGCCCGAGGGCCACATCAGGGTGCAAAACTGTATGGAGAGCCGGGTAGGGAAGGTTGTGCCTCCCCAAACAGCCTGGCCCCTATCCCCTCACCACTTCCCACCCCCTGCTTCCCCCCCGCCCCAAAACCCCCAACCCTCCCCCGCTCCTTGTCCCCTGATCACTCCCCCCAAGAACCCTCCCCAACCCCATTCCCCATCCCCTGACCGCCCCCACCCCATCCAACCGCCTCCTGTCCCCTGACTGCCCCCCGGGATCCCCTGCCTCTTATCCAACCCCCCAGCCCCCCTACGATGCTACTCAGAGCAGCGTGTCTGGCTGCTGCACCACCCGGCCGGAGCCAGACACGCTGCTGCGCTGCGCTGCCCTGCATGAGCGCGCAGCCCAGAGCGCTGCCCACACAGCGGTGTGGCTGCGGGGGCTGGGGTATAGCGGGGGAGAAGCTGGGGGCTTAGGGGCTGGGCAGGACAGTTCCGCGGGCCAGATGTGGCCCGCGGGCTGTAGTTTGCCCACCTCTGGCATAATCACATGATCTATATTTTAAGTTTCAATGAGGCTTCAGACAAATAATAAATCATCAACTGTGAAATATCCAGAGATTTTTTTTTTGCCACAAATTAGTCAGGGGACACAGATTTGAAGGACACATTCCATATCATGGTTTGCCATCAATTACTGGATGCCAGCATGACACTAACAGGTTTCTAGGTGCCTCACAAAAAAGTTTATTCAGGATTTAGGCACTTATATGGTTCTCAACACCATAATATCTGAGTAGATACATTTGGAACAGAATCTCCTAGCCCCACCAGGCTATTCCGTACAGATACTCAGTTATTTTGAATTTTGACGCTACAGCTGGATCATTATTGTTCTCACAGCCCTGACCTGCAATGCTTTTGCTCCTTCAGTCCTTGCCTCTCCTCCCTTTTGAGCAGAGATTGCTGACTCTACTTTATAGTCAGTTAGGTTTTTGTGATATGGACAAATATAGGGACCATAGAGAGATCATACTAGACACTCAGGTACCATTGTAACAAGTGGAGTTTAAATATTAAGCTAGATCATTAAACTTTTAGCAGCTCATGAATGATCTGAATCCAAGTCCCAGAGTAGACAGACTGGTACACAACCCACAACACTCAAACTCAGGAAAAGCTTTTTATAAACTGGGGCCGCAGGCCATAATGTTGCAATCCTCTTGTGTAAGTCTAATATGAATTACACCAAATGTATTAAAAAAACCTCTCTTAGTACAAGACCAAGATTTTCTATGTAATCCATTTCACAACTGGTCATAACAAATATTTAACCACAGAAGCACTCTATATTTTGGCATTCAAATTTTCCAACAAAGTTCAATAGACACATTGTTTTTCTTCAGGTTTGATTACTATATGCTTTATTTTATGGACTCAGATAGATTATAACTCACGTAAATCGCTCCCACAAGAATTTTCACTGACAGACACTTCGCCATTTGTACAATCCTTGTCAACTACAAAATATCTTAATTCATGCAAGATTATCTATCTGCCAACTTTGAAAACTACCAACACTTCCTACTCACCCCCCCCAAAAAATGAAACCCTCTCCCCCAGTTTGTTGTGGCAATTTGCTTGTGCTGGCTAAAACTCAAGGAAGTTAGCTTACTTCTGGTGTCCCACAAAAGGTTGCAGTGGTATCCGAGATAGCAATCCCTTCTTTACAGAGTCCAAAATCTGTTAAGACAACATGTCCCTGTAGAGAGAAAAAACAAACAAAACAGATCTTACTGAAAAACCAATTTAAGATTGTATCATAATATTTTGCACTTACACAAAGATAAGTGTTAATGTAAAGACACATTTTTGGACATCAGATAGGATATGCTTACCAGTGAGTCTAAGAGAATGTTTTCTGGTTTCAAATCCCTATTAAAAACAAAGTCTTATATTAATCCTCCTATGAGCGTAACCAAAAAATGAAGAGACAGAGTTTTATACTAATAAGTAGTCACTTATTTTTTACACAAAAACTTTTAAAAAATTGGGTCAGGCCTCTGTTTAAAAAAAATAATTGTAAGCTTAAAGTCACAAGTCCACACGTGTAAATAGGTTGAATAAAAACAGCAAATGCAGCTTTTCTTGATTTGCTACATTTATCTTAATGCAGAACAAAAATAAGTTTTAGGAAATGGTTACCTGTATACAATATTTATGGAGTGCAAGTAGCCCAATGCACTGGCTATTTCAGCAGCATAAAATCTGGCTCTGTGTTCAGGAAAGGAGCGTTCTCTTTGTAAATGAAAGAACAGCTGTAAATATATGAAGATGCAAATGATAAGACAAACTGGCATACAAATTTCAAATTACAAGGTGTAATCCTTTGCAGTAACAAGCAAGTCACTTTCAGTTTTTTTATGACAAGCTAGCAGAACTGTGAAACAAATTAAAAAATTTCCTTTTACATAACCGTTTATATCCCTCTTTTAGCAACTTCTTTATTTTCTCACTTGTGTAACCCCAGCAGTACTTAGCGTGTAATGAGTTAATAGATAGGAGTACAGGATGTTTCCCAGAAAGTCAAGTCCAGCCAATACAAATTTACTCCTGAGGGCATTCTGCACCAAAAAATTAAAAATTCTGCATACGCTATTTTAAAATTCTGCAAATTTTATTTGTCAAATAAATGTGAAGGCTCCAACATGGCACTGGGGAGCACAGGCCACTGGCTGCACAGAGGTGGAAGATCATTGTGCAGCTTCCCCGCCCCGCACTGGGACATGGACTCAGTGGTGAGGCTGCACCCAACCCTGACACAGCACAAGGACCGGGCCAGGTGCACCAGGTGTGGGCAAGCAGGCTCAACAAGGCAGGATCCAACTGTGGAGAGGTTTAGTGTGGGGGGGATTCAGGTGTGGGTTGAGAGGGTTCTGTGTGGGACAATCTGGGAGCGGATGGCTCAGTGGGGGATCGGGGTGTGGCAGGGGATCTGGATACACAGGGGCTTGTTGGGGAGTTCTGGGTGCAACGGTAATGGGACTCTGCAGGGTGGTCCAGGTGAAAGTGGTTGGTGCTCAGAAGGGGTGCATGGGGGGCGGAGAAGAGCTTGGCAGGGCGGTCGGTGTGGGGAACTCAGTAGGGGGGGTCCAGATGCTCGGGGAGTGGGGCTCAGTAGGGTGGGGATCAGAGTGCGAGTGGCTTGTTGGGGCGGTCCATGAGCAGGGCCTGTCAGGAGGGTTTTGGGTGCAGGGGGAGTGAGCCTCAGCAGGACGGTCTGGGTATGAGGGGGTCTGGTTGCACAGGGGTTGGGTGGATGGGGGAGCAGCTCCCTGTACAGAGATCCCTCCCCCTGCAGCTGAGGAGTGATGGGTGCAGGAAGCAGGGGTGGGGGGAATTTTCAGAGCTTCCTACAGCCAGGGGAGAAATCTTGGGGTGGGTCTGACACAGCCTTAGATGCTGTGCAGGGGAAGAGGAAGCCCTGTCCTCCCCAGCCCAGTCAGGACTAGCTGCTGAGCCCGGCACAGGGTAGGAGCCGCCAGCTGGGTCTTCCCCAGTCCCGCCCCCTTCTCCACAATGATTTACCTCTCTGCCGGTTGTCCTAGGCACCCAAAAAACTTACTGCTGGGGAGGGATGCATGACCGCTCGTGGCTTCCCTTTGCTTCCCCATCAAAAAGTCATTTTTCTGCAGGGAAGCAAAGAAATCTGCGGGGAACATAAATGCTGTTCTCTTTTTTCTTCTCTATTCTCTTCTATTTTAGAAGATAACAAATAGCATACTAACTTCACAATTGTATGTACAGAGCACTTCAATACAAGTTCTTGCATAACAGTCTAATGGATCTTACATTCTATTCTGAGACCACTTGGAGAAGTTTTATATTATGAGGATACATTCTTCAATCCTACAAGTTACTTGGTGCAGATGGACCCCCTGGGCCCACAGGCTTCAACTGGTGTCTGCATGGGTGCAGGAGTCTACTGACATTGAGTTACTTGTAGGGTTGGAGACAGAACTGAAAAGTTATGCACAGAAAAAGTCATGCACAGAACTGAAAAGTTAGCTACAGGAAAAGACAGTTAGCTTTCCGTAACTGGTGTTGTTCGAGATATGTTGCTCATGTGCATTCCATATTAGGTGTGTGTGCTCGTCACATGCACCAGTGCCAGGAGCTTTTCCCTCAGCAGTATCCATAGGGGACCACCTCTGGTGCCCTTTGGAGTGGTGTCCACATAACATGGTATAAGTGGCACCGCTGGCTCCCCACCACCCTCAGTTCCTTCTTGCTGGAAACTCAGACAGCGGGGAAGGAGGACAGGTTGTGGCATGGACATGAGAAACACATTTAGAAGAACAACAGTTACGGAAAAGGTAACTGTCTTTCTTCTTCGAGTGCTTGCTCATGTCCATTCCATATTAGGTGATTCCAAAGCAGTATCCCTGGAGGTAGGTAGCAGTTCACGGAAGCGTAGATTGCAACACAGCTCTGCTGAACCAGTGTAATCTCTGGCCTGAGTGACGGCATAATGAGTGGTAAACATGCAAACAGAGGACCACATTGCAGCTCTACAGATGTCCTGGATAGGGATGTGTGCCGGGAAGGCCGCCGAAGACACCTGCGCTCTCGTCAAATGGGCTCTGAAAATCGGCAGCGGTGGAACCCCCACCAGATCCTAACAGGTCCTTATGCACAAGGTAATCCAATTAGAAATCCTCTGCAAGGACACCAGGTGACCTTTCATCCTATCCACTGTAGCGATAAAGAGTTGAGTCAATTTTTGGAAAGGCTTGGCACGTTCTAAGTAGAAAGCCAAGGCCCTCCAGACTTCCAGGACGTGAAGACGCCTCTCCTCACTGGTTTTGTGCGTTTTGGGACAGAACACTGGAAGAAAGATGTTCTGGTTCATATGAAAGGTGGAGACCACCTTTGGCAGGAAGGCCGGGTGGGAACGCAACTTAACCTTATCTTTGTAGAAGACCGTGTACGGAGGTTCTGAGGTCAAGGCTTTAATTTCGGAGACCCATCTCACCGACGTTACCACCACCAGGAACGTGACCTTCCATGACAATTGGGAAAGGGAGCAGGAACCCAGTGGCTCAAAGGGCAGGCTGGTGAGCCTAGAGAAGACCAAGTTAAGATCCCACTGTGGGACAGGAGTCCATACCTGCAGGAAGAGTCTCTTGAGCCATCTCAAGAATCTGACCGTCATATCATGGGAAAACACTGTCTGTCCTTGGATCGGCGGGTGAAAAAGTGGAGATGGCCACTAGATGCACTCTAATGGAAGAGTGTGCAAGTTCCTTAATGGAGCAGGTAGTCCAGATCAGCCTGTATGGAAGAACGTGAGGGAGAGATGCCATGCTCAGACGCTCAGCGGGAAAATCTCATCCACTTGGCCAGCTACTAACTATGTATAACTATTTTACAGGATTTTAGAGTTTGCAAGAACAGAGAAAGAATCAATGCTAGCCGAAGCAGCAGATGTTCTAGCACCGTCACTGGCGGCAAGAAGGAACTGAGGGTGGGGGGAGCTGGCAGCGCTCCTTTCACTGCAACCAGGGGGCGCCAGAGCTGGTCCCCTGGGGATACTGCTGAGGGAACAACTTCCAGTACCACTGTATGTGGCAAGCACACACACCTAATATGGAATAGACATGAGTAAGCACTCAAACAATATTTTCTTTCTAAGGTCCTCTTCTGCCTCTCTTCAAATGAGTGTTTTCATGTCTTTGGTCATTCTCATTGTCTTCCTCTGGGCCCTCTTTATTTCTGCAGTATCCTTTTAGAGATGGGGTAACAAGTATTGCACACAGTATTTCAGATGAGGCCGCACCACTGATCTATATAAAATGTATTGTTATATTTCCATTTTATTCACCATCACATTCTTTATTAAATGTAACATCTTGTTTGCTTTACTGACTGCAGCTGCATGTTGAGCAGAGGTTTTCATTGAGCTGTTTACAGCGATACCCAGATCCCTTTCTTGAGTTGACTGTCAATTTAGAACTACAACAGAACCTCAGAGTTATGAACACCAGAGTTGCAAACTGACTGGTCAATCATACACCTCATTTGGAATGGGGATTACAATAAGGCAGTAGCAGAGAGAGGCAGACACACACACAAAAAACAAACAACATTTAATGCAGTACAGTAACTACTAAAACAAGAAAGGGAAAGTTTAAAAAAAAGATTTGACAAGGTAAGGAAACTGTTTCTGTGCTTGTTTCATTTAAATTGAGATGGCTAAAAATCAGTATTTTTCTTCTGCATAGTAAAGTTTCAAAGCTGTGTTAAGTCAGTTCAGTTATAAACTTTTGAAAGATCAATGCTTTGTTCAGAGTTATGAACATTTCAGAATTATGAACAACCTCCATTCCTGAGGTGTTCTTAAGTCTGAGGTTCTACTGTATGTAAGGCGCAAGAGTAGCTTAAATTTTTCCCTCAAAGGGACATTAGTTTGCATTTGTCAACATGAAATTCGGTTTGCCACCATGCTGCCCATTCACTGAGTTTGTCTGGGTCTCTCTGGTCATGACTAACCTAAATAACTTTGTCTCATCTGCAAGTTTTGCAGCCTCACTCCTCACCACTTTCCAAATTATTAATATGTTGACCTATACAGGACCTAGAACAGAACCTTGAGGCACCCCACTGCTAGCTTTTTGCCATGATGAAAACCAACCGTTTACACTCAATTCTTTTCTTAATCCTCTCTCCTCCAACCCCAAGCCAGTTTTTTTATTTTGCCTCTGATCCCATGACTACTTTCCTTCTTTAGCAGCCTTTTGTGCAGAACCTTGTCAAAAGCATTTTGGAAATCTAAATTATGTCAACTGATTCTCTTTTATCTAGTACTTTATTGATATGTTCAAAATATTCTAAGAGATTAGTGAGATATGATTTTTCTTTAAAGGAAGTGCACTGGTCAGACGCTATGCTATCATGATTTTCCAGGTGTTTTGTAATTCTGTTTTAAAATAGGTTTCAGAGTAACAGCCGTGTTAGTCTGTATTCGCAAAAAGAAAAGGAGTACTTGTGGCACCTTAGAGACTAACCAATTTATTTGAGCTAGTCTCTAAGGTGCCACAAGTACTCCTTTTCTTTTTGTTTTAAAATAGTAATTTCAACCAAATTTCCAGGTAAAGATGTGAAGTTTAATGGTTTAGAATTCATCATATTACTCCTAGAGATGTTTTAAAATAGTAATATTTGCTACCCTCCAATCCTCTGGAGCAGTGGCTGTTAAGGAGATATTGTGTACTTTTATCATCAGCTCAGCCTATTCAGACTTGAGCTCCTCCAGAACTCTTGGGTGTATGTTATCTGGGCCTAGTGACTTACTGCTTGTTAAATAATCAATTTACTCCAGCATGTCTTATTAAAATTTACAGATTTCATCCATCTCTTTCACAAGTTCTTCAAGTTACTTATGGTCTCCTCAGCTTCAGTCTTGGTGCTCAGAGTAAGCTATGCTGCAGATAACAAGGCTGTTTAAGAATTGTGTATTAAGGTTTATATTGAGAGTTGCATAAAAATGAGTTTTACAAGAAAGGAAGAATCTCTTCAATAGTTGCAAATAAGTTTTGAATGCAAGTGTACAGCAACATCTTGAAAGCTGTAACTGGTAGGTAAAATCAATAGGATTTTAATTTACTTACAGAAATATTAAAATCAGCACATTTTACAGTGGATGATTTTTATTTTTTCTGTAAATTAGCCTAAGAGGAGACAAAAACCTAAAGAAATATGAAAACTACTTACCTCCCCTCCATTAACAAAATCCAGAACAAAGTAAAGCTTTTCTGTTGTTTGGAATGAGTAATGTAATCCAACCAAAAATGGATGTTTCAAATTTTTCAACAGTACATTACGTTCAGCCATAATATGTTTTTGCTGCAAGGAAGTGAAAGGTCAATAAGTAAATAGGAACAATTTTGTAATTGAAGGGGAAAAGAAAAACGCATTTCCCCTCACCTCTTTCCTGTTGAGAACAACTTTTTTCTGCAATACTTTAACTGCATAAAATTTCCCATCCAGTTTTCGTTTTGCAAGAAGAACCTGTGAAATTTAAGATGAGAGAGGAGACATGGTTAGCGTAGTTCTCATTCTGATATTAAAGAGTATCTGGAGAAACATGATTAATACAATTACTTCACTGTACAATTTCTTGGTCCTTAAAATAGTTCACAATTATTACCAGTAACACCAGCAAAAGGAGACTGACCAGAATATGGAATCTAAGATCTTGCACAGTTTCTGCTGAACTGTAATGTCACAACGGAGAGCTCATGCAGGGCCAAATTATGGCATAGGCACTACAGGTCCATGCCTAGGGCCCCAGCTCCTGGAGTGGAGGAGGGCGGAATCTTGTCTCTTTTTAAAATATATGTTTCTAGTCTTCATGGTTGTGGTGAAATGCTTGGAAGTAGGACTAAAGAGCCTCAAACACTAGCGCCGAGATGGGTGAACTGCTCCATCTATCTTAATAGCGTATTGCCACAAAGACCCACTGCTGTGGGCAGCCCAGCCAACACCACCCCAAACAAAGAACTGGGTGTGTGGCAGTAGTTGAGTGAGCCCAGCACGCCCACCCAGCAGATGATGCAGCAGCAGGAGTGCAAGTACTGAGGTGCCTCCCTGCTGCCACCCTTGCCTCTCTGTGGGGAAGAAGGACCCCTACTGCTCCAATGACAGGGAAAACCCTGCTGCTGCTCTTGGTCAGGAGTTGAGGGGGTCCCATGCCACTGCTACTCCAGGTGGAAGGAACAGTGCCATGGTATGAAGTGGGGCTGTAAGGGTGGAGCCACAGGGGGCCTTGTGTCTGTCGGCCCCAGGTTGCCTTAATCCAGCCCTGAACTTGTGAGTACCACTTCCCAGTGTTCCCCAAATTTAGTGCCAGTGTGCAGTTCAGTCAGGATGAGAAACAGTAAGAAAGCTCACCTTGCCAAAGCTGCCTTTCCCAATAACTTTCAAGAAGTCGAAGTCTGTTGGTTTAGCGCTGAAAGCGATTCAGAAAGGAGGAAGGTTACTTGGTGTAGAAAATATCAACTTCACAATTTTACACAGTGCTCAGAATTGTATTTAAACAAGTGCTTGAACTGCAAACGAAGTGCTGATGTGAGCCACTATTTCCCTGCACATCATGTCCCACTTAAGGCCTGCTAGTAGCATGGAGGTTCCCCATACCAGCTCCTCTTTTATGGCCTGCAATCAAACCCTTCCCTCTTTTCACTTCCTATTTTCTGCCAGGGAAACACAATATAACTGTTAGTGTTACAATTTAAATAAAAATAAAATTGACAAGACAGACTCAGCTCCACACTTCTCTGCTCTTTGTTCTTTTCTCCTCCCCACATCTCTCGTGTTCATTCTAGTCCTTTTTTCTTTTTTTAAGTCTAGGTTTTCCCCTCATACCTCCTGCTTTCCTCCTGGGGCACCCCCTGCTTGAAAAAGGCCGTTTGTTCCTTGTCCTTCCTCCATTCTCAAGTCTCCCCTTTCTCCCACCCCTCCCCCATTCTGTTCTTTGCATCCATTTTTTGGCATCTCTTCCTCTTCCTTTGTCTTGTTCTATAGTCTGCCTCACTGTCCATCTACCTTTCCTCGCTGTTTTCTATTCCTCAAATTTGTCCTCCTATTCTCTGGCCTCTGCACTTCCTCCCCTCACTGCCCACCCTACTTTCTTCCTATGACTCCCTGTCTTTCCCTTCCTTCACTCTGGGAGGTACACATATTCCGAGGCATTTGGCATTCAGGTGCCACTCTATCTCTTGGCCTTCCAACCTTCCTTCTTCACATGGCTTGTGCCCTCCAATTCGACAATTACAAGGACCACCATCCACTCTCTATTTGTTGCCCTTTTATTGACTGCACTACCAAAGAGGATTTGGGGCACAATATATAAAGCCCCACACTCTCTCCCAGTGGCGCAGTACTATCAATGAGGAGAGTAGCAAACATGGGGAGCAGACACCCTAAGCAAGAAATTAGAAGAAAGGCAAAAAGGATGAGGGAGTCGGGAGACCCAGCAATGAGAATAGGAGCCACACAGAATGTGTCAGAAGGAGAGGAAAGACATACTGATTGCATGAGACAGTTTTTCATATCAACATAATATAATTCCTTATATTGTACTGTAGAAGTTTGACATTAACACAAGTTTACACTAACAGAAAATAGATTAACCAGGTTGACTTGTTTTGATCTACATAGTGGTTTTACATGTATCTTCAGACCAAAATCTGTTCTTCTTGAGTAATGAAGAAACAGCCCTTTTGCTCTCTAGGCTAAGAGAAGCTGGGCAATTAAGATAAGCCATGGATAGACTCCAAACCAAATTCTTTTAGTGAAGGAAGAATGGGAAAAGCAACAATTGCAAATTAGGGCCTAAAAAAACAGAAAGGGAGACAATGGGGCTCCTCAGGGCTGCGTGAAGGTTGCTATGGACAAATTCTGTCCCCACAACTCTTCCCTCAGTCATATAATAGGGGGGATGGAACAAACTGCAATTCTGTACAAGAGTTGGGGTTTGAACTTTGTTTGCCAGGGTATATTTTAAAACTGCTGCCATGGAGTTGCAAGGAGGAGCATTTATCTTGCCTGCATAATATCATCATCTGCTCCACTCATGTTTGAAACTTAGTAAGTTACAAAACCTATTAGATAAGAGAAGTGGGGGGGGGGGGGGGGGAGAAGGACGAAGAATAGGAAGAAAAATCTGTAAGGGGGTCTGCCTCTTCAGGATTGCAGCAACCCTGCTAGTAGTGCTCTGAAGTGGAAAGGGGAGGCATGTCATTTGCATATTTCAAAGATACTCTCTCCCACCCCAAGAGCATTTATATATTCTTTCTATTGTTTAAATGGAAACTATTTATGTAGACATCACTACACATCTCAGATTTGTTTGGGGATACACTACTGGTAAAGAATCTGCTGATTATGCTAAAATCACACAGCATACAACTAATGTGCATGATAATATTTACTTAATGCCGAGTTAGAACCTTTGCTTCCTCTCAAGTTGCACAAAGTAGCAAATAAAGGCACGTATCTGGAGAACATTTCATATAGTTAGCAATTAAAGTCTAACTTTTGGTTTATATTTAACTAAAACCTACTGAGGATTTCCAGATGGTCCCAGGTTGATATTCTGTGAGGTAGAGTTTAGCTGTAGGAAGGAAAAAAAAAAACAAGCCTCAGATCAGATTAGATTTGTTTACCCATTAAAAGGAAATCCCATCTATTATCCTTCAGCTAATACTCATTGCAAAATATTCAATTAGCTCAAACCATCTCTACATTTATATTTCTTATTATTTTCTATGTAGTATTTTTAAAAATACATTTATAAAAGCACCCAATCTAGATGCTAAGTTAAAGTATCAGAAGAGTTAATAGGAAGGGTTATACAGACAGTGTAAAAGTATAAAAAGTAATACAGATGGCAAGGTTACGAACAAAATTTTAAGTCTCAGCCCTTTTAACAAGTAACTTAATGTCCAAAATTTAACCCATTTTGAAATTGTTTTGTTCCAGGAATATTCTCTGGATGTTTATTTAAATTTTTTAATCCACCACACTCTTGCCAATATATTATCAAAATAAACACTGCTTATGCAGGACCAGTTAAAGACATTGTGTTAAAAGGCTGTTGCCAACCTTTGATAATCTGACACACAAGGTTAATTATTCCAATTCCAGTAACTGCAGGGATGTTGCCAATGCTGGTACACACCCACACACAGAGCATATAAATTACAGGGAGAGGGAGAAGCTCTTCCCCATCTCCAATCTCTTCCCTCAAATTTGTTTGCTCTCATCTTTATTCAAAATCAAGAAAAGCTTGGGTACTGACTAGAGGAAAATCCTACTTAGTTTGTGACAAGTTTTGGTTGGCGGGGGAGGGGAGGAAGCTAACAGTGAGTCACAAAAATCAGAGGTACTGTAGGAATGGAGAAATCCAGATGACGACTCTGGAAATAATTACAATCCAGCACTGAATTATACAAATAAGAATTAATTATACATTTTAGTGAACAAATTTTTTATGCAAACTAATGCCATTTTTATGTATTAACATTTTTCAAAAAGCTGCTACATACTTTATATTTATTTTTGAGAGCTATTTTCTTACTTATTTATTGGTCAGGTTCATATAGTAAGCAACTAGTTACTGGAGAGCTTTTATTTCTACCACAGGCTTGGCCCAAATTACTCTGAATTAAATACCTTTAAAATTTGGTTTTTGTTGTAAGCATGACCAGTCAGTGTGGTCATACAGCAATTTCCAGGCTTTCCACAACAAATGGCTTTAAACTAAATTATGATGCTTGAAACTTGCTTCAAGGAAGCAAAGGGAAAATGCTACACTGAATTATGGTACATGATTAAGAAAACTTTCTACAGATACATTAGAAGCAAGAGAAGACCAAGGATAGGGAAGGACCATTACTGAATGAAGAGAGAAAAAACAGAAAATGTGGAAATCGTAGAAATGCTAAATGACTTTTTTATTTCAGTTTTCACCAAAAGTTTGCAATTGGATATCTACCTTAATGAATGCCAGTGAAAATGAGGTAGGATTAGAGTCTAAAATAGGGAAAGAACACGTTAAAAATTACTTAGACATATTAGAAGTCTTCAAGTCACCAGGGACTGATGAAATACATCCTAGAATACTCAAGGAGCTGACTGAGGAGCTATCTGAATCATTAGCTATTATATTATCTTCAAAAAGTCATGAAAGACAGATGAGATCCCAGAGGACTGGGAAAGGGCAAATATAGCGTTAAAGGGGAATAAAGACAACCCAGGGAATTACAGACCAGTCAGCTTAACTTCAGTCCCCAGAAAGATAATGGAGCAAATAATTAAACAATTAATTTGCAAACACCTAGAAGATAAAAAGGTGATAAGTAAGAGTCAGCACTGATTTGTCAAGAACAAACCATGTAAAACCAACCTAATCACTTTCTTTGACAGGGTAACA
Source organism: Eretmochelys imbricata (assembly GCF_965152235.1). Lineage (NCBI taxonomy): Eukaryota > Metazoa > Chordata > Testudines > Cheloniidae > Eretmochelys > Eretmochelys imbricata. Next base: position 61,182,614 of record NC_135573.1, read on the forward strand.
AGCCTTGTGGATGGGGGGGGGAGAAGTAGATGTGGTATATCTTGCCTTGAGTAAGGCTTTTGATACAGTCTTGTTTGACCTTCTCAGAAACAAACTAGGGAAATACAACCTATTATAAGGTGGGTGCATAACTGATTGGAAACCTGTTCCCAGAGAGTAGTTATCTGTGGTTCACAGTCAAGCTGGCAGGGCATATCAAGTGGGTCCGGTTCTGGTCTATATCTTCATCAGTGATTTAGATAATGGCATAGAGAGTATACTTATAAAGTTTGTGGATGATAACAAGCTGGGAAGGGTTGCAAATGCTTTGGAGGACAGGATTAAAGTTCAAAATCATCTGGACACACTGGAAAATAGTCTGAAGTAAATAGGATGAAATTCAATAAGGATAAGTGCAAAGTATTCTACTTAGAAAGAAACAATCCGTTGCACACATACAAAATGGGAAATGACTGCTTAGGAAGGCGTACTGCAGAAAGGGATTTGGGGGTCATAGTGGATCACAAGTTAAATATGAGTCAAGGGTGTAACACTGTTCCAAAAAAAGCAAATATCACTCTGGGATGTATTAGCAGGAATGTTGTAAACAAGACAAGAATTAATTCTTCTGCTCTACTCTGCACTAATTAGGCCTCAACTGAGGTACTGTGTTCAGTTCTGGGTGCCACATTTCAGAAAACACGTGAACAAATTGAACAAAGTCCAGAGAAGAGAAATAGAAATGATTCAAGGTCTAGAAAACAACCTATGAGGGAAGATTGAAAAAATCTGATTTGTTTAGTCTGGAGAAGAGAAGACTGAGAGGGGACATGATAACAGTTTTCAAGTATGTAAAAGGTTGTTACAAGGAGTAGGGAGAAAAATAGTTCTCTTTAACCTCTGTGGACAGCACAAGAAGCAATGAGCTTAAACTGAAGTCAGGGCAGTTTAGGTTGGATGTTAGGAAAAACTTCTTGTCAGGGTGATAAAACACTGGAATAAGTTGCCTAGGGAGGTTGTGGAATCTCCATCGTTGGAGATTTTTAAGAGCAGTTTAGACAAACACCTGTCAGGAATGTTCTAGCTAATACTTAGTCCTGCCTTGAGTGCAGGGCACTGGACTAGAAGATCTCTCAAGGTCCCTTCCAGTCTTACCATTCTATGATTAAATACATACATATAATGAGAAAGTGCTGCAGGACACTTCCCTAAAAGAGCGTTGCAGGAAGTCACATTTTTACTACAGATATATTCTGATCAATTTTCCCAATTTTTTAAAATTTACGGAACATCTGAACCATGACAGAGCAGAAGAATGTTAACTAGGAATATGATGAACATTTAAGGAGAAAAAAATAAGATATTCCATTTATGATTAGTGCCCATTACTGTATTTTATGATGGATGGAAAATTAAGTTGAAAACATACATCCGTTATTGAGATTCTAAGTTACATTTGTCACCACAACTTTTATTGATCTTAAGATTTCTATTAAAAAGTCTAAGAAATTAAAAAATGGAAGCCCTCATTTCTATTGAGAAATGTAATGAAGTGCCATTGTACATTTAATTAATTCCTCTACCTCCAAAGAGGTGAAAGGTAGAGAGTCTAAAATTAAGGAACAGTGTAGAAACAAATATTATACAAGATTTGTAGATACAGAAGACTCAGTAACTTTAAATGTGTGGCACTGAAAACGACATCAGGAAATTGATCTTATCAATTAGGGCCCAGGAAAGCTTATTAATTAATGCACAATAGTAGCTTCAGTACCCAGAGAAATGTATTGGAAAAAACTGACTTTTGTGGGAGTTGAAGCAGGCCGAAAAACGTTAAATAACTTTTGCATGCAAAGAATCCTTTACTACTAGGACATGAGAGAGACAGAATGGATTAAAATAATTTAATTATTCTATTATTCTACTCAGCAAGACAATTTTTTTCTACCAATTCTTAAAGCAGGACATTGTAACTAGAAGTTCTTAAGACAGAGGCTCCTAAATGGATTTTGAGAGACTTAGTACAATTCTAAACCCAATATAGTGGCTTTAGAATCACAGAATATCAGGGTTGGAAGGGACCTCAGGAGGTCATCTAGTCCAACCCCCTGCTCAAAGCAGGAGCAATCCCCAACTAAATCATCCCAGCCATGGCTTTGTCAAGCCTGATCTTAAATGTCTTAGTAAGAGACTGAGGTTTGAAACCTCGCAGTGTAAAAGGTGAACTGTGAACCAAAGTTAATTTTTCTTTGAGCTACCATAAAAAATGGCTTCAAATATTTTTCAAGTTCGATTCTGCTTTTTTTTTTTTTTTTTAGTTATTAAGCATTTAAATATGTGATCCTCCTATCCTTCTCTTTCCTGGATGTCTCTGGCAAGGTCTTTGGAGGACCTAAACAGTGATGTCACGTGAACTGTAACCTGAGCCACAGCTCTTCCAGCCCCTAACAAATGGGGAAAACAGATTGTTAACACTTGTCATATCTAACAATCATGTCCACCCTTCTTGGTGGTACTTGTCTTTGCAGTTCATACTTTGGGGAAAAACTGAGTAACCTTATTGGAAAGGAACAGGGAGGACCCTGTTGGAGAACAACTTATTTTGTTGAAAGTTACAATAAGTATGAAATTGACCTCATGTAGTTACAGTTTGTTCAAAAGTGCAGGATTACTGTTCTTCTACTCCATTCTAGCTGACTGTTACCTTTGGATTGCTCCTTTCATCCTCATCTTCAGATGGATCTGACTGATGCTTTGGGTTGTCCATCTGAAGAAATGCTCTGACGTCTGGGCTAAAAATATAATTAAACCTATTAGGACATTAGTAACTTAAATGCATTTGCAACTCATTACTACAGAAGTAGAATTTTCTTCACATTCACTATCATATTATGCACCTGGTAAATAACAAAAACCCTTCCAACAAACTGGTTTTATGGGGACTTGTAATGCAGGTAGTTCACTCTCTACATCTACACTACAAGATACAGGTACAATTCCCAGCTCCTATTTGTGCTAGCTCTCATCAGTGCCAGCACACCAAAAATAGAACAGCTGGGGGTAGCATGGGCAGTGGCAGCACGGGTTAGCTGTGCTGAATACATACCGACAGGATTCAGGTGGGTTTGTACTCTGCACAGGTAGCCCCGTGCTACGGCTACCCATGCTACTATTGCTATGCTACTATTTTTAGTGCACTAGCTCAGATGAGAGGTAGCACAGGTATGTCTAAGAACAGAATAACAGCCATATGGGGTCAGATCATTGGACCATCTAGCCCAGTAACCTCTTTTCTGACAGTGGCCAATGCCAGGTGCTTCAGAGGGAATGAACAGAACAGGTAATCATCAGGTGATCTATACCATGTCACCCATTCCCAGCTTCTGGCAAACAGAGGCTAGGGACACTTCACAGCATGGTTTTGCATCCCTGCCTATCCTGGCTGATAGCCATTGATGTACCTATCCTCCATGAACTTATCTAGTTCTTTTTTGAACCCTATGTGATGTTACACCCTGTATTCTTCATAGAAATATGGTTATGATATGAATATAGCATAACTAAGATATACTTTATGCAAGTTGGCTCAAAAAGATATAATTGGAAATGTGATGATTTACTGAATGTGATTATCCCATTTGTATGGATGTATTATTTCTGTATCTAAAGTTAGGGATATTGACTATAACAATTACAATTGTGTGTATATTTGGGAGACACCGACCAGACAACCGGCCTTCACAGCCTTGATGGGCCATTAGGAAGAAACAATACGACTGGGAAGATACTAATCTCTCTCCTTACTGAGAGGCATCCTGGGACATAGCTGTGATACTACAAAGTCAGGTGATAATGTCACCTGATGCAAAATACCACCTTGGACACTGCTGGTACTTTTCCTCTGTAGGGGGATGGGGATCAAACAAAGGTTTCCCGCCTTAGATAAATCCTTTTTAAGGCTGGGGAGGGTGTTGATCTGGCCTCTCCTCCATTTCCTACCCAAGAAGAAGGACTGCTGAAAGAACCTGAAGGGACAAAGGAATGAACCTGAGGGGAAAGGCAGGGGTGAGTCCAGACTGAAACCGGATTCCAGTCTGTAAGAAGGAATAACTGGAACTCTAAGCTACAGAAACTCTGCAACTTACCTAAAATAACATTTAGGGTGAGAAATTACTTCTTGAAACCAGTCTCTTTAAGATCTTAAGCTTAGTATATGTGTTTTGTTTTATTTGCTCAATCTGCTTTGTTCCGTTTGCTATCCCTTACAATCACTTAAATCTGCCTTTTATAGTTAATAAATTTGTTTTGTTAATTATTAAACCCAGTTTGTGCAATTTCTAACTCGGGGGGCAAGAAACTGTGCATCTCTCTCTTCACATTGACGGAGAGGATGAATTTTTGTGAGCTTGCGCCAGGCAGATCTTTCTATACAGCGCAAGACAGTCTTATTCTGGGTTTATTCCCCAAAAGGGGTAAACACCTGAGTGCTGGATGAATCCTCTCACACAGAGCTGACTTCAGTGTGTGTGTGTGTGTGCGCGTGTGCGCGTGCGCGTGAGAGAGAGAGAGAGAGAGACAGACAGACAGACAAAGAGGCCGGAGCGCCTAATTCGGCAAAGCAGGGAGAGGGAAGCCAGGCTGGTGGAGCAGAAGGGCTCAGTGAAACCCCAGTACGCCAGGTGGCATCCCAGAAAGGGGGGTGGGGAGGGGAGGATCCAACTCATCACACCCTGATATAATCTTGGCCTTCACAACATCCTCTAGCAAAGAGCTCCACAGGTTGACTCTGTGTTGTATGAAGAAATACTTGTTTTAATTGTTTTATTCATTTAAACATTAAATGAATAGTGCTGCCTATTCCTTTAATTTGGTGGCCCCCTAGTTCTTGTGGTATGAGGAGTAAACAACACTTCCTTATTTACTTTCTCTATGCAAACAGGGAAACACACTCCTAGCTCACAGTGTAGATGTAGCCTCTGTTTAACTGAGCATGTACACCAACATATGCAGGATATACAATTTTTCCACTTGCAATGACTTATATTAAAAAATAGATGAACATGAAAAGATTGCAGGAGGTGTTCAGTAAGACTATTTCAGCTATGCTAATTGGAACTAAGCTTTCCACTTCCTCCACCAATGTTTGTAATTGGTTGTTATCTCGTGAAATACCACAGGAAACCCAATTTCCTTTCTAACACCTTCAGTATCAGTGTGTCATTTTCAGTTTTCTAAAATTAATGAGAACTTATTACCGTATACAGAATGAACTGACATTATTTGTATTCTAAAGTACTTCCCCCCCCATGCATATTGATAGAAATGTGTATTTTAATGACATTTGTTGTTTTGTGCTGGCAAGTCTCAATTTAAAGAAATCCCTGAGCTCAGTAATAGACTGGGGATACTATCTTCATAGACTATCAAGGCAGATTCCATGCTCCACTCAACATTCTGTATTGAATGCAGATAGTAATGCATTGAATGCATTACATCTGCAGCAAGATTCCATCAGCACTTCCATTTAGTTCCCTCAGCCCTCTTTTAACGAGCTTATAAATTCTACGTCATCTATTTTAGGTTTCAGAGTAACAGCCGTGTTAGTCTGTATTCACAAAAAGAAAAGGAGTACTTGTGGCACCTTAGAGACTAACCAATTTATTTGAGAAGTGAGCTGTAGCTCACGAAAGCTCATGCTCAAATAAATTGGTTAGTCTCTAAGGTGCCACAAGTACTCCTTATCTATTTTAGGGTGCATTTTATGTACCTGTGATCAGTTCAGGAGAAATTTGTCCACACGTACGTGTATGTGGGGCATCATTTTCATTTTAAAAAGTTTCAAATAAGTTACTGCACATACTATCTATTTGATGTGAGCTTGTTTTAATATGAAGTCTTAGAACACCCTCATTATCGGTTTTATGCCACCCAAAGGTGTGCTTGGCATTTCATACCAGACATGGAACGACCAAGTCCGCACTAGAAAGAATTTATCTTAATGTGCCAATACCTCAATTACCTTTACTGTTTTTGACGACTGAAAACCTGCTACAATGCATTGTAAGTAATTTATATTAACATTACCTATGTATGAATGCATAGCAAATGGTACGTTCTCTTATGTCACAGTGAATCCATATTATGCACTTCCATGGTATTTCACAATTGCTCCAAAGTACTAGTTTTTGTGTTTGTGACCAGAAGTTTAATGGACTCATGAGACATTGTAACAACTCCAGAACTGCTACTGCATGTTATGTATTAGTTAATGTACAAGATTGGGCTAGCTACTGTACAAATATGTAGTAAGACTTCTACAATACATGACTTCATAGACTAATGTTACAAAATAAATACACAAACTACTCCTGCCATATGCTTAGACACCTAGATTAACAAAATAAAAAATAAACACTTGATTTAAAAAGGGGACACTGAATATATTTAACATATAATACACTAGCAGAATTTCCCTCTGGATTTTAAAAGAAGGTTAAGGTAGAAATAACTTCAGACTCACTAGCATAAGGGAGCCATCTTCGGATGGAGAGATCCCAAGCACTAACTGTTTCTCCTAGGTTTGTTTTGCATCAGTACTCTGCCTAAATACATTACGTCTAGACACTGGCCTTCTGCTACCTACATGTCAAGCCCAATACCTATGAAAAAACTGTTTTGCAGAAAAAAAACATTACTTTTACTGCCAATGATGAGACGCCACAGAGTGAAATAAACTCTATTTGAACATGAAGCACAGTGCAAAAGTGGTAAACCAATTTGTGGTGTTTTAGAAAACACAGGCCTGAAGCAGTAAGACTTAGTGGTGTAGAAGATGACAGACCACAGCTATGTGAAAGCAGGAATAACCCAAAGACTGGGATCCTGTGATCTAGTGATGTTATATTTGTTTTTTTCAGTTGATGTTGGAACCATGAGGACCCAATGATTCAATTTCTTTTCTAGAATGACTATTGTTCATGTCTCTCACTGCAGAAATTGGCAGTTTATTTAACATAGAGGACACGGCTATCACAAACGTAATCTAGTGGAGTTATGCTATGTTCTAGTTTTCCTTAAGGAGCTACTAGAATTATTTTAAAACTATGCTAAGCCTTTAATGCATTCTATTTTATGCACTTGATTTTAAGCTGCTTCTTAAAAGAGTGTTCTGATAGACAATTGCATGTATCATCTTTTCAGTAAAGGCCTACAGCTGAGGGGGAGGACAGCCCAACTTAAAGAGCTGCTCAGAGGATTAGGGCTCAACTGTATTAACAAGAGAGGAATTCCTAGCCTCTTATTCTAGATTAGGAATCAGCAAGACAGAAATGTTAGTTCATAGTCTCTCATCCACAGACTATAGGTGTCTTGCACAAAAGCTTCGGAAAAGATGGAGACTATTTATTCTCTCTAAAATAAAGCAAACAGTAAAAATTTGGAGTCTAAAGCTAATCCACATAGGAACTACCATAACAGGTCAAACCAATGGTTCATCTAGCTCGGAATCCCATCTTTGACAATGGTGGCTAGTACCTGACACTTCACAGGAAGATCCACAATTGACCACTACGGAATTTCTTGCAACTATCTTTCTAACCCGCTTTACAGTAATTGGTTGGCTCCATATGCTGAAGCATGAGGATTTGCTTTTGGTACAAGAGTCAAAGGACAAATTGCAGACCCAAGGATCCTCTGAAACAGAAAAAATTCTCCATATTTCCCAGCAACACCAGTATGGTTTGCCAAAGCAGGACTGGAAGTAGAACCGCGTAGCACTTGTCTTAATGCATCATGTAGTGTAGCAGATAAGAGCTACGGAAAGTTTATTGGAGTGCACACACGGTACTCAACATTTTTCTCTCTCTCTTCCCTCCCCACCCCCGCCGCCATACTGATTCATTTCATGTTACTAATCTACTTAGTTGAGTGTACATGTAGCAGGTTAAGGAAAAAGTGTCTAGAAAATAAGTTTGTTTAATAGGCCACTTTTAAGGACACAGTGGTCATTTTCCCCCTTTAATAGTTAGTTTCCAATGGGAATGGATTTTAGAAGAACTTCACTAAAGGCTTGACTTTTGTCTGTTACTAATATTGACTGGTAGACAAAACTAAGGCTGTGGACTTTTATATAAATCAGTATGATTCATTGTGGTCATTCACAAAGAAATTGGCTGCCATCTTCTTAAAATGTATTTTAAGAACAACAGCAAATAGTGATATAGTGAAATATTTTAAATCTAGTATTTTAATAATCACTGCACTGCAAGAAAAAAAAAAACACGTGGAACAAATGCATTTCAATTCCATTCTGTACTGCACTACAAAGTCAACAGCTTGATCCTTCTCCCACAGAAGTAGTAGTTTACTTTAGTGAGCGCAGGACTAAGCCTTTATTCTTTGTTCATTAAATACATTTCTAGTTAGTTGTCTAATTATTGGGGGAGGGGAGGAATAGCAGACCTTAAAATCTTCAGTTTCTAATAGTGGTTTACACTGGTCTTCACTGAACTGGAATGGTTAGTGCTAGATTAAGTACTTAAAATAGATTAAAAATCTAATTTATGTACTGTTAAATCTTCTTGAGCTTTTCAGATCAGATTCAAGGGGGAAAAAAGTCTGTTTCTAGGCTCAGAGAAAAGTTTATGATCCTCTTGTTAAAACAGTCAAGTGTTCGGCTTTGGAAAAAGGTATATTCAAAAAGCTATTAACTGAAATATTTCACAGCTGAATGTTTAAAGAACCAGGAATAGGAAAAAAGTCTGTGGACTATTAAAAATAATTTAAAGAAGTTTTCCTGTTTAATATGTGAGAAAGAAATAAAGATTGATTGTTGGAACATAATCTGTTATTTGAGAACTGCTCTTCACTGTTTTGCAGCTGAGGACAGTGGTATGATCCACTATGATCCAACACTTTTTCCTTTACTGGAAAATTGTTCCATCACAAAGATTTTTTTTGTCATGTCTAGAAGCTTTTTCCACTTGTCACTAGGAAGAGTATACAGAATGCTTTTGATAAAAGGAAGCACATGTTTCAGGTTTATGAGGCCTCAAAGCTGTTCACAAAGCAGAAAAAGAGTATCTGATGCATGCTGCAAGCTCTCGTGGCAACGTTCCCTGTTTACGAATGGTTGTTTTCTAGCTAAAAACAGAACAATTCCACTGGTATTGCAGATTGGCAAATTAAGTAGAGCAAGTGAATGAAAGCAGAAATCTAAATGTACTCATGTTTATAAATGTTTGTTTATATTCAGATTTGCATCATTTTAACTAGAGGTATGATTTTACACAGACTTAATTAAAGCAACGCAGAAGACTGGGGGGACATTTATTTATTAAATTGATTAGGAGTAGGTTTAAACTAACTCTGATTTAAGAATAGCATTTCAGGTAAGTGTTCTCATGGAATTTGTACTGGTTTAGCTAAAACAGTGTTTAATTAAAAGGGTGGCAAGTTTGTACACATAAAAGGCTTTAAGAAAGCAAGCCAAGTGTTTACATGACAATTGCATCGTTTTGGATATATCTTAAAAACAAAAGAATTGTAATCTTAGAGATAACTTAGTATTATAGTAGTAGTTTGCTGTTCTGTTGCAGTTGTGTTGGTCCCAGGAAATATGAGAGACAATGTGGGTAAAGTAATAACTTTTAATGGACCACTTTCTGTTGGGGGAAGAGAGCTTTCGAGCTGCACAGACGTCACCTGAAGAACAGCTCTGTTTAGCTCGAAAGCTTGTCTTCTCTTCCCCCAACAGAAGGTGGTTCATTAAAAGCTATTACCTCACCCACTTTGTCTCTATTATAACATTTTACATTTACCATAGATAACACGTTTTGTACCCAACTAAAGTGTATTTAATGTCCATCAATCATATATTTTTGGAATATATCCCGTGTCATTTAAATAGCCATAACAAAACAGAAGAGAAACTACTTACTGGTTGCATAGCTCTGGCTGTCTAACTAAATTTTGAATGAATTCATTCAGTCCTGCTCTTCTCTGTTTAATAAAATCTGGGGAGGAGGGGAAAAGTGTAATTAGAAAGAATCATTCAATGAATTCATGGCAAAACAAGTTTTTAATTTTGCATTTTTATACTACTTTAATGGAAGTTAGTTAACAGAAAAAAAAGCGTCTGAATATAGCTGGGCTTACACATGAGGATTTTGTATAGAAAAAAATATGAAATGGGAAAGAATAGGGGCTCCAGTCCCTATTTAACTTTTTCATTATTTTATATATTTTAAAAAGCAAAAATGTACTCAACCCAATAGATCTGAACTGCACCTGTGCATGCGACAAGAATTCAAAGTGTGCAGTCACAATGGCCTAGATTTTGTATTGGAGAGCATACTGGTCCTGATCCTGCTAGCACTGAAGTCAGTGACAAAATTCTTATCGACTTCAATTGTGCAGTATCAAGCCCTTACTCCCAAGAGTATTCTTCTCATTCATACCAAAAGGGCTACTCTACCAGCAGGCATCAACATGTAACCATTACCAAAGATATTTTAAAATCTTTATTTCTCTCTCCACTTTTGGTGTAGTTTGTTTACTTTGGTTCAGTAGCAAGGAAAGGCCCTACTACGGGACTGCAGTCCTTGTTAGATCGATTTAAACTTAATTCTGTGCAAGCAAGATAGATTAAATCCCAAATAAAGAACAAAATAAAGGAATAATAACCAAGTCACAGTTTACCTGGATCAAAATTGTCTCCAAATATTCTTTTAGCTGGAATCTTCAGGTTCATAGTGGGAAATTGTTTCTTCAGCTAAAAAACAAACACCATCTTCATATTTAGATATTTGGACTCCTATAAATAATTGCTTGATGTAGGCATATTTTACTCTCAATTTGCAGAGAGTTTGAACTTCAGACTACTAGCATCACTTTTTGTGTCCTCAATATTGTCTTTGTTGGGATTAGTACAAAGGGGAGTGTGGAGACAGAAGGTTGATCTGCATATAAACAAATTGTCTAGGCCCCATTTAACCAGTGTGTTACAATTTGTAACCTGGTTAGGAGACAAGTTCAACCTTGTTGTAAGCAGGGCTTTTGCCGTCTATGGTTATTAGAAATGTTCTTTATTACATTGCCTCCTCTGGCCCAGTTTGCTTTTTTTCTCTCCTCCCCTCCCCCCAAAGAAGCTGTCTTCTGGCTAGGAATACAGGTATTGACAACCTCAGTGGATAAGTCTATGATGAGTCCAATGCATTTCCAAACACCTACAACCTTCCAGGGATTGGATGCTGTCACTGCAGCAGACAGACCTATTCAAAGAAGAGACTGGCTTGTGAGAGTGAATCTTTGCCCAAATCCAAGTACAACTACAATGACCTAAAAACAAAACAAGAATTCCAAGCACTCAGTGTTGCAGAATAATCTGGTAGAAGAAAACTCCATGTTCACTCTCAGACTTTTCTTAGTCACTCCTCCTTGTATATGTATAGCCTGAAAGTCAGGATCCAGGTTTACACCACAGCAAAGCAATCTCTAGGACTGCTCTTAACCTTTGGAGTAAGGAGCCCCTAGGCATGATAGCTGAAATTCAGACACTTTGCCCTAGCTATTGAGAAGCAAAGTAATCCACCAATAAAGGATGCACAATGGTAACATGCCTTTGAGAGGCACGGAGTGAACTTATTTGAAAAAAGTGCATCCAGAGAGGATTTCAGATACAGAATTTATTCATACTATGTAGGAGGCCAAACAATAGAGGGAATAGGAAGGAAAACTAAGGAGTTTATAATAATATGGTAGAAATCTTAGTAGAGATAAAGACACTAACACCTTCCAATTCATTCTCCTTGATCTCCACAAAGCCCGTGTGTTTAAAAGTCACAATTTTTAGATGGTGGAAGGAGCAGCAGATACATCTCTCTCTATTTTGGAGACTATTTCTTCTCCTCTGATTTAAGAGCTGGTGGTCCCTTTCTCCAGTTACCCCATAAGCAAGTTTCAATATCAACTCCATTTGGCATAGCAAGTTCTTCCGTAACATGCTATTCACTTTGCAGAGTCCTTTGGAATGTCCAGCTCCCTCCCTTCTTTTCAGGAGTAAAGAAGAGAAATTGGGGCAGATGTCCCTTTTCACCTGGCTAATTTCTCTAAGAACCTCCACTTGCATTAGAAAGGCTGGGGCCGACTGCGCTTCATGACAGCAGTGACGTTATCTGACAATCCAGATGTGTGGGCTATATGATGCCTAATCAGCATTCTTCAGCCACTGAAGAGGCTTTCTTTCTCCCTTGACCCCATTGGTAGTCTAAGAGGTTTGCCAAGTACAACATATGGGATCCCAGGCAGACTTCAGTCACCTAGGTAAAACAAGGTGTGTGGACAGAGCAGAGAAGAGTGCATGTCACCAAGGGTGCCAGAGAGGGTGGTTTCAGAAGCTGAAAGGGGGTTTGGCTCACAACACATATATCTGACAGGCTGTGGGGGGTTAGTTCCTCTTGTAAGATCAGGAGGCAGTGACTTTAGGTGAGTACATACTAGGAAGGAGTGCAGACAATAGGGTCCCCAGAAGCGCATTGCCCTGGATGACAACAAAATTGGCACATGCCTAGGACTGGCCCTGCTTGCTCTCCTCTAAGCGTGTACAGTAGTAGCAGCCTCTGCCAGCAACGAACCCAAGAGGTCCACTGAATTTCCATGAGTCTGCAGCTGCAAAGTCTTATTTTAGCTGGATCAAGTCTTTCCCTACAGGAAATCATGACAACTCTTAACTGACTTTCAAGTATTTTAAGAAACAAATTTTTCAAAGGTTTCAGAGTAGCAGCCGTGTTAGTCTGTATTCGCAAAAAGAAAAGGAGTACTAGTGGCACCTTAGAGACTAAACAACTATCTATACACTAGTTTCCTTTATTTCCTTGCAAAATAAATTCTAAAGTGATTACTTCTTAAAAAAAACAAAGACAAATAGATTTCAAATATCCACCACACACATACTTATTCAATAATATCCACACCCCCAAAAAAACCCAAACCACACACCTCTAAATCCTATTAAAGTTAAAACTAGTGAAAAACAGTCTCTGATGGTTTAATGTGGAACACGACTATACACCATGAACGAATGAATTCAAACCACAATACAGCAAACAAGCATTCCTTTGTGTGATTTTAGTGTGACTCTTTAGAATGCATCTTACTCACTGTGTTGTACAATTTATCAAACTCAGCATATCGCCTGAAGACAAACCACTCATTTCTACCAACGGAGACCAATACTTTGTAAACCTGTGGGAACACAAAGGCAGAGTAAATACCAACAATCAGTTTCAGAAAAGCCATCTGTTTTGTTTTTGGGGGGGCTTATATGTGTATGTATGTACACACAAACATATTTCTCACTAAGCTACTTGTTTCTTATTACAACTTCATATAAGCAACAACCCAAGATTAACAAATCCTGCTTTCTGTAAGCTGCAAAATGCTCATTTGTTTTGAAGTGGAGCCTTAAACATCAGTAAAACTACTATATAAATGCCATAAGATTAATACACATTCAGTAGAAGCATCTTGCTACTAGATACTAAAACACTAATACAGATCCACTTTGTGGGGGAGAGCAGGGAATGAGGAAAGCCTCAAGTCCAATGCAAGGGTGCAAGAATGAAAGTGGCCTCATTCTACAGAAATTTAATCAGGTCTTTATAAGTTAAGAATATAAATAAACTGAATCTATACATTTGTTTTAAAAGCAAATACTAAGGAAGCAAGCCTTCATAGTACTGTTAGCCCCCCAAAAAGCACATGGTTATCACTGAAGATCATCCTGACCCAAGCTTTTGTTGAGTAGCATGTCTTGAAGAAAACAGGCAAGTGGGAGAAAGCTGTACATCCAGCATATAACTAATCACTTATCTGTAAGAGCAACCCCTCTGCAGATAGTATCTGTGGAATTAGACTGCTTAAAAGTGTTTGTAGGATGCATCATTACCGTACAAAGTTGACAATCAAGTCTAGCAAAGAATCTATTTAAAAAAGAGTAGTGTTTGACACTCATGTTTCCAGAAAGGCATACACTCCAAACCTGTTTACATAACCATTCATTCTGCTTCAATCATGCTCAAACTGAAACCGCAGAATTAGACACCTCCCAAAGAGGAGAAGAGAGATGATGCACGCAGTTACTATTTATAGCTAAGTGATTCTTCTTCTGAAGTATCTATGGATTCGCACTTACACTGCTATGACTAATGAAAGCATATGAGTTAGTGTAATGGGCTATAAACACTCTCCTGGAAGTCAGGCAGGGAGGAGTTAGTTATTTTCCAAGGGAGCCAGGCAAAGCACCTTCTCCAGCACAGAGAAGTTGGCTGGCCTGCCAGCTGGAAAAGGGAGGATCCCCATCTAGGCTCACGAAGGCACAGAAAAACAGGAAGGAAAAATTGCAAGACAGTTCTGAGAGAGAAGGAGGAAGCACCCAGTCTCACTCCCCTCAGATGTGGTGCTGCTGTTGTAGCATGAAGATTCTAGAAAGTGGCTGCTTTACTCAAATCCAGGACTGCTCTTTGCTCCTGCCAACCCCAGGAAGATAATCAAGTCAGGAGACTCAGACCAAGATGTAACCAGGAGCTCCAATGAAATTTACGTGAAGGATTATTCCTTCCCTTCCCCAGATTAGGGATAGAGAGAGAAGAGCCAGCAACTTCTGTATTAAGTTAGGGTGGTGGCATGAACCTGGGAAACAGATGGAGTTAACCATGTCAGCTAGAACTACTCTTTTCCTTTGATTATCTGCAGCTGAAGTGAGGCTGATCGGGCTCAGCCACCTGGGGAACCAAGATGAGACAAGTCTTAATTTACTATAAAGGGGCCAAAGCAGGGAGGCTGGTGTTTTAAAGGGACAGTATTCTTTTTCCTTTGTTTGTTGGTGTCTGCCACTAGACAGGGCCACCCTCTTATGGCTAAGCACAAAAATAACGGCTGGGCAAATGGATTGTCCAGGTCTCTTCCCATGAATCCTAATTTTTTAAATGGAGTACATGCAGATCTCTGTTCCCATTGGGATGAAGTCAGAAGCTGACTTGAACATTACTTTTAAAATGAAAAGTCAAACTGCTTAGCAAGAATTATTAATCATGGGAGAAGAAACACACCAGGGACTCTCACCTATAAAGGACCCTGTTTTAGATTAGGCTGATTTTATGACTGTCAGAGGCCTGACATCAGACCTGCAGTGGAGGCCTCTGACAGTCATAAAATCAGCCAGTCAAGGGCGGGCTGTTTCTTTTTCTTCTAAAAAGACATCTCCTGCCTTCCCGACTAAGGAAAAACTCCTGTATCTTACCCCAAAAGCCAAAACACTCAAACTACAAATATGTGGTAGTTTAGCCTAGTGTTAAGCATTACCAACTAGTACCATCTTTTTACCCGGGGAGGACACCCCCACCATATTCTGCAGACATGCACTTTTGTCCACATTACTGGCAACTACACTGTTCAATTCTTGTGGGATGAATGGGAATAGAATGGAGTGGCGTCCCTAAAGCTTAGGACTTTGAGACACTGTCCTCTCACCTTCTGGGTGTTCAAGCAGTTCAAGAAAAGTGACACATCTAAGTGCAAGAATCCTCCATCTTTTTTATGGTTTTTACAATAATGCTTTCCTCATGGGTGTCTGTGCCTCCTTTTAGTAATCCCCTCCTGCAGGCTCAAGGAGCAATGCCCAGGGGCTCCGGAGAGTCACTGCAATATGGGTTTGCAAGAGGAGAGAAAATAAATGCAGTATAATAGCCACAAAAATATTCTGGAGGATGCAGGTCTACTACTGAAATTATTGCACCCATCGCTTCTTGGCTGATAGTGTTATTAAATCCTAAAACATGACAAACCCACAAGCTTTCCTGTGAAAAAGTATAATTTGTCAGGCTGCTAATTAGTCCTTGATATCAAGTGGAAGAGGCCAAAACTGAGCACTGTGCTTCTATAGGGAACATTCACCTGGTTAGACTGTGCCTACTGTCACCTCTTCTCTCTAAAATTTCCCCACTGTTGCTAATGTTGGTGCAGCTCCACAAGTAGGAGTGCCAGGGAAGACAGGACTCTAGGCTACCGCTGATTTTCTGCCTAAAAAGTTCTACATGACCTGGTGCTTAAAACTCTGGGGACTGTCATTGCCTTGTGTGTTCTAGTGCTGTCACTGGTGAACTTACCACAGCAGGAAATTTCAGGACAAATGTCCGACCACTGACAAGTCTGTAAAGAATTAACATTTAGGCAGTACAATGTGCTAATTTTGCTGTAGGAAGATCAGAGACTTTCGAGAGAGCAACTTCGTTCAAACTCACAAAGTCGTATGAAATACACTTCCAATACATACCGACCCTCAGGCACTCTCAAACTTTAGCTCTTAAACTGCAAGTTAACCAAGCACCCTTTTTCTTTTCCCCATTTCCCCACTCCCCAAAACATAGTTACATTATGATATACTTGAATGTTTACATTGACTACATAAAGTAATATTCTTTGCCTTCTGAAGATAAAGAGAATAACTGTACTGTAGGCTGAAAACAGACATAAACCTTGCACTAGTTTTCATCAGTGAAACACCCTTGGATTTACTAATTCTCTAGAAAAATAGAACAAGCTAGTCAGCATCTCTCAGTTTCAGGAGGAAATTGCACAACAGGTCAATGAATCAGATCATATTTTTGAAAGAAAGCATTATGATGCATTCTTTATACACTAACAGACATAGAAGCAAAGACAAAACCACCCAAAACCACTTTACTTCCTGTATTAAGTAAGATTCTTTGCACTAGTAAACAAAACACACAAGTACTGCCTGCTACCAAATTAAAAAAAGAAAAAAAAAAAAAGCCTGCATGATTACAAAATGTGTCTATCAGGAGGCCAAAAGGAAAAAATGAGGGGGGAAAAAAAACTTTCAAGAGCATAAGATTGAGAGAGAGAGAGAGAGAATGAATTACAAGTGATGAGTTTCCTTTAAAAGCACATGAAAACATTAAGAAAACAACTGTAAAGATGTAAAATAAATGTGGAGTGTCTAAACTCAGGAGCTCACCTTTTTCTTGTCATTTTTTTAAAATACACCTCACTCTTTGGGATTTTAATGTTTTTTACAGAAAAGATATGGCAACATTTGGATCTGATATGCTAGGGCAAAAAAATCCCCCTGCCCCCACATTTATACACCAAATTCCAAATATGAAAAAAAAAAATGCTGCAGTTTTGCTTAAAGGGATATCAAGAATTTGTAAACCAGAACTATATCTATAAAAAGTGACAAACTCTAGAATAAAAATCCTATTCTGCGTGAAGATTAATTGTGTAAAGCATTTTGTTCATTATGTCCAGTACATATCATTTGCATTTGAGCAAACACCAATTTCTGTCATCAGTATGTGGAGAGCACAAAAATAGTCAGATATTTAAGATGTGTGCTAATGTACAAAACAAAGCACATATGTAGTCTGTCTAGAGAAATGCTAACATACTTACAGTAAACCTCTTTTTCTTCTCTCTATGTTCATCAGAGCTGGGAATGCTAACACTTGGGCAGCTTTCTTTGAGATCCATTTTTATGTACTCTTTGGGCAAGCTTGTGTCAAGTGACTCCACTCAATGTAGAGCAAACAGAAGACAATCTCAGCGATACTGATCCAAAATGTGCAGCTTTTCTTGGAAAAATTTAAATTCCATCATGCAACCTTAAAATGTAATTAAAAGGTAAAATTAATACAGAAACATTGTTCATTTGCATGGTTAGAACTAGTTTGTGAGCTCCTTCTCTGGGCAGGAATCATAGCTTCCTATGCAGGTATACAGTACATACTGCAAAAAATGCCTGATCCTGATCGGGGTCTTTGGACAGTGGGGACAACAGACACTGCTCATCTCTGCAACACACACTCAAACCCTGATCCTACCAGATGTTCTATGCTGGTGGGCTTTTGCCCCCTTACAGAGTCCCACTGACTTCAAAGGGGGCTCTGCATGGATTCAAGGCCCCACAGCAAAACTAGCTTGCAGGATCAGGGCCGCAGCATGTAATGCATAATTTGGGGAGACAGGCAGATATTTATCATCAGAGTCAAGTTAGTTTTACTCAGCCATAAGAGTTGTATTGAGGTAGAAATAATGTATTCAAGATTATTTCTAAATATCTTCAGATGTACAAGTCTGTATCTCAGGGTACTGCATACCTGTCAGAACACACAGAGTATATTTAAGTATCACATCACAGGTGGAAAAGGAAAGATGATATGAGAAAAATCTTTCAAGTGAAGTTTAAAGGGACACAGTTAATTTTAAAAAGTCACTTCTGTCTGAACATTTACCTGCTGTTGTTACAAGTGAAGCATATGATGACACTAACTCACAGATTAGGGAGATTTCCCCCAGTTTTGCTTACTTTGTGCTTTTGACAGCACATTGTCTAGAGTTTCATCATTTCCCCTGTACAGATGGTTAGTCAACCTCTCTTCATTTAGGGCTTTCACACAGCATTGTGTGAAAGGGGGCATTTTAAAAGACAAGAAAATGAAAAAGTATACATACCAAAATAGGCCAGGGCCAGGTTAGAATTTAACTAGTTTTCTGAAGTTTAGATTTCAAGTTAATGCTGTCCTCTTTCACTCACCATCTCTGGGGCAGGGATAATTTTGTTGTTGTTGTTGTTGTGGTGTGTGTGTGTGTGTGTCTACCACAAAGGAACCTAATCCCCAACTGAGGCCTCTAAATGTTGCCACAATACAAATATGAACTTTTAACTAGCACACAAGATGACCATAAAGAGATGCTCAAATTTAACAAAAAACCTCCTGTTCGGGAATGTATGGATATTTCAGTTTTAAGTTTTTTTGTTTTGTTTATAAACCAAATACAGTTCAACCCTAAGGCACAAACAAAAAAATAGGTAACACTAAAATATGAGATGTCTAGCTTGTGTCATGTCTAACTCTACAAGGGGAAAGCTTTGAGGAGTGAAAAAGCTCAATATTTAAACTGCCATTTTCTCAAAATAGGTAAGCTGAATATGAACTGTATATTTCAGGGCAAGAATTTTTAAAAAATAAAATAAAAAAAAGCCACCAACTAATTTGATGTAATACTACAGTTACAGAGATACCCATGTTTGTGTTCGCAGAAGTGACAAAGCCCCTGGTATCCAATTGAAGAGATTTGTTTTTTAATATCCAACTAATAAATCTTAGATGGTTCTGGTTTACTTCTTATACTCAAAATCCAATCACCTTGATCTCTTCCAAATTTCCTCTAGTTTGTCCTCAGATTTGAGGAACTTGATCATTAATTATAATTTACCATTAAATGAAAGATAAATATTAATATGGTGAAATTATTAAAAATGCAGAAACAGCTATAATCACAATGAAATCAAAGTCATTATAGCTGTTCAGTGATAGTCAAATTTTGTTTTAAAAATTTGACTCCCATTTGCCTTAATATTTGACTTTCCCATACTTACTGGTTACTCACATCAGACTAATAGTTTCCAAGTTTAATTCAGATACATTAATAAGTTACATATTTGAATTACATTATCTTGTACACATCAAATCAGCCAGGAACTTGTACCTTTGATGAGCCACTGTTAAAAAGCTGTGTTATACAGTTAACCATAATTACTCTTTTATAAAATTATATTTGGGTGCGTAACCTGTAAGAAGACTGGTCTCTTACTCCCCAAACCTAGTTTAAAAAATAAACTAAAAATGTTGCAGTTAAATATTATACGGCAGTCCTTCCCCATTCCACCAAATATGTATTATTTGGTACAGAAGCCCCCCTAAAGTCAATCAAAGTGGTATAATATTTTCAGTCATGTGTTTTACTAGGTATATGATTTACAAAACATTTATGCCCATTTATGGGGCTAGCAGTTACACGTATACTGCATTTTTCTCATATTGTTTACTTACTTATTTTCCTGGCCATCACATGTCACACATTAGAGCGGCAAGCTTTTTGTGTCTTTCTTTCCCTCACTAACACCATCCTCTGAGCACCGTCAACCTCTCACAAATGGACACTGTGTCTAATCCTACAATGTTCCTGGAATTTTTGCATTCACCCTCATGTCAATTCCACTTAGGGCACATAGGGTAAAGATACAGGCCATCGCTCTCACATTCTTTAGATTTCAGAGCCATAGCAGAATGACAGGACACGAAGAGTTGCAATAGTACTGAAGAAAAGGCATGGATTATAGTTCAGAGAGCAGTACTGCACAGATTTGATATATAGCTCATTCTCAAATGTAGAAAGTCCAAGAGTAGAGTCACCAAGTTTGATACAGGATGAATTTACTCATCTTGATCTGGTGGAAAAGAATGAGCAGCTACTGAAGACGTAAAAAAAACCAATAAAAATATTTATACTGCAAGTTTCTTGGAGCTTTGCATGATGCAGTTTGCATTTGTTTCTCTGAGAAGACTATACTTACAACAGCGTTGTTGCAATGCAACGTTAAAATTAGGTGGTAAAATTGGAAAGAGCAATTGAAGCTTGCCTATGAAACTCCAGAAGGTGAAAGATGCAGTTTCTATTCACCCGCAGCACTCAACTATCATAGTAACTCTTCAACTGTAACATACAGAAGAACTTCATTTCAAAAAGGTTTTTCAATTTTTCTTGATTTCCCATCCCTACAACACTGCAGATTAGCAGGTTTATTTGCTAATTTCAACAGTGCCTAGCACTATGGCAGCTAGGTGATGCATCTAACCTGTGTTCCTTATTGTATCACTCATTAAAAAAGACAAACACAATCACACCAGACAAAGCAAGCATTGAAGTGTGCCTTTAAGGCCTTTGTAGGCTCTGGCAGACCACCAGAGAGGAGTGAATTTTAAATAGGCGCTGTCAGCTGAGAAAGGGAGCACTCTATTAGCAGTGGTAGAGTTATTAGAAACAAGTGACTTCCTGCTGTCCTCAACTCCCATGACAAGTAGAGGGAAAGACAAAAGTCTGACAACCAGACCATACACCTTGAATTGCACCTAAGTGTACATAGGAATACACTGCGGATATGTCTCCACACCTGGCAACTCACAGCAGTCTAAAGACATTCAGCATCAACAGAAGCTCCCAAAGGCCAGAAGGGGGAAAGGTGCAGAAGGCATTTGCACAGAGATGGGCAAAACTTTTCCAAAGAACTTTTTTCACCGAAAAATACAGATTTGAGTTGCCCGAACATTTTGTGCACTAGTGTTGATTTAACAAACTGTTTTGGTTTAAATGAAAAAAAGAAAAAAAAAAGTTTAGAGGAGGTTGAGATTCCCCCTTATAAAACTTTAGCCCAGTGGTTAATGGACTGGGAGACCCAGGTTTAAATCCCTTCTGGAGCAGAGACTTGAACCCAGGTTCTCACTTCCTAGGTGACTGCCCTAACCACCAGGCTACAGGGTATTCCAATGTGGGGGAAATCTCAGAGTTTCTTCTGTTGAAGCGGTTTCACTTTGTATAAAATAATGAAATAGTCATTGGACCAGAGAAAGAATATGACTTACAGCCCTCTGTTTAGGGCTCCCCTTTGGGAGGGGGAACATCTGGGTTCCAGTCCCTGCTTCAGTGACAATTTAATTATTTACACAGAGGAACAGCTTCAAAAGGAGAGACTGAGAACAATTCATGGATAAATACCCTATAGCCTGAAGGTCAGGGCAGTCACCTGGGAAGCAAGGATTCAGACTCCAGAGCAAGGATTCAAACCCAGGTCTTCAATATCCCAGGTGAGTGCTCCAGCCACTAGGATAAAAGGTTGTAAGTGGTGGCAGCACCACCACCATGTTTTTTGTGAATCTAGCCTTTCATTTTCTTTGCTAAAGTAAATCAAGGTTAAATGCCCAAATGTGAAATAAAGTTTAGTTTGACCTGAACAAAAATGACCCTGCTTTTCCCTGCTGAAAATCCCCAAAAAGTTTGATGGTACAACCTGAACTTTTTTAAAAAATATATTTTTAGGAACTGCCAGTCAAATGAAAATAGTCAGTTATTTGCACAGCTCTCTGTTGTGAGGTTTGCATTAGAGAATAATGGGGCACAGTCTCCTTGGAAGTTTCAGATGAAAGATCATCAAAAGCAAATATCTATATCTGTCACAAGAGCTGCAACGGATCCATGAATTATTCTGACAAAACTCAAGAATACACACTGGTTAGGTAGTGAGACACCCGTTTGTCCACTGCCATTGTCTTTTACCAAAAAGCATGCCTTTCATTCTTTTCTGGGTTGAACAATATAGCCATTTCAATTTTATCCAGATTCCTGTCTCTCTCAGGAACCGTGATTGCAAGGAGAACAGAACGTGGATGTTACAAAAAGCAGGCACACAGCTGACTATCCCCATACATATACACCATTGCAGTACAATACGTTTGAAAATCTCCTCAAGTGACCTACTATACAAACTGAGCAAGATGGATCACTAACAGTACATTCTCACAATTTCAATTCCATATTAGGATCTGAATCCTGACCGACAGGAATCCAAGAAGTCTTTTCAATCTACCACTGAAGTTGGCTCATCTCGACCTTCTTGATAAACTTCCTTAAAACTGGAAGCTTTGTGAGAGGATAGTAACTAGTGGAGTTTTAATGTCCAAATATGGTTCCATAAGCAAGCTCCTAACCACTTGTCAACTGTGGCTAGCTGCTTGCACTTTTGGAGGGAGGAATTAAAAAAGCCTCACCCTTGCCCCCTTCCCAATGACCCTCCCGCTGACTTTAATCCTTCACCATGGACAAGACCCCTCTGAAGAGTAGCTGGATGATATTCTAAGCACCCCCAAAAAGCCCTGTAAATGAAAGGTAGGTGAAAGCCAGCCCCCTCATATTCTAATACTTTTCCATGGTGATTGGAAACTTGGCCCAAACTGTACTATGAAAGGCCTCTCAAGTTTTGTATCTAATAAAAGAGAAACATTTTAGTCTAACTATTTTAACTATTATATTACAACAGCACCCAGAGGGCCCAATCAGGATAACAGTCCCATTGTGCAGGATGCTGTACAGTCACACAGCAAGAAAAAGAAGTCCCTGTCCCTCAAAAGCTAAAACTGGATTAGACAGCTTATGTGTACTGCCCATGCTGGCTGTACAGCTACAATTAATAACCAAACAGCATGCCTCCACTGACAATGCTGCTAGTGTTCCCACACAGTAAAGGAAGGGTACCATCTTCCTTTCAGCACTTTGAGCAATAGGAGGAAGCAGACAGGGAGGTGGAGGACAGGTGAAAATAAGAGGACTTTTCCAAATGTATTTGGAAAAGAGTCAACAAGAAAAGAATTTGGCATGTACCTTTTAAGAGGGTAATATAAACAAATGACCGCAAGGCGAAAGACATTTGGTGGCTACGCTAACCTTGCACCTCTGGAGAGCTGGGTCCAAATCCAGGGCTGGGTCACAAGTGAAATCAAGATCTGGCAAGCTCCAGCTGAGATGGATTCTGGTGCAGGAGAGACCTGCAAAAAATAACGCTGGATAAATAGGAGATATTTCAATTATTTGTCACGGTTAAGAGTTAAAAATAGGTTTTGTGTTCTCTCTTTAAATTTGGCCATAGTATCAGTTTCAGTACATCAGGATAGGATAACCACAGGAAGAAGACAGCCAGGAACTGTCAGAGGTCATGAGGCTTAAAAAGTGTATTAAATTTGTCCATCGCTAGCCTAAACCCTAACAAAGCTACCTGAATTTCAAAAGGGACCCAAGTCTGCTTTGATTTGTTGAATGACTAACTTCAAAATAATTCAGGTTTCAAATAGACCACCCTTTAATACCATGTACATTTTAGTTTTACGGACCTTTTTGTAAGTTTTAAAGAGGGTTTTCAACTCTCCTGCTGATGTTTACAAAAATCTGTCTAGCAAAGGAGAGTGCAGAGCACTTCCCTACATGCCTGGGTCCACCCCTCCTCAGTTCTTCATGCATTCCTGCTGGTTGCCATTTTCATTCTGCTGCCATTAGTGGTAAACGCCCTAGGGAGTAGCTTGCACTTGGAGCTCCTTCAGGTAAGAGATAATGAAAGCAATGCTAGTTCATAAGATAGGAAATGCAACATTGGCCTTCTGCAAAAATGATAAAACTGAATGAAGACAAACTGCTGTCAAACTGAAAAAAAGAAGAGTGTGGATTGTGTCCCCCGCACACACACCTTAACCTGTAAGAGTACTGCTGTAAAAACAAAACAACCCCCTACCCCACCACCACCACCACCAGAGGGGAAATCATCACTCTGCAATAATCTGGTCTAGTGAAATGTAACTCTTTTGTTATTTTCCCTATGGGAAAGGAAGAAGACAGAGATGAGTGAGAAAGGTTAAAGAAGAATGGAGAGGAACAGGAATAGGGGATAATTTCTTACTTTCCATCCCCTATCTCAGTCTCACTGGGGAGAAAGAATAAGGGAGACATTTTCTATTTATAATCCCACTGAAGAGTATACCTCCCCTACGACAGCAACACTTATTTTATCTGTCCTGGCACAGCCACTGTTATATGTGAAATTTCAACATTTGTATCTCAGGTTGGCTCTGTCAGGATTCTTGTTTATTGCAAGACAGAATTCTGAGAACTACAGGCTCCACCACTGTTAAAAATGAATGTAGTGTGGATCATTATTAACAACTGAGCATGCATTCAGCAAGCTCCTAGATCTGCCCTAAGAACAGCCCTCTAGAATTGTTAGTGAAGACTTCTTATTTACCCACATCTAATCCTTAATGATTAATCTCTAGCCATATCCAGAGAATCTGGACTAACGGATACAACAACTGCAAATGCATTAAATGATTAGTCTCAGTGATGAACTATGCGCAGTAAAGTCAGTTCGCACTGATCATATGCCAACACTTATGTTTTCTCGATTGCTTCCTCAACTTTCCTGTGCAGCAGCTCCAATTAATTTAGGCAAAAATTTTCAAAATTTGGGTGCCTAAGGACAAGCTCATAAATATGGACTGAAAGTTTTGGCTATAGTGCCTTGAGCTGCCTCCGACAGATCTTACGATAAAGCCTATCCAACTTCCTTTACTCCAACCACTTGTAGGGTGTCCAATTCTGCTTCAGCAGGCAGTCAGGCTTCTGTAAACATAGACCACAGGGTTGTTATCCCCTTTTTGACTCCATGAACATACATCCAGTCACATCATTTGGAGAGGCAGGATAGTCTAGAACAGTAGTCTCCAAACTTTTTGGCTCGTGCACCCCGAGGGTGAAGACCGGAAGACCCGCTGCAGGCATGCCACCAACAGAACAGGGCTGGAAGACCCGCCGCAGGGGAACACCAGCCGGGGACATGCAGAGCTTCCGCCAAAGAAAAAAAAAAGATGGAGTTTCATCCAGTGGTGCTCCTGCTGCCGCGCAACCCCTGGGTGCATCTTGCACACCCCAGTTTGGAACCACTGGTCTAGAATAATGAATATGGGATTGGGAGTCTGATCATCGTAAGCTCCAATTCTGGCTGGGTTACTGGCTTTGTGTGTGCATTTGGACAAGTCACTTTACTACTCTGTCTCCAGTTCCCATCTGTAAAATCACAGAAATGTAGGGCTGGAAGAGAAGTCAGGTCATCTAGTCTAGTCCCTGTGCTGAGGCAGGACCAGGTATACCTCCTAAACCATTGAGAACACTGACCTATTTAAGGAGGGTGTTGCAATATTTGTAAAGAGCTCTATAAAAGTATACACCAAAATTTCATAACCAACAGGGTAAGAGATCTAGAAAATGGAATGTCTCCAGAACAAAAAGCTGATGGGATATGCAGCATCAAATCTAAGCCTACTCTTCAAATTTAGGTATCCCTAATTTTGCAGAAGAAGTCAATGGAACAGTTAATACTGCCAAATTCCAACAACGACAAGGGGTGAGGGAATATATTCGAGAAAGCTTGTCTCTCTATCCAATAGTAGTTGGTCCAAAAGATATTACCTCACCCACCTTGTAACTCTAATATCCTGAGACCGATACAGCTACAACAAAATTCCAAGAATGTAACATGGTTAAGTAGAACAGATTCTAAGGCAAACCAAGAAGAGAAATAAGAAACTTACAGCAACACAGTACTGTGGGCCCAATTCACCCATACCCAACAATTTGGGTAGTCACACCAGCGCAAAGTATTACCAAACTCAGAATGATAGTTTTTTACACCCACTCTGCACTGATCCAAATGTCTATAGGGCAGTGGTGAATCAATAGTCTTTCCTCACAGAGAATAAGGTCACAATAGATGGCTAAAAAAAAAAAAAAAATTTAAGACCATAGAAAGCATCTATTTTATGCCTATAATACAAGTTGGTGTCACAATTTCTAATATGGCAAGGTTGTGATTTATAGTGAACGGTACTTATGCAAGCTCTGCATCAATTAGATGCCACACATTAAGGCTCCCATCAAGCAGGATATAGCTGAGGTAATTTATACAGCTTTAAAGACAGTATCAAAGAAGTAAAAATAGCAAACCTTTACTGCTGCATACAAATTAAACTTGAAAAAAAAAAAAAAACAACCTGATCTAACACAAGTCTTCCATATTACATTCTTTTTTTAAAGTAATACAAAAGCCAGTTTTGAAACTAAATACAAACACTGCAGACACAAAAAGTTAATATAAAAATACTGAAAATATTAAGATTGTAATAAGCCTACAAGAAAAGTTCCAGTTAAAAAGAGTTAATGGCATTCCTTCTTTAGTTCTAAAAGGATCTTTAAGAAAATAGTTACAGGGAATTATGTGATCTCCTCTACATTTGAATTTTCTTGTTTTTATTAACTCCTGTTACAAGTTTTTAAGATGTATTTTATTAAATTCTCTCATTTAGAGTAGTAAATAGCAGTCACCTGAAAGATCAGATTAATGTTCTGGTGAGCACTATATAAAAAACAAAAACAAAAAACAAACAAACCAACCAACCTACATTTAGGTACTCATGAGACCAGAACAGTTTCATTGAAGTTCTTCTAGTCTAACAGATAAATGACATTTTCAGTTTAAACATGAAACATGACACAACAGCCCCTCTAAACCCAAACTTAGGTATCTCAGTGTATAATCATGTTAAGTTTATCTTCACTGAAAGCTATGAAGCACCTGACTGCATGAAAAATGGAGCTAGTGTTTTATCTGTGAAATTCCTAGGAGTTGGATGGTTGTTGGGAGAAGCACAAAGGTCTTAAAACTGCAGACAGAGGTAAATAGTGTGTTGTAATAAGTTTAGCAAGCGATAATAAAAACCTCAAAAATAGAGACGTGGGTGACAAATCACATTCCATGTTGATGAGTTATGGCATGTTCAGAACCAGAGAACAGAAGGGTATCTTTTGGAGGTGTAGAGGGAGAATTTACCAGCTTCCCCTAACATTTGTATGAAAAGAAGTTTAAAAAAACCCTCTAGTGTTCACTGCAGCAAATCTTCAAATATTAATACTTTACAATTTTGTATTAATGGACTTGAATTACATTCCCCCAGGAGACCCAAATTCATATCATCCAATAAAAGGATGGGGGAGGGGGTGCCAAGTATTGGGTTTTTTTGTTTTGTTTTGTTTTGTTTTTTTTAAGAAGGAGCTTTAATGGAGTTCAAACACATCAACTCCAGTACAACTGTTGGTTTTTCCCCTATAGTTGTAACTTTTCCACAAAATGAGCAGTTTACAGCCATAAGCAATTTTGTACAAGACACAAAAATCTCCTGAAGACGGAGTTTTATATCATTACACAGGAGGTGGCTGCACCTTTTCCCCATGCCAGGGACTTGGACAGAAGAGAAGCGTACCTACTGAATGGCAGTCCCATTCCCACCCTCAAGACCTTGCAGCAGGGTTTGGGAAATTCATTGCATCTTGTTACAAGGTGAAGAAATGACATTGATCTGCTCACCTTAATAGGAAAAAAGTCTAGATAAACTGAAAGAAAAGGAGTACTTGTGGCACCTTAGAGACTAACCAATTTATTTGAGCATAAGCTTTCGTGAGCTACAGCTCACTTCATCAGATGCATACTGTGGAAAATACAGAAGATGTTTTTATACACACAGACCATGAAAAAATGGGTGTTTATCACTACAAAAGGTTTTATCTCCCCCCACCCCACTCTCCTGCTGGTAATAGCTTATCTAAAGTGATCACTCTCCTTACAATGTGTATGATAATCAAGGTGGGCCATTTCCAGCACAAATCCAGGTTCTCTCTCCCCCACCCCACAAAGCTTTAGATAAAGCTATTACCAACAGGAGAATGGGTTTTGTGGGGGGGGGGGAGAAAACCTGGATTTGTGCTGGAAATGGCCCACCTTGATTATCATACACATTGTAAGGAGAGTGATCACTTTAGATAAGCTGTTACCAGCAGGAGAGTGGGGTGGGGGGAGAGAAAACCTTTTGTAGTGATAAACACCCATTTTTTCATGGTCTGTGTGTATAAAAACATCATCTGTATTTTCCACAGTACATGGCTCCAAAACCCTTCTCTCTTACACCACGCACCCAAACCTGTAGCAAAGACAC
Source organism: Eretmochelys imbricata (assembly GCF_965152235.1). Taxonomy (NCBI): domain Eukaryota; kingdom Metazoa; phylum Chordata; order Testudines; family Cheloniidae; genus Eretmochelys; species Eretmochelys imbricata. The sequence continues at coordinate 61,211,095 of NC_135573.1, forward strand.
AGACACTTGACAGCTTGCAAGACGAAGATCTCAGCTTCCTCTCCTTAGGCATGCCCATCTGGAGAGCTCTGTAAGCAAGCTGTGTACACACCCTGGAACTCTTCCAACAACGACTGCAGGGCAATGAGAGGAACTGTCCCTTTTCTGATCATCACACGAAACAGATTTCAGAGTAGCAGCCGTGTTCTCAGCTGTTCGAGCTCTCTCAGCCAGAGCAGCTCGCACTCCCTATATCACAGGACACTGGAAGACCAGAAGGAGAGCTCAATGAAAAGCACCACACACTCCTACATAGAATTCAGCCCAGGGCTCAACAATACTAACCTCAGGGTGCCCCTATCCAGAGTCAGACCTTTCAAGACCTTGCACCAAACCCTAAAGAGACAAGCCACCGCCCACTGGGGACGGCAGATCAGAAACCACAGCGAAGGGTCTCCACAACAGCGGATCTGCCTGTGACCACAGGCAAACCAGCCAGCCGACTGGCGCTGAACGCGCACCACTGCACCCGCAGACGAGAGCGCAAAGGCAGCGCGAAGCCAGCGCGGGAGGAGCGCCCCGGCCCTCCGGCTGGGTCAGGCGCGTCTCCTGCCCTGGAACCCAGCACACTGCGAGACACACGGCCTCGGACTGCGAGTCATGCATCGCCCGCCTGCCGGAGGGAGCGGAGGGCAAGGCGCTCCGCGGGCGGGGACGCAGGGGCATCGGTGGTGTTTTAACGGGAAGAAAAAAAAAAACAACTGGGCACAACCCCCACCCCACCATGGATCAAACCCCCCTTCCCGAGGGCGGCAGAGGTCCCCGGGCTGAACCCCACCCTCTGCAGCATCTGCTGGGACCGGCGCAAGCCGCTGCCTGCCAGCCTGTCGGGCCACTACCGCGCTGGGCGGGGCTGGAGTTAACCCCCTCTCAGCCCCTGGGCGGCGGCAGGGTGGGCGACCGGGCGTAGCCCCAGCCAGCCAGCCAGCCGGGCGCAACAGCCCCGAGGCCAGGCCAGCGCTTCCCCACGCCCCTGGTCCCCCGCGGGGCCCCGCAGCCCGCCGCTTTCCCGGCCCACATGCCGTGGCCCCGCCATTCCGGGCCGGCGGCGCCAGGTGGCCCCACCAGGTGGGGGGCGAGGCGGGGCGCCAGCAGAGCTGTTGGGAAGGGGGGTCGCAGGCCTCGGCTGGGGGCTGCTCGCTCCCCGGTGCGCTGGGCAGACCTACCCCACCCACAGCCTGCGCCGCCCCCCGGAGCCCTTCCCGGCTGCTTCCCCCGCAGGCACCGCCGAGCCGGGTGGCCGCTCTAGGCAGCCGGTGCTCCCCCCCTCCGCCAGCCCGGGAGAGTAGCAACATTTCCCCCACCTCGAGGCATTGGCCCCGGGCCTACTCCTTCCCCGTGACTCGTTCCCGGTAGGGCGATGCTTTCCCTTATACTGCCAGCTGTAGCGAACGGCTCCCCCCGCGGGCGTCTCCCCGCTTTTACCTTGCAGCGCACGCGGCTCCCTGCCTGCGCCAGCCAGGCCAGTGCTAGCCCAGCTCCCCGACCGCTACGCTGCGAGTTGTTCTAGCTCCAGAGCAGGTGGCTTAGGAGCAGCGCGAGCAAGGCGCTCCTACAACTTTGTGGAGCAAGGGGAGAAGAGCTCTGCTAGGAAACTGTACTCCTTAGGACAGCCTTGGCTGAATGGGAACACGAGTGCAGGCCCCTCTTGCATTCAGGCATAAAAAATATGGGGAAAGAACCCATAGACTAAACTGACCCTCTCATTTTGCTACGTGATAATCCTCACAAGGCAGACGTTAGGCAAAAAATTAATGATTTAGAATGCCAAGACAACTAGGTAAAAAATAGGGATGGAAAACTACTTTTATTGTTCAGTTTAACTGCTTGTAGGCTTTTGTATACACACCCACATTTAGCAACACAAGTCTGCGACTTACCATCCTGGAGAGCAGGCAGGGTAATCATCCATCCTATCAATTACTTTAAATGAAAGTCTTCTGTAACAGTAGAAATAAAGAACTAATGCAGGAAGATCAGACAGTTTTGTGCAAATCTGGCACCAGTTTAGGGCAAGCTGTTTCCTGTCCTGGTTCTTTACATCTTCCTTGCCAAACAAGCAGCTGTGTGTCTGACCACAGTGTGCTCAGACACTATTTTTATACTTCCCAAATTAAGGGTTAGGTTCCAATAGTCTACTCAAAATTAGTTGCACTTTACTTCATAAATTATCCCACTGAACTCAAGGTGTCATTCATAAATAAGAATATCAGATTGCAGAATCTGGGCCAAAAGGTAGGTCTGCTTTGAAATCAGATTCAATACAGACCTTTGCTTTAGTAATGCTATTATTCTGATTTATTCTGTTTGCTAGATCTAGACATGCAGGGGAGCATGAAGTTAATAGAGAGCAGGCTAAAACCAGAAAAAAATTACAATTTCTATAATGGGAATAAGAATTAGGAAGGGACTAAGCCACGCAGGTAATCAGTGTAAGTGAATGAGGGCTTATCTCTATGAGAAAGTTGTAGGGATATGTTACCAATTTAACTACACTGATTATTAACTTAAGCCACAAACTGAAATGAGAGTTTACATGTGTCTAAATATAGTTTCTAAGCCAATTAAGTTAAGTGGGTACAGTTGTATTGTCAAAGCTTAAGAGCAAATACCTTCTCCAACAGTAAATATTAATATGAATGACTGAAGGGACACCAGGGACCCAGACCAGACTGAGCTTTGTGTAGCTCTAATGTGTCTCTCACCAAAAACAGTTGGTCCAATAAAATATTTCTCTCACCCACCTTGTCCCTCAAAAGGGATACTGATAAGAAGGGATAATGGTGAGCAAACTAACCTTAGATTGTTAAATAAATTAGATGTTACCTTTATAAATTATGAAAAGTATACTCTTTACATTATACTTGGCTTGGATGTGAAAATGATCTAGTCAGTTTCACTTTCTGTTTAGTGTGTGTGACACAGAATGATGCCAGTCAAAACTGTTTCCATCAGAACTTAGAAAGTTTCAGAAATATTTCTATTAACCCTATTTTGGGTTTGTTTTTTTAAATCCCTTGTTTTTAAACCCAACTTGATTTACCTTGACTAGACATGATATTTCTTTAACTGGAGTCACAGTCTTATCATTCAGTACATAGCAAATACCTGTACATCAATTTGTGAGATCCTGTTTTTGAATCTGCCTGCTGACAGTATTTCACTAAGCTGTTATTCATTGACAGTCATCCAAAAATCATCCAAAACAGAGACACAGTCTGGCACTGTTGAAATACAATGTGTTAATCAAAACACTGAAGTAACACAAAAGCTACAAATCAACTCACTAGATCAGTTTCTCTGGCCTTTGTTAGAAATAGCGTAGTAAACGGTTATGGAACAACTTTTTTTTCTTCCTCTTCTCAGTGTTTATTTTAAAGTGGATATTACTGTGTATCCTGACTCTGTTCCTTAGAAACAGTTTGATTTTTGTTTATTCTGAACTGGCAAAGTTTTTGTTCCATGTCACATGTTCATAAAGAATACCTACACAAACTGTGCTATCATTCTAATTCTGAAGTTCCTGTGCCAGAAAGGACTTCTGAATTTCAGTCAGTTAAAATAACTTGTTACACCTTTGAGATTGCCAAGTAATTCAGTTGGGTTAGAGAGAGAGTTATGTGACATAAAATAGTTCAGTAGTACTGCTCTTCTAGCTAGGCAGTAGTTTTTGGAGTTTATTATTTACTGGCTAGCAAAAAACAGGGTCATGGGACTGACCTACATACAGTACAGGGGCCTCAGCTCAGGGAAGGCTGGTACAACACCACAATTGGGCTTGGGGGGAGGGGGCAGAAGAGAAGACACTAGGTTGAACAGGATTGGAAACTACTTGCTCCCCAAACTGCAGGGATGAAAAAACAGGGTCTAACATCTCTTCCAAGATATATAATCAAAAATGCATAGTCTACAGAGGACTGTTGTGCCAGCCTGAGTGACCATGGTTGATGGAATCACACCAGGCATTGTGTAGTGAAGTTCCCACATCTGGCTTAGTCCTGAAAAGCCACAAATTTGTAGGGCAGCTCCATAGGGAGTGCCACATTGAGTCAGGGCACATGCACCCCTTTACATGTCAATGGAGAATTTGAGAACACTGTGCTGGAGTGTGTCTCCCATCCTGGCAACATGGTTGAAGAGCATGCAGCACCGCTTTTGAATGTATATCCAAGTTGACCAATTTATCAATACCACAGTGGACCACTGGAATGGAGGAAGGTTACACCTTCCATAGTAACTTGATCGCTTTGTGGCAGATAGGCCTGCTGATACCAGTGATGACAATCTTGGGTGAGTTCTTTGACAAAAGCATTCATGTACCCAGTGCCATTCAGTGTTAGCACATTCTATGCAATGACACAGAACACATCTCTAAGGTCTGTTTTGGACTTCCATAAAGTTGGGGTCATGAAGGCTGCATCTACTGTAAGTGGAGTTTGGGAGTGCTCAACATGCCGCCACTCCTGGAGTTGGTAATAGCAGGGGCATTAGCCCTGGTGCTATTGTCATGGTCTATTACGGTGGGTTGCCCCTTCATTTTATTCTGCCTCCTTGGAACTGGGAGGGGACAGAGAGCTGTAGAGGGGTCTTATTTTGGGAGACACCATCCCCCTTACCAGGAGCTCTTCTGCCAGATGCTGTTGGTTCCTGAAGGCATGGATGACCATTACGAAGATCTAGTTGTTTTTATGCCCTATGCATTCTATGCATGCACAGTTGTGGCTCATCCATCTTCACTACTGTTGGAGAACTTGGCCCTCATCCACTGGGTCCATTGCTGGTCTTCACTTGTTACCTTAAGTGGGGGCCCTTTTGGACCCAAGGCTCACATGGGCATGGAGAACCACACTCTGAATTAGTGCAGCTTACAGCACAACTACTCACTACTCATATAGGGCAGGATCAATCTTATTTTAAGTAGACCCTCTCTCATTATAGATTCATAGATATTAAGGTCAGAAGGGACCATTATGGCCATCTAGTCTGACCTCCTGCACAATGCAGGCCACAGAATCTCACCCACCCACTCCTGCAATAAACCTCTCACCTATGTCTGAGCTATACTGAAACTATGCTTATGTGCTAGACAGTTTAGTGTTGGCATTTTGCACGTCTTTACATTTAAATTTGTCCAAAGTGAATTACGCAGAATATTTAGCTATCTATTGTAGGATGCTGTGCAGCAGCACTCCTGGGAATTTTACAGTAAGGTGTCCGTCGTCCCCCCCGCCACACACACACACACACACACACACACACACACACACACACACTTGTGGACATTATTCAACAAGCTCTGAGAGAGAGTATTAGGACTTTCATCTATTCAGGATATTTTGTTGTAGATTGTGTAACAGATCAAGACATATGTAAAACTGAGCTTGCCTTTTAAATGTGGATTACACATTTCAGCATTCACATTTGTCTTTTGTCCATAGCAACTCCCTCAAAGTCTTTGTGTGCTCCTTATTTATGTTCCCCGGTTACCCAGTTAGATAGATACTCGAATATACACCAACAATGACTGGTGCACTGCAGCCATGAACCCTCTACAACATATTAAAAATATTCTTACTCACTATTATGGGATACCTCCGATTTTCAAGTTTTTGCCTTATTTTACACCTTGCTAGAATGAAAATCAGTACACAAGAAAAAAATGAAAATACTTCCAGGATGTGTCTCCAACCCCAGCAAGAGTGAGAAGTAATAGTTAAAAATAAATGATAGAATATCAGGGTTGGAAGAGACCTCAGGAGGTCATCTAGTCCAACCCCCTGCTCAAAGCAGGACCAATCCCCAACTAAATCCCAGCCAGGGCTTTGTCAAGCCTGACCTTAAAAACCTCAAAGGAAGGAGATTCCACCACCTCCCTAGGTAACGCATTCCAGCACTTCACCACCCTCCTAGTGAAAAAGTTTTTCCTAATATCCAACCTAAACCTTCCCCACTGCAACTTGAGACCATTACTCCTTGTTCTGTCATCTGCTACCACTGAGAACAGTCTAGATCCATCCTCTTTGGAACCCCCTTTCAGGTAGTTGGAAAGTGTCCAGCGGAGGGCAACAAAAATGATTAGGGGACTGGAACACATGACTTATGAGGAGAGGCTGAGGGAACTGGGATTGTTTAGTCTGCAGAAGAGAAGAATGAGGGGGGATTTGATAGCTGCTTTCAATTTTTCTACATCCTTCTTGTAGTGTGGGGCCCAAAATTGGACACAGTATTCCAGATGAGGCTTCACCAATGTCAAATAGAGGGGAATGATCACGTCCCTGGATCTGCTGGCAATCCCCCTACTTATACAGCCCAAAATGCCGTTAGCCTTCTTGGCAACAAAGGCACACTGTTGACCCATATCCAGCTTCTCGTCCACTGTAACCCCTAGGTCCTTTTCTGCAGAACTGCTGCCCAGCCATTTGGTCCCTAGTCTGTAGCGGTGCATGGGATTCTTCCGTCCTAAGTGCAGGACTCTGCATGTGTCCTTGTTGAACCTCATCAGATTTCTTTTGATCCAATCCTTTAATTTGCTAGGTCCCTCTGTATCCTATCTCTACCATCCAGCATATCTACCACTCCTCCCAGTTTAGTGTCATCTACAAACTTGCTGAGGGTGCAGTCCACACCATCCTCCAGATCATTAATGAAGATATTGAACAAAACTGGCCCCAGGACCGACCTTTGGGGCACTCCACTTGATACCCGCTGCCAACTAGACATGGAGCCATTAATCATTACCTGTTGAGCCCGACGATTTAGCTAGCTTTCTATCCACCTTATAGTCCATTCATCCAGCCCATACTTCTTTAACTTGCTGGCAAGAATACTGTGGGAGACCGTATCAAAAGCTTTGCTAAAGTCAAGGAATAACACGTCCACTGCTTTCCCCTCATCCACAGAGCCAGTTATCTCGTCATAGAAGGCAATTAGATTAGTCAGGCATGACTTGCCCTTGCTAGCTATCCATGCTAACTGTTCCTGATCACTTTCCTTTCCTCTAAGTGCTTCAGAATTGAATCCTTGAGGACCTGCTCCATGATTTTTCCAGGGACTGAGGTGAGGCTGACAGGCCTGTAGTTCCCTGGATCCTCCTCCTTCCCTTTTTAAAAGATGAGCGCTACATTAGCCTTTTTCCAGTCATCCGGGACCTCCCCTGATCACCATGAGTTTTCAAAGATAATGGCCAATGGCAATCACATCCGCCAGCTCCTTTAGCACCCTTGGATGCAGCGCATCCGGCCCCATGGACTTGTGCTCGTCCAGCTTTTCTAAATAGTCCCGAACCACTTCTTTCTCCACAGAGGGCTGGTCACCTCCTCCCCATGCTGTGCTGCTCAACGCAGTAGTCTGGGAGCTGACCTTGTTCGTGAAGACAGAGGCAAAAAAAAGCATTGAGTACATTAGCTTTTGTGAAGGAGAAACAATATTTACTGACAATGTGCTTAAATTATAGTTTATTCAGCATTGTGCTAGGTCATCTTGGTAACACCACTAAAAAAAACAAGGTTGTGCATCCCACGCTACAACTTGTTTGAAAGCACATTCCCAGGTAGAGCATAAATGTTGCGTAATCTATCCTCCTGGTGACAAAGGCATGGGTAATTTCAGATGCAGATTTCACCTCATAGAAAGGGCACAACCCTTTTCTCAAATCACAGATATAAACCGCACCACGTGGCAACCACTGATAATGGACATCTAGGAACAAGTGGGGAACCCAACAAACCCCCAGATAGTACAGGAACAAACAACACAAACCCCACAAAGTAATGGCACAAATAGGTCACCAACATTTCTTGTGGGTGCCTCCTATAAGTTTTGTCTGGGATGGGCTTTAACTGGCTAGCCCAAATCTGTGCCCTGTCTCTGCATATGCCACTCCAAATACTAGCAGGATCAGAAAAGATGGGAAAAACAAAAGCTCTGTGTTTCGCCTGCCGAAGGTATCCCAAACTGTGTACACAGTGAAGCAGTTGGAACTCTTCTTGAAAGGAATCTCAAAGTAGATCATTTATTGCACAATATTATCCCCTTTGGGATACCTTCCAAAACAACAGATCAGGGCACTCAGAATAATATTGTTAAGGTGTCAGAACCAGGACATGGGTGTTTGGCCTAGTGGTCGGAGTAGGAATTGGGAGCCAGGGAACAGGCCAGGTCTGGATACCCGGAGGTCAGAAGGCAAACAAACAGAGTTAAGTGTCAAGAGGCAGGTTACCATGAGGTCAGAGTCACGCAGCAGGAAAAGGCAGCACAGAAAGTAGAGTCCTAACCCAGTTGCATTAACTACTTCCTGTTCCTCTGCTTTGTTTAAATAGAAGCTGGGAATCAATCAGGATTCCCATACTTTTGCCAATCAGATCCCAGGACTGGAGTCCTTTGCCAGAGTTGAGCTTCTAGTTCTGGCAACTATTAACAGGTCACTTGGTGGTGAGTCAGAAGAGACTGGCTCTGAAGAGCCCTGTGGACAAGGGTTCAAGACCCACGGCCCTTACATAGGGTCTGCAAGTACAGCAATATCATCCTATGGAGTAGCATGTCAAAAGCTGTTGATAGATATAAAATAATCTACATGAACACTTGTTCTCCATCCATTTTCCACAGGAAGCAAACCACCAACACCACTAGTGCAGTTTCTGTACCAGACAGATCTATGCTTAAGTTCACGGAGATCAAAGAGCCTTGAGGACTTCGTTTGGAAATGGCCATCTCAATAGGTGTCACTAAAGGAAGTAGCTTCAGGCCAGTTGGAGAGACTGTCACAGTCAAGAAGTTGTTGGAGCTATGGTTTAACCACTGCTTCTTCAGAACAAGTTGGTAACTTGACATTCCTCAGGAAGGCACCAATTATGCCCCCAAAAACTTCCCTGCTAAATTTCACTAGTTAAAAGGAACACAGATTAACCCAAGAATTGTAGCCCTTATATCTCCCCTCCCTCCCAGCACCTCAGTAAATACCACATACTGCAATCGAAGCACAGAAACTCCGTTTTCATCCCGCTAAGAGGTGACTCTGTATAGAATTCAGTGTGAATGAAAGTGGTATCACTACACACACAATTTAAAAATTCATCAATACATGAATGGTTCTGTCACCAGATAAAAACATTCTAGATTCCATCAACCACTTGGAATCATCCCACTGACTGGGACTTCATTGGCGCTCTGACTCAAGTGAACAAACATTTCCCTAGCTTTCAAAGAATTTTCCCTCCTGTTACCTCCAATCTCATCCAAAACAAGGTCGAAAAAGTGGCCAGCTATGTAAAAGGTGATAAGGCACCTGTCAGTCTCATGGATGTCATGATGGCCTCAAGATCTTGAGCAGGCCCACAGGAGAGGTCATATATGTAGGAAATAAGTCCTCCAAAATTAATCTAGATGGTTCCAATACCACTGTAGAGAAGAGCTTGATGATCTTAAGCAGCTATTCTAAAAGTGCAATGAAATGATCTGTACTCTTATTTTACATTCCCCCACACACCTATAAAATCAATATGGTAGCAAATCTAATTTTGGCTGGAGCATTGAGTCAATAATGGGCTAGCAGTTTCATCTACCCAGGTGTATGTCAAACATGGCAAGCCAAGGGTCTCATCCTAAACCAATACTAGATGGTAGATAAATACAAGGTCAGAGGCTAGTAAAGTAACAACATGAATCAAAGCGTAGAGTCATCATTTTGCCAACATCCCAGACTCCTGAGATAAGTTCCTAGATATGGCCTCTGGGCTGCATATAAAAATGCTGCTCTCTTTGCTTATGTCTCCTCTCAAGTCCTCCTTCCCTCCAATCTCATATCCACCAGAGGCCAAAGGGCCCAGTCCCCCAAAACCTTTCCTTGAATCACCATGTTCCTCAGCTCAGAGCAGCAATGTTCCACAGTCTCGGCTACCTGAAAATGCCCATTTAAGTGTCACAAATGGCACAAGTGGATACCCTAACAGGAGGGTTCAGGACAGGCTGCCCACCGACCCAGCCACACTTGATCCAAGCCACCTTGCATGACAACCAAGACACCACCACTATTACCACTCCAATATACCCTGTATAACCCCATGGCTCACTCTCTCCTTTTGCTCCAGTCTCTTGGAGATCTTTAATCCTCTCCTCCCCAATAAGAGGTAAATTTACCCCTCGTCAGCCAATCCCGCCCTAATCCATCCTCCAGAGCCCTCATTCACCACCTGAACATAGAGGTGCTGGCTGGGGTCTCAGTTTTCCTCTTACTAAAACCACCTCCACACACCAAACCCTATTTCTCCCCACAGAACTTTCATATCCTGAAAAGGAGTGATCACTATATTTCAAACCATTTTCTTACAAGGCCAAGTGATTATGAAATGGATGAAGTACATTCTACTTCTTTCCACCTAGCCTTTCACAGAGGCAACTTTTCCCAATAATGGGCATAGGCAATGATCTTTTCAAGAAAAAGACGTTATAAAATCTGCAACCATCTGTTTATATATTGGTGCATACTGAGTGTCATACCATGCAGAGACACAGGCACATTGAAAACAATGGGCTGGGAAAACCCCAGAAAACGTATTCCTTCCATTGCAAAAGTAAAATGAAAGGTTGTGATTACATGCACAAAATAAAGCAGACGGACCTTATTTGTTTAATATTGGACTAGAGGAAGCTAAGACAGTTTAAAGGTTACAGTTCTGTAAGTCTAAAAGGTTACAGTTCTTACAAATAGCATAACAGCCAGTTTACTATTTTATTCAAATTAACATTTGGAAAAAAAGCTAGAGAGAGAAGAAAACAATTTTCTATCAAAAGCATTAACTAGGTCTTGATTTTCATACATTAAAAAGTTAAATGAGAACAATAGCTTATGTGGCTTCCATTTCTTGTTATGTAAGTGTTGCAGTTCCTTGATTTTGCAACATTTATGCAAAACCTCGGTACATTTTTGTACACTTATTTAGGGAAGCTGTTATAGCTTTTGCATATCTCACATGTTATAATTGAGGAACTTTCCAGTAGTTTGATATGGATATGAGTTTTTGGCACCAATTGCCTGTAAGTATGATGTGACTGCAAGAAAAAAATATCCCAGATTGTCAACAGTGAAATATTGGTTAGTCATATTTTGCATTTAAACATATGTACCTTAATGTATTTTCTCACTTAAACACCTGTTTTACTGCAATAATTGAACATTTTTAGGATACTGTTTAAATGTAATTGTCAGCGTGTGGGGTTTCTTATTTTTATTTTTTTTTTAAATACACACACGTTTATAGTGTGTGTGAGAGACAGATCAGCAGTCTTTTTTTATTCATAGAAACTAAAGTGTTAAGATTAGGTTCTAATATGACCTGTTAAAAAATGGTGTTTACAGTGGCTGCTGACACAAGAGAATAGAAGCAGTGTTGCACGAAGCTCATTGCTGGTCAATAGCCAGTCTTTCAGTGCATCCTCCCATTTTCAATGCAATGATACAGGGGCACTTGGTTATATATGAGCACTGGAAACAATGAGCCCAGTTCTTCCCTGCCTTGCACCTTACATATTCATTTACACCCCTGTAATCTGAATGTCAGAGTTGTTTAGGGTGACCATACATCCCTTTTTGTCTGGGGTAGTCCCCTTTTTAAGCTCTGTCCCAGCCATCCTGACTTTTTTGACAAAAAACGGGCATTTGTCCCGTTTGCTCTTGCCAACTGATCAGTTGGCAAGAGCGAATGAACAAATGTCCAAATTTACCAAAAAAGCCTGGGTGCACAGAGGAATGTTGGGGGGGCGGCAATGTGAGGTGCCAGGCAGTGGGGTTGGGGAGTCAGCCTCAGCCCCAGGCTGCACAGGGCTCAGTCCCAGCTGCGGACGGCGCGGAGTTGGGGAGGGTCAGCCCCAGCTCTGGGTGGTGCGGAGCTCGGGGGTGGGGGTGTCAGCCCCAGCCACAGGCAGCCCGGGACACAGGCACTCAGCCCCAGCCATGCTGGTATGGGGCTCAGGGGGATGTCAGCCCCAGCCCCAGGCAGCAGGGGGGTTGGCAGTTCTGATGAGCCCTGTGGTTGGGGCGGGGGAGGGGGTGGAAGGTGGCTGAGGAAAGCCCCGGTGCTGCCCCATTTCTGCTTTAGGAATTATGGTCACCCTAGCATTGTTGGTAGCATCTTATACCCTCTTTGCTCAAATCTGAAGTACTACACAGGGTTCCAAGCAGAAGATAATCAGGCCCAAGAGATTTTATACAAAAAGAAGCATTAAAACACCTTTTATAGGCTCTACATAGATGGGCAAGTGGTATGTATACACATCGCAAAACAAAATCAGATTTTATTTTAGCTATAAAGAAAAATGCTTGAATAAGCTATACAAAAACCGAACATTTTGGACAATATATTGAGCCTGATTCACTACACAGGTACAAGGCAATGCTAATTTACATCTAGACAACATGGGCATAAAAAGCCACTACTGATACAAGTGAGTTGAGATCTCAGTGGAGCGGTGGACTCTCATTTATACTGGATCAGTAAACACACACGTACTGCAGTAATTAATTAATAATTACCATGAAATTTGAAGCGGAAAGCCATTATAAATAGAAACATCCTGCTATGCCAATTTATTACCTTGACTTTGGAATATGATCTACAATTCATTCTTAACTGAAAGATTCTCTCTTCTAGGTATTCAGTTTATAAACACACTTTAACTCAGTATGAAGAAGATCTGAACAGGGCTGAACACAGCTAGGTCTTCTTAGGTCGAACATATGTACAAAAGAGCTTGTTCAATTAGACTTTGCTGTTAAAGTAAATACTTCAAACTTCTGTTCAGAATGTTATGAACTTTGCTCCCAAGATCTAAGCTGTATTATCATTTTAACAGAACTGCAAATCTTGACTGGATAAACACATACCTTTTCATGTTGCTGTTTTATGTTATGCAAGGAAAGCCCACCCAAAATGACTACCAGGCCTCAATGCAGAGGAAATGTGTGGTTCTCCCTTCCCTTAGAAGGAAAAACAACCACCCACTGTGTATATTTTCAAAGTAAATGAACAGATCTTATTGTGCATCATTTGCACAGATACTGTACCTACCAACAAACCTGAAGAGATCTGGAATTGCTTATCAGTCCAGGTTTCTCCTTCCCTGGGCTACTAGGGTCTTGGAGTGTGGTAGCAGCATGCTTAGCCTCTGGAGAGAAGGAATTGTTTTGTGGTCGCCAGCTAAAGCATAGCTCTACCGAAGAAAGGAACTGTGGAGTCCCAAGTTTATCAATGATCTTAATAACAAATTTACTCCATTACAAAAGCTCCCCTTTCCCTGCCCCAGCTATCACATCTGCAAATCCAGCCTGGAATCTGAGATAGTCACACTGTGTTCTGGTATCACCAGCAGCAAACACACGTGTAATCATAACTCCATTAGCAATTTAGCTGAACTGTCCAAGCCAAAAGAGAATCCAGCTCATTCTCCCATAGCTCTGCAGAGTCCATGCACCTAATGGGAATAAAGAGTAATGATAAAAAAAATCTACCACAGAAGCAAGCAACTATGTCTCTGATGACGGGGAGCTGATCTTTTGAATAAGACGGCACCATTTTTAGGTTTTTATACTGTAAGCACTTTCCCCAACCCTAATTATATAATCTAATGGTCAGTGCATATTATCCTCTGTGTCCAGTCCATGCAGGATGTAAGTGTACTACCTCTCAGCTTCAGAGCCTGGCTTTTTAACTGAAGTGGTAGAGACTCGCATTTAGCTCTGGAAGGTCCTGGGTCAATCCCTGGTGCTGGCCAACATGGTGACCATCATAATTACATTTTAAGGAATTTCAGAGACAGGTTTATAAAGATATCTCCATACAGTCCTCCTAAACCAAAACAGAGACAGATATGATGCAGGACCTTTGAGACCAGGAGGGGATAAGTGAAAGAAATGAGGTGATCGGACATGGAGATGTCAGGCAGTCCCCAATGTCTTAAGACCATCTACTAAGATTAAAATACAGCCTTATCAAAGGTCCTTGGTGATCATATAAACAAGAAAACTGACATATGTTAAAACCAATCGCTTTTTTCCTTTTTTGTTACATAGCTATATTTTTATTTCTTAATATATTAAATTAGCATGTTTCCACTGACATTAATTATTGCTTGTACAGTATATATTCCATAGTCTACAAAGTGATAACTCAATAGTTAAACACCACTATGAATTCAATAATTACAATTTTGTTGTCCAATGCTTTATTATGGAATTTTCAGCAAGTGGGACACAAAGAAACACAGAACATGTGGATGTGTGTTAATGGCCCTTGTTTTGACAGAAGTTTGTGTTTCATAATTGACATGCAATTCCAAGAAACAAAGTAGTGCTCGCATACTTTTTTTTGTTGTTGGAGGGATAGGAATATATTGCAGGTTGCTTCAGTCAACACCACTTGTCCTGTTTCCAAATATTGCATCACAAAACTTCTCTCTCTTTTAGGTCTGATGGAAATGCATACAAATAATTTTAAAGAGAGAGTGAAGATGAATGGATTTTTTTTTAGCACAATCATTTAATCTTATTATACCTTCCTACAGTCAGTATTCAAGTCAATTTGTCAAATCCCTGGTTCATCTCAAGATCCTGCTGCATGCAAATCAAACAAGCTAGTCAGTTTTCCTTCAATAAGTAATTAGAATAAGAATTTTTCTATATTCCAGCTAGAATTTTCTTCAAAAATAGATGAAGAATAAAAGCAATTTTTGTATGTGATAAAGAAATTGTTCTTGTGGTTTTGTTTTGGTTGGTTGGTTTTTTCCACAAACATTTCAGTGCTTCATAACTTCAAAGCAATCTTAGTCTGTGTCAAATGGATCACTTACTTTTCAAAATTTATAATCCAAACATTCTCAGCATTATGAAAATATTTAAACATTTTTGTTCAAAAAGCAAAATAGTATGTCTGATTTTCATTAATTTTGCATATTGTATTTTAGATCTTATAAACTGAAAAAATGAACTAGCCATTGTTTGCATTTTATTAATATATTCTTATTGGATTAATTGGACAATATGGGAGCTCTCCAGTGGCCTAGGGAATGTCCAGAGAAATACAGGTCATTAACCGAAGACTATGTAACCTACTGGAAAGTATATCTGCTTCATATTTAAAATGCTGAGGGTTCAAACCCTATTAAAGTAGCACTATTAAAGTGTCTATTTTTTTCCTCCAGCAATGGGTTTAATTACTGCCAGATTTCTAAAGCAACTAACCGGCAAGCCAAGACATTTCATGCATATAAAAAGCACTGCAAGATCCCTATGTAATAGCCATGTCAAAACAAAGTTAGTCATTTCAATGGTGAAATTAAACAAGACACAGGCAAGGTTCTCCTAGGTCTACATTAGACTAAATTAAAATTTCCCACTACACAACATAGTGATTAAAATGCAGAGTGTCTGTGTTTGCACTAGTGTTCCCACCTTTGCTAAGTCCCAGAGGAAAATTGGGGTGGGTGTCAAGTTGGACGCAGCCAAAGGATTCATAACCCAACAGCTGGAGTTTGGAATTAGGACGGGATGAGCATGACCAAGTTACCCTATAACCATTATAAATTTCCTCTCCTTCTCAGAAATGTCCTGTCCACCCCCCAGGTGTGGCCTATGCCTAAAATTAAGGTTGACCTAGCTACATCACTCAGGGCTGTGAAAAATTCACCCCAAGAGATGTAGTTAAGCCAGCATAAGCCCCAGATAGACTTCTTCCATCGATCTAGTGTCTGTCAATTTAGCTACATCTCTTCGCGAGAAGGGGAATCAAACCCCTGTCCATCACTGTAGTAAGTGTCTACACTATAGCAGCATAGCTGTAGCACTTGTAGTGTAGACATACCCTCAGTTCATTCCCTCCTTCTGAATTCTCCCACAATACCTTTCTCTCCCCCTCACACCTGCCCCTCACTACTCTTTTCCAAACAACCAATTCTTGTGTATTAACGCCCGCTTGAGAAGCGCTCAGCTTCCTCCAGGTTAAGATAACCACTTATGCATAGCACCTCTTTTAACCTGGGCTAGTTTACAGTCATTTTTGAAACTAAAAAAAAAAAAAAAAAAATTAGGGTCAGAAAGTACAAACGCTCCCTTTTGGCTCATACAAGAATGGTTTCTTGAACTTTGAGACAACAAACGAAATCTTAAATACTGAGAAATAAAGAGGTGCTAAGAGTGATGCATAGTGCTCACATATAGAAAGACAGTGTGACGATTTGGGGGTCTTGTCTATACGACTTCTGAACTGTGGATGATTTTATTAAATTGATTAATGAAATTACTGTGTCACAGAAAGATGATGTGGATCCACCAAGAGTTAGCAGGGTTGTGTTACATCTCTGTCAGGTCAGAGACAACGGTGAGTGATCAGCACTTAACGATAAGTTTATACCTTCCACCAACAGAAGTTGGTACAATAAAAGATATTTCCTCACGTATCTTGTCTCTCTCTTATTCAAAAGAAAAACACTTTGGGACAATGGGTTTGCTCTGGTTGGGAGGACATTTCCTCCACTTGTCTGAAAGAAGGAGGGTTTGAGAGTAAGGGAAAATTATCAGGAAAACAAAAGAAGCAGATGACCCCAGCAGGAATCTATAAAGGGACCCCTGAGGGGGAAAACTGAGGGGAGAGCCAATTTGTTAAGATGAGACAGGCTGCTGCAGGGGCAGGATAGGCAAGGGGGCAGAGGACCCTGCCTACTGGAACACAGGTGGTCCCTAAGGTCTCCCTAAGGAAGGGTGAGTGAGTGAGGGACATGGTGTTTAGCATATTTTATTGTTTTGTATGATCTGTACTGTGCTGTACATAAGGATAAAAGAGCATAAAGGTATTAGTATGCATACACTTTGAATAGTCTCACTGCTTCAAAACATTTGCATGCCCCTGAGAGAGTTAAACTGTAAGCCAGAAGCTTCACACCTTTGGGGTGGAGTTCTGGGAGAGGGTCTGTTTAAGTACTGGGGAGCCTGAGAAGTCAGTGCTGCACCCGGAGAGGCTAGGCAGCTGGACTGTGTGTCCCAACATTCAGAGAAAGATCCCAGACAGGTGGTCTGTGTCCTGAGAGTGTGTCTAGGGACCCCAAGATTGGGGCAGTACACAGGTGCCGACTTTCCAATGTGCTGGGGGTGCTCGACCTCCAGCTCTGCCCCAGACCCCGTCCCCTTTCCACCCCTCCCCCCAAGGCCTCTGCCCCACTCTCTTCCCACCCCAACCCCTTCTCCTACCATGCACATTTGCTACAAAAAAAAAAAAAAAAAAGGCACAGACTGCCTTAGGATAGTCTTTTTAGTGTGAAGTTTACAGTATAATTATTAGGCTTCAATGGTACATTTTTGTCAAATTTAAAATTAAATGTGTGGATTTTGGAAGCAGTCACTTAAAAAAAATAAAATAAATTCAGGCGTGTAACTCACTCAGCTGCAGCCTTAACAATGGAATAACTAGTATCACTCCATTATCCTATAGAGATGCCTATTGAAAAGCAGGATAGGAGGCGGAAGGATAGTGACCAGACCAAAACACTACATCAAGTGATCTCTACTCATGAGGGCTCCTGTTCAACATGTTAAATATGACTTCATTTTATTTCAACTTCAATTTGATCTAAAAAGTGCTGATGGGATCAACTAGGGTGCTGAACTGAAGGGTTCATGTAGCGTTCACGCACCTGGAAACAGTCAGGGCACACCCTGACTGTTGTGTAGGAGCAATGCACACATTGCTCTGCTCTGTCCAAGGACATGGACCATGGAAACATGGACCATCTGGGAAGTCAAAATAAGGACATCAACCGTGGGAAGCTTCCTCGGCCTAGGCTCAAGGCCTGAGAACAAAGATTATAGTAGATAGAGGCTGGTAAATAAGAATATTAATCAAAGTTATATTTTTTCCTTTGTTGATGCCTTTTGCGGTTGGAGTATGTAATGCGCAGGGGGGAGAGAAATAAAGGGGAGCTGGAAAAGCTGACAGGGGCAATCCCGTCAGCAGACCAGCCTGCTTGCTTGCCTAAAGCCGTGTCCTGTCTTGTATTGAACCGCCACAACTGGCGCCCAAACGTGGGGCCCTCAGCACTCACCTCGCCCGGCAAGGGTTTCAGACGCGTCACTCATCTGCTTTGTGGATCCCGGTGAGTATTTTTCATTGTGGTAAGTATGGGAAGCTCCCTCTCTGCTTTGCAAGTGCAACACCGCTGTGAGCTACAGTATTTGCTGCGTAAGGCTCAGCATGACTGTCCCACACGCGAGCTCACTCTCCTGCTACAGGAGGTGATTGCCCAGTGCCCATGGTACCCTGAAGCTGGAACCCTTAAGCTAGCGGACTGGGAGCGGTTGGGCCAGACATTGCACAAGGAGCCTCAGGCGCCCGTGCAGGCTTTACATGCCTGGCACCTCTGCCGCGACACAGCGTGTCGCTTCGGACAGGCCCCCCCCCACACACCAACAGAGGGGCTGCCGATCTCGCCACCCCCGTCCGCTCCTGCAACCATCTCTCCCCCTGCTTCACCCGCAGGGCCTCTATTACCACCGCCTCCCTGGCCTTCCCCACCGGAGCCGGTGTGTGATCACCCTCCCCCCGTGGGGCCCCATGTTCCGGGGCCCCCCGGAGGGTCGTCCGCGTCTGCTCAGGGGCTTTTGCTGGTGCAACAAATGGTTCATGCAGTGAAGACTCGCTCAGATCTTACAGCAGAGGAGCTGGCTGAGCTGGTCTCAGTCTGTCCGGTGACCTGGCAGGATGATGGCCAGGGCAACCAGGTTGCAAACTGGGTCAGCTTGTCCTACTCAGTGATCAGAGAGGTAAAGAAAGCGATTCGCGAGTTCGGTCTGACTAGCACGTATGTGCGTGGTCTCATTGAAGGGCTAGGTTCTGGGTACTCTTTGGTCCCTGAAGACTGGAAGGTGCTGTTGCGCATGATGCTGACACCTAGTCAGTATGTTATTTGGCTTAGTGAATTTCGGCAGATGGCGGAGCACCAAGCCCAGGTGTATAGAGAGCAAGGTGTCATTTATGAGCAATTGGCAGGGGAGGGCCAGTTTGCTACTGTCCAGCTGCAGTCTCAACTCCCTCCGGCCTACTTCCCCATTATTTCCACCTGCGCCCAGCATGCTTTCCGGAAGGTCCCGGATTCAGGCAAGCCTACCAAAAGCTTTGCCAGTATCCGTCAGGGTGCATCAGAGTCCTTTATGGATTTTACCAACAGATTGCAGGAGGCTATTCTCTGGCAGGTGGATAGCCCTGCAGCAGCTCAGGAGATCCTGTTAAAAATGGCAGTTGAAAATGCGAACGAGGATTGCCGCCGTGCTCTCCAGGCGGCACAAGCCTCTGGAATTCTAGAGCTGTCAGACATGCTGCGGGCATGCCAAAACATCGGCACCCAAGCCCATAAGGCTGGAGTTTGGCTGCCGCCCTGCGGAAAAGCAGGAAGGAGGGGAAGCGTTGTTACCACTGTGGTAAGGAGGGTCACTTTCAGCGGGAGTGCCGCTCCTCGGCGGCGCCCGCTCGCCCCTCAAAGAAGTGTCCCAAGTGTAGGAAGGGCTATCACTGAGCTAATCAGTGTCGTAGCGGGTCGGGAAACCGCGCGATGGGTCCCCCCCGAACCCAGGGCCAAACGGGGGTGTTTCCCACTCAGACAACTGTTCCTCTGCTTCAAAACCCATAGACTCCATGAAGGCGGCGACTGCCGGAAGTGCAGGGCTTGATTTGATTATGCAGGAGGATGCTGACTTTTGGTTGCCTGGGGAGGTTTGCGCCATACCTACCCAGGTGACGGGACCTCTCCCTGCCGGATTTGTGGGTCTGGTTCTCCCTCGCTCACACGCTGGGAAACAGGGTTTTTTTTGTCATCCCAGGGGTCATTGACGCCGACTACACCGGCGTTATTAAGGTTCAGGTGTGGACCCATCTTCCACAGTCGCTCCCACGTGGACGGTCAATTGCGCAATTGATTTTAATCCCCTATCAGGTGCCAGCTGCGGAGGATCGAGCCCGGGGCGGAGGCGGCTCTGGATCAACGCTGGCTCAGTCGCCATCTCACAACACGTCCTCTCCACTTGTTGCTCTAACAATGTCGGTCCGCCCCTCGAAACCTCCATTAACACTTCTCTTAAATAATGTTCCTTTTACAGGGCTGGTGGACACTGGAGCTGATGTTACGGTGATTCGTGATCCAGAGTGGCCAGTCAGTTGGCCAACAGTTCCTTCTAAAGAGTTGTGGGGGATTGGGGGTAGTAAACCCGGGCGCCAAAGTTTGTCTTGGGTCACGGTCTCTAAACCAGGAGGCCGTGCCCTTGCTACACTCCGCCCTTTTGTGCTCCCTGTCCACCTCAATATTCGGGGCCGTGACTTATTTACAAAGCTGGACACCACCCTCGATATTAATATATAATGGCCCAAAACCCTCCCGCACCCACCTTGCCCTCCGCATTACCCTTGGTGTGGCAATCCTTAGAGCCCGTATGGATTGACCAGTGGCCCCTCCCTCTAGAGAAGCTAAAAGCGCTTAATTCGCTTATGCAACAACATTTGCATGCACAGCGCTTGGAGCGCTCCACTAGTCCCTGGAACACCCCAGTGTTCGTTATTAAGAAAAAATCTGGTGCATGGCGGCTGTTACATGATCTAAGGGAAATAAACAAACGCATACAGCCCATGGGCCCCTTACAATTTGGCTTACCGAACCCAAATTTAATTCCTCAAACCGATCAGCTTTGTGTGTTAGACTTAAAGGATTGGTTTTTTACCATCCCCCTTTGCCCCCAAGATCACGAAAAATTCGCGTTCACGGTGCCACAATATAATAATCAGCAACCCTCTCATAGGTATCAGTGGAAGGTCTTGCCCCAGGGAATGCAAAATAGTCTGACCTTGTGTCAACTTTTTGTGGATCGGGCCCTCACCCCTTTTCGTGCCCGATACCCCACACTAAAGGTCTACCATTATATGGATGACATTTTGCTTAGTGGTCCCCAGGTCACGGCAGAACAGCTTGAATCTTTATCCCAGATTCTCGGCCAAAATGGCCTATTAGTGGCACCAGAAAAAATCCAACGCTCTTATCCCTACCATTACCTCGGGCATAAGGTTTTACAAACCTATGCCGCCCCTATTTGCCCAGAACTGGTTCTACCTCAACCCCTAACCCTTGCTAAATTACAACAGATTTTGGGTCATTTAAATTGGATTCGACCCTACTTCCGTCTCCCCACATCAAAGCTGCAGCCGTTGTTCGAGCTCCTACGTGGAGCTCGGGCACCGGGCGCAATTATTGCCGTCACTGAGGAGCACATTGCCTGCATTCGACAGATTAATGCAGTGTTGAGTCAGCAGTTTGTGGATAGATTCACTGAGGTCCGTCCCCTACGGTTGGTTCTCCTTGCCACCCCTCATATGCCTACTGCGGCTGTTTGTACCTCGTACGGACACAGCCGTCTCTGATAGAGTGGATATATGTGTCATCGACTCCTCCTAGGAACATTTATCCTTGTTTAGATGCCCTGTCCGACCTTGTTCATAAAGCCCGCCACCGTGCAGTGCAACTCACAGGTACCGATTTAGTTGCCATTGTGTTCCCCTTGTCCCGTAGTGAATTTGATTCCTTGTGCCACGCCTCTTTGGCCTGGCAGGTGGCTCTTTGTGATTATGTGGGAGAGATCTCTTATAATCCCCCAAAAGATCTCGGATTGGTAATTACCCAACAGGTGCCCCTAGTTGTCCATCGTCTTAACCGCTCTCAATCCATTGTTTCAGCCGTCACTCTTTTTACTGATGGCTCTCCACGTCGAGGTGTTGTCACCTATCCATTAGGTGACCCCCCTCGTTGGCATTCTCGTTTTACGCTGCCTCAGCGTTCTGCGCAGCACTCAGAACTGGCTGCTGTTATTTTGGCCTTTCAACTTTTTGCTGATTGTCCCTTTAATCTGATTGTGGACACCCATTATGTTTATCAGGTAATTGATCATTTACCCCTTGCCCTCATTACCCCTCAGGTCGATGCAGACCTCCTTCGCCTGTTTTTGTCTTTACAGTATCTCATCACCACTCGTAATTTCCCTTACTTTGTTGCTCATATTCGCAGTCATACCCGTCTGCCTGGGCTACTTACTGAGGGCAATGTGCGCGCCGATCGCGCGTTACGTGGTGAGGTAAATTCCCTTTTTTCTGACCCCATTGAAAGCCATGCCTTTTTTCATCAGTCTGCCTCTGTTTTGGCCCGGCAGTTTCACATTCCTGCTGATCATGCCCGTTCTATTGTTCGTTCTTGCCCCCACTGTGCCACCGCTGCCCCTACCTTTTCTTATGCCGTTAACCCCAGAGGCACCGCAGCGAATCAGCTGTGGCAAATGGATGTCACTCACGTGCCACAATTCCGCCCCTATTCGTTTTTACATGTTTCCATTGATACCTATTCGGGATTCCTCTGGGCAACCCCACAGAGTGGGGAAGCCACTCCTAAAGTTATTCACCATTTGCTAGCCTGTTTTGTTGTTATGGGTCACTCAAGCCAGATAAAAACAGATAATGCCCCAGCCTACTGCTCCACAGCCCTTTCCACCTTTTGTGTCCAATGGGACGTCCGTCTCACACACGGGATCCCTTATAACTCCACGGGCCAAGCCATTGTTGAACGTGCAAATCGCACGCTAAAAACCTTGCTTGACAAACAATTAAAACAAGGGAAGCTGCGTCTCCGAACCTTAGGAGACATTCAGCAACAATTGCATATCCTTTTGTTCACTTTAAATAACTTAACGCTGAACGCAGATCAGCAGACCCCCGTGGATCGGCATTTTCATAAATCCGAGGTACTGGAAAGACCGCGTGTCTATTACCATCAGCTGCCCGATCCGCAATGGCTGGGCCCAGTACGTCTAATCACTTGGGGTCGGGGATATGCTGCTGTGTCTCTCCCTGCAGGACCGTTGTGGGTTCCGGCCCAGTGTGTGCGACCGGCACTGAAGCAGCATGGCGTGGCACCAGGGACTATCGAACCCCATACCGGAGTTTCAGCTGACCCTGGAGGAGAGCGCGGTGCCTCCCGGGTCGACAACGAAGGGACGGAAACGGAAGAGGCACAGTGTCCCAAGCCAGCCCGTGACATGGGGAGCAGTAAAAGCATTGGTCGCCGCGGCTCAACGACGACTGGCAGCAAACCAACAGCCAGAGTCTCCTGAGACTTTGTTTGTGGCCATTCTTGCCCAAATTACTGCTAATTTTGTATTGATTGTATGCCTTTTGTGCCTGCTATTTCCTGTAGGGGTTGGCTCGGGAGCGCTTTCTCCGTTACGGGCCCGAATGACATATAACCTATGGGAAAGATTGCTATGGCTTCAATAGCAAATGGCTATGGCTTCAATAGCAAATGTTACCCACTTTTGTTTATCTGATTCTGTAGCAGCCGGAGAATTGTTAGGTACATGCCTTATTCCAGTATGTCATCACCCTGAGGAAATAGGGAATGAGACGATGCTCGCTGCTTACGCGAATCTCTCTTCCCAGTACTCTGGCATGGCTAATTGGGGCCCGGCCAACTATACTTTGCCTCACACGGCCATATCCCTCCACACACCGTACCCGGCCGGGGCCAACAATGTCACCTGTGCGCGTGTGGTTAACTGCACTAGTACAAAGGTGCCCTTGGGCTGTCGGCAAATTTCTCAACCCTTTTTAAATTGTTCCCACGCCGTGAATGTTTCGTACAATTATGGCCATATCATCCTACCATCAGGGTGGTTTTTTACCTGCGGCTCACGCGCCTTTAGTTACATTCCCGCAAATTTAAGCGATGGCACCCTTTGCTGCCTCAGCAGAATGACACTCATTCTGCCTTTTGCCGGCCAAAAGCGCAGTAAAAGAGGTGTACCCCTCTCAGAAGACTGTGTTGCAGATGTTGATCTTTTTAGCCGCGCTGAGTATACCGCCTTAGCGGCTTCTATTGTTGGAGTTCCCGGGCTTGCCACTTATACAGCCAGAACTTTAAATAACCTGGCATGCTTTGCGGCAAAGACAATTAATACAACATCCCAGGCAATTGCCCTACTTAACACAGAGCAACACGAATTAAGGGATGCAATTTTGGATAACAGAGCAGCCATTGATTTTTTGCTCTTAAAACACCATCTAGGCTGCTCCACGTTTTGGCATATGTGTTGCTTTAATTTAACTGATAATAGTCGCTCCATAGAAACTAGACTGGCCGAATTGGCCAATCTTACAGCACACATACGCCAAGATCTGGGGTTTGAGGGCTTTTGGAATTGGCTTACAGGATGGCTGCCCTCTCTAGGATGGCTGCGACAACTTTTCGGTTATGCTGTGTTTGTAATTGTTGGGCTTATATTTTGCTGCTGCTGTATACAATGTATTCCCTCTTTGCTAAGGCTTTGTAGAGATCCACCCTGGCAGGCTCCCCGAGTTATGTCCTTGTCAGTCCGGGAGTTAAATCGCTTGCAAAAGCAAATTGATGGCTACCATGAGATGGCCGAGCACAAATAATAAAAAAAGGGGGGATGAAGGGTTCATGTAGCGTTCATGCACCCGGAAACAGTCAGGGCACACCCTGACTGTTGTGTAGGAGCAATGCACACATTGCTCTGCTCTGTCCAAGGACATGGACCATGGAAACATGGACCATCTGGGAAGTCAAAATAAGGACATCAACCGTGGGAAGCTTCCTCGGCCTAGGCTCAAGGCCTGAGAACAAAGATTGTAGTAGATAGAGGCTGGTAAATAAGAATATTAATCAAAGTCATATTTTTTCCTTTGTTGATGCCTTTTGTGGCCGGAGTATGTAATGCGCAGGGGGGAGAGAAATAAAGGGGAGCTGGAAAAGCTGACAGGGGCAATCCCGTCAGCAGACCAGCCTGCTTGCTTCCCTAAAGCCGTGTCCTGTCTTGTATTGAACCGCCACTCTGAACTCAACCATTGCTTTCATAGTTAACACCGTATCTATAGCAGGATATAATCTTGGACAGAGATGAGGCCTATTCAGCAAAGTTTATGGATCATTTTGGAAGTGAAAACTAGTTGCTATAAAATGGTCACTGACCCACATTTTTTGTAAGGAATAAAGTTTTTGGTGTGTGTGGGGCGGGGGTGAGGGGTGTTTCTGTAGAGGGGAGGAAGGGAGGAGAAGGTAGTGGGAGGACAGCCCATAATCAGA
Organism: Eretmochelys imbricata; assembly: GCF_965152235.1. Classification (NCBI taxonomy): domain Eukaryota; kingdom Metazoa; phylum Chordata; order Testudines; family Cheloniidae; genus Eretmochelys; species Eretmochelys imbricata. The sequence goes on from NC_135573.1 coordinate 61,236,295, forward strand.
AACACTCTTCTGGTTCATAGGAAAATCTGGATCCTGTACAAAACAATCCTTTTGAAAGACTCCTTATTATAGCAAAAGGTCTCAGTCTACAAAGAGGGGATGACAATAATGAGTAATTGAGAGAAATAAAGAAGTCATGCAGCATCTAGGAAAGAGATTTCAAACACAACTGAAGAATTTTAATCTGCCCAGACTTGAATTTGAGAAGGCAAATAGTCATGTACTGAAGAGAATGCAGAAACAGCAAACCTATATCCTGCCAAAACTTGTGATGTTCATTGACGAAACTGATCATCACATGAAACCATCAGTGGTGCCTGCTTCACATTTAATAAGTAGGGCCTTACCAAATTCACTACCATTTTGGTCAATTTCACGGTCAGAGGATTTAAAAAAATAAAATAAATAAATTTCATGATTTCAGCTATTTAAATCTGAAATCTCATGGTGTTGTAATTGTAGGGGTCCTGACCCAAAAGGCAGTCGTGCAGGGGGAGGTTACAAGGTTACTGCAGTGGGGTCACAGTACTGCTACCCTTACTTCTGTACTGCCGCCGACAGCGGCGCTGCCTTCAGAGCTGGGCAGCTGAAGAGCAGTGGCTGCTGGCCAGGAGCCCAGCTCTGAAATCGGAGCCACCGCCAGCAGCAGCGCAGAAGTAAGGGTGGGATGGTATGGTATTGTCACCCTTACTTCTGCGCTGCTCCGGCTGGTGGAGTGCTGCCTTCAGAGCTGGGCGCCTGGCCAACAGCTTCTGCTCTCCGGCTGCTCAGCCCTGAAGGCAGTGCAGAAGTAAGGGTGGCAATATTGCAGCCCCCCTAAAATAAACTTGTGCCCCCCCCCGCAACTCCCTTTTGAGTCAGGCCCCCCAATTTGATAAATGTTGGTCTGCCCCCCATGAAATCTGTATAATATAGGGTAAAAGCACAAAAAAGACCAGATTTCAAGGGGGGTTGGGGGGGGCACACACACCAAATTTCACGATCTGTGACGCATTTTTCATGGCTGTGAATTTGGTAGGGCCCTATTAATAAGAGTCCTGGTGGAGAATAGAGCTGTAGAACCAATCAGATTTCAGAAGAATAACAGGCTATTATATGCTAGGGGGAATTATGGCCAGCGAATAAAACAAGGTCTAATCTTTGTTGAAGAGAATTAGGAGTAATTGGTGTGGCAGGAATTAAAAGTACTCTGAAAGCTTAATTAGCAATTTCTTGTGCTTCAGCAGTAGAATACAGTGTGTTTGAAAGTCAGGACTGAAGAATAGTTTATTATTTATTAATTATAATAGCTCCTAGAGACTTTAACTAAGATCAGAGCCCCTCCCGTTAGAGAAACATAGCAAGAGAATCCCTGCCCTAAAGAGCATTCAATTTAGATAAACAAATCAGACAAAGGAAGAATTATTATCCTCCTTTTATAGATTAGGGAGGTGAAACACAGAGAGACTAAGGCCTGGTCGACACTCTACATTTAAATTGACCTAGCTACATTGTTTAGGAATGTGAAAAATTCACACACCCCAGTCATTTAACACCCCCCCGCCCCGTATGCAGACTCTTCTAGTTCTGTTGACCTAGCTACCGTTGCTTGGAGAGGTGGATTAGCTACAGCAGGGGTCTCAAACACGCGGCCCGCGGAGTTATTTCCTGCAGCCCACCATAGCTCCCCGCCCTCCCGAGCACTCCAATTCCCGCTCCTCCTCCTACCTCCCAGCGCTTCACACCACCAAACAGCTGTTTGGTGGCACTTAGGACTTCCCAGGAGGGAGCAGGGACAAGCGGGGATGCAGTGCGCTCAGGGGAGGAGGCGGAGAAGAGGCGGGGCCGGGACAGGGATTTGGGGAGGGGGTAGGAATAGGGGCAGGGAGGGGGCAGAGTTGGGACAGGGACTTTGGGGAAGGGGTAGGAAGAGGTGAGGTCTCATGGAAGGGGTGGAGTGGGGGCATGGCCGGGGCGGGAAGGGGGCTTTCGTATCTTTGTATGAAAAGGTGTCAGTGATGCGGCCCTCAGGCCAATGCCCTAGTCCTCATGTGGCCCTCGTAGTGATCTGGGTTTGAGATCCCTGAACTACGGCAATGGAAAACCCCCTTCTGTCACTGTAGGAAGTGTCCTGTCTACGGTACTACAGCAGCAGAGCTCCTAGGGCAGACATAGCCTAAGTGACTCGGACCAAGTCCCACAGGAAGTTTGCAGCAGAGCTGGGAATGGATCCCAGGTCACCCAAGTCCTAGGTCAGTGCTATAATCACAATCCCACGTTAAAGTAAAGACAAGCCTCTGCTCACTCACACCAATCAAAAAGTTTAAAGTAAACAAAACCAAGTATTTGGTTCCAAGCAAGGAACCTAGCCTGCCACTTCCATTAAAAGCACCACAGCGCTAACCTCCTGCAGTGAGGCCTCATCGCTTTTGGCTAGCCTACTCTTGCTCGGATATAGAAGAGCAAGAACAGAGAAGAACCACAGTTGATGTCTGGCTGAGGGGCAATATCACAGCAAGCGTGCCTGCACGGTCACCAGGTTTATTCTACATCTACCGTACGAGCGAGGGCTGTGATTCTTCAACTTGCATGCGCACACTTGAGCTAGCACAAGTATAAAACAGCAGCGTAGCCACGGGAGCAGAAGCAAACCTGCCTGAAACCAGTGGGGATGTGCTCAGCCTAGCTAAGCTGCATCTGCACTGCCATTACCTGTGCTGCTGTGGCCACCCTGCTATTTATACTTGTGCTAGCATGAGTACATGTACCCGGGCAAGGTAATCACACCCCCAGCTTGTAGTGTAGACGCAGGCTTAGAGACAACCAGCCATACATAGGCAAACAGCGAATGTGCACCTATTTACATAGTAAACATTTTATCAGCCTAGTACAATTTATCTGAAAAGACATTTCAAGTTAAACCCACAGTAAGTCTTGTTTCATTAGGAGACATGTTAATCTGTGTAAACGTAAATGAAGGATTTCTCATTATGTTTTGCTTTCCAGACTACCTCAAAGACGCATTTTGACAGAAAGTACCAAAAACTGGCAGAATTCTGCTCACTGCTCTTTAAAGATATTGTTTTGTGCTGGTAATTCCTTGATCAGTCGACTGGATCATGCCCTTGTGGCAGGGAGAGTCTTGATCAGAGAGGTCATTGCCATCTCTAACGATCCTAAACAAGTCAGATGAACATGAACTACCTGCAACCTTAAACAAACATTTTTCTCATCTACACACATACACGTATTCTGTCACCCCAAACAATAAGATCAAGTTAAATTATACACAGTAGGAAGTCAAGAGACATGGACTTCTGCTACACTTTTATTGTTACCTCATCCTCCCAACTCGCCCCCATCCAGTTTGTTTTATCTAAGTGCTGCATCCTGCCTTTCAAGTAGACCGAGAAGCTCCGTGGCGCAGGGACAATCTTCTTTGTTACTTTTGTCTAATATAGCTAGTGCACCCCTTGCCTGGGTTCCTAGATTATTCCCCAGAGACATAACATGGACATTATGGTACTAATTCAATTTTTGTTTGTTTACTGTCATTTGTTTTAAATGGGGAATTGCCTTAAAACATTTTATGACTATTTAGAAAGATCTTCAAAGTGGAAGTTTTTGGTGGAAGAAGTTTTGAATGTTTATCATTTCATTATGAACGTTTTTTCCAATTCCAGTTTGTTGGATTCAACTCAAGACAACCAGCCCCCCTTTTAGGAAGGTGGCATCTGTAACAGCTTTAATACAAAGGGGAATGTGGCGAGTACTGACTTCCCAGAAAGAATTAAAAAAATCCTCATATTGTATGCTTGACTTATTCTGGATTCAAACAACAGTTTCAGTGTCATCACATTCCTTCAGGCTGAACTTAGGAGAGGTTAGTTTGCTTTTGGTATAGGAATGCAGCACAGTGTTCTCTTTTGAACAGGAGCAGTGTAAAGTACTTAAGTTAATTACTAAGGTCCACCTAAATCACTGAACAGTTTATTCTAATAAGGTGCTTTTGTAACTCTTTTGCCTTTTTATACAGTCACAAGTATTGGAGATAGGTCTGAACCAAAACTCCAGAGCTCAGTACACCTTGGCTTTGGAAAAATCTGGAGGCTGTATCCAAATGCTGTAACTCATGTTCCTCTATGGTTGTTATAGATTACATCAACTTGTAGTAAGACATAGCACAATTACTCCTGAGAATATGCCTACAGTAATAAGTAAGTAAGTATCTACACATTGTTTTGGATGAATCTCCTATTCGGGCAGATCCACCAGTACTAACAACAGTGGGAGTGCAAGCGCTGACAAGCTGCCTAAGTTGGCATATCAGGCCTAGCACAGCATTTTGAGGAATGATGTATTATTATTTGCCCGGTGCCAAGAAATATACTCAGTGCCTCATAAAGATGTGGGCCCTGCTGTGAAGAGTTTATGATTCAAAAGTTAGACAAAAAGACAAGTAGTATATTAAAGAAGAGATAGGATGAGAGGAACCCACGGAGAAGCTTTATTTAGACACACACACCTCCATGGAAGGTGTAGAAGGCTTTTTTAAATTAAATGTTTATAGGTAGGGTTACATTTTCTATTTAGAATGAATTGGTGGTGGCAGACAAGAAGTAGGCAAGAGAGGACAGAGGTGGGGCATGGTAGGAAAGTGGCATGTGGACCAGCAACTAGAACCAACCTCTGAAATGTATTGTGCACTAGACATTGATCGTATTAGTCTACATATTGATATTTCCAGTTAGTTTACACAAAAGGCTGCCATTACTTGGGCCTATTAGATAATATATAGGTTTTTAAAGAAGTCAGCTACAACATTATGGGGAGAAACATGTATACTGACAAGCTAGCTGCATTTCTGGAACTGACTCAGCCTTCTCTAGGTCCTTCCTCCCTTCTCACATGAATCTCACTATTAGGCCTAGAACTGATCTGGAAGATCAGTTTAAAGAGGTGCTTAATATATGCTTCCACAACAAATCCTCATGACGCACAATCATCATACAACAGCTACATTTGTTTTAAATAAAGTTGTTTTAAAATATTGTTACATATTTGGGTTAATCTGGAACTTTAAAAAGTCAGAAAGATTGCACATACAGCTGTGTTATAGTAAAACACACACAAAAAGACATCTCACCCTACAAACCTTACCCCTATTCTGACACATACCAAAAATCCAGATAAGGCAGTTCCTAACTTCAGCTCCACTTATGTAGTGTAGCTCATGGGGTCTCCCATCTGGAGGCCTCAGACTATATTACATAATATGAGCTGAAATATATAAATGGCTATAACCAAGAACGAAGGGTGCACTTCAATTTAAGGATAACGATTCTATCTGGCTTTTATAGTTTATATTCAACCAGTAGTTGTGGGTCTAAAGTTTTACATGTAACCTAGCATTTAAATAGTGGTTGCACAGAGAGTGAGTTTTAGTTGATTTAGGCAAGGGGATCTCAAGTTCACTCCTTTTTTGTCTAGTCTCAAATTTTAGTCAGACATAAAAGTTACTGTGGGACTTTTAAGTTACCACAGATATAAAATAGATACTCACACACTATGTGAAATAACATTCAGAAACATATCTAAGACATTGAGAACCCCCTCCATACAGCACCTTACACACCCCAAATTATAACTGAATATAAGCTCACATTCTACATATTGTAGTTATAGTTTTACCTGAGAAAGCGTTTACTTGGCTTCTGTGCTTAATCACAAATTACATGTCCCTAACAGCTTGACACAATTTCTAGCACAGGTTAGTACAATTTCTAGCATCTTTCAGGTTTGCTTTTCATTACCTACCTATTGTGAGAAGAGTAGACTTGGAAATTTTGGAAGTGAATTTAGAAAGACTTGCTCAGAGTTTGAATCTCTCTCTAGTGAGCAGTTCTCTGCAGTACTAAATGTAAGTACAAGTACATCACTGTTCTCTCATTTAAAACATAGAATAATTCTAGGATTCATGGCAATGCCAGCCTAAACTTTGCTTTAAAGAACTCTTTGTTTTCAAATAAATCAATGCTTGGCTTTAGATAATTCTATAAAGAATCCTATTCATCCAGCACACAGCATACCAGCTAACATGAGAACAACCACCACCCCTACCAATTTCTCTGAAAATTTTAATCTCCTTTCATTTTTCTTCTGCATATATTTGGTATAAACACTTGTGAGATGTAGAATATCATTATAGCTAGAATACAGTTTTCTTTCTACACATAAAGCCTTTATATAAGGCATTTGCAAACTGATTAATTAGCCAATGTTATTCATATGAGTCTATGTAATGTACCATTTTCTTCATTGCTATTATAAGTATTATAGTGGCACAACGCACCTTAAAGGGACAGGTTTCAGAGTAGCAGCCGTGTTAGTCTGTATTCGCAAAAAAGAAAAGGAGTACTTGCATCCAATGAAGTGAGCTGTAGCTCACAAAAGCTTATGCTCAAATAAATTTGTTAGTCTCTAAGGTGCCACAAGTACTCCTTTTCTTAAAGGGACACTATATCAGTCTGATTTTGCAGTCCCTTGTGCAAAGAACTCCCATCAGTTTTCAATGGGAACTCTGAACACAGAAGAACTGCAGGAGGAAGTCATTTAGGGCAAAGTCTAGGTTCTGTAAAACCCCGTATGTTGAAAAGTGTTTTGATTGTTTTTCTACATTTAAACTTTTAAATATTAAATGTTCAAACATTTCTCTGGTGTCCTGAGAACCCAAGTCACATGGTAGTATTGAATTAGTCTGGTCAGTTTTACTTTGAGGTTCTAATTTAATTGCTCACATGGGAGTAAAATACAAAAACCTAACCAGTGAAAGTAAATTAGATGAACAATTTTTAAAAATTGATGATATTTTAGTGAGACTGCACTATTTTGTAGTTAGCATTAAAGAAGGGAGTCAGGAGACCCAAGTTTGATTCTAGACTGCCAGTATCTCACTATGTGGCCTTGGGTAAGTCACTTAACCTCTCTGTACCTTATTTCTTAAAGTACTTTTTACCCCACCTGCCATAAAATGGTACCATCCAGTTATTTAAGTTTATTACAGAAAACTCACCTTTAGAGACAAACTCATATTGTTTCCATTTGAACACCTCATACAGATTTCTCTCAACTACCTCTCTTTCTCTAGCTACCCCTTCCTTTAACTTTAGTTCGTTTACTAGTTTGCAACCAAAGTGGCAGAAAAACCAAGCCCCTCACATGTTTGAATTACTGATCTTCAGGCAGTCAGCTGCTCTGGTATATTTTTTGTCATTTAACTTTTTCTTCTGAACCACTCTCATTTTGTCCTCTAAAGTAGTTTTGGTAGTGATCCAAACTTCTATGCTTTAATCTTACCTTAAAAAAGCAACGTAATTTTAAATCCCATCTGCAAACAGTACAGAAGTTATATAGATGTTAAGCAGCTAATGTAGAGAGAGAAAAATCTAAGACAAAACAGGCCATAAAATGGAAGCTTCAGAAGCTATTTATGTAACAGCATTCATTTTCTGGAAGTTCAGTCCCTAATTTACTAAAGAGAGTAAAATAATTAAGGGCTTGATTATGATCCCATATGTAATACCAAGAAGCTAAACAGACTACATCTGAAGTACTAACAACAGTCTCTGAATACAACTGTAGCTCTGTCTGGCTACTGCAGACTAAGAGTGAATTAGGACAGATATTTATGTTCAACGTGCCTGTGCTTGAAGAGAATGAAAACAAGCCAGGAGAAATCAAAAGGATGAAGTCTTAGGCCTAAATACCTGTTATTCATTAGTATGTTCACCTCTCTGAATCCAGAAGCACATTTCAGTGCAATATTATTACAAAATCATGGGGTATAAACAGTACTTATGAGGCTCCTTGGTTGTTTATAGCCAAGTTTTCAGAAGCATTCACTAGTTTTGTTTGCCTACCTGACACCAAGGCCTAATTTTCAGAGATATTAAAGACCAAGGCATCCACTGACAGCAGATCAGGGTGAGGCACGAGGACACCAGTTGGTCACCCAAAAATAGGGCACAGCTCAGTGAATCAGTGGCTTTTCCTCTGTTTCTCTCTGGGCCTTTTAGCTGATCCAGCCAGCCTCCAACACTCTCTAGGTTGAGGTGACTCAGCCCTCTGGTTAGATCACACAGAAGTTCCACCCCTACAGGATACCCAAAACCCAAACTAAAAAATGAACACAAACAAACTTCCTTCTTCAGGGAAATCCCAACAGGCACTGATCTTTCCTGGTTCATGGCCCCAGCCAGCCTTCTCCCACAAAAGGAAACCTCCAGCTCTTTTCTCGCTCCCAGCCAGGCAGCCCCTGAACTGAGTCTCCCTTGTTAGCTCCTCACTCAAAGCATGAAGCTTGCTTCAGGTGTCACAGGACAGGGCTGATGACCGCCCAGCACACCATTAGCCTTTCCTGACTCATGTTGGATTTGTACACTCCATCAAAAGGGGAATACAAAAATTAGTGAACACTTCTGAAAATTTTTAACTTAATTTATAGGAAGCCATTTACAGATGTAAAATCTGATATGCAAAACCAAAATCCAACAATTGGGTTTTACATTCTTGGTAACTTCATGATTATTCCGATCTACATGAAGCTGTCTCACCTCTGTTACACCCAACATTCTTCAGCTAACAATTTGATAAGATAAAAATACTGTTATTCAACTGTTTCAGAACAATAGGTGAGAGAGGAAGAACACAACAAAATTGAAATTGATTATATACAGTGGAAGAGAGGACTGCAACACTGTGGCATGCAGTATGCCTCATGGACAGTGAGATGTGTCACTTCCATTTCTTAGTGGAGGCTTGCATCAGCCTAGGTGGCCCATCAGAGAACCAGATTCTGATATCACTTTCACCTTTCCAAAAGGAATGCAATATTCCAAGAAATTATGTAACTTTTGAAACAGCAAAGTTTCCCAGTACAATTTGGCCAGGCACATAGTTCTGTTGGATTGTTTGAAACTGCAAAGGGGAACTCCAAAGTGTGTGTTGGGGGGGGGAGGGGAAAGGGGCACAATTTTATCCTTTAATGCTCCTTTATTCAAATTCACCCAAACTCCAATTCCTTTTTCATCTTCCCTGTCACCACCCCAAAAAGAAAAAGGAAAAAAAAAAAGATTTTTCTGCTTAAAAAAAAAAAACAACAAAAACCATTTAAAATATCAGGACTTTCAGGTCCCCCTGTTAGAGGATCTTTTCACCATGGAGGACATGAATATTAGCAGGCTGTAACCTGGGTAGGGTGACCAGATGTTCCGATTTTATAGGGACAGTACTGATATTTGGGGGGTTTTCTTATGTAGACGCCTATTACCCCCCACCCCATCCCAATTTTTCACACTTGCTATCTGGTCACCCTAAAACTAGGTGACAGTTTTTCCTGCTCCCAGGAGTGGTGGGAAGTGGATGATCAGTTAGACTAAGATGGGGAGAGGTACTATGCAGGTTACAATCTTATGTGATCTAATTACTCTCCAAAGAAAGATCTTAGGCAAAGTGAGGAGCTGATGGGACATTATTTAAAACAAATTAAGCTTTAGGATATTATTTAACCCTTCACTGCTTCTTTATGACAAAAAGAGTTTTTGCTTTGCAGGTCACTTTCACACACCAAGATAAAATAAAATTATGTATGCCTGCTTAACTGAAAAAATCATTATGCTCTATAACTTTAATATTTAAGGATAGGTAACCTTACACAAAAAATTGCTTGTTTAGATCATCTGTGCCAGTTCTACTAGGCTATAAACAAAATTCACAGCGCTCAAGATTTTCCAGAGTTAATCATTTTCGCTGCTTCAGTTTTTGGATGCTCATCTTCAGACACCTTAAGAGGGTCTGGGTTTTCAGAAAGTGCCGAGTTTCTACCCTCTGAAAAGTCAGGTTCCTGTAATGGTGTCTCAAGTTGGGCATGCACAGGACGCTACAGCACTCTAGATTTACACCCCAGCTTGACATGCATTAACTGCTCGTTTAGACAAGTCACACTATAAAGGGCCACCTATGTGAATCTGATTGCAGGATCATGGTCTATGTCAGTGGTTCTCAAACTTTTGTATTGGTGATCCCTCACACTGCAAACCTAGGAGTGAGACCCCCCACTTATAAAGGAAAAACACTTTTAAAAAAACATTTAACATGATTATAAATTCTGGAAGCAAAGCAGAGTTAGGGGGTGGAGGCTGACAGCTCACAACCCCCCCATGTAATAACCTTGCAATCCCCCAGTTTGAGAACCCCTGGTCTATGTTAAAACTAGTATAAGCAGAAAATAAGGCTTGAGATGTTCCCTTCTAAAATGATTGTCATAACCATACAGCTAAGGGTTACCTAGAATTCCTCCTTACCTGTAAGGGGTTAAGAAGCTCAAATAACCTGGTTGGCACCTGACCAAAAGGACCAATGGGGAAAGAAGATACTTTCAAATCTTGGGGTAGGGGGAGGCATTGTTGCTGTGTTCTCTGGGGAAAGCAGAGAAGCATCAGGTCAAAAAACTCCTTCTTCTATAAACCATCCTGTAAAAGTCTCTGATATTACAAAAAGAGTAAGTAAATAAGGCAAGGTGCATTAGATTACCTTTTGTTTTCAACTTGTGAATTTTCCCTTTGCTAGAGGGAGGTTTATCCCAGTTTTTTGTAACTTTAAAGTTTTGCCTAGAGGGGAATCCTTTATGTTTTGAATCTGATTACCCTGTAAAGTATTTACTATTCTGATTTTACAGAGGTGATTCTTTTACCTTTTCTTTAAATACAATTCTTCTTTTAAGAACCTGATTGATTTTACATTGTTCTTAAGATCCAAGGGTTTGGGTCTGTGTTCACCTGTACCAATTGGTGAGGATATTATTCTCAAGCCTTCCTCAGGAAAGGGCGTGTAGGTTTTGGGGGAATATTTTTGGGGAATAGGACTCCAAGTGGTCCTTTCCCTGGTTCTTTGTCTAAATCACTTGGTGGTGGCAGCATACTGTTCAAGGACAAGGCAGAATTTGTGCCTTGGGAAAGTTTTTAACCTAAGCTGGTAAAACTAAGCTTAGGGGGCCTTTCATGCGGGTCCCCACATCTGTACCCTAGAGTTCAGAGTGGGGAAGGAACCCTGACAATGATACCGAACATGAACCTGCAATTAGTCTGCTTTGGAATTATAAAATTAGAAATGACAAGTTATTCATGCCTTAAATCCTAGATCCTAAGGGAAACAAGAGTCACCAAGCATCTATTTTATTTTACCAATACCTTGTATTTTCAGTCAAATATATTTTACTTCCTTGTGTTAAAACTGTGCTATTAAAAGACTCTTTGCCAGGTCAGACCAACTATGGAGGCTGGCTTTGATAGTTACACTAGCTACCTACAATGGGACAGAAAATCTGCCTATTAAAAGCCAGGACTCACTGACTTTAATTTCCACCACTATTTTAACACACACCATCACTTGAAATTATCCACTGATCTGTGGTTTGACTTTAAACAAGTTGAAAATGAACAGATTCAGTACTTTTAAAGTGCCCACACCCAAAAATATCTCCTTAAAATATGGATTACTAGTGAATAACTTGCAGCAGATTTTGCCAGTGGACAGTCAAACTGTTTTACCCAAATACATACACACTGGGATCATCACAGGACCTAAAGCAGTTCAGTAGTATTTGGGCACCTAATTTATTTAGGCTCCTTTGAAAACTGCATATTCAGAGAACAAAGGTTAGGAAGTGAGAATGTTACTATTAAGATATTAGTTTCTCCCTTTAATTTTTGTACATCATTTACATACCACAATGACAGATGGTTTAGGAAAAACTTAAGGTATGGAATAGACTTCTTTTGATTACTGATGGGATTCTTCAATATTCTGAGGGAAAAAATCAGGGCTCAGATTCAGCCAGTATGCACTGGTACATCTCTTTCATGTTGCCATCTTATTCTCCAGCAGGGTGGATAAAAATCAATTATTTTAAAAAATAAACAATTGGATTTTATTTTATTTTATTTAAATTGGATTTTTTTGATAAAATGCTTTTTGAGGAAAAAACCTATCTAAAGATAGTTTTAATTAAGATACATTATAACTCAAAGATATCTCATCATGGAATAGGGATTATAAATTCTAATTCTATTGTATGAGACAATATATTCATGTAATGTTTAAGAAAAGTTTTGTAATTGAGTTCCAATAGTTCATGGATTAGGGACTCAATCTCCAGGGGATTCTGTATAGATTATTTAAATTAATCTTTCTACCTACCCAATGGGACTCAGTACTCAGTCTGGAAGATACCATCAGAGATGCTTATTTTTGCAGTTCTCAAACTGTGGATTTGTGTCTCCAGAGAGAACATGCTTGTTAGCAACAAAAATGTTTTAAGTAAATAAATCAATAAACATAGAGAGGTGAGAAATAACAGACCTCAACCCTATTGTCCCTCTGCAAATCTGTGTACACAGAGTCAAGCCCTTACCTCTCTCTAAAAGTGAAAAGTTTAAAAAAGTTCAGTGAATAGAAGATTGTTGGGGGCGGAACAGATCTGGACAAGGAGAAGTCTGGAGACAGATGTGAGAAAGGAGGGACAGGTAGTAGAAACAAAAGTGAAAAACTGTTTGAGCAACATATTCCAGAAGTCTTCAGGTCTTTCTGAGTGTAGCATTCATTGACTTGAGATCTACCATACCATTCTCTCACTAGAAGGGAAAACCTATAATGGTAGCAGGCTGTAAAAGAGACCCAGTTTGGGAATAGGAACCATTCAAGAAATATATGTTTGCTGATGATGTTTTAAAGAAAGTCACACCAGTGAACTGGTGGAAGTCACTTCAGCACTTGGATTCAAAGACTGTTGAATTGATAATCTCACTTTTAACAGCAGTAGCTTCTTCTGCCAGTGTAGAAAGTCTAAAGGAAGAAAATATTCTAATTCATTCCAAATCGAGAAACTGTTTGGGACCTGAAAAAGCAAGAACACTTGTTTTTCTTTTCCAGATTATGAACAAATAGTAAAATGAAGGTGAAGACGACTGAGTTAGTTGCGGAAGCCAATATTTTAAGTTTCCTGGCTGATAGTCGATTTAATGTTTGTTTTTAAATAAATATTTCATTTAACTATTTTAGTTAAACAATTTTAACAAAAACAAACCTGATTTTAAAAAATGTGAATGTTAAACTAAATTCAAAAATTCATATGCTTGTTTTGTTAAAATATTATGTTTGATGTTGAAGAAATAAATCCAGAATACATAATGTTGTTTTAGTTAAATAAAAATTTAAAATGTCTGTCTGGTGATGTTCTCCTCCTAATACAGCATAGCAAGGAAATCTTCCAAATATTAATGATTAACCTATTTGAACTGGAGATAGTTCACCTCCCAATGGCTTCATAAATATCTGCTTCAATTACCTTCAATTACCAAACAATCATTCATTTTCTGATATAGCTGTAAAACTCATTTGAAAAGTTTTCAAAATAAATCGCTTAAAAATGTATAGTGTGTACTTTCTAAAAATGAAACCTACATCTATTTCTGAGTTGTGAAGAATATGTATTGTAGTTATAACAACCAGCAAGAATGCACTTTTATGTAGAAATCCATGATTAAATCAAGTCTTCCTGACTAGTGATTTAAATCAAATCCACCCTGTTCTCCAGAATCTAAGATTCATTTTTAAAAATAAATCTCTAGCTGTTATAGTTGCTGAGACAGCCTCAAAGACTTGAACTAAGTGTAATCGATAAAGTGATGTCTGCCTTTGTTCGCAAAATTTGAAAATGGGTGAACAGCCTCATTCATCTCATTAGGGGCTAACTCAGATGCCCAACGATAACAGTGCTGACATTTAAAGCATTAGCTATTCAGCTGCTCATCAAAGCATGTAAGAAAGGAGTGTGAGAATTTTACTACAAAGATCTGCACAGTCTATGAGCGACACGTCATTTTGGTTCCACAAGGGAATGGGTGTGGGTGAGTACCCCCCACTTTTCCCACATACACCCCAAAATCAAGGAGTCAAACCCAAGCAGTCTAGCAGAGTCCAGTCAAGGACCAAAGAGAAGCCAAGCGTGAGAAGCTCAGCAGGGCCCAGGAATGTATTTGGACCCCACTGAGGGGGAGCTGAACCTTATGCACATTCAGGGCTCCACATATTTTGAATAGCTGCTATATCAGCTATGAGCAGTGAGTGAGGCTTGTTTTGTAGGTGGAGCTTGGAAGAGTACCACCACTCCCCACATCTGACTTCTGAACAATCTAAGCCTCTGAGATGAATATTGTTTCCCACCACATCTGCACAGAAGGGAACGCCCTGGTTGTGGATTTCTCCTTCTGTGCAGAAGGGAGGCTTAGCCACCGCTGTAGTACTGTCTTGCCTCCAGTCCTCCCCAACCTGGCGCAGCAGAGGTCTCCAGGGGGATAAGGAGATGTAGAGAGTCAAAGGGATGCAAATCCTTCTCCCTCTAGCCCTGTGGTTACCTGAGAAAAGTAATACAGCCCCCTATTGTATTAACTTGCTTAGTGTCTTTCAGAGGGAAGGTAAAGAAAGCAAGGTAAGGGCCACTATTCACTTAAGGCTTTGAGGAAAGCCTTACTCAGTCTCTCTCAATTGCCCTGAGTTTAGTCACTCCCTCCCTACCTCCCAAATGTCTGTTGCTTTCACCAGGCGCCAATATTTATTCAGGATCATGTAGTGGAATCATAACACTGGGGTTGTCTACAGTTGCAATTCACACCTCAAAAACCTCCCAACCAGCCAAGCTAAACATTGGACATATGGGATGAAGATCCATTGAGGTACACAAATAGTAGGTCAACAACCTTAAACAGAGCAAGGGAAACTGTCAGCTTGGGTTTGGAGGGAGGAAAGGAAAGTTTACTCTCCCTGAAATGTACCTATCATTATTACAAAAAACAGCTAAAATTACACTAACTGAAAGAAGTTAATGAGCAGAAAATTTCTCCATTTTTTCTCTTTGTTTACTCTGTGCATTTGACAGCACTTGGGCCCCACTCTTGTAATCAGATCCTTTTATAAAGATATTTTCAGTTTCTCCCTTGCTAACAGACTACACAGAGGAGGAGAGGGAACTGAAACTTCCATATACAAACCTTGATCCTGCCATTGAATCTATGTGAGTGCAAGACTGCCTAGATGGATCTGATTACAAGATTGGGGCCAAAGTGCTGTCAAATGCACACAGTAAGCAAAGAGGAAACAGAATTTTTTCTGCTCATTAACTTATTTGGGTTAGTGTAATTTTAGGTGTTTTTTGTAAAAATAGCAGGTATGCTTCAGGGGGAGTAAACTTTCCTTCCCTCTCCCCAAACAAGCTGACAACGTTCCTTGCTCCCATTAAGTTTCTTGTCCACAGTCCTACTATTTAGAGATTGTTAAGGGATTTAACAATTCAGGACAAACTGTTCAAAAGAAAATAGATTGTTTTCCTGTTTGTGAGTTTTGTTACAGTTGACAGTCTCCTTTAAAATGAGTCTCTTTTTTTAACCATACTATGTGAATCATTTTTTTTATTATAATTCAATTCACTATTCTGAGACACAAGGGTTAGGTAAAACTGAGCCTGATAATAAACTTTTAGAAAGATTTCATTCCAACCTAGTACAGGAAGGTCCAACAGACCCCATATCACAGACAGCAGTCACCTTATATTTAAGTCAATGACAGAACACTCACTGGCTATAAGAATAGGATCAGGCCCTTAAGAGACTGTCGGGTTTACTAAAATGTTATTAATTAAACAAAAATGCTTTTGTTGACTCATTAAAACTGAATGGATTTTAGAAGCATACTCTTACTTTTCACTGTAATTTACTTTTTGCATTTCTCTTTCACTTTTAATCAGCTTTCTCTCATGCAAAAGTGCTGCAGCCTTTAGATTACAAACACTGCAGGAGAACGTTACTAAAGTGCATTCACAGACTGCAAAAGAATTGTAATAGAAGTGCAGGTAACAAAACAAAGCCTACCTTTCCTGAAGCTGTGCCCCTTTAAAAGACACAAACAGATTAACTGTTCCAAAGAGACAGGACATTGACGAGTAAGAACAGAAGGGTAGAGCCTTATGCTCTGGAGAAAAATGATCTTGCCCTGAGATTTTCTCCTCGTTATTCCCTCCCCTCACCCATCAAGTTATTTCTTTTGTAACCAACATGGGCAGACACGCGAGGAACCTGAAGACAAGTTGATCTGACCAGTCACTTCAACTCCTCTAAATAATTCAAAGCCGGAAATGTGAAGTTGAGCACAGGGTACCGCCGCACGCTTTCCAGCGCTGGTGACAGACCAGGATACCTTCCACGCGCCTGTACAGGGCGTTTCTACCGGGTAACTTCCTCGCAATAGTCCCTTTCCAGGATTAAATAATCGAGACAGCGCTTTTTCCTCCCGGAAACCTGAGCAAGTTCGGAGCCCCCCCGACGCGAGCGTTATGTGCACCCGAGCAGCTCGGGCTTCCTGCGGAAGAGGGAGGCAGGATTTTTTTAAAGCCTACTTATTTCTAAGTACAAACGAGTGGGGTGCAAGGCCCGCGTTTCCCCAGGTTAGCGCCGCACCGAGCAGAGCCCTAGCAGCAGCCTACGGTCCCCACAGCTTCAGTTCTGCGGCCACGTGCGGCTAGATCACAAGCCCTCTAGCTGCCCCGACCCCCAGCCCGGCTCCTGCGCGGCCGCACCTACCCCAGAGCCCGGCGCCGGGCTGAGCGAGCCTCCGCCACTTTGCACTTTCTCTTCCTTTTTCCTGGAGCCCGCTGCAGGGGTTAAATGCTTCTTCCCTGACGTGTCAGCGGAGCTTCCTCCCGGGGCCCCCGCCGGCCAGACACGCACGCAGCCGGCCAGGGCTGCCCTCCCGGGGCTCCTGCCGCGGAGCGCTTACATGCCCCCGGGAGCGCTCGCAGCCGGGCCCCGCGCACCCGCCCACCGGTGCAGGCGGCCAGCCCCGCCCGCGGGATCCTAACTGGGCTCCCCGCCACCGCCCCGAGCCACCACTGAGCCCTGCCTCAGCCCACCAGCCGCTGCTAACCCCGGCTCCTGAAAGGCGCCCGCTCACCCCCTGCCGGGGAGGGTCGTGTGAAGACTCGCTGAAATAAATGTGAGTTTCATGTGACACAGGGACCGGGCAGGATAGCGGGGCGCCGCGACCTCTAGCGGGCCTGGAGGCAACTGCAGGCTGCTGCGCCTCCCGAGGGAGCCAAAGCTGTTCGCAGAACATTCCTCTCCCACAGTGAGTTATGCCTCCTTGGTAAAGTCAGATTAACTCACTTGGGGTCGGCCCTGCTGGTGCAGGAAAATTCTCTGTTTCCTCTTTGCTTCCTGCGTGCATTTGACAGCACTTTGGACAGCCGGGTGAGGGAATATCCTTTATTGGACCAGCTTCTAGTGAGAGAGAGACCAGCTTTCCAGCTAAGAAGAGACCAGTATGGCTGGAAAGCTTCTCTCTCTCTCTCACTAGAAGCTGGTCCAATAAAGGACATTCCCTCACCCACCTGGTCTCTCTAGTATCCTGGGACCAACACTGCTCCAAGAATACTGCAAACCGCAGCTGAAATGAAAAGTAAGACTTCCTACTTAAAACAAGAGTGCATGTAGGGAGAGCTCCAACCCCATAGCACGTGTGTCAAACCAGCAGGCACAAGTGGATCACATTGACATCTCCCTCACATAAATCTCTTCGGGTACTGGGGATTTAAAAAATCTATGAACAGAAAAATGAACTCATTAAAATACAAAGTGTATTGACATGAAACATTTGCAGCTCTGGACAAGTTTGAGGGTGGGAAACAATCCAGCAGCATATGAGAAATGGGCTTTTATTAAACAAAAGGTGAGAGAAGCCACTTGTTAGTGCCATTTTTAAGCTTATTAAAATTAGGATATGTTCTATATCCTGTTGTACTTCCATGTGTAAGAACATTAAGGTTTTTATCCTCTGAAAGCTGCAGCCACTTAATAAGATATACTACATTTGTGTGTCTTCCTATAAAGTTTTAGAACTACCATCCTTTAAACAGCACAGCCTAATTTTTCTATCTGAATTGCACTGGGTAAATAGTCTAGATACAGCTTGTGTATAAATACTAGTGTAGTAGACAGTCCAAGAAGTGTAAATAAGACGTTTCTATAGAGAGATTATTTGTAAATTAATACTATTCTGCAGGGTTTTGGAGCCGTGCTCCGGCTCCGCTCCAGCTCCAGGCAAAAACTGCAGCTCCACTGCTCCAGAGCTGCTCCGCACTCCAGCTCTGGGCTGCGCTCCAAAGCCCTGCTATTCTGACAAACCTTTATATGATGGCCAGTATGGAGCGATTACACATCAAGGATATAGGTAAATTCTGAGACCCAATTGCAAATCTATTGGAAATTACCATTTGAGTACCATGTATCTTCAACTCCTGATAGCCTAGGCAGAGTTCAGATATCTCCTTTCAATATATTTAAAAATAAGTAAAATGTAACTGAATCTGATTCATCAGTTGTGTACTTGCCAGCCTATGCAACTGCATGTGGAATGGCTTCCATAGGAGGAGAGATTAATAAGACTGGGACTTTTCAGCTTGGAAAAGAGAAAACTAAGAGGGGATATGATTGAGTCTATAAAATCATGACTGGTGTGAAGTAAATAAGGAAGTGTCATTTACTCCTTCTCATAACACAAGAACTTGGGGTCACCAAATGAAATTAGTAGGCAGCGGGTTTAAAACAGTATTTTTTCACACAGTGCACACTCAGTCTGTGGAACTCTTTGCCAGAGGATGTTGTGAAGGCCACGACTATAACAGGGTTCAAAAACGAACTAGATAAGTTTATTGGTCCATCAATGACGATTAGCCACGATGGGTGTCCCTAGCCTCTGTTTGCCAGAAGCTGGGAAAGGGTCACTTGCTGGAGGATTCTCTGCTCCTTGAAGTCTTTAAACCACGATTTGAGGACTTCAAAAGCACAGACATAGGTGAGAGTTTTTTTGCAGGAGTGGTGGGTGAAATTCTGTGGCCTGTTCTGCAAGGTTTTGTGTCCTGAGAACCACAAAAGCTGCCATTAGTTAGAATGAATCTGTGGAAGGAGGTTTTGTTGTAGGAAGTGGGACTAAGGCTCTCTAAAAGGAGATGGGAAAACAAGAAGAAAAACTCAGCTCCTACCTGCTCAATATCTGAGGGCTGTGGTATTGGGAACGGATCTAAGTGGGCAAGCTTCCCAGGAAGTCTAGGAAGGGGTGGTACAGAAGCCCATGTTCTGTTGTGCAGAGGCAGTTGGAACTGGTATTTGAATAAGGTCTGTTTCAAGCATCTTAACCCAGAGTAATTCCTGAACACTACATGTTACCAGGAATAAATTGAAATTAAAGAAAATAACTTGAATGGAGCAACAGAGTAGCTAGAAGCTCCACCAGAGCAGAAACTCTCTGGAAATGTGGGAGACAACTGTAGGAGACTTAGTCAATGCTTCATTCTGTGCCTGTTAGCAATTAGTGCCAGTGAAAAGGAAGACAATTAGAAGGTAGCCTTATTTCTGAGAATAGTATGTTCTAATGCACTTGATGTGTTTGACAGTTTGCAGTTAATTGAGGCAGAGGGGGCCAATATGAAACAATTGTTACAAAAATTTGAGACATACTGTACTCCAGGTACAAATGACATATATGAGAGGTGTTTTTACCTCAGGGTGCAAAAAGAAAGTGAAACTATTGAAGAGTTTGTGAGGGAGCTAAGTCTGAAAAGCTAATTTTAGAAGGCTGAGTTAGGGTTGCCAACTTGGTAATATTTAAAAACTGGACACTCCAGCAAGAGTGCCAGAACCTCCCCTGTCCCAACTCTTTCCCCTGAGGCCCAACCCCTACTCTGCCTATTCTCCCAAATCCCAGTCCCTGCCCCACCTCTTCCCTTGAAGCTCCACCCCTTCCCCACAAGGCCCCGCCCCATCCACTCCTTCTGGCACATAGGTTTCTTTCACTGACATATCTTCCTTCTCTCTTCCCCTTCAAGCAGCTGCAGTGAAAGTGCCTGCCTGAAACTTGCCTTGTTTTGGTCATCAGTGGGTGGGGAAGAGGGACTGAAATCTTTATTTCAGGAAATGGGTTTACCTCTCCTTCATTTTCAAAAGTACCTCTGTGTTTCATTAGCAATAAACAATGTTGCAGGCAGACAGAGTTGTATGGAAGAGATCTTTATTCAACATACATAAAGGCCATTGTTTGTTCAATGGAAGTCTGGCCACCAGTTTGATTGCATTCCATCCTGAGCTCCTAGTGTCACACCAAAGTAGGTTCTTTCTGAAACCATAGCCTCTATCTTTGTTCCTGCTCATCATATAACAGACAGCAGTGAGTGCAGCATGTAGTCTTACACAAGGTTGGAAGCTGTGAAGAACATTTAATTATAGTGCAGCCTTAATTATCTGAAGATCATGAGAGACACTGAATAAGTTTGGATAATCAAGGGAATTTTCACTGAATGGCAATAAATAGATGTTGAGAGACATGATCCTTTTTTGGGATAAGAATAGTTATTTAAGGTTGCGGTATAATCAAATTATCTTATTATTTAGTACATGTATAGCTAGGCCTCCAAGTTAACATATACTAATTCAAAACCTTAGATAGCTGGCTAACAGCTAGTGGTACATGAATATAAAGAGAAAGTCATTGTCTGTAAGCACAATAATATTAATTATTTTTGAATTTCCTACAGTGCGTATGGAACCTCACAGACCAAATATTGACATGAGTCCTGCCCCAAAGAGCATATAAACTAAAACTTACCATGACACAACAAGGGAGGGACCTAAACAGTTGAGAGAGAAGTGAGGAAAGACAGTAGTGAGATACGTATCTTGATGGTTCCTTGTTTCGTTACCTGTGAACCCTTTCATTTGTCACACACAGGATGACAGAAGTGAAATTTATGGAGGGAGTTGAATGTAGTGAAGGGGATGGCATTCCAAATGTAAGGGAAGCATGGAAAGTAGGCAGGGGAGATATAAGAAGATACACTAGCACAGTGTTTCTCAAATACAGCTACTAGGGGCTTTTCATGCAGCCATGACAGCCTCCTAGGCAGACATGGTGGGAGGGAGCAAAGCATTGACCCCTCCCCCTCTTTCCCTGTTGCTCCTGGATATGCTGTCCTGCACTGCCTCTGGAGACAGGTGGGGCACAAGCAGGGGCAAGGTGAGTTCTTGACTCACCTTGGCGGGAGGGACAGTGGGGTTCAGGCTTCAGCCCTGGGGTGATTGGACACCTACCCTTGGCCCTGGCCACACGGCAGCAGTGGGCTTTCACCCCCAGCCCTGGTCACACAGTGGCAGCAGGCTCTGACCCTTGGCCCCAGCTGCGTGCTCCAACCCCCGGCTCCAGCTGCACAGCGGTGGGGCTCACCATCCTCCTCACCATTACCTCCAGTCCCCGCTGCCTCCCCTGGCCCCGCATCCATCCCCCCATTGCCCCTGCTGCCTCCCTCCCACCCACTCCGCATCCAGGGCTTAGTTTGTCCTAGGGCTTGCTGAGAAAAATGATAAACATGCAAATATTATTTTTCACAGCAGACTTATTAGCTAGGTAGGAGGCTGTGAAAATTATTCTTGTATATTTGTTAATATAATTTATCACTTTTCACACTCTCCCAGGTAGCTACTAAATGTTCTACAAAAAGTGATATTAACAAACTACAAATATCACTTTTCACAGCATTATTTTTATTATTGAGGCTGCAAAAAAACACACCAAAAAAACCCTTACAAAAATTAATTACAATTATTTGGATGTGTATATGTGCATATTTATTTATTTTTCCTAAAGTTAATTAAGTATTTTAGGAAACAGTTTCAATATGGCCACCAGCAAGAGTTGGTGGCTGCATTCTGAGACCATCCAGGAATGTGTGTGAGGACCCCTGAACTAGAGGGGTGTGCACTTTGTTGCTTCTGTAGGCTAAGTGCGTTGCAGGGGGGCATGGATCAGCGTTCACGTTGCACTCCCTGTCAGTACCTGGCCTGGGCTGGGGAAGCTAATGGTCCAACCAGCGGACCAAATTAGGTGATGAATCCTGGTCACGTGCCACCTGAGGCACATTGCACGTACGCCACGAAGAAGAAGTGCATTGCACACATCAGGGGCTCATTTCCCCCCATTCCCCTGTACAAGCTCCCTGTATGCCACTATCCCATCCTGCTCTATTTCAGGGACTCCCTACAACCCCCTCCCATACTACAGCCCTCATACTAGAGGCTTTGTATGTCCTCCCTATACCTCACTCTGCTACATGCCAGAGGCTTTGTGCTTACCATGCCCCCAGCCTCTTTTCTCTCATACCATGATTTTCCATTCTCCCCCATCAATGATTCTGTGTGACCCCTCATTCCTCCCCATACTCCCATTCCCCTCTTCCCTCAGTACTAGGAACTCTGTATGCCCCCCATTTCCCCTTCTGCCATATGCCAGGGGCTCAGTGTGCCTTGCTACTTCACTGCCTCCTCCATTTTCTTTTCTGTTTTGTTTGGGAGGGAGTCCCTCAGGGTGTGAACATTTTAAACTCTATTGAATGATGGGCAGAGCTGAGATGGGGTTGTTGTTACGCTGGAAGGTATTAATGGCTGTCATCCACCAATTCTTTGATATATAGAGACCATTACAGAGATGGCTGAAGCTGGTAGCATTGCCCATCAGATGTCCAGGGCTCTGTCATCTCCTCCTTTCCCGCTTTATTTAAAAACATTTTTTTTTTCACTACTAGCAGTGGGGTTCTACTCATTGTTGCCTGGAACATTACCTGACATTTTAGAATTGGTTGGATGTGGCACTCAAAAGTGATCATGTTAGACAGACAGAAATGTCACTGAGTTGAGTCTCAGTCATTGCTTTGCATGGTCAAAAAAGGGGGTACTGGGGCTGACATCAAATCAGTGGTAGGACAGGACAGAATACGAAAGGAGACTAAGTCAGAAGCATTAGCAAGAGCTGTGTAGTATAAGCTTTTGAAGGCAAGGACAAGAAATTTTGAATTTGTTTAGCAGTTGAAGAAGGTGATGGGAGTCAAATTCCCCCTCTCCCCCAGCCAGTTGGAATAGGGAGATTATTTCCAGCAGAACTGAACTTGATTTTTCACCTGTTATCAATGGATCAAACTTTAGTACAGGTTTTGAAAGCCTTAGCCAGAGGAATTGACCTACCAACAATACACCCATATAAACAATTAGAGAGAACACCAGTGAGGGCTAGTGGAAAGCTGCAGAGCCATGGATGTTTCCCATAGTTTTCCCAAGGAGCAGCAATAGTCAAAAGCACATAAACTCTCCCTCTTTCTCTGGTTACCCTGTTGGATTTGCTCTTATACAAACTTGTCATTAGTCCGACACATTTGTTGTGACATACATTAGGAAGTCTGTATCAAGGCTTTTTCTAGAATCTGAAATAATCAGCGTCAAGACTTAATTGGCTGGGTTCTGCTGACACCTAGTGTCAGGGCTATCGTCTAGCAAAATGACACAAGATAAGGTTTTGCCATTGTAATATCTTATATCCCAAATGACTATCCATACAGTGCTTTGGAGTCAAATTAGTTATTACTCCACTTAAAGAGGTATATATTATCTATAATTTTTATGGAATTAAATAAATGTCAAAAACTGTGATGACTCCTGATGTACTTGCTATTCTTTCATTAGTAAATTACTCCAGCATAGGAGTTCATTTTACAGGAGAACAGCAACACAAGTGCAATTAATTTTATGGCTAGAAATAAACAACCTATGAAAGGCTAATGTTGAAAAACCTTAGCCTTTTTACACAGAGAGAACAGAAGGCATGATCTGAGTACAAGGAGATAGAAATCCTTCAGTAGTACTCTTGGCTCTGGTACTTATTCTCTGTGTGATTTTGGACAATCTCTGCCTTGGTTTCCCCATTTCTCAACTGGAGATAAGATACCTAATTTCCTCATTGGGTGCTGTGAGATTTATTTGTACAACACTTTGAAGGATGAAGAGCTAAGGATTATGAATAATAAAACGTTAATTTCAAAAATTAGTATTAGTAAAGTTAATGTTATCTTTAAAATGGTGTTAAAATGTTAATTACTCCAAATGGGAACATGTGACAAATTGTAACAAATAATAAGTTGTACCAACTGCAAACAGAACACTGAGTTTGATTTAACTTTGGAATTTGCAGTAAACAGCTTAAGGCAGAGCTTTCTAAAAACAACTCAAACTCTGTGATAGGGAACTACTTCTTGCAAGCCTTCCATTTAGTCATAAAAATAGCATTCAGAGCAAGAAATGTTTTGGACACATGATACTGAATCCTAATAGCCTTCCAGCAAGCAGGGAGTTAATTTCTCCATGAAGCCCGAATCCAGCAATGAGCTCTGCAGAGGTTCACCCACATAAAGCTCATTGTCATAGACATCACACCAGTACATTAGGTGCAAGGGAGAGCTGGGGACTGAAGAAGCAAGCCATCAGCGTCTCACAAGGAACACCGGAAACTATTAAAACCCGACAACTCCTTGTGGTAGGGGAGTGTGTGAACTCTGAGAAGGCAGGATGTTACCCTAATTTGTTATAGGGCAGGGGAATAAGCTAGGCAGGATGGTTTCTGTTTCCATGTAATCATGTTGCTTGCTGCAATCATTGCAATCTAATAAAATCAAGGATGAAAACCTTGAGAAAACATGAAGACCAAAACACCGTTTTCTGTTGTTGCTTAGACCAGCTGATCCACCCTTCCATTTTACAATTAAACACAGCTGACATATGATTTTTTTATGTCTTAAACAAAATTACAGAATCTCCACCTGACCCTTCCTTCCAATTTCAAACATAGTCACAATCCAGATGTCAGTCCCACATGTGCTAGACATAGTAGGTTTTCATTGATCATTTTTATTATTGTCCATTTGAATTCTTGACCCACTCCTTCTACCTGGATATTGGTGAAGACAAAATAAAATAACTGAATATAAATTAGGAGATATTTAGACAAATGGGAATGTTATATAGAGTTAACTAAATCTTTAACAGCTGCTGAGATCACTGATTCTGTCCAGTAGGAACACACAAATCCACATGAGAATGGGTGTGCCAGAGATTCAAGCTATTTTATTTTAAGGAGTTAATCTCACAGTATATTGACAATGCACCAGTCCTTCAATCTGCATCTAAGACAGCAGTATTGCTGCTAGATAACATTTGTTGTGAATATTTACTGAGGTTTTATACATGATCAATCTACACATTTCAAATCCATAACAAATATACTCTGATTTTAAAAAGGAACTGTCAAGATTTATAGCCCTAGAAAGTTATTTACCTTGACATTTGTACGATGCTGGAAACCCTGAGGAGTCTCTGTTATCCATTTTTTTTTAAAGTGCCTTTCACAAGCCTCATGGGACTTTTCAGGATTAAAAACTATGGCCCTAACCTTGCAAAGGGATCTCAAATAGATCTTTATGTCCATTCTAGTAGCTGAAAGCCGGTGCTGCGTCATGGGTGTAATTCATACAGTCATGTGTAAAAGAGCCAAAAATAGGGGGCTCTTAATTCCATGTGCTGTGTTGTAGTGAGCAATGCCCCTGTTTGTATGTGCTCCCCCATTTTGTGCACAGTGGCCCCCTGTCTGGAAGCACAAACATCTCTTTGTTACCCCATGTAGCTGTTCCTCCCACCTTCTCTGATTCACTATCATGTTACAACCGGCACAGACCCTTTGCGCCCCAGCAGTCTATCTGGTTCTCACAGGGCCCAGTGACGACTGAATCTGGTGATGCTCTAAGCAAAGAGAGCTCTCAGCCATGTTGTAGCTGCTACCATCACTTCACACCGATTCAACCGACATTCTGTGCTTCAGAATGACACAGAGTGGCAGTCCTGGGAGATTTGTGTGGACGGTGAAATAGGGGTGTTTGCTGCGATGTGGGGTTGTGTGTATTTTGGGTTGTTGTATATGCTGGTCATGTTGTATGTGGGTTGTGTTGATTTGCAACTGGGGATGTTGTGCTAGAAGTTTGTGTTGATTTGTGGGGGTGGCAATTGTGCACTTAGGTGGGGCAGTTGGGCCAAGTAATTTACCATCTGTGCAGTCGCCCTCATACAACCGATGAAGATTAGCTGCAAAGTAAGGATGGTGTTTTGCTGAGTTACCTCTGATATCACAATATTCTAGGGCCCTTGGCATGACATCAGTACATGCCTTAGTGTAGCTGTACATGACATCAGTACATGCCTTAGTGTAGCTGCATAGGTGTAACTTGTAAAGTCAAAATGGCTGAGAACGTAAAAATTGGACAGTAACAGACTGTGAATCCCAGTGATGATTGAACCTGATGATATTCTGAACAAAAAGTGCTCTCAACCATGCTTATAGCTGTTTCCATTGCTTCATACTGACCTACAGACATTTTAGGCTTAGAGTGATACAAAGAGTGACATTCCTTTGAATCTCATTATATAGATGATTTTTATGGTGTTCAACTGAAGCCAGTGAAACTCCTTTGCAGCATCAGGGCCTATGAACTAACTTTTGGCCTAATGCATAAACGGCTCCAGAACAGGGGTAAATTAATACTTGCCGTGTTCTCCATCCATAGCCCTTCTCCACTTTACATACAGAGCTTATTCCTATTCTGAGCAGGAATAGTTTGTGGAGTCAAGGGGATTGGAGGCTAGGGGTGCATGTGCACCAACATACAGACACGTATCAGAGGGGCAGCCGTGTTAGTCTGGATCTGTAAAAGCGGCAAAGAGTCCTGTGGTACCTTATAGACTAACAGACGTATTGGAGTATAAGCTTTCATGGGTGAATGCATCCGACGAAGTGGGCATTCACCCACGAAAGCTTATGCTCCAATACGTCTGTTAGTCTATAAGGTGCCACAGGGCTCTTTGCCAAACATACAGACAGTTGCCTCCACAGCTGACACCCTCCCAATAGGTTATTTTGGGGAGTCAGATTCAGTGTGTGAAATCCCATCTTCCATTCCCCTTCTTACATGTTATTTTTCTGACATGCACATATATAAAGCAATCAAAATTTGGCCCTTTATACAAACAGGGATCAGATCCTTTGTCATCAAAATGCCACTGCCACTGGTGTGGAATGCAGCAGCCATTATAATGGCAATGATAGCACGCAGCAGTTTTGGAGAGGATGTGAAGAAAGAAATCTTATCCTTTGGTAACTATTGGAGAGGGGGAATTTGACCAAGATATGTGGGTTAACACTGCACCTCTTAAGAAAAGAGCTAGGTGAGCTTTACTGAATGCAAGTGGTCAGGACTCAGGACCTTAGTATTAATTCAATGCCCCATGGCTGGATTAACACAGAGTTACCGCTGCCTGCTGATGTCTTGTGTCTTTCCAAAATGTTGAATTCAGCAACAGTCCAATCCAAGAAAGCCAGGAAATTAGGAATTAAGGTATATGCCACCCCTGCAATGCACCATAATAAACATACTTATCATTCATCATAATAAGGGCCCAAGCCAACTCCTATCAAAGTTAATGGCATTCTTTCCTAAAACCCTACACAACTAAATTAAAATGTGGAGGTTAATGGCATTACTGCACTGAGAGCACAATTCACATGAGTGCTCTAAAGAATATTTTAAAATTGCTGAAAACAAGTATTATTCAGGAGCTTGACTACAACTAGGGAAAAATATTAATTGTTTTTGTCCCATTGTGCTGATTTTTTTTTTTGATTTTTTTTTTTTTTACTTCTTATTAGCCCCTTAGTGCTGCAGGTTGATACAAGATCTGAATATTGACTCGTACTTACTGCTAGCATCTTTGGGCTAATAAGTTAATAAAAGAGCCCAAATAAGCTTTGCAAATTAGGTTTTTTAATGACAGGAAACTAATGCTTAATTAGTTCAGAATGGGCTAAAATGACAAGGGAGCTATATAGGAAAATTTTTTTGAGACCACTGACAAGCGATTTAAAAATTCAAAGGTCATCATCTAGATTCAGTACACAACCTGGGAATGCAATCTAAAAGGTATATAAATATGATTCTGGAGTACTTAATGGTGTTATCTCAGGAAATTAAATCACTGAAGATTGCAATCTTGAATGTCTGCAGTGAAGCATTTAGCAATCCATTTAAACGTAAGGAGAGCAAAGAAACTGGAATGCTCTGATCCACAATTCTTGGGTTATCTTGTTTACTGTCATATCTAGACTCCCTACATTTTTGTATGATTTGTTGATTGCAATATAGATAGCACATCAGAGGCTTTTAGAGTCTCGTGGAAATAACAGTTTTCTCGCAAAAAATTATATTGCTGCTGAACTGTGCTCCTCAAATATTGAAATCTCGGCACCCCACACCGGTAGAAAATGTAGTGCAGCAAACATTCAGCCTGACTTGTTGATTATCATTTTGCACGTACATAGCCTTTGATCCACAGGTCTCAAAATACTTCTACAAACCTTAAAGGTGACACATTTTCTTATGGGTAAGAACCATGGTGGATGGTGGAGTGACACATTAATTACAAGAGCCAACATTGCACAGGGCTGGCAATTGCACCACATGGTACGATACACATTATTTCTTTGTAAAGAAACAATGTATAGCCCTGGCTATTGCTTGCAACAGATGGCAGTGTCACACTACAGGGCAACTGTACCTGGATTACCCCTCTATGGTCCAGGTAGAGCACCCATTCTCAGGGCTCCTGGCTCCTCAGCTGTCACCTCTCTTGGGCAGAGACCTGTGTCTCTCTCCCTTCTAAGTGGGTTATTTCCAGATTGCACTGTTCCCTGCCTACACTGTGAATTCCCCAGCAAAGTCAGACTGCCTAAGCAGGCCTGCCTTGCTTTTCTTTTCTGAGATGGTAAACAGTGTAGTTGCCACAGTTAAATTACCACCTAGCTCTTTCTAAGCAAGCACATTTATTCTTAAGGCAAAAGCATTGCAGAGAAAACATATTAAGAACAAAGAACCTACAGGCATGCTAATAAGCTTACCAGCAGTCACCCTCTTCTCTAACAAGGTCTCTGGTTAGCAGTTAGGCCTTCAAACCCCACAAAAAGGTTTTCCCAACGGTCACAAGTTCATCACAGTTTCAGCTCAGAACAAGCACACTGATGAATCAGTGAGTCAGTCCCTCCATTATCCAATTTGGATCTTTGAAGAGACTGTGAATAGTTAATCAGCCAGACAATAAGTTTCCCCTCAGGGCAAAGCTTTAAAAGGCTAAGTTCTTGCATAAGTGCAGCAGGTGTATTTGCATACCCCTTTAAAAGAAGTTTTTACATACAATCTCACAATAGTATATCAACATTTGCATTTTTAATACAATGAACTCCTAAAATACTTAAACTTAATTCAAGAAGGTTTGTCCAGAATATTGTCATTTCCATCACAGGCACCATATATGTTAGCCAGTGAGGGGTCCTGGTTATGCTCCTTTTTGACACTCAGACACCATGACAATGAGCACAGAATACATCTAGATATGGTAGAGTTCAGGGTGACGATGTGCTCTCCTCGTGCTCTCTCAAGTACTAAACTGGAATCTACCCTGCTGCTAGGGCCAATTCATATAATGCTGCCAAATCTGCAGGCCACAGAAAACCATCACCCCACCAGAGACTGGGTGTAAAACTTTATTCATCATGCTCCCATGCTGCCTGGTGTATAGTGCATATTGTTTGTGCACACTAATAGCTCCACGGTGATGATAACTTGCACCTCCTGGAAAATCAGGACATCTCCCCATCCTTCACAGCTTGCAGGTTCCCCCTCCTACTGTTTAACAGAAAACCTCTATCCATTATTCCACTAACTCCCTCCAAAATACACAAGTCTTTTTCAAGCACTACTATATTTCCCTGGAGTGAACCATTCCCCCAGCGTGCATGACATAATAGTCTGGGAAAGGTGATGAACAGATCCAACTTTGATTCTTAGGCCTTGCTGCCAGGGCATGAAATGACAGGTTTTGTGGAGGTGTAAGCACATTTATTTAAACCATCACTGCCTGATGCAGCACAAGGAGCAAAAGGCTCCTTAAACTCTCTTCTCCCATGCAGCGCAGGATAAATTTATCCTGCTGATGATAATTAACTACTTTTCTAAGCTGTCAAGAAAATAATTTAAAATTTATACAATAGTGATAGTCAAGTATATGGTACATTTGAAAGTAACATTACATTTCTTAGCTGTGATGTTCCTGCTAATCATTGAAAATGGAGAGGCTATTGCTATGATCTCTCCTAGGACTTGTCTTTACATTTCCGTAAGGACTCTAATAACAAGCGAGGTAATGTGTTCCTACAGAATGTGCCTCTAAGAAATCGATCAGATTTTGTTACTCACAGGACCTTTTAATCAGTGCTGTAATACAGAACTTCCTCATCCTGGGTTCCCAGCTGTACTGTATAAGCTTATATATAAGTATGCATTTCAATTAACTTGCTAGAAAGTTGTCTTTGTTATCAACGACTCTGTGATTAAAATTAATTGTTGCAGAAATTGTCTGGGTAATCATTCATGGTGGGAAGTCTCCATGCAGTTGGAATACCTATATATATTCTTTTACAGCCTTCATGTTAATTAGGTTCAAGTTACTAGAAAAGTAAAGTTCCTGCACTGAATATAATTTATAATTGAAAACAACATAGTGGATTAAGAAAGGGAACTGCATTTAATTTATTAAGTAAGCTCCAGTGTAGGACTTTCATGAAAAGTCACACTACAGAAATAAACAATGCATTTGTCACTCTTGCTATTGAAGTCCACATTTCCAGCATAGTATTCATTTGGTTTTTAAATAAATACTTTACATTAAATATTGACAGAAATGTACATTTGGCATACATAAGGGAATGGATGGCTACGAAGATTGGCAAGGGGATACAGAACTTTCATCTATAGGTTATTAGTTCAAATGGAAGCCTGGCTGGAATTGTTACCATTGTTGCCTTACTAGTGACCCATGCAAAATCAATTCAGTGGTTCAGTCCAGTTTCCAATAGACAGGTATCTATATAACAAAAAATACCATCATCATTAGCACCCTTATTGTCACTCACAGAGGAAAGGCCAAGGATTGAATGGGTACAGTCTGAACTGTACCTTCATCTTTATGGGTAGTCACTTCAGGTCTGGGTTCTACTGTGACTGTCATATGGATAAATAAGAATCAGGTCATGCTGAGTTTTCTAAGAGACCCAAACAAATGTAAGCAGTGTCAGGATGAGCTCCACCCTGACATCTGGTGGTGAGGTGTGGCAAGTTGTGGAAAAGAACTTCAGGGGCCGATCTCATTTGCATAGGCACACCCACCATGCCTAGAATGAGACCATAGCTGCCCAAATGGTCACTTTGGCTGCTGTGGGATCCCCAGTGTCTCTGTTATTGGGGCAGGAAGAATAAATTGTTATTACCCTGATTATGGGAACTGTGCTTGGAACTGTACGTGGCCTTTTGTTATGATGGAGGGATTCACCATCAACTAAGTAGCACTCGCTAGGCAAGGGTCATGGGTTCCAAAACTGTGTGAAGGGAGAGAGGCTGGGGACAAGTATTAATACTTGGTGGCATGGGCCCCTTGGTGAGGGCCTTACATGCTAATTGCACTTCCTCCTCTCTCCACTGTGGAATATCAGAGCTAATTTTGATTTCATTAGAAGTCTAGTTATAGGCTGCTGAGCTCACTTTGGCCTGACAGTGCACCAGCACTGGGGCTCCCCTACTACAAGCTGAATTTACCTAAGAGCTGAAATCACTGAGTGTTGTGTTAAGTAGTGGGGGAGCCTGAAGATATATTGTGGAGCAGTTCGACGCGGAGCAGTTTGTGGATGGCAGGAGCTGCTTGTGGGCCGTGGAGCTGAGCGAAGGAGTTCGTGGGGCGACTGGCGGAGCGGAGTGCAGCTGAGCGAAGGAGTTCGTGGGGCGACTGGCGGAGCGGAGCGCGGCTGAGCAAAGGAGTTCGTGGGGCGGCTGGCGGAGCGGAGCTGAGTGAAGGAGTTCGTGGGGTGGGTGGCAGAGCGGAGCGCCGCTATGGGGCGGTCAGTTTCAGATCATGTAAGGTGCCTCTTACCCCCGTCCCATTTCCACCCAGGTTGGGAGGTAAAGCTCCGCAGATAAACTTTCGAACTCTGGGGCTGCCCTGACCAGGGACAGAGACTTTTTGGGGCATTGGACTTTTGGGACTTTGGGTGATTTGGGGTTGCTGGACTCAAGAACCAAGGGGAAAAGGGCATGCCCCAATTTGCTTGGGGTGGGTTTTTTTTGCTCATGGGTTGTGTTATGAATCCTGTTGGTGGTGTTTCCCCAACATAATGCCACATTGTTTCTCTCTGTTATTAAAAGGCTTTTGCTACACTCAGACTATGTGCTTGTGAGAGGGGAAGTATTGCCTCTTGGAGGCGCCCAGCGGGGGTGGTATATATTTGTCCCAGGTCACTGGGTGGGGGCTCGAGCCGGTTTGCATTGTGTTATTGGAATGAATCCCCTAGATATTGAACCCGGCCCTTGTTGCTGCCAACTCTGACGAGCAGAAGGGTTACACAAAGAAAGAACTTTTGGTATAAAAAGCTAAGATTGAACTGACAAAGTACCTTCATTTGGATTCAGCAAATGGACAGGACCTTCTGTCCAAGGGTGGAGTAGGCCCAATCCTTTCAGAAGGGTTGGAAGGGATACTGATCAACCAGGGCCCCATAAAGATGGGTGATTCCTGGTATATGTATTAGTAACCGTGTACGAACTTTTATTACTTTCTATATGTCTACTCTGTGATGCTTTTGTCCTTAAAATAAACGTACTCTGCTGAGAAAGAGTTGTGTGGGAACTTGTAATGGCTGGCAATACACTGTTCATAGCCTCGAAGAGAAAGCAATACACAGGCACCAGCCATTAGGCAGACTGGCTTGCTGGCACAGATGCCGACCCTGTGGGTGCTCCAGGGCTGGAGCACCCACAGGGAAAAATTGGTAGGTGCTCTGCACCCACCGGCAGCTCCCCGACTTGCCCCCCCGCCCCAGCTCACCTCCGCTCCGCCTCCTCCCCTGAGCATGCCACCACGTCCTGCTTCTCCCCCCTCCCTCCCAGCGCTTGCGTCATGAAACAGCTGTTTCACAGGGCAAGCACTGGAAGGGAAGTGGGAGGAGGAGGAAAGCGGCATGCTCAGGAAAGAGGCGGGGCCGGGGTGGGGATTTGGGGAGGGGTCCAATAGGGGCAGGGAGGGGGCGGGGGAGCATGAACACCCACTGGCGCCAAGGAAAGTTGGTGCCTGTGCTTGCTGGGGTAACACGGTGTAAGGCAGGGAGCTGGTGCAGCCTTAAAACCCCCTGGTCAGAAGGGAGTAGGACAAGGGTTCTTATTCATAGACAAAAACAGTGCGGAGTTCGGTGGCACCTTAAAGACTAACAGATTTATTTGGGCATAAGCTTTTGTGGGTAAAAAGTCCACTTCTTCAGATGCATGGAGTGAAAATTACAGATACAGGCATAAATATATATTGGCACATGAAGAGAAGGGAGTTGTACTCCCTGCATCTGAATAAGTGGACTTTTTACCCACGAAAGCTTGTGCCCAAATAAAACTGTTAGTCTTTAAGGCGTCACCGGACTCCTCGTTGTTTTTGTGGATACAGACTAACATGGCTACCCCTCTGATACTATTCATAGACAAGTGATGCCAAGAGTCCAGAGACCTGACTAGGCATTCCTGGAGTGGACTACAGAGGGGGAATACAGGTGCAGTTGCCTTGAAACTGTGACAGGTATCCTCCTTGGTAATCTTCACATTTAAAATGGGACAAGACAAAATAATAGAAAATGTACAAAATTCTGCTCTGACTTCCTAGGTAACTTTCACTCCTAGGGTCCTAGGCTAGTTGATTTCATTTCTATGAAATGTAGTTCAGACGTTGATAAAACATAATGCATGAAGCTGACATTTAAATGATAAAGGCTTAGATTAATTCATTAGCAGGGTTTCTCGATATCTGTTTTATCACAGTCTTTTAAAACCACAATGGGTCCAGAAAAAAACCCCAAAAAAACCCCAAAGACCTTATAAAGCTGGCTTCAGTCCTGGTCCTTGGAAGTGCTAAGCTCTTACAGTTCTCATTGACTTCAATGGGAATTGGAAGTGCTCATTACCTCTCAGGATCACATCCTAACTTTTAGATGTAAATTATCCCAGATGCAGAGGGAGGTGAAACTCTCATTGTGAAATGATTCCTGTTATAACTTCCAACTTCTCAAAGCTCAAATATGGGACAAAGTAATCACCACAAGAAGGAAGCTCAATTAATAATTAATACTTAACATTTATATAACTTGCTGCATTAATTCTCACAACAAATTAATTGGATTAATTATTCAATTAATTATTTAATGCTTGAAAAGGACTTTATCCAGAAACTCCTGAGTTTTAGTCCTGGCTCTCACACTAACTCATGGTGTGACTTCAGGAAGTCACTTAAACTCACCCTGTCTTAGTTTCTCAAACTGTAAAATGGGGATAATCGCAGATTAACAACATAGGATCTTTAGTATAGTATTCTCAGAGACAACGAGATATAGGATATGTTGACCAGGGAGTACAAGAGCTATTAGTCACAGGACAAAGACCACAAGGAAGACCTAAAAAAAGGTGGTTCAAGACGCTGAAGCGGGACATGAAGAAGGTAGGTATCAGGTTGGAAGGTGCACTTGACAGGAACATTTGGAGATGAATAAGAAGAGCCGCCAACCCCAATTGATGAGACAAGGAAAGAATTATTCTCTGTAAACTCTAGTCCACAATTTTACATTTCTGATGTAAATAATTTGCGATAGTAAAAGTGAAATAACATTTTAAAGTTATTTAATTCAGAGGCATGTTACCTGCCACGGATATGCAACTGTCATATGATTTTCAAAGTAACAACCATCAGCCTTTACCATCAAGGCAAGCCTCAGTGGAATTAAGTAGTGTACACTGAGGACAGTCGATGGGCCCAGGCTTGCAGCCCTACCTCATGAGCAGTTCCATAGGTCTATTTATGTGATAGCAGGCGTATGTAATATGGGCACCTGTTAATTTTAAATTAGAATGAGACCATTGTTTCACTTTTCATTGGGCACCAAAAACTGATGACTGCGGCCCTGGATTAGATTTGTGTCAGCAGCAAGGTGAGAAAGTTTGAATAGGCCTTTGACAATCACCTAAGCCATTCAGTTCTTTCTACTATGTATTTTTGTTTTCAGCTGATATGCAGCAATGTAAATTATGGCCCCAATCTTCCAGTAAGACACAGGCAGACCTTTGTGCCCACATGGAGCTTCAGGGCACCAGGTGGGTGCATTTTGTTGCAGGATCTGGGCCCCGGGGCTTGATAAATTGACCACTGAAGTCAAATGGGAGCCCTGAAAAGGAAAGTACATAGTAGGAAGGACTGAATTAATTAGATCATAAATTCTCAACCTGGGCATGAGGACAATCCTCCTGTTCATAATGCTAGGTGGAGGGAGATGCTGACAATAATTCTGTTGTAACATGGGGTTATGGGAGTGAAAAGTTAAGAATTACTGGCTTAGACAGTTGGTAAAGGGCTATACAACTTCTTTTGAGTCATGGATTCAAATCCAGTCCAGGGCTATAGCAATCACTATATAGTGGCCTATGAAAAATGAATGAATTTGTTTCAGTCCAGTACCTAGTGAATAGGTGCCCACGAGTTAGGGCTGCAGGATTCGGCCCTGCAATGATACATACACACAGGCAGACCTGTGCTGCTTCTCTGGAATTGTTTTAGTTCGTGGAGGAGCTGTGATAACCCTCCCCAATGGAGTAGGACACCATCATACAGAAAACATTCATAAGTTTAATACACTGATCCCCAGAGGTACTGCATGGGGTTGCAATATCTGTCACAATACCAAACTGGGTGAGTTAGAAGGAAACGAGTCAAGTAGACCAGGGAGGGACTGACACCAGCTATTCTGCCGGGGAGTCCAGGAAAAGAGAGAATGGTGGAGTCAATACTGTGGGCAGGTGCAGAACAACGGGAGAGGTGGACACTTTTGGTCCCTCATGAGTAGAACTTGGGTTGGGCTGGTATGCAGCAGTCAGGGTTGGCAATTTCCTGGGAAAAACTAGTTTAGGACAGGGCACTGATAAATACTGGCTTAAACCTAGTTTAAACTCAGAAAAATAATTGCATCAGTGTCCAGCAAGTATAGAACAAACCTTTTCCAATTTTGGATACTTTCCATTCAAAATTGAGGAATAGGCTGGGTCTGTCCACTACATCAAAGTTGGTTTTCTGCTACAGACTGCTGCATGGCCAAATGGACCTGGACTAACGAGTAGTCTGAAACTCTGCATGCTTCTGATTGCTTAATGCTTCAGGTCTACAATGCTTCATTATTATCATTTTCATAAATCAAATGTTTTTTACTTCTGTTTATATAATATTGAAAACTGAAATATGAGTCATGACATGGGTAACTTCCTTGAGAAAATACGAAACCAAAATGTATAGACATTCCAATATTCAGTATTATAATTACATATATTACTATTATGCCCAAGCCAATTTTACTTTTTATTTGTACAATCCTAAATTAACCTACTTTTTATTTGTACCACCCCCTAAATTAATAAAGCATGGAAAAGGACAAATACTGAAGATTCAGTACCCTTACAAAGTGCAGCTCCTCTTTAGTGTCTTCTCCCCTGCTTCACCTGTATGATTATTGCACCAGGCTTTATAACACCGGCCCTACAGTGCCTTCCTCTTCTAATGGCCCAGCTGGCTGGGGCTCATCAGCCGCAGACAGAGGCAGGCAAGAAGAGAGCTCTAAGAATCTATTGTCTTATGCAACTACAATTTGACTATGTAATTAAAACTAAGTGTAATGTGGTGTGTATTAATGAAACAGTTTTTAAAATAGAAAATGCCTTAAACTAGAATTAACTAGTTTTTCCCAGGGCTGTAAAAACCATAATTTTACCTGGTAAAAACTACGTCAGGTAAATACCATGCTATCCCTGGCAGCAGTACTATATACTAGCACCTCACTGGAACATTATCTTGTTCACCAAAATCTCAGCTTTCATGTTTTCAAAAAAGTAAGTCTTTAACTGTTTGTGAAGAAAACTTAAAAAAGTGAAGCAATGGTAACTCTTGCAGAGATGTCCACATGAATCTGAAGAGCCAATAACAATAGCTCAGAAACATGTGAACTGCCCTTTCATCTCAGTGATGTTATTTCAGGTGTCCAGTGATGATAATTTAAATGTCCACACTGTTAATTATTTCATTTCTCAGGTAAGAACACAGAGAGACAATCACAGATCTGCACAATTTACTGTGATATCTCATTTTGGTGCCACAAATAAGTGGCAAATGGGAGATGCCACCTTTTCTTTGTTAATCCCCCACCCTCCAATGGAGAAGGAGCAAAGCCCAAGGAGCCTAACATGACACTTGATTATACTTGAAGGGGAGCCAAGCTCCAGGAGCTCAGTGGATCTCAGAAACCATGCACAATTGTATTTTGAATATCCACACAATCTATTGTGAGCAGTGTCTCATTTTGGTGACTCATGGGACTGGAGTGTAGGGGCAGAGTTTAGAAGAGTATGGCCATCTATTCCCCCTTTAATATAAGTCCTGCCTGTGAGGCCACATTTATCCTTTTAAAATACTGACTGTAGCTTTTACTAGCATACAGAAAACTCTGCCTCAGCTATAAGCCTGCAGTGATTCTCATCTGCCAAACCAGTTCAGCTGCCATCTGTTGCATCATGTCTAGATTGTGGTATGCCACGTACAGATCCTGGCAAATTCTTGGCCATTTCTCAGTCTAGTTCCCTGTCCCTCTACCCCAACCTGTTCCCCTCCTTGCCTTGTCCCTCACCGAAGCATTGCATGGAGTCCCCATGATGCCCAGGGGCTTGCTGGGGCATGGAGAAGGACAAATACTGAAGATTCAGTACCCTTGCAAAGTGCAGCTCCTCTTTAGTGTCTTCTCCCCTGCTCCACCTGTACGATTATTGCACCAGGCTTTATAACACCGGCCCTACAGTGCCTTCCTCTTCTCATGGCCCAGCTGGCTAGGGCTCCTCAGCCGCAGTCAGCGGCAGGCAAGGGGAGAGCCGGGCGCCCCTGCCTGTCAGCGACAAGGAACTGCTCACTGGAGCCCCAGTCCCCACCGCCTGAGCTGGGCTGGCTAAGAGCAGGCTCTGAGTCACACTGGCCGACGGGCGTGTGCCTCCGTCAGTGCAGCAGCCAACCTGCCCCAGCTGAGCGAAAACGGGAAGCAAACAGGAAGCCGCAAAGCATTCTAGGAATTGTGTCCTCTTCCACAAGCTTCCTCTCTGGCCGACCCGGTGACCAATACAAAAGACTACATCTCCCAGAAACCATTGGGAGCTAATCTTGCCTACCTCTCCTCCCTCCCGTCCCTTTCCCAACGCATTGCATGACGGTACTTGTAGTTCTGGAACTACCCAATCTCCTATTCCCCAAACCCTGGCCCCTCTCCACAGAGAAGACTACAATTTCCGGCTGGCTGAGCGACGTCGCGCCTGCGCCGTCTGCGTGGAAGGCCGTTGCATTGCGGGCAACGGCCGGGGCAGTGAAGAAGCAGTAAGCGCTGGTGCCGGTGGCTTGCTTCCGCGTTCCGTGGGGGGCTCGCTGCGCCGCGGTTGGGGGAAAGGGCGGAATCTGTCGGGCTCCGGCCGTTACCCGAGGCGAGGGGATGAGCTTGTGAGGGGAGAGAACCTAGGGGGGAGACTGCTCACTGCGGAGCGATGTCTCAACCGCCGCCGCCGCCGCTGCCTCCTCCGCCTCCTCAGCAGCAGCAGCAGCAGCCTGTCTCGAAAAAGCGGGACCGGCGCATCTTCTCCGGAACCTGTCCGGACCCCAGCTGCCAGGCGCGCCTGTTCTTCCCGGCCCACGGGCCGCTGAGCAGCGGCAGCATCGAGTGCACGGACTGCGGGCAGCGCCACGAGCAGCGGCAGCTGCTGGGGGTGGAGGAGGTGACGGATCCGGACCTGGTGCTGCACAACCTGCTGCGGAACGCGCTGCTGGGGGTGAGCGGCGGGGGCCCCCCCAGGAAGAACACGGAGCTGGTCAAAGTTATGGGCCTGTCCAACTATCACTGCAAGCTGCTCTCCCCCATCCTGGCTCGCTATGGCATGGACAAGCAAACGGGCAAGGCCAAGCTTCTCACCGAGATGAACCAGGGGGATGTCTTTGACTGTGCCCTCTTGGGCGACCGTGCCTTTCTCATCGAGCCTGAGCATGTCGACACTATGGGCTATGGCAAGGACCGCTCTGGCAGCCTCCTCTACCTGCATGACACCCTGGAGGACATCAAGAAAGCCAACAACAGCCAGGACTGCTTGATCCCTGTTCATGTGGATGGTGATGGCCACTGCCTGGTCCATGCTGTCTCACGGGCACTGGTGGGCAGGGAGCTGTTCTGGCATGCGCTCCGGGAGAACCTGAAGAAGCACTTCAAGGAGAACCTGAGCCGCTACAAGGCTCTCTTCCACGACTTCATTGACGCGGTAGAGTGGGAGGACATAATCAATGAGTGTGACCCTTTGTTTGTCCCTCCAGAAGGTGTGCCATTGGGTCTGCGAAACATTCACATCTTTGGTTTGGCTAATGTGCTTCACCGGCCCATCATCCTGCTGGATTCCTTGAGTGGAATGCGTAGTTCTGGAGATTACTCAGCCACTTTCCTCCCTGGGCTGGTACCGGTAGAGAAATGCATGGGAAAAGATGGCATGTTGAACAAACCTATCTGTATTGCATGGAGTAGCTCTGGACGTAACCATTATATTCCTCTGGTTGGAATAAAAGGTGCTGCTTTACCTAAACTGCCTATGAAATTACTTCCTAAAGCTTGGGGAGTTCCTCAGGATCTCATCAAAAAGTACATCAAACTGGAGGAGGATGGTTGTGTGATTGGAGGAGATAGAAGTTTGCAAGACAAATACTTACTGAGGCTGGTTGCTGCAATGGAAGAAGTTTTCATGAATAAGCATGGTATTCATCCCAGTTTAGTAGCTGATGTACATCAGTATTTTTACAGAAGGACTGGTGTAATAGGAGTTCAGCCTGAAGACGTTACTGCAGCTGCCAAAAAAGCAGTGATGGACAACCGCCTTCACAAGTGTCTAATCTGTGGTGCCCTTTCAGAGCTTCATGTTCCTCCAGAGTGGTTGGCTCCAGGAGGGAAACTGTACAACCTGGCCAAAAGTACCCATGGCCAGCTGAGGCCTGACAAAAATTACAGCTTCCCTCTGAACAGTTTGGTGTGCTCTTATAATTCTGTGAAGGATGTCCTGGTACCAGACTACAGTCTGAGTAGTTTGACTGCTTGTAACTGGTGTCATGGTACCTTGGTGCGTCGTGTCAGGGGAGATGGATCTGTTGTGTATCTGGATGGGGACAGAACTAATGCTAGATCCACTGGTGGCAAATGTGGCTGTGGATTCAAACACTATTGGGATGGTAAAGAATATGACAATCTCCCTGAAGCCTTTCCTATTACTTTAGAATGGGGTGGAAGAGTGGTGAGAGAGACTGTATATTGGTTCCAGTATGAAAGTGATACAACTCTTAACAGTAACGTGTATGATGTTGCAATGAAACTTGTTACCAAACATTTTCCTGGTGAATTTGGTAGTGAGATTCTTGTTCAGAAAGTTGTTAATACAATATTACATCAGACTGCCAAAAAGAACCCTGATGATTATACTCCTGTAAATATTGATAGCGCTCATGCGCAAAGAGCTGATGATCTACAAGGACAAGACTTAGATTCGCAACTTCCAACCAAAATTATTCTCACTGGACAGAAAATGAAAACTTTGCACAAGGAAGAGTTAAATATGAGTAAAACTGAAAGAACTATTCAACAGAACATTGCAGACCAGGCTTCTGTAATGCAGAAACGGAAAACTGAAAAATTAAAACAAGAACAAAAAGGGCAACCTAGGACTACTTCCCCTGGCACTGTTCGTGATGGGCCATCATCTGCTCCTGCTACGCCTACAAAGAGCCCTTATTCCCCAACTTCCACAAAAGAAAAGAAGATCCGAATAACAACAAATGATGGGCGACAGTCTATGCTTACATTGAAGTCCACAACCACATTCGTGGAGCTGCAGGAAAGTATAGCCAGAGAATTTAATATTCCTCCATACTTGCAATGTATTCGCTATGGCTTTCCTCCCAAAGAGCTTCTGCCACCCAAGGAAGGAATGGAAAACGAGCCAGTTCCCTTGCAGCATGGTGATAAAATAACTATAGAGATCTTCAAAGGTAAGGAAGAAGGCAGTCAGTCTACTTCAGCACCCTCAACCCATGCTGTGAAACGTGAAGATGTTGCAGTAACCAGTAAAATATCTTCCAAGGAGTTGCAAGAGCAAGTTGATAAAGAAATGTACTCATTGTGTCTTCTAGCAACATTAATGGGTAAGACTAACTTTAATTTGTATTTAATTTGCCTTGTGAGGTATCTATAGTTCATATTTTTTTTTTTTAACACAATACAGAAAATACCTTCTACTCTGTGTCTTTGTGGAGCCCTCTCTGAGCTCATTCTGTTTTTTTCCCCCAATCCCTTCTGAAGGTAAGATGTGGTGTATACATAAGTTACTCTTCCCACCCCCACCCAGACTTCAGAGGATGCAAGGATGGATGTAGGCTAATGGGATGAGAAGAAAATAGTGAGCTTTTGTTTAATTGGAAGTTTGGATGCTACCTAAACTCTTAATTTTGTACAGAGATAAAGCCTTACAGCTTGCCATACAAAAGGTTGCGCTGGTCAGTTAAGTCAATGCAACATTGCACCTTAGACTAAGTTGGTGCAACTTTATATGTAGACTGAAACATAGTGAGGAACAGTAGTTTAGTATTGTAATTGGCTTAATGTAAGCAGAGGAGAAGCAATAGATAGCAAAGAAAGAAGCTGAATATATTTGAGTCCCAAATTAACCAGTAAGTTGGAGAAGCTTCACTTGAAAACAGTTGAAAAATGTGAATCTGAGGTAGTCATAATGCCAGAAGAAGGGACTCTTCTCTGCTTCCTTTTTCTTG
Source organism: Eretmochelys imbricata (assembly GCF_965152235.1). Classification (NCBI taxonomy): domain Eukaryota; kingdom Metazoa; phylum Chordata; order Testudines; family Cheloniidae; genus Eretmochelys; species Eretmochelys imbricata. Next base: position 61,278,342 of record NC_135573.1, read on the forward strand.
TCATCTTATTTTCATTTTTCCTAAGTGGGCTCAGATGACTCAAGTGTTTTTCAATGTTACTCTCCCTTCCTGATGTCTAAACTTACTCTTCTAGTGGCTGACAAGAAAGACTGTTTCTAGTACTGTTAGTTTTTATTTTTCCTTTCTTCTATTTATTTCTGTTTTTCTCTTCTGTTCTGCCTCCTCTTTCCCATTCTCTGCTCTGTTTTTGTCCCACTAATGTAGCAGTGTGCTAAGCTGAAATGGCTTTGCATAACTCAGTGCAACAATTCCTCTTACTTATTTCCAGGAAGTACAATGTTCACTGTAGTACATTAGCTGGACAAGCACACAGAATAGTAATATTTCGAGTGTTTGTTTGGAATGGGCCTTCTCCTTTGCTTTAGGGAATTAGTTTGGCTAATAGAAAGTAAAACGTGATATTTAAAAACAAAACAATTTCATAATCGGAGAGTGCAGTGACAGAGGCCTACACCTTATTATTTTCATTTCTTATGAGTCTGACTACACCCAGATCTCCTGTATGATAGCATTTTGAACCACTAGCTGAGACATTAGGTTGTCCTATGTGTCTCAAGGGCCCATTTTGGAATAGTCTGATTAAAAACTCCTTTCCTTTAAGATGGAGCCCTAAAATACCCACTCAGAATGTATAACAAGATCCCCAGAAAATACTCTTGAAAATGCAGTGATAACTGACACTCAAAAAAGCACTCTGGCATTTCACATTTGTTCCAATGATTTCTGTATCAAACCTGCTTTGTTTACAAGTAAATAGTGTTAAATTGTGAACACTGCAAGCTCAGCCTGGGATCAGAGACTACATCACTAGTTCAAGATTCTGCATTTGGAGCTTTGTTAACAGTTTTATTGATGAACAAGCTAGAAAAAGAATCCAGCTCACTCTCTTATGGCTGTATTCTCTTTTCAGTGTTAATAGAATAAATGGTAGCAGACACATTTTTTTCTCTAAAAAGTAAACAGCTATGACCGATTACACAGAACAAAGTCATTGAGTAAGATGCTATTTTTACATAGTTACTCTTCTGATCAAAACCATACTTTATTCTAATGACTTCTGGAGAGAATTTGTGCTGACAACTGACTGCTTGCTACTCTATTACAGCTCTATTATTAGTTCCATTCATTAATTGATCAGGCAGCTAAGACTTCAAACAATGTTATGAAAACAATTCTTTTAATTTCTCACAGGAAAAGTGTGTAGTATTCTTGGGATGCAGGGGACTGTGAGCATTTCAGATGTGATGCTTTCAGCCATCATGCTATATAAATGATAGTTGCCACCTAGCTACAGTATTACAAAGTCTCAAGAGTCTGTGCTTCTCTTATTACAGAGTGAGAGAGGATAGCATAATATTTGCTCTTGCCAATAAAATCCGATGGACTTGGATTAGACGAGGTAGAGAGAGAAAAGACATGCCTGAAAATTATGTTTTACATTTTCATGCTTACAAGGAAAATCCATTTTGGAAAATCTGTTGTTGGTCTTTCTGGATGCTGGAAAACTTTTCTTCAACACTGGGGGAAACCATGTCCAGGCTTTTTAATGGAAGGAGCACCAGTTCAGCCTATCTGAGTGACTGAAAGCTCTCTTTTTGGTGCAAGTATTTCTAGATCAACAAGTTAATTAAAGATCTTGACCAGCGATCTCTGGAGCATTTATGCTTATGCTGTGTTCAACTAACTTCTAAATTGTGATGTTTTTTACAGAACTTTAAACTGGACACTTTGCATTATTATTTTTTTGGACTTTTGCTTTATGCTTTATATCTGATCTGTGAAAAATTGGCCCTGGCTTTCTCCCCCGTTTTTGCCTGGCTTGAAATTTAGAAGCCCACACCACACACAGGAACTACTTTCTGTTCCCAAAGACCTACTCTAAACACAAGAGTTGCGGTTTAACCAAAGGTATCTTTTTAAACCAATTTAGTTTAACCATTGCAAAACCCTTTGTGTTCTCTCACAAGTCAGGTTTAAACCTATTTAGATGGGTTTGGCTTGTGCTGGTAAATTAGCAGGTGTTGGATAAGCGGATATAACCAGGTTTAAACTACTAAGTGTGTCAATATAGGGGCTTGTACTAGTTTAACTAAACTGATTTTAAAACTGATTTTAGTTAAAGTGAGGCAACTTCTTTGTGTAGACAGGCCTAAACTGAAAGCTCAAGTAGCTGATTTTTGTTTTGTGTCCTCTCCTCCCAGTGCATGAACTGACTGTTGGGGTGTCATTGAAAAAAAAATATATATATATATATATATAAAAAAAAATAAATATAGGTTAGGCTGCCTCATTTCTGTTGTTGAAAGAAAGCAGGTGCATATACTTCCTGAGAATACAATGCTGTCATTCTTGCAGCCATATCTGAAGTTGAAGTGCAGAAGTCTATTCTTAAGGAATCCATAACCACTGTGTAATCAGCATACTCCAACATATTACTACGAGTATCATCTCTGATATGTGGAGTCCTGAGGGAGTTTCTAAATCCTATTGTGTGATCTGCCAGATTAATATGCTGTTTTATTAAACCCATCTTCTGAGCATTGAAAAGAACCTAACCCAGCAACACAGGACAAATGTATAGACCCCAAAGGTAACTTGCTAATACTTGAATTGCAAATAGCATTACAGTGCCACTAAAATGAGTCTATGTCCAGATGTGATGATACATTTTCTTCCTCCCATCTGAGATCTGTTCATTAAAACATCACAATCCTTTCATATGTTTCTTCCTATGGCTGACACTACTATGGTGTGAGCTCTCTTCTCCATCCTTGTGCTTCCCTGATATATAGTCCTTGTTAATGTTACATAAAAGAGCATATAAACTAAGCAGCTCCTTTGCTGCAGTGCTTCAAAAATCCATTTGCATGGGGCAAACAGGAATCTTTCCTGGCTGAATGCCATTTAATTCTGCAAAATCAAAGCTTTTAGTTTAAAAAGTTTCAAGTTCTTAAGAGACTGTGGAAAGAATAGAACCTTCCAAATATGAACAGAGTATAAAATGATACAGTACTGTCTGTCTTAAGCCTTACACAGCTATAATGCCTGCATTGCTGCTGGTCATAGTGTTCCCAAGCTGCAGCAGAGTCAAAATTATATTTCATTAGTTATCAATGTATTAGTTACTCAGAACCCTGTGGGCAACCATGATTTCAGCTTGCTGCTGCTTGGGAAAGCTCTGAGCAGCAGAGGGGTGCTCTGGATCCATAAAGGGTATGTCTACACTTCAATTTAACATCCGTAGTTGGCCCTTGTCAGCTGACTCAGCCTCACAGGGCTAGGGCTAAGGGGCTGTTTAATTGTGGTGTAGCTGTTTGGGCTCAACTAGAGCCCAAGCTCTGTGTCCCACCTCCTCAGAGGGTCCTAGAGCCTGGGCTCCACCGTGAGCCTGTATGTCTGCACCACAATTAAACATCCCCTTAACCTGACCCCTGTGAGCCCAAGTCATCTGACATGGGGCAGCAGCAGATGTTTATCTGTCAAAATTATTTAAAATAAAAAATTGAATTCTGCCAAACCTAAATACAATACAGAATGAACAGTGCACAAATGTTAGTCATTTTAAATTTCAGGAGGCAATTTTTCATCATGATTAGTAGCCTTGGTCCCTAGATTAATTGATACTGTTGTTAATTTTTGAAGCTCTGCCTTGCTGTAATTAATCAATAACTGCACGATGCACTAAATGTGCTATGATTCAGAGGCATTATTCATACTCCTTGCAATTAGACTCTCTTCATACACAATCTAGATAGTTAAAAAAAGAAATAAAAAGGTGGTTAAATTTAACATGAGCAGAATTGTTAGGACCACATCTTAATTAAATGGAAACAGAAGTTTTATTTCCTGGCAGTGTTGTGAACTCAGCAAGAATGCTGTAGTGTGTAGCAACTGGGAAGCAAAACTGATGAGAAACAAAGTGAAACTATTAGGAGTTTTTTACTGACCAAGGTTAATATTCAAAAAATAAATGCAACATATCTTAAGGGTGAAAAGTACATTTAAAATGTTCTTTTTTAATTATATGTTAATGTTAGTAACACAGTAAAGGGAACATTTAAATGTCATCATAATATGCCTTTTTATACAGTGAAGAGCAACTATATGAATTTAATTTTGCTTTTCTTTATAATAGTGCATTAGATAAAGCACAAGTCTGTAGCTTAATGTTTGGTGATATTCAAAAGCACCAATGGGAAATAAATTCAAATCCTTTCGATGCGATTTGGGTTCCTAACTCCCTTATTTTCCTTTAAAAATCCTAGCCTAAATGAAAATGAGTATATATAAAACAAGAATATTTACAGTATTTTTTTAACCTATCCAAGGTTTGGGGTGCACTTAGAGAGATGAGCAACCATCTATGACAGAGGTGGGCAAACTACGGCCCGCAGGCCACATCCAGAGGACGGGTTGGATAGGGCGGCGGGGGGGGCAGTCGGGGCGGAGGGTCCAGGGGAGGTCGGGACAGGGAGGGGTGGATGGGGCAGGAGTCCGGGGGGGGGGAGGGAGAGGGGGCGTCGGCGTCAGGGGGCGAGAAGCAGCGGGGGCTGGGTCACGCCAGGCTGTTTGGGGAGGCAAAGCCTCCCCTAACCAGCCCTCCATACAATTTCGGAAACCCTCAGGCCAAAAAGTTTGCCTGCCCCTGATCGATGAGATGGTTCCATGTTCTTTATGATTAGTAAAAACCAGCCAAAGAGACATTGGGCCCCCATTGACAGTCTCCATCAGTGCTTCACTTGGGATACTAGATATCTGATAGTTTTGAACAGGTATTTAGAATCAAGAAACACTCGTCTTGATTTGAAAACCTCATCAACTACCAGCCCTTCTCAAACTTCCTCTTACCTCTTTTTTTTTTTTTAAGTAGGGGGAGCTTTTTATAGCTGCAATATAGCAGACATATAGTTAAGGTTGCATAAATATTTTTCATTGTAAAGGGCATGTATGAGTTGCATATAACTTTCACCTGCCAGGATGAAGTTTGCCAGTTCTGGTCTCAGCCAGAGGATGACCTCTGGAACATTTGCGCAAAAAACACAGTTCAGCCTTTGACTACAAAGAGTACAGAAAATACACTTTTTTTTAAGTGAGTTTGTTTAAGAAGTGCAATGGAATTTGCTGAAGTGTTAAACTGTTTGATTTCAAACTAACATAAAAGCTGATGGATATGGAAGTATGGCATTAAAGCCATTTTATCTGGTCACAGTCTATTTTAGTTCATATACATTCTGCAACCTTATTGATTAAAATTTGGAATATTATCTTGGATTGTTGTCTTTAGAATAGCATTATTATTTATTTGTATTATCATAGCACCTAGGAGTCTGTCATGGACCAGAACCCCAATGTGCTAGGCGTTGTACAAACAGAACAGAAAGACACTCTCTACCCCAAAGAGCTTACAGTGTCATAGTTCATGATCATGGCAAAGCTGTGAGTTGTAAATATCAGATCGTTTTTCTACTGGCTGCTAACATTTTTGTTCAGGTAACTTAAGGGCTTGTCTACACTGGCACTTTACAGCGCTACAACTTTCTTGCTCAGGGGTGTGAAAAACATCCCCCTGAGCGCTGCAAGTTTCAGCGCTGCAAAGTGCCAGTGTAGACAGTGCACCAGCACAAGGAGCTGCGCTGGTAGCTGTTCCTCTCTTGGAGGTGGGGTTTTTTTAATAGCACTGGGAGAGCTTTCTCCTAGTGCTATGTTGCGCTGCCCTAACACTTGCCTAGATATAGCTATACTGTGTTAGCACTTTAAAAGTATGGCAGATTTGTGGAGCTGCATTGCAGGAACTGTGAAATCTTCTAATATAATTGCTTCTGAAAGAGTAGTGGCAGCTTCTCTGATTGAAAGGATTTTTTAAAAAAATAGGAGAGAAAATATTTGAACAGAAGCAATAATGTGTCATCCTATTTGTTGGCTGAGAGAACCGAGGCTTTCTGGCTCAACTCAATGGCATTTCTATCTATTTGTAACATGATAATTTTTGAACAGTACATCTAATCAATTCCAAAATTTCAGGGAATGGTCTAGGCATCAGTTGTCAGACTCCAATTGTATTTTGTGAAAATCAGAAAAAGCAAAGGGTGGGTGTGGACACATTGAGCATTAGCTTCAACCCCCTCTGTAAGGGTCTATAGATCACAGCCATTAACAACTTCTAGCATAACAATACCTCACCATCTCAACTCTGCCTCCCTTCCCAGTAGTTTTAAAATGCTGCCACTCTACATGATATTCTCTCCCAAACAGAAAGAAAAGAAATAAAAATGGGAGTGGAGGAGAAAGTAGGACTGGGAGAATGGGACATGCGTGGAGCCCCTGTCCACCCATTATGCCCACCTGGCATAATGGGTGACCCATAGAACACCTGCCATGTGGTGAAGAAGGGAGCTCTTAGCATGGGTAGGTTGGGAGGGAATTGCAGGGAGTCCCTGAAATTAAGGGGATGGGAGGTTAGCACACATGAAGCTTGTGAACAAGGCGGGACGTGGAGGAATGCAAGAAGCACCTGGTGTGGGCAATGAGCTCAGCCTAAAGAAGCTATGAAGTATGTGACTCTCTAGTTTACCTTACTTTGCATTTTAGCTTGTATCTCCTACTGACTGAAAAAGTATTGAAGGGTGATATTTTATGGCATGTTTCATGCATACTGTCTCCCCAAATAGCAGATATAGTTAACTTATTTCCTTGGTGCTATTTATTATTTGACATTGCTTCAGCTGACAGGATTTGATGGAGATTTAAGACAGAGAAATACATGGCTGTTTATGATGCAAGATCTGCAGAAGAAGGCTCTTACACTGTCTTTTTTTCTTTTTAAGTCTCTGAATACTTTTCCATTTCACTTTTTTAGAATGTTCAGTACCAAGTAAAAAAAGTGAATTATCTCTCTCAAAAAAAAATCAGTTGTCCAGTTAGTTTGTTTCTGGGTCAGAAGATTGGGTTCAAGTTCCACTCTAGAATTTGGGCTGATACTAAATATAGATAGGGCAGTAATAATGTCAGTTGACCTAGTTGGTCACAGTACAATGCTAATTAAATTGCTTCTTGTTCCTATGAGGCAGGTAAGTGGTTGGCATTTTCCTTATTTTGCAGATGGGAAATAGAAGCAGAGAGATTAACTGACTTGCCAGGCTCCCTTCATAAATCATTGGCAGAGCTGGGACCAGAAGCCAGTGTTTTTGGGATTCCAGACCCTTGCATGGTCCTGTTAGACTAGGTTGCTTCTCTACAGTCCTAAGAGGTGGCCTGTTAAAGGTGGCATCCTTTAAATGAGATATAAAATCATGCCACCTGAGTTACGAGATGGCTGGGACAGCAGGGTTAATGTTTCCTTTCTATTTGTGTTCTTAAGTGTGACAAGTACTTGTGTCGGGACTGTTGGTAAAATTTTTCAAAACGTCCTAAGTGACTTGGAGTCCTAAAGCTTATTGATAGGACTTAAGTTCCTAAGTCACTTAGACACTCTTGACAGTGCTTAATTTGTAATGAAAGAAGTGCCAGGGCTCAAGCAATTTTTTTACATTCATAACTGATGCAGCGAGCCCAGAGGTGCCAGAGTTATGAACGGCCAAGCCTAGAGGTGTTGGGACTCAGCCCTGGTAAGCCCTGGCATAAATTAAACACTGACTATTGAAAATTTTACCCTGTATCACTAAACATGACTGCTTGCTTCTAACTTTTACTCTATTTTTTGTCTTACAGGAGAAGATGTTTGGTCATATGCAAAGGGGCTTCCTCACTTGTTTCAGCAGGGTGGGGTGTTCTACAGCATAATGAAGAAAACTACGGGTACAGTTTGTTTCTAACTTTGAGGTTAAAATTATTAAAATCTTGGCATGAATCTTCTCAAATCATGAAAAATGAGAAAATTGATACTGAGGTGTTTGCACCTCGAGCATCCTTAATTTGTATTTTTAAATATAGCCAAGATCTTGGACTGCACTGCCATAACACTTTCTTTCAATTTAGTAATGCCATATCAACTTCTAGTGCTCCCTCATTTCTTAGAATAAATTAAATGGAAAAAATTAGTAAAGTTCCAAAATGGGGGACAATGAAGTAAAAAGCATGCTATTTGAGAAAACAACATTTTAAACAATATATTCAGGTTAAAATTATTTAAATCTGTAGGACTTCACGCATCAAAAATTTAGATCTGTGACTGCTGAACCATGGAAATTCCAGAGCCTAGGCTTGGAACTTGCATGTCTAGATGCTGATGTCTAGATGTGTCCAAAAAGCCAGGGTTTAGCAAGTCTTTTTGTTTGCTCTGTTTTAAAAACATAATTAATATGCACCAGGTACATATTAACTTTCTTTCACTATCTTTAACACAGGAACTGCAACCATATAAACTGAACCAACCGGTAGTTGGTTTTCATGGTAGCTTGAATAAATGCTTCTGTTTCTTCAAATGCTACTTTGTAATTTTTTAGAGTAGGGGTTCTCAGCATATGGGTTGTGATTCACAAAAGGGGTTACCAACAGTTGTTTGTAGGATTACAAACTGGCTCCGGTTCTTTGTTAGTCATGTGGAGCAGATTTGTTTAGTCACTTGAAATCAGTCTTTCTCGGTCATGGAAACAGCCCTTCTGAATTTCTGCAAGAAACTTTCTCCTTAAAATGGCATGGCACTTGGCAGGATTCTGAAATTCTTACATCTTAGAAGGGGAACCAGCTATAAGTGGCTAAGTGTTAAGAGTATGAAAATCCCATAGAATCTGGACCAAATCACACCTCCATTGTGACCACCCATGCTTCCCCCTCAAAGTATTGATTCAACTGGAACGTTAGCACTTCAGAGTCTGCAGCCGCATTTTATACTGCTGCTTAGGTTGCAGAAGAAACCAGCAGTGAAGAGGAAACCCCAACATTGATGGCCAACGGAACACTGTTTTTGGCCTTTTCTGTAACTTCCCTACATTCTTACTAATAGAAGTTCTGTGCTCAGATGCCATAGTGATGGGCACAATGTAGGAACCTAAAGATAGTCTATATGACTAAATAATACTTATTTTAAAACTTAATCTGGGTATAATAAAGTAATTATGTATGGGATGCTTTCCAGTAGCAGTAAGCCTGCTAATTGTGTAAAATATTTTGAGGTTATGAATGTTGGTAGCTGTTCCCAGCGAAATTATACAGTCATGAAGGAAAGTTACCCAGAGTATTCATTCTAAAATTGTCTCTGTACAGCTATGTATAGGGCCCTACCAAATATATGGTCTATTTTGGTCAAATTCATGGTCATGGGGTTTTACAAATCGAAAATTTCATGATTTCAGCTATTTACATCTGAAATTTCATGGTTTTGTAATTGTAGGTGTCCTGACCCAAAGAGGAGTGTGGGCGGGGGAAGGGTGACCAGGTTATTATAGGAGGGCTTGCAGTACTGCTACCTTTAGCAGCTGGAGAGTGGCGGCTGTTGGCTGGGAGCCCAGCACTGAAGGCAGAGCCGGCACCAGCAGCAGCAGTGCAGAAGTAAGGATAGCATCGTATGGTATTGCCACCCTTACTTCTGCGCTGCTGCCTGCAGAGCTGGGCCATTGTCAGCAGCCACCACTCTCCGGCTGCCCAGCTCTGAAGGCTGTAGCGCAGAAGTAAAGGTGGCATGGTATGGTATTGCCACCCTTATTTTTGCACTGCTGCTGGCAGAGCGCTGCCTTCAGAGCTGGGTGCCTGGCTCTGAAGGGAGCACAGAAGTAAGGGTGGCAATACTGTGATGCCCCTAAAATAACCTTGCAACTCCCTTTTGGGTCAGGACCCCCAATTTGAGAAAAATTGGTTTCCCCTGTGAAATGTGTATAGTATAGAGTAAAAGCACGCAAAAGACCAGCTTTCATGGTCCGTGGTGTGTTTTTCATGGCCATGACTTTGGTAGGGCCCTAGCTATGTATCTCCAGTTAAGCTTCCTGAGCTGCATAATTAAGGAAAATAGTTTCTGTATGTTAGCTGCTCTTCTTTGCTGAATGCAAGATAACTGGGTTTAAATGCCATGGTTTTCACAGCTTTGCATGGCATGAGGCTGCAGTCTGAGGAAATAGTGATTTTTTTTTTTCTTTCTTATATAAAGGCTTTCAAAGTTCTGTTCTTCGTGCTCTAAAATGCATAGGTGATATTGTTAATTCGTTTCCATATATGAAGTGGATGTTCTTGTATTGTTGGAAATTCCACTAATTTGATATGCTGAAGACCAAAGCAAGCAGATAGAACAAATTTATATTCTTCAGAAACTAATTTTAGAATCTGAGAAAACAGCTTTCTACAAGGGAAATAATGTTTCCTTTTGAGAAGTTATGCTATTAATAGTACCTGATTCTCTTTAAGTTCCTTCTCTGAAATATTAGTATTTTCTTCCCCAAGTCTTTGCACTCAGAGTACAACTTAATTCTTGTGGCATCATCTCGATTAGCACTCATTCTTCTGCTTTCTCACCACTCGATTTATTTCTAGATTCTGTTTTACTAATTTCCGCTAAACTCTTGATTCTGGGTTGAAACAGCTGTACCACATCAATCATCTCTTCGTTGTATGTTAAATACATGTTTATCATAGTGTATAGAAAAATGTGTTTTTGCTTTGAGACAGCCCTGCAACAATGAGCATGATTTATGATTAATAAACTCACACAACTCATCCCATACTCTTCTACAGAAATCTGTAAAGTTCATTAATGCTTCAGTGATATTTCATGCCCATTATTTTCAACTTAATTCTTGGTCTCTTTCTGGTTTTCCATCTTTCTGCATGTTTAATCTATGCTGTGGAGAATGGTATATTTTGTGTAGCTTGTGAATTTGTTTTAACAATGGCTGATGGAGAGGACATTTCTGGGCAATTATAGAATCACAGAATCGTAGGACTGCAAGTGACCTCAAGAGGTCTAGTCCAGTCCCCTGTGCTCGTGGCAGGACTAAGTATTATCTAGACCATCCCTGACATGTGTTTGTCTAACCTGCTCTTAAAAATATCCAATGAAGGAGATTCCACAATCTCCCTAGGCAATTTATTCCACTTTAACCACCCTGACAGGAAGCTTTTTCTAATGTCCAACTTATACCACCCTTGCTGCAATTTAAGCCCATTGCTTCTTGTCCTATCCTCAGAGGTTAAGGAGAACGATTTTTCTCCCTCTTCATTGTAACAACCTTTTACGTACTTGAAAACTGTTATCATATTCACTGTCTGTCTTCTCTGCTTCAGACTAAACAAACACAATTTTTTCAATCTTCCCTCATATGTCATTATTTTCTAGATCTGTAATAATTTTTGTTGCTCTTCTCTGGACTTTCTCCAATTTGTCCACATCTTTCCTGAAATATGGCACCCAGAACTGGACACAATACTCCAGCTGAGGCCTAATCAGTGCAGCATAGAGGAGAAGAATTGCTTCTTGTCTTGTTTACAACATTCATGCTAGTACATCCCAGAATGATATTTGCTTTTTTTGGGACAGTGTTACACTATTGACTCATATTTAGATTATGATCCACTATGACCCCAGATCCCTTTCTGCAGTACTCCATCCTATGCAGGTTTCAGGGTGGTAGCAGTGTTAGTCTGTATCAGCAAAAACAACGAGGAGTCTTTGTGACACCTTAGAGACTAACAAATTCACTTGAGCATAAGATTTCATGGGTTAAAACCCACTTCATCAGATGCATGGAGTGGAAAATACAGTAGAAAGGTATAAATAAACACAGCATATGTAAAGATGGGAGTTGCCTTACCAAGTGGGGAGTCAGTGCTAACGAGCCAGTTCAATTAAGGTGGAAGTGGGCTATTCTCAACAGTTGACAAGAAGGGAGGAAAAATCACTTTTGTAGTGCTAATGAGTTCAATGTAATCAAGGTGGCCCATATCAAACAGTTGACAATAAGGTGTGAGTATCAGCAGGGGGAAAATTAGTGTTTGTAGTGACCCATCCACTCCCAGTCTTTATTCAGGCCTAATTAGATGGTGTCCAGATTGCAAATTAATTCTAGTTCTGAAGTTTCTCGTTGGAGTCTGTTTTTGAAGTTTTTTTTGGTGAAGAATTACCACTTTTAAGTCTGTTATTGAGTGTCCAGGGAGATTGAAGTGTTCGCCTACTGGTTTTTGAATGTTATAATTCTTGATGTCAGATTTCTGTCCATTTATTCTTTTGTATAGAGACTGTCCAGTTTGGCCAATGTATCTGGCAGAGGGGCATTGCTGGCACATGATGGCATATACCACATTGGTAGTCATTTCCCATTTTGTATTTATGCAGCTGATGGTTCCTTCCTGAGTGGAGTGTTTTGCATTTGTCCTTATTGAATTTCATCCTGTTTACTTCAGATCATTTTCCAGTTTGTCCAGATCATTTTGAATTTTAATCCTATTCCCCAAAGCACTTGCAACCCCTCCAATCTTGGTATCTTCTGCAAACTTTAAGTGTACTCTCTGACATTATCTAAATCATTGATGAAGATATTGAACAGAACCGGACCCAGAACTGATCCCTGTGAGACCCCACTTGATATGCCCTTCCAGCTTGTCTGTGAACCACTGATAACTACTCTCTGGGAATGGTTTTCCAACCAGTTATGTACCCACCAACGCTTAATTTGTAATGAAAGAAGTGCCGGGACTCAAGCAGTTGTTTTACATTCATAACTCACGCGCCAAGCCCATTGGTGCTGGGGCTATGAACTACCAAGCCTAGAGCTGCTGAGGCTCAGTCCTGGCAAGCCTTGGCACAAATTAAGCTCTGGCACCCACCTTTGAGTAGCTCCATCTAGATTGTATTTCCATAGCTCGTTTATGAGAAGGTCATGTGAGACCATATTAAAAGGCTTTCTAAAGTCAAGATATACCGTATCTACCACTTTGCTCCTATCCACAAGGCTTGTTACCCTATCAAAGAAAGCTGTTAGGTTGGTTTGACACTATTTGTTCTTGACAAATCCATGCTGACTGTTACTTATTATCTTCTAGGTGTTTGCAAATTGATTGCTTAATTATTAGTTCCATTATCTTTCTGGGTACTGAAGTTAAGATGACTTGTCTGTAATTCCCTGGGTTGTCCTTATTCCCCTTTTTATAGATTGGCACTGAATTTACCCTTTTCTAATCCTCTGGAATCTTTCTGGTCTTCCATGACTTTTCAAAGATAATCGCTAATGGCTCAGATATCTCCTCAGTCAGCTCCTTGAGTATTCTAGGATGTATTTCATCAGGCCCTAGTGACTTGAAGACATCTAACTTGTCTAAGTAATTTTTAAGTTGTTCTTTCTTTATTTTAACCTCTGATCCTATCTCATCTTCACCGGCATTCTCTATGTTAGACGTCCAATCACTACTAACCTTTTTGGTGAAAACTGAAACAAAAAAGTCATTTAGCATTTCTGCCATTTCCACAGTTCCTGTTATTATTGTTCCTTCTTCATTAATAACCACCTGGAATTGAGGGCCTGCGTTAAAGCCAAACACCAACTGGTGATTAACTGACAGGAAACGCCTGACCCAGAAGTCACTATTGCCAACTAAGGAAACATGAAAAGAAAGTGAGAGGAGACACAACTTTTGTATTTGAATGTTGCTGCATTACCATGAATTATTTTTCCAGTATTAGTGTCTAAGAAGGTAGGCAAATGGGATAAGTATTAACATTAAATTACAAATAACGCTTTGAAGTGGTATGAATATTTTAAATTGCTATGGTTATGTAACTAGTAATACACAGTGAAGGAACTTACTCCTTTGTGCGAGCGAGGGAAGTTGAAGCTGTAACTTTTGTATCATCAGTTCACTGGAGAAACAGGAGTGCATGTATTTTTAAGTTCTGTAAGTGATAGTAATACAAAATCAAGTTTTATAGTAGAGTATAAATACTGTTAATCTCTCAGATCCTATCCATGGCCTTTCAAACCGCAGGACTACCTATTCAGAGTTAATAGTCTGTTATGGAAATATTCTTAAAACTAGATGAGAGGTACAGAAACAGGGAAGAAAGAACTCAAACATATGAACTGTTTCTTGAACTGCATAGCTCCGTATTTCATCAGGCTTACCTCTGGAACAATCCTGTCATCCAGAAATGAGCGTAATGTCTCTGGGTCCATATACGCTCCAGATGAGTGATCTTCAGTAGGTTAGGGAAGAACCCATTCAAGTTGAGAGATTTGGGAAATATCATGAGCATGTGTGTTAGAGGCCTCTTATTTTCATGTCAAGAACCTGACACTATTGATTTATTTGTGTGTGTGTGTGTGTGTGTGTATATGTATTTGTGTGTGTGTATATGTATCTCCAGGTGTGTTAAGTCTGACTGCGCTGTAGGAAAGACAGAGATGTTTAATTCCTGAAACCCTTAGAGGCCACTGAGGAGGGTAACAATTTGAGGCCAAATTCTGCTCTTGGTTATTTGTGAAGGTGTGTATCTCCCATTGGCATCATGGGAGTTGTGTGCATGTAGCTCTTCTGAAGACCGAATTTGGCCTGCCATCTCTCTGCAGCTGCAGGTCTCTGGACCAGTAGCAATGGAGGGTATTTTCAGCCAAATAGGCCCTTATATTGACTAACTTGATCTGTAATAAGTGATCATCTTTTTATACTTGTCATCATCTTTCCTGTGTTCAATGTGAAACAATGAATTTAACATATTTAAAATGATTGTAGTGCCTTTTTTGTTGATGCCACCAAAATATTTGCTTGACTTCATTCTGTTTGACATAAAGAAATAGTGGTTTTCTGTATTTTTCTACCCTTGAATAATTTCTGCTTTTTTCCCCAAGAATTGCAAGAGAATATACAGGAAATGCCACAAAAATGCCCATTTTTGCTGCTTTTCTGATATTGTAAATTTTGTAGGTCTAATATGAGAATTGCAGTGAACAGAACTGGCTCAGGCAGTGCTGCAAAGTCTTTGTTGGTGGATGGTCCCTAAGCCACAGGGCCCCACCAGCACTAAAATGCTGTCTTATTGCTCACAGTCCAGCACTACATGTAACACTGAATAGCTCATGCAAGTCTGTTCTGTGGTGACAACTGGAACACTCTGAGAGATCGGGATGTATCCCCTTCTTTCACACAACAGCTTGGAAGCTCAATCAAAATGACTGCATGGCGCTCCAACCTTGCTTGAACCAGCCCTGGCAGGAACACTGCAGAATCAGATGGGCAATGGAGCAGTAGATCACTAAACATAGTTTTATAACATGTCATGTTTCTTAAAAAAACAAAAAAACAAAAAAAACACCTCCCCCCAACACCCCCGCCCCGCTTTGTAGGCTCACTGCATGTAGTGGACTGAGACATCATTCTGTGGCTCAGTGACATTTCTCTTTCTGAGAAAAAGATATTTAACTATTACAATCCATATTCTTGAGGCCTAAATGCTGTCGGGAACACAGCTTACTAAAATCCTCCCACAATTCCAGTGATATAGAAACCTTCCTAATAGCACACACTCCCTGCCCTCCTACTTTAAGTGACTGAGGGTATGTCTACAATGCAGTTTAAAAACCTGCAGCTGGTCTGTGCCATCTGATCTGATCAAAGGGGCTGTTTAATTGCGGTGTAGATGTTCTGGCTCAGGCTAGAGCCCGAGTTCTAGGATCCTGCAAGGTGGGAGTGTCCCAGAGCTCGGACAACTGCCTGAGCCGGAATCTCTACGCTGCAATTAAACAGCTACTTAGGCCAACCGTGGATGTCTAACTGCAGTGTCAGTTGCTGGATTTTTAGATCTACTACAGGTCTCTGGCTGGAAAAAATTGACTAAAATTTTTGACATTTTACCTCTGTCTAGCCTCAGTTTATAGTTAATCTTATTTCAAATTGCTGCCTCTTTGTAATACTCATCTGGAAATGTGTCATGTTCTTGTGGGCTCATGCCATTCTATATTGAACACTTACATGTTTTAGTCCACTGGTTCTCAACCTTTTTTGGACCAGGACCTATTTGTAAATGTTGATGGCCAATATTGACCCAGTAAATAGCTTAAGTAGAAAACAAGTATTTTGGCCCCAAAATACTTATTATCCACTACATGTAATAATAACAACAATAAAAATAATAAGTTAAAGCTGCTGCCAGCAGCAGTGTAGAAGTAAAGGTGGCAATACCATACGATACCATGCTGCTCTTCATCCCGCCCAGCTCTGAAGGCTGCTCCAAAGGTAATACCATTGGTATGCACAGTGTTAACATACGGTAAAGCACAAGTGGCATCTATTTTAAAAAGAAAATCCAAATATGATCTATTTTTAAAGTTTGTTTGCAACCCTTTCATACATTCTTGTGATCCATTTTGGGGTCATGGCCCATGGGTTGAGAAAGACTGTTTTAGACTATCCCCAACTCAACCCTGTCTTACTAGTTATTTAATGTTAACTTAATATAAACAAAAACAGTGTTAGGATCCTGTAGATGCTCTTATGAAACTGGCTGCTTTAACCTAAGCTGTGCTGCCTCTACACACAAGACACTAGAACAATTTAAGGAAAACTGGATCTCTTCAAAATTGCTAGAATTTCAGAAAATGATTGTACGCTGTGATCTGTATAACTCTCTTCCTTGCCCTGTGAAGATGGTCTTCTGATGCTTGAGGATTCTCCCTTTATTTGCCTATCTTTTATTCATCCCCATGTTGTGATAACTATTGCTCCAGCTAATATAACTCCCTCAATCTTTTGTTTGTTTAGTGCTGCCAAGGTGATCAGTGCTGTCTGATTTATAAAGACAGAAAATCTGTGCTCCAAACAGTTTACAGTCTGAGAGAGAGAGTACTAAAAGACACTGGGTCAAATTTCTAAAAGCATCTAAGTTCCATTTTCAAAAGTGCTTTAGGCATGTAGGAGCCTATGTTATATTGACTTTCATTGAAGTTTCTGGTCCTTAGTCACTTAGGTGCTTTTGAAAACTTCACCTTCTGCTCCTAAAATGGCTGGATAGGGTCCTCAGTGGGGGACATCCTCCAGACGGTGTGCTACCTAAAAAGCATTACCCAGCCTTTGGCATTCAGACTTGAATTCTAATCCTGTATGGTAGTACATACTCTACCACTAAATCAGAGTCAGCTTCTTGAAACTTAGAACTTGTGTTCAAAGGCTGCATTATTTAAAAATGAAGTCTTCTCTGAAAATAAATTCCCTTCCCTGAAATCAGCTGTTTGCAGCCTATCCATTAGTTATATTGTTTCTTAGCATTTATTGGAATCCTGGAAGCATATTCTGCAGCTTTCACCTTCATACCTTGCCATCTCTGTGGAGTAAGCAAACAACACATTACAGTTGTATATCTTGCCATGTATTCTTTGTTCCAACCTGTTGTGGTGCATGTTTGTGTTTGCTGTAGAGCAGCACAGAATGTTTATTTCTAATGTGGTGGTCACTGCATGAAAAGCCTGCATAAATCTTCTGATCACACTTGAATAGGTCTACTATAATCACTTTACCGTTTTCTGATACCATAACTAATATTTTGAATTTGACTACGTAATATAAGTATGTTTTTAGAAAAAATGGTTTTAATTAATAACACTATTGATTTCCCCCTATCTTTTCTATAGGTCTGGCTGATGGCAAGCACTGTACTTTTCCATATCTGCCTGGTAAAAATTTTGTGTATAATGCAGCAGAAGATAGATTAGAGCTGTGTGTGGATGCTGCTGGGCACTTCCCTATTGGTCCTGATGTTGAAGACTTGGTTAAAGAGGCATTAAGTCAAGTACGAGCAGAGGCTACTTCAAGAAGCAGGGAATCAAGTCCTTCACATGGACTTCTGAAATTAGGTAGTGGTGGAGTAGTAAAAAAGAAGTCTGAGCAACTGCATAATGTAACTGCATTTCAAGGAAAGGGCCACTCACTAGGAACTGCATCTAGTAGCCAACAACTTGATCAAAAATCCAGGGAAACACCACTTTTAAGAAAGCATAACACAGAAACAGACTTCAGTCCCAGTCCCACTAAAATAGAGCCTTCTATATTCACAGCTGCTTCTGGTAACAGTGAGCTTATTCGCATAGCTCCTGGAGTAGTGACAATGAGAGACAGCAGGCAGCTTGACCCTACCTTGATTGAGGCACAGCGAAAAAAGTTACAGGAAATGGTTTCTTCTATTCAGGCATCAATGGACAGACACCTGCGGGATCAGAATGCAGAGCAGTCAGCGTCAATCGATCTGTCACAAAGGAAAGTAGAAGCAGTGAGTTCATCACCTAAAACTGGCAGCATTCAGGCTAATTTGCCAGAGTCTTTTTCTGTAACAGGTGGCACTGAACATTCAAATACAGAAACAACTGCTGGCAATGTGGTAAATTCAATGGGAGCAACATTCCACACAAGACCTAAAGCACAAAAAGGAAATTCTGTTGAGGAGGCTGAGGAGATGGATAGTCAAGATGCAGGGATTGCCAATACAACTGAGCCGATGGATCACTCTTGATTGGTTGAAAGCTGATGAGGATAGAGATTACTGTTCAAATGTAATGTTTGTTGGCTGGGCCACATAAAATGATTGGTCATTAAATCTTGTATGTTTCAAAGATTATATCTTCTTATCCAGTGCATGATAGCAAGTGTATGGCTGGCAATAGCTTTTAATATTCCATGCTGCTGCCCAAGCTGGCTCTCAGTGACCTGTAAATTAGCTATTAGAAAATGCACTGAGATGAATATCTGCTGTAGATGTGGGTTATAGAAAGTTTTGTAATTTTAATTCTATGAAAGTCTTAAAATTTAAGCCCATGTGAGATTCTTAGTGCTAGTTTAAGATTACCAAAAAGGCTAGAACAGAGAAAAACTACAAAATTGACAAAGTTAATGTGTTATCCCAGAAGTCTGTGACCACTCAAAATTATAGTGTAAACAGACATTTATATTAATTTCAGAAGAGCAACTGAAATTTAAATTGTATGTTAAACTTCATAAAACAATATATACAACACTTTAATTACATGATGCTGGCATTCCCTTAGATTTAAACACTTTTGCATCCATATTCCTGTATGTGCTTGTCAGAACCTTGGAATAAGAGTAACTATAATTAAGCTCTCTTTAACTTCTGCATATTGTCAATTTGAGCAAGATTAGAAAAAAGGCTACTTAGTGTAAGATGAAGACAAAGCGAATGCGGTGCAGTTACGCATGGCTGTCTGAGCCAACACAGCCATTTCATTGCTCTCTTAGTAAGTGATAGCATGCACTTTTTTGCCATGCAGTTTTTTTGATATTGGGGTAAGGGGAGAGAGGTTGGAAAGTGTTGTAAGAAGTTACAACAGATCAATAGCAAATCAGTTCTTAAAGATTTTGATTATTAGCACTGGTAAGTGGTGGCTATAGTTAAGTAATGGCTAATATCTTCAGAGCATGAGGAATTAACAGAATTCACTAGAAAGAAATAGCTCTTGAATGAGTTGCATTGTCCTAAAATGTTCTCCAGTGATAGTTGAGCTTCTAGAAGCTCATTTTTTAAACTCCATGGAAACAGGAAATATGTACTGTTTCAATGCCCATAAAGACTACCGTTTCTATTGGCTTCTCTTCAGTTTGTGATGCAAATTTCCCTGCATCAGTTCATGATAAAGCTGGTATCCGCTTAAGTAGCATATTCATCAGGTCTACAGTGCTAGTTCTTAAGAAGCAGCCGCTGTGCGTGCTCCATAAAGATGGAATGTTTATCTTTATATTGATATTTCACTTTGCCTTCTACTTGTATATTCATATTTTAAGTGCATTATTGCTGCTTCCTCTGATTTCAGCTAAAATGGATTACGCAAAAGGTGTTAATACAGCCTCAAAGGAATTTAGAACATTTAGATCTTGAAGTCTGTTTCTGTGTGCACATGGGTTTTTACTAGTTCCACAGATACTAAGTTTTTTTATTATAAACATGTTTGTATTCAGAAAAATATCTCCTTACTTTTTACATTTATAGTCACATCAACAGAAACAAATTCTAAGCACTGTTATGATAGAATGCCCTAATTAAGGGAGGACATATTTTTTATATGGAAAAGTACCTGAAGCAAGTCACTTAAAATATAGTCCCAATTTCATTAAATTATTAGTAATTAAAACATCATATATTGGCTTTCTCTTTTCATACAGGGAATAAATATTTAATAAGGTAGTGCACTACTTACATATGAAACATAAAAATCACCTTTTCATGAATAAATGCTAATTTAAAAGATATCCTTTTGCTAACTTAGTTATTTGGTTGAGAATTGCAATACGTGAAGTAAACTTCACCAAAATTGACCTCTAGTGCATTGATTAACTGACAGTGCTTATCCAATGAGAAATAGGATGCATACGCAGCAGCTGGAAGCTTGCTATAACCTCAGATGTTGTATTAATGTCCACTGCTGCAGCCTAGATGTTTGGAGGCTAGAGACAGAAATGGAATGTGGAGACAGAAAGCACAAGCTTCCACATGGTGAGAGGTGTTAGAAAAAGGGACTAGCAGCATATAGTGTTCCCAAAAATCACTATAAATGAGCAGGGGTTGAGAGAAGAGGTACATGGGTGGCTTTGAATTTTAGAGAATCTAGCTGATATAAGAATTTCTTAAACACACACTAAAATCCCTTCAAGGAAAAGGCGAGAGAAAGAAACCTTCCCCATAAGTAAAGTATGTGTAGGGTGTTGGGAGAGTCTGAGGTATTTCCATGCATTTTTAAATTTTACACACCATTCTTTCTTAATCCTATTCAGAGGGCTGGTGTGTACCTGTCAGCTACCTATTGCATTTTCAGGGGGACTGCATAAGTGTGTGTGTGTGTGTGTGCACATCTTATTGCTTGAAGAGGAAGATTCAGAGCAGTTTTGATTTTGATTTTGTTTGGTTTATTTTGTTAAATCTTTCCACATACCCTTCCTATATGAACAGAAATTATATAGATGCAGATTATTCATTCTTTATTTTTGGCCCACAATTAGTGTCATGTGTCTAACAAATCATGTCTCTCAGAACCCTTCACTTTGTGAAGTAAAGAAATATGAAGGAGGTATAGTTAAATGTTCCTAGAACTCCAGGATGCATGAGAACTGTAATTGAAGCTCATTTTTAAGCTTGATGTGAGCTCCCCTAGTTTTATGCAAGCTTGCAATAAATGTGCATATTTCTTTGCAGTTTTCTTTATTTCAGTTAACTTTCTGATGCATTTAAGCATCAGTGTTTTTAGTGAGATGGCTTTCCAAAATGAAGTTAGATTTCATCTATGCCCTGGGGAGGTGTGTATCCGTAAGAAAGAAATTAAATAAAGAGCGCTGATACTTGTAAGTTTGGGCGAGTGTTTCATTTGAACTCTAGTGGGTCTAATAGAAGCAAATATAATTTGAGAGAGATATACGTGCCTGTGTTTCTGCCACTTGTGTGCTTGTCATCTGTCCCTAAGAGAGTCAGGAAAATGCTTAGGGGGTGAGGCATGCTGGTGGGAGGAGAGCTTTAGTAAAATAATAATGGTTAATAAAGCTGTGTGACTAGAGCTTCTCTCTAAAGATGCAAAGATCAGTCAGTATTGTTTATCATCAGGCCTACTAGTACTTACTACAGAGTCACCAGTGTGAAATTGAGTAGCGGTTCCCACGTTTTGGGACAACTGTACCGGTTACTATCCCAGCCAGGGCCTGCCAACTTTTACTCAGTGTGCCTGACAAATTAGACTAAGTTTTGGAGCATCCCAAGCTCCATTGCTGGTTAATGTATGTAATTTGAATGAGAGGCAAGGCAGGCCGTGGCAGTATGCCAGGGCCCAGTGCAAAGACTTGCTAATGTAGGGATTGAAATCCAGACTATTGGACAAATGCTTTTGAATCAGTATCGGTATGCATACTGGAAACCACTGGAGTACAGCATGCAGTTAGCTTTCCAGCCAAATGCAAGATTTTAACAGTATTGTTATAACGGTTGGCTATGAATAAATACTTGCTACTGTGTTATATTCTCTGGGAATTAATATTTGAATTTCATTGCTTGAGTGAAGTAGAGATTGATGTATCTTTCTTAAAAAGCTGCATTAGTTACTATAATATATTCTTTGGGACAACTTCTCTTTTGCAATCACAAAGACACTCATTCATACAGTTGGATTTTTTTTCTGAGCTTTTCAAGTTTAAATAGTATCTATTATCAGATGTAAAAATATAGCAGAATTTAAAGGATTCTGATCATATTTGAAATTAAAGGCAGTCCTTTATTTTACACATCTATTTATTGTGTGGTTTAGTACTTACGTGGAATTTTTAAAACCACAGCTCAAGCATGTGAACATAAAACAGCTCATTGTAAGGATGATATTTAGGTATGGCTGTGTTAATGTCTAAACAAGGTTTCTGTAGCCTCCAAGAGAATACTTTGGCAAACTTCACAGAAGTACACTGGCTCAAAGCTGTGTGCTAACTCCATACAAACGGTGTATTTTTTTTAAAACCAAAGTGTTTAATTTAAAATCTTCAAAATATGGTTAAAAAAGGGAAGGTGGGGGGAACTATACTGCCCCCTAAGACTAGCTCACTAATTCTGCCTTTTCTTTGGAACACACTGAAATGCTGGATATTACAATTCAGAATTCAATATTTAGAAGTGTGGGAGTTTAAGCACTATGCTCCAACATAACTGAACAAAATGTGAATGACTGAGGAAAATGCCATTGTTGTTTGTACATTTGTTTGGCACCTGACCATTTTTTTTTTTTTAAATTATGGAGTCTACATACATTTGTAGTACAATATTAACATGAAGTTGAGCCTCCTGTTTAAGAACACCAGTAGTGATCTGTTCAATGTTGTTTTGCTTGTGAATATCAGTTATTGAGTATTTTAAATTTTAAGATGTTGCATAAAATCTGTAGAATGCAGAATTCCCTCTGAGCCCTTATGCCTGTGGTAGAGCAATAAAAGATTGAAACATGATTGGTATTTTCAGATTTATTTTATTTTTAATGAGGATTATTGCCAAGAAACTAAAGAGTGCACTATTTGGAGGTAATGCTATTTAAAATATGTATAAATAAGCATTAATAGTGTATATATTTAGAAAACAAATCTTTTTAAACAGTAAGTGCTTTACATGTTGAATTAAAAATAAATTAGCATAAGGCATTGTACCATCTTCACAGCACTGGCTGTTATCCAGCACATTTGGTTTGTTTTATTTGTGATTCCTGTACTAATTACATTTGATTTTTATCTGTAATGTAACAATAGTGTATTATAGCAGTATATAGTGTACTATACTACACTTCACTGTACAGTATTTGGAATTTTCTTTGATTGCTATATTAAAATTATAAGTTAAAATGTCTGCTTCTACTTTATAAAGTACAACTTTTTGTCTAGCCTTTCACATTTCAGATTTTGTTAATCTTTTTAAATTAAAATTGTTTGCCTCTTTAAAAAAAAATGTTAAAGGGGGCGTCTTAATTAATGCATTAATTGTTAGTACACCTAAATTTAAATCACACGCTACTTGCACACAGTAGTAGTAATACATGAGGGGGAAAATAACTTCTCTTGTGTCATTGTGTATTAGTTTGTTTAGTGACACTTCTGCTTTAAGGAAATGTTTTTCTCTTTAGAGTGAAAGTGGGACCTCTCAACCTCACACCTATTTTGAATACTTCAATAAGTATTTAATGTTGCTACACTTAGAAAGCTATCAAAGATGCTTTAAAGATAGGATTTAATGTGCACTAAAGCTGAACTCTGAAGAATTATTGATTTGAACATTAGAAGATGTCACTTGCAGAGGAAAGTAATGAAATAAACATGAGACCAAGTTAGACATTCAAAGTAAACATGCAACCTGGGATATGAAGTAGTGAACTAAAAAACCTTACAATTTAAAGCAAAATTTTACAAAGGTTGTGTGTGTCTAGGTAAATATAAAATAATAAAAATAGCAATGGTTTATTTTGGGGGTGGTAGGGAACCTAAACTTTAGAAATCCTAGCAATACTTGAGTAATACTATGTATGTTATGTCTCTACTGCTTAAAATACATCTGCTAGTTCCACTTGCTGTAAGTTAAATTTTCCTCTGAAAATGGGCTTGGTAAAAATGGCATTAGAGCTGGTGCACATAGTTGGGATATTTTTTTTAAACCTGATCTGAAAATCCAAAAAAGTTGGTGAATCAAAAAAAGAACAAAATTTTCATTTTGTGTTGAATGAAACATTTTGTTTGACCTAGACCAAACCCTTTTTAAAAAACACTTTAATGTAGGAGGAAAAGAAGGGCTACATTCACAAAACTGCCATAGGAGGTGTTTGTGTTTGAGACAAAATAGTTTCAGAGATGATTCAAGGTTTTCACAAGCTTGTATCTTCCTGGGAGAATTCATCTTTGGGCTTTAAACTTCCAGTGTTTGGTCCCTGGCCAAAGATGCATTATTTTGGAAATGGAAAAATCTCTTCAATCATTTTCAAATTTTGTATGAGTGGAAAAACCAGCCACACAGATAACTCAAAGAACTCTGAAGAATGACATGTATGTAGTCCTTTCTGAGTAGGTCCAGAATTAAATTTGAAGGGAAATTAATTGCTTGTTAAAACTTTGAACAACTGAAAACTATACCCTTTTATAGAGTTGTATTTCACAGGTGTGTGCACTTAATGTATGTTAGTGGTTTAGGCAGCTTCATTAATTTCATTAGTGCAATGTTGCCTTTTCTACCATAATTACATAGTAACACATCCAAACAAACCAAAGAGCTGTCCAAAAAACAAAGCAAAAACAAACTCCCCTATACACACTTCTGCTGGGAAGAGGATGAGAGAACGAACTGTGACAGATATTATTCACACTAGAAAGAGCTCAGATACTACATGGTATACGAGCCTTTATAGACTAGAAGAGCATGTGCTTGTCATGGATCGCACATTATCTCCACGTTGAGGTCAGAATCATGTTTACTGATGTTGCAAAAGGGATAATTATTATTGGTTTTCTTGCAGAAGCTAGTAGAAATGGTAGACTTTCCAAATGATCTTTGGCGGGCGGGCGGGGGGGGGTGGGGTTGTAATTTTGCTTCTTGTTTCATACATACACTGGGTTGGCTTACCTATTGTATTGATGATTGTAATGTGTTACAAATAAGTCTAGAACTTGATAGCTGCATTTTATAAACTGAAGAAATGAATATGTAATATTTGGAAGTATATATTTTATAAGAAAAATAGGAACAGAAAATACTATATAGAGGGGCCTCAAGGCCAATTGACACTGTTGGAGCTCTTAACTTTCTGCATTTCTGACTTTTATTGATTTTTCTTTATTATTCTGACTCTAAATGATTCTACATTATTTATTTAATCTACATTAATCAATTTATTTTCTAATTTACTGATGTAATCAGTCTTTTACTTTGAATATAAATGTCATCTTTATTGTGATAACCAGCAAAAAAGGTGGCACAACTATTGACTTCATTGAGATCTCTTAAACTTCCTTTTAGCTGAAACAGAAGGTATATGCATTAGCAATAGCATAGTCACATGCAGTTGTACTGTAATTTTATATGCTTACCATACTCTTTTTTTAAAGAAAAAAAAGAGAGAGAATCGGATGAACCTCCACAACTTTGTTCCAGCACTGAAACTGTTACTTCCCTGTGGTCCTCACTGTAAAGAGCCAATAAGTTAATTTTACTTCAAAAATCACAGTTGATCAGTTTGAGGATCAAAACTGAATACTACCTAACTAATTTAGCAGAAGTCAGGTGCCCTAGACCAGAAGCTTTTATTCAACAAAGTAAATATATTAAAAATTAACTTTTTGGTAACATTGCCTCTCTCAGCCAACAGTGACAAGAGTTAGTTCTTGTGTGCTCTGCTTTCAATAAAAGTATCTGTTAAACTTTGATCTCTAGTTTTAAAAAAAACAACCTTTTCTTTAGATTGTTTTGAAACTCAGGTATAGATGCTGTATAGTCAACTCAACATGTAGGAATTTATTTAAAACCAGGGCCCCAGGCATAGTGCAGTTACATAGTTGTAGAAATGAATGCATAATTTACCTTTCTGCCATTCTCCCAAAACTTTGTGCAGCAAATACTAAAGAGGTCCATTAAATATTTTTAAAATGTCAGTTTTTCTGCCATCTTTCTGCTTGTCTGCCTGCCATTTGCCTATCTTCTCTGTACCTGTGTGGGTTTTATTGTATGTTCATAATGGGCGTTTTAGTCTGTTTTCTGTACTTCTCTCTATGCTACTGTTCTAAAGACACAAGGGGAGGTAGCGACAAAACAATTCTCTAAGATTCAGGATACCAGCAAAGATGAAAGCTCATATGCCAAACTGATTCAATCATTAGAAATGAGTGATTTGCCCTGCTGGATTTTCTCTCAGAGGTGAGCATTTGTGGAGGGCGCAGCATAGCGGGCAGGGCAAACAGAAGACTGAAATACTGTCCTTTGGGGAAAAGGGGACGCTATCATGCAGTGCTTCTTAGTCACTGAGCAGTTCCATGTTGCAATTTATGTAGTCCTACTATGCAGCTTCTTAGCTATGTGAAATTGGTGTTTCTCTGCTGTGATGCTAATGCATTTGTATTGGTTATAAACACACCTTCTGGTGTACCTTTAGAATCTTTTTGATAAAAATGAACACAGTAAATGATTTTTATAATCTGTTAAAACCATGAAAATTCCTGCTCCCCTTTTCCCCCCCTCCACCCCAAAATTTCTGGGTGGCTCTTCCACAGAAATTTGGTAGGGGAAGCTTGGGGCCGAATTTAGGTCTAATATGTAGCGTAGTGCGTGATAAACGATTAATCATTTACACGTTGCTGGACAAGCATAATCTAATCTCAAAAACAGTCCTGTGAGGTGAGTGACAATTCACTTGAGAGAAGGGAAAACAAGCAGAGAAAGGCTAAGGACTTATTTTTCAAAACGATTAACGCATCTGCATGCCAAACTTGTGCATTAAATTACTGCTCTTTTATCATTAAAATGCATATGACTAATTACATGTCCAACTAGTATTTGTGTGCAATGGAGCTTTGGGACACACACATCAGCCACACAGTTACACACACTTTTGAAACTAGGCCTGAAGATCAGTGGTGGTAGCTTTATCCCGCTTCTTCCTTCTGCTCCCCCTCTCCTCTTCCCTGCAATCTGTATGGAGATTATTACTGGAATGCTCTTCACTCTGGTCAGGGTGTTGCAAGGAAATGTGTTGCAGTGGCATGAGGGAGGTTGTTGAGGAAGTGATAAGAGCGTCCTCTTCCTTCTCCTTGTCAGAATGGAAAAACTGGGATGCTCCAGTAAAGGGAAGGGCAGAAAACTAGTATTAATTCTGCTGGCTCTGGCACTGTTTTCTGCTCGTTTCAGCCTCCCTCATTCCAATCTAGCTGTTATGCTACCATCAAACCCATCCCATTAATTGACTCTTTGAGGGTTGCCAGGTGTCCGGTTTTCAAGCAGAACAGCCGCTCGAAAAGGGACCCTGCTGTCTCCAGCCAGCACTGCTGACCGGGCCTTTAAAAGTCCCGGGGGCTCCGCACAGCTCCCAGAAGCAGCAGTATGTCCCCCCTCTGGCTCCTATGCGTAGGGGCAGCCAGGAGGCTCTGCACACTGCTCCTGCCCCAAGCACCAGCTCTGCAGCTCCCATTGGCCGGGAACCATGGACAATAGGAGCTGTGGGGGTGGCACCTGCAGACAGGGCAGTGTGCAGAGCCCCCTGGCCGTGCCACTGCGTAGAAGCTGTGGGGGAGGACATGCTCCTGCTTCTGGGAGCTATTTGAGGTAAGCGCTGCCCGGAGCCTGCACCTCTGATCCCCTCCTGCCCTCCCAACCCCTAGTTCCCAGCCCGGAGCACCCTCTTGCACCCCAAACGTCTCATCTCTGGCCCACCCCAGAGCCTGCAACCCCAGCCAGAGCTCTCAATCCCCTGCCCCCCCATGTCCTAACCCCCTACTCCAGCCCTGATCCCCTGCCTGGCCTCTGAACCCCTTGGTCCCAGCACAGAGCCCCCTTCTGCACCCCAAATCCCTCATCCTTGGCACCACCCCAGAGCCTGCACCCCCAGCCAGAGCCCTCAGGCCATCCCACATCCCAACTCCCTGCCCCAGCCAAGAGCCCTCTCCCACACCCTGAACTCCTCATTTCTAGCCCCACACCAGAGCCTGCACCCCTAGTAGGAGCCCTCACCCCCTCCTGCACCCCAACCCCCTGCCCTAGCTTGGTGAAAATGAGTTAATGAGTGAGGGTGGGGAGAGAAAGTGACAGAGGGAGGGGGGATGGACTGAGTAGGGGGGCAACACCTTGGAAAAGGGGTGGGACAGGGAGGGACCTTAGGGGGCAGGGTGGGGCAAGGGTGTTCAGTTTTGTGTGAGTAGAAAGTTGCTAACCCTATCTTTCTCCCATGCCTGAACTCTACCCATCACCTTCCCAGCTAAGAACCTTTCCAACCTCCTCAGCTTCCTCAGCAACAGCCTGTGATGGGGTATTCTCCGCACATTTGCCCTGAAAGGGTTAAGGCAGGCCAGAGGGGCCAGTTAGCCTATTAGACAGCAAGCTGGGGGGAATTAAGACAGTGAGAGAAACCTTAATTAGAAGGTCACGCTGTGCAGAAACAGGTGCAGCCTATATAAATCAGGAAGTGGGCAACTAAAGGGGCTACTTGGAAAGACTACAGTCACTTCCTAGGAGGAGTGTTTAGAGGCTGTAGATAACCCCTAGCAGGTAGGAGTGGTGAAACTGGCAAACCCAGAGAAGGAGGGGAGAGCCAGAAAGTTAAGAAAGGGATCAGGGAAATGCAGCAAGATATGGGTGGGGCAGACCTTGGCTGGTGATTAGAGGGTCCCTGAGCTGGAACCCAGAGTAAACTGCAGGCCTGGGTTCCTGGCATGGGTCAGAAGACTGTGTTTGGATGGTAGAGTGACTTGAGCTTAAACCTGAGTCTGAACCTGGGTTTATTATGCAGTGTAGATAGACCCTCTGGGCTAGTCTTGCAAAAGTCATGCTTTGTGCCTTGCAGTCTATGTGCTGCAGGACTATAAGTCCCTTGGAAGCAGACAAGTGTACTCAAGCCTCACAAGTAGCCCTCTGGGGCAGTGATCCCCAAACTTTTGATTGCACCCCCCCTTGCACCTGTCAGTACCTCCCTGAGCCTCTGGAGCTAGCAGGGACGCAGCTGCGGACAGGGAGAGATGTGGCCAGGGCAAAAGGGGCTGAGGCTTGGGCTGCAGCTGAGGGTGGGCCTAGGGCCAGAAGCAGGGTCATGTCCAGGGCCAATGGTGTGGAGGGGGGTGGAGCTGCAGCTGGGCTGCGGTGTGGGCAGCAGGTGGGCCCAAGTCCAGGTGCAGCTCCACTCCCAGCCTCTGTGTTCCCTCCCTGCCCCTGTGGGGGATGGCCTGGGCCCTGCTGTGCCCCCCAGATGTTCCTCTGTTCCCCCTTAGGGGGTGCACCCCACACTTTGGGGACCTCTGCTCTAGGAGCAACATTCACACCACACAGTTGTGAAGTTAGTGGGGCTTAACCTTATTAAATGCTAATGACCAGCCACCTCTGCTTCAGATTACATAGTGAGCCAGTGTTAAAGGTGGAAACCTGGGAAGTTTGACTTCTTGTCTCCCATTCTTACTATTAGGCAACACTTTCTCTTGAATTCTTTGAGCAGGGTGGCCTTTTGGTTTTGTGGGGTGGAAAGGCTGCGTGGTTTAGGCTGGTAGTAAGATATTGCCAGCTTGACTCTACCTCAGGCTGGTGTTGACCAGCAGTTACCTCCATCTGACTGCTCTTTGTTTCCCTATGAGAAAATGTGGTGGGCTCAGTCCACTTGCCATCCAAATGCTATCACAGCTGGAACTAACTGTTTGCTTGCAGTCTTCTCAGCAAAAGAAACCAAGCACTGAGTGGGGATGGGGACAGAACTGACTTCACACACCTATAAAAGTGATCTCTCCAGGACAGGGTTGGAGAACATTGCCTAGACAGTGTGGAAAAACTTGCACTGATCTTGCCTGGGCTGTATATCAAACAAACAACCCCTTCCTTCGCTAGAGCTGTCAATCTGGCAGCTTTCACAAACATGGGAAGCACTTTCATTTTTTAAAAAAACAAACCATTTGCCAGCTCCTGCAGCTGCTGACGAATAATGATAAACCAGTAAAAGTGCCCCTCCCTTGGGTGGGTATAGCCAGTGTAAATTAAATGATATTTTAGACATGAAAAGTCTGCTGAGTTTATCCTTGTGAATTACTAACTCGGTAGCCATTTTAATATTGTTTGCCTGAAGAGGTTAAGGTCACAGGTAAGAATGGAGTACAAATACAGGAAGAATTACCTTTCCAGTTATAGATGGTTCCACATTTAACCTTCTAAATAACATTTATTAAATATGTTTGCCTCTATATCACCTGTATACAGATTATTAATATGTCATAGCACTGAAGTCAAAGGTAGAATTGTTACTTACCCCGAGACATACTTGAAGATCCAGTTATTGTATGGTATGTCTACACTGCAATCATTCATGCAGTGTCATCACAGCTCGTGTTGACATACCTTTAATCAAGGTAGCTTGGGTACCAGTAGCAGTGCAACCATGCAGCACAGGCTGTACAAGCCTGTCTGAAATAATGAGTAATTACTCAGGCAGCTAGTCCATGTTGCTGCTGTGGCTTCACTGCTCTGGTACCTGAGCTAGCTAGATTAGAGCTAGCCCTGGTATGTCCACAGAAGCTGCAATCACATCCTGTGATTATAAAGCAGATATTTTCTTCATCTGCATCCCACTGTAGGTGCACATGCATGCAAGACTGTATTTATTTGAATAACAACATCTGTCAGGCCATGCATGTGCCCTGCACTGCCTTATGCTCCTGTGTGAGGGTGTAAAGAGTGGGATGATTGCAACCGTCCCTCAATTCCTTTGCCACTTAAAGCCCATGGTGGCTGAAAACTCTCAAAACTAGGAACAGAGGGCTGGTTATGGAGATTGCAGAAAGTGTAGCCAGGGCATGCCACAGTCCTTTGGCTTGTTCCAAGATCTCTTCATGAATTGGGAGAGTGATTCTGGTGAGCATCATTGCACTCAAATGTCAAGAAGCTAGAGATGTTTCTTGTATGAGTGTGGTCTCAATGTTCAGGGTCTCTTCAATTTCAGACAGGAGGTCCTGGAAGTCTTCAGTCATCGGGTGCCAGTGTGGGGCTGGTGCCACTGCCTTGTCCAGTATTGAGGAATCTTTTGGGTGGAGATGGGGAGTTTGTTGTTGCCTCACTGTCATTTCCTGTTCCTGTGGGCCCACTTCTGGTTCCGCTGAGAATGACTTAGCAAACAGTGCTGTCAAGAAGACAGATCTTCTCCTCCTTTGTAGACTTGCAGGAGCGTGATCTGTGATTCAACATATGGGAGAATGGTCCCCTGTAAGACAAATAAGTCTGTATTGGCTTCCCATATGAATGCTGGTCTAGTACCATTCCTGTGCCTCCTATGGGGCTCTGAATGGGGATTCCCTGAAGCCCTGTTTTGGGGGGGTGGGGGCAGAGGAGTGGAATGTTTGCTCATCTTCAAAGGTGGTGCTGATTGGTTGTATAAAGGCAGTGTTGGTTTTGAGGCTGGTTGCCACTTCAGTACCGGGAATGACTATGGAGGTGCTAGGACTTAGAGGAGCCCATATCCCTCACCCTTGCTTAGTTCTGTCAGGATGAGGATTGCATCCAGGTCTCTCACTCTGTCTGACTGCTTGGAGCCTTTGTACTTTGTACTCTCCATATTTTCCCCTCTGTCTTTGAGCTATATTCAAGCTTGGTCTGACTTTGTGCATTGGTGTCCTGTTCACAAGCAGGCATAAATGGCAGCCTCGAGGAAGCCAGTACTGGTAGCATGAGGGCTGTTGGTGCTGAGGTTTTGTGTGGTGAGGACTTCACTAATGTTGAGATGGTCCGTGTTAACTTTTCTGATTGTGCTGATTCAGTCAGCATCCTTTTCACCTTCTTTCAGGTGCTTGATCCTGGAGTCTGATGTGTGCTCAAGAGAGTGCTGGCCAATGCTGCTTTATCTAACTGCCTCTGGCTGTAACTGCCACCTCTGGGTCTGAAACGATCTGCATGGACTCCTCCAGCAGCTAGAGCTGATTACTCCTGGACTTGCAGGTCCTGGAGGAAAAGGACTTGCACACAGAGCACCTGTCTATGATATGGTTCTCTCTGAAGCAGAAG
The DNA here is from genome assembly GCF_965152235.1 of Eretmochelys imbricata. Taxonomy (NCBI): domain Eukaryota; kingdom Metazoa; phylum Chordata; order Testudines; family Cheloniidae; genus Eretmochelys; species Eretmochelys imbricata. Next base: position 61,310,503 of record NC_135573.1, read on the forward strand.
AGACATTGACTGTGCCTGTCTTTCATGGGGATCACAGCACGGGCAGGGTTTAAACCCTGAGGGTTTGGAGTCTGCCATGAGTCATGGTGATTTGTGGGAGGCATCTTGTTGTGCTGTACTGGGGGTTGCCAATTAATTTTTCTTTCTTTTTTTATTTATTTAAAGGAATGAGCTTTAGATAAAATTTCTTCACCACGTTGGCTGGAAAGAAAAATGGGTTTAGGATTTCTGAAGAGTAACGGGTCAGACATTCATCAGATTGTTTCACCACCAACTACAGTAAGAGGGAACAGAGGGGGGGGACATGGCTGCCAAGACCTTTATGCCTCAGATGGGAGCATGAGGAAGCACAGGGTTCCTGTGCAGCCCTGATGGACATGGCTACTTTAAAAAAAAAAAAAGAAAAAAAAAATCTTGTTTCCATGGGATCTGCACTGAAACATACTTCTAGAACAATATTTACTGAACATCTTGGCAAAACTAAATTTTGAATATTGTGACCTTCAACTCTTAATCTATTAATCAAGACTAACAATTCAGAATCTCGCGTGTGTATATATTAAAATAAAATGTGTAAATATATATGTATAGTAACATGTACGCCCATTAAAAAGATTCTAGCTTTAAAAATGAAGTTTGTCTTTGCCACCCAATAGTGTCTATTTCAGGCCCGTGGGATGATTTTATTTAAGCATTTATTATTAAGTCCAGATGTTTGGTGCTGTACAAGGCAGACATAAAGACATGGGAACTGCCTGAAAAAGGCAGTTTTAGTTGCATATAGATCTTGAATAAACAGCCTGTCTAGTTCAAAGGTTCTTGTCATGGCCTTGATGTGGGGACACATTTCTGTGGTATTATCTCTTGGGTACAGCACAACTATATCTATGCAACTTTGCACTGAACAGACATAGTACATAAGCCAAGAAAAGCATATAAAATTGTGTGATAATTTTAAAATGAAATTATGGTCTTCTTTTTTCCCCACAGAACAATAGAACCATTTCAGCGTTACTATTCCGCTATTCCACTATTCCGCTTTACCTATGGACTTTTGGCACAACTGCTTAGAATTTAGATTCTTATTTGAAAGTGTAGGGGGCGCTACAAGCTAAGATTTCCCATTTCTTTTGGTATGAACTGCCCTATCTGCTTACACTACAGAAGAAAAATTCAGAGATAAAATGTTTATCTTCCTAAAGCCTTTCACTTCTGAGCAGAAATTGTAATTTCCAGTGCTTAAAGGCATAATGTTTATGTGAAATTTTCACACAACTGTATTTTCTTTGAGTTTCCCTGGGTAAAATGTGTGTACACATTTTCCCCCAAAACCATGTACAACTTAAAAATCATGTGAAAACTATATATAGTATATATTGCCTTGAATTACTAATGACATGATAGGATACCAAAAGGTGGAGAACTTGCACATAAAAACTGAGTTTAAGTATTTTTGCTATTTGCTTAACTTTTGCATTAGTCCTGGATAATAAAAGTAGATTACTTTGTGTCGTTGGTTTACTATCAGTTTCTAATCACTTTCACTTCAGTTTTCATAGCTTAGCACAATGTTGCGATATTTTGCTTGCCAATTTTGAAGGGAAATATCACTTGCTGTAATGTTTTGTTATAAAGTAATTGTTTCAGTTGGAATTAAAACAAACAAACAAACAAAAACATGGGGAAAGTGCTGTTACTTGTAGGATTTGTAAAAATTTGTATTCGGGGCCAAATGTTACCTGATTGCAGCCTCTTAATGATGCCATAGTTTTGTTAATAACTTATCACATTTCTGGAGGATTTTACCTATAATTCCATAAGCAATTCTGCATGCTGTTGAGAGAGGATATACTGTAGCTTCTAAATTAGAGATTCAGGCGTGCATAACTAATTTTTTCCATTCTAATTATTTTTCTTGAAGCTGGAGCAACACCAATGACAGCACATAAGATTACCTGCTATTTCACAGCCATTGTGTTTTGAAAGTTGTACTGCTTGCAGTAGTATGGGGTTGTACCTTGTGGGCACGCAACAGGAAGAGGTTAAAGCACTTAATAAATGATAGATAAGAAGAGGCCAAATTATATTGTGTGGTTGAATATAATTCCATATAAAAACATAAATCCCTCTCCAATCCAGAGCTTTAAATGCTGCATTGGTACCCAGATGCAGTAGCCTTTGTAAAGACTTTTCTACTTGCCGTGTTCACATTTCAGCACCCAGTTTCTTGTTGTACCTGCCAATGCTACCTCCTTCCTCACCCCAAAAAACTCCTCCTTTTGTGCACCAAATTGTAAAAATAGTAGTTCTTGGATATGGACCCCTTACTTGGAATTGAGGATTATGCCATAAATCAGTAGAATGGAAACTTTTCCTTAGGTTCATAAGACCTCAGATTTTGACTTTGTTGTAAGTTACTTATACGAATAATTAAGAGACTTCCACCTAGGGTAAAGAATAAGCAAATGTGTCGTCTTTTTGTAGACTGGCTGTAACTTAATTTACAAAGATGAAACTCAAACTGTCGTTTGTTTACAATGCCTATACCTGTTTCTTGAGCAAGAAGCTCCATTATATTTTGTAACTTTGTATAAATTGACCTATTTTTGAAGTGAAGAATAAACATTTGTCTTGGTGTATGTCTACACTGCAGCTGGGAGCATACCCCCCCAGCCTGGCTAGACATACACAGGCTTGCTGTGCTTGAGCTACTGCACTAAAAATAGCCATGCAGCATCATCCACACTGATTGTAGCATGCCCTAGCCACCCAAATACAGGCCTAAAAGGTCAGGTGGGCTTGTACTTGAGCAGCTAGCCCATGCCTTCACCTGTGTTGCAACATCCGCACTATTTTTATTGCGCTAGCTCAAGTAGAGCCAGTGCATGTTTGTTTACCTGGAAGCGTAGACATACCCTCTGACATAAAATGCTACTGCAATACAGCATGAAACTGCAAATGAAATTACATTAACTTCTAAAGCCCTGATCCTTCAGTGTCCCCTATACAGGAAGACCCTGGAGTAGAGTCCTAGGGGCTTCCATGAATGAATGTGTTGGGTAGAGCAATATGTCCCCCTCACTGAAGGATAGTGACATAACGTTATTTTCTATAGAGTATTAAAACTTACCTCTGAGACTAGAGATGCCAACTTTCTAATTGCAGAAAACCGAACACTCTTGCCCTGCCCCCAAGGCCTCACCCTTCCCCAACGCGCCACTCACTCCATCCAATACAACATTTGGCCTCCGTCACTCGTTCTCCACTCGCTCATTTTCACTGCAAGGCCCAAGCAGGCACCAGAAGGCCAGGAGCTGCAACAGTTTGAATGTGGGAGATGGAATGTATGATTCAAATACCCTTCACCTCAGCAGGGAGAGATTTTAAACACTATTGTAAATTGCCCACCAAAAAGATTGCCCACCAAAAGAGTCCCGCTCACTCGCAATGCGAGCGACGGAAGAGATTATTGCAGGAGCTTCATTTTTCTTGCCTTCACCTAACTGTCCTGGTAGGGGATCCAGCAGAGCTGAAGCCACTGACTGACTCCTTCCCTACCTGACAATGAACTGTATAGCAAGGAGAAAAAGTTATGCTGTTCCATGTTTAATGACTAATTAAATTGTTTAAATGTATGCTTTAATAGACAATATATGCAATATGGACAAATTAAAATTATGGGAGTCTTAGTCAGAGCTGTCCCTAGTGGTATGGCAAATTGGGGTGACTGCCTTGTGCTTTCGGGGTGGGCCCATGCTTCGTGAGGAGGCTGACAGGGAGGCGAGGCAGGAGATGGGCAGGGGAAGGAGGACCGCCTCCCACCAACCTCCTTCTCCCCCCAGTGCCTCCTGCCCGCCTGCGGGCCCCCTTGATCAGCACTTCCCCATCCCTCCCAGTGCCTACCATCGAACAGCTGTTTCATGGCATCTGGAGGTGCTGGGGGGAGGAGTGTGGGTGCAGTGTGCTCAGGGGAGGGAAGGGGTGGGGCCTTGGAGTGGGAGTGGGGGCTGGGCGGAGAAGGTGGGGGAACTCCTCATCTATGTCCTAGCCCTGCACCCCCTAGTGATGGCCCTGGTCTTTGTGTTAAATATTTCCTGACACTTATGTTTAAATATATAATCTTAATATTGCATTGGTGTTATTTTATGAATTCATTATAGCTCTTTAATGTTAAGAAGATGAGGTTGCATAAAATACAATTCATGCTGTTCCAAAGCAGATTGAGAGGAAGTATGTTAGAATGTCACACACAGCATGACCACCTGTCCTTTGTTTGGTGTCCAATGTTCCACGTTGCACAACAAATCAATCAATATTGCGTTGTATACACCAATAATCATGCAAAGGATTGTACACTGTAATACAATGTGGTGTTTGTATATGAATATGTGTCACAAATAAAACATTGGGGAGGTGCCCTTAAAAATAAACTCTCCCCCATAATTTCCAAGTTGTCCTTTATTTGAAACAGAAAGGGTAAGTATATGGGTATGAGGGAGATTACCATAGCCAGAGACTAGCTCTTCTGTTTCAGGAACATCAGTCCTAGTGAAGCTATGCAGTCCCTGTTGCCAGGCTCCTTTTGAGCTGCCGTGGTGTTGGCACCATCAGACCATATGACCCACTTACTTTTTGCAGCAGGCACCCACCAGTGTGAAGTGCTAGGCTTTGTGCACAGTGATGTCTGGCTGCTGGCATGGTTCCTGATGTGTCCGCTGACAAGGTGGGTTGTAGTGGCCACCCAGTGGCGGGGGCTGGACCAGCCTCAGTGCACTGTCCCTGGATGTCCTAAGAGACACACACCCAAAACCACACTAACCTACATGGTCCTCCTGCAGGGAGGGAGTGGCCTGCACAGCCAACTAGGCTAGCAGCTGCTGTGTCCATGTGCTGGGAAGGGCTGCAGGTGGGTCTGTCTTCACAGCAATAAAAGCTGGCTTTACAGCTGTCTGTGGCTCACTATGGGGCTGTTTGGGCTAGCTGAATCCCAAGCTCTGAGATCTCTGAGCGGGGAGGGACTCAGAGATCCCCTATGTCTACACAGTAATGTTACATTCCCACTCTGCAGAGCCAGGCCTGCAGGGCATTTAATTGCAATGTAGACATATCCCAGAGACCTCAGAGGGGCTGAAGTGGAGGCTCCTGGGTAAGGACTACCGGGGAAGGGAGACATAAATTTGGAGCATCTCCACTGGACCCCTCCTCCCCAAGCAGCCGCCACCTGCTTGTGGGGAGCAGGGCCACCTAGCTGGGATGATTGCTACGAAGAGCAGGAGGGTGCTTCGGGTTAGGGGTGCAGGAGGCTCTCCGGTCTGCAGACTCTGTGATGGGGCCAGAAATGAGGGATTCAGGGTGTGGGAGGAGGCTCTGGGCTGGGGCAGGGGGTTGGGGTGCAGGAGGGGGTGATGGCTGGGCTGGGGGTGCAGGCTTTGTGGTGGGGCTGGCAATGAGGAGTTTGGGGCTCAGTAGGGGGCTCCAGGCTGGGGCCAAAGCTTTTGGAGTGCGGAAGGGGGCTCAGGGCTGAGGCAGGGGGTTGGAGTGCAGGGTGCAGTCTCTGGGAGGAACTTTGGGGACAGGCGGGCTCTGGGGAGGGGGGTGGGGCTCTGGGCGGCTCTAACTGGTGTGGTTCGCGGGGGCTCCAGGAGTGAGCCCGCAAGGGCTAGGGGGGAAGATACCAGTGAAAGGAGGACACTCAGGCCCAAGAATAGTAAACTATGCTTTATTGAAGGAAGGAAGAACTTACGCTCCAATCTGCGTGGGGAGCCCCTAGGACGTGCGGAGGGGCTGCAGGGGACTCTGGCCATTCGGGACAGCTGACCAGGCATGACTCCATCGGGGAGGAGTCCTCTGCGGCGCTATATTCTCCGCGCTTATCTCAGGGTTACATGGGGTCAACAGCTGGTTACATTCTTACATATATAATTGATGCTTATTACATAAACTGACTTGTTTACAGGCAAAAATATGCTGAGCTATGCTACAATATCTTTTGGCAGGGTCTGTCAGACAAAGTTCATTGAAACTGCCTGGATCCTCCGCTTACATTCAGTCACATACTCAGTCCACCACTTAGCTCCTCACCAATCTTCCACAACCTTGCTCCTACAAGGAGGTCCTGACCTCAGGCAGTCCCTTAAATAGTAGCTGCACCAATGCTGCTCCGGCATTTCCTGGGGCGCAGGAAGCTGGATGCATCCGCAACGTCCCAGATTCGCATCTGCTGTGGATTCCCAGCCAATGACAACTGCAGAGCCGGTGCTTGGGGTGGTGCCTGCAGTTGGGGGCAGCACGTGGAGTCCCCCTGGCCGCCCCTCTACCGAGGAGCCAGATGCTGCCACTTCCCGAGAGCTGGGCAGGGAGCCTGCTTTAGTCTGGCTGCACTGTCCTGCCGCGTAGCCCGGCCCCAGCCTAATGCTGCCAACCCGACTTTTAGCGGCACGATCAGCTGTGCTGACCAGAGCTGACAGAATTGCTTTTCAACCAGACTGAGACACAGGCAGTACCTTCACAAGTCATGATATAATGATACTGTTCTCTTCCTTATCCTTTCTTCCTGGTTGGGGCTGGGTGTCTTATTTCTGCTCAGCCCAGTCCTCCAAATGCATACTGCTGTGAATGGGACCTAATCCTTTACACCTTAAATGTAAAAGCGTTTTGCCTTTGATAGAATGAGCAGGATCTGACTCAGAGTGCCTGCTACCCTGAGTAGTTCCAGTAAAGTACTGCCAATAGGACTAGTCACAGTATGAGGCACTTTGCTTGGAAGAAATGTTTGCAGAAGTGAGGCCTTAAATTGCCTGTCCCAAAGAGATTACAATCTGTCTTTATCTGTACTGTAGTGTAAGACACCATGGGCATTAGATTATAAAGTAATAAATTATGTATATACACACAACTTTTCTAATTCCTGTATAGATAAGAGAAATCTCCTAATTGCTATCTTCAAATTTTAACAATATTTGGTGTCACAAGTTAAGTGGTATAGGAGCTAAATAAATGAGTTGTTCAACCCCTAAATGGCAGAAATAGAGCATTTTATTGATCACAAAGAAAACTAAGGCCCCAGTCCTAGGGTTACCAGGTGTCCAGTTTTCGACCGGAAAGTCCAGTCGAAAACAGCCTGACAGAGTCCAGTCAGAAACACTGACCGGACACCAAAAATTCAGTTGCTGCCTGGAGGAGTGTGGGTGATGCCTAGGGGGAACATGCAGGGGCAAGTGCTTTCCCAGATTGGCCTGCCAGGTAAGGGGTGGGAAGATGCGGGGCAGGGGTGGGGCCTCACAGAAGGGGTGGAGTGGGGGCGGGGTGAGGTCAGCGGGCGGCAGAGGTGGTCAGTGGTGCTGCCCTTGGGCCAATGTACTAGTCCTCATGTGGCCCTCGTGGTCATTTGCGTTTGAGACCCCTGGTTTAGGCAATCCCCCTGTCTTGGTTTTAGTTTCCTGTGATCCTGTCCTTTTCCTTTTTAAATCATGATTTATTTCATTTAAATAATTGTGCAGTACCAATTAACTAATTAAATAAAAGGTGTAAAAGTACTAAGTACTAAATGCTGTTCCTAAAGGATAAAGTATTATATTTAGAGACACCACGAGTTAAAATATTTGTAAAATCCTTACATATATGATGGAGGTGAATCAGTTTATTAAGTGAAACAATTTTTAGAATTTGATCTTTTACATACTGTTTACTACAGTAGAACCTCAGAGTTATGAACACCAGAGTTAAAAACTGACCAGTCAACCACACACATCATTTGGAACTAGAAGTTCACAGTTAGACAGCAGCATAGACAAAAAAATTAAAAAAATAAATACATTACAGTAATGTGTTAAACATAAAGTACTAAAAATAATAAAAGGAAAGCAGCATTTTTCTTCTGCGTAGTAAAGTTTCAAAGCTGTATTAAGTCAATGTTCAGTCATAAACTTTTGAAAGAACAACCATAACATTTTGTTCAGAGTTACAAACATTTCAGAGTTACTAACACCTCAGGAATGGAGGTTGTTCATAAGTAACTCTGAGGTTTTATTGTACTTTCATTTCTCTCAGGGTAGACAATAATGATAAATAAGTTTTGTTTTTAATGTCTAGTCATTTCCTCTTTAGTTTTTATGACTATTTTGCTTGGGTTGCAAACAGTTGGGGGGGGGGGGAAATGTGGTTAGAAAAGTTGCTTTTTTTAGACTAGGTTGAACACCTATTATTAGTGTTTGATTTAAATAAAAGGCAAAAAGATAATACCAGTTTGACTTTCATAATTAACCTCCCTTCCCCAAAACAAAGTACTTTATAACTGAGGAGGCTGATCTTCTGCCTTTCCTTACTCCTAGTGATTTTTCACAGGAGTAAGGGTGGGAGAATGCTATTCCTTAGGGCTTATCTACACTTATCCATGCAGCTGCACTGCTGTAGTGCTTAGTGAAGGTATCTACACCGGCAGGAGAGCTTTGCCCCTTGGCATAGGTACTCCAACTCCCCAAGAGGTGGTAGTCGTGTCAACGGGAGAAGCCCTCCCGTTGATGTTAGGCTGTCTACACCCCCACCTTGGGCTAGGTTGGTATTACTATTTTGGTCAGGCAATATAAATTTGTACTGTAGACCAAGCCTCAGATTATACATTATATCATACCATATTATGTCAGGCAAATATACATGAAAGGAAGGAAAATCTCACTAGAGAGAATTTACTTGTTTTTATAGGGGGAAAAAATTGTAAGTCTGCCTACCTAACAGTGCATCAAGAGTCAACAGGTGGCCTCTCCAAAGCTCCATTTCTCTCTCCATTTTTTATTGGTATAAAAGCTGCCCTCACTAAATTTATTACTACTCCAGACTAACTTCTTTTTAAGTGCCATGAACTGAATTATACTAGACTGATTGAGTCATGAAAGTGAGACTTGTGTACAGAGGAAACAAGCTTAGTTTTAAAGTCCCTTCGATAGCTCAGCTGGTAGAGCGGAGGACTGTAGAGGTGCTGCCTATGGGAATCCTTAGGTCGCTGGTTCGATTCCGGCTCGAAGGAGACATGTTTTATATATTATCCTCTATAGCAGGGAAGGTGAGAGAAATCCCTTGTCAGTAACGTTTGTACTAAAAGAGGTGTTTTCCTCCCTCTGCACACTATGCTGTTCACGTGCATTTTATTAGTCATGAGTCACTGGCACGCAAAAAAGCTCCTGAGTGTAGGTGATCACAACCAGCCCCACTGCCTCCCTGCAAGCGCCAGCCCTAGCAACTAGGGGGAGAGGGCCGAGGCCTGAGAAGCAAGAGCGGCGGCAGCTGCAGAGCCCAGACAGGGCTATGAGCTTATTGCACAGCCGCAGCGGAACAAGCAGCCATTGTCCCCCACTGCCAGGCTTGGCGGGAGGAAAAACTCACTCCCCCAGCATGCAGCGCGCTATGTCCCGCCTCCCTGCTCCGTCCCCGTGCCCGTCTGGCTCTATGCCCCGCCCGCTCCTTTCCCACTGGTCGCACCCCTTCCCCCTCTGGCGCGGTGCCCCGCCTCGATCTCGTGCCTCCCGCACAGCCAATGGGGTTGCAGTCCGCGTGCGCAGATTCAAACGGTGACTCTGGAAGGAGGCTGGGCGCGAGATTCGGCGGCACGGACAAAACCAGCCGGGAGTGTGGCGGCGGCGGAGCAGCTAGAGAGGGCGGAGAGGCGCGGCCGGGACGGGCACGGGGGAAGCTGGGGCGGCGGGGGACGCAGCTGGAGCCGGGGCAGTTGTGACGGAGACTTGGAGCCGCAGCTTGGACCCGGACAAGAAGCGTCCGCAGACCCCGAGCCTCTCGCCGTAGCCGGGCCGGGCTAAGCCATGTTCTGTGTGCGGCGGGCCTGGCCAGGCCGGGGCTAGGAGCTGCTGCCGGTGGACGGGGTGGGGTTAGATGCGCTGGAGTCTCCGGGAGCGGTAGAGGGAGTCGCCCGCTCCCCGCGGTGCGTGACGGGGACGGGCGCCACGAGCGGCACAGACTCCCGAGCCCGTGCGTGAGCCCCGGGGCAGCGTGAGGAGCCCGGGCGGGGAGCCGCGCAGCTCTGTTCGCCAGCCCGCCTCCGCCCCCCTCCCTATGGTGCCCCTAGAGGATGGCGAAGAGACCGCGCAGGTGAGTAACGCCCCTGACTGGCCGGCCCGCCTGCCCCGGCTCAGGTGTCTCCGCGCCTTGGTCCCAAATCCCTGCTCCCTCCCCCGGTCTCAGCGCCTTCTATCTTCCGCGCCCAGGTGGGGCAGGTAAGTCCGCCTTGCCCACACCCCTCGTCCCCTTTCATCTTTCTCCCCAGACCAGAGGCGCAGACCCTCCTCTTACCCAGCTGTCTTTCCCCGTGCTCAGTTGTCATTGCCCACTCTCCGCACCCCGCAGTTATCCCGATCCCGTCTGCATCACCCCCTCTCTTCTGTCGCTCGCCTGTCGCCACACAGGTGTTCCCTGACTTCTTCATCTCCCCTGCATGTTGGATCCCCCAGGAGTCGCTGCATCCATGTCTTTCCCATGTTGCCCCCTATCACAGACATAAAGATAACTTCATCTTCTCTTTCCCTCTCTGCTTTCACACACTCCTGAGGGGAAGCTGGGGTTGACCATAATCAACCATGTGCTTTTAATATTCTTTGTCTTCACTAATTCCTATTTTAATTAAAAACACAGACTGTTTCTAGTCCTGGGATGTCCACTTATTGAAAGACCCCTATATGGGGTTCTTTCCCCGTAGCTGGGGATCTATGAGAGAAAGTGTGTTTATTCAGCTGCAGACATTGAGAGCTGTTCTAGATAAATCCTCAATTTTGCAGGAGCCTGTGTGTCTCCTAAAAATTCAGATTTTGAATATAAAATGAAAAATGTGTTAATCTAGTTACTGCCATCCTCAGTGTTTCTAGTTGTGGTCTTCCATAGTGTTACCTGTTTAAAATTTTGAAAACCAATAAGGAAATACAGAAGGGGGTTTAGAAGGTTGATAAGGGAAGAGCAGGATAGTTGTTAATAGCTTTCATAACTAATAGGTTTTGATTTTCCCCACTATTTGGCGATTGCTGTGGATTCATATTGTTCGTAGGAGTGAAGAAATTATAGGTTGGTGGTTGCTACATAAGAATCTGCTACTGTATTTTTCTTCTTGAGATCAGGTTTATTACAAATACACTATAAATTAATAGTTCTTGTTGAAAAACTGCAGTGTGTGTGTGGGGGAGGAAGTAGTATGTTTGCCCTGTAATTTGTTTCAAGGAACACACAAATATCTGAGAAACTAGAGATAATCAACTACCTCAATGTAGGTGTGTAACTGTATCATATAACATCAGAAATTCTATCTACAATATTGTACCCAGTATAACATCTGGAGTATCTCTCTTTCTCCAACAGAAGTTGGTCCACTAAAAGTTATTACCTCATCCACCTTGTCTATCTGGCGTTTAGGAGCTAAATAAGACTTACTAATCTTTCTGTAAGTGCTAACATGCTATCAGTGAATATTGAGTTGTGAAGAATTTACATTTCTTGCTAGATTATTAAAATAGGTGTACATAGAGGATGAACTCGTCTGTTACAGGTTGGTAACACTAGAACAAAAATTTCCATGTTGGCATATAACAACATGACATGCAAGAATGGGTGCAAATTGCTTTTGGGATTGCTAATTTAGTACAAGAGTAAGGAGGAATCTTGATCTTTGAGTTCCAGGTGGTATTATTAGGTACAGTAACTCCTCACTTAAAATCATCCCTGTTAATGTTGTTAGGTTGCTGATCAATTAGGGAAAATGCTCTTTTAAAGTTTCACAGTGCTCCCTTATAACAGTTTGGCAGCCGCCTGCTTTGTCCACTGCTTGCAAGAAGAGCAGCCCGTTGCAGCTAGCTGGTGGGGGTTTGGAACCAGGGTGTACTGGCAGCCCCCCCATCAGCTCCCTGCTCCCCTAAATTACCTGTGCGGCAGCCACCCAGCAGGTTACCAATTGCTGGCAGTTCAGCTGTCCTTTGCCCCCACTGCCATGTGCTGCTCCTGCCCTCTGACTTGGAATTGCTCCCGGGAACTGTGCAGGGGAGGGGGAAAGAGAGGGGCTAATGTCAGGGTGTCCCCTTCCCACCTACTCCTGCCCCCTGTTTACCCCTTGTCCATATAGAGCAGCGTGGGGACGGAACAGAGCTCAGGACAGAGAGAGCTTGGTGGCCTCAGCTGCTGTCTCAACTTTCTGATTTTTTTTTTAAAGACAATGTACTTAGAATGGGGTCAGCGTACTTAAAGGGGCAATGCACATCTCTCTCCCACACACAGGGTGTGTGTCTCTGTCTGCCATGCTGTTTCCTCTCCCTCCATTCATGCTGCCTTGTAGAGTGTGAGGCTATATTAACAATGTGTTAACCCTTGAGGGCTCAGCCGAATGCCAGTTCATCATTTAGCAGTAAGACATTGCCTGGGAAATATTCCACCCTCTGACTTTACCACCTCAACCAAGCTTCACAATCATCATTGCTGTGTACAGTATTAAACTGTTTGAAACTTATACTCTGTGTTTGTGTTGTGTATGTATATATGTGTGTGTGTGTGTGTGTGTGTGTGTATATATATATATATATATATATAATAAAAAAAAATAGTTTTTTGTCCAGTGAAAAAAATTTCCCTGGAGTCTAACACCCCCCCCCATTTACATTAATTCTTATGGGGAAATTGGATTCGCTTAACATCATTTTGCTTAAAGTCTCATTTTTCAGGAACATAACTACAACGTTAAGCGAGGAGTTACTGTATAACATTCTTTGATTTTTAAAATGAGAGAAGTTTTCATTTCTTAATACATCTGCCAACTCTTCAGCTACATAATAAAAAGACACTGAAGGGTAGAATCTTAATTAAAAAAGTGTTTTGACTACTAGAATTATTGAAATTTAACGTATATTTTGTTTACTCTTTCAAACAGCTTGGTGAAATGGCTCCATTTCACTTTCTGTTTTTATGCACTAATTCAATACAGTTTCAGTTCACAACACTACAGAGGAATGGTCAAATTATAATCACTGTAATTTAAAAAAAATCCATTAATTTTGAGTTTTAAAAAAAACTACCTTTTGTTTACTTAAGCACATATATAATTTTTGGACCTATATGCTACAATTCATGTTTTTCAGACTGATATGGGTGGGGTACAAGAAATTTTAATATGTGACTCTAGAGTAGATACTCTTTTCTCTCTGTGAAATTTAAACATTCAGTCTTTGGCCTGTGTAGAATGCATTTGTCTTTTTGTAGAACGTTCAAGTGAATAGTTCTTAACTGCCATTGTAGGCAGAGCTGTGTGTATCTTGCCCTGCTGAGGAATCCACTGCTGGCTGTGATGTGCTCCATTTCCAGAATCTAGATACAATTTTTAAAAAATTGTTCCTAGCACATGGTAGCCCAGAGAACTGTAAATATATAAATCAAGTGTAAGAAGATACTCTGTTGTCTTCCTGAGGCTGTAGACAGCCTGAAATAGTGCTCCAAAGATGTGAACTGCCCCATTCACCTCAGTGATGTTAATTCTGAGTTTTAATTGACAGTTTAAATGTAAGCATTGTACATTATTTCAGTGCTAGCTGTTTTAGTAGAAACATCCAGCTAATATTATTGCATAATTCCATGTTATCTCCCACATCTAGTGTCAAAAGTGCCAACTGTGCCCGACCCACTTGCCAAAACATCCAGCTTACTCCGAGAAACTTCTACAGTGTGATTTTGTGCTTCTTAAAAACAAAAATACCCACCCATCCCATGGTCTACTGGGAATGTAGAGTAGTGTAAAATATATTGAGTTTAATATAAAATAACAATTGATAATATTCATTGTCATATTTCATTTGGAAAAAAAGTTACATTTTAAAAATATATCCAAGTTGCTCCAGAGTTTCCTATTCACCGTACTAGAATGCCACAGTGACCAGGAACTGTGGTGTTGCTGCATAATTTTTGCCAGGCTTTTCACCAAGTGTACTGATCCTTGGCTATAATTCAAGAACAGATAAGCTTTAGTTTTTTTTATTGCCTTTCAAAATGAGTATCGTATTAAATAGTTTGACCCAGAAACGGTAGTGTTTGAAGTTGTAGATTAGTAAGACTAGTGTATCTGGACCAGTGGGTTGTGTGTGTTGGGTAGTAGTTAAAACAGGAAGAGATACCTCAAGCCATATGCTTTGTTTGCTCTGTCACCATCAATTTGCAGGTGGTCTAAGCACAAAGCTTTCTGTTTTTTCAAGTCAGAATAATACTTTAAGGGGTTAATATTAGAGGTGCTTATGAAGTGTTCATTGTAAACCATTTAAATAGCAAGATGTTTGCTTATCAGTTATCAATATTTTAAAAATTAAAGTTGGTAAGAGTCATTCAAATGTGTAAAGCATTTAAAGGATGTCTTTTTGAAGTGGGAAATGAGAAATTAGATTAACTGTACTGTAACATAATTGGGAGAATTATACAAAATAAAACAGTATCTTATTGTCTCTTTCATTACCTGACTGGCCCTTTTTCTGCAGCCTGCTTTTTGTAATAGCTTCAGACTCCTTTTGCCAGTTGTTAACTTAATTTTGGTCCACTATGCAGTGCTTAAATTACAGAGATCCAGTTCACAGAGTGTAATCACATGGAGACAACTGAGTTGTAATTTTAAGTGTATTTTGTGGCTTACTTGAGGTGAAAAGGGGTAGTATCAACATGCAATTGCTGAGTCTGAGTGAAGAGGTGGAGTGTGTGTGAGTGGGGGTAGAAGTGTGGGCAGGGAGAAAAAATAAATTAAGACTTGGGGTACAGCTTTCAAAAGCACTTAGGTGACGTAGGAGCTCAAATCCCATTAAAAGCCAAATGGCTATATGTTGAAAGTCAATAGGACTTAAATCCTATTGAAAGTTGTATCCAAAACCTTAACGTTCTTTTTTCTTTACAACTTTGGGTACAACTTTCTTAACAACCTAAGCGAGTTAAGTTTCAAAGTCCCATTGACTTTGAACGTATGTACTCTTTTTATATTTGACTTTTAATGGGACTTAGATGCTTTTGAAAATTTTGAATTTTATCTTTTTTATAGGTATTTCTTATGACAGTAAAATTGAAAAACAAATAAGGACTGCGTGATCATTTTACAGTCATCACTCTGAGTGTAATCTACTTTAATAAGTAGTGGGAAGGATTTGCTATAGATCATTAAACATGTATATTTATGATAAAAAATCAAAGTACTTATACTGACAAATTAAAAGGGGGAAAATAACGCAGTTGTAAAGGAGGGGGGAAAAGAATGAGTTAAACCATTAGACACCTCTGTGTAACTGAGTTTGTTTGCAAAGTTAAGGTGGTGAAGTATTATACCACTTCTCCAGTAGGTGGAGCGTACTCAACATGATGGCACAAAAGTCACTACCTGTTTCTATCATTTCTTTCCTCTGCCCTGGTCTACACTAGGAGTTGAGGTCGAATTTAGCAGTGTTTAATGGATTTAACCCTACACCCGTCCACACGACAAAGCCCCTTTTTTTTTTTTTTCTTTTTACTTAAAGGGCTCTTAAAATCGATTTTCTTACTCTATCCTCGACAAGGGGATTAGTGCTGAAATCAGCCTTGACAGGTTGAATTTGGGGTACTGTGGACGCAATTAGATGGTATTGGCCTCCGGGAGCTATCCCAGAGTGCTTCATTGTGACCGCTCTGGACAGCACTCTCAAGTCAGATGCACTGGCCAAGTAGACAGGAAAAGGCCTGCAAACTTTTGAATTTCATTTCCTGTTTGGCCAGCGTGGCAAGCTGCAGGTGACCATGCAGAGCTTATCAGCAGAGGTGACCATGATGGAGTCCCAGAATTGCAAAAGAGCTCCAGCATGGACCAAACGGGAGGTACGGGATCTGATGGCTGCTTGGGGAGAGGAATCCGTGCTATCAAAACTCCGTTCCAGTTTTTGAAATGCCAAAACCTTTGTCAAAATCTCCCAGGGCATGAAGGACAGAGGCCATAACAGGGACCCGAAGCAGTGCCACGTGAAACTTAAGGAGCTGAGGCAAGCCTACCAGAAAACCAGAGGGGCAAACGGCCGCTCTGGGTCCGAGCCCCAAACATGCTGCTTCTATGATGAGCTGCATGCCATTTTAGGGGGTTCAGCCACCACTACCCCAACAGTGTTTGACTTCTTCAGTGGAGATGGAGGCAACACGGAAGCAGGTTTTGGGGATGAGGAAGACAGCTCACAGCAAGCAAGCGGAGAAACCGGTTTTCCTGACAGCCAGGAACTGTTTCTCACCCTGGACCTGGAGCCAGTACCCCCCCGAACCCACCCAAGGCTGCCTCCCGGACCCGCCAGGTAGAGAAGGGACTTCTGGTGAGTGTACCTCTTAAAATAGTATACATGGTTTAAAAGCAAGCTTGTTTAATGATTAATTTGCCCTGGCATTTGTGGCTCTCCTGGATGTACTCCCAAAGCCTTTGCAAAAGGTTTCTGGGGAGGGCAGCCTTATTCCGTCCACCATGGTAGGATGCTTTACCACTCCAGGCCAGTAGCGCGTAGTCGGGAATCATTGTAGAACAAAGCATTGCAGTGTGTGTTTGTTGGCGTTCAAACAACATCTGTTCTTTATCTCTCTGTGTTATCCTCAGGAGAGTGATGATATTCATGGTCACCTGGTTGAAAGGTTTTCTTTTCTTAAGGGTGCTTTTCTTAAGGGGACATTCAGAGGTGCCCGTTCCTGCTGGGCTGTTTGCTTGTGGCTGAACAGAAATGTTCCCTGCTGTTAGCCACAGGGAGGGGTGAGGGGCTAGCCACGTGGTGGGGGGGAAGCAAAATGCGACCTTGTAACAAAAGCACATGTGCTATGTATGTAATGTTAACAGCAAGGTTTACCATGGAAGAGTGTACCCATTGTTCTATAAAATGTCTTTTTAAATACCATTGTCCCTTTTTTCTCTCCACCAGCTGCATGTGTTTCAAGGATCACATGATCTTCTCCTTCCCAGAGGCTAGTGAAGATTAGAAGGCGAAAAAAACGCACTCACAACGAAATGTTCTCTGAGCTCATGCTGTCGTCCCACACTGACAGAGCACAGACGAATGCGTGGAGGCAGACAATGTCAGAGTGCAGGAAAGCACAAAATGACCGGGAGGAGGGTGGCGGGCTGAAGAAAGGGCTGAAGCTGAAAGGTGGTGGCAGCATGATGAGAGGAGGCAGGATTCAATGCTGAGGCTACTGGAGGATCAAACTAATATGCTCCAACCTATGGCTGAGCTGCAGGAAAGGCAGCAGGAGCACAGACCGCCGCTACAGCCCCTGTGTAACCAACCGCCCTCCTCCCCAAGTTCCATAGCCTCTTCACCCAGACGCCCAAGAACACGGTGGGGGGGGCCTTCGGCCACCCAGCCACTCCACTCCAGAGGATTGCCCAAGCAACAGAAGGCTGGCATTCAATAAGTTTTAAAGTGCTGTGTGGCCTTGTCCTTCCCTCCTCCACCACCCCTCCCGGGCTACCTTGGCAGTTATCCCCCCTATTTGTGTGGTGAATTAATAAAGAATGCATGAATGTGAAGCAACAATGACTTTATTGCCTCTGCAAGTGGTGATCAAAGGGAGGAGGGGAGGGTGGTTAGCTTATAGGGAAGTAGAGTGAACCAAGGGGGGAGTGGGGCTCATCAAGGAGAAACAAACAGAACTTTCACACCGTAGCCTGGCCAGTCATGAAACTGGTTTTCAAAGCTTCTCTGATGTGCACCGCGCCCTCCTGTGCTCTTCTAACCGCCCTGGTGTCTGGCTGCCCTTAACCAGCAGCCAGGCGATTTGACTCTACCTCCCATCCTGCCATAAACGTCTCCCCCTTACTCTCGCTGATATTGTGGAGTGCATGGCAAGCAGTAATAACAGTGGGAATATTGGTTTCGCTGAGGTCTAACTGAGTCAGTAAACTGCACCAGCGCGCTTTTAAAAGTCCAAATGCACATTCTACCACCATTCTGCACTTGCTCAGCCTGTAGTTGAACAGCTCCTGACTACTGTCAGGACTGCCTGTGTATGACTTCGTGAGCCATGGCATTAAGGGGTAGGCTGGGTCCCCAAGGATAACTACAGGCATTTCAACATCCCCAACAGTTATTTTCTGGTCTGGGAATAAAGTCCATTGCTGCAGCTTTTGAAACAGACCAGAGTTCCTGAAGATGCAAGCGTCCTGTACCTTTCCTGGCCATCCCACGCTGATGTTGGTGAAACGTCCCTTGTGATCCACCAGTTCTTGCAGCACTATTGAAAAGTACCCCTTGTGGTTTATGTACTCGCCGGCTTGATGCTTTGGTGCCAAGATAGGGATATGGGTTCTGTCTGTGGCCCCACCACAGTTAGGGAATCCCATTGCAGCAAAGCCATCCACTATGACCTGCACATTTCCCAGGGTCACTACCCTTGATATCAGCAGATCTTTGATTGCTTTGGTTACTTGCATCACAGCAGCCCCCACAGTAGATTTGCCCACTCCAAATTGATTCCTGACTGACCGGTAGCTGTCTGGCGTTGCAAGCTTCCACAGGGCTATTGCCAGTCGTTTCTCAACTGTGAGGGCTGCTCTCATCTTGGTATTCTTGCGCCTCAGGGCAGGGGAAAGCAAGTCACAAAGCTCCATGAAAGTGCCCTTACCCATGCGAAAGTTTTGCAGCCACTGGGAATTGTCCCAGACCCGCAATGCTATGCAGTCCCACCAGTCTGTGCTTGTTCCCGAGCCCAGAATTTGCGTTCCACTGTATGAACCTGCCCCATTAGCACCATGATGCCCACATTGCCAGGGCCCGTGCTTTGAGAGAAGTCTGTGTCCATGGCCTCATCACTGCGCTGATGTTGCCTACTTGCCCGATTTCGCTTTGCCAGGTTCTGGTGCCGCATATACTGCTGGATAATGCGCGTGGTGTTTAATGTGCTCCTAATTGCCAAAGTGATCTGAGCGGGCTCCATGCTTGCCGTGGTATGGCGTCTGCACAGAAAAAAGGTGCGGAACTATTGTCTGCTGTTGCTCTGACGGAGGGAGGGGTGACTGACAACATGGCTTACAGGGAATTAAAATCAACAAAGGGGGTGTCTTTACATCAAGGAGAAACAAAAACAACTGTCTCACAGAATGGCCCCCTCAAGGACTGAACTCAAAACCCTGGGTTTAGCAGGCCAATGCTCAACCCACTGAGCTATCCCTCCCCCTCGGTATTTCAGACAGGACTGAATTGCCATTAAACTTTTCAAGGTGCCCCTGACAGACCTCACCGAAACGACTGTCGGTTGTTGATTTCAGAGAGGGAAGGAGGGAGGGAGGAGCAAATGAATACAAAACAAATCTGGTCTATTTCTTGTTTTGATCCACTCCATCTATCTTTTACATCTTTGGCTGGCAGCAGACGGTGCAGTAGGACTGCTAGCCATCCTCATCTCCTGCCTGCCTGGCAGAAGATGGTGCAATAGGGCTGCCGGCAGGACTAAAGAGAATGACCTGGTCGAGTCACTCCTAATTTAGTTCCTGTGCCCATATCTGCCCAAGCGCTCCTGACTGACCTTCCTGAGGTGGCCAGGAGCACCTTGGACACGATGATGATGGTTGTCAGGCCTATTGCACCGTCTGCTGCCACAAGGCAATGGGTTGCTGCTGCTGTGTAGCAATGCAGTACCGCATCTGCCAGCACACAGGAGACATATGGTGACAGCTGAGCAGGCTCCATGCTTGCCGTGGTATGGCGTCTGCACATAACTCAGGAAAAAAGGCGCGAAATGATTGTCTGCCGTTGCTTTCACGGAGGGAGGGAGTGGGGAGGGTCTGACGACATGTACCCAGATCCACCCGCGACAATGTTTTTTGCCCCATCAGGCATTGGGATCTCAACCCAGAATTCCAATGGGCGGCGGAGACTGCAGGAACTGTGGGATAGCTACCCACAGTGCAACACTTCAGAAGTCGATGCTAGCCTCGGTACTGTGGAAGCATTCCGCCAAGTTAATGCACTTAATGCACTTAGAGCATTTTGTGTGGGGAGACACACAATCGACTATATAAAAATGATTTCTAAAAAAACTAGTTCTATAAATTTGACCTAATTTCGTAGTGTAGACATACCCTCTGACTATCAGGTAAGGAGCTCAGCACTGTAGTTTCAGATCTGCTGCTTGCTCAGCTAAATTTTGTCCATCTAAAATTGTAATTTGTCTTTAGTTCTTGTACTTTTCTTTTCTTTTTGAAAGGAACCCCTACTCATGGTCTCACTTTGACTTTTCAGGATTCCATTGGATTTTTTTTTCCTTTTGCTTGTTTATTATCCTTCCTTCAGTTGACCCCCAGATAAGGGTGTGTATCTCATAATTTTTTCCTGCCTTCCACCTTCAGAGACTGAATTATTCCTCTGCAATTCTTCCATTCTAAGATTCACAGGAAAAAGGTTCAGGCATGGTTGTGAACTCTGATACGCTGGTTACTGCTTGTAGCAAGCATTTTATCTAGGTTCTGATACTGACACTGTATAGCACAATGTATTTTTGTGGGTCTGGATTTAGTGATCATGAAAGGATTTAAAAAAAAAAAAAGATCCTAGAAGATATTGCTTCCGCTTGAGCAACATCCTTAAGTTAAACAAAGCCTGGGACCTGCCGTAACTGATAGTGTGACTGTCATATACTCTGTTAAATTCCTAAGTATTTTTAAAAATGTACATTCTCTAACTGTTTTTTTAACCTAGGACTTGCACTTGTGTACATCGAAGTACATATCATAGGATGTGTGTGTGTGTGTGAATTAAGAAGTTGAAACATGGCATTAATCTGTGGGTTATTAGACTAGAAAACCATTTTGTCATGGCCCTAATGCACCTAGTTATTTGCTATGCCTAGCTGACACATTGTTGGATGCTATATTTAAAAATGCTTAAATAGTGAGGTTAAGCAAATCTTTAAGCTTTTAGGAATTTTCTGCCTATTCCTCACAATATACAGCTTTGCAAAACTGACTAGGTTCCTTGTGGGGTTTATTACTTACCTTTGAAGCATAGGATATGAGGAGGAAGGATACTATACTGGATAAGACAATGGTCTGTCTTTATGTTACTACAAATTTTATACTTCATTCTAGATATCTTCCAGAGATGCACCAGATGCACAGATTATAACCAACATCCTCTCTGGTTTCTTGAGTAGTTGGTGGTCTATATTAATTTAAAATATATTTCTAGTTTGTTTAAACTGTTCTGTTTGTACTCTGCAGTGAGGAAGAAGATGACGACCTTCAGTATGCAGATCATGACTATGAAGTACCACAGCAAAAAGGGTTGAAGAAGATATGTAACAGAGTAAAATGGACACGTGATGAGGTAACACTTGACCAGGTAACTTTACTTTTTATATCATACCAAAATGCTATATTTCTCAGCTGATATTATGTCTTTGCAGGATGACAAGCTAAAGAAGCTGGTCGAACAAAATGGTACAGATGATTGGACTTTCATTGCTAGTCATCTACAGGTAAGTGTGAAGTATAATTTTTTTAATGAAAGGGTCTGCAATGGTGATATGTCCAATTTGGAGATGACTGGCTATGTAGCAGTTCACATGGGGAGGCATACATGACTGCTATATTTGACTAGTCTATGGATACCCATAACTTGGGCTGGGACAGCCAAGTCCCAAACCCTCGAGGCTTGTTGAGTAAGACCAAGATTTTGACTTCCTATTAATTTCAGGAGTGAAGCCCGCAGCCTGTGAAGCACCAGCGTGCTATGCTCATGTCTGCCATTATATCTGAAGTGTGTTGCTGCATTCTGAATCATTTGCAGTCTTCATGTGGGGTTACAGTCAAGTCCATGTTGTGGATTAAAGTAGTTTAACTAGGAGGTGATAAAAGTACAGATCAATCAAAATCCTCCTTTCAGATGTGAAAGGAAAAAGAGGTTAGTTTTTTGACCAAAGGAGGATTCCTTATCACTGTGGCAATCTGTGTTCGGGAGCTATGAGTAAACCACCTCAAACCTAAAGCTTTGTACCAATTTGGCAACCTGTGGTCTTACTCCTACAATTGATAAGGTTAGAGTAATATCCAGTTTCCAATTCCCCCCCACCCTTCCTACTAAAACTCCTCCACCCCTTTTGTGAAGATGAGTTCAAACTAGCAGCTTTATCCGTCTGTGGATCTGTTCCACGCGTTGGGATATGGTGGTGGGCTGCATTAATGGAGAATAACTGCCATGTGCATGTTGATAGCACTGAAGTCCATGGCTTCTTATTTTTCCCAAGTTTCCTCATGATGAAGAGGGGGAGAGAGAGTATTGAGTCTTGTGGGCCATGGCATGATGGGTCTGGGTGAGGCAGCACAGGTGTTCTTTTTGGTATTGGGATCTGTGTGGTAAACAAATGAATAGAATGAGTACTTTGTGATACTGCATGTCAAAAACACCATATGGTCACTGGTGTCAAGTGACAGATCTACACAGTACTGTAAACTTAGGGTAAATCTACACTGCAGCTGGAAGCAATCCTCCCAGTCCAGGTAGATAAACATGAGCTAGCTCATTAACAGTAGCAGTGCGGATGTTGTAGTTCAGGCTGGGGCTCAGGCTCTGAAGCCCACCCGACCCTCTAGGCTTCAAATTCAGAGCTGCAATGTCCACACAGCTATCTTTAACATGCTAGCTCGAGGCCCACTCGTGTGAGTCTTTCTATCGGGCTGGAAGGCTTGCTTCCAGTTGCAGTGTAGACATACCCTTAGGAACTTGTTTCCTGCCCAAGGACAAAAGAGTGTTGTCCACCAGTGCCAGAAGGGTTGAATTTGTGTGGTACTTTTTCGGAATCTGATTGTGAATGATCCAGGATTATGAAGATGACAGTGCTGCTGGAATTTGGGTGCCACTACCTTCTCAGAGTCTTCACTAAGAAAACAAGGGGTAGGAATATATTCAATAAACGGCAAGGTTATTGCTGCCAAGAGCAGATTTCACGGTTGCCCAATCTTTGCCTTCTAAAATGAATGTAGTAGTTAACCTTTTGAAGGCATTGATGCTTTTAGTTCTCTTGCTGGTGGGGGAGTGGCACTGTATGTGAAAGAAAGCATAGAGTCAAAAGTAAAAAAACGTAAATGAATCAAACTGTACCATAGAATCTCTATGGGTAATAATTCCATGCTTGAAGAATAAGAATATAGCACTGGGGATATACTACTGACCAGGATGGTGATAGTGACTGTGAAATGCTCAGTGAGATTAGAGAGACTATAAAAATAAAAAACTCAATAGTGATGGGGGATTTCAGCTATCCCCATATTGACTGGGTACATGTCACCTCAGGATGGGATGCAGAGATAAAGTTTCCTGGCACCTTAAATGGCCGATTCTTGGAGCAGCTAGTCCTGGAACCCAGAAGAGGAGAGGCAATTCTTGATTTAGATCTAAGTGGAGCACAGGATCTGGTCCAAGAGGTGAATGTAGCTGAACCGCTTGGTAATAGTAACATAACATAATAAAACTTAATATCCCTGGGGGGGGAGGGGGAAGAGGGAGAAAACACCAAAGCAGCCCACCACAGTAGCATTTAATTTCAGAAAGGAGAACTACACAAAAATGAGGAACTTAGTGAAACAGAAATTAAAAGGTACAGTGCCAAAAGTGAAATCCCTGCAAGCTGTATGGAAACTTTTTAGACACCATAATAGAAGCTCAATTTAAATGTAAACCCCAAATTAAAAAACATAGTAAGATGACCAAAAAAGTGCCACCATGGTTAAACAACAAAGTATAAGAAGCAGTTAGAAGCAAAAAGGCATCTTTAAAAAGTGGAAGTGTAAAATTATAATTAGGAAGGCCAAAAAAGAATTTGAAGAACACCTAGCCAAAGACTCAAAAAGTAACAGCAAAAACATTTTTAAGTACATCAGAAGCAGGAAACATACTAAACAACTGGTGGGGCCATTGGATGATCGAGATGCTAAAGGAGCACGCAAGATAAGGTAATTGCGGAAAAACTACATGAATTCTTTACATCAGTCTTCACAGCTGAGGATGAGGGAGATTCGCAAACCTGAGCCATTCTTTCTAGGTGACAAATCTGAGGAACTGTCCCAGATTGAGGTGTCATTAGAGGAGGTTTTGGAACAAATTAATAAATTAAACAGTAATAAGTCATCAGGACCAGATGATATTGATCCAAGAGTTGGGAAGGAACTCAGATGTAGTCCTGCAATTTCACTAACTGTGGTATGTAACCTATCATTTAAATCAGCTTCTATACCAGATGACTGGAGAATAGCTAATATGATGCCAATTTTTAAAAAAGGCTCCAGAGGCGATACCAGCTATTATGGACCTGTAAGCCTAACTTCAGAAGGGGATAAATTGGTTGAAACTGTAGTAAAGAACAGAATTATCAGACATATAGATGAACACGATTTGTTGGGGAAGAGTCAACATGGTTTTTGTAAAGGGAAATTGTGCCTCACCAATCTACTAGAATTCTTGGAGGGTTCCATCAAGCATGTGGACAAGGGGGATCCAGTGGATATAGTGTACTTAGATTTTCAGAAAGCCTTTGACAAGGTCCCTCACCAAAGGCTCTTAAGCAAAGTAAGCTGTAAAGGGATAAGAGGGAAGGTCCTCTCCTGGGTCAGTAACTGGTTAAAAGATAGGAAACAAAGGGTAGGAAAAGATGGTTCAGTTTTCAGAATGGAGAGGTGTCCCTCAGTGGTCTGTGCTGGGACCAGTATTGTTCAATATATTCATAAATGATCTGGAAAAAGGGGTAAATGGTGAGGTGGTAACATTTGCAGATGTTACCAAACTATGCAAGATAGTTAAGTCCAAAGGAGACTGAAGAGTTACAAAGGGATCTCACAGAACTGGGTGACTGGGCAACAAAATGGCAGATGAAATTCAATGCACACTGGAAAACATCATCCCAACTATACATATAAAATAATGGGGTCTAAATTAACTGTTACCACTCAAGAAAGAATGTTTCTTGGAGTTGCTAGGAGTGGCCTCCGACCCTGCCCCCTGGCTGGAGCGGGGCAAGCCCCAGACCCTGCTCCTCAGCGGGAGCTCGAGTGCCGGATGTAGCCCACGGACTGTAGTTTGCCGACCCCTGGGATACATAATAAGACAGAAAATATCATATTCTCTCTCTAAAAATCCATAGTATGCTCACATCTTGAATACTGCATGCAAATCTGGTCATCCCATGTGAAAAAAGATATATTGGAATTGGAAAAGGTACAGAAAATGGCAACAAAAATTATTAGGAGTATGGAACAGCTTCCGTATCAGGAGGGATTAATAAGACTGGGATTTTCAGATTGGAAAAGAAATGATAGAGGTCTATAAAAATCATGACTGGTGTGGAGAAAGTGAATAAAGAAGTGTTATTTACTCATAACACAAGAACTAGTTGTCTCCACATTAAATTAATAGGTAGCAGGTTTAAAACAAACAAAAGGAAATATTTCTTCACACAAGGCAGAATCAACCTGTGGAATTCTTTGCCAGACGATGTTACGAAGGCCAAGACTATAACAGGGTTCAAAAAAGAACTAGATAAGTTCATGGAAGATAGGTACATCAATGGCTATTAGCCAGGATGGGCAGGAATGCAAAACCATGCTCTAAAGTGGCAGAGCCTCTGTTTTGTCAGAAGCTAGGAATGGGCGATGGGATGGATCACTTGATGATTTCCTGTTCTGTTCATTCCATCTGAAGCACCTGGCATTGGCTGCTGTCAGAAGACAGGATACTGGGCTAGATGGACCATTGGTCTGACCCAGTGTAGCCGTTCATATGTTCTATGTTCTTATCTTGGGGTGGCGGAGAGGGATGTCAGGTGCCCTTTAGCCTACAGCAATCATGAAGGATACCTTAACAGGTGATGGTATAGACAGTCATTGCTTTCAGTTCTGCTGTCTTGGTGATGAATTCCATCTTAGGTCTTTAACTCAGATAATGACTAGATACAAGATAATACGTCTTTTAAATGTGTTTACAGCAGCTGACATAATAAGGCCCTGTGTAAATCACAACTTCAGAAGGCATGGAAATCATGGA
Source organism: Eretmochelys imbricata (assembly GCF_965152235.1). NCBI lineage: Eukaryota > Metazoa > Chordata > Testudines > Cheloniidae > Eretmochelys > Eretmochelys imbricata. The sequence goes on from NC_135573.1 coordinate 61,336,527, forward strand.
AATGCCCCAAACCATGATCTCTTAAATATGCTTTTAAAAGATAAATGTCTACAACAATTTTTTAAAAAACAACTGCCTTAGCTAGTTAATTTCAAGGACAGAAAAAATTTACAAGTAATGTTAGTCTATTTCAAGGACTAAATTTAGTTACAAAATTCATTCCATGCAACCTCCATGAAATTCAATACTTTGCCATTTACACTGTTGTGAATTTTTTTAAAAAAATTTGTGAATTACACAGGGTTCTAGTTATAAACTGAATGAGGTGTTAACTTCAAGAACACTTTAGGAAGTTCACATGGTAGAAACGTGACTGTTTACTAAAATAACAGTCAAATTTTTTTAAGTACTGGCTAAAATTAAATTTGGGTGCCTAAAATTCGTCTCATAAATGAAAGTGGGCAGAAGTTTTCAAAGCTGCTGAACACCTGCAGCTCATGCTGGCTTCAGTGGCATTTGTGAAACCTTAGTGCTTCTGAATCTAAGGCTGCTTATATTCAGGTGGCTAATTATGGATGTTAGGGGACTACCCTTAGGCATGCAGGTCTGCAAACGTTTGGCTTTTCTCTTCCTTCCTCCTTCTCCTCCTCCATCGTAGACTAACTTTTTTTGGTGGGGATAGTGTGTGTGTGGGGGGGGGGGGGTGGGGGGGGAGGGGTGTTGCATGAGTAAAGGTAGGGGTGTTTCTTGTATTTTCTCAAAGATGCTTGAATAAAAATACAAATAGGTTAGAGTAAGACCAACTGTAATGGTGTGTAGTTGCACTGCAGAAGTCTAATTAGTTAATGCTTGTAAATTGTTTTCAGCATACAAAATGACTTTAGGATCTTAGAGGGAAAGAAAGGGAGGAAATAGTCACTTTCCCCAAGCTAAGAGGTTCCAAAAACCTACTTGTAGGGAGAAGGAAATGATCCAAAGCTGACAAGATTGATAAGTGGTTGCCATTTTATTTAAAAAAGACCAAAAAAAAGACAGGATCAATTATAGACCAGTGTGATTCTAACTCTTAAACTTGGGGTTGTTTTTTTTTTTTTAAGTCTTTATGGGGGTCTGCCTGGTTTGAGGACTTATCTCACCACAGTAGCTGCGTGGGTGCCCCCGAAGACTCCCTTTTGGTAGCATCAAAGGAAATCAGCCTAGCTGCTGAAAAGAGAAGTTATTTAGCTGCTTTGTTGCAGTGGGGGGGGGGGTCAGTTAAGGGGACCCCCCCCAACCAGCCTGGGAAAAATATGGGGGAAGGATCAAGCATCCATTCACCAAGTCAAATAGTAATTGTGGGTGGGAACTGTACCTGTGAGCTGTTGCTGATACTCAGGCATAGGTTGCTTATACTTTAAAAAAAAAAAAAAAAAAAAAAAAAGGGGGGGGGGGGTGGCAGGCAAGGGTGTTCTGTGGATTTGCCCTCTACAGAAATCTGCCATTCTGTGACAGGTGGTTGGCACTGAATGTGAAGGGGTTTTGTAGTCAGTCTGTTAAACTCTTTAACTTTGCCTTGACCAAAAAAGTGGCAGCGTGTAGCTATCATGTGCTAGCTAAGCGTGACTGAAATGCAGCTCATTTTTTGGTCAAGACAAAGCATTTTTTTTTTTTTTTTTAACACTTAACTTCACTCTCTGACAAAGATACCCTCTTCTGAGTATTCAGTAAAGATTCAGCACATCTGCCTCTTCAATTAAGAGCTCAAAATACACATGCCTGGGACCACCATCAGACTTAAGTGTGGAGTCTCTGATATTTCAGAAATAAACAAGCAAGCAAAAAAAATTTCTTTAAAAATATTTCTGGCTGCCTTGTTTATGGATCATAAATAAACAAAAATGGGAACTTTAAAAAGTCTTATGTAAGTTACCTAAAAATAGAGGGAAATAGAAGCAATGAGGGCCACATTGGGAATAAGTCCCCTTTCCCCGCAAATATAAAGGATGAAGGCCTAAATTTGCTCTTGGCTGGCATAGGATTGCATGAAAGTAACAAGCAGAATTTCACTCAAAATGTTCTAAGCTATAACCAACTGGAAAAGGGGCTCTTTGAGTGGATGCAGATGTGTATTCTTCTCAGGTGTGTTGGTGACTTCCGCACTGAGTTTGAGACTTTTTTGGCACAGCAGTACTCCCTGAGGTGGTGCACGTGCCCTGTACCACTGAATGGCCCCTACCAAGACTGTATAAGAGTAGCATTACCAAGACTACCTTCAGTTCTGTCTTACCGTCTGCTACATGAGTTGGAGCTTTCTGTGTTGGGGTCTCCTCATTTCCCTGCTATTACTCTTTATTGTTCAGTATTTAATAGCATAAATAGTTACTGACAGTTAATACCCATAATTTAGGTTAGAATGAGTGTATTTAGTTGTATAGTTAGTGTGTGGTGCTTGATGCTGAAGGTTATGCTGTGTTCCCCAGTCTTCAAGCATTGTCTGACATGTGGAGTCTCTGTCCCATTCCTTTTCTTAAAGGACTGACCAATATTGCACTTTTCCTTGATGTGGCCCTTGCCCAGGCACCACAATACTCTGCTTGTGGTGCCTGGGCGAGGGCCACATCAAGGAAAAGTGCAATATTTGTCATTCCTTTAAGAAAAGGACACAGATTGCAAGACCTTAGTCTAAAGCAACACCTACTGGAACAGGCTATGACACCTGCCTCGGCACTGGGATCCTCTTCTGACCACTCAATTAGCTGTCCACAGACATTCTCTACTTCTATGGGAGTTGGGGACAGACCCCCAGCATCTGATCAGTCATTGAGACACAAGGGGTCATTCATCATTCCCATGTGTCCCTCGTAAGGAGATTTATAAAATGAACTGGGGCTGCCAGAAACCAAGGAGGGATTTGTCATTGTCTTCATCAAGAGCAGGGCCTTACCATCAGCAAGACTCTGGTACTCAGGGTAAAGCTGGGTCGCCAACCTTGTCTCCCTGGTACCAAGATGGGAGAATCCTAGTGCTGTACCATCGACTCTGCAACCGTCTCTGGAGTGGCTGTCGAGTCTAGTACCTATGGAAACTCTCACACATCACTTTGTGCCATCAAACCTGCATATTTATATGGTTGCTTCAGACTTGCTTTGTCTATCTGTACCAGCATTCCTGCTAACTCAGGACGTTAGTGCAGGGATGTCACCCCAGGCTACCCCTTCAGCCTTTTCAGCTTTTGGACAGAGATTGCCTTTAGCTCTAGTACCAATGAAGAGGTTAGCTCTGCCTGCAGTGCTTATGCAGGTTAGGTCAGTACCGAGACACCCTTCTCCATTGGCACTATCTGCAACATTGACCTTGGTACCAGGATCCTTGGAATCGGTAGCTGCCTCAGAGTGGGGACCGAATCCTGACTCCTCAGTATTGATGAGTAACTCTTCCTCGGTACTGGACCCCACTGTCAGACAAAAAGAAAAGGAGTACTTGTGGCACCTTAGAGACTAACCAATTTATTTGAGCATGAGCTTTCGTGAGCTACAGCTCACTTCATCAGATGCATACCGTGGAAACTGCAGCAGACTTTATATATACACAGAGAATATGAAACAATACCTCCTCCCACCCCACTGTCCTGCTGGTAATAGCTTATCTAAAGTAATCATCAGGTTAGGCCATTTCCAGCACAAATCCAGGTTTTCTCACCCTGTCAGACAGCCTCCCTACTACGATTTCCTCTCAGGACTGACTACAATGCTAACCAAGTTATAGATGTTAAATTTTCTGGGTTGAACAGTCACATAGGCACCGACTTCCCCTCTGGCTGGTGGGTGCTCGACCCCTGCCCCTGCTCTGCCTCTTCTCTGCCTTTTCCCCTGTGTGCACTGCGTCCCAGCTCCTCTCCCTCCCTCCTGGAAAGTCCTAAGTGCTGCCAAACAGCTGTTAGGTGGCAGGGGGGAGGGAAGCGCTGGGAGGGAGGGGGAGCAGGGATGTGGCACACTTAGGGGGTGGGGAGAAGGAGGAGAGGAGTGGGGAGCTTGGCTGCCGGTGGATGCGGAGTACCTGTTAATTTTTCCCCGTGGGTGCTCCAGCCCCAAAGCACCCATGGAGTCGGCGCCTATGGTGGATCACTCTGGATTTCCAGTGGCCATGCTGGGCTGGGCACCCACCAGGCCTACTGATTATTCAAATGCATCTTCTTGCACCAGGTTGGAGTCCTCCAGCTCTTCTCCTTCCCATCCTTGGCAAAAGAGATGATGTACATCATCTGAACACCCGGGAAGTAAGTGTCAGTACTGAGAGGAGAGTTGTTCCTTTAGTAGGGACAGACCTGCCTGGCCTATTACGTACTGGCCTCCTGTGTTACAGTGGCTGCTTTGGGACAGTGGTGTTTCTCACTTCCACAGACCAGACCTTCACATAAGTTTGGATGTAAGATCCCCTTACCTGGAGATAGCCCTAGTTGCGGATCAGCCTATTGTGGAAGCTCAGGATGACATTTTAACCCCCTCCCCCACAAGGCTATTCTCTATGGTTAACCTTTTGCCTGAGAACCAGCCTGTACCCCAGGAGGTACTGTCAGTTCCAGCAGCCTTGTCATCACCCTCCCTAAATGATTTAGTGGCCCCAATTTGCCTTCTACAGTTCTAGATGACTTCAGGGAAGTTGTTCAGGGGAATGGCTGCAGCTCTGGTTATTCAAGGTGGTCCAGGAGGATACCCAAAAATTGGTGGACATGCCTCGGATGGATTGCCATCTCTATTAATAACACCTGTCCAAATCTTCGTGGCAGACACCAGCGTCACTATACCCAATAGCCAAGAGTATGGAAAAATGATGCCATGTCCCTTGTGAGGAGATTCAGTGGTTCTGCTTGCACCTGGCTTAGTTGTCTGCTAATGAGAGGTTGTGACTCAGAAAATTTAAGTCTACCACAAAAGAAAAAGAATCTGAAAGACTGGACTTGTTGGGAAGAAAGATTTATTCTAATGCTTTGCTCCAGATGAGAATTGTGAACTAGTAAGCTCTTTTAGTGAAGTACAGTTTTATCAACTGGAAGATGATGATGATGAAGTTCACAGACAAATTGCCAGACCACTCCAGAAAGGAGTTCAAAGCTTTCTTGATGAAGGACTGGCTTGTGACACAGATCTCGCTGCAGTCTGCTCTCAGTGTTGCATGTGCTTCCTCCAGAGCAATGGCCTCTGCAATCATCATGAGGGGTCATCTTGGTTATTTAATTCCAGGGTAGCATCAGATATCCACTAATCCATTAATCTATGTTTTGTTGGACAGTTTTCATTTTCGGACAAAACAGATGAGGTATTATGTTTTTATTTTTTTTTTAAAAGATTCATAAGTGACTTTATTATCCAGCCTGGGTGTTACCATCCAGCCTCTAAGAACATCAGTATAAGACCCTGCAGCAGTATTCTGATCACTTTCACAGACAACCCTTCTATCCTTCCCTATGATATGACTCCTCTAAAAGGAAACGGAGACCCCAGAAAATTTCATCTAGCTCTCATGCTAATCAATCGTGCTCTCAGCCTCCTGTAGGGAAACAGCCCTTTTGACTTGTTTTTCAAGGGCTATGTAGCAGCCAACAATCTACAACTCCCTTCTCCGTTTGGAGACCTGTTATCGCACTTCCTGGGTGCTTGGGAACAAATATCTTAGGACAAGTGGGTCCTTAGTACTGTGGGATTGGGATATTTGATCCAATTAACTTCCATCCCTCCTCTCCACTCACCTTCTATGTCCCTTTTCAGGGACCTATCTCATGAGTTTGTGCTTCTTCTGGAGGTTAAGCCTCTCCTTGTCCTGGGGGCCATAAAGAAAGTTCCCCTATCGCTTCAAGGATGGGGTTTCTACTGCTATTTCCTGATTCTCCAAGTCCAACAGTGGACCTATTCTGGTCTGGACCTCTGGGCTCTCAACAAGTTCGTCAAGCAAGTGAGATTCCACATGATTACCCTAGCTTCAGGTCTTCCTTCTCTGGATTAGAACAATTCGTTCCCAGCCCTCAATCTTTGGGATGTGTACTTCCATATACCGTAGCTGTTACCCAGCAATAGGAAAATCCTCATATTTATCACAGGAAGCAGTCATCAATACACAGTACTCCCCTTTGTCCTGTCATGGGATCCATATCTTTCCCTATCTCAACAATTGGCTGCTCTGTGAGTCCTTTCATGATCAAATTTGCTGGCATTGACTAAATCATCCACCTGTTCAGTCGACTGGGTCTTATCCTAAACAGAAAAGTCAATGCCAGTTCCTACCCAGAGACTTGAGTTCATTGGAGCACTACTCGACTCTACTAGTTCAACTGCTTTTCTTCCCCAAGAGAGATTTCAAACTATTCACAAATTATGCAGGTCCCTCAAGTCTCACCTGTCTGCTACTGCTTGAACTTGTCTGAAATGGCTATGCCACATGGCCTTTTACCTATATAACCAAATATGCAAGATTGCACCTCCACACTCTTCAGCCATGCCTGAAATCAGTCTATTGTCTGAGCAAGCACCATTTGGACAAGTTAATCCGGCTCCCGCGAGCTGTACTATGATCTTGAGTGGTGGATGATCTGGGACAATTTGTGTGGGCAGATTACTTCCGTATTACGATGGTTTATGGAATGGCGAAGGCTCCTCCGCAGAAACTTTCAGCCCATTCCATGAGGGTTCAGGCTATTTCAGTTGCTTTTCTGAAAGATTTTTCCTATTCTGGATGCTTGTAGGGCCACTACTTTGGCCCTTATTTCATATATTCACTCAGTATGTGGTTACTGCTGCATCCATATCTGATGCAAACTTTGGCCAAGTAGCATTGCAATCTTAATTTTCTAGACTCTGAATCCACCTCTGAATGGTCCTATTTGAGAGTCACCTGAGTGGAATACATGTCTGCATCCACTCAAAGAAAAAAGCTACTTACCTGTTCTGTAACTAACTATTCTTCGAGATACGGGTGCAGATGTGTATTCTGCGGCCCACCCTCAATCTCCTCTCCATTGGAGTCTTCAGATATTCTTTCTGGTGTGAAGGAACTGAGGGTAGATCAAGGCAGTACTGCCGTTATGTGACCTTGGGAGAGGCCACGAGGACATAAAGCACACATGCACTTCCCTTATGGTTACTGCTGTAGTAAAAACGTCTCTGGCTTTTTGTGTATATTGAGTGAAATACATATCTGCATCCACATCTCGAAGAACAAGTACAGAACGGGTAAGTACTTTTTCATAACGAAAAGGGCCCAACTATAATAATATAATAGTGGCTCAGATGTTCAGTGATTACGTCTTTTCCACTTTGGAATAACTTGTTTAATGCTAATCATCTATAGTTCATTATTTAGTTTTACATTTGCATTAGTCAAAACTATTGCTGTTTGCTAGGAAAACAGTCTGGGAAACTGTCTATAAAGATAATCTTTAGCAAAGTCATTTTTTTAAAACTGTTTCAGAATCGTTCGGATTTTCAGTGCCAGCATCGCTGGCAGAAGGTTCTAAACCCAGAATTGATTAAAGGTCCCTGGACTAAAGAAGAGGATCAGAGGGTAATGGAACTTATTTCACATTGTGCTTGGTTATTTTTTGACTGTAGCAAAAGTATACCAAGACTTCTTTCTGTGTTGTCTCCTCCCTACTCCCATTATCCTGGTTTTGTTGGATTCTCTGATCCCAGATGACACATACTAGCTAGTTCACTGTGTTATGCTGGGTATATTCCACTGCCCTGGATGCCATAAAATGTTAGGCCTGCTCAGGTGTTTATCATTTCCCCATGGTAGTTGAACAGCTTCTTTAACTCATTGAGTAGAGGAGTCCTCTGTGTTTGGAACTGACATTTGTAGGCCATAATCTGCCTGTTTTATACCTTGTGCTCTCCCAGACCACCAGACTTAACAGGTGCCTGCCATGGTGGGGGAAAATGGATTTGTATGCTCTTGTGAAAGAGGCTTATAAGACTTTAAAAAGATAATGAAAACAAAACCCTTCCCTTTTTCTGCCTGTTAAATACAGTATTAATATAGTATTAATTCACATCTTCTTTGTTTTCTGTGAAAACAGAACAACTGGAAAACTAAGAGGATTGACATAACAGATACCAAACAAGTGAAACCTGAGTGAGAGTGGAAACTATTTTTATTCAGACTGTTTAAAATCCATAAATGTTTAAAAAGAAAAAAATACCATTTTTAAACAGTTGGAATAAAACATCATTCCCCTCCTTGTAGGGCTTTACTTGCTTAATATCTCATTTGATGATGATCTCAGTTCTTCAGTTATGTATAGCCTTCCAGGAAAAACAGATAAGACCTTTCATTACTAATGTATAAAACAAGCAGCATGCACGCATATTTCTTTACAAGAAGTATAGAATCCTAGAATTGTAGGACTGGAAGGGACCTCTAGAAGTCAAGCAGGACTAAGTATTATCTAGACCAGTGGTTCTCAACTGGGGGGGGCTGCAGCCCACTGGGGATTCATGAGCCCTTTCAGGGGGGCCACGGAGTTCCGCAGCTGAAACCTGGTGCCCCAAGCCCCAGCGCTGAAGCCAGTAACGGCATGCAGGGCTGAAGCTGGCAGCACCTCCCTCTCCCCAAGCCGGGAGCGGCGTGTGGGGCTGAAGCTGATGGCAGTCCCGCACCTCCAGCCAGGAGCAGTATGGGGCTGAAGCTGGCAAACCTCCCCCCAGCCCTCTGCCAAGTCAGGAGCAGTGGGTGGGGGAGGGGAAGAAGGGCTGAAGCTGGGAGCCCCCTCCTAACCCTTACACAGCCCCTAGCTACCCCTGCCTGCAGCCTGAGCAGTTTTCATGCTTTTTGAACTGAGTTCCCACTTTGAGTTATTTTTTGGTTGCATCCCCCCACAGCCCAGACAGGTTGGGTGGCCTCCTGAGTGAGTCGGGGTGGAGGTGGTGCTCCCCGCCCTTGCCCCCCCAAATTAGAAGTAAAACTATGCCTATGCTCAAGACCCACCCAGAGCCCCGAGTTCCCCACCCCAACTGGGCCCTGGCATTTTTATAGCATGTTGAAGGCAGGCCTCAGCAGGAAAAAAGTTGAGAACCCCTGATCTAGACCATCCCTGAGAGGTGTTTGTCTAACCTGTTCTTAAAAATCTCCAGTGATGGAGATTCCACAACCTCTCTAGGCAATTTATTCCAGTGCTTAATTACCCTGACAGGAAGTTTTTCCTTAAGTCCAACCTAAACTGCCCTTGCTGCAATTTAAGCTCATTGCTTCTTGCCCTATCCTCAGATGGTAATGAGAACAATTTACTTCCCTCCTCTGTGTAACAACCATTTATATACTTGAAAACTGTTAAGTCCCCTCTGTCTTCTCTTCTCCAGACTAAACAAACCCAGTTTTTTCAATTTTCCCTCAAGGTCCTGTTTTCTAGGCCTTTAATCATTTAATCAAGTAATTTAAGTATTTCCCAATGTCAGTGCATCAGTTGGCAGGTGACACTGAAATCTGACTTGGTCAGCATATATTTTTCTACAGCTAGTGTTGCCTTTACAACATAGGCTCCTTTAACTTTAAAAGTAGGAGTTTATACATAATTCTGATATCAGGATTCCTGCCAATGACTTTTGAAAGCACCATGATTGTCTCTATAGGCCTTCTCTAATCCTTAACTTAATTTGTTAACAAATCAGTTTTATTATTCATCTTTTGAGATGTTAATTTTGCAAATGCTTTTTAATAATATTTCCAATCTAATTTTTCAAACATACTAAATTGTCTATCATTGCTACTGTTTGGTTTGGGTTCCAGGTTATTGAATTAGTTCAGAAGTATGGTCCAAAACGCTGGTCTTTAATTGCAAAACACCTAAAAGGGAGAATAGGCAAGCAGTGCAGAGAGAGATGGCATAACCATCTCAATCCTGAGGTAAAGAAATCTTCATGGACAGAAGAAGAGGACAGAATAATCTATGAAGCTCACAAGCGTTTGGGAAATCGATGGGCTGAAATTGCAAAACTTCTTCCTGGAAGGTGCTTTTCAACGTATTTTTTGTATTAAACGTAAGAAAGAGTATGAAAGCCAGTCGTTACAAGGTCTTTCCAAAATCCATGTAACTATTGTAAAGGTAATCAAACCAAAAAATATATATATATCTCCATGGAAACCTCATTGTCTTCCTATGGATTTTGCAGTGTTTGCCAAAATTTAAGTTCTGCTTAAAAAACCAACAAAGCTTATGTCTTCTAGTTAAAGATAACTCTCATGATTAAGCAGTGTTTTCTTGTCTGTTGCCAGACCCACAAAAACATTATCAGCTGGAGTAATGTGAACTTCCTCCATTTATATCGTTCAAATGTCAACACTATTAACTGTTTTACTAATAAATATAACACCCATCTCATCCTGATTTTCCATCTGTTTTTAAGGCTATTGCAAGGCAAAATGTTACTAGAATATGTGCATATTCTGACATCCAAAAAAGTGATTAAATGTGATGTGGATACATTTTGGCTTTTCACTGAAGACACATGCCCCAGAAACACCCAATCTTAAACAAACTTTGAAAAAGATCTTGGGCAAGCTTACCATAATTAAAGTGTTCTAAAAATTGAAGTGCAATTTCTGATCTTTCTAGGTTTTTATTTCGTTTTATCCACAGGTTAGCTAATGTGTGACAAATTGACAGCCAGATTGTGAGTCCCTTACTCAGACTGCTAAATTAATTGTATGAGTACTTCAGTTGAAGTCAGTGAGATTTCTTATGTAACTGCTCGACAGTGTGAGTAAAGGGCTTGCTAACTGTCCATTTGTTACAAGTTTTGAAATGTATTCTACAAAAATCTGCAGATACCCTCTTTTTTTTTTTTTAATTTAAATCCTTACTCTTACTCTGCAAGTAGTCTAATGAACTTCAGTGGGACTGAAGTGCGGGGTATTCATCTTGAGTAATGTTGCGAGAATCTGGCCTCTATGTGTGGTAGTTAGCTGAGAAGGTATCTAATGAATTTTTGGGTGATTCTATTTTTTTTTTTAAAGAAATTTTAGATCCAAAAGTAATTGTCCAAAGTTCTGCAGGAATTAAATTGTGTGGTTTTTGTTTTTTTTTTACAACTTTATATTTGATAACGTTAGAGGTGAAAACAATATGGTCATATAGCATATCCAGCTGTTGAGGTATCCAGTCAAGAAAAAGATGTTCCTCACCAGTTAGGGAAGTGGTGAAATGTATGTGATAAATGAAAAAAATTATTGGTGTAATTTACAATGTTACAATGTAATTTACAATGTGGTGGTGGTGGTTTGTAAAGTTGTGTAATTTACCTAATTAAAAATATGTTCCTGAAATAATTTGGTTTCCATATCTTCCTACTGTATGACTTTGTTTTAGGACAGACAATTCAATAAAAAATCATTGGAATTCCACTATGCGAAGAAAAGTGGAACAGGAAGGATACTTACAAGATGGAATCAAGACTGAGCAGCCTAGTTCATCAAAACTTCAACACAAACCTTGTGCCACTGTAGAACACTTACAAACCCAGAATCAGTTTTACATACCTGTTCAGGCACAAGTAAGTTTTAAATGTACATACAAAAATTCATTAATTGCAGTGTATATTTCTTCTATACTGTTGGCATATTATAAAATATAAATTGGTCTCTGAAAAGGCCACCTGTTGACTTAATTTTGACCTAAATTATGTTTTGGAAAAGGAAACATAAAAACCTAGTACTGTTAGAACTGTTTCCATGATATATTTTAAATTCAGTAGGGAAGTTGTTTTCTAACTAAAATTTCCCAGCAGTGTTCCCAAGTCAAACCCTGCAATTCTAAAATCTTGAAAGTGCAACTGACTTCCTTCATTTTTGTTTTCACGCTGAAAAAGTACTTCAAAGTTGAAATGCAGACTGGATTTTAAATCGTATCAAGTGTTAGTAACATAGGTAAATTTGTTTAAAACATTTTTTTTTAAATTGAATGTCGCTTTAAAATGTGACTGCAGTGCAAATTTCAGTCTTCTGCTCAAGCTAGAATCAGGCTACATGGTTTGGCAATTTTTTCCAGTTTCAAAATTATTTATCAAGTTTGAAAATGGACAATCTGTAAAATAAAAGATCATTTAATTGAAGTCCGTTTTCAGCCATTTAGTAATTAAAGTTTTCTAAACTCTCTAATTAAAACTATACTATTTTCTAAAATATGAATCTGTTTGGCTCCCAGTCAGTCTCTAAAGTTGTTTTTTATCATATGCAAAGATAATTTTTTGAATTCTTTTAGATTCCAGGTTACCAGTATGTGTCATCAGAAGGCAGCTGTATAGAACATGTTTCAGCTTCTTCCAACTTTATTCAGGTAATTTTCATTGGCTATTGTAAATGAAATGAGGTTAGAGTTTGACTTATTCTGTCTCATTTCTTAGCCTGATAACCCAAGGATTCTGTTGTTTATTTTTAAAGTTTTAAGTAGTCATATTTTTTTAGTTTAAGGCCTTGACCGTTCAGCTAAATCTTCATTGTACAAACCTCAGATTGTATTTGTGCCTTTTTTCTTGAAAAAGCTGTTGCAACTTTACAGGATCATAGAGTCCTGTACTGAGAAATGAAAGGAGTCCCCATCCTCTTCAAGTGCAGGCTGCAGCTGCTCATCAGAGGATGCCTATGTTCATTTCTGATATTTGGAAATGTGATCAACTAATTTAGATCTGCCCACTAATTAAATCCTTTGGTCTAACGTCTGTCACTGACTAGGTGCATAGCTCCCATTAAATTTAGCCAAAGGCTGTGTTTTGCTTTTTATGTGTGCAGTACATATATTACTGTAGACCTAAGCAATTGAAAGATTCACCTAAAATGTGTTAAGCCCATGTAGTAAATAAATTACTAAGATGATTTTATTCATATAATTTTTCTCACCTCTTCTGGGTAATCTAAACCTTTGTCAATCTTCACAAATATTGAAGTATTGAGGTAAACTGCATAGAAAAACCAAAAGTTTTATGTTGAATGTATTGGAATTAAGAGCAGAAATAAGTTTGAACTAACTTGTTAGAAAAAAAAACTTGCTTTGTGAAATGCTCATGATACACTTTGATTTACTTAAGGTATTGAGAATACATTGGTAACATCATAAATATTGTGCGCTGCAAGGAGCCTTCTGTTTGAAATGGCATTCTGGGATATTGTTAGTGGACTAGGAAATGGCAGAAAAGGCATAAATTTGGAAAAATTAAGCTAAATAAACTAACTTTTGTATGGCATTCTCTTTCCACAGTTAGATAGGCATGGATTTCTGTGAAGAACGCCTTTAACTTAACTATAATTTTTGCGATGTAGTTCATCTTTAAATAAAATTCTGTTCCTCCTTCCTGCCACCCTGGTGTGGATGCAAACCATGATTGAATGCCCTAGGATGGCCTTGAAAGAAGCAGGCAACACTATTAACCCACTCTAGATATCAATATATATAGAGAGAGAAATTAAAAATGCCACCTTCTTTTAAGACCCTTTTTAAACTCTGGCTCAGTAACTATATTTGAAACTTATCATTTACATCTATATTGACCACAAGAAACTTGTCTAAGTTATACTTGTTTCCCCAAAAACTTGCTTGTTTTTGTTACAACCAGTCCACTTCCACTGGTGGGAGCACTAGTGTAGACAGAACACCAACAACTGTCAGTGTTTGAAACTCATGTCATGCAGATCTATTCTGAGTAGGGTTAACCGTGCAGGTGCTTAAAATGCAGGTGGTCATCTGGAGTGTGCTCTAGACTTCTGTTTCCCTGGGTACTTCCACTAGAGCTAGAACTGAGGAATTGGTGAACATTCAGCACGCTATACTAGGCTTCTATGACAAAAACAGTACTAAAACTTATTAGCAAGCTAGCATGATTTTCTGCATGAATAGACTGAAAATCAGACAAATCTGTCTGTACTGGGCACTGAAATCATGCCAAAACCGTGCAATTGGCAACCTTATTCTAAAATGGTTGTCAAGCATGGCTTTGTAGCTTACATAGTTCTGCTCCCAGCATGTGCAGGATGTAAGAAAGTAGAAGTCTAGCTAGTAAAGGGAAGCTTTACATTTATTGAGTTCTATTAACAGCTTCTATCCTGTTTTCTAAATACCCTTTTCAGCATCCATTTGTTGATGATGATCCTGATAAAGAAAAGAAAATAAAGGAACTTGAGTTGCTCCTTATGTCAGCTGAGAATGAAATCAGAAGAAAGCGAGTATCATCTGTAAGGACTGTGCATTTGTATACATATGTGCATTGGCTTTACACCAAGATTGATCAGCAGTTCGTTAATGGATGCTAGTAATTCTAGAATAGCTTTAATATGCTCTTCCAAAACTGATCAAACTTGGTGTACGTGTAGGACTTTAATTTGGGGAATGTACATTATTTTTCTTTTAACATAGTGTTTTTAACCTACGGTAAGTACTGTGGTATAGTCAAGTGCTTTTTTTCCATAATCCTAGAGCAAGAGATGACTTTTTGAATGGCAATTTCACCTGCTACTGGTTTTACTCAGCCCTAATTTGAGATCCACTCCAGCAACACTTCATGTACTGAGTAATTGTGTTACTTTCAAAGGGGTAACCATGTGAATAAGGGCTGTAAGATTTTGCTGTTTTTTAAAAACAGCCCAGAATTCAAAGTACTTATTTCCTTGGATAAACCATTTAGTTGATCAACATAGGTAATGAAAAATGCCTATATTTTGCTATATCTGATTTTTCTACCATTGACTCTCAGAAAAGATAGCAAAGGAGACTTATGGTTCGAGCCCTACCAAATTCATGGTCCATTTTGGTTAATTTCGTGGTCATGGGATTTTAAAAATTGTAAATGTCATCATGATTTCAGATATTTAAATCTGAAATTTCATGGTGGTGTAACTAGAGGTCCTTATGCGAAAGAGGATTGTAGGGGTGTGGTTGCAAGATTATTGTAGGGGGGTGGGTTTGCGATATTATCATCCTTACTTCTGTTCTGCTGCTGGTGGCAGCACTACATTCAGAGCTGGGTGGCTGGAGAGCAGTTGCTTCTGGCTGGAAACACAGCTCTGAAGGCTGCAGACTGCCCAAGTAAGGATAGTATGGTATGATACTGTCACCCTTCTGCGTTGCTGCCCCCTGGACATCTGGAAAGTGGAAACTGCTGGCCAAGGGCCCAGCGCTGAAGGCAGCAGCAAAGAAGTAAGGGTGGGATAGTATGGTATTGTCGCCCTTAAATCTGTGCTGCTGCTAGTCTCTGGCCACCCCGCACTGAAGGCAGCGCAGATGTAAGGGTGGCAATACCGTGACCCCCCTACAATAACCTTGCAACCCCCCACCCCCGCAACCCCTTTTTGGGTCAGGACTCCCAGTTTGAGAAACGCTGGTCTCCCACATGATATCTGTATAGTATAGGGTAAAAGTACACAAAAGACTAGATTTCACGGGAGAGGCCAGTTTTCACAGTCCATGACGTGTTTTTCATAGCTGTGAATTTGGTAGGGCCCTACCTATGGTCCAGTAAAACATTAGTGTCCTCTGCAGTTCCTACATGTATTTACAATACCAAACACCACAGGGTTCATAAAGGGACATTTATTTAAAAAAAAATACTTTCTCCTGCCATGCAAACTTTAATGACCTATAAAGGGGAAGTGAGTTGTGAAGCAGCAAAATTTGCAAGAGACAAAGTTATTTAAGTTAGGACCAGCAAGGACTGTGAGGAACTTCAGGAAAGACTGAGACAATCTAGGTGAGTGGGCAATGCAATTACATATGAAATTCAGTGTCAATAAATGTAAAGTAACGCACATTGGAGGGGAAAAGAGAAGAGTAACAAGGACGATCAAGGGCCTGGAAACACTATCATATGAAAAAAGTTGGGGATTGTTTACCGTAGAAAGGAGACGGATAAGAGGGAGGGGACATGATGCATGTATATAAAATAATGAATGGCATATATAAAGGTAGATCAGGAACTTCTGTTCTCCATCTCTCAACATAAGAACAAGGGGACATTATATGAAATTAAAAGGTAGTAAATTCAAAACTGATGAACTTTTTTCATACAACACTTATTTAGACTATAGAGCTTGTTGCCACAGGATGTTGTTGATGCCAAGAAATTAACAAGTTTGGAAAAGGGAATGGATGCTAATGTGAATATCAAAAATATCCAGAGTTGTCATTTAATGATGAATTTTGGAAGGAATATGAAACCTTATGCTTCAGGGCTTAAAACGATTCTCTAATGGAGACCCTGATGATAGCTAACTTTGAGATCCAGGGGGAAACTGCAGACTATCCCACATCTGCCTACTGTGGACTTCTTTCCTCCTCAAAGCTGTGGTACCTGCCACTGTCAGAGATAGGATACTGGACTAGATGGACTCTGGTCCGATCCAGTATGATCATTCCAGTGTCTCTTCATAAGCACTGTGTTATGATGGTGAATGAGAAGTTGGAAATGAAGTAGACTGTAAACAAAAATGAACATCTCTTTATTTAGTCAGCTTACTGTCTTACTGTTTAGGAGAGTGGGGAAGCTTACATCACCAGTGATTTTCAACGTGAGCAATAGGGAACCATACATAAATATATATGAAATAGAATTTCAGTCATAGTAATGAGTAGAGGTTAAAGGAATAAATGTAAGAGAAGGGGAATGTTGAGTGTCTCCTGTAAACTTAAGGGAAATAAGAATGTAATTGAATTACTTCAGAAAGTAAGTTGGCTGGGGAAAGGTGGGGAAATCACTGAGCTGAATAAAACTGTTGTAGAGTACATCCACTGGAGAATGGTAAAAGTTCAGTCTGAAACAAAATATTACTATGCAATGTGTCCATAATAGTATGTTTATGAAACTTGCCCCAAAATCATGTTTCTGATTTATTTTCAATTTCAAATTTGAATAAAACATCAACCCATTTCTATTATATTACTAGCAAGCTGGAAGTTTCTCTAGCTGGTCTGGAAGCTTCATCATGGAAGATAGCATGTCTAATACGCTAAATAGCCTTGGGGAACAAACAAGTGAGTTTTACAGTATGGATGAAGCCCAGGGTACAGCTGCCCAGCAGAATTCACCCACCAAGTACCTAGCTGTGGAGGCAAATGCAGTGTTATCATCTCTACAGACCATTCCAGAATTTGCAGAGACACTAGAGCTTATTGAATCTGTAAGTTGGGATGGGTGATTCTCTAGTTTTCAATATAGATGTAATCCATTTATATTTGGGTATGTTCATATTTGCCCAGTACATATGTAAAATGTTTGAAATTACTTCATACAGTACCAGATAGGTATAGTTTCACTACTGTTGATTGCTTTGCTTTCTTGGAAGTCATGAATTGTACTGAAAACAAACTATATAAAATTATCTGGTTGTGTAAGAGGGGTAGGGGAAATATTTAATCCAGAGTGTAATGCCTTAGTTACAATCTTGATATAACTGAGTTACATTGACATTTTTTACTGGAATGCCAGAAGCTGGGGTAGCTGGTTGTTATAACCAAACAACCAATCTTAATTGCATCAAGCTACTTCTGTCTGGACTGTAAATGTATGTCTAAATTAGATTGTGTGTGATTGGGGTGAGTAATGAATATATTTTTGTAGCTTTTAAAATGTGAGAATTAATACTGAATATATAACTTCTCTTAATGAATTATAACTGGTTTCCAAAGCTCATATATAGAATGCAATATAATGAGAAAAACTGTTGCTGACTTGAAATATTCCAAACAGGAACTTTGCGATCTACAACTTCCACTTGGAACATTTCAGATAAGCAAAAATTTAGCTAAAACGTGAGTATGTTCATGCCTGAGTGTCTTGTATCCTTACATTGTAGGATCCAGTAGCATGGAGCGATGTCACCAGCTTTGATCTTTCTGAGGCTGCTAATTCCCCTATCAAACCTGCTCCAGTAACATTAATGAGGATTCAACACAATGAAGGGGCTATGGAGTGCCAGTTTAATGTCAGTGTTGTTCTTGATGGCAAAAAAAATAGTTGTAGCAGCGGAGAAGAAGAGATTCTTTCAACATCTCCTTCCATAGCCAAGTTCAGCACTCCACCTGCTATCCTCAGGAAGAAAAAAAGATTGCGAGTTGGACAGTCACCAGTCAATGAGCTGAATGATGGGTCATATAATGATGCTGTCAATGTTGCACTAAAACAAACACCAGTGAAAACACTACCCTTTTCCCCATCACAGGTATAAATTTTTTAATACAGCTAGAAAGCTAGGATTGCAATGAACTGACACAAATTGCAGGATTTCTTGAATAATACATTGTACCTTAATTGAATGTATTAGGAAACGGCTTAGAACGTGTTAAAGGATTAGCTGAATTAACGAGAGAGTTTTAATATGGAAGAAATGGGTTATTTTAAAAATGGGGAAATTGGTTACCTGATTTCCTTTCTGGGACTGACCTCTACTGCAGCTTGACAACTGGGCTTCACTTTTCTACCAGCACATACTGGAGGTAGTTCAGATTTGACTATGTAGCTACAGGGCCTTGCCACTTTTTTTTTTTTTTTTTTTTTTTTTTAAGAAAATTCAAATTGAGGTTTCACTAGTAAATTCAGCTCATATTGTGGGGATAGAAGCGCATAAATTTTAAACAAGTTGTTAGAGATTTTCAGTGGAAATCACGTGGGGAAATTTGGTTTTTTATTGCTCAACATAATGTAGGAGTTCATGTTTTGTAAGTTGGTTTAGTTTTTCTTTTAGTTTTTCAACACATGCTCTGGAAATGAACACTTTAACCTTGAAAATCCTGCATTTACATCAACTCCAATCTGTGGGCAGAAAGTTCTTATTACAACTCCTCTCCACAAGGAAATGACACCAAAAGACCAAAAGGAAAATGCAGGGTAGGATGACACTAAAGATCAGATGTTGAAATAAAAGCAAGATTCTGAGACTATGCAAAGCCAATTTAGCTGTATATGCAACTATTAATATTTTTAAAAGGAAGTTTAAATATTTACATGCAAACATAAATCGGCCTTGTTTTTCTTTGATTTCCCAAGAAGTGACTATTATATTTAATTTTAATTTTCCCTTAATCTTTTTAATATTGTACTAAATGAAAATTAGTTGAGATGTACGTGGGGCAAATGCAGTGACATATTTGATTGATTTGTGTGTGTCTATGTACTCCATTTTATAAAGAAGTAAACAACAATTAATTTTGATAGAGTTAAACTTATATGACAAATCCATCAGAAATCATGAAATGTTAAAATACGTATGAACATTTTTCTCTGCTTGGATAGTTTTAGAACTCCAACAATTAGAAGATCTTTACTGGGTACCACACCAAGGACTCCAACTCCTTTTAAGAATGCTCTAGCTGCTCAGGAGAAAAAATATGGCCCTCTCAAAATTGTGGTATGTGATCTCTTTGCCTGTTCGTTAATGTTTCTCTTAAGTGGGTCTGAATACCCTCACCATACAAAATAGTGACTTACAAAGTGAGCCTTAACACGAACATTTAAAAAAAAATTAGTAAAATTATTAGTGTTGTTGAAAGGTGTAGCACTTTCCAATCCTGGAAGATAGTCTTCTGTTTATCCACAGGACAGTTACAGCCTGGGGCAGCAACAGTGCAGGCTTCCCCTTTCTGCACCACCAGTATGCTCCAATCATTTTTTTGAAGGGACCATCTCTAGGGGGTAAAAGATTCAGACCCCATGCTCATTCAATTTATATCCTCTAAGGGCTTGTCTACACTACTGCTTAAGTAGATATATCTTATGTCACTCGGGTGTGAAAACCCCCCTCCGCCCCGCAGTGACGTAAGTTACTTTGACTTAAAGCGGAGTCTACACTAGATGCTCTCCCATTGACATAGCTTCTGCCTCTCGTTGAGGTGTAGTAATTAAGTTGACGGGAGAGCGCTTTCGCATTGATGTAGCGCATCTTCATAAGCTGCACTACATCAGTGCCGCTGCAGCACGGTGGTGAGGACAAGTCCTAAGAATACCAACAAGATTAGACGTAAGAATTTTCTGTGTGTTCTTGAATCACTATACATTAATCAGTTCTCATGCATATAGCTTGGAATTATGCATGTGATAATGCCATGATCTAAAAATATTTTAATTGTCCTTATTTTGGAATCAAACCATGTTTTCCAGGCCAGAGGGTATGAACAGGTGGTGATCTTTCAGTTAGATAATTGGATGACAATGGAACCTTTCTGAGCTGGTGCAGATGAAAGTGTGGGTGACTAACTTCGTTATTTAGAAAACTGTCACTTTTTGACACTTAAAAACCAAGTTAGCCCTCGTGTAAAAGGGTGCAATTTCTAGTCAGTGGTAATTCAGCCTCCTCACACCAAGACTGAATCTGGCCCTTAAGCTTCTGCTCTCTGACCTAAGCTCTCAATAAATACTTTTTTTGGTAGTGATTAATATTTAGAAGTGGAGTGTCTTTCATCCTTAGTTGTATGTTCTTAAAATAAAATCTGGAATATTCTGAGAAAAGGGAGCTTTCATGAAATCTACGACTGAGTCCCATATCTTTATATAAAACGTCAGTGTGTTTGCTTTGAGTCTTCTGGCTTTTGAGGGTAACTTCTCTTTGCCATCATGACTATGTATAGCTTTATACCTATGCATTTTCAAACTAAGTCTGCTCATTTTAGCTTTGCCTCTTCCTGCTGAATTGCTTGCTGGTGCACAGGAATCTTTTGAATTCAATTGATTTTAGGGCTGTCGATTAATTGCAGTTAACTAGCAATTAACTCAAAAAAATTAATCGCTGTTTTAATTGCACTGTTAAATAATGGAATACATTTTCAAATGTATTGATTTCAATTACAACACTTAATACAAAGTGTACAGTACTCACATTTTATTTTTATTACAAATATTTGCACTGTAAAAATGACAAACAAAATAAGTATTTTTCAATTCACCTTATACAAGTACCATAGTGCAATCTCTTTATCCTGAAAGCACAACTTACAAATGTAGATTTCTTTTTTTGTTACGTAACTGAGCTCAAAAACAAAACAACGCAAAACTTTAGAGCCTCTAAGTCCACTCAATCCTACTTCTTGTTTAGCCAATCGCTAAGAGAAACAAGTTTGTTTACATTTATGGGGGATAATGCTGCCCGATTCTTATTTACAATGTCAGCTGAAAGTGAGAACAGATGTTCACGTGACACTTTTGTAGCCGGCATTACAAGGTATTATGTGCCAGATATGCTAAACATCCGTATGGCCCTTCATGCTTCGGCCACCATTCCAGAGGACATACTTCCATGCTGATGACGCTCGTTTAAAAAAAAAATGCGTTAATTAAATTTGTGACTGAACTCCTTGGGGGAGAATTGTATGTCTCCAGCTCTATTTTACCCACATTTTGCCATATATTTAGTATTATAGTAGGTTTCAGAGTAACAGCCGTGTTAGTCTGTATTTGCAAAAAGAAAAGGAGTACTTGTGGCACCTTAGAGACTAACCAATTTATTTGAGCTTAAGCTTTCATGAGCTACAGCTCACTTCATCGATGAAGTGAGCTGTAGCTCACGAAAGCTTATGCTCAAATAAATTGGTTAGTCTCTAAGGTGCCACAAGTACTCCTTTTCTTTTTGAGTATTACAGTAGTCTCTGATGGTGACTCAGCACGTCGTTCATTTTAAGAACACTTGCTGCAGATTTCACAAAACGCAAAGAAGGTACTAATGTGAGATTTTGAAAGATAGCTATTGCACTCGACCCAAGGTTTAAGAATCTGAAGTGCCTTCTAAAATCTGAGAGGTATGAAGTGTGGAGCTTGCTTCCAGAAGTCTTAAAAGAGCAGCACTCTGATGTGGAAACCACAGAACCCGAACCACCAAAAAAGAAAATCAACATTCTCCTCGTGGCATCTGACTCATGATGATGAAAAAGAACATGCGTCGGTAAGCACCGCATTTGATTGTTATCGACCCATCATCAGCATGGACGCATGTTCTCTGGAATGGTGAATGAAGCATGAAGGGATATACAAATCTTTAGCACATCTGGCACGTAAATATCTTGCAACTCCGGCTACAGCAGTGCTATGAGAATGCCTGTTCTCATTTTCAGGTGACATTGTAAACAAGAAGCAGGCAGCATTATCTCCTGAAAATGTAAACAAATTTATCTGTCTGAGTGACTGGCTGAACAAGAAGTAGGACTGAGTGGATTTGTAGGCTCTAAAGTTTTGCATTGTTTTATTTTTGAGTGCAGTTATTTTTGTACATAACTCTACATTTGTAAGTTCAACTTTCATGATAGAGATTGCACTACAGTACTTGTATTAAGTGAATTGAAAAATACCATTTTATTTTTACAGTGCAATATTTATAATAAATAAAGGGAGCACTGTACACTTTGTATTCCATGTTGTAATTGAAATCAATATATTTGAAAACGTGGAAAACATCCAAAATATTTATATAAATAGTATTCTATTGTTTAACAGCATGATTAATCATGATTAATTTTTTTAATTCCTTGGCAGCCCTAGTTGATTTACATTTTGTGAATTCTGACCCCTTTCCTTTTCAATTCATTATATTTTGTCTGGTCCTTTGTTCCCACAAATACTAAAGGCTGCTCAGATTCAGTCTTTGGGATTGGCCCCACCCTTGCTACCCTTACTCTAGATTGTAACCTCTGCTCCTCACAATGCAAATAGTAGCTCTGCACTCCTGCTTTTATCCACTACTATCTTGGCTTTTAAAGCCAAAGTTTTGGGCTTAGCGGAATCCTCTCCCCCTGCTGGCACATAACAGAACCATCTGTATGTGAAATTATACACGGTATTTTATGGTTATTAGTGCCTTATGCAAAGATATATTATTGGTGTCAGTAAAAATTTCTCCCCGACAAGGATCACATTTTTGTAGTGCGTAAACCATTGTGCTATTTGTAGGGGATGCTTCATCCCCTGTGTGTGTGTGTGTGGTTTTGAATTTGGAAGTATAAAATAAAGCTGGACACTTTAATCCAATAATGTACATGTTCAGTTTGAAATGTGCTACTTTTTGTAGGGGACAATGGTTTGTGCTTCCAAACAATGTGATTCTTACTGGAGAAAATTATCATTCATAGTTCCATTGGCTAATAAAAACAAATTGATATGTAGTTTAGGTAAACTTTCCCTGTTTAGGGTTAAAATATGTTTATATACCTAATGGGAAAACAAGCTGGCTAAAAATAACTTGGAATGATACAGCATTGTTAAAATCTGTTCAGTCTTGAAATGCTGAACTGTAGTTATCAAATGCAGTAATTTTTATTCCTTAATATGTTGGTGGATTTTACTGAGGCTTTCTACCTCCCATGGAGTAGATGATATCTCCTTGTTATAATAAAAAAAAAAATGAATGTCAAATGTGGTGAAAACCAGCAACTGATAAATTTTCTGTGGCTTTCCCCCCACCACACTTCTATTTAAATTAGTCACAACCACTTGCCTTCTTGGAAGAAGATATTAGAGAGGTTTTAAAAGAGGAAACTGGAACAGATATATTCCTTAAGGAGGAAGATGAATCTGTCTATAAAAGCTGCAAGCAAGAGGTGATGGTGCAGTATGTTGCTTTATTATAATAGTGGTAGAAAAAAATAGCAACTCATAAATTGTAATCTTAAATTTTTTCTTTATAAAATGTTGATCACAGCACACTTCTGCCAAGAAAGTCAGAAAGTCATTGGTCTTGGATTCTTGGGAAAAAGATGAACTTGGTGCCCAACTCTTCACAGAAGAAAATGTTTTGGATGTACAGGTTGGTATACTAATAAATAGTAAAACTGGTAGAAATTTTGATGAAAAATTGAATGAATATTTCCCCCCCTTTTTTTTGATCAGCTCTAGTACATAGTCACCTTGGGGGTCTAACTATTGACGAGTAAGAGTAAACGTCTAGCAATTTCAAAAATAGTTGTCTCCAATACCTGCTTGGGTAGTGCTCCATGCTATGGTGTGTGGGATTATGGGTTTTGGGAATGTATGGATTGTATTGCAGGTGTTGATCTTTTGCTTGTTGGATCACTGGATTCTTGGATGACATTAATGGCAGTGGGACAGGGGAAATTTTGCCTTTCTAGTCAGTTTTAAGGAAGGAGGTGATGAGCAGTCCTGTTCCATCCTTGGGAAGAAGGCTGGTGGCTGTAGTACCATCATTATAGGATGGACAACCTTTGAAATGAAGGGGGAAAATGAGGAATTTCAAGATCTTAGTAAGTATGTGGAGGATCCTCCGTGAAAGAAAGATGCAAAGATTGCTGGCAATTCAACACAGCTTTTTTTTAAAAAAGTATTTTGTTTTTTGTAAGCAATCAAGTGAATTTCCTACACAGTGGTTTTCTTTTATTTGTTTTTGATGGTTCTGTAAAAGTCTGCATACCAGAATTGTGGCCAGTGGTGCCTGGCAATGATAAAACTGGCTTATGGATGTATTGCTTTTGAATATAATTTAGGAGAATATATTAAACCAGTTTTTGAAACAATCAGTCCAGTGTCTCCCTCAGTAACTAAACAAAAAAACACTCAAAGAACTGGTCTGTTTTAGTAGCAGACTTCTAGTATAACTTTCTGTGTTAGTGTAGACAGAGATTTATATTTTATAACTGTTTCTAAAACGATGCCAAGCTATCAAGTTTTATATAACTTATTTTAAAGAAAATGTAATTGAAGCTGTAGTATGATTGTATAACATAAGGGAGAAGAAAAACTGGTCCACCCTCGTCAAGGAATTAGCATCAGAACCATGCTAGCAGCAACTGTGTTTAAATTCAGTTGTTACCAATACATTTTGGATCCCAGTATAGTTTAGTACAGTGGTTCTCGACCAGGGGTTCAGGGCCCCCTGGAGGCCATGAGCAGGTTTCAGGGGGTCCACCAAGTATGATTGGCATTAGATTCAATAGGGCCCAGGGCACAAAGCTAAAATTCTGCCACACAGGACTGCAGCCCTATCCCTGAGTCCCACCACCCAGGGTTGAAGCCAAAGCCTGAGCAACTTAGCTTTGTGGGGCCCTGGGCAATTGCCCTCCTTGCTACCCCATAACATCGGCTCTGGCTCTTATGTGCAGAAAAATAGTTGTTGTGGCACAGCTGGACTGTGGAGTTTTTATAGCATCTTGAGAGGTTGAGAACCCCTGGTCTAGTACTTTATCCTGAATTGACACTAGTTTTCTCAGAAATGTTTACTCATTGATTCTACCTGCTACATATTTGCTCTATTTTCCCATTTTGTTTTTTTTGAAGTAACAGCTAAAGGTTATTTTACTGAATACTAACTTTTATTCCTCTTCCCCATTCCTCTGTCTTTTTTCCATTAGTCAGAAAATATCTATACTACATCTTTACTAATGATACCGTTGTTGGAAATACATGACAACAGATGTAATCTGACATTGGAGAAACAGGCAACAACTTCAACAAACAAAACAAATGCAGTAATTAAAAAGAAACTGAATTCTTGCACTTCAAAAAATGTCAAAATGGAAAAGTCTCTTCAGGTCTGGATTCAAGATACCTTTTGTTAATTTCATTAACAATCTTAACGGTTAAATGGTTTCTAATCCTTTTTTTTTTTTTTTTTTTTTTTAAGTTTGGGTCAGTGTTTCTATGATTCCTGTTTTTCAAGCTAGTAATTTGGCAATGAAAACTTACTCCATGTCTGAACTCTGGGCAATTTTTAAATAAACTCTTTTTATTCAAATAAGTCAAATTTCAGAATTTATGTAATCAGTCTATTTTAGGATTGAAACACTTGGTAATGTTAAATGGCTAAGATTTCTCTGAAAAACGTTTCTGTGCAGTCACAAATTTCCTTTGGGCCAGATTCTAGTTCGTGGTTACATGGCAGTAAGGACATGTAAATTCCTCACTGCTACTTATGCTAGCTCTGTAGTCCACCACAAGTCAGGCCTGATCCAGACATTCTACAGATTTGCTTCCCATGCTTGAATTTCAGTGCACAGGTTTTCTGGGGGGTTGGGCTAGTGGATCAATGATTTTTCTCTCTGCCCCCCCCCCATATTGATAGCCCCAATGTCCACCACCATATCCCATTCATCCCAAAATGTCTGTCTGCTTTCCCCCCTTATGCATTTATAAAAAAAAAAGTACCTTACTTCCTTTCTAGCCACCACACCCTTCCAAGCTGCCAAAGTTACTTTCTGCATTTCCTCTGAACAGCGATTACTGTGCATTGTCAATACTGCATTCTGCTGCCTTTTGAAACTTCAGAGTAAAATAAATGGGAAAACATTCTAAAAGAGGGGTTTTATTTAATTAGCTATTACAGCATCAATTATTACAATGAATATTTCAGTTCAGGAAATCCCCTCTCTCGCTTCTTTACCTCTGTTGCCTTAGAACTTTCAACCTGGCACATAGGCACTGCTGATGTGCTGAAAAAAACAGTGAGCTTTGTCACAGATTACCAAGTATGCAGAATACATGTGATAAATGTGATATTACTTGAATTTTGATTATATAAACTGTTGTGAAATTTAGCATGGAAAAAGCTTTTAAAAGAAAATCTAAATTAGGATTATATTTAAATGCTGACATATTCCAAATACAGCTGTTTAAAATTTCCTTTGAACTGTTTTTTTTGTTTTGTTTTTTAATATAGTCAAATTGTGAATGGGAAGCAGTTGTTTATGGAAAAACAGAAGATCAGCTTATCATGACTGAACAAGCAAGAAGATATCTGAGCACATATACAGCTTCCGGCAGTACTTCAAGAGCTCTAATTCTGTGAGGATCACTGCAACTGACAAAACCATCCCTTCCCCTTACAATTAACACTACACTGAAGGAGATTCCAGTCAAATATATGTGAATGAAGTCTTTCTTTTTTTGAGACAACCTTGTAAAGGAAAACTTGTCTCTTTTTAATTGACAAAGGGCAGACATATGAAGCTTTGCCTTTTCAAGTAAGGATAGCATAAACAATCCTGCAATTAACTTTTTCAATATTTTTTTTTAAAAATCTAAAGAATAATAGTCAAAAATATTGGAGTAAATGTTAACATACACTTTTTTTAGCCCAGTTTTTCACATTTATTCTTCACAACATACATTGCTACTCTCCAGTTAATGCATTTTGAATGTAGGGTAGGTTTACAGGTACTTCTGATTTCTGAATAAGCAACATACACAGCTGTATGAAAATGCTTTTGCTTAAGTGCTCAGTTGCTTATGTAGCAATATTTTTTCTACCATATAAAGAAACACAATGGAAAGGAGTCTAAAGGAAGGATAGAAAGTTGCACTACTAGTTTTTGGTATGCTGCAAAAACAATAAAATTAACTACAGTGTTAAATATATTTATTTGAGAATGGTACTAGAAATAAGATAGTAGGCAAATGGATGAATTAAGTTTTTTTCATTAGTGTAAAACATCAGTATTTTCTTCATAAATCTCAGAAACTGAGACCATTGTTGAATGTATTGTACAGTATGTAGGAACAGGGAAACTTTTTGTAAATTGGAAAGGAGTTTGTTTTTATAATTTATTTTCATTTTAAAGCTTAAATGTAGATATTTATGTGTATGTAGGTTGTCTAGAAGCCAACGTTGTTTCCTGTTATAACAGCTAAAGTGGTAAAGGACAAATTTTAACCTTGAAGTATGGAATAGCTGCATCATTACAGGCTGTGAAGCATATAAATCTATACTGTATGTTACATCTACCTAAGGATTGCACTATATACCCTTTAAATCATGTTGGTCAGCAAAGTAGTTATAATCTGTCCTCTTAGTATACTATTACAAGTATTCCAAGAACTTGTTTTTAATTAATTTATATATATATAAGAGGAAACCTGAGGTCCTTTATGTGACCCTATTATTGAGTCCTATTCATGAATTAAAAATTAATGCATTTTATTACGTTTTAAAAAAAACTTGGCACCTTGGTTTTTAAAACAGTCTTATCTGCACTTAGAAGTTTGACCATTGTATATTTACTATACTAAATATTTGAAGAGTGAAGAGAGCGTTTTTATTTATGAAAATCTTTGTCCTTATTTAAACCTCTACAGGTTACAACAGTTGCTTCAGTTGCCTATTTTAGGTATTTGCACTTACTTTGTCTTTTTTGAAGGAATGTTTTGGTTTGCTTTTGTTGTAGAGATTTTATGTAGTTAATTTCTTGCAGATTATAATTGTGTGCTATCAACAATACTGACAAGTAAATAGAATTGTACACTGTAGCTTTAGCTATTTATAATTCAGACACTCTTCCTCTCCACTCCCGGGTGTGCTGCTATAGATAATAGCAGAATCGGCTTGCTGCTATGAGAGATGGAAAGAGCGCGCATCATATGCACTGTATGTAAAATTTCCAAAAAAAAAAAAAAAAATGATGGCAGGTTCTCCAGTTACCTTAATGAGATCAACCATTACTATGCAGGATATAGCAAAATTCATACCACAGAATTTATACCACATCATACCAAGACCTTTAGAAAATGGTTTTTGTTACTTAATTTTAACACTTGGTATGTGGTATGTGAACAGCAATCTGTGGTTATTAAAATACTCTTAAAAACAGCTCATGAGTTCCAATATTTTTAAAGGAACATTTAAATATTAAATGTTTGAATGCCTAGATTCTGTAGTTGGCTTAAAAAGTTTCAGCAATTTTAAATCGAATTAAAAGGAAGAGAAATTCTTGTAGAAAAGAGATCTGAAAATCGCAGCTGTGCCAGGATTATTCCTCATTCATGTCAAAAGAGAGGAGCCAATTAGAACCCCTTGACAGTGGTGGTTTTGGTGTGTTCATTGCTGGCAGTAGATTTCACAAGGAGAATCCAATTTGTGGCACAAAATGAATTAATGAAGGTGATTAAGTTGCATATGTAGAGAGATTCTTGTAAGCCTTTCATGCCAGGAACTGGATTTATTTTCTCCTGGATGAGGTCTTAGAAATGGTTGCACCAAAGACACCAGTACCAAGGTTAGACATAGTTATGATAAGTAGTATTTATTTGAGTTGGTATTGGTTGAATCATCTAGTTAACTGCTTCTTTGTTGCGTTAGTGAGGAGGTTTTAATCTTTGACGTCAGGCATCTTTTTATCACCTTTTTGAATGTTGTGTGCATTTGCATTTCTTTCAGTTTAGAAGTAGACTATACATGCAGCAGCCAAACGTGCATGAAAACTGACTACATATATAATTCATTTTGTTTTAAGGTTTTGATATAATGTACAACAAATGCCTTGATTAAGTTTAGTTTTTTTTGTTGTACTACAAACTTTGTTTCATGTAAGAGAATCTTGCATATAATGCAGACCCATATTAACAGCAGAAATAAAGCATCTATGTACAAGGTTACTGGAAAAGCCTCTTGTTTCTTATGAGAAATAAGACTAGTCTGTGTGGTTTATTTATTGTAAATGTTCCAATTACACATTTTGTGAGAGTCTAATAATAATTAGGTATGCATCCAAAGGGAGTGAAATGCTGCAATAATTCCACAGCTATCAGTATGGAGAATGGAAAACATGTCTGTGGGGATCATCTTTTTGGTATAGATTTGTGATAGAGACTGTCAAGTAGAGGTTGTAATATGGCATCCATTACCTTGATTTTTATTTTAATATTCAGAAGAAAACTCATTTTGGTTTGCATTCCCTACTTTGTTTTTAGTTACATGAACAATTAATTTCTGAGAGGCAGGCTGCATGCAGCAGGGTTTTTTAAATTAATATGAAGGGTGATTTAGGGAATAAAATTTGTGGAACAAATAGTGAGTTCATGAAACTGACAAACTTCACTGGCAGATTGGAAAATCTGTAAGAGCACTATCTAGTTTAGGACTCACAAAGAATAAAAGCTTCACTGATGCAAGCTGTAATTGTCCTTTTAAAAAAAATTGCAGTGCATGATGCTTGCAACTTTTAACAGTTGGAACTGGTGTGAGGTCACTGTCTCTATGGATACTGTAATCTTTGCTTACTGGATCTTCTCATGCAAGTGTCTGAGATTTCAGTTTCTGCAAGTCTCCTTAGTGGTCTTAGACACACAGTTCCTCAAGCCACTCCCTGTCAAAAGGGAAAATAGTACTTGGTCTTTTCACAGGGCCATATACCCCAGCCAAACATTCTTCCTGGATCTCAGTAAGAGCAACATGACCTCGTCCTGTCTCTCAGCTACAAGCTTGGAATGCTTGGCAGATTTTCTGTTGTCCTTCTCCACATTACTTTTGCTTTTTTCAGTAAGTGGCTTCTAGAAAATCAGCTGTTCTGCATAAGGGGTTTTTTGATCTGTCAGCTGTAACTATAGCTCCTCTTACTCTCCCTGTCTTGGCCTTAGTGGGGAGGGATGGAAAGCAGTGGGAACAGCAACCATTAGTAGCATAGAACAGACAGAGGTGTAGTTTTTTACAATTTATTCTAATTCATAGGTTCTCAACCTAGGAGGAGCACTCACCCTCTCTTTATGGTTAGACATTAAAGGCTCCTAGCATCTTTCACTTAATATGGGATCATGGTATGGAAAAGGTTGAGAACTACTATTGTAATTCTACTTTTAGTACCTCAATTCCTCTTTTTCTTCTGTGAGTGCACAGCTGTATAAGAGGTGGAATTTGACCCCGAGTTTGACGCATTTAAACATTTGCAAGGATTTGTTCTCTTGGTATGTCCATAATCTGAGCAATGCCAATTAACTAGATGGGCATATATTGTTATAAAAAATGTTGAGAAACTCAGTGTCATGGCTAAATACAAGATGGAACAGATTGTTTAGCATAAGTAGTAAACACACATGTCAAGGGACCATTCAAGGTGAAGTGGCCCATCAACACCCCTCCAGTTAATAAGGAGGAAAAGGGGGGGACGAAACATGCAGCTGGAGTGGAGGGGGGGTTGTCAGTGCGTTATAACAAAGAATAAAAGATTCACTGATGCAACCTGTAATTCCCCTTTGTAAAAAATGCAGTTAATGAAACTTGCAACTTTTAACAGTTAGAATTTGTGTGAGGTCACTGTCTCTGTGGATACTGTAACCTTTGCTATTGGATCTTATGCAAGTGTCTCAGGCGATTACACTACCCACTCCTCCCTCCAATGACTGGAGGGTTGTTAATGGTCCACTTCACCTTGAATCATCCCTTGAAATATGCCTTAACTACTTATGCTAAACAATCTGTTCCATCTTGTATTTAGCTGTGACAGTCTGAGTACATTTCCCAGACCTGAAGAAGAAGAGCTCTGAGTAAGCTCGAAAACTTCTCTCTCTCACCAACGGAAGTTGGTCCGATAAAAGCTATTACCTCATCCATCTTGTCAGTCCCGGGATATTAGAGAGACATGGCTACAACAACACTGCATATGCCGGTGTAGCTTATTCCTATGCAGGAATTGAAATAAATCATATTGGTATAACTGCATCTGCACTAGGGCTTTGTCAAGGTTCCTCCCCCACTCTGAACTCTAGGGTACAGATGTGGGGACCTGCATGAAAAACCTCCTAAGCTTATCTTTACCAGCTTAGGTCAAAACTTCCCCAAGGTACAAAATATTCCACCCTTTGTCCTTGGATTGGCCGCTACCACCACCAAACTAATATTGGTTACTGGGGAAGAGCTGTTTGGATGCGTCTTTCCCCCCAAAATACTTCCCAAAACCTTGCACCCCACTTCCTGGACAAGGTTTGGTAAAAAGCCTCACCAATTTGCCTAGGTGACTACAGACCCAGACCCTTGGATCTTAAGAAACATGAACAATCCTCCCAACACTTGCACCCCCCCTTTCCTGGGAAATGTTGGATAAAAAGCCTCACCAATTTGCATAGGTGACCACAGACCCAAACCCTTGGATCTGAGAACAATGAAAAAGCATTCAGTTTTCTTACAAGAAGACTTTTAATAAAAATAGAAGTAAATAGAAATAAAGAAATCCCCCCTGTAAAATCAGGATGGTAGATATCTTACAGGGTAATTAGATTCAAAAACATAGAGAACCCCTCTAGGCAAAACCTTAAGTTACAAAAAAGATACACAGACAGAAATAGTTATTCTATTCAGCACAGTTCTTTTCTCAGCCATTTAAAGAAATCATAATCTAACACATACCTAGCTAGATTACTTACTAAAAGTTCTAAGACTCCATTCCTGGTCTATCCCCGGCCAAGACAGAATATAGAGAGACACACAGACCCTTCGTTTCTCTCCCTCCTCCCCGCTTTTGAAAGTATCTTGTCTCCTCATTGGTCATTTTGGTCAGGTGCCAGCGAGGTTACCTTTAGCTTCTTAACCCTTTACAGGTGAGAGGAGCTTTCCCCTGGCCAGGAGGGATTTCAAAGGGGTTTACCCTTCCCTTTATATTTAGACAGGCTTGTACCTGTATGACTACTTCTGTTAAAAAAAATCACATCCTTAGCTAAAGTAATTATACCAGTACAAAATAAGTGTGGAGCTGGGCTCTGAAAACTTGAAAATGTCATAAATGTCTAATACTTCCAATATTTAGTTCTGAAACCTCCAAGGAAAGCTTAAGTTCTTTTTCAAGTGATGTCCTTATGGGTGGTTTGGGTGCCCCTGCGCTTGTAATTGGAGATTTATGGTGGTAGTGCCTGGTTGGATTGGGTCCCCGTCTCAAGCCACTTCAGCCGGTTAATTAGTGCAGAGCGATCAAACAACCCCCCACCCCCACCCCCAGTTTCTTCCTTACCATCCTTGGCTATGAGTTGGAGCATTCAGCAGTGCCTCAGAGCTTAGTTAGAATAGTATACCCCAGTTCTAGTTTTGTTATAGATCGATAACTCCTTTCATTTCAGGAGCGCCCAAACACGTAGAATGGAGCAACCACAGGGGGACACATCTTGAAGAACCTATATTACTGCACAAGGTGAGTAACTTTCTCTTGCTGTGGAAGTAGGAATGGCAGTTCAGCGGATAGCACTTCTTTCATTCCAGGGTTGGACTGTTGCTGACCATGCCATAATTTAGATGAACAGATCTTGAATATTTGTGGCAATTAAGGCCTCTGATAGAACTTTTCTCAAATAGGAATATTAATTTGGTATGTTTCATTTCTGCTGACCTAAAATTTTCCCCATAATTTCACTTAGAGGATTCTCCAGGATTTATAAAGCTGCTATGGTTCATGCCTGCAGTGTTTGCATTTCTTCTATGGGGAAAAGGATTCTTATTTGTAGTTTCAAAGTGCTTGAAATGGAAGGAAAGAAATCGGATCATCACAACCAACTAGTACACAAAAGGGGCTTTATTGCTCCCAGGTGGTCTCAGTTGATTGCAATCAAATGGCCTGGATGATTTCCCCCCAGTCAGCAATATGCACCAATATGACAGGGGGGTTCCAAAGAGGATGGATCTAGACCAGGGGTTGGCAACCTATGGCATGCGTGCCAAAGATGGCACACCAGCCAATTTTTAATGGCACGCTGCTGCCTGCTGGGTCCCAGCTGCCGGCCCCACTCAGTGCCCGCTGCCGAACCCAGGCCGGGACCCCGGCAGGCAGCAGCGTGCCATTAAAAATCGTGCCTGCCCCGGCCCGCTCTTCTCCGCCCTCCACCACGCGGGGGCAAGGTGAAGAATCTTGGTCCTGCCGGCTGCTGCTGCAGGGCAGGTAAGCTCCCGCCTCCCCCCGCGGTGCTCGGTGCTTGCCCCTCCTCTTTTCCCTCCCTACCGCTGATCAGCTGATGGCCCTTGCAAGGGAGGGGAAGAAGTGGAGCCGGAGTGCGCTTGCTGCTTTGGGGAGGAGGCGGAGAAGAGGTGGAGACGGGGCCTTGGGGAAGGGAGGTGGAATCGGCATATCCCCTCCTGCCGTGAGCCACTCTGGGCAGGGGGCTGGGAGCACCCCCACAACCCCAGCCCACACCCCCAGCCCTCTGCCCTGACCCCTGCACCCCCCTCACACACACCAGCCTCCTGCTCTGACCCCTGTACCCCCCTACGACCCCAGCCCTGACTCCAGCACAACCAACACTCCCACAGCCCTCTGCCCTGACCCCTGCACCCCCCTCACACACACCAGCCTCCTGCCCTGACTCCTGCATCCCCCCACAACCCCAGCCCTGACTCCAGCACCCCTCCCACATACCCAGCCCCTCACACCCCATGCTCTGACTTCTGTACCCATCCCTCACACACCCTCTGCCCTGACTCCTGCACCCTCCTCACACACTCCCAGCCCTCTGCCTTGACCCTTGCACCCTCCACGACTCCAGCCTTGACTCCTGCACCCTCCTCACATACATACCCCCAGCCCCCTGCACTGAGTCCTGCACTCCCACACATACCCAGCCTCCCTACACCCCATGCCCTGACTCTTGCACCCCCCACATTCCCACCCCCACCATGAGCACCAAACGGGAGCTCCTGCACCCCCCCCCGACATTCCTACCTGCACTCCTTGCACCAAATGGGAGCTGCCCAGGTAAGCACTTCACACCCAAACCTCCTGCCCCAACCCTGAGCCCCCTCCCTCATTCTAGCTCCTGGCCAGACCCTACATCCCAACACCCAGCCTGCTCCTTCACCCCAGCCCTGTGCTCAGTGCACTCCCACCCTCAGCTCAGTGCAGATAGAGAGGAAGAGAATGGGCTAGAACCAGGGAGAAGGTAGGTACCCACTCTATGTGGGCAGGGCCGGGATCCCAGACCGGCAGTGGGCTGAATGGGGCTGGCAGCCGGGACCCTGGCTGGCACGAGCCAGCGGACAGAACCCCAGACCAGCAGCAGGCTGAGTGGCAGTGGGCTGAGCAGCTCAGCCCACTGCTGGTCTGGGGTCCTGGCTGCTGGCCCCACTCAGCCCGCTGCTGGTCTGGGATTCTGGCTGCCAGCCCCTTGCCAGCCACGGTCCCGGCTGCAGGCCCCGCTCAGCCTGCTGCCAGCCTAGGTGAACAGAACCCCAGGCTGGCAGCAGGCTGAGCGGGCCGGCGGCATAAGATCAGCATTTTAATTTAATTTTAAATGAAGCTTCCTAAACATTTTGAAAACCTTGTTTACTTTACATATGACAATAGTTTAGTTATATAATATATAGACTTCTAGAGCGAGACGTTCTAAAACGTTAAAATGTATTACTGGCACGCAAAACCTTAAATTAAAGTGAATAAATGAAGACTCGGCACACCACTTCTGAAAGGTTGCCGACCCCTGATCTAGACTGTTCTCAGTGGTAGCAGATGACAGAACAAGGAGTAATGGTTTCAAGTTCCAGTGGGGAAGGTTTAGGTTGGATATTAGGAAAAAGTTTTTCACTCAGAGGGTGGTGAAGCACTGGAATGCGTTAACTAGGGAGGTGGTGGAATCTCCTCCTTTAGAGGTTTTTGATGTCAGGCTTGACAAAGCCCTGGCTGGGATGATTTAGTTGGGGATTGGTCCTGCTTTGAGCAGGGGGTTAGACTAGATGACCTCCTGAGGTCCCTTCCAACCCTGATATTCTATGACCATGCACACTCAGCATAGCATGCAATACCACATTTACAACCTTTCTGTCTTGACATCTTCGGTTTTGGGTAGTAAATCAACCTGCTGTCAGAAATCACACTGAAGCCTGGCCTACACTACAGGGTTAGGTTGACGTAAGCTGCCTTGCATTGACCTAGTTATGGAAGTGTCTTCACTTAAATTTGGCTTGGGCCAATATAAGTGCCTCTCTATGCTGATTTAGTAACATCATCTCCCTGAGCAGCATAGAGTAACGGTCAATGTAATTAGGTCAACGCAGTATCACTGTAGACATAGCGTTGCTTATGTCAACTGTTACTGGCTTCCAGGAGCCGTCCCACAATACCCACACTGACAATACAATTGATATAAGCACTTCTGGTGAGGACATGTACTACTGACAGAAGGAGCCAAGTGTGCGTGCACACAAGCAATTTAATAACTAGCAGCTGTATGCTGACATAAGTTAGGTCGAGGTAATTTTGTAGTGTAGACGTGGCCTAAGAAATTAACCACTCTTGTGTTTTAAGGCAGCAATTTCAGCTTGATCATATTACTAGAAATAACAATATACCCTTCTCCAATGCTGTTGAGATATACTTAAATTCTTGACAATCTTTTCAGAATAAATGTGGAAAAGTACTTTATCAACTTTACGTATAATGTGTTGACTCATCAATATGTAAGTGCTGTGGTTCCCTTTTGAAACTACACCAAGTCAGATCATTATTAGGTGTTGGGTAACTCCTCCTGGTTTCTTGGTTTCTGCTAAGTAGTTCATTCCTGTCTATCTTAACTCACCCTCCCTTTCCTGTAGAAAACCACTCATTTGAGAGCTATACAGGCTACCTTTTCTCCCCTCAGTGTAACTGAAATTGCTGCTGTATATATGACTACAACTTTTTCCCAGGAGATTTGCCACCTCTTGGCCCATGGACTCAGCCTTGCCTGTTATATTTGATTGTTTTCAAAACTGTTACATGAAGGGAGTTAAACTAACAAAGCAAAGAACCATCTCAGTTAATACAGAAGATTATATTACTCCAAAATTGCATTAGCTGTTTGAGTCATTGAGAACTTGGAAGAAAATGATCTTGAATGTTTATGGATCAATGTCCTAACAGATAAAGCAAAAGATGGAATATTAGTGTCTGCTATAAACCACCCAATCATACTAGGAAACAGGATGACTGGCTCCTTACACACCTATCTATAATGTGTAGGGAGAAAAAGGTGCACGATGAAGGGGGACTTTAATTTGAGTGACAGGTGAGAGGTCTCATGCTGCCAGTACTAAAACATCCTTGGAATTTCTCACTATTGTAGATGGCAATTTCCTCAGTCAATTGTGTTCATCCAACATGAAGGAATTCTGTATTACACCTCATTTTCACAGATAAAAAGGAAGTGATCATAGAAGTAAAATATAATGGCAGTTTTAGATACAAGTGATTATGATTTGATTACATTTATAATGTGCAAACAGAATCAACTCCAGACCAGCTATATACATGCATAGTGCTTTAAAAGGGCCAATTTCACAAAGCTGAAAACAATTATGAGCCAAATCAGCTGTGAGGAGTAACTTAATTAGAAAATGTGAATGATAATTGGGAATTATTTAAGAACACTTTACTAGATACCCAAAAATCCACAATTGAAGGAGGCCAAATTGGTTAAAACATCAACATTGTTTAGAGGGAAAATTTAGGCAGCTATAAAAATATATATATAACAAATGGAAGAAAGGGGAAGTTGATAGTAATGAATATACATCAGAAGTTAGACATTGTAGAAAATTGATAAGGGAAGCAAAGGGACACAGGGAGAAATCTATGGTCAGCAGAATTAAGGACAAAACGGAGGTTTATTTAAAGTATATTGGGAACAAAGACAAGTGTTCAATAAATATTTCTATTCTGCAGTTGAGAAGAAAAACATTTAGTCATACCATATGGTAACACTCTTTCCACAACTATCTCAGGAGGATGTTAGGCATGAGTTATTAAAGTTTGACATTTTAAAATCAGCTGATCTGGGTAACTTACACCCCAGAGTTTTAAGAGAGCTGACTGAAGAGCTTGATGGACCATAAATGTTGATTTTCAGTAAGTTTTGGAGCACCAGGGAGGTTCCAGAAAACTGGAAGAAAGCTAATGTTGTGCCAATATTTTAAAAGGGTAAATGGGGTGACCCTGGTCATAATAGGCCTGTCAGTCTGATATCTATTCCAGGCAAGGTAATGGAGTGGTTGAGATGAGACTTGATTAATCAAGATGTAAAGAAGAGTAATATCATTAATGCCAATCAATATGGGTTTATGGAAAATAGATCCCCTCGAACTAAACTGATAATTTTGATGAGATTAAAGTTGGTTAATAAAGATAATGGTGTAATGTACTTAGACTTCTGTAAGGTGTTTGAGTTGGTGCCAGGTGACATTCTGATTAAAAAAAACTAGAAAGATATAAAATTAACATGGCCCATATTAAATGGATTAAAAGAGGCTAACTCATAGGTCTCAAAATGTAATTGTAAATGGGGAACCATTGAAGAGATGTGTTTATGGGGGGAGGGGGTCCTTGCAGAGACTGGTTCTTGGCCCTAGACTATTTAACATTTTTGTTTATGACCTGGAAGAAAATACAATCATCACTGATAAAATTTGCAGATGACATAAAAATTGAGGGAGTGGTAAATAATGAAGAGGACAGGTCACTGATATAGAGCAATCTGGAATACTTGGTAAGATGGGCAAAGCAAACTATGCATTTGAATATGGCTAAATGTAAAGGTATATATCTACAAACAAAGACTGTTGGCCATATTTACATGATGGGGGGACTCTATTGTGGGAAGTTGTAACTCTGAAAAAGATTTGGGGGTTGGGGTGGATAATCAGCTTATGAATTTGCAGTGCAATTCTGTGGCCAAAATAGCTAATGCAATCCTTAGATGCATAAACAGAAAAATCTCGACTAGGAGTAGACAGGTTGTTTTAACTCTATATTTGGCGCTGGTGCAACCGCTGCTGGATTACTGTGTCCAGGTCTGCTGCCCACAATTCAAGAAAGATGTTGATAAATTGGAGACGCTTCAAAGCAGAATGATTAAAGGATTAGAAAACCTGCCTTACAGTGATAGACACAAGGAGCTCAATTTATTTAATTTAACAAAGAGAAGGTTAAGGGGTGACTTAATTACAGTCTATTGGTACCTACATGGGGAGCAAATATTTAATAATGGACTCTTCAGTCTAGCAGAGAAAGAGGCATAATACAAATTCAAACGAGAAATAGGGCATACATTTTTAACAGTGAGAGTAATTAACCATTGGAACAACTAACCAAGGGTTGTGGCACGGACAATTTTCAAATCAAGATTGGATGGTTTTCTAAAAGATGCT
Source organism: Eretmochelys imbricata (assembly GCF_965152235.1). NCBI lineage: Eukaryota > Metazoa > Chordata > Testudines > Cheloniidae > Eretmochelys > Eretmochelys imbricata. Next base: position 61,375,257 of record NC_135573.1, read on the forward strand.
CTAGGAGCTATTTTGGGTAAGTTCTGTGGCCTGTGCTATACAGGAAGTCAGACTAGATCGGGGTAGGCAACCTATGGCACGCGTGCCGAAGGCGGCATGTGCGCCGATTTTCAGTGGCACTCACACTTCCCGGGGTCCTGGCCACCAGTCCTGGGGGCTCCGCTGCTGGCCTGGGGTACCAGCTGCCGGCCCCCTGCCAGCTGGGCTTCCAGCCACCGGCCCCGCTGAGCCCTCTGCCGGTCCCAGCCACCGGCCTGGGGCTCTGCAGCTGCCCCCAGCTGTGGCCCACTAGCCCCAGCCTGGGGCAGTGAGGGGTGCAGACAGGGACTAGAGGGGGCACAGCTCAGCACCTCCACCTTAAAAATTGTTCCAGCGCTACTGTACTGGGATATTTTTAAGTCCTGATTTGTTGCTTACATCACTGTCACACCACGTGAAACAGCGCACTGCGTTTGATGCTGAGATTAGAATGTACATGCAAGAATTGGAATCAGAATTTTCTGACAGATTTCAAAATTTCCAGCAATTTGGCCCAATGCTTTCTTTTCTAATTAAACCTGAAAAGTTAAACGAGAGCGACTTGGATTGGTCGGTAGTTCAGTGGATGTGTGTTGAAGATTTTGAAATGCAGCTCATTCAGTTAAAAAGTTCAGAATTGTGGCCATTGAAGTTTGGAAATCTGCGGAGTGCACTTGAAGCTACTGAGAGAGATCATGGGGCCTCTGTTCTGACCTGCTGGACGTCCGTGCCAGTGAAATTTAATTGTTTTGAAGAAAATTGCTTTTGCAATGCTTTCAGCATTTGGATCCACATACCTGTGTGAACAGGTATTTTCACACATGAAATCTGTCCTCTGTCCCTCTCGGAGCCGGTTAACAACTGATCACTCAGAAGCCTGTGTACAGCTTAAAGTATCCAAATACATGCCAGACACTGGAAAACTCAGCAAGGAAAAGCAAGGGCAAGGATCACACTAAACTGATAAGATCTGCATTTTAATTTAATTTTGAATGAAGCTTCTTAAACATTTTAAAAAACTTATTTACTTTACATACAACAATAGTTTAGTTATATATTATAGACTTATAGAAAGATACCTTCTAAAAATGTTAAAATGTATTACTGGCACGTGAAACCTTAAATTAAACTGAATAAATGAAGACTCGGCACACCACTTCTGAAAGTTTGCCAACCCCTGGACTAGATGTTCACAACGGTCCCTTGGAATCTATGAATTTATAAAAGGAACCAATCTGAAGAGCGCTTTAAACACTGCTGCTCTTTGGTATAGTAGTACAAAGTGATCCATTTCTGCAAAATTTGTGTGATGTGTCATTCCATATTCTTTATGAAAATAAGCTTATAATATGAACATGACATAACTGAGATACTTTATGCAAGATGGCTCATGTAAGATACCACTGGAAAGGTTATGATTTATTAAATGAGATTATCCTAGTATGATAGGGAGGTGGTGTGGTGGAGTGGGATAGCACACACCTTGAATAAAGCATGAAGATGGCAGAGGGAGGAGACAAATAGCTAATCTCAGATCCCCTCCATCAAAAAATCTTGAGTTAAGGTTGCTCAAATGTATTACTGCATATCACAAACACTAAAAAGCAAGGAAATCAGAAGTTGTCACACCTGACACTGTCCCAGTCTCCAAGCATTAGTCTACTGCTATCACCACACTCTACCACATCACCATACTAAATACTCTTTCTGTCACTCAAGTCCCTGTCTACGTTAAGGATACTAGCCTTGGTGTTAATTGCATTAATGCAGATACACTGGTTCAAAATATTAATGTAGACATGCTGCAGTGACACAATGTGGGGCTTGCCGCAGTGCTTGAGTCTGTTACTGGATTAAGCTGCATGCTTACGCCATGCTTTGCGCTGGTGCAGTGCCCCTACATTAAAGGCTTGTACTGGTATAATGACACTTACAGTTACACGTATTTCTTCAGTGTAGACAGGGCCTCAATAGTAACCGGATGACGCTATCATCTCAGTGCACAGGTTAACACTCTGAAGATTGCACCAGAGACTACTAGAGCTAAAAGTTTGAGTTTCTGCAGTTTGGGCTGGAGTCAGGCTGTGTAGATAAAGCTGTTACAGCCCCAGCCTCTGTGGATTAGGCACAGAGGTGACCGTGTAAACATGATGACCAGTGGGTTACACACGTGAGAGAACTAAAAGTCATACTGCAATGCACGCCTCAAGTTGACCCTGTTAATCTGTTTTGTTATAGAGTAGCCAACTAAACATATCTGTCTGGTTTTAGTAAGCAGTATTGGACAGTTGATTTGATTTTAAAGTCATAAAGAAATGTAGACGTAGTCTGTGTTTTAAATAAGGTAAGAAATATGGAGCATGTGAAGCATTTTATGTTCCTTTCATTTGTATGGCCTGGCTTTCATTTCAAGATATTTGTTATTAAATGATGACTGTGTTGGAAAGTCAGAGGTAAGGTTAGGAGGACTTGTGGCACCTTAGAGACTAACAAATTTATCTGAGCATAAGATTTTGTGAGCTACAGCTCCCTTCATCGCATGCATTCAGTGGAAAATACAGCGGGGAGATTTACATAGAGGTAAGGCTGTGTGCTGCTGTGGGACTTTAAATTGATTGGTTTGGGCACTATCTTAAACTCAACAGAATTGGCACTACACTTGCTAGCTCTGTTTCAATACGTTGGAAACGTCTATGTACTAGTTTACTGAGTGTTGCCCTTGGATGTTGCTCTTGCCTCCGTTCTATGATGAAATATGAATCACAGACTCTAGGGATGGAAAAGACCTATCAGAAACCTCTCGTCCCTCTTCCTCCCAGTGCAGATTTGTTCCCTACAGAGTATTTTCTATTCATTTCTACCAACTAGCTTTAAATGCCTCAAGCACTAAAGTCTGGTCTACAGTGGGGATTTGCCCTAATTTCAGCCAGCTGCTAGTGTAAATGCACTGATGCAAACCCCTAGAGACAAAGCTGCTCTCTGCATTGGTGGAGCGTACCCCTGCTTGAAACAGGGTTAAGGTGCATCGATGTAAATCATTGCTTATATTAGTTTGTTCCTGTTGGTGGCTAGTTGCTGGTAGCTGAAATCAGGGCAAATCCAGGTGTAGCCAAGATCTGGGCCACTTTAAGCACTTAGATCAGGATTGTTATTCATATTAACATGATTGCTCAACTGAAGAAAGCAGAGCAATAGGGACAGCCCCACAAAGCATAATCACTTTAAAAAAAAAAAAAAAAAAGTCCTTTGTTTGCTCATGTGAAGCTACTCAGCAGAGTTTGCTCATGGTACAGCCTTGCTATGAAGGAAATGATTTTTGAAGGATTGGGCAGTGACAATAAATATAATGGGCCCAATCCACTGCTGCGTTACTCCAATCTTAAACTAGCATAACTCTGTCAGAGTTGCACTAACCTAAAATGAGACCCACAATGGTGAATCACCCCTAGTGTTTATTAAAGACATGTTTTGGGGTATTTCTGTCTGCACAGTACCCCCTTTGAAAGCTCTATAGATCAGAAAATCCTCATTTTCAGCTTTTAATCTGAGTTCTGTTTGGCTCAAAACAATATATTTGTCTTCTGCCTTCACTTCTCACCTTCATTCTTCACAACAGAGACCATATGTATTTCCAGCCGCAGGCTTCTTTTACTCATAATCCATAGAATCACATTAAATAAGTCACACTGAATAACTCATCAGAATCACCCAGCACTAGCAGCCAAGCATGGCAGGTAGATCAAAGCAGACCAGAGCATTTATGGAAAGAAACAGAGTGCTGATGGGCCTGATTCTTGCAGCCAATGCAATGAGCCAATTTATTGATGCAATTAGAGCTTTGTCTTCTTAATATTGGGCCACATTTTTATTCCAGTGACCAGCAGTTAACTTGTTCTTGGACAGAAACTCTGCTACAGACTCAAACTCAGAGGCCTTGCCTACATAAGGAAAACTGAGATATTTAGTTATTCCTCCATCAGGTATGCCAATATATCACACTCTCTTGGTGCCCTGGTGTACTGGTCCGTGTAGTAACCAGTCCCTCTCCCTACACTGTTAGCAGTAATCTTGCCTTGCCATTGCATGAGGGTGGGAGGGAATAATAGGCTTTCTGTAGCTTCTTCCCCATGCTAACACATCTGCACAGCACAGGGTAAGGTTTGGTTCTTTGTACATATTTTTATGTGCTGTATATGATGAAAAAAACAACAACTATTAATGTTTCTTCCCACAGCAATTTTTACTCCCCATTAATTCTCTCATACATTTTTGTATAGTATTGCTTTTATTGTAGGCTACAAAAGAGATAAGCAGCTAGTATAGACTGCACATCCCCCAACAATAATAAAGCAGCTGCAAAGAGGCTTCTGCCTACTCACTGCTATGTCCCCTATACCGCATTTATTTCACCAGCTGCCTTTGTAGTCCCAGACTTTGTTCAAGTTTATTTTTAAAGTCTTTTCTAGACTGTATATCAGATTTCTGGCTTCCTGTATATGGTATCCACATGGCCTCTAATTGAGGAGGGATGGATTTGTTGGAGCCTATGGCTTGCAGGAGCAACGTGGAAACTCTCTGGGTCTTTAGTGTTGATAGCCTGGGGCTATGGAGTGTCCTCTGTTTCTGACCCTGGGAGAAAGCCCTGTGCCTTATGATAAGAACATTCTGGGAGTAAGATATGAGTTCTAGTAATTGCTCTGCCACATACTTCCTGTGAGATCTTGGACAAATCACTTAATCTTTCTATCTCTCAATTTCCCTATCGATAAATGGGAGATATTTACTTACATCACAAGGGGCTTTTGGGTCTTTGTTTAAGAATTTTTGTTAGGTGTTAAAGGCCTGGTCTATGCTACAGAGATAGGCTGACATAAGGCAACTTGCGTTGACCTAACTCTGTCAGTATCTACATTAAAATGTAGCTCCCACCAATGTAACTCACCCACTACACCAACTTAATAACTGCACCTCCATGGGAGGAAAAGCGCTTAAGTCAATGTAGTTAGGTCGATGCAGCATCAGTGTAGACACTGCATTGCTTACGTCGACTGTTGCTGCCTTTCAGAAACCATCCCACAATGCCTCACATGGATAGTTTAATTGGTGCAAGCGCTCCTGGTAAGGACGCACACTGACGACACAAGGAGTGTAGTGTGCATGTGTAAAACTGACTCAATTACTGCGGTGGATGTACATCGACGTAATTGAGATCAACTTAAGTTTGTAGTGTAGACTTGCCTTTAGATACTATTGTGATGGGTGTATCAGTGGCTTAAAGTGTCCTATCCCATTGATCAAGGGTTGTGCTTTGCAATATTTAATACTGGAGATTACCAAATGCTGTAATTGTAGGTATTAGTAAAAACCTGTTATGGGAAGAGAGAACAGGGTATTGGATTGGTGAAAGAATTTAAAATAACTTGATCAACATTTTATAGGTGATCTATTAAAATGGTCATCTACCTTATATCTATTGAGTGGATGCTGCTCAGCACATTACAGGCTCAGACCCTTAGCTTGTGTTTAATTGTAAAGTGATTAAGATACATTTGAAGTTAGGGGTTATATAAATTATCTGAATTATTATGCCTATTAATTACTGGTACTTGTTTTTCATTAAAACTACTGTTGAATTAAAGGGGAAACAGCTGAGATTTGATAAAGCACTCGATCTCATGAATCAGTGGAATTTTGAACGTACCTATGTGTATGTACACACAGTCTTTCTCTCTTACACTTCTTCACTTAGGGCTTAACATTCCTCTTTGGTATGTAGGATGAGCAGTGTTGCAGGAGATGATTTTCCAGGACATAGACCCTGTCTTGAAAGGAGGATAGAGTCCTGCTGTCTGCTTGTCTAAACATTGCAAACATTTGTTTGCAGCAATATGTCACTGAGTTCATCAGTGTACGTTATGTATTCAGTTGCGTGTGTGTGGTGATATTATGCAACAGTATAATATATGGAAGGATGCAGATGTGTGTCAGGCTGCAGCATATAGCAAATACCTTAGGCACGTTAGTCGGAAGCGTGTCCAGCATTGGGCCAGAACAGCTTTATAAATCAGTTGACTGCAATTTACAAATGAATGAAAAGTTCCCTGTAGCCATAAGGAAATAAGCAGATCAGTAATGTCTGGAGGGCCTGCTTCACCAGAAGTGGGCCAGTTTGTGAGTCATTTTGCTCTGGCAAACGGCCAGGCTTTGTGTATTCCAGACACCAGATGGGAAGCAATTATGGATGTGACAAGCAGGTCATCTGGCAGACAGGCTATGGACCTGCTGCTGCTGTTGCATCATTTTTTGGCGGGAAGAAGAAAATTTTCCTTTTCAAAAAACAACCACCTCTTTCTAGGTAATGGATTCTTCAGAGAAGCCTCTTATTTACTGTGCATGTAGTCCCTTGCTTTTGTTTAGTGTTTGCTTCCCTAGCCCTCTCTCTGGCTCTGGCTTTTGCTTTGCAAAGGAGCAGGCGTTTTTACTGGGTCTGCAGTAAAAGCTGATTAGATTTGTGTGCGTACCCCATGTAGTTGGCAAGTATTGCCCTGCAGAGTTAACATTAGGCACAAGCAATGCAAATCAAAAAGAGAAGAGTTACTTTCTAGGGTCCTGCAATAACTTGGCAAACCTGAATTGATTGTCAGTTCTTTCCGCAGCAGAACTGCAGAGAGGAAACTCCTCTCCTGTCCAGATCTCTCCCTCAGAGGGTCAGAGGAAATGGGGGAAGAACTCAGCACCTATCCAGATCTCCCCATCTGATGGCAAGACCAGATGAAGGAAACTCACTGTAAGTCTGGATCACCCTTTCGGGGCCATGTTAAATCTATGTACAGAGTACAGTTCTTTGACTGTAGTCACTGGCCTGCAAAAGAGGAGTTATGTCACCTGGGACAAGTTAGCTTGGCTGACTCCAGCTGAGTTCAACAATAGAGCCCGTCCAACGAATACACGTTGCTAATTGCATTACAAAATATGTATTACACGTTCTATTGCTTTCTTCTCTATGGGTATGTCTACACAGCAAAGAAAAACCCATGGCTGGCCTGTGCCAGCTGACTCATGGTAGCAGATGACACAACGAGGAGTAATGGTCTCAAGTTGCAGTGGGGGAGGTTTAGATTGGATATTAGGAAAAACTTTTTCACTAGGAGGGTGGTGAAACACTGGAATGCGTTACCTAGGGAGGTGGTAGAATCTCCTTCCTTGGAAGTTTTTAAGGTCAGGCTTGACAAAGCCCTGGCTGGGATGATTTAACTGGGAATTGGTCCTGCTTCGAGCAGGGGGTTGGACTAGATGACCTTCAGGGGTCCCTTCCAACCCTGATATTCTATGATTCTATGATTCTGTGACTCAGGCTCATGGGGCTTGGGCTGTGTGATGAGGTGACAACTCCACACAAGACTGAAAGAGGTTAAGGTAGCCAGGCTGGCCAATTAATTCCACAGGCTGCACCTGGAGGAAGAGCTAGGGAGCAGGGAACTAATTGGAAGCAGTTTCAGCCACAGGCACGGACTTTCCAAAGTGCTGGGGAGTGCTCAACCCCCTGCTCTGTCCCAGGCCCTGCCCCCACTCCACCCCTTCCCCCAAGACCCCACCTCACCCCACCTCTTCCCACCCAGTTCCGCCCCCTCCTCCAAGCGCACCGTGTCCTTGCTTCTCACCTCTCCCTCCCACCCCAGCCTCCGGCATGCTGCAAAACAGCTGTTCATGGTGGGCAGGAGGGAGGAGATGGTACTGATCTGTGGAGTCTGCCAGCGGGCAGGAGGCATGGGTGGGGGGGAGAGGATGCGGGGCTGCTGGTGGGTGCTCAGCACCCACCATTTTTTTTCCCCGTGGATGCTCCAGCCCTGGAGCACCCAGAAGTTGGTGCCTATGGTTTTGGCTGTGCAGGAACAGATAGGGGCCTATATAAAGCCAAGTACCTGGCACTAGCTGGAGACTGCTAGGACAGACTGCAGGAAGCAGTCACTTCCTAGGAAGGAGGAGGAGGGTTTTGGAGTTGGTACACCCAGAGAAGGGGAACCAGGTGTGGTAGGAAGCAGTCCAGGGAAGAAGTAGTGAGGACTGAGAGAGGAAAGCCCAGAACTGCTGAGCTGAGGGTCCATGGTCTGGAACCCAAAATAGAGGGCGGGCCCACATTCCCCTACCAGCCACTGAGGGAGCGGCACCATGGGGCAGTGAGAGGGAACACTGCCTGGGACTGCTAGGAAGAAGGGACTTTGCTACCCTGGAAGGGCTGAGTCACAAAGAGGATGCTTTGGTTCCTGGCAGAAGAGAGCTGTGAAAGAGACGGAATGATAGTATGCAAGCCAATGTTGACCTCAAGAGCTAATACCCAAAATGACCAGGAGGAGGTACCAGACCGGCAGTGGGTGGTGCTCCCAGTGACACGCTGTTTCATTGCTGTGTAGACTTCTGGGCTCTGGGACCCTCCTACCTCACAGCCTGGCCCGGAGGTCTATACAGCAACGAAACAGCCCCACAGCTGGAGCCCTGTGAGCCTGAGTTGGCTGGCACAGGCCAACCGTGAGTGGCTAGTTGCTGTGTAGACATACCCTATCAGACCTGGGAAAAAGGAAAACAAACACGTAGTGTATTGCATGTTACATTTTCAGGGTTGTACCTCAAATTTGCAAAGCCCTCAGAGAGCACACAAAATCTTTCTGCAGTTCCAGAGAGGGGGCAGCTCCTTGTGCTAATGGCTTTTGGTATCTGAGAGGATTTTCACTATTGCATCATCATCCACCACCATGGCGGGGAATGGCAAAAACACTCATGGGTTACCCTAACTTAATTTCCCTACCCTATGTTTGCAATAATGAGTCATTAGTGTATGTAGATAGAACCTCCTAAATATTTTGCAATTTGATTTTTCCTGAGCTGAGGACTCACGGTGCTTGTATACCATGGTTATAAAGAACGATATATCATAAATATCTAGATACAGTAGTTGCAAAGTCTGAATCCAGATCTGAACACTCACAAAATTCAGGAGAGTTCAGATTAAAAGCTTTGGCTCAGCTCATTGTAGAGACTCTGACCAGCTCCAGATTTGAATTTTCCCAAAGTTCACAGGCTGGGACGAGGCTTGGATATATAGATTTCATTTGGCCTCATCTCTGTGTGTATAATAGGCTGTGTTTTAACAGATGAACCATATACTCTGCTCGACTGGGGAAGAGCCAGAGCAGATGTTTTTGCCAAACGTTTCTGACTGTAACTGTGAAAAGGTGGCTGGTAAAGCAAGGATTGAGACGAGCTTTCGTGACGGGGGCTTGGAAGCCTAAAAAAGGCAGTTTCAAAGGGGAGGGTGAGACCTGCGGCAGAGAGTTTTTAAGTGCTTCTGTAACCTCAGACATCTATACTGTAGTTCAGCTCCCCACCCCCATCCTGATCCCACTCCGAAAGGTCACGGCACAGTTCTGCCTTGACAGTTCAATTCAGCCAGGCTCCCTTTGTCACAGTGACCATGGAGCTCTGCAGAAGGGAAAGAGACAACACCTGCCCTGGCTAGCAGCAGCAGAATGGAAAATAGCGCTGACTTATGTCGTCCAGCAAGACTCCCTCCATCTCCTTCAGTCTCTGATGCTGTGGGGTCAGTGCGCTCATTGCAAAGGCAGGCTAATAGTTTTTCAAGGGATGCCCACATCCAGCCCTGCAGGAAGCTCTTCCTGCTCCAGATTAAAAATTAGAAGTCATAATTTCAAAATTTTAAAATAAATTGTTCAGTGAACAATGTGGATGGTTTAATTATGATGGGGCAGGTAATGGGTTTTAGTAAAAGCAATCTGTGCCTCCTCTGTCAAGTGAATGAGCAACAAGTGGCAAAATAAGTTGCCACTTCAGTGGAATGATCCCAAAGTGACAATCTGAATAGTTACAAAGTTGGGCTACAGAGCTGAATGTTCTCAGTGTTTATGGGGCTTTGGATCCATGGGTTTGGTTCTCCCCATTATACAGAGAGGCCATGAAGTTTGCAGCTGAATCTGAATACAGAATCCCCCAATGTTCAGGGGACTTGGCAATTTTTTACTAGGCCAGTTTATTTCAGGCTCCATATCCAAACACTAGAAAGTGTTTGGATTAGGGGTTCGGTTTTATTCAGACCCATCTCTGAGTAAGATTTTGCTAGATTGCATTAACTGTCCCAACTGGGAAAACATTTCATGTGTATTGATTGTTGTTTTTGTGGTACTGTTTAATAAATGGAATGGAAGTTATCCCATTGCATTAGCTTACTCTAGTTTAGTTCCTTAACATGAACACCACAAATCCTTTCCTGAACCTCAGCCATGCAAGACATCCTCTCTCCTGCTCTCTCTGAGTCTCCACTGACCATGAAGGCGGCTGTGTCGGCTATTGAGTTGCCTGAGCAATATGACAGCTGCAAGGCAGGTGAACTGAATTTTAAAACAAATGACCTCAGACCATCTCGAAAGGAACGAACCTTTATTCCACAGAATCAAATTGAATTCTCCCGGTGATTTGCTAGACTTGTTGCTCTCCCATGACTGCCTCATTGGAAGGCAGTTCTCTCCCCTCCATCTCCCTCTGCCCTGCCAGAATTGGGAGCGGGGAGGAAAGCTGCATTTTGGTTTGATGCAAGTGAAAATCAGTGTTTTATTTTTAAGGGTTAAAGTTGGGTGGGGGGAGCTGAGGGCCCGGGCATTGATTCGTTCCAGAAATGCTGCCATAGAGATTAAGTGGCATTTCCACTGACGGCTGGAGTGGGGCTTTCTGAATGACTTCACCCAGGCTGCCTGCACTGGCTGTGAGGCTTGCCAAGTAGTCCCGGTGATATCTGAGTGAAACTAAAGTGCAATCATCCCTGCAGCCACTGCTCTCTGCCACCTCCCAAGAGGCCGGGGGTAGTTACATTTCACTTTCTTTGCTTGTCTTTATTTGACTTCAAGATAAAAATCTTGAATTTAAATTCCCAGCCTTGCTTTAGAGCTGTCTCAGTGGAGAGCTTTTGAAAGCACCAGTCACAGGAACTTCTCTTCCCCTGCTCCCTCCCCTTGGTGTTACTGTTGATTCTGGATTCTCCTCTGTAATTCTGCTGCACCGATTGCCATCTCTGTATCACTGCTTGTATCTTTTGCTGCCTTAGCAACTTAGTCATGACTTCCTCTCCTCTCACCTCATCTCTTACTATGCCCTTACTTACCTACATGCCTCCAGCTTCCATCCAGGGCATACCACACGATCCATTGTCTACAGCCAAGCTCTAAGATACAAACGCATTTGCTCCAACCCCTCAGACAGAGACAAACACCTACAAGCATTCTTAAAAGTACAATGCCCACCTGCTGAAGTGAAAAAACAGGTTGACAGAGCCAGAGTACCCAGAAGTCACCTACTACAGGACAGGCCCAACAAAGAAAATAACAGAACACCACTGGCTGTCACCTTCAGCCCCCAAATAAAACCTCTCCAACGCATCATCAAAGTTTTACAACCTATCCTGAAAAATGATCCCTCACTCTCACAGATCTTGGGACACAGACCAGTTCTTGCTTACAGACAACCCCCCAACCTGAAGCAAATACTCTCCAGCAACCACACACCACACAACAAAAACAGGAACCCAGGAACCTATCCTTGCAACAAAGCCTGATGCCAACTCTGTCCACATATTTATTCGGGTGACACCATCAGAGGACCTAATCACATTAGCCACGCCATCAGGGGCTTGTTCACCTGCACATCTACCAATGTGATATATGCCATCATCTGCCAGCAATGCCCCTCTGCCATGTACATTGGCCAAACCAGACATTCTCTACGCAAAAGAATAAATGGACACAAATCTGACATCAGGAATCATAACATTCAAAAACCAGTAGGAGAACACTTCAACCTCTCTGGCTACTCAGTAAAAGATTTAAGGGTGGCAATTTTGCAACAGAAAAGCTTCAAAAACAGACTCCAATGAGAAACTGCTGAGCTTGAATGAATATGCAAACTAGATACCATTAACTTGGGTTTGAATAGAGACTGGGAGTGGCTGGGACATTACACATATTGAATCTATTTCCCCATGTTAAGTATCCTCACACCTTCTTGTCAACTGTCTAAATGGGCCATCTTGATTATTACTACAAAAGTTTTTTTTTCTCCTGATGATAATAGCTCATCTCAATTAATTAGCCTCTTACAGTTTGTATGGCAACTTCCACCTTCTCTGTATGTATATGTATTTCTTCTTACTATATGTTCCATTCTATGCATCCAATGAAGTGGTCTGTAGCCCATGAAAGCTTATACTCTAATAAATTTGTTAGCCTCTAAGGTACCACAAGTACTCCTGTTGTTTATGCCCTTCTCTATTGCCTACCCCAAATTCCAACTTTCCAACTACCAGTATATTTAGAGGGCTGCTGCTCCCCTTTTCACACTGGCAAAAGATCCTCAACCACTCTCAGGGCCTCCCATCCAGTTCAAACTGCCCTGCTTGTTTTTAGACTCCTTCACAGATTTGCTGTGGTCTCTCCCATGGGTCCTTTCTCTCTCTATTCCCCTTTCAGCTCCCCTGGCTTATGTTTTCTGTTCCTCAGTGCAATTTACCACAGCAGATAAGATTCTTCTTTGCAGCTTGTGCCATTTGAATCACCCTTCTTGTCTTTCTTTCCCCCAGACAGGTTCAAGAGAGGCTTGTCTGGTGCCAGGGTGACCAAAGGAAAGTAGGAAAGGATGCATTTCAACTAAATGCTAGTAGCACTCCAGGAGATTTTTGGATTTGGCTGCAACCTGGGGCAAATCTGACCAATCTGTTGGCATTTTCATTCTGGGTGAGGGAGAGGGTTCAATTTCTCTAGCTATTGTTGAAATGCCCTGATGCTGTTCCTGATCACTAGATGCCATAATGATGCAATTTGGTTATGCTGGGCAGAAGGTTAGCTGAGCTAACTAAATGTACAGCAGAGCCCATAGCTTGCAAAGAACAGCAGAGAGAGACCAGAAAGAGTCAGGAGTGTTGATACAGCATTTAGGAAGGGCAGTGGGCTGAATGTTAAATGGCAGAAGTACTGCCCTAGCTATGTTTCACTGCCCTCGACTGATTTCAGAGTAACAGCCGTGTTAGTCTGTATTCGCAAAAAGAAAAGGAGTACCCCCCACCCGATGTTCTGGTTTAACTTGGATTTAAACTTGGAGAGTGGTCAGTTTGGATGAGCTATTACCAGCAGGAGAGTGAGTTTGTGTGTGTATGGGGGTGGGTTTTTGGAGGGGGGTGAGGGACTGAGAGAACCTGGATTTGTGCAGGAAATGGCCTAACTTGATTATCATGCACATTGTGTAAAGAGTTGTCACTTTGGATGGGCTATCACCAGCAGGAGAGTGAATTTGTGTGGGGGGGTGGAGGGTGAGAAAACCTGGATTTGTGCTGGAAATGGCCTAACCTGTTGATCACTTTAGATAAGCTATTACCAGCAGGACAGTGGGGTGGGAGGAGGTATTGTTTCATATTCTCTGTGTATATATAAAGTCTGCTGCAGTTTCCACGGTATGCATCCGATGAAGTGAGCTGTAGCTCACGAAAGCTCATGCTCAAATAAATTGGTTAGTCTCTAAGGTGCCACAAGTCCTCCTTTTCTTTTTGCCCTCGACTGAGGGAATGTGAGGCCTGCTCTGGGATTGGTGATGATGTGGCTGTCTAGAGACTGGCCTTCTGAAGGACAGACAAGTCTCTAATAAATTCTCTTTTTGGCCAAGTGTACGGTTATTCTAGGTTTTAAACAGAAGATCTTGAGTTCTACTTCCCTCTGATGACATTGAAGTGCATGTAACCAGTGTGTGTAGAATAAATGAATGTGAAGCCCGATAACATATGTTCATACTGAAAAGCCAAAAAGCAATTTTGCCCTTTTGTCATGCTTAATTTGACTATTTAATCCGTATATAGCCAGACTGTTGCTTTTCTAGCAGATACAATGTTGTGGGTCAGATAAAGACATACAGAGGAAGGGCTAGGACCACATGAAAGTTATTGTTCACCATTTTTCAGAGTTCAGATGAGGACAAAGGGTGCTATCCCTGACTCCTTATGCAGCTTAGGCAAAATACACATTGGAGTCCAGATTAAGACTGAGCTCTCTAAACCATGGCTGAACTTCTAGGGAGTGCAGTGGTGGACTGAAATGCTTTAAAAATCAATATTGAAAGCTACATAAGATACATCACTAACCGGAGACACTAAAAATGATGAACACACTTAAAACAAACTCTTTGGAAGTCACTGTCTAGACCTGAGTGCAAGGGTCGAGATACTCACCAACAGCTAATGCCCTGTTAGGAATGGAGCTGCCTGGATGCCTTGAAAGTAAGCACCTGTTGCTGTAGGTCCTCTCTTTGTGGGCATTAAAGTCAGGGGCAACTCTGGATGGAGGGCCTGCAGGATTGGGCCTTTAGGCTCAAAAACACAGAGAACCAGGTCCTTGGTCCCCACTTCATCCCCTTTGTGTTTCTCCTGAAGTGCAAAGGTGACGGAAAGCTGCCCTAACAAAGCACTGGTGATTCCCTTTGAACAGGAGAATGCCCTGGTGACCTACAAACAATGGAGCCAGCTTTACACCATCTGCTTCTGGCCTCTGCCCTTCCTTTCTCACCAAAGTGGGCATGTGTGGATGGGAGAAGCTCTGGATAGAGTAGATAATGTCTTTGTGAACATGACAGTTACTTTTGGTACAAGTTAGAGCCGCACTAAGAGTACTCCAACATGAACTGGGGGCGAAAGTAGCTACAGTTACCCCCATGATAGGGAGGAAGAGTGGGAAGCCAACCTTTTTCTTTTTCTTTTTTCTTTTTTAAAACCTGCTTTCCCCTCCTCAAGTGGATTCAGTGGTGCTCAGATGCCCATCAGGATCGGGCCCAGAATCTTGAACATGGGTCTGACCGATAAAAAAATTCTTTCAGTTTACTTCTACATTTAGATAATCATGGGTTACTTGTATCAGTAAAATATTAATGCCAGGCTTTGCTTTGTGATTATGAATAAGGCATTTCATCACACAGGGTTATTCAGTGTAAGGCGGCACTTATAAGAGTTACTTGGATAATTTTTAAAATGTTGGAGGGAAGCCCATGAAGCATATTTTCTCTCTTGAGTCCAGTATCTGATTCTGTTGTGCTCTGTCCAGTAAAACTCCTGCCTACCGGCAGATTTTCCCCGTTAAATGAGTTTGCTTATAGGCAGATTGGATACTAATGAAGGCTTTGAAGTCCTGCCAGTTTTCTGTTTGGTTTTATTTATGAACAGAAAACAAACACAGCAAAGTTAATTTCTTTCTGCAGTTTTGCTGTCAAGCATGTTGCAGAGGGATCAATCCAAGGCTTGCCTTTCACAGAAGAAAAACCGGGGAGGCCCACAGCCTGATTAATGAGAAAAGACAGGGACAACTTTCCCTGCTTAGCATTTCATAAGTTATTATGAGCCCATAAGGGGAGGATTTTAGGATCAGTGTTCCATTTCGTAATGGGCATGAACCTGTTTCTTTCGCTTTCTGTGTACTGTACTTTTTAAATGTCAAAAATCTCTGTTTGCAGAGGTGTCAGCAATTTCTTTCTTGTAATTGCTGCAGCCCGATTACAGGCTGATGCACGCCTTGTGCTCTTTCAAGGAGATTTAACTTTATTTCTTGTTGTGTCCCTTAGTCTATTTCTTGTTGTGTCTCTTAGTGGTGTATGGAAAGTTATCACGACATATTAAAGTACCACCTGCTGGAGTTTCCTTTCCATCCATGGGGCCCTAGGGAGAGGTCTCTAATTGCTGTCACCCTGATTGTTCAATGACTAATAGATTTCTCTGTCCAGAAGGGGCCATTATGCAGGGGGTCAGACTAGACGATCATAACATGGGCCAGAGAACCTCGCCCAATAATTTCGGCCACGTCACCCATCGCTTCTGTTAGAGCTACAGCATGTCTTTCAGAAAGACACCCAATCTTGACTTAAAAAAACTGATTAGTGGATTAGCAAGCAGGGTATTCTTTGTGGATCAAATACTGGGAGAGTGACGGAAGTCCAGCTCTGTTGAAGCTGTGCCACAAAACCCCAACTCCACTGAAAGTACTTGAATATTGCTTCAAAAATTGACAGTAGTTAAGAACTTAACAGTGTTGACATGTGCACTGTTAAGTGTTGACTGAGTCCTAATGTTCATTTGTTATGAATGAGGGCAGTTCAAACCTCTAAAAGATTTTGGGCTAGATTTACTTTTGCTTGCATGGGGAGGTCTAACTTGCCACTGGGGGCCCTGATGTTTCCTGGTGGAATATGGCCCATTATTTCTGTCTATTTGCAGACTCAATATGAGACAGCTCATTATATGGTCACATTTGGAAGGTTCTTCACAAACATAAGGGCTAAAAACTTCGTTTTGTTTTTTTTTTTAATTAAAATGTAATTTGTGCATGCAACAATGGGAGCCACCAGAAAGCTGCTGGTACATCTTTCACTTTGTACCGGCTCAGTCAGATCCTTGGAATTTGATTTATATTTATTAGTACCTAAATCTTTAAAAAAATTAAGTGATCAGACTGAAATTCTAGTATACTAGAATCCAAAGTGCTTTGCTAAGATTAGGAAGAAAGTTCTCAGGAATTCAAACAGTAACCTAGTGTTGTCTCATTCAATTGTTAGGCAGATGCATTAGCTATTCACGGAAAGTGACATCTGTGAGCGGTTATTTGTTTGAGATATACACTGTCTTTTTTTGCAAGCCTCAAAGAGCTTTACAGATTAACAAACTGCAGCCACCTCTGGAGTGCAACGTGACAGCCAGCATAATGGTACCAGCAACATTAACCCACAATTTAGGAGCGGAAAGTGAATAAGAATACCATGTCTAGTTAAAGCAAAAGGGGAATTTAGCTAAGTACATAAGGATGTAATTACCCAAGTTGGAATTTTGACTGAGGTTATTACCCCTCCTTACAAACAGCCTCATGGGATCTTTAATGACCAACTCTGTTTTGTATCTCATCCGATAGCAGTACAGTGCCCCCAGGGTTGAGGCACTGGTTACGTTGTGGCTCAGAGTGCCGCCTACTGTTTAGTCACAAACAGATCTGGAAATGGCCCAACTTGATGATCACTTTAGATAAGCTGTTACCAGCAGGAGAGTGGGGTGGGAGGAGGTATTCTGCAGTTTCCACAGTATGCATCCGATGAAGTGAGCTGTAGCTCCCGAAAGCTCATGCTCAAATAAATTGGTTAGTCGCTAAGGTGCCGCAAGTCCTCCTTTTCTTTTTGCGAAGACAGACTAACACGGCTGCTACTCTGAAACCAAACAGATCTTTAAGTAGGTATTTGGACGTTGTAAATATTCAATACTCCCTCAGCAAGGTTTCTAACACCTTTCAGGGTTTTCAGATCAGAATGATTCATTCCCAACCTTAGACACACAACAGTGAAATCGCAAAAAGAATGAAAAAGAAGCCTGAAGGCTCTTGAGCATTGTTCACAGCAGGTATGTCAGTGCTGCTAAGAGAGAAACAAATTAGAAAAGAGGTTTCGTTTCTAATTAAAAGAGACATTGGCATTGCTCATCAAGGCAATGATGCGTGAAACCATCAGCTACAGTTAAGTATTTTTAACTCTCATATTTCTGAGGTAAAGATAAGGGGGTCTGTAGAAGGAGCTTTGATATGTCCCAGACAGCTGCTGTGGTTGGTATGCAAATTGGACTAGAAACTGTTCTGCATGTTTGCACATGACAAGTGTGTGCATTGCATATTTTGCTGCTTCCTGTTAAGAGGAAATAGAGCTTCTTATTGAGGCTCTTGATGCTATTACCACTCACCAGTTACCGTATTCACCGGACCTTTCTCCCGTGATGGAGATGAATGTAGATGATGGGATCTCTAGATGCTTTTAGAAAACTAGCATCAGGCACAGAAACCAACCGGATTATTGGCTTGTGCTTCTAATCTCCTAGGAGGACTGAAGTGTAAACTGAACAGCTACTGGGAGTCATATGCCAAGCAGGGTATAGCTGTTTTGCTATGCACATAGAGCACATAATGCACACCTCCTCTGGGTACAGTAGATGTTTGTCCTATTTCTTTTGGTTACAAAAAAGTCAGAAAAGGACATGTCATCTGAGGTATAATACACTTGCTATACTGCTCAGATTACCAGTTTTGTGACCATGTTGTGCAGTTGTGGGGCCCTCATTTTTAAACAGTTATCAGAAAGACACACAGTTTTCAGATAAATTTAATTTAAAAATGCCACAGGATCTTGCAGAGGTGATCATTGTCTCAGCAGTCACAAAATTAGACTCTGCAAATCCCCATGTGCTGTTAGAACAGTCCATACAGCGAAAGCCTGGCTTAGGGGAGAAGTTGTACACTGTGTACTGGAGCTGCCTGTATTTGACTTATAAGAAAAGGGGACTGCGACCTACCCTCTTTAAGGGTGAATCTCCCTTTCAACACAAGAAGCTGGACCTGCACTGGGAGGTGTGAAATATTCTTTCCAGCCCCAGACTCAGTGAGTCTTGCCCCGTGTTTCCCCAGGCTAAATACTAGAACAATATCAAGAAGAAACAGAAAAATATTCTATGGGGAAGACATTAAAGTATTAAGGTAATACAATTCTGGTTTGATTCTATTTAGGGCCTGATCCTGTGTCCCTTGTGTATCTAAAGCTCCCACTGAGTTGAATGAAGGTAGGACCTAGCTTGTAGCTAATATGTGTGATGTGAGATTTTCCATAGCAAAAACATCCCAAGCTTTTGATGTACCTCCTCTTCACAGGTTGAGCACCAAGTCCATTTTGGGGATTGTTTCCCAAGGATATTAAAGTAAATGACAGACAATTATTTTGCTTTCCTTGGTTGTAGGTGGAGGCGTAACATACAGGGTCAGGAATGATTTCCTTAGGTTGGGGGAAGAGATATGCCATACACTATGTATTATATCTGTACCAGATGCTCAACAATCACAGAGAATCCTTCTCAGATTTTGCAGCGGGCCCTGTGCATGGGAGGATAGGACTTTGGAAGCCTGATCTCTGCCTACACTCAGTTTTAACCAAGGTTGTAACCAGTTAGTGGCATAATTGGTACTAACTTTGGCTTCTGATCCCTCACACAGATAGTAGTAACTCTGGCAGCTGACTATGTTGTCCTTGCCCAGAGATCTGTTGGTTTACGTTGTTGACAGGCTGCATAGCAGTGCTTATGTAACCAGGTTGGCCAGTCCTCCTTCCTCCCAGTGTTCTGTACAGTAGGATATCCCACAGTGCATTGCTACACATGCTCCTGATTTTGCCATGTGCGCATGACCCATAGAACTCTATCCCTTGCTGAGGTACAAGGGGTACCTGTTCAGGTTTTCCCAGAATCCAGTGAGGCACCTGACAGGTATTGATGTATAAAAACACTTGTCACCTGGTTATGTTGCTTTTGTTGACAAAACAGTGGAGGTGTACATGCTGCAATGCTTCTCCAGCTGATTTAACTTGCCTGCTACACTAACAAACTAAAACCATCTCGATGAGAGGCATAGAGCTTTTTGAAACAAAGTCGATTCACGCAGAGTCAGTGCACGCATTGTGCTTGCTTATGTTACCCTAATGGGCCTCCAGGAGGTGTTCCTTAATGCCCATCATGACCACTCTGGTCAGCAGTTTAAACTCCGCTGCCCTGAAGGTACACAGGCATGTGCCCCTCCACTGTTTTGTCGACGAAAGCGACATAATTTTTGAAATTCCTTTTCCTGTTTGCTTGGTGTGCACAGTTCACACTGCATCTTCCTGGTTTTCCACAGTAGACGTGCTCCTGCATAGAGTACACCGGAGCTACTGGATCTGCTGGGTCTGTGGAGAGAGGAGGCTGTGCAGTCACAGCTTCATTCCAGCCGTAGGAACTTTGATACCTGTGGGCTGATTGCTCATGGCATGCAGCAGAAAGGGCACAAAACGGACACGCAGCACTGCTGTGCTAAGACCAAGGAGCTGAGGCAGGCGTACCAGAAGGCAAGGGAGGCCAACCATCACTCTGGTGCAGTACTGAAGACATGCTGCTTCTACAAGGAGCTGCACGCCATCCTCTGTGGTGACCCCACCTCAACCACCTAGAACCCTGTGGATACTTCGGGGAGACTGGAGGCAGTGGCCAGATGAAGATGAAGTGATAGATGAGGAAGTGGAGTTGGAGGAGGATGTGGAACACACAACAGGGTCGTCTGGTGGCACAGCGAGTCAGGATCTCTTTTTGAGTCCAGAGTGATCTAGCCAGTCCCTGCTCTCCAGCTTTGGCATGCCTGAAGCAGGGGACATAACCTCTGGTAAGCACACATTTAATACTTCAGGATGAGAGGAGATTGAGTTCTCATATACTTTGTTATATGGTAGAGGAGGGATAAGGGACAGAAATTAACAAATAGGCTATGCAGTTACACAGTGGGTGGGTGCCCGGCCGAAAAGTTTAATGTACACCGGGAGGTTCTGAGAATCCTCCATAGAAATCTCTAGGAAACTTTCCTGTAGATGTTCTGCAATCCTCTGTTGAAGGTTCCTTGGCAGAGCTGCCTTGTTTCTCCCCGCACTGTAGGAAACTTTGCCACGCCACCCTTGCATCCTGGGTTACCCTCAGGAGTGAGATTGGGTTTGATTACCCCAGCCTGTGGAAAAGGGTACCAATATTCAGAATAGTCTCCCTAGTCACTTGTAGTGAGTGACCCTCTTTGCAAGCCACCCAGAACCTTTGTCCCTTCTTACCCATTCCCTACTCACCATTTTTCAGACTCTTGCCAAGCTGTGTGCTAGCCAAGGCACAGTGAGAAAGAGGTGTCTAACTTTTGTGATTTATGGCTGTGAGCAAACTCACAATACTGTCTCCGTTCATTGTTTCTTTGGCTTCTGCAGATGTGTCCTTGAGGACACTGGCGGAGTGCCTCCATCAGATAAGGCAGTGAACCAGGAGGAGTAAGGAGGATATGGTTCGCTCAGTGCTGCAGTCAACAGATGTAGCATATAGTGAAACAGGAGCATGGAGGGAGACAATTTAATGAAAGACTCAGGCTGGATAGCTTGGAAAGGGCAGGGGCAGAAATGGATGATAAAGCTACTAGAGGGCCAGACAGAGATGCTCAAGTCTCTCATTACATCCGTGCTCGACTCCCCCTGCAGCCAATACAGAACTCGTTCCATGCCCTTCCCAAACTCCCCCACCACATTCCTCTCATGTTCCCAGTTCCCGCACAGTACCCTGTGCACTCCTCCCTTAGTGACTGGTTTCACAATGAAAGCTGGAGTTACACGCAGCTCTGAGAGCCATAACCAAGAGACTGTTCTTCATTACCACGTTCTCTGTTTGTCAAAATTTTTGTATTTTGTCCTATAGTTAAGTCTTTGAAATAAAATAAATAAGTCTTTATTTATGTCATACATACGTCCATCAGTGCTAACATTCAAATACAGTGGCTCAAGGCAGGAATATTTGCTCGGTACTATTAATGCTCAGGAAGTGAGTGTTACTGGGATAATTCAAGGCTACAAGCAAACATTGCCTGGCTGAAAGTATCACATAAACACACGTTACTGGGAATCATGGTCAAAATGCTCCTTCAAAGCCTCCCTTATTCAAATAGCCACCTGCTGTATCTCTCTAATGGCCCTGGTATCTGACTGCTCAAAATCAGTAGCCAGCTGATCTACCTCAGTGCTCTACCCCTGGGGAAGCTTTCCCCACTTTGGTTCGCAAATGTTATGTAGAGCACAGCAGGCTGCAATGACCATCAGAATGTTTTTTTTCTCACTGAGGTCTAATCTGCCAAAAAGGCAGCACCAGTGACCTTTTAATCGGCCAAAGGCACATTCAACGGTCATTTGGCACCTGCTGAGCCTGTTGTTGAAGCACTCATTGCTGCTATCTAGGTTTCCGGCGTAAGGGCTTCATAGGCCACGAGAGCAAGGGGTAGGCTGGGTTCCCAGGATCACAATTGACATTTCCACATCCTCCATTTGAATCTTCTGATCCAGAAAGAAAGTCCCTGCTTGCAGCTTTCTATACAGGCCAGTGTTCCTAAAGATGTGTGTGTCATACATCTTCCCTGACCAACCGACATTGATGTCAGTGAACCGGCCCAGGTGATCCACCAGTGTATGCAAGACCATAGAGAAGTAGCCCTTCCAGTTGATATACTCCATCGCAAGATGGCCTGGGGCCAAAATTGGGATATGAGTTCTGCCTATCGCCCTCCCCCCCCCCCCCGCCCAGTTAGGGAATCCCATTGCTTAAAAGCCATCAAGTGTTTCCTGCACATTACTGAAAGTCACAGTCCTTCATAGCAGGAGGCGATTAATGGCCCTGCACACTTGCATCACCACAGACCTTCACCTCCTTCCCCCCTGTGGACTTTTCAACTCCAAACTGATTCATGACTGACCACTAGGAGTCTGGAGTTGTCAGCTACCTCACAGAGATTGCCACTCACTTTTCCACAGTGAAGGCAGCTCCCACTCTGGTGTCCTTGCAGTGCTGGAGCGAGTTCCACACACAGTTCCAGAAAGGTGGATTTGCACATCCAAAAGTTCTGGAGCCACTGCTTGTCATCCCATACATGCATCACGATGCAATCCCATCACTCAATGCTTGTTTCCCGTGCCCAGGGCCATCCTTACCCATATGCAAAGTACGCAGCTGTGTAGAGCACCAGGAAATTTGGGGTACCAAATTTCCTGGTGCCCTGTGCAGCTGTGTGCTGCTCCAGCCCCTGCTCTGGCTTGTCCCCAGGGCCCCTGCCCCTGCTCCTCCCCCACTCCCCTGAGCTCTGCAGCAGGGCTGGGCCTGCACTCACTGGCAGTGGGAAGTGCAGTGACCCAGACCCAGCCATGTCACCGGTGAGTGCTGGGGGGGTTCTTTCCCCTGCCTCCCAAGCCAGTCCTGCCTCCCCACAGAGGCCTGGAGACCACCCCCCCCGCTGTGGAGGACTGGGGTCAGGCCCCTCCTCTCCCCGCAGAGGCCTGGAGCCCCCCCGGCTGCATAGGGCCCCAGAATAGCTAGGGACGGCCCTGCAGGTGCCATCGGTCCACCGTGTGCAGCTGCTCTGTGAGTGCCAACTGCAATCTTGAATTGTTTCTTTCCATGGCATACAGCAGGGCAGGTGCCACTGATTCACTTTCTGATTCGCAATTCATGAAATACTGCACAACCAGCTGGGTTGTGTTTATAATGCTCATCACCAGATTGGTCAGAAGTTCAGGATCCATGCTTTCAGGAAGAGATGGCAGGCACACAGTTAACAAGGGCTGTTGAAAAATGTCATGAAATGAAGTCATGAATGGATGGAAAGAACTGAATCATGGGATTGTGAGCATGCCTCCATGATGCACGGTGATCCGTTCCCAGAGATCCCAGCCGTAGAAGGTGGTAAGTTGTATAGTAGGGTAGCTACCCATGATGCAACACTTTCTCTGTCGTTGCAAGGGCACTGACTGTGGACATGCTCCACCAATACAAGGAGCGTTGGGTGGATATGCACAGCCGATGTAATTAAAGCGGCTTATGATCATTGACGTAACTTAAGTCCACTTAACTGTAGTGTATACATGGCCTTAGTTGAGATGGGTGTGAGCCGTTGTTGCTGTTGCTAAAGTTCAAACTATTGCTGTCAAGCAATTTAAAAAAATAATCTCGATTAATCGCGCTGTTGAACAATAACAGAATACCATTTATATACATATTTTTGGATGTTTTCCACATTTTCAGATGTATTGATTTCAATTACAACATGAAATACAAAGTGTACAGTGCTCACTGTGTATTTATTTTTTATTATAAATATTTGCAATGTAAAAATAAAATAGTATTTTTCAATTCATTTAATACAAGTACTGTAGTGCAATCTCTTTATCATGAAAGTTGAACTTACAAATGTAGAGTTATGTACAAAAATAACTGCATTCAAAAACAAAACAATGTAAAACTTTAGAGCCTACAAGTCCACTAAGTCCTACTTCTTGTTCAGCCAATCGCTCAGACAGACAAGTTTGTCTACATTTGCAGGAGATAATGCTGCCCGCTTCTTGTTTACAATGTCACCTGAAAGTGAGAACAGGTGTTCTCATGGCACCACTGTAGCTGGCGTTGCAAGATATTTATGTGCCAGATGTGCTAAAGATTCGTATGTCCCATCATGCTTCAAGCACCATTCCAGAGGACATGTGCCCATGCTGATGACGGGTTCTTCTCGATAACAAACCAAAGCAGTGCAGACCAATGCATGTTCATTTTCATCACCTGAGTCAGATGTCACCAGCAGAAGGTTGATTTTCTTTTTTGGTGATTCGAGTTCTGCAGTTTCCACATTGGAGTGGTGCTCTTTTAAGACTTTCACACCCTGTCCCTCTCAGATTTTAGAAGGCACTTCAGATTCTTAAATCTTGGGTCGAGTGCTGTAGCTATCTTTAGAACTCTCATATTAGTACTTTCTTTGCATTTTGTCAAATCTGCAGTGAAAGTGTTCTTAAAATGAGCAACATCTTGGGTCATCATCCGAGACAGCTATAACATGAAATATATGGCAGAATGCAGGTAAAACACAGAGCAGGAGGCATACAGTTCTCCCCCACGGAGTTCAGTCACAAATATAATTAACACATTATTTTTTAACAAGCATCATCAGCATGGAAGCGTGTCCTCTGAAATGGTGGCCAAAACATGAAGGGTCATATGAATGTTTGACATATCTGATACGTAAATACCTTGCAATGCTAGCTGCAACGTGTCATGCAAATGTCTGTTCTCACATTTAGGTGACACTGTAAACAAGAAGCGGGCAGCATTATCTCCCCTTAATGTAAACAAACTTGTTTCTCTTAGTGATTGGCTGCACAAGAAGTAAGACTGAGTGGACTTGTAGGCTCTAAAGTTTTACATTGTTTTATTTTTGGGTGCAGTTATGTAACAAAAAAAATCTACATTTGTAAATTGCGCTTTTACCATAAAGAGATTGCACTATGGTACTTGTATGAGGTGAACTGAAAAATACTATTTCTTTTATCATTTTTACAGTGTAAATATTTGTAATAAAAATAATATAAAGTGAGCACTGTACACTTCGTATTCTATGTTGTAGTTGAAATAAATATATTTTAAAATGTTGAAAAACATCCAAAATATTTACTAAATTTCAGTTGGTATTCTATTGTTTAACAGTGAGATTAAAACTGTGATTAATTGCGATTATTTTTTTTTTAGTTAATCGTGTGAGTTAACTGCGATTAATCAACAGCCCTAGAACCCCTTTCCTAGAAGACAAAACAAGATAAACACACAAGCTAGGGGAAGCAATGCACCTTCTGTCTCTGATATTGACTCTCATGTGCAACCAAACTCATGAATAAAAACAAGCATGGCACACAATCTTAGTAGCACTCCATGACCTGGCAAAGTTGTACCCAGCATTGGGCTGTTCAGGTCATTGCTTTTAGCTGCCATTTTGGTCACAGGCTCCCAGCATTGTTGCAAAATCTGTAGTCTTGGCCGGTTAAGACAGGCTATTATTAGGCAAGCAAAAGGAAAGGGATAACAAAAAGAAGTAATAAGGTATGGAAGGAAAAGGACAGACCAGGATGTATGCATGTGTGACAGTCTCCCACCTGACCCCAGATGGTGTTTGGGATATATCCTGAACTGATAGAGGTAGCGATGTCATCTGGCTCCCTCTCTCTGCTGTAGGTTGGTCAGACCATCTCTCAGCAGGATCAGGATGACCAAAGCCCAACAGTGTTTCAGTGGATCCCAGGTCCCAAGAGATGGTGGGGTAGCAGCCATGATGGTGAATCTTGCGCCTTTCTGTTCTCCTGTCTTTCAGTCAGTCACTGTCTGTGACCCTATTCATTAATTTCCCCCCAAAGTCTCTTTCTGAGAACTCCAACAGGGAGTGGTGGCTGGAATAACCCACCCCCTCATTATTTTGTCCACCAAGTAGGCTTGATTTCCAACTCTTCAATTCTGGTTCACTGATTTCCCCTCGCTATACCTCAAACTCTGCTCACCTATTCCCACCAACTCTACCAGCCCTAATCACCTTCCCTTCTCAGTGAACATTTGCATGTGCAATTAATTTTTTTTCAAAAATACTTTGAGAGCCTTCTGAATATTCTGCTAAACTCACATTACACTGCCCCCAGCTAAAATTCCCCCTTTGACAGAGGCAGATGGGGTAAGATGCCTTTTTTTAATGTCAAATTTCTGCCTTTGGTTAGATTTGAACTCTCAGTGTCTGGGTTGAGCACCCCTGCCCCCACTTAGCAGGTCTCTCTGCACATGCACAGTGTAACGCATTGGGTGTGGGCACCTTAGAGGTACAGGGCAGCACACCTTTCTGGAGATCCAAACTTTTTGGCTAAAAAAACATCGTACTTGGAGTTCTTCCAAAGGGGCAGACACTCTTTTGGGGGTACTGTGCAAGCATTTGAGATGCTGGGATGGTGAGCTTAGCCTGGGTTTTGTCTCTATCTGTGCACAAAAAAAAAAAAAAAGCTGTTTTGGGTGGTGGGGTGGGGGGATCTTGGGAACCCATTGTTCAAATGGCTCAAAATTTGAATCAATGACCAACCCCTCCAACTCCATGAGGCACACAAAACTTCAAGGCACTCTGACCATGCAGATTTTAGAGCACAGAGTCAAACTTTAAACAGAAAGTTGGTCTTCACCTTAACTATCGCAGAGCTGGCATGCTGCTACATAATAAGAAAAGGAGTACTTGTGGCACCTTAGAGACTAACCAATTTATTTGAGTCTCTAAGGTGCCACAAGTACTCCTTTCCTTTTTTGCGAATACAGACTAACACAGCTGTTACTCTGAATGCTACATAATAGTTTAACAATAAAATAAAAATGCACCAAAATTAGTCCTAAACTGCCAAGCTCAACAAGACAGTGTTTTACGAAGCATTTATTGTATGTTTAGTGACTCTTGTTACTAGGACAACTGGTTTGACAATGATGTCATTGGTTCCTGAGGTCTACCTTGCTTTCACTGGCACAAGAGGCCAGCAGGAAATGCCTTGAGGGCTGTTTTGTTTGTGAAATATCAACTCTCCGCTTAGTTACACTCAACTAAGCAAGTGACGTTTCCTTTGAGGCTCACTACATTTAAAAAGTGCACAGCTCCTTATGTGAGATGGGGTATTTGTGCGCTTGCTATTGTCTTGTGCACCTTTTTTCTATTACACAGTTCAGTGCACAACCTAAAAAAGGGAGGCATCGGGCGAGTGTTGCCCTTTGCCATTTCACTGTGATACAAAATGTGACTAGGAAGCAGGAAAATGTTAGTCTAAAAATAAAGTGGGGACAAAGTACTTAGGCAGAACTTGCAGGTGAATGTACAATTGAGGTTCGAGAACATTCAGTATCTGACAGGGCCTGACAGTCTCCACTGAGTTCAGAGGGCTTCAAATCAAGCCTTCAGTTCTTGATCAGTGTGCTGGGCCTACCAACAAAGGTACTAACAGTGATGTTGTGTTTTGTGACTAAGACAACCTATCCCCTGAGAACAGACAAGAAACAGTCAACTGCTTTCACATGGGCTGCCATCTGATAGTGTATAGTGCTGAACTGCTCTGTTTATAAGATCAGCTGTGGCTCCCTTGGTTTTGTGAGTTTGTGTCACTCTGTTAACTTTACAGGGTGGTTGGTGGTCTCCCCCACCCTCCAATTTTAGATCCTCATTTTAATGAGATGCCCATTCATTTAAATAGGAGTCAGCGTTCAAGCAAGGTTCAAGCAGTGTTCAAGCCTAATAGCTGAACCTTATCCTATAATTTGTAATGAATAATCTATTATATTAATTTAGCTTCTTTCTTTTAGTTTTGGACTGGCCACAAAAAGTTTGATTTTCTCAAATGTCATTGGACTTTATTATATTTTTTACATATAATACTTAGTCTGTAGAGTGTTCACAAGTAGCTCTTTGTGCAAGTATTTGATATAGGAAATCTGAGCTCTGTTCATATTGTCTGGACACATAGTGTCTCATAGGTCAGGTGGTGGTATAGCTGGTTTTTTACTGGCTGAGTGTGACTGTTGGAAATGAGAGTTTTGGTACAGATGTTTGAGTTAAAAATTAACTTTCTGCACCTATTTGTCACTATTTCCCAAAACAGTGCTGTTTCTGTGAACACGCCGGTTATGACTACTCATTCACTAGAGTAGTCATAAAATGAACATAAAAGGGAAAGATAGGCAGGCAAGCAAATTTTAAGATTTTATTCAAGCTAATGCTTGTGGACAAAAATGTTGAGATAAACTATATCGCTAGCAAAGCTGGGATGTTATTTCAGCAGTGAAATGCAAATAAGTTATGCAAATTTTCATGAGCAATTGCCCATTTTCAAAGTTAAATATTTTGAAGTAGTGATGAAAAACTAGGCCCCAGTTCCCTGAAAATGAAAAAAATATATTGACTTTCAATTGCTGGGCAAAATAGCACCATACATTTTTCTTCCTGCTTTATAATCTCCTGTATTAGTGCACCGAAGCCGATGTACTTGGGCGTTTTAATCTTTTTTCTGCATATTGTCCATCTGTAACATATATTGGAAATTCATATGTTGTGCTGCACACATGCTGGTATTGTTAGCAAACTGAAAATTTATGTAGTCGACTGAATTCCTAGCAAAAGCCAAATGTCCTGGAAAAATTGAAACCTCTGGCCTGAATGATTCATTCAGAGAAAATTCCAGCTAAGTCATTCTAAATGTAGACACTGCACATATTGTCCTAAGGCTCTGCTAATCTTTGAAGCACTGCTAATGAAAATAAGTTTTAACTGAAGCTGTCTGGGATAAAGGGAGCTAGTCTGAAAGATGGGGCAGGTCATGCTGAATTTACTCAGAAAGTCCAAGTTGTGAGATGATGTAAAAAAACAGAGGTTTTCATTCTCTTTGTTACATCCTAAAGCACCAGTCCTGCAGTCAAAGCTATTAGCATGGGACCCCCGTCTCCATAAGATATCCATGCTGGTGGATCTGACTGTAGGATTGCGGCCACAGATTGTTTTGTGGTTCAGCACAGCTTGTTATGCTTTATTAAGGTTAAGGCACAGAACCAGGCGTTCTACACTCTGCCACAGTCTTTGTGGGACACTGGGAAATCTTTGCCTTGGTTTTCCTCATCTACTGAATGGAGAGGATAATACTTATCTCACAAGGGCATTATGAGGCTAAATTAATTAATTTTTGTAAAGCACTTAGCACCCTTCATCCAGCAATCGCTAAGAACAGAATTATTATTTTTATTACTAAACAATGCCATTGTTCAAGTACATGGGGCTACACCATCAAAGCCAGCCTTTCCCCTATAAAGGAAATACAAATCTGGGTCCTGTACTGTTAGCTGCTAATGCATCTAAAGCAGCCGTTCTCAAACTTCATTGCACTGTGACCTTCTTCTGACAACAAAATTAACTACATGACCCCAGGAGGGGGGACCGAAGACCACTATCCTAGGCGGGGTGGGGTGGGGGAGGGGGTGCAAAGCTGAAGCCCAAGAGCTTCTGCTGTGGGCCGGGGGCATGTACCCTTACCCCTGGGCAGTGGGGCTTGGACTTGGGCTTCAGACTTGCTGGGACCTAGAGCCAACACCAACCTTGGTGACACCATTAAAATGGGGTCACGACCTACTTCGGGGTTCCGACCCACAGTTTGAGAACCCCTGATCTAAGGTACCACAAGAATTGCCTATATTTTCCATGAAAGGTGTCCAATTTTTTTTAAAATAATCAAGACCCACATGCTGCCATTTGCTACCTATTTGCTTTATTTTGTATGAAGAGGACATACTTTATTTCAATCAATAAAATAGATACTTGCTACGATACAAGAAATCACCACAGTACCTTTTGGAGTACAAATTAAATAACTTACACTGTTTGTCAGTCTCCCACTGTCACACAGATTGCAGTTACAAATTAAGAGAGAACATAAATACAACACATTTCAGATACAGTGACTGTTAGGTAGAGCATGTATTATCTCTTCTCCCCCATCCCCCTCTTCGCATACTGTTTAAAGCTATTATTTAACAGAAACAAATGCTAAAAAATAGACCTTTCAATAGACACATGTTTGATGCCTTGGCCTAGGGGCTAACTTAATGGAGCTGTATGGATCAGGTTACCAGATATGCAAGCATCACAAGCATTAGCCCTCTCTGTTTCCCCATGTCCTGTTAGTCTATCATTACTAGTCAGGTGGTTTTTGTTGTTATCTTTGGATCAATCTAAAGAGACTAGATCAAAAAAAGGGAGCTCATAGACATAGATCCTGCAAATACGTATGCACATGCTTAACTTTATGCAGCCGAGTGGTCTTGTTGAGCTCTGTGAATACAATTAAGCATGTGTATGTTTGCTGAAGTGCGGCCTATGATAGTGCTTCCATGTGCACAGCTTAGGTCATTGTATGAAGTGGCGTGATGGGGAAATCATTGCAGAGCTGCTGGTGCCTTGTGGAAAAACTTGGGAAACAGTTCTAGTGGCAATAGTTCTGTTTCCAGAATAAGTTATCGTTGTTTCTCTTTCATCGTCTTTTATTTCTCAGGGTATTTGCATTTTAATGGCTTGATTCTGCAAAGTGCTGAGCCCCCTCAACTCCCACTGAGGTCAACAGGATTGGAGGGTGATCATCTGATCAGTCCCTAGAAGAGTATAATTGTGTTAAAATATTAATTTGCTCCTCTTTTCTCTTCCTTAGCAGAAACCATCCTTATCTTTCTTTTAGACTGAGACCAAGTGTTGTCACAGAGGATTTTGACTTCAGGTGGGTTATAATGCCCATGAGTATTGCAGTTTAGGTGTGCAGCACTCCCCATGTACTAGATGCTTTATAAAGTGGATGTGCCTTTGCAGAATAAAACTTGTTTTCATACAAATCTCCTTAAGCCTAAGTGCTAATGGCATCCCCTGCTGTATGAAAGATGTGGAGGAGAGACTGCACTCAGCTTTCCTGAGCTATTGGCAATAGCTCTGCTCCTCCACAGCCATGGCCCATGATATAACTCCCGCACTGCCCCAAGTACAGGCATTAAGGGTATGGCTCAGAGGCTAGGGCCACTGCTACAATACTCCAGTGAGGATGCTCCTCTCTGGTTTACAGAACTTCTATAGCATAAACTGCTGTAGGTCTTTCTGTGAATAAGTTGCTTAGCAGCAATGTTCAGCCACAGACATCAGCACTGGAGACGTCTCCTCTCATTCAGCATCGGATGCCTTCTCCCAGTGCACTGACTGGCAACCCATCCTTTTAACACCCGGCTACTATCCTATTTCAGCAGAAAACATGGGCAGAGTCTGGACCTTTTGAGGCAGGGCTACAGGGTCTCTTCACATCTTACATGGAGCATGCAGAGAAATCTGCTTCTTTCCCATGTGGGGGATCCACTCTTCTGGACTGAGTCCATGTGTGGATCCTGGACCAGAGAGCATTTTGCTTTTAGTAAGAAAGAAAAAGCAAAGAGAAATGCAGGAAATATAATGACATATTAGGCTGAATTGTTTCTAAACAACGATTTTCAAAGTTTTCTAGAGCAATTCTGCACCTCTTTCTAAAGGACGCAGCCGTGACGAAGGCCAGGTGCACTGGATAGCAGAGGTACATTATGAAGGTCTAGTTTCTCACTGTTAAAGCTTGATATAAGATCCTGGAGAGGGATCTGTCTATCTGCTGAAAAGGAAACACCTCGAGAGACCGTTTTTAACAAGCACTTTCAAGCTGCTTCATGTCTCTCACACAATCTTCTTAAAGACAATAGTTGTGATGGATTTGACCCGTTTGCTGATGGCTTAGTAACTTGACCTGTATATTGGTACCCTCTAGGTTGGATGGCCCTAAAAAGAATGGGGCGCTCTTACCACATTAGCTGAGGAGTGGGGTAGGGTGCGGTGGGATGGGGAAGAGATGCTAGCTCAAGGCAGAGAAGGGGAGTTGCACAGTCCCCTGCACCACCTTATTTTAGCCTCTGGCTGTAGGAGTCATTCAAAGATTTAAAGAACTGAGGACATTTTTCTTCTAACAAATGCAAATGGGGATGTGTGTCTTACTTTTCAGCTGTCACATTTCCTTTATTAGGAATAGTCTGATCACATATTGCTGGCATTCGACATCATCTTTTTATCACTTTCTGATTCTGAGACTCTAGGCTGCCTTGATCTTGCCTCACAAGAGATGCTTGTAGAAATGTTTTTTAAAGTGTAGAGTTATGAATACATTCGTACAACTTTTTATTTAAAAGTAAGTTTTAGAGCATTAAGATTGAGATGCAAAAGCTCATCTTTGTAGGTGTTCATTTTGTTCAAAGGGTGGTGCGTGTCAGACAAATTCATGTTGGAGTCCTGCACTGGGACAAATTTAAATATCTTCATTCTGGCAAATGAAGGACTTGATCCTGCAATAACCAACAGGAATATTAATGTGATTTAGGGCTGCAAGATTGGGCTCAGGATTTGTCATTCTTTCAATTTTTTCATATTTTCCTCTGGAAAAGAGAAAAGGAAACAAGGTCGGTAGCTCCTAAACTGAGAGAAATGCAGAGGCAGCAATTTTCCTCCATTTGCGCAATCCCATTAAAGTCATTAGCTAATAGCAGTGTTTCCAACAACTGGTACATGGACTGGCACTGGTTCCTGTGATCTCCTTGATGCAGTTTAGAAAGGCAGGAAGCCGGTCCCTGGTATCAAAAAGGGTGAGAAACACTGGCTTATAGGATCAGGCCTCTTGAGAGCAAACCTACTTTAGTGAGTAGTCCAGTTGTGCAATCTATACATCCTTTCTTGCCTCCTAGCATCTCATGCACATGGTGAAATTTTCTGTAGCACAAGTTACATATTACAGTTATACCTAGCACTTGAGCAGGTTCTTCAGAACAAAGTGTCTGCATCTGATGTTCCATTGTTGGTACAGTTTGATCTGGACAGGAAATTTTAATAGACTGATCATTTGTCATGGATCAGAGTTTCAGTAAATGTGCACCTGGAAGTCACTCAGGCCCAGAGCCTCAAAGGTATTTGTAGGTGCCTAACTCCCATTGAAATCAGTGAGAGTTAAGTACTTAAATAACCTCAGTTCTGTCTCGCCCTCCCTTTGTTTACTCCTGTCTCATAAACATCAAAAGTGAATAAAAATGTATTGGGGCATGTCCATCAGCAAAGTGTACGCGATTTAAGGTTTGGTTTTTAACTCCTGTACCTCAGAGAAAATGACATTGGGGTGGGCCTGAATTCAGTGGTGGCAGTGGTACAAAATGAATAGCCGGACTTGGCTTTAATGGCACATTGTAGTTGATTTGAGGTCTCATAGGAATATACAAAGCTTGTTGTAGGCTTTTGTCTTTGTGAATCTAAGTTAATTAGGATAGAACAAGTACAATGGTGAATGAGTCAACAGTAGCTTTAGCATTAGCAAATCAAAGGTGGAATCTGTTACAACTGTATTGGTATCAGAAATATTCCAATAAAATATGGCTGTTGAATTAGCTCACATTCACCTTTTTTCTCCATTATCCTTCCATCTTTCCAGGATAGGCAAATGCTCTGAATAGCACAAGTAATGGTATGCCTTCAGATATTCATCAACAGAGTTACATTCATCCCTAGGGAAATCCTAAAGCATTCTGCCCTTGCTAAAGGAATATTCATCCTGCAATAGCAAAGCTGAGGCTTGTCAGTCAGCCTCAAAGGCACTGTTTGTTGCCCCCAGATATTCTGATTTCTTCTTGTGCTTCATCCACATTTTTCTCAGGATGCCAGGTGTTCCGCACAAGTTGTTGCCAGTCAAAGGTAAAGAGGCATCTGCTTCTGGGGCGAGGGTTAAGTCATGCTCAGTGTTCTTCCTCGAGTGCCTTTTATGGCTAGAGAACAAAGCAGGACACACAAAATGTTTCTCTCTTGTGGCCCTTTGCCAGGTTCATTCACATTTTCAATGACTAACTAAACAAGCTGAAATAACCTTGCTTTAACATAAGGGAAAGAGCTGCTTAAACTGGGATGTAATTAAATTTGTTGTAAGTAGATCCCTCTTCCAGCCTCCCATTCTTTTGACTCTCTCTAACACTGACCCTCTGTGCCAAGTGAGCAAAATATGGATTAAATATAAATACAATTCAAATAGTGAAACTAACACTGCAAAACAGAGTGATAGCTGGACTGTATTTTGTGCAAACCTCACCTCTTCCTTTGACTCCTCTTTGACCTCATTGTTGTCATGTCTAGAGGCTTGATTCCACAAACCTCCCTGCTCATGACAGCAGTCCCAATGGGCTAGACTGAGCCTAGACACAGCCCCGGCTAAGGGCCAGCACGTGACTGGTCTGCCCCACAATTCCTTTTCTCCCCTCTTGCTCCAGGAGAAGTGACTGCAGCTCTGGAAAGAGTGCAGTTTATTTTCCTCTCGTGCCTGGCCTTCTGTTCAAATCAGTGAGAAGAGAGGCCCAGCCAAGGCTCTGCCCATTCTCTTCCCCTCTCTGCCTCCTCCTCATCCATTTATTTGCAAGGTGAAAGTATCCAGGGAGCAGGGGCTGTGCTCTGCACCTGACCCATAAGCAAGATCTTGATAGGCTAATGCCTGGTGGGGCCTTTACCCCATCTAGTCCAATTATTTCAATTCTATCACTTCCTTGTTTGAATATTCATGTGAGAGTTGGGGTTGCAGGATCACATCCTACATTACGGCTCAATCCTAAAAACACTAATGGGTATAGTGTTTACTACTCCCCATTAAAGCCAATGGATTATGGGTAAGGCTATGTTTATGTCACGGAGGTCATGGAAATCACGGAATCCATGACTTCCAGAGACCTCTGTGACATTCTCTGTTTCAGCCCCAGGGGCTGCAGGACTCTGGAGCTGGCAGCCAGTGGGGCCCTGGCAGGGTTCCAGCGACAGGGGCCCCCTACAAGGTTCCAGTGACAGGTGACAGACTCCTGAGGGGGCCCTCGGGATTCCAGCCATGGGTGACAGCCTTGTGCAGGGGAAGGGGAATGCCTTAGGCGAGCAGCTGGGATGTCCCGTTTTCAATTTGGGAAATATGGTCACCCTGCAGCTCCCAGCCGTTGTGGGTGGAGGGGGGAACTCACAGCTTCCACACACCACAGTGGCATGGGAAGCCATGCAGCAGCAAAAGTCACAGACAGGTCACCGCTTCCCTGAATTTTTGTTTATTGTCTGTGACCTGTCCGTGACTTTTACTAAAAAATAACCATGACAAAATCTTAGCCTTAACTATGGGTATGCCTACGTTGGAGCTGGAGGTGTAATTTCCCGCTCGAGTAGACATACACACACGAGTTCTGATCAAGCTAGCTTGCTAAAAATAAAGAGTAGTCTTAGCAATGTGTGTGATGGGAGGGGTTAACTGCCCTGAGTAAAATCCTGTCCAAGACTGTAGGTACATACTCAGGACAGCTAACCCCTCCCACCTATAGTGCCACCGTGGCTTCATTTCTATTTTAGCACACTAGCTTGATCAGCGCTAGCACAGGTATGCCTATTCAAGCTCGAATTCACATCTCCAGCTCCAGTGTAGACAACTCCTAAGTCTGGTGGTAAGCAGGTAAGCACTAGGCCCAGTAGTGTTTGTGACATCCTTAGATTGTAAGATCTTTGCAGCAGGCACCGTAGGCCAGATCCTCTGCTGATGTAAACTGGTGTAGCTCCATCTATTTCAGTGGAGATACACCAGAGGAGCAGGCCCCAGGTATATAATTTGAGTGTAAAGTGCTATGACATGTCTAAATAATGATGAGAATAAATATGGGCTGGTTGTTACTGCCTCCAGATACCAATGCATTTATCTGCATTAATCTCTGGTGTAACTCGATTGACAGATTAATTTACATGAGGTGTCCAATTGGCCCATAGGAGCCATTTTCTATTTAATATAATTATCTGTTTAGAAATATAAGGAAACTGCACTTTATAGTGCCTCAGTGCTTTGGGTTAAATTCTGCAGATGACTTCAGTCTGAAGTCGTGTAATCAAGGGGTCTGAAGTATGTAATCAAGAGCAGAACTTGGGCCAGTATCTACATGTAATGACCCTGTCTATTCCTTTTACTTTCTAAGGGAGACCTTGGCTTGAGTAAATTGGACTCACGATGACACACTAGTTAGATGTTTATAAATAATTACTCAGACATCACTAACTTTTTTCTAATTAAGCAACAGAAATTAAATTGACATATGTCTAACACTTTAAATAGCCTTAAGATCTAAAATGCCTAGGTTAATAGTGCATAATCAAGAAAATAACACCTTAGGCAAATATTTTGGAAATTAATTACTCATCTACTATAGACCATTGAGGTTTATTACTCCAATCATGGGTAATTTGAAACTGACTTTTTGTATGTGTGTGTGAATTGATGACCTACAGTCTGGGCCACCTGCTGTTTTTCCTTACAGACAGAGCCTTGAAGTCCCAGGCAGAACTGCACTAGGAGTGGGTGGATGTATCGAAAGGGGACTTACACTTCTGCAGAAGCACTGTCCTGTGTAGCTGGCTCTGTGACTGCAGCCCGTTTCACTGTGATATGGGTGACTGGGAATGCTGAAGGTTGCTAGGGAAGAAAAAGGTCATTAAGAAACTTTTACACATTTCTTTAATGAATGGGGACTGCAGGTTACTTGGGGACTTAAGGGGAAAGATTTTTAAAAATACCATAAATTGCTGAAAGGGAGAGCAAATTAAGGGCCTGATCACTGAACCCTTAACCACAAAATAATCCTTACTAATGTGAATAGTCACTTCAATGGAGGTGCTCTTGTGAGCAAGGATCACTCGTGTGAACAAGGGTTGTGAGACTGACACCTAAAAAACCCGGTAGGTTTCACTGCTTTTTTGGTAAATCATTTCTTCGGTACTGAGGGGCAACTACTCACCTGCTATTAGTGGGTGCAACTCCATATTGGGCCCTGACTGTGTCTGTAAAGTGGGGATAATGATCCTGACCTCCTTTGTGAAGCACCTGGAGACCTACTGATGAAAAGGGCTAGATAAGAGCGAGATATTATTACTACCGCTACTTCAGGCTACAACTAGAATGGCTAGTTTTCCTGAGGATGTTGGACTTAATTCACTGTGGTCACTATTACTTAGTGGCTCCACTTTTCTTGAACCAATTTATATGTGTCACATAGGATTAAACTGAGAAGACTAGATCTTCCTTTTTGTGTTTTCTAGGGTTGTTCCAAGAAGCAATCATTAAAAATGTCAGAAATTGCTTTTGCGAATCTAGTCCAATTTGACCAGTTTAAATGCAAGTAGGTGACGTGAATTTTGTATTGGGCGAAAGAGTAAATTCTCTATTCACTTTTTTCACACCATTCATGATTTTATAGATTTCTACCATATCTCTTTTCTAAGATGAACAGCTCAAATCTTTTTTAGTCTCTCCTCATATGGAAGTTGTTCCATAGCCTTGATCCTCTTTGTTTCCCTCCTCTGAACCTTTTCCAGTTCCACTATATCCTTTTTGAGATAGGGCGACCAGAACTGGACATAGTATAAATCCATGATATGCCCACACCGTGAATACAGTGCAGTTATCATATTTTCTATCTTATTTTTTATCCCTTTCCTAATAGTTACTAACATAGTCTTAGCCTTTTTGACTGCTGCTGCGCTTTGAGCAGAAGTTTTTCAGCGAGCTATCCACAGTGACTCCAAGATCACTTTCTCTGGTTGTAACAGGCATTTTAGAACTCATTATATATCTAGTTAGGATTATTTTTTCCAGTTTGCATTAGTTTGCACTTAGCAGCATTGAATTTCATCTACTAGTTAAAGCACATCACATACAGGTAGCTGGTCTTACTGAATTTTACTTACAGAAGATTTTCCATCCGGCTGATTATCACAGGATTTTGATGACTCTTGTTCAGAAATTCCCACTGCAACGCATAATTAAGATGCTATTATTGGTAATTATTCTCCTGGACTTTATGTAATTAAAAGATTATGTGGAAAGATCCAGTAATTAGAGTTATAGTCCTATTGGATTTGACTATGGCCAATTACAAAGATCTATATCACAAAAGGGCTGACTACCTTTTGTTATATAGGAATGGGAGAACTTGGAATTTTTTAAGTAGACTTGCAATGCGGTAGGGCAAAATCACTCAATCTCCCATTCTTTGGCTTTTGAAATGGTAACTTCAGCTATTAACATTGGACCAAGCCTTCAGGTCCTTACTCCATGCTTCATTGTGCATGGCCTTGTGTGGGGGCAAAAAAGGAAGCTGCAAAGAGCATCTCCCCCTACCTCCCTCAATTCAGGCATTTCCATACTTTTGAGAGCTTCACTTTGCTACCTTAATAATGTTCTTTTAACATTGTTTTTGTGTGTGTATTTTTCTAGATTTATTTTTCAAAGCAAATATTAAAAACAGAGATTCCATCATATTGCATCATATTGACCCCTATGTGGTTCATCAGCAGGGTTGGATCTCCTCCATCTGAGCTATGGCGCAACTGATAGCAGTAGTAGCTTGTCATCCTCTGTGTGGACCAGATCTAGGGGGGTATGAGAGTGCAGATATTTGTTGATAGCAGAGGAATGGTGAGACTCAGGAATCTTGAGTTCCATTCCAGGCTCTGGAGGGGAGTGTGTTATGGTGGACACAGACACTTCTGCCTATTTCCCACAAGCTTGTCCCGGTCTGCTCCATACCCTCCAACCTGCCCCTCTCCTAGTCCTGACTCTTTTCCCATCCCTGACTCCAGTCTCATTCCCCTCACCTACCCAGTCCCAGTTTCCATTCCTCAGGCTTCTCATACCAGTCCCACTCTCCCTGCCTGCCAATCCTAGTACCCCTCTCCTGGCTCCTTGTTTGATTTCTCCCTCACCCTCGCCCTCACTGTCCCCCAGTCCTAGTCTCACTCCTCAGACTCCTCATCTAATCTGTGTCTCTGGCTCCTAGTCCCAGTCTCTTTGCCCAGCCACTCCCAATTCTTTCCCCACACTCCAGCTCCTTGTCAGATCTGGCTCATTCCCCCCTTCATTGGTTCCTAGTCCGAGTCTCCTTGCCCAGTCAGTCACAGTTGATCTCCTCTTGAGCTACTCATCCTGTCTGTGTTTCCAAACTCCCAACCAACTGGCTCTCAGTTCCCCATCATTTGCCTCAGTGGCTCCCAGTTCCAGTGTCCTTGCCCAACCAGTCCCAGCCTCCCCTTTCCCCATAATTGGCTCCTAGTTCCTGCCTCCCCGCCCCACCCCCTCTCCAGCTCCTACTCTCCTTGCCCAGCCAATACCAGTCAGTTTCTCTCCACCTTTAGTCCCAGTCTCCCCAGACTCCTTGTTCCAATCTATTCCTTTCCCTCCTTACTGGCCCAGCTTTTGTGTCTTCTTCATTCAAATCAGATGCCGGCTCCTTCAAACTGAGGCTCACTGAGACTACAGGAGAGAAAGGCTCCCTGCTATCAGTTTGAGTGTTTGGCCTCATCTAGGCCTGAAGCACCTGTTACAAGGTAAGTCCTTCTGAGCCCCAGTAGCTCTGGGCTGGAGCATGCTCAGTCACTGTGGGGATGGTCACAGTGCATGTGAACCCCTGTCAGGCTTGAGCAGGCTCAGTGAAATCTAAGAAGTCTCTACTGATCATGTGTGAACTGTGTTTTTTCAAAGGCTTAGAACTTGGCCAAATTTGGGTGGATTGTCATGGGCGGGCTAAAGGCACTTTCATGACACAAAGGCCACCTCCCTGCCAAGTTTCATGACTGCTATAAAGCATAAGCGGTACAAAAAAAGAGTTGCAAGAATTTTTTTAACATTGGCAAAAAAATGTATTCTCAGAAACAGCTGACCTGCTTTGTACTTCTGGAGGAATTCTGCGCCACTGCACATGCACAGAATTCATGTGCTGTGCAGATTTTTTTTCCGCAGAAAATACATTCTGCGAGAAAGGTACTGTGGTTATGCCTTTCACCCAGCAGGGGCCATTGTGGCACCAGAACAGAGAGCAACTGCTCATGGGCCAGCACCAGCTGTGGATAGGGAAGAGAAGAGGCTGCCTTCCTCACAGTACTCTGGCCATGGGGCCAGGTCAGGAGGCACAGGATATGGGGGGATGGACAGTGTGGGTCACATGGGGCTGCTAGGTGGTCACAATATGGGGTTCAGAAGGGCTAGTTGGCGGGCCAGATGGGTGGAGGCTGAGTGGGGGAGCAGGGCCACATGGGGTTGGCGGGAGAGGTACCAGAGTGGCGGTGCAGGGCCACATGGAGATGGGGGAAGGAGGTGCAGGGACATGTGAGGATGGGTGGAGGAGGGGTGGGTGAGTGGGGGTGCAAGGACACATGCTCCTCCATCATCCCTGACTCCCTGAAGCCTTTGCAGTGCTCTTGATTGGTGCGGGAAATACATTTCTGTACTGTAGCTTAAATTAATGATTACTCAGAGTTCTCTATTAATATGCCTAGTAAGGAATCTATTTGTCAAAAAACATTTTCTGAATCTTTTTTGTTGTCTGTATTGTTATAGACATAGCTGTTTGTATTATTTTGGTAATTTATTTCAAAATACGTATCAACTGGCATGTTTACATTGTGTTATTGTGACAGATAAATATGCAGAATTTTGTAGAATTTTTCATTTTTTGGCATTGAATTTTTTTGAGATACCCATTTTAATGAAAACTTCATGAAACTAGAAGGCTGCAACATCAAATGATGTTCTGAGCAATCAGCACAGAGATGGCAGCGTAATGAAGTCAAAGCCGAGGACTTACTGTGCTTGGTGGGACAGAACCTTTCCTGTTCATTCTGCAAGCAGCCAAAGTTCTGCACCGCATCTTTGTACAGGACTTGGGTGAGATCGCCTTGGCTTGGAAGCAAATCCTCTGTCCTGTAGGGCTGATAATCAGACACTGCTACCACCTACAGGAAAGAGACAAAACTATCCAATTACAAACGTCCTTCATTGGAGCTATGTATGAATGTAAGGCATTCAAGTCATTACATTGGAATCTCTATCACTGGTTCTGTTGCATTTAGTCCTTCAGCCTGTTTCCCCATAAATGAAAGGGGAATATTTTGATTTTGAAGTGTGAGCATGAGGAATGATAAACATGTTGGAAAATGACCTGCATTCTCTTTGCAGTTGCAATATGTATGTGCATCTTCCCGTATTTATCTCAAGGGCTAAAGTGAACATTTAAAAAGTGACAACCGATTTTGAAAACGGTGGTTTTTGGATGCCCAACTTGAAACACTGTGGATATAATTCTCCGTAGTCTTGTACCTGGGGCAGTCTTCTTCCCGGTTCGTCTTCGTGCTCGGAGCATCCTCTCCACAGACTGCAGGGGTGTGCATGTGGCTGCTTGCTTTAGTGGCCCCTTGAAGAGCACAATGAGCTTGCTTTTGCTTGCAAGAGGTCAAAGGGGAGCTCAAAAGCTGGGCTGCCACAAGAGGGGTGAAGGCACACACCACAAGCCTGCACTCTCCCTAGCCATAGTCAGACACATTAGCCATTGCACCACTGGCCCCTGCACCTTAGGTTCTCTCTGGGATGGCCGCGCTGCCTATGTGAGGCAGAATGGTCGCATGCGGGGAGACCTTCACACTCTCAGCTCTGCCTTCCTCTCTCAGAAGACCAGGAGAGAATGCAAGAAGAAAGGCATCAGCGGGCAAAGGAATAGGGAGGGTTTAAATTCTCATAGATTATTTCCCGGATTTCCCCCCCTACCCCGCATTTGGGGCTTCATGCTTCAACTGCGCTGCTGGTGCTCAGAGCCTCAGCTCCGTGGCGTGCTCCTGGGTTCCAGGCTTCAGCCCCATGGGATGTGCTGGAGGTTGGGGTCCCGGGGTTCCCCCATGAGGCCCTGCAGAGCCCCTGAAACTGGTACTCTGCTTCCCCCAGGCATTTGAAAATATTTACCTCCCTCTTCTGGACAGCTCCAGCTGCATTTAAGCCCTGATTCCAAGGATGCCAATAGCCGTAGGCCTCTTGCTGCTGCTCAGGCAGTCACTACTGGCCCTCCTGTAGCTACTGCAATCTCCCAGTCCCCCTGTAGCAGCTACTCACACTCTGCAAACTCCCAAATGTGGTGCCCACATATTAAGTGGAGTTTGATGATAGGAGCACATTATCCACACTCTTGAGGATCTGCATCAGCTGTTACTAAGGTGCATGCAATCCAAGCTGTAACAAAACCCTGGATGGTTTGGAACCTGGTTATTGGAGGCCCATCACACGCTGCCATAATTTGGTCAGCAGAGACACTCAGACTGCACCATTATCAATTGGATGAAGCTGCTGCTGGCAGGACATTCTCCATTAAGATCCTCAACTATGGGATTTTGCTTTCCTCCTTGCTCTGCCAGAGGCCAGATGTATTAATTTTAGGGCACTCTGCAAAGCCCATCTTTTCTTCCTGGCCCTGGGGACAGGGTAGGGAGTGGATTGCTCTCCCCCTTGATGTATGACAGAGGATGTCACACCCTTTTGTCAGACTGGAGGAACTTCAGTTCCTTTGCTTTGAAGTTGGCCTTGAGAGGGTGTCTTTGGTAAGTATGATGCTAGTTGTGAGGGCAAGAAAGAATATGTGATAGGTTCTGATTTATGCAATTTATGACATGCAGGTGGATTGCTGCATCTGCACAGAGCCTCACTGACTTCAGGAAAGCTTTGTGTAGGCCCAGCGGTACACCTGTGCCTTGTAAATTTCAGGCTTCCATGTGTACGTGGGTAAGTGGTTTGTTTTCAACTCTGTGCTAATCGTAGGATGTATTTATTTAGCCCTGTTACCTATGTTTTTTAAGATTTCTAGTTATATTAGGGACAAGAAGCCTTCAGGCATGAGGAACCATAGCAATAAATTATAACATTTCTGTCACACTAACTCAAATGTAACAGCATAACCCTCTACTGAACATTCCCACATACGCATACATTTGTTTGCTACATCTAACTAATAGCAGTACATTTTCACA
The DNA here is from genome assembly GCF_965152235.1 of Eretmochelys imbricata. Taxonomy (NCBI): domain Eukaryota; kingdom Metazoa; phylum Chordata; order Testudines; family Cheloniidae; genus Eretmochelys; species Eretmochelys imbricata. The sequence goes on from NC_135573.1 coordinate 61,418,207, forward strand.
GTTCCTTATCTCCTAATGCGTAATTTCATCATGACTGGGACTACCCAACGTGTTACTATAAGAAGTCAAGATGTAGGTAGGCCAGGAAACCAAACCTGTTGCAGCCCAGTTTAGATCTAAACAAGATTTGACACTGGTTTAGGTCATCAGGAACATGTTGGGTAAATCACATAGATTATTTTGAAATCACTTTTCTTTGCTAGATGTAACAGTAAATCAAAAGCTATGTGGGTTTTGAAGTTATTCAGGTGAATTGCCAATTATTGGCAGAACCATCCACATCAAGTAGCATTACTAAGCTTCTCTCTAAATATTTGATTACTGTTTTTACTATGCTTTACTGGGTTACCCTGTTCCCATGCTCCTGAATTCAGAGGCCAATTTTCACCGACTTCTGTTACTGAGTTCAACAACTGGTAGTTATGGTTTAACAGCAGTGAGGCAGTACACAGTGGTGCTGTCTCGTAGCGCCGGTGTTAAAATGAGCTTGGAACCAGTATGAAAAAATGGGCAAGGTAGGATTGAGGCGTGTCGCACAATAATGTGCGGGCTATAGCAACAACACACAAAAACACTCTTGGAATGAACAAACAGCATTCCCATTCCAAAGATCCAAGCAAACAAACAAAGGTGAAGCAATTAATTACATGACTTTGATTGTGATTTTGTAGCTTAGCCTCTAAAGAATTATGCAGTCAATGGAAAAATGTCATATTTTATGAGCTACGTTCTTGTCACTGGGCAGACTAGGCACTAATTTTAGCAGTGGAAGTGCTAGAGTGTACAGCAATATTTGCCACTTTTTTTGCTATGTAATCAAATGTCAGTTTCAATCAAGACTATTTTTCGGTATTCAATCAAGATAATTCCAGTCAACATTTTGGGGGAGGAAGAAGGGAGAATGGGAGGAACAGATGAGGGGTGTCCTATAGTGAAAATGTAGGAAGGTCAAAAATGAGCATATTGAGGGAACATTTGAATTTTTAAATCATGAGTCTTTTTGTTAATTTCCATGATTGCCCTCTTGGAAAGGATTAATTTTAAAGTGACTGAGGTTACCTCACAAGGTCAGTCACATGAATGTATAAATCACTTAATACAACACTGGCATGCTCCAGTGCTGCTGCTATGAAAGAACCTGGCAGGTTTCCAGATTGCTTGCTATTTTTGCTCTTGTCTGGGATTAAATTTGTGCATCCACTCAGATTACCAGGGTAGAAGACCTCATGCCACCCAGGCAGAGCTACAATGCTAACAGTAGGCAGATGTACAAATGAAAAAAATATAACTACTCCTTTTCTTTGTATGGAAGAAAAGTTGACCATCACAAATATCCTCAAAGGCTCGTATTTTCCAGCACGTGCAATGCTATTGGATGATTACACATTAGTCAGCTGCGCTAAACTGAAGCATGGAAATCAACAATTACAAGGTTTGTGTGGTTAGTTAGTTATTTTTGAAAGCCCAGTTTATGTCCTTATTTTCAGTGCATAGACTATCCTTGTGCTGTGGTGCTCTGATTGTAAACACGGGATCATCAACACTGACAAAAGAGGACAATCAAGAGGATTATTCTCTAGGAGTGGAAGAAAAAGAAACTATAAATATGTACAAGATTTCTTTTAAAAAGTGACAAGACAGGCACACACAGCTCAAATTAAATGTTGCAGAAGTCACTGCCTAATAGTAGCGATAAAGGTATAATGAGATTATAATGATTATGCTAAAGGATAAAAATAGCTGAACAGGATTATGACTAGAGCTGGTAAAAAGTTTTCTGTCAGAAAATGCTGATTTGGTAAAATCAAAATGTTTTGCAGGAATGTCTTGATTTTGTCAAAAATTTCAACAGGCGATTACCTAAACATTTCATTTTAATCAGGTTTAAACTAATTTAGATGTATTTTGTTTTGACTTTAGCATTTCAACTTTAATATTGTATATTAGTCAAAACAATGAAGTTCAAATGAAATGGTAAAGTCCAAATGCAGTATGTCACAATATTTTGTTTCTTGACAAATTCTGAGATTTCAATTTTTTTGTCCTGATTTAGGACAAAACCAAATTTTGAAATCTCTGAATTTCCCATGGAGTTGAGATTCCATTTTTCTGGCCATTTTAAATTATGATTTAGGATTGTAGGAATGAATGTTTGAGAATGTTTTTACTCATTCAAACACCTTGAGTGTAAACTTTCTGCTGGGACTAATCTTTTTGAGGTTCATGTTCCATTTAAGACCTTCCCATTAAGATCTATGAATGCAATGGGCTGACTGAGCAACCAAAAATAAGCACTGGGATTGGAAGGAATGTAGTGTGATGGTGTTTTCAGTCCATTGATAGGTATGAGACACAGCAGAGGTAGGGAAGTAGAGAGTGGAGCCTGCTGACTCTGGAGCACAGAGTGAGAGAATAATCCAGAAGGGAGGGAGCAGCCGGGGAACTGGAGAAGAATGTCTGTGACAATGGAAGATGGTGGTGAGAGATTTCTATGTAGGAGCTCTGCAGAAGAAACAGGTCTGTGGCAAGCACAAGTACCTTCCAGACAAAGTCTCAAAGCTGATAAAGAGGGGTCTAGATAGAATGAGAGAAAGATGAGGCAGAACTGTCAAAGAGCAAGAAAGAAAGCAATAAAGGGTCTTGGAGGGCATTATGACCTGGCTAGATGGATTTTGGCAGGGCAAGGGAGGGAAAAGGGGGCCCTAAGACAAGAAAGCCAGGCCCAAATAGCTGAGCCAGAGTATCCGAGCCTGCCAAATGGCCTTTCACAGGGGCTAAGTCTAACACTTATGTTATTTCCACTGCAGCAGTGCGGAGAAGATGCACTCAGGATTGGGGCCCACAGGAGCTGTACGGACACATAAGTAGACACAGTCCCTGCCGTGAAGAATTTACAGGCTAATTAAGGGAAAGCTGCAACAAATGAGTGTAATAAACAGTAGGAGGGAAAGGAGAAGTGAGGATGAGGACAGGATCACACATCTGCACAAGCTCACTATTTAAGCTTTTGAAAAGTTAAAAAGTTTAATAACTAACTGCTCGGACTCCTTTGGGTTCACTTGTTAGCTCTCCTTCACGCCCACACAAGGAAGTCAAAAGGTATAAGGAACCCCACTACTTCCTTGCATGGGCTATCCGGATTGGTGGAGCTTTTGTGTGTGTGTGTGTGTGGCGGGGGGGAGGATCAACTGCTGTCAGACTTCAGAGTAACAGCCGTGTTAGTCTGTATTCGCAAAAAGAAAAGGAGTACTTGTGGCACCTTAGAGACTAACCAATTTATTTGAGCATGAGCTTTCGTGAGCTACAGCTCACTTCATCAGATGCATACCGTGGAAACTGCAGCAGACTTTATATATACACAGAGAATATGAAACAATACCTCCTCCCACCCCACTGTCCTGCTGGTAATAGCTTATCTAAAGTAATCGTCAGGTTAGGCCATTTCCAACACAAATCCAGGTTTTCTCACCCTCCACCCCCCCACACAAATTCACTCTCCGTGAATTTGTGTGGGGGGGGTGGAGGGTGAGAAAACCTGGATTTGTGTTGGAAATGGCCTAACCTGACGATTACTTTAGATAAGCTATTACCAGCAGGACAGTGGGGTGGGAGGAGGTATTGTTTCATATTCTCTGTGTATATATAAAGTCTGCTGCAGTTTCCACGGTATGCATCTGATGAAGTGAGCTGTAGCTCACGAAAGCTCATGCTCAAATAAATTGGTTAGTCTCTAAGGTGCCACAAGTACTCCTTTTCTTTTTGCTGTCAGACTGTTGCTCTCTTTAGCAGTTGGGTGAGGAGTGAGGTAATCAGGAGTGGGGGAGTGGGCACAGCCTTGGCTCCAACCCCCAATGCACAAGTCAATGCTCTCAGTGCACGAACTAATGGTCCAGAACTGGCACAGAGGGAAAAACAAGCTGTGCTAGCAAAAAGGGCTGGCACAGATTGCATCACCCTGGATCAAGGGGGAAGTACCAGACTGTAAGTCTCAGAGGGAGTCACAGGCTGGTTCCTGAGGTGAACTACCCTCCCAGCTCCTTCAGACAATCATTTTCTGACAAGATATTAAGTCATTAATTTTGTTATAATGTTTTAAATTAATTTTGAATAATTTTGCTTGAAAAACAAATCTTTTTGAAGAGTTCAAAAAACCTTTTTCTAAATACCTGCAATTTTCCAGAAATGTTCTAAAAGTTTTCCCCAGCTCCAGACGCCATTTCAGTTCTATGCTCCCCATGCCCTGACCTGGAAAGGTCTGCTTTCCCATTTATGAGATTTTCAAGGAGAAGTTAAGTCAACTTGAATACAAAAAAATGGATATTTTTCTTACTCTCTTTGTTCGGATGTGTTGCGTGCTTTTGGCTTTTCTTCTAGCTGGACTACATGCTGCAAAGAGAAGGAAAGAAACACAATCAAAGTCCAATAGTGGTTGACACGAGAGATGACAGCTTCAGACATGGATGTATATTATAAATTATTTAGGATTTTGTTGATTAGCAATAGAAACTGGAAAATCTCAGGTTGGTGTAATTTGTTATGAGATCATCAAAAAGGCAAGCACAATTTATTTGAAATGTCATTACCAGCTCTGATGCTGTGTCTTTGTAACACCAACAGCCCGCGGACGTTGGCGGGCAGGATCAAACCTGGGGCCTCTGGAGCTTAGTGCATGAGCTACAAGCCATATGACTCTTAGTGAAAGCTGGAGAGCAGACTCATTATTCTCTCTCTCTAAGTGGTCTCAGAGCCACTAGATGGGACAGAACACCACACGCAGGAGGAGTGTGGGTTACACCTTCACTCTGCCTACAATAGTGTGCAGTGCTAGGATAAGTTTCTTGTTCCACTGAAAGAACAATGGGGTATCAGGCATAGCTGGCAACATAGGAATTGTGTTTTGATGGCTGTTTGATGACAATATTTGTGATTGTCTTGAAACGCAATGTAATTACATGAGATTCTTGGCTTTCCTTTAAAAAAAATGTAAATTTCTAGCTCTTGTAATTCAGGAGAGAAGCTGGAAAAAATGTGGCAACAATGCACCCAAAAGACTCAAAAACTAGAAGATAAATAAAAAGAACCCAAAAGGTGGCATTAGTAATATCTCATGTAACTATTTTTAAGCCAATGTCATGATTTTTTTAAATTGGGATTGGCAAGGCTGTAGCAGTGATGTTAGGTGAAATATGCACTTGAAAATAGTTTGTGCACATTCCTTTTACTCATGAAACTTAGGAAGCAGATGCAAAGGCTCTATAGTAGTAGATGGAGCTTCTAACTAAGTCTCCAAATGAAGCTGATTTTCTTCAAGGAGGAAACGGGGTAATGTGGCTCTCAAAATCTACAATGCTTTTACTTGCATCAAATGCCACCCAGGGGAAGACCTTCAATTCAAGTGACCTCTGCAGAGGAAACACAACCTCTTGCTTTCTTCTAATTGGGAAATAAAAGCAAGAGGGGACATTGCCTGAAAAAAAACCATCCCTCTCAGATTTTAGGGTCACTGTGTAGCTGCCATATTGTGAAGTTCTCATTCATTAGAGCTGTGTGAATAGTTCCTTTCAAACTTTACCTGGTTTCATTACCCAACTGACACAGCCCAAGCTAAAGACATTTTTGGAGAGGGCCTAGGCCCAGACTCAAGTAAACATGGGCCAGTTTATAGTTTTATATGGAGACGAGAGGTAGGTTTGAACGGTGGACTTCAGAGCCAGGTAATCTAGCTGTGCTGATGGAACATATTTGTGACACACTCTACCTCCAGAATGATGCCTTGTAACCCCCATATTCATCATTCATATATGGTTGTGATATTTTGTACAAAGCATGCCATGTAAGGTATCATATGCAAAGTCATGATCTGCTGAAACCCACTGTTCTGTCCAAATATGTCTATCATTAGTGTGTATAAAGTTATGAGATTGTGCTGTATGGTTGTTACTGAAACATGTTGTAAGTTTGATAGTGGCATGCAAAGGCTCCCTGCCCAGATGCGTGTTTACCACCCATTAATCAACTCAACTATCCAAGCACCACACAATGGGAATGGCTTGATTACTGTGACTTGGGGGTTGCTTGATCACTGTGACTCAAAGTCCACCAGAACATGCCTGGGCTAGTGTCTGCCAGGCACATGGGCCAAGGGTATAAAACAAGGGACAGTAGCATCATGTCTTAGCCTTTCTCTTCCCGCACCTATGCTGGACACAACCGGGATGCCAAGAAGACAAAGATCATCAGAGAAGACTGGTCCAGGCTTCAGGGGCAAGTCTGTGCATTAAGGACGGTAACATCCAGGGGGTGAGAACATTGCTTGATCTAAATACTGCCTGGTGTAATAAGGTTTAAGATTTAGATTGTGCACTTATTTTTATTTTCTTTGGTAACATCTCTGTGCTTTTATGCCTACCATTTATAATCACTTAAAATCTATCTTTCTGTAGTTAATAAACCTATTTTATATTTACCTAAAACAGTGTATTTTGCTTGAAGTGCTAGGGAATTCTCAGCTCAGTTACAAAGGCTTGTGTGTGTCCTCTCCACATTGAAGGAGGGATGGGCTGGGATATAAACTTACACTGGTCAGGCTTCTGACCAGGGCAGAATGGTACAGCTCAGGGGTGAAAAGTCAGGGAGCTGGGGGGAATTGGCTGATGCCTTTCTGCTTGTGATTCATGAGAGGCTTTGGGTGTTTTTATGCAATCTAGCTGGGTGTGGGGCTCCACCTGCTGTTGTGCTGAGTGATCACAGCTCCTGGTGGGGTTTGCTGCTTGTCACTAGCAAAGCATTGTGAAAGCCCAGGCGGTACCTCCGTTCCAGGTTGTACCCCAGGGATCCCATCACAATATTAATGACTTTTTATTAAGCTATGAAGATATATACATTATTGCCCCTTTGGCTTGAGCGGTTAACTACTATTCTGGGTCTAGCTGTATTGTTTCTGTTCAGAGAGAAAACTGATAGTACGAGAGCGATTTCTTTGCTGCAATCCCTTTTATTTGCAAAAAACATAGACAAGTCCTGTTTCCCTGAACACAGTGGAAACAAGGAACAGCAGGCAGTGTCCTTGCTTACAATTCTAAGCCTGCCTGTTCAGCCAGCACTCTGTCCAAAAGAAACTCTCTTTCTTGGCTTCATCTCGGAGCCATGCTACCCCATGCTTCTCTCACTGCTGCTTGCTTCTGCCACTGATGCACAAACCTGCAATCCAGTCAATGCCCTTGTGTTTTTGCCATCCATTCCCAGAGAAACCCCTCTTATTCTCCCTGAGTTATTTTGTACTCAGGAGTTCCATGTGGCCAGTGCTGTGGGTAGTGGCTTCTATACTTTCAGCTATATTAGTGCGTAAAGGAGCTCAATTGCTTCTTCCATTTAGGCAGAATGGAAGGCAGCTAGCATACCCATCTGCTTCAGTTAGGGCTTTGCTTGCCCATAGATCAACGACGTGCTTGCTGGTAGCCACCAACATCCTCCAGCACAACAGTATATTTAAGCTGAATAACTGTGTGGTCTTGTGTTTCCTCTCCCCATCCCCTTCTTGTGACTTGTTGCCTTTCTTTGTATCTTTAAAGCTAGATTGTAAATTCCCTGGGCCAGGTTTGGCCCCGGTCTTACTCCCTGTGCTGTAAAGTGCCTAGCACACATTTGAGTGTTGTGCAGTAATTAGGAATAATTAATCATTTCTACATCATTCAGATGTGCAGGATTTGGTGTTCTGGTTCAGGTCCATTACAGAGACAGGTGGCAGGTTGCAGCTGCGAAGTTCAGATCCAGATCTGAATCCAGATCCAAACTTTGAGACTGGGGGAGTCATAGGGTTATATGAGCCTGCAAGATTCGGCGAGTCTAACTCCCTGTCAAGATGCAGAATTTGTTGTGTCTAAGCTGTCCAAGACAGATGGCGATCCAGCCTCCTTTTGAAAACCTCAAATGAAGGAGCTTCCACAACCTCCCTAGGCAGTCTGTTCCATTGTCCAACTGTTTTTACAGTTAGGAAGTTTTTCCTAAACTTTAATCTAAATCTGTTTTGCTGTAGTTTGAGGAGGTTTTGGGGCAAGCGTTTCTGTTCCGGCTTAAACTCTGGTCAAAACCAAATGAAGCCTGCAGTTTTGGATGGTTTGTTGCAAAATCAGGTGTAACTCTTAATCTCCAGTTGAGTTTTACTTTGAGTTCTTGGGATCATTCAAATTCAGGGGTTACCAACACAAATTAACATTTGTAAGGCGCTTTGAAGATGTGTTAACTCTAGGTATTATAATTTGACTAATGAATCATTTAATGCAATGATTCTGGCTCTCTCTATACTACTATGAGGTATCGTTAATATTGGACGCTCATCTCCCATTAATAATACTTTGCTCTTACACAGAGTTTTTCATCCAATAGTCTGAAAGGGCTTTGCAGAGATGAATGTGTCTGACCATGCAGAGTTTACAGAGAGGGAAACTGAGGCATAGTGAAGTTAAGATCAAAGCTTTCAAACTTGAGTGCCTAATGTTGGGCACCTAGACTCATATTTAGGCCCTTAAATAAGTGGCCTAATTTTAGAGGTGCAGAGGACCTGCAGCTGCCACAGAAAATCAGGCCACTATTTAGATGTCTTAATATGGATTTAGGTGTCTAACTTTAGCAACCCAAGTTCAAAAATTTTGGCCTGTATTATGTTTCCATGGTTATACAGCAAGACAGTAGCAAAGGCAGGACCCTGACTTCCAGGTCCATGCTCTAAACTCTAGACAATACTGCCTCACTATAACACATGGTGCTTGCTCACTTGGCTCACTACACTGAGCATGTACCCCCAATGTAAGAAATAGTTACAGGTAAGTATAAAATGTGACACAGTGCTCAGCTGCGGGAGGGGGCTGTATAAGCATCAGTTAAAATAATACACATGCCATTAAGCGGTTATGGCTCCAGTTTTGCCAAGTTCATGAAGTGGGAAGGAATTCATAGGCATCCCTACAACCTTTTGCCTGGTGAGGTTTATATTTGAAAACAGTGCAAGAGGGGGACAAAACCAACTGAACAGAGTGGAGGGGATTTTCCATTAATGATATAAATAAGCTATGACTCGTTTTTGAGCCCAGAGGTGTCCAATGAAATGAACAAACAAAAAACCCCACACGCAAGCCTAGATTTCACTGGGTAAGTGATGACTAAATTCACTGATGCCTTACAAACAAAACACTTAATTAAAGATGGGGGCAGAAAAGTTTAACTGATAGAAAAATTACCCATGTCTCTCAGGGCAGTTAACCTATTTAATGTTTTACTGAACAGTGCAGGGTAGTGTTGAGTTTCCATATTTTCTCTAATTTGGGGAAATGTTTTGTTATTTGAATTATGTTGCTGATGCCCAGATACTCCTTGGTGAGTGCCTGATAAACATGTGTAATGATAATAACCTTGCTCATTTCAGCTTATTTGTGAGCCACTGGCCAAATCATTGCGTGTGTTCTGCCAATGTAAGCAGCAATCAGCCTACATGAGCTGAGGAAAGGAACTGCATGAAAGGGAAGTCACAGCACTGGCAAACATATAGCTACTTGAATAGCCATTGAAGTATGAGTGAATCATGAAGCTAGACATTAGTGACCCACTTGCACAGGAATACGACAGCAGTGAAAATGGTGGAGAGACCATTGTGAACATATTTTTCTTGACGGGATATAAATTCTAGCAGAAACATGCTTCTGTAATTTGCCTGCTAAAAGGATGTTTATGTGAATGAATCGCAGAATTTAACAGATGAAAACAGTTACAATGCTGGCCACATCAGTGCGTCTATTCATGTTGTGGAAATAAGCAGCAGAGTGCCTACGTTTACAGCTTGCAAGTGCAGATTAGATCTGTCCCCCTTCCCCACCCCAAAAATAGTTTTTCATGCTTTTATCTGGCTTCTTTTGGTATAAGCAGTTACTGAGTTTAAACTATGTTGTTCAATCAAATGGATACTGTGTTTTGTCTGGTATTTATTCTTCAAATCACCAGATGTAATTCATGTTAATACACATTCATTCCTAGGACATGATTTTGGAAATGTTCCCCTTATTGATCCAGCAGACACTTGCTCAATATATAGCCAGTTCTGGTGAGCGAATAATTCTTCATGGAATTACATTGTTATTTTCTATGTCATAAATCAGCCCTACTGTTTTGAGCTATGCCTTATTGATCACCTATTCAGAATATAAACAAAATCACATGGCATCAAGAACATTCATCTCACATTTTTTCCTGTGGAAATATTTCACGTCGACATTGTCCAGGCATCTGCATCCATTAGCTTCAGAACAACTAGAGAACACAGAAGTGCAAGTACAATACAGTAGCACAAAGAGATGAGTTTATCACTTGAAAGGATTTCTTTACTGGTAAAACATTTTAGATAAACGACAGCACTGTCTGTTACTCTGCTTTAACATGTACTCACATTTGGATGAAATCACAGTGGTGAAAACTTCTAAATTTTCATCGCTGCAGCTGTAAATCTGGTGCATTTTTCACCTCTCTCTTCTGACTGCCTATCGGCTTCATGCAACTGCTCTGAACTTCTGGTAAATAGGTTTCACTAATCCAATCTGGCTCTGTGATCATTGTCCAGGTCTACAAAAGACAGACTGATGCTGTGATCTCATCTCATTCCATATTCTTAATTGCAACATTTTCTACTACCATCTGTCTTTCTATGAATTCTATTAATGCAAAGATTTAATTTAGCTGTTACTTAAGCCTTTGCCACATTTTATTTTGTGTGTCCTTCTTCCTATACGGTTTGCCAAAGCCTCAGGAATAAAAGTGGTTAGTAATGTAAGCAAGTTGGGGCTGTTTTGTACAGCTGGTGAATTATCAAATTGGATATCTGCTCTTTGCAAAGCTACTGCTAGGCATTCTTTTTATGATTATTCTTAGGTTTAATGTTATATATTCTTTTACATTTTTAAGTCTCTCCATATAATGGGAATCCAGTAGTTGACACATGTAGTAAGAAAAGTATGTAGTACTTCAAAGTTTCTATAATTGCATATGTACAGACGATAGTGCCTAGATCCTTGGTATCTTGACCAAAATTTTCAAACATGGGTGCCAAAAGTTGGGAACCTAAATCTATATTTAGGCACCTTAACAAATGTCTAATTTCCAAAGGTGCTGAGCCCGCATTGAAATCAAAAGAAGTTGTGGCTCTTCGACAGCTCTGAAAAATTTTTGGGTGTGTAAATTCAGATTTAGGCACCTATAGTTGAAAATTTTGGCCCTAGATACTGCATGTGATGGGTGTATTAGAAATGCCTTGGATAGATTTACTAGAGCACTCACATAACTCGTGTAATAGTTACCCCTAATTATTGTGCTTCTATTATATCAGTCCATTGGGAGGCACATTCACTACCAGCATGCAAATGTAATTGACACAGAAGTTAAGCTAGCCCTCTGCTAGAATTGTTAACAATCCATTTTTGTATGCGGAGCTCTTCCTAAGCTTGAAAACTTCTTTCTCTCACCAACAGAATTGGTCCAATAAAATATATTACCTCGCCCACCTAGTCTAACATCCATTGTTGACATCCCCAGATGACAGGTGCAAGAGAAATACTGGCTGTCACTGTCATTTTAATGCAATCTTTTTTCTTTAACACCCCCCCCCTGCAATATTTAACCATTTATAATCCTGGACCAAGAACTGTTTCAGCTTTAGGGGTTTCATAAGAGGACGAAGAACAAGCTGGCATCACTTGTTACCTTCCAGGGCAGTTTCCTGCTGTTTCAGGGAAGCAAAGCTATTAGGCAATCCATTGTTACAGAAAATGTTGGAGTGTTTAAAATGATCAGCAGGATGGCAAAATAATCAACCAAAAGTTCAATTAGTTTTTGATTTATTGTGCCACATGTTCTGCTTGTACGACTGATGTCATTAACATCAGGCTCGGCTGGCGTGTTCATCTGTCTCTGCCTGGCTCTCTCCGAACAGGGACACACTCAACAGATGGGGAATTTCACGGCCACAAATGGAATTGTTTATCTTTCTATTGTTCTTGTGTCAAGCAATCAAACCAAATCCGTTACCCACCAATCAAAAGATCAGCGCACCATCCTTTCAGCCGCAGAGGAGGTTATGCAGTGGGGATTTAAAGCTTTTTAAAAGGATAGAAAAATAAGCAAACCGAACACTGAACTGTAGACAAAAATGGAAAGCAAGAACAAATTTAGCCTTTTTTTAACCTGCAGATTTTAGGAGGCTTAGGAGAGGAGATGCTTCCAGGTTTTAGCCATTAAATGTTTTTCTAATTTGGAAATATACTTGAGATTTAGTTTTTTTGGTTTGATTGTTTTTTAAAATCACAGATGTAATTTGGCTTTTGTTGTATTTTAAAATAAAACCAATGATTGGCATTTCACTGTTTCCCCCTGGGCTTGGAGGTGGAAACAAAATGTCAAATTTAAGAACAAAAAGCTGGTTACATGTTGGCATAAGGCTTTATAGCCTGGGTCTTGAGCAGGCAGCTCTGAACATCCAGTCCTATAAGAGATTTTGTACACAGTGGATAACAGTTACCCCTGTGCGAAAAACCAGCACAAGGTCTATGCACCACCTAAGATCACACAATACAGTACAAGTGAGCCTTAACAAGTGCATAGGCCTTGTGCTGGATCTCTGCATTGGGATCGATTTCACCCAGTTCAGAAAATGAGCCTTCTGCTTCATTTTCCTCCACTCCCATAAAAAGAGGACCAAGCATTGGGTATACCCAGCGTCTAATGTGGCCTCCAGAGCTGAGGAATGGTAGTCAGGGTTTACAGATTCTACTCCTAAGTCTTGCTGATCTTGGGCAAATCACCTCTCTGTGCCTCAGTTTTTCTAGCTATAAACTAGGTAGGATACAACCTATGCCACAAGGATATTGCAAAGCTTGACTGATGTTTATCAGCTGCTTTGAGGTCCTTAAATGAAAAAAGCCACAGTAAATTAAATGTCAGGAAAAAATTGCTCACACTTACTACATGAACATTAGACGTCTGTTGGTAGAATAATGTCATAGGACTCTGTATGACTACCCAATAGAATAGGTCACTCCGGGTGGTTTTTAGGTCTAGATGCAGAATACTGATTCTTCTCAAAATGTTACAATAAATGCTATTCTTCCTATTGGTAACCAGACACTGGGACCTTAGGAAGGATATTTGTAACTATGATTTTTAAAAAACAAGATCGGTAAGCTCCATGGGGCAGGGATCGTCATTTTGTTCTGTGTGTGTGTACAGCACCTAGCACAATGAGGTCCGGTCCATAACTAGGGCTCCTCGGGGCTCCAGTAAAACACACAATATATAATTATGTATTAAGGGCCTGATTCTTCTGTCCTTACTCACACCGAGTTTGCCTTATTCTGCACATAGTTCCATTGAACTCTCAGGCTTTCTGCAAAATTGGGTGGCAATCTCACAAGAATTAATTGACCAGAACTAGAAAACAGGTCTCTTCTAGTTCTGGATTTGGCCTGGAACCCATCTTGTAGGGACAAGTTCAGATGCAGGGATATGAATTTGTATCTCCCAAATTCAAAAGTCTAGAAAACAAGGTTCTGTTTTTTGCCCATTGCTAACTGTGCTGCTGGCTGGCAGACTATGTGCCAGCTCACGCCAAGGTCCCCATGGCTCAGGTGAACACTGACAAATACACAGCTGAAATCTGTCTGACTCACCTCTGTGTTAGTATTGTCAAAACAGGTATTAGAATGATGATAATGTGATTGAAGTTTAGACTTTATTGCATACTTCTGAGTTGCTGCGTGTGTTAATGTCACTTATAACATTTGTATCCCATATTGTGAGGTAATATTTGAGTGCTGTGAACCTCTGAGACTATAAATCACTAGACAGGAGAAAGACATTAGTTAGTGTGAAAGGTTGATCTTCAACAGAAAGTGTTACACCGTTCCCAAAAGGAAAGGTCCATCTGTCCCAGATCAACTATTGTGGGACCTTGCAGCTGGAATTTCCCTATGTATCATCAACAAGAGGACAAAATATTTTTGTTGCTCTGCTTTCCTCTCCATGAGTCATGCAAGTGGACTCCTCCTATCAGCTGAGTTTTCTGCTCAGAGCACATGGCAGGAGGGGGATAAAAATCCCAGACAAAAGGAACTTGCTATCTCTAAGTTACTTGGACTTGGGGGAGCAAAGTGGCATAAGCAAGAGATCCCCAGCTGCTTAGCTTGGGTTAGGCCTACAGGACATGTAGAGCTTGCTGATTATAGAAGCTTCCTTTACCTTTTGAAACTTATGTTTGTAACTCATTTGTGTATATGTAGTTACCTGCTTTAACCTTGTAAATAACTCATTTCCTTTTCCTAATTAATACATCTTTATATATTTTAGTATAGGACTGGCTATAAGCATTGTCCTTGGTGTGAGGTTTAAGGTGCAATTGCCCTGGGATAAGTGACTGGTACTTTGAGAATGGGAGTAAGCTGTAGCTCACAAAAGCTTATGCTCAAATAAATTTGTTAGTCTCTAAGGTGCCACAAGTCCTCCTTTTCTTTTTTCTGAATATTACTGTGATTCCTGGTGTCAGAGACCATATACCACAAAGGTAAGCTCACTGGGATGGTGAGATAGATTGGAGTACCTAAAGGGACTGTGTATGACTCCATGTGAAAGCTATAGTTATAGTCAAATTATAGTACTTGAGGAGTTTACACTTGATAACTAGTTGGCAAAATCCAAGTATAGATCTCAAAAACAATTGGGGATTTGTGCCCTGCTTCCTAACAGTCTGCCCTGAGGCTGGTACTCACACTCCGGAGTCACTACAGGCAGTGTCACAATAACTATAATATATTATTAACATAATAAATTGATTATGGGTGGGTCTGCTACCATTGGCTTATAATGCGTCTTCCTTGACTGAAGACTCAAAGTTCAATTGGGAGGCCAGTGTGCAGGGCTTAAGTGTCAATAATTGTGTTGGATCTCTGCCCACCCAACATCTTAATACCCAGCAACATCAAAAGATAGCCACTGTGACATTCAGTGGTGGCACAAGCCTTATCATGTGATTTGATTACCAGAGGTGCTGGCAATGGGGGAATGAGGGAAGGTATGGAGCTCACAACCCTCTCTAGATCAGACAGGCCTCAGAGTTCTTTGGACTACAGCCTTGTACACAGGCTAAGGATGGGCAAAGTGCTTTACTTTGGGTGGAGGGGGATATAAACATCATAAAACTCTACAGTTGAAAGGCTGATTTTGATTTTTTTTTACAAAATCTTTAAAAACAGCTGATTTATACAGGTTTATATTCGTCCTGAACAGTTTGCCTCCCCTCCCGCTATGGTTTCTGGCCCCTTCAGCACAGCGGGGCGGAGAGCGTGATTCTACACAAGGCACTGAATAGCTCCATGTCCAGTGTGTCTTACTAGTTCCATGTAACATGGGCACAGTTTACAAATAAGGAGAGGCTTTTTTTTCACTCCCTTGCAAGCTCATTCTGGCCTCTAACACTCCAGGGAGGGTCTTCCTTTGTGAGTAAAAATGATTCTGCAGGCCATAGTAAGCCCTGAATACCTGAGCAATCTCATTGTCTTACAGGTCTGCCCGCTGTGACACCAGTGCAGCTCCATTGTCTTCAGTGGGTTTTCACAGGGGTAATTGATTTGACCTTAGCAAACCATTCTGTTGGAGACACACAAGCAGGGACAGAACCCAGCTCATGCTCTCTTAGCTGTGTTGATGCTGCAGGGTGACCATTTCTGAAAAGCATGACAAATGTGTTTTTGGGGGGAAGGGTCATTAAAGTGAGTAACTAGGATGCTGAATTCACACCAGGGGCAGATCTGCCAAGTAAGACGGTACCATTTTTACAGTCACACTGGCCACACTTTAAGATCTCCAATTCCACCTCTCTCAAAGGAGGCACGTTCATACCATTGATCATGTTTATGTTGACCATACCTAAGGACCAACCAAACACAGAGTAGCAGACTGTCCCTGCCCCAAAGAGTTGACAAGCTAAGTAGACAAGACAGACACAGGGGGTAAGGGACTTAACACAAGCAGAGTGAACGATGTGATGGCAACAAATGTTATGTTAATTCCGTGATTACCATCTCCTTTTGGAGGTGCAGGTGGAGGGGATCAGCTAACTGGAAAGAAAAATGAAGGGAGAAGCGACATTGAAGGGAAGGCAGCAGATGGGGACAGGGCCGGGGAGAAGAGGAGGGTGAGAGGGGCAGGTGTGAAGTGAGGCGGAGGTGAAGAGACTGAGAGGGTGGCGATTGGAGTGAAGAGTCAATCAGCCTCAGGCAGTCAGAACTAGACATTTCTCCAGTGTCACAGACACTGTCAAAATCATGCCATTGTCACACTCTCACAAACCATACTGAGCAGCAAGGGGACTTCTCTGTGGAATTGACACTGTCCGGATCCCTTTTTTAGGCAGAGGAGGGAGATCTGTCCTGTTGAATGGGTCATTGTTAATTACTTGGAAGGGAATCAATTTAAAAAAATCTCACTATTGAAAAAAAAAAAATGAAATCCATTAGTGAATTAAAGACACTGAAACATCAGAAATCTTCAGGCCCTATTTATGCTGGCTTCACAAAACATGCTAGCACCTCTCTAACAAACTCAACACCTAATCTTGCTCCCAGTGAAGTCAATGGCAAATATCCCATTGGCTTCAGGGGTGGGCTCAGGGTTTCCGGGCCTATGTGGATGGGAGCTGTTACCATCTCAAGTCTATAACCTTATTGTTCTCATTAGAGCATATACTCTGTTGCATAACAGGTAAATCTTATCCCTACTGAGCCACCTGAGCCTATTTCTTACTGTTAACTTGGCAGTATGATAAGGATAAACCACAAGTATTTTTGGAATGGGCGTGAACTCAAATGTATGCACAATTAACCACTTAAAAATAAACTGGGACAAAACTACATATGTATGCTGTTTGCACAGAATTTCTAAAACACATCGCTGTAGGCCAAAGGTGCAATGTCAGTGCTGGGTTTTTTGCTGGAAAAGAACAGTTAAGTGTCATCTATTGTCTATTGAAACGTGCCCAACAGTAACAAAAAGAAAAATAGTAACAAGTGCATGGTGCAAGAATAATAGCATAGATGGATGTGGGAAAAGACGCTAGCCAATACCACTTACTAATGAGTCAGTGCTAGTCTGACAGTCTGCTTCTTTCTCTAGATAAATGAACATGCTAAAAAAAAGTAAGAAGCTGAAAAACAGTCTTATCTTATGCCTATAATGGCTTACAAGAAAGCCTTTCAAAATTATAAGGAAAGCCTCCCAACTTAAAGATTTGTGAGTATATGACAGGTTTATAAAGTGAGTATTTAAATTTGCAGGTGTTATGGGTCTTTCCCCAAATGTGAGTAAGAAAGTTATTTAGAAATTTTAAAACCATTCTGAACTTCCTAGTCGGCAACAAGAAGCCGGGCAGGATAGGGCAGAAAAGCTACGATTTTAAAGGAAAATTCAAATTGAAATACAAAGAAAATGCAAACAGAATCCCAACAAAAGCTTCAGAGCATCAGACACAATAGTTACATAAAGATATTGCAGGGTTCTAGAGAAAAGCCACTGGTTGGATCACCTAAGAAAGAAAGAGGTATAAACAGCTAATCAATGCGTTTACAAATTATAGTCCCAATCATGCAAAACCTGTACGAAGAAGTCCATATGATTACTCATTGTAAGAAGCGCTATGTAACTGCAGGTTCAGATTCCTAATAATCCATCCCAGCAACGTCCACATCATTGAGTTTCGAGTTAGTTTTAGCAAAGCTAGGACTCCAGTCCTGCATGCCCCTGTGAGCAGAAATCCCGAGGAGTTTTGTACATGAAAACCTTGCAGGATCAGGGCCTGCACTGATAACTGACTAAAGGCATTTAAAAAAAATCACCAAAAAGTGTGATACATTCAACTAATACTGTACTAACAATCCAGTACAATGCTGTTGGAAAACAAATGCTCATTAAATCTTCTAGACTTGTTTTGTCATTTTTTTAAAACAGCTCGATCTCTATTGATCCAGTAACTTCTTTTTCCCAGTCAGCAGGAAATCAGGATAATTTTGGCACCTACTGGACACTTTTTTTGCACTATTCTGCTTTACCAAAGCTTAAATAACATTGAGTATTGGCTCATAATGTGGATGGCACCATTTTTTAGGACAGTTGGAAATGAGGTTCCTGCATCTGTGCAGTTGGAGCTATTTGGCATGACGACATATTGGGCCCCGTACCACACGGCTGTAAAATGCACCGCGTGGCTACCCAGGCAAAGATTACTAAAGGCCACATATTGCTCTCCCATAGACAAACCCAAAAGATGATGCAACATGAACTGAAACCGCGCCAGCTTTGAACTTACTGACTGCCCTGGCTGCCTTCCCCTTAGAGTGCAGGATTCCACAGCCACGTGCTGGAGGATGGGCATGTGGCCTTTGGGATGAGCAGATATGTTGGGAGTACAGAGGAGAGGCCATTCTCATGGGCCTCCCGTCTACCTGGCTGTCCAGTCTCCCCTTCCCACAGGGTAGAATGACTTGGAAGGGAGCTCAGCTTCACCACGTTGTGGTCCAACCTTTTCCGTCCCCGTCAGCCCATACTGAGGATATGATGCTGTACATATCAGGAGAGGAGGGCTGCATGCAGCAAGGAGTGGGAAGCGCTAGGGAACCTAAATCCCACATCAGTGAGCCTGCTGCCAATTTACCCCCTTCTTCTAAGTGTCTCACTTGGATCACACACGTCCATATTTCCTCAAATGTGTCCACATGCGACTGCCTCTTTCCTGCCCTGCACAGCTGCAAATAAGGGAACAGGCATACATTTTAGCATAGTATAAATAAAAAGCTAACTATAGAAAATAAACAATGGAACTGATACTTCCTGCCACTTGGCTGCCTGCACCTACCACGTCACCTTATTTGTGCCCATGCATGTCCTCCTGTTGCAGCTGCATGCCGCACAATGCCATGCAGGATCAAGAACTGTGTCTTTGTAGGACTTCAAAGCCTGTTTTCCCCTTTTGTTTATGTTCTACTGTTAAAATGAGACAAATTTAATACAAGGGTGTGAAAAATACCACTGAGAATGTCACTAACCATTGGCGTCAGCACTTAGATACCACAGTAACAGGCACGTTATAAAATACCTACTCTGGCGAGATGCATTACATGTACAAAAGAGAGTTTCCTACTAAGGCCACCATTCTGTCCTTAATTGTGGTGTCTGAATAGTGCAACACAGATGCTATGGGAGATCACACAGTGTTATCAAACCCCTGCAATACCTAGGCACAACTGGCTGAATTTAAGACAGATTGGTGGAGAATCTCCTTGTCTTTGGAACGTTAGCCTCTTATGGTAGTTTTTGCATAGTTTGTATGTAAATGCCATACAACATACTGCCATCAACCTTGGGGGAATTCCCATTGATGTTAGTGAACCTACACTCTGTTCTGAAAGGACTGAGATGGTTATTTGATTTCTTCGCTGATTCAGTCATTAGCCTCTCTCCTGATACTGCCAATAAAGGTGTCAAAGATCTTACTACTTTAAGTATGTGATTTGTTTCTAGGAATCTGATTAAAGTAAATCTCCTCAGAGAAAGATTTGTTAATGCTGCAAATACATACCAAGGAGGATTTCCAAGATCATAATCTGGGTGTGAGTCAGTCCCTTTCAAATCTCCTAGCCCCCAAGATTATTGATTTACAAGGAGCTGATGATCCTTACTTATCATTTTCTTCTGACCCATTCATCATTAAACTTAAAATGCTCATCCTTATTTTCCCCCCTGTGGTAATCCAGTCAGTTACTCTGTAAACCCTACTGCAACTATTTTACACCTGTCAACTGTGATCCAAATTAAATGAAAGTAAACTGTAGCAAAACATTCCTAATCATGCAAACAGACATGAAACAACCATGTCAATAACTTGGGTGAACACTGAAAATGCTTGGTCAGTGCACTGCGAGTCAACAGCCAAACAGCGGGATGGGTGGTTTAACTTGCATGCACCAATGCCAAATGGATTCTCTCTTCTTGCAGAAGAAGCATCACTAAAGGTTTAATCTTGCACCATTGCAGTCAAGGAGAGTTTTGCCCTCGACATTAATTGGTGCTGTATCAGGTAATAAAAGAAAACTATTTGGTACAGATCAGTAAATTGCTCCTGGCTTCACCACCATTATTACCAAACCCTTCGAACCCTTGGATACATATTAAATATTTAGGGTCAGACACTCAAGCTGTGAAAATTCCTCACATATCTGTGTGTGCATACTACTTGATTGTACAAATGCCTCATTTGTATATCAGATATTCGCATGCATGTTATGCACATGCAAGTACATGCTCACCTTGCTTTGAAAATATCTCACTTACTGTTAGTGCTATATTTTGTCAATTGCATCATTGTATATAGCCTTGTTAATTACATCACAAGGGTAGGGCTTATACATTATATATAAAAGGAGTGCTTATGAAATGTGCCAGATTGACAGCACCAGAAAGTGACCTTGGGGGGCAAGTCTAAGATGGTGGAATGAGCTCTCACATGATCTAAGAACCGCCTCAAACTCATCATTTTCCAATCAAAATGCAAAGCCATTTCTTTGACCTTGCCTTCAAACATCAACACACACACAGCACAGGCCACATAAAATAGTTTTTTAAAAAATGTGCACTAAATTTTCCCTTTGGAGAGAAAAAGGGAGACATGAGAGAAAGAATCACATGTGAGAAATGCTAGTCAGGTTACTTTGTGCATTTCTGGAAGGTGCTCAGCTACTAGGATGTTGAGGATGTTAAAAGAACTGAATAGAAATTTCTCTGTTTATCCACAGAACAAACACAGATTTATACTTATGCTTCCATCACACTATGGAAGGACCTGTTGCTTTAATTTAGCTGGAATAAAGTCACACAGAGTCAAATGTGTTAATGAGATGCTGTCACTGTCCTATATCAAACAAAGACAAACAAGGTTTGGTATACAGAGACATCAGTCTGCATAGTACCACGGCAAACACATTAGGAAATTCATGTCAAAGGTTAGAAATGTATTGATTGAAACTCACAAAAGGAGAGGAATCAAAATGAAGCAAAGAGCACTGAAGCTGAAATTGAGTGATTATACAAAACAATCAATCAATACCTAACAAAGTCCCTTTTTGGAGATGGTGAATATTCGTTATAGTCTCTTATTCAGTCAAACAGTTCTTGGTGAGGAAAAAAGGGTGAGTTCTGTTGTTCAATTCTGAGTCATTTTCCTGACTGGAACAAATTGATAAATTAAACAGTAATAAGTCATCAGGACCGGATGGCATTCACCCAAGAGTTCTGAAGAAACTCAGATGTGAAATTGCAAAACTACTAACTGTAGTCTGTAACCATCATTCAAATCAGCTTCGGTACCAGATGACTGGAGAATAGCTAATGTGATGCCAATTTTTTTAAAAGGCTCCAGAGGCGATCCTGGCAATTACAGGCCGGTAAGCCTGACTTCAGTATCAGGCAAATTGGTTGAAACTATAGTAAAGAACAGAATTATCAGACACCTGGATGAACATGATTTGTTGGGGAAAAGTCAACATGGTTTTTGTAATGGAAAAATCAAAATTTTGCATGGGAAATCATGCCTCATCAATCTATTAGAATTCTTTGAGGGGATCAACAAGCATGTGGACAAGAGTGATCGAGTGGATATAGCGTACTTAGGTATTCAGAAAGCCTTTGACAAGGTCCCTCACCAAAGGCTCTTAAGCAAAATAAGCTGTCATGGGATAAGAGGTAAGGTCTTCTCATGGCTCAGTAACTGGTTAAAAGATAGGAATAAATGGTCAGTTTTCAGAATGGAGAGAGAGAGGTAAATACTGGTGTCCCACAGGGGTCAGCACTAGGACCAGTACTGTTTAACATAGAATCATAGAAATGGAAGGGACCTTGAGAGGTCATCTAGTCCAGTCCCCTGCACTCATGGCAGGACTATGTATAATCTAGACCATTCCTGACAGGTGTTTGTCTAACCTGCTCTTAAAAATCTCCAATGATGGAGATTTCATAACTTCCTTAGGCAATTTATTGCAGTGCTTAACTACCCTGACCGTTAGGAAATTTTTCCTAATGTCCAACCGAAACCTCCCTTGCTACAATTTAAGCCCATGCTTTGCATATTCATAAATGATCTGGAAAATGGGGTAAATAGTGAGGTGGAAAAATATGCAGATGATACAAAATTACTCAAGATAGTTAACTCCAAAGCAGACTGCAAAGAGTTACAAAGGGATTTCACAAAACTGGGTGACTGGGCAACAAAATGGCAGATGAAATTCAATGTTGATAAATGCAAAGTAATGCAAATTGAAAACATAATCCCAACTATACATATACAATAATGGGGTCTAAATTAGCTGTTATCCCTCAAGAAAGAGATCTTGGAGTTATGTGGATAGTTCTCTGAAAACATTCACTCAATGTGCAGTGACAGTCAAAAAAGCGAACAGAATGTTGGGAATCATTAGGAAAGGGATAGATAATAAGACAGAAAATATCATATTGCCTCTATATAAATCCATGGTACACCCACATCTTGAACACTGCATGCAGATCTGGTCACCCCATGTGAAAAAAGATATATTGGAATTGGAAAAGGTACAGAAAAGGGCAACAAAACTGATTAGGAGTATGGAACAGCTTCCATATGAGGAGAGATTAAAAAGACAGACTTTTCAGCTTGGAAAAGAGACAACTAAGTGGGGATATGATAGAGTTCTATAAAATCATGACTGGCGTGGAGAAAGTAAATAATGAAGTGTTATTTACTCCTTCTCATAACACAAGAATGAGGGGTTACTAAATAAAATTAATAGCAGGTTTAAAACCAACAAAAGGAAGTATTTCTTCACATAACACACAGTCAACCTGTGGAACTCCTTGCCAGAGGATGTTGTGAAGGCCAAGACTATGACAGGGTTCAAAAAGGAACTAGATAAGTTCATGGAGGATAGGTTCATTGATGACTATTAGCCAGGATGGGCAGGGATGGTGTCCCTAGCCTCTGTTTGCCAGAAGCTGGGAATGGGCGACAGGGGATGGATCACTTGGTGATTACCTGTTCTGTTCATTCCCTCTGAAGCACTGGGCATTGGCCACTGTTGGAAGACAGGATACTTGGCTAGATGGACCTCTGATCTGACGCAGTATGGCCTTTCTTATGTTCTGATGTTCCTGCTTTAGATAAAACAGACAGAGAGATGGGAGATAAGAGATATGATAGTAAGGATGGAGGAAATCCAGTTTTTGTTGGGGTGGCTGGTCAGTCACAGACAGATGTTTTAGGCTGGAAGAAGAGCCATGAGAGCCATGTTTCTCTGGTTAGTTTGGTCAGGTCCTTCTCCTTCACTAGTCCTTCTCAGGCTGAGCAGAGCTGGATGGGCTGTCTCATCTCACCATGCTGGTGCTGTGCAGCACAAAAGCCAAGAGAGAGAGAGATTGGACAGGAGGAAGTTAGTGCGGGAATGGAAAAGAGCACACCAGGGAGGGGAAGACAGAGCAGGATCCCTTATGTATCTGGCTGGCGTTCGTGCTGGTGCAGTAATGATGTCCAAGCATCCCCACTGGAGTAGCAAGGTCTGATGTCACTATAACAATTCTACCTGAAGTGTTGGTAAAAAGGTTTTTTTGTCTTTCCCAAAGTCTCTTCCATCAGGGTGCCCAAAAAGGGCAATGTGTGGAATGGTCCATCCTCTCATTATTTTGCTCATCAATTAGGCCTAATTTCTGAAGCACCAATTTTGGTCCATTAATTTCTGGTCCCCTACTCCTCTGTTTACCAGTCATAGTCTTAACACAATCCTTGAGTGGTATTAATAAACCCTTTAAATGAGGTCAGTCTTCTTACATCTTTTCCTTACACAATTTTATAACACAGTTCACTGCGACCATTCATAAACCTTTACCCACCTTTCATGGGTTAGGCTAATAATTAAAGTAGGCCTCCTAGGCTCCATTTATTACAACAGACTACCTCAAAGGGAGAGTGACCCTGTTTCCATTGAAGACAATGGCATAATTCCATTGGTTTTAATGGTGTAGAAGGAAGGAAGTTCAGTCTCTGTACCCATTTATTCCTTGACCTCTCTCCTAGACTAGCCATAAGGGCACCAAATGTGAAGACCGCGTTTATGATACAGAGTCCTGTCTGCTGGGAACTGGACTAAGATCACCAACCCACTGCACATAGGCTACTCAGAAGCCATGGTGGTCATTGGAGACCTAGATAGGATCTGTGCTAGTGACCTTGGGGTGAAAAACAGCTTTGTTTGTCATTACTAGTGCATCCAGTCCCTTGGCTAGGGTAGGATTTCTAATCTAAACAAGCATTAATCTTTCCTAAGGTGAAAAAGATCAGAAAAGCAAAATTTGCTATATGTTGTCATTTTGTTTTTATGGAAGAAAAAGCAGCTTTTTGCCTAATATCTATTTAAAACATACATCCATATTTTCAGTGATGATTTATTCTTTGTCCAGCTTTCATTTGAGAAGAGATAATAAAGTCTACACAAAGAGTAAACCCCCTACAGCTGTGTCCACAGCAACATTAACAATGCCACACAATGGCGTCTTTTAATTGCATAGAAACAAGTGACACCACCGCATAATGGTGCAGCAATGTATTGGGGCCTTTGACAATCAATCTTTTAAATGTGTTATCCATTTGATTGCAGATGTAAATCAGCATCTCGGTGTTAAATAGCTGCGGTAATTTACAGCTTTATGGTCAAACATTTATATAAAGCATCCTACTAAAAGCACAAAACTATAACTGATACATCATGTAGGTGGCTAAATGAAAATTACCAAAGGTCAGAGTGTAAAAGTTAAGGTTCCAATCTGTACTGCATATTCTGTTTATATTCCAATATATATTTTATGACTCAAAAATATTGTATTAAGCTAAACCTTTAACCAGAAAACAGGAACAGAACTATGACATAGGTCTGTTACACTGGTGTAACTCTATTGATTTCAATGGAAGTTAATACAAGGCCTTAATACATTTGCACCAGTGTAACTGAGAGCAGAATCAGGCGCTATGTCTTTACAATGTACCCGCATGAACCCTGCTCCTGGAACTTTAACTTTTGCACTTTCCAATTTTTTTTCAATTTATTTTTAACTGTGCAACCTTAATGTTGCATGAACAGTTTTTGCCTTTAATTTCCACATTTAGCGAAAGAATGGGAAAAACCTGCAGCTCTCTAATATTCCATTTAGAGTTGGTCAGAAGATAAGTATATTTTGAGATTCTTAAATAAAAATTCCCATTTTTTGAGAAAACAAAACCAATTTTTTTCAGCTTCCATTTTTGAAAACAATCTTTTTTTCATTTTTCCCCTCCAAAAAGATACAAAATGTTGACACTGCTCCTCAGATTTCTATGAAAATTGAAAAAGGTAATTTTTCCTCAAAAAGTTTTGAATAATATTTTTTGACTCTCTCTCCTATTAGTCTGAAAATGATTCCATTTAGACTTTGAAATTAACACAACATTGAGATGAATGGGATCATGGAAGATTGGCTCTTAGCTTTTTTATTGTTATAATTTGGCTGTAAAAATTTTTTTACCAGTTTATATTGTGATGGCCATTACAACAGGATTTTTTTTTTTAATGGAAGTTTAGAACATACAGAATAGAGAAAATTGACAGGAAACGTTTGTTTCTAGCCAACTGCAGTTTTTCTCCTGTTATTGCAGTTTTTTAAAAATGGTCTTGTGTTTCATTGGGACATTTAGGACAAAGTTTTCAAAACGTGGCTTCTTCTTAGTCACATGCACAACTGTGTGGGAGGATCCACTGCATACCCTGGCACATAAGTGATAAAATAGGCACACACAAACTTTTGTGTGAGCAAAGTGAGTCTAAATGAATCACTGTACAACATATGCATTCTTAGGGAATAGTCTGCAAAAATTGCAAGTGCAAATTGAGGCCAGATTGTCTGGAGCCAAATATTCAGAGAGTGTCAATCTCATTCCCACTAAGCGTCCCTGCAGCAGCAGACTCTGTTCCTGCCACAGTGGAATTAGTTTCTTCGCAAGAGCACGTGCAGTGACATGGCAAAGGGGCAGAGTGTCATCTGGCTTTCCTAAAAATCACAAAAGCTCATAAGGGATTTTTCAGTTGTTCATCATTTTTTTCATTTTATTTTTAAACCTTTTTACCAAAATCAAGTGACTGGACTAGCCCTGAGCAAGGCCTATGTCCTTGCTTAATTTCATCTTTCAGAAGTTTTTGCTATAGCTCTATTTTTAAAATAGCATGGTTAATATTACCTAATCATATGTCCCTTATGGGACAGCTGCATTTGTTCTCTGCCCCATGATTCAAAAATTGTAGAATGGACTTTGCTCAAACTTAATTAAAAAAAAGCATTTCTGCCAGCAACTTCACTTTGAAAGCGTCCAGCCTCAGTCAGGGTGATTTGGGAAAATAAAGAGCGGGGGATGGGGAGATGTGGTAATGGAAACTATCGAGTGCCCCCTGATTCAGGTTTGATAGTTTTAGTTTAATAGAATCTTCTCCTTAAAAATGTACAGTCCTGAGTCAGGAAAGCCTCTAGGCATTTTCTTAAGTACATCCCTATTCAGGACAGCATTACTTTGCTTAACTGTAAGCACATGCTTAAGTGCAGCCCCAAACAGGTCCTGACTTAGGGCCTACTATTGGACAGTGTTACCTCAGGCACAATTCATTTGTAAGTCCAACATTAGGATTTTTAACTAGTATTGCTTTGTACTGAATGGGGCTTAGATGCTTAGAGAGAGGCACCATACAAATAGGTTAACTAAATACATCATAAAAATAGAAGATGGCTTAGCAAATGTCAGGTTCCATAAAAGCTCTGTTTCACAGACAGGATAGTCACCTGCAGACCAGAACCAATATTAGTTATAATCACATTTTACAAAGTTAAAAAGAGTGTTCAGATTGCAAAATCAAGCATGCAAGCAGGTGCATAGTGCCTATGAAGTATACAATATCTGTTTGCACCTAACCATATTTTATGGGTTGTATTAAGGGATGCTTCAAATGCATCTGTCCTGTACAAGCATCTGGGTATGCAGCAGAAAGGGTAGAGGACATATACTGCTCCCTCCGCACGCTGTCAGCGCACGTCATGGCAGAAAGGGACCCATCTCCTCTTGAACCGCTGCCAGAGCCTGTCAGTGCTTGAGGAGTTAAGGAGTTTGATTTGATTTTCTTTTATTCATTCAATAGTGTTTGTAAGTTTATGTTTTTGCCATTTGTTTTCTGCCTTTGTTTGCTTTGTTTTGTAGCTGACCTAAGTTTACTTCCCTCTAGGAGCCAGGAATGGGCTGAGTCCATTAGGAAGACATACCTTTTGGTTCTTCAGTATCCTGCAGCAAGTTGTTCCTGCCTCCTGCCCCACCTAACGTAGCAAGGCCCCAGTGGTTTTATTGCTCGTTGGGCAGGAGAAACGAGGGGGATGGCGATGATATACATAACTGCTGGAGCACAATGGGGATGTACATAGATTTAGTTGGGGGAGTGGTTACTTAGCCTTGCTATGTGTCTTATAATTAACATCTGCCCCTTCCTTTGTTTTTCAGATCTGCGGAATGTGAGAAATGACTCAGCACCAGGCCAGATGCTAACAGTCCCCATTAAAGTAAATATGCTGTGGTGACTAAGCGCAGGTCTACGCTACCGCTTACGTCAATTTAACTTCTCGCTCAGGGGTGTGAAAAAGCCCCCTCCCCCAAGTGATGCAAGTTTTGCGCTGTCTACACCAGCACTATGTCAGTGGGAGACGCCCTCCCATCAACATAGCTTATGCTTCTCGCCCAGGAGGAGTAATTATGCTGACAGGAGAGTACTCTCTCATCATAGCATGTTGTCATAAATATAAAGGGAAGGGTAAACACCTTTAAAATCCCTCCTGGCCAGAGGAAAAACCCTTTCACCTGTAAAGGATTAAGAAGCTAAGATAACCTCGCTGGCACCTGACCAAAATGACCAATGAGGAGACAAGATACTTTCAAAGCTGGAGGGGGGGAGAAACAAAGGGTCTGTGTCTGTCTGTGATGCTTTTGCTGGGGACAGAACAGGAATGGAGTCTTAGAACTTAGTAAGTAATCTAGCTAGATATGCGTTAGATTCTGTTTTTTTTAAATGGCTGAGAAAGTAAGCTGTGCTGAATGGAATGGATATTCCAGTTTCTGTGTCTTTTTGTAACTTAAGGTTTTGCCTAGAGGGATTCTCTATGTTTTGAATCTAATTACCACCTAAGGTATTTACCATCCTGATTTTACAGAGGTGATTCTTTCTACTTTTTCTGCTATTAAAATTCTTCTTTTAAGAAACTGAATGCTTTTTCATTGTTCTTAAGATCCAAGGGTTTGGGTCTGTGGTCACCTATGCAAATTGGTGAGGATTTTTATCAAACCTTCCCCAGGAAAAGGGGGTTAAGATTTGGGAGGATTTTTTGGGGGGGGAGGAGGGGGGAGACGTTTCCAAGCGAACTCTTTCCCAATAACCAGTGTTAGACATTTGGTGGTGGCAGCGAAAGTCCAAGGGCAAAAGGTAAAATAGTTTGTACCTTGGGGAAGTTTTAACCTAAGCTAGTAAAAGTAAGCTTAGGAGGTTTTCATGCAGGTCCCCACATCTGTACCCTAGCGTTCAGAGTGGGGAAGGAACCTTGACACGTCTTCACCAGACACACTATAGCTGTGCCAATGAAGCACTGTAGTGTAGACTTGCCCTAAGTGCATTTGCTAACTGACCTTAGATTTTGCCCTGTGTTTTCCACATGAGCTACCAACAGAAGACAAAAAAGTTGCCAAAGATTAATCTGTGTTAAGCGTTTTTAAATAAAATATTTTTCAATCTATTTTTGACTCCTTTGCTGCTTTGGGTGTTGGACTTGTTTTTAAACTAGATCCTCAACATACTCTGTGATTTAAATGTAAACTATCCATAAGAAAGTCATTGAATCCATGTAAACATCAATCAAGCTCTACTGCTAACAATATGACATTCAAAATATGCTGATTTTGTAACCATTTATAATAGGACTTAAACTCTATATATTGAATATTCAATGAGATTTTTTTAAATATTCAGACAGTGCAGTAGATAGGATGCTCTTTATTTTTGTAAATTGGACATTCGTTTCAATTATCCATAATGCAATGGTTTGTCAACATACTGTCAGCTCATTGAGTAAGCATCTAATCAGGAATAACCATACTGCCCAGTGAAGCTAATGAACGCTTATTTCCTCTGAATGGTTTGGATTCACAATTACATTTCAAGATTCAAGTTAACACGACAGTTAAAACACAGTTCTCAAACATTTTCACAAGCTTATATTTGTAGGAAACACATCATTACTTGTTTGTATTGCAATAGCTCCCAAAGGCACTATCCAAACTATATAAGATACATTATGAAAGGCTTTAGTGTTTGAGGCGTTAACATTTTTATAAATCAGAAGAACAAGTGGCTCAGATTCTCTACACATGCTCAACCAATGGGTGTTCACGAGTTGTAACCACACATGCACAAGTCCCATATTCAGGAGTACAAACTGGACCTGCACAAAGATATGTGCACATGTTTGAAAATGTGGACTTCAGGTATGGAATAGTGTATTTTATTACATTAAAAACCTCTAACTCAGTGGCAGATAAAACTGCCAGTAAATTATACTTGTACCCCAGATCCCATTCTGGATTTAACCACCACTAGCACTGTCAAACTGTTACTATTTGAATGGGATGGATTCATCTCTCTTGATTCTTCTCACACAGTTTTCAGCACTGGCTAATAATTAGTAGTAGAAGGATGGTCTTACAGATAATGCGTAAGACTAGGTGTCAGGAGACTTGGGTTATGTTTCTGACTCTGCCACAAGCTTCCTGTGTGACCTTAGACAAGTCACTTAATTGCTCTGTTCCTCAGTCTCCTCATCTATACAATAGGGGTAATAATATTAGCTCACCTCCCGGGCTGTTGTGAGGCTTAATTCACGAATGTTAGTAAATTGCTTTGAGTTCCTTTAATGCAAGGGGTTATATGTAAGTGTAAAGTACTATTAGTAGTGAAGCTATTCTACTATTTACTTGCATACCAATATAAATGCAAAATAAGAACCATGCTAGAGTGAAAGACCCCCTTTCCTTTTTATCCATCAAAGCACTCATGAGAAACAACATACCTAATAAACTCATCCGCTGTTCAACTGGAAGAAGCTACATCCCCTCCAAACCCAAAATATCTGGCTAGAAAATAGATTCCCACAACAATTGTCTCCTCAGTGCACCATACCATTGCTATTGCACAAAGATGAAACTTCACAGAGGGAGAACAGAAATTATATATAAAAGATACAACACAACGTTAAGGGTGGGGTGAGTCTTTGTTGAGATAACTTACTGTAATATAGAAAATAAAATCCACATATTGTGAAACCAGCTTTCACAATTGAAGCTCTTGTTGGCATTTGCACTAGAATGAAGGAGGTAATGGATATGGAATGACAGGGAAAATGAATTAGCTTCTCAGAACAGGCTGAGGGATATTGGCAGATCTGTCTGTATAACCACTGCCCATGCTGTACCTATTCAGTGGAAAGGCAGAGGACCTTCAGCCTCCCATCGCTACCCATCCAAGCACTAAAGGGACCTAAAAACCCCACAGCCAATATACTTCCATCATAAGGTCCTAACATGTGGTTGGAAGGCATCAGACTTATTGAGCCAAGATTAATAGTCATAAATGTACAAGACATCCTTCCTCTACTTCAGTGGAAGAGTTGCATGTGAAGTGGCTGCAGAACAGAATCATAATGAGGCAAAGAGTAAAAGTAACTGAGTAAAGGAACTAACTAGCATGTTATGCTTTTCCTACATTGAACTTGTGCTGTGGCCACTGCATGAAATTGGTGCCAGAACAGAATTTAAAAGACATCAGAATTTGTTTTTAAATGAATACAGTATGAGTATTGTGTATACTGCTGCCGGTGTTGCAGTACAATGCCAATGAAATCTGTGCCTAATAGAATAATTTTCAATTAAAACACTTCCTGTTCTCTCTTTTGTTCTGTGATACAGACGTGCCAACTTTCAGAGTTTGCTGCAGCAAACTCTGAATATGCCAGGACATTAAAGCCCTGTCTAGTACAGAGAAACATTTTAGACTGGTTGATATTTTTTGTTTAAAATTTTTTTGAAAACTAACCTTTTTTGGAAAAACTTTCTGCCAAATGTCACCAGTACCAAAATTTTCTATTTTGTGAGAAAAATTTTTTGGCAACATTTTTAATTGCTATTTTTATCAAAATTGTTTTCAAAATTATTGATATTTTTCTGCTTTCTGTAAGAAAACATGGCTTTCAATAAATAAAAATTTGATAAAAAGTTTGATAAAGTAGATTAAAATAGCAATACTAAAGTCATAGTTTTTGTGAAAACCAGTAAATGGGTTAATTTAAAATGCCACAAAACAGTAACAACTTTAAAAATCTCTTCAAAATAATGTTCCTGTTTTCCAATATTCTCTGTATAAGACTGCTGTGTGAAGCAGCAAATGCTACGCTACGTAGGCAGCAAAACTCACTACCCCAAAGGGGCTCAAGAGAGGATGAAAAATCCAGGAAAGACTTTAATACTTACATTTGAATTTTATCCCCCTTCTGCCTGTTCGCTTTCTCAGTTGACAGGTAACCAGTTAGCTACCCTGTCGGAACAAGCAAACTTATTCTCATGCATAACTTCTGAATGAAAAGACAAAAATGCCTGGCAAATCACTTTAAAAATAAATAGTGAAACAAAAAACTTTTGGGAAGCCTTTTCCAGACTTGTTAAAAAAAGTTATATTTTTTTTACCCATGATCTTTACATCAGGCTCCAAATTAAATGAGAAGGTAAAAAAAATCATAAGGTGAACCTTCTGAATTGAGCAGGTTCAAATTTTGTGTTTGAGAATATTGCCTGAGGAAGAGTGGCCTGTTTTTCCTACACAGTTTATAGTTTTAGGGTTTTTTAGACAAAAATAGTCATAGAAAATTAAAATACAAGATAAATTCATCCCCTGAACATTTTCAAAAAAATTTCCATGACAAATTATCTCCATTTTTTGTCCAGCTCTCAAGAGACAAAGAGCTCTCCATTTTTTGTCCAGCTCTCAAGAGCTCTCTGCAAAGCTTAAGATCTGAGCCAACAACCTTTACAAGAGTAGTCCCTTTGATTACACAATCAGCCCCATAATCACAAAACAGTGTTGAACTGAACATGAATTATCTGACCTTTTAGTAGTGGATAGTGAAATACAAGCATAAGAGGTACATCTTCCTTCCTTATCTGAACTGGTTTAGACCATGTCTGTGGGAAATTACCTTCATGTTAGTTTTTAATCATTAAAGAACATGTAAAATATTTAAACTAATAAAGTTTCATGGATGCCTCAAACAGGGCAGATAGCTCTTCTTCCGTCTGAGGACGAGGTGATAGTTTAGTCACTCTTTCCTGAAAGATTAAAGTAAAATTGGATTACATAAGGCTTTTTGCAAAATAAACAGTGTTGAATATACAGTAGAATGTCACACGTTACTCAGCATTAATGACTGAAATCCACACTATAGATTGCACAGAATTTTGCAAACCAGTAAAGCATGTATTTAATCAAAGAAACAAGGCTAATGCATCACCAACTGTACTTTAATCAGTTATTTTAACAAGTGTATTTCAGTTTACGTTATTTATAAACACACACTCAGAGTCCAGTGGGAAAAACAAAGTTTCTGTCATTATGATAGCTGGTTAAAATCAATATTTCTACTCTCACACATTCAACAGCTTCATGAGATTTCCTCCCAGGTTATGCAGAGAACAGCTACAGTACAGAGAAAAAGATAACCCGCCTCACGCAGTGTTTAAAAAAAGGCTTCACATTACTTAGGACAAAAACTCAGGTTCTACAAAGGTTTAAAACTAGTTTAACACTAAAAAAAAAAATAGTTATTTAAGGTGCTCAATGGTGTTATCAGACCAATTTTCCTGCCAGTCAGTGGAGCGCACAGATGGGCTAAGAACACCTGTCCAAGCAAATGACTGGAGACATGACAACTGTAAAGGGCCACAATGTTCACAATGGCTTTGGATAGAGTGCAATGAATAGAAGCTTTTACTATACCTTTAAATAGATGCAGCTTGCATTCCCTTAACACAGCGTTGGTGATATGGCCAGTACACAGAGAATGGAACAGTGGGTCTGCCTCTTAGTAAATTGGTTGGTAAATTTTGGTGCCAGGTATAGTCATCCACACCCCTTGTGCTCATCAATGGTTGCAGCCAAATTATGGCTGCCTCTTGTATGTTTACATGGAGGAGAGGTGGGGTTAGGGAATAGGTCCTTTCTGACCTCTCCTTTCAAATCCACCCTACCCACCACCTAAACCAGAACACCCACACAGGACCAGCCATTATTTGGCCCATGGAACAAACTTCTCCAGATTTCCTTGCTGTGTTGTAAGCAGGATCATTTTCAACAGATTATTTCAAGTGTAAACATTTATGCTTTGGAGGTTTCAAACCTCCAAACTGGCTGACTAAAATCTGTTCATTTTATTTCTCTACAGCATGCATTTTATGATGGTAGTACACTTGGCAGTGTTTGTTTATTTGTGGTCTCAATCTGCACCAGGGTGTTTTGCAAATATTAATAGGTGGTGTTGGTGTTCCAAAAAAAACTGATGGCTGGATCAAAAGAAAAAATATCAAAGAGTTGACTGTTTGAAATCCGCTTGTGGGTAACGTATTACACAGGCAGCAGCAAATGAATTTGGACTACATTATACTTTATATACTAAATCAGGGTTTGAAAACACACTAGCTCGCCTCATTATACATGCAATCACTAATTACTGCTGTTGTAAAAGGACAGTAAATTAAGTTGGGCTTCTGAATTAATAATCAGTTACAGATGAGAAAAAACCCCAAGCCACAGGTGAACCTCAGCAAAGCAACAACAAAAATACCTCTTTGGGATGTTGTGTTTATAAAATATTACTTTTTACAGATTATTAAGAGGACCAACATATTTATCAACAAAAACGGTCAAAAAGTCCTGTCGCACACATTTGGTAAAGCATCAGATTGGGAGCAAGAGACCTCGGTTTTATTGCAAATGTTGCCACTAATCAGAGTGACACCTTGATCAAGTCACTTCCCTTCTTGTAAAATGGGAATGAGGATATCTTCTTTTGTAACATGCTTTGAGGTTTATAGAGGTTATAAAAAAAGTGAAAATTTTTAATTTTTTTCAGCATGACAAACCTTCATAATATTTTCTCATTTACTTGGAGATTAATGAATTTTCCTCTAATTTCAGTTCATCTTTGAAATGTTTGAGAGTATAAAAACGTAAATGGTATTACAAGTGTATGTTGTTTCATTGAAGGAAGACATTAGTTCAAATTCAGATGGAGGGCAGTGGAACAAAGCCATCTAGAAGAGTACTGAAACTCCTTGGTAGGGAAAACCTAATGCAAAGCAAGTTTAATCATTCTTAGCACATAGCAGTCTTACAAAAGCATCAGATAGAACCTTACCTGCCTGTATAATTAGGACAGCTAGATGAAAAAATGGGAACATTTTTCACAAAAAAACCCCTGCAAAAACATGTTCCTTTTCCCACCTGAAAAAATGTGCATGTTGGAAGATTTGACCAGCTCTAATAATTAGCCTTTCCTTTTGAAGATGAATGGATGACAGATGAAGGCCAAACAACATATACACTATCTCACTGCAAGGAAAAACCCAAACTGTACTAGGAAAAGAGAACTGACTTTATCTAGCATTCTCTCCATTTAAAACTGCTAAAAGAAACATTTATTTTAAAAGAAAATATTTTAAAAGTTTGCTTTTTAAGAAAAATCGCCTGTGCTTTCTGTCTTACCTGAGGGAGAGTGCCTCTGACTAAAGCAGGGATATCTGCTTTAGAATAACCAATTGCAGCTAAGCCATCATCAACATTCAGATCAAATAAGAATTTCCGGAGTGTGTCTGCCAAAATAAGCCCAGCATCTTTGATTTTGGCAGTGCGGATGTCAGCTCCTAAAATAAGACAAAGCCTTGACTGTAGAGTGGAGAGAGAGAGAGGAGGAAGCTGTTCTGGATTTAATGTAATCATAATAGCAGCGGCATATATCCACACATAACAGCCTACTTGCTAAAGGCAACCCCAAATAAAAAAGGGGAATCTCTATCTTCATTTTTCAGTTAGACTAGTTTGTAGAGATGAAATAAAACAAAATCAGGAGAGGTAAGTTCACTGCTGCTAGAAAGACTAACTGCCATGTCAAGTTAACTTCCTTCCCCACTGTGCTTGCCTGGAAAAGCACTTTTCAGTCAGACTAATTGCTGGAAGCAGTATTGGAAAGGAAGTTAAAGCAGATCACTGTCTGTGGATAGCCATAATATTTATTTTTAGGGACAAAGTGCCATACGCTAATTTTTTCAAAGCCTTGAGTTTGCTGACATCTAGAGGATGTGCAAACCAGTGACTAATGATTCCCTTCCCCTTCTCAATTTTATGTTGACAAGCATTCAAACAGTGGACAAGTGCGTGTGTGTGGCCCTCTATGGGTGGAGCTCAGGTGCTTGCATTATATATTGGTTAGTATGATATAATAATATAGATTAGAATAAATAGGTAGATTAGATAGAAGATGAGGAATTATAGTCCTAGGAACGCTGTGGAAAGGAGGTGAAAGTCAGCTTTTATGGAAAAGCTACAGAAGTTTCTTATATAAAGGGCTATTCATCCTCCCTCCCTGTGTGTCCATAGCTCCATTAGAAATGGGAAATATGTACATGCATAAAGGCAAGAAAAACACCCCAAGTTTTATTTTTAACCAATTGGGCCAAATTCATTCCACCAGAACTGAACTTGTCTCATGCAGTTTACTGAAAAATGAGTAAATGTGAAACAACTACAAGAAAAAACACTCTGGTTTTCTAAGAACTCAGTGCAACTGTCAAAACAGTTTAAAGTTAATGGGAGGACAACAAACTCATTTCAGGGGGCTTAGATGTTTGGTATCAAGTAGCAAGATGGCAGCAGCTAGAAGAGATTAGGTGACAAAGCATGAGGGAGTCTCGTATGAAGTTTCATGCTAATGGAATGACTGCCACGCAGTCAATGTCCATTCTCTGTGTTGCAGTATAAAGGGCAGTTAGAATATAAGAGCTTCAGGGAATGATCTGATAGTAGCAAAAGAGGAGGAAAGGAAAGAAAAGAATGAGGAAAGGAAGAGGTGGTCTGAAAAGCCAGACTAAAAAGTGATGAAAAACTTATTATTGTTCCAGTGACTGGCCTTCTGCTAACCTAAATAATGCATCACTCTTCGGGCTGCACTTATATTTCCTTTACTGCAATAAATCTACGGCCACACATCCCTTTTTCCATTAGGAGAGGCCTTAAGCTTTTATTTGGCTGTACTCAAATCTGCAGTTGTACATATACATAAACATAGCCGTTTGTTACTACTTTACCGCAAGGCATAGTGTTTGACAACCTAAAGTATTTGAAGCAGCTACTGCAGTCACTTGGACACTGAATTATGGTCCCAAAGTAAATACCCAAGATGAGTTAATTTATACACACTTGATACATTTTATACAGAATCCTTTTATATAACAGCAAAGCAGACAGTAACCAATTGAATTTCCATTGAGGAAGTCAAATGTAACTAAGAATTGCAATGCTTTTTAGCAGCAACTTATACAGCAAAACTAGAGGAGATGCTGTTTGACTAGTTAGCCTTAAAATAAAGGAACCAAAGTTCTAATTCTCCAGATACTCTGGGCTGGCCATCTAGCATATATATTTTTAGTATTTTCTCAGCCAATGTGTCATTCAGAGTATTACCATTTGAGTTAGAGGTTACTATTGAAGGGCTTCTTATAGGGATGTAGGAATTGCAATAGGTAATCAGACAATTTGTCCATCTAGTCCAGTATCTCTGAGTGTGGCCAACAACAATTGCTTTGGAGGAAGGTGCAAGAAACCCCATATCCAGCAATTACAGAATCATCTGTCAATAGGGGAAGTTTCTTTCTAACTCCACGAGTCAATGGGTGGCATATGTTCTGAAGCAGAAGGGTCTAAATCCCTTCTAATGTTGTATATATCCTTTTTAAAGTAAGTATAGACATTCTCCCAATCCATCTAAAGGGCTAATCTTTTCTTGAAACCTACCAAGCTCTTAGTCTCTGGATATTTTGTGGCAATGAGTCGTACAAGTTAATTATCCACTGTGTAAGAAAATATTTCCTCTTTCAACGTTTCCTGCTTGCAAGTGTTTAATTTTATTTGTTTTATAAATCACTTCCTTTTAGCAAATGCAGATGTAAGTGTACTTAAATGTGTACGTTCCTTTTCTTTTATATGATGAAATAAGATTTTCAGGAATCTTCATCATATTTGACTTAGGTACCTTGTTGGGAAGCCTCAGGCTGGATCACTTTAAGGGAACTACGTTGTTTGGACTTCTGAGTAACCAGTAAGGTAATAAAGAAGCTGTTTTATGCTGGTTTGGTAAATCTAAGTATTGGAATATACACCAGCTTTTTGGGGTTTGGCTGTCCTATTCTTTGCAGTTCACCCTAATTGAATGATCATAGCTGGTCCCCATTGGGACCCTGGTAGCAGTAGATTTTATGGCCCCCATTAGGACCATGGTAGCAGTAGGTTGTACCAGTAGGTTTTATGAAGAGAGATTCATACCCAGTATCTCTGCAGCCTCCAAGTGCCGTTCAGGGCACATCTCTGCTGTGAAAGTAAATACTGCTGGGGAGGTGAGTACCACAGAAAGACCATGTGGCTGGAGAAAAACAAAACACAGTGCACATTAACTAGACTTCTCACTGCTGCTACAATAAGTTTGTTAGGCCAAGGTAATTTAAAGCTTGTTAATGTAAGATAAGTACAAGAGCGAGGAATAACTGTAGGAAAATGAAAATAATCAGTTCTTACCACCAGAGGATGATCAACATTATAATCCTTTGCTTTGTAACTCTTCACCAAGCCAGAAATAGGGTAAGACATTCCATGGCTGGAGAAGAAAGGAAGTGGTCAGGGAACTAGCCTGGGATCTGGGAGACCTCCGTTCAATTTCTTGCTCTGTAACACTTCCTGGGTGACCTTGACCAAGTCACTGAGGGGCAGATTTTTAAATGCATTTAGGAGCCTAAGACCCACTGAAGCCAATGGGAACACTTCAAAAATCTTGCCCTTAGTTGCTCTGTGCCTCAGGTCCTTATCTATAAACAGGAGATCACAGCACTTCTCTATCTCACACATTAAAAGACTGTGAAGTGTTCAGATACTGGGGTAATGGGGTTGGCCCAAAGTACCTCAGACATTCTTCACCTTACTATCAAAATCTGGGAGTTTCTTATCATGCTAACAGTGCTTAAGGGAAAGTTTTGGAGGTTTATTTACAAAGGGGATTTTAAGTGATCAAACCAAAGGAGTGCAGAGTCGAGTCTGGAATAGATGAATATTTATAAGTTGCAATGATTTTTCAAAGAATTTTGGGCCTAGGCCTTGATTCAACACATTAAGCACACGATGAGCATGGGAGTAGTGCCACTGAGCTCAATGGGAACATTAATCTGTACTTTACTGAACTGAAGATGCGACAGTCATTAGCTTATTTCAATGGGCATCACTTAATCCACAAAAATGTTAATTATAGCTCATTTTAGCCTGAGAAACAATTAACCCAGGAACAAGTTTTATTGCATGTGGCCTTGATTCAGGAAAGGCAGAAGATCTTTCCTCTGGGTATGTTCACTAGCTTGGTGTTATAGGTGTTATTGGTGCTGAGTACAGGGCTCCACAACAGAGAGTTAAACGTGTTATTTATTTTTAGAAGAGTGGACACTGACATTTGATTTTTTTTATTTTTTATTTATTTTTAAAGAAAAAAATATTATGCAACCTGTGCCTACAAGCAAGGTAAAGTAGGCCAAATTTTGGTTCTAGAAACTGTGTTATCCTTATGACAGCAAGAAGTACCATACTCCACAAAGGGTCCCATCAACTTCGGTAGGATAACTCATGACATAAGGGACTCTTTCACATGAAGAAGAGTACAACAATCTGGCCCAAAGTATCTTATCACATCACTAGATCAGGGACTACTTGTCTGAAAGATTCCTTGGCAATTTGAAACAAACACTAAAGAAACAGGGTTTTAGAAAGGGGCTGACACACATCCTCTACTCACCAAAGATGAACACCAGCATTTCCAAAGCCGATGCCAGCAAAAGCACTTGCTAGGTGCATGTTAGCCCTTGCTTCATGATCACCTGGCATTCTGACAGCTCTGTGCACAAACATTGAGCACTAAGAAATCCACAGCTGCATTGACACACTCAGGAGAGAGGTGAAAACGCTCATTTGGGGGGGTGAGTAATACAATCTGAACTAAAATAAAAATGGAAAAAGAGCTGGGAAAAGAATCAGATAGAACAGGGGTGGGCAAACTATGGCCCGCAGGATGGGTCCGGCCCCTCAGGGCTTTGGATCTGGCCTGCGGGACTGCCCTCAGTGGTGCTGCAGGTCCCGTGCTGTTCTCAGAAGTGGCCGGCACCACGTCCCTGGGCGGGGGGCAGAGGGACTCAAGGGCAACTTCCACCCTAAAGGTATAATAAATAGGATATCCGGATAACTATGTACTATAAAAGCCTTTTATAAAACACCGAACAGCTGAAAGTTACTCACGGACTAGATCTTCATCTCCCACTGAAGTTAACAAAAGCCTCTCCATTTGGGCTATACCCTAAATGAGCTACTTTCAAACAAACATATAATTTTAACACCTCACAGGTGAACGTTTACTTGATGTACTTACATAGTATTTTGTATAAATGTTCTTTCACTATATTGAAAGCCATATAGACAGATGATAGCAGTAGATGTGTTACCTTATATTGTGTTCTGTTTAAGGTTGGTATGGAAAGGTGAATATTCAGAGGTACATTGCTCTAGGATTTAGCTGTGCAACTTATGACTACACATTGGGGATTCTCAACTAAATCCTCATGCATTGCTTTAGAAAGTCACCCCTGAAGATCAACTTTGCTCAATCTAACCTAGTTCCAATTTTACTGGACATTTTCTGCCTTGCTGAGGACAAAGTCAGGGTCTAGGATAGAAAATGATGTCCTAATACAGTGATTCACCTCATCTCACGGTATGTCTACACAGCAAAGAAAAACCCGTGGCTGGCCCATGCCAGCTGACTTGGATTTGCGGGGCTTAGGTTGCAGGGATGTTTCATTGCTGTGTAGACTTCCAGGCTTGGGCTGCAACCCGAGCTCTGGGACCTACAAGGTCCCAGAGCTCGGGCTCCAGCTGAGCCCAAACATCCACACAGCAGTGAAACAGCCCTGTACCCTGAAATCCTGAGTCAGCTGGCACAGGCCAGCCATGGGTTTTAATTTGCTGTCTAGACGTACCCTCAGAGTCTAGCACTCAGGTCCTCACCAGCATCCTGCCTGCCAGGTGTTCATGATCAAACTTATCAAGGTGAAAGGTTGCTAGACATACATTACCTTTTCAAATACTTTGCCACAATGCGCAGTGCATGGACAGCCCAGACATCACTGATAGGGTTGCTGCCTTGGTAAGCAGGCCGGTTGATTGGATTTGAAGGGCAGGGACTGCGCATCTTGTAAGGAAGAGCGGTGTACGCTTCTAGTGCGTGACTAAAAGAAAGAAATACTTGAAAACGGAAGGGTTCCATTTTTCTCCTATACACAGTCTGTCCTGCAAGGGATTTGGCATTTTACAAGCTCAGTTCCATTGAACAACATGAAGCTCATGCAAAAGGGGCATTCCCTTCTAACAGGACAGGAGAGATTTAAAGACTCCAGGACTATAAACATAAAAATCTACCTTCTTTTAAAGGTTTTCACCTTAAAAAACTGGAAGAATGATATTCAAGAATACTGGATGGACAAGTGTCCTAGGTATGGCAGTCATGAAATGTAAGAATTATTTACATTTTTAACCAATAGAAAAGCGTAGCCAACCCATTTAGAACTTAATAACTAAACTCCATTAAAAATAATGAATTTTTCCATACGCTAGAGTCAGCGAATAGTTTGAGAAATACAACAAATACAACTTTCAATACATTTGTCATCCTATTTTAACATCTCCTGAAGGTGTCTCTGCATAAACAAGCAGCCGTATCAATGAATCCAATCTTCTGCATATCTTATGCAGTTAAAATCCTTAATCTATGATTGTTTCAATGTGACTTTCAAAACTTTGAAGGATTTTTGTGCTAAGCAACGTACTAAAAGCACTGGTTTGGAGCAGCTATAATGCAAACTGGGCCAGTTTTGTGAGTTGAGGAAGATTGAGATCTTCTCTGCAGCGCTCTGCACCTCACAGACTTTCACAAAAAGCTTTGTCAATGTGCTTCAGTCCTGACCTCTAAAGTCTCTGCTATTCTAGTCTCTGCTCATGAGAAGCCGATGACTGTCAGACAGCCTAAATTAGGTTTGCCATGTGTTGTGTCCGCTCCAGCAAAGCATTTAAACCTTCATAGCTGGCCTCAAAGATTCACGCTTCTGATAGTTGGTATTTCGGCCCATGCATCGAATGTACATTTAAATTGAGGCACTTTGATTTGTTTCAAAAGGGGTCAGAAGGACTGAAGGGAATGGTGCATTGAAGAAATAGGAAGGTGGGATTGAGACAGACTGAAAATGGACACTTCAGGGAAAATGGTGTTTTTCTCCCTCTAAAATATTTGTTTTTCTAAGTTAAAATGACCCCCCCAAATCCAGCACTCCACATAGACTACTTACCAAAGCACATCAAAGCCACTGTTGGCTACTACTCGCTCTGGCATATGGAGCGTATGCAAAGGATCAATCATACCCAATGTGGGCTTAATGGCTCTAGAAGCAATGCCTAGAACATGTGAATTATAAAACTGTGTTAATAAAAAGGATTGTTGTCACTAAACAACACAGAAAAGAGAAAGCCTTAATCCTCAAATTGTAAAAGAAAAGTTATAGTCTCAACACACATGATTGCCATTAAAGATAAGAGAGAAGAAAAGGGAGAGCCTGAAATGCATATTCCTCCAAATTCTATTGAGAAAACTGACCAAGATTCTGCAAAAATATTCACTTTGTCAGTCTTAAAGACAATATTTCTGGGGGAGTGAATCATGCAGGTAATGGGATAGGTTTTTCACATCTAAACTATTCAAATCCATCCTAGGAAGGTTGGTTGCTGAAGGGTGTTACTAAATGCTGGCTGATCAGGGCCCTCAAGTGAAATGAGCTTATGCTCTTCATCTTGTCCCAGGTTTCTACATCACAAAAATGGGACCCCTCAATGGCAGACTCAGCAGAAAGGGTGAAAATACAAAGACTGAAAGGACACAGAAATTGAATGATCTGCTCAGCCCTACAGTGATCCATTTTTCCATCCCAGCATAGGAAAAGGAGGAGACTGTCAACCAGTAGAAACAGAAATTGACTTTAGTTTGGAAGGAATCAGACTTAGTGGAAAATAATTCAGATGCTGATTTACCAATAGTTTCTGCATACCTATACAGGGATTGCAGGTCTCGAACCTGGGTCCGCAGCCAACACCCAGCAGCTCACTGGTACCAGAGGGGAATGTGGGCTGGTGGACCCGAGTGGAGGAGACATCTGTCCTTTTATGATTGGCTCAAACTCACTATTTAATCCAGAAGGAGGTCCAAGATGTTGTCTGAGCAACTAAGTGAATCCCTGGCTGGCTGCTACATTGGACCCTGCCCTCCCACCTGAATCCTGCCCTCCTGCCTTTTTCCAGATCTCTGCTTCTGGGCCCCACCCACAAGTAATGACTCCGACCCTTGGCCAGACTCCTGACTGTCTTCAACTCCAACCCCTGGCTCCCAATTCAGACTCTGACCACTGGACCTGACCACCTACATCCCAATCTTTGACAATCTGCTTATTAGAACCCCTTTACCTTCTCCAGCTAATGTGGAAACTTTGCCTTTATTTCTGATGTATCTCATTTATTGGCTTTGTTCAGAGTTACAAGCCCCCTCCCCCCACCCCCAATCCAGCTGACTTTGCATGCACAAATAAAAATCTGAGGGCACAGGATGGTTATCAACTGGAAACTCAGTTTTTCTGTGAGCTTAAGGGGTCTGCCATACAGGAGACTAGAATGTTTCCTGCCGCATAGAGCGTGCATGAGAGGTGACTCTTGCCTGGACTGAATTCCCTGGGGCAACCCTTTGCCTCTCAGCTGGAAACCCTCCATAATGCCCCAGCAGCTGCACTGTCAAAGTGATTATGGAATCACACCGATCTTTAACTTAACTGCTCACAAGTAAGCAGCCATCAGACAAGCAGAAGGAATATTTGGTTCATTTTCTAGAATGAATTGATGTTTTGCTGCATTTGGTATCTGTGTCTTGATACTTTGGTGATGGCTCTTTAGACATGCTAATAATAATACTTACATGCTTTAGACTGATTGAAATCACAACTAATCTGAGTTAAAACTCCTTAATCTGCCCTGTTGGGCCCCATATATATAGCAGCACACATGGTACATAAAAGCCACCCAATGTTAAAAGACCACTGCAAAACCTCAGAAAAACTATGACAGGTTTCAGAGTAACAGGCGTGTTAGTCTGTATTCGCAAAAAGAAAAGG
The DNA here is from genome assembly GCF_965152235.1 of Eretmochelys imbricata. NCBI lineage: Eukaryota > Metazoa > Chordata > Testudines > Cheloniidae > Eretmochelys > Eretmochelys imbricata. Next base: position 61,462,014 of record NC_135573.1, read on the forward strand.
AGAACTTGTGGCGCCTTAGAGACTAACCAATTTATTTGAGCATAAGCTTTCGTGAGCTTTTTCATGCTTTGTGTGTATATAATAAGATCTTCTACACTTTCCACAGTATGCATCCGATGAAGTGAGCTGTAGCTCACGAAAGCTTAGGCTCAAATAAATTGGTTAGTCTCTAAGAAAAACTATAAAGTTTAAAGATGACATTTTAGCCTTAATCCTATTTCCAGGGATGACAAGGTCAAAGGAATAGACAGTGTTCCTTTCTTTTGCAGGCATAGGTCCAGAGAAGTCAGGAAAACAAACATTTGGACCCAATTATACAAACAAAGAACTAGGGGGTCTTAAAAACAGAAAGACCAAAAAAAAAAAAAAAAAAAAGAAAGAAATAAGGAACAGTTGGCTGAACCCAAATATAAGCAGAAATGTCCTGTGCACTTAACATGTTTCACTTTAAAGATTTTACTTTCCCATTATGCCTTCAAATCACGATCTGCTGCATTATAATGCGCATTTCACTGCTAACATGCTTTAAAATTTCATTCAAGAGAGAAAGCTTTAATCTGCTGAGATTTGTCTGTAGCTGTTGAATACAGTGACATGAGAGCTGAAATTGCAGAAGGTGTTTCTTTATCTTATAGCAGAGGGAAATGATGCAAGTTTGGAAAAGAATCTAGATAAGTAATAGACAAAAAGTCTTACCAGTTTTTACTTTTAGTTCTTTGTAGTCAAAAATGGCAATGCCAGTGGTTTCACTTCCAGTTCCAGCTGTTGTGGGAACTTAAAAAGAAGAACAGACAATTGTAATAATGCAACAAAAGAATAAGCGTTACTCACCTGTCAGCAGAGTTCTTGGAGATGGACTCTGCACGGTCACACTCTTTGGATTTGCTGACAGTGCAGCTGATAGCACAATGGGCGCATCCCAGGAGTAGGAACATGCACTCGAAGGTAGTATTTTAAGTTTAAACTTAGCATAAAACAAAGCACAATGTTATATAAAGAATAGCACAGCATTCTTTTATCAACTTTAGAAAGGGCTTTTCTAGCATAGGCACAAGTCCAGGATTATTACATATTTGTAATGTGGTAACACCCAAAGCCATAAAGACTATTGTGGCCCCATAGTGCTATGTGCTGTACAAAGGCATAGCAAGACAAGGGATGCTGCCGACCTTTTAAATGGCCATTAACATCTGCTGCTGCGCATCCAACCTTAAACCAGGCTGTATTCATCATTGGCGGAAGCAAATGCACATTTTGTTAATAAAAGCAGCTCTCTTTGCATTTGGAAGCTGGAACAATGATGATTTGGGCTTAATCTGCCTTGGGTTCTATATCAAAGCAGCTTTTAAACTTTACTAATCATCATTCTTTGTTAATCATCCACCTCGTGGGATCAATTGTACATGGTTTTATAAGTGTGAAAGAAAGGGAGAGCTGTTTTAAATGGAAGATAATAAAGGTGGTATGAACAAAGAAATGCGTAAATTACTAAGAGCGGATTCAAAGCCCATTAAAGTCAACGAGAGTTCTTCCATAACTTGAATGGGCTTTGGATCAAGCCCTAAAATCTGGATATAATAGATAATTAACTGGTTAGATAAATGTATCGCCAGTTATCGTATTTGGGACTAGGTAGGTCAATGCTAATAAAATTCTGATATACTGTACCATTAAAAAAACAGTGATCGAAAAAGGAAAGAAAACACCGTCCAATTACATAAGCAATAAAATGCATTCCTGATAGCATAAGGATTATATAGTTAATAGTGGGGTGTACAGATCAGAGTATTTTATACTTATATAGCTCCCATCATGATGTACTTTGGTATCGTATATCAGAACCAGTTAATAGATCTAGGTCCAATGGATCAGACAGAAGTAGTCATTTTATCCTCTGACCCCCCCAGAGGAGTAAAATAACTTAACTCAAAGAAGAGCAGCTGGTGACGAAGAACAAGATCCCATTCCAACTTAAATCAAACTTCAATTGAATTCAACTAGAGCAGAAGCAGGCCCAAGGGGAGGGTTAAACGGTCAAAGGTAAACTTATTTCAAGAGGAAGAACTTACACAGAGCCTTGAAGGAAGAAAAAAACAAACAAAAACACTACACTTCTGCTTCTTTACCTGCAATGAATGGCTTGAGAGGCACAGTAACAGACTTTCCATTTCCAATGGGAGCATTGACGTAATCTAAGAAATCTGATTCAGGACTGGATGCATACAGGTTGGCAGCTTTACAAGTGTCTATTACAGAGCCACCGCCCACGGCAACATAGGCATCAAACTCTCCCTTTTTAGCAAATGTGATGGCATCCATGAAACTTAGAAGGAAGAGAAGATTTTGTCATTAATCATGCAATTTGCAAACTTTACTGTTAAGCTATGTGTTAAGATTCACGGTGATTGGGCAACAAAATGGCAAATGAAATTTAATGTGGATAAATATAAAGTAATGCACATTGGAAAAAATAACCCCAGCTATACATACAATATGATGGGGGCTAATTTAGCTACAACTAATCAGGAGAAAGATCTTGGAGTCATCGCGGATAGTTCTCGGAAGACATCCATGCAGTGTGCAGAGGCAGTCAAAAAAGCAAACAGGATTTTAGGAATCATTAAAAAAAGGGATAGAGAATAAGATGGAGAATATCTTATTGCCCTTATATAAATCCATGGTACGCCCACATCTTGAATACTGCGTACAGATGTGGTCCCCTCATTTCAAAAAAGAAATACTGGCATTAGAAAAGGTTCAGAAAAGGGCAACTAAAATTATTAGGGGTTTGGAACGAGTCACATATGAGGAGAGATTAAAGAGGCTAGGACTTTTCAGCTTGGAAAAGAGGAGACTAAGGGAGGGGATATGATAGAGGTATATAAAATCATGAGTGGTATGGAGAAAGTGAATAAGGAAAAGTTATTTACTTGTTCCCATAATATAAGAACTAGGGGCCACCAAATAAAATTAATGGGTCACAGGTTTAAAATTAATAAAAGGAAATTCTTCACACAGCACACAGTCAACCTGTGGAACTCCTTGCCTGAGGAGGTTGTGAAGGCTAGGACTATAACAAGGTTTAAAAGAGAACTGGATCAATTCATGGAGGTTAAGTCCATTAATGGCTACTGGCCAGGATGGGTAAGAAATGGTGTCCCTAGCCCCTGTTTGTCAGAGGGTGGAGATGGATGGCAGGAGAGAGATCACTTGATCATTACCTGTTAGGTTCACTCCCTCTGGGGCACCTGGCATTGGCCACTGTCAGCAGACAGGATACTGGGCTGGATGGACCTTTGGTCTGACCCAGTATGGCCATTCTTATGTTCTTAAGATCAATGTACGTGTCATTGACAAATCAGAGGCACTATGGGTTATGTATACACGGAAGAAAAAAAAAAAATGCAGCAGCAGCAAGTCTCAGAGCCCAGGCTCCGAGACCCTCCCTTCTCCACAGGTTTCAGAGCCCGGGCTCCAGCCCGAATGTCTACACTGCTATTTTTAGCCCTGCAGCATGAAACCCATGAGCTTCTGTCAGTTCACCTTGGCTCTGAGACTCACTGCTGCGGGTTCTTTTTTGCAATACTGATGCACCAAAAGATACTATAGTGATGGGTATAAGAGCCTAAATAGATATTCTGAGAATATAAGTTTTCGGAAGCATATAAAAGAAACAGTACCTCTGATCCGTTGGCTCCACCCGGACATCATCATACATTTGAAAAGTGATTCTATTTTTTGTCAAGGAATTCAATACTGCTTTTACTGGAGGGAGCTGGCAGAGATTCTTATCTGTCATCACACAAACTTTTCTAGCACCCAGATTCTGCAGATCCTACAATATCAATTAAAAAACAAAGTCTGAAATCTTAAACTACAATATTTAAATCGCAATCCAATTAAACTGAATTATTTGATACAAAATACTAAAATTTGCAATAAGGTCTTTCATCACAAATGTATATAACATCGATACAGTAAAATAAAATGTTTCACATATGCATATAGGGTTATAGAAAAAGGTGTAGTTTAAAACATAACTCAAGCATGTAGAATTGAGGACACATGCAAGATACTGGAAGTACACTAGTAGCTGCCCCCATGAGTGAATAGACAGCAAGCCAAAGCCATATAGGTGGTAGTCAAGTTTATAGAAAAAAAATGCATCTTAGATTTCAAAAAGTATTTTACAATTGCATTTATTTACACAGCCCAGGAAATCTAAGAGGGCAATACTAGAGAATTTATCTAGCCTAGATTTTCAAAGAATGCCTATAAACCAAGTACTAAAGCCCAGAATAAGAGGAGTACGTACCTAACTGTAAAAGCTAATTTTTCTGACATAATGTGAATGAAGTGGACTATATCATCTGGGTCTATGAATTGAAGCTAGGTCTCCTATATGGCAGTAACTTTGCATTGCAGCATTAGTGAAGAAGTATGGCACATTGCTCAGCATTGTGCAATAATATATTTGAAGATCCTATTACAACACATACTTGCAAGGGGGCCAAGTTAAGGTTGCTATGAAGACAAACGCTTGACTTTCCTTAATTCTGCAAAATTAAAATCCGAAAAATTTAACACTGCATTGATAAAATATAGCTCACTGTATGCAATTTTTAAAAATATTTTTTTCTAAAAAAATAAGCGTTTGGAAAGAATGTGAAGATAGAATACCAGATCACCCTTTACTACAACAATTATTGCTATAGAATTCTACCTACATAAATTCTGAAGTTTTTAGTGATCCTGGTATTCAGTCCTCAATACTATTGTCCAATGACAGCAGCTATATTTAACCGTTATTCTTGCTACGTACAAAACAATTTCATTTACAATGTTTACATTGAAATTAAAACTGGCAATGCATAAGTGCCAAGAAGGGGGTAATAACTGCAGAACCTGATAACAAAGACGGTGCAAAACACAAGAAGTTAATCATGATACTTGACTCATCCTACACCTTTGATAGCAAGGCTGGGGGTGGGGAGCCCTGACTTCAATGGCACAGGATCAGAGCTCAAGGTGAACAAAAATTAAGGGCCTCAACCAATGTCCAATAAAGTGAATGGAAAGTCTCCCATTCACTTCCATGAACATCAGCTTAGGTCTTAAGTGACTGAGGTCTTGAAGTTAAGGCTGAGATGGGATTCAGGAGACCTGAGTTAATTCTCAGTCTCTTGTCGAGACTTCCTGTGTGACACTGGGCAAGTCAATTCAATTGCCTGACAACCAGTGCAAAGTTGATGTAAAATGCTACTATTCTGATTTGATGGTATTTTACAACCATTTTGCACTAGTGCAAATGACTGTATGTGGTGCAAGGCAACAAAGAATCAGGCCCATTATATCTAAGCCTTGGTTTTTCATCTATAAAACCACTTGGTATCACTTCCTTTTTCCACCACTGTGTCTGTCTTCTCTATTAGACTCTAAACTTTTTGGAGTAGGGAATGTCTCTCACTACAAGTATATACTACACCTAGCATAACAGAGCCCTAATCCTAATTCTTATTTTTAAGGAATCTAATCTGGGGCAAATAGAAATATTGCTCTGTATCTAAAAGGAAAGGTAAGGCTACATACTGTGCTACAGGTGAATCTGGCTTTTTCTGTCACTGACAGTACTCTTGTTGTCCTGTTTCCAACATCTATCCCCTGTCCCTGCAAGTGCAGCTGATACCAATTCCCATCATTGATCCCATCCACAATGTGTTTATACATCTTTTATTATTTGAGTTTGACACACCATTAACTTTAAGATTATGTAAAATCTTCTGCAGGTTGCAAACTGAAAAGTTCAAGAGAATTGTTGTAGGGAAAGTGTATTCAGCAGGCTTACCCTGAGCAGGGACTCCATACACTGTAGAGGGTATACACACTTAGTATGCAATGTTTAGTATGGTCTCAAGGTCTTTACCTTTAGGTTCCTTTTTCACAGGCACATTGTATATTCAAATAGCTTCATAAATACCTAACCGGAGAAATGAATGTGCTACATTTTTTATATTAAAATATATTTTTCTCTAGGTCTGAAAAGCTCAGAAATATTTGAAAATCTCCTATTTATTGGTTTTAAAAGGTTTCCAAAATTTCACTCAGGCTGAATGAAGACTGGGAATTTTCAGCCCAAAAATGTTTTTTTCTTTTTAATAATGAAGAACAGAGTATAATGGTTTAGAATGAAAGTTTCAACACCATTATCTAGGCGCTACAGCAAGACAAATAATAATTAATGATACCACCAAACTTGTATTTACTACTACATATTAGCATGTGTAACTCACATTATAGCTATTTGTGTTACAAAAAAGGTATATTTTCATTCCATATACAGGATATTTAGCCTTAAGTCTCTTAAACTTGATGTATGATACAAACATTTCTGTAATACAGCTAAAATTAATGTCAGTTACTGGTAAGTAACATTTCATAGATGAAAGATGTACCAGATAAGAGCTTACCATGCCTACTTCTTTAGTAACGCCTTCTCCGTATCTGATATTTGACACGGCCATCTACAAAAAAAATTAAAGAATAGTTCTGTTAGAAAAAATAACTACACAGAACAATTTCTTCAATTGTGAATATACTTTTTTAATAATTAAAATATCTTTTTTAAAAGGCCATACTTAAAGTTATATAACATACTAAATCTTCTCTCTAAACGGAAATAAACTCATTTATTAAATCTACCTCAAAAGCATAGTCTGTTCTCCTCAAAGCAGCATGTTCAGGAGCTGGAATGGAAGTTAAATAATAGAGTTAGCAGGAAATTTGATATGTAAAATAAATCTTTATTACAATTTTCAACAGTTTCAGCTAAGCAACTCCCCTGGCTTTAAAGTGAGATTTTTTAAAAAAAATGTGTTTACATATTGCTCCTTGTTTGACTTTATATCTCCATTTTTGGTTGGGATTTCCTTGTTTTGAGCCTGATTTTGCAACCCTTATTCATGCTGAACACTGGCTTAGACCACTGCTGATCCTGCAAACCTGTCCATATAAGTAGTCCATTGACATGCTAGTTTAGGTTATGAACTGTGCTAGTTTGATAGATGTTGACAATTGAATGAGTGGATTTTTTTTTAAGTTAGTTCTTTATTCTTACATACTCTGAATAAGTTTAATTTTGCATGTGTTTATAGCTAAAATATTTGCTAAGAATCTAAAAAGATGAAAGATTTATTTTAATGATAATACAGACTTGAGTATTTGCACATTACTTAGATTCCATAACAATATGGTTATATCCAGATCTAGGAGATAGGTATACATTGGACTCCAGGGCAATACTCATTACATATAACACAACACATATATGGGTAAAAGGCACTCTTTGTACACAAGAGACTGAAGAAAGATGGGTGTCAGGATTTACAATGGCCCCTTGCTCTGAACTAGTACAGAAATCCTACACGTTCCGTCATCTCATCTCCCCATTCCCAAATCTTTCTCATACAAGCTATGGAAAGCTTTCCATACTCACAAGTTTGCCACAAAATTGAATAAAGAGAATATCAGAGAGACAAAAACCAAAACAAGATAAAATAGTTTGCCCTCCCAGCAAAAGATCAAGTCACTCCATATGTATGGTACAAAGTGGAAACTTACTATTTGGATTCAGATCCAATGAATGAAGCCATCATAATGAGCCTACAAGTGCTTTGCGTTGCATTGGAGTGCTGATCCGCAAGAACACCACAAACATTAGGATCCCTTTATGTGCGCTGTATTCAAGCTCAGGCCTGCTACAATCAGTTCGTTCAGCCTGGCGAGGGGCAGTAATATACACGTTTGACCTTTCCTCGTGTTGGAGTCTGTTGCAGTTTCAGTAATTAATTTGTCAGTCTGAGGACAAGTCCAAGCCCCTTATATCCATTTCCTTTTGATGGTAAAATAGAAGTTGTGCTGCTGTATTCTTTGGTACAGCTTAACTTCCGTTAAGGACTTTATTGTGCCATAAAAACTGTATTGCTTCTGCAGAACACTGGCATAAAACACAGACATTTTCCAGACAGAAGTTGCTATTAAGTCATTCCCCACTTTTTAGAGATCTATAGAATGGATAATAGCCTTGCTACCCTGTATCATCAATTTTTGCTGTGTAGTATACAGGTGGGATTCCTACATCATGTAGGCTTCACTTTCACTAAGACCTGTCTTGAAGTAACTCAATAGGGCACCAAACAGGTAGTCAGGAGAACTCAGATCTTCTTCCAGCTCTCCCATTTTCTTGCTGTGTGATGTTGGGCAAATAAGTTTACCCTCTTGGTTCTTCAGTTTCCTCATCTGCAAAATGGTGATGGATCTATGCATCTTTGTAAAGCTCTTTGAGATCTCTGACTGAAGTGAATTGTGTAAGTATTAAATATAATCAGATTCCACTATTTTCAGTTAGTGTATGACCCATAAGTTTGTTTAGTTTCTAGAGCCCCCAGTCCTGCAACTAGGCGTATCTGGAAAAGCACTTTCCATGTGCAACTCCATGGCACAAGGGCCTGCTCTACTGAATCTGATTGCAAGATCAACAAGGCCTAACACTAGAGATTAAAAGGTAAAGGCTTGCAGGTTCAACTTTTCATAAGTGACTAATGATTTTGAATGGCTCAATTTTTGAGAACCCAGCTTGAGTTACCTAACCCTTGACCCTAGCTCTAAATCGAGCCATCCAAAATCACTTTATGAAAATTTAGGCTATAGGTTTAACTTCTATTTATAAGCCAAGTCTATTCCAGTCTCTTGGCATATTTCCAGCATTTTAAAAACAAACTTACAGGATGTATTCAATGATAATGAAAGGACATTTCATACATAAAAATGATGAAAGCAGATTTAATACTTATACTATATATATATATATATATATATATAGCTGTAATAATAATAATGTTTATAATAAGAAAAGGAGTACTTGTGGCACCTTAGAGACTAACCAATTTATTTGAGCATGAGCTTTCGTGAGCTACAGCTCACTTCATCGGATGCATACTGTGGAAACTGCAGCAGACTTTATATATACACAGAGAATATGAAACAATTGTTTCATATTCTCTGTGTATATATAAAGTCTGCTGCAGTTTCCACGGTATGCATCCGACAATGTTTATAATGTTCCTTTATACATTATCGGGGAAAAATATCCCATTTCATATTAAAATTAGGGCTGTAAAGTAATCGCAGTTAATGCATGCAATTAACGCAAATCAAAATAACTAGGTTAAAAAGGTCACGATTAATTGCAGTTTTAATCGCACTGTTAAACAATAATAGAATGCCAATTTAAATTTATTATAAATATTTTTGGATGTTTTTCCTACATTTTTAATTACAACACAGAATACAAATATTTTTCGATTCACCTCATACAAGTCCACTCAGTCCTACTTCTTGTTCAGCCAATCACTCAAACAAGTTTGTTTACATTTACATGAGATAATGCTACCCTCCTTCTTATTTACAATATCACCTGAAAGTGAGAACAGGTACTGTTGTAGGCAGTGTTTCCTCTAATTTTTTACGTCCACGTGCAGAATGAATTTGGTTATGTGCCCCAATATGGGGATCCTCTACTTGTCCCCAGAACTAGGTGATGTGTGGCGAGAGAGGGGCTGAGGGGATCGGAGTGTGGGTGGGGGCTCAGGGCTAGGGCAGAGGTGTGTGGGGGGGCATGTGAGGGCTCCGGCTGGGAGTGCAGGCTCTGGGGTGGGGCCGGGGATAAGGGGTTTGGGGTGCAGGAGGGGGCTCAGGGTTAGGGCAGAGAGTTAGAGTGTGGGGGTGATGGGCTCTGGCTGGGCGTGCGGGCTCTGGGATGGGACCAGGAGTTTGGGGTGCAGGCTGCCCCGGGGCTGCGGCAGGGAGAGGGGACTCCCCCCAGCCCTCTCTTGCTGCAGCAGCTTGGGGCCGGGGCATCTCTCCCCAGCCATGGCAGCTCCAGCGGGGCTGGGCTGGACAAGGGGCTCCTCATTCAGCCTGCGTGGCCCTTGATATCCTGCTGCGTGGCCATGCAGCTTAGAGGGAATTTAGGTTGTAGCCAACTTTGCAAGGTATTTAAATGCCAGATATGCTAAGTATTCATATGCCCCTTCATGCTTCGACTTGTAGGCTCTAAAGTTGTATATTGTTTTGTTTTTGAGTGGTGTTATGTAAAAAATAAAATAAAATTCAAACATTTGTAAATTCTACTTTCACAATAAAGATTGCACTACCGTGCTTGTATGAGGTGAATTAAAAAAATACTATTGTTTATCTTTTTACGGTGCAAACATTTGTAATACAAAATAATATAAAATGAGCACTGTACACTTTGTATTCTGTGTTGTAACTGAAATCAATATATTTGAAAATGTAGAAAAACATCCAATATATTTACAATGAATTTAAATTGGCACTCATTGTTTAACAATGAGATTAATTACAACTATTTTTAATCTCATGATTAATTGTGATTTTTAAAAATTGTTTGACATCTCTAATTAAAATAGTTTTTACTGCTGTTTGGTATCGATTACATACACTTTCTAAGTATACTATATTTATTATCACTTTGCCCTACCTTTGTTGTAATTTTTATTGAATGCAAGCCTGAATGTGAAAAAAAGAGAAAATGCAGAATCATTTGGGACACACACATTAAGGATAATCTTACCTTGAGAGTAAGTGTGGGAATGAGCTGGACACCGGCACCTAATTAAATGAAAAAGAAATGTTTATTTCAAAAAGAAATAGGAAAGCAAAACTAACAAGTCTACTTCTAAGAGCAATGGTCATGTCTTATAAGTAATTTATCTTGCCACCATATCTCACAAGAATTGTCACTAACAGGGACTGCCATCTAGTGTTCCACATAGGTAACAATGTTTCTTTATTACTCAAATGCTGAATTGTTAGATCCTAATTTAAATGTGCCTGAGTACGGCTTAGGTCTGATTTTGGTGCAGTTTAAATTAATTAGTTCCTCAAACCATCTATTGCTTAAATTGCACTAAGAGAATAGGTGCCTATGGAAACACCAGAGAACATCCGTAAAGTAGAGATAACACTTCCCTACCTCACAGGGGTGCTGTGAAGATGAATTAATATAGTCAAGGCGTTCAGAGTACACAGTGATGGAGGCCACAGAAGAGGCTAAATAGGCAGATTACTAGGGGGGAGGGGATCCCAGGGAAGAAGAATTGCTCCACTGGAGGGTGAGGGAGATGTGATGGTAATAGCATGAAAGTTGCATTAAGCAAAAAGCTTCCTGTGTTGTGCTGATGGAGCCCTAAGGAGATGGGTCTGGAGCAAGCCCAACACTTCTGTCAGGCTGCTGTGGACCAGCCACAAGGCACAGTTAGGTCAGAGTACTGTGTTGAGCAAGTTCCTGCTGCTAGTTCTGGGGACGAGTAGAGTATCCCCTATCTGAAGATTTAAAATGATGAAAAGATACCTTTCCAAAGCTCTAGGTGCTCTAACGATTAGACAATATACTGATGTCCCCTCAGCATTAAAATAATCACTCCAACAGTGGCCAACAATATACTGAGACTATCAATGCCAGTGTCAATTAGAGATTATGGTTTTTGTGATGCAGACAACTGGGAAATATATGGTTTCAGCTATCACTTACCATTTCACTGCTACTGCATTTAAAAAAAAAAAAATCACAGTATGTCCAATATTGAGTTACTTGCCCTTCTCCAGATCAAATACATGGTCTTAAGAAACATGCAACCCGTGGTACATAGAGGTTGGATAATCTGCACTGAGGAGGCTGGCTATTAGCCAGGATGGGCAGGGATGCTGTCCCTACCCTATGCTTGCCAGAAGTTGGGAATGGGTGACAAGAGATGGATCACTTGATGATTACTTGTTCTGTTCATTCCCTCTGAAGCAGCTGTTTGCCACTGTCAGAAGACAGGATACTGGGCTAGATGGACCTTTGGTCTGACTCAGTATGGCCGTTCTTATGTACTTTGGCCCAAATCCATGCTTAGACTACTGAGAGGCAGTCAAAATGGACAGAAGTAAGACTAGATTTGGTTGCCCTGGCTTTTTTGAGAAAGTATTTCTTCAGGTGATTTTGACACCCCTACATTTTGCTGCTTTGACACATGCAGTGCACAGGCTAATGTCAGCAGCAAGGCCTGAGCACAAGATTTTGAGGTGGATGAGCGATATGATGCAGATGTGGATTAAACAGCAAGACTAGTTCTGTCAATTGAGAGCACCATTACACACAGTGAAAGGGACTTTCTTCCTTCACTGCAGCAGGCGTTCCTGCTCCTGCCCCTTTACAGCAAGAGGTGGAAACAGGGCTGGCTCTACAGTTTTTGCTACCCCAAGCAGTGAAAAAAACCTGCTGCCGCCGACGGCAAAACGAAGAAACTGCTGCCGATTTGCCACCGCAGCGGGCAAAACAGAAAGGCTGCCGAGGAACTGCTGCCCCTTTCTAACGGCCGCCCCAAGCACCTGCTCGGCATGCTGGTGCCTGGCGCCGGCCCTGGGTGTAAAGGGAAAAGGCAGCCGGGGGGTTAGTCATTTCCCAATGCTGGACAGAGAAGGCAGACACGGTTTGCTGGAAGTGGGGGTGGGATGGGGATGGGCATCTTCTCCTCTGCAGTCACTCTGCTCCCAGAAAATACACTACAAAAGGTACAAGTTTCTAAGTTGCAGACATAGTCCTGCCTCTGTGGAGCTTGCAGATCTATGAAATTTGTTGCTTGCAAGGACATTCTCTTGTTGTCAACAAATTTGTTGTCTTGCAAGGACACCCCTTACTACAGAGGCTGCCAAAGTTGACTGATCAGCCACATCTCATGTCACATACCCTCCCACCTTTAACCAAGCCCGGCAGGCCTAGGGGTCAGGGGCACACTAGAAGCTGGTGCACAGAAGCAAACACTCACGCTGCGCGCTGCAGCTGCCTCAGCAAGTGAGCGACTCTCTCCCGTCCTCCTGCCATCGCGGCGGCTGCCGGGGGAATGGCAGGGCACCAGCAGGGCCTGCTGGGAAAGCGAGCGGCAGCAGCTCAGCTGTACACAGCACGCATGGGAGGGAGCGAGGGGGCGGACTGCAAGTTTTTGCTAAACTCTCTCCCCTACCCCGCTGGATCTAGCCGCCACATGACAGAAGTCTGCTCCAGGGACAGAGGGGCTAGCTGATCGCTTTGAACGCCCGCCTCTGGCTACTTGGTCCATTTGAACTAAGGCAGAGATCCGAATCACTGAATCAATAGGTATTTGGGTATACCAATGGTTTTCAGCCTTTTCTCATTTGTGGCCCCCTAAAAAAAATTTCAAATAGAAGTGCAGAGCCCTTTGGAAATCTTAAGGCTGCAGTCCCTCATGTGTCCGCAGCCCAGAGGTTGAAAACCACTGGTGTTTACTACTGGCTTGTTCACCCCTAGCAGAATAGGGTACTTACATAATTTCAACAAGTTTACAGTGTTATAAGACTATAAGTCACTTTCAGTAGTGGATAGGTCCTTAAATTTTGTTTCAATGTTACAGAAGGATGGGAGGGGTCCTGAAGCTACCAAAAATGTATTAAGTAATTTATGGACAGCCCTTATCTGAGAAAAATCTCTCCCCCAAAACAGTCTCTCCCCCCTAGTTTTTCCTGCATACCTCTGTCTCACTCATTGTTCATTTCCTAATGAGGAAGCACCTGGTGATGCTGTAATTAAAGTTTTGATTTTTCCCCTCTAAAACCTACCTATACAAACTCCAATTACCAAAAATGGGCCCCAATCCTGCAGAAACTGAAAATCTGTTAGTCTCTAAGGTGCCACAAGTATTCCTTTTCTTGAAGGACATCCATAACTCTACCTGCATTAGTTCTATTGACTTCCATTTAGCACATGCACATACATATGCAGACTTGAAGCCTTAGACTGCAATGAGGCAGAAAGCAGTTTTTAAAAAATAGGCATCTCTTCCTTCCATAAGAGATTAGTCAGAGTCAAAATTTAAAAGCCAATGTGAGACAAATAGCAATCTCCCAGTTTGGGAGACTGACCTGAACAGTAAGACTGCCAATTCCTTAGTTCCAAATATGGACTAATTTTCAAAACCATGGGTGGTATTTCAATGGGGACAGTAAGCGAAGAGTGATCCTTAGACAAAATGTGAGTGTACTTCAGAAATAAAGGCATCACAGAAATGCAATATATTAATATTAAAATTAGCACACATCAGTTTGGTTAGTCCAGGTGCCAGGGCCTACAATTTTTTTTTAAATAGATGTATTGTATCTTTCAGAATCCAACTGGTACTCTGCATTCTAGAAAGCAAAGGGGTCTCATACTGAGAGATACTTATAAAAGTAGAATGGGGAGAGGGCAAATGGAGACATTACATTAGACCCAATTAGGGTTTGGATATCCCCTCCATTCCCTTGCAGAAACAAAACATGATATCCCAAAATAATGTACATATGGTTGCATTGTTGGTTACAGAAATATAACCTTTTTTTTAAAGTCATTATCTGTTAAAGACTGATATCAGAAAAAAAAGTGAGTGGCGTTGTACCTCTTATAAGAGCATTTGTTCAAAAAGGTACCTCCATTTTAATATCACAATCTCATCATTATATCAGTAATCAAACAGGTCTTTTAATTAGGAGCATTAAAGGCTTTCAGCCAAAAAAATCTTCCGTAGGGGGAAAAAAAGAGATCTTAATACTTCATTTATTTCTGAAATCTTTTAAACACTCCAGTTTTCACAACTAGCAGCAGCCCTGGAGGGGCCCACTCCTTATCTTTTCCCAGTATAGCCTCTCGGAGAGCTAGATCCTGAACGTTTAAGCTCCACAATGCTAATAATTAATGGCTATATCATCTCTCCAAAATTCTTGTGACTCTCAAAGAAGAACTGTAGCATTCTGGCTGTTGTGCAACCCTGGTAGCATATCCTATCAAATTCAAAGACACCAGAGCAGTGGTTCTGAACCTTTCCAGACGACTGTACCCACTTCAGGAGTCTGATTTGCCTTGCGTACCCCCAAGTTTCACCTCATTTAAGAGCTATTTGGTTACAAAAATCAGACATAAAAACAAAAGTGTCACAGCACACTATGACTGAAAAATTCCTTACTTTCTCATTTTTACCATATTATAAAATAAATGAATTGGAATATACACATTGTACTTACATTTCAGTGTATAGTATATAGAGCAGTTTGAACAAATCAATGTCTGTATGAAATTTTACTTTTTACTGACTTCACTAGTGCTTTTTATGTAGCTTGCTGTAAAACTAGGCAAATATTTAGATGAGTTGTACCCCTTGGAAGACCTCTGCACATATCCCTGGTTGAGAACCACTGGACTAGAGTTTAAACCTGGGTTTGAAACAGTTGTGCCTTTTAAATGGCTGCAAGTGCTGACTCACCTGTTGTCCTGCATAGCTTTGTCCAAATGAGCTCTATAAAAGGTGGCAAGTTGGAAAGTAGTGATACTCTCAGTTCCAACCACTTGACAGCAAAATAATGGTACTTAAAGCAAAACCAATGAGTATATGTGATGTTTACATGAGTTACATGCAGTAGATACTCCATTACTCAAGCCTTCAGGTCTCAGCGTCATCCAACCCCCATCCCAATACTTCAGCTCCCTCCAACCCCACTCTCTCTTTTCCTCACCCACATTACTTTTACATAGACCCAGCGTTTCTTAGCAACTTCTGACTGGCTTGTGTCCAAAGCACGTGAACTGAGAATCTGTAATCTTAGGAGTAACAACTTTTTCAGATAGTGTTAATATTTTGAAGTATGTAAACCCGTCCAGTATGAGCTTTTACTTGATTTTTCAATTAAAGAGCAAATTCATAAAACTAGCAAGTAACATTCCATGTGGAAACAAAGGAGTTGTGGGAACTAGAATTCCTATTACCTCATTTAAACATTAAAATATATTACTTAATTCTAGTCTCTCCCCACACACCAGAAAATAGTTCCCTACAGGTAGCTGAACCTGTTAATAAGGCCATAACTTTGTGTTCAGTTTTAGTAGCAAACCAGGGCTACAGAGTTCACACAGCAAACACTGATCTGAAGATTTTGGTTCAGGCCCATCTCTACTTTCAAAAGAAAAAGACAGTGGGCTTGTACATTTTTATCTCTGTGATAAAGGAGACAACATGCTGGGTTTTCAAAAGGATTTCTGTCTTAAAAAAAACCTCTAAAATGCCTCTACCATCAGAACTCAAAGACTAATGGTAAAGTGTCAAGAGTGAAAGTTGAGGGGAAATATTTATAGTCAGTTTGGTAAAAAGCTATGGAACTTAAAAGGCTAGTGAACATTCAGGATAAAGAGTTGCTTTTGTTCACAGATTCACCCTTTCAACTTATAAAGGTGTTAAATGTCACAACTATCCAAGACCTTCTACAGCCCTTCCACAGAAATCAGATGAATATTTCTGCTATTTCTAAAAAGGCTAAAACAGTAAAATCCCCATACACATTAAGATAAGGAGTGCCAGAGAATGTTTTATGCAGTTAAAAATTTTTTTTTGGCAGATCACCTTTGAAATATTGATAGGTTTCAGAGTAGCAGCCGTGTTAGTCTGTATTCGCAAAAAGAAAAGGAGTACTTTGTGGCACCTTAGAGACTAAAATTTATTTGAGCATAAGCTTTTGTGAGCTACAGCTCACTTCATCGGATGAATCCCACTGAATGCATCCGTTGAAGTGAGCTGTAGCTCACGAACACTTATGCTCAAATAAATCTT
The DNA here is from genome assembly GCF_965152235.1 of Eretmochelys imbricata. Classification (NCBI taxonomy): domain Eukaryota; kingdom Metazoa; phylum Chordata; order Testudines; family Cheloniidae; genus Eretmochelys; species Eretmochelys imbricata. Next base: position 61,478,726 of record NC_135573.1, read on the forward strand.
AGTCTCTAAGGTGCCACAAGTCCTCCTTTTCTTTGAAATATTGCCCACATTTCTCCAGACTGAGAGAGAGAGCTTGCGAGTGAGCTCTTCAGCTAGGTGAAGATGTTTAACTTCTACACAGTCCAAATCAGAGAGAGGGGAAGCACTGCCTTTCAGTCAAGACCACAGAATGGCAGTACACCTGTTATTTTAAATATAGGTTAGACCCCTTCTTATCCAAATCCTACCAGTTGGGGAAGGGAAGTGGAGATGAACTTTTATCTTGTCTTATTGGAATGCCACTTCCATCTAGCTGGGTGATATACCGGTTTACTCTCTGCAGAGCAGAGCCCAATCCTCTTGGTATACGCAGCACTACCCGTTGTGCCACGAGCACACAATACAGCTACATGTTTTATACTTGTAAAGGACCCCAGCTGAACTGCTGCAGGTCATCAGGGGCTCCTGTCCCAGTCCCATCTCTCCCTCATGACATTAAGGTACACCCCCCCCCTCACTGACGAGCAGACAGCTAGACAAAGGCAGGTTTTATTGATAAATAGGTGGGCGGGAAGGGGCGCCCCCAGCCTGGAACACCCCTAGGCCAGGGGAACAAGCCCCGCGGATCCTTAGCGGCTACAGAGTGCACAAGTCAGTCCCGTGCAGCCCCTTGGAACGGATGGAGGCAGCTGCTGCAGCTCAGTGTCCCGCGAGCTCCCCGGAGACCTCCCTCCAAGCTCAGCGTCCCCACGGGCCGGGGCAGCCCCCGAGTCCCTCCGGGCTCAGTGTCCGGCAGGAGGAGTCCTGCGACCGGCTCAGCTCCTCTTTCTGCCCGCCAGGCGCTGCTGCTGCTGCCGCCGCCGCGGGGCCCCGCCCTTCTTGCCTTTGCCGCCCGCCGGCCCCTTGCCGCCTCCCGGGCGCTGCCGGCCCCGCTTGCCCCGCTGCCCGCGCTTCTTGCCCTTGCCCGCGGCCGCCTGAGCGTCCTCCTCGCGCAGCTGCTTGTTGACGGCGCGGGTCAGGTCGAGCGGCGGCTTCTTGCTGCCCAGGCCCCGCAGCAGCTCCAGCTGCCGGCTCCTCTCGGCCGCCAGGTCACCGAGCAGCGGCTGGAAGTGCCGCTTCTTGCCGCCCCTGGGCGGGGGCGCGGCCGGCTCCTTGGGCAGCCGGGGCTGGAAGCGGCCCAGGGAGGCGGTGGAAACGCGGGCCACTTGCGTGGCGCGGCCCAGCTCGGCGCGGCTCTGGTGGCCGGTGGGGTGGAGGCCGCGGCCGGGCAGGGCGCCCCGGGCGATGTTGCGGAGGCGGTTGAACTCGTTGCGCGCCACCTTCTCGCGCTTGTCGCGGAGCCGCTTGGCGAACTGGTCCTCGTGGGGGTCGGCGCCGGCCGGCACCTCGATGAGCCAGTCCCGGGCGGGGTCCCCGCCGGCCCGCTCGTAGCCCCAGCGCCGCCGCCACTGCTTGGCCGCCTCGTCCCACACCAGCGACGTGCGCTTCCGCCGCCGGATGCCCTTCAGCCGGGCGAACTGCTCCCAGCGGGTGGGCGGCCGGGGCCGCGGCAAGGGCTTCTCCCGGGGCAGGCGGTAGGAGGGTTCGGGCAGCTGCGCCACCAGCGGGCCCGTCGCCCCCTCGGCGCGCCCCGCCGGCAGCCCCCACAGCTGGGCCACCAGCAGCTGCGTGTTGTCCCGGGCCAGCGAGCACAGCCGGCTCTCGCGCTGGGCCCGCGGCACCGAGGGCGGCGGGTTCCGGTCCAGCGCCAGCAGGTTCCCCAGGTCGAACTCCAGCTCCAGCTCCTTCTGCACCGCGACACTCCGGTGCGGCTCCGCCTCGCGCTGCTCCGCGCGAGCCAGCAACTCCTCCAGGCACAGCGCCGCCATGGCCGCGAGACACCCGGCCAACCGCTCCCCACGTGCGGCAAGCTTCACCGGCCTGGAAGAAAGGTTAAAAGGTTCGTTTCCGGCTGGCGTGGGCGCACCGGATGTGCGTCTGGACCAATGGGCGCGCCCGTAATGGCGACACACTCTCTACCCAGAACAACAACTCCCAGAACGCACCGTTTCTTGCTTTGCCTAACCGCGGGCGTCACGGTGCCGCGCTGCCCCCTGGGAGCTGTCGTGCTCTACGGCCAGCTACTGAGGCCAATGGTGTGTATTGCCTGCTGGGATTTGTTGTTCGACTGCCTATTCTGGATGCCAGGTGGGCCCTGTAGTCCTTAAGGGTTCGGCCTAGTAAAGCAGCGCGTCACGGGATGCACAATCTGCGCAGCCGCAGCCTGGGAAGCTGGTAGAGCTTTGCATGCTGGCTCCTGTAGTCTCCCTGGGCCATACTGGCTCCTACTGGGTGAAGGGGAGACCAAGCCCCAACCCCCCTTTGTGGTGGCTGCTAAGAGTGCTGAGAAAAGTGGGGTGGCCGTAGACTGCCGGTGAGCTCTGCTTGGAAATGTCATTTTGTAGGCCTGGGGATAGGGGAGCCACAGCCCCCCTGTTCTGCCTTGGTGTGTCCCCTATGCTCGGTAGGGTTTGTTCCTGGAGGTTTCATCAGCAATGGCAGCAAGTTTGTATGATTTTTGGTGGTGCCCAGAAGGGGTCCAAGTCCCGCCCCCCTGTCTTGTAAGTGATATATATTTTTTTAAATAACGTAAAAATGGACTGGAAACAGTAAGTGTTTAACAGTTTCCCGATATTGCACAATATCACTATCGTAAGAAAAAATATTTAACCAAGAATATCAACTATGTTAATAGGTTTCAGAGTAGCAGCATACCGACTAACTATATTAATATTTTTGAATATGGAAACAACCAAGCACTCTTGGATCAATAACCCTCAAAAGCAAAAAGCTGTCTAATTCGCTGTTGTACTCCAACCATGTAAATCTTGATAGCCAAGATTCATGAAATCTCCTTTTCTTATCTTTTAGATTTGCCACATCTTTCTTTAGTATAACTTCAGTTTGCAAGCCGGGTTTTGAACTCAGGCCATCACTTGATGAATTACCCTTTTGTTCTTTTTTGCTGGGTAACTTTATTAAGAATTTATCCATTGCCGATTATTATTACACAAAATTAATGGGGTGGGGCTGAGGGGTTTGGAGTGTGCGAGGAGGCTCAGGATAGGGCAGAGGGTTGGGGTGTGGGGGGATGAGGACTCTGGCTTGGGGTGAGGGGTTTGGGAGGGACTCAGGCAGAGGGTTGGAGTGTGGTGGTGAGGGCTGTGGGGTGGGGATAGGGATGGGGGATTTATGGTGCAGGAGGGGGCTCAGGGCTGGGGCAGAGGGTTGGGGTGTGTGAGGGTGAGGGCTCTGGGGTGGGGCTGGAGATGAAGGGTAAGACATTCCTTTCCTCACCCAGGCTGGAGGGCAGGCAGAACTGAATTATTGACATGGCTGTGCAGAGTATTAGTACTGGGAATGTACACTGATTTAACTGGATTTGTTGTTTTAACTATTATACAAATATTTCAGCCTAGTAACCAAGATGGAAGGAATCTAAAAGGGTGAATCTTCATTATTATACACAGAGTGGTAAATGCGAAACTCTATTATCGGGAATGTGGCCAGCCTGAAAGCAATATATTGTAAACAAGTATTTCTTTACCTATTTATGATTCTCTCACAGTCTGCGCATCTCTTATCTTGGACAATGAAAATCAATTAAGGCGCTTTCAATTTCTCAGTGCTGTAACGTTTGGGTTGCGAACACTAGATGGAAATTTGTCCTTGCTGTAAAACCAGTGTTTTCAATGGAATTTAAAAGAATAACAGGGGGAACATTTTTCTGTGGGTCTTAAGGGTTTGCTTTTATAAAACTTATTTTTTAGATAAAGTGGAGTTATCACCTTACTAAGGGCTTGTCCACACTGGGGTTTTACACTGAGACAAAGTGTGCCAACACAAATCATGGTTAACTGGGCATGGATTGTCTACCCCAGGGGCTTGCACAAATGCAGCTATATTGGTGTAAAATAGCCCAGTGCAAACAAGGCCTACAAGTCAGACAGTCTAGCACTCACAGCAATGCACCCCTAAGATCCACGTATAAAGAATAAAGGAAAGAAATGCCAACTCCTAAGCAAAGAATGGGCCTGGGGATGACAGATTCACAGTGCAGGAGGGGGCTCAGGGCTGGGGCAGAGGGTTGGGGTTTGTGGGGGGGGGGTGAGGGCTCTGGGGTGGAGCTGGGGATGAGGGGTTTGGGGTGTGGGAGGGGCTCAGGGGTAGGGCTGCGGGGTGGGGCCAGGGATGAGGGGTTCACAGTGCAGGAGGGGGCTCAGGGCTGGGGCAGAGGGTTGGGGTTTGTGGGGGGGGGATGAGGGCTCTGGGGTGGGGCTGGGGATGAGGGGTTTGGGGTGTGGGAGGGGCTCAGGGGTAGGGCTGCGGGGTGGGGCCAGGGATGAGGGGTTCACAGTGCAGGAGGGGGCTCAGGGCTGGGGCAGAGGGTTGGGGTCGCGAGAGGTGAGGGCTCTGGCTGGGGCTGGGCTGGGGATGAGGAGTTCAAACTTTGGGGTGCAGCAGGCAAGACTGCCCTGAGACTGGGGCTGGAGAGGAGGACTCCTCCCAGCCCTCTCCCTGCTGGAAGCAGCGAGCTCTGGGGGAGGAGCCCCTCTTCTCCCCCCGGCATGACACTCACCCAAGCCCCAGGCTGCTGCTCAGGAGGTCCAGACTGGATAAGCCCTCTCAGAGTCGCCTGCAGGGGGCTGCCATGCCGTTGCGCCTCCTCCCCTCCTTCCTCTGCAGGCGCAGTAGTCAGCCTGTTGCCAGTGCTGCTCCCTTAGCAGGAGCGGCTGGTGAGGGAGTGCAGCATGGAGCTGCAGGGGGCAGCCACCCACTGTCCAGGGCACAGGTGAGGCACAGACACTCCGGGGAGGTGTGCGGTGGCAGCAAGCGGGGCCGGGGGACGCTCTGGTGGAGGCATGCGGTGGGGCCGGGGGAGTGACCCAGCCCCAAAGATTGGTGGAGCTGGGCTCCCAGGGTCCTGAATTTGCTGGAGCACAGGCACCCCGGGCCCATACAGCTCGCCGCCCCTGTTCATCACATGACATAATCTTTAATTAAAGATTAATCTTTAATTCCTGGACACTCGGCAACCCTACAATAGTACACACGCAGGTGTGCTGTTATAGCTGCAACTGTGTCTGTCGCATGCTTCCCTGAGGACAGCATCTGGTCTGCTAGGACTGACCCAGCGTCACATACGCATCAAAATATTTCTGTCTAAAGATACCTAAAATTACCAAGTCTTCACTTATTTAATTTTTAACACGTTAATTCCGTGTATCACAGCAAAAACATTATCAATTTATCCAGGTGGGTGGGCCCATATTTACTTAGGGCCAAATTCTTCTGAGTTATATAAGTAAGATTCCATTGCAATTGTGTAACTGAGAGCAGACTTTGGACCTAGAATCTATGGCAGGATCCAAAATGAGGATGGGGAGGGCGAGGGAAGGAACATGGAAAATAAATCAGGTTACACATGAACTACAAACACATGAAACACCACACGCACTTCTTTTTGTAGATTAGAGGAAACTGCTCTGCTCATATTAAAAGGCAGTGCCTGGTCAGTCTCCTTAATCTTTTAAAATAACCGCTACTGGCATGCAGTTGTTCAGACTGGTGACAGGTAGTTCATATTTGTCTCTCTTGTCCACCTTTCTGTCTTGCTGCTGTGAAAGTGAGTAGAGGATAATGGAAGTGCCTACACGCTGCTACTGAAGAACAGAGTTTTTATCCTATGTTCTCAGAAAATATATAGAAGAAACAGAAGATAGGCAATGCAAATTATTAGAGGCATGATGTAGTTATGATAGAAAAGGAGTACTTGTGGCACCTTAGAGACTAACCAATTTAAGGTGCCACAAGTACTCCTTTTCTTTTTGCGAATACAGACTAACACGGCTGTTACTCTGAAAGTTATGATAGAGTTTTCTTTCTTTTTAAATCAACCCATGTACCAGCTGACTGCAGCTCACATATCAAGTATGAGTAAGGCTACGATTTAGTCACGAAGGTCATGGCAGTCATAGATTCCATGACTTTACCAGACCTCCATGACTTCTTTGGCTTCAGCTGTAAGGGGTTGAAGCTGGGGCTTGAGGCGGGACTGTGCACCCCTGCCCTGAAACTGGGGCTGGAACCAGAAATCTGCAACTCCTACCCCGCGGCTTGCGGCAAGGGCTGCAGCTGGGGATACGCGTCCTTGCCCCATGAGTCATGCGCCCCCCTTGCAGCTTCCCAGGGCCATGAACCCCCCCTTCCGACTGTGGCAGGGGCTTGGCAGGGGCACCCGCACACAACAGTTGCCAACTTTCATGCAGTAAATAAGCTCCCCAACTTTCACAATAAGCCAAAAATCAAGCTAATCCCATTTCAAAACAAGACAAGTCAATCCCTAAGAACCCCAACACTCTATGTGACTAGAGCCCCCAGGTGTGCGGTCGGGGACTGTGGTGGGCCTGCTGTGCATCCCTGACTCTTTCCCACCTTTGCCTCTGCTTGCCCCTTGTCCCACTTTCCACCCCTTCCACCTGCTTGCCGAGAGCCAATCAAAAAAAAGAAGCAACAAGCTACAAGCCAAACCAGCAACAAGCTACGAGCCAAAAACTAGCCAACAAGCAACTCACAAGCCAATTAAGCCAAAACCAAGCCCAATTCCTGCATTTTTTCTGCAGGTTTGGCATGTCTGCTGCACACCCCTGTCCCGCAACTGCGGCCAGCTCTGGAGTGGGTAGCTGTGCCCTCCGCTGCGGTTGCAGGAGCCGGGACGTGGCCTGTTAGTCCCCCGCCCCTCCGCATGGGACTCCATTCACCCCTCTCTCCCTCACCTAGCCCTCCCCCCCATGGTTATTTTTAGTAAAGTCACGGACAGGTCACAGGCTCCTTGAATTTTTGTTTATTGCTCGTGATCTGTCCATGACTTTTACTAAAAATAACCATGACAAAATCTTATCCTTAAGTAGGAAAACCATGGACATAGGAAATGCTCTGGGTGTTTAAAAAACAGATCAACGCCTCTCTGGACAATTTTTTTAGTTACCACAAGAAGGCACTATATTGCATATTACATTTTGTTCACTTCCCTGGACAACTGATGTTTTCAGCCAAAATTACAGATTCAAGAGACTTTAAAGAGAGTTGTTCTCATCTTTTTGAAGGCTTGTGGGCACTATTTGAGAAATGGAAATATTTACACCTGTGTCCTGCATAAGAAAGTTCCATTGCCATGTTTTATTTTCATCTGTTTTACTAATGCTGTAAAGTATTAAACATCGGAGCAGATTCAGGGGCACACTTTGTTTTGTTCTGCTCCAATGACACAAAGCAGCCATAGACCTAATCGAGTTTATGGTTTTGTATTGCTGGAACAGCACAGAGCACTGAAAGCATGACAATGCATTTGGCTTACTTTTTGGAATGGTAGCAAGAATCAGTTTGGAAAAAAAATTCAAATGAAATCCTGAAGGCAAAAACTGCAGTTTTGGTAAGTCCTATTTAGGATTTAATTCCAGCACACCTATCTACTCTGAGCAGTATCTAGTGAAGTCGATAAGCTTGCTTATCCATTTCATTACAGCAGTTTAACTCTGGTATGATTCCATTGCTGGAGAAACAAGGCTATTGCTCGAGCTTCCCTATGTCTCACACACCTCTGACAATCATTTCAGCCTAGGGTTGCCAATTCTGACTGAAACTATTCCAGGAGATTTTTTTTCTCAACATGTAATGTCATTTTCTTAAAATATCCTATTAAAATCTCCTGGATTGCTTTCAATAGTCACCAGGTGATGGATGCAGATTCCAGGAGACTCCAGGCCGATCCTGGAGGGTTGGCAACCCTATTTCAGTCCCCTGTGATTGTTGGCAGCCAATGTAACTTATGCCGGGGAGCAGACCTGGCACACAGCTCAGGGGTGCAAAGGTGACCTTCACACCCTCTTTTTCATCCTCCCTCTGGTTTGTACTGTGTTTCTTTGACAAAACCAAAGAACTGGTTCAATTGTAAGTCTCTGAATACATAATTATACAGAAACGATCATAAGCACTTGTGGTAACTTGTAGACCCTTTAACAAGGCCTTTTTCTATTTAAAAAGAAATTACATGCCCAGCACATTATATGGAGCTTTGAAGTTGTGGCACAAATAGGTCTAAAAGTTTTGTAACTATCTTTTGTGGAAATAATACACCCCATAGTTTGGTAATAATACAATTTTTACATATGTATGTATGTATTTACATAAAGACTCTGAAGGAACTGTTTGAATCTTTTACATAATGAACATTTGTTAAATCATAGCAAAACTTCCTCTGACTTCAGTGGGGCTATGATGGTGTCAGATTTCACCCTCTGTATACATTTTTGTATAGTGATTCCTTAGTACTGCACATACCTGCTCTCTCTGTGTGGGATATATATCTGCTTAATTTACTGACAAAACCAAACTTTTAATGCTGCGAGCACTGAAGAACCTGTATAATGTAACTGAAGAGCAAGCTGTATTCAAGTATTATCAACTAAATTGCTAGCTATTAAATCTCTGACTCCAGAATCTTTATTGGTTTTAACAGTGATGATGCAGACAGGAAAAAAGTTAATTTTCGTGATAGCAGGATGTGAGTGTAATCATGGCTGTTGGAAAGACTGGACTGCTTGACTGGATATGTGAACCAAAAAAAATTGGAGAGTGGAAGTCATTGATGACGGCCTGGGAAAATATAAAACAATGAAATGTGATTTTTAGAGATGGTCATTTTTTAACCACAACCACACTTTAATGTTAAGGTCATAACATAAAAATGAACATATAGCTCCCCTTAAAGTGTGTAAGAGGCCTCCATATCCAAGGGAAGAATCTGGCTTCTTATAAAAGAGGGACAGATAATCTTGTGGTTGAAGCATGGAAATGGCAGTTCTGAGATGTGGATTCTAATCTCACGTTGCTTCTTGGGAAAGTTATTTAGGCAGAAAATTTCAAAGGTACCTATTATTTTTAGGTGTCTCAGATTTTGGGGGCCCAGCTTTAGAAACCTAGATCTAATTTTCAGAGGCGCCGAGCACTCATAGCTCCTACTGTCTGGAGGACAGTTGCAAGTTGGAGTTGTAAGTACTCAGCACTTATGAAAATCAGGCCTTGGTATCTCAAACTGGGCACCCCAAAATTGGAGGCCCTCAAAATTAATGGACACTTTACAAAATTTGGCCTTTCTCTGCTTGAGTTTCTCCATCTATACCATATGGATAATAATTGCTACTTCACAGAGTGTTGTGCAGCTTACTTTGTTATTGTTTGCTAAGTGTTTTGGGATCTTCAGGCAGTATTTGGATGCTATGGTGATTCTGGTTTATAGGTTTTTACTCACTCATCACCATGATATATATCTGGACACCTGTACAAAACCCAAAGATAGACACAGACATACAAAATTAGACAGATGAGATAGGTGGAAAGTGCTATAGATATGAAAAGTGTAATCATAGTTTGTAAAACACACAATGTTATACGGATGTATTGCAGTGGTTTCCTAGTCACTGAGGCTGGGATTTTCAACAGACCTAATGGGGTAAGGCACCCAATTCTCATTGAAAGTCATTTGGAGTTGGGCAACTGACTCCTTTAGGTCCCTTTGAAAATTCTAGCCTGATTTCACATATCAAGTCCAGTTTTTAGATTTGGGCACCCATTTGGCAATTAGGCATCTACACTAGATTGAGAATCTAGATGTTGAAATGAAAATGCACATGCAGAATTGGCTACCCTGCCTTAGACATCCATATTTGAAAGTTTGGTCCGCCATGGCCCCGATCTTGGGAAATACTGAATGCCCCCAGCTCCCATGGTTTTTAATGGGAATTGAGGATGCTCAGCATCTTGTAGGAAGCATTCAGCATTGCACTGGACTGAACTCCAAATGAGCTACAACATCTAGGTTGTAGCCAGGGATTAATCTAGGGAGCAAAGTGCACCAGTCACAGGTATGTAACTCTTCCAGCTATGTAAGATATTAATTATGAGACTAGTGAAAACACACATAGAGACAAGAAGTTTTTATTTAATACTTAGATACAAGAAACTATAGAAAAGCAAGAGAAGTTCAGGAACATGTAGGTATTGTAAAGCACCTTTTAGCCCCCAGCATTGCACTGTGCATGCTTACAGCTTAGGCTGGTGTAAGATAAAGAAATTCCCCAATGTTGACATGCTTACAAGCTGTGGGAAGCCAGTGAAGATGAAATAAAGTAAGTGGAGAGTGCATCATAGGTGGAGGTGACAGTCCAGGCTTCTGCCTTCTTATCTCCCAGTGGCTTACCATTGGTGTATGCCAGGCATGGATGACATGCCTCAGTGCAGGCTGTGCCTGCGGGACTATACCATCCACTCCCCAAACAAAACGGCGTAGTGCGAGATCATGCCGCATAGGCTATACCACTACTTGACTAAAAATGCCACAGCATGCCACTGTTATCACCCCAATGTTCCAGCTGGGGATGGTCTTGACAACCTTTTATACACCTTTTTCCATTCCATCCACATGCATCTAGGACCATATTTGATCAAGTGTGAGTCCCTATTTATATTTGGAATTCCAGGAGACCAATTTTAGGGTTCTGGTTGTCCATATGTGTTATTCCCATTGACTATAATTCCATTTCCAACTGCCAGTCCAATCATTTGCATTGGGCCCTTTCCCAGTAGTTTCGATATGTCAGTGTGGTTAGCTCTTATTGCAGAAACCTTCTGCTACCATCTGTTCATGGTTTACCTATTTATCACAAAGTGCATTGCTAAACTATCACAAGATACATATTACTAACTTCTAGGCCTCACTGTAAAGCCTTAATACTTAAGACCTATACCCGAGGCATATTTTTTAATAACTTTTTAATCTTCTACTTGCTGTTACAGATACAATAATTCCATCATTATTTTACCCAAAACTATAGACCCTCCAAGATCAGGTCAAGGGTCGATGGTCAAGAAGGGATAAGATGATAAGATGTCAGCATCTGTTTTCCTGTGTTTTAAAATGTTTATCCTCAAAGAGGAAGAGAAGGAAGGGATTATATAGCTTAATCATGAATTTCTTTCCTTCTGTTGGATTGTGTTACAACTTGAAGGTTACTATACAATAGGGCTTTTCTTGGTATAAATAATAATATTCATGTTCATTCTTTTTCCCCCTCTGATGACACTCCATTAACTTAGATTTACTCTCCAAACTTTTGGCAGTTACCTCTGGATGGCAGTAGATATAGTTACAAGATGATTCAACCAATTCTTAAGCCTGCTCTGAGAATAGTATTAAGTATTTTTTTCAGGAAAGCTCAGTGTACCAGTAATTTGGTAAAATAGCAGAAAAGGGGCCCTTGAAATATTTCTACAAATCATTCCTCTTTACTGATTTATGATTTTAATTCAATATTGCTTGAAGTAAAAGTTTACTTTTAAGGATTCGTTTATATGACAGACTTTATAAAAATTATTTGCTCATCTGGATCTAGATTAAGTGCTGAAATCTGTGGGCCAAATTCTGTCCTACGTAGCAAAAATATCCTAATTTACTACATTGTAAGGTCCTATCACCTGTAGATGCTAATGTAATCCAAATAAATAATAATAATGAATTTGGCTTCAGATGATACCTTTCCTGTCCACCATAACCTCAAAATACAAATACATTGATAGGCAAAAAAATGTGGGCAATTGCTATTTGGATGATGATTTTGCCTGAGAAAGGACTGTAGAACTAGGTCCTAAATCAGCACAAACAACAAAATACATTTGGGGCCAAATTTTGCAGAGATTTAGTTGCAGAGGATATAAGTAAGTTCAGAATTTGGTCCTCAGTATGGTCTGTAAAAAATGAGGATAATAATACTTCCCTACTTCACAGGGAGTGTTGTGAGGATAAATACATTAAAAGATTGTGAAGCATTTTGCGATCTACTGATGAAAAGCTATCTAAGAGCTAGGTTATAGTTATTATTTTATATTTAAACTATCCCTGCAAACAGAATTACTGAATACACTTTCAAGGCAGTGTGATCATGCAGGGAAATACATGCACAAGTCCTGCTCACAAATAGCAAAATGTTCGTATGTGTGAGTGTACCTCCCACACGCTACTTTGATAATGTACCCTGTAGGTGTCCATGTAAAAGATACTAAGTGCTATGTTACCAATGTGATGTTTCAATTACATCAGTTACAGTCACTTCATGGGTCTCGCTAACCTGTTTTTTGTTGACAATTATCAATGAAAGGAAAAAAACCTCTTGGCTTAAACCTTTTCACACACAGTATTGCAGCACTTTATATGTTTAATCCAGGCTATTAGGCAGCAGACAAGCAGGGTTTCCATTCACACACAACTGCAAGTGACTCATGGAAGATGAGAGTCATTTACGAACAGTTGTACACTCTGGTACCAAGTACATATGTTGTTCTCCACATTAACACAAGCAGAGTTTGTGTTAACACATAAGTTATTTGATTTTAAATTGCACAGCCACCTAACAGCACTCAAAGCGGCAGGGAACTCTCTGTTCTGATCAGCATTCAGTGCTCTGCTTTCCTGTTTAAAGGGTGACTCTTTGATCTCAACAACCAGCTCCCCGACTCTGCCATAACAACATCAGCTATTCTACAAAGTAGTACTTATTCCATGTTTCCCCTGTAGCATGCCTTTGCGTCTTGCGTTGTACTCATCTGCTGCTCCATTCTGAGTGTGCTGGCAGTACAGTAAAATGGACTAAAACCTCAGTCTCTGAAGTGCTATATATTGGTGCTTCAGAAATTGGGATTCTAGCCATTTCACTCAGTTACCGACTCATTCAGTCCAGGGGCAGGAAGCACAAGCAGTGAGTAGTGGTGAAAGGAGCAATACAAGTAGGGGACTGTGGGAGGCAGAAGGTACGTCCACAGTGCATGGTTCTTCCGGTGGCATGTAGAGTACATACTCAGATAGTCCCCCACAATACATGTATAAATAGCAATGTAGATGGTGAGGTACAGCTTAGGCAAGTAAGACACACCTGAAGCCTGTGAATATGTATCCAAGTACATACCCTATAGGGCTCTCTACTTACCCAAGCCCCGCCTCCCTGTTGAGATGGCCACTTTAATCAATGTGGTGTCCCACTACCTCCCCATTGCTGGAGCCTTTTTCCAACAGTTGGAAAAGGCTCCAGCACAGTAAAAAGCTCTAGCAGCAGGAAGCTGCCATGTACTTCTGTACCAGATATGGACTGGCTACAAAGCTTGCTTATACACACCAGATGTGTTCATTATAAAATCCTTTAATGCTCTGCCCTGGCTAAGGTTAGCTTTAAATAATGTATTTTTATACACAGTGCCACTTAGTGGCTGAACAGTATATTGCAGTTTATCATTTCATGCCAGAGCCTATCACTGACACAGGCAGGTTTGTACCACGGTGTGGATGCAACAGGCTTTTCACCATGGCATGTAGCTACACATACCCTACATGCCACTGCCTTTTTATTCTGTGTTTGTACAGCAGCTTATTGTACACATAAGCACCAGGGGGTCCATGACTAAAGTTCCTGGTTGCTATAGCAATACAAATAATACATAAATAAATACGTAATATACAATCTCTTTGTAGCTTTCAACAGCATTGAATACAAATACAATAGCTCCTGAGGATACAGTTGGAGCTGATTGCTCAGCATTACAATGACTCCATTCATTCTTCACAGACAGGACACAGCAATTGGTGATGGGTCCTCCCTGCCTCCGCCCCCCGGGACCCTCACCTATAATTCATGCAGAGACCTATTATTTTCAATTTCCATCTGAGCCCGCTGGGAGAGGTTGCGAGATGCCATGGGCTCTCCTACCAGCAGTACTTCAGTAACACCCAGCTGTATATTTCCTTCTTAACAAACACAACCAACTCCATCTTCAAGGTGTCAAAAACCACAGCGCCTTCATTCTGTCCATAATACCATCTTCCAGTCACTCAGGTTTATAACCTGAATGTCAACACTCTACCCCTCTGCCCTCTATTAGACCTTGAATCTCTAATCCATCTCCATTCAGCAAAGCACTTCCTCATGTGCTTAATGTTAAGCATGTATTTAACTTCTTTGCTGAAGAGAGAAGGATTTAGAACATGCCTAAATACTCTGCTCAAGCTGTGCCTCTGAACTTCCTCAGCTAGGCTATGTCCAAACCTCCTGCTTGTACCTCCATAATTTTTGCAAAATCTGGCCTTTTCTCTCTATCCATATAGCTAAACTTCTCTTCCTTGCCATCTCCTCTTAACTACTGCAACATTCTTCTCTCGGGCCCTCTCAACAGCCACCTTGTCCCCATCAGGTCCATCCAAAATACTGCTTCTAAGATACCCTTCTTAGCCAGTCATTCTGATCCTGTAACTCCTTCCTGCCTTTTAATCCCTCCCTCAATGTGTTCAGTTCAATTTTCATGTCCTCACATGTAACCCTTCTGCCAGTCAGAGTTGGCAGCAACAAGGGCCGGGTTCAGTATCTAGGGGTTCCTTTTCAAAAATACATCACAAACCTGGCTCGAGCCCCCACCCAGTGACCTGGGACAATTACACACCATCCCCTGGGCGCCTCTAAGAGGCAATACTTTCCCTCTCACAAGCACAGAGTCTGAGTGTAGCAAAAGCTTTTAATAAAAGGAGGGGAGTAACTCAGCATTAATTTGGGAAAACACTGCAACTAGGGTTCATAAACATAAACTATGAGCAAAAGACCCACCCCCAAGTAAGTTGGGCAATATCCTTTTCCTGGGGTGAAAGTATGCCAGTGTGGGCTGGTACAGTGTGCTGGTAAGAAGCCGGTACTGGCCCGTATGCAGTTGACACTAAAGCACTGCCCCTTTTGGCTCTCGCTCGCCCCCATTGGCAGCCCTGCCCTGTCCCAAGGCTCTCGGCCGCTGCCGGTATGGTCAGCTGTGTACCAGCTCTTACCGGCACGCCAGACTGGACTGTACCAGCTTACTTTCACCTCTGTCCAACACCAGCCACAAGTGATCATTTGGACAAGTAATCCCATCATGCTGAGCACCTAGGCAGGGTGGGTGTGCCCATGCAAACAAGACCAACTCCTGAATTCCTTTTCCACAGCTCACCACTAGATGTCAGGGGAGAGCTCATTCAGACTCTGCTTACACGTGTACAAGGCCCTTCACAACTCAGTCCCTCACTACTTATCCACTCCTGTATCTTATGCCCATCCATCTCCCTCCATCCCCCAGTGAGCACTTGGCTGTGCATGTCACCTAATTAACTCAATAGGGTATTGACCCAGGTGTTTGGGAACCTGGGTTCTATTATCATCACTTGCACTGACTTGCTGGGAAATCTTGGGCAAGTTGCTTAGCCTCTCCATGCGTTGGTTTACCAAGCTATAGAATAGCTATAATACTGCACAGAAGCTTAATGAACTAGTTCATGTTTGTAAAACACTTCAAGATTCTTGGATAAAAGGCAGAACAGGAATAAAAAGTGTCATTACCAAATGCACTGGATGGGCTGGTTCTCCTGCCTCCCAGCTCTCTGTGCGGAAGAGCATCCAAGAGTGTGTTGCCCAACATACAGGTGGCCCTGCATTTCTGCAGGGATTTCTCTGCTAAGGCACTATACAATAGTTGCCCAGATTTTTCCAGAAAGCACTGATACGAACATGGTTAGTCATGTGGTAAGTGTGGATCCACCAATACATCTGAAATATGATTGAGTTGTGAATTAAGCTTATGACGCAATCACTTTTGTTGCTGTGATGGGGCATGGCCCTCTGCTCCTATCTTCTCGTATAAATTGCTCTCACCACCCCAGTACCGCTGTGTTCTTTATTAGCCCTGGTCTACACTATGAGTTTAGGTCAAATTTAGTAGTGCCCGATCGATTTAACCCTGCACCCATCCACATGACGAAGCCATTTTTTTAGACTTAAAGGGCTCTTAAAATCGATTTCTGTACTCCTCTCCCAACGAGTGGATTAGCGCTGAAATTGACCTTGCTGGGTTGAATTTGGGGTAGTGTGGTTGCAATTTGACAGTATTGGCCTCCGGGAGTTATCCCAGAGTGCTCCATTGTGACTGCTCTGGACAGCGCTCTCAAGTCAGATGCAGTGGCCAGGTAGACATGAAAAGGCCCGCAAACTTTTGAATCTCATTTCCTGTTTGGCCAGTGTGGCAAGCTGCAGGTGAGTGCAGATCTCCTCAGCAGAGGTGACCATGATGGAGTCCCAGAATTGCAAAAGAGCTCCAGCATGGACTGAAAAGGAGGTATGGGATCTGATTGCTGTATGGGGAGACGAATCCGTGCTATCAGAACTCCATTCCAAAAGACGAAATGCCCAAACATTTGAAAAAAATCTCCAAGGGCATGAAGGACAGAGGCTACAACAGGGACCCGCAGCAGTGCCACGTGAAACTTAAGGAGCTCAGGCAAGCCTACCAAAAAACCAGAGAGGCAAACGGCTGCTCGGGGTCAGAGCTTCAGACATGCTGCTTCTATGATGAGCTGCATGCCATTCTAGGGGGTGCAGCCACCACTACTCCACCCCTGTGTTTTGACTTCGTCAATGAATTATCTCTCAACAGGAATGCACATTTTGGGTACGAGGAAGATGATGATGAGGAGGAGGAGGAGGTTGAAGATAGCGCACAGCAAGCAAGCGGAGAAACCATTTTCCCCGAGAGCCAGGAACTGTTTCTCACCCTGGACCTGAAGCCAGTACCCCCCGAACCCACCCAAGGTGGGCTCCTGGACCCGCCAGGCGGAGAAGGGATCTCTGGTGAGTGTACCTTTGTAAATATAATACATGGTTTAAAAGCAAGTGTGTTTAATGATTAATTTGCCCTGAAGACTTGGGGTGCATTCACGGCCAGTATAGCTACTGAAAAAGTCTGTTAACGTGTCTGGGGATGGAGCAGAAATCCTCCAGGGACATCTCCATAAAGCTATCCTGGATGGTCACTCCTCATGATCACCTGGTTGAAATAGGGTAATTTTATTAAGGGGACATTCAGAGGTGGCCATTCCTGCTGGGCTGTGTGCCTGTGGCTGAAAAGAAATATTCCCCGCTGTTATCCACGCGGTGGGGGGAGAGGTGAAGCGATCATCCCAGAGAATTGGGTGTGTGGGGGGGTGGCCGTTACTGCTGGGCTGTGTGCCTGTGGTTGAACAGAAATCTTCCCCGCTGTTAGCCACGTGGTGGGAGGAGGGATGAAGCGATCATCACAGAGAATTAGGTGTGTGGAGGGGGGTTTAGTTGGGTTTGTGCTGCACGTTAACCCGAAAACCGCAGCCCCTCCTTTTAAATTTTAAATGGCCAACCCAACGGCTGCTTGGTATGGGAAATGAGGGTGCTGCTGTTTGAAATCATTCCCACATGTTATGAAGGTTAACGAAGCCAAAAGACTGGGGCTTACCATGGCTGCCTGCAAGCCGAATTCTGTTGCCCGCCCCTGCGTGTTTGATCTCTCACACCAAACCGGCAGACCCTCAATATAAGACGCAAAATGCAACCTTGTACCAAAAGCACATGTGCTATGTAATGTTAACAGCAAGGTTCACCGTGAAAGAGTCTACCCGTTGTTTTCTAAAATGTGTCTTTTTAACTACTACTCTCCCTTTTTTTCCCTCCCACAGCTGCAAATGTTTCAACGCTCACACTATCATCTCCATCCCAGAGGCTAGCGAAGATTAGAAGGCAAAAAAACCGCACTCACGATTAAATGTTCTCTGAGCTCATGCAGTCCTCCCACACTGAAATATCCCAGCAGAATGCGTGGAGGCAAGCGATGTCAGAGTCCAAGAAAGCACAATATGAATGCGAGGACAGGTGGCGGGTTGAAGATGATAGGTAGCGGGTTGAAGATGACAGGTGGCGTCAGCTTGCTGACAGAAGGCAGGAGGCAATGCTGAGGCTACTGGAGGATCAAACTGATATGCTCTGGCGTATGGTTCAGGTGCAGGAAAGGCAGGAGCACAGACCACTGCTACAGCCCCTGTGTAACCAACCGCCCTCCTCCCCAAGTTCCATAGCATCCTCACCCAGACACCCAAGAACGCGGTGGGGGGGCCTCTGGACACCCAAGAACTCTACCCCAGAGGATTGCCCAAGCAACAGAAATAAGTTTTAAAGTGCAGTGTGGCCTTGTCCTTCCCTCCTCCCCCACCCCTCCCGAGCTACCTTGGCAGTTATCCCCCTATTTGTGTGATGAATTAATAAAGAATACATGAATTTGAAACAACAATGACTTTATTGCCTATGCAAGCGGTGATCGAAGGAGGGAGGGGAGGGTGCTTAGCTTACTGGGAAGTAGAGTGAACCAAGGGGTCAGGTTTTCATCAAGGAGAAGCAAATAAAACTTTTACACTGTAGACTGGCCAGTCGTGAAACTGGTTTTCAAAGCCTCTCTGATGCTCACCGCGCCCTCCTGTACTTTCTAACCACCCTGGTGTCTGGCTGCATGTAATCAGCGGCCAGGCGGTTTACCTCAACCTCTGACCCCGCCATAAACGTCTCTCCCTTAATCTCACAGATATTGTGGAGAGCACAGCAAGCAGTAATAACAATGGGAATATTTGTTTCACTGAGGTCTAACCGAGTCAGTAAACTGCACCAGGGCGCTTTTAAACATCCAAATGCACATTCTACCACCATTCTGCACTTGCTCAGCCTGTAGTTGAACAGCTCCTGAATACTGTCCAGGCTGCCTGTGTATGGCTTCATGAGCCATGGGAACAAGGGGTAGGCTGGGTCCCCAAGGATAACTACAGGCATTTCAACATCCCCAACGATTATTTTCTGGTCTGGGAAGAAAGTCCATTGCTTCAGCTGTTGAAACAGTCCAGAGTTCCTGAAGATGCGAGCGTCATGCACCTTTCCCGGCCATCCCACGTTGATGTTGGTGAAACGTCCCTTGTGATCCACCAGTGCTTGCAGCACCATTGAAAAGAACCCCTTGCGGTTTATGTACTCACTGCCAAGGTGCTCCGGTGCCAAGAGAGGGATATGGGTTCCGTCTATGGCCCCACCACAGTTAGGGAATCCCATTGCAGCAAAGCCATCCACTATGACCTGCACATTTCCCAGGGTCACTACCCTTGATAGCAGCAGCTCAGTGATTGCGTTGGCAACTTGGATCACAGCAGCCCCCACAGTAGATTTGCCCACACCAAACTGAAAAGGAGTACTTGTGGCACCTTAGAGACTAACCAATTTATCTGAGCATAAGCTTTCGTGAGCTACAGCTCACTTCATCAGATGCATACTGTGGAAACTGCAGAAGACATTATATACACAGAGACCATGAAACAATACCTCCTCCCACCCCACTCTCCTGCTGGTAATAGCTTATCTAAAGTGACCACTCTCTTTACAATGTGTATGATAATCAAGGTGGGCCATTTCCAGCACAAATCCAGGTTTTCTCACCCCCCCCCCCCTTTTCCAAAAACCACACACACAAACTCACTCTCCTGCTGGTAATAGCTTAGCCGAAGTGACCACTCTCCTTACAATGTGTATAAAAATCAAGGTGGGCCATTTCCAGCACAAATCCAGGTTTTCTCACCACCCACCCCCATAGACACACAGACTCACTCTCCTGCTGGTAATAGTTCATCCAAAGTGACCACTCTCCCTACAATGTGCATGATAATCAAGGTGGGCCATTTCCAGCATAAATCCAAGTTTAACCAGAACGTTTGGGGGGGGGGTAGGAAAAAACAAGGGGAAATAGGCTACCTTGCATAACGACTTAGCCACTCCCAGTCTCTATTTAAGCCTAAATTAATAGTATCCAATTTGCAAATGAATTCCAATTCAGCAGTTTCTTGCTGGAGTCTGGATTTGAAGTTTTTTTGTTTTAAGATAGCGACCTTCATGTCTGTAATTGCGTGACCAGAGAGATTGAAGTGTTCTCCGACTGGTTTATGAATGTTATAATTCTTGACATCTGATTTGTGTCCATTTATTCTTTTACGTAGAGACTGTCCAGTTTGACCAATGGTGATCTTCCTGATAACACCATCCTGGCCACTATGGATGTAGAAGCCCTCTACACCAACATTCCACACAAAGATGGACTACTAGCCGTCAAGAACACTATCCCCGATAATGTCACGGCTAACCTGGTGGCTGAACTTTGTGACTTTGTCCTTACCCATAACTATTTTACATTTGGGGACAATGTATACCTTCAAATCAGCGGCACTGCTATGGGTACCCGCATGGCCCCACAGTATGCCAACATTTTTATGGCTGATTTAGTACAACGCTTCCTCAGCTCTCGTCCCCTAACGCCCCTACTCTACTTGCGCTATATTGATGACATCTTCATCATCTGGACCCATGGAAAAGAAGCCCTTGAGGAATTCCACCATGATTTCAACAATTTCCATCCCACCATCAACCTCAGCCTGGTCCAGTCCACACAAGAGATCCACTTCCTGGACACTACAGTGCTAATAAACAATGGTCACATAAACACCACCCTATACCGGAAACCTACTGTCCGCTATTCCTACCTACATGCCTCCAGCTTTCACCCTGGCCACACCACACGATCCATCGTCTACAGCCAAGCTCTGCGATACAACCGCATTTGCTCCAACCCCTCAGACAGAGACAAACACCTACAAGATCTCTATCAAGCATTCTTACAACTACAATACCCACCTGCGGAAGTGAAGAAACAGATTGATAGAGCCAGAAGAGTTCCCAGAAGTCACCTATTATAGGACAGGCCTAACAAAGAAAATAACAGAATGCCACTAGCCATCACCTTCAGCCCCCAACTAAAACCCCTCCAACGCATTATTAAGGATCTACAACCTATCCTGAAGGATGACCCAACACTCTCACAAATCTTGGGAGACAGGCCAGTCCTTGCTTACAGACAGCCCCCCAACCTGAAGCAAATACTCACAAACAACCACATACCGCACAACAGAACCACTAACCCAGGAACCTATCCTTGCAACAAAGCCCGTTGCCAACTGTGCCCACATATCTATTCAGGGGACACCATCACAGGGCCTAATAACATCAGCCACACTATCAGAGGCTCGTTCACCTGCACATCCACCAATGTGATATATGCCATCATGTGCCAGCAATGCCCCTCTGCCATGTACATTGGTCAGACTAGACAGTCTCTACGTAAAAGAATAAATGGACACAAATCAGATGTCAAGAATTATAACATTCATAAACCAGTCGGAGAATACTTCAATCTCTCTGGTCATGCAATTACAGACATGAAGGTTGCTATCTTAAAACAGAAAAACTTCAAATCCAGACTCCGGTGAGAAACTGCTGAATTGGAATTCATTTGCAAATTGGATACTATTAATTTAGGCTTAAATAGAGACTGGGAGTGGCTAAGTCATTATGCAAGGTAACCTATTTCCCCTTGTTTTTTCCTACCCTCCCCCCCCAGACGTTCTTGTTAAACCCTGGATTTATGCTGGAAATGGCCCACCTTGATTATCATACACATTGTAAGGAGAGTGGTCAGTTTGGATGAGCTATTACCAGCAGGAGAGTGAGTTTGTGTGTGTGTGTGTGTGTGGGGGGGGGGGGTGAGAAAACCTGGATTTGTACGGGAAATGGCCCACCTTGATTATCATGCACATTGTAGGAGAATGGTCACTTTGGATGAACTATTACCAGCAGGAGAGTGAGTTTGTGTGTGTATGGGGGTGGGGGGTGAGAAAACCTGGATTTGTGCTGGAAATGGCCCACCTTGATTTTCATACACATTGTAAGGAGAGTGGTCACTTTGGATAAGCTATTACCAGCAGGAGAGTGAGTTTGTGTGTGTGGTTTTTGGAAAAAGGTGGGTGGGGGGTGAGAAGACCTGGATTTGTGCTGGAAATGGCCCACTTTGATTATCATACACATTGTAAAGAGAGTGGTCACTTTGGATGGGCTATTACCAGCAGGAGAGTGAGTTTGTGGGGGAGGGGGGCGGAGGGTGAGAAAACCTGGATTTGTGCTGGAAATGGCCCAACTTGATTATCATACACATTGTAAGGAGAATAATCACTTTAGATAAGCTATTACCAGCAGGAGAGTGGGGTGGGAGGAGGTATTGTTTCATGGTCTCTGTGTATATAATGTCTTCTGCAGTTTCCACAGTATGCATCCGATGAAGTGAGCTGTAGCTCACGAAAGCTTATGCTCAAATAAATTGGTTAGTGTCTAAGGTGCCACAAGTACTCCTTTTCTTTTTGTGAATACAGACTAACACGGCTGTTACTCTGAAACCACTCCAAATTGATTCCCAACTGACTGGTAGCTGTCTGGTGTTGCAAGCTTCCACAGGGCTATTACCACTCGCTTGTGAACTGTGAGGGCTGCTCTCATCTTGGTTTTCTTGCACTTCAGGGCAGGGGAAAGCAAGTCACAAAGGTCCATGAAAGTGCCCTTACGCATGCAAAAATTTCGCAGCCACTGGGAATCATCCCAGACCTGCAACACAATGTGGTCCCACCAGTCTGTGCTTGTTTCCCAGGCCCAGAATTGGCATTCCATGACATGAACCTGCCCCATTACCACCATGATGTTCAAATTGCTGGGGCCCGGACTTTGAGAGAAGTCTGTATCCATGTTCTCATCACTCTCGTCACTGTGCTGCCGTCGCCTCCTCCCCTGCTTTTGCAGGTTCTGGTACTGCATATACTGCGGATAACATGCATGGTGTTTACAATGCTCAGAACTGCCGCGGTGATCTGAGTGGGCTCCATGCTTGCCGTGGTATGGCGTCTGCAGGATAGCAGGAGAGCAGAGGGGCAGCGGAAGTGGAGGGGGGATGATGATGCTGACAGCAATATGGCTCCAGCATGGAAAAAGGCGCAAAACTATTGTTGGCCGTTACTTTCACAGAGGGAGGGTGCGGGGAGCAAGGGGTAGGCTGGCAGCAGATGGTGCAGTACGACTGCTAGCCGTCATCATCTCCTGGGTGCTTGCCAGCAGACGGTGCAGTACGACTGTAGCTGTCATCGTTTCCAGGCAGACTGAATCTCCACGAGACTAAACTTAAGAAGAGAATGACCTAGAGTCACTCCTATTTATGTCCAGGCGCCCCTGACAGATCTCACCGAGGTCTGCCAGGAGCACCCATGTCTGCCCAGGCACCCTCGACCGACCTCACCGAGGTCGGCCAAGAGCACCCAGGAGACAACAAGACGACGATGGCTACCACTCATACTGCACCGTGTGCTGCCACAAGGCAATGAGCTGCTGCTGTGTGGCAATGCAGTACCATGTCTGCCAGCACCCAGGACACGTATGGTGACGGTGAGCTGAGCGGGCTCCATGCTTGCCGTGGCATGGTGTCTGCACGGGTAACCCAGGAAATAATGCGCGAAACGATTGTCTGCTGTTGCTTTCACGGAGGGAGGGAGGAGGGGGCACCTGACGACATGTACCGAGAACCACCCGCGACAATGTTTTTGCCCCATCAGGCATTGGGATCTCAACCCAGAATTCCAATGGGCGGCGGAGACTATGGGAACTGTGGGATAGCTACCCAGAGTGCAACGCTCCGGAAGTCAACGCTAGCCTCGGTACTGTGGACACACTCTGCCGACTTAATGGTCTTAAGTGGGGACACACACAATCGACTGTATAAAATCAATTTCTAAAAAATTGACTTCTATAAATTCGACCTAATTTCGTAGTGTAGACATACCCGTAGTATTTTATCAACCACCACCCTCTTACAGTCCTGTGCAGAAATTCTTATTTCCAGTGTTATGCAATCATAAGAGAGGAAAGATCTCTCCCTTCACTGTGGTCCTGCTGGCCTTTATCTCTCTTCTTCTTCCCTCCTTCCCATGCTCCTTTTTTATTAGTGCAGCTAATGGCCTAATTAGCTCCTTAGCTGTCCCCAACCCAGGCTGATCTAATAATTAGCCACTCTTTCCCTCAGTCAGGCCTTCTCTGGGGGAATAATTGGATTTACAGTGACCGGAGTGCTGGTTCAAAGGTTCGGTCTCAGCACTCTGACACAATTGCAATCAGATCAGATGAGAGGGTCACAAACTAGTTACAAAGCCAGTGGTTCTCAAACTTTTGTACCGGTGAGCCCTTTCACACAGCATGCCTCTGAGTGTGACCCCCCCTTATAAATTAAAAACACTTTTTAATATATTTAACACCATTATAAATGCTGGCTGCAAAGCGGGGTTTGGGGTGGAGGCTGGCAGCTCGCGACCACCCCGTGTAATAATGTCGTGATCCCCTGAGGGGTCCCAACCCCCCAGTTTGAGAACCCCTGTACAAAGCCCTGGTTGTACACATAGTGCGGATAGAGCTATAGATGGAAGGCAGTTGTTTTTACTTACCTGGTAAATCCTTGATTTTCTGTATTTCTCATGCTACCATCAATGACACCACAAAAGTGTCCAGGCATAGAGAATATAGGAAAGGAAAAGGGACCCTAAATGGAAAAGTACTTTATACAAGAGTTGGAAAGGATCAGTAGGGGAGGAGGGGGAGAACAACATCTCCTAAAAATGAACGGTTTGATGATTGCAGCGTTTCCTTCATTCCAATTTACTCAAGCTGTGCAAAACAGCCCTAACTAGAGAACATTCTCATTATGTTTTCGCTGATTAGTGCTGTGGGAAAAAAAGCCATGGTTGGTATGGGAGCAGTTGTGGATATTCTGAAATCTTGGGATGCAGTTTTATTCACACTACAGGTTATTCTGATGGGAAAATAACCCGGTCTTCTAAATTAATCCTCTAAACTCAAGCAGCTTAGGCCTGGTCTACACTATGAATTTAGGTTGAATTTAGCAGCGTTATCTCGATTTAACCCTGCACCCGTCCACATGACAAAGCCTTTTTTTTCGACATAAAGGGCTCCTAAAATCAATTTCTTTACTCCACCCCAATGAGGGGATTAGCGCTGAAATCGGCCTTGCTGGGTCGAATTTGGGGTACTGTGGACGCAATTCGACGGTATTGGCCTCCGGGAGCTGTCCCAGAGTGCTCAGTTGTGACCGCTCTGGACAGCACTCTCAACTCAGATGCACTGGCCAAGTAGACAGGAAAAGGCCCGTGAACTTTTGAATCTCACTTCCTGTTTGGCCAGCGTAGCGAGCTCACCTGCACAGGTCACCATGCAGAGCTCATCATCACAGGAGACCATGCAGTCCCAGAATCGCCAAAAAGCTCCAGCATGGACCGAACGGGAGGTACGGGATCTGATCGCTGTATGGGGGACGAATCTGTGCTATCAGAACTCCGTTCCAAAAGACGAAATGCCAAAATATTTGAAAAAATCTCCAATGGCATGAAGGACAGAGGCTATAACAGGGACCTGCAGCAGTGCCATGTGAAAATTAAGGAGCTCAGGCAAGCCTACCAAAAAACCAGAGAGGCAAACGGCTGCTCGGCGTCAGAGCTTCAGACATGCTGCTTCTATGATGAGCTGCATGCCATTCTAGGGGGTGCAGCCACCACTACCCCAACGCTGTGCTACTCCTTCCAAGGAGTGGGAGGCAACACGGAAGCGGGTTTTGGGGGCAAGGAAGATGATGATGATGAGGAGGTTGTAGATAGCTCACAGCAAGAAAGTGAAGAAACCGATTTCCCCAACAGCCAGGATCTGTTTATCCTGGAGCCAGTACCCACCGAACCCACCCAAGCCGGGCTCCCGGACCCTGAAGGTGGAGAAGGGACCTCTGGTGAGTGTACCTTTGTAAATATTATACATGGTTTAAAAGAAAGCATGTTTAATGATTAATTTTCCCTGGCATTTGTGGCCAGTACAGCTACTGGAAAAGTCTGTTAACATGTCTGGGGATGGAGTGGAAATCCTCCAGGGACATATCTATAAAGCTCTCCTGGATGTACTCCCAAAGCCTTTGCAAAAGGTTTCTGGGGAGGGCAGCCTTATTCTGTCCTCCATGGTAGGACACTTTACCACGCCAGGCCAGTAGCACATAGTCGGGAATCATTGCAGAACAAAGCATTGTAGCGTATGGTTCCAGTGTTTGCTGGCATTCAAACAACATCCGTTCTTTATCTCTCTGTGTTACCCTCAGGAGAGTGATATCATTCATGGTCACCTGGTTGAAATACGTTTTTTTTAGTAAGTGGACATTCAGAGGTGGCCATTCCTGCTGAGCTGTTTGCCTATGGCTGTACAGAAATCTTCCCCACTGTTAACCATGTAGTGGGGGGAGGGGTGAAACCATCATCCGAGAGAATTGGGTGTGTGTGTGTGGGGCAGGGTTAGTTGGGTTTCTGCTGCACGTGAACCCGGAAACCGCAGCCCCTCCTTTTAAATGGCCAACACATTTTAAATGGCCAACCCAACGGCTACTTCGTATGGGAAATGAGGGTGCTGCTGTTTGAAACCATTCCCACATGTTATGAAGGTTAAAGAAGCGAAAAGACTGGGGCTTACCATGGCTGCCTGAAAGGTGAATTCTGCTGCCCGGCCCTGCGTGAGTGATCTCTCACACCAAACCGGCATACCCTCAATAAGAGGCAAAATGTGACCTTGTAATGAAAGCAAGGTTTACCGTAAAAGAGTGTACCCATTGTTCTATAAAAAGTGTCTTTTTAACTACCACTCTTCCTTTTTTTTCCTCCACCAGCTGCATATGTTTCTCCTTCTCAGAGGCTAGCGAAGATTAGAAGGCGAAAAAAACTGCACTCGTGATGAAATGTTCTCTGACCTCATGCTGTCCTCCTACACTGACGGAGCACAGCAAAATACATGGAGGCAGACAATCTCAGAGTGCAGGAAAACACAATATGACCGCAAGGAGAGGTGGCGGGCTGAAGATGGTAGGGTGGCGTCAGCTTGCTGAAAGAAGGCAGGAGTCAATGCTCAGGCTGCAGGAGGATCAAACTCATATGCTCCAGCATATGGCTGAGCTGCAGGAAAGGCAGCAGGAGCACAGACCGCCGTACAGCCCCTGTGTAACCAACCGCCCTCCTCCCCAAGTTCCATAGCCTCCTCACCCAGACGCCCAAGAAAACAGTGGGGGGGCCTCCGGCCACCCAGCCACTCCACCCCAGAGGATTGCCCAAGCAACAGAAGGCTGGCATTCAATAAGTTTTAGTTTTAAAGTGCTGTGTGGCCTTGTCCTTCCCTCCTCCCCCACCCCTCCTGAGCTACCTTGGCAGTTATCCCCCTATTTGTGTGATGAATAAATAAAGAATGCATGAATGTGAAGCAACAATGACTTTATTGCCTCTGCAAGCAGTGATCAAGGGCGAAGGGGAGGGTGCTTAGCTTACAGGAAAGTAGAGTGAATCTGGGCGGGGGGGGGAGGGGGCGGTCCCACCACTCTGTGCTTGTTTCCCGGGCCCCAGAATTGGCGTTCCACGCCATGAACCTGCCCAATTAACACCATGATGTGCACATTGCAGGGGCCCGTACTTTGTGAGACGTCTATGTCCATGTCCTCATCGCTCTCATCACCGCGCTGCAGTTGCCTCCTCCTCGCCTGGTTTCTCTTTTCTTGCAGGTTATGGTTCTGCATATCCTGCTGGATAATGCGTGCAGTATTTATTGTGCTCATAATTGCCATGGTGATCTCAGTGGGCTCCATGTTCCCAGTGCTATGGCATCTGCGCTGAAAAAAGGCGCGAAATGATTGTCTGCCATTGGTCTGACGGAGGAAGTGGCGACTGACAACATGGTTTACAGGGTTGGCTTAAAGGGAATTAAAATCAACAAAGGGGGTGGCTTTATATTAAGGAGAAACAGAATGGCCCCCTCAAGGGTAGAACTCAAAACCCTGGGTTTAGCAGGCGGTTGATTTCATGGAGGGAGGGAGGAGAAAATGAATACAAAACAAATCTGGTCTATTTCTTGTTTTGGTCCACTTCATCTATCTTTATACATCTTGCTGGCAGCAGACGGTGCAGTATGACTGCTGGCCATCGTCGTCTCCTGGCTGCTCATTAGAAGACGGTGCAGTAGGACTGCCGACAGGACTGAATCGCCATGAGACGAAACTTAAAAGGAAAATGACCTGGCTGAGTCACTCCCATGTTTGCCCAGGCGCCCCTGGCTGACCTCACTGAGGTCGGCTAAAAGAGCACCCTGGAGTATGGCGACGATGGCTACCAGTCATACTGCACTGTCTGCTGCCAAAAGGCAATGGACTGCTGCTGTGTGGCAATGCAGTACCGCATCTGCCAGCACCCAGGAGACATATGGTGACTGTGAGCTGAGTGGGCTCCATGCTTGCCGTGGTATGGTGTCTGCATGGGTAACCCAGGAAAAAAGGCGCAAAATGATTGTCTGCTGTTGCTTTCAAGGGGGAGGGGGGGCTGACAACATGTACTGAGAACCACCCGCAACAATGTTTTTGCCCCATCAGGCATTGGGATTTCTATCCAGAATTCCAATGGGCGGCGGAGACTGCGGGAACTGTGGGATAGCTACCCACAGTGCAACGCTCCGGAAGCCGACGGTTGCCTTGGTACTGTGGACGCACTCCGCCAACTAAATGCTGACTAAATGCACTTAGAACATTTGTGTGGGGATGCACACAATCGACTGTATAAAAATGCTTTCTCCAAAACCGACTTCTATAAATTCGACCTAATTTCATAGTGTAGACATAGCCCGAGTAAAGAGAAAAATAAATGGATACTATCAATTTCTTATTTGCTAAAAACCTTAGTTTCAGATTGGAAATTTACTGATCCATGTTTGTAATCTTAATGGATTCAACAGCTTTCCTCAGTGCTTCATAGGAAAGAACTGCTGTATGTATGCTTGTATAGGCACAGGCATCAGATGAAATTTTTATCTACACTACAAACTTGAACACTGCAATTTGAGGTTCATTGGAAACAATTTATAGTATTGTTTTATACATTCACATTTGATGTCCACCTATCATATTAAACATAGTGCTGTAGAGTGTAAATTTTTAAGGAAACATGTTTGTAAGCCTGTGCTTTCCCATTAAGGCCCACATTCAGCAAGGTACGTATGCATATGCTTAACTTTAAGCAGGTGGGTAATCCCTTTGATTTCAAAGAGATTATTTACATGTTTACAGTTAAGCACATGCTTACATGCCTTAATGAATCAAGGCCTTGATCCGTCTCTTTTGGAAACTCTGATTATGTGTTTCATGACATAGAAATATGTAGATGTAATTGAGCAGACCAAAGCCCAAGATGTTTATTTGATTTTCTTTATTATCATTCTGTAAAATTCAACTAAATTATTACAAACCTGTCCCTCCATGCAAATGTCTGAGATATTCAAGTCCCAGAATAAGCTGCCCTAAATCTTTCATTCTGCCCTCTTCCCAGGGCCGTATTATAACACCAATTTTTAAGTAGAAGTTCCCATCAGCATAGGAGTTCTGCCTAAAAATGAATGGCATGATATAGCCTTTGCCCCATGGGATCCAGGAGTCAAATATTGCTTTCAGGTACACCAGTACCTAGGATAGCCCCAGTAAAGTGAGTGTAGTTACGCCGGGTTTCACTTCAGAGTAAACGAGAGCTGTCAAGGTTCCTTCCCCACTCTGAACTCTAGGGTACAGATGTGGGGACCTTCATGAAAAACCCCCTAAGCTTATTTTACCAGCTTGGGTTAAAACTTCCCCAAGGTACAAACTATTTTATCTTTTGTTCCTGGGCTTTATTGCTGCCACCACCAAGCATCTAACAAAATATAACCGGGAAAGAGCCCACTTGGAAACATCTTTCCCCCCCAAAATCCCCCCAAGCCCTACACCCCCTTTCCTGGGGAAGGCTTGATAAATATCCTCACCAATTTGCACAGGTGAACACAGACCCAAACCCTTGGATCTTAAGAATAAGGAAAAAGCAATCAGGTTCTTAAAAGAAGAATTTTAATTGAAGAAAAAGTAAAAGAATCACCTCTGTAAAATCAGGATGGTAAATACCTTACAGGGTAATCAGATTCAAAACATAGAGAATCCCTCTAGGCAAAACCTTAAGTTACAAAAAGACACAAAAACCAGAATATACATTCCATCCAGCACAGCTTATTTTATCAGCCATTTAAACAAAACAGAATCTAATGCATATCTAACTAGATTGCTTATTAATCCTTTACAGGAGTTCTGACCTGCATTCCTGCTCTGGTCCTGGCAAAAGACACACACAGACACACAGAGAGAACCCTTTGTTTCCCCCCCCCTCCAGCTTTGAAAGTATCTTGTCTCCTTATTGGTCATTTTGGTCAGGTGCCAGCGAGGTTATCTTTAGCTTCTTAACCCTTTACAGGTGAAAGGGTTTTTTCTTCTGGCCAGGAGGGATTTAAAGGTGGTTAGCCTTCCCTTTATATTTATGACGAGAGCATTCTCATTTGGTGCCGTTCTCCATATGGTCTGCCAGGAGGGAATCTGGGGCTTTTGATGCAAAGATAAAAGATGACTAAAGCTAGGCTGGTGCTAACTAAAGGAACCAGTAATACCTTGTCCTCAGCTCTGTTTTACCTCCAGCTCCCACTGAACTGACTGGAAAAATAATTGTTGTCTTCGGCCTTAATTGTAAGAATGCCAAGCACAGGCCTAACTTTAAGCCCGTGAGCAATCTAAGTGACTTCAAAGATTAAGGCTAGGTATGTGCTTAAGGGCAGGTTGCCAGGTGTCCAGTTTTCAGCCAGAATACCCGGTGGAAAAGGGACCCTCCCCAGCCTGGTGAAAATGAGTGAGTGAGTGAGGGTGGGGGAGAGCAAGTGATGGAGGGAGGGGGGATGGAGTGAGTGGGGCGGGGCCTCGGAGAAGGGGCGGGGCAAGGTTGTTGGGTTTTGTGTCATTAGAAAGTTGCCAACCCTAGATCAAGCCCCCCCTTGCCTGATTTTCAAAGGTGCTGAGCACCTGCAGCCGTTAGGCCTGGATTCAGGCAAACTCACAAAAGTCAACAGATTTAAACACATGCTTGTAATTAAGCATATGCCTCTGTGCCCTCCTGAATTGGGGCCCTGTCAACTGTCGTGTGAACTGGGACAGGGGTGCCAGAATGGGGGGGACGAGGAGGCCATGGCTCCATCTCCCACTTTTTACTGGCTGTAAGGGTGAGTGATGGGGGGCAGGGTCTTGGGGGGTAGAGGCAGTGTGGGGGTGGGGCCTTGGGAGAAGGGGCAGGGTGAAGGTGAGGGGAGATGGGGCAGCGCAGGGGCAGGGTCCCAGGGGAAGGGGTGGTGTGGGGGCGAGGCTCGGATCAGGCACTAGTGGCCCCCGCCACACTTTTAGGGAGCTTCCACCTCTCCTGAATTGGGGTTGCATTTTCTTTGAACTCCTCTAGTGCCCTGATGTTTGGGACCAGGGACTTGAAAGGTAGCAGAGGATATCAGGGATGTGCCTTTTTTTTTGCCATCTCCATGAAAATCTGCCCAAATTCAGTCTCTGAAAAAAAAAATCACCATTTGCACATGCTCAGTAGAGACTTCTTTGGCTTTTGCAGGTAAAATCTCCAAAGATTCTGTCCACACTGGGCAGGCTCCAGGCTGGGTCTGAGCAGGACATTTCCTGCACTTGCATCTGTGGGCTGTGCCAGGGTAAAGGCACCTGAACTGAAAGCTAGGAGCCTGTCTTTCCTGTGCCCTCAATGACTCCTCTGCTGGGCCCAGGCAGCACGGAGGAGGAAGCTGCCTCATTCAATGATGTGGGGACAAGAACAGAACCTCTGTGTATGGGGAGGGGTAGATTGGTACAAGGACAAGAGGGAAGGAGACTGAGATTGAAGGCTGGTGGGAGAGAAGGAATATGGGACTGGGAGTTGGGGTGTGTGGAGGCTGGGACAGGCTGGGGAGACAGGGAGTACTGTGAAAGAGCACTTAGGGGGTAACACAGAGATAGGATTAGGAGCCAAAGGGGCAATTGAGACAGAGAACCAATGGGCTTCAGGGCATTGGTGAGAGGAGGCAGATTTGATGAGGAGTTAGGGTGCCAGGGGGAAACTGGGATTTGTTGGGCTAAGAGACTGGGACAGGTATCTGGAGGGGAGGAAGGAGGACTCTGAGATTGGATGAGGAACCAGGAGAGGGTGATTGGGACTGGAAGGGAGTGGGTATGGGGAACATGTGTGGGAGGAGGTAAATGAAAACCAGGGTGGGGAAGAGAGACTGATTGGAGGAGCCAGGAGAGGGTGGGGACTGGAAATGGCTGGACAAGGAGCCTGGGTTTGGGAGGGGGAAGTCTGGAGAGGTCAGACGATACTTGCTGAGCAAGAAGACTGGGTTTGGGCTGAGAAGCCTGAAAAGTGGAGACTGGAATTGGCTGGTTGAGGAGAATGGAATGGGATGAAAGACAGAAGGGGAAAAGACAGGACTGGAAGAGAGAGATTGGAAAGAAAGGGGCACATTTAAGAGGGGAAAAGGGCAGAAGAGTGTCTGTCCACAACAGCACAATTCCCTGCAGAGACTAAAATGGACTCAGAATTCCTTTGAGGTCAGCTAATATCCATGAAACCCATTGGCAAAGTGGTAGAATTCATGTCCCTCTCTGCTTAACGAGCAACTGTGAGATGATTACTGGAGTGCTAACTATGGAATGAAAAGTTTGGATTTGTGACATCATAAGTAAGTCATCCTCCCCTATTCATATTCTCTTCTTCTTCCCCATAAGGAATGTGACATCACACATCAGCCAGACAGCCAACAATCACTTCTGAACCATACATGACCTCATCAGCTATGAAGAACCTGATAGAATCTGCCTCATTGAGACCTGGCTGGTAGACACTGCAAATCCCGTGCTAGCCCATCTTGATCCCACAGGGTGCATGCTACATCACAGACCCAGACAGGCCAAGAAGGCAGGTGGCATTGCATTCATCTTCTCTGCAAACATCAAATCCAAAAGAGGTGCCTCAGGTTCAAGTTCATTCAAATTAATTCAGTTGACAAAAGAAACCAAAGTCAATGCTAACATAGATTTTACACTCACTCACAGACCACCACAGACTAAATTATTGTTAAAGGAGCTCACTCCCACCTTCTCGGCTTCTTGTCCTGGGAGATTTCAACATACACGTAGGCAAGGCCACAGATGCAAAAGTCCCAAAACTCATCTCTTCATTTGCCACCTAGGATTTTCACAGGTCATCTTTAGTCCAATCCCCATACCTTGGATCTGATCTTCAGCCTAGATGTCAAAGGTGCAGTGTACCCCAGGTTACCAGTTTTACCTTAAACCACCACTCCTGTAAACCCCACAGTACTTGTGAGCACTTATAATAATAATAATAATAATTAATAAAAGGTTTATTTAAGTAAGAATACAGGTTTAACTAGAAATCAGAGAGTGGTGGAAACAAGTGGTTACAATACAAAACAAAACATAAAACGCAAACCTGTGTCTACATGTATTAATAGCTACCTTTCCTATTTAATAAAGTAGATTTTCCCTTTAAAAAGCTCAGTCTATTGCAGAGCAGGCTGGCTGGCCAGCCAAACCTGGATCCAGATGTTCATGAATGCCTCCCTGCTCCTGAAGGGGTTTCCTCAGTGAATGGATCCAGAGTGTCCTTTCCCATACTCTGTTATACTGAAAACAGTCATTTGTTTCCATTCACAGACAGCATGGAACCACTCATCAAAGTTTCTTCTTAAGTGATTTCGACTGTTTGTCATCTCTGATGGTTTTCCCATTCAAAGTCTTAGTTTGCACAAGGCTAAACAATTAAGCCTTTAATTTCATCACCAGCCAGCCAGCATGGGTTGACAACTCCCTCTTGCCCAAGTGGGCCATAATCAAAACATCTTGGTGACTAATCTTAACTTTTTACTTGAAGTTCATAAAGCATACTTGGTTCCTTGCATATGACCCTTTTGTACATTTCACAATTATTATGAGTCTTGACAAGTTACGAGCTTTCTGTTGACATCTCACATGCTATCCCCTATTGATAAAGACCCTGAAAGATATGTGTTCAGTGTAATGAGTTTGTTAGGCCTGAGGTGAGAGCTGTTTACAAACAGTAGGTGATCCTTTGCCAAGGTGTGTCTGTATCACAGTGGTGTAAACTTCATGGGCCATATTTGTCCCTTGTGTTATCCCATTGAAGTCAAAGTTACAAGTAGCCTCTTTTGTGGGTCCTGCAATGGCAAGGTCTTTCTTCTTAGTACATTTTCCCTTGTTATTGGGTTTCCCATAATTATTCTTCTAAAATTTGCAGATCGGAGCTGGCTGAAACTCAGAATTTCTGTTTGTGGGAAATTTTGACATTTCACATTTGCTTTTGTCACTTATCAAAATGATAAGTCAAAATTTTGAAATTTAGCACAAAACAAAAATTTTGAAATATTTAATTTCACTAGTGTCAAAGCACCTTGTTGAAATGTTTCATTTTGACTTTATTTATATATATATATTTTGATGTTGTCAAATCAGCATTTTCTTGCTCATGGAAAACTATTCTGTCTCAAAATTTTTGACCAGTTGCCCTGCAGATAGACTAAACCCTCCACCTCCTAAATGCATTTTCAGTTGTTGTAGCCTTTATTTGACTCTGGCTTATTGGAACTATAGAAAAGTTCTTGAAATGTTTATGCCAAGAGGAAATCGGTATGATGGTCATTAATTTTCTTGCTACTGTACCCATATGTGTAAGATTATGCAAATGTCCTATTTGTTTTAATGAGTTTGTCACATAAGTTCTGCTGTATCATAGTATAAAAACATAGGAACATAAGAATGGCCATACTGGGTCAGAGCAATGGCCCATCTAGGCCAGTATCCTGTCTTCTGACAGTCACCAATGCCAGGTGCTTCAGAGGGAATTAACACAACAAGCCAATTATGGAGTGATCCATCCACTCCCAGCTTCTGGCAGTCAGAGTTTAGGGACACCCAGAGCATGGGGTTGCATCCCTGACCATCTTGGCTAATAGCCATTGATGGACCTATCCTCCGTGAACTTATCTAATTCTTTTTGGAACCCAGTTATAGTTTTGGCCTTCACAACATGCCCTAGCAACAAGTTCCACAGGTTGACTGTGCATTGTGTGAAGAAATACTTCCTTTTGTTTGTTTTAAATCGGCTGCCTATTAATTTCATTGGGTTCTTGTGTTATGTGAAGGAGTAAATAACACTTCCTTATTCGCCTTTTCCACACCATTCATGATTCATAGGCCTCTATCATATCCTCCCTTAGTCATCTCTTTTCTAAGCTGAAAAGTCCCAGTCTTTTTAATTTCTCCTGATATGGAAGCTATTCCATACTCTTAACAATTTTTGTTGCCCTTCTCTGTACCTTTTCCATTTATATATATATATATATATATATATATATATATCTTTTTTTGAGATGAGGCAACCAGAACTGCTTGCAGTATTCAAGGTGTGGGCATTCCATGGATTTATATAGTGGCATTCTGATATTTTCTGTCTTCTTATCTATCCCTTTCCTAATGGTTCCTAACATTCTGTTTGCTTTTTTGACTGCTGCTGCTCATTGAGCGGATGTTTTCAGAGAACTATCCCAATGACTCCAAGATCTTTTTCTTGAGTGGTAACAGCTAATTTAGACCCCATTATTGTATATGTATAGTTGGGATTATGTTTTCCAATGTGCATTACTTT
Source organism: Eretmochelys imbricata (assembly GCF_965152235.1). Lineage (NCBI taxonomy): Eukaryota > Metazoa > Chordata > Testudines > Cheloniidae > Eretmochelys > Eretmochelys imbricata. The sequence goes on from NC_135573.1 coordinate 61,514,259, forward strand.
CAATTTATCAACATTGCATTTCATCTACCATTTTGTTGCCCAGTCTCCCAATTTTATGGGATCTCTTTGTAATTCTTTGCAGTCAGTTTTGGACTAAATATCTTGAATAATTTTGTATCATCTGCAAACTTTGCTACCTCACTGTTTACCCCTTTTTCTAGATCATTAATGAATATGTTGAACAGTACTGGTCCCAGTACAGACTCCTGGGGGACACCACTATTTACCTCTCTCTAGGGTACCATATTTCCCAAAGAGAAAACAGGACACAGCTGCTTGCCAGAGGTCCCCGCTCATGAGACTGTTGCCCGTGGCTACAGCCCATGGCTAGAACCACTCAGGACACTGTCAGCCTGTTGCTGGAACCCTGTGGGGACTCCCTCAGGAGGCTGTCGGCCAGTGGCTGGAACCCTGAGGGGGTGCCCTCAGGAGGCTGTCGGCCGGTCGCTGGAACCTCGCTGTCCCCACCACATTCCTCCACACCACACCCAACTTTTTTTGACAACAGTGGGCATTTGTCCCATTTGCTCTTTCCAAGTGATCAAGTGACCAAGAACAAACGGGATAAATGCCTCCCTTTGAAAAAAAAAATTTGGGACAGCAGGGACAGGGCTTAAAAAAGGGACTCTCCCAGCCAAAACGGAACGTTTGGTCACCTTATCTCTCTTCATTCTGAAAACTCACCATTTATTCCTACCCTTTGTTTTCTGTCTTTTAACCAGTTACTGATCCATGAGAGGGACCTTCCATCTTATTTCAGGGCTGCTTTAAATTTATAATTTAATATAATTTCAAAATATCAAGCTGATAACAGATGCATATACGTTTCTGGGACTGTAAAATATCAGGTTTTGACAAATTGGGATACAATACTGCTTAGCCATAGCAAAAGTACACTGTAAAACATACATTAAAATGTAAACAATACAAATGTTCATTTGTTTAAACCAATATGCTTTATTATTTTCCCATTTCCCATTGAACTTCTAGTACTTTGTTTTTAAGGCCAGTGATTTTATTGATAAAACCTGGTCTACGCTAGAGAATTTTAGTGTTTGCAGAACCAGTTCAAGCCCTGGAGTGCTTTTAAAACACATTATGGCTATTCTGACATCACTTAATTTGGCATAAACCAAAAGGAACTCAATTTATGTCAATAGCAGTGTCCCAAGGGTGTTTGCAGAATCTGCAACATCCTTTTTTTAACAATTCCAGGCTTTTGATAGGTTTAATAATTTTCTTTCCTCTTTTACTGCTTACCTACACAGTTGCTGGCTGTCAATCTGCTCTTGATGGTTCTGGGGCTTGGGACAGCTGTCTGTTGTTCATGTTCTGCCACCTGGGTTTTGTTCTTGCTCTTCTTCTTACTCGTCCCCTTGACTATCAGAGTTCATTACGTTATTAATGTCAGTCACAGGTAAGTGCATTCTACATCTCATGGTAATGCTGTGGAACATACAACATGCCAGGAATAGTTTGTTAATCTTTCTGGAACGTATTGTAATTTACCACCAGTCCAGTGCAAACATTTGGATCTTACTTTAAGAAGGCAAAATGCCCTTGTTATGACCATTCTGGTAGGTCTGGGATTACTGTAGTGTTTGTACTGTACCCTTATTGGAGCACTGTCATAGGTCCCAAGCCCCTTAGCTATTATTTACTTTGTTTGCCTCTGTGCTCAACAGTCTCTGAATCTTTCTCTCACATTTATGTTCTCCTACACGTTTGGGTTTCTTTTAAAATCGGTTTGGAATGGGGTTCCCTCATGTGTGTTGCACAGAGAGCACACAGTGCATGGCTGGTGTGTAAGTGGCTTAGCTTGCACCCTGGCATAGTAGGGTCTCTGTGACTACTGGTCAAGAGCAGCTTGCTGAGGGGGCCTCTCAGTGCTTTTGAAAACACTAGTCCCACCATCTTGGAATGATCAGCACTCAGAAAGGCACAAGGGGACTTGAGCAGCACTAAATGTCTGTTCTGAAATGCACAAGCATGCTGCTCCCCTGCTGGAACATGCAACAGGCCACATGCACTAGAAAGCAGAGTCTTTGGAACTCTCGGCTTTGATGTTTTAGGAACTCTCAAGATGAGCAGAGATTTTTAACAGTCAAGGCATTCACAGGACTGTGGTTAATGTTAGTGTATGTTTAAGCTGCTAACTGTTATACTGTGGATGGAGGATTCTTTGAAAATTACATTCTGAAAAATGCATCTGAATTCTCTTTGTTAAAATAATATCTCATTAATGTGAAATAAAGATTAAAGGTCAGCTGTCAAATGGAGCTGTTAGAAAAAAATCTCCCATGGGTTTGTGAAACCTTTTAAACTCATGACACTTTTGATGAATAGAGAAAATTTGATCAATGAATCATTAGGAGCATTATGCCTGATAATGGAAGCCAGGCATGTCACTGGGAGCCTTTTGAGTTCTTCTTGGTCATGAGTTTGACGCACTTTTGTTAACCTGTAGCATCATTGTTGATAGCTTGCTAATGTGATGATACTCTACCCTGCACTCAGATTATAAAATATTTAAAGTCCTCTATTGGGAAATGCTTACTTAATAAATTAATTTATGCACTATTGAGACTCAAGATAGTTCTTTAATACAGTTGGAAAGCCTGCTCTTGTTCTATACAGTAATAATTATGATAAGTATAATTAATAGAAAAATATTGTGCTATGCATGAATGTGGAACAATCTGGGCTTGATTCTCTGGTCACACCAGTTTTACCTCAGTGTAATTCTACTCATTTCAGTGGCGTTATTTCTGATTTACACTGGTGTGAGAAGAGAATCAAATCAATCTTTATTCAGGTCCTGAGGATGAAAACACATTTCACTGTTAATTCTCATTTACACAAACGGCATTTACACCTCTCTGGCAGTTATAAATTACATTCATGCTCACTTAAAGGTCCTTTTTACATAGTCATAGAGATGTAAAGTGGCCTTTTAAAAATGAGAATCAGGGTCCTTTAGCTTTAAACTTTCTCTGCTTTTTTTCCCCAACTGGTGTTTAGGGCATGATTCTAATCTCATTTAGACTAATGTAAATAAGGAGTAAATCCACTGAACTCACAATAAAATCGTGTGAGTTGGAAATACAGACAATTGCCACAAGCCCACTACACTTTCTTTATAATTTCTTAAACTTAAATTAGTTTCTTTTTCAAAAGCATGATGGGATAGTCGCTATCTGGGAAACAAAATTCAAAGAGCACAGTAGTTCAGATTTTTGGAAGAACAGGATGTGATATACTTAGTAAAACAGCTGTCAATGTGTGAAGACTGAGCAACTCCTTCTCCTGCGCTTTGTTTAGTTTAACAGTTGTCCCATACTTTCATGCAGACAGACAGCAGAATTATAGAATCCCAGAAATGTAGGGCTATAAGTAACCTTGAGAAATCAAGTCCAACCCCCTACACTGAGGCAGGATCATATAACCTAGACCATCTCTGACAGGTGTTTGTCCTACCTGTTCTTAAAAATCTTCAGTGATGGGGATTCCACAGTCTCCTGTGGAAGCCTATTCCAGAGTATACTACCGTTATAGTTAGAAAGTTTTCCCTAATATCTAACCTAAATCTCCCTTGTTGCAGATTAAGCCCATTACTTCTTGCCCTATCTTCAGTGGACATGGAGAACAATTGGTCACAGTCCTCTTTATAATAGCCCTTAACATATTTGAAGACTTATCAGGTCCCCCTTCAGTCTTCTTTTCTCAAAACTAAACATACTCAGTTTTTTAAAACCTTTTCTCATAAGTCAGGTTTTCTAAATCTTTTTTCATTTTTGTTGCTTTCCTTTGGACTCTCTCCAGTTTGTCCGCAGCTTTCCTAGAGTCTGGTGTCCAGAGTTGGACACAATACTCCAGCTGAGTCCTCACCAGTGCCAAGTAGAGCAGGATAATTACCTCCTGTGTCTTACATACAACATTCCTGTTAATACACCCTGAATGATATTGGTCATTTTTGCAACTGCATCACATTGTTGACTTCTATTCAATTTGTGATCCACTATAACCCCCAGGTCCTTTTCAGCAGTACTACTGCATAGCCAGTTATTCCCCATTTTGTAGTTGTTCGTTTGAATGTTTCTTTCTAAGTGAAGTCATTTGCATGTATGTTTACTGAATTTCATCTTGTTGCATTCAGACCGATTCATCAAGGTCTTGTGAATTCTAATCTCATCCTACAAAGTGCTTGCAAGCCCTCCCAGCTTGATGTCATCTGTGAAATTTATAATCAGATTCTACACCATTATCCAAGTCATTAATGAAAATATTGACTAATACTGGACCCCGGACTGACACCTGTGTGATTCACTAGATAACACCTTTCCAGTTTGACAGCGAACCATTGATGACTACTCTTTAAGTAAGATCTGTCAAACAACCTCCTTTTCTAGTGCAGACCAGGCTTAACTGTGTGCACTAGTTCCAAGATTTTTCCCATTTTGTTTTTTCCAACAGGGTATCCCAACTGCACTTTTTCATCAAGATCCCAAAAGAATAAATAAAATAAAGCTATTCTTTTTGGAAATTCTGAGATTAAGGATAAAGGGTCTGATGCTGCAAAATCTTACTCAGGTGGTTAATCTCATTGTGCACAAATGTAGGGTCAGAGCCTCAGTAAGTAAAAACTGGCATAGCACCATTGGTGCTACACCAATTTACACCTGCTGAGGATCTGGGCCATAGACCTCATTGTATGAATGGCACTGCTCATGTAAGTAAAGGTTTGTAAGGATCAGGCCCTCTGTAGCCATCCTGGTGCATTCAAATAACTTTTCTCAGACCCTGTTCATACTGTGTTGAAAAAGGTCACAACAACACTTACTTTTCAACAAGCATTAATTAGCATATTATTTGGTCCTTCATGTGTCATGTCTCGTTAAATAATCTATGCAGCTAGCAGTTATACAAGTACTGGGCTGTTCTAATGCTATCAGAGTAAAATTATGTTAATAAACTCTAAGAGCTGCATAGTGTAGTTAGTAAGTAATATATAAGTGATTTGTGAATTTCTGATTTTCTTCCTTAAGGCTTACTGTCAGGGTGGAATAAAAATTTTTAGTACAAAAAAAAATCCTTATGGGCAGTTAATGGGAAGTATCTCTATAAAAGCAGACAATGTTCCAAAAGCCCTAGTATTTTGTTGATATATATATTTTTAAATTATTTCATAGAATATCAGGGTTGGAAGGGACCTCAGGAGGTCATCTAGTCCAACCCACTGCTCAAAGCAGGACCAATCCCCAATTTTTGGCCCAGATCCCTAAATGGCCCCCTCAAGGATTGAACTCACAACCCTGGGTTTAGCAGGCTAATGCTCAAACCACTGAGCTATCCCTCCCTCCTGAAAGGTTCAAAACTGGATGGTTAGGCACTACTATTGCACTGGGCAGCACAGCATGGGAAGGAGGGGACCAGCCCTCTGTAAACTGTCTTATGTCTAAATTTCAAATCACACAATAGTTGAAATTGAGTAACATTGTCTTTTATTCCAGACTTGTTTTCAGAAAAATGTAATTGCTCCAAAAACAAGTTTATTATTTTCATTTTATACTTTACTTTTATTTTTTCTGTCCATGTTACAGCAGAACTCAAATTAGAAGAACTTTGCCCACAAGTTTGTTAAAAGATAGAGCAAATAATTGGTAAAAAATACTTTATATGACGAATTGGAAAAGGTAGAGAGAATGGCAACAAAAATGATTAGCGGTATGGAATAGCTTCCATATGAAGAGAGATAAAAAGACTGGGACAGTTCAGGTTAGAAAAGAGACAACTAAGTGGGATACGATAGAGGTCTACAAGATCACGGTGTGGAGAAATTGAACAAGGAAGTGTTCTTTACCCCTTTCCATAAACACAAGAACCAGCAGACACCTAATGAAATTAATAGGCAGCAGGTTTAAAACAAATATAAGGAAGTACTTCTTCACACAACACACAGCCAACCTGTGGCATTCGTTGTCAGGGGATGTTGTGAAGGCCTAAAGTATAACAGGGTTAAAAAAAAGAACGAGAAATTCATGAAGGATAGGTCCATCACTGGCTACTAACCAAGTTGGTCAGGGATATAACCCCATGCTCTGGGTGTCCCTAAACCTCTGCCTGGTAGCAGCTGGGAGCAGATACCAGGGGATGGATCACTCAATTACCCTGTTCTGTTCATTCCCTCTAAAGCATGTGGTACTGGGCTAGATGGACCATTGGTCTGACACAGTATGGCCATTCATACCTTCTTTAGTTTCAATTCATGGGCAGAAAAAGATCTGTTGTTTGAAATTATTTTTTGAATAATTCTTGCTCTGAAGCTTGTTTGTAAAAAATTCATTGTATTTCATATTCAAAATTTAATCTGGTCTGATTGGGCCACGTGATAGCTGTGTTTCATGATTGGAGAAATATGAATAGCCTATGTCTGTATAACCCATGTCTACTGAGAGTGGCACTCTGTCCTCTCTAGTGGTGGCTAGAGCAGCTAGAAACTGATGAGCCTGCTACAGCCTTAGCTAAGAGACAGGTGCCTTTTAGCTCACGTATAAGCTCCAAAAGGTTCCAGATTTGATATTGGCTGCTGCAGACTGGGATCGGTCAGTGTTAGAGCTACCCTGCAGTAAAACACCCTCAGCTGGCCCAGGTCAGGTGACTTGGGCTTGCAGGGCTTGGGTTGCATGACTATAAAATTGCAGTGTAGATGTTCTGGCTCAAGCTGGAGCCTGGGCTCTGAAACTCCCTGTGGGAGGGGCGTCCCGGAGCCCAGGCTCCAGCCTGAGTCCAAACATCTGCACTGCAATTTTATAGCTCCATGAGCCTGAGTCAGCTGACCTGGGCCAACTGCTGGTGTTTTCTTGCAGTGTAGACATATCCTTAGAATCAAATTTCTGGTGCAAATACTCAATTTCAAATTTGAAATTCACCTTTGTGAATATCCTACAATAGTTTAAAATTCACTGATTCCATGAACATTCCTTCCAATTCAACTCATTCACTAGATGATCTATGGGAAGTGATCCCAGAAGGAGAATTAACATGGTCAAATTTGTTTAAAAATTCAAATGAATATTCACAGAATTCTTTTATAGTACGTGTTCAAGTCTATTTGTTAGCATTGAGCTATAAAAAACAACAAATTAAGGCACAAATGAAGCCATATAACATAAAATCATAAATATGCCAGAGATGTTGTACAGTGCACTCACTGCTTGTGAAAGGATAGGAGGGGATGAGAAAAGACAGTGATCCAACATGTTCAGTTATAAAGTCCATTCTTCTTTTTACTTGCAGCCCTTTTCACTACTCTGAGTATTTTTAGTCCTACAAGTAAATTGTATAGGATTGTAAAGAGAGTTGCAAACAATACAGTGTCATTCAGTCCAGTGAACTATGGAATCTATGCTATTGTTGGAACAGAAAACACTATGGACTCCAATCTTACTCCTATTGAAAGCAAAGGGAGTTTTCCCATTGCATTCAATGAAAACACTGGATTGGGCTACTAGAGGTAAACTTTCAAGAATAGAGGATGAGGGCCAAATGCCAAAAATGTACATAGAGGCACCTGCATCTATTTTTCCCAACTGGTTCATTGCATGTGCAGATATCTGTTAGTGTATGCAGTTAACCCACTTGCATTTGCAAATAAATGTACAGCCCACATTCACTATGCATTCTCTTCCACGGAAGAAACCTCTCTTCCCATTTGAGTGGCTGGCTGACAGCTTGAGTTCCATATACTTGGTTCCCTAGAAGAGACCACAGTCTTTTAGTCTGTCATGTCACCCATTACACATAGGTCAGGACCACTAGTCCAGCAGCCATAGCTAGAGCTGGTAGGAAAAATTCTGATGAAACACCATTTTGTTGGACTTTGCCAATTAGCGGAAATTGAAATGTTTCGCAGAGATGGTTTGATTTCACTAAAGTTCTGATAGAACCTCTTTGCCAGGAAGGTTTTAACCTGCCATCTGGCTCCTTGCTAGCCTAACCTGGACTGTTGAAGAGCTGTGTCCCCTCAATTTTCAATGTGGGGTGCCTTTTACACTGCTTTGCGATGAGAGCAACCACTCCTGGTCAATTCCCACACAGCTTCTAGCATGCAAAATCACTACCAGCTGAATTACAATGAATGCTCCGGCCATCCATTCATGAATTACATACAGGGCGACACCAGCAAACTCCCAGTACCAGACTTTCCCCCAGAAATGTATCTTGCACTGCCCAGCTCTCTACTAGACGATGCAAGCTCATATAAAGTGCATCATTTTATGAATGGAAACATGATGTGCACAAACTTTATCTCAAATGGAGGTTCCCAAACACTTCAATCCAAACACACTGGTTTAGATGAAACAATAAAACAAGTTTATTAACTACAGAAAGACAGATTTTAAGTTATTCCAAGTAATGAGGCATAAAAGTTAGATTTCATTACAAAGAAAATAAAAGTAAACAGACTGATATCAAACTTTGCAAGCCAAAACAGATTCAAACAAAGGTTTTTCTCACCATTTGTTCTTTACAGTCTTTATTGGCTGGAACCTCCAGACCAGGACCCCTCCCCCAGTTCAATGTTTCTTCAGGTGCTGTTGCTGCCATAAGCAGAGAGAAGTGGAGTAGAGAGTAATTTGTGTTGTGCATGTTCTTTATTCTCATACCACTCTCTCCTCCTTGTGGATTATCTCCAGCTAGGTTTCAGGTGACAGCCAGTCTGTTTACACAGGAACCCCCAACTCTTCTATTGTCAATACGTAAAGTTCTTGCTTAAACCCTTCTTCCAGCTGAAGAATAGCTAGGTGATGCTCCACTTGACTTTGTTGATACCTGGCTGAGGAACTGGTTTGTGCCTGCTTTTCTAAACTTGGAGCATGTTACAGTAATATTATACAGTAGAATCTTATAACTTTACATACAATATTGATACACATTTTACCCAGACAATAGTGTTTAGTAAATTATGAATTTTCAAATGATATCTCACAAGGCATACTTTATACAAAATTTATCATGGTCTTTTAAAAAGGATGAATATAAGGGTGCAGACTGTCACAAGTTCCTCTACCAAAACTGCTGTGTAGTGTTGCTATGTACTGGTAAGTAACTGTTTTGTTTCACCCCAAAGGAGGCTGCATTTCAGAGGTGTTTGAAACAGGCCTAATACCTCAGTTCACATTTAGAAACAGCTGGAGGTACAGATTTAGGTGAAGAACTGTAACTTGCCTTTGCTGCACATGTGCTCATTAAGAGCCAATCCAAGCCCACTGAAGTCCATGCAAAGTGCCCTAAAAATTTCAATGTGCTTGAGACCAGGCTCTCAAGTAGGTGCAATCCTGAAAGGGACACTCAGGGTATGTTAACTATGCCATTAGACACATGCGCCTGGCCCCTGCTAGCTCACTTGGGCTCTTGGAGCTCAGACTAAGCTGTGGGACCCTTTAATCTTGTAGGGTCCTAGAACCCAGTTTCCAGCCCAAGCCAAAACACCTACACTACAATTAAGCAGCTCCTTACCCTGAGTCCTATGAGCATAAGTCAGCTGGAACAGGCCATCCACAGGTATCTAACTGCGGTGTAGACATTCCCACAGTGCTTTGCTGTGGTTGCCAGGCAGGTCAATGAAGTCCTGCAGCTTGGGAGACACTTACTGCAATGTGAATGGTACAGTCTAGACCAATGGAGTAATGGTGGAGGTAGTCTGTTAAATTAAAAGAGCTATTCTGTTAAATTTGCGGCTGTGACTGGCAGAGAGAAAGGGGATGAAGGTAAAGGAGTTTTACTCTAATTTTATTCCCTCATTTTTCTGAGTAGGTCATTGCCCCAATGTTCCTACGGGCTGTAATATGCTTTAGCATAAAAGGAGATACATAAATATAAGTTATCACTATTGTTATTAAATAGCATAACACATCATATTTTATATGTATAGTTACATTGTTTAAAAGAAAAATTTTTTTTAAACAAGCCAGAGTAAAAACATCTTGGGATCTAGTTTTAGGAGAAAAAAAAAAGTCAGCTTGACAAGAAGTTTGTTGGACTGTGATTTACAGGAAGAGAGGACGTGACGACAGGACCAGAATCTCATATGTAGGCACAGTATTAAAAAAAACCCCATACGGTAGCAAGTTAATTACCAGATGCATCTGGAGTCTGCCTAGGTGATCATGTCCATGGTGTGGCCTAGATCAGAAAAATCTGTTTGTCCTGCTACTCTTGTTTCTGAAATGTATTAGCACTGTCACATCCCTGGTTTTGTGGTTTTCATTATTCCTGACAGGAAGTTTGGGGAGAGCGGCAGAAGAGAGAGGGGACAGTGGAGTAATTTGACAGTCCTAATTATGAATATTTAAGAGCCATTTAAATGTGCTCTCTTTTATCACCTAATTTCCTATCAGTGACAGCACTTGTCTCATTTTTCAAATCAAAGCTTCCTCAAGCAAACTGCTTAGAGATTAAATAGCTTGTGCTATTAATCAGAGGATGGGAAAAGATCCATCAAACTCTCTAAAATACTTGGAAGTGCTCAGATCCTGTAGTGTCTATTTCTCCCATGTCTCACACGAGGCTATTTGCCTCCTATGAATGATCTTTGCAATTCTCATCCAGAGATGGTTTCAGACTTATATTTCTTCAACAATATGCCCATGACGTCTGAATATTTCCACAAAAAGACTAGCCTGGTGGGGGTTATAAGTATAAAAAACAATTGTGCTTTGTTGGTCAAGATTTATTTTGCTTAATTGGTCAAGTCGCAGCAAAGAAGCATTGCAGTTCAGTCAAAAATGGGTAGGGACTCTGATTGTGCCACTGGCAGGCCAGATGCCAGCTCTAGCCCAAGTGACAGGCATTAGCTAAGAACTGACAAACTCATAGCTGGAGACCAGACCAGATCACCTGTGTTATGTTAGTTTTGCTCAAAATAGGTATTAGTCTTACAAGAATGTATTTAGCATTTAGACTATGAAATGTTTATACGTTGCTGCACGTATCAGTCTCACTTCCAATGTCTGTATTCCATGCTATAAGAAAATATGTAAGTTTTGCTTTATAACTTTGAAAATGTTTGCTCTGAACTTGTGAGCCCAGACATGGGAATCATCCATCACCACCCAACCAGAAGGGCTGTCAAAATCACATGGGCCATGAAGGAACATTGCAACACAATGGATTAGTCAATGGCCCCATTGCACCTTAGAAATGCTATGTAGAAGGAAGCTTGTTCTGTGGACTTGGAAGCCGAAGAAAGGAAATAAAACAAAGTCATAGGAAATTTTTCCATCTCTTTTTGTAGTTTGAACTTTGACAGGGCCAGAGACTCTAAACCAAGGTAGAGATCCCCAGGGGCTACCCCTAGATCTACCCTGAAGGAACCTTTGAATTAACAGATCATTACAACTCTGTTACTTAGGATTTAGATAACTCATTTGTTTGTATATATGTTTCCTTGCTTTAACCCGTAAATAACTTATTTCTTCTTCCTAGTTAATAAACCTTTAGATAGTGTGACAAAGTTCCTCCTCTACCTTGGGTGGGTCTTGCACTTATTGGTGGATTTGCTCACCTTGGAGCTTCACGGCAGCCCTCAGATTGGCCGTTTTTCTGAGCCCACAGTCCAGGTCGACTCCTCCTGTGTCTGACCAGGAGTTGGGAGGATTTGGGGGGAACCCGGGCCCACCCTCTACTCTGGGTTCCAGCCCAGGGCCCTGTGGAATGCAGCTGTCTAGAGTGCCTCCTGGAACGGCTGTGCGACAGCTACAACTCCCTGGGCTACTTCCCCATGGTCTCCTCCCAACACCTTCTTTATCCTCACCATAGGACCTTCCTCCTGGTGTCTGATAATGCTTGTACACCTCAGTCCTCCAAAAGTCCACACTCTCAGCTCCTAGGGCCTCTTGTTCCCAGCTCCTCACACGCACACCACAAACTGAAGTGAGCTCCTTTTTAAAACCCAGATGCCCTGATTAGCCTGCCTTAATTGATTCTAGCAGCTTCTTGATTGGCTGCAGGTGTTCTAATCAGCCTGTCTTAATTGTCTCCAGAAGGTTCCTGATTGTTCTGGAGCCTTCCCTGTTGGGAAACAGAACGTCCTTTGCTTGCTCCTCAGCTATCTGCTTTCTATTCTTTCCTAAAGCCCCCTGGCCTGGATTTTTCTTACTTTTTGCACCTGCCTTAGTTCCCCCCTCCGACCGGGCCAGACGCTTTTTTGTTTCGTTTCGTCTTTCTGCTATTTCTTTGCTGTTGCTGAGTGCTGGTCAGCTGCCAACGTACCGCCAGCACCCCCACCACCACGCCTGTTCCCGGGTGCAGCTATTTGCCTTAGCTGAAACCCCCGGAGGAGGGGGGGAAGATTGCCGACCTGCTATCCGGAGGGGGGAGTGGAAGCCCCCAGACCCAGCCATTTTGCTGTCAGCTTATTTCTGTAATTTTTCTCGGCCTGCCGAAAGCCTTGGAACACAGCCAACACAGCTGGAGAAGAAGAAGATAGCAAACAGAAGAAATCACCTAGGGAAGCTACAAATCATCGTGGAGGGGGCCGTAAGACTGAGTAATTTTTTGAATTATACTCTCGTGGGGGGGAGTTTGACTGTGGCTTAATTGCGTTTGTGGCGGCACAGGAGGTGTGGCATGGAGCTGCCCCCCGATCCATCGGTGCCTCCCCCGCAACATTATTACAACTGTCACGGCCCCCCCGCCGTCCGTCCCTGCTGGCAACCTGCCATCTGCCTTGGATCCAGCTGTTTGCTTTGAACTTTGCCTTTCGGACCGGACATAACAGCCGACCAAACGAGACTCTTTGGACAAACGTGCGTGGGTCCACACCCCCTCCCCGGACTGTTTATCCCACAGCTTGCCCCTATCACCGGACCCCGATTCCTGTTTTTCCCCGCTTCCAGTCCAACCCATTTGGTACCCGCCCCCCGCCTGCAGCCCAGCAGGGAGGAGCGGTTAATCTGCTTCCCCTCCCCTTTCCTCCTTCCAGTGTCTCCCCGTCTCTCCCTGCTCACAATGGCGGGGAATGAGAGGGGCGAGGCCCCTCTACCAATATCAGTTGTTCCTCCCCCACCTCCCCCACACTCAACCCCTGAGCCCCCCCCACCACCACCACTGTCAAAACTCCTGCCACCGCCCCCGCTGGGGCACCGGCAGCAGGAGGCACCGGGGCGATTACTGCCACTGCTACATCCACCGCCCCCACAGATTCTAGGAACCCCCCCCAGCTGGCCGAAAAGGCCAGGGTGGGAAGAAAGGAAAGGGCCCCACTAAAACCACTAGGCCCTCCATGGCAGGGGCTGCCCCCACCGCTGTGGCCTTGTCATCGACCGTGGCGCCCCCCCCGCTGTTCCCTCCACCAGCTCTGCGAACGTCCCTCCCCCGGCCCCCAGGACGTATGCCCGGGCGGTGGCAGGCTCCCCCCTGCTTGCCACCTCGTCATCTCGCCCACCCACTGCCTCCGCTACCATCACCAGCGGCCAGGACCCCTTCCCCACCTTGACCAGGAGGCACGGTGTCCGTTGCCTCCTGGTGCCCGCCTCGCCCCATGTGGAGACATACGTGCAGGCGTTGGCGAAGGTGGTAGGACCCAATGCTATTGTGGTGGCCTCCAAGATGTATGGGAAGGTCGTTTTTTTCTTAGCTTCGGAGACTGCCGCCCAGGAGTCGATGGAGAAGGGCCTGACGGTGGGAGGGGGTGTTTGTCCCCCTAGAACCGTTAGAAGACCTGGGCGTTCGCCTCGTCCTCACCTCCGTTCCTCCCTTCTTACCCAATGCTGCCCTGTAACCTGCTCTCTCCACTCTGGGGAAACTTGTCTCTGTCATCAGCCCTCTCCCGTTGGGCTGCAAAGACCCCACCCTCCGTCACATTTTTTTGTTCCGCCGGCGAGTGCAGCTTCTACCACCAGCAGGGGCGTGTGACGAAGAGGCACTCGAGGGGTCTTTTCTAGTCCCCTACCAGGGAGCCCGCTATCGGGTCTTTTACTCCACCGGAGAGGCCCAGTGCTACCTCTGCCGTTCAGCGGGGCATGTCCGCAGAGACTGCCCTTTGTCCCGGGGGGAGGGGCACCGAAACCCCCGAGACCCGGCAGGACCCTGGCTGCCCGGCACCTGAAACCAACCCTCCTCCTACTCGACCCATCACTGCTCCCGTCCGGGCCCAAGAAATACCTTCCCTACAACGCCCGGACGAGCAAGGGAGTTCCACCCTTGCTAGTACCAATCCAGCAGAGCCCATGGAGGAGGGTGTGGCAAGGATATTACCGGGTATAGGAAAGGGCCCGCCCCAAGGAGAAACCCCCACCCCTCATGCTGCCTCACCACTACCCCCCCGAACCCGTGAACCATCGCCTCCGCCCCCCGACACGACCCCGGCTAACCAGCCCCCAGATGATGCTATGGAGGGCTGGACCCTAGTCCAGGGGAAGCGAGGCAAGCGGAAGGCTCGAGCTCCACTGCATCCATCTGATACGGAAGCCCCCCGGAAGACCAGGAAAGGGGGCACTGCTATCGAGCTTCCCGCCACGGCCACGAGCGAGATCCATCTGCTGGTGTCGGGAGGGGAAGACGGACTGGCATTGGAGGGCAGAATCCCCCCTCCACGGGAGACCCTCCCCTCCGAGACTTCTGAGGACGCCCCTTCTGCCTGGATACCACCCGAACCCCCCGCGGACCCCGAGGCGACCGTTGAGGCGGGCCCTAGAGGAGAGGCCCCCAGGGTGGCAGGAGCTGGCCTCTCCCCCGTGTATGCGGAGATTGAGGCCCTAGATTTGACCCCGGTCACCCAGGGAGGGGATGATATGCTGCCGGCTGGCCTCGAGCTGGGCAACCTTACCCCAGCCTCCCTTTCCCCATGCTCCCTCCCCCTAATTGCCTTACCAGGGGAGCACCCTGCAGAAGGTGGTCCACCACCTGATGCCATGGCCGCTAAGACCACCATGGAGCCAGCGCCTAGCATTATTGGGAGCCCCCTCCCTTACCCCTTAACCCTTGACTCTGCTCAGGAGGCACTTTCCTTTAGCTGCTTGCCTCCTGAACCCCAGAGCCTTACCCCTGCCCCTGCCCCCACCCCTGCCCCTGCCCAAGTCCCCTCCTCCTGCAATGTTAATGCCGCCCCTGGGGTTATTTCCTTTCCGCCTTTCGCAGATTCCCCCCAGGGAGCAGTCTTTGTACTTTCTAGCCGCGATGCATTAGGAGTGGCAATTTTTCCCCTGCCATCCCCCTCCACCCCAAGGCGTGAAATGAATTTAATAACCCCAGCCTGTCAGACGCCCCGTCGGTGGTCCGCACCCTGTCTACCCGCCTTAGTGGACCACGAGGCTGTATTAAGAGTCCCATCAGGGAACACCTCGGGAATTGTAACCCCACGCCCCCATGAGCTGCGGCATGCGCTACGGAAGTTCCTAGAGCACACCCGTGGTGCCCGCGATAGGGCACAGCTGGCTCTTCAGCTATGGGGGGACTTTGATCAAATCCTCCAGGCCACAAGGGCCCTTATAAAGGAGGGCAGGGGGCAAGGAAGGCGCGGTGCTGCAGCCTACAAGCGAGCCCGCAGCTTCCGACGTGATCTACTCACCCACGGGATGGGTCACGGGTTGCTGCGCAACCCGCCAGGGGCCCTGAACACCCCCGCCAACACGAAGCCCCCACCTCCCCAGCCCTCCGCATGACGGCTCTTATTATTGCGACCCTGAATACCAGGGGCTGTAGGATGGCTCTCCGCAGGTCCCAGGTGCTCTCTTACCTTCGGGAAGGGAGGTACTCTGTAGTTTTCCTGCAGGAGACCCATACGGACCCGGCCGCCGAGGACAGGTGGTGGCTGGAGTGGGGGGACGGGGTATACTTTAGCCACTTCGCGACCTGGCAAGCTGGAGTGGCGACCCTGTTCTCCCCCAACCTACGGCCCGAGGTGCTAGGGGTCAATGAGGCCGTGCCGGGCCACCTGCTGCACCTTCGAGTCCGTATGGAGGGGCTCGTGGTTAATCTTGTTAACATCTATGCCCCGCAAATGAGCTCCAGGCGGCCACAATTTTATCAGCGGGTGTCCGACTTTCTTGGCACCCTGGATTCGCACGAGTGCCTGGTCCTGGGAGGGGACTTTAACACCACCCTCGAGGAACGGGACCGCTCAGGGACCGAACCGAGCCCGGCCGCTGCGAATATTCTCCAAGGGATAGTCGAACATCACTCCCTAGTGGACGTCTGGCGTGACCATCACCCAGATGACACCTCCACATTCACCTTTGTCCGGGTGGAGGCCCATCGGTCACACCACTCTCGGTTGGACCGTATTTACTTATCCCGTTTCCATCTTTCACAGGCCCACTCCTCCGCCATTCGGCCGGCCCCATTCTCCGATCATCATTTAGTCAGCGTAACGGTCTCCCTCCGTGCAGAGAGACCGGGGCCGGCCTATTGGCACTTTAATAACAGCCTGTTGGAGGACGAGAGCTTTGTGATGTCCTTCCGGGAGTTTTGGCTGGCCTGGCAAGAGCAGTGGCGTGCCTTTCCCTCGGTGCGGCGATGGTGGGATCTCGGGAAGGTGCGCGCCAAGCTCTTCTGCTGTGACTACACTCGGAGCACCAGCCGACGGCGAAATGCGGCAATAGAGCAGTTGGAACGGGAGGTCTTAGAGATGGAGAGGCGCCTGGCCGCCGATCCTGAGGACCCGTCCCTCTGCGGAGCGTGCCGGGAGAAGCAGTAGGAGCTCCGGGCCCTTGAGGACCACCGGGCCCGAGGTGCCTTCGTTCGGTCCCGCATCTGCCTCCTTCGGAAGATGGACCGCGGCTCCCGCTTCTTCTATGCCCTGGAGAAAACGAGGGGGGCCAAGAAACACGTCACCTGCCTTCTTGCGGAAGACGGCACCCCTCTCACAGATCCGGAGGAGATGTGTGGGAGGGCCCGTGACTTCTACACAAGGCTTTTCTCCCCGGATCCGACCGATCCTGGCGCTTGCGGGGTGCTCTGAGAGGAACTCCCCATGGTCAGCGTGGGCGACTGAGACCGACTAGAGCTGCCTCTCACCCTGGCCGAGTTCTCGGAAGCCCTCCATCGCACGCCCACCAATAAATCTCCGGGCATGGATGGGCTGACCATGGAGTTTTACCGCGCGTTCTGGGACATTCTCGGCCCAGACCTAGTCACCGTCTGGGCTGAGTCCTTGCAGAGCGGGGTCCTCCCTCTGTCGTGCAGACGAGCGGTGCTCGCTTTGCTGCCGAAGAAGAGGGACCTCCGCGATCTACGAAACTGGTGTCCCGTCTCACTCCTTAGCACGGATTACAAAATCGTAGCGAAAGCAATCTCGCTGCGGCTAGGGTCCGTGATGGCGGATGTGATCCACCCTGACCAGACCTATACTGTCCCGGGTCGCAACATTTTTGACAACCTCTTTCTAATCCGAGACCTTTTGGAACTCGGGCGGAGAGATGGTCTGTCGTTCGCCCTCCTGTCTCTTGATCAGGAGAAGGCGTTCGATAGAGTAGACCATGGGTACCTCCTGAGCACTCTGCAGGCATTTGGATTCGGACCTCAGTTTGTGAGTTTTCTCCGGGTGCTGTATGCCTCTGCGGAGTGTTTGGTTAGGCTCAACTGGACCCTGACTGAACCGGTCAGCTTCGGGCGAGGAGTGCGGCAGGGGTGCCCCCTCTCAGGCCAGTTGTACGCTCTGGCGATCGAGCCTTTCCTCTGTCTCCTCCGCAGGAGGATGACAGGGTTGATGCTGCGGGAGCCGGAGCTGCTGCTGGTCCTGTCGGCGTACGCCGATGACGTACTCCTCGTGGTCCAGGACCCGGGCGACTTGGCGCGAGTGGAGGCATGCCAAGCCATCTATTCGGCAGCCTCCTCCACCCGAGTCAACTGGGTCAAGAGCTCTGGCTTGGCGGTGGGGGACTGGCGGCAGGTAGGCTCCCTTCCACCCGCACTTCAGACCATCCGGTGGAGTGCGGGTCCACTGCTCTATCTCGGCGTTTACCTTTCCGCCACGCATCCTTCCCCACCGGAGAACTGGCAAAATTTAGAGGGCGGGGTGATAGAGCAGATCCGGAGATGGACAAGGCTACTCCGATGTCTCTCCCTCCGAGGGAGAGCACTGGTGCTTAACCAACTAGTCCTGTCCATGCTCTGGTACCGGCTCAACACCCTGGCCCCGGCCCCGGGTTTCCTGACCCACCTCCGGAGATTGATTCTAGAGTTCTTCTGGTCAGGAATGCACTGGGCCCCTGTTGGAGTTCTTCATCTACCCCTGAAGGAAGGAGGGCAGGGCCTGAAGTGTCTGTACACTCAGGTCCGCGTTTTCCGCCTCCAGGCCCTGCAGAGGCTCTTTTATAGTGCACGTAGTTCGGCGTGGAGCATACTGGCGCACGCCTTCCTGCGCCGTTTCCAAGGGCTTCGATATGACCGGCAGCTTTTTTATCTTTCTCCGAGGGGTTTTCCGCGAGACCTCTCTGGGCTGCCGGTCTTCTACCAGGACCTCCTCCAGACCTGGAAACTGTTTCTAACAACCAGGTCCGTGGCGGCCACCGTGGGAGCAGATCTCCTCACGGAGCCCCTGCTACACAACCCCCAGCTCCGTGTGCAGGTGGCGGAGTCCCGCTCCGTGCGCCAGAGGTTGGTCCTGGCGGAAGTCACGAGGGTCGGAGACCTCCTGGACTACGACCATAGAGACTGGCTGGATCCCCTGACGCTCGCTCGGTGCATGGGGCTCTCCATCCTCCGTACCCCCCGGCGCGTACTTCACGAGGTGAAGGCCGCCTTGACCCCCTCTGCTCGGGCTTATGTTAGCCGAGCCTTGTGCGAGGGCGCACCCCGCCCATCCCTTACCCCAGGCCCGCCGGATCTTTCCATCGGGCCCCCACCCCGTAGATCCCAACAAACCCCTCACCCTTTCACTGCAAGCCGGCTGCACGAACTGCAGCCGGTTAGCTTTCAAATTGTACCACGGAAATATTTATATACACTTACGCTTCACACCCTTCACGCCCACACCCTGGTGTCACGCCCCGATACAAAGTGGGGCAAAGTGGGATCCCCTGGGGGACTAACTTGAAGGGGAAAGGAGTCCAGGAGAGCTGGCTGTATTTCAAGGAATCCCTGTTGAGGTTACAGGGACAAACCATCCCAATGAGTCGAAAGAATAGTAAATATGGCAGGCGACCAGCTTGGCTTAATGGTGAAATCCTAGCGGATCTTAAACATAAAAAAGAAGCTTACAAGAAGTGTAAGGTTGGACATATGACCAGGGAAGAGTATAAAAATATTGCTCAGGCATGTAGGAATGATATCAGGAGGGCCAAATCGCACCTGGAGCTGCAGCTAGCGAGAGATATCAAGAGTAACAAGAAGGGTTTCTTCAGGTATGTTGGCAACAAGAAGAAAGCCAAGGAAAGTGTGGGCCCCTTACTGAATGAGGGAGGCAACCTAGTGACAGAGGATGTGGAAAAAGCTAATGTACTCAATGCTTTTTTTGCCTCTGTCTTCACTAACAAGGTCAGCTCCCAGACTGCTGCGCTGGGCATCACAAAATGGGGAAGAGATGGCCAGCCCTCTGTGAAGATAGAGGTGGTTAGGGACTATTTAGAAAAGCTGGACGTGCACAAGTCCATGGGGCTGGATGAGTTGCATCCGAGAGTGCTGAAGGAATTGGCGGCTGTGATTGCAGAGCCATTGGCCATTATCTTTGAAAACTCGTGGCGAACCGGGGAAGTCCCGGATGACTGGAAAAAGGCTAATGTAGTGCCAATCTTTAAAAAAGGGAAGAAGGAGGATCCTGGGAACTACAGGCCAGTCAGCCTCACCTCAGTCCCTGGAAAAATCATGGAGCAGGTCCTCAAAGAATCAATCCTGATGCACTTGCATGAGAGGAAAGTGATCAGGAACAGCCAGCATGGATTCACCAAGGGAAGGTCATGCCTGACTAATCTAATCGCCTTTTATGATGAGATTACTGGTTCTGTGGATGAAGGGAAAGCAGTGGATGTATTGTTTCTTGACTTTAGCAAAGCTTTTGACACGGTCTCCCACAGTATTCTTGTCAGCAAGTTAAGGAAGTATGGGCTAGATGAATGCACTATAAGGTGGGTAGAAAGCTGGCAAGATTGTCGGGCTCAACGGGTAGTGATCAATGGCTCCATGTCTAGTTGGCAGCCGGTGTCAAGTGGAGTGCCCCAAGGGTCGGTCCTGGGGCCGGTTTTGTTCAATATCTTCATAAATGATCTGGAGGATGGTGTGGATTGCACTCTCAGCAAATTTGCGGATGATACTAAACTGGGAGGAGTGGTAGATACGCTGGAGGGGAGGGATAGGATACAGAGGGACCTAGACAAATTGGAGGATTGGGCCAAAAGAAATCTGATTTAGTTCAATAAGGATAAGTGCAGGGTCCTGCACTTAGGATGGAAGAATCCAATGCACCGCTACAGACTAGGGACCGAATGGCTAGGCAGCAGTTCTGCGGAAAAGGACCTAGGGGTGACAGTGGACGAGAAGCTGGATATGAGTCAGCAGTGTGCCCTTGTTGCCAAGAAGGCCAATGGCATTTTGGGATGTATAAGTAGGGGCATAGCGAGCAGATCGAGGGACGTGATCGTTCCCCTCTATTCGACATTGGTGAGGCCTCATCTGGAGTACTGTGTCCACTTTTGGGCCCCACACTACAAGAAGGATGTGGATAAATTGGAGAGAGTCCAGCGAAGGGCAATAAAAATGATTAGGGGTCTAGAACACATGACTTATGAGGAGAGGCTGAGGGAGCTGGGATTGTTTAGCCTGCAGAAGAGAAGAATGAGGGGGGATTTGATAGCTGCTTTCAACTACCTGAAAGGGGGTTCCAAAGAGGATGGCTCTAGACTGTTCTCGATGGTAGCAGATGACAGAACGAGGAGTAATGGTCTCAAGTTGCAGTGGGGGAGATTTAGATTGGATATTAGGAAAAACTTTTTCACTAAGAGGGTGGTGAAACACTGGAATGCATTACCTAGGGAGGTGGTAGAATCTCCTTCCTTAGAGGTTTTTAAGGTCAGGCTTGACAAAGCCCTGGCTGGGATGATTTAACTGGGAATTGGTCCTGCTTCGAGCAGGGGGTTGGACTAGATGACCTTCAGGGGTCCCTTCCAACCCTGATATTCTATGATTCTATGATTCTAAAGTGGCGGGACCTCCTGCCACCTTTGGAGGGTGAGCAACCTCGGTGGGCCAGCCTGTATTCCACCTTGGTCCCAAGGCCCGTCGGGGACATCAGTTGGCGGCTCCTTCACGGAGCTGTGAGCACGGGCGTGTTTCTGACACGGTTTACCCCCATCCCGGACACTTGTCCTTTCTGTAATGTGAGGGAAACCCTGGCGCACGTATATTTAGAGTGTGCCAGATTGCAGCCCCTTTTCCGGCTCCTCACAAATATTCTATTACGCTTCTGGCTTCATTTCTCCCCTCACCTTTTTATCTATACACTTCCCATCCATGGCCCCACAAAGTCGCGGGATCTTCTGGTCAACCTCCTCCTAGCCTTGGCTAAAACAGCCATTTATAAAACCAGAGAGAGGAGGTTGGCCCATGAAACGTCCTGTGATTGTGGGGCCTTTTTCCGATCCTCAGTACATTCACGTATCCGGGCGGAGTTCCTCTGGGCGGCGTCCACCGACTCCCTTGACGCCTTCGAGGAATGGTGGGCGCTGTCCGGGGTTCTCTGCTCGGTGACCCCGTCTGGTTCCCTCCGTCTGACCCTTTGATTGAGGGGAAGAGCGAGAGACGCCAGTCCCAGCCGTTGCCGCTGTGGATACCATCATTCCTGTCATCTAGGAGGGGTCCTATAATACATGGGTGTCTACCCCCCCCCACCGCTAAACCGCCCACCCCGCAGCCATGCCCATCTTACCGGGCACTCTCAGGAGAGGGAGGATCGGTGACACTGGGCGCGGCACTAGGTAACTCGAGGGGGTGGAAGACCACGAGTGTCGAGGAAGCCCCCCCGCTCTAGGCCACCAGGTAACTCAGGAGGGTGGAAGACCACGAGTGTCGAGGAAGCCCCCCCGCTCTGGGCCCAGGCTAGCCTGAACACTTCTCCCTCCTGAAAGCTGCTGTGTTATACCTTCTGATTGCGTTGTTTTGTTGCATAGTTGTTTTGTTTCCTTTGGTAATTCTGTAAGCGTTACCAATAAACTTTCTTTCTGTTTCAAAAAAAAAAAAAAAAACCTTCCCTGTTGGGAAACGGAATGTCCTTTGCTTGCTCCTCAGCTATCTGCTTTCTATTCTTTCCTAAAGCCCCCTGGCCCAGATTTTTCTTACTTTTTGCACCTGCCTTAGTCCCCCCGCGACTGGGCCAGACGCTTTTTTTGTTTTCTTTTGATTCTTTGTTTTTTTTCCCGTCTACGTGCTCCGGCCCTCAGCTTGCCGCCAGCACCCACCACCCCCCACGCCTGCTTTCGGGCACAGCTATTTGCCTCAGCGGAGCCCCCGGGGTTGGGGGGGGGAAGATTGCCAATTTTGCTGTCCGGAGGGGGGAGTGGAAACCCCCAGACCCAGCCGTTTTGCTAGCAGCTCGGACTTTACAACATTCTCAGCATGCCGGAAGCCTTGGAACACAGCCAACACAGCTGGAGAAGAAGATTTCAGAAGACAGGATAAATAATCTAGGACAGCTATAAATCTTCGTGAAGCGGGCCGTAAGACTGAGTAATTTTCTGAATTATACTCTCGTGGGGGGGAGTTTGACTGTGGTTACTTGCGTTTGTGGCGGCACAGGGGGTGTGGCGCGGAGACCGCCACCCCCAATCCATCGGTGCCCCCAACTCCCCCACCCTTATTACAACTGTTACGGCCCCCCCGCCGTCCGTCCCTGCTGGCAACCTGCCATCTCCCTTCGGATCCAGCTGTTCACTTTGAACTTTGCCTTTCGGACCGGACATAACAGCTGACCAACTGAGACTCTTTGGACAAACGTGTGTGGGTCTGCACCCCCCCCCCCGGATTGCTTATCCCACAGCTTGCCCCTATTATTGGACCCCGATTTTGTTTCTTCCCCCCCCCCCCAGTCCAACCCCCTCGGCATTCCCTCCCCTCCCCGCCTGCAGCCTAGCGGAAGGAGGGGCTACTCCGCTTCTCCCCTCCCCCCTCCTCCTTCCGGTGTCTCCCTGTCTCTCCCTGCTCACAATGGCGGGGAATGAGAGGGGTGAGGCCGTTTCAACAAAATTAGTTGTCCCTCTCCCACCACCACCCCTGCCCAACCCCCAAGGTCCCCCCCCACCACTATTGTCAAGAAACTTGCCACCCCCCCCCCCACAGCAGGAGGCACCGGGGTGATTGCTGCTGCTGCTGCACCCACCGCCCCCCCAGATTCTAGGAAACCCCCCCCGGTTGGCCAGGGCAGGATGAAAGGAAAGGGCCCTGCTAAAACCACTAAGCCCTCCATGGCAGGGGCTGCCCCCACTGCTGTGGCCTCGTCATCAACCGTGGCGCCCCTCCCTGCGTTTCCCTCCACCAGCTCTGCGATTGTTCCTTCCGCTGCCCCCAGGACGTATGCCCGAGCGGTAACGGGCTCCCCCCTGCCTGCCGCCTCGTCATCTCGCCCCCCCCGCCTCCGCCACCATCACCAGCGGCCTGGGCCCTTTCCCCGCCTTGACCAGGAGACACGGTGTCCGTTGCCTCCTGGTGCCCGCCTCGCCCCACGTGGAGACATACGTGCAGGCATTGGCGAAGGTGGTAGGACCCACGGCTATTGTGGCGGCCTCCAAGATGTATGGGAAGGTCGTTTTTTTCTTAGCTTCGGAGACTGCTGCCCAGGAGGCGGTGGAGAGGGGCCTGACGATGGGGGGGGGTGTTTGTCCCCCTAGAACCGTTAGAAGACCTGAGCGTTCGCCTCGTCCTCACCTCCGTTCCTCCCTTCTTACCCAATGCTGCCCTGTTACCTGCTCTCTCCACTCTGGGGAAACTTGTCTCTGTCATCAGTCCTCTCCCGTTGGGCTGCAAGGACTCCACCCTCCGTCACATTTTTTCGTTCCGCCGGCAAGTGCAGCTTCTACCACCGGCAGGGGCGCGTGACAGAGAGGCGCTCGAGGGGTCTTTTCTAGTCCCCTACCAGGGAGCCCGCTATCGGGTCTTTTACTCCACCGGAGAGGCCCAGTGCTACCTCTGCCGCTCAGCGGGGCATGTCCGTAGAGACTGCCCTTTGGCCCGGGTGGGGAGGGGCACCCGAAACCCCCGAGACCCAGCAGGACATTGGCCCTGTCGTTGCCGACACCCCTGGCTGCCCGGCACCTGAAACCAACCCTCCTCCTACTCGACCCATCGCTGCTCCCGTCCGGGCCCAAGAAATACCTTCCCTACAACGCCCGGGCGAGCAAGGGAGTTCCACCCTTGCTAGTACCAATCCAACAGAGCCCATGGAGGAGGGTGTGGCAAGGATATTACCGGGTATAGGAAAGGGCCCGCCCCAAGGAGAAAACACCGCCCCTCATGCTGCCTCACCGCTACCCCCCCGAACCCCTGAGCCATCGCCTCCGCCCCCCGACATGACCCCTGCTAACCAGCCCCCAGATGACGCTATGGAGGGCTGGACCCTAGTCCAGGGGAAGCGAGGCAAGCAGAAGGCTCGAGCTCCGCTGCATCCATCCGACGCGGAAGCCCCCCGGAAGACCAGGAAAGGAGGCACTGATATCGAGCCTCCCGCCACGGCCACGAGTGAGATCCATCCGCTGGTGTCGGGAGGGGAAGACGGACTGGCATTGGAGGGCAGAATCCCCCCTCCACGGGAGACCCTCCCCTCCGAGACTTCTGAGGACGCCCCTTCTGCCTGGATACCACCCGAACCCCCCGCGGACCCCGAGGTGACCGATGAGGCGGGCCCTAGAGGAGAGGCCCCCGGGGTGGCAGGAGCTGGCCTCTCCCCCGTGTATGCGGAGATTGAGGCCCTAGATTTGACCCCGGTCACCCAGGGAGGGGATGATCTGCTGCCGGCTGGCCTTGAGCTGGGCAACCTTACCCCAGCCTCCCTTTCCCCATGCTCCCTCCCCCTAATTGCCTTACCAGGGGAGCACCCTGCAGAAGGTGGTCCACCACCTGATGCCATGGCCGCTAAGACCACCATGGAGCCAGCGCCTAGCATTATTGGGAGCCCCCTCCCTTACCCCTTAACCCTTGACTCTGCTCAGGAGGCACTTTCCTTTAGCTGCTTGCCTCCTGAACCCCAGAGCCTTACCCCTGCCCCTGCCCCCACCCCTGCCCCTGCCCAAGTCCCCTCCTCCTGCAATGTTAATGCCGCCCCTGGGGTTATTTCCTTTCCGCCTTTCGCAGATTCCCCCCAGGGAGCAGTCTTTGCACTTTCTAGCCGCGACCCATTAGGAGTTGCAATTTTCTCCCTGCCATCCCCCTCCACCCCAAGGCGTGAAATGAATTTAATAACCCCAGCCTGTCAGACGCCCCGTCGGTGGTCCGCACCCTGTCTACCCGCCTTAGCGGACCACGAGGCTGTATTAAGAGTCCCATCAGGGAACACCTCGGGAATTGTAACCCCACCCCCCCATGAGCTGCGGCATGCACTACGGAATTTCCTAGAGCACATCCGTGGCGCCCGCAATAGGGTACAGCTGGCTCTTCAGCTATGGGGGGATTTTGATCACATCCTCCAGGCCACAAGGGCCCTATAAAGGAGGGCAGGGGGCAAGGAAGGCGCGGTGCTGCTGCCTACGAGCGAGCCCGCAGTTTCCGACGCGATCTACTCACCCACGGGATGGGTCACGGGTTGCTGCGCAACCCGCCAGGGGCCCTGAACACCCCCGCCAACACGAAACCCCCACCCCCCCAGCCCTCCGCATGACGCCTCTTATTATTGCGACCCTGAATACCAGGGGCTGTAGGATGGCTCTCCGCAGGTCCCAGGTGCTCTCTTACCTTCGGGAAGGGAGGTACTCTGTAGTTTTCCTACAGGAGACCCATACGGACCCGGCCGCCGAGGACAGGTGGTGGCTGGAGTGGGGGGACGGGGTATACTTTAGCCACTTTGCGACCTGGCAAGCTGGAGTGGCGACCCTGTTCTCCCCCAACCTATGGCCTGAGGTGCTAGGGGTCAATGAGGCCGTGCCGGGCCACCTGCTGCACCTTCGAGTCCGTATGGAGGGGCTCATGGTTAATCTTGTTAACATCTATGCCCCGCAAATGAGCACCAGGCGGCCACAGTTTTATCAGCGGGTGTCCGACTTTCTCGGCACCCTGGATTCGCATGAGTGCCTGGTCCTGGGAGGGGACTTTAACACCACCCTCGAGGAACGGGACCGCTCAGGGGCCGAACCGAGCCCGGCCGCTGCGAATATTCTCCAAGGGATAGTCGAACATCACTCCCTAGTGGACGTCTGGCGTGACCATCACCCAGATGACACCTCCACGTTCACCTTTGTCCGGGTGGAGGCCCATCGGTCACACCACTCTCGGTTGGACCGTATTTACTTATCCCGTTTCCATCTTTCACAGGCCCACTCCTCCGCCATTCGGCCGGCCCCATTCTCCGATCATCATTTAGTCAGCGTAACGGTCTCCCTCCGTGCAGAGAGACCGGGGCCGGCCTATTGGCACTTTAATAACAGCCTGTTGGAGGACGAGAGCTTTGTGATGTCCTTCCGGGAGTTCTGGCTGGCCTGGCGAGAGCAGTGGCGTGCCTTTCCCTCGGTGCGGCAATGGTGGGATCTAGGGAAGGTGCGCGCCAAGCTCTTCTGCCGTGACTACACTCGGGGCACCAGCCGATGGCGAAATGCGGCGATAGAGCAGTTGGAACGGGAGGTCTTAGAGATGGAGAGGCGCCTGGCCGCCGATCCCGAGGACCTGTCCCTCTGAGGAGCGTGCCGGGAGAAGCGGGAGGAGCTCCGGGCCCTCGAGGACCACCGGGCCCAAGGTGCCTTCGTTCGGTCCCGCATCCGCCTCCTTCGGGAGATGGACCGCGGCTCCCACTTCTTCTATGCCTTCTTCTATGACCGCGGCTCCCGCTTTCTTCTATGAGAAAACAAGGGGGGCCAAGAAACATGTCACCTGCCTTCTTGCGGAAGACGGCACCCCCCTCACGGATCCGGAGGAGATGTGTGGAAGGGCCCGGGACTTCTACACAAGCCTTTTCTCCCCATATCCGACCGATCCTGGAGCTTGCAGAGTGCTCTGGGAGGAACTACCCACGGTCAGCGTGGGCGACCGAGACCGACTAGAGCTGCCGCTCACCCTGGCCAAGTTCTCGGAAGCCCTCCATAGCATGCCCACCAATAAATCTCTGGGCATGGACGGGCTGACCATGGAGTTTTACCGCGTGTTCTGGGACATTCTCGGCCCAGACCTAGTCACCGTCTGGGCTGAGTCCTTGCAGAGCGGGGTCCTCCCTCTGTCGTGCAGACGAGCGGTGCTCGCTTTGCTGCCGAAGAAGGGGGACCTCCGCGATCTACGAAACTGGTGTCCCGTCTCACTCCTTAGCACGGATTACAAAATCATAGCGAAAGCAATCTCGCTGCGGCTAGGGTCCGTGATGGCGGATGTGATCCACCCTGACCAGACCTATACTGTCCCGGGTCGCAGCATTTTTGACAACCTCTTTCTAGTCCGAGACCTTTTGGAACTCGGGCGGAGAGATGGTCTGTCGTTCGCCCTCCTGTCTCTTGATCAGGAGAAGGCGTTCGATAGAGTAGACCATGGGTACCTCCTGAGCACTCTGCAGGCATTTGGATTCGGACCTCAGTTTGTGAGTTTTCTCCGGGTGCTGTATGCCTCCGCGGAGTGTTTGGTTAGGCTCAACTGGACCCTGACTGAATCGGTCAGCTTCGGGCGAGGAGTGCGGCAGGGGTGCCCCCTCTCGGGCCAGTTGTACGCTCTGGCGATTGAGCCTTTCCTCTGTCTCCTCCACAGGAAGATGACGGGGTTGGTGCTGCGGGAGCTGGAGCTGCGGCTGGTCCTGTCAGCGTACGCCGATGACGTACTCCTCGTGGTCCAGGACCCGGGCGACTTGGCGCAAGTGGAGGCATGCCAGGCCATCTATTCGGCAGCCTCCTCCGCCCGAGTCAACTGGGTCAAGAGCTCTGGCTTGGCGGTGGGGGACTGGCGCCAGGTAGGCTCCCTCCCACCCGCACTTCAGACCATCCGGTGGTCTACAACTACAACTAGTCCTGTCCACGTTCTGGTACCGGCTCAACACCCTGGCCCCGGCCCCGGGTTTCCTGACCCACCTCCGGAGATTGATTCTAGAGTTCTTCTGGTCAGGAATGCACTGGGCCCCTGTTGGAGTTCTTCATCTACCCCTGAAGGAAGGAGGGCAGGGCCTGAAGTGTCTGTACACTCAGGTCCGCGTTTTCCGCCTCCAGGCCCTGCAGAGGCTCTTTTATAGTGCACGTAGTTCGGCATAGAGCACACTGACGCACGCCTTCCTGCGCCGCTTCCAAGGGCTTCGATACGACTGGCAGCTCTTTTATCTTTCTCCAAGGGGTTTTCCGCGAGACCTCTCCGGGCTGCCGGTCTTCTACCAGGACCTCCTCCGGACCTGGAAACTGTTTCTAACAACCAGGTCCGTGGCGGCCACCGTGGGAGCAGATCTCCTCACGGAGCCCCTGCTACACAACCCCCAGCTCCGTGTGCAGGTGGCGGAGTCCCGCTCGGTGCACCACAGGTTGGTCCTGGCGGAAGTCATGAGGGTTGGAGACCTCCTGGACTATGACCGGAGAGACTGGCTGGATCCCCTGACGCTCGCTCGGCGCATGGGGCTCTCCAGCTTCCGTACCCCCCGGCGCGTACTTCAGGAGGTGAAGGCCGCCTTGACCCCCTCTGCTCGGGCTTATGTTAGCCGAGCCTTGTGCGAGGGCGCACCCCGCCCATCCTTTACCCCAGGCCTGCCGGACCTTTCCATCGGGCCTCTACCCCATAGATCCCAACAAACCCCTCACCCTTTCACTGCAAGCCGGCTGCATGTACTGCAGCCAGTCAGTTTTCAAATCGCACCACGGAATTATTTATACACACTCACGCTTCATACCCTTCACGCCCACACCCTGGTGTCCCACCCCGATACAAACTGGCGGGACCTCCTGCCACCTTTGGAGGGTGAGCAACCTTGGTGGGCCAGCCTGTATTCCCCTTGGTCCCGAGGCCCATCAGGGACATCAGTTGGCGGCTCCTTCATGGAGCTGTGAGCATGGGCGTGTTTCTGACACGGTTTACCCCCATCCTGGATACTTGCCCTTTTTGTAATGTGAGGGAAACCCTGGCGCACGTATATTTAGAGTGTGCCAGATTGCAGCCCCTTTTCCGGCTCCTCACAAATATTCTATTGCGCTTTTGGCTTCATTTCTCCGCTCACCTTTTTATCTATACACTCCCCATCCGTGGCCCCACAAAATCGCGAGACCTCTTGGTTAACCTCCTCCTAGCCTTGGCTAAAACAGCCATTTATAAAACCAGAGAGGGGAGGTTGGCCCATGAAGTGTCCTGCGATTGTAGGGCCTTTTTCCAATCCTCAGTACATTCACGTATCCGGGCGGAGTTCCTCTGGGCGGCGTCCACCGACTCCCTTGACACCTTCAAGGAGCGGTGGGCGCTGTCCGGGGTTCTCTGCTCGGTGACCCTGTCCAGTTCCCTCCGTCTGACCCTTTGATTGAGGGGAAGAGCGAGAGACGCCAGCCCCAGCCGTTGCCGCTGTGGATACCATCATTCCTGTCATCTAGGAGGGGTCCTATAATACATGGATGTCTACCCCCCCCAAAACCGCCCAGCCCATAGCCGTGCCCATCTTGCCGGGCACTCTCAGGAGAGGGATAATTGGTGACACTGGGTGCGGCACTAGGTAACTCGAGGGGGTGGAAGACCACGAGTGTCGAGGAAGCCCCCCCGCTCTAGGCCACCAGGTAACTCAGGAGGGTGGAAGACCACGAGTGTCGAGGAAGCCCCCCGCTCTGTGCCCAGTCTAGCCTGAACACTTCTCCCTCCTGAAAGCTGCTGTGTTATACCTTCTGATTGCGTTGTTTTGTTGCATAGTTTGTTTTGTTTTCCTTGGTAACTCTTTGCAAGCGTTACACAATAAAATTCTTTTCTGTTTCAAAAAAAAAAAAAAACCAAAAAAAACCAAAACCTTCCTTGTTACCTTACCCAGGGAAAAGGGATCTACTTTGCCTGCTCTCCTGCTGCTGCCCTCTGGCCTAGGCTTTCCTTGCTTTTTGCCCCTGCTTTCAGCTTCCCCCCTGACTGGGCCAGACACTCTCCCCCCTTTCTTTTCTTTCTTTTTTTTTTTTCTTTCTCTGCTGTTGCTAGAGTGCTGGCTGGCTGCCGGCCGGCTGTTAGCCCCCTCTGCCTGCCCTCGGACGCTGCTGCCGCTCCAGCTGAAACCCCCCCCCCCGAGAGAGGGGAGGCCTGCGGGCCCGCTTCTCCAGAGGAGGGGGAGTGGAAGGACCCAGCCCCCAGACCCAGCCGCTTGCTGTTTGTCTGCGGACCCATCTCCGGTTGAGAGGAATCTTATCACTTGCTCCGGCATTTCTGGAATGCAAAAAAGAAAACCCGGAACAGACAGAGAAAAAGCACCTGGAGGAACACCGCCCGGGGAATCTACAAATCGCCATGGAGTGGCGAGTACTAAGACTGAGTAACTTTCGAACTGTGCTCTCGCGTGGGGGGAGGCCTTGACTGTGTCGTGACTGTGTTTGTAGGGACACAGGAGGTGTGGCACGGAGCTGCCCCCCAATCCATCTGTGTCCTCCCAACCCCCACACTACTATCCTCATCCCTGCCCCCTCCATTGTCATTGCTGGTTGTTTAACGTCTGCTTCTGGACTTAGCTGCTTGCCCTGATTCCACTGTGTGGGCCAGAAACACCAGCCAACCAAATGGGACACTCTGGACAAACGTACGGTGGTTCATGTGCCCCCCCCAAACTGCCCATCCCACAGCCTGTCCCTTTTTACCTGACCCACCTAACCACCTGCCACCGCCCCCGCTGGGGCATCGGCAATGTAGGGCACCAGGGTAATCTCCACCGCTGCCATGCCCACTGCCTCCCTAGACTCTAGGGGACCCCCCAAGCCGGCGGGAAAGGCCAGGGCAAGAAGAAGGGTGTGGGCTCCGCTAAAACCACCGGGCCCTCCGTGGCAGGGGCCACCCCCACTGTTGCGGCCCTGCCACCGACCACGGTGTCCCTCCCAGTTGCCCCCTCCACCAGCTCTGCGGATGTCCCTCCCTCAGCCCCCAGGATGTATGCCCGGGTGGCAGCAGCCCCCCCGCCTGCCGCCTCATCATCTCTCCCACCCACCGCCTCCGCCACCATCAACAGCGGCTGGGGCCCCTTCCCCACCATGACAAGGAAGCACTGTGTCTGATGCCTCCTGGTGCCTGTCTCGCCCCACATGGAGACCTACGTGTGGGCGTTGGCAAGGGTGGTGGGGCCCTCGGCCATTGTGGGGGCCTCCAGAATGTATGGGAAGGTCGTCTTCTTCTTAGCATCGGAGGCTGCCGCCCGGTGCCCTACCCCCAGGAGACGGTGGAGAAGGGCCTGGCGGTTTGGGGGGGTGTTTGTCCCCCTAGAGCCGCTAGAGGACGTGGGTGTCCGCCTGGTCCTGACCTCTGTCCCTCCTTTTCTCCCCAATGCTGCCCTGTTACCCGCCCTTTCCTCCCTGGGGAAACTTGTTTCTGTCATCAGCCCTCTCTCGTTGGGCTGCAAGGACCCCACCCTCTGTCACATCTTTTCTTTCCACTGGCAAGTACAGCTTCTACTGCTGTCGGCGGCGCGTGACAGAGAGGCGCTCGAGGGGTCCTTCCTAGTCCCCCACCAGGGGGCCCATTACCAGGTGTATTTCTCCACGGGGGAGGCCCGGTGCTACCTCTGCCGGACGTCAGGGCATGTCTGGAGGGACTGCCCCTTAGCCCGGCAAGGAGGGGTACCTGGGATCCCCGAGACCCGGCAGGACATCGGCCCCATCATTGCCGATGCCGCTAGCCGTCCGATACCCGAACCTGCCCCCCCCTCTTCGGACCACCACTTCTCCCACTCAGGCCCAAGGGGCACCTCCCCTACAATGCCCAGATGAGCGGGAGAACCCCGCCCTTGCTGCTGACAATCTGGCGGGGCCTATGGAGGAGGATGTGGCAGAGATACCACCAGGCATGGGAGAGAGCCTGCCCCAGGGAGAATCCTCCCTCCCTTATGCCACCCACCATCCCCTCCCCAAGTCCCTGAGCCATCGATATCACCCCTGCTAACCAGCCCCCAGATGATGCCATGGAGGGCTGGGCCCTAGTCCAGAGGAAGCGAGGCAAGCGGAAGGCTTGAGCTCTGCCTCATCTACCCGAGGCGGAGGCCCCCTGGAAGACCAGGAAGGGGTGCACCAATGCCGAACCTTCTGCTTTGCCCACGAGTGCGTCCCATCCGCTGGTGTCAGCCGAGAAAGACATGGTAGCACCAGAAGGTAGTGTCTCCCCTCCACGGGAGACCCTCCCCTCCAAGACCCTCGAGGAAGCCCCTTCTGTCCTGACACTACCCAAAGCCCCCGTGAACCCCAAGGCAACTGTCATGGCAGTTGCCAGCAGGGAGAACTCTGGGGCAATGGAAAGTGTCCTCTCCTCCATGTTCGAGGACATCGAGGTCCTAGATCTGACCCCGCTAGGGGTCGCTAGGGGGAGGACGACCTTTTGCCAACAAACCTCACTCCACCCCTCTTTTCCCCATGCTCCCTTCCCATAACTGCTGCTTCTGCTCCCCCCTCCGAGGAGCCCCTGGACTCCTCCATCGACCTGGCTGCTGATGGCGCCCCGCTGACGACCACCGAGCCTGCTCAGGTGACAGTCGGTGCCACGCGGCCGGGACACGAGTTGCCAGGGGCACCCCCCATTGGTGCGGAGCAATTGATTTCCTTCCCAGGCGGGGGCCCAAAAGAAGATAATTCACCTCCTGATGCTGTGGCCGCTAAATCCACCATAGAGCCCGCGCCCAGTATCACTGAGAGCTCCCTCCCCACCCCCTTAACTTTCAAGTCTGATCGGGAGGCGCCACCATCCAGCTGCTTGCCTCCCGAAACCCAGAACCTCGCCTCTGCCCTGCTCCTGCCCCTACCCCTATCCCTATCCAATTTACCTCCTACAATGTCATTGCCACCACCGGGGCTGTCTCCTTCCCTTTCCCAACTGATGACCCCCAGGGAGCGGCCTTTGTGTTCTCCTGCCCCGACCCATTAGGAGCTGCTATCTTCCCTCCACCGCCCCGTATTGCCCCAGAGCTTGAGGCGGGCCTAGAAGCTCCAGCCCATCAGGCACCCTGGCGGGGGTCTGCACCCTGCTTGTCCATTTTAGTGGACCACAGGGCTGCACCAAGGGCCCCTCGGGGGAACAACCAGGAAACTGTAACCCCACCCCCTCATGAGCTGCGAAAGTTTTTAGAGGATGTCCGTGGCTCCCACAACAAGGTACAACTTGCTCTCCAGTGATGGGGGGATTTTTTTCAAATCCTCCGGGCCACAAGGGCCCTCATGGGGGAAGATAAAGGGACAGGGAAGCAGGATGCCGCGGCCTACTGGCGGGTCCACGTCTTCCGTGACCAATTACTCACCTACGGGATGGGTCAAGGACTGTTGCGTGGCCCACTGGGGGATGCGAGCGTCCCTGCCAGTGAGGATCCCACCCCGGCTCTCCCCATGACACCTCTCACCATCGCAACGTTGAACACCTGGGGTTGTAGGATGGCTCTCCGCAGGTGCTCTCCTTCCTTCTGGAGGGAGGGTACTCTGTGATCTTCCTGCAGGAGACCCATATGGATCCAACTGCTGAAGACAGTTGGCGGCTGGAGTGGGGGGACAGGATCTACTTTAGCCATTCCATGATTCAGCAGGCTGGAGTGGCAACCCTGTTCTCCCCCAACCTACGGCCCGAGGCGTTAGGGGTCACCGAGGCTGTACCGGGTCGCCTCCTGCATCTCCGGGTCCATATAGAGGGGCTCGTGATTAACCTCGTTAACGTCTATGCCCCGACATCGGGCCCGGAGCAGCTGCAATTCTATCAGCAGGCGTCCGCTTTGCTCGGCACCTTAGATTATCACGAGTGCCTGGTCCTGGGAGGGGATTTTAATACCACCCTTGAGGAGCAAGAGGAGGAGCAGAGCCCGGCTGCCGTGAACACCCTCCGGGAGATAGTTGAACATCACTCCCTAGTGGACATCTGGCGTGACCACGACCAGATGACACTTCCACGTTCACCTTTGTCCGGATGGAAGCCCATCGGTCGAGCCACTCCCAGTTGGTTTATCCCACATTTATTTATCACTTCCATCTCTCACTAGCCCACTCCTCCAGCATTCGGCTGGCCCCATTTTCTGACCATCACCTAGCCACCGTAACAGCCTCCCTCTGTGCGGAGAGGCCGGGACCGGCCTACTGGCATTTTAACAACAGCCTGTTGGAGGATGAGGGCTTCGTGACATCCTTCCGGGAATTCTGGCTGGCCTGGCGAGGGCAGCGGCATGCCTTTCCCTCGGTGTGGCGATGGTGGGACCTGGGTAAGGTGCGCGCCAGGCTTTTCTGCCGCGACTACACCCGGGGCACCAGCCGACGGAGAAATGCGGCGATAGAGCAGTTGGAATGGGAGGTCTTAGAGCTGGAGAGGCGTCTGGCCGCCAGCCCTGAAGACTCACTCCTTTGCGAAGCGTGCCGGGAGAAGCGGGAGGAGCTCCGGGCCCTCGAGGACCATGGGCGTGGGGCGCCTTTGTTCGATCCCGCATCCGCCTCCTTCGGGAGATGGATTGCGGCTCCCGCTTCTTCTATGCCCTGGAGAAAACGAGGGGGGCCAAGAAACACATCACCTGCCTCCTGGCAGAAGACGGCACCCCCCTCATGGAACCGGCGGAGATGTGCGGGAGGGCCCGAGCCTTCTACACAAGTCTTTTCTCCCCGGATCTGACCGACCCTAGCGCTTGCAGAGTACTATGGGAGGAGCTCCCTGTGGTCAGTGCGAGTGACCGAGATCGGCTAGAGTTGCCTCTCACTCTGGCCCAGTTCTCAGAAGCCCTCCGTTGTGTGCCCACTAATAAGTCTCCAGGCATGGACGGGCTGACCGTGGAGTTCTACCGTGTGTTTTGGGACGTCCTCGGCCCAGACCTAGTCACTGTCTGGGCTGAGTCTCTGCAGAGCGGGGTCCTCCCTTTCTCGTGCAGGCGAGCTGTGCTCGCCTTATTGCCGAAGAAGGGGGACCTCCGCGATTTACGAAATTGGCGTCCTGTCTCGCTCCTCAGCATGGACTACAAAATCGTAGCGAAAGCAATCTTGCTGCGGCTAGGGTCTGTGCTGGCAGATGTGATCCACCCAGACCAGACCTACAGTGTCCCGGACCGTAGTATCTTTGATAACCTATTTATGGTTCGGGACCTTTTGGAACTCGGGTGTAGAGACGGCCTGTCGTTCGCCCTCCTGTCCCTAGATCAGGAGAAGGCGTTCGATAGGGTGGACCACGGGTACCTCCTGAGCACTCTGCAGGCGTTTGGCTTTGCACCCCAGTTTGTGGGTTTTCTCCAGGTGCTGTACACTTCCGCAGAGTGTCTGGTTAAGCTCAACTGGACCGTGACTGAACCAGTTAGCTTCGGGAGAGGAGTATGGCAGGGGTGCCCTCTCTCGGGCCAGCTGTACGCTCTGGCGCTCAAGCCCTTCCTCTGTCTCCTCCGCAGGAGGTTGACAGGGTTGGTGCTGTGGGAGCCAGAGCTGCAGCTTGTCCTGTAGGCGTACGCTGATAACGTGCTCCTCGTGATCCAGGACCCCGGCGACTTGGCGCGGGTGGAGGCTTGCCAGGCCATCTATTCAGTAGCCTCCTCCGCCCGGATCAACTGGGTAAGAGCTCTGGCTTGGTGGTAGGAGACTGGCAGCAGGCGAACTCCCTCCCACCCGCGCTTCAGACCATCCCGTGGAGCGCGGGTCCGCTGCTCTACCTCAGTGTTTACTTTTCTGCCGTGCATCCCTCTCCACCGGAAAACTGGGAAAATTTAGAGGGCAGGGTGATAGAGTGGCTCCGGAAATGGACGGGACTACTCCGATGTCTCTCCCTCCGAGGGAGAGCGCTGGTGCTTAATCAACTAGTCCTGTCCATGCTCTGGTACCGGCTCAACACCCTGGTCCCAGCCCCGGGTTTCCTGACCAACCTCTGGACATCGATTCTGGGGTTCTTTTGGTCAGGAACGCACTGGGCCCCTGTAGGGGTTCTTCATCTACCCCTGAAGGAAGGAGGACAGGGCCTGAAGTGTCTACACCCTCAGGTCCGTGTCTTCCGCCTCCAGGCCCTACAGAGGCTCCTCTATGGTGCAGGCAGTTCGGCGTGGAGCACGCTGGCGCACGCCATCCTGCACCGCATCTGAGGGCTCTGATATGACCGGCAGCTCTTTTATCTCCGTCCAGGAGGTCTTCCGCAAGACCTCTTGGGGCTGCCAGTCTTCTACCAGGACCTCCTCTGGACTTGGAAACTGTTTTTAACGACCAGGTCTGTGGCGGCCACCGAGGGGGGTAGATCTCCTCGCGGAGCCCCTGCTACACAACCCCCAGCTCCGTGTGCAGGTGATGGAGTCCTACTCAGTGCACCAGAGCTTGATCCTGGCAGAAGTCACGAGAGTCGGAGACCTCCTGGACTACGACCGGGGAGACTGGCTGGATCCCCTGACGCTCGCCCGGCGCATGGGGCTCTCCAGATCTCGCACCCCCCGGTGCGTACTTCAGGAGGCGAAGGCCGCTTTGCTGCCTGCTGCTCGAGTTTACCTCGACTGGGTCCTGCTCGAGGGCACGCCCCGCCGACCCTCTACCCCAGGCCCACCGGACCTTTTAATTGGACCGCTGCCCCATAGACCCAATAGACCCCCGCACCCCTTCACTGCGAACCGGCTGCATGAACTGCAGCCAATATGCTTCCAAACCGCGCCAAGGAAACATCTATACACGCTCGTGCTCCACAGCCTTCACGCCCTCACCCTAGTGTCCCGCCCTGACACAAAGTGGCGAGACCTTCTGCCACCTTTGGAGGGTGAGCAGCCCCCGTGGGCCAGCCTATATTCCACCTTGGTTCTGAGGCCCGTTGGGGACATCAGTTGGCGGCTCCTTCATGGAGCTGTGAGCATGGGCACGTACTTGGCACGGTTCACCCCCGACCCAGATACTTGTCCCTTTTGTGGAGTGAGGGAAACCCTGGCGCACATATATTTGGAGTGCGCCAGGCTGCAGCCCCTGTTCCGGCTCCTCACAAATCTCCTATTACATTTTTGGTTGCATTTTTCCCCTCACTTTTTTATTTATGCACTCCCCATCCGTGGCCTCACAAACTCGTGGGATCTCCTAGTTAATCTCCTCCTGGCCCTGGCTAAAATGGCCATCTATAAAACCAGAGAGAGGAGGTTGGCCGATGGAGTTTCCTGTGACTGTGGAGCCGTTTTCCGATCCTTGGTCCGTTCACGTATCCGGGTGGAGTTCCTCTGGGCGGCGTCCACTGACTCCCTGGGCGCTGTCCGAGGTTCTCTGCTCGGTGTCCCCGTCCAGGTCCCTTTGTCTGACCCTTTGATTGGGGGAGAGAGTAAGGGACCCTAGCCACAGCCATTGCTGCTGTGGACACCACCACCTTAGAGGGGTGCTTTCACACGTGGGTGCACGTGCCCCCCCCGGGATTGTCCACCCCAAAGCCTGCCCCTCTTGTTGGGTGCTTTCAGAGGAGGGAATTGTTGGCGACACTCGGGCGTGGTGCCAGGTAACTCGAGGGGGTGGAAGACCACGAGAGTCAATGAAGCCCCCTCGCTCTGGGCCACCAGGTAACTCGGAAGGGTGGAAGACCATGAGAGTCGAGGAAGCCCCCTGCTCTGGGCCCAGGCAAGCTTGAACACTTCTCTCCCCTGAAGCTAATGAGAAAACAATTGTGATTGGTTGCTGTGTTACACATTGCATATGCTGCTGTTTTTACTTTGTAAGTATGTTATGCAAATAAAAACATCTTTTGCTTCAAAAAAAAAAAATTACTCTCCTGTAGCCATCTGGCCTGACCCTATCACAATAGTTTATTACAGGATTAGCTACAGATGATGTCTTTGGCACAAGATTTAGGGTACCAATTGATCTGGGATAAGTGGCTGGTCTCTTGGGACTGGCAGTAACCTGAATATTGTGTGATAAAGTGACCATTTATCACTAAGTTATTTGTCTGTGTGGTGAGAGATTGGCAAGCCTAAGGGGACTGTCTGTGACTCCATGCTAAGACTGTTATAGGGATCCAGGAGTTCACATTTGTTACCGGTTTTGTGAAATCTAATTCTAGAACACACACCACCAGTTTCAGGTGTCTGCCCTGAGGTAGGCACGCAGTTGTGAGCCACACAAGATGGCATGACACCAATCGTCACACCCAGTGCATTGCAGAAAAATGGCTTAAAGCTGGCATATTGGACTAAATTCATCCTTAGTCTAACTCTAATGAAGATACCAAGGATGAATTTGGTCCATTATCACAAATGTCTGTTCATTCTCACTGGTAATTAAATATTTAATGGATTTGTTTTAAAAGGGTTGCTTGATTTGGAACATAAACATTAATGCCAAGTGTTTATAGTATGAGCATTGCTGCTGCATTCTATGCTTAGGGACAGTTCGGGCCTATGCTACAAATGGCCCTAAAATGGGCTTAAATTAACTTTACCAAAGCAGTGGTATGGTGCACCCATGTTCTGAATAGCAGTGACCTCTCCCTCAGAAAGCCCTCTCGACTCTCCAATAGTAACATTAACAATAGGCAGTAAGAGACAGGGGTGCTGGAACAATTTATATCGTGGGGGCGTTGAGAGCCATTGAACCAAAATGTAAACCCTGTATATAATGGAATCCATTTCAACCCAGGGGGTGTAGTAGCACCCCCAGCGCTCCTAGTTCCAGCACTGACGGACAGACGTGCATGATTGCCAGCACTGGAGAGGAGGTGATGTGTCTAAATATGCATATCATGTCCATTGTTAGAGAGGGGTTGGCAATCAATGGCTCTCTAGGATTACTGTCATGGAAGGCTGCAGATGCACATTGCTAAAAGCATTGGAAAAAGTGTTCAAATGGAGGTTCCTAATGTTAAACACCTATATCCATGTTTAGGCAGCTAGATCAAAGTGGACTGATGTTCAGAAGTGCTGAGTACCCACAACTCCCAGTGAAGTTACTGGGAGCTGTAAGCACCCACCACCTCTGGAAATCAGGCTGCCTGGATTTAAGCACCGAAGTATGGAGTTATTTAACTTTGAAAATTTGGGCCTTTATTTTCATTAAAAATATTAGCCTGTGTCTGATATTTAGACTTCAGCTTCATGGATCTAAAGTTGGAAGAATTATAATCCAGCCACTCTGTAGCTAGACAGATTCAAGAAAAGGCGAGACGCAAAAATGTCTAAATGTAGTGACTTTTAACTGCTTCTAAGTCTTAAATCACTGAATGGACTTACCTCTAACTTCCCTGAAAATTCATTCTTTACCCTATGAATACCTGTGGTGAGTTTGGTGCGATACTCTGAGAAGTACATTTTCATTTTTCATACAGTGATTTAAGTGAAAAATCTCAGCACAACCATAGCTATTAAAATTATAATGGACAGTTCTATAATTATATTCCATAGCAGGCGTGGCCAAACTGTGGTCATGAGCTGCATGTGTCTTTTTTACAGTTAAAGTATGGCTCGGAGCCCCCCCACACACACACCTCCCCATTCTCCACCTACCGGAGTGGGCCGGGGAAGCCTGGGGCTTCTGCAGTGGGTGGTAGGTCTAGGGGCTTTAGCCCTGCAGGGAGCTGTTGAGGCAGAAGCCCCATGCCCCAGCAGGCACCAACCCGCAGGACAGCTTGTGCATGTCTTGCAGCTCTCAAACTTGTATGCAGCTCAGATGGCCAGTAAATTTGGCCACTCCTATTCTATAGGATT
Organism: Eretmochelys imbricata; assembly: GCF_965152235.1. NCBI lineage: Eukaryota > Metazoa > Chordata > Testudines > Cheloniidae > Eretmochelys > Eretmochelys imbricata. The sequence continues at coordinate 61,554,139 of NC_135573.1, forward strand.
GTCCATGAAAACCCTGCCCTCAAAAAAATACATTAAAAGCAAAGCTATAGTTTTCAATTCCATAGGAATTTTCCATAAGGAAAGAGACTAGCCGACTAAGAAAGGCAAGATGGAAGAACAACCTGCCTGCTGAAACAACTCAGTTCTGGATGTTGTTTGGGGGAGATAGGGGTCTTTTTAGGAGACACACAGGTCGAGCTCAACACTAAGGAAAGGCGTCAACACTAACTTTACTCAATTAATTTTACTTTGAAATAGAGACCCAGCACATTTGACTGCTAAGGAGACAACTATGAGTCTGATTAAATTTTCAAATCAAAATTGTTACCTTTTGTTAATTGAAATGATTATCACCCCAAGCATATTAACTGTGCTGTTCAGTCCAGTGTAAATGAGCTCACCAAATCATGTCCTTTATACAAAAGGTTAACGTGGGTCAAAAATAAATTGAGTCAGTGACCTTTTCCAGTATTTTTCCCCTAGGCATATCATAATGTAATGTGCTCCTAAGTAATGTATTTTCTCTTTACAATGGTTCTACGTACTGTCATGATTTGCAGCTTTTTCAGAACGCTAATTAATTCGGCTGAGCACTGCTGATCACTATCATGAGAGCCTTGAAGCACTTAAGGTGCACTGGTGAAAGATAACCATATTTCAAATGTCAAAAAGCAGCCACTGTTTCACCACACCAACTGAATCAAATCATCATGTCATGCCAAGAGATTGCATAACATTCATCACCTTTACAGACTCCTCCTGGGCCTGAAGCCTGGCTGTGTATGGATGAGTAGGTAGGAAGAAACATTTCATTAGCCTTTTTTATAAAGTGACATGTATAAAGGCAATGAGTTATATAGTTATTACTTTTTATTAACTGGAGTTCAGTTCTTTGGCTATAAGAACAGGGACTGCTTACACCTGTAACTATGGCTTGATTTCTTTTACACTTAGACTCTTCTGTACTGCTTGATCAAATGTTACATTAGTGCCCCTTTATTCTACTCTGGTAATGTAAATGAGAACCAGGTCCTATGATGGGTGTACATTTAAGATTAAATCTTCTCTAGACAGCTCTTCCATAGTCATAGTTGTAAAGACAAAGGTCCTGATTCTCTACTGCTTTACACCTTGTGTGGGTATTTATCTCTGTGCAAAGTGCATGGGAAAAAAAATCCCAGATCAGAATAGCAGTATTTTCCACCCACTTCTTGCACAGGTGTAAGTGACTACACAAGGTCAAGGCAGTAGAGAATTAGGATCAAAAGGTTTGAATCTATTCTGACTTAAAATAGTGTAAATCAGGAATAGCATCATTGAAATTAATGTCTGCATACTGGAGTGAGATCCAAATCAAACCTTTTGTTTTCTATGATCCTTTTAAATTCTGATCGTGCCATGTGACCTTCAAGAGAGGAGAAGAAATTAGCACAATCTGAAAATAGTATTTCATTTTATGGTATAGATGAAGCCAGTATGTGTCAGATATTCTGAATGCCATCCTGCATTCTATGCCCACCCAGAACTCCTATTGAAATCAATGGAATTTTTGAGTGGAAAACAATACAGAACCTGGCCCTCTGTCTAGCAACTATAGCTGCCTTCCTTTGTTGACTAATATCATGAAAATCTGGGGTGCATTTAAAAATTAGGGTATCTAACAAACATTATGAGCCATCATTTATATTTCCTTTTACCTCTGCAACTCCGTGCCCAAATATCACAGTCCCTCTGCATTTTATGGTGCCTCAAAACCCTTTCTTGGGCCAAATGTCACTCTCCAAAATGTACTCTCAGCAACCTTTGAATTCAGTAAAAGTTGAGGTTGTTTTTTCAATTGGCAGCACTGGTCCCTGGGAGTGGAAAATTATTTTAGGGCTGTCTTATTTTTACTGGTGGAAGCCTCTATGAATACAGTACAATAGGTATGTAAAATGTATGGAATCAGAATTCTGTTTTATGTAGATTTGCTATTGTTTTAGGGTGCAAGAAACACTGCCAAAACTCAGCCTAGTTTAAAACCACATCCAGACCATCCAGTTTGTATATGGTGCATTGCTACATCATTGGTGAATTTCTGCAGCTATTACTTGTCTGAAGATGCACTTAAAATAACTGAATGGATATTGTATCTTATTGATAACAGTGGAACAGCTGTTTCAGGAGATGTGTAGAAGGGGGTCAACAAAGCTGATGGATGAATTTTAATATACAACTTTTTAATACTTTGTAAGACGATTACAACGGCTCTGAAAAGGTCACCTCCAAGTTTAATTTTTGTAATGGACTTACATTATGTCCAGGAGAACAAACCTAGAGTGAGACTTTTACCTAGAGTCATCCATCAAAAGCTATTTGTGTGAATCTTCATACAATTCCTCTCTTTTTATATATATGGAACAGCACCTTCTCTGCACAAAATACAGTTTCTACAAGTCATTAAAACATTCTCTACCCACAGGAGTGAGAAGTGAGAGGAAAACAATGTGGGAATCTTGGGTTTAAACCATTAAATAAGAATATTCATTGAAATATCTAGGGCATGTGAAAATAGTTTAAATGGTATACAGACCTTTAACATATATAAATTTAAAATTTTATGTTTTAAACCAGTGAATCATGTCTGGCTCTAGGGGTCCGCGATTCACATCTTGGGCCGCCAGCCCTGCTGATCAATTCCTCCCCCTCCTTCCCAGTGCCTCCTGCATGCCATGGAACAGCTGTTCAGTGGCATGCAGGAGATGCCGTGAGGGAGGGGAGGAGTGGGGACAGGGTGTGCTCAGGGGAGGGAGCAGAATGGTGAGGAAGAGGCGGGGCAGGGCTGGAGCAGTGGTAGGAAGAGATGGGGCAGGGGTGGATCCTTGGTGGAAAGGGTGGAGTGGGGACAGGGCCTGGGCTTGAGTGGGGGTTAAGCACACCCAGGGAAAATTAGAAGCTGGTTTGGGGGTCTGAAAAATTTTAAATCAAAATGGGGGTCCTCAGGTTGCTCAAGTTTGAGAACTGCTGTTTTAAACAGTTTCCATCTTGATGAGCTTTAAGAAAAAAATTTCTGTCAAGGTATAGATTTCAGAATATAAATTGTCTGGCCTATAGCCCATTTCCAAAAGAGGAAGGTTACTCTAATTACCTGTTTATAAGAAGAACATTTGTCTGTTTTTACATTAGCAGAGGAGCAAGTGGAGATGAAATGTATCATGTCTGAAATATTTACTTTGCTGATGAGTGAATGTTTGAGTGACTGGCATTGTTAGGCTGGGATTTTTCCCATTAGTTATTTTATCAGGGTTTTACACTGAATTTTCTGTAAACTGGTAACATAGGGCCAGATTTTAAAAAGTATTTAAGCACCCGAAGATGTGCCTAGAGGGATTTTCAAAAATGCCTAGGTGCCTTTGAAAATCCCTCTAGGAATCAAAATACTTAGGCTCTTAAATACCTTTAAAATCTGGCCCATAATGGTCTTAAAGACATTTGACCAGATAAGACTTTGCTAACTTCCTCAAAACGGGTATTGTATCTGGATTTTTTAATATTTTTGGCAGGGAGAAGAGGTGGTGTCAAAGACCAAGTCTCTGCAATATGGAACACACTTTAAATTGCTGGTTTGAATAGGACTTTTCCAAGCTGGTGCTCATTAATAATGAGCTAGTCCAAACGTGACTAGACTGAAGTTGCCTGGCCCCAAGGTAGGCCTTGCACCTTATTTGTCCGAAGACCTTAGAAAGGGCTGAGGCATGGCAGAGCGAGAGAAAGTATCCAGGGCAAGGCTGAGAAACATCAGCTCTTGGTTCAACAAGCCTTCTGAGGGAAGACAAGGGAGAGAAGTAACATCATCAACAAACAGGCCACTTCAGCCTTTGTCCATTCTCTCTCTCTACCTGAATGTCTGCTAGCAAAGTGGCTTACTGAGCCAGCAGAAAATCCCCACCTGGGTCCTTGTTTACAGTTCTAGCACCTACTTACTCTATAAGAGTCCAGAAGACAGCTGAAATTTTTGCAACCCCCCATCCAATCTTTTTTCCTTTTTCTGTTTTTTTGTCTGTATTAGCTCGAAGCCCTGGAGACATCCCAGCCCTTTTATTTTAGGGTGTGAAAGTGAAAGGGCACTTGCATGCATGTGAGAGCACTTTGAAAACCGACAGAAAGAAGAGTTCCCTCAGTTTAAACTGTTCCAAACATTGTCTCCTGGAAAATTTCTTTGAAGTGTTCGGTCTAAAAAAATCCTGAGAGATTTGAGATAGTCACCTGTAATTTCTGGGTAAATAAAATTTGTGAAACTTTGTTTATTAAGACTTTTGATAAAGTCTGTATTATAAGACCTCTGCTGGGAGGAGAGGAAAAGATTAGCCACCACACAAGAACTAAAATCTTAAAGAAGTTTTATAATTGGCTCTGAGGTTGTGGTTAGACACTAGGTAATAATGTGGTTTCAGTATTACACTGGTTAATCAGATTAGAGATATGATTGACTTTGCTAAAATAAAGATAGTTGGTTATAAATCCCAACTGAAGTGATGCCTTAGAATTTATATAAGTATTGATTTTTTGGTATTAATTTGATGATTTAACTTCAATCCAGTATTGAGATTAGCTTTATTTGTTAAATCAAAATCAAAGAAAGATCAAATCGGTAAAGTGCTTTATTCTTAGTTTATTAAGAATAGATTAGTTTTGGTGATAAACTAAAATCAAAATCAAGAAAATGTAAGTTTTAATAAAAATGTATAAAATAAAAACCTGAAAGTGACTCATTTTGTCCATTAAGAAAATTTGGTCCAGAATTTGAGGACCTGTGATGAATACCAGCTGGTCTAGAAGCCTCAGCAGCTACCCCTAATAAGTCTATGGCTCTAACAGAGATTTTGAAGGCAAGAGTAGATAGATTATTGCAACTATAGGGCGGCTTCATCTTTCATACTGGCACAGAACACAGCTTTACATACCAGTTTACTCTGATATTGAATTAATAGAGTAAGGGCAAAATAGGAGCAAAGTGGTATCAACATATGGATGATATTTTGTATTTCTGTGGGGTGAAAGAGAAAAGGCAACCTTATGGTTCTATGTATTGGGCCACATTCCCCTTCACGTTTAAGGCTTCTGCACAAGTCCACCAGTACAGGGAGCCCACAGAAGCCAGCTTCAGAAGTGTAGTGAAGTTCTTACTATGAGGTTCACAGCAGACACTGAGAAATTAGATAAAGAACACTCTTGCTGGAAGGTTGAATCATAACATATTTCTTTAGACTTCAGGATGAACACACACACAAGAACCAGAAACAGAAAGAAAGCAGGCTGCTCCCTAAGGCAGCAAGGTACAACTCACCCCACCTTGCTTTTAGCTGACTGATTGCAGAGCCACCTGGCCTGCAAGCAGAACCAGGAAACCCATCCCCCCATTCCTAAAAAGAGAGAGCTTGCAATTCCAACAGAGCTTGCAATACCAACTCATTCCTCAATATACCACACTTACCTAGGATAGAGCTGGTTTAGCTACCTCCTCCGCCTCCCTCCCCGAAGGTTTGCAAAGGGCTTTGAGATCGCCAAAGGAAAGGCAGTATAGTATAAAGTATTAGTATCCATCTCAGCCCAGCTCAAGGAATGTTGGTAAATATTAAAGGCTCTGGTAACTTTGCCACGGTTTGATTCTGTTCATTACTTCCTTTTTATAGTTGCTATTTTCTATTTGGTAGTTTAGATTAAAAAAGAATCTTAAACACTTATACCAGTGTGCAGCAGACATTGTTAATCACTGCTGAGTTCTCTGTAACTAGTTTGTTATACAGTGTTATGCCTGTTTGCGGTTCTTGTAATCTCGTTTAAAATCAATAGTTCCCACATATATAAACCAAAAAGATCAGCTCTATCTCACATTGACTCAGTAATCAGAGATCTACCTCCAATACACTTCAAATTTAAATTACTTTGTCTAGAGTGGGAGGATGCAGAGGTATAACATTACTTATGGGTCAGAGCTCCAGACTAAACTTTCTCAGTCTTTTTCTTTTAGCATCTCTACTTTCAACGATATTTGTGCACTTAACACAAGAAGTGTCTAGCTGTGTCACAATCTCCGGCTGAACTGACAGTTGGGACAATGCATTGTCCACCCTCTTCTCGATTCCTTCTCAACTCTGCCATTCCCTAACACCTGAAACAACCTCCCTATTCCACGACACTAACTCTTTTCTGTTGGATTTCTACTGAATCTCCACAGCAACTCTGTGTATTTGCACTCTGAGGTTTAACCATTAAAACTGAACATAAATAATATCTATGTATGTTTGCATACATCTCTTAATGTTTAGAGTCAAGTTACACAATCAGTGAAATTGTGTAGACTTTGCTCTCGTATCAGTCACAGGTTTACTGCTCCCTTTAAGAGGTAAAAGGGTCCAGTCCCACTTGTGACTCATTCAGTTCTCCTCCCAGTTGGAGAAATTAGTATAGCTACATGACAGGAAGGTCATGTGGCTAAATCAGTCCAGAGTTCAAGATAAAAGAAAGAAGGGGAGAGGGCAGACTGTCTGCCAACCACACACCACCAGGAGGGCTGTTGGACTTCTGAACCAAGGAGAAGGGGGACTGGAAGGACCAAAGAATTTGTATTCTGAAAAGAATTACTAAAAGCTCACAAAGGGGGATCTTACGTTAAGTATACTGGCCTGTGAACAACTTAATGCAAGAACCAAGAGGGAGCTAAAGGTGGGGTAAATGTAGGGCCACACTCTGCCACAGGAGGGCTTGCTCAGGGATGTCACCCTGCTATCCTACATATGCAGATATACTCAAGGAGCTGGCTACTAGTGTGTACAGGCTTCAAACATTAACCAGCACCATTGCCCCTTACTTGCAGTATTATCACAATCTCTCAAATTAGACATGAAATGAGCCTTATTCTGATATCACCTCAGTGTAAAGAAGGAGTAACTCCTAAAAATCAGTGAGCCAGATTCTTGGCTAGTGTGAATCAGGCTAACTCCATTGACTTCAGTTGAGTGAAATAGATTTACACCAGCTGAGAATCTGTTTGCAATGGAGATAGATCTCACACCAGTTTAGAGTGGGCTGAGATCATGTCCACTACACGAACATAGTTAGAGATCTATATTTAACTACATGCTTGGAGAGAGCACCAGAGGTGTGGATTGTCTTATTTTACAATTGTAAAAGCTATCTCTCTGTGACGTCGTACTCTATATGATTTTATGAAAATATGCTAATGTGTGAATATAATGTAACTGGAATATGCTTCATGCAAAAGGTCTTTTGTAAGGTATCATTACAAAGCTTATAATCTACTGAGTGTGGTCATCCTATTTGTATAAATGTATCACTCTTGCATTTGAAACTAGAAATATGAAATATAACTCTGAGGTCCTATTGTAGTTATGCAAAGTGTGGGCCATTAATGGTGGTTTGGAATCTTGATGGCTCCCATCAACCAGGACAATTGACTGAGGATGGCTCTGTTTGCTTGCAGGCCTTCCTCCGTGTCAGGCTGGGAGGAATGAGGGCTTGAAGTCTTACAGTGACATGTGATCATGTCACCTAAACTGGAATCCATCTTTAATTTGGTGCTTTTCCATTTTGGAGGGGTGGGAACCCAGAGAGGGACAAAGGAGTCCTGCCTTGTGCAAAAGATATATAAGGGGGCGGAACAGAACAAAGGGGGCGGAACAGAACAAAGGGGGCAACAGTCATGAGAAATCCCTTAGCTACCACCTGAGCTGGAACAAGGACTATATCAGGGGAAAGGATTGTGCCCAGAATAGGAAGGTGTCCAGTGTGTGATAGAAGCTTATTGAAACATCTGAGAGTGAAATTTTATCTGTATTCAGTTTTCTTACTGTATTAGGCATAGACTTGCATGTTTTATTTTATTTGGTAATTTACTTTGTTCTGTCTGTTACTACTTGGAACCACTTAAATACTGTTTTTTGTATTTAATAAAATAATTTTTACTTATTAATTAACCCAGAGTAAGTATTAATACCCTGGGGGGGGCAAACAGCTGTGCATCTCTATTTCAGTGTTATAGAGGGCAAACAATTTATGAGTTTATCCTGTATAAGCTTTATACAGGATAAACTCATAATTTATTTGGGGTTTGGACTCCATTGGGAACTGGGCCTCTGGGTATTGGAGACAGGAACGCTTCTTAAGCAGTTTTCAATTAAGCCTGCAGCTTTTGGGGGTCATGGTTCAGACCTGGGTCTGTGTTTGCAACAGGCAAGTGGGTCTGGCTCAAACAAGGCAAGTTTCTGGAGCCCTAAGCTGGCAGGGAAAACAGGCTCAGGGATAGTCTCAGCACATCAGTTGGCAGTTCCCAAGGGGGTTTCTGTGATCCAACCCATAACTCTAACCCAGGGGTTCTCAAACTGGGCGTTGTGACCCCTTAGGGGGGTCACAAGGTTATTACCTGGGGGGTCACGATCTGTCAGTCTCCACCACAAACGCCACTTCACCTCCAGCATTTATAATAGTGTTAAATATAAAAAAGTGGTTTTAATTTACAAGGGTGGGGGTCCCACTCAGAGGCTTGCTTTGCGAAAGGGATCACCACTACAAAAGTTTGACAACCACTGCTCTAACCCAAGGATCTTACCACCTAATATATATGATTAATACAGTGAATAAAGACAACATCCACATGGTGATGGGAGGGGATTAATGGGATGACAAAATAAAGGGATAAAAGGAAAATGTATTTTTTTTTATGTTTCATGTGCTGGAGCTTTGCTATAATTGGAGTTGCCAACTAACACTAGCTTCCGAGTTTTTCACTTTAACTGTCCATTTTGACCATAGGTTGGAGTGGAAATGGCAAGTGCCTGAGTGGAGGTTAGTTGCAGAGTGGTAGCCAAAATAAGTTCATTTTGAGGAGGAATACGTAGGAGGAGAGTGAAGTCATGAGGCACACTAGGAGTGAGGCCCCTTATAATTATGTGTCTTATCGCACCTATGAGCCCCACTCTTGGGCCATGGCCCCACTAAGCTAGGTTCTGTACAAACACTGAACCAAAAGACAGTCCTTGCCCCTGTAAGCTTACATTCTAAAGGTCTGTGTACACGGGAGCTGAAGGTATAATTTCTAGCTTGGGTAGACATAACCACCGCTAGCTCTGATTGAGATAGTGTGCTAAAAATAAAAGTGTAGCCATGGCAGCACAAGCTGTGGGAGGGGTTAGCCACCAGAGAACTATGTTTTTGAGGGGATGTACTGGTGGCAACTGGCCCATTTCACATCTCATGCTGCTGTTCTCATGGCTACAGTTCTATTTTTAGCATGCCAGCATGGGTATGTCTACCTAAATTGCAGCTTGAGACATCTACACTCCAGCTTCAGTGTAGACATCCTGATAATAGGCAGAGGCATAGTGTGAAAGAGGGATCCTAGAGTGGAAGGAGGAGACCAAGGTAAGATGAAGATGAGTGGTAATAGCAAAATGAAAGGTGTTGTGCGTGCATGGCTGGGAGTGGGAGTAGTGTGGGGCGGGAGGAAGAGAAGAGAACAGAGATGAAGATAGGAGCAGGCTTGGAATAGTTTTAAACATGGAATTTGATTGGGTATTGTAATACATGTTCTAATATATTGGGTAGTATACTACAGTTAAAGAATATGCAAACACCTACCTAGCTTCAACAATGTGCCATGTTTCAAACATTTTAGTGGCACATAACTCCAGGTCAGATGGTGAATCTCTCTGGCCTGCCCCTCTAGCTGCAGTGAGCTAACATGAGAATTGGAGAGCAGAAGGAGCATGCAGAGAAATACTGAATTAGCCTTCACATGGAGAGGAAACATGGAATCAATGAGGCCACTTTTGATATTTGTCCCCCTGCTCATGTTGAGTCTTGATCTAAAAATAGAAATTCCATTAATTTGATAAATATGGAGCATATGTTTAATACAATCAAATTAAATGTGTAAGTCTTGAACATGGACTATTGAAACAATGTGAATCCATAAAACTCCAGGTAGTGTCCCTGTGGGGATATTATATCATACTGTCACTCATTAGTAATTTTTTCCTGTCACTTCTGACTTGACTAATTTAAAGAAGCTTGCAGCCATTGCTTTTCCTCTACTCATTAACAAACTTATTATACATCAATGCATAAGGCAAGACTGGATATTCTCAAGCCTGAAGCTAGAAAAGTGATTTCTGATTCACCTAGATTGAATCCTGCCCCTGTTTTTCATATGGCATTTTGAGGAGTCTTGCTAGGTCCATGGGTGCAGGCAGGCACACACTAGGCTGTAGATTTTAAAATGCACGTTTAGATTTAAGTTACAAATGCATTTACAATTTAAAACAAAATATTTCTTTTATGTGGCTGCCAAATTCTGATTTGGGATCTCAGGCAGTAGGTTTAAAACTTTGGGATGAAATTCTGGCTCCAGTCAAGTGAATGGCAAAACTCTTGTTAGTTTCATCCCTATTTGCTGTTGTCTTCCCTCCACACCCTGGTTACTTGTCATAGTCCCAGCCTCCTCCCTGTCCTGTGCTCATCCCAGTTCCAGTCTCCTTGACCAGTCAGTCCCAGAATCTCCCTCTAGCTCTCAGTCCCATTAATCCTCTCCCTCCTTCCCACCTTGTCTCAGTCTACTCCCTCTGACTCTACTTCCCCTTGATCTAGGTCTTGCCCTCTCTGCATTTTTTTCAGTCAGGCTAATTCCTTCTCCTCCTCCTCTGCCTAGGCACCAGCAGGCACAACATTGAAAGAATCTCATAGCACTCAGTTCTTGTGTCTGGTGCCCTAGTAGTTTCTGGCAGCTGAGAGAAGCAATTGCAAGGAGAGTCCTGCTCAACCCCTGCTGCCTGGGCTGGAGCATGCTCAGTGCAGATAGTCTTCAGAGAATTTAGCTGCCAAATGCCAACAAATATCTGAGCACGTGCAAAGAGAAGATTGAGACTTAGAATTTGGCCAGCTCTGGGTATCTTTTTCATAGGAACAACAAAAAGACATCCCTGACACCAGCCTGCCCTCCCCCGCCATCAAATTTCGAGTAGCTGCTCCAAAGTTTAGGGACTTAATGAAAGCTGCAAGTTTGTTTTTAAACATGGACAAAAATAATTACTCTTCCTTAATATCATTCTCGGAAACAAACCATTCTAGCTGGAACACTTCAAAAATTTCAGCCTCAGGCAGATACCCAGCATTGAAAAATCCAGCCCCAATGGTTAAAGTTTGGCAAAACTATATTCAAGCAAAAACAGAGTCTTAAGTGGGGAATGCTGGACAACTTTAACTATAGTTGTGCCTATAATACTGGGGAATTGTGGAATAGGTCTGAAATCCATGGGCTAGGGCCAAACTAAAATAAACACATTGACACATATTGTAGCAAAACAAAGAAAAATTACCAGCTAGGCAGCCTGGATCATATTTTAAAAGGCATTTCAATCCCACCTCTAGATCTGTGGGTGTCATTTTACTTTACCAAATTTCAACTTGCAGAATTTCTTACCCACATTTGAGGATGTAGTTTTTCCCATTCAAATGCCACATGTGAAAATTGTACATAAAAATAGTGCATGCAATTTTTGGAGGTCAATTTGAAAGTCTGTCCTTGCTGAGGAACAAAAAAAAAAAGAAAAAAAAAAAAGCCAAATCAAAATACTCCTCTGCTCACAAGGTCCTTCTACTCAGTAGTTAGAGGAAAGGCCAAACAGGACGCATTGCAATTATTTTTGTATGTTTCTCCTGCATTCTGACTGAACAGTCCAATGAAATAATTAAATACCAAAAATAATGAAAAATGATGCTGGTAGAAACTATTGAAATAATCTCCATTAATACATTTCCGTTAGGACTAAAGAAGTCCCCAAGTTTATTTGAAGCTCTAGGCTGCTTGTATGAATGACAAAGATATGCATAAGTGGTGCACCATCTGCACATGTGTCACTGTGGTTATGGGGCCCACTTGCTTTATCAGTAGGGGACTGAGTAAATGCCACCGCCTAGCAATAGGCAGTCCTCTTCTCTGAAACCTTTTCTTCCGCCTCACCCCCCAGCAGCGGAATTAGCATGGCACACAGCGAGAGGAGCTCCCACATGGAAACTCATGAGCTCACACATGAACGAAATGAGATGCTGAAAGATTGTCAGTCACCTGTGTATCCATAGAGATGACGCAGTTGAGGAAACTGCTACCTTTTGAAACAAGGTATCACAAAAGCCATGAATTATTTATCAGTTCAATTAGTCAGCATGGACCAAGGATGGTGAGGGCTGTACAATAATTACTTATTGATTTTCCTTTTCTTCAAACAGCTTCACAATTTTGGTGCAAGACAGCAAAAACGGAATGGGGTCCTGTTTGCTTTCAGTTTTGGTTACAGCAGAGCTGGCGTGACTGATAATGAGGCTTCAGCTTTGGACATGTGCAAATATTGATACTGGCACTACAGATGGAAAGACTATTTGCTATAGCACAGAGGTTCTAACCCTGTTATTTTCAACAGGCATGTTAGGCAACAATCAATAGCTCCTCCTCTGCTTATTTATGCTCAAATAAATTGGTTAGTCTCTAAGGTGCCACAAGTACTCCTTTCCTCTGCTTATGGCATTTGAAAGTCTCTGGAGACTATTTATGACGTTCACTTGTTTTTTGCACTTGCTATTAAGTCATATTCAAAATGCCACCGACTTTCAAATGATGGCTGCATAATTGTCCTGCATATTAACAATAAACAACCCACCCAGCAGCAGTAAGTGACAACCTGTCTTGCCTCTTGCAAGGAAGAGGACACAGTTAATGGCTGATTTATAGATTGTTAAAAAGCTACAGGATTGCTGCAAATTTCCAGTCATAATAATTGCCAATTAATCTGAAAGTAAATATCAGGTGTTTATTATGATTTGTACCAATGGCTGTGTCATGAGGAGTTTCCTGAAAGTAAAGAGGAGGCAGCTCGAGAGGGGATTTACACTACAGGTTTGCGATTTAGATGTTCTGTTATCAAATTGTCATTTCAAACTACCCATCTTTGCAGTGCTTAAAAATACAGTCAGCAAGCTTCTTGCATTAACATCCTAATTTTAAGATTTAAAGTGAATTTCATATTTGATCACACACCAAACAATTAACTATTTCAAACAAATCAGAAACTTTAATACCATTAGTAGAAAAATCCTCAAACTGCTGGAGATGCTTTAAAAATTGTACTGCTCTTCAGACCTTGCAGGGTCGAATGTGACTATTACTGTCAAACAGCAAGTTAGACTACAATGTATATACTGTCATTAGTCATTACAGGCTCTGGTCAGGAAAATGTCAGGCCAACACAAGATGACAGATTTCCATGCACATAAGGATATGTACACGCTTCTATCATAAGAATAGCTTGAGGCACACAAAAGCCAATATGACAAGCACTGACATTTAAACTTTGAATAGACATTATAGATTTTTAAACAGAGGAGCAAAGATTTTCTCTAGCTGGTGACTACCATACACTCTACTGTATGTCCTCAGGTTACTAAAACTCCTAGCTTCACTGTAACAGGGAGCGCTGGACCATTTGCTTCCTTGTATCCTTCAGACAAGTGATCTGATCAGATTCAGCACCAAGCCACTTTATTTACACTAGTACAGCTCCAATGGTTTAAACTGTGTTATTCCTCTTACTTATTCTAGTGTAATTAGAAATCACCCTGCAGAAGCCAATGGAGTTGTACAGGTATAAAACCACTAAGTGATAGGAGAAGCAAGGCCATGGATTACAGACAGGTTGCTTGTGAAGAAACCTGGAGCCCATGTTAATGTTACTTCCACTACCCTACCTCCCTTGAAGGCTCTGGGCACTTGAGTGAGTCAACTTTTCCAGGGGAAGGGGACACACTGGCCCATGAGAATGCAATGATATCTTGAAACCACCTTTGTATCCCATCAGCTGGGATGAGTGGAGATCCGGCATAGCCAAGGATTTGGCCCATGGATTTAGTCAGACATTGGGTTGGAATATTCAGCTAGTCATTACTGGAAAATTCATATGCATAAATTTAGGCAGCTTCATTGTTGTATATTATAGGCAGAGCTGGTCATACTGCCTGTGATTAAGGTTGCATGACACTTCCCATTATAAGACTGTTTTCAGTTGCTTATAACTTGCTAGACTTTTACTATTCAGGCTGAAATTTGCCATGCTGGACGAAGACTGACTGGGTAAGAATCAGAGAGGATAGTGACTTGTGGGGCAAGGAACCTGGGAAAAAGAACCTTTGGAGGAGATAGGACTAGGAGTGGCAGGGGGAAGACAGAATTAATCAGAAGGATGAGGGTGGGGAAAAGAGACTGGGTAGCAAGGAAACTGGGATTGGGCCAAGGAGCCAGCAAGGAAGGAAGGGAAGGGGAAACTGGGATGAGAAGCCAAAGTAGGGAAGACACAGGACTGGCTCAGGGACAGGCTGGTAGGGACAGAGCAGAAGGAGTCAAACTTGGGGGAAGCAGGGGCATAAGGGCCTTTGGCCGTTCGTGCTTACTCCCCTCCAAAATCTGTAATAGAACCCAAGATTCCTGAGTCTCCCCATTCCTCTGTTGACAGCAAATCTCTGTGCTCTGGCAGAGTGTTTCATATCCCTCTACACCTGGTACACAAATGCTGACAACCTACTAATATCTGCTACACCATTAGATCAAGTGGTAGCATCCTGTTCTGCAAGGATCTACAGGCTCCAGTCCTGCTGATAGGCCATGTGGATGTCAATAGGAGACCACAGGACAGAATTTTCAGGTTGCTTTTTTTAAAAAGCAAGGAAATTACACAAGATTATTAAAAGAACATTATGAAGGTTGCAAATGCATTCAAGTTAGGAAATACCAGAACTAAGTTTGTCTTAATTCTGTTTTGCCCCCCCAACTCCCATGCATATGCATTTATGATACAATCTTTAATTACAAGATAACATACTATTTTCCCCACAGGCAACCTTAATTCCAGCACTTCCCAATTTGGGTGCTTGACTTTGCAAGCATAATGGTCTTTTAACATACATACATATATATATTTCTTGCTCTCTCCCCTTCTCAAATAAAAAATCAGAATTGAGGAACACTGCCACAGAGGCTCAGAATTAGACACATCAAGGGTTTATTAAAAACTAGTTATGTGATGATTTGGTTCAGGCAGTGAGTCTCAAATATTTTCCAACCTTCCATTTGGGATGCATCTTCAGGAAGTAATTATCAGCTGTGAATTAGGGAAAGTTTGACAGTTAAGGGTAGTCATGTTAAAGTCAGGTTTCAGAGTAGCAGCCGTGTTAGTCTGTATTCGCAAAAAGAACAGGAGGACTTGTGGCACCTTAGAGACGAACAAATTTATTTGAGCATAAGTTTTCATGAGCTACAGCTCACTTCATCGAAAGCTTGTGCTCAAATAAATGTGTTCGTCCCTAAGGTGCCACAAGTGCTCCTTTTCTTCATGTTAAAGTGTTATTTTGAAAATATTTTTGGTTAAGTGCTAACACTCATTTTAAAGTGTCATTTAACAGCTATGATGCATTTCATGCGGGAGGTGAGCATACAGCAACAGAGGTGCTACTCCTTCAGCATGACACATTCTTTTTATGCAGTGGAATGGGGATTGTGACAAGGGTTCTGTGTCAGTACCCTGGGTGGCATGAGTCATAAAATAAATGTGTTATTCCCCTGGGTGGTAATCCCAGCTGGATTGCAAGTTTAATTATTGCCAGTGCACTCACAGGTATTTGTCTACATCATATCAAAATAAATTACTTTTTCTCTTTTCTATGAAGACAGACACTGTTTAGCGGCACTAACTTTGACTGGTGTTAGATTCCTGTAAACTAGCCTGGGCCCTCTCTACCTACCTAGGTGCTTCTGTGGCCCTCACCACCAGAGTGGCTGAGTGCTTTGCAGACAATTCATTATGAGCATAGCTACAGGAGCAATTATAGAATGTAGACAGGAAAAGTATGAGTAAGTTAGGGCATGATCCTGCTCCACTGAAGTCAGTAATTTCAGTGTGGGCAGGACTGGGTCTTCAGAGGACTTAAAAATTATATATTGCTCCCCAGGAAGGCCATCCTCACTCCATCCCCCCCCACCCCCTGTCATTCACTCTTCCCCAATCACTTTCACAGGGCTGGAGCAGTGGTGCGGGCTCTGGGCTGAGTCTGGGGCAGGGGCTTGGGGTGAGAGAGGGTGTGTGGGGTGCAAGCTCTGGGAGGGAGTTTGGGTGCAGGAAGGGGCTCCAGGCTGGGGTAGGAGGTTGGGTCTGGGTGGGAGTTTGGACATGCAGGAGGGGGCTTAGGGCTAGGGTAGGGGTGCAGAAGGGGGTGATGGGTACAGGCTCCAGCCAGGAGGCGCTTACCTCAGGCAGCTCCTGATCAGCAGTATAGCAGGGCTAAGGCAGGCTCCCTGCCTGCCCTGGCCCTACACTGCTCCCAGAAGCAGCTGGCACATCGGTGGCCCCCAGGGGCAGAGGACTTTGCATGCTGCCCATACCTGCAAGCACCACCTCTGTAGCTCCCATTGGCCAGTTTCCAGCCAATGGGAACTGTTGAGTCAGAACTCAGGGAAGCGGCAGTGCACAGAGCATCCCTGCCACAGGGACATGCCAGCCACTTTTGGGAGCCTGCCTTAGCAGTCCTCTGAAGACCCAGTCCTGCCAGATTTTTAGCACTTAAAATCTCCCAGTTTGGCTTCAGTAGCCTCCAGGAGATAGGGCCTGATTCTAGGAGACACCCAGCAAAGCCAGGAAGGTTGGCAACCCTAATTGCACACCTTCTCTCCATTTCCCACACTCTCCAGGAGCCGCTGCTCCATCTTTGACTCAGTCCTCCAGACAGGTCACTAGCCACACTTTCCCCTTCCAGGGTATCAGTCTTCCTTCAGCAGCCCTAGGCAGTCTTTCCTCAGTGCTACTTCTACAGGGGCTGGTAGGGAAACCCAGGCCCACCCTCTACTATGGGTTCCAGCTTCAGGACCCTCTAGTCAGCAGCAAAGCTCTGGTCCCTTCCAGACCTTACCACCTTTACCTGACCCCTTTCCTTGCCCCCCAGCACTCCCCCTCTCTCTCTAGGATTGCCAACCTCTGTACTCCCTCCTACACAAGGGAAACTCTAGGCTACCTGTCTCTGCAGTCTGTCTCACCATACTCCCAAGGAGTGACTGCTGCCTTTCCCAGCAGACCCCTCTGCTGGGGGTTTCCTGTCTTCATAGTCATTCTCCAGCTCATTCCTCCTCAGCTGGGCTCCCTCATTCAGTCAGTCACATGATTCCCCTCAGCTGTGGCCTGTGAGGTTAATTAGCACCCATCTCCATCCACATTAACCCTTTCTGAGCAAGTGTGGGGTAAATGCCCCATCACAAGGTGTGAAGGGGCAAAGAGCCTTTCTTCCCTCCCATTTCTATCCCCTGTACCTCACACAAGGGCTAGGGCTAATCACCATGCTTGTGTTGGCACAATGCCTCCCTTGCCTCCACACCATCCCTTATGCTGGGGCAATATGACTGTCTTAATATTTGCACAAGTTAAGCTGAATGTTTACTTCTCATAATAACCATGTAATTACACATATCAGTGACAATTCTACTTCGCTTTTTCCTGCACATGTGAACTGCTATTAAAGCTAGTTAATGTTTGTGATTAGTGCTAGTTAAGGTTCATAGAGCACTTTGATCATGTAAAGCTCTCTAAGTGTTTAAAATGAATAGTTCTCTTATATTATATTAAACGGTGTCAAAAATTGCTTTATTTCTATTTTCTCATCCTCAAAAGTATCCATCATTTTTATGGGCTCAGGCAGACACCAGGACTGGAATACGTCAGTATAAAAACAGAAAATTTTGGGAAGCTATGAGCAACCAAAAGAGGCAGGATCTAGAATGGAAACACTTATGCACCACTAGCTGCAGCCGTCTCTTTTACTCCCGGTATTATTGGAATTCTTCATTATTATATAAGTAATTCCATTTAGAGCTGGGTTAATAACAGATTTTTTTTCAGTTCACTGGCAATTCCAAAAAACTGGAAAAAATGGTTTGGGATCAAACCAAAACCATTTTTTTTAAATGTTCAGCAAATAGAAAAGTCGGGGGGAAATGGGCTATACAAAATATTTTGTTCAACCCAAAATGAAACATTTTATTTTGGTTCCAAGCATTTTTAACCATAATTTTATTTTTAAAAGTTTAAATAAAGTAAACTTCTAAATGAAAACTTTCAAACTGAAAAATTGCAAATTTCATTTTGAAAATGTCAAAACAAAACATTTAGATTTTTGGGGTGTTTCTTTTCCAGTTTTCTTTTTCCTTTTTTTTTTTTGGGTCTGAAACAATTTGGCAAAATCAACACAGATTCATGAAATGTTTCAGTGTTACTGAATCTGCATTTTTGGCTGAAAAACAGTTTGGTCAAATTTTTTTGCCCAGATCTAGTTTCATTATAGTATTATGAAACAATGACAGTTGCGCCATAGTTAAGATTGTAGCTGAGTTTTATTATAAGTCTTACCACCTTCCACAAATTCAACCAAAAAAGTCATCTCAGGGCTTATCTACACTAAACAGTTAGGTCGACATAAGTCAGTGCCTATACTACAACCTTCCTCCCACCGATGTAAGTGCCCTGCTACAGCGACATAACTCCACCTCCCACCGATGTAAGTGCCCTGCTACAGCGACATAACTCCACCTCCCACCGATGTAAGTGCCCTGCTACAGCGACATAACTCCACCTCCCACCGATGTAAGTGCCCTGCTACAGCGACATAACTCCACCTCCCACCGATGTAAGTGCCCTGCTACAGCGACATAACTCCACCTCCCACCGATGTAAGTGCCCTGCTACAGCGACATAACTCCACCTCCCACCGATGTAAGTGCCCTGCTACAGCAACATAACTCCACCTCCCACCGATGTAAGTGCCCTGCTACAGCGACATAACTCCACCTCCCACCGATGTAAGTGCCCTGCTACAGTGACATAACTCCACCTCCCACCGATGTAAGTGCCCTGCTACAGCGACATAACTCCACCTCCCACCGATGTAAGTGCCCTGCTACAGTGACATAACTCCACCTCCCACCGATGTAAGTGCCCTGCTACAGTGACATAACTCCACCTCCACCAGCATAAGACTTATGTCAGTGTCGTCAGGGTGACGCAGTGCCTGTATAGACACCGAGTCCCCTGCACGGGCTGTGGGCTTCATCTATCAATGAAAACAGCTTTCTTGGTGACCATCACTTTTGCCCAGAGGGCTGGAAAACTGGGGCCTTTAATGGTAGACACTCCCCTCCCCCTGCTCATTTACAATATTCTTCAAAGAAAAGATCTCATTATGACCACATCTTAAAGTTTTTAGCTAAAGCGACTTCTGAATTTCGTATTAACCATGCAGTTCATCTCCCAACTTTTTTCCTGAAACCACATCACACTAAGCACGAAGTTGCCTTCCATTCCCTGGATGTCAGAATGGCATTAGCCTTGTATTTGACCAGAACCAAACCATTAAGAAAGTAGATTGTTTGTTTCAATAGCAGACAGATTCAAAGGATCTACAGTCTCCACCCAGAGGCTTTCGCCATGGATCTCTGGGTGTAGCATTTCATGTTATGGCTCTGCCAACATTCAACCTCCTTCTGGAGTATAAAGCCATTCTACAAGGTCTCAATCAACCTCCATGGCATTATTCAACAGTGTTCCAGTTGTTAACTTCTAGAGCTGCAACCTGGACTTCAGTACACACTTTCTCCAACTGTTATGTTGTGGTTCTTGCCTCTGGATCAGATGCTGCGGCTGGGTATGCAGTTCTGTCTTCAGTATTAGACTCTGCTTTGAAGCTTCCTTCTCCCTATGGGGATACTGCTCAGGAACCACCTGAAATGGAGCATCCATAGAGACACTCTTGAAGAAGGACTTATTCACCTGGTGCAGTAACTGGATTTCTTTGAGATTTGTCCCCCTACAGATGTTCCACTGTCCGCCCTTCTTCCCCTCTGCTTTGGAGTTTTCTCTGTGGGACTTTGTGGTAGGGAAGGAGCTGAGGGTGGTTCACCTGTGCCACCCTATATATCCTTAGTACGGGTCAGAAGGATGTATAGAGCACATGTGCGGGCTAAATGGTCACTGCTACCAAAAATCTCCAATCAAAGGCACTGGGACACATGCATGCCTGAAGTGGAACTCTGATAGGGATACACATCTCAGATAACTCCAGTTACTGCACAACATGAGTAACCTTTTATTATGGAGAATTTTCTGTAAAATTTCAGGCAGATGGGAAAAGGGGTTCTTGAATGAGGATGCTCTAAAAATAGAAGTGTTTGCCAGTGTTCAAAATGTCTTCTAACTTCTTGGCATTTTTTGTAGTAAACAAGGGAAAGCAGGAGAGAAATTAAACTCAGTGTGCTGGACTGCCTTAACTGAGATCGAGTGCACATAACCAATGCCTAGGGTTTATTTAATCTGTATTCTAACCCTGGTCTAGTTGATTAAAGTCTAATTTCAAAAGTTATTAAGGATTTTAATTGGTAACATTGCTGAGTAACAGTGGCTCTGTTAATCTTAACATCAAATGACTTCTGGAAACCTAACCTTTCAATAAAAATAATAAATAAAAGTCTAGTCCTTATCCTTGCAGAGACTGAGCTGTAGGTGTAACCTAATCTTTGGAAAGGCTTGTCAATGAAAAAGAAAGAACGATCAAAATGATCATGTGAGGTGCACCAAGCACAGTGTATGGGCTTGTCTACACTACCACGCAGAGTTGATCTAAGATATACAACTTCAGCTACGTGAATAGTGTAGCTGAAGTCGATGTACTTAGATCTACTTACCGCAGTGTCTTCACCACGGTAAGTCAACAGCTGACGCTCCCCCATTGACTTCGCTTGCACTCCTCGTTCTGGTGGAGTACCAGAGTTGACAGGAGAGTGCTCAGCAGTCAATTTATCTCCTCTATACTAGATAAATCGACCCCCATTGGATTGATCGCTGCCTGCCAATCCAGCAGATAGTGTAGACAAGCCCTGTGTGTGTGTGTGAAAGAGAGAGAGAGAGAGACCCACTGAACCTTCAAAGGCTTATTGAGCCTGACCCAAAGCCCACTGAAGTCAATGGGAATCTTTTCATTGATTTCAAAGGGCTTTAGATCAGGCTCATTGATGAGGGCTAATGTTCACTGGAGTCTCTTCACTTGTTTTAGTACCTAGAAATATTTTGGGCAATATTTTCAGGCCTGATTCTCCCATCTGTTACACCAGTTTCCCACTGGTATATCTCCAAGGAAATCAGTGGTGTTACCAGGTATAAAATTGCTGTAACAGAAATAAGAATCAGGCCCGCTCAAAGATTTATGCTGGTTTAGCTGAGAGCAAACTGTGGCCTGCTCTCTACTGACACACAGAAGTTCCTGTCGTTAGTTAATAATTCACTTTGCAGTCAGACATTCATCAGCAGAAATCCCAGAGAACAATTTTGCATGAATCCCTGATCGTTTTTACACCTTAAATACATACACGTTACTACACAAATTAACACAGGAACTAGCTTTAAAAACATTGAAACTAGTATAATTTTTGACAACAACAAAAATATTCTCATATTTTAAGGACCGCAAACCAAAATCCTTTGCTTTGCTTTCACATCACTGTCCAATATTTTTGTTACCTCTCTTCAGAGTTATCTACTTTCTGTGCTATATTCCACTCTAAGCAATATTCAGGAGCTCTAGAACAGATACAATTCTTACCATAAATCAACTTAATTCATTTACTTACAACTACAAAATTATGAATACTTATAATTGCTTATTGCAGTAACATCCAATATGTACTTGATTCCTTCCAAACACAGGGAGATGCACTCTGTACCCTGGAAAGCATACAGTCTACAAAAACCAAAGGGTGGGGGAAAGTGATATACAATATATTAGCAAAGTGATCGAGGTGACGATTGGCACATATCTTAGTTTAACATTGTGTTGTTGTTGTTTTTAAGCGAAATACATCAAATTCCCCTCTCTCTGTCTTCTCTCTACCATTCAACCTCCTTGTCTTTTCCTCACAGCAATCCCCAACTTCAGTGTTCTAGTGTCCCTCCTTCCTTCCCTACATATATATATATATATATATTAGCAGCTTGCTCACAAGCTAAGAAGATGAGTTAGGTTGATTCTTGTAAGTGTCACTTAATTAGTAACTTTGCAGGAACATTCTATAGATCATGTGGAGACGGCTGTGGAAGAAGAGGGAAACTGGATGTTGAGTCTGCTACCATTGATGGAGTGGTGAGATCAGGGACGTGATAAGTAGGTGAAAGTAGAGTTATGTAGGGACTTTAATATAAACCCAAGAAGTCTGAACTTGATGTGATGGAGAAGAGCCAGTGGAGAGAGGGGGACATGGTAAGAATAGCATACAAGAAATGTGCAGTGTTGTCGCTGTCTCGGTCCCAGGATATGAGACAAAAGGTGGGTGAAGTAATATCTTTTACAGGTGAGAGAGACAAGCTTTTGAGCTACACAGACCTTCCTAGCTGCATTTTGTCTTATAATTTTCAAATAGGCTTATAACATTACAATCCAAATGCTGGCTTTCCTTTGCAGAACCCTACTTGCTTTTGTAAGCTTTGAAAAAAATGACTGTTTGGGTAGTTTAAACCCCAAATTCTGACATCCTTTTTTAAGTGAGCAAATGCTATTCATCATGAGTAAAGAATACAGGAACAGCCTCTCAATGAGGCAAAGGCCTCTTCAGAGTCCTTCCTCCTTCCAAACATACAGTACTTGGAAAGAGAAAAGAAGTACTTGTGGCACCTTAGAGACTAACCAAGTTAGCTAGTTGGTTAGTCTCTAAGGTGCCACAAGTACTCCTTTTCTTTTTGCGAATACAGACTAACACGGCTGTTACTCTGATACTTGGAAAGAGTGTATGGAGCTTCTTTTATTGATTGCAAACTTGCACATTGAATGCAGCAGGGTACAAATGACTTTAATATGTACCAAAATTATTTATACAAACTGCAGTCTTCTTTCCATCAGAATGTTGGGAGATGATTATTAAAATACTGCTACTGAGTAGTTAGTGTGCATGCATGAAGTGTGACCATTAGTTTAAATAGATCCATAAAATCTCCAAATGACATAAGGATTGTGGAACTGGGCACTAAGTAAGACACATACTCAGGAGGGCGGATTTCTGTGGGGGTTGTTGGCTTAAGTAAGGGAACACTCACTCAGTGGAGTTATTCCAAATTTCTGCTGCTGAAATAAGAGCAGAATCTGGTCTCTGAAACCAGGCTAATATTGGATGGTGACAACAGACTCAGAGCACTGATGGTTTGAAATAGGTGAAAACTATTAATATTAAGTCCTTGCACAAAACAAAAATACTTAGAAAGAGGGATATAAAAAGTCTTCACACCTGCTATACCAGATAGACAAGAGACAACCATCAGGTCATTGGAAGATGTTATGGATCCATTTAAACTAAAGGTCACTGATTTATTTTTGTTTAGTAACAAATGTTTTCTCATCCAGAAACAGGTATTACAAAAGGCAACCTGTGCCTCTCAGGGATAGATACAGTGTAACATCCCGAGAAAGGTCAGAACATGCAGCACTTTCCTTTCTTAGAATAAACCTAGAGAAGCAATGAAGGTTTTGTTGCGTCTGTTGTTGTTGTTAAGACTGGTTACACAAAGTTATCCCTAGGCTTTGTGAAAAGCTATTTTATAATGACAAATGCATCTTTATTTCTTCTAGTTAAACCATATTTCTCTCAAGTGCAGCTAGATCTGTGAATCTATTTTGTTAAACAAGGGCAGTATGTCGAGAAACCATATATACCAATTTTAAATAGAGAAATAGGTGGATAAGAGTTACATTATTTGTCCCCAATATATTGACTGTGAAGCCAATTGGATATTTGATTCAGATGGAACCATAAAAACTGAAAGTTAAAATTGTAAGATACTGTTACATTGATTTATTTATAAGGATTTTTTGCTATCTGTTTCTGAACCTGGAAGTATTTATTACAATTCATGAACTATTTAATACTTGATGGATTTAATGTTTTTATTCAGATTTTTGCATTTATATATCCAGCACTGTCTTTTTATAGCATTAAAATTAGGGGGAAAATCAAAGGGGTCTTAAAACAGCTAACAGGAAAAGCTGTCCATGGTTTGTCCTATATATGAACATGGTACCCACAGATTTTTTCAAAAAAATCTATTATATAGAAGCCTATTTGGTATTCCATAAAGAGTATTTCTCATGAATAGATCAGATAATTTGATATGTGGTAGGTGAGAATGACTGATATACACTGTGATAGACTGACAGTGTCCTGTAATGTCCTAAACAAACCTCATGAAATTAAGATAAGCTTTATTGAGAAATTAAACCTTATTGAATTAGGGTTAACACCTTTGAGAGTCCATTGTATTAAAAATGACAGGTTTCAGAGTAACAGCCGAGTTAGTCTGTATTCGCAAAAAGAAAAGGAGTACTTGTGGCACCTTAGAGACTAACCAATTTATTTGAGCATGAGCTTTCGTGAGCTACAGATCACTTCATCGGATGCATACCGTGAAAACTGCAGCAGACTTTATATACACACAGAGAATATGAAACAATACCTCCTCCCACCCCACTGTCCTGCTGGTAATAGCTTATCTAAAGTGATCATCAAGTTGGGCCATTTCCAGCACAAATCCAGGTTTTCTCACCCTCCCCCCCCCCCACAAATTCACTCTCCTGCTGGTGATAGCCCATCCAAAGTGACAACTCTTTACACAATGTGCATGATAATCAAGTTGGGCCATTTCCTGCACAAATCCAGATTCTCTCACCCCCTCACCCCCCTCCCAAAAACCACACACACAAACTCACTATCCTTCTGGTAATAGCTCATCCAAAGTGACCGCTCTCCCTGCAATGTGCATGATAATCAAGGTGGGCCATTTCCAGCACAAATCCAGGTTTTCTCACCCCCCCACCCCCATACACACACAAACTCACTCTCCTGCTGGTAATAGCTCATCCAAACTGACCACTCTCCAAGTTTAAATCCAAGTTAAACCAGAACATCTGGGGGGGGGGTGGTAGGATTAAACAAGGGGAAATAGGCTACCTTGCATAATGACTTAGCCACTCCCAGTCTCTATTTAAGCCTAAATTAATAGTATCCAATTTGCAAATGAATTCCAATTCAGCAGTTTCTCGCTGGAGTCTGGATTTGAAGTTTTTTTGTTTTAAGATAGCGACCTTCCTGTCTGTGATTGCGTGACAAGAGAGATTGAAGTGTTCTCCGACTGGTTTATGAATGTTATAATTCTTGACATCTGATTTGTGTCCATTTATTCTTTTACGTAGAGACTGTCCAGTTTGACCAATGTAAATGGCAGAGGGGCATTGCTGGCACATGATGCTGTGTGTGTGTGTTGCGGTGGTACTGTATGCAACTTCTCTAGTACAGGGTGCTAACGTACTTCCTCTGTTATCAGCCCTCTGAAGTCACTCCCCTGGGGAGATATGCATAAACTGGTTCAAACTGGATTCTCCAGAGACAACAGACAATGAAAAGACTTTTGGATAAAAGCCTGAGGGTTTAACCTGCCTCTCAGTGCTTTCTTCCTGATCTAGCAAACAGAGAGGAACCCTGGTCCATGGAGAGCCGGGCCCCCACCCTTGGGGAGGTGGGTTGGAAGGACGTGGCCTAGTGATGCCTCATAAGACTGTGTGTTTGTTCTGAGTTGAAGCATTGATGGACTTGCAACCAGAAGGATGCCCCTAGGGTGGGCTATTAAAAGACTGCACTTGCCAGAGCCCATGGGAGGCGCATGAACCGCCGGCTGTGGCAGGCTAGCACCCAGCCCTGTCCCTTCTGTCTGAGGCCCCTCCAGAGTCAAGTCACCCCCACTGGAGCCCAGAGCCAACTCCCCACACCGTGGCCACCGGCCCAGGCCTGAGGCTAGTCCCCCAACCCTGGAGCGCGAGCGGCGCATGGTCCCAGTCTTGGAGAGTGGGTGGCTGTGGCCAGCCAGCCAGCCCCCCCCCCCCCCCCCCCAGACCAGCATTGCTGGAAACACAGGAGGAAGCCAGAACAGGGCACTTAACATATATTCCAGCACAGCCTTTGAAGCTGTGAAAAGCACAGGTGTGCTGCTACAATGTGCCTCTGGGAACAGATAAAACGATTAAGCTCACAGCAGGCAGAGGCCCTGTGACAGACATGGCTCTTAGCCCCTACTAAATAGCGTGATGCACACACACCAACATCCTAGGTGGGAAAATATTTACCCTGATAAAAGAAATGTCCAGTAGTCGAAACTTATTGTTTCTCTCCCTTGCAAGTGTAAACTACTCTTGTGAAAGCTGGCGTCACCCAGACAGACCAGCCTCAATTTGGCATAAGAAAGGAGAAAGAGAATAAAGGAGTACAGAGGTATAAGTATCAGAGTAACAGCCGTGTTAGTCTGTATTCGCAAAAAGAAAAGGAGTACTTGTGGCACCTTAGAGACTAACCAATTTATTTGAGCATGAGCTTTCGTGAGCTACAGCTCACTTCATCAGATGCATACCGTGGAAACTGCAGCAGACTTTATACATACACAGAGAATATGAAACAATACCTCCTCCCACCCCACTGTCCTGCTGGTAATAGCTTATCTAAAGTAATCATCAGGTTAGGCCATTTCCAGCACAAATCCAGGTTTTCTCACCCTCCACCCCCCGACACAAATTCACTCTCCTGCTGGTGATAGCCCATCCAAAGTGACAACTCTTTACACAATGTGCATGATAATCAAGTTAGGCCATTTCCTGCACAAATCCAGGTTCTCTCACTCCCTCACCCCCCTCCAAAAACCCACCCCCATACACACACAAACTCACTCTCCTGCTGGTAATAGCTCATCCAAACTGACCACTCTCCAAGTTTAAATCCAAGTTAAACCAGAACATCGGGGGGGGAGGGGGTAGGAAAAAACAAGAGGAAATAGGCTACCTTGCATAATGACTTAGCCACTCCCAGTCTCTATTTAAGCCTAAATTAATAGTATCCAATTTGCAAATGAATTCCAATTCAGCAGTTTCTCGCTGGAGTCTGGATTTGAAGTTTCTTTGTTTTAAGATAGCGACCTTCATGTCTGTGATTGCGTGACCAGAGAGATTGAAGTGTTCTCCGACTGGTTTATGAATGTTATAATTCTTGACATCTGATTTGTGTCCATTTATTCTTTTACGTAGAGACTGTCCAGTTTGACCAATGTACATGGCAGAGGGGCATTGCTGGCACATGATGGCATAAATCACATTGGTGGATGTGCAGGTGAACGAGCCTCTGATAGTGTGGCTGATGTTATTAGGCCCTGTGATGGTGTCCCCTGAATAGATATGTGGGCACAATTGGCAACGGGCTTTGTTGCAAGGATAAGTTCCTGGGTTAGTGGTTCTGTTGTGTGGTATGTGGTTGTTGGTGAGTATTTGCTTCAGGTTGCGGGGCTGTCTGTAGGCAAGGACTGGCCTGTCTCCCAAGATTTGTGAGAGTGTTGGGTCATCCTTTAGGATAGGTTGTAGATCCTTAATAATGCGTTGGAGGGGTTTTAGTTGGGGGCTGAAGGTGACGGCTAGTGGCGTTCTGTTATTTTCTTTGTTAGGCCTGTCCTGTAATAGGTAACTTTTGGGAATTCTTCTGGCTCTATCAATCTGTTTCTTTACTTCCGCAGGTGGGGAAGTAGGGGACCTACAGCACCATGATTTTTGAGTGCTTTTCACTATCTATCTGCTGGTCAGATAAGTGACAGCCTCCCAAGGCTTCTGCAGCTAAGAGGGTCCCTAAGTCTTGTCCCTTATTCGTCTTTCCGCGGAATTGAGTGACTGATCCTGGCTTGGCACAGCTGGAATCGAGAGATGCAAGGAGGGTAAGAAGCACCCACACCTGATCTCCTATCTTTAGTGTACACATATTTTGAAATAGAGCTCTATACTTTGTTTTCTTTCTTTGGGATTGTGGCTTCAGTTTTGTAACTTGTTTGTGTGTGTAACATCTCCACATTTAAATAAGTAGGCACTAGCAATTTTGTAACCACATGATTAGAATCTAGCTTAATAAATTTTGGTAACCATTTGTGCATAAGCCTGACTTGTTTTCTCTGGTTTACTGTAAAGCAGCCAACACAATTAAAGAACCTCAGCCGTTTTGGCTCTAAAGCCTGGCCATTAGGTGAGAGTACTAAGAGCCTAGCGTTGAGTTGTGCCGCCTCCACGGGGCAAACTCTTGGGGCACCTGTCAGTCAATCCTGGCTGCCCGCTGCGAAGGAGCTCTGAGCTCTAGCAGTTAAAGTCACGGGTGTGGAGAGGCTCTTAGTGCTGCCATTGGGGCACCTGTCAGTCAGTATTGACTGCCCGCTGCAAAGGAGCTCTGAGCTCTAGCAGTTAAAGTCACGGGTGGTTAGGACCTTGGGGCATCCGTCAGCCTAGCCTGGGCTGCCCGCCGCGAAGGGACAGTGCGTCCTAGCGGTTAAAGTCACGGATGGTATAAACGGGCATAGCTGGCACCTCACCAAACATCCTTGGCCGTCGGCTAACAGTGGCACACGGCCCAGTCTCCCCAGCCCTGGAACATGGGAGGCACGCAGCCCCAGCTTCCCCAGCTCTGGAGCGCAGGAAGGCGGGTGGCCCCAGCCCGAGAGGACTTGGGGGGCTGGACTTGGAGCTGGGAGGACTGGAGCCATATGCAGGAACATCATGGCAGTGGGTGGGGTCACAGCTGATTGTTTGGGGAGGCAATGCCTCCCCCTGCCTATGTGACCAGCCACCCATGCCAGAGCCCATGTGAGAGTTGGGCTGATCTCTGGTGAGCTTATTAGCATGTGTGTAAGTTCTTTTATTGTTTTTTAATATGTTCTCTCTGAACGTTTTTTACCTTAAGAATACAGTAGTCTGTCTTAGAAAGAGCTGTGTGGTAAATTATATCTGTAATAATTACACTGTTAGTTGTCTCTGAAGAGAAAGAAAGCAGGTGTTCTGGGCAACCTGTCCGTGCTGAGAATGACACAGTGAAGACAGGGAACTGCGCAGCCTGGAAATACCCTAGTGGGAAGGGAGCAAGATACCTGTCAATTCACCACCCAGGAGAGGCAACAGCTGTGGAGCTGGAAGCCTGAGAGCGGGTGCCCTTCCTGGACCATTGAGGGGATATACAGGTGCACTGGCCCTGAACTGTGACATACACTTTGCGGTGTTAAACAACCCAGCTACGGATGTTGAATACACGATACCTGGATTCAGATTAAAAAAAAACAAAACAGAAGTATGGGAGTTAAATTCACCCCCATTGAATTATACAGTAGCCATGCCACAGCAGGCTCAGATCTCACGGGGTGGATAACTCAAAGCTCTGTTTCAAAACTAAGGATAATTCTGAGGAAGACACTGGGGACCCAATTCAGCACTACCCTGCACCTTGCGTAGTCATTCAAACTAACACAAAGTAGATGTAAAATGCTGCCACATCCGAATGATAGAGCCAGAGTCTCAGCTGGTGTAATTCAGCGTAGCTCCACTGAACTTGGGTCTCTGCACGGGCACTGCAGTCTGCCCACACAGTACAAGAGGCAGGATCAGGGGTGAAGGTGGTGAACTGCTTCACTTTGGGAGTTTGCTTAGAGAATCCAGTTTGATTCTACAGCCACCTTGCTTCAGCCAATATACAACATTTCTGGCAAAGCGGAGGGGGGATAAAAAATCCACACCCAAAGAGTTATAGCTATGCTGACCTAACCCCCGTGTAGACAGCACTAGGTCGATGGAAGAATTTTTCTGTTGACCTCGTTACCACCTCCCAGGGAGGTGGATTGACGACAGTGATGGGAGAAACCCTCCTATCACTGTAGTGAGCGGCAACACTGAAGCATTGCAGCAGTGCAGCTGTGCTGCTATAGCATTTTAAGTGTAGACATACCTTAAGTAGTTCTTAACTTGTTCTTTCCCTATTTCAGCCTCAGAGCTTACCACATTTACACTAATGTTCACAATGTTAGCTATCCGCTCACTGCTAACCTTTTTGGTGAAAACTGAAACAAAAAAGGCATTTAACACTTTGGCCATTGCTGCGTTTTCTGCTATTATCTTTCCTTCCTCATTGAGTCATGGGCCTACTCTATCGTTACTCTTCCTTTTAATTCTAATGTATTTGTAAAATGTTTTCTTGTTATGCTTTATGTCCCTAGCTAGCTTAATCTCATTCTGTGCCTTAGTCTTTCTAATTTTGTCCCTACATGGTTGTGTTGTTTTTTTATATTCATCCTTCATTATTTGACAATGTTGCTCAGGTGCATGTGTGTTTTTTCCCCAGCAATATAAGTTTTAAGTGTGAACCAAACTTGATCTTGTTCACTTCGTTAGAGTCAGCAGTGGCTCGCTTCCTCTTGGTTACTTCATTCTTTACTTTTCTGACTAATGCACATGCTTGGAATAAAAAGAAAAACCCAAAGGTGTTATCAAAGATCTTTCTAAAGCAGTTATTCTGGGGCCAAGATGAACTTTGCTAAGGGTTCGTCTGCACTAGAAAGTTTTTCTGCTTTAACTACACAGTATAGTTAAAGAAGAAAAAAACAAAACAAAAACAGAAAATCCCAATGCCACTCCCCCCCCCCCAAAATGAATCAAACTAAAAAAACCAAACCGTAGTGTGGAGGAAGTTATACTTGTATAGCTTATTCTTGTTTGAGAACCAAATAATCTATAGTAGGACAAGGCACCTTTATTCTGATATAACTGTGTCCACACTAGAGGAGCTTGCCAGTGTGTCTATGTTGGTAAACCCATCCACCCTCCCACCCCAACCGACATAGTTATACCAGCAAAACTTAAGATGCCCTAACAAACTAGTTAATTGTCAATGGCAAATTGTAGAACAATATACGTCATCAAGCTGTGGAATTAGTCAATTGATATGGCTTGAACTCAGTACCTGCACAACTGTATGTAAAATATGTTAAAACAGAATCCTCCATAGGTGTAAATCAGTGTAGTTCCATTGAACTCAACAGAGCTATGCTGATTTGCACTAGCTGAGGACAGGTCTCACAGTTTACAGCAAGATTCTTTTGTCTGCTGCACGCACAGATAATATTACAACTGAATGCTGTGGGTCCCACTCTCCACTGCCATGCATCTAATGCAGGCATTTACACCTGTGAAGCAGAGACTATCTGTACCTGCAGATAACAGGGGGAGGGGAACAAGTAAGGGCAGAGTGACAGCAATGGCTTCAGCAAATGCTACTGAGCATGCTCAGTCCATATGAGCATGCTCAGTACAAGCCATGAAGTTAAATCTGGGGGGCCACATGACTCCATGTGCCCCACCTCATGCATCATCATTGCTGTGCAAAGTGGGTGTAGAATGCTACAGCATCTTACATCTACTTTGCAATCAACTTGTACAAATGCTCACTGGGGTTTTCATAGTAATCGACGGGAGTTAGGTACCTCAATCCCACTCAACTTCAGTGAAAGTTGGGCATCTAACTCCCTTAGGACCCTTTGACAACCTCAGCCATAAGTGCTACACAAGGTGCAAGGCAGCGTAGAATCAGGCCCTGAATTGGCTAATAGCTGCTTAAGTTACTTCAGGTGAATAGGTACTTAAATATATTTCCATTTTGACTCAGAATTGACTGCCAGCTAGACATCCATCATCCTCATGAGCTAGCTCTGTGAAGTGAGATCCTTTCATCATGGATGACTGTAATCACTCAATGGAGTGATGTGAATGTCTGTTACATTTATAGTTAGAAACAGTGGAGGATGGTGACATCTGAAAATGATGAGGCAAACCTGACATGAACCCCCACTCAAGGCTGCATTTCCTCTCTCCAGTGGCTGGTACAACAGCCCATCGAAACTGTGCTGGTTTTGCCTACGATAGCTAGGTGAAGTCTTAGGCTAGTTTCTGTCTTGAGGACAGCTGCATGCATGGCATTTGTAATAAGTACATACCAGAAAGTGATGGCTATACAAATCTATTTCGTGTTAGGCACATGTAGTTGCTACCTCTTTATGCTCTGGCACTTCTAAATCAGTTATTAAAAAATCAGTCACTAGTGAAACTTCCATGACTGTGGCTGTTCATTTGCCTTAGGTTTGATTATTAATGGTATTTATTAAGCATTCAAAATGTGCTTGGTGCATTTGAGACAAAGATACACTCAAGATCCCTGCCCTGAGGAGATTATAATCTAAGAGTTGGACTGGCACCGTGGAACCCAGCCTGTAGCAGATCTGCCGACTCACTGGCACGGCGCCTCCTGCTGGTCAGTCAGGGAATTAGCTCCTTGTCCCCAACGCAGTAGGGACAGTCCCCTCTCAAATGTCCCTACCTCCCACAGGCATAACAAGCCCCGCACTCTGCCCTGGACCTCCTGGCCCTGGCGCTCGGCTTTCCATCACGCTCTCGGCAGCTCTTCTTGAACTCTCTTCTCAGGAGTTGTACCAGAGCCCGCTGCTCCCTTGCCAGATGCCTCACCTGCTTTTGGAGGGCCCACTGCACCTCTCATAGTCCCTCTTGGGTACCCCGCATCCCCTGCTGCAGGGGCTCCCATCTCCCTTCCGGGTCATCTGCTCCCTTCTGACAGTGGGCTGATGCCAGGGCCCTATCAGGGATGGCATAAGCAACTTCTGCAAAGAACATCTCCGTGTATCCAGGATCCATCATCCCTCAATAGTGGCACAACTTGCCCAGTTTCCACAGTTCCCCTTGTATCAGGGGTGGACCGCACGTGCCCACATTCTCTACCATGTGTAGCAGATCGCCAACTCACTAGCACAGTGCCTCCTGCTGGTCAGTCTGGGAATTAGCTTATCTACCTCAGAATTGCCCTCCTCTGGCCAGTTTCTCCCTGCCCTTACCTGCCCCTATGCAGTCCTTTTATCTCCATGACATATAGGCCCCACATCCCTCCCGGACCATGATGCCCCTTACCCTGGGGTGCTGCCCCTCACCCAGAGAACCCCACTCCCCTGAGCCCACCTCACCTCAGTGACCCACTGCCAGTCCTCATCCAGCCCCTTTACTCGGGGCAAACTCTGCAATGGCCACTCATCATTGGTTAGGGGATTGGACCTGCTGCCTTTCTCTGCTGCCCCAGTACCTCCTTAGGCCTTCCTGTCAGGCCTCAGCCTGGGAAGTCACCAGGCCTGAGCTCCCCAGATCACCCTTACCCTGAGCTCCCAGGCAGCCTGGTCCTTCCCACCCCAAGGCTGGAGTGAGACTGCCTGCCTCCTAGCTCACAGCCCTTTTTATACCAGCCCTCCTGGGCCCAGATTGGCTGCTATCTTCCCTCCCCTGATTGGCTCCTCGGGGCAGCCCTTTCCCAGAGCTGGTTTTAACCCCTTTCAGATTGGAGTGGGATGACCACCCCGCTACACAGCCCAAAAAAGGGGCAGTGCACAGCTGTGCTGCTGTAGGAACCGCATTGCAGGAACCACACTATGGCCTGGTCTACACTGAAAAGTTATATCAGCCTAGCTACATCAGCCAGAAATGTGAAAAAACTACATCCTGGACTGATGTAGCTATGCCAACCTACTCTCCAGTAAAATGGCCTACCTACCTTGATTATCACTACAAAATGTCCCCCCGCCCCCCCCAGCCCGCTCTCCTGCTGGTAATAGCTCACCTTACCTGATCACTCTCATTACAGTGTGTATGGTAACACCCATTGTTTCATATTCTCTGTGTATATAAATCTCCCCACTGTATTTTCCACTGAATGCATCCGATGAAGTGAGCTGTAGCTCACAAAAGCTCATGCTCAAATAAATTTGTTAGTCTCTAAATCCTCCTTTTCTTTTTATTGTTCAGAGAGGTGTTCCTGCACAGACAGAAAAACTGTTTCTGTCAATGTAGGTTACACATCTACACTTTGGGGCTATGATGGCACAGTCTCCATACTGTAGACATATCCTGTGACTTCCTCCACACGGGTTGAGCTCTGCTGGCCAGCACATTGGGAGAGGTGGGGTGGAGACAAGGCTACCGTCACTCTCATCTCAAGGGCAGAGGAAAAAGAGAAGGCACTAGGTTATGGCTGCTGTCCTCCATGCTGCTACATATAACACAGGTAGCATCTTACACCTCTGCATAGAAGTGTACCTTATGGGGTGTGATGGGATGTAACATTCATTTGGTGCCCCTACCAGAGGCCACACTGCCTTGGAGTGCCCCACCCTAATAAGATGATCTGCTGGAGCAGAAAAGCAATTAGTTCAGACCTCCAGGGATTGCCTAGACAGTCCTCCCATGATCAGTTGTGGCCAGAACCTGCAAGAGTTGGTCCTCCAGCACCTAGAGGGCTGGAAGCAGGTGGAGGCCAATCAGGGCCCAGTAGACTAGATAAAAAGGCTGGCTGCTTTTAATAGCTGCCAGTTCTGGGTGAAGTCAGTTAAAGCAAAGAAGGCTGTCCCTACGAAGTAACTGAGCCTAGCCAGGGTTCTAACCTTGACACCATTGGCCTTGGATCTCCATGAAGGATTAGTGTTTATGTTATGGAGGCTTTAATGCCCACATGGCTATTTTTGAGTTCAGCATTAATTTGTTTTCTGCTAACCCTGAAAGAACTGACTTGGACAGAGAGCTAGGCCACTGAAGAAGCTGATCATTGCAGAACAAGGACATGAGGTGGGGTGTGTTGCTAGAGAGGATGAACCCCTGCAACACCAGGTCTTGACATGACGGGGTACTCTGGTGGTGAGTGCACAAGATAACACCAGAATTATGATCTGGCCCCTAGAGGAAACAAATAAAGGAGGAAGGATGTTGAAATTCAACAGCAGCCCTGTGATGGATGCTGGAGTTAGCATGCATCTGGTTAATTCCAGGATATTCCTTTAGAGTTTTTTAAACCCACTTTTACTTGTCTTTTTTGTTAAAACTTCTTTGAGGAGGGGACTAGGAATTTAAAAAAGATATTTTTTTCAGTGTACAAACTGATGCTGGACAAGATACAGACTTGTTGATGTGATCTGGCTTTGCTCTTTGGGCCTGTAAGGTCTTATCTGTCATGGCATGCGTCCATCCCATCTATCCCTCTTGGTTCTTACACGCTGCCCATGAAGCCTTTACTTCAATCTTTTCACAACTAAAACACATAGGGACAGATTTTTCACTCATTTACACTGGTGTAAATCCAGAGTAATTCCACTAGAGTCTGTGTTGTAAATGAAAAGAATCTGACCCATCAATTTTTGGAAGTGTTTTTAAAACTTACCTATGGATTGAAAATAAGCAGATTGTTTCTGACTCTAATAGAGGAGCTTTCTCTATCAGAATGCTGCTTTAGTCTACCCTGAGTTGATTGATGGTAGCTTAATAATGCTGATCGATTAGCTCATCAGTGTCATCCTTTGAGAGAATGTGCTTTAGTTGATGACATATGTTGACTAATAGATTCTTGTTTAAATGTCAAGGGGCCAGAATAAGATGCTCCAATAAGTATTTACATTTATACCTTTGGGAAGATCACATCTAGAGCTGCTTCATAAATAAAGGAGTTTTATAACAGTTACAGCTCCTCTACCTGCTATAGTGAGCCAAATTCTGCTCTCAGTTACACTGATGTAAATCTGGGAGTTACTCCATTTGTCTCCAGAATTTGGCTCAGTATCTCCAGTAATAATCAGGTATAATCACTGAACTTCTACATTAATTTTCATTTCCCTCTTATATTTATGGAGGCCATGCATATGCTCTGTAGTCCCGTAACCAAGAACACAGAAAGCAGGTTCTCCTGATCAGTGATCCCTTTGTAGCTGGATCAGAGAAAGAGCTTTTGATTGAATTTTCTCTTTTCCAATATCATTTATTTCTGAACAAACCAAACTCACCTCCCTTAATTAGATTACATGCCACTTATTGGACATCTTGATAGCATCCCTATACCTTTGTTGCTGGATAGAAGCTATAATTCTGTTAATTTTTCCTCTAAGCATAAAAATCTGATTGAAATTCTAAGATGTTATTATATTCAATAATTATATTAATTACATTCAACAATTATACTAATAATCCCAATGGGCCATATCATGCTATCAAATTTCCAAACATAGCTTCCACTTTATTTTTAAATTGCCCTTCAAAGAAATGCTTGGGTCATAATCGCAAACTACTGTTCTTAGAGGCCATCTGACATACAGTAGGTAAACCTACAGAGAATCAATAGAAATATCTTTCTATTAGTGCTCTCTCTTATGGAGTGGTGCATTTTTATGACAAGGTTTGACTTACATTAAGTAAGTAGGTGGTTGCATGGGGGCATATTTTGATATATACAGGTGTATAATTAGACAATAAAAGTTAATTTTGTATATTGTACTGGACTTGGATTCAGGATTCCCACGGTGTGGTATGCTGAGTTTTTATAGCACATGTAAAAATTCACTTCCTTTGAAGTATAACTGTTGGACAGATTTATTGCACTCTTTTGCCGAGAACTATTCGTGGTGTGTGTCTGCTGCTATCCATTTTGCAGAGCTGACATGATCAGCATTGCAGGCTGACACTGAGGTGCTCCTGTTCAAATGGATGTGTGTATTAAAAAGCAGCAGCGCATCTGCAGGCTGAATCTGTGACATTTTCATTTGGTGTGCCTAAGTAAAAGAGCTTTTGTTTATGCCTCAGCATGGGTGCTCTGGAGTGCGGTTAAGAAGATAAAACCTGCCTTATTTTCAGAGCAGCCTGTCTGTAGGCAGTAACTGAGCTAGGCAAACACTCATAGTGCATTCGCCCATGGAGAGCTGCCATTTGTTGGGTGCAAAGACATATTTATATCTGATAGAGGTCTGTTGTGGATTTTAAGAGTTTGTTCTGTTAACGTTTAACAG
This sequence comes from Eretmochelys imbricata, assembly GCF_965152235.1. NCBI lineage: Eukaryota > Metazoa > Chordata > Testudines > Cheloniidae > Eretmochelys > Eretmochelys imbricata. The sequence continues at coordinate 61,591,011 of NC_135573.1, forward strand.
CGTAAGCATAAGTAGAACTGCGTATGTGTAAGAAATTGCAGACTAATCATGTTTGTGAGAACAAGAAAAGATAAAAGATAACTAGAAGCTAGGAAAGACTGGTTTGAACTTGACCTGTACTGACAGAAGGAGAGTTAACATGGAAATGACAGACTAATACGTATGTATTAGGAAAAATAATAAAAAGTTATAAATAAGTGTGTGTAACAAATGGAGCTGTATTGTCCGGTGCTGGAGGTGACTGTGAGGAAATCATCCTGATGAGCTTTCCACTTGTGATTAACAGATCACTGCTTGCTGAGTGTTGTGCCTTAATATAGATTTATTAGACCCATCTGCTGAGTAAGTGAATCTCAGTCCAACACCCCTGGTGTGCAGTTCATTCTCAAATGGCTGTTGGGAGCTGCCTGGGGCACAGGCTGTTCTGAGACAGGACTTTCACATGCAGCAGTTAGGAAAGAGGGGTCTAGTATGCTGATCCATAGGGCTAACAATTTATCATGGCTGTACAGAGATAAATGAGAGAGAGTGAGACAGATGAGGTCTCTAGAACTGCAGTGCAAGCTTTATAGGCTACAGAGCTAGCAGGGAAGGGGTGTGGTCATCAGCTTTGGTCATCCCTGACAGAGAGAACGTTCTCTGATTTATCACTGTCTACACCTGGCCGAGGAGCAAGTGTCCTAGAGAGATTGGTTTGCAAGACAAATGTTCCATCCTTCCTGAAAGGACTAAAAATGGGGGCCTAGAGAATCAGATACCGAGTGTCATGCTGTACTAGTAGAGCCTTAGAATTTTTCAGCAGAATTTATCCTCCCTTGGAGATAGAGTAAGGATATTTTCCACTGATGTGTGTGAAGTTTTTTCCCCAGTAGGTCATACTTCTTTTGCACCCACCCAGCCACTTTCCAGGTATATAGATTTCATCTGTTCTCCCTCCCCCACCCTCCTCATTTATCTCTGTACAGCTGTGATAAGCCATTTTTTTATCCCATGTTACCATAGAATCTCAGGGTTGGAAGGGACGTCAGGAGGTAATCTAGTCTAACCCCCTGCTCAAAGCAGGACCAATCCCCAATTATGTCAGGCACACATCTGAGTTGTGCACCCTGCAAGTGAGGATCTAGAAGGAGGGCAAAACATACAAGTACTGTGCAAGACCAAATGCTGAATTCAGTACCTATGTTCCACACCTAGTTACCTGTATACACGCCCTATGGGACTACAAATCCTCTAGACCTCTTTGAGGTGTTGTCTACACTGAAAAGTTTTGCTGCTTTAACTATTCTGGCTAATCTGTGTATAGATTATTCTGGTTCTCCAAAGCAAAATAAGATATAACTGTATCTACATTTGGGCTTTTACCAGCATAACTATGTCAACTAAAAAAAAATCTTCCTGACTGATAGAGTTATGCCAGGAAAACTTTTTAGGTGTAGTTCAGTCCTGAGTAACCCATGCACAGACCTTTATAGGATTGGCTTCTCTGGAGCAACAGGTTGAATTTATTACATCCTTCATCTTTTAGTGGGGTTGGCCTCCACTCCTGCTTTGCCCCTCTGTGAGCACAAAGGGCCCAGAAGTAGCTACCTAGCACAGAAAAGAGTAGATGATGGACATCCCACCTCGGGAGATTTGCAAGCCTTGTGCACCACAGAATGCAACATCTGTGCTAAGGCAAAAAGGATTTTAGGAGAGTTTGAGAAGACAGAAGCATGAACACAGCTGTATCCGCAGCCATTTGGCTCCATTGGCCAAACCATGCTCCATCCCACACAGCAAAAACACTAACCCAGGAACCTATCCTTGCAACAAAGCCTGATGCCAACTCTGTCCGCATATTTATTCAAGTGACACCATCATAGGACCTAATCACATTAGCCACGCCATCAGGGGCTCGTTCACCTGCACATCTACCAATGTGATATATACCATCATGTGCCAGCAATGCCCCTCTGCCTCTGCCATGTACATTGGCCAAACCGGACAGTCTTTACGCAAAAGAATAAATGGATACAAATCTGACATCAGGAATCATAACATTAAAAAACCAGTAGGAGAACACTTCAACCTCTCTGGCCACTCAGTAAAAGATCTAAGGGTGGCAATTTTGCAACAGAAAAGCTTCAAAAACAGACTCCAAGGAGAAACTGCTGAGCTTGAATTAATATGCAAAGTAGATACCGTTAACTTGGGTTTGAATAGAGCCTGGGAGTGGCTGGGTCATTACACATATTGAATCTATTTCCTTAAGTTAAGTATCCTCACACCTTCTTGTCAACTGTCTAAATGGGCCATCTTGATTATCACTACAAAAGTTTTTTTCGCCTGCTGATAATAGCTCACCTTAACTAATTAGCCTCTCACAGTTTGTATGGTAACTTCCAACTTATCTATCTATCTATCTGTTCCATTCTATGCATCCGATGAAATGAGGTGTAGCTCACGAAAGCCTATGCTCTAATAAATTTCAGAGTAGCAGCCGTGTTAGTCTGTATCCTCAAAAAGAAAAGGAGGACTTGTGGCACCTTAGAGACTAACAAATTTATTTGAGCATAAGCTTTCGGGAGCTACATCCGATGAAATGAGCTGTAGCTCATGAAAGCTTATGCTCAAATAAATTTGTTAGTCTCTAAGGTGCCACAAGTACTCCTTTTCTTTTTAGTAGGAATATTGATACACACGCTCTGTCCAGCATTCCATACTAATTCCATGTATTCTTAATGTAATCCACTAAATGTAGTTTATGATCAGGTAGAAGAGGTGGAGGATCTTACCTCTAAGAACTTGAGATGCCCATTGATATAGGTTGCACACACACCCTGCCCTGAGAAATAATCCAAAAGAGCATTGATTTACTTATGTTTCCCAAACATCATTTAGAGCAACCAGAGATTTCTGAAGGACTTATTTTAGGTTAAGGGAGATAAACAACAGAAAAAGAGTAACAAGTCTCCACGAGAAAGAACACAGTGTGTTTTTACCCAGTAAGTGCCTCATCCAGAGCCCACTGAAGTTAATGGAATGACCCCCATTGACTTCAATGGACATTAGATTGGGCTCAGTAATGGCAGCTGTCTCTGTAGCTAGCAGCTCCTAGAACTTTAAAGGTGCACTGTACAGGACACTGAATGATGAATTACACGGCTATGTATGCCGCAATTTTCTTACTCAGTTTTGAGATCATTATTCCTGGGACACAACAAAGTTCAGGGACAGAAATCAAAATTTTGGTATGGCGGCGGGCAGGTGGGGAAGAAGCCTGCTACTTGATATGATTTTGAAATGTTACCAGGTGTTTTCAGGAAGAAGAAAAAAATAGAGCATGTTAGAATCAGCACAAAACTATTTCCCTTATAATTTCAAGCCCTACTGTGGATGTAGAGACAGAGACATGCATTCATCATCTCAATTTATTTTATATATAGTTTGCTTATTTTACCTTCAATCTAACCAAGAGGATAAAAATGTATTGAGAATGAGGTCTCCTAGCAAGAACAAAAGCAACTTGAAAAGGTACATTCTGCCAACACACATCCATTCATTTAAGTCCTGAAGGGATTGCATTATATTATTACAAATCAGATGCAGGAACCCAGAATGAAGAGAGAAAAAATAGGGAGAGTAGTTGGCCTTTTGGAAAAGTAATTTTTTCACAGTCCGATGCTGAAAACCACATTTCTTTAATCAGAGGTTTTGTAAAATGTCTTCTTAACTTTCCTGCTCAATACATCATAGTGTGACTCACGGAACTCAGTTGCGTAGGTCACATCAGGCTGTTTTGTATAAGACAACATGATGTCATTAATGCAGCCCAATGTGATGTGCCAAGGCATGTAGGATGTTGCCCATGAGAGGTGACAGAATGATTCTCAGATTGGTTTAAAATGTAAGATACAGCAAAGTGCGAGATAACTATCTCATGGTGTTACTGCTACATATTATCACAATAATATTTTTCATTTATATAGTTTTTCATCTTGGAGGATCTCATCAAGGTGCTCTACGTATAAATACTCACCAGCACTGAAATACAACCACACTCGGTACAGTGGAACACAGAAACCATTCCGTGTCAGTAATATTGCACAACAGGGTGTGTATTTTTCTTTCTATTTTAAAAGGAAAGTTCATGAAAAAATAATTACTCTAACTGAAACTGTAGGAGGATGTCTCGGTTTTGATTACCTAAAGCAGGATTTGACCAGGACCAAAGGTCTTCTGAGAAGTCCTTTGAGATACTGTAATTATTATGAGTTCTCAAGTTCTTGTTTTCATGGCATGTGTCACCAAAGGATCTCCAGTAGAACAGTGCCACTTACAGCACTTGGTTCATTGGTTCGGTACTGACTTAAAGGGAGAGGCATCACCTACCAGATAACCAACATTGCACAGAAACACAGACCTTAAATGTGTTATAAGAGTGGAACTGAAAATCAGAGTGGATTCTCTGCAGTGGTTCTTGGCCCTATGTAGTGCTATGCAGGTCCAATGACTATTGCTCAGGCTTCCCTGGTGCTTCCATTGGTAAGCTTGCCTTCTTTCAGATCCCCTCTGGTTTTTCCTTATCTAAAGATTCCAACCACTGATTAACCACTCACAGCAGACATGTCGGCAAGAGCCAGTGCTCGATCTTAAATCTAAACAGGGCATCATCAACAGTAGCACTTTAAAGCAGTAGCTTCTGTAGTGTATTACAACATACTAACACTTCAGCTAATCTTCTTTAATTCCCTGTCTCACTCCAAGCACCCCTGACAATACTGGAGTCCCCTAATCATGCAGGACTCTCTCAGGTACCTTGTTGTTTAGATTCTGCAACTTTATTTTAAATCATCCCTTGGAAAATGGGCAATTTGGTACTGCCTCCTATTGTCAGCTCATGTGTCAACTTGGTATATCTCCTCTAATGGAGGGATAGAGCATGTTCTCATCTGGCAATATCAGTTGGACAAACATTTCCACTGCACAGGAAGAAAAATATTGGCTTGCACATTTTCCCATCTCTGCTAGGAAATCTGGTCTATAAAATTGAGCCAGACTGTTTGTGTAGACACTCCATGGGTCTCATCCAAATGCACTCAGCATAGTCACACCTGCTTCCCCTACTGTGTCCTGCAGTGTGACATCACTAAGGAAATATACACATCTATTATAGGACAAATAGTCCTGTGTGAAAGTTTAAAATCTGCTTTCTGTGTAGTCTCAAGCACCGAGGCTTAAAATTCATTTTTCACAATGTGTGCAGAAAGTGAACACAAAAAGGGCATGAGCGTATCCAGTGTGAATTCAGGTTCAAGTTCAGGTAAGTTTTTTTCCAGCATTTACTGAGCGCTTCCAACAGACTCAAAAGAAAAAAAAATGTTAAAAATGTGTTCATGCCTAGCAATTACAGGCCGGTAAACCTAACTTCAGTACCAGGCAAATTGGTTGAAACTATAGTAAAGAACAGACTTAACAGACACGTAGATGAACACAATATGTTGAGGACGAGTCAACTCGGCTTTTGTAAAGGGAAATCATGCCTCAGTAATCTATTAGAATTCTTAGAGGGTGTCAACAAAAATGTGAATAAGGGTAATTCAGTCAATATAATGTACTTGGTCTTTCAGAAATCCTTTGACAAGGTCTCTCAACAAAGGCTCTTAAGCAAAGTAAGCTGTCCTAGGGTAAGAGGAAAGGTCATCTCATGGATCAGTAACTGGTTGAAAGATAGGAAACAAAGGGTAGGAATAAATAGTCAGTTTTCACAATGGAGAGAGGTAAAAAGCGGGGTTGCCTAAGGATCTGTACTGGGCCTGTGCCGTTCCACATCTTCATAAATGATCTGGAAAAGGGAGTGAACAGTGAGGTGGCAAAGTTAGCAGAGAATACAAAATTACTCATAATCATTAAATCCAAAGCTGACTGAGAAGAGTTACAAAAACTTCAAAAACAGACTCCAATGAGAGACTGCTGAATTGAAATTAATTTGCAAACTGGATACAATTAACTTAGTCTTGAATAAAGACTGGGAGTGGATGGGTCATTACACAAAGTAAAACTATTTCCCCATGTTTATTTCCCCCCACCCCCCACTGTTCCTCAGACATTCTTGTCAACTGCTGGAAATGGCCCACCTTGATTATCACTACAAAAGGTCCCGCCCTCTCCCTTCCCCCCCGTCCCCCCCCGCTCTCCTGCTGGTAATAGCTCACCTTAAGTGATCACTCTCCTTACAGTGTGTATGATAACACCCATTGTTTCATGTTCTGTGTGTATATAAATCTCCCCACTGTATTTTCCACTGAATGCATCCGATGAAGTGAGCTGTAGCTCACGAAAGCTTATGCTCAAATAAATTAGTTAGTCTCTAAGGTGCCACAAGTCCTCCTGTTCTTTTTGCGAATACAGACTAACACGGCTGCTACTCTAAAAGGCATCTCACTAAACTGGGCGACTGGGCAACAAAATCAGAGCTAGCCTTAGGGAAAATGGCACCCTGGGCAAACTTGTATTTTGGTGCCCTTGGCCCCCATGAGCATGGCACCCCCATTTCCCCTGTCCCCTATGGGGGCCCCCCATTTCTCCAGGCCCCTTCGAGCTCCCTGAGCTCCCCTCCCCCACATTACTCCTGGCCCCCACAGGTTCTCTGGGCTCCCCCCGGACGCTGTTGCCTCCCCATAGTGCTTAATTTGTATTGAAAGACGTGCCAGGGCTCAGCCCTAGCAAGCCCAGGCACAAATTAAGCACTGGGTGGGCAGCTGGAGAGCAGCAGCGCTGGCAGCAGCAGCAGCAACAAAGTTATCAGGGTGCCATGGTATCTAGTGTATTGCCACCCTTACTTTGGTTTCTGCATGCTCCCAAGAACAGAGCAAGGGACGGAGAGAACCCAGGTAGAGAGAGGGGGAGATGGACCCATCTCGTGCTAGTGCAGAGAAGCTGAGAGATGGTGTCGCTGATAAAACTGAGCATGATTTCAGGCAGCTAATCTGAGATGGATGTCTGAAATTATTGTAAAATACACAGTGTCAATAATAATGATTAACCCCTTCTCCCCAACCCCTCCTGATCCCCCTTTTCCCCAATCTGTCCTGAGCCCCCTTCTTCCCTAACCCTTGCGCTTTGCTGCCTTCTGCTCAACCCCCTTCTCCTGTAACCCCTGCACAGCCCTACTGTGCCCCCTGCACCACTAACCTCTGCCCCCATCCTGTGCTCTTCACCCCTGCTACCCCGTCCTGCGCCCCTAACCCCTGCACTCCCCTCCTGCACCCATGTGGGGAAACTGACCTGGATGTATGGAGTGGCTGGCATTGCTGTTTGCTGCTCCCTTCAAACGCTGCTCCTCCATGCACCCCTAGGGGGCTGTGAGCGTGTGGGAGGGAGAAGCAACATCAGGGTTCCCTGCATCCAGTTCACTTTCCCCACTTGGGCTGCTTAAAGGGACGGCAGGAGATCAGCAGCTCCTGATGTTCACCTCACAGCACAGCCCAGGTGGGAAAGTGACCTGGATGCAGGGAGCCTTGGTAGTGCTCTTCGCTCCCTCCTCACAGCCCCCTGGGCGGGGCCGGGGGAATGTTGTGGGGGGCAAGCAGTATCTGTGCCTCACTGCTTGCTCTCCCCCACATGTTCCACCACTGGGAGGAAGCAGGGAGAAATCTGGGTGTCTCTCCCCCTCCCCCCACATCTCCTCTGCGAGTTTGCAGTGCTCCCCAGTCGGCCAACAGCATGCACCTCTGCACTGCCACATGGCTCCCCACTGATCATGGCACCCTGGGTGGTCTCCCAGGTAGCCCACTCTTAAGGCCATCCCTGAACAAAATAGCAGATGAAATCAATGTTGATAGGTGCAAAGTAATGCACATTGGAAAACACAAATCCCAACTATACTGACAAAATGATGGAGTCTAAATTAGCTGTTACCACTCAAGAAAGAGATCTTGGAGTCATCGTGGATAATTCTCTGAACACATCTGCTCAGTGCGCAGCAGCTGTCAAAAAAGCAAACAGAATGTTAGGAACCATTAGGAAAAGGATAGATAATAAGACAGAAAATATCATAATGCCACTATATCAACCCCAGGTATGCCTGCACCTTGAATATTGCATGCAGTTCTGGTTGCCCCATCTCAAAAGAGATATACTGGAATTGGAAAAGGGGAAGAGAAGGGCAACAAACACGATGAGGGGTATGGAACAGTTTCCATACGAAGAGAGATTAAAAAGACTGGGACTGTTCGTCTTAGAAAAGAGACAACCAAGGGGGCATATGATGTTTATAATATCATGAATGGCATGGAGAAAGTGACTAGGAAAGCGTTATTTACCCCTTAACATAACACAGGAACTAGGGTTCACCTAATGAAATTAATAAGCAGCAGGTTTAAAAACAAACATAAGGAAATACTTCTTCACACAATGCACAGGCAACCTGTGGAACTCATTGCCATAGGATGTTATGGGGGTTCAAAGAATGTACAAGAGGGTTCAAAGAACAATTAGATAAGTTCATGGAGGATAGGTCCATCAATGGCTATTAGCCAAGATGGTCAGGGATGCAACCCCATGCTCTGGGTGTCCCTATATCTCCTACTGCCAGAAGCTGGGCTTGGACAACAGGAGATGGATCACTCAAAATTGCCCTGTTCTGTTCATGCCCCTGGAAGCACCTGGCATTGGCTACAGTCAGAGACAGGATACTGGGCTAGCGGGATCACTAGGCTGACTCAGAATGGCCATTCTTTAGGCTCATTGTTTTTCATAACACTTTGATTTTTCATTTTCCAAATTTTATGTGGGATTCTTTTAATGGAATATTTCCCCCCATTTTTAAAATAGACTTCATTTTTTAAAATTATCCTTCTGTTTAAAAAACCAACAAAAACAAAACCAACCATGAGACTGAGTTTACCAGTCAAAACAGGAAATCCAAGAAGAAGAGACAAAAATTACTGCTCAGAGAAACCAACAAGCAAAATATATTAATAAAAAATGTTAATGTTTTCATCAAAATTTTTCAAAAAGCAGAACATTTTTTAAAAAAGGTGGATTTTTTCTAAAAAGGTTTTAAAGTTTTTTTGCTTCCCCAAGAGGCCATTTTCCAACAACAATAAGTTTCATTTGACCAATGTCGACCAGCTCCATTCAGAAGTGACAAGAAATGTTGCCTTTTAGTTGATCCCAGCCCTACCTAGCCAGGGTCACTTAACAAGTGCAGGGCAAATGTTAAGGACTACAACTTAGACTGTGTATGATAATTAACATTTGCCCCCCAGTCGCCTCTCACTTACACCCATGTTACATTGGTGTAACTGGTGACTTTAAATGCAGTTACTCCTTAAACTACTGTAAAGTGAAAGGAGAATTATGTTCCTTGTCCAAAGCACTGAACTTGAACAGATTCATTTACATTCAAAACTTCACTCAGGATTTCCAAATATTCATTAACATAAAACTGTTTAGATGTAGTAGATGTCAAGTGAAGTGGTTAATAATCTTGTTTACACTATACATAAAAGGGCTGAGAAAGATCAAAGAGATTATCTCAAAATTCAATGCAAAAATTATTAGCACCTAGAAACTTATTTTGGGCAATTAATGGTCCTTTGATATTGAAATCTTCATTGTTCTGCAGAATGCCAGGTTTTTAGAGTCTCAATGCCAGACCAAAATTCCTTTGATTTCTTTGTGCGAATAAAATCTTTAATTTCATGACTCTTCTGTGAGAACAAGTGTAGTTAAATAGGACTGATTGCTCCTCTAGCGCAGTCATTGGACTTTGTTCCAAGGAATCCTGAAGACATTGTTTCTTCTCTTCCTGAACTGACATCAAACATTACTCTCGGTGTCGACATCTGTAAATATAGAAGCTGCAGCATTTAGAAGAAATAGTTCTTCAAAGTGTCATTTTGCTCCCCATCCTCAGTAGGCTTGGCTTTTTGGTTAGCTATAGTTGTTCTGCAAGTGCATTCTAAGCGCTGGCTATGCACAAAAGTACTGCTTTAATTATACTGGCTATAGACAAGGTGGCTAAAGTGTTATAACTCCCCATAATGTGCATGCAGATATCACAGTATACAATGAGCACCTTTATACTGATATGACTGCACCCACACTAAGGGGTTATACTGGTATAACTCTTTTGGCTAAAAAAAAAAAATCACACCCCAAACCAAAATAGTTATACTAGTACAAAATCTGAGTACCGAAGGGGCAAATCCTGATCCTTCTTCAGCAGCCAAGGAGAGCCCTGCCTGCAGTGGAACTGGTGAAGTTTCAGTGAATGGGGAGGCAGGGGAAGCATGTCCAGGGCTCTCTATATAACCTTGTGCAGTGGAGTCTGGGACACACAGGGCAGAGGTAGGCCAGGGGAGGAGCAGGTGTGGGCCTGATGTAGAGCCACTGGCCATTGTCACCTGTGACATAGAGGCACAGCAGAAGCCCTGACGGGAGAGGACTCCTTTCCCCTCAACCCTGTAGAACCCCTGTCTCATTGGCAAGTCCAGCCAATTGCGTTTGGTCAGAAGTGGTGGCTCCCAATGAACACTGGAAGACTTGCTGAGTTCTTACCAATGGCAAAAATATTTATTGTAGAACTTCAGCTGGGAAGGAGGACACCTTAAATACAGTTTCATTGAAGGGAGTCTGCATTCTCTATTACTCAAACCATAATACAAAGGCATTTTATTCTTTGTTTCCCCAATGGAAAATATTTATTGATTTTTCCATACGTGCTGCAGGAAGAGAACAAAAGTCCTTTGCTGAATAGAGTTCTTCATAAATATCCTGTAGCAAATCCAAAATATTTCACAAGTGCAGGGAACAGAGCAGCAATATGAAAAGTGTTATATCCACAAAAACAACCCCTGCCCCCCGTCCCGCATCACTCCACAGTATCAGTAAAAGCGAACAAGCTTAGGTTCATATAATGTGCCACAGATTGTCATCTTTAGGTTTCAAAGTTAACACCACATTAGTTGAGTGGGGCAATTTACACCTCTGAGTTATTGTTTCAGGTCCTCTGCAAACTCAGGGAGATGTCACTGCATCAAATACATTCAGTTCATCTTTTTTTTGAGGTTGCCTTCACCATCATGAGGGTGAGAAATATTGGGCTGTATTCTTAGCTGATGTTAATTGGTGCAGCACTATTGAAAAATGTATGTCAAAAATGAAATCTTAGATTATGGAGCACAATTTTATGGCACAATTCTGTGACTATCAGATAGCTGAATACAGAGTTCCTCTCTATACATGAAGGCATAACTGAATTTCGTTAGACTAATAATATTGATATTCAAATGCCAGAGCTGTGACTTTAACCAATATCAGGAATTAAACCAGGGACCTCCAGAGCTGAGTACACGAGGATCTACACCTGAATTAAAGAAATAAGCACTCTAGCTGGGAGCTGTAACAGACCAATATGCTCTGTGGATCAGACACTGAAGGGTATATGTAACATACACTGATTAGTAGGCTACATTGGAAAAACAAAAAGGAGTTTGAGGAAAATAGAAAGGAGCATAAACTCTGGCAAGTGAAGTGTAAAAATATAATTAGGAAGGCCAGAAAAGAATTTGAAGAATAGCTAGCCAACGACTCAAAAAGTAACAGCAAAATTTTTTTTAATTACATCAGATGCAGGAAGCCTGCTAAACAACCAGGGGGCCACATGGGATAATTGAGATGCTCAAGGAGCACTCAAGGGGGATAAGGTCATTGCGGAGAAACTAAATGAATTCTTTGCATCGGTCTTCATGGCTGAGGATGTGAGGGAGATTCCTCAACTTAGGCCATTCTTTTTAGGTGACAAATCAGAGGAACTGTCCCAGATTGAGGTGTCATTAGTGGAGGGTTTGGAACAACCTGATAAATTAAACCATAATAAGTCACCAGGACCAGATGGTATTCACCCAAGAGTTCTGAAGGAAGTCAGATATAAAATTGCAGAACTATTAACTGTAGTATGAAACCTATAATTTAAATCAGCTTCAATATCAGATGACTGGAGGATAGGTAATGTGATGTCAATTTTTAAAAAAGGCTCCAGAGAGACGATCCCAGCAATTACAGGCTGGTAAGCCTGACTTCAGTACCAGGCAAACTGGTTGAAACCATAGCAAAGAACAGACCTAACAGACACGTAGATGAACACAATATGTTGAGGACGAGTCAACTTGGCTTTTGTAAGGGGAAATCATGCCTCACCAATCTACTAGAATTCTTAGAGGGTATCAACAAGCATGTGGACAAAGGTGATTTGGTCAATATAGTGTACTTGGACTTTCAGAAAGCTTTTGACAAGGTCTCTCACCAAAGGCTCTTAAGCAAAGTAAGCTGTCCTGGGATAAGAGGGAAGGATTCTCATGGATCAGTAACTGGTTAAAAGATAGGAAACAAAGGAATAAATGGTCAGTTTTCAGAATGGAAAGAGGTAAATAGCGGTGTCCCACAGGGGTCTGTTCTGGGACAAGTACTGTTCAACATATTCATAAATGATCTGGAAAAATGGTAAATAGTGAGGTGGCAAAGTTTGCAGATAATACAAAATTACTCAAGATACTTAAGTCCAAAGCAGACTGCAAAGAGTTACCAAGGGACCTCACAAAACTGGGTGACTGGGCAACAAAATGACAGATGAAATTCAGTGTTGACAGGTGCAAAGTAATGCACATTGGAAAAAAGAAAATCCCAACTATACAGACAAAATGATGGGATCTAAATTAGCTGTTACCACTCAAGAAAGAGATCTTGGAATAATGGTGGATAGTTCTCTGAAAACATCCACTCAATGTGCAGTGGCAGTCAAAAAGGCTAACAGAATGTTGGGAATCATTAGGAAAGGAATAGATAAGAAGACAGAAAATATCATATTGCCTCTCTATAAATCCATGGCATGCCCACATCTTGAACACTGCATGCAGATCTGGCCACCCCATGTCAAAAAAGATAGACTGAAATGGAAAAGGTACAGAAAAGGGCAACAAAAATGGTTAAGAGTATGGAATAGCTTCCATATGAGGAGAAATTTAAAACACTGGGACTTTTCATCTTAGAAAAGAGATGACTAAGGGAGGATATGATAGAGCTCTATGAATCATGAGTGGTGTGGAGAAGGTGAATAAGGAAGTGTTATTTACTTCTTCACATAACACAAGAATCAGTGGTTACCCAATGAAATTAATAGACAGCAGGTTTAAAACAAACAAAAGGAAGTATTTCTTCATACAACTCACAGTCAACCTGTAGAACATTTTGCCAGAGGATGTTGTAAAGGTCAAGACAATAACAGGGTTCAAAAAAGAACTAGATAAGTTCATGGAGAATAGGTCCATCAATGGCTCTTAGCCAGGAATGGTGTCCTAGCCTGTTTGCCAGAAGCTGTGAATAGGCAGGGGATGGATCACTTGATGACTACCTGTTCTGTTCATTCCCTCTGGGGCACCTGGCATTGGCCACTGTTGGAAGACAGGATACTGGGCTAGATGAACCTTTGGTCTGATCCAGTATGGCTGTTCTTATATACACAAACACCTACAGATTTACACTTTATACAGGCCTAAGTGGATTCATTTAACTTCAGATTTCAACAGGCCACATGTAAACTACTGAGCAAGGAAATCCACAAATTTCACAAAGGGCTAATGCTGGTCAGCACAAAATGGTGGGCTGATGTCTAGTCTAAAAGAAGTTAGGATATATTCCCCCAATCCCAACCAGAGCAGTCTTGAGACACAAGACTATTCCTCTAACTCCATTTGGGAGATAATCTCACCCCCACGAGGGTACACTTCCAAGGATGCCACTAGTTTACCTGATTCCCAGGGAACATAACCAAGATTCCATCCATCTATATCATATGATTCCAGGATTGTCACTCTGTGTCACTTTGATGCTTAGAATGTGAGTTGAGTAAGTGATGGAAATAGCTACAAGCATGGTTCAGAGCTCTTTTTGGTTAGAATAATCACCAGGTTCAATCACCACCGTTACAATCTATTTTTTAAGTTCTCAGCCATTTTGACTTTATGAATTACACCCATGCAACAGCAAGGCATGTATCTATGCCATGTCAAGAGTCTTAGACCATTGTGATATCTAAAGTAAATCAATCAACCACCACCCTTACTCTACAGCTAATTTGTGTGCAACAAATTTCATTGGTTGTATGAGGGAGACTGCACAGATGGTGGATTACATGGACCGATTTGCCACACCCGTACCATAGCATGGGCTTTCAGCTACTAGTATTATTATATGAAAGTTAAAGATATCAGAGCTGATGTCTGAGAGTTGCATGTCTTTAATGAGAGATTAGGCATAGAACAGATCCACGACCAGGGCTGGTAGAGGGCCAAAGGACCCTGCAGTGCTTGGGTCTGCCAGTACCCAATCCCTGAAGAAGGCTGAGAGTGAGGATTGGTCTCCTGCCCTTTCTGCTGTTTGACCTGACTGCACTTCATTATGCACTAAGCAACAGCTCAGATCATGCACAGTGTGCTAAATTAAAACTTAGGAGGAAAACAGAGAGCAGGCAGGGAGCTTATACAGTAGGCTCAGCCCTAAGACAGCTGGGCACCCCCAGGGTTCAGAAAATGCAGCAAAGGCAGCACCGCCCACCCAGCTTCATCTGCAGGGGGAAGACCCCATCCCTATGACAGAAACCAGCACTGGAGGGTGCGGGATAAGTAGCCCCAATATGTAAACTGGGGAGTGGAGGGGCAGGAACATCTGTGCATGAAGCAGTGAGTTCTCCATCTATTTTACAGGCTTCAAACTCCCTGTGCAACCAATCCAGCCACCACTGTTTGTGCTTTTTAAAATATATATTGTAACCAAACCCAGAATCAAGGAAAGAAACTAACAAATAGAAACTCCACAATCAGTCAATATGTGCATCAATCCATTTTCATAAAAAACTAAAACTCTGGTTGAGTTCTTTCCCTGAACCTATTTATATACAGAAAAAAATAGAAGCAATCTTCTTAAACTATTCATAATGCATCTTGTTCAATAGTATAAAATTCTAAACTTAGCTTGCCCCTTTCCACCCAAAGTTATAAAACATTCTTATTAGACATACTTTCTTTTGTTTCCCACTTTTGGGAAGGAAAATAAATTATTTTTAGAGTTCAGATGAAAAATTAATGCATAGTGAATTACAAGTAAATTAGCAATTCACTCTATTAACCAACCAGCAGGTGTCCTATTAACAAGGGCAGTCTGTGGTCCCTAGATTACAAGGCCAATCAAACAGTTAATTTTTTTTTTAATTTCATGAATTAAGCAAGTGTAAATGGGCTAACCACTACATGTTGGACTTGATACATTTATCTGTGCACAAATGATTTAGTTCTATCATGCACTCACCTCGATTTATTTTCTGAAACTGGGGTAGTTGATGTTTATATCAAATCTATCCCATGTGGTATTAAAGGGCCCCATCCTGCAAATCTGATGCGGGCAAAACCTCCATTGACTCTCAGTGAGAGCTATGCCTAGAAGGACTTTGCACACTACAAGCCAGAAGAAGGTACTCAGAAGTTATGTTAGTGATATCCAAACTGGGAGGGGGACGCTGTTCCTTCTACAGAGCCTGTTCTGGGAATGTAAACAGTATGTTCTCTTTATCAAACAGGTATATGGGTGGGTATATACCTGTTTGCCAGGGCAGCTCAAGTAAAGCCCAAATGCTTGAGTCAAGTTCCACACCCCTTTCCTGTTTTATTAAGAAGCAGATGGTACACTAGGCTCAAAATAATACAAACGCTTAGCAACAGAGACTTTCCCACTGTCCACAAGCTGAAAGTTGGGAGGACACATCCATCCTCATTCCCCACAATTAGCTCTACCTAGCTACCATGAACAACCCCTTCCCAAGTCCTTGGTCTCTCCTGTCTGCTGCTCCTCCCTAAAAATCAGGAAGCCCTACATTTTGCTTCCTGTAGGTCATATGGTTTACCCTTAGTCATTTTCCCTGTGACTTCGGCTCCCAGCTTGAATAGGCCTAAAGGCTGCAACAGGTACACTGGGATGTGTGCCTGCATCCAAGGCCTTGTTATAAGATAGTGAGTTGGTGTAATTAAATATACAGGGCTAGAGTCACCCCAAGTTGGTGCAGGGAAGCATAGGAGATGTGCCAGGCATGGAAGAGAGTATGGATGGAGTGTGCTCTCTCTAACGATCTCTGCTGGGATAACAGCCCTTAGAGGGTAACTAGAACCTAGAAGAGCTTAGAGCAGCACTGAGACTGCTCTAAGTTATGCCACAGGCCACAATGGCTCCCAGCAGCTACAGGGAGAGCAGAAGTGGTGTTAAGCCATGTGGAATAGAGTGTCTGGGGCATGTGAGTGTCTTTCCTAACAGGGGCGGCTCTACCAATTTTGCCGCCCCAAGCAGTCGCCGCTGAATTGCCGCCGCCGCAACAGCAGCGGAGTTGCCGCCGAAAGCCGCCACGGTGGGAGGAGCGGTGGAGCTGCCGCCAAATTGCCGCTGCGGGTCACGGACAGCCGCCCCATTCTAAATGCCACCCCAAGCACCTGCTTGGAGCCGGCCCAGGACCAGTGAGCTTACATCAGCAGTCAGCCGCACTGATTGTTTGAGTTGTTATATCTTTGAAGATTAAAAGAATTAGATGGCTGAGATAAAAGTATATTTATACTACATGATATCTTGAAGGCATACACTACACCTACTCAAGGAATTAGATGAGTCACCCCAAAATGTAGTACTTCAATACATTATTTTTAAACACAAACAAAATCTGAATTAACTACTGCATTTGTGTCTTAAAAAGTTATGAATGAGCATATGAGTTCTTCTATCCCTCTGTTACAAAACATGAATTAGGAGGGGGGAACTGAAGGCCAACAAACTGGTTTAATGAAAACATACAGCTTTAAGTATGGTTATCAGAAAAGAGACGGTAAAAATAGTATCACCTTACCCACTGGACCTACTTCCTGGCCATGGTTCTCTGCTGTTGAGGTCACTCGCATAGAATGATGTAACTTTCATAGAGTTTAAGGGCAGGATGGGATCATTAGGTCATTTAGCCTAAACTCCTGTATATCACAGGCCATTCAGTTTTAACCATTTTCCTCTGTATTGAGCACAATAACTTGTGTTTGGCTACAGCATATCTTCCAGTCTTGATTCAAAGGTTTCAAGAGATGGAAAATCCACTACTTCCCTTGGTAGTTTGTTCTAATGGTTAATCACGCTCACTGTTAAGAAATAAGGCATAAAGATTTTGGTTTTGTTATGCCTTTCTCTACTACTCTGAAGAGCCCAACAGATGAGAGGATCAGGTATACTCTGTTTATTCAGTCATAGCCGCTTGATTTACTAACTAAAATGATTACTGTGTCAGCTATTCCATTAAGGCAGCTTTACAATCCCTTTGTCCGGTCAGAGCATAGAGAAAAAACTGTATTGCTGGACAGAATTTAGCCCCAGTTCCTAAGGGGCTGTCCTACCTTTGACCATTGTATCCGAGCCACCCCTGTAAGTTATGACCTGCCATAAATATGAAAAATGAAATGACTGTTTAAAATTTTACACTTAAATAACTGCACTTTAGGACAAGACTGCCCATTGCCACTTACCATCATACAAGACAGTTATGTGAAATTTAGGGCCATTACTCCAGTTTTAACTCCACTGACTTTAATGGAGATACACAGATGTAAAACTGAAAAAATGCAGTGGTGAATCAGACCTTTAATGTTCAGGCCAAATTCTGCTCTCTGTCAGACCCATGTAAATCTGAAGATACTCTGTTGACTTCAAAGTTATTTCTCCAGATTTGTACTAGTGTAACCTAGAACAGGATTTGACCACAAAACCTGCAAAAGATTATAAAATATAACAGGGGCACCGAGTTCCCGAGTGGTGCTCAACCCCCTGGCTCCGCCCCAGGCCCTGCCCCCACTCCACCCCTTCCCGCCTACTCCCACCAGCCTCTTCCCACCCCTTCCCCTGCCTCTTCTGCCCCCACTTCTCCCCCTCAGCACCCCCTGCATGCCCCTGAACAGCTGATTGCGGCAGGCAGAAGGCGCTGGGGGTGGGGAGCTGATTGGTGGGGCTCTTGGTGGGTGCTGAGCACCCACTATTTTTTTTCCATGGGTGCTCCAGCCCCGGAGTCAGTGAAATATAACTATATCTGACCGCTAGAGTCAAAGATCCCAGTTCTCATTTACACTGTCCTCTTTGTGCTGCTCTAACAGTGTAAAGGAACTTTAAAGTGAGAGTCATTTACATTATATGAAATTACTTTTGCACCCTCTTTAAGGCACCTTTATACTGCCAGAATAGCAGAATAGAGACTCTAGGATAAATGAGAACCAGGTCCAAAGTGTCCAAGTGCCCTCAACCTAGCATCTAAATCAGTATGTCAAAAATCTTTATGTCCAAGCTTTGGGGTATGGAATTTTGAGTACCCCATATTTTCTGTGCTGAAAACTTGGGGACACAAATTTGAAGGGCTTTAGTCACCTAGTTCACTTTGGAACACTATAACTAAATAATAAACATCACTATTGAAAATATACCTGTCTGGGCCTGATCTAGCAGAAAACAAAAACAACATATCCAGCTTTGGGAGTACGCTGCAAGGTAAGGACACAAATGAGCTCATGTGCTGTAATGATCCAACAGGTTACCCCGTTGGGGCGGTAAACATCAGCAACTGATATAGTGTGTTCTTCCAGACTGGGCTCAGGAAGAAACTTGTCAGCCACAGAACGCAGCACCTCAAGACCACAACTCACTTACATTTCTTCCACCCACTGATTTATATTTAGTCAGCTAGGAAAGAATGAAATTGGTTAAGATACCAAGAAACTTTCTGATCCCAAGTTTCAAAGCAAGAGAGAAAGGAGGAAAGTCTAATTAGACATTCCATATCTTTGGGAAGGGAACAATTCTCCATGATCAAAAGTATTGTCTGTGGCTGCGGGCTTCCTTGAGCCAAAAGCCATAGGACCTTACGTTCCCCATTCATGCAAAGGCTAGAAATGTGTGCAAAGGTCTGTGAAACAGAGACATAGTAAATTGCTGCATAGCATATTATGCAATCTATGGGCAAACCATAATAGGCTGTGCTTGCAACTAAGGGGGTTGGGGAAATGTAATACTTGCTTATAGAAATCACAGGGACTTATTGAGACACTGCAAGTTACAACTCCAGCACCACAGGCGGGACCCCCCTCGCCGCCTCCTATCAGCTACAACAACTTAATAACATGCTGGATAACAAAAAGAAAAGGAGTACTTGTGGCACCTTAGAGACTAACCAATTTATTTGAGCATAAGCTTTCGTGAGCTACAGCTCACTTCATCGGATGCATACTGTGGAAAATACAGAAGATGTTCTTATACATACAAACCATGAAAAAATGGGTGTTTACCACTACAAAAGGTTTTCTCTCCCCCCACCCCACTCTCCTGCTGGTAATAGCTTATCTAATGTGATCACTCTCCTTACAATGTGTATGATAATCAAGTTGGGCCATTTCCAGCACAAATCCAGGTTTTCTCCCCACCTCCACCCCCCACAAACCCACTCTCCTGTTGGTAGTAGCTTATCTAAAGTGATCACTCTCCTTACAATGTGTATGATAATCAAGGTGGGCCATTTCCAGCATAAATCCAGGGTTTAACAAGAACGTCTGAGGAAGGGGGGGGTGTAGGTAGGAAAAAACAAGGGGAAATAGGTTATCTTGCATAATGACTTAGCCACTCCCAGTCTCCATTCAAGCCTAAGTTAATTGTATCCAATTTGCAAATGAATTCCAATTCAACAATTTTCTTTGTTGGGCCTGTCCTGTAGTAGGTGACTTCTGGGAACTCTTCTGGCTCTGTTAATCTGTTTCTTCACTTCAGCAGGTGGGTATTATAGTTGTAAGAACGCTTGATAGAGATCTTGTAGGTGTTTGTCTCTGTCTGAGGGGTTGGAGCAAATGCGGTTGTATCGCAGAGCTTGGCTGTAGACAATGGATCGTGTGGTGTGGTCAGGGTGAAGTCTGGAGTCTGGTTTTGAAGCCCTCTACACCAACATTCCACACAAAGATGGACTACAAGCCGTCAAGAACACTATCCCCGATAATGTCACAGCTAACCTGGTGGCTGAACATTGTGACTTTGTCCTTACCCATAACTATTTTACATTTGGGGACAATGTATACCTTCAAATCAGCGGCACTGCTATGGGTACCCGCATGGCCCCACAGTATGCCAACATTTTTATGGCTGACTTAGAACAACGCTTCCTCAGCTCTCGTCCCCTAACGCCCCTACTCTACTTGTGCTATATTGATGACATCTTCATCATCTGGACCCATGGAAAAGAAGCCCTTGAGGAATTCCACCATGATTTCAACAATTTCCATCCCACCATCAACCTCAGCCTGGTCCAGTCCACACAAGAGATCCACTTCCTGGACACTACAGTGCTAATAAACGATGGTCACATAAACACCACCCTATACCGGAAACCTACTGACCGCTATTCCTACCTACATGCCTCCAGCTTTCACCCTGACCACACCACACAATCCATTGTCTACAGCCAAGCTCTGCGATACAACCGCATTTGCTCCAACCCCTCAGACAGAGACAAACACCTACAAGATCTCTATCAAGTGTTCTTACAACTACAATACCCACCTGCTGAAGTGAAGAAACAGATTAACAGAGCCAGAAGAGTTCCCAGAAGTCACCTACTACAGGACAGGCCTAACAAAGAAAATAACAGAATGCCACTAGCCGTCACCTTCAGCCCCCAACTAAAACCCCTCCAATGCATTATTAAGGATCTACAACCTATCCTGAAGGATGACCCATCACTCTCACAGATCTTGGGAAATAGGCCAGTCCTTGCTTACAGACAGCCCCCCAACCTGAAGCGAATACTCACCAGCAACCACATACCACACAACAGAACCACTAACCCAGGAACCTATCCTTGCAACAAAGCCCGTTGCCAACTGTGCCCACATATCTATTCAGGGGACACCATCACAGGGCCTAATAACATCAGCCACACTATCAGAAGCTCGTTCACCTGCACATCTACCAATGTGATATATGCCATCATGCGCCAGCAATGCCCCTCTGCCATGTACATTGGTCAAACTGGACAGCCTCTACGTAAAAGAATAAATGGACACAAATCAGATGTCAAGAATTATAACATTCATAAACCAGTCGGAGAACACTTCAATCTCTCTGGTCACGCGATTACAGACATGAAAGTTGCGATATTACAACAGAAAAACTTCAAAACCAGACTCCAGCGAGAGACTGTTGAATTGGAATTCATTTGCAAATTGGATACAATTAACTTAGGCTTGAATAGAGACTGGGAGTGGCTAAGTCATTATGCAAGGTAACCTATTTCCCCTTGTTTTTTCCTACCTACACCCCCCGCCCCGCCCTTCCTCAGATGTTCTTGTTAAACCCTGGATTTATGCTAGAAATGGCCCACCTTGATTATCATACACATTGTAAGGAGAGTGATCACTTTAGATAAGCTATTACCAACAGGAGAGTGGGTTTGTGTGTGTGGGAAAAAGGGGGTGCGGTGGGGAGAAAACCTGGATTTGTGCTGGAAATGGCCCACCTTGATTATCATACACATTGTAAGGAGAGTGATCACTTTAGATAAGCTATTACTAACAGGAGAGTGGGTTTGTGAGGGGTGGGGTGGGGAGAAAACCTGGATTTGTGCTGGAAATGGCCCAACTTGATTATCATACACATTGTAAGGAGAGTGATCACTTTAGATAAGCTATTACCAGCAGGAGAGTGGGGTGGGGGGAGAGAAAACCTTTTGTAGTGGTAAACACCCATTTTTTCATGGTTTGTATGTATAAGAACATCTTCTGTATTTTCCACAGTATGCATCCGATGAAGTGAGCTGTAGCTCACGAAAGCTTATGCTCAAATAAATTGGTTAGTCTCTAAGGTGCCACAAGTACTCCTTTTCTTTTTGCGAATACAGACTAACACGGCTGTTACTCTGAAACCTGGATAACAAATGTTACTCTGAGATACAGCACTATCTATTGTTGGAGGTGACGTCTGTGACAGAGTGGCAATATCCTGTAATATCCTGAATGAACTTTATTGAATTAAGTTACACCTTATTGAATTAGGGCTAATACCTTTGGGATATATTGTATTAGAAATGCAAATATTTACTTACTATTATGAGATTGTATGGAACTTCTTTAGCAGGAAGACAAGATTAATGAAATCTTTAGAAGGAATGGGGACGTTCAAAGGTCTTTTTGGAACAATATATGTGAGATGGATTTCCTAGGAAGGTGAGGGGAATGTAAATTCCCTCTCCAAAGCCAAGATACATCATGGGGAGAGAGTCCCACTGTATACTAATTACTTGCTTCTGAAAACTCCAGATCAAAGATGCCTGATCTGTATAAAAGGGTGGACTAAACTTGTCATGAGTGTGACTGTTCTGAGCTGAAGCTGTTATGAACTTGTAACCCAAAGAAACCTTGGCAGGGGGGTGGGGTAGGGTGTTGAAAGACTGCTCTTGCTAGAGCCTCTGTTAGAATTGGGATATCTGATGAGCTTATTAGCACGTGTGAAGGTTCTTTTATTATTTTTAATATTCCATTAATATATTTTCTCTGTAATGCTTTTACCTTAAGAATACAGTAGGCTGGCTTGGAAAGAACTGCTTGGTAACTTATCTCTGTAGCAATTACATTGTTATCCGAAGAGAAAGCAAGCAGGTCTGTTTAAGCAGAATTGCTGGAAATAACAGTGAAGGCAGGGAACTTTCCAGCATGGACATACCCTGGTCAGAAGGGAGTGAGACACAGGTCTCCACACAACACAGGCTGGGGAGCTGGAAGCCTGGAAGTGGGTGTCCTTGCTGAACCACAGAGGGGAAATAATACAGGGGCAGTTGTCCTGAACTATGACACCATCTACACTGATCACTACAGTATGCTGAAAACTTTCTTGAGGCCCTGAGTGTCTGCAATAAAGATTATACATATACATCATTGTCTAATGGTCACGTGGATTTGGATAGCCATTGACATATTTATATTGGTACCACTGAAGTCTTTATGATATAGGTCAACAATAACTTGTAATGTATTTTCTGTATGTATTTTCCCATTGCAGCTTGGTTTGTGTTTCTAGCGCATCATTCTAATTCTTTCGCTTTTCCCTGACCCATCTAACATTTCCATGATCTATACCTCACTTGTTCTGCTGATTGTCAGCATGGTAACATTTTCCTGTTCTGATTCATTATTTCATCATACCAAAGTAGGGAGTTTTAATGAATGCTTAGGCTTTTGAGAATGGATTGGATTAGCATCACACTACTAAACTATACCGTTTATAAGCCACAGAAGCATAGGGCCCACGTAGCTTAATTTCTGACAGAACAGTTTCCTATGATTGTAAGAATTATGAAAATATATGGTTGACCATGCTTAGTAAGACATGTAGGATTTCTGATTAGACAGGGAACTATTATGGGTAGAGATTATACTAATCAGAACGTTATCCCAAGACCTTGGTCCTGGTCCTCCTGTGTCATAGCACACCCCCACCCCCCCAACACATACTAATGTCAATTAAGAGTAATCCCCAGAAGGAGTCAGTGAAGTCACCTTGGGGTAAAACAAGTGTGGTTGAAAGGAGAATGAGGCCTAAAGAAGTCACACTTGTGTAAAATTGGTACGAGATCAGATTCAGGCTCAATGGACCTAATTCTCCTCTCACTCTGGCCTGGTCTACACAGAAAAATTAAAGCAACCTGGTTATGTTGCTCAGGGGTATGAAAAATGTACAGTCCTGAGGGATGTAGTTAGGTCAACCTAACCCCCAGAATAGATGGAAGATGCTAGCATCGCCCTAGATATCGCTTCTTGGAGAGGGGGATTAACTACAAAGCAAGGAAAAACTAGTTATACCACTGTAGGAAGTGTCTTTGCTATGGCGCTAAGCAGCACAGCTATGGAGCCATAGCTGTGACCCTGTAGCATCTGTAATGTAGACAAGCCCTTACACTAGCTTTGACTACTGTCCTGTCACTTATGCTTATTATTGATTTCTACTGCGTTACTCCTGATTTACACCAATGTAAAGAAGAGCAGAGTCTGGCCCTAAGAGTTTAGAAGGTCTTTGCCTCCTTCAGAAAAGATATATATGTACACAGTACTCTGCCCTTCCAGCATTGATTATTATTACAATACATGCATGAACAGGAAAGCATTATGCATGTGCATTTCCCAGTGGCTAGTTTAAGGACTAAAGGGAGAATTAACATTAGCATTCCTTAAAGAACTGATTGAGATTCTAAAAACAGATTGGAAACTTAATAGTAAGAAATGCACAGCTTGAAAGTCTTTACTTTTTGGCATGAAAGTGTGGACCAGATTGACACAATCTGTGACGTAGTTTTTAATGAAGTATTTGTAATGAGACATTTAAAGCAGCTCAAGAGGCCTTTCTATCCCTTTGGGAAAAGAACTCAGGGAGCACATTTTTGAAATTCATTCAACGGTGAATACATAAACTGATCTTGACATGAATTTAGAGTAGGATTCAATTGTAAGTAGGTGCTTTGGGAAGAAGATGCTTTTCACAAAAAATAAATTAACTAAAATAGTCGTAAGAAACTCTTGGGGAAATTAACAAGAAGAGCAAGGGGTTGTTTGCTTATTGAACAGCATGTTAACCCTTTTTGACTGGAAAACTTGATACCGAAAACTTACCCTGAAAAAAGTTAGTGTTCTGAATCTGGGGTTGGGAGCCAGGAACTCCTGAGTTCTGTCACTGATTGAAGGCTTTGTCTAGCTCAAGTAAGGAGGTGTATTTGTAGAATATGTTAACCAACACATTTTAATTAACTTATTTTAAATCCCTATTCTAGACAGGACAAATTGTAATTAACCATGTTAGTTGCATCTAAACACATATTTGCTGGTCATGGACAATATTAGGCTCCCCACTAGGGTTCACCTTGAAGAGTTAACATGTTTTAAAACTACAATTTACCTTGGCCACACTAGGATTTTCACACACGTTAAACACACACCTTTCTCCCTAACGGAGACAAGGCCTAGAAGTGGACTTGGGTGAAGGGCACGGATCAGCGTTCATGTTGCGCTCCCAGTCAGTATCTGGCCCAGGCCAGGGAAGCCAATGATCTAACCAATGGAACAAATCTGGCGATGAATTCTGGTCATGTGCCACCTGAGTCATGTTGTGCATATGCTAAGAATAAAAAGTGGACTTGGGCAAGTCACTTCACTTCTATAGCTCCATTTTCCAATCTATAAAATACACTTGTTTGTTTACCTCACAGAGGTTTTATGAATGAATCAGCAAGCTAATCAGAACATTTTCAAAGTACTACACAAAGTAAGTATTACCTCTCAAATTATAACATAAGGTAATAAAGTTAAATTTTGGATGTAATGAGAATTATTTCTCTTAAGTAAATACTGAGGACCTGTTTCTGATCTGATTTACACTGAAGGTATGTCTACACTACAGTGGCACAGCTGAACTGCTGTAATGCTGTCGTGTAGACACCTCTCATATCAACAGAAGGGGTTTTTCCATACATGCGTAGAAGGTAGTTAATTCATTTCCCAAGAAGCAGTAGCTAAGTCAATGGAAGAATTCTCCTAGCAACCTA
Organism: Eretmochelys imbricata; assembly: GCF_965152235.1. Lineage (NCBI taxonomy): Eukaryota > Metazoa > Chordata > Testudines > Cheloniidae > Eretmochelys > Eretmochelys imbricata. The sequence continues at coordinate 61,616,683 of NC_135573.1, forward strand.
ACCATGTGTATACTGGGGGTTAAGTCGACCTAACTATGGCACTCAAGGCACAAAGTTTTTCACAGCCCTGAGCAATGTGGCTAGGTTCATCTAATTTTTAAGTGTTGATGAGGCTTCAATAACTAAAGAGTAACTCCACTGACATCAGTAGAGTTACACTGGTGTAAGTGAAGGCAGAATAAGGCCTGAAAAGACCAAGTAAGTCTTTAAAGTGCGTGAATGCTCTGAGAAGTGACTGGTACAAAAGGTACCATCTTGCTCAACACACAAATACACAAGGGAAATCCTTGTCCTTGGGTCAGATTTTTCCTTGACTTCGTTGAGGTTGTATGGGTATCAATCAGGGAAGAATCTGTACCTCTGCCTCTAAGATTAGAATTGGGATCTCTGAGCCAGATTGTCAAGCCGTGTTCATTGCATTAGGCAGTTCCATTGAATCCGATGGAGCTACGCTTATTTATGTCAGCTGAGGAACCGGCCTCATGTTTTCAAGTGTAATAAAGCCAAGTGTTCGCATGAATTTGCTAACAAATCAAGGTAATTGGGTTCTTTAGTCAGGAATGAGATGACAGCTTTTACTGTACTTCAAATCAGTCCCAATTACTGTAAATACAATCATGCTGAAAACATTAATTAGAAGAATCTGAACGATTAGAGATGTAGAGTCCCCTGAGAATGACTAAATAACATGCCAAAAAAAAAAAAAAGATGGCTGATTAGAAGCATTCTCTGGTGATATCCATCTGTGAGCTCCAGGAGACACCAAACAAACATGGTACAAAGAAAGCAGAGATCATAATGCAGGAAGACTTATATGGGACCACATTTACATCCTCCCTGTGTACTGGCCAGTGGGTTACACTGGGGTGGAGAATAAACTGCAATCCATAGAAGGACTTAGGAGTGGCCATACCACCTCTGCAAGTTCAGGAACTAAAGGATCACTCCTGGCTGCCCCCTCGGGTGGCTCTGGGCTATAATAGACTAGATTGTACGGTCCTGTTTTAACTCCAGTTAATTGATTGTAAGTGTTAGTCCAAAATGCTCCACAAACATTTCATCCATGACGCAAACTTTTGTAGTTTGCCCTAGCCTGAGCCTACTGCTAATAGCCCTGCAGCAGCTTGTATCTCCTCTGCCTCTCTCACCGCAGGATGGGCTTTTAAAGGTCTCAGGTAGCCCTTAATGGGACTCTGGTGTTCCTAATTGACCTGAGGTAACCCCTCAGCTTATAGGAGAAAGGGCCTTTATCATTCTAGACCTAATGTGCCCATCCACTTTCCGGAACCCAACGGGACCACTCTCTTACAGCCGTCCAGCCTGACAATGTCACACTATAGATAAAAATATGACACAATACAGTGTATTTCTTAGTTTAAACTCGGTAATACTCTAGCATTTTGTCTGCTTACTACTATAAAACCTGCTATTGTATATGGGAAAGTAAAAACAGGCTCATTCATCAGCCACTTATGAAAATTTCATTTGGAGTGCATTATTACCTGATTGTTCAGGAGCTCTTCTGACAATTCCCTGACCATTAATCATGATGTTATGCCCTATTAGCTTGCTCTCAGTTCTTGAGTAAAAGTCTTTAGAGGGCTCTTTTTATAGAATAAATGAAGCTGGTGATGGAGACTTCACACACAAAGGTGATCTTTCCTTCCAGGTTCTTCTTTAAAACCATCAGCGGATAGCTGGTACAAGTAACTAGTAACTTAAAGTTCTCAGCTGATGGTTGTTCATCTTCCGTTGTAAGCAGAGGGTGTGGTCTCTGCCCAGTTTGCTTTGGACAAATCTATGTCACAAGGCCACTGCCAATGCTCGCCTTGTTGCTCTCAGCAGAGAAATCGCTTCCCTGCTCAATGTTGCTAGAGTTCCTTTACCCTTCCATTGGAAGTGGAGCTGTCATCTGGGTGGCAGCTACAGGACTGGAAGCAGATCTAAGTAGCTAGATTGCCCATTTCAAATGGATTCCACAGGAGCAGGGCTAAGTCAGGTTCAGGGTATTATATCAGCTTCCTCTGACAATAACCCTACTATTGTTTAGCTGTAGTGCTATTTCCACCTTCTTCCCAAAGACTCTAGCCAATCAGAAACAAAGAGTGAGCAAAACAATTCCTTTACTTACACTTTGGTCTACAACTGGTATTCAGCATCTAGTACATTTAGAAATGTAGCCGGCATAGCAGCTAATAAAAATAACCCCGAAGCCAAAAGTCTGGTAGCGATGGAGGTCTGGTTCTAAGCATGGTATGATTCAGGCATTTTTTGGAGTGTGTTGCTTTAGTGTTCAATTTAGGAACAATGCAGCAAGATTAACTCATGAATATCTGTGTGTTATGTAGCTGTTTTGATTATACAGTTAGGAGAGGCAAGTGGTTCTGCCTGCAGCTGAGCAAAGTGTTTCAAAAATGCTAGAAGGTGCACTCTAGTGAGAAGAATATGTTACTGCTGCAATAAAACATTTGATTGTTACTTTTCAGAACACAATACAGATTACACTCTTCCTTACAACATGGGCTTTAGGTAAAATAGCCGCATTACTTTGTTTAAAGACAGAAAGAAGAGTCCCAAACTATAATAGTTAAAAAACAGTCCTTGTATAATTAGCACAGCCCTGTTTTGCATCATCTTCCCCCAGCTGAAAACAAATGGAGAAAATATGGTCAAGATACAGAACTTCAGAGTTCTTTCACTAGCTCTGTGCTCCCTTGCCCCATTTGTAGATTTAGGATGATTCAAGCTAGACAAATCATGCACAGCCAGCCCCTGTTCATGAAGAGGTAAGGGTTTCCTCAGCAAGAGTTATGAAGGGTTTTTTAACACTCTCACACTTAAAACTGGCACTGTAAGTATTTGAACTTGAAGTCTGAACTTGATGGGGTAGCTTTGATTGGTCTTATGCCTCTTTGGGGATTAGATAAGCAGGGGGTCACTTTCTACGATGGCTGAGAGAATTAAGTCTTCCCAAAAAAGCCAACAGCCACAAAGACATTTTCCTAGAAGAACCAGCTTCCTGATAAATTCTACAACTTGTCCTTCAATCTAAGTCCAATTTTCTCATCATCTCACATAACCCAGGTGAGAGTGTTTATTAGAAAGGGCATGCACAGGCAGAGCCCAGCTGCCTCATTTAACTTTTGGTGTGGCATGGTTCCAGAGAGTTTTGGGAGAAGTGGCCTTCTGGTTATCTCTTACTGCTCCATCTCATGAAAGATAACACAATGCAGTGGGTTTAAGTAGATTGGAATCTTCAAGTGGTGACTCGTGCAAGCTTAAGATTTGTTTTCCATGAAAGCATGTCCAATTAGAGCCTCAAGTGTTAGCACATTAAACACGAGTCTGAGCACAGCTGAACCAAATAGGAGTGAATACTCACTGACGGTTGTGGTTTTTGCACAGGAGTGTTAGTTCATTCGCTAACAGTTTTTAGATTCTTGACTGGAAGGTACCGATGAAGCAGCAGCTATTCTTACAGATAGTAAGTGAAGCATCTAGTCGGCATAGAAGCCGCAACAAAGAAAATCAATGTAGGTGTAGTTCAAAGGACTCAGAGAAAGAGCCCAGTATTTTAGATGATGGTTTATCAGTTTATGCCCTGAGAACTTGAGAGGCATCGTATCTTTTAGGGTGTATAAAATCTGTCCAGTTGTCTTACTAAATTCCTGAGTGACAGCTCCTAGACACTTTCTGCCAAAATGGCATTGGTGGTACCTCACCATATGGTGAATACAGAACACCTCAATTCAGTCTCCTCAAGGGTACAGGAGGAGCATTAGAGATTTCTTTGGCAAAAGCCAGGAAGGTTCATGTGCACACACACATGCGCATGGGGGAAGGAGACATATCTGATCCAATGTAACCACACCAGCTATATTGCGTAGGTGGAAGAGTTTAATAACCACAGTCACATTACACGACTTCTTGGAAAGATGACTCCATGTATTTTAGCCAGTCAAGAGTCTAGAGGCTCTGAACCTCTGGGCTGGGTCAAGCAATGCATAGTCCAAGCCTCTTGGCAGGGTCAGACAGCAATTCACAGTCTATAGCTCTAGCCCTCTGGGAGGGGCAGTAGCAGTCTTTAGCTTCTGCCTTCAGGTGGAAGCAGACAGCAAACACATTTTAGGGGCCCACAGCCTCCTGGCTGTGATAGGCCACAAGCTAGGCACAGGCCTTCCAGCTTAGGGTGAGTAGGCTGCCACCCTAGGGGTGGGGTTGGTGGCAGGGGAGTGGGGGATATGGGCCCACCCTACTCCACTGGGTCCCAGCCCAGGGCCCTAACAGTAACAAGTAGTCCCACCACTGGGTCAGTGGGGAAGTCACCTAAACTTGCTGACTTGCTTTCTGGCATCACAACTGGACTAATGTCTGGTTTCCCAGGGCTACTTCCTATCACAGTCAAATGGCACAGCTCCATTGGCCACATGTCATCAGTGGCTGTTGGGTAGACAGCCAATGGTAGTCCTAGTAATGACTCTCTGTCTGGATCCCTTCCAGTGGTGGGGCCTGGTTCAGAGGGCCTGAGATGTCTACCTTCTTCCCTGACTCATTCCCAACTGAGTTGTGGGGCCGTCTCTTTATACTTCCTGTCCCACCCTGCACTTCTCGCAGGGATGGAGTCGTTTGGCTCCACCCACCAGAGGGAGTGTAGTGCTCCTTCACTGTCAGGCTCAGAAGGAGACCACTCTGCCTCACTATAGGGCCCATATGCACAAGTAGCCTTACCATGTACAAAAGCCACCAAGTTCAGTGTAAGTAGCTATACAGATCCAAGTGTCGTAAGTGTCAGCAGATATCTATTTCCAGGTTAAATCCATATGGCACATGTCTGTCGACTTATGACATGGAAGGGGACGGTGGATGGAGTAGGAAAATAACTTCTCAGAACCCGCATGCCAGTAGACAGGCTCTGCAGGAAAGCATTAGGCCTCACTTCAGTTTTCCTGTCCTCTGCTAAGGTTTCCTCAAGCGTCTCACCAAGTTTAAATGATATTTTGGTACTTTTGAAGCTGTTCTCTGTTTTCATAGTGCCGATGATCAGGCTGGATTTGGCTAGGTCATGAAGGGGATGTCTACGCTGCAATTAAAAATCTGTGACTGGCCCGCCAGCTGACTTGAGCTCATGGGACTCAGGCTTTGGGGTTGTTTAATTGCAGACTTTCCCACTTCGCAGGGCCTGGACTTAGTCTTAGAGCCTGGACTCCCGCCCGAGCCCGGAAGGCTACAATGCATTTAAACAGCCCTGCAGCCCCAGCCTGAGTCAGCCAGCATGGGCCAGCTGTGGGTGTCTAACTGCAGTGTACACATGCCCCAGTGACTAAATCCCTTCCTGCAGATCAAAGACAAGGCACTCAAATGTTATGTTTGCTGGCAGAAATCAGGAGCCTGACGCTCTGCACTGTTTGCACTGAGCGAATTGCCGGGCTGAGTACAGAATGGGCTGAATGCCATTTTGGCAAGTTCCATGCCACGCCAAAGAAGAAATGAGCAACCTGTAGGTCAGCTTCTTCTAAGACTTGTAGCAAGAAGTCTGAATACAGGCAGGTGGTCCTGCTTGGTTGCAAATAGCACCTTTGGCTTTCAGGACTTGGGGTCACAGTTTCTCAGAGGAAGTGCAGGCCTGCCCCACAGCTGCATCTCACAGCTCTTTGGCTGCTCTTCCACACATATACACTAAAGTAAGCCAAGAAGCATTATAGATGTTGGTTTGCCTGCTGGTATTAACTTCTTGGCCTGGTACTTTACAAGTGATCGACTTAAGATGTCACTAGAGCTACAAGCTAGGAAACCCCTGCTGGGCAGCAGCTGGTCCAGTAGTGTAACAGTCAGCCCTGTGATCCAACTTCAACTCTTGCAGTGGGTTAGCCTAGATGACCCATGCAGTCCCTTCTGACTCTATTATTCTCTTCCCAGTTCAGACAGATTCCTCCTCCTTGATAATCAGAATGGTGTTTATCAAGTCCTTTGCACTTTTGAAGGCTCTAGTTTAATGGAACATGTGCCCCCAGTCAGACAATTTGGATGTTAGATGCCCCTAAAATGTTGGGATATTCAAAGCCTGCTTTTTAGATTATGTCCAGGCCAAGTTTAATTAGCAGAGTTAGGTAGTAGGGCTCAGATACTAGGACAAGCATTCCCACTCCATTTAAAAATAGAATAAAATTTCACCTCTTCCTTCCCAAGGAGCATTGCTGCAGAGAAGAATGGCTAGGGAGCAGGATGTGCTCATTGAATAAACCCCAGGAACAAAAGAACAAACTCATCTTCTCTCTAAAGAGGGAGAGACCTTTCTAGTAGTAAACACAAGAGCATTTCTCATCCAGTGCTTTTGTGAAGCCAGCTAGGTTTTCACTAAACACAACTTTCCAGGTTCCCATAAACGATTCACACACTATGCCGGACTTGCTAAGCAGATTTCCTGAAGATAGCAACTGGTGGACGGATAGTATGAGCTATCTAGCTGAGCTAATAGCTTTTTACATTTGCCCTGATCACATGACACTTTGTGAGAACCAGTAAGAAGGGACAACCTCAGGGAGTCTAATTGCTAGCATTTCACTTTGTTTTTTTATTGCAAAACCCAAGGGTTATTGCTGCTTGCAGTAAATACTTTAAATCTGGCAGCTCTAAAATCTAACCTTTCTCTATAATGTAGGGATTTTTTTTCCACACAGGAATATGTTGAAAAAAAATCGTCCTTTGCTAACAAGAGCTGCAAAAGTCTTAAATGGACACTGCCAACCTTTGTCAGCCCCAAAGTGCACCTACCTTAAAGAGACACTATCAGCTGAAGTAGGAATCCAAATTAGTCTCTTTTAATAGATGGGAAATCAATGATACTTTCAATGTACTTTTTGAAAGGAAAAAACCTTGGCCACTTTCTCAGCTTTCAAACCCTCCTGTCTAGGGACAAAGGCCTGATTCTGGGAGGTGCTGAGCACAGCCAATCAGGAGCTGAGCATTCTCAGCTCCCCGTGATGGGAGCTGAAGGTGCTCAGCACTTTCTAAGATGTACACATCACCTCACAAGCTCAGTCCAAAGCGCCATCCTATCTCAGCAAAACCCTCATCCAGAGGAGGCAGACTGATTCAGATACCTCAGTGTCTGGGACACCTCTGTGCTCCTGACATTAACCCTGGGGTTCTGGCCAAACTCCAGCCAGTTGGCATCGCAATCCCCCTGCAGTTTCAATTGGATACAGTATTCATCTTTATTTTCCCGTCTAGACTTTTACCCATTGTACAGGGCTTGATGCTGGGGGATGCAGGACTTGTTGACTCTCTTTGACCGCTGTGGAAATTGAGGGCAGTCAGCAGCACCTTTCTGGGGATGTTCAGCACTCTGCAGGATTGGGCCCTTCAGCATCTGCTGTGGGTACATTTCATGGGTGGCTAAAGTTATCCTTCTATGTCCCTTTCTTACTTTGAAGGCATAGTTGGTCAATATTTGCAAAACAATCTGAAGTCCTCGGAGGGAAGGTTGCTATAGACATTCAAACTTTTCTTCTTATTATTGTTGCCCCTCTGCTGATCAACTGAAAATGTTGTGTTCTTGCAGTGCAACTTCCTGCTGGAGGAGAAATATGTGATACAGAGTCTGGGTATATTTACACATAATGTACCAGTTCTGCAACAAAGGCGATCACAAACATCGTGCAAATATCCTTCCAGGGTCTCAGCTCAATGATCTCACCAATACCTATCTCCCAGGGAAAAACTCTACCTCAAGAATTACCTCTTGTTAGTGAGATTAAGGCAGAGAGAAAGCTCCCTGGCTGCAGATCTCCACCAAAAAAAGAACAGCATCAGCAAACCAACAACAATTCAGAATTTCTTGCAGTGCTAAAAACTTGTTCACACACTAAGAAAAAGATCTTGTAAGGCTATGCGTAACAGCGCCATCTGATTACTCTGACCCTAAAGTTATGATTGACTATTATTACTTTGGCACATTAGGGAAATTTAAGAAAGCCATTAAACTCATTAAACACAAGATTGCTAAACTTGCTAAGTTTTCTAATACCATAAGTCTAGACAGGTTTGAAAGCACAGCAGAAATATTAAATGTGTATGTGTGTGCGGGGGGCACATTGGAACAGGAAGAAAGTTTGTAAAGATACTAGATCTGCTGAAAATACCAGAGGAGAAGCCAGAAGGGCCCAATGACTGTCATCAATGATGCAAGAGATAGGTTATGCCAGGGCAGAGAAATGTCATGTCAAACTATGTAACATCAGAGCACAATCATTATAGCTGATGAATACACTTAGTCACATTCTGTTTGATATTAGGGACATGAATGGCAAAAATACTGTTTTCTGATATGTTACTTAGTGCAGCACTTCACATACTCTGGAGTTTCAGGATTGGGTCCACAAATTATTTGTTGTTGAGTTTTAAATGCTTTGACAGCAACACCATATTGATGGCTACATAAAATAGCTTAGGCAAACAGTAAAGCCCCACAATAAGCTCAGTGAAAATGGAAACACTTTGAGACCTTTGTGGGGGATTAAGTAATGGATATTGATCATTTCTTTCCATTTATCTGCTGTTCTTTTATTTTTCTATATTGTACTATGTCTCTGGTATCCTTTCGTTCATTTTCTCCATATTATAACCTACACCAATACTTCAGATATCAAAGGCTCTCATTAAAAAAATCCTGCATCTGGGATCTTCAAGCTGTGCTAGCTTTGTTTTCTTTTCATAAATATTCAGTGTTTCAAAAATTATTGACTTTTACATAGGCAACTGGTTTAAATAGGTGTCTGATGATCCACTACAGAGACCATAAAGTAAAGCAGCCGCCAGTTACCTTCTTGCTCCTCAGTTGATGTATTTATTATTAATTATTTATTTGTACTGCAGTAGCACCTAGTAGTTCCAGTCACGAACTGGGACTCCATTGTACAAACATGGAACAAAAAGCCAGTCCGTCTCCTAAAGAAGTTACAATCTGTGGCATGAGTGGGAGCAATTAGTCTCCTGAGACTCCACTTTCAGCAACATGCACCTGTTGCTGAGTGCACACTAGTCTTAGCACAGAGAGACTTTGATCCTTCTATTTTTTAATAAACAACTAATAGTGCATGAGAAAGGTTTGCTCCTTTCAATATGCAGGCATCTGAATTTCTAATTGTTTAGCATTAGTCACAAGTTAAGTATGACAGAGGAGATGCTATATATAGTTCACTGCCTAGCCACTCGAAAACGATAGTGTGTTTATATTTCCTCCTATATTTGCTGATTTAAAAGAAGTAAGCTGACAGTTGCAATACTGCCAACCTCAAGTGTTCAAAAATCATGATTCAGCCTCTCCCTGCCCCAATCATGAGATTGGCTTAAAAATCACAAGATTTTAAAATTATAATAAATTTAGGGGTTTTTTTATTTGCCTTTTGAGCCTCAAGGGTGCACTCTGGTCACTTTTTCAAGCTTTTCTCTACAATCAGCTAGAAAGTTATCAGTTTTTCTAGATGAAAGCTGAGATTCTCACATAATCACAAGATTCCAGGGGCTGGGGCTTTAAGGAAAATACCGTATTTCCCAAGTTCACAATAAAAATCACAAGAATTACCAGTGCTGTGTGTGTGTTTACCTATATTCACTTCTTTACTTCCCAGCCTCTCTCCCTCTTTCTGTGTGCACTATATTATATCTATCTATCACATATTACACCCCGGGGTGAAATCTTGGCCCCACTAAAGTCAGTACAGCCAGTACTATCTGTATTTGCATCTCTCTCTCTCTCTCTCTTTCTCTGTGTTTGTGTGTGTGTGTAAATGTCACATTTATTTCACTTTGTTTCCAGCATCTTTTTTCGGTCTTTCACTCCTCAGGGGCAATGGCCCAGTTTGGAACGCTTCAAATTCTCATCTGAAATTTCCTCACAGCCAATCTGATCTGCTATAATTTTTCTTTCAAGATATCTGTAATGTTTGGTAAGCACTCTAAGGAGGTATGTTGGTAGGTGAGAAAGCACAGCTCAAGTAGCCAGCTCAGAATGAGCCTGCTCAGCTTCTGGAAAATGTGAGGTCACCATGCTCAGAAGTTTATCATGAGTATTAGCAAAGTTACTCCCATACAGGCATGATATCATCTTAATAGCACAGTCATTCCCACATTTGTAATACGGCAACTGGTCTTACAGATAAATACAATAAATGCCACTGTTATTACCAACTAACAGAGCACTACTAGCAGGCTTGGTCCTGAACACATATGTAAAAAGATATAGTCCCTGTCCCAGACCAGAAAAGGACCCAATAGGGAGATAGCAAATTATTTTCTGGAAATTGGGTGTGCAAGGAGGCATAAGTTATGGATCTCCAAATCTATTTTAGGTAGAACTGTGTATCAGTCTGACCAAGACACCGACGTTTTCCTGTTGAACAGTTTCTCATTACCTATTTGGGGGTTGGTGGGAGATTGCCCGAGCTAATCTCAGCTGTCTCCAGTGGCAGAAGTCCAGTGTGATGCATTAGCAAGGGTCTTTAATTTATCCCAGTGTGAGAACAGGGCTTTGAGTGAGGCAGACTGGGATTTGCAGCAAGGGCTGGAATGGGGGCATTGGTTCTTAAAGATGAACATTTTAAAGATATATTTGGGGATCAGGTGGGAAGCTCCATTTACAGACATGGATGTGAGCACCCAAGCAGGCACCCACACTCTGTAAAATCTGTGAGCCAGAGTGTGTAACTGTCCAAACTCCCAGATTTAAGAGCTCTGTTAAGTCACCGAGTTTTGAAAATTGAAAACCAACAACTTAACTCGTTGCCAAAATATAATGGGCCAGATTCTGCCCCATTTGAAATCATTGGCGGTCACAGAAGTAACTGGTGACCCAAACCACCCCAATGACCCTTAAGGGATGACTATTTTTCATCCAGATGTTTTAACGGGATAGAAAATGTATCATTTCTCTGTGGTTTTACGGTGTTCAGTCATTCATCTTGCTCGCCCAGGCACAATCACGCTGCAAAACATTAGCGTGATTTGTTTTTGCAATGTGGGAACTCTATGAGCCAAGTGTGGGCTCTTCTCTGACTCAGTCCCCCTAGCCACAATGATGTGTATGTGTGGAGGGGGAGGGGAACTATTAAAGGATCCTTACCTCCCGGTGGCAGAAATTTAAGACTGTGATAGGCCTGGGAGGAGACAATTTCAGATTTCCATCTAGCTCTTCACTGCTGGCCCAGAGTTCCCCGTATTATTCCATCTGTCCTCCCCGTCCATTTGCTGCACATGCTCAGAAAAAATGCTGCTTTCACTCGTTGCAGCTGATGCCTTTTCATGTTGAAACACTGACCCAGAATCAATGTCTAGCAGCTGCTCAAAGTATAGTAAAGTGCCCCTCCCTTCTCACCCTCAGATTGAGACCATCATAGCTCAGGCCTTGCCAGGTTCAAAAGTGAGTGTGCTTCGCTCACTTCTACACCGGCCATTTCTTCTTCGTAACAGCTCCCTTCGTTAGATACATCAGCTCACACCCTGCAGTCCTTACAATGGGTCAGATTATGAACTCAGTTACATCAGTGTAAACTGGAGTAACGCCATGGATTTCAGTGGTGTTGTTCCAGATTTACATCAGTGTAACTGACATTAGAATTTGGCGCTTAGTCCTTACGCTGGCATCTGTGGGAGAGTGGCCCAACTAAAGTCTGATGGTTTGGGCCCTGAGGTTGCAAACATGGAGCGAGATTTGCCTTATTGTAAAATATCTGCAGACACAAAAGCAAGCCCTGAATACAAATGACTTTAATGCTTTCACAGGACACTTACTTGATGGATCCTTTTGCTATTATCAATAACCGTAAAATGATTAGATCCTGCAAAATTATCAGTAATGGCCATGGAAGCTCACAAATGTACCCTCCACACCTTCCCCATCCATTATCTGAGTGCAAGAATAGCAAATTAAATTCCTTATGAGGTAAATATAAAGGTCAGCTGCTGCCTCTCTAGATAGGGGCTGTCAAGAGGGTAGAGACATATCCCTTTCCAATGCTCAGAGGCTGAGTCTTCTTCCTGCCTAAGTTTACAGCCTCCTTTTGCCAGTCAGAATTAGGGTACTGTGAGGCCTTTGTATTCTTATCATGGTACAAGGGAACTAAGCACATGACTCCCATGAACACTAAAGGGAATTGCACAAAGAAATGGTAAGCCTTCTGCTTCAGTGGCTCTGTGCACAGCGCATGCTAGAGCTCAAATAGACACTATGGGCTTGATTCAGAAATTCCTGGGTGAAGTTCTCTGGCCAGGCTAGATGATCATAATGGTCCTTTCTGGCTTTCAACTCTATGAACTGGAGCACAGGTTTATCCCACCCAACAATTACTCCAGCTGTCATGAGATCAAGGACGTTTTGAGTCTGATTTTCAGTGGGGCCTCCACTAGACCTGCCCTTCCGTGGGCACATTATAAAACCATCAAAACAAATATCATCCTGTGAGGAAGGACAATCTTTTGGTCGAAACACTGGACATAAGCTCAGGAAATCTGAGTTCTGCCACAGACCACCTGTGTGATCTTGGATAAATCTCTTAATCTTCCTATGCCTCAGTTCTCCATTGGAAAAATAGGAATCATACTTCTCTACCTGGCAGGGAGGATATGTTATTTAAAACACAGGCAGAGCTCTGATCCTGAGGGAGGTGCACCACAGAGAATCCCAGGAAACACCCAAAATAAAGACTTTCCAAAATGAAATTATTTTAAATTGGCTTTAAAATGAATTAAAACTGGACAAGAGGGGGAGCATTCCCAAGCCCCTTGCTCTCAGATGAAAAGACAAGGGGCCAAATCCTGAGGTTCTGACTCAGTTTTTACTCAGTCTTTACCTTGACAATGTCTCTTTAATCAAATTGCTCTAAGATTAGCTTGGAAAGCTCCTCCCCATAAGTTAAAATGTGAAGAATGGGCAGATGCCATCCCTTTAAAATGACTTATCACCCTCCCTCGATAATAAAATATTTTGTACCTTAGTCTTTTTTCCCTAGTCCACCTGGAAATCCACTACATTTTAGATTTGTGAACGCTAATATCAATAAGTTTCAGAGTAACAGCCGTGTTAGTCTGTATTCGCAAAAAGAAAAGGAGTACTTGTGGCACCTTAGAGACTAACCAATTTATTTGAGCATAAGCTTTCGTGAGCTACAGCTCACTTCATCGGATGCATACTGTGGAAAGTGTAGAAGATCTTTTTATATACACACAAAGCATGAAAAAATACCTCCTCCCACCCCACTCTCCTGCTGATAATAGCTTATCTAAAGTGATCACTCTCCTTACAATGTGTATGATAATCAAGATGGGCCATTTCCAGCACTAATCCAGGGTTTAACAAGAACCTCTGGAGTGGGGGTAGGAAAAAACAAGGGGAAATAGGTTACCTTGCATAATGACTTAGCCACTCCCAGTCTCTATTCAAGCCTAAGTTAATTGTATCCAATTTGCAAATGAATTCCAATTCAACAGTTTCTCGCTGGAGTCTGGATTTGAAGTTTTTTTGTTTTAAGATAGTGACCTTCATGTCTGTGATTGCGTGACAAGAGAGATTGAAGTATTCTCCGACTGGTTCATGAATGTTATAATTCTTGACATCTGATTTGTGTCCATTTATTCTTTTACGTAGAGACTGTCCAGTTTGACCAATGTACATGGCAGAGGGGCATTGCTGGCACATGATGGCATATATCACATTGGTGGATGTGCAGGTGAACGAGCCTCTGATAGTGTGGCTGATGTTATTAGGCCCTGTGATGGTGTCCCCTGAACAGATATGTGGGCACAGTTGGCAACGGGCTTTGTTGCAAGGATAGGTTCCTGGGTTAGTGGCTCTGTTGTGTGGTGTGTGGTTGCTGGTGAGTATTTGCTTCAGGCTGGGGGGCTGTCTGTAGGCAAGGACTGGCCTGTCTCCCAAGATTTGTGAGAGTGTTGGGTCATCCTTCAGGATAGGTTGTAGATCCTTAATAATGCGTTGGAGGGGTTTGAGTTGGGGGCTGAAGGTGACAGCTAGTGGCGTTCTGTTATTTTCTTTGTTAGGCCAGTCCTTGCCTACAGACAGCTCCCCAACCTGAAGCAAATACTCACCAGCAACCACATACCACACAACAGAACCACTAACCCAGGAACCTATCCTACCAGCAGGAGAGTGGGTTTGTGTGTGGGGGGAGGGGGGGAGGGTGAGAAAACCTGGATTTGTGCTGGAAATGGCCCAACTTGATTATCATACACATTGTAAGGAGAGTGCTCACTTTAGATAAGCTATTACCAGCAGGAGAGTGGGGTGGGGGGAGGTATTTTTTCATGCTTTGTGTGTATATAAAAAGATCTTTTACACTTTCCACAGTATGCATCCGATGAAGTGAGCTGTAGCTCACGAAAGCTCATGCTCAAATAAATTGGTTAGTCTCTAAGGTGCCACAAGTCCTCCTTTTCTTTTTACTAATATGAATAGTGGATTAAAAAAACTGTAAGAAAACGTAGCGTACTCATACATCATTGTATATCAATGAATGCAGCCACAACAAAAACATGAAGAGATATACCACACTCACCTGAAAGTAATAGGTCTTATTGGATATAATGCTTTAGAATTGCCTTCTTGTCACTCAGGCGTGTTGTAGTGTGTGTTAGAGATTTGACTGTATGGACTTAGCATAACTATGGAATATAAAATCCATGCTCATGGGCCACAGTGATATGAGATGACATGGAGATGTTTACTATGACTAATGGTATCAGGGAACCAGCCTTACAGTTAAATTCTGCCCCTAGATTTGTAATGATAAGGAATATACTCCTTTTTTGCAGTAAACTAAACAATTGAACGGCAAATCAGCCTTCTAGCGTGTTGTGATAGACTCAAATTCTATCATCTTCCAAAACATATGGGGTCAGATCCGTCACTGGTGTTATACTATTAACTTCAGTAGTTACACCAGGTTTAAATTTGGTCCATATATTTTCAGATCCATGGTTTTTTTTAAGACCATTTACTGTGTCTGTGCTTATTGAAGCTAGCCAGACGATGGACTTGATAACTTCTTAGGTCTTTTCCATTTGTAGATATTATTATTCCTTTATGATTCAGAACTCTGAAAATGGCATGTCTGAACCCATAACGGGAAGAATTAGTATAATATTAAAGCTTTTCATATAGTAGCCATAGGGAAAAAAGGAAACTCATGAATGTGATATAATTGATATTTGCCTTGTTCCTATATTTGAACATTCCAAATAGTATCCAGGATGTCTCATGGACTAATCTTTTTAAGGATTAACTGTGGAGACCCATGTGTTTCACCCAGGAACTAATTAATTTCTGGATAATGCTATTTGCACTTAGGAAGCCAATTCTGTATTTGAAAGATTGAAGGCGGTGGTTTGTCATCTATCTGGATATCATAGGTACTTTTATGGTCTCCATCACGGTATAATCATCACAATCTTTCACATATTTAAACGTTTGCAATACCTACAACACATAATTAAAGACCCATCTCAGGGGAAAATATGGGTTAAAAATTATCATATTTGCTCTGTAGCAAGTATTTGTGAAAATACAAACCCTACTCAAAGGGAAGGATCATCTAAAACAGTGGCTCTCAAGCTTTCCAGACTACTGTACTCCTTTCAGGAGTCAGATTTTCTTGTGTACCCACAAGTTTCACCTCACTTAAAAGGTACTTGCTTACAAAATCTAACACAAAAGTACAAAAGTTCCACAGCACTGTATTATTGTAAAATTACTTACTTTCTCATTTTTACCAAATAATTATAAAATAAATCAATTGGAATATAAATATTGTACTTACATTTCAGTGTATAGTATATAGAGCAGTATAAACAAGTCATTGGCTGTATGAAATTTTAGTTTGTACTGACTTCACTAGTGCTTTTTATGTAAAACTGTTGTAAAACTAGGCAAATATCTAGATTAGTTGATGTACCCCTTAGAAGACTTCTGTGTACCCCCAGGGGTATATGTACCCCTAGTTGAGAATCACTGATCTAAAGAGCATGCCAAGGTGCAGTACTCTTACAAGGTGTAGGCTTATGCCAATGTTGAGCAACCTTTCCCAATCTACATGCTAGTTTCACTGTCACTAGCATTCTTTTGAGGGGTGGGGGGATAACATTGGCTGCAATATCTAACTTAAAAGATATCAAATATAAAATCTATTGGGTCATATCTTGAGCTGGTTTCAATTTGCATAATTCCATTGGAGCTCATCCATTGTACTTGGACACTCATTCATATCAGCACTTCGTCTTCTTTAGCTCTGTGATCACACTATAATAGGCTTCATATCCTTTTCAAATATATCACAGACTGGAAATGATGATGTTATGACAACAAATACCCCAGCTTGCATCTAGAGTCCCATTTTAATGAGTGCATCTTACATCCACTGTCATTTGATCAAACTTATCTCCTGTTTTTGTGAACCACTTATAAACATCAGTGTAAGTTGTGGTATCATACTATAAAAACATCCAAATAGCTTCTTTTCTATTTACAAGATGCGTGCCTTTCTGTTTTTGTCATAATACGTGTTTCAGTTCATGACTGCCTGAGTTAACACACATTAATGGGCGTGCAAAACTGCCTGTGTTATGTTGTTATTTCTGTTTTTCCGGTTGTTTATTATATACATGTTTTGAAAAATAGCTTAGTGGATAGACACAATGGGAGCTAAGGGTGTGTAGTGCCTCTCGGAAGATGTTCAGCTTCTTGCTGGATCTGACCTCATATAATAAGCCTGTGCATTGCTTATTATTTTACAAACTTACTTTTGGGGCAAGATATTCCTATTGTTATGAAACTCCCACAAATGTTTATATGAGTTATTAATAGTAATATCTAGGGGGGCAACTAAGATTGGGGGGCAGACTGTGCTAGATGCCAGCCAAACATACAGACAGAGACAGTCCTTGCCTCAAAGAGCTTGCAACCTAGACAAGATAAACAAAGACAGAGGGCTGGCAAGTTGCAATACCCAAGGTCAAGTTGCAATTCTGAATTATAATTACGGGTGGGCCCAAGACCTGATCAGCAGTTTGAACCAACAAAAATGTCTTGCATGTGGGGTGCGGGTTTGATTCTTCCCATTATAAAGGTAAGGTCCACTTGTGACATTTGGATTCAGGTCTGAGTTTGGATTTCAAACACCTGCAAAGTTCAGGCATGTTCCTCTAGAGTGTAATGGGTTTGAAGATGCAGTCAGTGGAATTCTAAACTCAGAAGGCCAGATCATCAGCTGGTGCAAATCAGCATAGTGCAATTGATGTTAATGGAGCTGTGCCAACTTACACCATCAAAACTTGCCTTCTTTTGGTATGTTTATGCCTCATAGATAGGCTTTTTCATACATCCAACTGGAAACTTAAATCCATTTACCATTCAGATGTTTTTCATAATGTTCCCCTCACCATTGCTAATTAAGACCCTGATTCAGGAAAGCATCTGCTTAAGGGCTTTCCTGCACTGGAACCCAATAAAGCTATTTGGAGCAAGCTTTTCCATCAAATATGCATTGACATCAATTGGGTTCTCCACACAGTTTAGAGGGCAGCATTTGGTCCCTTGTATTGATGTCTCTTGCAACCTTACTTCACCTCCAATGGGATCCTGATAAGGCCAAAGTGTGTTATCAGTGGGGACTGAATTCATGTAAATGAGATCAGAATTTGACCCAAGAGGATATCACAAATGAATTGCACACATTTCCCTAAGAGCAAGTTTTGTTGTTGCAAGATCATTCAAAAAGAGAATTCTATCTGTGAGGAAGTAGGTGAACCAACAGCAGGAACTCAGAAAAATATTTGCCAATATCTTTTTGAGTCAGTGATGTATTTTCCCTAAATTGCTGCAATATGAAAGTTCTTCTTTCATATAATCTTAATATAGTGTTATGCACTTTAATATTAGTTGTAATTTCACCTGCATAAGATGTATTCAGATTAGACTTTTGGCCCTAAGAGAATCGAGCCTCCCTTTTTCTGCAATCTTTGCACAGCGCCTAGCACAAAGGGGCGCTGGTTCATGATTAGGGCTCCTAAATGCTCCAGTAATACAAACAATAAAATAAAATAATACACCAGGGGACTGAAAGAACTCACTGACTCAAGGCCTGAAATCTCTTTTCCCCAGTGGGATGGTATGGAACACTACCCTGTATTGACGTGCTTCAATAATGACTTTAAATTGACGTCCAGAAACAGCGTGTGTGGTTACATTTCCCATTGTTACTGCAGTTTTACAATGATGCCTAGAGCACATCCCCCCCCCTTTTTGTTATACAGCTAAATAATCTGATTGTTTAATCCATTAAAACGACGTTGTTCTCTGTCGTGAACTACGGGTGGAAAAACCTCCACATACCAAGCAACAGTTAATCAACGGCATCATTTAAGCCCGAGTTAATCGAGGCTTCTTCTTTTTCTTACCATATATTCATGGGGCTCTAGTTTTTGTTGGAGGCGGTACAGCAGCATCCCGCTCACGGCTGTGCCTAGGATGCATCCCTTCGCACTGCATCCCTTCCCAGCCCTTCCGCACGGCCCGCCGGAGCTCTCATCCACTGCCTAAAGCGTGAAGGGCTCTTTTGATCACCGCGCAGCAAAGAAACAAGTGTATCGTCAAACACAATAGTAGCATTTTCATCCAGACAACTGCCCTCAAATGCCGTTGAATGCGTTTTAACAGCCATTCACTCATGTGCTGTTAGTTTCTAGACGGCAAAGCCCAGGGTCTCGTGACACTGACAAGATGTTTTCAATGGGAAAATAATGGCCGCATGGTATACACAGGAGGAGACTCTGTAGATAGATTGCCAGGCTTCTGACTTCTCACGGATGAAGCAGCATACAAAGGATAAGAAAAGTGGAAGTTTCCAATAAATCCCCATCGCTATATGTCGGTTGATTGACTGACTGTTAATACAGAAATTCGGATCACAGGGTTAGTGTATAACCTAATGGCAACTGTCGCCTGTGCAGGGATTTTTTGAATGAGACACTTCAACAGACTTAGTGAGAACACTTCCTACCTGGCACCGATCTGATCGTCTCAGGTTAATTTCAAATGCAGGCGTTGATTTCTCTTACAGTAAGCATCCTGAAGCGGTAACGTTAGCCCTACGATTTGCAAACACAGACACCAGCAAACCTGACACCCCAACAACAGATCTTGTGTTTCTCAGTTTGATGTCGCTTATGTGTTTTCAAACAGTAGGGTTCCCATAAAAACACATCCCTTCCTTAGTACTTGAGTCTCATTGGCTGGATTTTACCTCCCGCTTTACTGGAAATTTAACCTGAGTGTGTGTTACCGATTGTTAAATTTTCAGAACAGCTAAGTGTGTTAAGATATTCAACTGGAGATGTGTATCTCGGACCTCTCATCTTCAGATAGCGATGGGGAAACTTTCTTGGCAAAATCTCACTTCAGGGTCCTTTATCGGGACTTTTCTATGGGGGTGTTGTACTTGTTCTTGTGTGTTCTTACATATAGATTGGTACTGGGGATGAGTTGTGTTGGCAATAGAGCAAACTCTGTCTCTCGTTCATTCTGACTATAACTTCGCTCGGGAAGGGGTCGGGAGGTTGACAAAGCCAGGCTGCAAGCTCTGAATCTGATTAGCAGCCTTGCCCGGCTCTGGATCCGGTCTGACGGCATGTACTTCTCAGGCGGGACTCGAGTGGAAAGTTTTCTACCCTCTTGGCCTTTCATAGTAAAAAGTCGGTCGCTGTTGCCTTCAGCTCCCGTTGGGAAATCTCATTCAAGGATTTTTGTCAATGGGAGAGCGCCCTGCTCCGCTCCCCAGACCCAGCTCCGGCTGACGTCACCACGGAGGCGATAAGTATCTGTTGATATAATTGGATGTGAGATTCTGGGTTGCGATAGCACAAGTCGGCCCGTCGCTGCTCCGAAAGGGCCCCCATGATTTATTCAGCAGTGGATGGGGGCACGCAATCGAGCTGTCAAGAAAGCGTCAGCTTATTAGGCAAGGGCTGCGTGATTCCAGAAGCGGGTCTACGCTATAAAAATCACGCACCCGGGCGCTGATTAGGAGAAAATCTGATCACAAGTTGGGGAAGAGACGACACGGGCAGAGTGACAGCGCGACCTCGGCAAGCCCCCGGCCCGGACCGCCTTCACCTGCCCTGGGACCCGGCCGCGGCATCTCCCAGGTAGGCAGCGATCGCCGGCGTGCGCCGCAACAGAGCAAACTTCTGCCTGCCCCGGGGGCAGCTGCGGGGCTCGGACGAGCGGGTGCGGGCGCCCGGCTGCCGATCCTGCAAACGGGCCCGGCACACTCGCTGGCCTGGGGGCCCTGCGGGAGGGAGCAGCGACCTCGGCGCCGGCTGTAACGTTGCTTGGGAAGCAGCCAGGCCGCGGGACGTTTTTAAATGGGACGCCTGCTCCCCGCCCAGCCCCGGCTGGCTGCCGTCACCCGGTGGCTCGCCGTGGTACCTGCAGCGCCGGGACTTTCTCCTCCGCGGCCAGAGCCGGTCCCCGCCCGGGGCTGGGGCTTGCTCCGTTCCGCGCCTCTGAGGGGCTGGGGCGTCAGCCAGCGCTGTAAGCCCGCCGGGAGGGAACCCTCTCCCCCTGCGCCTGGGGCAGGGCCAGAGACCGGGGGGCGCAGGGCGGGGCCGGGCCTTCAGCACCACGGAGAGCGGCCCGGGCGGCTCCGGCCCTGGGGTCGGCCCGGCAGGGCTGTGCGCTCCCCTGGCCGGCCAGTCTAACTCCAACGCGGCAGGTTTTCTCTCCCCGCCCCGCGCCTTCCCCTTCCCCCCCTTCCCCCCCCCGCTTCTGTCCCCGTTGCAGATCTGGGCGTTGATCATGAAGCTCCAGCTGTTGGTCTCCACAGGGATCCTGCTGGTTGCTCTCCTGCCCCGCCATGAGTGCAGAGCCCTCCGCGGGAGCCCCCCCGCCGCCGCCAGCGCGCCGCTGCCGCCGGATGCCCTCCCGCCGCCGCCGAGCCTGCCCGTGCTGCTCCGCATGGGAGAAGAGTATTTCCTGCGGCTGGGCAGCCTCCACCGGAGCCCCGCCGCCTCCTCCTTCGCCCCCAGCAGCAGCAGCAGCAGCCGCCTCCCGGCGGGCGCCCGGGCCAGCAACTTTTTCCGAGCCGCGGGGCAGCCCCCGCCGCCGCCGCTCCCCGAGCGCTCGCCCGAGCCTGCGGCGGGCCCCGGGGAGGGGGAAGCCGAGAGCCTGCCCCGGGAGGCGATGGCGAGGGGGAAGCGATCCGAGGAGCCCCCGATCTCCCTGGATCTGACTTTCCACCTCCTCCGAGAAGTCTTGGAAATGGCCAGAGCCGAACAGTTAGCCCAGCAGGCTCACAGCAACAGGAAACTGATGGAGATCATCGGGAAATGAAGCGGCCGCGCCTTGCCAAAGAGATCCTGCAGTCGGCACAACATTATACAGTATTATATACCATAGTGCTGCTCTGGCGTCATCTCTGTATTTTTATATAGCTTTAAACATAGAGGGTGTACACTGGCCAGAGCCCACGTCCCTTGGTTAGCATGCCCAGCCGTGTATCCCCGTGCAGTGACGAGACAAGTGTCATTCGTAACTTACCCGCCTTTATGTTTCCATTTCGAAGTTATTCTAGTGACATCGCTACTTTAGGATGGGGACAGCGGAAAAAAGGGTTCAAAGCAGCCTTTGGACAAGAGAGAGACTTTTCTTGTGGGGAAAGGTGTGTGTTTGTGTGTGTGTGTGTGTCTGTGGCGGGGGGGGGGGATCTCTGTAAGCTACTGCGAGTAACTTTTTCCTGTACCATTTCCGTAATAAAACATCTTTTCAGCGCTCGGTCAATTTTGGTGTGTAAGAGAATGTTTAATATTTATATTTTTAATAAAAGCTGCAAAGTAACTGTGGTTGTATAGACTTTCTTGCCTTGGGGGTCTTCTAGATTCGGCAGGGGTTTCCTTTCTATATATATATATATATATATATATATATATATATATATATATATATATATATATATATAAAGCTTTCCCTGAGCTATTTGTTTTGGGTTTTTTTACACTCACCCACCCATAACAGCGCTGAAATGAAACGGAGAATTGGCCAATACCTGCACGCTGATAGCTCAAGCAGTGATAGGTGTAAAACGAGTGTACATAAATTATAGGACCCAGCAACGGGCATATTATGAGGATACAGCTACGGGTATGGGTCTGTACGAGGACTTTATTGCAGTTCAAGGGTTTCGGGGATAGTTATGCTTTCTCCCGATTATATTCTTTAACATCGCATGGACTCCCTGTGCAGAAAATGCATCCAACATGGTACATAGCCGCATTTTCACTATCCGCTCCCAAATTCAATTGTTTAATTCAGCTCTGTTAAAATAAAATGACTCCAAGCTAAAACCTGTCCTTCAAAAAGCCAGTCTAGCCCCCTCCCCGCTTTTCTTGTCTCCAATTTAAACAAAATTAGTGCGGCTGTTCTGGGTTTACAGGAATGCTGTTAAAAAAAAAAAAAAACGAGCTGGAAGATTTTTGCACCTGAGAACTATCTGACACGAAGTGTTGCGGGGATTAAGCCACATGCTTGGCAATGCCATTGGTGATTATTTTGTAAAGTTGAATGATTAACGTTGAAAAAACAATTTCTGTCCACGAGAAGAAACATTTCTACAAAACCCTTCAAACAGACATAAATGTGCTGGCGAACTTCACCCTAACTCGCTGTATAATCTATCGAGATGCCAGATTTGAGCGTGCTGCTGTGTGTCCAGCAACTCAACCATCCCGTGCATGACTAAACGCTTCTGGCGCAGGGTATAATGCCACAACAGCTCCGAAAGAGTCATTAGGGAAGACTGAAAGCCTTTTTGGACGGTCTAAACACACACAACGCCCAATCCTGCACTAACTCGCTAACTCACTCACACTAGTGGGAGTTTGGGGGCACGGGGAACGGAGAACTGGGTTAAATCGTGTTAACTTCAAAGCAGATGTTCCAATCTCTTGGGTGGAGCCCGTACTTTCATGAAAGTCTCTAATTAGGGAATTACACCTCAAACTCTGTAACATGCCCCGAAGGGTCTAGCGTGTGACTGGCCGAATGTGAATTTAAGCCCAAAAGAATTAAATTGCTCTAAAAGGAGGCTTCAGTCTCTGGAGAAAATTCTCCTCCTTGGGCTCTACACTGCCATCCTTGTGCGTAAGAACTTCCCATAGAATACAGCTGGAGTGTTGTGACTGGAGAGACGGTAGGATCTCGTGGACCTGTAATTAACACGAGTGAGCGTTGAGTTCGGGGATGCATCTGTGTGCAGGGGTGCCTTCTAGCAGCTAAATGCACTTTATGGTGTCATGCAACTGATTTTGAAAATGTTTGGTTTAAGGAAATCACTCAAGTGCTATTGATTTTGTTTAACACTATTTAAATTCTCATATTCGCCTGAGTACGTGAAACGGACAGTTCCTTACTGGATTCATACATCTGTCATATTTATGAAATCAGCTTTCTCCTATTATCTTATGAATCATCAGGAAAAAAGAGTTCAAAGAAGGATTTTGTGAAACCAATGCAGACAAGTCTGAGTCCTGGCTGCAAATATTCATTAAGAACAAAATCTTGTGGAAAAAACACAATTGGGTGCGGTGATGAATTTTACTGCTGTTCAGTGAAGATATCTGTTAACTCTTAATATATACTTTGTTCTTTCAAAGCTCTGGACAAATATTAACTAACTGATCCTCAAACCCATCCTACATAGTCCCATTTTACAGGAGGAAAAACAGAAACAACATAGATGGTAGGTAGGCTACTTTCAAACTGTTGTCAGAACTGGGCTTTGTATTCAAGAATTACTTGGCTCCCACATTAGACTATACTGCCTTCTGGCATTTATTAATCAACCATTTTATGCTATTGACTATGGTACCATGAAAAAAAATGTATGTCTTCACTGTCAGTCATGGTGCTATAAGAAGAGCTATGTATTCAGGGCCTGATCCAAAGCCCATTGAAGTCAATGGAAAGATTCCCCTTGATTTCAATGGGCTTTGGATCTGGCTCTTAGACCCTGACCCTGTAATGTATTTATGACTCTCAAAGACTATTGAACTCTTTCAGAGATGATGACAGTCAGCACCCATTAGGAAATACTCATACAGTATTCAATTCTGTAATAATTTTTCTAACTGTCCTTAGAGTGTTAGGGTTAGAAATCCTGATGCCCATGGAAGTCAGTGGGAAAACTCCCAGGATTTCACCTTCAGAATCAAGTGCAGTGTCAATCTGCTCACCATTATAAAAGGCATGTCAGTTTATGTAACCAGTTTCACTAGTTAAATATCTGTAGTATACATTGGACACGTCTCTCTGCACTGTGGTAGCCTTTTCCATGGGTTTATAATCTTTTAAATGCATTCTTTAACAGATACTTGCAATAAACTCATCACAGTTCAGCTCAGAATGGTCTTTTGTGGTTTCAAAGGTCTTGCCCTTTTACTGTCAAATTGCTCAATAGGATAAAAGTGAGTGTTGATTTCAAGTATCAAAGGAAGTTGAGAAGCTATAGGTATAACAGATATGGATATAGACAGGCACAAGCTGAAACACTTATTCAGAGCCCTCTCCTTGCCTTTTGGGGAAATACAGATAATGAAGATACACATACAGATCTGTATCCCACATAATTCAGGAAGGGTTCCAATCCAGTGCTTCCTACAGCTATATCTTTATTGTCTACAGCCATATAAAATATAACATTTCTGAATGGTTCGAGTGTTATTAATTGTGACCTATCAACCACAGCTGGAAAATACAAATCTAAGGGTGAAAAGCTCCTCTTGCAATCCCCATTTACACTCAGTTCTTGTGCATCAAGCATGCAGTAGCACCATTTGTGCTGGAATAATTCAGCACCCTGGTTGTGTTGAGTGGAGTTTTAGACTTACCTTTGAGTTTTATGGATTTTGTCAAGGATTTGCCACAAGAGTTAGCAATAAGTTGAAAAGGTGGAGTTACTCCAACTGGTGTAGTGAAGAGTAGTGAGGGGGTCATATTTCAACGAACAGTCTTGGGTAAGCAGGACACCCAGGCTGGCTACAAACAATCATAATGTTCACTAATTTTGCAACTCTAATTATAGCATGAAGTTTCTGTTCAACATTCTCCTCTCTGAAACAGGTTTTACTTGAACACACAGTCACTCTTAGTACAGTATTTCATCAACACATCTATTAGTCCAGTTTTCCCACTCCTTTTATTCAGCTATTTCCAAACATCATTCTAATCTAAAAGTATCAGATACAGTATAATGGAATTCAAATAAGGCCCTGGGAATTAAACCTAATCAAGATGTCCCTTATATGGATTATTTCTTGTTGGTTCCAGCCAGGTCACTTGCTGCCTCATAGCTCCTCTCGGGTAAGTACATCCAAAGCCAGCCGGAATTATAGTTATTCATTCAATGAGTTTAACCAGGAGAAAGAGAAGACATGACGAGCCGGCTCATCAGTTCTTTCACTGCTCACTGGAACATCTTCCACTTGTCCTTGAGGGGATGGTTCAGACCCAGTCTGTAGGAGAAGGAAATGTTTATAAGGGGAAGAAGGAAAGCTCATCTTTTAAAGCTGGGATTATGTTTGCAATATGGTTCTATAATACTGGCTTCTTTCTATCAATAAAGTTTGATGGGAAGTAGAAAGGAGGAAAAATCATGAACATGAAAAGTCTTTGGGGGCAGGAGCCTACTGAAGCCAAAGGGAGTTTTGCTATTGACTTCAATAGGGCCAGGATTTCACCCCATGTGTTTGCATAGCTCAAAAAGCCTCCAATTCTCACACGAGTGGATTTCAATAGGACAACTTGCATAACTAAGGTGAGCAGGATTTAACTCCACGATTGAAGTAGGTGCTGTAACTTCTAATCAAGAAGAGAAATGAAAAGTTGCCATATTAGCCACATATTTAACATGTAACTGGAATTCACCAGAACAATTTTTACTAGCTGCACAAAGCTGGCATTCACTCTGGAGTACTGGTGGCACCTTAGAGACTAACAAATGTATTTGAGCATAAGCTTTCGGGAGCTACAGCTCACTATGAAGTGAGCTGTAGCTCCCGAAAACTTATGCTCAAATACATTTGTTAGTCTCTAAGGTGCCACAAGTCCTCCTTTTCTTTTTGCGAATACAGACTAACATGGCTGCTACTCTGAACTCTGTAGACAGTAAACAACTGATAATGTTATGATCAGTAATCAAATTTAAAAACCCATAAAATAAATAATTTGATGTGTTCTCAAATGCCTATAAAACTTAACGTCTTCAAAAAACGGGACTATAAATTTGTAACATATGGGGCAATATATACTAACTCTTTTAGGATGGTTAAAAACAAATTAGTTGTCAGAGCTTTGGGTCCAATTCTGCTACCCTTACTCACATTGTGTAGTATCCTACTGTGGGAAATATACTTGATTTCAGTGGGACTATTTGCAAGTAAGGTATTATTTAAAATGAATAAGGATGATAGAATTGTGTCCTTTAACACTAAATATGTCTCAACCATTTATAACAGTTGCATAATGTAAAGTTATCAAAATCATGGTGCAAACATATGTACAGGTACTGACAACATATCACAGCTACTTATGAAGAACTACAGCATAGGATGGATGATTATTTGGCATTTTCCAAGCAATTTTTGTAAGTATGTAATGTTAAAATCCATACTGGAATTAGTGAGAAATGATGATCTGTTATGTGTAAGTTGGCTAACGGGCTTCATTCCAGTTACTGTCTAGTTGGACAATGTCATACCACTATAGGACAAGTCCTAAAGTCTTGTGGACATGAAAACAAGTAGTTTCCTGTTTCTTTTCCTATATCTAATTGAAGTTTTCAGTTTATTTTTAAGGGCCACATCCTTAATTAGTATAAATTGGCATAGCCCCAGTGGTTTCAATAGAGGTAATTCAATTTACACCGGCTAAGAATCTGGACCTAAGACTTGAAAGATGGGTTAATCTAGCCTCTTAATTTGGACAAGATTTTCAAAATGATGCTTTTTGTTGCAGGTTCAAAATGTGGTGTGAAAATTTGGTCATTTTATGTACATTTACATTTTCAATGGATAACACTTTCCAGTGAGTAAATCTATTGTGCGCTTGAATGAGAGTGCAAAAATTAGTGGAACTTGGAAGACCTGAAGGAATAATTACCTATTTAGACACCAGAGTTCCTTTTCAGCAAGGTTGGAGTGAAAATTTGTCTCCTAAACTTAGTAAACAGGTTTGTCTGCCATGTTGTTGTAGTTGTGTTGATCCTAGGATATGAGACAGACAACATAGGTGAGGTAATATCTTTTATTGGATCAACTTCTGGAAACTTCTCAATATGAAGGAGAAGGAAGCCAGACTAAATATTACTTCCTGAGAAAATGCAAGAGCCCAACTTGTATTTAGCTCAGACACTTTGTTTATTTCCCCAGACTTGAAGAGCTCTGTGAAGCTTGAAAGATTGTACCTTCTACCAACACAAGTTGGTCCAATAAAATATATTATCTCACCTACCTGGTCTCTCTCAGTTTTGCACATTTTAAGGAATTAGACACACATCAGTCAGATCCTCAGCTGAAGTTCTGGCCCTCAGAATAATGTGTGTAAAATCTTTTGGCCAAAACTTCTAGCGTGGGTTCCTAAAGTTACATGCCAACAGTAAATAAGTGGCCTAATTTTTTATAGGTGTACTCCCCTTTGCTTGACTTCAATCGATGTGGTAAGTGCTCAGCACTTCTGAAAATAAAGCCCTTTGTTTGGGTTTATGTAGATTGAGAGGTCTAAGTTTAGGGAATCCACATTTGAAAAGTTTGCCTTTTACTTTCAAATGTGCAACTGAAATGCCTAGAACAGCTAAAAATAATTATCATTATGCATGCACATTTTTGTGCACCCAAGTCCCCAGTAGGGCACTTAACATACACCCTTAGTGCACAGAGTCCTAAATGTCTGGCAAATGATTAATAAAAACACCCACCTCACCTCTGATTTCTTCTCTAAAACTGCCTTATTATTCTATCATTTATCTTACTGTACAGAATCAGCTAGATGGATCACTTCCACTTGATGTTCCAACAACGATTTCATTTTGTTTTCAGACTATGGGCTTGATCCAGCAAAGCACTTAGGACCAAATCTACAAAGGTATGTAGGCTCCTATCTTCCACTGACACAATAAAGGTTAGGATCCTAAATAACTTTGTGGATCAGGGCCTTAAGCACATACTTAACTTTAAATCATTGGGACACCTCACAAACTTAAATTTAAGCACATGTGTAAGTGCTTTGGTGGACTGGGACCAAAAAGAATTGGAAAGAATAAAAGAATAACTACTTGGTCTTCTCTACATTAGGAGATACACATTAACACATGGTAGACCTTGTCTGCTGAGACAAGTTTAAACCCAATAGTCTTTTGTCTATAGGTCATAGGGTGGCTGGCCCCAGTAAATGAAGTAGGTCCAGCTGCCCTGTGCCAGAGCTGGTGCGCCCATTTAGCCAATTATGAGAGTGAGGCAGCACCTGGGGGCTATAAAAGGTAAGGGAGAGACCTACTGAGGGAGAGTCCCAGTGAGAGTTGGTCAGGAGACTGGAGAAGTCTCTGGGGAAAGTTGCAGAAAGATTTCTGCAGGCCCTCCCTGGGAAGAGGGAGGAATGAACTAGGAGACTGTATGTCTGGGACCAGGGAAAAGGCTGACGGCAGAGGAGCAGTGAGAGTGGTTTGCTGGCTGCTGTCCCCAAGCCAGAGAACCAGGGATGGAGACAGTTGAAGGCAAGGGAGCAGCAGAGGAACTTACCAATTGACATCTCAGGGCCAGAGAGCTTCACCCAGAGTGAAAGGACCAGGGAGAATGAAGGAAGGCACACTGGCAAGGATGTTCCCAGCAGAGAGGCTGTGTGGGGTTCCCACTTGGAAAAGCATGGTTACACTCCAGTTGGAAGGGCTGGAAGGGCTGTCCCGGTACAAGGACAGGACTGGGCTGTGCTGGATAGCTAGGGCATGGTGAGAGACTCCAGGGCTACGCTGAAGAGCCGGGCCATGGGAGGGACACCAGAGCTGTGCTGGAGAGCCAGGCACTGGTGTAGTCCTAAAGTGAAGTATCTCCCTGTCCCCAGGCTGCGGGGGGTGAGGCACAGTGGTGTAGTGGAGCTGGATCGCTGTTCCAGTGTGTTTTAGCTCCATCACACTACTGGAGCCAGGACCTGGAGAGGGACGCTGGGGCTGGATGTTACCTATAGTGTTTGGATTATGCTGGGGAAGACTGGACTATTCTTGTGGGACTTTTGTTATGATTTATGTGCATGGGATTCTGTAATAAATGAGCCCCTCAAGGGCTATAGTTATACTTTGGAACACTCTGTGGACTATCTCTGGGGACTCTGAAGGAGGGGAATTGAGGCAGGCGTGCCTGTTATGCTGTGGCCTGCCGCAAGAGAGCACTCCAGGCAGGGGGCAGCGCTATGACACCACAACAAGTACTAAATCATATCTAACATTGGACAGGCTAATACATGTTGTAACATGATGGTATTGCCCAGTTTAGGCACAAACTTCAAGACTTCTACAACCCCCCTTTGGTTTTGGATGTATTAAGTGTTTACTCCATGCATTTCGCCATGGAAACAGAACTCCAGTCTACTATCTCTCTGCTTGGTGAAAACGTCTACACTGTGATAAAAGACCCACAGCATGGTTGCAGCTGCCCTGGGTCAGCTGGCTCGGGCTCGTGGGGCTCAGGCTGTGGGGCTTTACAAGTGCAGTGTAAACATTTGGGCTTGGGCTGGAGCCCTGGCTCTAGCACCCTCCCCCTTCGCGAACATCTGCACTGCAATTTTATAGCCCCGCAGCCTGAGTCAGCTGATCTGGGCCAGCCGTGAGTCTTTTCAAGAGTCATTAATCGACACCACAATTAGCTGTGGGTGGAATAGAGGCAATACTGAGAATGCAGCTCTGCACGGACTTGTAAACTTGCTTTTTTGTACCTGCAACGTTTTAAGATCTGACTCTCACTGAGTCATACAATCATGTAGACCTATTATCATCAGATTGGTAAAAAGGGAAATTCTTAAATTCTACTTCAACTCCCAGAGAAAGTTGTTGCTTGTATAACTCAACTCACTTCCCTTTGTAACAGCAGCCTGACTGTGCACTGCAAAACTATACTGTATCATTAAGATATTTCAGGACAAACTTTTCAGCTCCAGTGCTCATTGAAAAAGAGCTTTTAAAAATAGAGTGGTAGGGAGAGACTTTCAGAGGCAGAAAGGGGAGTCTGGCACACAACTGAAAGTCAATGGAACTAACTTCCCCTTGTGCCTTTGAAACACTCCCCCATAACGGCGTGTACTTCCAATCAGAAAAAGGGCAGCTTTCCCCAAGTTGCAGCGGTCTATACCATATGCCTTTCAAACGGTGTCTAAAGTCGATTCCACACTTCATAATGTCTTCCTGTTGCTATTAAGTAATGAACCTTTATCTGAAATTTATCTCCTAGACTAGGGCTCTTTCTGGGGGCAGGGATTGTGTATTTATATAGTACAAAGCATAATGGGGTCCCATGCCTTGATTGATTCATTAAAAATAATAATGAATAACTAAAACATTCACTTCAGATCATATTAATCACATTAAGGCAATTCTGGAGAAGTGCTAAACACCTAAGGGTATGATTCAGACTTTTCTCACTGACTTCAGGAAGCACTGGATCATGCCCTCAGTAAACACCAGGAATTCCCATTGAGACAAGTCATGATCAGAGCTGAGCACCTGGTCTTTATTCAGATTTTATTCAAGCAAAATTATAGCAGAAGTCAACAGGCAATATCCTGAGAAGTGCTGACCATCTGCAACTCCTGCTGAATTCAACAGCTGCTCAGCGCCACTCCAGCTCTGGTGCACAGAGTTTGCCTGAGTAAGGATTGAGTAAAACTAAGGACCTCAGGGTTTATTTAATCTGATGAGTTGCAGGTACTCAGCACCTCTCAGGATTTGGTTCATTAAGAACTAGACACAAGCACCAGTTAAATCTTTACAAGGTTCACATTAATACAGGAAAACTGACTTTGCTAGTCCTGTCTTTGTCCTGCAGTTGTTTGATTTTTATTGGGGGAGGGGAGTGGAAAGTGGATAGACTGCTAGTGCATATTAACTACCTGGAATATTTCAAAGTTTTACATACTGCTTTCTGCTTACAACCACCACCAGTCTCCATATCCTCCACGCACAAAAACTTCAGTATTTTATAAACAAGCTTTACTGGAATTAAGAACTTTGTCTTACTTACCATTTTTACGAAGTCAGTAAATAACTATCTTTTTTGGAAGCTGTGCATATTTTTGACGTTGTCTAAATGTGGAAAATCCTATTTGCTTCTATAGATCTTTGCTGTACTGTTACATGGGTACTGGATTGTGTAAAGTTACATTAGGCTATTTGCAGAATGATGTAACATAATGAAAAGTGAGGGGTGAAATAGCTTGATCTCCCTAAGGCCCTAGAAACACATGGGATACAGAGTAGAATTTGTTACTGCGCATTTCCTATAGGGTGACCAGATAGTAAGTGTGAAAAATCGGGATGGGGTCGGGGGTAATAGGTGCCTATATAAGACAAAGCCCCAGATATCAGGATTGTCCCTATAAAATCGGGACATCTGGTCACCCTAATTTCCTACCTATACATCTCTGCTCTTTTATATAGTAACTGACACTCAGTAAAAAGCTTTCCTTAGAATGCTACCTACGACATCAGGGTTTCTGTATGACAGCCAATTTAGTAATCTGCCGTCTCCCTGCTGCTCTATGCAGGCTGCTACTCGACAATTTCATGTCCCTCCAAAGACTATATGCATGGCCCAAGACCAAAAAAATGGCCTACACATGAAGAAAGCAGAAATCAGTAAGTTTTCTTTACACTGAGTGAAACTCTTCCTGTGCAGGAGGCAGCTCAAGGCCTCTGTGCCTCTTACATTCATTTAAGACCTCAAAATAGTCCCAGCTATGCCCTATTTTGAGGGATTTAAGTGGTGCATAGGCCTTGTGCTAGACCTCTGCATAAGACCTTTCATCCATAGTGGCTGGGGCAACTTAGGAAATACAGTTCACTGACATTTTAGAATATGACTAAGATCATGACATGTTTTTTCAGTTTTTAATCACATTAGCCCTTACTCAGACAATCAGAGGGAGTTTGCTTGAGTAAGGATCAAGTAAAAAATCTCAGTATTTGTCCTTTTTTGTTGTTGTTGCTGCTGCTACTATGGCAAAATCTCCAAAACAGTTCATTTCCCACAGTAACTCCATTAACTGAAGGGTATGTCTAGACTGCAAAGAAAACACTGTGACGCTGAATCTGGGAGCCTGGATCCATTGACTCAGGCTCACAGAGCTTGGGGTTCAGGGCTAAAAGGAGCAGTGTAGACATTCCTGATCAGGCAGGGGCCTGGGCTCTGAAACATGGCAAGGGTGGAGAGTCTTGGACCATCTGCGCCAGCCCACGCGGGAATGTCTACACTGCTATATTTAGCCTTGCAGCCTGAGCCCAGTGTGGGTTCTGAGACTCAGTGCTGTCGGTTTTCTTTGCAGTTTGGATACAGCCTGTGGCTCTTAAGCTGATCCTGGGCCAAATTCCTCTCTCAGTGTCAATGACTCAATGGAGGTTGCTCTGGATTTACACTGATACAGCCGAGAAAAATTTGGGCCAAAAGTTCTAAATCTGATCTTAGAAAGATGTTTATTTCTTAAGTCAGTGTGGCACTTTCTGCTCTCAGTTACACTTGAGCAACCCCACTGACTGCAGGGTGTCTTCTGCTGGCTTCTTTTGGTGGGGGGAGGGATTGCACAGATGTATGGTTGGGAGAAAAGTGGAACTCAGGAAAATGAGCAGTAACAATACACGCATCCTGCCTCTAAGGGCTTGTCTAGACTGGGAAAATGAGTGGTGTGTTAATTAACTAGTTTTAACTAACATTTTTAAACACCACTAGCACCCAGTGGTGACAAAAATGGTCATGTTTAAAAATGTTAATTAGTCACACACCCATCCCATAATCTGTAGGCTCTGGTTGGTGCCTCAGCTGCAGGTCCTACACTTCTGACAGTGACCATATCCAGGTAGTGAAAACAAAGGGAAGGCAAGAGGTTATTTTTAAATAGTTTAAACTTTAGTCAAAGAATGTCTGTTTATGCAACATAGCTGCTTCAGCAGAATACCTGGCAGCTGTCACCCTTACCACAATACTGCTTCAGGATGAGAGATTGTTTTTATTAAATGTCTCTTTTAAAAAAAAATATCAGTGTGAACTAACAGAATATTATCTGAGAAAAACTGTTCAGCTATATACGGTAGCAGACAGCATATGCATAGGCAGACTCCATCAATTATAATACTAGCTGTGTCATTCTTTGAACGGTGGCCAGTAGTGTACTTTAAAAGTCTATTGGGACTAAATGTCGTACTTGAATGGATTTTCATTACTTACAATTAGTGCTGCATGGCAAACGGATAATGCAATGTCACTTATTCAGGACCTTAACAATACCAAATTTAGTTCTGAGCAAAACTTGTTCAGTTTTGCTTATTTTTTGCGTAGACTGCATACGTTCCCTGCAGAATATTAAGTAAACCACAGGTCTTGGAGTCTGAACAAATGTTGAAACCAGTTCTGGGGAAGAGTATCTTAAATAAAAGCTTCCTTGTGTTGGTATTGTCTGAAAGGTCTTTTGGGACAAACAAAACCCTTTATTTCACTTCGTTCCAAATCGATCTCAATGCCTCGGCCAAGATCTAACAAAAGCACACCTTTTTAACTTCCCATCCAGTTTCTTTTTGTATACCAAAGACGTTTACTCTCTCTATTGAGAGCAATTAGTTTTCAGTCTGGATCAAAGCCTAGTCTTGCTGTCAGAGAAAACAGAAAGGAAAAAATTACAAGAAAAAGTGGGTCACAACTCGAACTTATAAGTTATAGGGCCCTACTCCATGGGAGAAAGTGAAGGAAGCAGTTTTACAAAAATACGGGTGTTCAAACTGAAGGGTCTTTTCTTGACTTACCCATCCATCATTCTTTGATACTCCCATAGTAAATCTCGGGAGGCTTTTCTGGTTAATCAACTATCCCTGATCCTTTTCCAATTGCACCAGAGACTAGTCTAATAAAAAAAAAATCCTCTAACCACCCCACCAGCAGTGAATGAGTACTGACTGCCAATGTGAGAAAACGAGTAGTCACACTACTGCCTGCCCCCAAAGGTTCTCTCTTCCTCCACTTTTCTCTCCCAGCAGACAAGCAGGGAGGAACAACCAAGAACTGAATTAAAATATACAAAACCTCCAAGTGTTACCTTACAGGACATAGCCCTCTAATTCCAGCCAAAAGAAACTTTCATATCTCGCTGCAGAGATAGGTAGGAAATCTAACAGTGGATCAGTCAAGTATGGCTATGCTGCCTAGCTGTTCCACTGGGAAACACATAGTGCTGTAAATTAAAGACTTTTTTTAAATGGCTGCTGTGGTAAACCTGATGAATGAGACCCACCACCATTTCAGATTGTGACTCACCCAAGAATTTGATTCATTATATCAGATAACAGAGCCAGCATAATTTATGGGGTTTATAGACATCGCATGCTTTGAAGGTTTGAATGCTACTTTAACTTAGTCATGAATGAATGACTTAGCTGTGTTATTGTAAATATGTTGGGGGTGGCATGTAAGAGCTGTGGACATGTTGCACATTCCATGAAGGCCAGAGAAGAGCGCTCCAGGAAGAAAACAACTTGCTGAAATGTCAGCTGAAGTAGCAAGTTCTAATTTCTTGGAGCTACTGTGCAATGGAAAGAGAAAGTCCATGGCACAGTTAAACATTTTTCTTCTCCCTGATCTCATGTTTCTACATCTTCTTAGCTATGTGCTTGTTGGTCTGGATCTGTGAGTCTAGGTGTTTTCTCCTTGCTAGGACAGTGATACTGAGCGCTGATAGCCAAAAGGTGTTCACCCTAAGAACAATAATATAACTCAACTGATAACACTATCACTTCTTAGACAGACAGATGATTGTGGAATCAAGTCCCACTCTCTGATCTGCAGTCTGGTGTGGGCAATGGTGGCATTACAGTGCAGTACTCTGCTGAACTGAGAGAAGTGCCACCCTTTAGATAAGATGGGAAACCAAGGCCCCTTATGCCCATCTCAGGTGGCTTTCCAGGGGAATGTTAAAGATTCTGGGATAAATACTCCTTTTGGCGAAACAGGTGCAACTCCCACTGACTGGCAATTATTAAAAATTAGATTATTGTAATGGTGTGGGGCTCACCTCACGTGAGTGTACACCAGGTGAGTGTGGGCACGCCTGCAATTTTTCTCAACTTCTCCACTCATTGTGCCCCTGGTTGGCCACTGCACTCCTGAGGCGGGTCTTCGGTGACCCAGCCTTCTGTCCACATCACATACAGTCCATGTGCACAGCAAAACAAACCCCTTCTGGGGTATACCATCCAACCGGGCCTATTTCAGGGCCCTCGGTAATGTCATGCAGCCCTCTCCATGCTCAGTCCTTAACAGTCCAATAGGGCCCATCACAGTACCCTCAGCTGGTATGTCCCTGCAGCCCGCCCTCGGCTCAATCTTTAACAGCTCAAAGGGGCCCATCATTGTACCCCTTCTTTGGGCGTGTCCTTCTCTGTAGCCCTCCCTGGGGTCAGTCCTTCCACAGTACAACAGGACCCATCATGGTACCCCTCCACTGGCAATGTCTCTGTAGCCCTCCCCAGACTCAGGCCCTGTTGGTGAGACTGAGGACCAATCTCAGTACCCTAGTTCAGTGGCTCTCTACCTTTCCAGACTGCTGTACTCCTTTCAGGAGTCTGATTTGTAGTGCAGAACCCCAAGTTTCAGCTCACTTAAAAAACATTTGCTCACAAAAATCAGACATAAAAATACAAAAGTGTCACTGCACGCTGTTACTGAAAAATTGCTTCTTTTCTCATTTTTACTATCTAATTATAAAAAAATCAATTGGAATATAAATATAATACTTACATTTCAGTGTATAGTATATAGAGCAATATAAACAAGTCATTGTATGAAATTTTAGCTTGTATTGACTGCACTAGTGCTTTTTATGTAGCTTGTTGTAAAACTAGCCAAATACCTACATGACTTGATGTACCCCCTGGAAGATCTCTGCAGACCACCTTGGGTACATGTACCCCTGGTTGAGAACCACTGCCCTAGTTGTCCAGCTTACATGTGAAGGTTCCTGCTCTGGGATGGAGCAGCACCCCAGGCATAGGCACTGGCTTCCTCATTTCCCTGGGGGTGTTCGACTGCTGCTTCACCTCAGGCCCTGCCCCCACTCCATCACTTCCCCCAACACTCCATCCCTGCCCTACCTCTTCCTGCCTCCACTCTGCCCCACCCCCACTCTGCCCCACCTCTTCCCACCCCATTCTGCTCCTTCCCCCAAGTGCACCCCATCCTCGCTCCACCTCCTCTCCTCCAGCACACCGCTGAACAGCTGATAGTAGTGGATGGGAGGCACTGGGAGGAAGGGGGAGGAACTGATTGGTGGGCCACTGGGAGGTGCTGTGGGGGAGGGAGAGGAGCTGATCGGCAGGGCTGCTGGTGGGTGCTAAGCACCCACTATTTTTTTCCATGAGTGCTCCAGCCCCAGAGCACCCCAGGCATAGAGTTGGTGCCTATGGTCACAGGGCTTCCTCCCTGGAGACTCTTTGCATGTCCTATAGTCCTCTGACCCCAGCTCTCTAGCTGGGTCAGTCTCACTTCAGCCCCCTTCTGGAGGGTAACAATTCCACGTACAGTCCCTTCCCTAGGCCTGTCCAAACTTCCTTCTCTCAGGGTGCAGCCCCCACTTTCCCAATGGCTGTTGCGGGGGACCCAAGCCCACCCAATACTCCAGGCCCCAACCCAGGGACCTTCTAAGTAGCAGCCACATGCCATGTCCCTCTTAGCCCTGGTCTACACTAGGAGTTGAGGTCGAATTTAGCAGCATTAAATCGATTTAACCCTGCACCCGTCCACACGACGAAGCCCTTTTTTTCGACTTAAAGGGCTCTTAAAATTGATTTCCTTACTCCACCCCTGACAAGGGGATTAGTGCTGAAATTGGCCTTGCTGAGTCAAATTTGGGGTACTGTGGACACAATTAGACAGTATTGGCCTCCGTGAGCTATCCCAGAGTACTCCATTGTGACCGCTCTGGACAGCACTCTCAACTCAGATGCACTGGCCAGGTAG
Organism: Eretmochelys imbricata; assembly: GCF_965152235.1. Taxonomy (NCBI): domain Eukaryota; kingdom Metazoa; phylum Chordata; order Testudines; family Cheloniidae; genus Eretmochelys; species Eretmochelys imbricata. Next base: position 61,653,988 of record NC_135573.1, read on the forward strand.
ACAGGAAAAGGCCTGCGAACTTTTGAATTTCAATTTCCTGTTTGGCCAGCGAGGCAAGCTGCAGGTGACAATGCAGAACTCATCAGCAGAGGTGACCATGATGGAGTTCCAGAATCACAAAAGAGCTCCAGCATGGACCAAAAGGGAGGTACGGGATCTGACTGCTGTATGGGGAGAGGAATCCGTGCTACCAGAACTACGTTCCAGTTTTTGAAATGCCAAAACATTTGTCAAAATCTCCCAGGGCATGAAGGACAGAGGCCATAACAGGGACCCGAAGCAGTGCCGCGTGAAACTTAAGGAGCTGAGGCAAGCCTACCAGAAAACCAGAGAGGTGAATGGCTGCTCCGGGTCAGAGCCCCAAACATGCCGCTTCTATGATGAGCTGCATGCCATTTTAGGGGGTTCAGCCACCACTACCTCAGCCATGTTGTTTGACTCCTTCAATGGAGATGGAGGCAACACGGAAGCAGGTTTTGGGGACGAGGAAGATGATGATGATGAGGTTGTAGATAGCTCAAAGCAAGCAAGGGGAGAAACCGGTTTTCCCGACAGCCAGGAACTGTTTCTCACCCTGGACCTGGAGCCAGTACCCCCCGAACCCACCCAAGGCTGCCTCCCGGATCCGCCAGGTGGAGAAGTGACCTCTGGTGAGTGTACCTTTTAAAATACTATACATGGTTTAAAAGCAAGCATGTTTAATGATTAATTTGCCCTGGCATTCGTGGCTCTCCTGGATATACTCCCAAAGCCTTTGCAAAAGGTTTCTGGGGAGGGCACCCTTATTCCGTCCACCATGGTAGGACACTTTACTGCTCCAGGCCAGTAGCATGTAGAATCATAGAATCATAGAGTCATAGAATATCAGGGTTGGAAGGGACCTCAGGAGGTCATCTAGTCCAACCCCCTGCTCAAAGCAGGACCAATCCCCAACTAAATCATCCCAGCCACGGCTTTGTCAAGCCTGACCTTAAAAACCTCTAAGGAAGGAGATTCTACCACCTCCCTAGGTAACGCATTCCAGTGTTTCACCACCCTCCTAGTGAAAAAGTTTTTCCCAATATCCAACCTAAATCTCCCCCACTGCAACTTGAGACCATTACTCCTTGTTCTGTCATCTGCTACCACTGAGAACAGTCTAGAGCCATCCTCTTTGGAACCCCCTTTCACGTAGTTGAAAGCAGCTATCAAATCCCCCCTCATTCTTCTCTTCTGAAGACTAAACATCCCCAGTTCCCTCAGCCTCTCCTCCTAAGACATGTGTTCCAGTCCCCTAATCATTTTTGTTGCCCTCCGCTGGACTCTTTCCAATTTTTCCACATCCTTCTTGTAGTGTGGGGCCCAAAACTGGACACAGTACTCCAGATGAGGCCTCACCAATGTCGAATAGAGGGGAACGATCATGTCCCTCGATCTGCTGGCAATGCCCCTACTTATACAGCCCAAAATGCCATTGGCCTTCTTGGCAACAAGGGCACACTGTTGACTCATATTCAACTTCTCATCCACTGTAACCTTTTCTGCAGAACTGCTGCCGAGCCATTCGGTCCCTAGTCTGTAGCTGTGCATTGGATTCTTCCATCCTAAGTGCAGGACTCTGCACTTGTCCTTGTTGAACCTCATCAGATTTCTTTTGGCCCAATCCTCCAATTTGTCTAAGTCCCTCTGTATCCTATCCCTACCCTCCAGCATATCTACCACTCCTCCCAGTTTAGTGTCATCTGCAAACTTGCTGAGGGTGCAATCTACACCATCCTCCAGATTGTTTATGAAGATATTGAACAAAACTGGCCCCAGGACCAACCCCTGGGGCACTCCACTTGATACCGGCTGCCAATTAGACATGGAGCCATTGATCACTACCAGTTGAGCCCGACAATCTTGCCAGCTTTCTACCCACCTTATAGTCCATTCATCCAGCCCATACTTCTTTAACTTGCTGGCAAGAATACTGTGGGAGACCGTGTCAAAAGCTTTGCTAAAGTCAAGGAACAACACGTCCACTGCTTTCCCTTCATCCAGAGAGCCAGTTATCTCGTCATAGAAGGCAATTAGATTAGTCAGGCATGACTTGCCCTTGATGAATCCATGCTGACTGTTCCTGATCACTTTCCTCTCCTCTAAGTGTTTCAGAATTGATTCCTTGAGGACCTGCTCCATGATTTTTCCAGGGACTGAGGTGAGGCTGACTGGCTTGTAGTTCCCAGGATCCTCCTTCTTCCCTTTTTTAAAGATGGGCACTACATTAGCCTTTTTCCAGTCATCTGGGACCTCCCCAAATCGCCAGGAGTTTTCAAAGATAATGGCCAATGGCTCTGCAATCACATCCGCCAACTCCTTTAGTACTCTCGGATGCAACGCATCCAGCCCCACAGACTTGTGCTCGTCCAGCTTTTCTAAATAGTCCCGAACCATTCTTTCTCCACAGAGGGCTGGTCACCTCCTCCCCATGCTGTGCTGCCCAGTGCAGTAGTCTGGGAGCTGACCTTGTTCATGAAGACAGAGGCAAAAAAAACATTGAGTACATTAGCTTTTTCCGCATCCTCTGTCACTAGGTTGCCTCCCTCATTCAGTAAGGGGCCTACACTTTCCTTGACTTTCTTCTTGTTGCTAACATACCTGAAGAAAGCCTTCTTGTTACTCTTAACATCTCTTGCTAACTGCAACTCCAGGTGTGATTTGGCCTTCCTGATTTCACTCCTGCAAGCCCGAGCAATATTTTTATACTCATCCCTGGTCATTTGTCCAATCTTCCACTTCTTGTAAGCTTCTTTTTTGTATTTAAGAGCAGCAAGGATTTCACTGTTAAGCCAAGCTGGTCGCCTGCTATATTTACTATTCTTTCTACACATCGGGATGGTTTGTCCCTGTAACCTCAATAAGGATTCTTTAAAATACAGCCAGCTCTCATGGACTCCTTTCCCCCTCATGTTATTCTCCCAGGGGATCTTGCCCATCAGTTTCCTGAGGGAGTCAAAGTCTGTTTTTCTGAAGTCCAGGGTCTGTATTCTGCTGCTCTCCTTTCTTCCTTGTGTTAGGATTCTGAACTTGACCATTTCATGGTCACTGCCTCCCAGGTTCCCATCCACTTTTGGTTCCCCTACTAATTCTTCCCGGTTTGTGAGCAGCAGGTCAAGAAGAGCTCTGCCCCTAGTTGGTTCCTCCAGCACTTGCACCAGGAAATTGTCCCCTTCATTTTCCAAAAATTTCCTGGATTGCCTGTGCACCGCTGTATTGCTCTCCCAGCAGATATCAGGGTGATTGAAGTCTCCCATGAGAACCAGGGCCTGCGATCTAGTAACTTCTGCGAGTTGCCGGAAGAAAGCCTCGTCCACCTCATCCCCCTGGTCTAGTGGTCTATAGTAGACTCCCACCACGACATCACCCTTGTTGCTCACACTTCTAAACTTAATCCAGAGACTCTCAGGTTTTTCTGCAGTTTCATACTTGAGCTCTGAGCAGTCATACTGCTCCCTTACATACAGTGCAACTCCCCCACCTTTTCTGCCCTTCCTGAACAGCTTATATCCATCCATGACAGTACTCCAGTCATGTGAGTTATCCCACCAAGTCTCTGTTATTCCAATCACATCATAATTCCCTGACTGTGCCTGGACTTCCAGTTCTCCCTGCTTGTTTCCCAGGCTTCATGCATTTGTATATAGGCACTTGAGGTAACCTGCTGATCGCCCCTCTTTCTCAGTATGAGGCAGGGGCCCTCCCCTCTCATGCGCTCCTGCTTGTACCTCCTCCCGGTATCCCACTTCCCCACTTACTTCAGGGCTTTGGTCTCCTTCCCCCGGTGAACCTAGTTTAAAGCCCTCCTCACTAGGTTAGCCAGCCTGCTTGCGAAGATGCTCTTCCCTCTCTTTGTTAGGTGGAGCCCGTCTCTGCCTAGCACTCCTTCTTGGAACACCATCCCATGGTCAAAGAATCCAAAGCCTTCTCTCCGACACCACCTGCGTAGCCATTCATTGACTTCCACGATTCCACGGTCTCTACCCAGGCCTTTTCCTTCCATGGGGAGGATGGACGAGAACACCACTTGCACCTCAAACTCCTTTATCCTTCTTCCCAGAGCCACGTAGTCCGCAGTGATCCGCTCAAGGTCATTCTTGGCAGTATCATTGGTGCCCACGTGAAGAAGCAGGAAGGGACAGCGATCTGAGGGCTTGATGAGTCTCGGCAGTCTCTTCGTCACATCGCGAATCTTAGCTCCTGGCAAGCAGCAGACTTCTTGGTTTTCCCGGTCGAGGCAGCAGATAGATGACTCAGTCCCCCTGAGGAGAGAGTCCCCGACCACCACCACCCGCCTCCTTCTCTTGGGAGCGGTGGTCGTGGAACCCCCAACCCTAGGACAGTGCATCTCATGCCTTCCAATCGGTGGAGTCTCCTTCTGCTGCCTTCCCTCAGACGTATCATCTGATCCACTCTCCGCATTAGTACCTGTGGAGAGAACATGAAAACGGTTACTTACCTGTATCTGCCCTGCTGGTACATGGACGTTCCCCTTTTTTCTTCTGGAGGTCACATGATGCCAAATTTCTTCACCATCCTTCTGTCCCTGATGTGCAGCCTGCTCTGAATCTTCAGACCCTTGTGCCTGTAGAAGCCTATCCTGACATTCGTCCAGGAAATCTTCAGTTTCTCTTATGCAACTCAGGGTCAATACCTGTTGCTCCAGACCTTGAACCTTCTCTTCCAGTATGGAGACCAGCTTGCACTTTGTACAGACAAAGTCGCATCTGTCCTGTGGAAGAAAGACAAACATAGCACATCCAGTGCAGGTCACAACAGCTGAACACCCCCCATCCATATTACCTTCCTTCTATGAGCTTCCTCAGGAGTTGTAGTAATTACTCAGAGAATCATACTCGGGAATCATTGTAGAACAAAGCATTGCAGTGTATGTTTGCTGGCATTCAAACAACATCTGTTCTTTATCTCTCTGTGTTATCCTCAGGAGAGTGATATCATTCATGGTCACCTGGTTGAAATAGGGTGCTTTTCTTAAGGGGACATTCAGAGGTGCCCATTCCTGCTGGGCTGTTTGCCTGTGGCTGAACAGAAATGTTCCCCGCTGCTAGCCACGAGAAGGGTGGAGGGGCTAGCCACGTGCTGGGGGGAGGCAAAATGTGACCTTGGAACGAAAGCACATGTGCTATGTATGTAATGTTAACAGCAAGGTTTACCACTGTTCTATAAAGTGTGTCTTTTTAAATACCACTGTCCCTTTTTTTTCCTCCACCAGCTGCATGTGTTTCAAAGGATCACAGGATCTTCTCCTTCCCAGAGGCTAGCGAAGATTAGAAGGCAAAAAAAACGCACTCGCGATGAAATGTTCTCTGAGCTCATGCTGTCCTCCCACACTGACAGAGCACAGACGAATGCATGGAGGCAGACAATGTCAGAGTGCAGGAAAGCATAAAATGACTGGGAGGAGAGGTGGCGGGCTGAAGAGAGGGCTGAAGCTGAAAGGTGGTGGCAGCATGATGAAAGGAGGCAGGATTCAATGCTGAGGCTGCTGGAGGATCAAACTAATATGCTCCAGTGTACGGCTGAGCTGCAGGAAAGGCAGCAGGAGCACAGACTGCCACTAAAGCCCCTGTGTAACCAACCACCCTCCTCCCCAAGTTCCATAGCTTCCTCACCCAGACGCCCAAGAACTCGGTGGGGGGGCCTCCGGCCACCCAGCCACTCCATCCTAGAGGATTGCCCAAGCAACAAAAGGCTGGCATTCAATAAGTTTTAAACTTTTAAAGTGCTGTGTGGCCTTGTCCTTCCCTCCTCCACCACCCCTCCTGGTGCTTCTCTCCTCCACCACCCCTCCTGGGCTACCTTGGTAGTTATCCCCCTATTTGTGTCATGAATTAATAAAGACTGCATGAATGTGAAGCAACAAAGACTGTATTGCCTCTGCAAGTGGTGACTGAAGGGAGGAGGGGAGGGTGGTTAGCTTACAGGGAAGTAGAGTGAACCAAGGGGCAGGGGGTTTCATCAAGGAGAAACAAACAGAACTTTCACACCGTAGCCTGGCCAGTCATGAAACTGGTTTTCAAAGCTTCTCTGATGCGCACCGCGCCCTTCTGTGCTCTTCTAACTGCCCTGGTGTCTGGCTGTGCGTAACCAGCAGCCAGGCGATTTGTCTCAACCTCCCACCCCACCATAAACATCTTCCTCTCACTCTGATATTGTGGAGCGCACAGCAAGCAGTAATAACAGTGGGAATATTGGTTTCGCTGAGGTCTAACCGAGTCAGTAAACTGCGCCAACGTGCTTTTAAATGTCCAAATGCACATTCTACTACCATTCGGCACTAGTTTATCCTGTAGTTGAACAGCTCCTGACTACTGTCCAGGCTGCCTGTGTATGGCTTCATAAGCCATGGCATTAAGGGGTAGGCTGGGTCCCCAAGGATAACTGTAGACATTTCAACATCCCCAACAGTTATTTTCTGGTCTGGGAATAAAGTCCCTTCCTGCAGCTTTTGAAACAGACCAGAGTTCCTGAAGATGCAAGCGTCATGTACCTTTCCTGGCCATCCCACGTTGATGTTGGTGAAACGTCCCTTGTGATCCACCAGTGCTTGCAGCACTATTGAAAAGTACCCTTTGCGGTTTATGTACTTGCCGGCTTGGTGCTCCAGTGCCAAGATAGGGATATGGGTTCTGTCTATGGCCCCACCACAGTTAGGGAATCCCATTGCAGCAAAGCCATCCACTATGACCTGCACATTTCCCAGGGTCACTACCCTTGATATCAGCAGATCTTTGATTGCCTTGGCTACTTGCATCACAGCAGCTCCCACAGTAGATTTGCCCACTCCAAATTGATTCCTGACTGACCAGTAGCTGTCTGGCGTTGCAAGCTTCCACAGGGCTATTGCCACTCACTTCTGAACTCTGAGGGCTGCTCTCATCTTGGTATTATTGCGCCTCAGGGCAGGGGAAAGCAAGTCACAAAGTTCCATGAAAGCGCCCTTACACATGCAAAAGTTTCGCAGCCACTGGAAATCGTCCCAGACCTGCAACACTATGCGGTTCCACCAGTCTGTACTTGTTTCCTGAGCCCAGAATCGGCATTCCACCGCATGAACCTGCCCCATTAGCACCATGATGCCCACATTGCCAGGGCCCATGCTTTGAGAGAAGTCTGTGTCCATGTCCTCATCACTCTCATCACTGTACTGACATCACCTACTCACCCAGTTTTGCTTTACCAAGTTCTGGTGCTGCATATATTGCTGGATAATGCGCGTGGTGTTTAATGTGCTCCTAATTGCCAAAGTGATCTGAGCGGGCTCCATGCTTGCCATGGTATGGCGTCTGCACAGAAAGAAGGTGCGGAACGATTGTCTGCCATTGCCCTGATGGAGGGAGGGGCGACTGACGACATGGCTACAGGGTTGGCTTACAGGGAATTAAAATCAACAAAGGGGGTGGCTTTGCGAGAAACTGAATGGCCTCCTCAAGGATAGAACTCAAAACTGGATTTAGCAGGCTGTTGATTTCACAGAGGGAGGGAGGGAGGAGAAAATGAATACAAAACAAATCTGGTCTATTTCTTGTTTTGAGCCACTTCATCTATCTTTATACATCTTGCTGGCAGCAGACTGTGCAGTACGACCACTAGCCATCGACATCTCCTGGGTGCTCGGCAGAAGACGGTGCAGTATGACTACTGGCCATCGTCTTCTGCTAGCTGCAGATTAAAAGACAGTGCACTGCTGGTAGGACTCAATTGCCATGAGACGAAACAAGGGAAATGACCTGGCTGAGTCACTCCCATGTTTGCCCAGGCACCCCTGACTTCATCGAGGTCGATTAAAAGAGCACCCAGGACTACATCGATGACGGCTACCAGTCATACTGCACTGTCTGCTGCCAAAAGGCAATAAACTGCGGCTGTGTAGCAATGCAGTACCATGTCTGCCAGCACCCAGGAGACATACGGTGATGGTTAGCTGAGCGGGCTCCATGCTTGCCGTGGTACGGCATCTGCACAGGTAACTCAAGAAAAAAGGCGCAAAACAATTGTCTGCCCTTGCTTTCACGGAAGGAGGGAGGGAAGGGGGCCTGACGATATATACCCAGAACCACCTGTGACAATGTTTTAGCCCCATCAGGCACTGGGATTTCTACCCAGAATTCAAATGGGCGGCGGAGACTGCAGGAACTGTGGGATAGCTACCCACAGTGCAATGCTCCGGAAGTTGACGGTTGCCTCGGTACTATGGACACACTCCGTCGACTACATGCACTTAGAGCATTTGTGTGGACACACACACAATTGACTGTATAAAAATGCTTTCTACAAAACTGACTTCTATAAATTCGACCTAATTTCGTATTGTAGACCTTGGACCACTTCCCCATGGCCTGAATCTTCTTTGAGTCCCATCACCCAGCCAGGAGTACCTTCCTTGCTCCCCCAATCCCTGCCAGCAGACTGAATTCACGCTGTTCCTGCAGCTCCTTTTATATGAGCATGTTGGGCCCTGATTGGCTGCTTCCCTGCAGCCTCTTTCTGATTAGCTGCATCCCATGCAGCCGCTCTAAGCTTCTCCTCTATTGCTTTTTTGGGGACAGGGTGTGGCAGGACTGCCAGCCTTCCAGCAGGGGGTGTCCGGGTCACATATACCCCATCAGAATGATAAACAGTAACATCCATCAATAAAACCATTTTGTAATATGTACAGTTGGGTGTGAACTATTGAATAGTGAATAATAACTACTCCCTTTGTGTACATAGTTACTGCACCACTAGTATTTTAATGGACACTCTGTGCTTAAAAATCAGTCCTAATTTTGTGTTGGTTTGTGAAATTGCATGTGCACATCCACCCTATCCCTCCATTCTAATGCCTTGGGCTATCCTTGTGAGTAGGCAGGCACTGAAATATCCAGTACGCTGTTAATTCTTTTACATTTCAATATCTGCTTTTTCATAAGCTAGGGAGGCTGAGCAGCAGGATGAAGCAGTGTGTAAACACAAGCTCACAGTCATAATTATCCTACTGTCAAAGGGAATTTCAGTGGTACACATTTGCGGCCAGGTAGGCTAATATTTCAATGCTCACCCACCTGTAATGGGTACAAATCACCAAGTACAACTTAGCATGGAATCATTTACTGTTAAACAGAAAAGCTGACCTATTTCATAGGATTAGGATGAGATCTACATCTACTATTGTGAAGTGAATCTGCTGTGGTATGATGTAAAATAGCAGCAATTCAGCTGTGGCACAGAAGAAAATACTTTTTTTTGGAGGTGATAATTTTCCTTTCAGAATTTTTTTCCAAAACAACCAAATGAGAAATGCCCTGAAAAGGCAGTTTAATGGAGATCAGAATTCAAGTCTGTTCAGCTTTTAAATTAGGTAATTACAACAATCTGAACAGAAGAAATCATTTTGTCCACACTGTGATTCTTATGATCTATTATTACTTGAAATGGACCAAAATTGAAATACCCACAAACAAGAAGATACTCATGACTAATCAGACAATTCACAGACCCGACTATTAAAATGCAAAACTTCAGGTGTGTTATTTGGCACTCAAATTAATAACAAGAACACAGTTGTCTGAGAGTTGTTCTCAATGTATTGTCACCACAACTCGTCACCAGCACTACTGAATCACACAACTCTCAGGAGCAAGGGGAAACAGAGATGCTAAAAGAAGATCAGTCAGTATTTTCCTGCATTATTTGAATGTGTTAAACGAAATCTAGCAGTAAACATAAAAGCAAAGTGCAAAACGGAAATCTAGAAGAAACCATCCTAAACTAAATCTCAAAACCAAATGGCCACTGACCTGAACTTTAAAACTAAGACCCATCTCTGTAATAAAGTTAGAGAGAAGCAGAATCATACTTTTTGGAGTGTTTTTCGCCTATGAGTCTTCCACACCTGATATTTCCTGATTTTGCTGTACAACTGAAAGGCACTACTGAAATTCAGCCCTGTAGAGAGGAGCCTCAAAACAGGGTTTAATTAACACTTAAGCAGTGCACATGCCTATTGCATAGGAGCTGTAGCTCACGAAAGCTCATGCTCAAATAAATTGGTTAGTCTCTAAGGTGCCACAAGGACTCCTTTTCTTATAGGAGAGAATATCACTTACAGTGAACTGATCCCTCTGGTCATTCAGCTCAGACATTTGACATATATTATATATCTATCCATCCATCTATCGGTCTTATTATAGAGCAATATACAAGGATATTCAGATCCACAGGGCAAAGCTCAAGTTCTGATATTCTGTTCTCCCTCTATGCATATCTTTCATGATGATGCTATGTGCATCTATTCATATAGGGAGAGCAGAATAGTGGAGCTGAGAGCTGCCTTGAGGATCTTACAGGACTTTTTTGGCCTGTTTTAGGGTGGCAGTTGGGGGTCCATAAAAGTTCATTCTGGTAAAGAGAGCATGTTAGAATCAAGATATCATATGGCACTGAGAGGAAGACTTTGCCTCTAGATGTTTTTTGCATAAGATCCAGTCCTCCAAAGCTAAACTCTCATAAGTAAGTCTTACTGACAATAGTAGTCCTATAGACTTCAAAAGAACTATTGAGGTGAGCAAGGCTTGCAGGACTGAGTCTTGATATTGGGGGAGGGGAGGGGAGAGTGAGAAAATTATTTATGTCTAAAATAAAGGGCTAAAATAATTCTAAAGGATCACTACACTGAAATTTAGAAATGCCCCTTCACAGAGTACATAAATACAACTGAAAACCAGATGTATAGGAGCAGTAAGTCAGTGTGTGATTTCACATTTCTTTTAATAATCTGTTTTGTCCATGCTCTATCTATATTGCATATTTAAAATACTTTTACATGACTAGCAATTAGCTAAAATGTACTCAATTACAGACCTCGCTGACATTTGATTTAATACTATCTCATGGGCAAATATACTGAGGATCCACAGCTGAAAGAAATAAAAGTATTCAGCAACTGGGGCAAATATAACTACAAGTGTGTGAATACAGCGAGAAATGTCCCTATGTTAATTCTAGCAGATAGCATAAGGTTACAACCAAGTAACGGAAAATTTTAAACAAGAAACATGAAACAAGAATAACATACGTCATTCAGTTAGCATTTCTCTCTCCAAACAGCTCATCTTTATTATAGGTTATATCCTCACAGAATTACAGCACTGTAGATACTGACTGCAAAGGGAAATGAAATCGAGTATGGTTTGTGGATGATTTAACTTGAATTTCCTTTTCAGCTAGACACATGTGGTTTAGTCCCTTTGAATGATGGTATTTTTTTAGACTCTTGGCTCTATGACGTGTTGCTAGTAATTCATTTGGACTACAAAATATTGTACTCTGTACCTCATCTGAGACAAAATAACTAGAGAAACCAGAGACTCAGACAGACACTGATCCTGAAGTGCATGGATTGGATCAGATATCAGATATCTGCATGAGTAAATCAAGGGAGAGAATTTAGATCTCCAAAGTCAAGCTTCTTTGCCTAAAGTTAGGTAGCTAGATCCATATTTAGTAACATAAATAAGTAGCTTGATGTCTAGAAGTACTTAGCACTTACTTCAGTGGAAGCAGCAGACGTACAGCACCTCTGAAAATAAGTAGCACTTATATAGGTGCTTAAACGGCGAATTAGGCGTCTAACTTTAGACACCCACCTTTAAAAATGTTTGGCCTTAGGTTGTAGAACTGATCAATGAAATTGTTTTTAATGGTTCACTTTATTAATATAACTTCATAAGTAAAGTTTTATAAATGAAACTACATTCATTCATAAAACCAGGGACCCCAATAACTGGGTAATTGAGTTTCACTTGCAATCCAATTGCTGCTTAAATCACTGACACTTGCACTGTTTCAACATTGTAACTTCCGCTCTCTGTTTGTCATTCATTATACTTGTGTATATTGGAACTTCTGTTTGCTGTTTGCCATTCCTTACACTTGTCCATATTGTAACTCAAACTCCATTTTAACTTGTCCCAAACTCCATTTTAAAATGCTCGCTCCATTTTGTAAAAGCTTGCTCCAACCTTCATTTTTGCAAAATCCTGCTGTAATCTTATTAGTTTAGTTTAGATGTGTGAATGAGGTATGGATGGATGATGGAATCAACCTCCAGCCCCAGCCTGTCCTGATGAAATAAAGTGTAAATACCAACGGCTGAAGATGCAGACAACAGCCCTGACAAAGCAAGAAGAGTCCACCCTAAAAAGAAAAGAACAAAAGTACAACTGAAGAAACATCAAAGCCAGGTCCCAGGCTGAAAGTCATGTCTGTAATTGATGGGTGATCAATCACACTGAACCCAGAGGCAGCATGACACAGCAAGTCCTATAGACTCTGGATTCAAACTAAAGCCTACAAAAAGGATGGATGAGATGGAAGACTTTGGAGGGTAACATTCTGCAGCCAACATGGAAGGGCATCGGTGCATGCCCAGCAGAGACCCAGCTCTTCCTTGTGCCCGGCTTTCCTGGCCAGTTAGCCACCACAAGCTACGAACCCAAGCCACGAACTCAAGCTACATTCAGGACTGGTAACTATCTAGCAGCTGCAGAACACTTGGGGTGTGTGTGTGTGAGTATACATAGGTATTAGATATTAGTTATTGGTCATAAATCAAACTGTGTTATAATAAATGTGACATCTTGTCTTGTCCCCTGAAATGATCCTGTGTAGTTTTGTCTGCATAACATGGTAAGCCTGTGCCCCTGGTATTTGGATCAAGTTTTTGGTTTGGCATATGAGATATATAGGACCTGTTCACAAAACTTGGATCCAAGTGCAGACTTTTGAATACAGTACTCCCAATTTCAGAGGTGTTTGTATCAAGGTTTTTTCTTTCTGCCCATCTCCAGGGCCAAATCCTAAGGATCTTACTTAGGGCCTCATCCAGCAAAGCATTTAATTAAGTACTTTGGGCTTATGCTTAACTTTGGGCACATGAGTACTCCCACTGAAGGCACCGTCGTTAATGGAACTGTTTACGTGTTTCACTGGACCAGGGACTAAGAGCTTGTCTACACAAGGAAATTGATTGGAATAGTTATTGTGGAAAAACTGTGTGTGTGGACTCTTCTAATATAAGAGTGTCTATATAGGGAGTTATTCCGGAAAAGCTATAGCACTTTAAATTTACACCTTATCTTACTTCAGAATTGCTTCTCTATGTAGACAAGCCCTAAATTTTTACTCAAACTCAAGAATGGGACGGCTAATATATGAAGACCTCCATTTTATGATCTGACTGGTAAACCTTATTTATTAAGGACCCAAGACCATAAACACAACACAGCAATACTCATCTTTGCCTGTATGATCTACTGACAAAACAGAAAAATTTACTTTGGTGAATCATTTAAAAATACAAAGATGCCAGCTTTTTAACTGTTTAAAGAATACATGATCTTTACTGCATTAATAAGCGCTGTAAAATGTTATATTATGCATGTATGACAAACATGAGCAATGGTGAATTATCACTTGGTTTTTACATACTGAAATTCCAGCACTGTGAAAGAAGTGCAGATATTGATACACAAAACAGGCTGTCATTTGTACTTTATCTGTATAATTTATGCTAAAAGATGCACTGGTGTGGTAGTAATTTGAATAGAATCTGACATTATGAGTCTCTCAATGAAATGTACAGAACATAATTTAATTTTCATTTATTTCTGTTTGTTTTTGAAATTTAAATATACTATTACAGGAATACATAGAGCATATTTGTGCTCATGGGAAATTAAGTATGAGAATAACATTATGCTCTTTTCCTTATGGTTTATTTTTTTCAAAATACCTTTTGAAATTAAAAATAATTAAATGCAGAAAGCTATCAGCATTTCCAGTATTTGGGGTCTCAGGGCATATGGTCTCTCGTGGCTCCTTGACTATTTATTTAATCATGCCATAAGAAGTGGGTAAAGGATAGGGATATTTTGGTCTCTAAGGTCATTTGCATAAAAACTATTTTATCATCCATATGTAATTACTTGGTTATTTATGCAACTATTCTTTATTTTGCTTTTGGGAGATCGGGTTGCTGCTCTTTGGACCACACTATGTTGGTGACCATTGCAAGTGAAATACAGAAATTATTCTAAACTAATTATGATAAAAATAAATAAATCCAGATATGATTTGTGGCCTACAGGAAGTTGTATAATTTACTACTTTCAGTCTATTTTAATAGGGTATGTCTATTCAGAGATGCATTTCTCTCTCTCTGGTGCAGCAGTCAGGATTGTGGCAAACTCTCCTTAGGAATTAGTAAAAAATGTTACTGGTCTTGGAGGGGATCCCTTTCTTCCAGCAGATGCACAGCAGGATGGCCATTACTTACGCATCAAGAAAATTCTTCCAGATGCTGGAAGGGTTGTAGTAAGTAGCAATGAGAGTTAGGGAGGGCTGTAGGGGATTCAGTTATTAGAAATAAAGGTAGCGGGGCTTGAGAAGAAACATTGTGAAATGATTAAATATCAATGGAATACAGCAAAAACCCAATGGATAGAAACCAGAAAGGATAGATTAAGTTGATGAGATTCTGGACAAAGTCAATGAGTTACATTAACTCCATTGGAATTATACAATATATTTATCAATAATTAGAGGAGGACATAGTGGCAGGGATGAGATAGACCCTTCCAGCACTCTGTATAAAAGGTTATGTGGAGTAGAAGAAAAACTACCCAACATCACCCACTGTGATCATTTATTCATAAAGGAGTAAAGGATTAGCAACTCAAGGGCTAATCCATCCATTCCAGTCTGATGTAGAATTGTATCAACAATACCTTATGGCTAAATGGTATTAAAGGTGGCTGCTAGATTTAATATGACCTGCACCACATGGTTTATTCAGTTTTAGGAAGAGATCATCAACAGTGCTACTAAATCTGTTTGTTTTCCATATTCATGTCTGAAATTAGGCTAACCAGAGTCAAGGAGATATGAGCCCTCTAGATATTATCAGAATTGCTTTGCTGTAATCTTCTCAGTAATCACTCCTAAATATGGGAGATTAAATCTCTGTCAGTAGCTTGCAAGATTATCAGTGTTGAATGACAGTTTATTGAACAGGATTTAATCAGTGCCCTGTTGAGCACACCTGGCAACTTACTCTCACAGAGGGCCCAATGTTTCCTCACTGTTCTGAACCAGACAAAACAGACATAATCCAGATATGTGATGTGGCCCAACACAGTTCAGCACTGCATCAAGCTATACTGGGTGAAACTCAAAACCTAGAAGATGCTGCATTTGACCCCTGAGTGTATTGCTCTGAAATCTCAATAGCTGATTGCTCCAGATTGCTGGACAGAGGCAAGCCACAAAAGGTCTGCTGTTCAAGTTTCACAGAGCCTTTGATGGAGGCACAGAACACTTTCTGTGCCTTTAACAGCAGATAAGAGGATAAGGCTTCAAAAATTTCAGTTGCTCAAGCTCTGCCAAGACTTCCACTGCCAACGTTCTGGTCACCTTCTATCTTGCTTTATTTGTTGCAAATCATGTGTAAAGCCATTGTGCCCCAGAGTGAAAGGCAGGCAAGAAGGCATTTGGGGTTACTGCATTGGTGGTTGTAAACAGCAAGTACTGCAAAATCCCACCTGGCCTTTGATACTGTGGTCTGTCAGCAAACCAGTAGTTCACTAGAGCTCTCTGGAAATTTTCAGGTTCTATAAACAATCCCATCAAAATAAGTCCCTCATCCAAACAGGATAGAAATATTTCAGCCTCAGGTAGGAATTATTTTGCTCCATGTTATTTTCAGGACCAGATGAATTCCCAGGTATACTCAGCTTCTCCTGGCATAAACTCAGGCACAGAACAACAGAAACAAAATGTGGACTGGGAGGGAGGTAACAAAGGAGAAAAGTAGCTGCAACCTCCCGTCTGCTGAAGTGGACCCGCAGGCAGAACACCCCAGAAACAGGCAGTTTTGGCAGGGGAAGGAACATAGCCAGAGTAGAAAGGGAATGAGCAGTTTCAATGAATTCCTGTTGCCCTCCCACACTGAAAACCCAGAGGGATACTGGGGTGGAATCCCCCAGGGGAATAATGGCTCAGTCCACTGCAGAGGATACACATTATACCTACTGTGTTGGCAGGGTTGAATCTGGCTCACATGTTATTCTAAAGGAGGATAATTTTCCTTCCTTAAGTACTGTGAGAAATAACACTAGTCAAAAAAACTATTCAGTCCAAAGACTTAGTACCTTTTCCAGAACAGGCCAGTGCCCAGTGCTGTAAAATGTACAACTTGATATTTTATTACGGATCTGTTCTCACCAGTAGTGTTCTTATCATTAGTGACAACAGGAGTTACATGCATGCACAGAGCGGGGAAACTGACCCAAAAGTACTCAGCCTCAGGGACCTCAAAAACTAAACCAAAACCAAAATAACCCCCAAAACCTCTAGGACAAAAGTGAGAAAGATCTATGACAAAATGGTCTCTGACCTTATGAATGACAATTGTTTCTTTCACATAATAAATAGTTTGCTGTCATGAGCAGGTAAGGAGCAGAATTTTAAATCTGTATGTAGAGTCTTTCATCTGCATTGTAGCTCCTAAAGAAACCCCTTTCTCATACAAAGTGATACTTTTAAGATTGTAACAAAGCTCACTACTCATTGGGTAAGTTTGCATGACTAGGTTATAAAAAGATCACAAACATAGTGGTAGTTTTGTTGTTATTATTGATTTATAGTTTCAAATAGCTACTGATATGCCTAACAACAACTGAAATATGAGCCCATGAATTCGATGCAGGGTTTCCCTCATTTTTTAAATGAGGGATATTTAATTTGTAACCATGCGGGATTAAACTCTAGGATGGCATTTTGGGAGGGTGAGGAGAAAAAGCTTTAGGCAGCAGGTATTATAAGATAGCATGGTTCTTTTTAGATGGCAGAAAGGGAAAAAATCCTTTATGAATCACCTAGAAACATCACCAGAGAAACTACTTGAGCTGTTAGTTAATGGTAAAACAAAACATTTCCTACCCATTAAAGTAAAAATCATGTATTGAATCTGACTCCAGAGATGATGCAGTATGATAAGAAAAGCCAAAACTGATATGCAGAATGCTAACTCCTGTGAGGAAATAAGAAGAATGCTTCACTAACGTTGTCATAGTAAACTGGGCTCGTCAATGCTGGGTTTGATGAAGAGATTCAGTTTTCAGAACACTTTTTTCAGTTATTCTTTTACATGTCATTATTTAACTTAAGAGCTTGGTGAAAACAGGGACATGATGAAAATACCCAGTCTCTATTTGGTTTATCAATGACTCTAGAAACTATGCCAGATTGGTCTTTGTTAAAATCACAGGCAGAAAACAAACTAAAGTTTGCCTGCTTAACATGATCACTGCCACATGGCAGAGGCCGTTTTACATATGACCTCGCCATTTCTCTTAGTTCCAGCACTGCTTCACCACTCTTCCACTAAAAAACACATTCCCACCAACCCTTCTGACCTACAATACCATGACTACCCACCTTCTTTTGTGGATCTCACCCATAATTCTTCCCAACCCCAGAACCACACCCCCATTATTTGCTCACTGCTATCCCTCCAGCAATGTACATACGCATCATACTTATTTCCAACAGATATTGAAGTATGGTAACCAGTACACAATGATTCGCAACCATCAGGAATTGTCACAAATCTAAAAAAATATTCTTTCCCCCTTGTTTACTCTTATAATTCTTCTTTCCTTAATTGCTTCAGTTTGCTTCATTGGTTTGCTTGAAAGCCACTGCAGTAGGTTTTCCAAAAAGTAAAAGTCATATGAAACATTTATTTCTGCTATTTTACTGCTCCTGATAAATAAAGGCCCGAAACTACAGTCCTTACACAGGCAAGTCAACCACTAAGGTAAGTAAATGGCTATTTTACCTGAGTGTGGAGTGCAGGATGGGGCCCTAATTCTTTGTAACAGTTCTGTTGAAACAACAGCAACAAGAAGTTCCACTTTGAATATTGCCTGCTTTTGCCATCTTGTCTGGAACACACTTAAGACAACGTTGTCATGGTAGATTTCATAATTTTAAAAATATTTTTATTCTACTCTTGTTTACAAATAAAATCCTGGCCTGGAAGGATTAACACTGAAAACTGTAGGCCAAATTTAGACTTCATTATGACTGACATCAATGAAAATCTTTCCACTGACTTCAATGGTTATTGGATTGGGCCCTCAGTCATTAGAGCTCTGTCCCGGTACGCCATATCTGAATTTACTCTTGTTTCTTTATCTTTTTCCCCCCCCGCAACACACTGGTTTATCATTGTAGGGTTGCTCATGAGCGCCAAACTGCTGACACTGATTTTTTAAATTTTCTTTTTTAATTTTAAGAAAAAACATAGCACTGAAGTATTTGCGACACACACGCACAGGCACATGACACACACGGCACACACAAGCATGCACACAAGCAATCTTCAAAAACAGGAGGTCTACATCTTCAAAAACCTACATCTCTTGAGTTCGGCACCCAGAAATGGAGACATTCCAAATTAATGGATACTTTTTAAATTTAGGCCTTAACCAATTTACACATACAAATGCTGGCGCATGTGTGTTGTGCAAATTTTTCACATGTCCCTCAGCTCCACTCCATGAATCTTTGGTCCCTTAAGAATTACATGGACTTCACAAACAAACAGAGAGGAAAAAGTCAAATTTGGGGTCTGCCAACTCTGAGAGTGTCCTTTTAAGAAGAAATATAAAAAACACATGACATCCCATTATTCCATCAATATTGATGTCATAATAGTGACATGCTAATACAGGGCTAGCATTTCTGATGTTCATACTGATCTTTGATCATATTGTAAACACTCTTGAAAGAAAACTTTTGGAACAGTTATTTACAATGCAAAATTGATTTAAATCACACCATGCTTTTAGAATTGCTGTCAGACAAACAAAAGAATCCTGATGCTTGCATAGCCCACTGTGCATAGAGAAAAGGCTAACCAAGAGCAACCGTACATTCCAGATGTGTGACAGATACAGCAGTAAAACTACAGTAGATAAGTCTGAAGCAACAGCTGCCTATGCAATAGTTGTAAAATGGCATGTGACATCCAGACTCAGATTGTCAACATTACATGAAGGTAACTGTATGGATTTCTTTGCCACTAATGTGTAAATACCTGATGTGTGCAGACATGGCCAATTAGACATGTGTCTGACATCTAACTGATTGCATGCATGAGCGCCTCAGGCATTTGCTTCCACATATTGGGTGCACTGCCACATAAGTTAGGCACAAGCAAATATGTGCACACCACTGTGGATTCCTAAGTTTGAGAGTCTGGCCCACAATACTTTTTAAATCAACTGTATTAAATTTACAGACTTTATTGAAATCACACTGAGTTGTATTTCCATATTTCTGAGATAATAGTTTGCCTCTGCATTTTTTTAAAAACAAATTTTCCGTCAATATTATATTCCAGTTGGACCCCGGCTGCATGCAAATACACTTTGAGAGATCATTAACACTAACCTGGGAAGTAGCTGCAGTTGTGTTAGTTTCCTTACCACTCCCAGGTACACGCTCATTGCTTGTTGCGGCTTCTGTAGTTTCTGCCTTCTTTACATTCATTTCCAGAGAAACAGATGGCCCTACTTGGCCCAACCCATCACTCAGCTGGGTCAAACTTGGGCTGCTTGCTTGCCGAGATTTGGCCTTATACCAACTAGGGTAAAACAAGGGATCGATGGTTTCTGCTGTTGATGGCATTTGTGTTTCAGACTCTGCAGTCTGTCGACCACCACTTGGCACCACCTCACCCTTCATCAGGATAGATAAAGTAAAAACAAAAAAAAACACACAAGCAGAGTGTACTATGTTACCTTCCTGTGTTCAGCCCATATTTCTCTGCATGCCAGGTTTGTTTTTATCTCACTGCAAAGAATTTATTGTTTGAGGTCCAAAAGAATGATAACTGAAATACAGAGCAAAAGTGTGTAGCATTTGGATAGTATATCTATGGAAAATACAAATACAAATCCTGCAGCCCCACTCAGCAAAACTTCCCATTAGTTTCAGAGGGAACCTTGCTTGAGAAAAGACTGAAGGAGATGTTCCTTTTATTAATTTCATTACACACTTTGGCCTGATTCTCTTCTCAAGTATAAATTAAGAATAACTCCACCAAAGTCAATGAAGTCACATTATAGTAAAAAATGGTCTGAGAGGAGAATGAGGTCCTTTATTTTTGAGATATTACCTAAAAACTATCCAGTGTACAGAAATGTCTAAGTGCCAATCTGGAGGTTCTTACTCAGAGTTAACTGAGCTCATACTCAGGTGAACACCCATCTCTGTTTAATCACTGAGCTAAAACTATACTACACAATGCATAAGAACTTCTAGTACTGGCCTCAGACATTGAAGAGCATACATGTGGGGTCTGACCCACTGCCCACTGAAGTCAATTGGAGTCTTTTAAATCACTTCCTTGGGTTTGCGATTGGGACAATAATTTATTTTTTTAAATAAATATACAGAATTGTATCATTCAACATTGATTCTGTTGACGTGAGCAGGTAGAATAAACAGACTATAATGACAACAGAGATAAATGCTTGCCCACCACACGACTGTTTATATATAATAGATTACTGTAATTATACCTTATCAATGACTGGAGCAACTGACAGAACAGCACCGTCTCTATCAACGTCTTTCCAGACTAGTCAACTGCAGGTTTTGACCGCATGGTACCATTAGTACAGATGACTAGACATAACAACATTTTTACTTTGCTTTCCCCTAGGCCAACAGGAAAAAGCTAAACTGCAAGCATCCTGCACATTGCATCCCCCACATGCCAGTCTGATCAACTCATAATGGCTTTTTTAAATTACTAATGAGCTAGACCAGCATGTCTCTATATTCTTTTTAGCTCAGGAGGTGTTGGACTTCACAAAATTATGAGGCAGTTCAGTTTATAATTAGGCCTGGTCTACATATGAAGTTGCACTAGTTTAGTTAAACTGGTTTAGTTTAATTAGTGCAACTCTGCATCTGAACACTCTGAAATCAGTTTAAATTTGCTTATTTAGATTTAGATTAAGTTGGTAAAGAATCAAGTTAAATAGATATATGCCATTTCTAAACTGATTTAAGAATATCCACAGAGAATAGGCATGAACCTGTGTAAGCCCTCAAATAGATCAAAGAAGGAATAAATCTAGATCATTTATTTCCCCCCTCTCCCTTCTGCTACTGTTAAATCAGAACTTTGCCATAAACATGGACTCTTTATTTGCTTCCTTGTTTGTGCACTACTGTCAATGTGCTGGAGTAAGGACTTAACTGGAGCTGCAGAAGAGATGAATTTGTCCTGCTTGGTAAATTAATTGCTGATATTGACAGCTGAAGGAGATTAGCAAGTATTGTTTTGGTGCAGATCTCACAAAGTATCAGTCATTGGTGTTTTATTTTAATTGTATTCCAGGAGAGAAAGTACAAAGATATAAAATATATCCTAAATACATGGCTTCAAATATAAAGATATTTCAAATCCAGAACATGTTTGGGCTGCCATTTCATAACAAGCAGCCTTACTTCTCTGTATCTAACACGGAAACATGAACTTCTAAATGATATCCCCGACCCCAGTGACAAGACCACCAAGGGAAGGTAAATGTCATTCATAGGAACAAAAGATTAGTGAGGTCAGGTAATATGGCTAATGAACTCTTCAGAAGGCATGCTAAAGGTGAAGTTCTCTTGGTACACATGTTTTTACTTCTCACCTCAGTTATTATAACTGTTAGTTTCTACTAAGCAAAAGAACAAACAACAAAACTGAGCATCGAGTTGTCAGTTCTTAAGGGTTTTAAGCCTTAATAACCAAATGTTCCTTGATTTACATAAGAGAACACCGTTGTTGTTTTTTTAAACCAATGAACTCACACACATACACAGCTTGAATATAAACAATGGCAGTAAAATCTTTGCTTTCTTCCTTGAATGAGCTATATTTTTGACATGTTTCTGACATATGTTTCAGCATCTATCGGGTCAGATTAGGTCATTCATAGTGCTCTAGAATGGAGGAAACATTCAGCATAGCTGATAGGATGGAGAATGGTTGGGTGCAATTACCTGACTAAATGAGGCACCTGGTGATAGTGAGGGGGCTGGTTCAGTCTGAGGGTCTCCTGTTGTACTCTTGGGTTCTGAGTCTGGCTGAGATTGCTGGGATACTTTCTCAGCTACCTCTTCCTCCTCACCAGATGACTCTGTGCGGACTTCATCAAACTCTTCACCTTCCATCACATCCTCATCTTCCTCATCACCCTCCTCCTCTAATAAACATTCACATAAGCACAGCACTAGGTTAACACAACAATACATGGGGTATGCTCTTTATACAACACAGAGATTTAGAAATATGAAGTTACTGTGGTAACTATACAGTAGGTCTATTGATAGCAAAAAGGCACCCAAAGTGACATTTTTTTCAAGGGACAGTACAACTTGTGCTTTAATTCCAGCTGATGCTCATAAGGGCAAGACTGGAATCTGCCCTGGATGCATGCAAAAGGAAGGAAGATGATGCAAGAGAGAGACAGAGACCAAGGAGGAGCTGTCTCCCCACACGTTGCATCTCTGTGCACAGGCCTTGAGCACGAGGACTGGGCAAGCCGGCCAGAGCCATCAACAGTGTAGGCTCCCCACAGGTGCTGGAGACAGGCACACAGACTGTATTCTGCCACAGGGTGTTGCAGCAGTTGCATTCCCCCTGCCTGAGGTAAAAAAGTAGAGCTGTCAATTAATCACAGTTAACTCACGAGATTAACTAAAAAAAAATTAATTGTGATTAATCACAGTTTTAATCACATTGTTAAAAATCCAAAAATATTTAATACATTTCAATTGGTATTCTGTTTTCTACATTTTCAAATATATTGATTTCAATTACTACACAGAATACAAAGTGTACAGTGCTCACTTATATACACTGCTTATATTATTGATTACAAATATTTGCACTGTAAAATGATAAACAAAAGAAATAGTATTTTTCAGTTCACCTCATACAAGTACTGTAGTGCAATCTCTTTGTCGTGAAAGTGCAACTTACAAATGTAGATTTTTTTTTTGTTACATAACTGCACTCAAACAAAACAATGTAAAACTTCAGAGCCTACAAGTTCATTCAGTCCTACATCTTGTTCAGCCAATTGCTAAGACAAACGAGTTTGTTTACATTTATAGGAGATAATGCTGCCCACTTCTTATTTACAATGTCACCAGCAAGTGAGAACAGGTGTTCGCATGGAACTTTTGTAGTCGGCATTGCAAGGTATTTACGTGCCAGATATGCTAAACATTCGTATGCCTCTTCATGCTTCGGCCACCATTCCAGAGGACATGCTTCCATGTGTATGACGCTCATTAAAAAATAATGCTGTCATAAATATAAAGGGAAGGGTAAACCCCTTTGAAATCCCTCCTGGCCAGGGGAAAGCTCCTCTCACCTGTAAAGGGTTAAGAAGCTAAAGGTAACCTCGCTGGCACCTGACCAAAATGACCAATGAGGACACAAGATACTTTCAAAAGGTGGGAGGAGGGAGAGAAACAAAGGGTCTGTGTCTGTCTGTATGCTGGTCTTGGCCAGGGATAGACCAGGAATGGAGTCTTAGAACTTTTAGTAAGTAATCTAGCTACGTATGTGTTAGATTATGATTTCTTTAAATGGCTGAGAAAAGAATTGTGCTGAATAGAATAACTATTTCTGTCTGTGTATCTTTTTTGTAACTTAAGGTTTTGCCTAGAGGGGTTCTCTATGTTTTTGAATCTAATTACCCTATAAGATATCTACCATCCTGATTTTACAGGGGGGATTTCTTTATTTCTATTTACTTCTATTTTTTATTAAAAGTCTTCTTGTAAAAAACTGAATGCTTTTTCATTGTTCTCAGATCCAAGGGTTTGGGTCTGTGGTCACCTATGCAAATTGGTGAGGCTTTTTATTCAACATTTCCCAGGAAAGGGGGGGTGCAAGTGTTGGGAGGATTATTCATTGTTCTTAAGATCCAAGGGTCTGGGTCTGTAGTCACCTAGGCAAATTGGTGAGGCTTTTTACCAAACCTTGTCCAGGAAGTGGGGTGCAAGGTTTTGGGAAGTATTTTGGGGGGAAGGACGCGTCCAAACAGCTCTTCCCCAGTAACCAGTATTAGTTTGGTGGTGGTAGCGGCCAGTCCAAGGACAATGGGGGGAATATTTTGTACCTTGGGGAAGTTTTGACCTAAGCTGGTAAAGATAAGCTTAGGAGGTTTTTCATGCAGGTCCCCACATCTGTACCCTCAGTTCAGAGTGGGGGGAGAACCTTGACATGAAAAACCTCCTAAGCTTATCTTTACCAGCTTAGGTCAAAACTTCCCCAAGGTACAAAATATTCCCCCCGTTGTCCTTGGACTGGCCGCTACCACCACCAAACTAATACTGGTTACTGGGGAAGAGCTGTTTGGACGCGTCCTTAAGACTCCATTCCTGGTCTATCCCTGGCCAAGACCAGCATACAGACAGACACAGACCCTTTGTTTCTCTTCCTCCTCCCAGCTTTTGAAAGTATCTTGTCTCCTCATTGGTCATTTTGGTCAGGTGCCAGCGAGGTTACCTTTAGCTTCTTAACCCTTTACAGGTGAGAGGAGCTTTCCCCTGGCCAGGAGGGATTTCAAAGGGGTTTACCCTTCCCTTTATATTTATGACAAATGCATTAATTAAATTTGTGACTGAACTCCTTGGGGGAGAATTGTATGTGTCCTGCTTTGTTTTACCTGCATTTTGCTATATATTTCATGTTATAGCAGTCTCGGATGATGACCCAGCACATGTTCATTTTAAGAATACTTTCACTGCAGATCTGACAAAACACAAAGAAGATTGTGAGCTTGTGAGATCTCTAAAGATAGCTACAGCACTCGATCCAAAGTTTAAGAATCTGAAGTGCCTTCCAAAATCTGAGGGATGAGTTGTGGAGCATGCTTTCAGAAGTCTTAAAAGAGCAACTGTCCTATGCGGAAACTACAGACCCCGAATCACCAAAACAGAAAATCAACTTTCTACTGGTGGCATCTGAATCAGATGATGAAAATGAACACGCATTGGTCTGCACTACTTTGGATTGTTATCAAGCAAAACCCGTCATCAGCATGGATGCACGTCCTCTGGAATGGTAGTTGAAGCATGAAGGGACATATGAATCTTTAGCGCATCTGGCACATAAATATCTTGCAAAGCCGGCTACAACAATGCCATGAGAATTCCTGTTCTCACTTTCAGGTGACATTGTGAACAAGAAGCAGGCAGCATTATCTCCTGCAAATGTAAACAAACTTGTTTGAGCCATTTGGCTGAACAAGAAAGAGGACTGAGTGGACTTGTAGGCTCTGAAGTTTTACATTGTTTTATTTTTGAATGCAGTTTTTTTTGTGCATAATTCTACATTTGTAAGCTCAACTTTCATGATAAAGAGATTGCTCTACCGTACTTGCATTAGGTGAATTGAAAAATGCTATTTCTTTTGTTCTTTACAGTGCAAATATTTGTAATCAAAAATAAATATAAAGTGAACACTGTACACTTTGTATTCTGTGTTATAATTCAAATCAATATATTTGAAAATGTAGAAAACATCAAAAAATATTTAAATAAATAGTATTCTATTATTGTTTAACAGTGCGATTAATTGCGTGATTAACTGAGCAATTAATTGTGATTAATTTTTTAATCAGGGGATTAATCACAATTAATTTTTTAATCGCTTGACAGCCCTAGTAAATAGCCACCAGAAGCTCCCCTAGGGCATAGGGTTGCCAACTTTCTATTTGGAGAAAATTGAACACCCTTGCCCTACCCAATTCCCCTAGGCCATGCCCCTGTCCCAACCCTTCTCTGAGGCCCCGCCCTTGTTCACTCCATCCCCACCTCCATCTGTCACTCAGTCTGCCCCACCCTTGCTCATTTTAACCAGTCTGGAGCAGAGGGTTGGGGTGTGGAAGGGGGTGAGGGCTCCAGCTGGGGGTGCGGACTCTGGGGTGGGACCAGGGATGAGGGGTTCAACATGCAGGGGATGGGCTTCGGGCTGAGGCCAAAGAGTTCAGAGTGTGGGAAGGGGCTCTGGACTGGGGCAGGGGGTTGGGGTGTGGGACGGGGTACAGGCTCTGGGCTGGGGGTGTGGGCTCTGGTATGGGGCCAAGGATGAGGTGTTTGGACTGCAGGAGGGGCTTTGGGCTGGGACCGAGGAGTTTGGAGTGCGGGCAGGGGCTCAGGGATGGGGCAGGGGGTTGGGGTGCGGGCTCCAGAAGTGAGTTTGGGTGTGGGAGGGGACTCAGAGCTGGGTAAGGGGGGTTGGGGTGTGGACTCCAGGCAGCCGAGTTGGGGCAGGGGATTGAGTTGCAGGAGGGGGTCAGGGTGTGGGCTTTGGGCAGCCAAGCTGGGGCAGGGGTTTGGGGTGTGGGAGAGGGTGCAGGCTCTGGGAGGGAGTTTGGGTGAGGGAGTGAGCTCAGGGCTGGGGCAGAGATTGAGGTGCGGGGGGTTCAGGGTGCAGGCTCTGGGCGGCGCTTACCTCAGACAGCTCCCAGAAGTAGCCAGCATGTCTCTCTGTCTCCTAGGCAGAGGGGGGGCCAGGTGGCTCAGGTCCGCATGCTGCCTCTGCCTGCAGGTGCCGCCCCCGCAACCCCCATTGGCCATGGTTCCAGGCCAAGGGGAGCTGCAGAGCTGGTGTTTGGGGCAGTGGCAGTGCGTAGGAGTTCCCATGGCCGCCCCTGCGCCTAGGAGCCAGAGGGATATGCCAGCTGCTTCTGGGAACCACAAGGAGCTGGGTAGGGAGCCTACCTGCCTGCCCCACTGTGGGTGCCAATTGGACTTTTAATGGACAGGTCAGGAATACAAAATTAGCAGCTGAAGGGAAGTTAGTAGATGCACTATATTTGGATTTATTAAAGCATGTGGCACAGTGTTCCATGAAATCTTCCTCTCAAAATCAGCTTGGATATGAACACTGTCAGCATGGATTGAAGGACTGTAAAGAAAGTCTTATGATAGAGGACAGACTATTAACTTGAAGGGATGTGTCTAGTGGGCAACCTCAGACATTTGTTTTAGTCCTGATCTCAAGTAACATCTTTGTAGAGGAAGGAATATTCAGCAAGTTAATAAAATCTGCATAGATTATACTAAATTGAGAGGAACTTTAAATACCAGCGAGTATACAGAATTAATATAAAGGGCCTAGAGTAATCAACAACATGGGAATTAAATGTCAACATGATATTCAACTAGGAAAAACACAAGGTAATACATTTAGGAAAAAATAATACAAAGCACAGCTATTCAAGAGGAAGATGAAACCTGGTAAGAACTAATGCCAAAAGAGACTTAGAGGCGATAGCAGACAGCAAATTAGAAAAGAGTTTTCTGATCTCATTTACATTGGTGTAAATTTGGAGTATCTCCACTGAATACAAGTTTTTGTAGATGTATAATGGTAAGATCAGAAACTGACTCATTTTGTTTAGTTCTGGACAACCCATTGCAAGAAAGATATTGACAAACTGGAAGGAAGTCAGAAAAAAGCAATAAACAATTATCAAGGATTGGCAGGATGGACTTTTGAGGAAAGATTAAGAGAGTCAGATAAAGCTTTAATTTTAAGTTCATTTACATCTACATAAAACTATTCCAAAGGGTATAAATCAAAGCAGTATTTGTTCCAAGAAGGTCAAATGAAAATATTCTCAGGATACTGTTCCCAAATCAGAGCTTTTAAGGAATGATTGCTTGCTTGCTGCTGCTACTTCAATGGACCAGCCTTAACTCATTACTGAATTTAATTAAATCACCTATTTACAATGTGGTAACAAAAACTATACATTTTGTTTTGCATAATCATATTATTCATCTTTACTACCATCAAACATTGCTCAGAGTTATCACAGTACTTCAGAGAAATAATCATGGACTGATGTTAAGAACAGATTAGACAAACATCTGTCAGGAATGGTCTAGATATACTTAATCCCTATACTTAGCATGGGAGGATGGTCTAGATGACCTTGAGGTCCCTTTCCTGCCCTACATTTCTATGATCCTATGATATATTAACTGTAGTTTCAAACTGATTGTATATTTTGTAAAGGTAGGAAGAGTCTTATCTTTCACTCAGGAAGATTTTGCAAAACCTTTTAATTGGCTTACATGTTTTGTATGAGTATAGAAGATACCAAGAACGAATTGCAAACTAGATAAAGCTATCACAGTGAGGAATGGTCTTATATATCTTGAGCCTGATCTGGAAGCCCTCTGAAAACAGAGGCCCCATTGACTTCAGTGGGAGTGTTAGATTTACTAGGAGTTCAGGATTTACCTCCTTATGTTGACACTATATATTAACATACATTCTAGTAATGGTGTTACCATCATACGAAATATAAATGTAACAGTAAAGCCCAAAGTTAGTAGGTAAAGTATAGAGGACCAGCCTTCTGATTCTCTATATTTTAAGATGTTCAAGATTTTAAGAGAGAAATCTGTTTATTTCAACTATTCATACCCTCTGATTTCCCATCGTTTTGTAAGCTGAAACATAATGGTGCCCAGTTTGCATGCTACTTTGTTAAGCATAGAATAGTAACTGTATACTATTTCATCTATTCTGAAATATCAGGCATATAAATGACACCAGTGGAGATCCCTAAATGTATAAGAAATAATGGTATTCTTGTTTGTCTTCATAAATGTATGATCTTGAACTCCATTTACATTTTCAATGAAATTTCTCTGATATAATTAAAAAGAAAAATATATTATTCATAGTTACTTTTATTAGTTTGCATTATTCTATTTCTTTAATAATTTCCTACATCAGACAGTCCATAAAACTGCTGTTTCTAATTTTAATGACATACTAGTACATATACTGGCCCAATCCTACAACTCTTTTACATGAGTAATCAATTAGTAAGGGCTGAAAGATCAGGTCCTTAGGAAAGAACTACATCTATAGTAAAGGAAAATAAGAATCAACATGTTACATGATTCTAAACCATGGTGGGTTTTACTTTTGATTATAATTTACGTTAAATGATCTAGGTACATTTGTGGATGGAGGAGAATATCTGATTTGAATTTTCCTTACATGGTATCTTCATGTAAATTCCACACAAGTAAAAAGAAAGAAAGCAGTTTTGGTCACATCAATAACATACCTCTGTAAAAGTCAATTTCTCTTATTATTTTTTCTTCTCTATTGAGGTTGACTGTGAAATGGCTCATATTTTCATAGCCAGGCTCTATTTTTTCCATCTGAAATGTGTTAGATGCTTCAGTAATTCTAAAATAGAGATATTTTGTCATTTGCATTTGGGTTGGCAAATAAATGTTTACAAAATGGATAATTTATGATAAGTATCAAAAACATACACATCCTCTCAAATGGGAAGTACTTACTTTTGTAGCAATGCTTTGACATTCTGTGAAAACAAAAGTGAAATGACTGAATGCTTAAAAGGTTCATTTTATTAAACACGTTTTATACTTTGATACCTGTGTTGTTTCTAAATATGGTAGCTTGAGCTCTCAGTATAAATGAGAGCTATGAGGCCTATGAATAAGATTAGACTGAGGTTGGAACTAGTTTACATGTGAACAACAGTGTGTTTTAGGCCCTAATTCTCATTTACATTAAGTCCCCTTTATACTGCTCTGGAAGTGTAAAGGGACCTTAGTAAAAATGAGAATTAGGCCCTTAATATCTGCTTTTATTGAGATAGATACATAGGCTCATATGCAGTGCACACACAGGGTCAAAACTGAAGCTGACCGGCCCGACCAATATTCCCTCCCAGACATGACCCACATACTCCTACTGTCCTTGATAGTGACTTCTGTTTCCTAGAAATTGGACTGGGCAAACTTTTCCCACAGACTAATTTATCCAATGCATTGTGCCCTTTTGCTTTATGTAAATTAACTGAGAATAGACTTTTGAAGTTTTACAAATTTATCATTATTCATAACTGTTCCATGAACATTTCACTCTAGCACATTTCATTCTAGGACTATGTCTGATGATTCACAGTGGGTAATTGGTCACCTCTAGTTCTGACGCCTTACAGTTCCACATATTCTACAGGTGGTTTTCTGCCCTTCAGGACAAATTCCTGTTCCTGCACATTGTTCCTGTAAAAAAGATCCTCCCTGCTGGGGGACAGATGGGATTTTAAGATTCCAGGATGGAAAGTCACATAAGACGGAATCCTACTTGACTGAAATCAATGGGAAACTTGCCATTGATTTCAGTGGTAGCAAATCCAAACTC
This sequence comes from Eretmochelys imbricata, assembly GCF_965152235.1. Classification (NCBI taxonomy): domain Eukaryota; kingdom Metazoa; phylum Chordata; order Testudines; family Cheloniidae; genus Eretmochelys; species Eretmochelys imbricata. Next base: position 61,684,364 of record NC_135573.1, read on the forward strand.
ATAGTAAGAAGGAAGAATAGTCTTATAGTTATGGTATTGGAATGTGACCTAGAACTTCTTGGCTCTGCCATAGTCTGTGTGACCTTAACTGCCCACAGGCAAAATAGTGATAATAATTCTCTACTACCTCACAGAGGTGAAATGGCTAAATACATACACAGAATTAGGGCGGGGGTGCTCAAATATTGCAGTGCTGGGCATCATGTAAATATATATGAAAATATTGTTTCTGCTTCCCGGTTGGATGACAGAAAGCTTATAAACAGAACAGCATTTTTGGTGTGACTAAAAAATACTCATTCTTGTGCTTACCCCTTTGTTTCCATGTTATTCAAATGAAGAAAAATCATTTCTGCCCATTGTTGTGAATGAAAACTCGTTTGTGTGGATGTTCACTGGGAAGTGAACAAATAGGGATTGTACTTGAATTGAAAAGTGAGTCACAATTTGTTTGTGATTAATTTCCCCCACTCTTTTCCTACCTCTGTTTAGAATCCTCTGAAATATACCTGCAAAAACACTGCCATTTCTGGCTCTTCCATGAACTGGATTCCTGATTCAACTAGCTTAGACACTGTCTCCAAGTGATCTGCATACTTTTTCATTAGGGAGCGGACATGTTCCAGTTTCTCCTCTTGGTTTCTAGTGATTATTTGTGTCATCTCATTTTTCCTTTCTTCCAGTATTGCATACAGAAAATCAAATTTTTCACACAGTTGCTCTTTCTGTCTTCTGCAGCATTCCTGTGAATCATTTGGTCTATGTTAGAAGTGTTATGTTGCTTAAAAGTGTTTCTATTTTTACAATTACTTGGAATTGTTTTCATCAAAGACATCCTTTTCTGAACAATACAAGGTTTTTTTTTAAAGACCCCAGAGACTTTTGTAATATTCTAAGTTAAATCTGTTTGAACAAAAAGTTTTGTGAATACTTGTGAATATTTTTAAAAACAAATAGACTATTTCATTTCCAGCATGCTAAAAAAGGTGAAAGACATTTGTGTTATGTTTGTATACTTAACAGTTCATAGGAAAATCAGGAAGATAATTGCCATATTAGCAGCCAAATGAGCAGAACAGGACAGATCAGCTCAAATGAGTTCTAGAGAAAATTCCATCACCACTAGAGCTCCGGAAATGCTACTGAGCCTGTTAGGGCCTATTTATCCTTTACACTTAAGGCCCCTTTACATCACTCAGGTAACATGAAGAGGCTTAAAGTGGGTGTCAATTATACTACTTTTACTGTGCACTGAATGAGGCGGGGTCCTGTGCCAAAAATAGCATGTGGTCATGTAATTAAAGACTGTATCATAATAATGCACAGAATAGGAACAAATTAAGGTTCCAACCTAAATTCTGGCTTTTCCTACCTTTCAAACAGTTGACTTTGCAACCTAAATAATATTTATTTAGTATAGTTATTTTTACTGTAATAAATATGCTTGTGCTGTACCTATGGTTGTTCATGTTGTCATTTTAGCAGAACTCACAAGCTAAAAACAGATTGGGGTTGATGAATGTTTGGATTGAACATAGCATGCTGTGGGAAGTGGTGTTGCTGAATCTATATGTGGTGCTCTTCCCTGGGAATAGGGACTGAATCAACTCCCCATGAAGGCATTTGGGGTCATTATATTTCTGCCATCTTTCAAATGAGACATGAAACTTAGCTCCTGATCCCTTGGGATAGTTAAGATCCCACATGACTTTTTGCTTAGGGGTTTATGACAGATGTGCCAAAATCAAAAATAAACAGTTGCTGAGTGCCATTCTGTTTTCCCTTCCTCCTTTTCAGTCTATTTCCCTTTCCCCTTTTACTTCCTGTCAAGGTTCCTTCCCCACTCTGAACCCTAGGGTACAGATGTGGGGACCTGCATGAAAGACCCCCTAAGCTTATTCTTACCAGCTCAGGTTAAAAACTTCCCCAAGGTACAAACTTTGCCTTGTCCTTGAACAGTATGCTGCCACCACCAAGCGTTTTAAACAAAGAACAGGGAAAGAGATATTCTCCCCAAAATATCCCCCCAAGCCCTACACCCCCTTTCCTGGGGAGGGCTTGATAAGAGTCCACACCAATTGGTACAGGTGAACACAGACCCAAACCCTTGGATCTTAAGAACAATAAAAAATCAATCAGGTTCTTAAAAGAAGAATTTTAATTAAAGAAAAGGTAAAAGAATCACCTTTGTAAAATCAGGATGGTAAATAGACTCACTCAGGGTAATCAGATTCAAAACACAGAGAATCCCTCTAGGCAAAACCTTAAGTTACAAAAAGACACAAAAACAGGAATATACATTCCATCCAGCACAGCTTATTTGACCAGCCATTAAACAAAAGGAAATCTAACGCATTTCTAGCTAGATTACTTACTAACTTAACAGGAGTTGTAAGTCTGCATTCCTGATCCGTTCCCAGCAAAAGCGTCACACAGGCAGACTAACCCTTTGTTTCCCCCCCTCCAGATTTGAAAGTATCTTGTCCTCTCATTGGTCATTTTGGGTCAGGTGCCAGCGAGGTTACCTTAGCTTCCTAACCCTTTACAGGTGAAAGGGTTTTGCCTCTGGCCAGGAGGGATTTTATAGCACTGTATACAGAAAGGTGGTTACCCTTCCCTTTATATATATATATATATATATATATATATATATATATATATATATATATATATATGACACTTCCTTTACAGTTTTCCCCCCATTCTGTTTCCTACCTAGTGTATCTCTCCTTCCTCTTGTTCCATCCTTGTCCTCCATTTCAGTCTGTCTACAGCTACGTTCCCTGACCCTTAAAGTAGGTCACTTGCTAGTGGACATAACATCAAACATCATTCCAAGACAGTGGTGTGTTACACATCCTTCACATTACTATGGTTTGGGAGATTGGATGACCAAAGAGGTTCTTCTCTCTATACATACAATCTGGAATTTTATTACATTAAAATTTGCAATCAGCATCTATTATAGAGGTCATTGGTAGTAAACTCTGTACGTCCAGGTTGCAAAACAGTCTCTACTATGCCCTGTTTTCCAAAATAGTCATATTTTGTGTTGAAATTTTTCATATTTAATCTGTGTGAACGGTTTTTGTTTTGGTTTATTTTAAGTCTGACCAAACCACCATATCAGTTTTTGAGTTATAAGTAAAAAAAATATATATATACTCTCTAATTGTAAAAATTCTCACCACACTTCTTTAAAAACAGAGCTACAGCAAAAAGAGATACAAGATGAGACTTGGCACACTCATCATTGAGTACTAGTGCCATTGCTTGCTTTGAAAAATATTGGCTTGATTTACCAAAATTCTGAGCATTTGAAAATTGTATACTAAGGTAAGTATCATAACTATACATATATAGACACGATTATGGAAATTCCTACTTTATTTATTACTTGACTCTCACATTTTATAGTCCTAAATATTTGTTTCTTTTTCATTATGGTTTACAATTATATAGATTTTTACACTTCATTGCTGCTCTCAGTAGAATATGTGAATTTGTGTTACTTTTTGGTTAGTTTGTTGTAATTTGAATATATATTGGCCTGTTTTTTAAAACTTTGCATAGAAACTGTAGCTAAATTTAGAACTGTGGGCTTACTGTTTACAAGAGCTAAAAGCAACCTGACCACGTACTTTCAGTATTGCTCACTCTAAAGTAGTGTAAGTAGTGCAATGTGTCAATTTGAGTAGAGGATAGGAAAAACCAGCAAGCCTGATTCTGGGGTCTCTTGGTTCCAACTGTTCATCTGAGCCTTCAAGGTCAAACTGATGTCAAATTCAAATGAAGGGAATGTGATGGGAAGAAGTATGAGTTGTCTGCAATATGAAGTGGAAGCACTATGTAATGTTTCAATCTCTGTTTTCTGTAATCTCTGATTTTACGGATGTAAAGCCTATTAAGGTGTGTGAAGGTAGACAGGCTCTGCACTTCTTATTCTATCAATCTCAATTTCTGATTTGTAGTTCAAAAGGTGGGTACTACATATGAGTGAATGACTCTGAGAAAGCTAATTTCAGATATTGCTGTTTTTTTTAATGGAGTGTTCTCTGTAAACTTCAGTTTAGATGTTTGAAGTCTTGGTTTTGGATTAACTAGTCAAATCTGAAGGGAAAGAAACCTAATCTTTTGTTCTATTTTAATTTCTACACTTAACTTACTTGAAAGGCTCATTTCTGTCTGCAAACTCCCGATAGCAGCCAATTTCATCCTTGCAATACAAAGGCTTCTTGACTACAAAGTTTTGACTTTGCCGCTTACATCCTCTCTCATTTCCGTGGGTTAACAGTTTTACATTCTTTGAACCAAATTCTGGACATTATCTGTTCTTCCTTACTCTGGTTGCACAGGGAAATAGGTGACCCCCTGGCAATTGTACATTACACTGTGGAATTAATTTTTCTTGCCAGTTAGAACCTATAAATATTGTCTTTAAATGTTACTTACTGCACTTGCTATTTATTGCTCCTATTTTGAAGGATCAGGAGGTTTTTAATTTTTTTTCCTTCTTTTGGTGTGTGATTGGTTCACTAGGTGCTTCATCAGGGTCTGACCTTAAAGTGATTCCATATAGGCTCCTTCCACAGCCTGTCAAACTGTGCTGCTCCCAAACTGACCAGAATAGTGATCTTTATTTGCTCTATTGATACAAACATCTTGGAAGAACTGCATGAAAGACACTTGTGCTAGCAAAAGAATGAAATCTATCCCAGCTCTCTCAGAGCAAAAGCCTTACAAAAAAAAGTGGTCTCCTTACAGTATAACTCATGAACAAGGCAAGGTAAATAAATACACACACTACTGAATATAATTAAGGCAAGGTAAATAAATAAATATACACACTACACACTTTCACATACTGGTGAAAGTAGGGCTCTGTTCTCCTATTGGCTTCAATGGATCAGGATGAGTCTGCAGATGAAGATCAATCTCTTACACCCCAATCCTGGGAGATGCTGTGTTCCTGATCCTACATGCTGATTTCACTGAGAGATGATGGCACACCACACTTTCCAGGATGGGACCCTAACGTCTCAGTCACGTTCCTATGCTACTAAGTTAAAGCAACAATGACACTATTTCAGTCTACAAAGACACCCTTCTATCTAATATAATACACAAATGTAATTAAAAGTTACCATGCATGAGTTTCTTCTCCCTTACATATCAACCATATTGAGGTCTCTAGTCTGCCAGAGTAAATGGGCTTTTGCTAAGACTATCCTTTTCCCAGTACCCTAACAGTGTATCTAACCATTGTTCTGTGATCAAATATGTGCTCTTTCCTACCTATATGTGCTTGACCTCTGCCTGCCCTTTGGCTCACACAACAGAAGAAGGCAGCTCTCCATGAGTTGAAAGACGGTACTCAAAGAGCAATAATCAATGGTTCACTGCCAAAACTGAGGGTGTATCTAGTGGATCCCACAGGGATCAGTCCTGGGTCTGGTACTACTCAGTATTTTCACTGATGACTTGGATAATGGAGGAAGGTATGCTTATAAAATTTGCAGATGAGACCAAGCTGGGAGGAGCTGCAAGCATTTTGAAAGACAAGATTAGAATTTAAAATGACCATAGCAAAATTGAAGTATTGGCCTGAAATCCACAAGATAAAATTCGATAAAGAGAAGTGCAAAGTACTACACTTAGAAAGTAAAAAACAAATGTACAACTAGAAAATGGGGAATAACTGGCTAGGTGGTAGTACTGCTTAAAAGGATCCAAGGGTTACAGTGAATGACAGATTGAATATGAGTCCACAATGATGCAGCTGCAAAAAAAGCCTAATATAATTCTAGGGTATATTAACAGGACTGTCATATGTAAGACACGGGAGGTAATTGTCCGGCTCCGTTTGGCACTGCTGAGGCCTCAGCTGGATTACTGTGTCCAACTCTGGGCACCACACTTTAGGAAAGATGTGGACAAATTGAAGAGAGTCTGGAGGACAGCAACAAAAATGATAAAAGGTTTAGAAAACCTGACCTATGAGGAAAGGTTAAAAAACTGGGCACGTTAATCTTGAGAAAAGAAGATGGAGGGAGGCTCTGATAACAGTCTTCAGATATGTAAAGAGCTGTTAAAGAGGACTGTGATCAATTGTTCTCCATGTCCACTGAAGGTAGTGCACCCTACATTTACCCGTGCATCCCTGATTCACCACAGTAATATGATCATGGTGTGGTTATGATATAATTATGTAGCATCTTGTACAAAGTATGCCTTGTGAGGTATCATTCTAAACGTCTTAATCTGCCAAACATTAATATCTCGTTGGAACGTATGTGCTATTAAGTTATAAAGTTTTGCTATGTATGTGTTACTGAAAGATGATGTGAAGATGAAAACACCCACAGCTAGCATTTCAGGTACAATAATGAAGAGGCTAGACAGTGCTGATGGCCCATCAACAACCATAAAAGAGCTTAGCCTGCCTGGGAATGCTTCAGACAGCCTATGGATAATGGCTGCTATGACTCAGCAAGGCATGCAAGGGCATGTGACAAGACCACTTGACACTGAACTCCATTTTGGTACCTGTATTTTTCCACAAACTGGGCTGGGAACTTAGCTTAAAATAAAGGGTTCCTGCCATATGGAGAGACTATATAAAGTGGGGAATGACATCATGACTGGCCTTCACTCCTCCACAACTCAGCACCTGAAAGAAGCTCTGGAACACAAAGGACTTGGAACGGAGGGGAATCCAAGATGCAAAGCAGATGCAGCTTGTGCCTTAAGAATCTGCAAGCCTGCTTGTATTATCAATCAGGGTTAGAAATTGCTAATTCAAACCCCATCTATCTAGTATATTATGTTTAGCTTGCATTTTTGTTTATTTGCTAGGTAGTCTGCTTTGATCTGTTTGCTGTCACTTATAATCTATCTTTCTGTAGTTAATAAACTTGGTTTATGTTAACGAGAGCATTCTGAGTGAAGTTTATGGGGAAATCTCAAAGGCTGTTGCACATCTTCCCCACATCAAGGGGGGGCGAATTAATTAATGAGCTTGCATCATATAGATCCCTGAGCAGTGTAAGAAGGTATAATTCTGGGTTTATACTCCACTAGGGGTGCAAGCCTAGAGAGCTGGGAAGTTGGCTGGGGGCCTCCTCTTTGTCCATTAGTGGCTTAGGTAAAGCACTCAGGTAATTCAGTTGGGCGTATGGCGCTACCTTCTGTCGTGTTGGGTGATAACAGGGCCTGGAGAGGCTGGCTGTGTATCACCAGCAAAGCAGCATGAGAAAGGCCAACCCAGCTGAATTGTTAGGGGGCACAGCAGTTCCAACGGCTCCCAGACTGCACCGGATGAGTACAACCCATCACAGGCAGGATAACAGGTAATGGATTTAATCTTCAGCAAAGGGAGATTTCAGTTAGATAGTAGGAAAAATTTTCCAACTGTAAGTATAGTTACGCTCTAGAATAGTCTTTCATGGGAGGCTGTGGAATCCCCATCACTGGAGATTTTTAAGAGCAGATTGGACAAATGCCAGTCAGGGATGGTCTAGGTTTATTTGGTCCTGCCACAGCAGACCATTTACATGACCAAAATTGCAGATGCAATTCGGAAATCTCAGCATCTCCTTGATTTCCTTCCCATCTTAAGTTTCAGGTAGAAGCTATATCCCAGAGGTCAAAGAACCTGTGGTCCACTACAAAGCTTTCCAAAGACAGCATTTTTTTAGCTTTTCACTAGTGTAAATAAGAACAGAATCTGGCCCACTTCATGACAACACAGTGGAGTTACTCCAGATTTAACCAGAGCAGTGGCAGCAGGTGCTTATAATAAGTAGTGAGGTTGCAAGCAGCATATGATCCCTTCTCAGATTTGCAAAGTGAAAAACAGAGTCACTGTAGCCAGAGTGTCACAGGGAAGAGTTTTGGTTGGGAGCGGAGGCATAAAGGGGCGTGCTAGGGATCTTAGTGATGAAGTGGGTAGAAAAAAAGAATTTCACTCCCCTTCTGTTCCCCCTGTGCTCAGCCCTGCCAGCCAATCTCATCTCATCCCGTTCATGGCTCAGAATCTTCTCAAGCCTCCTCAGTCCCCTTCATCCCAATCCCCAACTCATCAGACACTGCCCCCCTTCCCACCTACCCCTCCATGCTGAGTACTTCTCCACTCCCTTCATCATCCAACTGCCCCCTCCTCACATACACACACACCTACCTATTCTGTCCTCCTGTCCCCTCAATGTCTCCTTTCCAGGTCACACATGGAGAAGAGGACCAGCTATCTTTATTGAGGGCAGCTTGACTTCTACCCCATTTAAAGCATGAGAGACAAAGGACATCTTTACTAGAAAAACCAGCCTCACTTCCACCTACAAAAAGTTTACGGAAATGAGGCATCCTAGTACCAATCCCACTGAGAGTGACGGAAGACGGAAGCCGCAAATCAGGGGAATAGTTTGTGAGATTACTACAGGATGTGAGGAAATCATGAGAAGCTTAAAAGAATTTCTGCAAGTGTGAAACTCAATACAGTATCATCAGGAGTTGGCAGCTCTGGTGTAATATATGCAGACATTTGGCAAAATAATTCGGGAACCTGTTAAAAGAAGCAAATTATATAAATGCAAGAAAATTATCATGAACAACCAGATATGTTCTTGGATGTCATGTTCAACACATAACTCAAGCTGCATTACTTACCTCTACTGTCCTGCAGGTCTCCTCCAGTTGACCTACTATTCCTTGCACTCTATCATTACTGCCCACGAGTACTGCAATGCCATCACTGAGTACAGACTAAACAGGAGTAGGAGAATGAGCATATGCAGAGTTAATAATATGCAAGTTGGCAGTTTTACTTTATATGCTTTCTTCTCATGCGCTTTTCACAAAATAGCACATATAACCTGAGGTGCAAAAACAGTGGATGAGTGGGCTACACAAGGGTATATAATTGCTCAGAACTAGAGCTGATAGAAAAAATTGAATTTCCATCATTTGGGAAATTCTGGTATTTTGACATTTTGTTTCCATCCTGAACTAGAATGTAAATTTGAAACTTTTCCTGGAATGAAAATTTCTGAAAAATTGTGAGACACCTTGAAAGCCTCTAAAAATGCACGGGGAAAAAATGTGCAGGTACATCCATTTGCACACGCACGAAGCACCTTTTGAGCAGGCAACGTGGGTAATTAGGTACCAATATTTGGTTTTGCAGCAGAGTCAGGCAAGCTATTCACAGTGAATAAATTATTTCATTAATTTAGCTCCTTTTTCTGTTCCCGAGTTATCTGTGAATAAATTATAATTTGTATGAATTTGTTAACTGGCCAAGCTTGCACGGCCTTATGCTCAATTTGCTAGCATTTGGCTGTAACATGATAACTTCTGAATGCCACAGCCAATCAATTCCAAATGTCCAGGAATATCTGAGGAATCAGTGAGCAGGAACCCCATTGATTATGGTGAAAACCAGAAAAAAGAAAAACAAACAAGAGGGAAATGGGGGATAGATGGAGCCCCTGGCATCCAGTTGGCAGAGCTATCAGGTTCAACAACCTCTGTAATTGTTGGTTGATGGCAGCCATTCACCCCCTCCTAACATAACACCCCTCATCTTAGCTCTGCCCAACCTCCCAACAAAGTTTTAAAAGGTTGACACAGTGAATGAGAAAAAAGAAGAAAGAGGAATGGTGTAAGGCAAGGGAAGAATGGAGAGGCATGAAGGAAGGACGAATGGTGTCCCACACATAGCCCCTGGAATGCGGGGGACAGATGGACAGGAAATGAGGGGGCAGACAGAACCCCTGGGGTGTGTATGCGGAGGTGTGGGAGGATGGAGGACCCTGGTATGAGGAGATGGGAGAAAGGAACCACACACATAGAGCCCCTGGCATGGGGGAGAATGGAGAACCCTGACGGGGGAAATGGGAGAGCATACAGAACTGCTGGCATGGGGTGAATGGGGGACCCAGGAACATGAGGGCACACAGAGCCCCTGCTTGGAGGGAAGAAGGGAAGGAGGGGAGCACAGAGCTCCTGACATAAGGCGGAAAATGGTGTGGGACATGGAATCCCTGAACAAGAAGAGGATGGGAGGGTGGAACACAGGGAGCTTGTGAGGGTGTGGGGGACAGCTGGACACAAGGAGCCCCTGGGATGTGCAATAAGCTCGCCCTACAGTCTAGTTACAAGTGTAATGACACATATACATTATTTGACAGCTATTTTATGCAAACATATTTCATCCTATGGATTGCTCACAAGCTATTTGTTGTGGCTGCTGCTTATTGCTCTGTCACTCTAACTCACATGGCATTATTTCTGTCCCCTGACTAGATATCTTCCAAATCAACAAGGAGCTCTCAAGACAACTACCAGAAACTTCTGTCATAATTACTTGTGCAAACATAGTCACATGAACATTCGGGAGACTCTTTCCACAAACTTTCTTGCAAGAAAGTTGTCAGAAGGGAGTTAAAAGCGGGTATGGATGCCAAAGAGATTGCACCTTTCTTATTCAAGAGAATGTTTGCAAATACTTTTCCAAAGTATTTCCTCAGTTCTAGTTTACACACACGTGCATCTGTGTAAAAAACAAAAAAACAAAAACAAAAAAACCCTGGAGGTTGGTGCTGTAAATTTGGCCTTCTCTGGTTGTTTAGCTCACTGGGCCTCCCCAGAAAATGAGTTGCTTATCTCATGAAGATATCCCAGTGAGTCAGTCTTTAAATGAATACTGTATTAAAAATAAATAATCAAGTTTTTTACTAGTGACAGTAATGGTAGAGGATACTGGGCACACAATGAGCTGCCAACTATTTAACATCCCTAGCAGAAGAGGATTTTCCCCCTAAAGACAAAGATCCCTATTTAAACAGAAGCAAGAGAAGCATCCAATATAAAAATATTAGACTTGAGTGGGGTTGCTCTCTCCCTCACTTCTGCTGGCACTCCTGCCTATGCTCCTGGTCTAAAAGGACTGAAAACATGAGTCTGAGAAATGTAAAGGGAGATCAACTTAAAAATCACATCTGTCTGAAAGCATTTCCTTACTATTATTACAGCTAATATGTAATTAATTATAACTGAACACAATTAGGAAAAATATATTTTTTCTCAATTTCTTGTAAAATATTTTACTCTGTAGAGTTGGTTTCTCTGGAAATTTGTGTGGGTCTTTCACATGGCAAGAGGGGAGAAAACAACTTTAAAAAAACCCAACAACCAAAAACCAACACCACAGAAATATGGAATGTAAACCCACAAAATTGGCAGGGCAGCTGAGGGGAAGATTTTGTACTTTGAACTTTCTTTTTTTTAACTGACTAGATTTCATGTTGATGGTGTCCCTTTACATTGAGTGGGTCATTATGATTAGAAGCAAAAAAAATTTACCTTTTGTCGCTGGTAAACGTTTTTGAGAGGAGCAACCTGGCAGTCTTTATGGGCACCAAAAACTTTGCACATTGAACATGTGGGTATTTCACAGTTTAAACAATAGATATTAATTTTCTCATCCTCATGCTCTTCACACATCGGCTGCTCAGATTTTCTTTCAGGTCTGTGAAAGTTATCATTAAACACATTAAAATAGTCACTTGTTTACTTGCTTTACTGATCTTGATAACACCTGTGTCCTTCAACACAAAACAAAGGGATAAAAACAGTACCTGAGGTTTCAGTCCATAACCACAAAATAGTTTAAACCTGCTAACCAGTGGTGAATAAACAAGTGCAAGTACTTTGTAATTTTTCCTGACACAATATGACAAGCAGGGAAGCATGACTTCATTGTATGGCCCTTATTCAGGAAGGTGCCTGTGTACGTAAACCCATTGAAGTCAGTGAGACTACTCATGCACTTAAGTTAGGCATGTTGTTTAACATCTTTCTGAATCAGCACCTACATGCTTGAGGTCTTCAGGGCTCAGTCATACAAAAAGTTGAGCAAGCTGGCCTTGATCTGGTAAAACACTTAAGCAGGGCCTTAATTTTACTTGAGTAGTCCCATAGGTGTCAAAGGAACTTCATATACTTCAGATTAAGTCCCTATTACAAATAAAATAAAAGAATTTAAAGGACATCATGCTTGGCACCATGCAGGATTGAAACCTTAGTCCCCATCCATACTAGGCTGGGAACCAAATTAAAGAGTCATGTTTGGAACTGCATTTAAAATGATCTTAGCTGAACAAGTTTCTAACATGGACTTTGTAGAGTAGTTAACACCACTATACTAGCCATTGAGGATAGAGGTTACATAAAAAATGACCCTTGTTTTTTTAATGTTGTTTACATAAAAAATGCCCAAGAGGGCTACATAGGCTACAATAAAATTTTTAACATCATTTTAGCATGGCTTCCCTCATCCACACTAGCCAATCTGTCTGCATTAGAAATAAATTTACTTGGAACCGTATTTAAACTATTTCTTTAATTTGAGTCCTGATCAAATGTAAATGGGGTCTCTGTTTAACATGTAATCCCCAAGGAGATTACCTAGATTCCTGGGGCTCTGTCTGCTGGCAGCTCAGGGAGATGTACGCTGTCCCTGGTAGGGAGGGGGACCCAAGGCAGACTCAGAGTCTGCCCGGCAACCAATAAGGAGTAAGATGCCCTTCCCAGGGAGCTCAGGAAAGGGGAGAAGCCATTTTTGAGTCAGTCTGGAGCCAGCCAGGGAAAGGGCAGGGCTGGCTGTGTGGGGAGCTGGTGAGTCCCAGGCCTGCATGCAGGGCTCCCCATGAGAGCTGGCCTCTAGGGACTTGAAAGCAAGATCCCTCAGCTGGGCTTTTCCCTCTCCACTGATGACTCCCAGTGTGTAGAGTTTTGCTGGGAAACTTCCCCAGCCAGGCTGAGTTAGCCCTCCAGCTCCCTAGGTGAGACCAGTCACCACATGGTCAGCTCTGCTCTGGCTGCTAGTCCAGGGCTGCTGCCTGCTGTGTGTGTGTCTGGTCACTGGGGTAGGAGACTACAGTTTGGATTTTAGTATAGTTGTGTAATCTACACCTTGAGCCCTGCACCCCTTTGTGGTGAAGGGAAATCCGGAGACCAGAAGCAGCCTGACTCCTGCCTGAAGAGGATCCCTGCCAGCAGAAAGCAGCCCCTCTGCAGTGACCGAGGAGTCCAGAGTCATCTCTGAACCTGAGGATCACTCATGGAGTTTGTGAGTGCACCATCTTTTAGTTAGTCAGTCAGGGAAATTGTTTTACCACCTCCTCCCCCTTGTGAGTCCTTTGGGTTGTACTGAACCCAGTCAGCCACACTGCTAAACCACTGCAGAAACGATATCGTGGTGATAGGTCATCAAAAGCCCCAACAAAGTACGTGTACCAACGGGACACTGATCTTACATTTGCTACATCAGGTCACGTGACTGGAGAAAGTCACGGGTATTTATCAGCGTAGGCACCGGTGACCCTAAGAATAGTGTTTTACCCTGTTATGTTATATAATTTGTCTCCTGTTTAATATAATTACTGTGTTGAATATATTGTATGTGTTTGTGTTATTTCTTGGGAGTCTCCAACTATCTGGCAAGAAAGTGGGGGTTACCGTGTGGTTAGAATTTTTCTTCCAACCTGCCTGATGACCCTGCCAGGAAGGAGGGAGGAGGGTAGAGGCACGGCCAAATAAATTCGTAGGGAAAAATAAAGAAGTGGGTGAGTGCTGAGTGGGTGGCAGGATCCAGAAGAACTCAGACCTGTCCATCAAAACCTCTAAGCAGATTGGCATTAAAGAAGGTAACCAGGTGGAGAGGGGGCGCTACAAACATACCCCATATCCCCAAAGCTTCCACTTATAGAAAAGTCCTATAGAATTTAACAGAAGTGAAGACAATTGCTCCACAGAAATGTAATAGTTTATAGAAACTACTAGTTCCTATATTTAGTAGTTTATAAAAACCTATAGAACTGAACAAAGAATGAGTTAGTTTTAAGACTTTTAAACCATTGTACAGAATTCTGTGGTGGGGAAACAACTGTCCATAACATTCTATTAGATGCTTCAAAAACTAATTAAAAGATTATCATTTCTATTAAATGATAGAAGACTCTTCCATACAGGTTAGTACAGTGGGGATAACTACTGCTTTTCATGGATAGCAGGCATGTTTTCTCTTTTGCACTACTTGAAAGGGAAATCAAGACAAATAGATAAAAAGTTGGAAAAAAGTTGAAAATAAAATATTTTCTGCTTCCATTTTTTAATTTTATGAGGTTTTGAAACAAAAAATTATAGGAGTCTGTTCATACAGTAAGCAAAATCTGTGCTCTGCAATATAACTGGATACACAGTAATAATGAGATGAAGTAATAAGATTTCTAGAAATATTCTATATTAGGATCAGTTTTCTACCAGGCAGTTGCATAATGTGTACATTGTAAAGGATGCTTTAAATTGTGTGCAGATGATTCCAAAACACCCAACTCCCTATGCATACTGTGGGGCAGCAGCAGGAGTTTCTGCACACACGGGTGGATGGACAGCAAACCTCGAAATGGCAAGACGACTGAAATGCCTGCACTTCCTGAAAATATTTGCAAGACTAGAAATCATCAGTTATCTGTCACTAAAACCATGACCAATAACATGTCAGACATACAAGGAGGGTCAAAAAGGTAAAGGTATCAAGTCGACCCAGTGATGACCTGAGGGACCCTTTGTCAGAAGTAGCCAGTCTTCAAAAGGTATCATAAGGAGTTCAAAGAAACCAAGGCAGAAATCTCTGGACCAATGAAGCTCTCAAAACTAGCATAGAAAACTGGAAAAGAAACTGATATGCTGTTAATTTACAAGCCTCTTCCCTGAAAAATGAGAGACTTTTACCAGAGCCTCTTGGGCCACATTCTGATCTCTTTTATACCATCGTAAATCCGAAGTCACTCCACTGAGTTCAGAGTAGATCATCTGGATTCACATTGGTGTAACAGAAGTCAGATTCTCCTGAAATGAAAATTTAAATACTAGTCTGTAGGAAAATATTAGCACAGTTTTAGTAGTAAATTATTAATCATAAACCTATTGAAGAAGCTGTTGGTAGCTGAACTGATCTAGCATCTAGTGTTATGAGAGACACACACTTATTATATACTCCACTGACTCCTGTGAGAGTGCCTGTGCAGATGGCTTGTAGGATCAGACCCTAAAACTGCAACTCAGAGAGATTCCACAAGTAGTAACGAAGCTCCTGATCTGACTTGGGATGCATCTTGGCTCCCACTCTCCTGGGTCCCCGGAATAGAGCCTCCTTACTGTTGCTTTGCACATGGCTAAGACTTGATCCTTAAAGCAGAGAGGGCAGAAAAGGTGGGGGAGTAGCACTGTATGTAAGGGAGCAGTATGACTGCTCAGAGCTCCGGTACGAAACTGTAGAAAAACCTGAGTGTCTCTGGATTAAGTTTAGAAGTGTGTGCAACAAGAGTGATGTAGTGGTGGGAGTCTGCTATAGACCACCGGACCAGGGGGATGAGGTAGATGAGGCTTTCTTCCGGCAGCTCTCGGAAGCTACTAGATCGCATGCCCTGATTCTCATGGGTGACTTTAATTTTCCTGATATCTGCTGGGAGAGCAATACAGCGGTGCATAGACAATCCAGGAAGTTTTTGGAAAGCGTAGGGGACAATTTCCTGGCGCAAGTGCTAGAGGAGCCAACTAGGGGGGGTGCTTTTCTTGACCTGCTGCTCACAAACCGGGTAGAATTAGTGGGGGGAAGCAAAAGTGGATGGGAATCTGGGAGGCAGTGACCATGAGTTGGTTGAGTTCAGGATCCTGACACAAGGAAGAAAGGTAGGCAGCAGGATACGGACCCTGGACTTCAGGAAAGCAGACTTCGACTCCCTCAGGGAACGGATGGCCAGGATCCCCTGGGGGACTAACTTGAAGGGGAAAGGAGTCCAGGAGAGCTGGCTGTATTTCAAGGAATCCCTGTTGAGGTTACAGGGACAAACCATCCCGATGAGTCGAAAGAATAGTAAATATGGCAGGCGACCAGCTTGGCTTAATGGTGAAATCCTAGCGGATCTTAAACATAAAAAAGAAGCTTACAAGAAGTGTAAGGTTGGACATATGACCAGGGAAGAGTATAAAAATATTGCTCGGGCATGTAGGAATGATATCAGGAGGGCCAAATCGCACCTGGAGCTGCAGCTAACAAGAGATGTCAAGAGTAACAAGAAGGGTTTCTTCAGGTATGTTGGCAACAAGAAGAAAGCCAAGGAAAGTGTGGGCCCCTTACTGAATGAGGGAGGCAACCTAGTGACAGAGGATGTGGAAAAAGCTAATGTACTCAATTCTTTTTTTGCCTCTGTCTTCACTAACAAGGTCAGCTCCCAGACTGCTGCGCTGGGCATCACAAAATGGGGAAGAAATGGCCAGCCCTCTGTGGAGATAGAGGTGGTTAGGGACTATTTAGAAAAGCTGGACGTGCACAAGTCCATGGGGCCAGACGAGTTGCATCCGAGAGTGCTGAAGGAATTGGCAGCTGTGATTGCAGAGCCATTGGCCATTATCTTTGAAAACTCGTGGCGAACCGGGGAAGTCCCAGATGACTGGAAAAAGGCTAATGTAGTGCCAATCTTTAAAAAAGGGAAGAAGGAGGATCCTGGGAACTACAGGCCAGTCAGCCTCACCTCAGTCCCTGGAAAAATCATGGAGCAGGTCCTCAAAGAATCAATCCTGATGCACTTGCATGAGAGGAAAGTGATCAGGAACAGCCAGCATGGATTCACCAAGGGAAGGTCATGCCTGACTAATCTAATCGCCTTTTATGATGAGATTACTGGTTCTGTGGATGAAGGGAAAGCAGTGGATGTATTGTTTCTTGACTTTAGCAAAGCTTTTGACACAGTCTCCCACAGTATTCTTGTCAGCAAGTTAAGGAAGTATGGGCTGGATGAATGCACTATAAGGTGGGTAGAAAGCTGGCTAGATTGTCGGGCTCAACGGGTAGTGATCAATGGCTCCATGTCTAGTTGGCAGCCGGTATCAAGTGGAGTGCCCCAAGGGTCGGTCCTGGGGCCGGTTTTCTTCAGTATCTTCATAAATGATCTGGAGGATGGTGTGGATTGCACTCTCAGCAAATTTGCGGATGATACTAAACTGGGAGGAGTGGTAGATATGCTGGAGGGTAGGGATAGGATACAGAAGGACCTAGACAAATTGGAGGATTGGGCCAAAAGAAATCTGATGAGGTTCAATAAGGATAAGTGCAGGGTCCTGCACTTAGGATGGAAGAATCCAATGCACCGCTACAGACTAGGGACCGAATGGCTAGGCAGCAGTTCTGCGGAAAAGGACCTAGGGGTGACAGTGGACGAAAAGCTGGATATGAGTCAGCAGTGTGCCCTTGTTGCCAAGAAGGCCAATGGCATTTTGGGATGTATAAGCAGGGGCATAGCGAGCAGATCGAGGGATGTGATCGTTCCCCTCTATTCAACATTGGTGAGGCCTCATCTGGAGTACTGTGTCCAGTTTTGGGCCCCACACTACAAGAAGGATGTGGATAAATTGGAGAGAGTCCAGCGAAGGGCAACAAAAATGATTAGGGGTCTAGAACACATGACTTATGAGGAGAGGCTGAGGGAGCTGGGATTGTTTAGCCTGCAGAAGAGAAGAATGAGGGGGGATTTGATAGCTGCTTTCAACTACCTGAAAGGGGGTTCCAAAGAGGATGGCTCTAGACAGTTCTCAATGGTAGCAGATGACAGAATGAGGAGTAATGGTCTCAAGTTGCAGTGGGGGAGGTTTAGATTGGATATTAGGAAAAACTTTTTCACTAAGAGGGTGGTGAAACACTGGAATGCGTTACCTAGGGAGGTGGTAGAATCTCCTTCCTTAGAGGTTTTTAAGGTCAGGCTTGACAAAGCCCTGGCTGGGATGATTTAACTGGGAATTGGTCCTGCTTCGAGCAGGGGGTTGGACTAGATGACCTTCAGGGGTCCCTTCCAACCCTGATATTCTATGATTCTATGAGAGCGCTTTGTATCATTGATGTGTTGGGTTTATGGAACAAAAAAGCAAAACAAAAACTAAAAACAAAGCTAATGCATGAGAAGATGCACTGTGCAACTAAGCGCAATAATAAATTAGCAAATATGCAGTTAGTATAATTAGGGCCAGAAGTGGACATATGTTGATTTACATGAGCTGAGGATATGGACCATTGTGTACTCATTTTATATTTTCACGTCACTGTCATTCAAAGGAAAAATTAATTGAGCGTGATAAAGAATGGTTGTTCTAATAAATGTCGCCTTATAGTATGTGTAAGCTTTCTGGGCCAGATTCTGCTCTCCATTACACCAGTGTGAATCTAAAGGAAAAAAAAATAATCACTTGAATAAAGGTTTACAGGAATGGGTACTACATTACCAAAATAGAGGAGGAACTGTTTAGTCATGAGTGACTGTCTCGGGATTTATACAGTGCCAAAAAGCTTCAGTTGAAATGTTCTGTTGAAATTCAGACTCCCACACTATGCAGAGTTTTATTTGGTAACAATGCCAGTCATTTAATTTAATACTGAAAAATTAACATTAGCCTCCATAAAGGCCCGACTGTGCCTGCAAGGCAGAGGCCCATGTTGGGGGCTTTGCAGTGCCATTACACCCCAGCGAGCATTCCAGGGAGCACTGGATGAGTGTGCCAGGAACACAGGAATGCTCTCCTCCCTTAGGATGCTCTCCTCTGTGCACCCAGACAGCTCCACTGGCTAGTGTGATGTGCAGCTGGGAGCCATGGACCCCTCTCCTTGCATCCACCTTTGGGGTCATGTCCCCCAAAGGATGCTAGGTGGGAGGTTCCCATGGTCGAGAAAGCTCAGGGATTACAATGGTGAAGAGGGGCACTAGGAAAGGATATGAGGAAGGCTCTTGGCATTCTCCTCCTGTGCAAAGCCTGGCAAAACCTAGCCTTTAATTTGGGAAGTAATGAGACAAAGAAGGTGTTATATTACAGAGTGTTATAAAGAAAGTGGAGTAGTTACTATAGATCATTCAATAAGGTGGAAGATATACAAGAAAGGTAACAGGCCTAATTTGCCCCAGTTTTTTGGGAAGGTAATGCCACTGATTTCAATGGGGCTACACCAGCATAGAATAAGGCAGTGTGACTCCTGGCAACATACTCATGATGGCTTTAGAAAAGTTAGGGTGAGGGAGATAAGCAGCTGAGGCATACAACGTGTCAAATAGCTTAGATAATGCTCTGAAGCATTACTGTTGCCAGGATAGCCCTGATAATTAGTGTAACTCTAAGGACATAAGTGAGGGTTAAAAATACCTTCATATATTAAAAATAATCCTTGCAGAGAAATAACAGAGACAACATACATTTATATGCATATTTTTGTTCTCTTCTGTAGTTCAGTTTATTGCATTTTATATTTGTGAGGTTAAAAAAATAAGAATCACCAAATCTCCTATGATCTTTTACATATTCTTGCTGCAATGGCTGCAGAATAAAGCCATGGACTCATGGGAAAAAAGAGTAACATCCATAGTATTAAAGTTAACCTCAAACTGTATAGAAAAATGCAAAAAGAGGTTAAAGACCCACATATGATCAGCTTGTTCTGTTGCCTGCTACAGCCAGTGAAGTAGCTCTGCTGATTCATTTCCTCTGATTTTCCCTGCTAACTACAGGGTATTTGTATATCACTGACACATTTGGGGACAAAGAGTCATGGGAGTAGCTGAGCTCTGCTCAGCGTGCCACTCTCTACGGGAAAAGAGTAAGACAGCTCTCAGTCAACTTTGTGCTCCCCAGCTTCTTGGTTTGGCCCCCAGCTTAGTTTAGGGCAGTTCCATGGGGCCATCCTACAGCCAAGGATGGCCAGTGCTCCAGCCACACACTCCTCTCTCCACCCATGCTTCAGCATGGGGTGGCGATGAAGGACAGCGTAGAGGAGCTTGCATCAACTGAAGAACACTTTTACATCAGGGGTATTTTCTAGGTGCCGGATCTACCCAGTTTTAGGCCCCTTTGCTACACCGGAGTAGTGCAAAAGGGGTGGAGTTGGGCTGTGAATTGGGCGTGCAGGGTTTCATTATGCCTTGTAGCCATTGCCTTGTACTTGGGGAGGCATGGAGGCACCATAATGCTGCACTGCCAGCACTGGGAGACATTGTGCCTCTGGCAGGGAGTACAACTCCTGTGTCACTCTTTGACAGTGCAGCCTACATTCAGAGTTAACAGTCTGTGTTGGGAGAAGAGGATGCAAGACCATGACCCTGCTTCCTCCTCTGCCTTCCTGCCTCATTTGGTGTAGCTAGATTTGCTAACCAGGAGCAGTTTTTGTGCAGAAGGGAATACAACAACTTCAACTGTGGGTCTCCTTACCCTTCCTCCCCTTGTATACCACCACAGAGGCTGGGAACAGTTTGATACATAAAGTAAATTTGTGACAAAGTTTCCCTTAAATCAGTGAATATGTGCTATTCTTTGTTGGCATTTTTTGTGGTCGATTTGAGATTTTCTACTGAAACTGTCCTACACGGTCTCATTGACAAAAAGGTTTGTAAGATGGCAATTAATGAGGGAAATCTATAACCAACCAACCTGCTTCTAAAAGGCAGCATTCAGCATGAAACCAGTGCTGCAAGCAACCCCTCACTTACACTGAAGTCTGCTTGAGTCGATAAGGATTATTGGCTTGAGCAAGACTGTAGAACTGGGTTTGCTATTTAGTTTTTCTTCTCTGTGATGCAAACGGAAGTATGATCAGTGATGTGTGAGCACCTTTCCTGCTTATCACTTGGTAAGAAAGAAAATGGTAATGTTCTATTGCTGGCTCAGTTCTGTATCCAGTAGTTGTTAGTCTTACTTTTTAGGGTTAACTCATGCTTCCCCTCCAGGATTTTGGTTTTCCTATGCATAACTACACTGTGTTGTCATTAACTGTTATTTCTGGCATTTTCATTCTCTTCTGTACAGAAAGTGAGGCCTAAATAAGACTTGATTTCATGAGTTCACATCCCAAGCTTACAGGAGTGCTTTTTAAAAATATTGATGATTCAGTATTCTGATGCAGGATGGCTTCTGAGTATAATTCAGATATATTTTTTCTCACTCTATTTGTCCCTCAGGGCTTCCTAACAAGTGCTGGCACCTTTTAAAGACAGGAACACATGGACTGAAAACAAATTGTGGAACATGAAAGTTTTGAAAAATTTGTAAGACTGAGTAAATGGGCGAGACCCTTCTTTCCTTAGTCACGTGACTAACCCAATTGACTTCAAGGACTCTGCTTGCATGACTAAGGATCATGCATATGAATAAGGACTGCGGACTCAGACTCCGTGTGGGAAGCAAAAAATCAGCACCTATTTTAACGTTGCATTCTGTCAAGTGATATAGAATAATAAGTGAGGGCTGATTTCATTCCACAATAAAAAGACAGAGGCACGTATGATATCATTCCAGTCTCCAAGTACAGTAAACCTCCACCAGCTCCAAAAGATAAAATGAAATAAACAGAACTAACAACTCACAAAGCAAAGGAAAGAAAAAAAAATGTCATAAGCTGCATCATCTTGTATGGTAAATATTCTTTTAAGGATACAAATTAGTATGTTACCTGGTGGACTCCTGCTTGTATATGTCAATGATATTTTCCACTAATAGGTTCCTTTGAAGTCCATACACACCATGTCTGTCCAGAACCACTTCATGTCTGCAAGAGGGACAGCGAAATCGACCACCTGATGCCATAGTGGTGCCTCCTCTGGTTGGCAGATACGGGTTAGAGGCCTGTTCTTGCCAAGCAGTAAAATTACAGGTGAATAAGGCCATGTATAGCTTTTTTTTTTTTTTTTTTAACACTGTGGTTATTCTAATAATGACCTTAATTTTCACAACACAAGGTGCATATCAGGCCAACTATTTCAGATCTAACCCAAAGCCCACTGAAGTCAGTGAAAACACCCTCAGGACTCCAATGATCTTTGGATCAGGCCCTTAAAGCAGGACTCTCCATTGACCTAACAATCCCCAGATGAAAGTTATGGCCCTACATCACTTCACTTAGCACCTGCCAGCTAATAATATTGCAGCAACCTGTGCTAGAGATAAACATACCATTCTACAGTGCTAGAACATACATAAATTTGAAATTAAATATCTTTAAACATTTTTCAGGGCCGCACAGAGATTTTAGGGGGCCCTGGCAAAATCTGGAAGTCAAGCCCCTCCCCCACCCTTCCAAAAAAATTATTATGGAGACGAAAGAGCTTAAGGAGGTAGGGCGAGATGGGATCATAGAAGGCCCAGGCTTGTGTGGGGTCTGCCCTGCGTGTAGCCAGGGGGCTGCTCCGAATCCCACCTCTCCCTGAGCTCTGGAGCAGTATCCCTGATCTTGTTCCTACTTTGGGCTCCAGGCCTAGTGGATTCCCTTGGGCCCAGTGCAATGAGCCCAGTGGCAGTGGTGGCATCTGGACCTGGCCAGGCTGGGCAAGTGGCTCCCCGCACTATCAATGGCAGGCACCAAACCAGAGTGGCACTGCCATCCAGGACACCAGGTCACAATGTTCTCACTCAGATTTGGCCCGGCCACCTCTCCGTCATTTTGGGGGCTGGGGGCAAACTGTCCCGTTTACCAGCCCCCCAACCCCAGGTGACCCTGCCTCTGATAGATCTTGCTGGCTCTAAATACTTGAAACAGAAAAGTCAGTCTGAATAAAAATAAATGCAAAAAATGGGTCAATGTATAAAAGACAAGACAAGGGGGCAGATCCTCTGCTGGTATAAGTTGTCTCTATATATGGATACTGTACATGTAAACACCATATGACAACTCACAGCAGCAGAGGATCTTCCCCCACAGATCTCCAGGCAGAGAGAGCCAAACAGAGATATTTTCTGTCTAAGTAGCTTCTATTTATGCCTTTTTAAAAAACTTGCAAATTCTTAAGAGCAAATAAACTGATGGTATAAATTCTCCCCTCCCTTTTGCCTTGGGAAAATTATATTTATACCTGCAAATCTTCATATTGAAATAAACCTACCTGGAAAATATCGCTGGCACATTTTCTACACAGGTTATGCTGACAGGGGAGGATGACCACAGGTTTAGTAAACATCTCTAAACAGATGGGGCAAATAAGTTGTTTCTCCAGGTTATCCATGGTTTGCTGCTCTTTGGAAAAGGACTTGTAATTCAGAGAAGTGCTCATCTCCTAGCTGTTCCAAGGTGCATATGTCCAGAATAAAAGAGTACCATCGATCAGTTTCCGGGTTAGTTTCCTTGAAATAATTCCATGGCTTGTGTGATCAAATGTCCTTTGAATTTCTTTCACTGGAGGACATTGTTAAAACAAAGAGCTGAAGGGAGCTGGAGCCGTTTTTAGCAGCATAGCGTCACAAGTTGCCATTCTAACTTGTCCATATATGCAAGTGACACAAGGACAGATTCAGACAGGTGATGGATTACAGAGATGAGAGATCAACATTCCTGTCTCAGTGCAAGGAGGAGGCGGAGGAAGGGGAGAGGAGTTGACAGTTGTCATTGACACATGGCAGCACTCACCCCCTTGGAGAAGCACAAGTGTTAACAGCACAGCGAATGCAATCGAGTTCATTCTTATCTCTGCACCACAGTGAAAATTATAGGGCCCTGAATAACCTGATGTCAATTTCTGGTGAAGCAAAAGACTATTATCAGAAATCGTAATGTATTGTTTAATTACAGTATGAAATAAATACAGTTTTAATAAACTGAAAGGTTACAACAACTACAATGATATTTGCAATAATTTGACTTAGAAGTATTAATAAACTCAAAGCCTGAATTTCAGTAGCGCTGAGTACTCACAAATCTAATGGAAGTCAATAAGAGCTGTGGATCAGTTCCTAAATAATTAGGCCCTAAAAGTGTAATAACTTTAAAAAACTAGTACAAAAATTCTCCTGACTTTATAATTGCTTGAACTTCCTTAGGTAACTGGAACTTAATTTAGAGTGACTATTTGGTCCATTCATTCCATAGCAATTAAATAATTCCAGTTCCTGATTAAAAGCACAAAAGATATATGAAGAGATTTCATTTTTACTAGCAGAGGATAGGTGATAATTGTGCATGTTTTCCTTATCCATAGTATAATCCAAATATATTTAAGCTTTGGACACTGCTGTGTTTATATCTGTTTATTAGACACATGGATCCTTCAGAACTTGGCACTTGTTCTAGAGTTATTTTTAAAATGACAATTTCCCAGATAATTTCTGGCATGTGATGCCTGATCTTAGGGCAAAGCCATCTGTGCTTCTATTTGCCAATAATTTATCACACAACTGTACAAACAATACATATTCCATCTACAAATTTAAGCCCACTCCCCACACATACTGTAAGGAATTGCACTGTCTGCTTACATACTGTACATGCAATTAACATATTATCTTCAGTGTTATTTGACTATAAGAATAATTAGTGCAATACAGAATAATTGATCAGTAAAGCACCTTATAGAAGGCCTTGTTGTTTACAATAGTTAATGTTCATGAAGTGTTTTGAATAGGAAAAGTGCTATATGAGTGCTAAGTGCTATTAACAAACCCGGTGTACTCTGGGACAAGATGGACCTAAATTCAATAGCAAGGCATCTAGTTTTCATGCAATACCAATGCAGCAGTCTGGAAACTCTGCAGCAGATTCTGATGAATTAAAAAAAATTGATGTTTTTGCTGACATACATATGAAAATGAGTAAAACACTTTGTATGCAAAGTAAGAGAATCACATTAAATTCAATTTATTTTAGTCTGCTGTTGATTTTCAAGGTAAAGTCAATGGGGCCAGGATTTCACCCAAAATGTATAAATAAATCAGAGACCTTGTCTACACAAGAAAGTTGCACTAGTTTGACAAAATCAGTTTCAGATCACACCTTTAATGAAACTAGTGCAACTTTCTTGTGCAGACAAGACCTTAAAAGTTGTCAGGGGGAAGTTGTTTTGGCAGCTTGGGGACAGCTGGGAGTTTTGGCACCAGACAGAGGACGTTGGAGAGGGAAGTTTCTGGCAATAGAGAAGAGATGCATCTCTTTCCCTCCCCTCTGTGGGCAGAGTCAGAGATGACTGTTAGTGTCTATGGAAGTTTGAACTCCTCATTCTCTCTCCCCCAGCCTTCAACTAGCTTGTCCCTTCTGCATCCCTCCTTTCCACTGCAGGCAGTCTTTAAACTTGGTAGGGAAAGGGGAGAAAGGGAGCTTTTGCTTTACTCAGATGACTAGGCATGTACTTCTAGCCTGTGAAGTAAAGCAGAAGACGATGATCTTCTGAGACAAAAGCTAAATAATATAAGTATCTATGTACTAAAATGTTTATACACAACTGCACAGAAACAAGCAAACCAAACTGGAAGGGCTACTAAATGATGGAGACTATGATGCAGTAGGCATAACTGGAATTTGGTGGAATGTCAGTATAGATGGGTATAATCTCTGAGCAGCCAAGACTGAGATGGAAGAAAAGGTGTTCTCTGTAGAAACATTTATGGTGCCAACAAGCTGCAGAAGAGAGTGGGGGTGGAATTATTTTAGTAGAAACTCACTGATGAGGCAGAAGTGGCTCACAGGAGCCTCTTGTTAATAGGCCTTTGATGGTAAGGAGAATCTCAGCTATGGTGGCAAGAAGTAAGGGGTCTACTTCTGCAGCAGGAGTCCAAGGGAACCTACAGATGCCACCCTAAACACATTTTTAGGTTAAATAAATCAGTTACATTTGAAATGTAGCCCAAAAGAACCATCTAACTAACCCTCCTTTAAATCTGCAAGCTGGCCCTGTGTGCAATGGTCTGATAATGGTGGGCACGAGTCAGTTACATTGCAGCAGAGAGGAGATGGCAAAAAACTGTTTCACAAGCCCATCTATATTTACTAAGGCAGGCTCTGCTTGTTAAACTGTTCTGCCTTCTAAGTCTGGGACTACACACTTACAGTCTTCACACTGCATGTACGCCTGCTATTGCAGTGGTTGAAGCAGATGCTGCAAGGGAATCTTCCCTTTAAGGAGCACATGGAAGATGTACCACCTCATCCCCACAACCGACCCATCCCTGTTAGCTGCTGCAGCAGCAGACTAGGCAGAGTACAGGCAGGGGCCAGCCTGCTGCTGCACTGACAGTCTGGCAACCCTCCCCTCTCAGTGCCAACGGGACCAGTTCCAGCCTAGATTCTGAAGAACCTCTACTGAGAGGGAGCCTGGAGCCTCACTACCTCTCCCTGACTCCCACCGGAACCCCAGTCCCTGACACCAGCTAGGGAAGACCACCAACAGTCAGGATAAAACTGCCCTCCTCAAAAACCAAAGAAGACCCATTCCTCTGACTACCCAGCCCACCAACACGGAGGATCTACTCCCCATCCCCTATCTCAGCCCACCAATTTGTGTGTTTCTCCTTTAAACATCTCCAGGCTTCATTCCATACCACCTGTTGGGCATATACTACTCACCCTAATTTAATCCAGAAAACCAGTCCCTCTGCCCCTCCAAATCCTCCTCAAGACCCATTTCTGCTGTGACACCTACAAGAAATTGGTCTAGCCGTGATGGCTACACTGAGCAGGCATCTTGGAGGGCTGATTTAAGTTAGTTTATTAAGGAAAGAGAATCATATAATTCAGAGCCATCTAGTTGTGCATATAACTAGCCAGTGTAACCACATGATCTTAATATTGTTATCCTTGTCTTACCTTGTCTTCAAGCCATGGACCATGTCTTTCCATGTGTTTGTGCAGAGCCTAGCTTTACCAAACCTCTATCCCAACTGGGGGCTTACATGCTAAAGCACTAAATAAATAGATTTTTTTTTAGAGGAGAGTATCTTACCCAAGGAATGTTATGTGTGTTGTTAAACCCAAGCAGAAACTATCGAAGAAGCGCTATCATATGGAATAAGATATGCTTGATATCACTGAAATAGCTGTAAGAGCCTCTATATTTGTAATACGTTAAAATTTGAGGCCTGTGGAGTGAAAGCTGGGGAGGAAGTCACCCATGGAGGACTAACAGAACACAACGAGCTTAGAGGGATTTGATGGAGTAGGGTGAGGTTGTGTGGTATGTAGGTTTGAGTTTCAATGCTATTATGGTATCATGGGTTTCAAGTTCAGAGAATTCTCTTATTTTATAGTTTCTTATCTTGAACTTACAGTACACAACATTCCTCTATGTTACCCCTGTAAATTCTGCCTTATTACTATCTATGGCAGAAGCAGCTGCCTCTAAGGCTGCATCTTCACTGACAAAAAAAAAGTGTGTTTTTAGCACAGAATAATTAACATCCATTAGCTATCCTGCTGCAAAAACATAGTGTAAAGAAGGCACTCCATGAGATAAACTAGGCCAGGCCAACCCCAGGTAGGAGGTATAGCACTGATCTCACCTACTACCTCACAGTAAACACTATAAATGCCGTGTCTCCACTTAGTATTTTACAGTGAGATAACTACCACACATTAGTTCTCTCTATATAAAAAAAGAAACAGTTTTGAGTCGGTGAAGACAAAGCTTAAGTCTTTCTTTATACAATGTTCCCATCATTTATTCACCATTAAATAGCTGTTTTACATTCTTTTACTCCTTAGCTAGTAGCAACATTCTCAACTGCTCTGAATAAATGCAGTGCCAATGCCATGGGGCTCCCGCAGAGAAGCCCCACAGGGGCTCAGCAAGTAGGGACGATGCCATGGAAGTGATACTCCACCACACCTATGCCCATGAACAGGGGATCAACTGGATCTAAGACTATGTCTACACGACAGCCTATATTGCAAAACTTATGTCGCTCAGGGGTGTGAATATTCCACCCCCTGAGAAACATAAGTTACATTGACAAAAGGGCTTGTGTGCACAGAGTTGTGTTGGGAGGAGAGTTTCTCTCACCAACATAGCTTCTGCCACTCACCGAGTTGGGTTTTTTATTCTGATGGGCAAGCTCTCTCCTGTTGGCATGGAGTGTCTTCACAAAGGCCTTGTCTACACTGGTAAGTTTCTGTGCAGTGAAGCAGCTTTCTGTGCTCTAACTCCTGAGGTGCACACACGGCCAAGCCACGTAGTGCACAGAAACTGCGCAGTTGTAGCGCTGTAAAAAGAACACCCCGACGAGAGGCGTCCAGCTTTCTGTGGTGGGGCTACAGCGCCGCGGTGCCAGTGTAGACACCCTGCTCAATTTCAGCCCTGCGATTGGCCTCCAGGAGGTGTCCCACAATGCCTGTTCTTGCCTCTCTGGTCATCGGTTTGAACTCTACTGCCCTGTCTTCAGGTGACCAACGGTCATCCCAACCCCATAAATTCCTTGGGAATTTTGAAAGTCCCCTTCCTGTTTGCTCGGTGATGCATGCAGTGGTCTCAGTGCATCTTTCCAGGTGGCCACACCTGCTCCACGCACCAGGTGATCTCCCACTTGGAGCAATGCCGAGCTGCTGGACATCATCAGCATTTGGGGAGAGGAGGTTGTCCATCCCAGCTCCGCTCCAGCCATAGGAATGATGATACCTATAGACAGATTTCACGATGCATGCCAGAAAAGGGCCATGACCGGGACACACTGCAGTGCAGGGTCAAAGTGAAGGAGCCGTGGAACGCCTACCACAAGGCGCAGAAGACAAACCGTTGCTTCGGTGCTGTGCCCACAAGTTGCCAGTTCTACAAAAAGCTGGTTGCGATACTCAGTGGCGACCCCACCTCCACTGCAAAATTCACTGTGGATACTGCGGTAGCTTGCGTGCCAGTCAAGACTGGACCGAGCCAGGAGGAGGAAATCTTGGATGAGCATGTGGAGGGGGAGAGGGACCCAGAGGCACAGGACAACTCAGAGGTCAGAGGTGCATGCAGCCAGGAGCTCTTTTCTACCCCAGAGGGGGCTAGCCAGTCACAGCAGTCAGAGCTTAGTGAAGCGCAAACAGGAGAGGAGGCCCCTGATAAGTGGCTTTGATTTTGGGAATCGCTGAAGCGAGTTGTTGGGGGCAGGAGGGTTGCAGAAAGCAGGCTTGTGTCTGCATGATGTGCCTACCACCACATGCCTAGTCTGAGTGGACTGAGCAGAACAGGGTGTTGATTAACTCCTTCACTTCATGGGAATCTGCCTCAGAGATCTCCAAGAAACTCTCGTGGAGATATTGGGCAATCCGCTGCCGCAGGTTCTTTGGCAGAGCTGCTTTGTTTCTTGCCCCATTAAGGTTAACTTTCCCGCGTCACTCTGCTGTCACTGGGAGGAGGGGATCCATTGCTGCACACAGGTGAGCTGCATAAGGGCCACAGCAGAAGCTGCAGTCTTGGAGAAGACCCTCTCTTGATTCCCTGCTCACCCTCTGCAGCAAGATATCTTCCATAATGAACACAGCCTGTGGAAAATGTGGGGACAGGAATGATTATAAGGCCCTCCCCCATACAATGGTGGCTCTCCCCAAGAGCCACGTGTCCAGTACAGTCCTGGAACACTGATTTCCCCTGCCCCTGCAGCTACTCCCCATTTTGGGGGTCTTGTGGCTCATGTGTGCTTGCCTGGGGTCAACCAGTTAGTGATAAGTATGTGAATAGTGACTGTGTTTTAAATCACTGAATCAGTGTTCTCTGTGTTGCCAACAATACAGGTTCTGTAAAATGTTGCATTTTGGCTTCATAGATATGACTTTGGGAGCCCAGCCTCCCTCTTTGTTATTGCTGGCTGAATGGCTGCGCCGAATTAGAAAGCGGCCATGAAAAACTAAGGAGGACTTTCTGTGTAAGGTCTTGAGGCACTCTGCGGCCAAAAAACAAGAATTGAAGGAGTGGCAGAACAGCGAGAAGAGGGACCAAGAAAGGAGAATGTGGCACGCCAGAACGAAGCCACGGAGTGGCTCTTAAATGTTATGGAGCGCCAAGCGGACACACTCCAGGAGCTACTAGCACTGCAAACCAAGGAGCTCCGCACCCACCCTCCTCTGCAGTCGCTGTTGCAAAACTCTTTCCCATGCGCCCCCCCCACACCGCTGACACACTCTTATCAACCTCCTGGCTCCAGTCTGTACCCGCGGCATTCCACTCTCCCCCATCACAGTCCAACACTGCGGACTCCATGTCTAGTTGGCAGCCGGTGTCAAGTGGAGTGCCCCAGGGGTCGGTCCTGGGGCCGGTTTTCTTCAGTATCTTCATAAATGATCTGGAGGATGGTGTGGATTGCACTCTCAGCAAATTTGCGGATGATACTAAACTGGGAGGAGTGGTAGATACGCTGGAGGGCAGGGATAGGATACAGAGGGACCTAGACAAATTGGAGGATTGGGCCAAAAGAAATCTGATGAGGTTCAATAAGGATAAGTGCAGGGTCCTGCACTTAGGATGGAAGAATCCAATGCACCGCTACAGACTAGGGACCGAATGGCTAGGCAGCAGTTCTGCGGAAAAGGACCTAGGGGTGACAGTGGACGAGAAGCTGGATATGAGTCAGCAGTGTGCCCTTGTTGCCAAGAAGGCCAATGGAATTTTGGGATGTATAAGTAGGGGCATAGCGAGCAGATCGAGGGACGTGTTCTTTCCCCTCTATTCGACATTGGTGAGGCCTCATCTGGAATACTGTGTCCAGTTTTTGGCCCCACACTACAAGAAGGATGTGGATAAATTGGAAAGAGTCCAGCGAAGGGCAACAAAAATGATTAGGGGTCTGGAACACATGACTTATGAGGAGAGGCTGAGGGAACTGGGATTGTTTAGTCTGCGGCAGAGAAGAATGAGGGGGGATTTGATAGCTGCTTTCAACTACCTGAGAGGTGGTTCCAGAGAGGATGGTTCTAGACTATTCTCAGTGGTAGAAGAGGACAGGCAAGGAGTAATGGTCTCAAGTTGCAGTGGGGGAGGTTTAGGTTGGATATTAGGAAAAACTTTTTCACTAGGAGGGTGGTGAAACACTGGAATGCGTTGCCTAGGGAGGTGGTGGAATCTCCTTCCTTAGAAGTTTTTAAGGTCAGGCTTGACAAAGCCCTGGCTGGGATGATTTAATTGGGGATGGGTCCTTCGTTTGAGCAGGGGGTTGGGCTAGATGACCTCCTGAGGTCCCTTCCAACCCTGATATTCTATGATTCTATGACTCCCAGTGCCCACTGCAGTCAACATGCATCCCTCTGCAGTTTAGCCCTGCTGAAGTACAGTACCTGCTGTACTGTACTTCAAAGGACAAGGTTGCATATGATACCTGGACATACACAAATCTTTAATCATCCCGGGACCCAACCTCCTCCTGGGACCCTCCCTTCCCCCATCCCTCTCAGTGCTGATGTGTTTTTTTGTGTTTCTCTTTCCACCGTTTTTTTTTAATAAAAGAACTGTGTTGGTTTGAAACCAATCTTTATTCCATTAATTGAAAGCAAACAGAGCCCTGCGAAGCAACAGGCAATTTTCTTAAACCTTCACAGTGCATTGTCTGCACCAATCACGATCACCTCCCAGCATTACAAGGACTGCACTCCTGAGCATAACAACAAATATTAGTGGGTTTCAGCTTCAAATTGCTCAAGGCATCCCTGATCCTTATGGCCCCATGATGTACCCCTCTAATAGCCCTGGTCTCTGGCTGTTCAAATTCAGCTACTCCAGGCACTGAGCCTCAGCAGTCCAGCCCTGAGTGAAGCTTTCACCCTTCCCTTCACAAATATTGTGGAGCATACAGCATGCATCTATAAGCATAGGAATATTGTCATTGGCCAGGTCCAGCCTCCCATATAGGCAGCGCCAGCGGGCCTTTAAATGGCCAAAAGCACACTCAACAGTTGCTCAGCCTGTTGTTGAACTGTTCCTTGCTGCTGTCAAGTTGCCCTGTGTATGGCTTCATAAGCCACAGAAATAAGGGGTAGGCAGGGTCTCCCAGGATCACAATAGGCATTTTGACTTCCCCTACCGTGATCTTCTGGTCCACGAAGAAAGTTCCTGCTTGCAGCTTCCTGAACAGGCCAGTGTTCCGAAAGATGCATGCGTCATGCACCTTTCCGGACCAGCTTGCGTTAATGTCCGTGAAACGCCCACGGTGATCCACAAGCGCCTGGAGAACCATAGAGAAATACCCCTTCCAATTAATGTACTCGGTGGATAGGTGGTTTGGTGCCAGAATTGGAATATGTGTGCCATCTATTGCCCCTCCACAGTTAGAGAAGGCCATTTGTGCAAAGCCACCCACAATGTCACGCATGTTGCTCAGAGTTACGGTCTTTCAGAGCAGGATGAGATTAACGGCCCTGCACACTTCCATCAACACAAGTCCAACAGTCAACTTTCCCACTCCGAACTGGTTAGTAACTGATCGGTAGCAGTCTGCGGTAGCCAGCTTCCACAGTGCAATCACCAAGTGCTTCTCCAACAGCAGGGCAGCTCTCATTCTCATGTCCTTATGTCGCAAGGCTGGGGCGAGCTCATTACATAGTCCCATGAATGTGGCTTTCCTCATCTGAAAGTTCTGCAGCCACTGCTCATCATCCCAGACGTGCATGATGATGTGATCCCACCATTCAGTGCTTGTTTCCCCAGCCTAAAAGCAGCATTCCACTGGGGTCAGCACCTCCGTGAATGCCACAAGCAATCTCGTGTCATAGCTACTACGCATGGTGAGATTAATGTCGCACTCCTCTTGCCTTTGTAGTTTAAGGAGTAACTCCACTGCCACTTGTGATGTGTTAGTCAGAGCAAGCAGCATACTGGTCAACAGCGTGGGATCTAGTCCTGCAGACCAAAGAGGCAGGGCATGCAGTACACAAACCATTGAAAGATGGCTCCAAATGCGGACGAAAGCACAGGGATTGCTAGGATGCAAAGCAATGCATCATGAGGCATTGGGACAGGACCCAGGATGCCTCATGACCCCCTCCGACTTCCCAGAACTCTTAGTGGCAGAAGAGGAAGAGATGCTCTGTGGGAAGCTGCCCAGAGTGCACCGCTCCAAATACTGCTGCAAGTGCCGCAAGTGTGAACATGCTTTTGCACAGGCAGCTGACAGTGTGCACACACAAGAGTGGTTTCCCTTCAGCGTTCTCTGAGCAGCTTTGTAACTCTGACAGTGTAGGCATACCCAAACTGTACCAACACAGCTCTACCACTGCAGCACTGTGTGTATAGACACGGCCTTAGTCTCCTCCACTCACAGATACAGAGGGAATGATCCAGTCCACAGAAATTAGCTCTAGATATGGCTCCTTGACCACGCAACAAAATGAAATTCAGATTAACATCGCAATGCAGTGTTCTTGTGACCATTCTTAATCACCATGTAATTGACGCTGATGCTAGCTTCTGTAAAACTGGGAGGCCAGGTGCCAGCTCAAACCAAGGTCACAAAGTCTACACTGAACACACAATGATACATAGCTGGAAGCTGTCTGTCTCACTTGTAACTTAATATTGATGAAAAAGATATAAGAATTATGAGCAAGTGTACAGAGTTTACACTCTACTGAATGCTTGTGATTTGCTCCATGCATTAATCTTACTTCTAATGTCTGCGTTCCAAATTACAATGTGATGTTCGAGTGGTTGCATTGTGAGCCTCTGTCACTGTATGAATAACCATACAGGAGCGGAACATTAATTAGTGTGAAGAGATGCTCTTGTACAGAAATTGTTACACCCATCCCAGGAGGAGACCCATCAATTCCGTCTGGACTCAGTTTCCCTCCTACAACTGATTTAGTTGGGGATTGGTCCTGCTTGGAGCAGGGGGTTGGACTAGATGACATCCTGAGGTCCCTTCCAACCCTGATATTCTATGATTCTATGAACTGGAAATTCAGTATATTTTGATAGAGAACCTGTCAACAACAGGACAAAAGACTCTTGTTGTTCTTATGCTCTCCTCACCCGGAAGATGAGATACAAAAATGGACTACTCTAAGCAGAGATTGAAGCTCAGAATACATAGCAGGAGGATGACAAAAACCCCAAACCAACGGAACAGAGAATAAGAAAGGAAATCCACTCAACAAGGACACGGGACAGAGCAAACTACGCTGCTCCCCTTTCTTGCCTTTCAACAAAATACGCCTTTCCAGAGACCATCAGAGAAACTCACACATGCCCCTACCTTGCACACCCGCCCATACCTAATGTCTCCGTTCATGACAACAAGAGGAGCAAAAACTGCAAAGGAAAGACGACGAGTTGGCTCCCTTCCCGCCTAGTCAGTGCACAGGTCGAGGACAGCAAAACTTCAGATTCTCTACGCATAGCCCGGCAGCTCCTTCCCAGAAATTCCGCCAGATCGGGCTTCTAGTATTTCTCCGCCAGAAGCCTTTTACACACTACATGCAATCACGGTTGCCCAAAGAAATCCCAGCTCTACAAATGTGATGGACAAAAGCCCAAAACGGAAAGAAATGGAAACACTCCCTTGCACTTCTCCATCAGTTGAGCTCTATGACACTGAGGAAAGATGGACAAAGAGAGAGCAAACCACTGAAAGGCACACATTGCTACAACCTTGAGTAAAATAGCCCACCGTCAACAGTGCACACAAAAGGTTGAGCCTGAAGGACAGGGGAATCTTCTTTCCCCCCTACATTCCTCTCCTCCCTGCCACCAGAAACTAGGTCCCCCCTGGCACCTCTGCCCCAGGCAAGAAACACTGAAGACAGTTTGGGGACATAGCTACGGCCAGCCTCTTTTATGATAAAGGCGCCCCGCTACCAGGGGGACAAATGGCCCTTCTGAAGTCTGAGATCAATAGCTAGATGTCTAAGCTGTGAGTGCGGGAAGGCGAAGAAAAAGGAACTCTGCCTACAAAGGCCTAAACTGTGGTCTAGGTACTTGGAAGCAGGTGTGGTAGATGAAAGTAGTGGCAAATGGTGCTTTAAATGCAACAGATTTCCAGCGGCCAGTCTCGCACGAATGGAGAAAAACATGGCAATGGGAGCTCTAAAGAAATGTAGGCAACAAAGACCAACTCCTTTGAGCTGGAGTTGAACCAGCAGCCTAAGGGTTCGCCGAAGAATTAAGCCTACAGTCCTTCGCTCTACCAACTGAGCTAGCAAAAGAAGCGAGGCACAAATGGCCCCGAGTGACTCAAGGGGTCAGGCAGAAGTGCCACTGGCACTAACTGCTAATCACAGGTTTGCCCGTGCCCAGCCCTTGAAAGGAATAAGCGACACACACCTATCCCTTCATCTTCATGCCTGCCCCGGATGCTGGGTAGCTGCCTCATCCACCCTCAATTCACCCAACGGGAAGTCCGCACGCATATACCGCTCAAAGGCTCCCTTACAGGCACGGCAGGAAGGCAACGCTGCGAGGGAAGAACGGAACGCCAGGGGGCGCGACGCTAGCCCTGCCAGCTAGCTGGGACGCCACGTCCTCCTGCTGACCCACAAGGGACCCGGGATTGTCTCCAGCACGCGCAGCACACCGCTGGCACCCCAGCCCTGATTCCCACCCGGAATAGGAACAGTTGTGCAACGGAAAAAGGATCCGAGGCTGAAACCTCCTGCCTGGCTCGAAAGGGGCCTTTTAAACCACTACATTTTCTCAGTCCATTTCCCTTCCCCTTCCTCAATGATTGACCAATTCCCTCTCGTACCCTTTCACACCCGACTCCGCTTTCCAAGCCTACCTCAGGAAAAACAAATACAAAGAGGCTCACAAATGAAAAGAACTCAGACACACACTCTCCTGAAAGAGAAGCTGCCCCCTTTGCTTCCTGAGGACGAAAGGCTTACCGCAAAGCCAAGAGCAGTCCGGAACACTCTTTTCCGCGTAGACATAAATGGTGTATGTGGGGCCAAGTGGGTCGGGGTGGGAAAGGAAAGGAAAAAAGATGGGATGGGAGCAAAGAGAAGGGGCTTGGAGAATGCAGGCATTGATCCTGCTACCTCTCGCATGCTAAGCGAGCGCTCTACCATTTGAGCTAATTCCCCATGGCTTTGTTTGGCACTGCACTGCCTCTGCCATGCACAGTCAACTCAATGCAAACCCCATCCAGGGAATTCTTCACACCACAAAACAAGTTACCTTTTCGCTTACACAGCACCTTGCAAAGGACCTCCACTCAACAAGGACATGGGACAGAGCAAACTACGCTGCTCTCCTTTCTTGCCTTTCAACAAAATACACCTTTCCAGAGACAATCAGAGAAACTCACACACGTCCCTGCCTTGCACACCCGCCCATACCTAATGTCTCCGTTCATGACAACAAGAGGAGCAAAAACTGCAAAGGAAAGATGACGAGTTGGCTCCCTGCCTGCCTAGTCAGTGCACAGGTTGAGGACAGCAAAACTTCAGATTCTCTACGCATAGCCCGGCAGCTCCTTCCCAGAAATTCCGCCAGATCGGGCTTCTAGTATTTCTCCGCCAGAAGCCTTTTACACACTATGTGCAATCACGGTTGCCCAAAGAAATCCCAGCTCTACAAATGTGATGGACAAAAGCCCAAAACGGAAAGAAATGGAAACACTCCCTTGCACTTCTCCATCAATTGAGCTCTATGACGCTGAGGAAAGATGGACAAAGAGAGAGCAAACCATTGAAAGGCACACATTGCTACAACCTTGAGTAAAATAGCCCACCGTCAACAGCGCACACAAAAGGTTGAGCCTGAAGGACAGGGGACTCTTCTTTCCCCCCATGTTCCTCTCCTCCCTGCCACCAGAAACTAACGCCTCCATTCATGACAAGAAGAGCAAAAACTGCAAAGGAAAGGCGACGAGTTGCATCCCTGCCCGCCTAGTCGGTGCACAGGTTGAGGACAGAAAAACTTCAGATTATCTACAGATAGCCCGGAATGCTCCTTTCCCCACAGACATAAATGGTGTATGTGTGGGCGAGTGGGTGGGGGTGGAAGAAAAAAAAAAAGATGAGATGGGATGGGATGGAAACAAAGAGAAGGGGCTTGGAGAACGTAGTCATCTATCCTGCTACTTCTCACATGCTTAGCAAGCGTTTTACCATTTGAGTTTATTTCTCAGGCATGATAAGCTATTTCTGATATTTTTTAAAAATACCCCTTCTCAGTTCTTCATTTAATCCCTACTCTTAACTATCTTTTCTCTTTTCTTTTTCTGGGCATTCCTGTTTAACCTCTCTACTGAGAGGAACAGTGCTTTTCCCCAGATCCTGTTTCATATGGGGTTTGAAAGAGGAGGGCTGAAATACACCTATAAATAATTTTGAAATTCTCTTGGATGTGGCACTGTCTGACCCCCATAGTTGGGGAGCAGTCCCAGTTCCTCGCATACACAGGGGTCCAGTGAGCAGGGCTTCACCATACCCAGAGGTACAATGAACCCTGATCACGTGTATTGGTTAAGAAGTGGGGCTCAGATACTGCCCAGAAAGGCATATCCTCCCAGAACCTGGCTAATATGTGGGAGGGCTCAGACTGCTATATATGGACATCAGCACCCCATTACCTGGCACATACATAGGGTGCAGAGCGTGGGGCTCAGACACCTCCAAATACCAGGGACCGCTGAAGTCAGCTCACATAGCGGGTAAGGAGAGCAGCTCAGACCCCCCCAATAAGCAAGCCCTATCCAAACCTGGGTCCCATGAGGGGATCAGGAAATTACTCCCCTGAAGATGGACTTCAGGTCCCGAGATGCTGGGCACACACAGGAGGAGAATGTTGGGATGACATGCATCCCTGCTGCTATTCTTCTGCAGTTCTTCTCTCACTCATTTTTATGTCACCCTTCCCTTCTACTCCCCTACTCCTAATCTCCATCACCTGGTTCCCCTGTTCCTGTCTACTTTTCCACCCCAACCATTCTCCCATCCTTGTAAACAACTGCTAATATAGTTTATTTTTTGTCAAAAACAAGTTTCAGTGCCTTCTGAATATTCTGAGTACTCAGATTACATTTCCCCAAAATAAAAATACCCCTTTGATATAGGCAGATCAGAGCAATATCCCTCCTTTTTCACTTCAGATTTCAGTCCTGGGTTGACTATCATTAGAGCCAGGTCCTGTGATGAAGAAATAGTTTTCCAGATAGTTAGCTTCTCTCTATATACATGATCAGTGTGATCTATTAGGCATGTGAATAAGCATGTGAGGTTCATAACAAACCTAACTGGAGAAGGAACATCTTTTTAGAATTATATTTTAATTGATCTTCCCTCATGGACTAGTAGGTGCCATGCACTGGGATAACCCCCAAGCACTGGAGACTGGTGTGGTCCGAGTCCTAGTTTAAGCTCTACCTGTCTGAGCAAAATAAAGTTGCCTTGCCAACATCACCAGAGCAGCAAGTTCCTTTCACTGAGACTTAAAACTAGCCAGGTCAACCTTTCCAGGTGGATTACTTAGCTCAGCTGGGTTGCAGTAGAACCACCTGATTAATCAGCCTGCCTGATTGGCTGAAGGGAGACAGCAGGCCTGCTTTTAAGCTCAGCAGCTGCAACAAGTAACTAGTTGCCCAATATGTATGTCATTGTTTATAGCTACAATTATATCTTGACTTGCTTCCTTCCTAACTTTGCTTCTGCCATGCGTGCTTTTGATTCCTGGTTCCTGACTTCAGCTCTGGCTCACTGTCCCATCTCCTGCTCTAATTATTAAGCGAGATTCCTGTTCCAACCCGTAGGTCTAACTTCTGTTCCAGCCATTAGAGTTGATTGTCCTTGTCCTGTTTGTCACAGCCAGAATCTTTCAGCTTTCAGAAAAGCTTTTTTGGGGGTGAGGGATTGTATATCAAGAACTCCTTAGTCAAAGGGCACCAAATATGGATCATTAACAGAGCATGGCACCCCCTGAAACCACTGTCAAGACAAACCAAGTAAGCATGTCAATTTTAGAGCACTTAGCAGAGTTGCACTTTAAACAGAAAACTGGTCTTAGCCTTAACTGTACCTAGTGCCTCAGTTAAATGAGAAGAAGAGAAAAAATTCCAAAGTAAATTGGACAAGCTGCCTGTCTTCCTGTGTCTTTATTGCATAGGACAAGGACGGCAACTCTTCAAATTATCTATGGGATAGTCCAGTAACTCATTACAAGAAAATCCTTGAGCTGGGGCTTGTAACAATTCTCTATCAGAAAGGTTTTATGTACATTGAGCAATGACAGTGGTAAAAATAAATACGTATTCTACTAATGTGATGGACAAAAACCCAAGACTCAGAGAAATGGAATTGCTTCCTGCCAGTCCTTGATTAATAGAGCTCACCGATGAAAGGTAGATGAAATGGAATCTAATGTTTGAAACACACTCAAAAACACATACATTGCTACAATTTTTATGATAATAGCACACAGCAGCAGGCTTTTTGCTCACCCCACATTCTGCTTCCTCCCAGACAGCAAAACCTAACTCCCCTGCATCTCAGGGGGAAGAAAAAAACCCAAACAAAAACAAGTGAGAAAAAAACAAACCGCTTTTATCTAAGCCAACAGTGGAGAGAAGCCAGAGACTCCATGAAGTCTGCTACAGTAATTAGTATCACCAGTCTATTTTGTGTCAAGGGTGCCCCAAGATGAGGGTGTCAATGAATGGAACATCTAAGCCTTAATATCCATATTGCTTGCACTGTGGGTGCGGGAGGGCAAAGAAAAAGGAACTCTGCCTTTAAAATAAGCTCGAAAGAAGAGTGTGCAGCGAAGGCAAAAATTTCCTTCAAGCTGCAGTCAAACCAGCAACCAAAGAGATAGAAGGTGGAATTAAAAAAAGAGGAGAGAGGAAAAAAACAACCTCCATCTTAGAGGATGCAAGCACCAATCCTGCTATTATTTATATGCTAAGGGAACCCTTGGTCACTTGAGCTGATTCCACCCTACCCTGTCATAACTCCACAAACTTCCTCCAGAGATCTCATCTTTATCGTGTAAAACAAATTACCTTCATACTTACTTACACAACACCTTGGAAAGGACCTCTACTCAACAAATACAGTTTGCATAGCAGAATACACTTTGCAATTTTTTTTCTTCAAGGATACTACTGGTCCGTGCATCCTACCACATACTGCTCTGTTTTGCAGTCAAAATATGTCTTGGACTTAAGCTAAAGAAGGAGAAAAGCAGAAATTACCTTTTCCAGGAAAACAAATAGAAACTGGCATACAACAGTTAATAGATAGTATGGCCAGAAGGGATAGATCATCTAGTCTGATTTCCTTGTATATCACAGGCCTTTTAAGTTCATCCAGTTACCCCAGTAAGACCAGTAAATTGTGTTTTACTAAAGCATACATTCTAGAAAGCCATCCAGTCTTGATTTGAAGATGTTGAAAGATGTAGAATTCAGCACTTTTTTTGTTAGTTTTCTTCAATGGTTAATCAACCTCACTATTAAAAAAATGGTGTCTTATTTCTAAATTGAGTTTGTCTGGCTTCAGCTTCCAGCTTTTTGTTCTTGGTATCCCCTTCTGAGCTAGATTAAGAGGCCTTTTGTACCTGGAATTTTCTCCCTGTAAAGATATTTAAAATCTGTAATCAAGTCCTCTCTGTCTTTTTTTATTTATTTATTTTTGTAAGCTAAACTGTTTGTGGTCTTTAAGTCTCTATATAGCATTTTCTCTAGCCCTCAAATTATTTTTATGTAGCTTTTTGTACCTTCTCTGATTTTTCAAATGTGGACCCATGAACTGTGTGCAGAATTCTAGTACTAGTCTCACTAATGCCATGTACAGAAGTAGAATCATTTCCCTACCACTAATGTTTGATCTGAGCATGGATGGCATTCATGAATTTATCCCCACAGCTTTATGTCCACACAGCAACTGGGAGGTGTGATTGCAGCACATGTAGACATACCTGAGGTAGCTTTGATCTAGTAGGCTCTGTATTGCAGCGTATATATATATATATGGTAGGATAAAAATAAGAGGTTCAATGTCTTTCCCATGGTCATACAAGAATTCTGTGGCAGAACTGAACATAGATTTTCTGACTGTTATGCTAATGCTTAACCCATAAGATCTCCTTATATTTGAAGCTGTGAGCAGGTTTGGCACAGGCTTCTCCACATGTTGCAAGATGAAATAGTCTCTGAACATATGCAAATAATGTTAAGAACTGCTGAATCCTTGAGAACCGAACCAGGTGTATTTTCTTGGTGGTTTAACCATCTTTCTCTCCCAGCTGCCATTAGGGGTTGCTCTCTCCTGGGGCTTCTGTGAATAGCAAAATCATGTTGGAGGCCCTCTCACCACAGAGAATGAGGATATGCGGACCTTTGAGTTGGAGATGTAATTTCCAGCTTGTACATATATGCTTGTGGCTAAGGGGGTAGTGAGGCCGGCTGGCCATCCCAGGTATAATCCCATCCAGGATCCTAGCTACATACTCTGGTGGTTAGCCTATACCATGAACCACACAGGCTATTTTTAGCATGCTAGCTTGATCAAAGCTAGCACATATATATCTCCTTGAGCTGGAAATTACCCCTCTAGCTGCAGAGGTTATACAGTATAACTATTTCAGTAAACACCACAAACTAGCCAAAATAAGTGTGCTGGTACAAAAACTGTGTAGCATCATGCAGAGCCACTTACTGTAAGGTGGGTGATATCTGGCACATTATTACCCTATTTAGGGATGGGGGTGGGTAAGAGAGCCATGGGGTTTTTGGGTCTACTTTGTATTAGACAAATTATAAATGACTATGAAGGGGAGTCTTTACTACAGTGCTGGATACAGCCAGGCAAGATGATGTAGTTCTAGCTAGATTTCTAGGTCACATACTAACTAAACACAGCCTGGCTATTTTGGTAATGCACCATGTATATTTCTAGCGCTGCCTACTGCATTGTAACAAGACTAACCACAGTCGCAAGAAACCCCCGCAGGCTGAAATCACCCAAGGGCCTGGCCCTCTGCAGCCTGTTCAGGGAGGTGGCTCCATAAAACAACCTGGTTCAGGGCCGTAGCGGTGAAAGGAAAGCGGTGTATAAATGCCCCTCAGCGCCCCCGACCTGGGAGGTGGGTCACCCCCCTTTGGCCCGGCCTACACCCCCGCGGTGCGCCGCGGCCCGTCGCTGCCCGAGTGGGGCCGAGCGAGCAGGCGGGGCCAGGCTTCCCGGGGGACCGGCAGGAACCGCCGGGCCCCGCGCCCGCGCCTGGTTCCCACTTCGGTGGCACAGCAGGCAGCGCCCGGCCCAGGCATGCTACCTGCGCGGGGGCGGTTTCCGCGCGCCGCCCCCTTTAGTAACTGAACCTCGGGAACAAAAACATTCAAAATATGAAGTTGGGGGGAAAAAAAAGTCAGTCTCCTTCGAGCCGGAATCGAACCAGCGACCTAAGGATTCCCGCAGGCAGCTCCTCTACAGTCCTCCGCTCTACCAGCTGAGCTATCGAAGGGACGTGAAAGAAGCTGCCCCAGATACACACAAGAGTCGCGGCGGAACGAGTTCTAACTCGGAGCACGCACATGACGCGTGAACGGAGCAGGATGGCGCCAAAGCATCAGAGCCAAGGCCGGTTGCTTGCCACCGGGTCTGCTCGGCGCGTGGTCAGACTCGCTGACTGCGTCCCTGGCCCAGCGCGCCTCCCCAGGGATGGGAACGCTGCGGGGGGAGAGAGAGAGTGAGACCCCAGCCTCTGCCCCCTCCCACCCAGCTCTCGCGGCTCTTTCCCTGCTCCCTCTGCCCTTCCTCTCTCCAACCCGGCCCTGTCTCTCTGTACCCCCACCCCAAATTTTGTTGATGCCTGCGCAGTATTGTCCGACAGCCCCCCTGCCCTGGCAGTACCCCTTGTCCTGGCCAGTGCTGCCTCTGCTGCTCTACAGCCCAGCTCTGCCTTTCTCAGGTTTGCAGGGCCCATGGTTTCATCTGCCCCCCAGAGTTGACAAATGTTTGTCAAGGTAGGTTTTTTTAAATCATGGACCCAAATCCTCACGTGCAGACCGTTGTTTTAGTGCTTGCCTTTCACTGCACCCTGTCCTTTGAGGGAAGAGGCCTCACTCCTGTGCAGTATCCCTTGGACTTCCATGGGTTTCAGGGTTGGAATAAGGCCTGGCCTACACAGAGCTTTTGTAGTGCTTAAACTACCAGTCAAAGCCCTATCATGGACATGGTTGTAGTGGTGACTTTTTCCTCTATAGGTTTCAGAGTAGCAGCCCTGTTAGTCTGTGTCCGCAAAAAGAACAGGAGGACTTGTGGCACCTTAGAGACTAACCAATTTATCTGAGCGTAAGCTTTCGTGAGCTACAGCTCACTTCATCGGATGCATGCAGTAGACAATACAGTGGGGAGATTTTATATACACAGAGAACATGAAACAATGGGTGTTACCATACACACTGTAACAAGAGTGATCAGATAAGGTGAGCTATTACCAGAAGGAGAGAAAAAAAACCTTTTGTAGTGATAATCAGGGTGGGCCATTTCCAGCAGTTGACAAGTACCTCTGAGGAACAGTGGGGAAAGGGGGGAATAAACATGGGGAAATAGTTTTACTTTGTGTAATGACGCATCCACTCCCAGTCTTTTATTCAAGCCTAAGTTAATTGTGTCCAGTTTGCAAAGTAATTCCAATTCAACCGTCTCTCGTGGGAGTCTGTTTTTGAAGTTTTTTTGTTGAAGAATTGCCACTTTTAGGTCTGTAATTGAGTGACCAAAGAGATTGAAG
This sequence comes from Eretmochelys imbricata, assembly GCF_965152235.1. NCBI lineage: Eukaryota > Metazoa > Chordata > Testudines > Cheloniidae > Eretmochelys > Eretmochelys imbricata. The sequence goes on from NC_135573.1 coordinate 61,727,839, forward strand.
TGTTCTCCAACTGGTTTTTGAATGTTATGATTCCTGATGTCAGATTTGTGTCCATTTATTCTTTTGCGCGGAGACTGTCCTGTTTGGCCAATGTACATGGCAGAGGGGCATTGCTGGCACATGATGGCATATGTCACATTGGTACATGTGCAGCTGAACAAGCCTCTGATAGTGTGGCTGATGTGATTAGGCCCTATAATGGTATCCCCTGAATAGATATGCCTGTATAGTTATTCCCCTTTCCATATGGGAAGAACTATACCAGTATAAAACACTTTTATATCAGTATAGCTGTGCCCACAGTAGGTTGGGTCATATCACTTTATCAGTACCAGTATAATTAAAGTAGTAGTCTAGCTAAGCCCTGACTGTCTGCTTCGGCAGACTCCTCTGTAAGACCAGCTGTTTAGATTGCAAGCTCTTTGGGGCAAAGAGCAGATCTCATATTTGCCTTTAAATAATCTTCCACACTTTTGATACTATATAAATAATATCCTCTAGCTCTTTCCTCCAGCAATACCTTTCTTCTTCCTGTTACATTATCCACCCTAAAGGCAGGTTTAAACTTAAAATGCTGGCTCGGCACAGCTGCAGCAAAGACATTTCTATGCTAACAGGAGACCTTCTCCTGTCAGCGTAGTTAATTCACCTCAGCAAGTGGCGATAGCTATGTTGATGGGAGGGTTTCTCCTGTCAACATAGCACTGTTTACGGGGATTAGGTTGGTATAACTGTATCGCTCAGGAGTGATGTAGTTATACTGATGTAAGTTTGTAATGTAGACTTGGCCTCTGTATACTGTTACCCTAATGCTATATTGATAAATTTAGATAGAATAATGTTATATGTCTCTCTACTCATAGTCAATAAGCAATATTCAGGGCCAGTGGCGCAATGGATAACGCGTCTGACTACGGATCAGAAGATTGTAGGTTCGACTCCTGCCTGGCTCGGTGTTCTTTTCTGTAAAATAAGTCTCCTGATTTATTTTCTCTCAGATATTTTATTAATTGATTACAGCTTGCCTGGGACAAACTGCTGATATAGCTAAGGTTGCAAAATGACTTTCATTATAATTTACTAGTTTTGCTCCACAAAACTCTTAAAAAACCCGAACTTCCCCTTCTGACCTGAAGCTTCCTGTTCTTAGTGTCAGGCCACTGGAAAACCTTTTTGGTTTCTGTAAAATACTTACTGTTTTTTAATTTCTCTTTTGTAAAGAAACCTGTGCTTTTTCACTTTAAATTTTGCATTTACAGTGAATTGTACTTTACAGTTAAATTTTCATATAACAGCCATCACATATTCAAATCGAGCAGAGCAAGTTTCCAATGAATAAGGCATGAGAATTTGAAAAAATAACGTTATGAAGTTATAAACAATTGAACTTTGGGGTTTTGGGCACATGCAGTAAATCAGGAATCCACACAGAGAGCCTGCCATTCCAAACTACTTCATAGTCTTCGCTTCCATCTGCAGCATGGCTTACTCTGGAGTGAGAGTTCTGTTCTATTCAGATAATGATTCTGCACTCAGTACTTTAGGACAGTTTACTAAAGTTGTAAAATGAAAAAAAAGCTATGATCTTGATGTAAGGATGATAGAGTGCTAGCACTAAAGCTCTAACTGCAACATTTATCAGTGCGAATGGGGCTTGTTCACTGTAAATTTATGGAAAACTTTATTAATATTTGGTATTTTGAGTATTTTCTTACCATTTCAATTATGTTAGCTTCCAGATCAAAAATGATTCTTCTTTAAACATACTGAAAACATCACATATACTTTAAACATATCTTAGAATTAAGGCTAAGATTTTGTCCCGGAATCTGTGACTTCCAGAGAACTCTGTGACATTTTCTGCTTCAGCCCCGAGCCTGGAGCTGTCAGCGGGTGGCAGGGTTCCCAGAGCTCTCAGCCAGAGCTCTCCAAGCCGCTGGCCCTGCAGCTCTGAGCTACCATGGGTGGCAGCGGAGACCCTAGCGTTCTCAACCACTGTGTGCAGCAGGGGGAACCCCAGAGCACCAGCAGCAGTGGGTCTGAACCCTTCTTCCTCCACATTTTGTCACGGTTATTTTTAGTAAAAGTCAGGGGCAGGTCACGGGCTTCTGTTAATTTTTGTTTATTGCCTGTGACCTGTCCCTGACTTTTACTAAAAATAACCGTGACAAAATCTTAGCCTTATTTATAATTTGCAAAATACTTCTATATTAACTCGACTTCTAATAGTAATTTTATTACATAAAACAAAGATCAGAATGGGGGGGTCTAGGAAGGAAAAAGTAAACTGCAGGTTAGTAAATAAATAATATGTGCTGATATTTCTAAAGTATAACAAATCATCACCATGGAAAATAATTTATCACATGAATATCACTTACTGGATTCCCAGACCTAATTATTTCCCACTATACTTTGTTTAATTAAAGATAGGCCAGATCAAAGATCAGTCAATGGATTGACCTCTCCTAAATTTATTTAGCTGAGGAAGGATCTGACCTAAAAAACTTTATTTTCATAAAATAGCTTAGGAAAAAATGAACCCCAGAACACACCTCTTGTAGATGAACTTTAATATGTCGTTGCTCCCTGAAAAGCAATACTTTTGTTTTTAACAATACATCTTCCTAGTTTTCATTTTCTATTAGGCCAAGAGTTTCCACATTAGTATTTTTTTAACTGCTACCTAAAAGAAGCCCATGTTTTCGCCTACATTTCCCAGAAATAAGTACCACGCTTAGGCAGTTGACTTTTCTAGAGGGATTTGGTGTGCTTTTCAAATTTTCACCATTTCACAGCTCATTGTGCGATCCCTGAATTTAATTGTTTGAAAGAAAGCACATTTGCAATTATTTCAAAAGGTTAAGTATAAATGGGGTAAAAATACTTGAATATTTTAGACTTCTTGCATTTCCAATTTACCCAGTTCTATCTTAGTTGGGAGTTCTGTTGGACATGCAGGCATAGAGGCAGCATGGCTGTTCAGTCAAACAACTATGTTTTTCCTCCTCATACTTAAAAATACAGTGTTTCTTCAATATGCCTCTAAGATTGGGTTTTACCAAAAAAAAAAGCCCCCGAGCCAGGCAGGAGTCGAACCTACAATCTTCTGATCCGTAGTCAGACGCGTTATCCATTGCGCCACTGGCCCATGACATAAAAGGAAAATATCTGACTACCAAGTAAAGGGATGAGGGAAGATGCTCGTACTCCCCATCCCCTCCCCCAACCACCCTGGACATAACTGTGGTGCAAGGTTCGGCCTATCGCCTCCCACGCCACCCCGGACCGAGCCCCGCAGAGACAGGCACCGCTTGACGAGGCACAGCCCCTGCCCCCGCCACAGAACACCGTGAAGGCCATGAGCAGACCCTCCGCCCCCGGCCTGCGAGGCAGCACCAGGCAAGCCCATCATCCCCCCCCCCAACCCAGCCCAGCCCCGCCCCGCCCCGCGGCAGAACTGCACTCCCAGGCAGCCCCCGCCCCGACACACACACTCCGCACAGCAAGGCTTGGCCTCACAGCCCGGGCGCCCGCCCATGGCACGGCGGGGCCAGACACGGCTCCCCCCGGCACACGCGCCCTGCATGGCCAGGCGCGGGATTCCCCCCGGCCGGCGCCGCTGCCGCTGAGGCCAAGCACGGATCCGTTGGCCTCGCCCCAGTCCGCAGTCTCTCGGCGCGGCGATGGGCCCCCAGCCTGGAGTGACTACCGCCCTGCGGGGGGGCGGGGGGGCCCCGACGGGACCAGCTGGCCTACCGCCCGCGCTCACCCCGGAGCGGCCATGCGCATGCGCCTTGTGGGCTAGCAAAACTGTGTGCGAACGCTTGACGGTGACGTCGACTCTCTCGGCTCTAGTGTGTTACTCGGGAGTGGTTTCTTCATGTCCCTTCGATAGCTCAGCTGGTAGAGCGGAGGACTGTAGAGGAGCAGCCTGCGGGAATCCTTAGGTCGCTGGTTCGATTCCGGCTCGAAGGAGACTTCCTTTTTTTTCCCCCCCATCCATCTTTATTTGCGCTCTGGGACATTGATTTAATGTTGCGGCTCACAATACTGGCTCAAGTAGTCGGAATGATCGCTGTGTTCCAACATACGAAATATGTAACACTTGTGCAAAGTTATAGGAAATAGATAATAGTTTTAAATATTTTATCAAAATGAGAGAACTTTTTTCTGTGTGTGCTGGAAAAGGACATTTTTGGATCTCTTGTTCACAGTGGCAGGCAGATATTATTATTTAACTTGTACCTTCACACTGCTCTGCACTTGTAATTACAGGTGATCTCCCAATGCAAATTTCAGTCCCAATCCAAACTTTTGTAAAATGTGGGAAAGTTTGGATCCAGTGATTTTGTTCGGGCCCAGCTCTACTTTCAATAGGATCTACTCCAAACAAGCAAAAAAGGTGGTGGTGGCAGTGGTACAAATGGATGTTGTGCTACCTCTATGTGAAAATCAAAATCTAATAATTTGTTGAAAGAAAAAAAGGAATACTGTTTTTGTGCCATGTTATCATAGGCCCAAATGAGGCAAATTGCTCCAGGCAAATTCCAACACTCTGTAGTTTTATCTAGATTAGGATTTGAAAGGTGTTAACAAATGTATTAAATTAGCTAATTTCTTAACAGCCTAGTGTAGACCAGGAGAGAGTGCCTTGCTTACACTAGTCTCTGAACGCGGGTTCGCTAACTCGTGCTAATTTACACGTCAGGTAACATCTTTCAAATCCTAGTTTAGATAAAGAGAATCAGCAGAGGCAGTAGTCTGCCTACACAAAATAACTTGCAGGATTGAGGCCTTCTGTAGTAAATTCTTCAGGACAGAGAGGACAGAGTCTGGGCATGGGCACTGTGGGTGCTCTCATAATACAAATAATGCAACGTCCTGTTTTCTTATCTCTGTTATTATGGGTGGATTCTCCTTTGTTATGCCTAACCAAAAAAAACTAACAGTTCTGCAGATCACCATTTCTTTGGCCATCAGATGTGAACAAGCTCTGTGTTCTATGGCTGTCAGTCTTGCTCTGAGGAGCTTGTGAAGCGAGTATCTGTTAATCTCCTCCCAAAGTGGAAGAGTATGTTGTAATCTAAACTAAGTGAGCTCTAAGGGTATGGCTATACAACAAGCGCTACAGTGGCATAGCTGCAGTGTGGCAGCTACCCTGCTCTAGCATAGACATTTGCTGCAGCAACAGAAGGTATTTTCCATCACTGTAGTAAATCCACCCCCTCAACAGACAGTAGCTACACTGGCACTTCGGTCTCCTTAACTATGTTTCTCAGCCGGGGTGTACATTTTTCACACCCCTGAGCTACGTTCTTGGGTTGACCTAAGTTTTAGGTGTAGATCAGGCCTAATAGCTCATGAGAAAAAAAACTACAGATGCTACTCCCACGCTTTGGTCTTCCTTGCCACTTAGCATCCATGTACCAGACAGCTTTTTCATCTGAATTTTATACAATGAATCAGCAATACCAAGTATATATTTAATTGTGCATATGTTTTATCATTCCATCTATACTTGATGGCTCTAATTCTGAAAAAACATAAAAATCCTTGAATAAAATTACATCAATATCTTGGATATGAAATCTTAAGGAAAGGTAAAATAATTAAATTAAAACCCACAGGCATATTTGAAAAATGTCTTCTATTAAATAGTTTATTTTATTATGTATTTCTGTTACAGGGGAGTAAAGTGCACAAAATGTTTAAACAGCAGGTTACGTTTTTGCTAGTTTTTAATCTTTAAAAATATTTCTCCTGTTTTCTGTTTTGTGTGACCTTGATATGAGTCATTCTCCAAACATTCAATAGAACAGATCTCATATAATAGATCCAGCCAAAACAGTTGCTGCTCAGGTAATTTCCAATCACTTGATGCTCTGTGGTCACAGAGACTAAATAACATTGTGGCGGAAAAAAACCCTCACTTTAGCAGGCATAGAAATGTTTGGCATCTTGTGCTGCCACCTTCACAAGGTCAGAGTTCCCTGTGTGAAATCCTGTCTCCACTGAAGACTATAGGAGTTTTGCCATTAACTTTGATGGAACCAGGATTTCACCACCTGATCCCTCAGGCTCTTCTCATAGGAAAAACTGAGGTTGAGGGATTCTGCCAGCCAATCCCAAGCATTATCGAGTGGGCCATCGGCTCCCCACAACCAGTAACTCAGGAAAGAGCTGGAGTAACACCTCTTGATGCACAGTACGGGTGAGAACAATCTAAGGTATTGTCTACAGGGGAAATTTGCCAGATTTCCCCATTGAGATAAGTAGTATCCTGCCCTGTAGAACACAGAAGGCATTTGCAGCTGAAGTTCTGGTTGTTGTTTTTTTAAAATGCGTTTGCCACATGCCAATTTTTCTGCCAAGTAGTTCCTCTTGGGAAAACAAAGTTCTCTCAGAATTTACCAGCTTGGAAAGTCACCATAGACATTTTGGATGGATCAGGATCTTATTGGTTATTTTGGCTGTTACCAGAACAACTTTTTCTTAGGGTAGAAACATAAAGGTAGTGCTTTAATTCATACACATAGGGAGTCTTTATTATTCAGAGAGTGTTTGACAGCAAAGGTAGATTTCAAATACATAGTATTTTTTATACAAATAAATGCAACACTATAGAGCAAAATATTTGCAACTCTATGCTTTCAAAAGATTAATAGTAATTCAGCTGGACTTTACATGGAAGCAAATCATGTAGGCATCATTGTTTCCACCTTAGTACACCTTGTAGAAAGCAAACAAAAGCAAAAGAAAATTAAATTCATATTTATGGACCAAATCCAGACATCCTTATTCAGTTTTTATTAAGTCCTCAGATATGCAGACTCTCTGACTTCACTAGGACCTGCAGGTGCCCAACACTTCTGAAAATCAGATTGCCTTTATTTAACTGCCTAAATGTGGATTTAGGCACCCAACTTTAAAAAGGTTGACCATAGTTTTTATCAGTCTAATAGTGTCATTTTAGCAAAGCCACATTCTTTCAGAGACATATCCTGAAGACTGTATTCAGAGTTGCTGGGGGTTTTTTGACGAAGGCTGTAACAGTGCATAGTGATCCTTGCAGAGCCCCATTCAAGACAGTGGGGCTCCCTGAAGATGCAGCAGTTGTCTGTGGGATCACAGTGCAGGACTGGGGCCTAAATTCTTTCTAATTTAGGCATCCTTTCTGCATTAAGAATGTGGCAACAGGATATAAGCCCAGAGCCAAAACACTTTGAAGTCATTGGGAATCTTTCATTGCTTTCAGTGGACTTTGGATCAGGCACTCAGGTCTAGATCTTCAAAGTATTTAGGAGCCTAACTTCCAGTCTGAGCTTTAGCCCTTGTTTATTACCTTAGGGTCTGATTTGCTGCAACCATAGTAATCAGTGGTGAAATTCCCACTGATTTCTATGGGAGCATCACCTGTAAGATAATTTTTATATGCCATGTGTAACTTTCATTTAGACTTTTAACTGGGTGCATTTTCACATTTAATTCTATACAGGAAACAGTCACTAGCATTTTCACACTTTCACAGTAAATTATTGAAATAAATTTGAAAAAGCGTGCTTAGAAAATCATTTACACAGCATGTGTAATATGTATCCATATAGGGCCGGATTCTCGATTCCACCGCAGTGGATTTATATTGGCTTCAGTGGTCTTACACCAGCATAAAATCAGTGTAAAGGAGTAGAACATTAGGCCCACAGATATGTGTGTGTTTGTGTATGTTTGCTGGTGTATGAATGTATATAAATACAGTGGGCTGCATTCTATCCATAAGATATATGCACATACATCTCCCACTAAAATCAGTTGCAGTTGAATGTGCATACCTGGGGACAGAGCTTGACCCATTAGAGCAAGGGAAGTAATTATGTGCTGCATATGTGCAGGTAGTATAGGGCTTGACAGAAGTAAATTGGAGTACTATCTCTGATTACAAGGCTAGCAGTAGCTATAATGCCTGCACAGGTAAATGGAGATATATACTGAGTATTAAGGGGTTTTAAAATATCAGTGTATCATAGGAACTTTAAAGGAACTTTAAAGAAGGTAATATTTAATGACTTTGGAATTATAGTTACTGATTTTAGCTGTATATTTAGCTGCAGCTGAATGGGATTTGATGTGAAAGGTGGGAAGAAGAGGAAGAAAATGTTTCACAACTACAGAATCCAATTTTTAAGTAAGAAATCATTTAAACTTTTGACAAACAATATATTCCCTGGTTTCTATAATTTTGTAGTAGCAGCTGTGTTAGTCTGTATCCGCAAAAAGAAGAGGAGTACTTGTGGCACGATGAAGTGAGCTGTAGCTCACGAAAGCTTATGCTCAAATAAATTGGTTAGTCTCTAAGGTCCCACAAGTACTTTTCTTTTTATAATTTTGTAGTGTATTACATCCTCCCCAAGACTGAATTGTGAAAAGAGGAACCACAATAGCAAATGCAGAGAACTGGGGTGTGACAATGATTGATGGAATGTTTTCAGTAAAGAGAATATAAACTGCTGAAGCTAACGTATCAAACCAGCACAGTGCTAAGTTCAAGATTTCTGAACTAGTGCTTTAGCTCTTTACAAACTAGGGGCCTGATTCTCCTTCCACCTGCTCCAGTTTTACCTTGGTATAAATCCACTGCCTTCAAAAGAGATGTACTTTATTTGCTTCAGTGAAGAGAGAAGAATCAGACCCTATATATGTATACTTTAAATTTAAACCATATAATATTTTCTTGTCTCTCTGATTATTCCACATTAATAAATTAGCATTTCAACCACAAGAGTTTTGTGCAGCAGTGCACTGCTAGTAAAGACTATATTTTGACTTAAAATGGAACTTTAAGTGTATTAAAGGACACATTTATTATTAACATACAACTTCCCCAAAATTTGTCTATACAGAATAGTTTACATGTCTAAGGTGTGTCAGTACCATAGAATCAGGGCTGGAAAGATCTTACAACAGTGTGCTGGTTAAACAAAGCAAAGAGAGCCTGCTTCTCGAGTACAATTTAAACCTAAATGGGTAATAATTATATGATTTGAAGTGCAATACATGTATTATAGACTTGTAGCAAAGTAGAGGATGGGGTAAATGGTCACTGGATCAGGGCAAGATTATTAAGAGAAGCAAGTCCTATCTTGCTCTGCCTCCTTCTGCCAGGAAGCTACCTCCTGCCCTTTCAGCATGACTTCCTCCTTCTCTTCCTGTCAATTCCTGCCCCTTCACTCAGCCCAGGAGCTAAGATGAGAGAGAAGGACCATTATTTGCATGTCAGTAGGATAGCTGGGAAAGAACAAGTATAAAGCCATCAGTAAGGGGAATAAGTAGGCAGGCAGGCAGTTATCTGTTGACTCGGTTGAGGGTCATCTTCCATCCCATCCCAAAGGAGTTAGGGAGCCAAAAGGTAAGGAGTTGGAGGAGGCAAGGGTTGCATGAGGTCACAGGCATACTTCCAATTAAAAACAACAACAACAGAACTTTGATTTGTGTCTCAGATTGGTCAGTCCAAGATGAGGGAGAGATGCTGCTGCCAAGTCTTACAACTGGCAAATAGGGAGCATCAACCATCCACATCTGTATGGTATTTTCCTGCCGGTCTCCTGCTTCTGCTCTTGTGCAGGTGCTGTAATGCACATGCACAGAACCAAGACACAGAGATCATGTGCATTTCAATTAGGAGATTAGTCTCTTGGGTTTAGGTTGAACTGCCTTCTGACTGTTAAACTCTTGGATTTGGTAATCATGCCCTGTGCCAATCAAAGGACAGCTGACTCAGCTTCTTTATTGCTCTGGTTCCATCCCCAGCAAGTTTCAGTCTACTAGGAAGACTAGTGCTGTCACTCAGTGCTCTCTCTTTAGCAAAATCAGATCCTTCCTGATACCTACTGTTCCTTTGCTGTCTATTGAAAACACTTCCATCGTTTTCTCAAAGGAAGCAATAGCATTATAAATACAGTCTCTACCCTAAAACTTTGTGGCAAACTAAGAACATTACATTGTCACACAATGACAGAACTGGTGCCGTCTTGAGTAGACTCAAAGCCCTAATCAGGGAAAGTCCTTGCTTAGGTGTGGAAAGGGAGCTCCATTTAAGGGGAGATAAGAGAAAGGAATATTATTGTATTGAAGGGATAGCCTGAGCTCAAAAGCGTTAACCCTCTTCAAGGGCAATTTGCTAATCAGTATAACAGTATGCTAACGGTAAGTATCTTAGTGCAGAACACAGAAGATGCGCCTGTTCATTTTGAAGGCCCTATGAGTTAAAGAGTCTGCATCCACAGGAAATTACATTCAAATTATCTTTGCCTAACTTAAAAATCAAATACAAATATGGAAAACGATTACAGTGCTTTCCAATTATCTTTTCTGAACCCTCTTTGTGACATGAGCAAACTGCAATCAGACTGTAGTTGCTCTTGCTTTATGAGTCTGTGTGATAGCTGCGATGACCATCTCCGATTAGTTGAGTTTTCTCATTTGCATTTGTCGGCTGAAGTATGATTGGAGTTTCTCCATCTAAATCAAACAGAAAAAACAAACCCCTCTAAGCACCGTTGATTTGATACAAAACTCAAGCTGCCTTTCTTGATAGAATGACAGCAAAAATAGTAAGATCTAGTATACTGTAGAATGATCTTTCAAACAAGCTTTCATCTAAAAGGGTTGTAGGGTTCAATCCTGGATGAGTAAGGGCTGCAGGATAGAGCTCTAAATGGCTGTATGCACACTAAACAAAATTCTATGTTTACCATCAATGTAATACTTACGCTAAGCCTAGGTACACTTTACCCGAATGTTCACACAGGAAGTTATGTTGCTACATAAACCAGTGTGCCACATAATCCTTTTTCAGTTTGCTTATTAATTATTATTAATTATGATTATTACACCATCATTTTACCTGATGCTTTACAGAGATTAAAAAGACCATGCTCCTTGCCCCTAACATTTACAATCTAAGTGCCTGATCCTGCAAATACTATTGGGTGTAATGATTACTACTGTGAGTTCTTTAGACTGACTATAATGAATACTACCATGATAATTAAGGCCCTACCAAATTCACGGACATGAAAAATGCGCCATGAAGTCTGGTCTCCCCCCATGAAATCTGGTCTTTCGTGTGCTTTTACCCTATACTATACCAATTTCACAGGGGAGACCAGACTTTCTCAAATTGGGGATCCTGACCCAAAAGAGAGTTGCAGGGGGGGGTCACAAGGTTATTTTAGGGGGGATCATGGTATTGCCACCCTTATCTGTGCGCAGCCTTCAGAGCTGGATGGCCGGAGAGTGGCAGCTGTTGGCTAGGCACCCAGCTTTGCAGGCAGTGCCCTGCCAGCAGCAGCACAAAGGGTGTCAATACCATACCATGAAATCCTTATTTCTGCACTGCTGCTGGTGGCGGTTCTCCTTCAGAACTGAGGTCCCAGCCAGCAGCCGCCACTTTCCAGCTGCCCAGCTCTGAAGGAAGCATCGCAGCCTGCAGCAGCACAAAATTAATGGTAGGAGTACCACAACCCCCCTTATAATAACCTTGCGACATCCCCCCACCACACACAACTCCTTTTGGGTCAGGACCCCTACCATTACAACACGGTGAAATTTCAGATTAATCCGTAATGTTTTGTATATTGTCATTCAGTATAGATTCTGGTTTTTGCTTTCAAAATGCATCAGTAAAAAAGATGCCTATGTTTTCTTGTGAGAGTGGCTGTGATGGGGTAAAGCTAGGTCCTTGGAAAGCTGCAGTCAGCCCACAGATTGTTGTGTTCAGTTTCTACAGCATAGAAGGTTTAGCTGCCTCTTCTATGAATGTCCCTGGCACAGCTCCTCAAGCTGGTGCAGGGCTCAGGATCTGGCACTTAAAGGCAGGGCAATCTGAATATGATGCTTTTATGTCTTGATATAAGTACATGCCTCTAGAGTGGCTGTGAGGCTGGCAGACCAGGTGCCAACTCCTGCCAAGATCCTTAGGCCTCGACTGAACACTGGCCAATACATAGCTGGAAACCAGTCTGGCTCACCTGTATGTTAGTATTGTTAAAAGAGATGCTAAGTTTATAAGAATGTGTTTAGTGTTTAGACTTTATGAAATGCTTGGAGGATGCTGCATGTATTAATCTCACTTATAACATCTGTGCCCCATGTTATGAGGTGACAGTGTTTGCATTGTACTCTTCTGTAATTGTGTAAGTTCCACAGGAAAGAAGCTTTAGTTAATCTAAAATGCTGGCTTCCTACAGCAGACGTTAGGTCCTGCCCACCAAGAAGGCTCACTGAAACCAAATAAGGCTATTGTGAAACATCAAAGAACAAAGTCCTTCCTCCAGTCCTCCATGAAGAGGAGATGTGTGCATGAACTCATCCCATCAGCTTGAACTCTGGGAAGAGGGAGATACAATTTTTGCTTCTTAGAGATTTTTATCTCTATGCCCCTTGGACTTTGGGAGGACAACATTTCTAAGCATGAGCAGTAAACGGGATGAATTATGGACACAAAACATAACATACAGGAATAACTCGACCAAGAGCAGACATCTAATTGCATGCCAGATGGCATCACGTCAGTGGCTGTGTAACTAGTTTGATTTTGTCAAGGTGAAAGGCAAGAGTGATTAGACTGCAAGCAGCTTCTCTGTATGGAAAATTCCATATTTCAACACAAGGTCAAAAAGAGGCACAATTTCTCACTATTAGCACTTATACAAAGTTTACAAGTAATTACCTTTAAAAACATGACTCTGGATTAGATTAGATTGGGAGTTCAAATTCATTTTTAAGGCCTTTTAGAAAAGCAAAATATTTTCTGGATTTTCATGTAGGTTGATAGGGTTTCGTGTGTGTGTGTGAGTTTTTAATTTTATGGGCAGTCATTTGCAACCAGAAACAGTACACTTCAAGGCTAGGAACACTCAGTGACTACAAGAAAGGGGGATCCATGAGAAATGTACTACATTGTTTCAAACTAATCTGCAAACACTTCAGGAGGCTGGCAGCTTATCCAAATACTTTGCTGTCTGCACAACTCTAGGATTTATTATGGGTTTCATCAGAGTGGGAACCCGGGGTATAATAAGCTATACAAATATAGCCTTTTAACAGAGAGCTACAGAATGAAGGTGCAGCAGAATTCACAGCTGAAATTGTTTTCTATAGATAGCTCATGTTCGCTCTTCGCCTACATTGATATCATATGGAGTGCGGAGGAGACAATGATGTGCTAAATACTTATTGCTTATGAATCTGGAAAGTAGTTCAGCTCATTCCAGTTCTTTCCCCCCCTTTTTTTGATTACATTTGCTGTAAAATTGAACACTGTTTGGAAATGTATCATTTTGTTCTGATGATGATAACCAACCAGGAAAAAACCCACTGACAAACAGTTGGAGAACATCACCACAGTCTGACATACCAAGTGCCTGACACCTTACTCACATGAGCAGTCCAACCTCAAACAGTGCCTCATTCAGCAGCAGGAGAATCGGTGGGAGGAATGACACTGACTCCAATGGGAGCAGAATCGGGCCCACTGACTTAAATGAAACTGTTTATGTGACGAGAACATTGCATGACTGGGCTCCAGAGCAGGAGCATAGGTCCCAGCTTAACGGAAATAATTACTTCCTTCTCTTCTGCTGTGCATTTTCTCAGAGCATTTGAAACAGTGTGGTTACTGCATGCATTGCAATATACTTTTTATTTATTGTCTGATTCTGACTCTTAAAATATGTTGGTTTTAGGGCATAATGGTTACATAAAAAACATTTAGGAACTGGTCCAATGTTGTAATAATCTAGGCCCCAATCCTTCTCCCATTGATGTCAATAGCAGAACTATCATGGATTTCAGTGGACGCAGGATCGGGTCCCTAGTTATTAGAACTTCTGCTAGGGGAAAGAAATCATTCTCTTGACTATAATAAGAGTAAAGGGCAGGTCCTGCAAACCTTATTCATCGATAAATTTCTTTAGTTCTTTTGCTGAGACTACTCATAGGAGTAAAGGTTGCAAGATTCATCCTACAGGGCCAGGTGTTCAAAGTAGCTCAGCACTAGAGCGGTTTGAAAATTTTCCAACTGAATGTTTTGCCATCCGAAAATGCTGTTTTGTCAAAACCAAAACCTTCCGTGGGGACATGTCAATCAGAACAAAATTTCATTTTATTCCCACATTCTTAGAATGGAATGTTTTGATGTTTCATTTAGAAATTTATTGTATGTTATAAAAAAAACAACAAAAGATAAAGTCAAAATCCAAACAAATCATTTGATTTTATCAAAACTAAATGGTGGGACATTTCAAAATTTGACATTTTTGGAACACAAACAATTTTCAAAATCATGGAATTTCCTGTGACACAGTAATTCCAGTTCTCACACAGTTCTACTCAGCACCAAGCAGCTCCTATCGAGAGCAGCAGGAACTACTGGGTGTGGTGATAATCTGGCTGATAACGTGCACCTTACTCAGAGATTGATATCATGAAGTAAACTACATAAGCAGTTTCTCCTCCCTTGGTGTTCACACCTCAACTGCTAGAAGAGGGCCTCATCCTCCCTGATTGAACTAACCTTGTTATCCCTAGCCTGATTCTTGCTTGCATATTTATACCTGCCTCTGGAAATTTCCACTACATGCATCTGACGAAGTGGGTATTCACCCACGAAAGCTCATGCTCCAATACGTCTGTTAGTCTATAAGGTGCCACAGGACTCTTTGCCGTGTTTACAAATCCAGACTAACACGGCTACCCCTCTGATGTATTTTTTGCATATTGAGCTCTTTGGAAAATAAATGACTTGTTATGTACAAAACACTACAATAAATTATTTAGTTAAACTTTGACTTTGGTTTGAGGATCTACATTTTGACCTTGTAGCAAAATTTTGAATAATGCTATTTATGCTGAGAACAGTGAGAGACAAAGAGATTAATTACTAGAGAGAGTGATCCCACTGTGGGCAGGCGACCTATAAGGAATTTGGCTCAAAATGTGGATTTCTCTTCCAAAGCAGCCTGCTGCAGGAGAATTTACATTTGTTTTCTGAATTACCTGGTGGAGCCTTTCTCTAGAAGCTATCTTACATAAAGCTATGGGGGTGCAGAAAAGTCAGAACCTGCCTATCTAGGACAATCAAGTTTGAATTGCCTGCTTGAAGAGGCAATGCTAGTACCAGCCTATGCCATTTTCATTCAGTTACATCTTTTCAACCAGCATTTATACAACTTGTGTGTGCAGCTTGTGTCTGTTATCACTTGTTTTCTTTGAAGTGCAAATTTAAAGGAAGAGGCAGATGCTATTTGTGTTCAGCTGCAGAGGAAATGCATTCATTGTCCTGTCACATGGAAACCTTACTTTTGTTGTTGTTGTTATTGCTTTGTTAATATAAAATAAAGGCAGTTCTGACTGAAAGTATACTGTTGCTTTTGATTTATGAAAAGTGTAGCAAAAATGACAAGAGGGATAAGAGACCTGGAAAAGTTCTAGTTTATTTCAGGCCCTCCCTATGAAATCTGGATTTACAAAATCCAAATCTATGTTTTATTAATTTTTTTAAACTGGCAAATTAGTGAACATTCTGAATAAACAGGAAGTAGGTATCTCAGTAATGTCAGACATTGTTGTGATGGAGGAAAAGAAATGAATTGTTAAAGCGTGGAAAGACCCCCTTGGGGGAGTGGCTGGGCCCAAATCTGGGATTTTGAAAGTTTGAGTTTTCTTTTGAAAGACTGTGCTGTAAATAAATAGGTCCCCAGGAAGGGGAATTTTTTGACTATCTGGCCTGTGCGGACTTTTTTCAGGGAGAATGAGTTAAGGAGAAATGGAGTCAGCACTACTGCAGAGCCACAATTGGCCAGAAGGGAGTGCTACAGGGCAGGTGTGTGCTTTGACATGGTGGTTCTAGGTATAATGAAAATACTTTTATAACCTTTATCACAAAAGATCCAAAGCACTTTAAAGAATAAGCCTTATCTTGCAGCCCTTTCTCAAGTGAGTAGACCCATCAAAGTCAATAGGACTGTTTGTATAAATAAAGGTTACACAATCAAGCCCACTGGCGTTCAGATAGCTCTGTGGGGGAAGGAAGCAGGTCAGGCACAGCACATGACATAAGAATGACTAGGATATATAGGCCATTCACAATATAGCAAATCTCCTCTCCTACACAAAGTGTCATGGGATCTTTAATGTCCATGTGTTTAATCAAATCCATTCTGAAGAAGAGCTTATGTAAGCTTAGAAGCTTGTCTCTCTCACTAACAGAAGCGGGTCCAATCAAATTTATGACCTCACCCACCTTGTGTCTGCAATATGCTGGGACTGATACTTCTACAACACTTCTGCATAATCAAGACAATAATAGATACAAAGAAACTGTCATTTCTCTATGTAATATACAGTAGAAACTCAGAGTTATGAACACCTTGGGAATGGAGGTTGTTCATAACTCTGAAATGTTCATAACTCTGAACAAACTGTTATGGCTGTTCTTTCAAAAGCGTACAATTCAGTATTGATTTAATACAGCTTTGAAGCTTCACTATGCAGAAGAAAAATGCTGCTTTTGACCATCTTAATTTAAATGAAACAAGCACAGAAACAGTTTCTTTACCTTGTCAAATCTTTTTTTAAACTTTCCCTTTTTTTAGTAGTTTACTTTTGACACAGTACTGTATTGCATTTGTTTTGTTGTCTCTGCAGCTTCCTGATTGCATATTTCTGGTTCCCAATGAAATGTGTGGTTGACCGATCAGTTCTTAACTCTAGCGTTCATAAGTCTGAGGTTCTACCGTACTGTGCTTCTGGCTTAGTTGCCGTATAGAAGATTTGTAGGACCAGATACTCTGCAGCTGTAAATCAGCATATCTCCATTGACGTCAGTGGAGCTACACCGGCTAACACCAGCAGAGGACCTGATCAATAGTTTCTTTAACGGTTTTGTATATTTTCACTCTATATTAAGTCTCTCCAATCCGTACCTTGTTCCATGTCTGTCTTGATCTGCTCTTCCAAATCCTCAGGAGACATGCAGAACTCATGTTCTTCCCCTCCGGGTGGCTTGGGTTTACACTGTCCACAACAGTAACTGAAACAGCAGCACAGGCAGCAGCAAAAGTAGCAGCCTGTCAAGAGGCCACAAACTGCAAACAGGGCCTAGATTAAACGGGGGAGAAACCCCTATTACCACATGAACTTCCTTTAATTAGTGACAGTTTTTAACAGACATAAGGCACGTAGTGTCAGATTTTCAAAAGAACTCAGGGCCAGATTTGCATGTGCTACTCCTGAGGGCATTCTGCCCACCATATTTTAAAATTCTGCACGCTTTATTTGTCAATAAATAAATGCAGAGGCTCCAACATGGCAGTGGGAAGCACAGGCCACTGCTTGTACGAAGGTAGGAAATCACCCTGCAGCCTCCCCAGCCCCACCCCTGGGACACGGACTCAGTGGTGAGGCTGCACCTGACCCTGACACAGCACAAGGTCTGGGCCTACCCCAGAAACACCCTGGGGCCCTGCCCCTCTGCACCAGGTGCACCAGATGTGGGGCAGGCAGTCAGGCTCAACCAGGCAGGATCCAAGTGTGAAAGAGCTGAGTGTGGGGACAATCTGGGCGCAGGCAGCTTCCCTTTGCTTCCCTGTCAGAAAGTCATTTTTCTGTGGGGAAGCGAAGAAATCTGTGGGGGACATGAATTCTGCACACACTCAGTGGTGCAGAATTCCCCCAGGAGTAAAGTGCTCCACACCCACAGTTGGAGCCAGATTGTCAAGAGTTTAGCTGCCATTCAAAAACCCAAATATGGGCCAGATTTTCAGAGCACTTGCCACCCCACCCACCCTTTGTCATTATGACATTTATGGCTAGATTTTCAAGTGTTCTGCATCCAACATGCACCCAATATGCTGGGCTCTTGCAAATCTAGCTCAAGTTGTGAGTGCTGAGTGAGGCCTTCCAGAAATTCCAAACATAGTGCAAAACCCCCAGCTCCCTTAAAAATGGCTCATTACAGTAGATCTCTGTGTAAATTCTTATTCACTGATAGAGTGTTGATAATAGCAAGTATATGAGAAAAAAGAAACAAAATAAGGAGTCCAAAGGCAGGAGTGGCTAAGATGAAACATTTAATTTTCCTCTCACACATACTGGGATAAATCAAGTGAAGTTACTTAGGTGTATGTAGAGGAGAATCAGGCCTCCTTGGTCAGTGCAGATCCTATGGACTTCAGGCACAAATCTGCTTTCATCAAGGAGGCTCAATTTAGCCCTTAGCTTATAGTTAAAAGGCCACTGTTGAGAATAATTTAACACATGTAGCTTAACTCAGGGAAAGTGCTCTCACCAATAGTTTAATGTATTCAAAATAAAATATATGGCTTGATAATAATAATAATTAATAATACAACAATATCCCCTCCCCACCCCCAAATCCATCGCAGGATTGTGACATGTGTAAGGATAGGTATCAGGTTAATAGTATGGAAGTGACTATGTGAATTAAATGATGCAATGTTAGCATGGGTGCAGTTATGCTCCATTTGAAGTCAGTGGAATGATTCACATGTTTAAAGTTAACCATCTGAGCAAATGTTGAGGCTCAAGGCCAATGGTAATACCTGTATCAGGTTAAACCCACAAATACCTCCAGATGTTTTCAAAAGACTGGCCAGATTTATGCTGAGTTGAAGTTATTTCAAAATGCTGTGCCTTCTCTCACAGCAAACCTAGATTTTGTACTGGTTTAACTGTTTGGGTTAGGGTGTGACTTTTTACTGAAATAGATAAATTGGTACACACACTCCCAAGTGTGAATGCAGTTATACCCATATAAACATTCTTTAAAATGGTATAGATCATTTCCCTAAATTTATGGGTATAAGATGTCAGTATAAGCACCTTTATACTAGTATAATTGTATCTACACTAGGGAGTTGTACCACTTTAACTATACTGATTTCAACTTGATGTAGTTAAAGTGGCACAATCACTGTGTACCTTAACGGAAAAAAGGGAATTATGAAATATTAGTTAAAGCTTTTTTCTGTGTAAAATGGCCCCACTTTCCCAGCTTGGTTAAGCCTTCAGCAAATTCTGGGCTTAACTCAACAGTCATTTTTGCTTTGCACTTCACCTTTAATTTTCATTTCATTACATTTAATGACTTGTGCCATCACTTAGTATCTTCTGGGATGGACACTGTGGCAATGAGTGGCAGTATAAGGCCCAAGATAGACTCATTCACTACAGGTCCTAGCTTATTGGGTATAAGAGATGGAAGAGGAAAGGTATGGCTAGGCATGTGGGGAAATGGCTGGACTCAACTTTAGAGGAGCCTTTGTTGACCTGCTTATACTCTGGAAATGGGAAAACTTTGTTTGGTTTAGTGGCGATGGAGAGACCACCCTGTGACAATCTGGGAGGGATGATACGTAAGTACCTCTGATTTTTGTGGTACATTTTTCATAGGAAGTTCTGCAATATGCAATTTAATGAATTTTACACAGGCTCCGTAACAAATCCTTCCATACCTCCAGAACATAGCACCCCAAAACAAACCCAGCAATTGCTCTCCCTGCTCTCATACAGGCTACAGGACTTCTCAGCTGCACCCTATGCTCTCCTCTGCTCTTCTTGTTGGTCACGGCTGCTGCTGCTGTTGGTGTCTCTGTTCCTATTCTCATACCCACATCCATTCCACATGCATATTCATGTAACCTGAGTCAAGGGAGTGGCTCATCTGATGCTGCTGCTAGAGGACTTATCAGTGTCTCTTTTCTTCTCTCCCTTCTTAGCCAATGACTCCCTGCACTCAGAGATGGAGACAAGGAGGCTGGGAAGAGGGTAGCTGAGAGCAAAGAGAAGGAAGATTGACACAGCAGGTGGTAGTAGTAGAAGCAATCAATAGTGAAGGAAGTCCAGGACACAGTAGGAGTCAGCAGCCACAGCCTGTGCAAATTTGCTGCCAGAGAAATAGGGGCCAACTGTAAAGTCTTGGGAGTTCAGGTGAAGATGTGGTCCAGGTCCATCTTCAGTTTTTTCTGGCGTGGATACAAATTTTGCCAATATGATTTTGAAAAAGTTGCCCAGTTTTGAAAAAGTTGTCCATTAATTTGTATTTGAGTTGCTTCTATTCCCACCTGAAGTAGTGTATAAAGTATGCTTTCCCAGACACATGGAACTGACCTTGCACTAACCACTGTTGGAAACAGGATACTGAGCTAGATGGATGCCACTGTTCTGCTCCAGGATGGAGACGTCCATGTTCCTAAATCAGATCTGTCATTTCTCTTCTCATCACAGCGTATTTGGTTCACATAAAGATATTTTTTCTATTTATTCCAATGGACTCTTTGCTGCCCCAACATTTTGTTGCAGGAAATAGCAGTAAGAATAACATCTGAAGTGTGGGATTTTCCACATTTGTGATGTCATAGGCTTGTTACATTCACTGACACACTGATTGCAATGCTAGGGTTTGCAATATATACATAAATATCAAAAGATTACAGTTACATAATAAACCAAATGAACCGAGCTCTTATGTCATCAGAACCCTCACCAGGGGTTTTTCCTCATTCAATTTGCTGACTTGAGGTATCATGCTCTTCCTTTCCTGCTCTCTTCCTCCACTCCGCAGTTCTCACCTCTTCTTCCACTTCCCTTTCCCTGCCCCCTCACAATGTACCCAAAGTGTACGTATATGACACCATAATCACACACTGTGTTATGTATTATTATTGCTTACGTATGCTGTGTGCTACATATAGCAAAGAACATGGCTAAATTTGTACGGTAACTTATTAGCTGGTTGTCACACAAGTAGGACTTCTCATTTTTGAGCAATGAGTCATTTTTATTTAGTCATTACTGAAAAGAAAATCAAAATTAACCTGGAGCTCCAGTTTCAAATATAATTTATGCCTCTAAGTGTTACCAGACATGAAGTGTATTTAATTATTTAGTAAATTAAAGGAAAAAGGAAAAATCCTTCATTAGCACTTTGCTGGAGAGGTGCTTAATTATATTTTTGCCAGTTTCTAATCATTCAAGACATGCCATCATTTAATTAAGGTGCTATGATTTAAGGCCCTGATCCTCAAAATTGTTCTGCATCGGGGAACCCCTAGTCCCATGCAGAGCCCTAGGGGCTCTCATGGGACTCCACATGAGTGTAGAGATCCAGTCACATGGAACACTTTGCAGGACCAGGACCAAACTAGGTTAGAAGACTGCATGATTTCCTAGCTTGCTCAGTACATTTTTAAAAAAAGAACAGAGCATTTTATTTTACCCACTCACCTTTGCCCACCAGCTTGAAAGCATGAAGTATGCATTAACATTTTCTTCTCCAAATTGTTCCGCCACATATAGCCCTAATGATCCATACTTATCGTATATGTTTCTCTTGGACTGGTCAGTCAGTATCGCATGAGCATTGTTGATCTCTTTAAATGTTTCAGCAGCCTCTGGATTGTCGGGATTCTTGTCAGGATGATATTTCAGAGCCAATTTTCTTAAACATGAAAGAAAGAAAAGGAAAAGAGCGTTTTCTATAAATATTTACAAAATATTTTAGTTGATGCATTTTTGTTCTGAGGAGAAGGTCTGGCCTGAGTCTTGTTAGTTACAGCTTTACTGTAGCGGGAGCTAAATGTGAGGATGCCAGTGTAAGGCTCTACAGCAACTGATAATGGCTAATGGTGCAAAGATGACAGAAAGAGGAAGGTGTCTATGACCGACTTGAAAGAGGGCAGTAAGGTGAATAGGAGAGTTTTTGAAAGAAAAATAATAAATATTCTCCTAAATAGGGATAAATATTAAATAAACATCCTTTCCTCAGTAGAGCTCATTCACATGGCTGTATTGACATTTGTAACACTTGGAGTTATTTTACCTTTAGGGTAAAATGCTGGTCCCATTGCAGTCAGTGGCAAAAGCCACAATGTATTAAATAGGGCCAGGATGTCACTCTTAAAATACACCTTACGGTTAATTCATAATGACATGGGCTTTTTGACTTTCCATCTGAGGAAAAGGGGCATAATTTTTCTTTAACCGTAGCGATTACAAGCCCAGTCTTGCTTCCACTGAAGTCAGAGGAAGTTTTGTGAGGCTCTTAAGTATCGCTATAATGTGAAAGAAAAAAGAAGTCTTCCCTTAACATGAGACTGCTGTAGTTAAGGCTGAGTCTATGTTTTATATTTTATTCGAGCAGTGGGTTGGACTAGATGACCTCCTAAGGTGCCTTCCAACCCTGATATTCTATGATTCTACCTTGTCAGTTACAAAACCCTCTAGGCAGAAAATTGATACATGCTAAAAACACAGATGCTTATTCTTCTTTCCAAAAATGATTTTAATACGTCAGTTTTAAAGCAAATATATCAACTCGTTTATTCCCTCAAAATTACCTTCCTTAAAGGAAGGGAAATACTTTGGGATGATCTCATGGATCAATAGATACCTCAAGGTATTATATACAGCAGCTAGGTTTTCAGAAACCTTAACAACGGTAAAGTAAAAGAAATTCAGGCACTCCAATAGAATGGGAGCATACTTCTGAAGTACAGAATTGGAAAGCAACAGTGGTTTTGAACAGAGTCAGTTTCAAATGTCCTTTTGCCAAGCTCCAGGCAAAAGCAATCTTTGGACCTGATTCACCATTGCCTATACCATATGCAATCATAGAATATCAGGGTTGGAAGGGACCTCAGGAGGTCATCTAGTCCAACCCCCTGCTCAAAAGCAGGACCAATCCCCAATTAAATCATCCCAGCCAGGGCTTTGTCAAGCCTGACCTTAAAAACTTCTAAGGAAGGAGATTCCACCACCTCCCTAGGCAACGCATTCCAGTGTTTCACCACCCTCCTAGTGAAAAAGTTTTTCCTAATATCCAACCTAAACATCCCCCACTGCAACTTGAGACCATTACTCCTTGTCCTGTCCTCTTCTACCACTGAGAATAGTCTAGAACCATCCTCTCTGGAACCACCTCTCAGGTAGTTGAAAGCAGCTATCAAATCCCCCCTCATTCTTCTCTTCCGCAGACTAAACAATCCCAGTTCCCTCAGCCTCTCCTCATTAGTTATGTGTTCCAGACCCCTAATCATTTTTGTTGCCCTTCGCTGGACTCTTTTCAATTTATCCACATCCTTCTTGTAGTGCGGGGCCCAAAACTGGACACAGTACTCCAGATGAGGCCTCACCAATGTCGAATAGAGGGGGACGATCACGTCCCTCGATCTGCTCACTATGCCCCTACTTATACATCCCAAAATGCCACTGGCCTTCTTGGCAACAAGGGCACACTGTTGACTCATATCCAGCTTCTCGTCCACTGTCACCCCTAGGTCCTTTTCCGCAGAACTGCTGCCTAGCCATTCGGTCCCTAGTCTGTAGCTGTGCATTGGGTTCTTCCGTCCTAAGTGCAGGACACTGCACTTATCCTTATTGAACCTCATCAGATTTCTTTTGGCCCAATCCTCCAATTTGTCTAGGTCCCTCTGTATCCTATCCCTGCCCTCCAGCGTATCTACCACTCCTCCCAGTTTAGTATCATCCGCAAATTTGCTGAGAGTGCAATCCACACCATCCTCCAGATCATTTATGAAGATATTGAACAAAACCGGCCCCAGGACCAACCCCTGGGGCACTCCACTTGACACCGGCTGCCAACTAGACATGGAGCCATTGATCACTACCCGTTGAGCCCGACAATCTAGCCAACTTTCTACCCACCTTATAGTGCATTCATCCGGCCCGTACTTCTTTAACTTGCTGACAAGAATACTGTGGGAGACCGTGTCAAAAGGTTTGCTAAAGTCAAGAAACAATACATCCACTGCTTTCCTTTCATCCACAGAACCAGTAATCTCATCATAGAAGGCGATTAGATTAGTCAGGCATGACCTTCCCTTGGTGAATCCATGCTGACTGTTCCTGATCACTTTCCTCTCCTCTAAGTGCTTCAGGATTGATTCTTTGAGGACCTGCTCCATGATTTTTCCAGGGACTGAAGTGAGGCTGACTGGCCTGTAGTTCCCAGGATCCTCCTTCTTCCCTTTTTTAAAGATTGGCACTACATTAGCCTTTTTCCAGTCATCCAGGACTTCCCCCATTTGCCACGAGTTTTCAAAGATAATGGCCAATGGCTCTGCAATCACAGCCGCCAGTTCCTTTAGCACTCTCGGATGCAATCTTTTATACTGGTGCAGACTGGGTGTAAAATGCTACTGTTTGGATCTGGTAGCATTTTACATCCACCTTGCTCTGATGTAAATGGCTAAAGGTGTAGAGCAATTGTGAATTGGGCCCTTTGTTTTTAAAATAATGAAATTGCAGGGGGTTGGTCTTTAAAGTGGACTGACCTAATTTGGTGCTTTTAATAAAAACCCCAACAATTTTTGAAACTTCTGAAGCTCCAGATTGCTGTCAAGTAGCTACTAAACCTATGCTTCAGCTATTTCTCTTCATATAAGCTTTTACACAGTGTTACACTTTCCTTATTCCCTTGAAATGGACTTAACACTGTTACTATGATCTCATGGGAAATGCAGTGTAAGTCTGGAGACAGTGTCTGATGTCAATACCAAATGAAATTAGATAAGTGCAAGTACTGAATACCATGTTACTATGTCTAGATAGAAGATGGTACATTCATAAAAATGTAAACACTAACCTTTCTAGTATATGATAGAGGTGGTAATAGGGTAACTGGGGTGTCCACATGTTTACAGCTCAACATGCGTGCACTGGGCCAGATTCTGATCTCATTTACACCAGTGAGAAATTCTGCAGAAATACCATTGACCACAATGATAGCATAGACAGGGCTCGGGCTTTTTTACAACTTTGTCATCTACTCATGATCACAGGCTGAATTACAGAAAGAACCACTGTCTTCTTATACTGAAGAAGGAATAATGAACACAGTTTTATTCCTAAATTTTCTCTCTGCTTCACTGTAGAATTAGCTAGAAACTTCCCCAGGCCTCTCAGTGGAAGATTCATGCACATGTAATTTTCTATATGTTTCTAACTATTCTGTTCAGGTTCTTATATTGTTCCTGTTATTGTATCCGATACCAGGACCTGAATGCAAAAAAACCTCAATTCTCCTTCAAGCTAGAATCAAATCAACAATCTAAGGCTTTCTACAGGAAGTACCTTTACAACGTTCCATGCATAATACCAGCTGTGCTAGCAAAGAGCTGAGCTAGTTACCTATCTTTCTTTAGGCAGTGTTGTAGCTGGGTTGTCCCCCGGATATTAGAGAGACAAGGTGGGTGAGGTAACATCTATTATTAGACCAACTTCTGTTGGTGAAACAGAGACGCTTTCGAGGTCTGGGCTGAAAAAGAGGTCTGTGTGAGCTTGAAAGCTTGCCTCTCTGAGCAACAGAAGTTGGTTCAATAAAAGATATTACCTCACCCATCTTGTCTCTCTAATAACTTTATTTATGTCACTGCTGGGACAGCACTTGGCTCTGTCTTTCTATTTCTACTGCACCCAACACCATGGTATTTAAATACCAGATATATTTCCAAACAGGAAGAATGCATAAAATATTTAAGCGAAGTATTTTTCTCTCACTTTGATGTCACTCTGACAGATACTAGAACCATATGCAGTATCTTTGGGAGACCATATTGTATTAAGTTTATGAATGGTTTAATGTATCACAGTGGGCCAAGGACTGTATGCAACTGCAGCGGGGGAGGATTACCACTGCTCCTCCAGGACCTAAAAATAGTGGGGGTGATTAAGGATAGTTGCTGAAACTGTAAACAACTCTAGAGAGTTATCTCCCTCTGGTGTGGTTTGCATGTACACGGTCAAGCTGGGTGTTCCACAGACCAACAGACAAAGAAAGGGCTTTTGGTATAAAAAGGCTGTGTTTAAACTGACACCACACCTTCTTTATGATTCAGAAAATGGAAAGGACATTTTGTCCACAGAGGGCCTCAACAATCTTTGCAGAAAAGTTGGAAGGACCTTGGCCTACCTCGGCCCCATAAGGCTGATGGGTGACCTCTGGTAACCTTTTAACATGTATATAGGAACTTTTATTGTATTTTTTTACATTTTCTCTTTAATGCTTTTGTCCTAACAATAAATGTATTTTGCTTTGTGAAGACTGGTTGGTAACTGGTATACACTGTTGTAGTCCCTGGAGAAAACTTAACCACAGCTGCTGGACAGACTGGGGAAATGATGTCACAGTGAGCTGCAGAGAGACTGCAAACCTAACCCCCCAGCCTGGAGGTAAGGAAACATTAGTTTTTACCCAAGAGAGGGGATTACTAGGAAGCCTAAAACCTTTAAGTTGATGTCCTCAAAGAACACTGGAGCCTGGGGGCTGTCAAAGGTGCAGTCAACCCTGAAACTGTGACTTCCAAGAGTTGCACTTCTAAAAGTTAACATGAGCTGGTTATATTTTTGAGGTACACCGCAGCTTCGGAGATGCTATAGAGAGATTTTAAGGAATTGGTGGGGAAAGAAGTGAGACCTACAGGGAGCTCTCCCCATGCCAAGATCATACTGCTGCAGAGCTCATACTGCACATACTAGTATCAAAGTTACTATATATATCAAGTCTGTTGACATGATAACTGGGTCCCATTCATGACTCAAGTAAAGGGGTTTCAGAGACCCCTTGTTTTGTTGTTTTGCTCGTGTTTATATCTGCTTTGTATTTTGGAAGACTGTACTCCCTTTTGAGGGACTGACACAAGTCGTTTCCTTAGTACAATTATTAAGTGACAGGAGGTGCCCTCTTGTGGTAATAAAAGTGATTTATGTCTTGTTAAATTACATGATTCTAATCTACAAACCAAGTTCAGTAAGGCGGGTACGGGGAGCTGTAAAATACACTCCCAGGGTATCCCATGAGCTTAGAAAGCCCACTGCATCTAGGGTGACCAGATAGCAAGTGTGAAAAATCAGGACACTTGTCTTTCAGAGAGGTATATAATTGCCTGTATAAGACAAAGCTCCTAATATTGGGACATCTGGTCAGCCTAACTGTGCCAAAGGAGAGATATCTCCATTAGAGTGCAGGCAGTGCTCCTCCCTCAATTTACACTGAGGCTGGAGTGCAGCTTTATTTTCCACAGGAGCTGCACTGTAAAGTCGCCATCGGGAGACAATACAGCCTATTTCCACTGGCCAGCCCTTGTTTTGGAGTACAGTTGCGGGCCTGGAGGCACTCTGTCACTTTTCATACTGACATAAGCCTGTGAACACACTTCTGCTGGCATTTATACCAGTGGGGAATTTAGTGTTATACCTTTAACTTACTAATACTTCCTCTTGCATGCCTTAAATATATTTTTAAAATCATGCCTTTAATATCATTAATGTCTCATGTTTAATGGTATTTAGTAGACTATGCATCCTATACTTAAACATAGTATTAAATAATATTAAACACTGAAATATGTGTAGAACTGATAAATGAAATTGTTCATAAGTAAAGTTTTATGAATGCCCTTGTAAGTTTCACTTTCAATCCAATTGCTGCTTAGATCACTGAAACTTGCACTATTTCAACATTGTAACTTCTGCTCACTGTTTGCCATTCATTATACTTGTCCATATTGTAACTCAAACTCATTTTAAAAAGCTCAATCCATTTTGAAAAAGCCTGCTGCAACCTTCATTTTGCAAAAACCTTATTCCTTTAGTTTAGATGTTTGAATGAGGTATGGATGGATGATGGAATCAACCTCCAGCCTCAACCCGTCCTAATGAAATAAAGTGTAAACACCAACAGCTGAAGATGCAGACAACAACCCTGACAAAGCAAGAAGAGTCCACCCGGAAAAGAAAAGAACAAAGGTACAACTGAAGGAACATCAAAGCCAGGTTCCAGGCTGAAAGTCATGTCTGCAATTGACGGATGATCAATCACACCAAACCCAGAGGCAGCGTGACACAGCAAGTCCTATAGACTCTGGATTCAAACGAAAGCCTACAAAAAGGATGGATGAGATGGAAGACTTTGGAGGGTAACATTCTGCTGCCAACATGGAAGGGCATCGGTGCATGCCCAACAGAGACACAGCTCTTCCTTGTGCCCGGCTTTCCTGGCCAGTTAGCCGCCACAAGCTACAAACCCAAGCCACGAACTCAAGCTACATTCAGGACAGGTAACTATACAGCAGCTGCAGAACATTTGGGTGTGTGTGTGTATAAGTATTAGGTATTAGCTAGTGGTTATAGATCAAATTGTGTTATAATAAACGTGACATCTTGTCTTGTCCCCTGAAATGATCCTGTGTGGTTTTGTCAGCATAACATATGTAGACTGAATAAACAGGCTGACTTTACATATCTAATGACATTCCGTGGTGTCTAAGAACTTAGGTTGCATATGGGATCTGGTCTTTTTTATTAAGTGGTGGAAAAAGGCCCAGGCTATTAAGATTAATATTGATTGAGGTATTTCTTGGAAATTGATGGCTGGTTAGAAGAATAACACTAAACACTTTATTGGCTTCCATGGTTTTTGCACTAATATATCTGTAGACATTTCCGCCCTCCCTGTACTCCTTAAGCAAAATTATACAAATTAAGGGCTGAGTCCCGGAGCCCTTATTTGGAAAAAATTTCTTCTGACTTCAGAGGGATGAAGGATTCTCCTTTCACTACCTCCCTCTGCCTTCCATATCAGCACAAACTCAGACAGATTTTGACTCTTGATTTAAATAAAATGTATTCACTGCAATTAATTTACTAGTGCAGATGGATGGTCAAATAGCTACTTTGCCTAAATGCCGATAACTTATTTCCTAGTCTAAGACAAATATTTACTTTGCAGTTCACTAAACATAAAACAGTCACATTACATGGGCCTTTCAAAAGAGACGTTCAGAGTAGACAAGCACAAAACCTAAAATCTGTGGATAGATTACATCGCCCAAGATGCACCATGGCTCGGGACTCCTATAATGTACCCCTATTATTTAGTGTTCAGGAGCTATGAGAAGGAAAGAATGGGTTTGCATTTAGAACTGCTGAGAAAATAGGATATATTTCCACAAAATTTTCAACTTTTCTACAAAACATTTTGACTAAAACCTGAAATAATTCAATTTAAAATGTCACTGCAGTGTTCATAGGAGTTATAGTCCTGGGTGCCCTATCCTCCCATTCTCCACTAGGGACTGAGATCTCTGGCCAGACTACATCTCCCATGATGCATGTTGGCCTGGTACTCTTGTGATGCATCCTCTTCCCACCCCTCCAGAGAGGACAGAAAGTGATGCATTGTGGAGTGTGGCTGTCTCCCAGTGAGTCCATCTTTTAGAGGAGAACAGGAGCAAAAGGCACCAAGACTACAACTCCCCTGAGGCAGAGCTGAACCATTTTGAATTGAAATATTTTGGTTTTTGGCATTGTAAGGAAACATTGAAATTTTCCACACTCTTGCAGTGCATTTTGCTTTGTGGAAAATTTTTGTATAAAACGCAGTTTTGATCAGCCCTGCTTTTGTTGCTTTGTCGTTGAAATAGCGATGCACGTGGAAAGTGTGATTGTGCTGGAGTACTTGCCTTTTACTCCTTCAGAGCTGCAACCCATGAATATAGGTAGAAAGCCCAGAGAAGAAGGGGTCTCCTTACACCCTCTAATTAACCTGTACAGACACACAGGAAGGGTTACAATCTGGGCTTTATTACTTATGTGGTCATAGGCACCGGGGAAAAATTGGTGGGTGCTCTACACCCACCAGCAGCCAAGCTCCCCACCCCACCACCCCACCCCAGCTCACCGCACCTCTGCCTCCTCCCCTGAGTGTGTCACGTCCCCGCTCTTCCTCCCAGTGCTTGCCGCCGTGAAACAGCTGTTTTGCAGCATAACAAGCTCTGGAAGGGAGTGGGGAGGAGCAGGAATGTAGCGCACTCAGGGGAGGAGGCGGGGAAGAGACGGGGATTTGGAGAAGGGGTTGGAATGGGGGCTGGGCAGGGACGGGAGGAGGTGGGGCAGGGGTGGAGTCGGGGCGCAGCTGGGGAAAAGGGAGGGTGAGCACCCACCAGCGCCAGCAGAAGTTGGTGCCTATGTATGTGATAGCTACTGAAGGACCAGAATCTAAAAATATTGAAAAACTTGGTGAAAAACTCTTTCCAAGATCTTAGTGTGAATTTCCATGTCACCAAGAGTATGAATGGGCATTGGGATTAATCTGTCTTCTCATCCCTGACTGTAGGTCAAGGTAGAGTTACATTGGCAGGACCATGTGCAGAAGTTTTCCCAGCCAATGTCTGTGCTGTAACTGTCCCGTAGATAATCAGAAGGAGATCTCAATATTCAGGGCTATCAATTTGGCTCCTTTCACCAATATCATATTTCTTCACAATTAAGAAGAAAACACCCTGGAAAATAAGGTAACCACTAACCACAAGTGATTTCATAGCCGTTATGGAAGCCAAGCCTCAATGTCTGTTTTAAATGAAATATCCCATGATTTGTTTAAAAAATATTTGTTTTAGTGTCTACCCTAGACCCCAGAAATATAAACAAGTTCTTTTTAATTAGAAACCTTTCTAACTCTTTATTTCCCTGGTAAATTAGCTGTTGCTAAATTGCAAAGAAAATCATGGAGCGGTACCTATGTCATGTTTATTAAAATGAAATTTTCCCCTAGGCAGTGTCATTATGGTGAATACCAATTTAATTAATAATGGCAAGAAACTTACAATCAGGTATTGCTGGTTTTTTACACTGCACTGAAGACTAGTTCAACAGCAGGTTTTTGGACTCATGAAACAAATTAGCATAAGATAAGTTTAATTAAAAGAAATCTAAGAGCCTGACTCATCATTTTATCTTGCAAGTATTTACAACTATTCCATTAAATGTGAATCCCTCTGACATTTCCACTTTATTCAGAAGCAGTCTCTGTTTTCCTGTAATTACTAATAAAGATGGGTAAAGCACCACTGTCAGTTTTACCATCCTTATTTATGTTCAGTGCAAAATAAAATCCACCTCACTTTGCATTCTTCCATGACAACTCTCCCCTTCTGGGACTAAAGAATGTTTCCTTTCCAGAAAGTTAAATGTAAAAACAACAACAACATGAGGTTTGCTATACAAGTCATTTGGTGACTTCTGGGGCCAAAATGTATTATGTCAAATGTATATAATAAATTACATTAATTACATAAGCGGTTATGACATCAATGGGAGTACATGGGGTATAAGTCAGCACTGAATTTGACCTTATAGGTCTGTTCACCCAGGATGTCAAAAGTCTAAGCTGTGGACATTCTCATCCTTCCCCCCCACTGGTCCCCCCACCATGAATATTTTAGAAGAGTAAAAATGGGGTAGAGACTTCATTTATGCACAGTGACATCTTTATTTTGTCCAGCTGAAGGCTACCACAGCTAAACCCTGATCTAGAATTGACTCTCTGCATGTGTGCAGGTGTCTCCTCATGTGGAGTTAATTGGAGGATCAGGCCCTAATTTGTATAAAATAAAGAAAGTGCAGCTAACTCTATTGATTACATATGGAGGTTGGTGTGGATGCTAATGGTGTAGGGTTGTGTGTTACTGCTTATAGTGATGATGTGGGATAGGTGTGCAGGTTTGGGGTGTGAGTGGGATTGGGGTGTGAGTGGAATCTGAAAGCATGTATGTGGTGTACACATCCAGGAAGAATAGTGGAAAGAGACAGAGTGGCAGGGGGTGAGAAGAAATTACATGGGGACCTCACTTCAACTTTTTGCTTGGAGACCCTTTCAAAAATTGTCACCTCTCTGAGTAGCAAGAGTAGATGGGAGTGTTAAACATCACATGATAGGCCAGTGATGGGATACTCAGCATAAGGGAGAAGATGGCCATGTGTTACCAGCAAAAATGAGACTGAATCATATTGTCACATGTGAGAGACTAAAAGTAGCTGACTACAGCAGGTATGATGTGTTGACTAATATATGCAGGCTACATATAATATATAATATAGAGTTGTTTGTCCACTCTGACCCCATAATCCTTTTCAGGGTCACTGCTTTCCAGCATGTAGGTCTGGCCTGCCTTCTCTGTTCCTGTTGGTATGACCTTGTAC
This sequence comes from Eretmochelys imbricata, assembly GCF_965152235.1. Taxonomy (NCBI): domain Eukaryota; kingdom Metazoa; phylum Chordata; order Testudines; family Cheloniidae; genus Eretmochelys; species Eretmochelys imbricata. The sequence continues at coordinate 61,759,918 of NC_135573.1, forward strand.
TCTGTTATATTAAAACATATTTTGTTTGAACGGGTCCAGTTTACCACACTTCATATGACTGCCTTATCTTCGTCATTAGTTTCCACTTTGCTAGTCTTTGCATCATCTGCACATTTTACCAGTAGGGATTTTATATTTATTTTCAGATCACTGATAAAATGTGGAATAGTATCAGACCTAGAACTGATTCCTGCAGAAACGCTAGCATTCAGTGATTTCCCATTGACAACTACTTTTTGAAATCTGTCAGTTACCCAGCTCTTAATCCATTTAATGTGTGTTTCATTGATATTTTTAGGACTAAATTTGTAATGAGAATGTCATGCACCACTAAGTCAAATGCCTTAAAAAAGTCACTTTACAACCACAGTAATATATTGCATCATGTACATTGTTGTTCAGTAAAAGGTCTACCAGATGAGTGATGGTAAACTATCTTTGACTTTGTACATACTATTCTTATGCAATGAATATGGCTTATTATTTCTTACTATTTAATTAAGACACATCCCAGTTTTATTGGTCTAGAACAGTCTGAGATGAGTCTTCTTAATTCTTGACTTTTTCCCGCAAGACAAACCTATAACCCTAATAAGAAAAGGAAGACTTGTGGCACCTTAGAGACTAACAAATTTATTTGAACATAAGCTTTCGTGTAGCTGAAGGAAGCTTATGCTCAACTAAATTTGTTAGTCTCTAAGGTGCTACAAGTTCTCCTTTTCTTTTTGCGAATACAGACTAACACGGCTGCTACTCCATAACCCTAATGCAATCTGGAATTTTAATGGTTCTTATGAAACCAAAATTCACATTAGTGTGGTATCTGAGTCATGGTAGCATAAGCCAGGTTCCTCTTTTCAAAGCACAAAGAAGGTGTAAAGGGTTTTTGAAACAATTTGTTTTTATGAGGCATCTGACATACAGTGACAATAGTTACACAAGCTCTAGTGAAGTGGTCTGAAAAACTGTGAGTAAAGTGCCTTGCAGTTTCATTACATTTCACAGGTTTTTAACGTAACAATGTTGTGATGGCTTTATTCCACATCCCTGAGTACAAGAATGATATTCTCGGTGGGCTCTCAGCCTGATTAAACATTTTGAATAACTAACAGAATACTAATGTGTCAGTTAGATGGATCTGAATGCCTTCTGCAGCATTCTATTACCCTAATCAGCAGAGAAAAAATGCGGGGAATATTAATAAAAACCTAAGTGTAACATACTGATTGTTGCATGAAAATGCTGTAGATTTTGTGTTTAAATAAACTTTATATAAGCCATGCTTGGAAGATACATATTTTTCTGTTAATAAAACAAATCCCAGATAATAAAACAATTACACAAATTATATTTCATTCATAGAAATGAATGTAAATTACAAATGGCATTTTAATTATAGTTTTGATAGAAGTCAGTGGAGGGGACTTGTGGAAGGGCTTTGCTTTTTGCAGACCAGATGGGCGACTGCCATGCAATTTCCCCCTAGTTTTTTCTGGTTTCACAGATATTCATTATTATGTATAATGATCTGGACCCTGTAATTAAACTAACATCCTTATCCACCATATGTGAATCATTCCTTGCCTGCGGGGGAAAAAACACTTTGGAGACCAGAGTTCCTACCCAAGGAGTTTATTCAGCTTTGTACCCTCAGGAGGAAAGGCTTCCACTCAGCTTTGGAATTAATATGGTTGTGACGCACGGCTAGAAAGGGTTAAACATCCTGCAAAATAAGTAACCCACAAAAGACATGTGGGGAGATAATGTTAGTGTTTTTGTGTATTTACATATGTATGAGTAAGGTGGACAATGTAATCAACTGTCCCTGCCTATGCTGTATTCTAATAATTCAGAGGTCAAAAGAACATCCTATCATGTAAATAAATTGTAAACACGGGATATCTCAGTATTCATCTCTCTTTGAAATGTACTGTGAATGGTAGAGGAACAAGCAAATGACCTTATGTTAATTTGTATAGCTAAGTTCTGGTGATGGGCCTTGTCAAGGTTCCTCCCCCACTCTGAACTCTAGGGTACAGATGTGGGGACCTGCAAGAAAAAACCTCCTAAGCTTATCTTTACCAGCTTAGGTCAAAACTTCACCAAGGTACAAAATATTCCCCCCCGTTGTCCTTGGACTGGCCGCTACCACCACCAAACTAATACTGGTTACTGGGGAAGAGCTGTTTGGACGCGTCTTTCCCCCCAAAATACTTCCCAAAACCCTGCACCCCACTTCCTGGACAAGGTTTGGTAAAAAGCCTCACCAATTTGCCTAGGTGACTACAGACCCAGACCCTTGGATCTTAAGAACAATGGGCAATCCTCCCAACACTTGCACCCCCCCTTTCCTGGGAAATGTTGGATAAAAAGCCTCACCAATTTGCATAGGTGACCACAGACCCAAACCCTTGGATCTGAGAACAATGAAAAAGCATTCAGTTTTTTACAAGAAGACTTTTAATAAAAAATAGAAGTAAATAGAAATAAAGAAATCCCCCCTGTAAAATCAGGATGGTAGATATCTTACAGGGTAATTAGATTCAAAAACATAGAGAACCCCTCTAGGCAAAACCTTAAGTTACAAAAAAGATACACAGACAGAAATAGTTATTCTATTCAGCACAATTCTTTTCTCAGCCATTTAAAGAAATCATAATCTAACACATACCTAGCTAGATTACTTACTAAAAGTTCTAAGATTCCATTCCTGGTCTATCCCCGGCCAAGACGACTACAGACAGACACAGACCCTTTGTTTCTCTCCCTCCTCCCAGCTTTTGAAAGTATCTTGTCTCCTCATTGGTCATTTTGGTCAGGTGCCAGCGAGGTTACCTTTAGCTTCTTAACCCTTTACAGGTGAGAGGAGCTTTCCCCTGGCCAGGAGGGATTTCCAAGGGGTTTACCCTTCCCTTTATATTTATGACAGGCCTCCTTCAAGGTCATCCTATTAACTACCTTTTGTTCCCCAAGGAATTCCAACTTGTCAGAAGACATGAAATTGTATAAAAGATCCTTGGGTCCTGATTCTGTCATCTCAGATCTGCTTAGATTTCATCAGGGGAAGTTTGAGTCGCAAGACTGAGGTCCCAGTTATGCTGGTACACTCTGAATATGAGATTTGGACATTGGACTATGACCTATGAACTGAATTCTAAAGGAACTCTTTGCAACTTCGAAGCTCACCATCTCTGCTATGAATCTGAACCTTAATAAATTGAACTCATGTCTGTATGTGTATTGATATTTTAACCATACTCTCTCTTTTGTGTTTTAATACATTTTAGTTTAGTTAATAAGAATTGCCTGTAGCGTGTATTTGGGTAAGATCTCAAACATTCATTAACCTGAGAGGTAATGTGTCCAATCCTTTGGGACTGGTAGAAACTTTTCTTTTGTATGATGAAATAAGATTTACAGAAATTTTCATCATATTTGATGTGGGTATCTGGATGGAGGCCTGAGGCTGGATCACTTTAAGAGAACTGTGTTGTTTGGACTTCTGAGTAACCAGTAAGGTAATAAAGAAGCTGTTTTATGCTGTCTTGGTAAATCTAAGTGATGGAATATCCACCAGCTTTATGGGGATTGTCTGCCCCATTCTTTGCAGTTCACCCTAATTGAGTGACCACAGCTGGCTCCACACTAGAACCCCAATCACAATGTTTTTTGGCCCCATAAACCACACAGATCTCAGATTTGCCAAGTCTAGAACTATCCATGTAGGGACTATGGGTGAAATCCTGGCCTCACTGAAGTCAGTGAGAGTTTTGCCATTGACTTAATGGAATCAGGATTTCACCCTTTTGTGTCTCCACACCCAGTGTCCATGACACTTTTAGGAACCATATTGTCCGTGTTTTTCTGCTACTCACAACTCCCAAATCCCCACAGGGTCACACAGGGTGTTCCAGTGCGTGTTGACCCACATCATATAATATAGTATTGATTTGGGTCATCACTATCAAATGCATAGATTCACTGTGTGGTGAGACAGATGGATTCACAGATACTTATCCCATGTCCCACCCCACTCAAACACACAATGCAAAAACCAATGCAGTAATGTTTGCCTGAAGCTGATAAATATTTGTAAATGCGCGGGAGCCCCAGTGCACCCTGCAGGGCAGAAGCCCGGAATCCTGGCATGCCCCCTGGGGCAGAAGCCCCAGCGTTCTGGGAAATACTCGGGGAGAAATTAAGCCCTGATGGTAAGGAAATGTAGAGGGAAGAGTAAAGGAAACACACACAAAAGGAAAAGAGAGAGAAAGAGAGACAAGCAGATGGGGAAAGAAGAGAAACAAGAAGTGACAGTGGTGACCCTAAAGGTGAGGGTAGTTTTTCACTGAGCGATGTGGAGACAAAGTACTGAACAAATAATAAAAATGATGATAACTGATGTAAGCGGAGTCAGGATGAGCTCCACCCTGACATCTGGTGGCGAGGTGTGGCAAGTTGTGGAAAAGAACTTCAGGGGCTGATCTCATTTGCATAGGCACACCCACCCCGCCTAGAATGAGGCCATAACTGCCCAAATGGTCACTTTGGCTGTTGTGGGATCCCCAGTGTCTCTGTTATTGGGGCGGGAAGAATAAATTGTTATTACCCTGATTATGGGAACTGTGCTTGGAACTGTACTTGGCCTTTTGTTATGATGGAGGACTCACCATCAACTAAGTAGCCCACTCGCTAGGCAAGGGACATGGGTTCCAAAACTCTGTGAATTGAGAGAGGCTTGAGACAGGTATTAGTACCTGGTGGTGTGGGCCCCTTTGTGAGGGCCTGAAATACCAATTGCACCTCTGTCTCTCTTCACTGTGGAATGTCAGAGCTAATTTTGGGTCTATTAAGAGTCTTGCTACAGCTACTCTGCTGAATTCACTTTGGCCTTATGGTGTACCAGCACTGAGGCTCCCACTACTATGAGCTGAAATCACTGAGAGCTGGAATCACTGAGCACTGTGTCAAGTAGTGGGGAGCCAGAAGATCTAGAGTGCAGTGGTGCTGTTCGTGGATAGGCTGGTGGAGTGTTCGTGAGACGGTGAGGTGAGCTATGCAGAGCGGAGCCATTCGTGAGACAGCGGAGCGTTTGTGAGATGGCGAGGCGAGGCGAGCTGAGCAGAGCTGTTCGTGAGACGGCGAGCTGTGCAGAGCGGAGCCGGTTGTGGTGGAGTGGAGCAGTTCGTGAAACAGCGGAGCGGAGCAGAGCCCTGTGGGGCAGTCAGCTTCAGGACACGTAAGATGCCCCTTACCTCTTTCCCCCACACACAGGCACATTTTAGCCAGACTGGGGAGTAACACTATGCAGATGAACTTTTGAACTCTGGGGCTGGACTTTTTGGACTTTGGGTGATTTGTGGATTGCTGGACTCAAGAGACATTTGGGTTCTGGGATTGAAGACCCCGAGGGAAATGATGTGGCCCAATTTGCTGGGGTGGGTCTTTGCTCATGGTTTGGTTAATGAACACTAGTTGTGGTGTTTCCCCAATTTAATGCTGATGTTGTTTACCTCATGTTATTAAAGATGCTCTGCTACACCGAAACTCTGTGCTTGCGAGAGGGGAAGTATTGCCTCTTTGAGGCACCCAGGGGTTTGTGTAAGATTTTCCCAGGTCACTGGGTGGGGGCTCGAGCCAGTTTTGCATTTGCTTTGATGAGAGGGAACCCCTGTGTACTGAACCCGGCCCTTGCTGCTATCTACTTGGCCTGGCAGAAGGGTTACACTAAAAATGTAGGTATTAAATAAGAGCTATATTCTAGTCTTGATTTTTGTGCAAACCTCCCACTGGGATCAATGGGCTGTGGACTGAGGGGAGAATGTAGTCCTAAATGTATGCCCTGGGTACTGATGATAGGAAAAAAAATTACTTAATTAATTTCTCTGTGTTACTTAGAACTAAGTCAAGAATAGTCTCTTCTCTTCCTTGCTGTAGATTTACTTGGCACAAAGCAATTGTTAAAGGTGTCAAGAAATTAATTCTCAAAATCTTGTTCCATTGTGATGTAACCATGTGACATTTCTATCCTTTCTTAATAAAACACAGGAAACACCTCTGTAATTTGTTCATATATTTTAAAAGAAGCTGACACTCAAACCACTTTTTACACATGGTGATGACTTGGGGCATACGCTGATGCTAGCCATGTCTGCAGCATTCTGAGATGCAGCCTGCATGCTGAACTACATAGCTGTCATGTGACTCAGGAGACTGACGCACCTGCATGCCGTGGTGAGAGGGTATGCTTTCGGCCACAGACCTAGATTCCATAACGTTTTGAACCTAGTTTGCAACAGAAAGGCCTTGGCCTTCGAGGAGTTCCAGTGAACTCTATTGTCTGTACTGGTTTCAGGAGTGATTTGTCCCAATTTACATAGGAGTCCCAGTGCATTGTATGTGGACAGGATGGTGGATATGCTGGATAGGACTGGAGCCTTGGCCTGACCTCTGATCAACCAGTCAGGTACAGGAACACACGGACACCTAATTTTTGTAGATGTGCTGCCATCACCACCATGCACTTCGTGAACAACCAAGGAGCAGCTGGCAGACCAAACAGAAGCACTGTGAACTGATAATGGCAACCATTCACCACAAATCTGAGAAAATTCCAATGGTCATGGTGTATTGTGACATGGAAGTAAGTGTCCTTTAAGTCGAAGGCAGCAAACTAGTCCCCCTGTTCCAGGGAAAGAATAATGGAAGCTAGGGTAATAATGTGGAATTTTATTTTCTTCAGGAATTTGTTAAACTTTCTTAGATCTAAAATAGGCCTGAGGCCTCCTTTTGCCTCAGGAACGAGGAAGTAGCAGGAATAGAAGCCTTTCCCCTGAAGTACCACTGGACTTCTTCTGTGGCCCCTGCCTGAAGAAGAGACTGGACCTCCTGTTGAAGGGCAATCTTGTGTGGGTGGTCCCTGAAGAGGGATGGGGAAAGGGGGTAGAAATGAACTGGATGTCATATCCCAGTTACATCATGCTTAAGACCACCCCCCGCACCACCACCTCCTCACCCTCCCAGTTTGATGTTAGGTAAACCCAAACACCTAGGAAGTGGAACAAGTGATTGGTAAACAAAAGATGGGAAATTGATGGAACTATGGGAACTTGTACATTGCCTTCAACCAACCCCATCAAAATGCCTGTTTGGATGAGATGACTGGACAGGATGAGCCACTGATGCTGAAGAGACGGGCATTGGAGGGTGCCTTCCATAATCCCTGCCCTTTTTTCTTAGCAGATCTTGGGATCAGGGAGCAAAAACTTGGTGACTGTATGGCTGCTGTGGATGAAACCACTTTCTCTTCATGGGCGGGGTATAAATTCCAGGGGATTTGAGTATCACCCTGGAATCCTTAAGGCTATGAAGGCTGTCATCCATTTTTTCCCAAAAAGAAGCAAGGGACCTTCAAAAGGGAGGTCCTGGATAGTCTGTTGGACATCTAGGAGTAGCCCAGGTGACAGCAACCATGAATACCTTCTCATAACAATAGCTGATGCCATGATTCAAGCAGCCAAGTCTGTACTATCCATACTGTCCTGGAGAGCAGTCCTAGTGACCAGCTTATGCTCTTCAGCCATTACTGCAAACTCCTATCTACAGTTCTCTGATAACTGGCCTTAAATTTTATAATGTTCTCCCAGAGGGTGAAATCATAGTGACTCAGGAATGGCTTTTGGTATGCAAATCTGAGTTGTAGACTCCCTGAGGAATAAAGTTTGCAACCAAACAGATCCAGTCTCTGAGTCTTTGCCTTTCGGTGTCAATGCTTGTTGTCCGTGTCTTTCCCACTCATTGGCAGCTGCCACCACAAGAGAACTGGAGGTGGGGGAGATGAGAGTAAAAATGTTCATACCCCTTAGAGAGCAAAAAGTACCTCCTCTCAGCTTGATTTACTGTGGGGTGCAAGGAAGAGGGTGTCTGCCAAAGATCCTTGACTGGCTCCAGAATGGCTTCATTAATTGGCAGAGCCACCCTGACTGGGGGTTGCCGATACCAGAATGTCCACCAACTTGTGAGAGCTTTCACATACCTCTTCTGCCTGAATGTTAAGTAGCGAGGCCACCCTTCTCAAAAGATCTTGATAAGCCCTGTGGTCCTTTCGCAGCTGTGAGTCACTTGACAGCTCAATAGCCTCATCTGGTGACAAGAACAAGAAAGCAACAGGTATCTGAGGTGGTGGTTGGTATATGACTTGTGGTGGAGAAACTGCCAGAAACTGCTCGGTACTGGTCTCAGTACCAGGTACTAGGGAATGATGCTCTTGATGCTGATGTCTCGGGTGCATTCTCCATGATAGCAAGCAGAACAGTTGAGGGGAGGTCTTAGCTGGCGGGAGGAGGCCCCATGATGTCCAGAATGCCATTGGTATGGGCTGGAAACCCATCCTAGGCTGGACCATTGACCCTTAGAAGGAGGCCAAAGCTGAGGTTGCTGCATGGCCCATGCTCCCAAAGCTTTTGTGGGGTGGGTATGCTCCCTGTCCTGAATGGGATGTAAGTGACCTCACCTCCAAGTCTGAAGAAGAGCCAGATACTTCTGACAATGGAGGGGCAGATCCATTTGGGATTGATGAGAGGTAGCCCGAGTCCAGGGATGGTGATATCAGGGAAATCATTGTAGGCTTTCCTCTTGACAGCATAGGCTTTTGCAGAGGCCTTCAGTAATAGTACCACAGGATCTCTCGATTCATTGAAGTATGAGCTGTGGGCATCAATACCAGCTGCAGCTTCTTCTGCCGGTGATACCACTACTGGGAGGCTAAACAGATCCCTTGCGGCTGTGCGGTGGTTGGAAGCGGCACCGCTTCATGGCTTGGCAAAAGTCTTTCAGGGGATAGCCTCAACAGACCTGGCACAGGCTCTGGAGGTGGCCATCCACTCTTGGCAGGCAATGAGTGTTCCAGGAAGAGCCTTGCCAGGATGGGTTCCTGGCCCAATCCAGTGTCTTTATTAAGACCATAGTCTTATTTATTTATGGCTTATTACAACAATCTGTAACCCATTAACCCCGCTTTTTGTCCTGTACCTGCAGGGGTGTTAAGAGGCCACTTCACCCTGAATGGTCCCTTTGCATATGTGATAACTACTTATGCTAAACTCTCTGTTTGATCTTATATTTGTCTGTGGCTCTCTGAGTACCTTTCCCAGACCTGAGGAAGATCTCTGTGTAGCTCAAAAGCTTGTCTCTCTCACCCATAGAAGTTGGTCCAATAAAAGACTATTTTTGAACATTTTGGCCATACAGTAAGTTATTGACGTTGGAGGGCCTGATTTTACTCTCACTTTTACACCCCAATTTACACCATGTAACTCCCTAGTGTTAGTAAATATTAACTTTTTAATGATTTTGTATGATAAACTCTTATAATTCTTTTATATGCTACCCAAAATCCTTTTTATGTTGTGTATTGATACGTTTAGTGTCCTACATCTATTGAAACTAAAACATTCTTTGTCTTTCAGTTGAAACTAATGGGTGACGGGAAAATGAACTCAATAACAGAATGCGTGTAATAATTTAACACTATTTACTCTGACTTTAATGCAGTCCAGGTGTCCAGGGAAGAGACCCCCCAAACTAATGAAAAAGCGTCTGCACAAGTATGTTATAAGCAAAACCGAATGACTGATAAGGGATACTTCTTAATGCAGATGGGTTCTGTAATGGATGAAATAATGACCCCATTGAAGGATGTTTTTAACTCATTAAGAACTGTCAATTGTCATAGCGGTTAGTACTTATGACCAGATTAGAGATTCCTTTTTGCTCATCAGTCAGGTAAACTGCACCATAAAAGACATTCCATTAGTAATTAGGAAAACAGACTATATGATAAAAATAAGGATGGGAAAGTATTTTCCCCTCCAAAATGGAGTTTGTCTCATATCCTATAAAAGGATAGAAGGTTGGGAAGTTACTTTGGAGTGCAGATTAGATTGCCAGCATCTCACCAGTTACAGAGAAGAGAGACACAGAGACCATCTCTTTACCTTGCACCAAAGGTAGTAATGTATCTATTCTTTCAGTATTCTGCATAATGCTGTATTAATCTTTGATTAAATAATTACATTTGAGCCTGTTATTTGACGATCTCAAATCATTATTAAATTCAGATATGCAACAATGGACTTCAGTGCAGTTACTCCTGATTTACACTTCTTTGAATAATTGCTGTTTCTAGGATCTGTTGCCTGGACAGTACATATAATATTGCAGCACAGTAAAACCTATGCTGTTGTGACATAAAACATTTTTGTTGCCTGTGTTTTAGACATTTCTTAAATACCTGTAAGATTTCTTAATTTCTTCATGTGTTGCCCCCTTCTCCAGAGCCAGAATTGCATATAGTGCTTCTCCTGATGTGGATAAAGCCCGTTGCCTTTGTTCATCCATCTTATCTGTGCATTACCAAGACTACTGAGGGGGAAAAAAAGAACAACAGGGATTGCAGATGTAGGGATAATATTTCTTATTGTTAATTTGAATAAGGTTTAATTAGTTTGTAAAGTTACTTTCTAAACTATTTTACATGTAAGTAAATTTGAAAAAGCATATACCTTTCCAAAAAAGCCACAGACCCTTCCTCTCCCCCAAAATACATTATTTTAAAGTGATTTTCAAAATGGCCCTCCCCAAAATAAAAATGCTTGGGTTAGGTGCCGAATGTCCCAAATAAAATGCCTGAACCTGCTCTCAATTAAATTATTAGCAAAATTCCCATTAACTTCAATGCATGCAGAATCAGGCCTGAACAGAGTAAAAGGACATTTCAGGATAATTGTTTAGTTTGTTTTCCCCTTCTCTTTCAAGTCCTGCAAGTATAATTGAACCTTCCACTAAGAGCATTGGCTTCTTTCAATGGGATGTTAGCTTTATATCACCCAAGTCACCCTTTTTAGAGCAGATTTCTGACCACTTTTTGCTTCCTGAGCAGCACAAAGTGACTAGACCAGAGGCCAAGGACTGAGCCCAATGGACTATATTATAAAATTAACCTTCTATAGTAATCTTATATGTGTGAAAAGCTGAAGTGAAAGTAGGGTCTCACCTTCAGATGTCATGGTTGTGTCTTATGAATTCTGCCAGAATTATTATACTATAAGAAGTCTGTGATAAATTTATTACAGGGCCCCTCAGTTGCATGGCGTGAATGAGGGTTAAATGTAGACTAGTCATTGGATGCACTGCTATGCAGATCAATCAGCCATTACCTCATTCCTCCTGCAGGTGGAATTGGCCGCCAAACTGCCATCCACAGAGTGGCTCCACTACCACTTCACAGCATATGAGGAGGTGTGCTCCTGATACCTGAAGAATTTCTTTATATGCTGTTGGCACCTATACTTGGATTTGGTGTTGAGGGAAAGATCTGCCTCTTTGACAACAGAACAGCCACAACAAAGCTCTGATCACAGCAGACTATAACCATAAGAAATATCTACAGTGAGTTGTGGGCATGCTTTGGAGATAAACATTTCTGAGAACTAAAAGATTAGTGTGTAAACTAAAACTACTACTGTGCCATTTCTCTCTTCTCACTGCTGAGCTAGAAACATTATCTGGCCTTTATTCATATATTATTTACTAGGCCGCATTTTGGTTCAGATTCAGCTTTGTAACAAATTCAAACTCTTTATCTGTATTCAGTTGTAAAATAAGAGCAAGCATGCCATTAAAAACAAACAAACCCCCCGCCCCAAAAAAACCAAACATCATGTTGGTCAAAAGGTTACACAAGATTACACACAAAAGTAAACTAAACTACGTAATTTTGGCAAAACCTATTTGATTTCCTTAAGGAAACATTATTTACATTTATGATTTCTTTTCATGATTTCTTATTCAAATAAATAAAAGCAAGGTTCAAGATCCTGTGAATTACTGAAATTCAGACATCCAGCTGAAATAAATGTCATGGTGCAAAAGTACCCATTAAATGAATTGAACATACTAAAAAATTAACCATTAAGGAATATGTTATTTCAGGCCTAAAATATTAATTTACTAGCTGCATTACAGTTCCATTTGTTAAGAATCCTATGGCTGTAACAAGTTTAACATGACACTAACATTGGGACCCATCCTGCTCATGCTCGAGTCAATGGGAGAAGGATAAGGCCCACTGACATTATCAAACCTCTCATAACCAGACAACAATATAAAGTCACTGACCTACAACACGATTTAAAAATTCCATTACCCTAAGCTGGATACATTGCACCACAGCAGAGGCAAAAAACAATGGTAAATTAAGATGGATCTTACTTTAAAGGACAGCAAACTAACATAATTTGTACTTTCTCACAAAGCACTGTTTTTAATATTTTGTTATTGTCACTAAATTTTCAAGAACTTGATCAGCTGTGCAAACTTTTAGACACTAACAAAGTCATCTTGATCATCCTTCAGTTGTAATCAATGGGAGTTTTGCCTACTTACTCTTAGTTATCCTATAAAAATATGATCATAATAATAATAGATTTAGATGATTAAAAACAGTCAAATCCAGTTTTCTAGAGCAAGTTAAAGTTTCTTTATTAACAAAGATAAAGATAGGCACAGTTCCTATTTTAGTACCAGATCCTATACCCTATCACTGAGATACATTAGAACCCTGTTTTTAGAATGAAATATTTTTGTTTCAATGGAATAAAGAAAGGAGAATATTGTTTACTTCCATGAAAGCTGACACAATATTTAAAAAGATGAGTGAAATATTGGTAAACAATTACAAATCTCATTCTCATTTAAGATAATATGACTTTTAAATTACTATATTTTTAATTTATTTAGATTTATGTTAAGTATTTATGACAAAAAATAAGCTATTGTGGTTCTAATAACGTATCTGTTTCTAAAACTGCTGGAACAAAGTCTTATCTAGATAACATGATCAACTCAGTGTCTTGACAATTTTTGTTAGTGATCTATTAACTCAGAAGGAAAGAAAGCAAGAACCAACAGAAGAAAGTGTTTCCATACCTGAAGCACTGTCCTATCCAAGAAGGCTGCTGCTTTTCATTCCTCACATTCAGGGTTAAACAGGTCATTGGAGTCTGGTTACTATTTTTTTTGTTAGTCTAGTATCCAATTGGTTCTCCCTCTGGAAGACCTATGAAAGAATGAATAAAAAATTCATGAACATAAAGGTTGCTATTACGTGACAGCCTATGACACCAAAAATATACTATATTCATGTTTGATTATGTTTCATCCCTTGTTGTGCTGTGTCCAGCTCTAATAGATGTATTGAGTTTGTTGGGTTTCCTCCATCAGTGTTTTCAAGTTGTCTAGACACTGAACCCTCACTTTAAGACTCATTTTTCTAATGTTAGCGATATAATTTCACCACATATTCACTTCCAAAACAACACTGGTGATGTGCTACAGGGGGTGCTCCTCATTAAAACTCCATAATCAAACAGAAGTGAGGTTTGGCATGACTTAGCTGCCTCCGTTGGAGCCCACCTCTTGTTTGCCAGAGATACCTTTTTTCGTGGAGCTCATTAAAAAAAGTCTGAAGAGTTATTAGTTTGTCTTTGGAATGGAGCAGATTGAACCAAATGTCAGGTACAAAAATAAATAAATAAATTCCCAAAGGAGGGCATCCTAGAACTCCCTGAAAGGTCTTTACCCCTCATATATTTATATAGACTGAACTATATGAAATATAGGTTACAGTCTTGCAAATGGATTCTTGGAGCCCCACTGAGGTCATAGGCCAGTAAAGTCAGTGCAGACAAAGATCTAACTGCCTGGATCCAACTGCAGGAATAGAGCTATACTCTCTGTATATTTCAAGGACAAAGTATAATAATTTCCAGGAGAGATATGTAATATCTATTGGTGTAGTGGTGCTGCCTTCCATAGAATCATAGAATCATAGAATATCAGGGTTGGAAGGGACCCCTGAAGGTCATCTAGTCCAACCCCCTGCTCGAAGCAGGACCAATTCCCAGTTAAATCATCCCAGCCAGGGCTTTGTCAAGCCTGACCTTAAAAACTTCCAAGGAAGGAGATTCCACCACCTCCCTAGGCAACGCATTCCAGTGTTTCACCACCCTCTTAGTGAAAAAGTTTTTCCTAATATCCAATCTAAACCTCCCCCACTGCAACTTGAGACCATTACTCTTCGTTCTGTCATCTGCTACCATTGAGAACAGTCTAGAGCCATCCTCTTTGGAACCCCCTTTCAGGTAGTTGAAAGCAGCTATCAAATCCCCCCTCATTCTTCTCTTCTGCAGGCTAAACAATCCCAGCTCCCTCAGCCTTTCCTCATAAGTCATGTGTTCTAGACCCCTAATCATTTTTGTTGCCCTTCGCTGGACTCTCTCCAATTTATCCACATCCTTCTTGTAGTGTGGGGCCCAAAACTGGACACAGTACTCCAGATGAGGCCTCACCAATGTCGAATAGAGGGGGACGATCACATCCCTCGATCTGCTCGCTATGCCCCTACTTATACATCCCAAAATGCCATTGGCCTTCTTGGCAACAAGGGCACACTGCTGACTCATATCCAGCTTCTCGTCCACTGTCACCCCTAGGTCCTTTTCCGCAGAACTGCTGCCTAGCCATTCGGTCCCTAGTCTGTAGCGGTGCATTGGATTCTTCCGTCCTAAGTGCAGGACCCTGCACTTATCCTTATTGAACCTCATCAGATTTCTTTTGGCCCAATCCTCCAATTTGTCTAGGTCCTTCTGTATCCTATCCCTCCCCTCCAGCGTATCTACCACTCCTCCCAGTTTAGTATCGTCCGCAAATTTGCTGAGAGTGCAATCCACACCATCCTCCAGATCATTTATGAAGATATTGAACAAAACCGGCCCCAGGACCGACCCCTGGGGCACTCCACTTGACACCGGCTGCCAACTAGACATGGAACCATTGATCACTACCCGTTGAGCCCGACAATCTAGCCAGCTTTCTACCCACCTTATAGTGCATTCATCCAGCCCATACTTCCTTAACTTGCTGACAAGAATACTGTGGGAGACCGTGTCAAAAGGTTTGCTAAAGTCAAGAAACAATACATCCACTGCTTTCCCTTCATCCACAGAACCAGTAATCTCATGATAAAAGGCGATTAGATTAGTCAGGCATGACCTTCCCTTGGTGAATCCATGCCGGCTGTTCCTGATCACTTTCCTCTCATGCAAGTACTTCAAGATTGATTCTTTGAGGACCTGCTCCATGATTTTTCCAGGGACTGAGGTGAGGCTGACTGGCCTGTAGTTCCCAGGATCCTCCTTCTTCCCTTTTTTAATGATTGGCACTACATTAGCCTTTTTCCAGTCATCCGGGACTTCCCCGGTTCGCCACGAGTTTTCCAAGATAATGGCCAATGGCTCTGCAATCACAGCTGCCAATTCCTTCAGCACTCTCGGATGCAACTCGTCCGGCCCCATGGACTTGTGCACGTCCAGCTTTTCTAAATAGTCCCTAACCACCTCTATCTCCACAGAGGGCTGGCCATCTCTTCCCCATTTTGTGATGCCCAGCGCAGCAGTCTGGGAGCTGACCTTGTTAGTGAAAACAGAGGCAAAAAAAGCATTGAGTACATTAGCTTTTTCCACATCCTCTGTCACTTTCCACCTTGACTGTGATTATTAGAAAGTGTGTTTATTTTAAAAAAGGAAGCAAGATTTTTACATTCTCCTTGTACTCAACTGTATTGTTTTTCTTCAAACATTCCACTGTTTTTCTTCAAACATTCACCCTAGGATAGGGACCAAGCTTGGAAAATTTCAACCTGAAAGATTAAAGTTTCAGATATTTATGGGAGACTGAAAATAGGGTTGGAATGATTTTTAAAAAAACTTTAACTACAGCAGATGCTGTCACTCCTGTTATTTTGTATAAACACACAAAACTAGCTTGTCCATTCAGCTTGCTTGTTTTCAAATTTCAAATGATTTTATGTAAAGACAATTACTATAGACTGAATATATTTTAGAAAGAGAGAAAGAAAGAAAACAAGTTTAATAAACTGGTTATCCATTGGCCCGGTCAGAATAACATACCTTATCACATAAATAACTTTTGCCAGAAATCTTTGGAATCCTATGAGTTTCTTCATACATCCTGTTATCAAGAAAAATATTACCATTATTCTGGGTTAAAAGTTAAACATATTATTCTGTGTGATAACAGCTCCCTCTAGTGTTAAAATCTACCTTTGTAAACTTTAATAGTTTCTTTTTAACACCATTTTTAGGTGTTTTTTGTTTTGTTTAGTTTTTGTGATGGATCTCCCACCAGAACAAACTTAGCCCTACAAGTCTAGGATTTGCCCATTGGAAATGTCGTATATCCCAATCACTGTCTCAATAATCTTTGGACCACTCAGCATTTCATAATCTATCAGAGCTCTTTAGTTCCTGATAACATACACCACTTTGAAGTGTAAGACATGTAGTCTAATATCTCACTTATATTTCAAATTAAATATCATAGGAGACTCTCATTTGCATATTAAATTCTGACAAGTTTGAAAAGTGGCCAAAACTGGCTTTAGGTAGCTTCTGACAAGTGCCATGTCATACAAGCAGAAGCAGAGCAAGTTAAGCTGAATCCTCTTCCAGCCTGGCCCTTCCATTTTCCTTACTCTTTCCCTGGTTTGTAACAGACTAATAGGGTATGAGCCTGGACCTGGTAAGAGAGATAGAAAGTCATTGGCATCAAGTATTACATGCCCACTGCCTGACTAAACCCTTAGGTCATTCTCCTCCCTGGGCAAGGAGAGAAGAGAGAAAGGACAGCCTTTACCTCAGTTTTCTCAGCATGCCTGATAGACAATCCCAGGCCTTCCTACTCCTGGTTTCTTCTCCCAAGTCCTATGATAAAAAGGAGAGACGATACCCTTGGTTTTACAGAGACAGGAATCTGAAGAGTGAGATAAGAGGTAATGGTGGTGGTATGTGTGAGGTGACTTGAAAAGTAAGTGATCTGCATAAGTGTGGGGGGTGGCCAACCTGGCATAGTGAGTGGGTAGGTGGATTTTTGCAGAAATGGTGGTTTCTGTGGAAAAAGTGACTGAAGCATGAGTGGCATAAGTCATGATGAGGTTGACTGCTAAGAGAATGAGGTTGACTGCTAAGAGAGTGAGAATATGGGGGAGTGGAGTACGCATTGATGCTGTGTACTAATTACTTCAACAACCAGATTCCTAGAGTGGAAGCTATAATGGACGGGATACTTTTGGAGCTTCTTACTGGCCTTACCTGCTGCCCCTCTATACCTCAGTTACTCACTCACTCACCTGCATTGTTGCCCCTACTTTTGTTACTTCGCATTTGATCTTCTGGTAAGATATATTTAAAATATAAAAGAAAACGATCAAAATTTATTATAATGGTTACAGAACTGTTACAGGAATTAAAAACATCATTTTGACAAATGCTTATTAAACAAGTTTGTTAAAAATAAATAAGGAGAAGATGGCAAATGGTGGAGATTGGTGAAAAAAATGGAATGAGGATCTCACTTTTGCACTTTTGACTCAGTCCCACTAAACCCTGACCCTGGCCTAGGAACCGTGTTTGGCTTTACAGACAATGATGAGTCTGCAAAGCAAGGAAGTTCATAGTGGCTATGACTAGCTGCCCTTTTTTTATTATTATTTCCTCTCTTCAGCTGAGCTCTGCTTAAAATGTGCTTGAGTGTTTGTCCCCTTATTGAATTATATTGCAAGTTATTTAGGAGATTATCTCAAAATCCTCTGAAAACGGAGAATTATTCTAAGGCACTTATCTCAGGAACTTCTTTAGCCCCATGTCATCTTGGTGTAAGCAGTGTCAGGATGAGCTCCACCCTGACATCTGGTGGTGAGGTGTGGCAAGTTGTGGAAAAGAACTTCAGGGGCATAGGCACACCCACCACGCCTAGAATGAGACCATAGCTGCCCAAATGGTCACTTTGGCTGCTGTGGGATCCCCAGTGTCTCTGTTATTGGGGCAGGAAGAATAAATTGTTATTACCCTGATTATGGGAACTGTGCTTGGAACTGTACGTGGCCTTTTGTTATGATGGAGGGATTCACCATCAACTAAGTAGCACTCGCTAGGCAAGGGTCATGGGTTCCAAAACTGTGTGAATGGAGAGAGGCTGGGGACAGGTATTAATACTTGGTGGCATGGGCCCCCTGGTGAGGGCCTTACATGCTAATCGCACTTCCTCCTCTCTCCACTGTGGAATATCAGAGCTAATTTTGATTTCATTAGAAGTCTAGTTATAGGCTGCTGAGCTCACTTTGGGCTGACGGTGCACCAGCACTGGGGCTCCCCTACTACAAGCTGAATTCACCTAAGAGCTGAAATCACTGAGTGTTGTGTTAAGTAGTGGGGGAGCCTGAAGATATACTGTGGAGCAGTTTGCGGGATGGCTGGTGAAGCAGTTCGACGTGGAGCAGTTTGTGGATGGCAGGAGCTGCTTGTGGGCCGTGGAGCTGAGCGAAGGAGTTCGTGGGGCGGCTGGCGGAGCGGAGCGCAGCTGAGCGAAGGAGTTCGTGGGGCGGCTGGCGGAGCGGAGCGCCGCTATGGAGCTGTGGGGCGGTCAGCTTCAGATCATGTAAGGTGCCTCTTACCCCCGTCCCATTTCCACCCAGGTTGGGAGGTAAAGCTCCGCAGATAAACTTTCGAACTCTGGGGCTGCCCTGACCAGGGACAGAGACTTTTGGGGCATTGGACTTTTGGGACTTTGGGTGATTTGGGGTTGCTGGACTCAAGAACCAAAGGGAAAAGGGCATGCCCCAATTTGCCTGGGGTGGGTTTTTTTTGCTCATGGGTTGTGTTATGAATCCTGTTGGTGGTGTTTCCCCAAGATAATGCCACATTGTTTCTCTCTGTTATTAAAAGGCTTTTGCTACACTCAGACTATGTGCTTGCGAGAGGGGAAGTATTGCCTCTTGGAGGCGCCCAGCGGGGGTGGTATATATTTGTCCCAGGTCACTGGGTGGGGGCTCGAGCCGGTTTGCATTGTGTTATTGGAATGGATCCTCTAGATATTGAACCCGGCCCTTGTTGCTGCCAACTCTGACGGGCAGAAGGGTTACATTTTTGGGGGCTCGTCCGGGATCGCCTGGGTCAATACCCCTCGCAAGCACCTGTTGAGTGATCCACTACATTGGGAGACAATTTATATTTTTTTTTGTTTGTGCTTATATTTTGAGGAAATTACTGTTTGTATAATGGCTAATATGTCAGGTTTGTTGGGCCCTGGCTCAGCAGCTTGTAGCTCAGAGGCTGCAGCCTCGGCTGATGATTGGACAAAAGCTCTGGGGCAAACGTTGGAAAAGGTTGTGCTGCCCTATGCTGAGTCAGACTCTTGTCGTAAGATAAGATTATTTGCTGGGGAGGAGGAGTTTGAACCCTGGTTAGAGCATACCACTGAAATGCTGCAAGAGTGGGCCGTACCAGATGCAGAAAAGCGAAGATGCCTTATAGAGAGCCCTGGCGGCCCAGCATTAGATGTGATTCGCACCCTGAAGCTCATTGACCCTGGGGTCAGTGTGAAGGACTTCCTAGAGGCCCTTGAACACAACTTTGGGAGCGTAGAGGGCCCTGAAGACAGCTACTGTAAGTTCCTTAATTCCCGACAACAAAAGGGCGAGAAGGCTTCAGCCTACATACAGAGACTGGAGAGACTGCTTCAGAGAGCTGTCATGAGGGGAGCAGTGACTGCTGAGCAGATGGATCAGACCAGACTGGCTCAAATTGTAAGAGGAACTCAGTATCAGAACCCGATTCTACTTCATCTTCAACTAAGAGAACGACGGGAACATCCCCCAAGTTACTCCCAGCTGATAAAAGAGGTCCGAGAGGAGGAAGAAAGGCAGGCTGCCAGTGAGTTTTGGGAAGCCCAAACATCGGATCCAGCCAGCACAACACCACTGCAAACGGCCAGTGTACTGATGGTGAGCACCAGAGAGGAACTTGCCCAACAAATGCAGGTCCTGACGGAACGGATAGCTGAGCTGCAAAGTACCGTTGACCGAGTTAAGACTTCCAGGAATAAGAAGCCTCAAACTGTGGCGATTGAGAAGCCCGCACTTAGAGCCACCATCCCCCCCAGGCGAAGGGGGAAAGGTCAGTTCTTCTGCTACCGGTGTGGTCAGGATGGACACAGTGCTGCCAAGTGCCGTAATGAAGAAAACCCCTCCTTAGTGTATGGAAAGCTGAGGATCAGTTGGGAGAGATCCGGTAGCTGCCAGAGGGTCTGGGGACGGGGATCCCCCAGGTCTGCAGGATTTAAAGATTCCCCCAGAAAAGACTGACCAGCTGGGATCCCTGCAGGACTGATAGGGCCTCGAGCAGAGGTCATGGTGAGGATCGAAGGGGTGGAGTGTAAAGCAGTGCTTGACACTGGATCTCAAGTGACTATTATATTTCAGTCATTCTACCAACAGATGCTTAGGCACCTGCCTATACAGCCACTGACTGGCCTTGGCCTGTGTGGCCTTAGCATGGATGAATACCCCTATCAAGGGTATGTCATAGTGCACCTGGAATTCCCAGAGGAAGTTGCTGGGGTAAGAGAAGAGGTAGACACAGCTGCCTTAATATGCCCTGACCCTAAAGGGACTTCTGATGTGTCTGTGCTGATAGGGACCAACTCCAGTCTCTTCAAGGTACTCGCGGATTACTGCAGAAGGTGGGCTGGGGACCAATACCTGAATACCCTGATGATCCATACGCTTTGTGCTGAAGCCTATAGGAAAATTGAGAGTTCTAAAAGGGACACATCTGAGCTACCGCTTGGGGCACTGAAGTACGCGGGCACAACCCCCTTAGTAGTGCCTGCAAGGACGGAGCAAGAAGTGCTTGTCATGAGTACCTGTCTGAAAGGCAGTAAAGGGACGTTAGCAATGATAGAGCAGCCGATGGGAGGAGAGCTCCCTGAAGGAGTGCTGGTCCCCAGTGGAGTCATAACCCTACCTGCTGAAGCCCAGGAAAGGGTGACTATACTGATTGCTAATGAAATGAATCGTGATATTTTTGTGAAGCAAGGACAAAAGATAGCAGACCTCTTTGAGCCTGAGTCGATTGTAAAACCCCAGTGTGAAACTCAAGTTCCGACAATAGACCCAGCAAAGTTTGACTTTGGAGATTCACCAGTGTCCGAGGACTGGAAAGATCGCCTGAGGAAGAAACTTTGTGAAAGATCCAAAGTGTTCTCACTGCATGAGTGGGATGTGGGATGTGCAAAAGGAGTAGAGCACAGTATCAGACTACATGACTCTCGACCTTTCAGCGAGAGATCTAGGAAGATTGCTCTCTCTGAGATGGAAGATGTGCGACATCATCTTCAGGAGCTGGCTGCGAATGGCATCATTACAGAGTCCCGCAGCCCATATGCCTCACCCATTGTGGTAGTCCGCAAAAAGAATGGGAAAATCCGGATGTGTATTGACTACCTCACCCTAAACAGCCGTACTGTGGTCGACCAGTACACTATGCCTCGAGTGCAAGATGCCTTAGACTGTTTGCTGGGAAGCCAGTGGTTCTCTGTGTTGGATCTTCGAAGTGGATACTACCAGATCCCTCTGGGAGAAGAAGATAAGGAGAAGACAGCCTTCATCTGCCCATTAGGGTTTTATCAGTTCGAATGCATGCCCCAAGGGATTTCTGGAGCACCTGCCACCTTTCAACGTCTCATGGAGAAAGTTGTGGGAGACATGAATTTACTGCAAGTGTTAGTTTATTTGGATGACCTGATTGTGTTTGGAAGAACCTTAGAAGAGCATGAAGAAAGACTTCTTAAAGTGCTTGATAGGTTGGAGGATTATGGTCTGAAGCTTTCAATTGACAAATGCCAGTTCTGCAGAACCTCAGTGAAGTATGTGGGTCACACTGTGTCCCAAGAAGGTGTGAGTACTGATCCTGATAAAATAGAAGCACTCACTACATGGCCACGTCCAAGTAACTACAGAGAACTCAAGACCTTTCTTGGATTTAGTGGCTACTACCGCAGATTTGTGAAAAACTATGCTACAATTGTAAAGCCTCCGAATGATCTTACCAGGGGACATCAGTCCAGCAAGAACAAATCTAAGTCCAAGAATAAGGGGAGGTCCCCAAAGCCTCCTGTGCAGAGACACAATGGCCCCTTTGCACCATTTGGGCCACGGTGGGATGAGAGATGTGAAAGGGCTTTTCGAGAAATCATTACTTACCTAACTCATGCTCCAGTCCTAGTTTTTGCTGACCCAAGCAAACCATTTATCCTGCATACTGATGCCAGTTTGGAGGGTCTGGGAGCAGTCCTGTACCAGGAAGTGGAAGGCAAATGTAAACCTGTAGCCTTTGCCAGCTGAGGATTGTCTGATAGTGAAACTCGCTATCCCACCCACAAGCTGGAATTTTTGGCCTTGAAATGGGCCATCACTGAGAAATTTCGAGACTACTTGTATGGTGCTCAGTTCCAGGTGTGGACAGACAACAATCCACTGACTTATGTGTTAACAAGTGCTAAGCTGGATGCTACAGGGCAGAGATGGGTGGCCGCCTTGGCTAGCTATGAGTTCAGCATTCAGTACCAATCAGGGAGAAGCAATGTAGATGCAGATGCATTGTCCAGGCGTCTGCAGGCTCCAGAAGTTGCTGTGATACCCACAGATGGAGTGAGAGCTATTTGCAGTGTGAGTCGCCGAGAGCCAGAGCCCCGTGAGGGCTTTCAGGGATGTGTTGCAGAAGCTTTGGGCCTGCCCCCTGAATGCATGCCTTCTGCTTCAGTGAACTATATTGCATTAGACCAATCTCCTTTGCCCATGCTCAATGCGGCTGACTGGCAAGAAGCCCAGCGGCAAGATATTGACATTCGTGATACACTACTTGCCAAAAGGGAGGGGCGAAGCCCAGCTGCGGTTGTCCCACCTAACCCGGAGGGTAAACTACTATTGAGAGAATGGACCAAACTAAAACTGATTCAGGGAGTGCTACACCGAATGACCACTGACCCTTTACAAAAACCACGAGCACAACTAGTACTGCCAAAAAAGTACAGAGCCCTGGCCATGAGGGCCCTGCATGATGACTTTGGGCATTTAGGGATGGAGAGGACCCTGGAACTTATTCGTAGTAGGTTCTATTGGCCCTGAATGGCTGAAGATGTTCGCAGGAAATGTGAGACTTGCGCTCGATGTGTTCAAAGGAAAACTCTGCCCACGAGGGCTGCATCTCAAGAACATCACCAGCAACAAACCTTTGGAGTTGGTATGCATTGATTTCTTGTCTGTAGAGGTAGACAAGAGGAATGTTGGAAACATTCTAGTAGTGACTGACCATTTTACACGGTATGCACAAGCATATCCCACACGTGATCAGAGGGCCACCACCGTTGCTCGAGTATTGTGGGACAAATATTTCTCAGTCTATGGATTCCCGGCTCGGATACACTCTGATCAGGGGCGGGATTTTGAGAGTCACCTTCTGAAGGAGGTGCTGAAGATAGCAGGAATTAAAAAGTCTAGGACAACGCCTTATCACCCCCAAGGTGATCCTCAGCCAGAGAGGTTCAATCGAACCCTATTAGGTATGTTGGGAACTTTGCAACCAGAGCAGAAGGCAACCTGGAGCCAGCATGTCGCATTTCTGGTGCATGCCTACAATGCCACAAAGAACGATGCTACGGGAGTCACCCCATATCTCTTGATGTTTGGGCGAGAACCAAGATTACCCATAGACTTGTGCTTTGGTGTATCAGAGGATGGAGATAGCTATGAAACTCTAGCTATGAAAAGCTGCGGGATGCTTATCGCTTAGCTACCGCTGCGGCTCGGAAGAACGCAGACCGCAACAAACATCGATATGATGCTAGAGTGCGTTCGCAGGAGCTCCAGCCGGGGGACAGAGTCCTGCTGCGAAATTTGGGTATTGCTGGCAAACACAAGATAGCTGACAGATGGAAGGCAATACCTTACCTGGTGATGGAAAAGCTGGGAGATCTGCCGGTCTACAAGATCAAACCTGAAGACGGTCCAGGGCAAATAAAGACGGTGCATAGAAACCTTTTGCTCCCTGTGGGGGAATTGGTAAGCACCCCTTATGAGATGGGCCACGGCAGGGCCGCCGGGCAGAACAGAGGTGCTAGACCAAAGCCGCCATCCAACACAGACAGTGGGCACCCTGCAGCTAACTTACCCCTATTCTGCACATCTGAGAGTGAGTCTGACGAGGAAGACACAACCCTGGTGTATCCTGGGATGGAGACAAGATTTCAGTCTCGATCAGCTGAACCAAACGAGAGTTTTCCCTCTTCCGCCCTAAACCCAATGGTGGAACTATTTAGGCCCCTTTCTGATACCCCGGTGCTGCTGATGAGACCCCCCTGTGATGACACACACAGGTTATTGGACAATGGGGACA
Source organism: Eretmochelys imbricata (assembly GCF_965152235.1). Classification (NCBI taxonomy): domain Eukaryota; kingdom Metazoa; phylum Chordata; order Testudines; family Cheloniidae; genus Eretmochelys; species Eretmochelys imbricata. Next base: position 61,784,283 of record NC_135573.1, read on the forward strand.
GACAGGTAGAGGATGTCCTGGGCACCTTGGACCCTCCAGCGTTAGAACTAGGAGTGCAGGGGCCTACGCCAGTAGCCGAGGGACCCTCCAGGGAAGCCTCTCCATCCGTCACTCAAGAGGATGTTCCCCCTACCTCGGCAACAGAGATTCTCAATAGACGAGACAGGGTGATAAGACCAGTGAAACGGTTAACTTATGATGCACCTGGGGTGACTAGTGAGGAGCCAATACATTTAGCACACAGGCTTGTGGAAGCTAAAGTGGGCTTCCTGAGGCCCTTTGGAGGAAACCAATGAGTTGGTATAAAGGGAGTGTGATTTGTCGGGACGACAAAGTCTCGGCTGGGAGGAGGATGTAAGCAGTGTCAGGATGAGCTGCACCCTGACATCTGGTGGTGAGGTGTGGCAAGTTGTGGAAAAGAACTTCAGGGGCTGATCTCATTTGCATAGGCACACCCACCACGCCTAGAATGAGACCATAGCTGCCCAAATGGTCACTTTGGCTGCTGTGGGATCCCCAGTGTCTCTGTTATTGGGGCAGGAAGAATAAATTGTTATTACCCTGATTATGGGAACTGTGCTTGGAACTGTACGTGGCCTTTTGTTATGATGGAGGGATTCACCATCAACTAAGTAGCACTCGCTAGGCAAGGGTCATGGGTTCCAAAACTGTGTGAATGGAGAGAGGCTGGGGACAAGTATTAATACTTGGTGGCATGGGCCCCCTGGTGAGGGCCTTACATGCTAATTGCACTTCCTCCTCTCTCCACTGTGGAATATCAGAGCTAATTTTGATTTCATTAGAAGTCTAGTTATAGGCTGCTGAGCTCACTTTGGGCTGACAGTGCACCAGCACTGGGGCTCCCCTACTACAAGCTGAATTCACCTAAGAGCTGAAATCACTGAGTGTTGTGTTAAGTAGTGGGGGAGCCTGAAGATATACTGTGGAGCAGTTTGCGGGATGGCTGGTGAAGCAGTTCGACGTGGAGCAGTTTGTGGATGGCAGGAGCTGCTTGTGGGCCGTGGAGCTGAGCGAAGGAGTTCGTGGGGCGGCTGGCGGAGCGGAGCGCAGCTGAGCGAAGGAGTTCGTGGGGCGGCTGGCGGAGCGGAGCGCCGCTATGGAGCTGTGGGGCGGTCAGCTTCAGATCATGTAAGGTGCCTCTTACCCCCGTCCCATTTCCACCCAGGTTGGGAGGTAAAGCTCCGCAGATAAACTTTCGAACTCTGGGGCTGCCCTGACCAGGGACAGAGACTTTTGGGGCATTGGACTTTTGGGACTTTGGGTGATTTGGGGTTGCTGGACTCAAGAACCAAAGGGAAAAGGGCATGCCCCAATTTGCCTGGGGTGGGTTTTTTTTGCTCATGGGTTGTGTTATGAATCCTGTTGGTGGTGTTTCCCCAAGATAATGCCACATTGTTTCTCTCTGTTATTAAAAGGCTTTTGCTACACTCAGACTATGTGCTTGCGAGAGGGGAAGTATTGCCTCTTGGAGGCGCCCAGCGGGGGTGGTATATATTTGTCCCAGGTCACTGGGTGGGGGCTCGAGCCGGTTTGCATTGTGTTATTGGAATGGATCCTCTAGATATTGAACCCGGCCCTTGTTGCTGCCAACTCTGACGGGCAGAAGGGTTACATTGGTAAACTCTGTAATTATACTAGAAATGAGGCTTTTATTACCAAAGCTTTGTCTTTTGCAGAATTGTTACTTACTATATTATGGTTTCAAAAACAATTCCATCATTTAATGAATGGCTGATTTTTAAAGCAGCTATATATAATCTCTCTATTCTATGTCATTAGAAAGAAGGCATTCAGTCTGATAACCCATCTGCAATCATATCCATGCAAAAGAAATAATTATGCGTAAAGGACCATTCAGGTCTTTGAATTCTCTGGACATATTGTGACGTACTTGTGCTACTGTTCATGCAGAATGTCTCAATTCAGATGAACAGCAAGTTTTTAATAATCCTTCAGAACAAATAAATTGTATAAAAATTTGGTAAAATGAAGGAATATGAACTTTGCATGAACAATCTGCTATATGTTTAAATTTCTCATGACATGCTCTCCATAATTTTACTCAAAAAGTTATTCACAGTGCATCTTCCTAGATAATCCATATAAAGTTAGTTCAAAAGCTGTTGGACTGCATGGCATGTACTCGATACAATATATATTTTTCCTGGAAATGAAAGCAAAGTTTGACACTTAGACAAGAATTTTTCAATTTCCTGTCAGAACTGGGCTGTGGGAGGCCTGTGTGCACCAGTCAGTTATCATGTTACCAAGAGGTGAGTAGTGGGGTCAGGATCAAACCAAGCTGGGTCAGGATACCTCGAAGTCAGAGTCAGGTACCAGATTACAGACAGCAGGGAAGTAGCAGAGTCAGGGTCGAGCCAGGTTGGGAGCCAGAGTCAAGGTTCAATCAAGGTAAGGTTTAGAAGAGATGCAGGCAGGTAGTCTGCATCATTGCTAAGACAGCTCCCCATGATGGCTTCCTGATTTATATACCAAGATGAGCCCATCAGTGGGCTGTGAGGGACCACCACTAAGGTCCGGTAGGGTTGTACTTCCTGCAGTTTCTAGCTTCAGAGGGTCCGTCAGTGGAAACGCAGCTTGAGCTTCCAATGGTGATGCTGAAGCATCGGCTGCTCAGAATCCCTATGGTTCCATTCCTGCAGGCTCTGACAGTACCATTACAAATATATTTCAACCTTTTCAGTATGGCAACCATATTCATTTCAGTCTGTAATTTAGGAGAAAATCCCCAAGCAAGGTGGGCCCTAGTAAGGTTCTGCTGAGCAGAGACTGGTGGGGCAGAATCTGGGGAGTCCATGTGAGGGCGTGTATATCTCCTGAGCATTGAGAAGCACAGATCTGTGGTGGCTTTCAGAGCACCTCTGCAGAGGAGAGCTTTGCAGGCAGGTGAGGGGAAGGAAGCAATATACAGATCCAAGAGACTCCTCCCCAACACATATGGGACATATTCAGCACAGAGGCTACCCCAGCCCTGCTGATCGAGTAGTGTCTGAAAGGCAGTTCTATTGCTGCCCAGTAGGTTGGCAAATGGCAAGGATTCCATTCTCCCACAGCTCCTGAGAAGATTCCCAGCACACAACCGAATTGCTTGGACAGTGGGCTGTGAAAAGGATTTGGGTAAAGTGTTCTTAAATTGTTACATATCCTACAGAAAATGAAAAAAGATATTGCCATTGCAAGACAGCACACATATCAGGTGGGATTTTCAAAGCTAACTAAGGGATATGGGCACCAGATCTGAATTAATTTCTAATGGGAATTGGGCATCCAGACCCCTAAAGCAGCCTAGAAAATCTCAGCCATCTTGTGCAAGTCAATATTTTTTATTGGATGCAGTTTAGAAATTCTCTATGAAAACATAAGTGGTTGTATAGAATAATTCCCCAGGTTACAAAATGTGTCAGCTCCTTCAATCAGTACTATGATTGGTAATATACCATTTATGTGTCCAGTAATTCAATCACCACCCTTACAGATAATTGTCTAACTAAAATGGAAAAGAACAGAAAAAGAGAAGACTCACTCTATATTTTATTGACTAACCCTATGCTGGCTCAAAGCTATGAAAGGATTCCTCTATGGGTTTGCCTTCAATACAACATCAACACATGCTAGCTGGTTAAATTGAAACCTAAGTTTCCCCATAGCTTCAACTTAACAGGCTGACACTTGTTAAAGTCTACACTATCTTGTCTATGTCAAAGTTTTAGAAGTTACTTTGCACATTCTAATAACGCACTTTTAAATTCTAGTCCAGATAAACCCTATCAGAGCAAATTTTTGGCTTCCCCTTTAGAGCAAATTTCCAGCTGTTTTGAGCTGCTGAGGAAATGCAAAGCAGCGAGATCAGGTACTGAGGACTGGGGTCTGTATGTGCTTTTTACAGTGATTTTAATCGTGATTATCTCTGAATCTATCATACACAAGTTGTCTACTATTTTCCAATTGGCTAGCATTGGGAATAAGAATCATAGAAATGTAGGACTGGAAGGGACCTCAACAGGTCATTTAATCCAGTCCCCTGCACTCGGGGCAAGACTATGTAATAACTAGAACAGCTGTTTGTCTAACGGGTTCTTAAAAACCTCCAATGATGGAGATTCCACAACCTCCCTAGGCAATTTGTTTCAGTGCTTAACTACCTTGACAATTAGGAAGTTTTTCCTATGTCCAACCTAAACCTCCCTTACTGCAATTTAAGTCCATTGCTTCTTGTCCTACCCTCAGAGGTTAACAAGAACAATTTTTTACCCTCCTCCTTGTAACAACCTTTTATGTACTTGAAAACTGTTATCATACCCCCGCCCCCCCACTCTCTTCTCTTCTCTTCTCTTCTCTTCTCTTCTCTTCTCTTCTCTTCTCTAGACTAAACAAATGCCGCTTTTTCAATCTTTCATCATAGGTCATATTTTCTAGACCTTTAATCATATCTGTAGCTTTTCTGTGGACTTTCTCCAACTTGTCCACATCTTTCCTGAAATGTGGTGCCCCAAACTGGACACAATACTCCAGCTGAAGCCTTATCAATGCAGGGTGGAATGGAAGAATTACTTGTGTGATGCTTACAACATTCCTGCTAATACATTCCAGAATGATGTTTGCCTTTTTTGCAACAGTGTTACACTGTTGACTCATATTTAGCTTGTGATCCACTATAACACCCAGATCCTGCTCTGCAGTACTCCTTCCTAGGCAGTCATTTCCCATTTGGTATGTGTGCAATTGATTGCTCCTTTCTAAGAGGAGTACTTTGCATTTGTCCTTCTTGAATTTCATCCTATTTATTTTGGATCATTTCTCCAGTTTGTCCAGATCATTTTGAATTTTAATTCTATCCTCCAAAGCATTTGCAACCCCTCCCAGCTTGGTATCATCCGCAAATTTTGTAAGTGTACTCTCTATGCCATTATCTAAATCACTGATGAAGATATTGAACAGAACTGATCCCTGTGGGACCCCACTTGATATGCCCTTCCACCTTGACTGTGAACCACTGATAACCAATATTCTCTCTAATTTTTTATATCCATGTGCAAAATGAATTTTGTTATGTGCACCAATATGGAGATGATGTGTGGTGGGGGTGGGGCCAAGAGGTTTGGAGTGTGGGAAGGGGCTCAGGGCTGGGGCAGAGGATTGGGGTTCAGGGGGTGTGTGGGCTCTGGGGTGGGCTGGGATAAGGGGTTTGGGGCAAAGGAGGGGGCTCAGGGCTAGGACAGAGGGTTGGGCTTGGGGTGCAGGCAGGGGGGTGAGGGCTCTGGCTCGGGGTGCAGGCTCTGGGTGGGGCCGGGGATGAGGGGTTTGGGGTATGGGAGGGGGCTTAGGGCTGGGGAAGAGGGTTGGGGTGTAGGGTGTGAGGGCTCTGGCTGGGAGTGAGGGCTCTGGGGTGGGGCCAAGGATGAAGAGTTTGGGGTGCAGGCTGCCCTGGAGCTGGGGCGAGAGGACTCCCCCCAGCCCTCTCCCCGCCAGCAGCAGCTCTGGCACCTCTTCCCACTGGCAGCTCTGAGGGAGAGGTGCTTCTTTCCACCAACAGCAGCTCCAGGGCTCGGGGAGAGGCGCCTCTCCCCGCTGGCAGGAGCTCTGGGGTTGGGGGAGAGGCCCGTGGCAGCCCTGCATGCCCAAACCAGCTCCCTTCCCTGCCCACTCCCTAACTCTCTCCATCTAGGTTGTATTTCCCTAGTTTCTTTATGAGAAGGTCTTGCAAGACAGAATCAAAAGCCTTACTAAAGTCAAGATATACCACATTTCCACTTTCCCGCCATCCACAAGTCTTGTTACCCTGCCAAAGAAAGCTATTAGATTGGTTTAACATTATTTGTTCTTTACAAATCCATGCTGACTTTTAGGGCTGGCCTTAGGGAAAATGGCACCTGAGTAAACTTGTATTTTGGCATCCCCACATTGCTCCTGGCCCTTGTGGGCTCCCTGTGTGCCCCACCACCCGAGGGACCACTGCCTCCCCCACAGTGGTAAATCTGTATTGAAAGAGGTGCCGGAGCTCAGCCCTGGCACAAATTAAGCACTGGGTTGGCATCTGGAGAGTGGCGGCACCTGGCCGGGTCACCAGCTCTGACGGCAGTGCCACCACCACTGGCATGGTATATGATGTATTGCCACCCTTTCTTCTGTGCTGCTGCGGGTGGCAGCACTCCCTTCAGAGCTGGGCACACAGCCAGCAGCCGCTGCTCTCCTGCCACCGAGCTCTGAAGGAAAAAAAAAAACAGAGAACCACTAAGGGTATGTCTACACTACGAAATTAGGTCGATTTTATAGAAGTCGATCTTTAGAAGTCGATTTTATACAGTCCATTGTGTACGTCCCCACTAAGCACATTAACTCAGCGGAGTGCATCCTCAATACCATGGCTAGCATTGATTCACGGAGCGGTGCACTGTGGTGCACTATCCCACAGTTCCCGCAGTCTCTGCTGCCCATTGGAATTCTGGGTTAAGCTCCCAATGCCAGATGGGGCAAAAACATTGTCAAGGGTGGTTTTGGGTACATGTTGTCAATCTCCCCTCCCTCCCTCCCTTCCTCCCTTCCTCCATGAAAGCAACAGCAGACAATCATTTCACGCCTTTTTTCCTGGGTTACCTGTGCAGACACCATAGCACGGCAAGCATGAAGCCCTCTCAGCTCACTGCTGCTGTTGTGAGCATTGTAAACACCTTGTGCATTATCCTGTAGTATGTGCAAAACCTGGCTAAGAGACACCAGCACGAGGATGATTGTGAGGAGGACATGGACACAGACATTCCTGAAAACACGGGCTGTGGCAGTTGGGACATCATGGTGGCAGTGGGGCCGGTTGATACAGTGGAATGCTGATTCTCGGCCTGGCAAACAAGCACAGACTGGTGGGACTGTTTAGTGTTGCAGGTATGGGATGATTCACAGTGGCTGCGAAACTTTTGCATGCGTAAGGCCACTTTCCTTGAACTTTTTGAGTTGCTTTTCCCCACTCCGAAGCACAGGAATACCAAGATGAGAGATGCCCTGACAATTGAGAAGTGAGTGGCGATAGCCCTGTGGAAGCTTTCAATGCCTGACTGCTACAGGTCAGTTGGGAATCAATTTGGAGTGGGCAAATCTATTGTGGGAACCGCTGTGATCCAAGTAGGCAATGCAATCATTGACATTCTGTTATCAAGGTTAGTGACTCTGGGAAATGTGCAGGTCATACTGAATGGCTTTGTTGCAATGGGGTTCCCTAACTGTGGTGGGGTGATAGATGGAACACATATCCCTATCTTGGCACCGGACCACCTTGCCAACCAGTATGTAAACTGCAAGGGGTACTTTTCAATGGTGCTGCAAGCACTGGTGGATCAACATGGGACGTTTCACTGACATTAACGTGGGATGGCTGGGAAAGGTGCATGACGCTCGCATCTTTAGGAACTCCAGGCTGTTCAAGAAGCTGCAAGAAGGGACTTACTTCCCAGACCAGAAAATTACCATTGGGGATGTTGAAATGCCAATAGTTATCCTTGGGGACCCAGCCTCCCCCTTGCTCCCATGGCTCATGAATCTGTACACAGGCAGCCTGGACAGTAGTAAGGAGCAGCTCAACTTTTTGGTGAGCAAGTACAGAATGGTGGTAGAATGTGCCTTTGGACATTTAAAAGCTTGCTGGCGCTGTTTGCTGACTAGGTTAGACCTCAGTGCAACCAATATTCCCATTGTTATTGCTGTTTGCTGTGTGCTCCATAATATCTGTAAGAGTAAGGGGGAGATCTTTATGGTGGGGTGGGAGGTTGAGACAAATCACCTGGCAGCCGATTTTGAGCAGCCAGACACCAGGGCGATTAGAAGACCACAGCTAGGCGTGCTGCACATCAGAAAAGCTTTGAAAACCAGTTTCATGACTGGCCAGGCTATGGTGTGACAGTTGTGTGTGTTTTTTCTTGATGCAAACCTGCCCCCTTTGTTGATTTTAATTCCCTGTAAGCCAACCACCGTCCCCCCCTTCAATCACAGCTGGCAAAGGAAATAAAGTCACTATTGTTTTGAAACCATGCATTCTTTCTTTAATTGAAAAAAAAAGTGAGATAACTGACAAGGTAGCCTGTGTCAGGTGGAGGAGGAGGGAAGGACAAGGCCACATTTTTGATTTGTAGCCACACTACAAATCAAAACTTTTTGAATGACAGCCTTCTGTTGCTTGGGCCATCCTCTGGAGTGGAGTGGCTGGGTGCCCAGAGCCTTCCCCCCCATGTTCTTGGGCATCTGCATGAGGAGGATATGGAACTTGGGGAGAAGGGCAGGTGGTTACACAATGGATGCAGTGGGGGTCTGTGCTCTTGTTGGCTTTCCTGCAGCTCCACCAGATGCCTCATCATGTCCTTTTGCTCCCGCATTAATCTCAGCATCGCCTCCTGCCTCTGCTTATCGCAGTTACTTAATGCTTTCCTGGCCTCTGCCACTGAATGCCTCCATGCATTAAGCTGTGCCCTATCAGTGTGGGAAGACTGCATGAGCTTGGAAAACATGTCATCGCGAGTGCATTTTTTTCGCCTTCTAATCTGCGATAACGTCAGGGACGGAGATGATAGGGGGAACAGAAACATTTACACCTCTGGGGAGATAAAAAGGGAGAGTAAAATTGAGATGATACATTTCTGAGAACAAAAGGGAGACTCTTTCACAGTGAATCAAGCAATTCACAGCAGACAGCACATATGCTTTAGGTACAAGGTCGCATTTTGCCTTTTATATTGAGTGCCTGCCGGTATGGTGACACATCACACATGGCTGGGCAACAGAATTTGGTTTCCAGGGAGTCATGGTAAGCCAAAGGGTACGCGGGGTTGGCTTCTTACGCCTTCATAATGTGTGGGAAATGTTTCAAACTGCAGCGCCCTCCTTTCCCATAGCAAGCAATACCAGTTGGGTTTCACATTTAAAAGGAGGGGCTGAGGTTTTTGGGTGGATGTGCAGCACATACCTCCCCCCACCTCACTGCGTGGCTATTCTCCAGGATGATCCCTTTTAGCCAAGTGCAAACAGCCTAGCATGAATGGGATCTTTTTACTGTTCCCTTACAAAAATTTCCCTATTTCCACCAGGTGACCATGAATGATATCACTCTCCTGAGGCTAACACAGAAAGATATAGACCGAATGTTGCTTGAATGCAACCAAAACCCAGGACCATTCTCTGCCATGCTTTGTGCTGCAATGATTCCAGACTACTTGCTACTGGCCTGGTGCGGTAAAGTGTCCTACAATGGAGGATGAAATAAGGCAGCCCTCCCCAGAAACCTTCTGCAAAGGCTTTCAGAGTACCTCCAGGAGAGCTTCATGGAGATGTCCCTGGAGGATTCCCACTCCATCCCTAGACATGTTAACAGACTTTTCCAGTAGCTGTATTGGCCACGAATGCCTCCCAATTCTTCAGGGCAAATCAAACATTAAACACTATTGCTTTTAAACCCTGTACTGTAGTTACAAATGTGAGCTCACCAGAGCTGCCTTCTCCGGCTTCAGGGTTGGGGATCCTGCCTTGGGAGGGTATTGGCTCCCGGGTGATGGAAAAAGTCCTGGCTGCTGGGAAGAACGGATTCTCCACTTGCCTGCTGCGCATTCTCCTCCTCCTCCTCAAAATCCTCCCTGTTGCATGAGACTCCCCCCTTGCAGGTGTCCAGGGACAGTGGTGGGGTAGTGGTAGGGTCCCCCCCTAGAATGCCATGCAGTTGATCATAGAAGTGGCATATATGGGGCTCTGACCCGGAGCGACCGTTTGCCTCCTTTGTCTTTTGGTAGGCTTGCCTGAGCTCCTTAACTTTCATGTGGCATTGCTGTGTGTCCCTGTTGTAGCCTCTCTCCACCATGCAATTTTGGCATATATATTAGCATTTCTTCTTTTTGATCGGAGTTCGGCCTGCACAGATTCTTCTCCCCATACAGCAATCAGATCCAGTGTCTCCCTTTCGGTCCATGCTGGAGCTCATTTGTGATTCTGGGGGGACTGCATGGTCACGTGTGCTGCTGAGCTCGCCACGCTGACCAAACAGGAAATGAAATTCAAAATTTCCTGGGGCTTTTCCTGTGTACCTGGCTAGTGCATCAGAGTTCAAAGTGCTGTCCAGAGCGGTCACATTGGAGCACTCTGGGATAGCTCCCGGAGGCCAATACCGTTGAATTGCGTCTGCACTACCCCAAATTCGACCCAGCAAGATTGATTTTAGCACTACTTCCCTTGCTGGGGAGGAGTACAGAAGTCAATTTTAAGAGCCCTTTAGGTCGACGGAACGGGGTTGGTTGTGTAGATGCACTCATTTTAAAATGGACCTAATGCGGCTAAATTTGACCTAACCCCGTACTGTGACCAGGGCTAAGTTACAAGAAATTTGTCACACTATGATTTGTCATATGATTTGGGCAAAATAAACTTCAACTTCAAAACGCAACAACAGATCTTTTTGTACATCGTAAACGATGCCACTTTCTAGAGCTTGTGTCTTATATCTGCTCTATCCGACTGGTTTAATACAATGCCATGAGAAAGGATCATTTACAGATCAGCTTTTCTTCTGGATGATCTGCTATTGCAGAGTTAATATTTTAAAACAAACAAACAGGATAAAGACTTATTTTACCCGTTTTGTTTTTGTATTTGTAATGTAAAAAAGAAGTAGGAGGTAAATAATCTAAAACAGAAGTTCACTCTTTCACACATTCCAATAAAATAGGATGGACACTGCATCACCTACAATAGGAATTTCCACTATCCATAGCTGTGGAATTGGAGTCTCAAAATATTTAGGCTTAAAAAACATATTCACAATATCCAGTCAAACAGAATACAAAACACACAGTGCTTGCTTCACCAGGTTCTGTTACAATTGTATAACTTGGTAACCACTTAGCAACTTCTATGTTTGCTAAAAAATAAAAAGCAATAATATATAAACAAGTGCAAAACCCATGGCATAAGGAGTGTACATTTTGGATGTGGACATGCATTGTCTGCTATTAAACAATCCATAAAAAGTAATAATTTGATTAGGCTAATCAATATTGCAACAATTGATTTCAATATTTATTCTGATGAAATTATTATTATTAGGAATTAATTTGCAGGGAAATTCCTCCTGTGCAAACTCATACATTCTAGCTTTAACAACATTACACATCTGCAATGTCTGTCTCAATTGGCAAGAAAACATGCTTTATCTTTTACAACACGTGCTAAACATAGCCAACAGGAGTCTGGCATATGTGATTTTACTTCAGGATATAAAGACTGTATGGTAGAACATAAAATTGTTTTTTATTTTTTATGGCAGCAGCAAAACATTCAAATGTTTGCCGACAAACATTTTATATAGTGCTGCTACAAAACTCTGAACTACTGAGATACAGCAGGAGCTGGGAACAGATCCTTTAACCTTCATGAGTTCAGTGGGATTAAGTGTATGAGTAAAGACTCCTTGCAGAGTACTTCCAAGTTACACTATTTATCCTTTATAAAAAAAACCCCATCCTTATAGAATCATAAAGATATAGAGAGGAAAGGTTTTCTCCAGGTGAGGCACATTATGCACTTCTGAACTTAATGATTTCTGAACTTTCTTGATTGAAATAGAGAATTCAGGGCAATATAATTAAATTACAATTGTTATTGAAAAATATAATACTATTATCAAGAAACTAAATTTGAATGTGAATGTGTACATTACTGGGTAAAATTCAACCTTGCTAGTAAAGGCAAAGGCAAACAGCATCTTCCTGAGACAGTGAAGGATTCTCTCATGTGGAAAGATTTAATAGGAATGGATAACTTTGGGACATCTTATAGAATTTAATAAAGAGTTTTATGCATGCTATAAAATCTGCAGGGTGTTTTAACAAAACGTGTAGAAATAATCTCATTTTCTATTACTTTCAGTGGGCGAAATCTTGACCCCGTTGAAGTCAATGGCGAAACTCTGACTGATTTTGGTGGGGCAGGATTTCACCCTATGGGGTTTTGGAGTAATTTTTATAGAACCCTACACATTTCTGTTGAACCTTATTAGTTTAATCCCTATTAAACCCTATAGGGTTTTTCCTGTACGAGGTGTGTCCCTGGGAAGAGTCACCTCAGGAGAAGGAAGGCTGTGTTGATCTGTTTTCTTTGAAGTAACTAAGGCCCCAAAATTATGAGTTATTACTATTTAAGAATTGCCCAGATAGCAAGACCTTTTAATAAAGACATAACAGAAGTCTGACAGCATAAAAACCCAAGGTCTAACAGCTAGATTTCTTCACAGTCTAACGAAATTCAGAGTTGCTGAAAAAGAGTGTACCACTGGTGCAGCTAAAGAGACTTCCCTTTTTCACTGTCAATGAATGAATTAAAAATCATATTACATTGATATCAAACACTGATGATATTAGATGACGTGCCAGACAGTAGTAAAATGGGAAGCTTGATGGAATCTAATATTATAATTAAAATGTATATAAAAGAGAAAAATTCAATATCTTCTATTGTTGTTGTAGACATGTTGATCCCAGGATATGAGAGAGCCAAGATGGGTGAGAACCAGCTTCTGTTGGTGAAAGAGACAAGCTTTCAAGCTGCACAACTGAACAGCAAGTTTCACCAACAGAAGCTGGTCTAATGAAAGATATTACCTCTCCCACCTTGTATTTCTTATAAAAGAGAAGTAAACAATAAGTAATAGAGCTTTGGCCAAAATATGGTAAACTTTAATTACACGGTTTACCTCATAGGCAATCCTATTAGGAAAGAAAAAAGTGGCATTCATATTGATTTCTTTTAGTTTTGTCATAAAGTGAAGAAGTAAGGCACACGTTTTCAATCAAACATGCTTATTTTATCATGTTAGTGAAATACAACTGTGCTGAAAGAGGCAATCCACGGGATTAGCCTGGATCTAGGAACTTCATTACACAGTACCTGGTGGGTAACTTGACATCATCGACTGTGGTCACTCTGGCTGTTGCAATGGTCCTCAGAAGACTAAGCATGTGTGATATGATGAAAGAAGCAGTAAATAAATTGTAACTGTGTTTATAAGGACACTTGACTAGTGTGGAATAATCAGACATGTAACTATTTGGTTAATAATGCAGAAACTCAGCTCAGCTGTACATACTACAGTCTTACTCTTGTTAAAACAAGGAGAAATGGAATATGTATACAATTGTTCTGCCCTGCTGGAGAACAACAGTTCTTGAAGTGACTTTGCATTGTGTAATGGACTGTTAAAACAAGGTTAAAGAGTGTCAAAGAATATGGACAATTTTGTATAAATTATATGAACTTTAAACTGGACATTTCAGCAGCTAGCAGATTGTTTATGGAGAAACTACAACTTGAGCAAGAATAATGTAGGCAGCAGGGCATGGGTGGTCATGGCTAATGGCTAAAATCAGGAACCTTGAACTGAAGTTGTGGTCAGAGTCAGGAGCCAAGCTGAAGGTCAGAGCCTGAGTCAGAGTCAGGTACCAAGCCAGGGCACAAAGCCGGAGTCAGCATCAGGGGCAGTGCATAAAAGCAGACCTGGAGTGAGGCAGGAGAGGAGGAATTGGGAACAGATGGACATCTGGGATCAGAACAACAGTAACAGGCTGGGAGGTAGGAACTAAGAATGGATGGGAAGGCAGGGCTCAGGAGTCAGGCAAATAGGCAGGGTCCATTGTAATAGCCAACCAGAGATTCACCTAGCTGTTAAGAACTTCCTGTGCCTCTTTCTGGTGTCAGTAGCCCATGCCAGCCAAACAGCGAGTCTGGATGTCTCCCCCAGTCAAGAGTTTTGTGGGCAGGGCCTACGTGAACTAGAGCTTCACTGGCCCCCTTCTCTAGTGGTTCAGGTGAGCTGCTGGGTGGATGTCTGGGGACTTATAGGCCTGGGTACAAGGCCCATAATCATTCTTTTTACCCCATTCCCTAAGGATGTCCTCCAGATGTTAGTGGGCCAGGTTTTCCAGGGTGGGTTTTGTGGAAGCCATTTACCAGGACAGGAGTGAGGACATTCTCTGATGGTTCCCAGGAGTCTTTTTCAGAACTGTTGCCTTTCCAATCCATGAGATATCAGAATCTATCCCACCTGATTCTGACATCAAGGATCTTGTGGACAACATACTCATCCAGGTCTTGAATATTGCTGACAGTGTGGTTGGGAGTCGTGAGGGAATGGGTTCTGAATGTGGATCTTCATGAGTGATATATGGAAAATTGGGTGTATACAGAGAGAATGGGGTACATCAAGTTCAAAGGTGATGGGGTTAATTTGCTGGTGAACTTGGTAGGGGCCAGGTAATCAGTAGTCCAGTTTATGAGATGGTCTATTTGTGTGTTGTTTTTCATCAAGAGCCATACCTTCTGGCCTACAAAACGGCAGGCCGCTCCTGTCGTTGATGGCCTGTATATTGTTTGCATCTCTTCTTGGCACCATCCAGGTGAACTTTTCGGACATCTTGGATTTGGCATGTCTGTTGTATCCAGTGAACGGGTGCTGAATTGTGGGAAGTTGCAGGTAGCACTGAGTAGAACCAAGGATGGAACCCATTGTGATGGGGTTCCTAGGATGCAACCTGAACTGTGGGACCACTGAGCCCTCTGTCCCACTAACCTGTGGTGCTGTGACAAGCCTCTGCACTTACACAGACATCCACAGGTAAGGACACAACCAACTGAGTTACATGAATGCTTCTACCAGCCACTCATGAACCAACAATAGAGAGGCTCCAGCCAATTCCCGCCAGCTCCCTAGCCTTGCACCTGTGGAATATACCATCTTGCCCAGTCCACGCCTCTCTCGATGTGGAGAGAACACACACTAGCCTTTGTAACCTGAACTGAGATTTCCCAAATACTTCAACCAAAACACACTACTTTAGGTAAAATATAAAGCAGATTTATTAACTACAGAAAAATTTTAAGTGATTATAAGTAGTAAGTGTAAAGATCAAAGTTAGTTACCTAACAAATAAAAGTAAATTCCCAATCAGAGTTCTATAAACTAAACAGGATTTGAATCAAGAAGTGTCTCACCCTGATGGTATAAACAAGTCAGAGATCTTCAATACACAGCCTGGAACTCTCCTCCAGCCGGGGACGACCCTCCCGTTCAAAATCTTTGTCCTCCAGATGTGTTTCTAGGTGTTGAGTTGTGTGTAAGACCAAGTCATGATGTCACTTCCCCTTCTTTTATAGTTTCTTCCAGCTTGATGGAAAGATCTATGCTTGTGACATGGGGGTATGCCCCATTAGTCAAGCAGCCTCCATTGTCTACATGCTCTCTCTGAGAAGTCTCCATTGTATAGTTCCTGGGATAGTAGATTCTCTTTAATGGGCCATCAGCACGTCTGGCTACTCCATTGTTGTACCTGAAAGGCTGGTTGTGGGTGTTCCCAACCTCACAACATATTTCAGTAACACACACATAGCAAAACTTCATAACTTCCCATACATGATAGCACATACAATCCAACAGGATATTAATGTTCAACAGATCAAGACTTTTAAAATGATACCTCACAAGGAATATTTTGTATAAAACATAATCATATCACCATGGTGAATATGGGGGTGCCAGGATGCTACTCTGAGGTACAGAGTGACACATCCATGTTTAATAAAAAAAAGGCTTTGTCCCATAGAAACATGTTCTGCATTATTGCACACAAACTCTGTAGGAGGTAGCAGCAAGGACCAGTCATTCTGGTAGACGCTTATGTAGCATCAAAGATACTACTCCAGGATCTGGTTGGTTCCCTCCGCATGATCACTTGTCTGAGACAGAGGAGAAGCAGGAGCAGATGCCCAAAATACAAATAGGGTGTCATCAGAAGTGGGATGCAGGTTGCAGACCACGGTCTGAACTGATGCACTCTGGGAGGCCATGTAGGCAGACAACTTAGTCCACTCACAGTTGGGCAGTTTCCTGAGAGTATGCCAGTACAGGGGATGAAGTATACCATCTTTGTGAGGTGGTCCACTACTGTCAGAATGGTCATGGACTCAGGTAGATCAACCACAAAATCTAAGATGGTGACTCTCCAGGGGCCAGGTGGAGTCTTGAGGGGTTACAGGAGTCTGAGAGCTTTATTGTGTGGCACCTTCAAGTGGACACATATACTGCAAGAGGCCAGACAGGTACTGTAGCCCACATGCAAGGCCACCAGAAGACATGAGAGACTAGGTGCTGAGTTTTAAAACAGCCACAATGTCCTGCCAAGGGGGATACATGACTATTTGTAGGGTTATAGTCCTAAGAGTCCTGGGAGGGACATATATATGTCTTTTTAGATAGGCTACCCCATCTTGGATGTCGTGGGATTCCTTTCTTATGATTTCCTGCTCATCAGGAAGGATCTCATGGACTGAGGCTTATTGTATGAAGGTGAGCAGATCTTGGTGGTGAGCCATGGCCAGAAAATTATGAGGCTTTAGGATGCAGAAGGTTTTAGGGTTCAAGTCTTTTAGGTCAGCATATTTGCCCTTCTGGGACAATGCGTCAGCCTTGCTATTTTTGGTTCCTGGATGAAAGGAGATTACAAAATCAAAGCACAAAAAAGAATAAGGCCCACCAAAGTTGTTGGCTTAGATCTTTGGCCCTACACAGATATTCAAGTTTCTTATGATTGGTATACACCTGGTGGGGTACTGGGCCCTTTCTAGATAGTGGTGCCATTCTTTGAAGGCTGTCTTAGTTTCCAAGAGTTCTTTGTCCAAAATTTTGACTTTTGCTCCATGGGTGTGAGTTTCCTAGACTAAAAGGCTCATGAATGTGGCAACTGTTGACGACTGTGCCTTTGGGGCAGCACCAATTCAACAGCAAGTTGGAAGCATCTGCTTCAATGATTGAAGGCCTGCATGGTGTCAGGGTGGACCAATATAGGAGTGGTGGTAAGTGCAAGTTTTAGTTGCTCAAAGGCCTGCTGGGCCTTGGGAAACAAGAGGAACCTGGTGTTTTTGTGGAGCAGGGCAGTGTGAGGAGCAATCCACTCTAAGAACTTCAGGATGAACCCCAATAGAAATGGTGTAGTTCATGAACATTACATGGTGCTCTAAACTTAAGGACTGCCTTTACCTTGCACTGGTCTATTTCAATACCAGCAGGAGATATGATGAACCCTAAGAATGAGACAGAGGACTGATCAAAGGCAAACTTTTCTAGCTTAGCATAGGGTCCATGTTAGTTTAGACTCTTCTGGACAGAATGGATGTGCATGGTGTGTGTGATGGGTTGGATCACAGAAAACCCCTTCGGGGTTGTCAACTGATGTGCCAAGACTACTTCTCCCTTGCTTTCCCTGCCAGCTTGGGACTCCAGAACCCTACCTGGTTGTGCTAGACACACTTGCCAGCCACAAACACAGACTCAGGTCTAAACCATGTTCCACAAACAGCAAGCTTAACTGAAAGCAGCTTAAGATGTGTTCCAGTCTTTAACACTCAGATGCCCAACTCCCAATGGGGTCCAAACCCCAAATAAATCCATTTATAAAGCATATACAGGGTAAACTCATAAATTGTTTGCCCTCTATAATACTGATAGAGAGATATGCACAGCTGTTTCCTCCCCCCCCCCCCCCGCCCCCAGGTATTAATACATACTCTGGGTTTAATAATAAGTAAAAAGTGATTTTATTAAATACAGATAGTAGGATTTAAATGGTTCCAAGTAGTAACAGACAGAACAAAGTGAACTACCAAGCAAAATAAAATAGAACATGCAAGTCTATGCCTAATACAGTAAGAAAACTGAATACAGATAAAACCTCACCCTCAGAGGTGTTCCAGTAAACTTCCGTTTACAGACTAGTCTCCTTCTAGTCTGGGTCCAGCAATCACTCACACCCCCGTGGTTACTGTCCTTTGTTCCAGTTTCTTTCAGGTATCCTTTGGGGGTGGAGAGGCTCTCTCTTGAGCCAGCTGAAAACAAAATGGAGGGGTCTCCCAGAGGTTTAAATAGACTTTCTCTTGTGGGTGGACACACTGCCCTCCCCCTGTGTAGAATCCCAGCTACAAGATGGAGTTTTGGAGTCACATGGGCAAGTCACATGTCCATGCATGACTCAGAACTTACAGGGAGCAGCCATGGTTCACATGCTACCTTGAACATCCTCAAGTAGACTTCTTATGTGGACTGGAGAGTTCCAAGATCCATTGTCTGTTAAATGTTTCTTGACTGGGCACTTAACTTGCGAATTCCTTTGTAAAGAAGCTGCCCAAATGCCTTACTAAGGCTACTTAAAATCAAACCAGTACACAGGCAATATTCATAATTTCAAATACAAAAATGATACATGCATATAAATATGATGAATAGATTCAGTAGGTCATAACCTTTACAGAGATATGTTACATGGCATGTGTAGCATAAAACACATTCCTGTTATGTCATGCATACATTCATAAGCATATTTCCGTAGAGGCTTATGGGGTGCAACATCACAGTGTGTTGTTCGGCATTATCTGAAAAAATAACTATGTCATCCAGATATGCTACCACATATTGGTCCAGAAAGTGCCAGAGTACATCATTAATAAACTGTTGGAATGTTAAAGGCATGTCTGTCAAACCACAGGGCATCCTGAGATATTCAAAGTGATAGTAATGCATTTGAAAGGTTGTCTTCCATTCGTCCTCCTTCTAATATATGCTAAGTTGTATGATCCTCCCCAGAGCTGTAGTTTTGTGCATACCCAGGCAGCACTCACATGGTCCATTAGCTTGGTGATGAGTGGTGACAGGTATCATTTTTTATTGGTGACCTAACTCATGACTCAATAGTCCACACATAATCAGAGGCTTCCATCCTTCTTTTTTAACAAAGAGGACGGGCAGCCTGACAGGTGAAGTGGACTTACAAATAAAGCCCTTGCCTAGGTCCACCCAAAGGAAGATGCACAGTGTGGCTAGTTTGGGCTTGGAGGTGGCTTATATATGCCTGAACTGAATGTTTGCCCTTGATTGTAGCTCAATAAAGGCATTTGTAATTGTAGCTCAATCTGGGCATTTGTAATCCCAGTGGTGGGGCAAGGTTTGATTTTGGTTGGTTGTTTTGTTTGTTTTAAGACATCCTTGTAGTCTCTGTATTTGGATGGAAATCAAGGACAGAAATAGTGGGTGGCTCTGCCTAGTCAACTGCCCTGGGGAACTACTGCACACTGCCCATTTCCTGGGGTCAAACAGCACTTCTGGCAGTATTCTGAGAAAAATTCATCTTTTAGTTCATGCTAGCTGATAAGTTGGTGTGTGGATGGCCAGCCATGAGATCCCTGCATGTCCCTCTGATCTTGGGTAATGGATGGCACTGAACTGTAGGGCTCAGTGCCCTTGGATAGCAATCTTAAGGGGAACAGTTTCCATGGCCAGTGATCTGGAGGATAAGAGGGACCTGTCAATCATCTCTAACAGGTCTGGAAAGGACTTGGGCCATATGGAAATCTACAGTGCCCTGGCTACTTCTGCATCAATGAAGTTATCTGCTGTGCCCAAGTCAATGAAGCCTGCTGTGGATGGAGGGGTTGGGAATGCCTTGGGATTCATAATGCAGCTGGTACTTGTAGGTACAGTGCAAGTGAACAGAAGCTGGTGCGCGTTCCCTTCAGGACCTTGGTTCAGGTGTCAGGGGGATGTCCAATCTAGCCCCCTTTACCAAGCCTGGGCTGGCTCATTTCCTGGATACCTGTGGACTGGATTCCTTGTGGGGCAACTGAAAATGGCATGGCCCAGCTTGCCACTGTAGTAACACAGACGAAGACAGGAGAGGTGAGTTGCCAGAGGATTAGGTCTATCTGCATCAGCTCAACTGGTGGGGCAGAATCTGATAGCAGTTCTCGACTCAGGCCAGCTCATCCTTAACCTCATCCCACAAGCCCCATCTAAGCTGAAATAAATGGGCTGCCTCATTACATTCTGTGTCCAATATGAGGTGATGGGAGTGAGCTATGTAGGAAGCGACTGTGCCCAACCCCTGTTGGCGTTTCCGCAGGGTGGCCTCAGCAGAGTAGGCATGGTTGGGGTCGTCAAAGACCATTAATGTTGCCTGCTGGAAGGCATTCCAGTTGGATAGTATTGGACTGTTAGCTTCCAACAGGAGAGAGTCTCAGTCCAACTGTTAGCAAGCTGACTACCAGGCTACCTTGGTATGGCTATGGTCAAAGCAAGACCAAGAGGAGCCACTGATTCATGAAGCCTGGGAATTTGGAGCAGCTCCCATCAAAGCAGTCAGGCAGAGGGATAGCAGCTCCCAGCTCAGGTGATAGTGCAGCCATACAGACCCAGAGCATAGCATTCACTGTGTGGAGTTGCTGGATTTGTTCCTGAAACACCTGATTCTCAGTCGTCAGCTGCACATTCTTTAGGGTGGTTGGTTAGATTTAGGAGTCTGGAACCAGAGCTTGTGACAGAGTCAGAAGTCAATCCCAGGGTCAGAGCTGGAGTCAGAGTCTGAAGGTTGGGGCTGGAGACAAAGTCCACTGCCATGCTGAAGATCAGAGCTGGGGTCCGCAACAGGCTAGGGCACAGGAGCAAAGACCTGGAGTGACACAGGAAAGCAGGAACTGGGAACAGACAGGGGGATCTGGGATAGGAAGGACAAGAACCAAGAACAGGCAAGAAGTCAGAGCTCAGGAGTCAGGCAAGTAGGCAGGATTCATTGTAACAGCCAGCCAGGGATTAAACTAGATAACTCCCTGTGCCTCTTTTTGGTTTTAAGTAGTGCATCCCAAGCAATTGGTGGTGTTGGATGTCTCCCCAAAACAGGAGCTTCCTGGACAAGGCCCTCTGTGAACTAGAGATTCACTGGCAGCCTTCTCCAATAGTCCAGGTGAGCTGCTAGGTAATGGCCATGGTCTGAACACTTTCTGCATTCGAGGCCCATGATCCTTAACACATGACTGAAAAATTGGCCAAGGGATGGACCACAAAGGGGCACATGGAAAGCAACATGTGGAGATAAGTTGCTGAGTATAGCAAACCAGCCAGTGTTCAAGGTATGTCCCAAGATGGTTTACCAACAGTTATGGCCTAACTTGTCTTACACTCTGGTATGACACAACGAAACTGCAAAACTCCAAACCCAGTTGCAAGAACTCAAAAGCCAATGTGTTGGTCCCTGATTGGATGCTGAGAGAGGACAACTTTCATTTTGGCTGGACATTTCAAATCTTCAGAAGTATGGGTCACCATCTGATTGGTCCATGCCAGCGTCTCCAAGAAGAGGAACCAAGTTGGACCCCCTAGTAGAAACAGGATTAAAATGGCCTGTCTCGTTCATCCCATCACTTCTTGAAAGTCAAAGACACCTGGATGTAGGTCCTGACCTGGCCACCTGGGAGTCCTGGTGACATCAAATATCTATCTTGGATAGGCACCTTTAACTGTCTCTATTTTCCAGCAATTCAGGTTGCCCACTAGCACTACAGGAAAAGACTGTAGTTGTGATCATCCTTCTCTCCACCTGTGTTTGCAGTGTCAACTCCTACTGTAAACAATAATTGAGATGAACGCTGATGGCTGAGCAAAGATCTGGTGATATCTAACACACAGACTTTCACTTGGGTGATGACCCAAATCAGTCAGCTGACTACTTCCTGAAACTAAATACCTAATTAGAAAGAAAGCGTATATGCTTTTGTATGTGTTTTACAGATGGTCACAGAGTTACACAATATGTCTTTGTTTTGTAACAGGTTCCAATCAAGACGGTTATAAAGTAGCTTTAAAACTGAACAAGTTACTGTTGTTAACTAATATTGTAGATCTGTATATGTGTCTACCATAGTTAATGGTTTCATACTGCCTTTCAAGTTCTAGGTGCATACAGACAAAATACAACCAAGTGTGCTAGCTTCTTGTACTATATTCTATACAGGCTATCATAAATGTAGGAGTTTATTTTAGGTTGTTAAAAATGTTAGTCAGATCCTGGGGCTATTAACATGAATTGGGAAATAGGTTAAAAAAAGAGTTGACTACTATTGATCTATAGGAAAGGAGACCCTGGTGAATTGGCATGTAAGTAATTGACCACATTGTTTTGTGATCTAGCTTTGGATTACTTTTTCTCTGTTGTGTGAACAACCCCAGAGATGATAACCAATTGGAACATGTGAGGCCCTATTCTGCGGGACTCAAGTCAAAATCTAAACAAGTCACCTTCCCAAGATAATAATTGAGTAGGTGTTATTTTCTATTGTGGTTATGTAATGTGATTTTAAAAAGAAATGGTTACTTACTGTAACTATGGTTCTTCTAAATGTGATGCAGTCATGTATTCCAAGTAGCTGTGTGCACGCCCCGCATATGCCTAGCAGTACCCATAGAGGGCACATGCCTGTAGTCTCTCTCTGGCTATATGAGGTGTGCTGCCCCAACACCCCTCTGTTCCTTCACATCCAACGTACAGGGAGAGACTCTGATGCAGAGGGGATGGAGGGTGGGTCATGGAATACACATCTGCATCACATCTTGAAACAGCACAGTTACAGTAACTAACCATTTCTTCTTTGAGTAGATTCAGAGATGTATTCCAATTGGTGACTAGCAAGCAGTACCCCCATCCAGAGGCAGGGCATGGAATCTAACTGAGCAAGGATCTCAGGACGGCTCTGCTGACATTAACATCCACTGTGGAAGAAGCAGTGATCATGTAATGGTCCATAAAGGTATGCATGGACGACCATGTGGCTGCCCTACAAATGTCCAATATGGAAATTTCATTGAGGAACGCCACCAGCATTGTGTTCTCATTTAATGCACCCGTATCTGTTGAGGAGGCATAGCTGACGCTATCATGCATGCAGTCTTGATGCAAGGTGTTATCCATCTAGAGATGGTCTGCACAGAGACTGCTTGACTCTTCATGTGGTCCGTATATAAGACAAACATGCAAGGTGAAGCATAAAACTGTTCCATTCAGTTCAGATAGAAGGCTAGACAGCATCTAATATCTAGCATACGGAGGTGTTGTTCTTCTGGTGAGGAATGTGGCTTCGGGAAAAACTACAGGCAAATATACCACCTGGTTCAAGTAAAACTGAGAAATCACCTTGGATATGAACTTCAGGTGTGGTCAACAAAGAGTAACCTTGTCCCTGGAGATCTGCATATAAAGAGGCCCAGCCACAAGGGCCTACAACTCAAATGCCCTCCTGGCACAGTTAATGGCTATCAAGAATGCAATCTTTTGAGACAGAAGGGATGGTGGTCAGGAAGAAAGGGCCTCAAATAGAGGCCCCATTAGAGCTGCTAAAACCGTATTCAAGTCCCACAAGGGGGCTGGCACTTGGACTTCCAGAAATGTCGTCACCATGGTGTTGTAGGAAACTGATGTCCCTTGGACAGGTAGATGAAATGCTGATATTGTGCCAAGTGCTCTCTCAGAGAACTGAGTGCTAGGCCCAATTCCTGAAGATGCAACAGGTATTCCAAAATGTCTGGATGGAAGCCTCCACCAGGTGGGTCCTGTAACCGTGCCTCCATGGGTCAAAACTGAGAATACCAAATTCAGGACAAACAGCTGAGAAATAGGGCAGACACACTTCAAACTGGTGGTTATACTTCTATAAGATATACCAAACTAGCAACAAAAGTAAACTTCTGTCTCATCATACTGGCTAACAAGAAGTCATAAAAGCAGTTTCCTTAGATATTTCAGTCCTTGTATCACCACCAAAACACTAGACTTACAGATAAGTGGTTCTTTAAAATCAGTCTCATCAAACAAAAGGTTCTTCTGATCCCAAAGGACCAGCCACACACCCAGGTCAATATATAACTCAGATCTTACCCAATAATCATGCTGTTGCCAATCCTCTAATATCTAAAATCTAAAGGTTTATTTATAAGAAAGAAAGAAAGAAAGCAGAGAGTTAAAACTGGTTAAAGGAATTAAATACATACAATAAACGCAAAGTTCTTGGTTCAGGCTTGTAGCAGTGATAGAATAAACTGCTGGCTTAAATCAAATCTCTGGTTGCTTCCAAATCATTGGAAGGTTCTCACTCCATTGGTTAGAATGCTCCCATTAGTATAAGTTCATAGTCCAGAGGCTGGAGCAGGACAGAAACTGGAGCATGATAGAGGCAAAATGGAGGTGTTTCCATGGCCTTTTATAGTTTCTGCCATATGGAGGGAAACCCATTGTTTCAAACAAAGCCCTCAGCACAGCTAGTGGAAAATCATAGGTGACAAGATATTGTTTGAAGTCACATAGGCAAGTCACATATCCACGCATGATTCCGCCTAGACACAGTATAAGTCATTACCTATATCTCAAACAGCACGTTCACAGGAAAGTCCATTCAGAAAAGATGGGCATCTTTCATTGTGAGTTAAATCTTCTTTTGATGGGCCACTCAATTTGAATAGTCCTTCCAAGTTGTGGGCGTTACCCCAGGAGCAAACATTTGAAATCCAGGTATAGAGCCAATACTCATAGCTTTAAATACAAAAATGATACATACATACAATTAACATAAGCTTATTCAGCAAATCATAACCCTTCCATAAACACCTTACTTGACAACCTTTGCACAAGATTTATTGCAAATATAGAACAGTGGTTGCAACAATGATCTACATGGTCATATTTAATCAGATAATGTCACAGGTCCCATGATCCAACGATCACATGGAAAACCTCTTCCAATTTGCCAAGTAGGCTGTTTTAGTGGAAGGTTTCCTACTGTTAAGTAGGACCTGTTGGACAGCCTCCGAGCAATGCCCTTTCTCCTCATTCAGGCACTCAGAAACCACGCTATAAGGTGCAGGGAACTGGTAGCCGGATGCTGGGTGCAACTGTGATTCTGTGTGAGGACATCAGGAAGGAGAGGAAGTGGCACGGGAGGCTGAACCTACAGTGCAAGGAGATCCAAGAACCAGTGCTGCCTTAGCCATGCCAGGGCAATGAGGATGAGTCTGGCTTGATCCGCTTTGGCCATGACCTGGGGAAGCACTGTGACAGGAGGGAATGCATACAGCAGAGCTGACTTCCAGCTTCAGTGGAAAGTATCAGAGAGGGAGCCCAGGCTGGGCCCCTCACAAGAGCAGACTAGGCAACATTTTCTGTTTTCCCTTGTCGTAAAGATGTTGATCGTGGGAATGCCACGTAGTCAACACCATCTGAAGAACCTCCGTCTTTAAGGACGACTCATGACTCAAGGAGAAAACCTGTTGAGATGATCCGCAAGATGGTTCTGGACCCCTGGTAAGTGGACTGCTATTGGGGTGATGTCCTCTTTGATACAGAACTGCCACAGGTTGATCACCTCCAGGCAGAGTGCTCTGGAGTAAGCTCCCCCTTGTTTGTTCATATAGTATATCACAGTGGTATTGTCTGTGAGTATGTGAACCACTGAATTCCTGATCCAGTCCCGGAAGGTACAACACATGTTGTGGATGGCTTGAAGTTCCAAAACTCGGTGTGGCCTCCTGTTCTGACCACAGATCCTGCACCTGCAGCAAGTCAGGATGCACTCCCCAACCCAGAAGGGACACATTGGTAATCTCTGACTTGGTGGGAAAGGGCCGAGCGATGGGGACCCCTTGGCACACATTGTGTGGGGACTCCCACAAGTGCAAAAATTCCATGCCTGATGGAGGAAGGCAAAGCAACCTGTCTAAAGAATGCAGGGAAGGGATATAAAGTGTACCGAAACACATCTGAAGAGGACAAAAACATAACCTGGCAAGATGGGCCATCTGGGTACAAGTGGATGTGTGGCCTAACAGGCTCAGGCACATGAGGACTGCCGTGGATAGTTGTGATTGCAAACTGAGGAATAGCATTAAAATAATCTGGAAGTGGTTGGTCAGCAGTGGTTGATGTCATGGAATCTAACAGGGTTCCAATTAACTATATTCGTTGAGTGGGGGATAAAGTTGACTTGGCGTTGTTTAGAAAAAAATATCAAATGGTCGAGCAAACAGAATGCTGTCAATATGGGTGAGACCCTCCTCTATAGAGTTGCCCTTCAGCAACCAGCCATCAAGGCAAGGGAAAATATGGATTCC
This sequence comes from Eretmochelys imbricata, assembly GCF_965152235.1. Taxonomy (NCBI): domain Eukaryota; kingdom Metazoa; phylum Chordata; order Testudines; family Cheloniidae; genus Eretmochelys; species Eretmochelys imbricata. The sequence goes on from NC_135573.1 coordinate 61,810,312, forward strand.
CTTCCTTCTCAGGTACTCCTTGATCACCAGCATGCATTTGGTGATGACTCAGGAGGCAGAAAAGAGACCAAATGGGAGAACCATGTACTGAAACTGGTGGTTTCCTACCACGAAGTGAAGATACTTCCTGTAACTTGGTAGAATGGCCACATGAAAGTAGGTGTCCTGAAGGTCCAGAGCAGCAAACCAATCATTCTGAGACAAAGCAGGGAGGATAGCTGTTAGAGTGTCCATGTGGAACCTAAAGTATCTGATGAACTTGTTGAGTCAGCGGAGGTTGAGGATAGGTCTCATCCCACCTTTGGATTTTGGTATCAGGAAATACCAGGAGTAGAACCCATGACCATGTTGTTCTCACAGAACCGCCTCCACCACTCCCAGTGCTATCAGAGAGCTGACCTGCTCAAAGAGGGTGAAAGGGGTCCCTGAAGAGGAACAGGGTGAGGGTGATGAGAGGGGCATGGATTGGAACTGAATGGCATAGCCCAATCTGACAGTGTCTAGGGGACAGGTCCTGCTCCTGAGGCAACACCTACATATGAGGAAGTTGTGGCGGCTCCACAGGCAAGGGAACAACACGTGTCTGGAATTGTGTCTGGTCCACACCCACCAATGCCACATGAGCGGGGGATCTTGCTCTTGACTTTGATGACGAGCGAGACCTCTGAGAGCGAGGAGCCTCCCACTGTGCCCAAGGCTGCCACTGGTATGGGTAAGGCATTGGTGACCTATAGTCACTGGGCCAGGGACCTCCATCCCAGCCTTGAGGTGTATGCCAACCTTGATAGCCATAGCAGTCCACCAGGGACCAGCAGACTCTCTCAGGTGAAGTGGAGTGGGAGAATGAAGAGCTCAACTCTGAAGCAGAGGAGTCTTGGGACCTCAGAGACATGTGGGGGGGTGGGAGGGCGGGGACTCCAGAAGGAGCCAACAGGTGATCTGACTGATCCATAGCCCAGAATGAGGTCAGGTTCAGCACTCCCAAAGTAGTTGGCATCACTGGTACCGAAATGATCGGTGCTACAGGCAAGGTTGATCCTGGTGTAAATTTCAGTACTTGAGCACCTGCTTGCCTTGATGTTGAGGGTGGCAACAACCTCCATGGCACCATCTGCGGCACCTCTTTCGTTGGTGCCGAGGAAAAGCCAACTACAAAAGAGCCTGTACTCTCTCTAGTATCATGTCCGTACAAACCCCCAGAAGAGGTGCTTTGTTGTGCAGTGCTGAAACTTCAGCAACACTCTCCAACTAGGGTCCCATTGTGAGTACCAGCCTTACAAAGTCCTGGACAAGCGGCGAGGATGGAACCGAAAGGTAGAGCAGGTCCACTGCAGCCTGGTATGCCAAAGTCACTGATACTGTTGGTACTGGCATCATTCCTATCAGCACTGGACTCAATAGAGGCCCAGAGGCCAGAACCAGAGTCAATAATACAGGGTGTCTGCCTTCCCTACCCTGTACCGAGGGAGAGTCAGAAGCACCTGCACCATCCTTTGTGCCAGAACCAGCACCATGTCGGTCTGTGCTCTTCTTACAGGAGGCAGAAGAGTTGCTCTCGATCCATCTTATGTGACCTCTTCTTTGGAGCCAATGACGGAGAACGACTCCTGTGCTTCTTCAAAGAGGTCCCTGCCCTGGAACAGGAGGTTGGAGAACTTTCTGAGCCAGAGGGAAAACTGAGGCCGGAAGAAGGCCTCAGTGTTGGGTCAGGCCTCATTGCCTGCTCAAGCAGGTGCTGCTTAAGGCGAAAGTCCCACACCACCCGAGTGGCTTCTAGAATCATCTGCAGATCAAGCAATACTTCTTAAGGTGGCTTTGCCACGGCAAAGCAAGCACCATGTGTGGGGGGCACTCCACACAAAGGGCAATGCTCAAACCCAGTGAATTCCTGAACCCACTAAAACTAACTAACTAATTATTAACTATATACAACAAACTGGGATAAGGTATAAATTTGCGAGGCTGTGACGCAACCACTGCACAGTGCTCCAACTGCAGCTGATGGAAAGTAAGAAGGAACTGAGGGGGATTGAGGCACCACCGCTTCGTATAGCCAGAGGAGGAGCTGCAGGCACAAGACACGAGCGCCACCCCCCTACAGATACTGTTAGGCAAAAGTCTCTGGCTCCAGCATGCAGGGCGCACACACTTACTGGAAATACATGTCTGCATCTACTCAAAGAAGAGACTAAATGGTTATATCAATGAATTTTCAAATTTATGTAGCCAAATTATAGTCCAATACCATTTTTGCCTTCTTATATCCTATACTATTATAGTTGCTATTGTTAAGGATATTTAATAAACTCTAAAACTAATTTCAACTGAGTCATTTTTTTTAGCTAAGCAATTGAAATTAAAAGAACCCTAAGAAAGGTGGTATGGGGAATCAGTGAAGCAGTTGCTTAACAAAGGTTTATTTTATACCTTTTCTTTCCTACATCCTTCTAACAAACAAACAAACAACACTTTTAAGGCCACTTTCAAGGCAACATCCAACAGAGATTCTCAAAGCACTTTACAAACATTAAAGCATTTAGCTTCATAACACCTCTGTAAGGTGGGAAGCATAACCATTTCCAATTTGCACACAGTGTAACCAAGGCACAGAAGTGAAATGGTTTGTCGAAGGTTACACATGTGGCAGAATTGAATAGAATCCAATTTTCTTCTTCTTAAGTACCTCCAATAGTGTCTGACAGTGCAGTGTATACTTTTAAGGGAAGTACAAAGGGAAGAAGATAAGATCTTTGTCCTTAAGAGTTTAGAACCTAAATAGAAAATGTACAGCTGTAGGCTGCAGAATGAAAAACAACAACAAAAATCCCAAAGTGAATAACTGTGACAATAATGGTGGTGGTTCAGTTTTAAAAATTAGGCCTGATCATTTAAAATATTATCACTATTAGAACTAAACAAACAAATAATTTGTCTGATGAATCCTGCTTTTTCTCTTTTCGAAAATTATCTACAAGCAGCTAGTGATTTTCATTAATGCATTCATTATTCAAATTATTTACATAATTTTTGCAAATAATTCTGGGTTTGAAGGCTGAGCAAATTGTTGCAAATATTTTATATTTAAAATTCAAAAGATATTGGCTAGGTCATGTGGTATTGCTTCTGTTCCCTGATTGGATGAATGTAACTCTTAGACTTAGGTTTGCAGCATATTTGAACTTCAAAAGTTACTTTCCCTGAATAAAAACAACGAGGAGTCCTTGGGGCACCTTAGAGACTAACAAATGTATTTGGGCATAAGATTTTGTGGGCTATAACCCACTTCATCAGATGCATGGAGTGAAAAATACAGTAGGCAGGTATAAATATACAGCACATGAAAAGATGGGAGTTGCCTTACCAAGTCGGGGGGTCAGTGCTAATGAGGCCAAATCAATCAGAGTGGATGTGGCCCATTCTCAACAGTTGACAAGACATTGTGAGTATCAACAGAGGGATTTTTCCCTTAATGTTTCCTGAAAACTTGCTGTTTCAGCAATCATTTATTCAAATGAATATTAAAGGAATGTGAACAGAAACAGGTGTTAACACAATCAAAACAAATTTGAGATTTCTAGCAGAGTGAATATTTGCAAGCAGTTTTTCTAGAAATTCATGCAGCTCTGGTTATAATATTGTGTTTGGGACAATTACTGTAGAATATCCTGCAGTACAGTATTTTATTCTAATTTAGCACTCTATAAATCTCTTATGACTACTGACATATCATTAGTAAAACCTTTTGTGTACATATGAGTGGAATGCTATGGTTCTTCTCATTTTATAGACATTCCATAAACTGGACATGTTTTGCCTTTACGACACAATAGCAAACTGGTTTATTTACAAAGGTTTTATTTATTTTAGAATGACTTAGTGTTAGTGAATGATTACACTACCTACTCCTGGGGGAATTCTGCACCAAATAAATTAAAAATTCTGCACTAAAAAATTAAAAATTCTGTGTATAATATTGAAAAATTCTGCAAATTTTATTTGTCAAAATAACACAATATAATCAAGCCAGTTTCAATTAATTTTATTTCAAAATACCTGTCAGCAAGTAAGTCTGTACAATACAGACACATACAAATGTTCCCTCAGGAGCAGAGAGTTAAAGAGACCCCTATGACAATCCAGTTCCTGTTTCTCTGCCCCCTCTGCCCCAGAGCCTAGTTGGGGGGGCCAGACACTCACACCCTCTATCCCCCCCAGAGCCCAGGGATCCAGAGGGAGAAACAGCCTGATGCTGGGCCCAGGCTTGCATGGAGTTTCCTGCACACCTGCTTCCTTCAGGGCATGCTGTTAACTGAAGCTGCTGGGAACCCTCTAGTCCACTCCCTCTACCCGGCAGCCTTGTATTCTATTTGTGAGCTGGGCTCTGCAGGGTCCAGTGGCACCTAGTGGCGGCCAACATCTCTGCAGTCCACTTCTGTGGAGGAAAAAGGAAATTATGCGTGCACATAATTAATTTCTGAAGGGAGCAACGCGGGTCCGGACACCAACAGAGGGTGAGAGATAGATGGGACACCACCAGCGGAGGGTGCTCCACATGGACTAAGGTAATTCCCAGAGTTACCAACAGGAGGCACTGCGGTGATAAGTCTCAACCCCATCACACCAGCCCACTATAATTAAATAAACTTTATGGGTGCACTTCAACAGGTTGAATTGAAAATTTGGTCCTTGAATTCAGACTGACTTTTATCTGAACTAAGAGGTGAGCTAGTACAATCAATCCTTTTAGTATTTGCTTGTCTCACAAGCACAATTTTCCTTTTATTGGGTCAAGACAAATGAATTCAGGAATTTTTATAAACCGCACAGACCAACCCATCCCTTTGTTGTATTTTTGTTGTCAAACTCACAACATTCCTCCCTTTTTTTTTCCTTGTTAAAACTCATAGGTCTAGTCAGTTGTAACTTAGACAGCATTTCAGCCATCTTCTTGGTGGTGGACCTATTGCATTATTAAAAAACAGGAGATATACAAAATCATAAACTTTAATAAAAGCAGCAAGAACCTCTTATCAGGGGAGAAGTGTCCTTAGTGCATTTGTTTAGGTACTAATGTGAGGGCTGACAGATATGGGAAATGCCTCATTTGGACTGGGAGAGAGTGGGAGGAGTCATGCTAACTCAAGCAGCTCCTTTCCTTTGCAAGGAAGAGTTAGGACTAAAAATAGTGGGAAAGCATGAGTACTGTAGACATTTAATTCTCCTCTCCCTTCCACCTGTTTTATACCAGTGTAACTCCATTGACATCAAGGGAACTACATTTTATTTACACTGCAGTGGAAAGAGAATTAGGACCTTAGGCTATAGAACACACATAGAATGAACAAAAGGAGTACTTGTGGCACCTTAGAGACTAACAAATTTATTTGAGCATAAGCTTTCGTGAGCTATAGCTCACTTCATCGGATGCATTCAGTGAAGTGAGCTGTAGCTCATGAAAGCTCATGCTCAAATAAATTTGTTAGTCTAAGGTGCCACAAGTACTCCTTTTCTTTTTGCGAATACAGACTAACATGGCTGCTACTCTGAAATCTGACATAGAATGAAGTAGATCTTGACTAGTTTTTAATACAGATTCAGATTTAATGAAGCAGTGGAGAGAATCAAGGGGTGGATTTGAGTACCTTGTGAAAAGATATATAAAAATAATTACATGAATGACAAAAGAGGGAAACGAATAATAAACTCAATTGAGTATCCATTTAAAGGAATTTATTATTATAGTTGAGAATTTTAATCTGAAAAATATTTATTTCAATTTAGTTACTCTTTTTGGGTGGAATTCAGTACACACAATGGTGTTTAAATAAAAGGAAAGTTGACTGTAGTAGCAAGGAAAATCCAAGTGTAACAAAGTGTCAGACTCATTGCAAAGCATCTGTGTTTGGTCATCGTTTTATTAGAGGCACGAACCCTGAAAATTATATTTACTCGCCCTTTAAGGCCTCTTTCCATAACCAGAGGGACTTAGTGTTAATGAGAATAAGATCTATTTTTAAAGCTCAAAAATAATTTCAATGCATATATAAGAAAACTCTTCCCATCTTCTGAATTTTGTACAAATAACAGTTTCTGCAAGTTTTAATTATAATCTGTAAATCAACATGAGAGCACTCTTATTTAATAGAACAGAAAGCAAAACATTTTTTGCGTACAAAATTCTAAGGTTAGCATTGGAAGCTTTTTCAAATATTTTATGAAACAGAGGCATCTCTGATCTAGTTGTAAATTTTAAACAAGCTGTTTGTCTTTAGTTTGACAAGATAACATATTTGGACTAAAAATATATCGTTGCTTTAGTAAAACTTGATGTGGTGGAACTTCAACTGATTATGTGAAGATTATATTGTTTGATGCTCAGAGTATTAACGCTACAAAACATTTTTTTTCCTGATGTCAGCAGGTCAGTAAAGGACTGGGTGAGGCATCAGCAATGTTCTGAATATAAACATTCCTTCCAAATGCAATCCTAAATGACTGAAACAGGATGGCTTATTTAATAACCATTTTAAATTCATACAGAAGTGTGGCTGGAATTACCAACAAGATAACCCTGTTGAGATCATGCTGAAAATGGTGATAGGTCTATAGATGCTGGAGAAAAAGCCTAGAAGGGACATGGGATTTCAGTGAGGCATAGAGAAAGTGCCAAGTAAAAATGTTGTGGAACCATAACAATAAAAACAACTCTACTGTGGAGTGACAGAATGTGCCATCAGCGTTCCACAGTGCATCCCAAAACACAGATACTGTAAGATGAACAGAATATTGAGAAATGATTCAAACAATTTGATTGGCTAGTGTATAATGCATTAATCATCTAGAAAAGTCTATTCATAGGGCTTTATCACCAAAAAAAGGAAGGAAAAAAAAAGCTATATGTTTTTAGCGTCTAATAGTAATGACAAACTTGGTGTTGGGCAATTCTTTGGAGGCTGGACCTTGAGCTATCAAATCCTCCTACTCTGACACTAATTTCAAACAATGCCTCACATGTCAGCTGTTATTGTGTAAGTAAAATAACTGATAATGAGAAGCTTTTCCCACAGATTTACATTGGCACCAATGCTTTAAACCATTGTAATGCTACTGCAGTACTATGTTTCAGTCCATGAAAATTAAATAATGTTCTAGAATAGCTGAGTTAATAAGATCATTTTAGTTGAATATTCTTTAGCTAGTTTGTACACCTTTACACTAGCAAATAAAAACAAAAGAAAAATTCTCTCTTTTCACTATTTCTTTTTTATTTTATTTTTACTCTAGTAACAAGAATGTATTCTGAAACTACATAGAACTTTTGACAGAATGTAGCTCTTTATTCACCCTCATTTTCAGGGACTTATAACCTGCCAATAATACTGAGGCACCAAACTGTTGGGGGTTTAGTTTCTAGCAGACCACCAACAAATCCAGGCCTCTTGGCCTAGAGTAGGGAGCCTGTCACTCCTGGGTGATGTGGTAGGGGACCCCAGCCCACCCAACTCCACCGGGTCCCAGCCCAGGGCTCTAACAGTGGTGAAATTGTCTGTCACTGGGTCAGTAGGGAATCCAACCACAACACACTGGCAGGCTGTCAGCAACACAGCAGAACTATATTCAGCTTCCCTGGGCCACTTTCTACACTCCTGTACCTGGGGGTACCTGGGTCTCGGGGTCATCATTCATCTCACCGAGGTAAAGGAAGCCCCAACAGCTTCTCGGCAACTCCAGCGACTGGCAGTCTCTTCAGGTCTCAGGTGCTGTAACAGCTGCCATTGGGCCCAAAGTCCAGCAGTGGGTGGAAGGTGTCCTTCTCCTCTGGCATGTCTTCTCCAACTGAGCTGGAGGGCTTGCCTTTTATATTTCCAGTTCCTGTCCCGCCCCACTGCTTCTGGCAGGGCGGGTATGGTGTCCTGGCTCTGCCCAGCATCAGGCAGTAGTGGCTATCCCTCTGTCAGTCTGGGAGTGAGGCCACGCCCCCTCACTACACTCACACATATTGGAATAGCAGGGAGCTAGGAGGTGCCTTTGGACTGTGCCAAGGGACACTATGTGATGCAATGGTGCTGCTGGAAAAGCTCAATAGATCATTGCCACACAGTTGTGTTGTGACATGCCTCAGTGGGTTTCAATCCCCAGCAGCCAGTGTTAATATATCAACTGAAAATAGACAATTATGTGAGGGCCCCTCTACAAGGTTAATACCTTTGGTAATGGTTTTGTACTACAGAGACTGAGCAATATTTTTGTTATATGTTAACAGCTCTGTTTAAGGGTACTTTATGGGGAGTACTTAATCATTGTTTAAGAACTTGACACACAGTTTAGTAAGGTTTTATCTTCACAATTTTCTCTGACACCAGTGCTTACTGCACTTATCAGCTGCTATGCGTGAGTACTCCCAAGGTTGAAAATGGTGAATGTTTGTTAGGGGTAGGGCTAAGGGGCCATTAAAGCATAGTTCAGTGTCAGATATCTGCACTGCTCATTTTGTAGTTTTATTTCATTTCTCTGTATTGCCACTTGCATTATTTACAAAGGCATAAAGATGTCTATGTACATGTCTCTTCTGTTCCATGTTCCGGTGCTGTGGACAGCAACAGTTATTTCACAGTTTAGTGTTATGAACACTGGATTTATTTTATTTTATTTTTAAAGATTAGGAAACTGATGGCTGGAGGAGGGGATGGGGGAGTGGGAGGGACAAAGAATTAAATACATTTCCATAGCACCAGACAGTTGTAGACATTAGTCTTGTGCTGTAAATCTTGCTGACCTATTCCAAATGTGTGGGAAATATCCTGTTGATCATATTCAGAAAGAAAGGTGCACACAAAATGTAAGTGAACAGTAACTTTTAGTTAAAGAGAATAATGGAACACAGAACGAAATGTTTTTAACAAATACTGGAAATGAACAAATAAAGGATGAAATTCCCTGAAAAATGTGCATTAATGTCTGTGAATCTGTCTCCTTGCCCTTCCCCTGCTGCAGAACATCATGTAGGGGTATAAATGGGGATGTCTCTTGCATGCAGTTTGGGAGCCAAACACAGACTGGGGTAAGGGACTGGCTTGGGCTCACTGTTTTCCACCCACGTGCTCTGGAGTGTTCCCCTGCAAGGGTTTTCAGGTGCCAGTGGAGGATGCTGTGCCAGGCATCTAACATGCTCCGCCCTGTAATGGGGGTGGGGTGGGGGGGTGGTGGTTCCAGAGAAGAGTAGGAGGCAGCTAGAGGAGGAGGATGAAGAGGAGGTGTTGGTGCCAGGTCCCACTGAGTAGTATATGCCATGGTGGCAGTTGGATCCCAAAAGCATTCACTCACCAGTTACACTAGTAACTGAATAAGTACCTGGCCCTGTTCCCTCTGGGCATATTACTGTTTTCTTTGGTGTGACTCCATTCCAAGGAACCAGTGCATGAGTGCATCATCCTGCTGAGGAGCTTCGTCTTTCCTTCTTCTAAGGAACTCAAACTGCTCCTGACTCTTTCTGTCAGTGCCAATGAGCAGGTCCTCCAGGGTCCTTCTCCATCTGCCTCTGCTGTCTCTAGGTGCTGCTCCTGCCCTTATGGCAGAATGGTTTCACTGTCAACATCAGAAGTTCCTGCCACGTCAAAGACTAGGTGACACAGGGTTTGAGAGTACAATCCAGACCAGTGAGGGGTTGAGTCACTGGCTGCCCTGTAACCCTGTGTGCCTTAAATACTTTACCACTGTAACTTCCTGCCTGCCATGTTCACAGTCAGCAACAAGTAGATATGTTACACCATCAGCATCTATGTATAACTGCAAACTTAGTCCAGCAACTCTGACCTCATCAGCCTGCCAGCAGCACACCAGTAACACTTCCTGGTCTCTACCAGCCTTGGATACTGCCTGCCGGGTGACCTCAACACACTCCCTGTCCTGAATCCAAATTTTGTGCTCTATAATACCCCGTCCTCTTCTGGACAGTTCAGAGAAATAATAAGATTTGTATGTTCCTCTAAAGATACATAAGCACGTCACAGCTTATTAACTTACCTTCCCTGCAAACACAGCACAGAGTTGGTTTATAGTAAAATAAAACAAATTTATTAATAACAGGACATAGGTGAAGTGATGCCAAGTAAAAGGAATAAAGTGAGAAAGGGTTACATGCAAATAAAAGGTTTCAGAGTAATAGCCGTGTTAGTCTCACACTGTAGCTCACGAAAGCTTATGCTCAAATAAACTGGTTAGTCTCTAAGGTGCCACAAGTACTCCTTTTCTTTATGCAAATAAAAGTGAAAACATGAATCCTATAGTCTAAAACTTAATCTAGCAAGGTACAGGCTTTGTTCAGATGATTTATCTCACTAGTCTTCCTTCTTCCCAGCCATGGTTGACTCTCCCTCAGTTAAGACCTTCCACAGAAGTACAAGATGCTGACTTCCCTTGTTTTCTTAATTGAAAGAGCCTTGCCTAAGAAGGTTTCTCACCTATATTCAGTTGCCAGACTTGAATCTCTCCTCGGTTGAAGGACTCCTTCGTTCCCTTGTGTTTTTCTAGTGATGGGTGCCAAAGATGGCTTCTGTCTTTGCTTATATCTTCCAAAACTTCAATAACTTTGTTTCAAGAGGAAGAATGCCCTCATGCTGTTCTTCCCTTCCTGTGGATTTCCCATCCCCTTGCTGATTTCTATGTAAATGGGGCTTCCATTGTTTTTGGTCTAATCTCACTGGAGACAAGTAAATAGCTGTCTTCCCTCCTGTATGGGAGAGAACTGTTTCTCCCTGTTTGGCCACAGACTTTAAAGCATAATATCATTAAGTATCTATATTTCCTTATGTAGTGGTAGTACATACATTTCACAATTATATTAATCACCAGGATTTTAAATGTCATTAGCTTTCAGAAAAGACCTCATTCTATACCCTTTTACAACACATAAATATTGTACACAATCAATTGATTTAATTGCTTATCACTTGAGGTTCAGCCCTCCCCCATCTTTATAGATCAGTAAACCTTTGCAAAGTATTCTTCTGAAGGTTTCCCCTCAAAGTAAAGTTTATTCAAGCTATGAGGAATGTGACATGGAGTCTGGTGGTGAAGGAAGCTCAGTGCTGTTCACTCCCCGCCCCCCCCCCCCGCTGGTGTTTGCTAAAATGCAAATTATTTTGTTTCCTGTAATCTCCTCCCTCACTGTCTTGATGGTCTTGCTTACCGCTTATATGTAAATTGAGGCAAACCCACATTCCTTTGTTTAGAAAAGACCTATTTAACACTTTTAATATGTTCTAGAAACATCATACAGGGAAAATTAATAATTTTGCATATAATATTGCTACATACATTCCACCAGTGGATTGTTGACCAGTGAGTTATTAGTTTTTAAGTGATACCTCAGAAGGCATATTTTGTACAAAGATTACCACAATAGTATGTAGGATGTGAATATTAAATGAGATTAAACTAGCTAGGGACATAAAAGGTAACAAGAAAACATTCTACAAATACATTAGAAGCAACAGGAGACCAAAGACAGAGCAGGCCTGCTACTCAATGGGTGGGTGGGGAAGGGGAGGAGAGGGGAGAACAATAAGAGAAAATGTGAAAATGGTAGAAATGCTAAATGACTTCTTTGTTTCAGTTTTCACCAAAAAGTTTAGTAGTGATTAGACATCTAACATAGTGAATGTCAATGAAAATGAGGTAGGATCAGAGGTTAAAATAGGGAAAGAATATGTTAAAAATTACTTAGACCAGTTAGATGTTTTCAAGTCACCAGGGTCTGATGAAATACATCCTAGAATAATCCTGAGCCATTAGTGATTATCTTTGAAAAAGTCATGGAAGATGGATGAGATTCTAGAGGACAGGAAGAGGGCAAATATAGTACCAATAAAGGAGAATAAAGACAACCTGGGGAATCACAGACCAGTCAGCTTAACTTCAGTACCCGGAAAGAAAATAAAGCAAATAATTAAGGAATCAATTTGCAGACACCTAGAAGATAATGTGATAAATAACGATCAGCATAGATTTGTCAAGAACAAATCATGTCAAACCAACCTAATAGTTTTCTTTGGTAGGGTAACAAGACTTATGAATAGGGGGGAAGAGGTAGATGTGGTGTTTTTTGACTTTAGTGAGCTTTTTGTTACTGTCTTGCATGACCTTCTCATAAACAAACTAGGGAAATATAACCTAGATGGAGTTATTATAAGGTGAGTGCATAACTGGTAGGAAAACCAGTTCCAGAGAGTAGTTATCAGTGGTTCACAGTCAAGCTGGAAGGGCATATCAAGTGAGGTCCCACAGGGATCAGTTCTAGGTACAGTTCTGTTCAATATCTTCATTAATGGCATAGAGAGTACATTTATAAAGTTTGAAGACGATGCCAAGCTGGGAAGGGTTGCAAGTGCTTTGGAGGATGGGATTAAAATTCAAAATGATCTAGACAAACTGGAGAAATGGTCTGAAGTAAATAGGATGAAATTCAATATGGAAAAATGCAAAGTACTTCACTTAAGAAGGAACAATCAGTTGCACACATACAACACGAGAAACAACTGCTTAGGAAGGAATACTGTGGAAAGAGATCTGGGGGTCATAGTGGATCACAAGCTAAATATGAGCCAACAGTGTAACACTGTTGCAAAAAAAGCAAACATTCTGGGATGTATTAGCAGGAGTATTGTAAGCAAAACACAACAAGAAATTCTTCTGCTCTACTCCATGTTGATTAGGCTCAACTGGAGTATTGTGTCCAGTTCTGGGTGTCACACTTCAGGAAAGATGTGGACAAACTGGAAAAAGTCCAGAGAAGAGCAACAAAAATGATGAAAGGTCTAGAAAACATGACCTATGTGGGAAGGTTGAAAAAATTGGGTTTGTTTAGTCTGGAGAAGAGAAGACTGAGGTAGACTGGATAACAGTTTTCATGTACATAAAAGGTTGCTACAAGGAGGAGGGAGAAAAAATGTTCTTGTTAACCTCTGAGGATAGAACAGGAAGCCAGAGGCAGATTAAGATTTATTGGGGCCTTGGGCACAAAGAAAATTTGGGCCCTCACACTCCCTCTCACCATGGGGCCCCGCCCCTTGCTCCTGCTCTTCCCCCCAAGTCTGCACCCCTTGGCCAGGCCAGAAGCTGGAGCCGGGCCATGGTAAGACCTTACAGGACAGATGGAGGGTCTGAGGCTCCCCACACTGGCCTGGGCTCCCTGCAGGCTCTTATCACAGCCTAGGGTGACCATATGTCTCATTTTGGCTGGGACAGTCACTTTTTTAAGTGCTGCCCCTGATGTCCCAACTTTTTTGGCAAAACTGGGCATTTGTCCCATTTGCTCATGCCAACTGATCATCTGTGGGTGGCAGGAAAGGGGCTCAGACCAGCTCCACATGGGGCGGGGGCCAGCTCCACATAGGGGAGCGGTGGTTCAAGCAAGCAGTTTGGGTTATCTCTGCATGGTGGGAGGGAGGACAAGTGGCTTGGATCAGCTCCATGAGGGTGGGAGAGGGAGGCTTGGGGCAGCTCCTCATGGTGGGAAGGGGAGGAAATATATTCACCATACCACAGCCCAGTTCCGGCTTCCAGACTGTCAAGGAGGCAGGGCCTCAGGGGGGAAGAGGAGGAGCTGGGATCTGGATCACAGTTCTGGTGGGCCTCCCCACTTCTATACAGGTTCCAGTGCTCCTGTGGGGGCCCCCAAATTGGCCGGGGCCCCTGGACATGGGCCCCATGGGCCTGTGTGTTAATCTGAACTGCAAGAAGCAATAGGCTTAAATTGCAGCAAGTTTAGGTTGGACATTAGGAAAAACTTTCTAACAGTCAGGGTGGTTAAGCACTGGAATAAATTACCTAAGGAGGTTGTGGAATCTCCGTCATTGAAGATTTTTAAGAACAGGTTAGACAAACACCTGTCAGGGATGGTCTAGATAATACTTAGTCCTGCCATGAGTGCAGGGGACTGGACTAGAGGACCTCTTGATTCTACAATTCTATCCTGGTGTTTTGAGTCACACAAGGATAGCACTATATTTGAAGGAACCTAAGAAATTCCTCCACATAACATACTGTAACTATGCCGCCAAAGCCACAATATTGATACTTTTCGGCATCTCATGAATGCAACCGTTATAGTCTCCTTCCTCATTGGCTAACTTTTGCAGCCCATGAGGAAGGAGCTGAACGTAATAATGATTAGAAATCTGCAGTATTGTTTTTAAAATGTTGTAAAGTTTACAGTGTGTGAAGGGGCCATTTGGGGTGGGGTTTGGTTCCTTTCAGGGACAACATTAGGAGTTACCTACTTGTTCTTTGAAGACTGGCCATCATTTGAAGAATATAGCAGTTTTGAAGGTACTGGAATAGAAAAGAGAGATGTCTTTCCAGTCCTGTAGAGGAGGTCTGGCCACCTATGCCAGAGAGATGTTTCTGGAAATGGCCACCCTTCTACATATTGCTGAGTGGAGGAGTTTGGTGAGTTATGAAGTTGGCTCAAACCTGTCATTAAACCTGAAGAACCAGCTTGATTTTCTTATACACCAAAAATTTCCCAAAGTATGCTTCTATGACTGAGAGAAAATTGACTGTATTCTATGTGAGCAGAGTTCCCACGGAAGAGGAACAGAGAACCACAAAGAATGTGTTTTCCCCATCACTACCCCTCTGCATTGCCAGAAAGTCCAGCCCTTGTGAAACAGACAGTTACACCATAAGTGTATTTTCTTCCCTGAACTTTTGGTTAACACTGCAAGCCTGTCACCTCTTCACTGATTGTGTTTGTGCAACCACCAGAGCAGATCTTTCACTCACCCCTGCTTCAGCAAAGTATCTCAGCGTGGGAGAGACCAGACTGGGAACAGTAATAAACATTTGAAATAGTCACAAGGAGAGTGGATTGCTCTGATGTTCCTTGGACAACCAAAGGGTTCGCTTTCCCTTCCCAGACCTAGGCAGGCCCACACTCAAGCCAGCAACTACTAACCCACCCGCTTCTGTGTGGCTCCTGTTACTAAGGGGAAGAAAAGACTGGGGAAGGAGGAAGAAAGGTGGTTTTGGGTCACTGAACAACCGTAAATATAATAAAACTGTTCTTTCCCCACTGGCTCTTTTCCAAACCTGTCCCCACTCCCATGTCCATTTGGTCCAGGTACTATTGCTGGCAAAGTTCTGGCAAAAATATGCACAGACACAGGGGCACAGTGACTGCTCATTAATAATTTTGTTAGAGTTTCTGTTACATGTGCTATAGTGGTTCATGGGATTTCAATGAAATCATTGGTTTACAGCCAGGTGTTGCTCAGGGACCAGGTCAGGGTGGAGGATGAGGTAGGTTGGGTGCTGGCTTTAGGCAAGAGTGAAAATTTCCCAGGAGTGTGTGTATGGGTCCATTATAAAACTTAACAGCCTCAATTTCTGGTTCCTGCAATGGGTCTGGGTACTCTTCAGGCTTCATTGGGAAAGGGACTTCCTTAACCCAGTCTAGAGAGTAGAGGTGCAAAATCAATGCTCCTCTTCCTACAGCTCTCCCAGGACTTCTGCAGCGGTCCTCACTGTCTCCTTACCCTGTCCTTCATAGGTGTCCCATTATATGATGATGCCAGTGGGGCTGAGGAGGGGGATATACATCACTCAGGATCCATACTCTTAGCCCTTAAGAGCACTCTATCCGGCTCATTGAAGCAGGGGCATGTGTGAAGTTCCCTCCCAGAGTGATTGTTTGAGTCCTTTACCCTCTGATACAAGAGCCTCAGGTGCTTTGGCACAAGGACGGAGTCTGGTGAATGCTCGCCTCCTCCAGCCTCCGTGAAATCTCTCAATACTGGTGTATGTTCCTGCCACTTTTGGCAAAGTCCTGGAGGATAGTTTACCCTGAGCATACATTGATGAGCACTCAGGTGTGCTCCAGAGACCAGGCAGCAGCTGTTGGTACATGATTGTCTGTGTTAATCAACCAAGTTCACCAATGAACTGTTCAGAAATGCTCAGTGCATGTCAGCTAGCAATGGGAAGTCATAGCCTTAATACATTTGGGTATGGGTCAGGCAACAAAGGGTTCAATGTATTGTGGGACTAGACCCAGAGGACTATCAATACTTGTGACCTGGTATATGCCCCTTGCACCATCAACTCTGCACCATAGAACAGGTACAGGGCCATGTCACAGCAGAGGCATGTACATACCCACGCCCCTCATGCTTCCTAGTTTACTTGCTGTGAGCTCTCCTTCAGGAATATCCTTCAGGGCTTCAGATGTGTACAGTGAGGTTATAGCACAACAATGTGTAATTGTGAAGTCACAAGTGGAGAAGTAGCCTAAGAGCAGTTTCAGGAATGCTTTAAAATGAGCCAGCTGGTAACAGCTCAAGGAGCCATTTTGGAGGCCAGAGGTCAGGCAGATACCGACTCCCTAGTTACACATCCCATTCCAGGATGGAAGGGCCAAGAATGGGGTTGTAGGAAATGTCAGGCCAGCCCTATTCCAACTGTGGATTACCCCCATGCTAGTGCCATGCTCTGGTAACCTGTTAGTCTTTGTGGCTCCCTTGCATATACAACTCCAGAAACTTGGTTGAGGTCCCATATGTATAAACATACTATGCATTTCCTGACAAGATCAATGTTTGGAGCGTCCAGCTCCACTTATTTTGTCCACCATTATCAAAGTAATATATCAACAAGATATAACCTTAAAATTAACTATTTGTGATCCCTTCTGAGGCTTAGCCCAGACTCTTTTCCATATTTCACTGAGGAGTTTACAACTCAAGTCCTTTCACTAAGCAACGGCTAGGATAGAAAGGGAACACTGTCTGTGTTGGTGGCCCCAGGAAAATAGGATTGACTTGTAAAGTGTTTGCCAAATTAGACTGCTATCTTTGCCTAAAATTTGCATTTATTAAACCAACTGATCTGTGCAAAGTGTGCTGCAAACCAGAATTTTGCAGCTGTGATGCATGTGCTGTCATGAGGTTACCAAGGCAATGAAATGCAACAAATGAGCATTTGGTGAAAAGCTATAAACCTTTTATGACCTGTGTGATAGCAAATACTTTATAGAGTCTGTGCAACATGAAATGCCTAAAAGAAACCATGTAACCTCAAGTTAAGTACCCGCTAATTTTTTTGTAAAAAGAAAAGGAGTACTTGTGGCACCTTAGAGACTAACCAATTTATTTGAGCATGAGCTTTTGTGAGCCACAGCTCACTTCATCAGATGCATACCGTGGAAACTGCAGCAGACTTTATATATACACAGAGAATATGAAACAATACCTCCTCCCACCCCACTGTCCTGCTGGTAATAGCTTATCTAAAGTAATCGTCAGGTTAGGCCATTTCCAGCACAAATCCAGGTTTTCTCACCCTCCACCCCCCCACACAAATTCACTCTCCTGCTGGTGATAGCCCATCCAAAGTGACAACTCTTTACACAATGTGCATGATAATGAAGTTAGGCCATTTCCTGCACAAATCCAGGTTCTCTCACTCCCTCACCCCCCTCCAAAAACCACCCCCATACACACACAAACTCACTCTCCTGCTGGTAATAGCTCATCCAAACTGACCACTCTCCAAGTTTAAATCCAAGTTAAACCAGAACATCTGGGGGGGGGGGGTAGGAAAAAACAAGAGGAAATAGGCTACCTTGCATAATGACTTAGCCACTCCCAGTCTCTATTTAAGCCTAAATTAATAGTATCCAATTTGCAAATGAATTCCAATTCAGCAGTTTCTCGCTGGAGTCTGGATTTGAAGTTTTTTTGTTTTAAGATAGCGACCTTCATGTCTGTGATTGCGTGACCAGAGAGATTGAAGTGTTCTCCGACTGGTTTATGAATGTTATAATTCTTGACATCTGATTTGTGTCCATTTATTCTTTTACGTAGAGACTGTCCAGTTTGACCAATGTACATGGCAGAGGGGCATTGCTGGCACATGATGGCATAAATCACATTGGTGGATGTGCAGGTGAACGAGCCTCTGATAGTGTGGCTGATGTTATTAGGCCCTGTGATGGTGTCCCCTGAATAGATATGTGGGCACAATTGGCAACGGGCTTTGTTGCAAGGATAAGTTCCTGGGTTAGTGGTTCTGTTGTGTGGTATGTGGTTGTTGGTGAGTATTTGCTTCAGGTTGCGGGGCTGTCTGTAGGCAAGGACTGGCCTGTCTCCCAAGATTTGTGAGAGTGTTGGGTCATCCTTTAGGATAGATTGTAGATCCTTAATAATGCGTTGGAGGGGTTTTAGTTGGGGGCTGAAGGTGACGGCTAGTGGCGTTCTGTTATTTTCTTTGTTAGGCCTGTCCTGTAGTAGGTAACTTCTGGGAACTCTTCTGGCTCTATCAATCTGTTTCTTTACTTCCGCAGGTGGGTATTGTAGTTGTAAGAAAGCTTGACAGAGATCTTGTAGGTGTTTGTCTCTGTCTGAGGGGTTGGAGCAAATGCGGTTGTATCGCAGAGCTTGGCTGTAGACGATGGATCGTGTGGTGTGGTCAGGGTGAAAGCTGGAGGCATGCAGGTAGGAATAGCGGTCAGTAGGTTTCCGGTATAGGGTGGTGTTTATGTGACCATTGTTTATTAGCACTGTAGTGTCCAGGAAGTGGATCTCTTGTGTGGACTGGACCAGGCTGAGGTTGGTGGTGGGATGGAAATTGTTGAAATCATGGTGGAATTCCTCAAGGGCTTCTTTTCCATGGGTCCAGATGATGAAGATGTCATCAATATAGCGCAAGTAGAGTAGGGGCTTTAGGGGACGAGAGCTGAGGAAGCGTTGTTCTAAATCAGCCATAAAAATGTTGGCATATTGTGGGGCCATGCGGGTACCCATAGCAGTGCTGCTGATCTGAAGGTATACATTGTCCCCAAATGTGAAATAGTTATGGGTAAGGACAAAGTCACAAAGTTCAGCCACCAGGTTAGCCGTGACATTATCGGGGATAGTGTTCCTGACGGCTTGTAGTCCATCTTTGTGTGGAATGTTGGTGTAGAGGGCTTCTACATCCATAGTGGCCAGGATGGTGTTATCAGGAAGATCACCGATGGATTGAAGTTTCCTCAGGAAGTCAGTGGTGTCTCGAAGGTAGCTGGGAGTGCTGGTAGCGTAGGGCCTGAGGAGGGAGTCTATATAGCCAGACAATCCTGCTGTCAGGGTGCCAATGCCTGAAATGATGGGGCGCCCAGGAGTTCCAGGTTTATGGATCTTGGGTAGTAGATAGAATATCCCAGGTCGGGGTTCCAGGGGTGTGTCTGTGCGGATTTGATCTTGTGCTTTTTCAGGAAGTTTCTTGAGCAAATGCTGTAGTTGCTTTTGGTAACTCTCAGTGGGATCATAGGGTAGTGGCTTGTAGAAACTCGTGTTGGAGAGCTGCCGAGCAGCCTCTTGTTCATATTCCGACCTATTCATGATGACAACAGCACCTCCTTTGTCAGCCTTTTTGATTATGATGTCAGAGTTGTTTCTGAGGCTGTGGATGGCATTGCGTTCCGCATGGCTGAGGTTATGGGGCAAGTGATGCTGCTTTTCCACAATTTCAGCCCGTGCACGTCGGCGGAAGCACTCTATGTAGAAGTCCAGTCTGCTGTTTCGACCTTCAGGAGGAGTCCACCTAGAATCCTTCTTTCTGTAGTGTTGGTAGGGAGACCTCTGTGGATTAGTATGTTGTTCAGAGGTATTTTGGAAATATTCCTTGAGTCGGAGACGTCGAAAATAGGATTCTAGGTCACCACAGAACTGTATCATGTTCGTGGGGGTGGAGGGGCAGAAGGAGAGGCCCCGAGATAGAACAGCTGCTTCTGCTGGGCTGAGAGTATAGTTGGATAGGTTAACAATATTGCTAGGTGGGTTGAGGGAACCATTGCTGTGGCCCCTTGTAGCATGTAGTAGTTTAGAAAGTTTAGTGTCCTTTTTCTTTTGTAGAGAAGCAAAGTGTGCGTTGTAAATGGCTTGTCTAGTTTTAGTAAAATCCAGCCACGAGGAAGTTTGTGTGGAAGGTTGGTTTTTTATGAGAGTATCCATTTTTGAGAGCTCATTCTTAATCTTTCCCTGTTTGCTGTAGAGGATGTTGATCAGGTGATTCCGCAGTTTCTTTGAGAGCGTGTGGCACAAGCTGTCAGCATAGTCTGTGTGGTATGTAGATTGTAATGGATTTTTTACCTTCAGTCCTTTTGGTACGAAGTCCATCTGTTTGCATTTGGAAAGGAAAATGATGTCTGTCTGTATCTGTGCAAGTTTTTTCATGCAGTTGATAGATTTCCACTCCATACGGCTAAATGCAGTGCCTTGCATAATGACAGGTTTCAGAGTAACATCCGCGTTAGCCCTACGCTACCAGGACTCCCAGCTACCTTCGAGACACCACTGACTTCCTGAGGAAACTTCAATCCATCGGTGATCTTCCTGATAACACCATCCTGGCCTCTATGGATGTAGAAGCCCTCTACACCAACATTCCACACAAAGATGGACTACAAGCCGTCAGGAACACTATCCAAGATAATGTCACGGCTAACCTGGTGGCTGAACTTTGTGACTTTGTCCTTACCCATAACTATTTCACATTTGGGGACAATGTATACCTTCAGATCAGCGGCACTGCTATGGGTACCCGCATGGCCCCACAATATGCCAACATTTTTATGGCTGATTTAGAACAACGCTTCCTCAGCTCTCGTCCCCTAAAGCCCCTACTCTACTTGCGCTATATTGATGACATCTTCATCATCTGGACCCATGGAAAAGAAGCCCTTGAGGAATTCCACCATGATTTCAACAATTTCCATCCCACCACCAACCTCAGCCTGGTCCAGTCCACACAAGAGATCCACTTCCTGGACACTACAGTGCTAATAAACAATGGTCACATAAACACCACCCTATACCGGAAACCTACTGACCGCTATTCCTACCTGCATGCCTCCAGCTTTCACCCTGACCACACCACACGATCCATCGTCTACAGCCAAGCTCTGCGATACAACCACATTTGCTCCAACCCCTCAGACAGAGACAAACACCTACAAGATCTCTGTCAAGCTTTCTTACAACTACAATACCCACCTGCGGAAGTAAAGAAACAGATTGATAGAGCCAGAAGAGTTCCCAGAAGTTACCTACTACAGGACAGGCCTAACAAAGAAAATAACAGAACGCCACTAGCCGTCACCTTCAGCCCCCAACTAAAACCCCTCCAACGCATTATTAAGGATCTACAACCTATCCTAAAGGATGACCCAACACTCTCACAAATCTTGGGAGACAGGCCAGTCCTTGCCTACAGACAGCCCCGCAACCTGAAGCAAATACTCACCAACAACCACATACCACACAACAGAACCACTAACCCAGGAACTTATCCTTGCAACAAAGCCCGTTGCCAATTGTGCCCACATATCTATTCAGGGGACACCATCACAGGGCCTAATAACATCAGCCACACTATCAGAGGCTCGTTCACCTGCACATCCACCAATGTGATTTATGCCATCATGTGCCAGCAATGCCCCTCTGCCATGTACATTGGTCAAACTGGACAGTCTCTACGTAAAAGAATAAATGGACACAAATCAGATGTCAAGAATTATAACATTCATAAACCAGTCGGAGAACACTTCAATCTCTCTGGTCACGCAATCACAGACATGAAGGTCGCTATCTTAAAACAAAAAAACTTCAAATCCAGACTCCAGCGAGAAACTGCTGAATTGGAATTCATTTGCAAATTGGATACTATTAATTTAGGCTTAAATAGAGACTGGGAGTGGCTAAGTCATTATGCAAGGTAGCCTATTTCCTCTTGTTTTTTCCTACCCCCCCCACCCCCCAGATGTTCTGGTTTAACTTGGATTTAAACTTGGAGAGTGGTCAGTTTGGATGAGCTATTACCAGCAGGAGAGTGAGTTTGTGTGTGTATGGGGGTGGTTTTTGGAGGGGGGTGAGGGAGTGAGAGAACCTGGATTTGTGCAGGAAATGGCCTAACTTCATTATCATGCACATTGTGTAAAGAGTTGTCACTTTGGATGGGCTATCACCAGCAGGAGAGTGAATTTGTGTGGGGGGGTGGAGGGTGAGAAAACCTGGATTTGTGCTGGAAATGGCCTAACCTGACGATTACTTTAGATAAGCTATTACCAGCAGGACAGTGGGGTGGGAGGAGGTATTGTTTCATATTCTCTGTGTATATATAAAGTCTGCTGCAGTTTCCACGGTATGCATCTGATGAAGTGAGCTGTGGCTCACGAAAGCTCATGCTCAAATAAATTGGTTAGTCTCTAAGGTGCCACAAGTACTCCTTTTCTTTTTGCGAATACAGACTAACACGGCTGTTACTCTGAAACCTGTAATTTTTTTGTGTGATCTATCCCTCTTTTTAGGGTAATCTCACTTCAAGGAAAAGGGCTGCACAAAAGTATGCTGCTGGTGATACTGATGCTGCTGAGCACCATAATGGTGCCTCTGCACTGGCAGGATATACACCCCCAAGGATCTCAGGGTAGCCCTAGAGTCCTTGAAGAAACATGTCATTGGTCTTGTCTGAGAACAGGGTTCTTCCATCAAAACACAAATCTTTGATGGCCTGTTGAACATCAGGCACAATGCTGAAATTTAGCAGTCAGGAAGCCCTCCTCATGGTGATTGGAAGGTCCTCAGTCCATTGGTTAGAATGCTCCCATTAGTAAAAGTCCATAGTTCAGATGACTGAGCATTCTAACCAATGGACTGAGGACCTTCCAATGATTTGGAAGCAACCAGATACTTAACTTAAGCCTGCTACAAGCCTGAACGAAGAAACTTTGCATTTATTGTATGTATTTGATTCCTTTAAACAATTTTAACTCTCACCTTTCTTTCTTTTTATAAATAAACCTTTAGATTTTAGATACTAAAGGATTGGCAACAGCATGATTTTTGGGTAAGATCCTTTGGGATCAGAAGAACCTTATGTTTGATAAGCCTGCTTTTAAAGAACCACTCATCTTTAAATTCAGTGTTTTTGGGGGTGCTACAAGAACTGGAATATCTACGGAAACTGCTTACCTGACTTCTTGTTAACCAGAGTGGTGAGACAGAAGTTTAGTTTTATCTTATGGAGGAATAACCACCAGTTTGGGGTGTGTCTGCCCTATTTCTCAGCAAGAGTTGTCCTGAATTTAGTATTCTCAGTTGTGACCCACTGAGGTTACAGAGGGCAACTCTCCAAGGGGCAGATGACTGCAAAATGTCCACCAACTTGTGGAGGTTCTCATGCAGGATGCCCAAGAATGCAGCCACATGGTGCAAAAGGTCTTGATATGCCTTTAAGTTCTCCAGTATTGAAGGGGAGGATGGGCCAGGTAGTACATCCTTGTCCAGAGAGGAAGATGAGGCATGTAATTGAGCCAAGGCCGGATCTTGCCCCAGGGATAATGCACCAAGACAAGAGGGCTCTGGAGGTCCATGGGGAGGAAAACAGCTGGAGTCTCAGCCTGTTGTGATCTGTGGACACAACTGCAGATCTGGTAGGTGATTTTGCCTTTGAATGAGACAAAGAGCAGGACCTCGATGAACAAGGGCCTCCATGAACAAGGGCCATCCCACTGATTCCAAGGAGGCCACTGATGTGATTAAGGCATTGATGGCCAGTAGGCACCTGGCCAGAGCCTCTCTTCCGACCACGGGGCACATGCCAATCTTGGGGACCATAACAGTCCACTAATGGCATTCACTGGGTGATGCAGAGTGGGAGGATGATGACCTTTACTTTGATGCGGAAGAGTCTTGGGATCCTGGTGACAAGGGCTGGGGTGAGACTGTTACTATGGAATTGAAGGGTGTGTTACCCCAGAATTTGATCAAGCTAATAGTGGCCATATTGTGTGCATTCTACCACCATTAATTAATCAAACAGAATGCCACACAGTAAAGGGTTAATTTGGACAAGCAGGACTTTTGGAGACAAGGTCAAATACTAGCTGCAGGCTTGCAGTTTCTGCTAATCAGAATGGGAGGAGGGGAGAAAAGAGTCAACAAATTATGAGACTGAAAGAAAATAAGTTGGATGGAGACATTGAGTTTGGGCACCTTTGATATAGAAGCTTATTATGATTAAGATTTTTAGGACTGTTTCGTTGATAAGTAGCTTACTGAAGTTAGGAGAAGTGATGACCCAGTAGGGGACATTATGAACTATGTGTTTTGTAAAAATTAGTTATAAAAAGACTAGATAATAGAATGTACTTTGGAGCAGTTCTCTGAAGCTATCCAAATTTTTCCTGACACCATACTCCCCAGTAGGGAAGTGACTGGCCATCGCTGACCTGCTGCTAATTACTCAATACCATCTCAGATTTTAGATAATTATTTGGGATATCTGTGTGTGCTTAAATCTAATAAATAGTAGTTTTAGAAAAGAGCACACTTACTTGTATCAATCTTTCATCAGCCAGAAGCGCTGTGTTCCCATTGATTTATTCCTGACGCTGCCTGGAGTGAAACGGTTAAGTTACCACTGCTTTGGGTTCTGAAAATCCTGGGCAACAAGACTAGAGGGAGCCAGAAGGCAATCTGATTCATTTGTTGCCTAGAATGAGGCAGGAAGCCATCTCTGTCTGAAAGCATGGACCCTGCACTGCTCTCCAGTCTTGTGATGATCCTGCAGTATTTCATGAACTGCATATCTGATGATATTGTGATGCCTGCCCTGCTGTGTGCCATGAAAAGAAACAATTCAAGACTGCTGTTGGCATTCACAGAGCAGCTGCACACAGTGCATAGTCGTTACTGGGCTCAGGAAACAAGCACCAAGTGGTCGGATCAAATCGGGATGCAGGTATGGGATGACGAGCAGTGGCTGCAGAACCTTCAAATGCACAAAGTCATCTTCCTCGAACTGTGTGCAGAGCTTGCCCCTATCCCCTTCGGACACCAAAATGAGAGCTGCCCTCACAATGGAGAAGCAAGTGGCGATTGCTATGTGGAAGCTGACAACTCCAGACTGCTACCAATCAATCGCGAATCAGTTGGAGTTGGGAAGTCCACCATGGGGGTTGCAGTGATTCAAGTGTGCAGGGCCATTAATTGCTGCCTGCTATGAAGGACTGTGACTCTGGGCAATGTGTGGGAAATAGTGGATAGCTTTGCAGCAATGGAATTCCCTCACTATGGTGGGGTGATAGATGGCATTCATATCCCCATTTGGCCCCAGACCATCTTGTGAATGAGTACATCAACAGAAAGGGCTACTTCTCTATGGTATTGCAAGTGCTGGAGGATCACTGTGGTCATTTCACTGACATCAACATGGGGTAGTGCATGACACATGCATCTTCAAGAACACTGACCTGTATAGCATACTGCAAGCAGGGACTTTCTTTCCAGATCAGAAGATTCCAATTGAGGATGTAGAAATGCCAATTGTGATTCTGGGAGACTCAGCCTACTCCTTGCTCCTGTGGCTCATGATGCCTTATACTGGAAACCTGGATTGCAGCCAGGAGTGCTTCAACATCAGGCTCAGCAGGTGCAGAATGACCACTGAATGTGCCTTTGGCAGGTTAAAAGGTCACTGGTGCTGCCTTTCTGGCATGTTAGACCTCAATGAGGAAAATATTCCCATGGTCACTGCAGCCTGCTGTGCTCTGCTTAACCTCTGTGAAGCTAAGGGGGAAAAGTTTCTGCAGAGGTGGAGCATTGAGGTGGATTGGCAGGCGGCTGCTTTTGAGCAGTCAGATATCAGAGCTGTTAGAGGGGCACAATGGGGGGCTATTCGGATCAGGAAGGTTTTGAAGGAGCATTTTGACAATGAGCCCCAGTAATGTGTCTTTTTGTAATGCATTGGACCAGACATTGTTTTCTTGTACCATTGAATGACCCTTGTAATGATTGCTGTGTGAGCATTAATTGTAGTTTGCAAATGTGTATGAATTTCAGCAGCAAACACTCTTTATAGGAGACAATTAAATATTCATTTTATTTCTCTAAGTAAATTTTTACTAAACAGCTATACAAACATTACTATTTCTTACAAGCATGAGGATTCAGACTGGGTCCGTATGCTGCTCGCCTGTGTGCAGCTTTAGTGCAGTATTGCCAATTGGCATGGCACAGTTTCCTACCGGCGGTGAGGGGGTGGGAGGGGGACAAGGCAACCTTCCTAAGGAACCCTCAGCAAAGGATTGCAGAGTACCTCCAGGAGAGATTCCTAGAGATCTCTACGGAGGATTCCCAGGACATCCCAGTGTGCATTAAAAAACGCTTCCACATGGCCCCCTCTGCAAGGCTGAAGAGGGGAATGTGAAGCAGATGAAAACAGAGATAGTGTTGGTTATTTCTATCACTTATCCCTCTTCAGCCCTTTAAAAAAAAAAAAAAAAAAAGCAGTGGTCTACCTCATGTCTCCCTGCAGTATCAAAGCACAATGAGTACTTACCGGAGCTCCCCTCTCCTGCATCAGGCATGCCAGCGCCTGAGTGCTGGAACTGGGTAGACCTCTCTGGGGTTAAAAAGTGGTCTGGCTTCCCATGCCACTGGATGACTCTGTTGCCTGTCCTGCATCCTCCTCCAACTCCAGTTCCTCATCCACCACTCTGCTGCCACTCCCTCCATGGGGCTCTTGGCAGTGGAAGTTGTGTTACTGCTGAAGATGGCGTGCAGCTCCTTGTAGAAGCAGCATGTCTTTGGCAATGTACCAGGCAAACGATTGGCCTCCCTTGCCTTCTGGTATGCTGCCTTAGCTCCTTGATCTTAGCACGGCACTACTGCGTGTCCCTTTTGTGCCCCTTCTCCTCCATGTCATGAGCAATTTGCCCATAGGTATCAAAGTTCCTATGGCTGGAGCGGAGCTGTGACTACACAACCTCCTCTCCCCACAGACCCAGCAGATCCAACAACTCCTGTGTACTTCATGTGGGAGCGTGTTTTCTGCAGGGAGCTGGCATGGTCAGCTGGGAAGAAGCAATGTGAACTTTCCACACTGAGTAAATTGGAAGAGGAATAAAAAAAAAAGGCCCAGGGCTTTAAAGGGGGAGGGGCACATGCCTGTGTTCTTGGCTGCAGGCCAGTAGAGTTTGAACTGGTGACCAGAGTGGTCACGATGGGCATTATGGGACACCTCCTGGAGGCCATTTAGGGTGACATAAACTCACACAGCATAGCTCTAACTGTCAGAAAAAGCTCTATGCCTCTCATCAAGGTGGTTTTATTATGTCAGTGTAGCAGAAGAGTTAAATTGGGAGGAAGAGCATTACAATGTGTCCATCTCCACTGTTCTGTTGACAAAAGTTGTCTTTTGTCAACAAAACTGTGTAGCATAGACATGGCCTAAGCTGTCTGTCTGAAGACTGACTGCTGCTAGGCCCAGATCACACACTTCGATACAGAAGCCCCTGCCTGCAAGCAGAATCAGGAAAAAACCTGAGAATTTAGTGACAGATCACAATTTTAACAGTTTTTAATCCACCAGTTACAAATTAGTTATCTTTAACTTGATTGTATATGGGTTCAGTGGGATTGTACTTCTAATTCTGTAGTGATCAAATTTGCCCGGATAATACTAGTAGCAATGTATTAATTACAGAATATATCATTATTGTGTATTCTGAGAGCAGGACACTTAAGAAAACACTCATTATCTGGAATATCTAGGTTTAATTTCAAGGTAAGACTTCTTAACGGGGTGTAAGTAATATTAGCTAAACCTCAAAGATGTTATTAGTAAAAAAATTTGTTGATACCCCATTCAGAGGAATGCTTGCTCAATATGAGCACTGCTGGATCCTTAAAGGCCCACTTTCGGCCAGTCAGAGGAAATGTGCATGGAGCTGAAAGGAATGTTGAAGCACATACCATTTTATTTATTTTTTACACTTGTAGTATCAAAATATATACTATAAATATTAAATGAATGTAAAATATGTTACTCAAACCCCAGAAATGTTCCCTTCTCTATAATGCTATATTTATGAATTTTCACTGTAGAGAAATAAAAGCTGAATATTAAAAAAAAAAAAAAAAAAGCTCCAGGGAGGGAGGGAGAAAAAAAGTTGTTCTCTACGAGTGAAACAACAAATGAATATAGTTTTATCTGCCCTGTCTAATCTAATCTATGTAGCTATCATATTTTCAATATGTTTTTCTTAAAGTCACAGCTACTAGAATCCTGTGATTATGTGAGAATCTCAGCTTTCATTAAAAAAAAAAAATGAAGTAAGTTTTAAGGTCTCCTGACTGCAAAGAAAACCTTGATAATGTGAACTATAAAAGTTCAAAATCATATTACCCCTTCCCAAATATATTACTTTTAAGAAATATCATGATTTTTAAGACAAACTTGTGTTTTTTTGTGTTTGATTCAAGATTTTTGAATGCTTTGCGGGGCGGGGGGGAAGCAGTACTGAAAGCTGTACACCCAGCTTGCCAATTTTTGACGATTTTATTGGGGAGAGGAAGTGACATATCACTGTGTGGTGCAGTGTCTACTGCTGAAGCAACAGAGGACAGCCTTATATTGATCTAAGATGGGATGTAGGACACAGGGACTATATTAGGGAAGTTAAGTGATGGGGTAAGTGGTCACCATAACAGCTGCTGAGTTTCATTCAGATCCATCTGTGACATTTTATGCAACTTAATTTAATGAACTGATTTGCATCTTAGGCTGCCCAGCCAGCATTCCTCACCCCTGCTATGTGGGGAAGAGGCTTTTGGGTGAGGGAATGTCTTCTGGGGAAAACACAGTTGTGACAGTCTGAGATCTGGGGGGTAGCGGGCACCTGGGCCTGAGGGGTTTAAGAAAGCCTCCCCCATTCCCCTCTGTTCCTTTGTAGTAGTCTCTGGGCCTCATTCTGTCCATTTCCAAATCCTCCCCCATTCAGCCCCCTTCAGCTCTCACTTGCCCCTGTTAGTTGCTGATTCTGCCTCCTATCTGGGGCTTACCCTATAGTGGGCTCTAGAGGTGACCATATTTTGTAAATCAATCTGGGGACACACAGGGGTGGGAGCAGACTTGAAATGTAAGTTGTGGAGCATAGCGAAGCTAATTTTTTTAGCAGCTTATATTTTAACAGTTGCACATATAAACTACAAATACAAAACAAATGTGCATACAACCACTGTGGGTGTGACAGTACTAAAGAAGCGCATTCAGACACCAGTTCCAAAAGATACTGAAACACCATTCAGGACTGTGAGTTTTCTGTTCCCACTGTCCATACAGACTATTTAAAGAATCCCTTTTGTCACACCACTGCCAAAGCCATTTATTTTTCACAGATTTATCAATGAGTGCAGTGTTATCTCCATGTTTCAAGAAAGCCAGTATGATGACTATTGCTTCTGCTAGTGGAATCCACCTAGAGACTAACCTGCATCAACCTACACACAGCCACACAATCGACAATAATTTGGATATAAAGAGTGCAATAATTTAAATGAGAATTAACAGAAATGACATTCACCACCTAGTGGCACATTATAAAACAATGGTTTTAAACAGTTTATAAGTATAGTAATACAAAAGAGTCCCTCTTAATTTTTCAGAGTTCCCCCCAAATGGCTAGGAAATAGAAACAGTCTATAGATGGAAAACTCCCACCCCTGGACCCACATAAGAAATTGTACTCACCAGTATTCCCAATGCTAGCAGCACTAGAAAAGCTTGTGGATTAATAGCTGTATTTCTCTGATGAGTGTATTTGTTTTAGAATGTTAATGTTCTTGCTCAGTTTGTTGAAGGACTCAAGACAGGGTAAAATGAAGTCTGTTTTGACAATGAGAATGGCTTTCACAATTTCAACGTTGCATCTGGATTTTTTTGCTGTCTACAGGTCATTCATGACAGAAAACACCCTCTCAACTGAAGCATTACTGCCAGGCAGGCACAGGATCAGTTCTGCCATTTTTTTTTTATATTTGTGTGTGGTACTGAGGATTCCCTGAAATGCTTGTTTACTTCATCCCATCTGCCACATACTGTAATCGTTGTAGCTGTGTCATTCCATTCACAGTTTCCCTGTCACACACTCGTTTAACAGAGTTACTTCATCAAACAGTGCATCCTCATTAATTGTCACATTCTGGCATTACTTCAGCAGTAACTCAGCTGCTGTTTCAATCTCGGATCGTAAAGAAACTTTCTTTAAAAGCAGACACTTCAAATCTCTCAAATCATCTATATGCTTTCCCCATGCACGTATGTATTTTATGGCTGCACTGAGGAAAGATCTTGACACATTAAGGCAGCATGACGCCTACTTCTTCTAGGTCTCTAAGTCAGAGGTCCCCAAACTGGGAGGCGCATGGCTGGGGCCCGGGCTAGCCCCCACGGTGGGTAGGGAGGGAGTGCCACCCCAGTCTTCTGCTGGCCCTGGCCTCAGTTCCACTCCCGGCCCCGCCCCCAGCTGTGGCCCCAGAATTGGCCCCCTTATCCCTGTCTGCATCCCCCCATTCCAGAACCACATCCTTGCTCCTGGCCCTGGCTCCGGGGGGAGGGAGAATGGTAAGGGGAGGCATGAGGTAGAAAGTTTGGGGACCACTGCTCTAAGTAATTTTCTCACTAAACCAGGCATAAAGGCTTCTTCAGACTTTGTAACCAGCTTCTTTTCAAGATTGTTTAAGATTTCGGCTGACTCTACTGCACAGCGATCATGTCCCTCAAATGATTTGATTGTCTCATGAAAAAGTGTCATGTTTGCATGGATAAAAGCAAGCCAGAGTTTGGTACATGAGTCTTCAAATACTTTTTGAAGAACTTCTGGACACTTTTAGTCTGACAAGTAAAATGACTTCAACGACTCAAAGTTGAAGGATCCTCTCTAAAGCAGGTAATATCAACAGCCATCTGACATTACTGTGTCTCACTACACTCTGATATTCTTGTCCCACATACAAAACATTTTCAATCTTTCCACACAAACAGTGAATATATGAAAATATCCAAAAATCTTAATTAGAATGCTCTCAACGTCTACTGGGATTTTGTTTGGGCATAGTTGTGCATGATGTGAGCAAAGCATCCAAGGCCTACCACTTCCCTTTTAAAGCTTGTCTTTACTTTGCAAAAAGAACAGGAGTACTTGTGACACCTTAGAGACTACCTAATTTATAAATAAATAATAGAGAGACTAATATATTTGTTAGTCTCTAAGGTGCCACAAGTACTTGTCATAAATATAAAGGGAAGAGTAAACACCTTTAAAATCCCCCCCTGGCCAGAGGAAAAACCCTTTCACCTGTAAAGGGTTAAGAAGCTAGGATAACCTCGTTGGCACCTGACCACAATGACCAATGAGGAGACAAGATACTTTCAAAGCTGGAGTGGGGGGAGACACAAAGGCTCTGTGGCTGTCTGTGTGATGCTTTTGCTGGGGACAGAACAGCAACGGAGTCTTAGAATTTAGTAAGTAATCTAGCTAGATATGTGTTAGATTCTGTTTTCTTTAAATGGCTGAGAAAATAAGCTGTGCTGAATGGAATGGATATTCCTGTTTTTGTGTCTTTTTGTAACTTAAGGTTTTGCCTAGAGGGATTCTCTATGTTTTGAATCTAATTACCCTGTAAGGTATTTACCATCCTGATTTTACAGAGGTGATTCTTTTACTTTTTCTTCTATTAAAATTCTTCTTTTAAGAATCTGATTGCGTTTTCATTGTTCTTAAGATCCAAGGGTTTGGGTCTGTGTTCACCTATGCAAATTGGTGAGGATTTTTATCAAACTTTCCCCAGGAAAGGGGGAGTAAAGTTTGGGAGGATTTTGGGAGGAAAGACGTTTCCAAATGGGCTCTTTCCCAGTTATACATCTGTTAGACGTTTGGTGGTGGCAGCGATAAAGTAGAAGAGCAAAAGGTAAAATACTTTGTACCTTGGGGAAGTTTTAACCTAAGCTGGTAAAAGTGAGTTTAGGAAGTTTTCATGCAGGTCCCCACATCTGCAGGTCCCCTAGAGTTCAGAGTGGGTTCCTTCCTAGCCCAGCAAGGTTATCCTAGCTTCTTAACCCTTTACAAGTGAAAGCGTTTTTCCTCTGGCCAGGAGGGATTTTAAAGGTGTTTACCCTTCCCTTTATATTTATGACAGTACTACTGTTCTTTTTGCGGATACAGATGAACACGGCTGCTACGCTGAAACCTGTCTTTACTTTGGTGTGTAAATTTTCTTTTTCCACGTTTGTATATGCTGCCAAAGATTTGTTTGTATTATCTTCTGAGAATGCCACAACCTTACTTTCGATTCCATACTTATTTACATTATTTGTATTATTTCAGCTGCAATAAGTTCTGATGTCTTCAGCAAAAGTTCAACAACATTTAGTTTGCACACAAAAAAAGCCTTCATAAACCTTGAAATAGTAAACCAAGACAGGAAGCAATTTTACGTCTGTGATTCATTACGTTTGCACACACTGACACATATTCAACATCTTTCTGGTTGTCAATTAGTTCATCATTTGCGCATGGAGCAAAAACATTTGCAACTATTGCTTCACACTTTGTCAGGGCACACGAGAATTTTGGGTTGCTGAATTTTATTTAAATTGGAATTACAGTCCATTAATTTGAAACTGTGATTATGTCTAATAGTATGATACGCATATATTCCTTCTTGGCAAACCAAAGTTATACTCACTGTGTTGGCTCAACTTTTGTGAAAAAAATTGGTAAAAGAAGTTGAACTGGCATGTGCTGTCAGAGCAGCTTTGTGTTTAATGTCACCTTCCTGTTCTTTTACAGATGTCCTGCCTCCACTCAAAATGGAAAATACTGACTGGCATATTGAATATAATACAGATGTTTCTTTTCCAGTTGGTCATAAATATGGAAAATCCTTTGAAAGCTAGGTTGTTAAAGCAGCATTTGCTCTTTTTTGACAATGCCATTTTTACTTTACACTGAATCTCAATTGTGTTCTATGTCATATGGCATTCAGCCATTGTCGTAGCTATGGCAACTGCAATAGTGCTGTACCATCTGTATCAGAGCTAATAGTAATAATAACAATAGAAATGTTCTGGATATTTCTAACTCATTTATGCATTAGACATATTAACCAAATAATCAACATAAGGGGAAGTTACTCACCTTGCAGTAACTGAAGTTCTTTGAGATGTGTGTCCCCATGGGTGCTCCACTCTACGTGTCGGTGCATCCCGGCGCCGTTGATCGGAGATTTTCAGTAGCAGTGCCTGGCCGGGACGCAGGTGCTCAGTTGGTATCTCCCGTCTTGTTGGAATCTTCCTGAGCGCCTGCGTCCCACACCCCCCTCAGTTCCTTCTCTACCATGGAGCGATTATACTAGTACTCAAAAGTAGAGGGGAGGAAGGTGGGGAGTGGAGCACCCACAGGGACACACATCTCGAAGAACTTCAGTTACTGCAAGGTGGGTAACTTCCCCTTCTTCTTTGAGTGCTGTCCCTGTGGGTGCTCCACTCTAGGTGAATGTGTAGCAGTACCCACTATGGTCAGTGGGACTTTGGAGATGCAGCAGTGAGTACTGTAGAGAGTACTTTATGGCCTACTATGGTGTCTGCCGTGGTATCTTGCATGATAGCATAGTGTTTGGCAAACGTGTGTTCAGATGACCATGTAGCCGCTCTACAGATGTCAGAAATGGGTACGTTATGTAGGAAGGCAACAAATGTTGACGTAGCTCGAGCGGAATGAGTTCTAATGCCTTTGGGCGGTTGAATATTTTGAATACGGTAAGAGGATCTGATGTAGTCAGAGATCCACTTGGACAGACGTTGGTTAAAGACAGCTGTACCTTTCAATCTCTCGGTGATGGAGACAAAGAGTCATGGACATTTATGAAATGGCTTAATCCTGTCTAAGTAAAAGGTGATTGCTCGCCTGTCATCGAGAGTATGCAGGGATGCCTCGTGTGGAATCTTGTGAGGTTTGGGATAAAAAGTAGGCACGTATATTGGTTGGTTAAGGTGGAAGGTGAATACCACCTTAGGCAGAAATTTAGGATGTGGTCTCAGAGTGACTTTGTCTTTGAAGAAGATTGTGTAGGGAGGATGGGCCATCAGGGTGCTTATTTCACCTGCTCTCTTTGTAGATGTTATTGCGACTAAGAAAGCTACTTTCATGGACATATGGAGAAGAGAGGAGGTAGCCAGAGACTCGAATGGAGGTTTCATGAGAGCGTGAAGAACGAGGTTAAGATTCCATGTAGCTGCCATTGGGTAAATTTCAGGGTAGAGATTTTGCAGGCCTGTGAGAAATCATTTTATGGTGGGGTAGGTAAAGAGTGAATAAGCTTCTAACATGTCATGGAAGATGGTAAGCGCCGCCAGGTGTACTTTGATGGAGCTGAGCGAAAGTCAATCCTGTTTCAGGAGGTAGTTCAAAATGTTAGGGAGGGTCACTGTATTGGGTGTTAAGTGATTACGTGAGCACCAGGGGGTGAAACGCTTCCACTTCTGCAGGTAAGTTTTATGAGTGGAGTCTCTTCTACTGTGCAGGAGGATGTATCAGACTTGCTCGGAACAGGCTAGTTCATGGGTTTGGAACCATGAAGGAACCAGGCTGTTAGGTGGAGCTTTTGGAGCTGGGGCAATAACCTGTCTGTTGTCTTGGGAAAGAAGATCTGGCCTGTTGGGGAGAGCCCGTGGATGATGGGAGGACATGCGGAGGAGGTAAGGATACCACGTCTGTTTCAGCCAAGCTGGGGCAATAAGGATGATCCAGGCCTTGTCATCTACAATCTTCCGAAGAACCCTGTGTAGCAGAGGGATTGGTGGGAAGGCGTAGAGAGAGTTGTTCCACGGGATGAGGAACGTGCTTCCTAGGGATGCAGTCCCGAGTCCCGCTCTGGAGCAAAACAGCTGACATTTTCGATTCTGGGGTGTGGCAAAGAGATCTATTGACGGGATGCCCCAGAGGGAGAAGCGCTGTTGAAGTATTGCGGCATGCAGTTCCCATTCGTGTTCTGTTGAGAAGTGTCTGATGAGTGCATCTGCAGTAGTGTTGTGGCAGCCTGGTAGGTAGGAAGCGATGATTTGTTCATGATGTTGTATGCACCAATTCCATAGTCGGATGGCTTCCATGCAAATGGAATGTGATCTTGCTCCCCCTTGTCTGTTGATGTAGTACATACATGCTATGTTGTCTGTTAAGACCCAAACAGATTTGTTCTTTATGAGGGGAAGAAAGTAAAGGCACGCTCACCTCATTGCTCTGAGCTCTAAGAGATTTATGTGTAGGTGCGTTTCTGATGCGGACCACCGGCCTTGTGCCCTCTGTCCCCCTAGATGCGCTCCCCAACTGATTAGGGAAGCGTCCGTGGTGAGCATGAGCGTTGGGGATCATTGCTGGAAGGAAACCCCCATGCAGAGGTTTTCTGGTCTTGTCCACCAATGTAGGGAAGCTAGAACATTGGGAGGAGGAGTTAGCAGCGTCCCTAAGGTGCATCTGTTGGGTTTGAAATCGGAATTGAGCCAACCCTGAAGACATCATGCGTAGCCTGGCATACTGGACCACGAAGATGGTGGCTGCCATGTGACCAAGGAGCTGTAGACAGATTCCTGTCTGTGTCCTGGGACGAATAGCGAGCATGCGTATAAGCTGCATGATAGCAAGGAATCTGTGATATGGGAGTGAGGCTCTGCTCTGGCTTGAGCTGAGATGAGCTCCGATGAACTCGATCTGCTGTGTAGCTGTCAGGGTGGATTTTTGGATGTTTATTTGGAGGCCTAGGCTGTGAAAGAGGGAGATGGTGAAACGGGTAGCTTGAAGTGTCTCGCCATAGGAGTTGCCTTTGATGAGGCAATCGTCCAGGTAGGGGAAAAGCGTGATTCCATGTTTGTGGAGGTGAGCCACGACCACGGCTAGAGTTTTAGAAAAGACTCTTGGCGCTGTGGAGAGACTAAAAGGAAGAACTCTGAATTGAAAATGGTCGTGACCGATTGTGAATCGTAGGAAGCGTCTGTGAGCTGGATGAATTGATATATGAAAATAAGCGTCCTGTAGGTCGAGGGCTGTGAACCAGTCCCCTTGATCCAGTGCAGGAATTATTGTGCCCAGTGTGACCATCTTGAATTTTTGTATACTCACAAATTTGTTCAGTCGGCGTAGATCTAGTATAGGCCTCCATCCCCTGGTCTTTTTCTGGGTCAGGAAGTAATGAGAGTAGAACCCTTTCCCTCAATGTTGCGTCGGCACAGGTTCCACTTCTATGTGAAGCAGGTGCTTGTGGAAGGGGTCCCTGAAGAGGGATGGGGAAGGGGGAAGGGTAGGAGGATAGGATATGAATGGGATAGAGTGACCGGACTGAACTATTTCGAGGACCCAGCGATCCTGTGTAATACGTTGCCAGGCATGTTGGAAACTCTGGAAGTGGTGGCCAAATGGGCAAGTAGGCTGTGGAATCAAGAGGTGGTCGTGCAGACCCTTGACCAACATTTTAAAATTGTTGCTTATTCCCGGATGGGTGGGAGGTCGTTGCTTGAGCTTGATTTTGTCTGTGCTTAGGGGGTCTAGAGCGATTCCTATTTATGTCACATGGTTTGGGTTGAGGCCGATAATATTGTGTGCGCAGTCTTTGGTAAGGTTGGTATTGTTGTCTCCTGGGAAGAGATAGGTGAATACCCAGGGTGTGCAGTGTCGCTCTAGAATCTTTCATAGTGTGAAGTAGTTCATCAGTTTTTTGGAAAACAGCACGTCTTTATCAAAAGGGGGGTCCTTCACTTTCATCTGCAGATCTTTAGGGATGCCAGATGCAGAAAGCCATGAAGATCTGTGCATAACCATAGCAGTTGCAGTAGTACGGGCTGCTGTGTCTGCCGTGCCTAAAGAGGCTTGTAGGGCTGTTCTGGAAATCAATTGGCCCTCGCTCAGAATTGATTTGAAGTCCGTTTTCCTATCCTCTGGAATGTAGGAGGCAAATTAAAAAAGTTTATTGTAGTTATCAAAGTCATAGCTGGCGAGGAGTGCAGAGTAGTTTGCAATCCTGAATTGTAAAGTGGAGGACGTATAAACCTTGCATCCCAAGACGTCAAGGCATTTAAGGTCCTTGTCTTGCAGGGTGGGCCAATATTGTGGCTGTTTCATCCTTTGTGCGACTGTATCCATGATGAGAGAGTTCGATTGTGGGTGAGAAATAGGAAGTCAGCATCCTTAGCAGGAACATAGTATTTATGTTCGGCCTTTCTGCAGGTAGGTAATAAAGAAGCTGGAGTTTGCCAGAGTGTCACCTGGTTCCAGGATTGCTTCATTTATAGGGACCACGATCTTTGAAGGTGCAGAGGGTTGAAGGATTCTGAGAAGTTTGTGTTGTGTCTCCTGAATCCCTTCTAGGGGGATGTCTTGACTGAGTGCCACCCTCTTGAAAAGCTCTTGAAATTGTTTACAGTTGTCCACGTTCTGTGGAGGCGTGGGGGAGAGGGCTCCGTCTGGAGCAGATGGAGAATTAGAGGTCGGTGAGTCAGGATATAGTTCATAGCTCACGTTCTCAGGAGGTGGTTCAAGTACTCTAGAAGTGGACGGAGCTGGAGATCAAGGCACAGAAGCAGGTAGTGGTTTCGTGGAAGAGGTCTGAGGATGAGTGGTAGGAGGATGGGGCCAAGGCATAGGGTAGGAGAACCCAGATGCCGTCCATGGGAGGGTGAAGTTGGGAAACTGAGGCTGGTGGCTGAGGACCATAGCCTGAGGTGGAAGAGACTCTGGTGAAGGAGGAGAGGCAGATGGGGAGAACTCCACCTGCTGCTGTATATTGGGTTTGCTGTCAGTGAAGGTAGCCAGTTCAGGTGGTGAGAGCGGCTGTTCGAAGAGTGAGCCCTGTGTATCCAGGGGTGGAGAGTTAAGCTCAGGTGGTACTGATAGGTCACATTCAGTTAGGAACTATTGCTCCTGCTCCCTGGGCTGCGCTCCCCACTGGTTCGGATCTGGCCGGGGACCATGTAGGAGCGGCTGCAGGGATTTTTCCATCAGAGGCATTTTAAGCCGCAGGTTCCTGTCACGCCGAGCCCCTGACTTGAGGCTCGTACAGTGGGAATGTAGGTTTCCCCGAGGCACTTCACACAATGTGAGCGCCCATCGGACCGTGTCATGGAGTCCTGACAGGAAACACACTTTTTGAATCCTGAAGCCCCTGGCATTGTGAACTAGAAATGGCAGGGGAAAGTGTTTCAGAAGGAGGGAAGTTTTTTTTTTTTTTTTTAACTTAAGTAATTAACTATGTAACTACACTAAAGGAAGGGAAACAACTAGGATGTAACTAATAACTATTTCTATATTCTTTGATACTTTTTTTCCCACAGAGACCAGGGAAGAGAAGCAGCAGTGCCTCAAGTCCCATCTTCAGCAGGGGACGGTTGAGAAGGAACTGAGGGGGGTGCGGGTTGCAGGCGCTCAGGAAGAGACCAACGAGACAGGAGATACCAACTGAGTGTGTGCGTCCCGACCAGGCACTGCTACCGAAAATCTCCAATCAACAGCTCTGGGACGCACCGACACCTAGAGTGGAGCACCCACAGGGACAGGACTGGAAGAAGAAGAAAGGGTATTCACATCACAACGGTATTCGGGAACGAGTTTTGTGAACCGGGGACTCTTCTGGGGACATTGTTTACCTAGGGATACAGTGCCTCAGACAGGGACTGTCCCCAGAAAACATGGACCTATGGTCACCTGCCAGAGCAGGACCCGCAGCTCATGCTCCCAGCTCAGCAGGTTGCTGTTTCCCGCTGGAATCGGGCAGGCTTGAGACGCTGCTGAACACAGCTGTCCCCAGAGCTGCTGCCCAGTATCTGGCCGGCAGCCCTGATGCCCCCCTGGAAGAGGGTCTAACGTGCGGCGCCGCCGCCCAGGTTACCGTCACACCCCCGGACTCGGGCCTGGGCCACACACAGCGAGCAGGCGCGTGGCTGGGCTGAGATTACGCGGGAAACGTTCTTAGTGTGCTTTTCTCTTTCCCCTCCCTCACCCCCCGTTCACCAATGGGGCAGCGGCCCAGACGCTGAGCTCGGGCGGCGCTAGGCGCGCGCTCCACTTGCAACCCTCTCTAACACGGCAGAGAGATCCCAAGCCGCGAAAATATCGCGCATGCGCAAAAGAGAGTCGAACTGCCCGGACCGCACAGCACCGCTTGTCTCCAAAACATCCCCCCCCTCGCCGTTACGTGATGACGATTTGCGTGGAGCCGGCCGGGCTGGCGCGTAGCGTACATACACACACGCACAGAGTCCGTCCAGCTCGTGCCTCTTCCTGGGCGATTGCGCTCGGGGCTGTTCGCAGTGCGGGCGGCCAGGGCGCAGCATCCCTCCTTCCCGCGGGCTCCCTCCGCCCACTGGCTCGCTCGGGACCGCAGCGCCCCGGCCCCTCCCGCCCGGAGCGCGCGCCGCCTCCTCGTGCCGGACAATAGCAGTGCCGAGTGTGTCTCACCCAAAGCGGACCCCCGGGCACCAGCGCCCGCCTCCATGAGCGGCGCCCGGACGGCCCGGCTGCGGGGCTAACAGCGGCAGCGGCTCCCTCCAGCAGCAGCAGCAGCAGCAGCAGCAGAGACAGCGGGAGGCAGCGGCCGCGCTGCGGGGCTCGGCCCGGGACTCGCCGCCTCCTTCCTTGACAGCAACTCAGCTGCCGGCCCCGCTTCCCCGCCCCCCTGCGGCGGCTGCGGCTCAAGGACCCCTGCGGGCTCCGGGGAGGAACCAGCCCGCCCAGACGCGACTCTTGGGGCGGCGGAGGAGGAGGGAGGAGCCCGGTACCCGTCCAGACCCGGGGGCGGGGGGTGAGGCGGAGCGGGGCCCCTCTGTGTTTTAATTGCTGGTTTTATCCCTTCTGGCACATTTGCCGCCCCGCCCCCGTCGCGCTGCGGCGATTCCCGGTGCAGGCAGGTGCGGCGGCCGGTGCCCTGGCGCTGCTCGGAGCGCAGAGGCTCTTCAATGGAAGTATGTTACCAGCTGCCGGTGCTGCCCCTGGACAGGCCGGTCCCGCAGCATGTCCTCAGCCGCAGAGGGGCCATCAGTTTCAGCTCCAGCTCCGCGCTCTTCGGTTGCCCCAACCCCAGGCAACTCTCTCAGGTAAGGCCCCCCCCGCCCTCCCAGGGCCGGCTCGGTGCGCACCCGCGTCAGTCAGTCACGGTTTACACCCTTAACGCCATTTCCTTCCCTTGCCCCCCCTGAGGCTCGGGCAGTCACTGGGCTGCGCGCTTCCCTCGCCCCCGGGCTGGCTCGGGAGGTCATTGTGCTGCACAAAGTGTCACACACCCCTTTTCTCTCGCAAGACCTCCCACAACCGGTTTACTCAGTCGGGGGGCTACACTCCGTGCTCCACCACCAAGATATCTCAGTCACCTAGGCTCCTTCTCTCCATCCCTTCCTTTGCATGGAGACTTGTATATTTGTAGTTGAATATGTTGCTTCTTGCAACGATATCTGCTACCATTTAGAAAAAGTGATGCCTGCAAGTTGATAAAATTCACGTTTGTGCCCAGTTTTGGTTGACATTATAAATGTGCAGCCAAGTTTGGAAGTCTCCTTGCGCTTTTTAAGGTTTGATGGCAACAAACTACCTTACCCCATCAGTAGCATATTAAATTTATCACTTCAAATCCCTCTGGTGGTGAAAAGAAAATACTACTGTACCTATATTTTGTCTTTCCTGTTGCTAGTTACCACTGATATTATCTTTTCCTAATTTCAGAGTTTGCAGTAAATTCTTCTATAAGGGGCTTCCAGAGTCAGTAAGCCTTTTGCTTTCTTTAGTTATTTTCAAACTAGGTATGAACAGATAACTTTTTCTTCCCTCAAAAAGCCAAACGCTTTTGGTTAGGTTTACATTGTTTTTCCCATATTATATTGAGCAGTGTATGTTCAGAGTAAAACATTGCTGTAATAGTGAGCATTTCTCCTTTTTTTTTTTTTTTCTTTTTTCCCTCTGTAAGATTCCAGCCTTAGAGGTCTAGTTGCAGTAAGATGATCTTTGGCTTTTTAATTCTCAGCATCTTCCCTGTGCATATTAAAGGGTTCACAAGATGAATAACAATCAGAGGTAAAAAACAATGTTGAAGAGGATCTGTTTATAAAAAAACATTCAATACAGGTTATATGAGAAAACAGGTTTTCCTTTCTACTGCTCTTTTTGTTTCTGTCAATGTGCTGGTGAAGTTTTCCTGCAAATTGTGATAAACAGACCTTTGCATTTTCAAAAGGACTTTATTCAGACTTCAGAGTGGAATTATAATAGAAAAGGTAAATATGTTTTAGTTGCTGACATCTTAGAGTTCTGTTTAACATTTTGATCAGGATGTTTGAGTTGTGTTTAGGTAACTTACTGATTGTTTCTCTCCCTCCCCTCCCCCTCCCACACTGAAAACACTGTCACTTGTTTGCATCTTCATGTATTAAAAGAAAACTGAAAGTTGCTTTCTCGTCCCATACCAAGACAGCACTAGTTTGTGCAAGTGCTTATGGGGAGTAGAGTTGCTGGTCTCATTTTGTG
This sequence comes from Eretmochelys imbricata, assembly GCF_965152235.1. Classification (NCBI taxonomy): domain Eukaryota; kingdom Metazoa; phylum Chordata; order Testudines; family Cheloniidae; genus Eretmochelys; species Eretmochelys imbricata. The sequence goes on from NC_135573.1 coordinate 61,851,686, forward strand.
TAATAGCAATTAGGGCTGTCAAGCCATTAAAAAAAATTAAATTGTGATGAAACAATAATAGAATACCATTTATTTAAATATTTTTGGATTTTCAAATATATTTCAAATACATTTTCAAATATATTTATTTCAATTACAACGCAAAATAAGTGTACAGTGCTCACTTTATATTTTTTATTACAAATATTTACACTGTAAAAAACAAAAGAAATAGTATTTTTCAATTCACGTAGTACAAGTACTGTAGTGCAATCTCTTTATCATGAAAGTGCAACTTACAAATGTAGATTTATGTACAAAAACCCTCCTGCATTCAAAAATAAAACAGTGTAAAACTTTAGAGCCTACAAGTCCACTCAGTCCTACTTCTTGTTCAGCCAATTGCTTAAACAATCAAGTTGTTTACATTTGCAGAAGATAATGCTTCCTACTTCTTGTTTACAATGTCACCAGAAAGTGAGAACAGGCGTTTGCATGGCACTGTTGTAGCCGGCATTGCAAGATATTTACATGCCAGATGCGCTAAAGATTCATATGTCCCTTAATGCTTCAACCACCATTCCAGAGGACATGTGTCCATGCTGATGACAGGGTTCTGCTTAATAACGATCCAAAGCAGTGTGGACCGACGCATGTTCATTTTCATCATCTGAGTTAGATGCCACCAGAAAAAGGTTGATTTTCTTTTTGGTTGTTTGGGTTCTGTGGTTTCCGGATTGAAGTGTTGCTCTTTTAAGACTTCTGAAAGCATGCTCCACACCTCATTCCTCTCAGATTTTGGAAGGCACTTCAGATTCTTAAACCTTGGGTCGAGTGCAGTAGCTATCTTTAGAAATATCACATTGATATCTTCTTTGCATTTTGTCATATTGGCAGGGAAAGTGTTCTTAAAATGAACAACATGTGCTGGATCATCATCCGAGACAGCTATAACACAAAATATATGGCAGAATGCATGTAAAACAGAACAGGAGACATAAAGTTCTTCCCCAAGGAGTTCAGTCACAAATTTAATTAATGCATTTTTTATTTTTTTTACAAGCGTCATCAGCATGGAAGCATGTCCTATGGAACGGTGGCTGAAGCATGAAGAGGCATAGTGAATCTTTAGCGCATCTGGCACGTAAATATCTTGCAACGCTAGCTACAACAGTGCCATGCAAATGTCTGTTCTCACTTTCAGGTGACATTGTAATTAAGAAGTGGGTTGTCTGAGCGATTGGCTGAACAAGAAGTAGGACTGAGTGGACTTGTAGGCTCTAAAGTTTTACATTGTTTTGTTTTTGAGTACAGTTGTGTAACAAAAATACATTTGTATGTTGCACTTTCATAATAAAGAGATTGCAATTGCAGTATTTGCATGAGGTGAATTGAAAAATACTGTTTTTTTTTTAGCGTGCAAATATTTGTAATAAAAAATATAAAGTGAGCACTGTACACTTTTTATTTTGTTTAATTGAAATAAATATATTTGAAAATGTAGAAAACATCCAAAATATTTAATAAATTTCAATTTGTATTCTATTGTTTAACAGTGTGATTAATCGCGATTATTTTTTTTTGAGTTGATCGTGTGAGTTAACTGCGATTAATCGACAGCCCTAATAGCAATGCATTATTTTTTTGTGTGTCAGAATGGTGGTGGTGAGATGAAAGGAATACACAATTTAAGAATTATGGGGAATTAAACCTAAATAGAATAGCTGTAAGGAAACAAAGTAGGTCATTGTTTGGTATAATGTTGATTGCAGCCATTATGCATGCAGCTTAAAGAAATGCAAATTTCTTGTTTGTCTGAAAAATTACTTTTTTCATTGTAATTCTTCCATCAACTGCTTTTCCCATAATCTCAGTAATAACTGTTTTGTCACTAATGGAGTTGGCACATTCAAGGAGTAGAGACTGAGAAAATTGTTAGATTTATTTGTATTGCAGTAACTGCCAAAGTCTCCAACTTCAGTGCCCTGTAATGCTATGTATGCCCTGTGCAAATATAGAATGAGTCTCTTGCCTGAACAGCAGGAGTGGTTTTAGCTGGGGTCCGTGAGTACAGTCACACCTACAGAAATCAAGCCTGGATCAGTCAATGCACATTTGCACAGGATCCCCTTTTCAGTTTGGTGAAGCCACCCCTCTGCTATGACTTGATGAGGGGGAATCCTTTCCAGTCAGTCCCCTCTAGAGCAGCGGTGGACAACCTGTGGTCAGGGTAATCCGCTGGCAGGCTGCGAGACAGTTGGTTTATATTGACTATCTACAGGCACAGCCACCCGCAGCTCCCACTGGTCGTGGTTCGTCGTTCCCAGCCAATGGGAGCTGCGGGAATGTAAACCAAGTGTCTTGCGGCCTGCCAGCGGATTACCCTGATAGGCCGCAGGTTGCCAAGCAGTGCTCTAGAGCAATTTGGGACCCTCGTACATCAGGTTCGTTGGGACCCCACCCCCTCCTATTTCACTTTATTTATTCAGACATCAGAAATGTTGCCTACCTCCCTGAGCATGGGGCCCTGGTGCTGTTGGCCCTTTTTCCCCCAGCCTTCCAGGAATACAACTCCCCACTTAAGGTACTAAACACTGGTAAACTCCATGTGGGCTGGGAAAGATAACCCCCAGAAGTATTGTCAGTCTACAGAAGCACCACAGCTTGCCCAGTAAGCACCATTTGCAGAAGTAGGAAAAAGGGTGAGGCACATCCACAAGGGTGAGGCACATCCAGTTTGCAGACTACCTTTTACGGTTTGAATTTTGGGCGTAATTATCTGTTGACTAGCTGCATGCTCCTGACTTCTCTCCTTCAACCTCCACTGTCATTTTTTGGTCTCCATCCTTCCCTCTTCCTCCCTTATGTTTATTATCTCCTCTTTTATTAATGCCATTTTTCTCACCCCTCATCTGTCCCCATATTTTTTTAAAAATTGAAATAATGAAGGATTTGGAATCAAGTTGTCCAAGTTTCTTATCTGTGGGGTAACATCTTATTACTGCTACCCAGGTCTTTCCCCATATCCTCTTCCTCCTCTTTGTTGCACCCACTTCTTAAGTGTCAAATTAGTTATAGACTCATAGACTTTAAGGTCAGAAGGGACCATTATGATCATCTAGTCTGACCTCCTGCACAATGCAGGCCACAGAATCTCACCGACCCACTCCTGTAACAAACCCCTGACCTATGTCTGAGCTACTGAAGTCCTCAACACGTGGTTTAAAGACTTCAAGGTGCAGAGAATCCTCCAGTTAAGTACTTTGAGGCAGAGACTGTCTTCATAAGATTTTATACAGTGCCAAGCAAAATGGGGACTAATCCTGATTGAGGCCTTTGTGTGTTATGATAATAAAGTGGCTATATGACATTCTTCAAATTTCCTAATTTTAAGTCTAAATTATTTGTGCATATGTCTTAAAATTCTGATATTAGGCAACACTTGAGATTTTGGTATTTGCTATTCTTTGTAAGGCTCATGATTACTTGTTTCATGGACCTAATTGTTCTCATTGCCTGCATAAAATCTGAGTGGCTAGACTAGTAGGTTAAAATCTTCATTAATTTCAGTGCAATTTGACTACAGTCACCAAAAACCAATTCCGCTGTATGTCTTCATTACCTTTTTGTCATGGGTGTAGACAGTAATAGCAGGTTTGGTGCCATGTTTCAAAGGAAACTCATTTAAAAAAACAAAACCAAACTCTTAGTTTGTAAAGTAATCTGTTTCAACCCTAAAACAAATCTGTAGTGAAACAAAATTTTAAGTCATTTCAATTTGATGTATTCGTCTTGAATAGTCAAAATTGCTCAAATTAACTGGAATTAGTGATATTTTATAATTGGGGTGAGTAAAAGATGATAAATTGAACAGTCTTCTTCCTTATGCCAGGTAGAATTCAGAAAAAAATTGTTACTGGGCATTTATGACTGTTCAAAAACTCGTTTAGTTTTTCTTAAAACAAAACTACCTTCTCTATTAAGTAACAGAGTAGTCCTTTTCAGATGACATTTGAGAGAAACAAAATGAAGACAAGTCGGCAAGTTGGGTAACAAATGTTCAAAAAGTCAGTACAGTAAAATGCTTAGTCTGCTAAAGAAATTAGGTGACTCTTTACAGTGTCTCAAACAGGCACCTTAGTTTGTTCTCCCATGCCTCCCATCAGGCACGGGAGGAGCTCCCAACAGACATCTGCAAAGTCACTTCATTGTTTTCCTTCAGATTTCTTCTTAAAACTCTCCTTTGCTGTGATGCCTTCCAAACATAAACAGACAAAAACCACCCCAGTTTGACAGTGGTATAGTGATTTGGGGAACCTACATACAATTTATGAATTATGGTTGATGCTATGAAAATTTCTGTATCACTGAATGCCCTTGTGTAAATGTGGAATGTCTTTCCCAGCCCCGGGCCAGTGGAGGGTTGTCAACTTTAATGGCTACACTCTGACAACACAATAGTTGCATTAAGGAGTGTGCCTGAGCTGGGAAATCAATTTGGCTAAATTGGTCTGCAGGAAGGAGGTTTGGAACAGTGAAAAGTTATCAAAGACAGAACAAAGAAGCCTGGTGTAGAAGAGGGGCATATAAACTTGGGGGCGAGATACAGGAAGGTTGGGTAGGACAGGGAAGGGAATGTATTGGCCAAGGTTAGAGGAGGCCAACTGAAGAGAAGGCTCTGTTTCAGAGCCCAAGCCATGCACTACAGCAGAAGGACTTTGCATGACCCCAGATGACACTGACCACAGCCCAAATAATGCCCAAAGAGCAGCGAGGAAACTGAAGCAGTGAAATGTGTATAAGGTTTTTTATTTTTGTATAGATCTGTGTATTTCTCACGCTATTAAAGAACAGTGCTGTGTATGAGTCCTGTACAAAGTCTGTATGTGTTATGCTACACCGTGTCACATACCCCACTGAGCTAGTTAAACTGTAACCCAATTTCAGCAGTGGTTCCAGAGTACTGGGCAGTGGGCCATGTGTCCTAAACTCTTAGGATGGAGTGTAGATAGAGGATCTGCACCCTGAATGTGTGTGTAGGGACCCCAAACCAGGGGCAAGTGATTCTGTTCAGACTCTGGGATCCAGCATATGAATCCCCTCATAGTGGTCTGGAAAGTGCCCAGCAGAGGGAGCTTATCAGGGCCTTGACAAATGATTAGGAAGTTGGTGTGCTGACACTGCCGTCCATCGTGCTGACCAGCATTCTTTCAGTGTTTCCTTGTGCTCCCCCATCTGTCTGTATCTGAATACTCTCTTGTCCTATATTTAAAGTGTAAGCTTTGTTGGACTGGGACTCTTCTTGTGTGTGCAGTGCCTAGCTCAGTGGGATGCTGGCCCATGACTGGGCTTCCTGGGTAGTACTGCAATATATATAATGTCTTTTATGGCAAATGCTCCTAACATCTTCTGGACTAGATGAAATCCATCGTATCTGTATAGTCTTCTCTCGTCCTTTCCCCCAAGTCATTACATATGCAAATGTGGCAGCTAAAATTTGAAATGTCTCCAGCTCATAAATGAGTGACACTTATTTAACTCAGTTCTGTATTACACAAGCTCTTTGTAACTTCATAGCATCAGAATTCATTATCTTAAATACTAGTAGAGGCCATCATAATATCTGAGCACCTCAGACGTTAATGAATGTATCTTCTCGACACCCTGTGAGGTAGGAGAGCATAATCCCTGGGATGGGTTCAGTCACAGAGACCCCCTTGAGGCTGTCGCCTGATGTGCTGGAATTACCTCTGAGCCCATTTTCCACTGCCAGCTTGGGATTCCAGAACCCTGCCTTGTTGAGCCAGACATGCTAGTCTGCTGCAACACAGACCCAGGTCTCGTCCACGCCCACAAAGCTTCGGACTTTAACCAAAAACTGCTCAGCAAGTCACTTATCTCCAGCACCCAGACACCCAGCTCCTAATGGGATCCAAACCCCAAATAAATCCATTTTACTGTATAAAGCTTATACAGAATAAACTCATAAATTGTCTGTTCTCTATAACACTGCTACAGAGATATGCACAGCTATTTGCTCCGCCAGGTTTTAATCACTTTGTGTTTATAATAAACAAAAGTGATTTTATTAAGATTAAATAGTAGGATTGAAGTGGTGTCAAGTAATAGTAGACGGAACAAAGTAAGTTACCAAGCAAAACAAAACTCGCAAGTCTAAGCCTAATACGTTTAAGAAACTGAATACAGGTAAATCTCACCCTCAGAGATGTTCCAGTGAGCTTCTTTCACAGACTAGACTCCTTCTTAGTCTGGGCCCAATCTTTTCCCCTGGTATGTTCTTGTTAGTTCCAGCTCAGGTGGTAACTAAGGGTTTTCTCATGACTGCAGCCCCTTTGTTCTCTTCCACCCCCTTTTATAGCTTTGGGACAAGGCGGGAATCTTTTGTCTCTCTGGGTCCCCACCCTTCCTCCTAAATGGAAAAGCACCAGGTTTAAGATGGATTCCAGTACCAGGTGACATGGTCACATGTCCTGTGAGGCCCCAAGCCTCCATTTTTTCCGGCCTCACCTACATGAACACAGGTTTCAGAGTAGCAGCCGTGTTAGTCTGTATCTGCAAAAAGAAAAGGAGTACTTGTGGCACCTTAGAGACTAACAAATTTATTTGAGCATAAGCTTTCGTTAGCTGCAGCTCACTTCATCGTATGCAAGCAGTGGAAAATACAGTGGGGAGATTTATATACACAGAGAACATGAAACAATGGGTGTTACTATACACACTGTAACAAAAGTGAACAGGTATGGTGAGCTATTACCAGCAAGAGAGGAAAAAAAATCTTTTGTAGTGATAATCATGGTGGGCCATTTCCAGCAGTTGACAAGAATGTGTGAGGAACAGTGCGGGTGGGAGGGGGGGAATAAATATGGGGAAATAGTTTTACTTTGTGTAATGACACATGCACTCCCAGTCTTTATTCAAGTCTAAGTTAATTGTATCCAGTTTGCAAATTAATTCCAATTCAGCAGTCTCTTGTTCTTGAAGTTTTTTTTGTTGAATAATTGCAACTTTTAGGTCTGTAATGGAGTGACCAAAGAGATTGAAGTGTTCTCCGACTGGTTTTTGAAAGTTATAATTCTTGATGTCTGATTTGTGTCCATTTATTTTTTTACTTAGAGACTGTCTAGTTTGGTCAATGTACATGGCAGAGGGCCATTGCTGGCACATGATGGCATATATCACATTGGTAGATGTGCAGGTGAACAAGCCTCTGATAGTGTGGCTGATGTGATTAGGTCCTATGATGGTGTCCCCTGAATAGATATGTGGACAGAGTTGGCAACGGGCTTTGTTGCAAGGATAGGTTCCTGGGTTAGTGTTTTTGTTGTGTGGTGTGTGGTTGCTGGTGAGTATTTGCTTCAGGTTGGGGGGCTGTTTGTAAGCAAGGACTGGCCTGTCTCCCAAGATCTGTGAGAGTTATGGGTCGTCCTTCAGGATAGGTCGTAGATCGTTGATGATGCATTGGAGAGGTTTTAGTTGGGGGCTGAAGGTGATGGCTAGTGGTGTTCTGTTATTTTCTTTGTTGGGCCTGTCCTGTAGTAGGTGACTTCTGGATACTCTTCTGGCTCTGTCAGTCTGTTTCTTCATTTCAGCAGGTGGGTATTGTAGTTGTAAGAACATTTGATAGAGATCTTGTAGGTATTTGTTTCTGTCTGAGGGGTTGGAGCAAATGTGGTTGTATTGTAGAGCTTGGCTGTAGACGATGGATCCTGTGGTGTGGTCTGGATGAAAGCTGGAGGCATGTAGGTAGGAATAGCAGTCAGTAGGTTTCTGGTATAGGATGGTGTTTATGTGACCATTGCTTATTAGCACCACAGTGTCCAGGAAGTGGATCTCTTGTGTGGACTGCTCTATGCTGAGGTTGATGTTGAAATCATGGTGGAATTCCTCAAGGGCTTCTTTTCCATGGGTCCAGATGATGAAGTCGTTGTCAGTGTAGCGCAAGTAGAGTAGGGGCGTTAGGGGACGAGAGCTGAGGAAGCGTTGTTCTAAGTCAGCCATAAAAGTGCTGACATACTGTGGGGCCATGCAAGTACCCATAGCGGTGCCGCTGATTTGAAGGTATACATTGTCCCCAAATGTGAAATAGTTATGGGTGAGGACACAGTCACAAAGTTCAGCCACCAGGTTTGCTGTGACATTATCGGGGATACTGGACAGTCTCTACATAAAAAAATGAATGGACACAAATCAGATGTCAAGAATTATAACATTCAAAAACCAGTCAGAGAACACTTCAATCTCTTTGGTCACTCGATTACAGACCTGAAAGTTGCAATAGCTCAGTGGTTTGAGCATTGGCCTGCTAAACCCAGGGTTGTGAGTTCAGTCCTTGAGGGGGCCATTTAGGGATCTGGGGCAAAAAACAAAACAAAACTGGGAATTGTGCCTGCTTTGAGCAGGGGGTTAGACTAGATGATCTCCTGAGGTCCCTTCCAACTCTGATATTCTATGATCTATGATTTCTTCAACAAAAAAACTTCAAAAACAGACTCCAACAAGAGACTGCTGAATTGGAATTAATTTGCAAACTGGATACAGTTAACTTAGTTTTACTTTGTGTAATGACACATCCACCCCCAGTCTTTATTCAAGCCTATATCCCCATGCTTATTCCCCCCCACCCCCACTGTTCCTCACACGTTCTTGTCAACTTCTGGAAATGGCCCACCTTGATTATCACTACTAAAGGTCCCCCCCCCCACATACGTGACCCCCCCCCCCAGCTCTCCTTCTGGTAATAGCTTACCTTACCTGATCATTCTTGTTACAGTGTGTATGGTAACACCCATTGTTTCGTGTTCTCTGTGTATATAAAATCTCCCCACTGTATTTTCCACTGCATGCATCCAATGAAGTGAGCTGTAGCTCACGAAAGCTTATGCGCAAATAAATTTGTTAGTCTCTAAGGTGCCACAAGTACTCTTTTTCTTTTTATATGAAGACAGAAAGGCTTACAGGTAAACAGAGCCATTTACAACCAACTGTCCTGGTCAATGGGAGCCATCAAGATTCTAAACCACCATTAATGGCCCACACTTTGCATAATTACAATAGGACTTCAGAGTAATACTTCATATTTCTTCAGCTTCAGCTATAGCTTCAGATACACGAATGATACATTCATACAAATAGGATGAACACACTCGGTAGATTATAAGCTTTGTAATGATACCTTACAAGAGATCTTTTGCACGAAGCATATTCCAGTTACATCTTATTCACACTTATAAACATATTTCCATAAAACATATGGAGTGCAACATCACAATCCATATTTTACAGATGAGGCTTGGGTCACAAAGAGATTAAGGGCTTTAAGGGTTTAGCCTTTGGTTTTTGAAATGCTGAATACTGTTTGTCCTTGATCTGCACTTACAGTTAACCCATATTCAATAGCATTACATCTGCACTCATTGTTGAGATTGGGAAACTTGTAGTCTATGCAAGGCTTGAGTGAATTTTGCAAAATCATACAGGAAGCCTACGTCAGAGCCAGGAAATTGAACCCAAACTTCTCAAATTCCAGTCCAGAATTATGCACAAAAATCCTTATGGCAGAATTTAGAAGTGTAGTTTATTAGACCAGGGGTCTCAAACACGAGGCCCGCGGAGTTATTTGCTGCAGCCTGCCAAGCTTCCCCCTCCCCCTGGAGTTATTTCCTGTAGCCGTCAAGCTCCCTTCACCTGCCGCCGCCCTTCCTCCTCCCAGTGCGCCACCTCCCTGCTCCTCTGCCTACCTCCAGGTGCTTCCCGCCGACAAACAGCTGTTTGGCGGTGCTTAGCGCTTTCCAGGAGGGAAGGGGGAGGAGCGGGGAGCTGCATTCTCAGGGGAGGAGGTGGAGAATAGGTGGGGCAGGGATTTGGGGAAGGGATTGGAATAGGGACAGGGAGGGGGTGGAATTGGGGTGGGGACTTTGGGGAAGGGATTGGAATGGGGGCAGGGAAGGGGCGGGGCCTTATGGAAGGGGTGGAGTGGAGGTGGGGCTGGGGGCAGAGGTGGGGGCTTTTGTATCTTTATATGAAAAGGTATCAGTGATGCGGCCCTCGGGCCAATGTACTAGTCCTCATGTGGCCCTCGTGGTGGTTTGAGTTTGAGATCCCTGCATTAGACTGAGAACGTGAAGTTTTCAGTGTTGTTCTGCTTATGACAGTAATAACAGCAAAATAAGCAAGCACCGAAGGTAACTCAACAAACCTCCATGCCAAAGACAATGTTTGATATCAAAAAGTTAATTACAAAAGTATTGGAGTTATCATTTCAGATACATGATTCCTATGTGATACTTAATTGCATTATAAAATGTAGTAGATCTTAACTGCAGGAAACTTGCAGACCAACATTTTGGTTCATATCCGGTCCAAAAATTACTTCTGTGGTTGCTGCTTCCTTTTTCAAGAGTATATTGATGTCTCTCCTGCAATCTTAGAATGACTCCAAAACTGACCCTCCCCATCTTTTGAGCGTGAGACACATACACACACATGCAACTGCCATTGCACATATGGCAATCTAGCTTATGGAAATGAGATCAGGAAGAGGATGATATAACTAATCAGACTCAGGTCCCCTCTTTGTATTAATGAAAAAGAAGAGTCTTATACCTGACTCTTTTTAGTTATCCAAAAAGGAAGTTTACAGGGGCCACAGCCTGAAATAGGTTCTCCCTGGCTAAGCTCCAGATAACTACCTGTTACAGTCAGGAAGATGGTCACGTAGACCACAGAATTTATATTTCTACTCCTTTTCCCACCAAAAATGATTTGTGGGGGGAGGGAGGAAACTTCCTCTCCACCCATAGAATTCCCCTTCTTGCAGACCAAGCTGGGGGAACTCCACTGCCAAAAGCTGAAACCTAATTGCAAAGAGTAAAAAATTCATACCCCACTTAAGATCAAGGAGGGAGAAGAACGCAAAGAAGCTGCTCCAACACTAAGAGGAAGGAAACCAGATTGGTTAGGGTAGACTCTTACAGATGAGAAGTTGGGTGGTGACTCTGTTCCTGTAGAAGAAGCTCATGTGTATGCAATCTCCTTCCTAAGAAGTTTTGGGAACAATTTATCCTTTCTTCAGAATAGAACACAATAAGAAGATAGCTAGATATAAACAAATTACTTCTCAAAGATTTCCCCTATATTTAATATGCAGAATAACTTTACTCATTTTGTAATTGTTAAATTACAAAGTTTTTTACTTAGTGTATACTTTACAGTGTTTGCAGTCTGGGCAAGGACCGTGATTTTCATGATGACAGTGGTACTGTTTCGAGTTGTTTCTGGCTTTAGGCATGCAGCTAGATAAATTCTAGATCGTATTGTTAGGCTTGAAGGCATGAGGGTAGAGATTTCAAGCTTGTCATGTGCAAACTATTGTTTCCTTTGTTTTTTAGGTCACTGCACTGTGCTGATGGATGAGGTTATCAACATTTGGGAGGGCATGATGTTAACATCTTTTAAAATTAGCCCCGGTGCAGGAATCTTGTCAACTATTACCTTGTCTTAACTCCATTTTTGGGTCGGATGAGAGGTTTGCAGCAGAGCAACTTTCACAATATCAAGACACCTTAGATTTCCTGGAGCAACGTCACTAGAGTTCCATGTCTGATTATGGTATGAATAGTGCAGTGATCACACTAGTTTAGCTCTTTCTAGTGTGGACAAAAATCTAGTATCCACGCAGGCTGTTCTGCATTCCTAGTTTTTGAAACTGTGAACTCTGGGGTATTGTTGACATCTACGAGCCCTTGTAATGACAGACCGTTTTCCTTAGGTGGTTTGGGTCTTGTTTGTCAGGACAGATCTAGAGGGTAGTTTTGATCAATTTTTCATTTATACCAAGAGTGCTGTCCTGTAGAATACTGCAAAGTTCTGTACTGGCACTCCTGTTCAACTTGTGTTACAGAGCCATTGGAGAGATAGTAGGACCTTGTGGCTTAAGCTACACTATTTTCAGTGTGATGAATGACAGTATCATTTTTCACTGGGCCTAGACCAGTGGTGGGCAACCTGCGACCCGCCAGGCCAATACGCTGGCAGGCCGTGAGACAGTTTGTTTACATTGACCGTCTGCAGGCACAGCCGTCCGCAGCTCCCATTGGCTGGGAACGGTGAACCGTGGCCACTGGGAGCTGCGGGCAGCTGTGCCTGTGGATGGTCATTGTAAACAAACTGTCCTGCAGCCTGCCAGCAGATTATCCTGATGGGCTGCAGGTTGCCCACCACTGGCCTAGACAGTGTATTTAATCAATTTTCCTGAACAGAGACAGCAGTTTGGACTGAAGCTCAGTCCAGATAAAACAGGTTATCAGTTGGATTGGAAGTGCAGGGGAAGCACCAGTAGAAGTAGTCAAATTTATATCTGTTTCCCGAACTGAAGGAGATACTAGCAAAGTTACTCTTGGGGGAATTCTGTCACCTGTGCATGTGCAGACTTCACATCCCCTGCAGATTTTTTTCTCTGCAGAAAATACATTCTGCCAGCAAGGCACTGCAGTTATGCCTTTTGCCCACCAGGGGCTGCTATGATGCCAGAACAGAGGGCAGCTGGTTCATGGGTCATAGCAGTCAGCAGCTGATAGGGAGGAAGAGAGGCTGCATTCCTCACAGTGCCCTTCCCATGTGTCTGGCCAGGTGAGGAGGCACTGGATACCATGGGGACAGATAGAGCTGGCTGCACTGGGTTACTGGGGAGTCACATAGACTGGGATTCAGAAAGGCTAGTGGGGGGGACTGACTGGGGTGGGGGCTGAATGGGCGTGCAGGGCCATATGGGGACAGGAGATGGCTGAGTGTGGGTGCAAGGACAAGGGGGGTGGAGGTGCATGGGTGCTGGGGGTGACTGGGGGTACAGGGACACATGAGGATGGGGAAGGGTGGTGCATGGGGACAGAGGGAAGGTGGGGTGCAGGGACACGGGGACAGGGGTAGATGTGCCTGACTGAATAGGAGAGTCTAGGTTTGCATGGGGGAGACTCTCCAAATCCCTAACAGTCATGTGTCTTCTTCCACCCCCCCCCCCCGCCCTCCCAAAAAAGCCCTGTTCCATACTTCTCACACAAACACCCAACAACTCTCCACGTTCACTACCAGGCTCCTTCCCAGCAATTACTTCCCTTTTCCTGAGCTCCTCTGTTACCCCTGACTCCCTCAAGCTTCTGCCCTGCTTCTGAGGGGTGTGGGAAACATGTTTCTGTATTGTAGTTTACATAAAAATGGCCCTACTGGGTCAGACCAAAGGTCCATTTAGCCCCATATCCTGTTTTCTGACAGTGGCCAGTGCCAGGTGCCCCAGAGGGAATGAATAGAACAGGTAATCATCAAGTGATCCATCCCCTGTTGTTCATTCCCAGCTTCTGGCAAACAGAGGCTAGGGACATCATTCCTGCCCATCCTGGCTAATAGCCATTGATGGACTTATCGTCCATGAATTTATCTAGTTCTTTTTTGAACCCTGTTACAGTCTTGGTCTTCACAACACCCTCTGGCAAGGAGTTCCACAGGTTGACTGTGCAGTGTGTGAAGAAATACTTCCTTTTATTTGTTTTAAATCTGCTGCCTATTAATTTCATTTGGTGACCCCTAGTTCTTGTGTTATGAGAAGTAGTAAACAACACTTCCTTATCTACTTGTAGTAGATAGTTTATATGTATTCTTACTTAAAGTTCTGTATTAATATGCCTAGTAAGGAATGTATTTGTCTAAAAGCATTTCCTGAATCTTTTTTGTTGTCTGTATTGTTACAGACATACTTGTTAACAGGTGTTTTGAAATAAATTACCAAAATAAATGAAAATGGCATGATTATATAGTGTTATTGACAAAATATGTAGAATTTTGTAGAATTTTTAATTTTTTGGCACACAATTTCCCCAGGAGTACAAAGTGTACTTAGGTTTGTGTGTTGGGTCGTCTTGGATATTGAGATGTACAGGCAGTCCACATAACAGGAGTGCCCAATAGCTTTATTCCTCATAAGAACGGCCACACTGGGTCAGACCAAAGGTCCACCAAGCCCAGTATCCTGTCCTCTGACAGTGGCTACTGTCAGGTGCCCCAAAGGGAATGAACAGACAGGTTATCATCAAAAAGAAAAGGAGTACTTGTGGCACCTTAGAGACTAACCAATTTATTTGAGCATAAGCTTTCGTGAGCTACAGCTCACTTCATCGGATGCATTCCATCAAGTGATCCATGCCCTGTCACCCAATCCCAGCTTCTGGCAAACAGAGGCTAGGGACACCATCCCTGCCCATTCTGGCTAATAGCCATCTGGCTATTTTCCATGAATCTGTTTAGCTCCCCTCTGAATCCTCATCTGTGTTCAATGATAAGGTTATAACTTTCTCTCTAGATGAGAGGGAGGAAAAATGGTCCCGTGGTTAGGACACTATCCTAGGGCTTGGATGATAGGGTTCAATTCCTTGCCCTGCCCCAGATTTCTGTGTAACCTTGGGCAAATCACTTAGGCTATGTCTACACTGCAGACCTTATAGCGACACAGCTCTACTGCAGCAGCTGTGCCTCTGTTAGGTCTCCCATGTAGCCACTCTATGCTGGCAAAAGAGAGCTTTTTTGTTGGCATAATTAAACCACCGCTAATGAGCAGCAGTAGCTATATCGTTGGGAGAGCGTCTCCCAGTGACATAGTACTGTCCACACCAGTACTTTCGTTGGTTGGGGGTGTTTGGTTTTTTTCCACACCTCTGACCAACAAAAGTTGGGCCAACAAAAATGCCAGTGTAGACAAAGTCTTTGCCTCTCTGTGCCTTAGTTCCCCATCTATAAAGTGAGGATAATACTTGCCTACCTCACAGGGGTGTTGTGAGCATAAATACATAAAAGATTGTGAAGTGCTTTGAGATCTACTGATGAAAAAGGGCTATGAGAGCTGGTATTATATGATTTATTATGATCACTACTGTTGTTCACACCTCTGTCACATCAGAATAGATTATTGTAATGAATTCTGCTCTGTACGATAACTGAAGACCAGAAATTCCAGTCAGCAGAGAGTGCAGTTACCAGCTCCTTTAATAGTGTCTTGCAAGGATCACATTGCACCTGTGCTCATTGATTTGAACTTGATTTGAATAGTTTTCCAGGTGCATTTGAAGTGTTGGTTTTAGCTTACAGAGGCTAAGATGTTTGGGCTCTAGCAGCCTTGTTGCTCACTCTCTTCTTGCAGTACTATGACAATTTGAGATCACTAATGCTCTCAAGCTAAAAGCTTACACATGAAGGGAGCTTGTGTGGTTTTTTAATGATGTGGCCCTTGATTCAGATTTATTTTCATCTTATCAAAACTAGTTTGAGCCAAGAGGTCTTCATTTGTGTTCATTTGCCTATCTGCTGAGTAAAGCAGAGGTCTTGTGAAAATAGTATGTGATCATGTAATAAAAAACGGTCATAATGCCGAATTTCTTAGTTCTGACTTAAAATGTAAGCACACAAGGAAGCTGAATTAAGGTTGCATGACATTTCGCAATGTCTGAGTGTTTGTTTGAATTTATACCCATAACATTCTTTTAACATAGTCTTTGAATGTAATATGGCATGAAGAAGTAAAAGGCCAACACAAACATTCTGTTTCTTGTCCTATCTTTGGTGCAAAATGTCACTGTGCTCAGATAATGTTTGTTGAGAGCTCCAGCTCTTTATTAATTTTCTCTAAATGATTTCAAAGGTTAAATAAATATCAGAATTCTGAAATGAGTGTATGTTACTGAAAAAAATCCCTCGGCTCCTTAAACTGAGGTAAAACTCACAATTCAGTATCATTTTGAGACCCCGTAACAACCAGGTTTTGTTCCTTCTCCACAGTGATGTTTTCCAGTGGAATGGTATGCTGCTTCTTCCACTACATAAATGATGTTCAGGCTATGATCGTCTATTCTTGCTCTTCTTTCTCATTCTCTTGCTGTGGTTACCACTGCTTATCGTTCCAATCATTTATTTTTCCCCAAGAAGAAGCAGTAATGTATGAGCTAATTTTTTTCTTTTGTTCTGAAAAACCAACTTATATTTCAGACCAGAGCAATCACATGTTCATATTCTGTTTCTACCTTATGTCTCTTTTCAGTTTTCTTAATTTTTTCTTCTTATGCTCCTTCCCACCCTTCCTTCTTGCTTGATTGTCTGTTATGTAACTCCATTTTACTGATTTCTTTTATTCTTTGTATTCTGTGAGCTGCTAAATGTAACTTGTCAAAATCGTGAGCACAACTGAGCAATGTAGGAGTGAGGTGTGGAAAACTGCTTTGGGTGGGGGTGGGAATCAGCACAGGAGAGTTGGAACATGTAGGGGTGGAGGGGCATGCATGGACTATGGTATGTAGGAAAGTTGGGGTAGCTGAGACAAAAAATACCAGCACAACTGAGTTTGTTACTCGGCAGGTCACAAACTAAAAAAAAAATTTTTAATAAAAAAAATTATACTGGACAGGTACATCTGTTAATTTTGAGCCATAAACAGGGTGTCATCTTAACTCAGAATTTTTTTAAAGATGATTTTTATTTTCTCTTGCAATGTTCCTTGACAATTTATTTCCAGTTACAGCTTGTTTATAGTATAGGTTTCAGTGAGCTGATATTTAAGAATCTGTAACGGAACACTCCAATTTCTTTACTTCACGAGAGATTTTTCCCCCACAAGAAACAAAGTGATGGCATTTTGATTAGAGCCCTAATTGATTGTGATGCTACAGAAGTTATCCTGTTGTAGAGTTGCTGAATGTCTCCACACACGTATGCTCTTTGCTATAAGATTGTTACACTGTTGGACTTCCAATGTTTACACTGAGGTGGAAGCTAAAAGATGTTTAAATTAGATTTTCTGTTGGGCATTCTTTGGAAGACCATAGAATAGATTAGGTATAGAAAGGAAAAATTAGTGGTACTCTCCCTAGGTTGGCCCATGATGTCACTTATAAGAACCGCCATACCGAGTCGGACCAGTGGTCCATCTAGCCCAGTATTCTGTCTTCCAACAGGTTTCAGCGTAACAGCCGTGTTAGTCTGTATTTGCAAAAAGAAAAGGAGTACTTGTGGCACCTTAGAGACTAACCAATTTATTTGAGCATAAGCATTGAGGGTAATGTAGAAAGTGGTGTTGGAGAGCTGCCGAGCAGCCTCTTGTTCATATTCTGACCTATTCATGATGACAACAGCACCTCCTTTGTCAGCCTTTTTGATTATGATGTCAGAGTTGTTTCTGAGGCTGTGGATGGCATTGTGTTCTGCACGGCTGAGGTTGTGGGGCAAGTGATGCTGCTTTTCCACTATTTCAGCCCGTGCTATTCAGGGGACACGATCACGGGGTCTAATAACATCAGCCACACTATCAGAGGCTCATTCACCTGCGCATCTACCAATGTGATATATGCCATCATGTGCCAGCAATGCCCCTCTGCCATGTACATTGGTCAAACTGGACAGTCTCTACGTAAAAGAATAAATGGACACAAATCAGATGTCAAGAATTATAACATTCATAAACCAGTTGGAGAACACTTCAATCTCTCTGGTCACGCGATTACAGACATGAAAGTTGCGATATTACAACAGAAAAACTTCAAATCCAGACTCCAGTGAGAGACTGCTGAATTGGAATTCATTTGCAAATTGGATACAATTAACTTAGGTTTGAATAGAGACTGGGAGTGGCTAAGTCATTATGCAAGGTAACCTATTTCCCCGTGTTTTTTCTACCCCCCCTCCCCCCCAGACGTTCTTGTTAAACCTGGATTTGTGCTGGAAATGGCCCACCTTGATCATCATACACATTGTAAGGAGAGTCATCACTTTAGATAAGCTATTACCAACAGGAGAGTGGGGTGGGGGAGAGAAAACCTTTTTGTAGTGATAATCACCCATTTTTTCATGGTTTGTGTGTATAAAAACGTCTTCTGTACTTTCCACAGTATGCATCCGATGAAGTGAGCTGTAGTTCACGAAAGCTTATGCTCAAATAAATTGGATAGTCTCTAAGGTGCCGCAAGTACTCCTTTTCTTTTTGTCTTCCAACAGTGGCCAGTGCCAGGTGCCCCCGAGGGAATGAACAGAACAGGTAATCATCAAGTGATCCATTCCCACTTCTGGCAAGCAGAGGCTAGGGACACTTCAGAGCATAGTTTTGCATCCCTAATAGCCATTGATGGACCTATCCTCCATGAACTTATCTAGTTCTTTTTTGAACCCTGTTATAGTCTTGGCCTTCACAACATCCTCTGGCAAAGAGTTCCACAGGTTAAATGTGAGTTGTGTGAAGAAATACTTCTTCACGCATAGTTCTTGTGTTATGAGAGAGTAAATAACACTTCCTTATTTACTTTCTCCAAACCGGTCATGATTTTATAGACTTCTGTCAGATCCCTCCATTAGTTGTATCTTTTTCAAGCTGAAAAGTCCTAGTCTTATTAATCTCTCTTCATATGGAAGCTGTTCCATACCCCTAATAATGTTTGTTACCCTTTTCTGTACTTTTTCCAATTCTTCTTCTTCTTACTTCTTTCCTTTATGCCACTTTTCCTGGTGAGGGTCTCAGCAGCAGCACAAAGAGTTGGGAGAACCAGATCTCCCTTTCCTCTGCAACAGATTCCAGCTCCTCCTGGGGGATTCCCAAACATTCCCAGGCCAGCCGGGAGATACCTCTACAGCTTCTCCTGGGTCAGCCTTGAGGCCTCCTCCCAGTGAGATATGCCTGGTAGAGTTTCAAAGGAAGCCTCCCGGGGGAATCTTTTATCAGGTGCTCAAACCACCTCAATTCCAGTACATCTGCTTTTTATTTTTTATGTGGGGCAACTACATCTGCACACAGTATTCAACATGTGGGGGTACCATGGATTTATATAGAAGCAATATGATATTTTCTATCTTACCACCTCTCCCTTTCCTAATAATTCCCAACATTCTGTTAGCTTTTTTGACTGCTGCTGCTATACATTGGATGGATGTTTTTAGAGAGCTATCCACGAAGACTCCAAGACCTCTTTCTTGAGTGGTAACAGCCAATTTAGACCCCATAATTTTATATGTATAGTTAGGATTATGTTTTCCAACTCTGCATTTATCAAATAAATAATTATATTTAAATAGGGTCAGGATCATGGTATTGAAAGGAATCCACAGGGTAAGATTGGTATTCTGTCTGGGTCTGTGGTAAACAGTATATATTTAACTAATACATTGCTTCTTGTTTTCTGATAACAGTGCATTTGCTGTTTAGTTTTTTGAAGGCTTCTTTTGCTTTTCGTGTGCACAAAGTCTGTTGTGTGTCAGTATTTTTCTATAAGCCCTCCACCACATTTTAATTCCACCTTTATTTTTGCTTTAGTTTAGTGATATCCTAAGTTTTTCAGACTTTCATATCTATTATATCATTTAACCTTTCTCTGCTTCTTTATTTGCTATTAATGTTGAATAACCTTACAGTAAACTCATCAACCCACTCCTTGTTTTTTTTGTTGTGTGTTTTGGTTGTTTTTTGTTTTGGCAAAAAACTTGTCAGAGATCTCATCCACCGTGTGTTGTGGATTGAAAATATAACACGTTCTCAGGCTGTGATATTTCTTACGTCTAGACCAGGGATCGGCAACCTTTGGCTTGCAGCCCGCCAGGGTAAGCCCCCTGGCGGGCTGGGCCAGTTTGTTTACCTGCCGCATCTGCAGGTTCAGCCGATCGCCGCTCACACTGGCCGTGGTTCGCCGCTCCAGGCCAATGGGGGCTACTGGAAGCGGCGGGGCTTTCCGCAGCCCCCATTGGCCTGGAGCGGCGAATCTCCTGAGGACAGATTCAGATCTCTTCAGTCAATGGCAAATGACCTAAAATTGAATGCAACAATGTGTACATGTCTGGGACTTAGGCCATTTATTTAAATATTTTGGGATGTTTTCTACACTTTCCAATGTATTGATTTCAATTACAACACAGAATACAAAGTGCACAGTACTCACTTTACATTTATTTTTGATTACAAGTATTTGCACTGTAAAAAACCAAAAGAAATAGTATTTTTCAATTCACCTAATACAAGTACTGTAGTGCAGTCTCTTTATCATGAAAGTTGAACTTACAAATGTAGAATTATGTACAAAAAACCTCTGCATTCAAAAAATAAAACAATGTAAAACTTTAGAGCCTGCAAGTCCACTCAGTCCTACTTCTTGTTCAGCCAATCACTCAGACAAACAAGTTGGTTTACATTTGCAGAAGATAATGCTGTCTGCTTCAGGTGACACCGTAAACAAGAAAGTGAGAACAGGCTTTTGCATGGCACTGTTGTAGCTGGCATTACAAGATATTTACGTTCCAGATGCGCTAAAGATTCATGTGTCTCTTCATGCTTCAGCCACCATTCCAGAAGACATGCATCCATGCTAATGATGGGTTCTGCTCGATAACGATCCAAAGCAGAGGGGGGCTGTCAGGGAGGGCCAGTGTTAGACTCGCTGGGGCCCAGAGAAGAAAGCTGAAGCCCAACCACATGGAGCTGAAGTCCAGGGCCCTGAGCCCCGCCACCCAAGGCTGAAACCGAACTTAGCTTTGTGGGGGCCCCTGTGGCATGGGGCCTCAGACAGTTGCCCTGCTTGCTACTCCTTAATGCTGGCTCCGGCTTTTATATGCAGAAAACCAGTTGTTGTGGCACAGGTGGGCCATGGAGTTTTCATAGCATGGGGGCAGAGGGCTTGGAAAGAAAAAGGTTGAGAACCCCTGTTCTAGAGTGTAAGTCTCTGAGCATTTAGCCACTAGTGCCATGAGGCGATGTGCCTCAATTTCCCCTTCCACACAGCACGTTAGATGTGTAATGTCTTTTCTCCTGTGTACTCCAAGGCTAGTTACAGGCACTAACTGAAAAACATTAGTATCACAAGGCCTTTTAACATGAAGTGTGTTGTCATGTAATGAAATAGTATAACCATAAAGGCTTTTAGCACATAATGAGTTCTTATGTATCACTCTCAGCATGTTCAAGGGTTTTTCCAAAAGATCATGCATCTTGTACATTTTTATAGTTTTTGGTATCCGCAACAAACTAGTCACAAGAGTTAACATTAGCATAAATAGTAACATAAAATCAATTACAAGTGTACCTTTACAATCATTTTTTGTCATGCCTTTGGCTCAATACCATTGGGGTTTTGGCATTTTAGGATTAACCTGTGGCTTCCATTTTGCAGGGTAAAATTTTTCTCTTCCTTCCTGTTCGGTAGGGTCAAATTCTGAGCTCACTTGCTTGACAGAATCCATTGGCTAGTTAGGTGCGTCCTCCCTGCTGACAGCTACGGGCAAGTCTTTCTCTCCCCTGTCAAGTAATTTGCATCAACACAGACACTAGCTTGTTTACCAGTTTTCAGATTCTTAACCATTTCCAATTCCAAGGCTGGACTCTGTCTTAAAGAGATAACATTCATTTTTACTAGCATGTTAGACTCAAGGTTTTTTTGTCCTTCCATTACCAACCTCTGCTTCCATATGGAATCAGATGTCAAGTGCACTAAGACTACAAGACATATCCAAAATGTCTAGAGATGGAAGTATGCCTGCCATCCCCTGTGTTCTCGAGAGATTAATTGCACAACTGTCCTTTTTTGAAGTGGAGGGGCTGGTTTTATTGAGGTTCAAGGCTCAGACCAAGATGCCGTATTGCTTCAGCACGTCAGTGTATCTGGCGATCTGGCCTTCCACATTCTTCTCCGCCTGCTTCTGCAGTTTCATCAGCTGCTGCTTCTTGTTGTAATGCAGCTTGGCTTTCTCCTTGTGTTTCTCCGCGAGGGTCGAGGTGATGGCTTGGTACTTCCAGCCAACGTCATGGGCCAGGCACCGCAGGAAGGTGAACTTGCGTGTTGGCTTCAGGCGTACGACTTTCAGAGCAGCGGGTACCACCATCCATTTCCTCTTGTCGTATGGGGGTGGAATCCCATCAAAGACCTTCAGTCTCTCCCGGGCGACCTGGCCTTGCTTGGTCTTGTGGGGCAGCATCCCTCGGACCGTGTGCCAGAAGATGTGGCTGAGGGCGCGGAAGTGGTAGGGCCCGCAGGACGGGTTGGTGTTCATGCATTTGCGGAGAAAGGCCAGGTACTTCAGTTTGTTGCAGTAGAAGTTCTAAGAGATGTTGATCCCCTCGCATCTCACCACCACCACCACCTTGCACCCCAGCAGGACCTGCTTGGCCACCATGGCTGCCAGGTGCCCCAAAAGGTGGCCGCGTCCATCGATGACCAGAACCTTGAACTCTGCCATGCTCGTGGCAGATTCAGCTACCCTCTGAACCTGAGACACAGACTGTTCACTTAGAGAATACATTTATGTTCCAATAACATTGACTCCCCAACAAGCTGGTCAAGCTTATAGGGCTGTTCAAATTCCCTAACAATTTTCATTCCATCTAAAACCTTTTTAAAGCTATCCATACTGGGTCTTTCTAAAGCTGAGTCAGTGGATCCATTTTCAACAGAAAAATTCTGGCTGTTAGGAACTGAAACAAATCTCTCATAAAATAAACTGTTGCCTTCTATGGACAGAAAATCATCTTTATCTACCTCAATTCACTTTCACACCCTTCAGTTACAGCAAATTGCTTGCAAAAACTGCCATGAGGTTTCTTCTCTTAGGAGCTTCTTTAAGCAACAATTCACCTTTATCTTGCTCCACAGAAGCGTTGCTCTGCTGAGCCACCACCAACTCCTGAGTTTCACTTACACCCAGAATCCTCTCTGGCCCATTAGGAGGATTTTTACACAACCTTCTTTCAGGTAAGCTGCTAGTGGTAATGCCCACAAGGTATTTAGCCTGCACATCTTGGAGGGACTATTCAAGTTAAGTAGCCCATCAAAAGAACACTTACAATGGAAGATGCCCATCTACACTGAATGGACTTTCCTGTGAAAGTTCCATCTGAAATATAGGTAATGGCCTCTGTTATGACTAAGCAAAATCATGCATGGACATGTGACTTACCCATGTGACTCCAAACACCATCTTGTTCCCTGTAATTTTCCACTAGCTGTGCTGAGAGCTTTGTTTGAAACAATGGATTTCCCTTTGCGTGGCAGAAGCTATAAAAGGCCCTGGAAACATCTCCAATTTGCCTCTTTCCTGCTCAAATATCTGGATAATGAACTTATACCATAGGGAGCATTCTAACAAAGGGACTGAAGACCTAGAAGCAACCAGAGACTTAACAAGCCAGCAGTTTATTCCATCACTACTACAAGTCTGAACCAAGAACTTTGCAATTGTTGTATGTATTTGATTTCTTTAACCAATTTTAACTCTCTCCTTTCTTTTTATAAATAAACCTTTAGATTTTAGATACTAAAGGACTGGCAACAGTGTGATTATTGGGCAAGATCTGAGTTATATATTGACCTGGGTGTGTGGCTGGTCCTTTGGGATCAGAAGAACCTTTTTATTTGATGAATTTGGTTTTAAAGAACCACCCATCTGTAAGTCTAGTGTTTTTGGTGGTGATACAAGGACTGGAATACCTAAGGAAACTGCTTACCTGAGTTCTTGTTAGCAATTGTGGTGAAACCAATTTTTTTTTTTTGTAGCTGGTTTGATATATCTTATGGGAGAATAATGACTAGTTTTGGGGTGTGTCTGCCCTATTTCTTAGCAGTTTGTCCTGAATTTGGTATTCTCAGTTGTGACCCATGGAGGCATGGTGACAGACATGTTCACTCCAAAGTACGACACAAAATGCACAAATATCTGCTTCACGGGAGCATGAATCTGGGGTCACCACCAGTTTTTTTTGTTCAATTTTTTGTCTTTTTTTTGGTGGTCTTAAGGACTTCTATGTGCCTTCCCACCAGTTCTTTTGATCCTTGGGATATCAAAAATCAGACAGGACAAGGCTGTGGTCATCGTGATAACCACTTCATGGCTAAGACACTTTTGGACCTATTGCAGATGTCCAATTAGCCTCCTGTACACCTCCCAATCTGCCTGGACATAAGATCTCAGAACTGTGGTCAGATACTGCACTCAGACCCCATAGTCATCACACTTGAAGGCCTGGATGTTGGCTGGTTGAGCATTACTGATGGAGTGCTCCTTACAGGTTCAGGAAGTTCTACCAGCAGAAAACCTTCCATCAGGATGACTTACTCCCTGAAATGGAAAAGATGGGGAGCCCAAAGCAATATGGACCCAGTAGTAGTCCCAATACCAAGGATCCTTGACACTATGTTGCTCCTGAATCAGGCAGGACTGTTATTTAATTCTCTCAAGGTCCACCTGGCAGCAATATTGGCATGTCATGCTCTGGTATTTTTTCTCTTATCTGATGGTATGGAAAATTCCTCAAAAAACCTCCTTCATAGTTATCTTCTGGTTAGGGGTCTGACCCACAAGTGGGATCTCAACAGCCTCCTCCTAAAACTTGTGGAATCACTCCTTTTGAATCACTGTTGGAGTGCTCATTAGACCCCTTTTGTCATCAAGATAGTCTTCCTGGTTGCCATCACCTCAGCACGGAGAGTCAGTGTGTGCCAAGACTGCCTTACATATCCTACCTAAGGGATAAGATGGTGTTGAGACTACATCCCAAGTTCAGCCTGAAGATGGTCTTGGACTTCCATTTTAATTAATCATTTTGCCAGTCTTCTCGAAGTCATGCACTATGCTGGAAGAGCAAAAACTGTACTTTGGACAAGCCTAGAGCTTTGTTCTAATACCTTATTAAGGCTAGGCCTTTCCAGCTGTCCCCTGGCTTCTTTGTGGCCATTTTCTTGTTCATCTAAAAGCCAAGCCATGTTGGCTTTTACAGTGAATCTCCAAGTGAATAACATGGTGCGTTTCCACTTGCTATCACCTGGCTGGTGAACGTCTTCCTCCAAACATCAAGAAATGCTCTATCAGGGTGTAGGCAGCATCTTCTACCTGCTTCAGGAACATTTCAATCTGAGATCTGCAATTTGGAGCAACCCACTGACATTTGTCAAACATGTCCTTGACATAATGGCAGCCAGGTCAGATGTCAATGTCAGGAAAAACAGCATTGCATTAATTTTTTTGACTGATACAGCTGAAACTCTACACTCCCACCATTCAGCCAAGGAGAATCCTGTTTGCCAGTCCACTAGAGTGGGACCCAATTCTGACACACATTTGAAGAAAGATCAGTTACCCTAAAGTAACTGTGTTTCTTCAAGATGTTGGTGTGGATCCCACATCCTGCCCTCCATCCCTGCGTTCTGGAGTCTCAGCCAGCCTGGCTTTGAATTGTTGCATACAACCCATCATTTATACCCTTGTACTGGAACATGAAGATTCACGGAGCACATGCATAGTCATAATGAACATGTGTTTATCCAAATAAACAAAAACCCTCCAGTTTCATATGCATAGGGTGCCTGTTTATCTGTAGTGGGATCCACAAAGACTGCAACATCTCAAAGAACCACACTTAAGTTAGGCTAAAGAACCTAAGCATTTTTATTACTGGACATATTTCAAACTCACCTTTCAGATTGAAATTTTCCAGATCTGGTCTCAGAGTGAATTAAAAAAAAAAATTAGCAAAAATGAGTCTGCAGTTTGGGTGTGGTGAATCCTAGTCAAGCACTCCATTGTGACCACTCAGACCGCTGTGAGAGGAATTGAAGCATCTGGATCAGCAGGTGTTTTTAAGATTCCCCGAATCTTCAACATTGCAGCCGTGTTTCCTCCCTTGGCCTCTCTGGCATGCTTCTTAGAGCACTGACTCTGTTTGCTAGCCCTTCACAGAAACTGAGTCCCTCAACTCACCTAATTTAGGCCCCAAGGACCAGTTCTGACTTCCCCAAGATACCTCAGTAATCTAAACGTGCCCTATCCTAGAATCTCAGATGAGATCTTCTGGATTACAGTTAAACTTTTTTGGGAGACACGTGACAGTTGTGAAGAACTACTCCTGGGGGAAATTCACACATGCAGAATTCATGTGCCCCAAAGAGTCTCACCCCCCCGCCACCACAGAAAATGGATTCTGCTGGAGAGGTGCTGCACTTATACCTTTCACCCACCCAGGGGCTGCTGTGGCATCAGAACAGAGGGCAATCAGCTTATGGGCCAGAGCAGTCAGCCACAGATAGGGAGTGGGCACCCTGCCCGTGAGTCCAGGTACAGCCACATGGGATATGTGGGGGATGGACAGTGCAGAGTATGCGGGGCTGCTGGGGATCACATAGACTGAGGTTCAGAAAGGCTAGTGGTGGGAGTAGGGGCAGCCAGCTAGGAGCTAGTGGGGTGACAGTATTGAGCTAGGGGCTGAATGGAAGTGTGGGTTCAGGGCCACATGGGGATTGGGGGGTGGCGGCTGAGTGAGGGTGCAGGGACACATGGGGATGGGACAGAAGTGCCTGACTGGGAGAGGCTAGGGGTTAGCAGGGTCTGCAGGGGGAGGCTCCCTAACTATCCCCTTCATCCACCCCCACCCCCTCTTCCATACTTCTCCCACCCACACCCAACAACCCTCCATGTTCACTTCCAGTCTCCCTCCCAGCATTTACTTCCTTCTTCCTCAGCTCCTCCATTACCCGATTCCCCCAAGCTTTTGCACTGCTTCTGAGGGATGTGGGAAATACGTTTCTGTATTGTAGTTTAAATGCATTATTACTCAGAGCTCTGTTTTAATATGCCTAGTAAGGAATCTATTTGTCAAAAAACATCTCCTGAATCTTTTTTTGTTGTCTGTATTGTTACAGACATACTTGCTGACAGTATTTTTGAAATAAATTACCAAAATAATTGAAACTGGCTTGATTATATTGTTACCTTGGCAAATAAAATTTCTGCAAAATTTTACATACTCCCCCAGAAGTAAAGAATATAATACACAGAAGCATAGCACAGATTCCAACACCATTGTTCTTTTATGCTTAACAGATAGAGCACAAACATACAGATCATCAAGAACACAAACATCCTTTCCCCCTCCCTAGCTCATACATACAAAGGTTTTCCATGATACTGTGAAGTTACCATGAAATTGCTGTATCAGCCAGAATTAATAATACAGATCCAGATTAATACAGATACTTCACAAATCGTCGTGGGGGGCGAGTGCTCTCTTGCCACAATAAGAACCTGGGACACATCTTTCAGGGAAGATGTTTACCTTACTGAATATTACTTCTACAGCACTCCTAGATATATTATTATTTGAGGTAGCTTTCTTGGACACTGCATTGCATTCAACAATCTGAAAGGATGGGAGTAAAGATCACACTAATCTCCACACCATACTTTAACACCATATTGGCCTGGATCTCCATAATTCCTATACTAATACGTTGGAGCAAATAAAGGTCTCGGGATGAATTCAGGTCATCTCAGTATTCTTGGTCTTAAGACTATCAGAAAGACTTCTCAAGTTCTTTATTTAAAAATGCAGAAACTCACATTTTATTGACCAGAGCACAGTTAATCTACTAATGCTTTGGATCCTTGTTTCTTTCTCAAATTAAACTGAAGCACTGAAGGCTGGGTTGTTGTAAATCTGAATAACTAACTGAAATACATGATATTCCTATGAAGTGAAACATATTGCGTACTAGGTGACTTACTTAAGCATATTTATTCTTCAAATACCAAAGAGCTCACCTCTCTAAAATCAATAGTTTACAGTTAAATAAGTAAAAAACAAGAACACAGAATTCCGTGTTAACTAGTTAAATCTACAGTTCTTTTGTTTGGCCAGTATGCTTACCAATTTTGTTTTTGCCACACTTCAAAGAAAACAGTTTGTGCTAAAAATTAGGGCTGTCAAGTGATGATAAAAATTAATTGCGATTAATCGAGCTGTTAATAACAGAATACCATTTATTTAAATATTTTTGTATATTTGCTACATTTTCAAATATATTGATTTAATTACAACACAGTAAGAATACAAAGTACTAACTTTATATTTATTTTTATTACAAATATTTGCACTGTAAAAAACAAATAGTAAGTTTTAATTCCCTAATACAGGTACTGTAGTGCAGTCTCTTTATGATGAAAGTTGAACTTACAAATGTAGAATTATAAACAAAAAAACTGCATTCAGAAATAAAACAATATAAAACTTTAGAGCCTACAAGTCCACGCAGTCCTCCTACTTGTTCAGCCAATCGCTCAGACAAACAAGTTTGTTTACATTTGCAGGAGATAATGCTGCCTGCTTCTTGTTTACAGTGTCACCTGAAAGTGAGAACAGGTATTCGCATGGCATTGTAGTAGCCTGTGTCGCAAGATATTTATGTGCCAGATGCGCTAAAGATTCATATGTCCTTTCATGCTTCAGCCACCATTCTGTAGGACATGTGTCCATGCTGCTAGTGGGTTCTGCTCAATAATAATCCGAAGTAGTACAGCCTGACGCATGTTCATTTTTGTCATCTGAGTCAGATGCCACCGCAGAAGGCTGAATTTCTTTTTTGTTGGTTTGGGTTCTATAGCTTCCGCACTGAAGTGTTGCTGTTTTAAGACTTCTGAAAGCATGCTCCACACCTTGTCACTCTCAGATTTTGGAAGGCACTTCAGATTCTTAAACCTTGGGTTGAGTGCTGCAGGTATCTTTAGAAATCTCACATTGGTATCTTTTTTGTGTTTTATCAGATCTGCAGTGAAATT
Source organism: Eretmochelys imbricata (assembly GCF_965152235.1). Taxonomy (NCBI): domain Eukaryota; kingdom Metazoa; phylum Chordata; order Testudines; family Cheloniidae; genus Eretmochelys; species Eretmochelys imbricata. Next base: position 61,880,282 of record NC_135573.1, read on the forward strand.
TTTCTTTAAATGAACAATATAACAGGAAATATATGGCAGAATGTGGGTAAAACAGAGCAGGAGACGTACAGTTCTCCCCCCAAGTAGTTCAGTCACAAATTTAATTAATGCATTATTTTTTCAGCAAGAGTCATCAGCATGGAATCATGTCCTCTGGAATAGTGGCTGAAGCATGAAGGGGCAGACAAATATTTAGTATATCTGGCATATCTGTGGGGAAGGGTGAGTGACTTTCTTAAAGAGACAGTGCACTGTTTCTGAGATTTCCCTAGCTGTAGCGGTCTGTCTCTCTCCCCCCTCATCCCACCATGTGCCCCATCTCCGCAGAGCAGGGGAGACGAGACAGAAGGGCTCAGGACAGAGCAGGAGAGCTTTCAGTGAGTGTCTTAAAGAGACAGCGTAGGGCGTCTTTCAGAAATGTTCCCAGCAGGCAGCACACACTTTGTGTGTGTATGTGTGTCTGTCAAACACACACACACACACACTGACTCTGTCACACACTCAGTCTCTCTCTCTCTCACACACACACTCTCACACACACACACACACACACACACAGCATGAGGAAGTTCTCTCATGTTTTTGTATTAGAGAAGATGTAAGGTCTCTATCTCCTTCTGTCTTGAGCTTGTTCCTAAATTTGTTGAGGACTTAAGTTTCCCTAGCCTCCATAGTATTTCTGTATATATGAAATTTGATCTGTGGCTGTTTGCCTCAAATATCTCATTCCATAACAGCCACCAGCCCAACTCACAGGTGGTAGTGTCTTCATTTCTTCATCAGCGGATCATTCTCTGCACAAAATACTCACATGTGGCTCGTCTCCCAAAAGCCTGACTATGATGACATTTTATTTCAGAAGACAAAGTACTCACATTCTCTTATCTCAAAGATTGGCTGATGAAGATTTAGATATCACAGTGTGCAATCTGTCTTGCAAAAACTTACACCCTGTTTGACTCCTTAGACCAAAGGATAAACTAAGAGAAATTTACCTTTTTCATAATCAGAAGATAGTTTATTGATTCAACTACAGATTAAGTGATAGCAAACGTGAAGTTGACTCCAGAAAGATTTCAAGAACTGTTCAGTCAACACAACACCCTTAAGACCTAGCTCAGATGTTCTTTATGGCTACTGGACATAGTGAATCCTCATAATCCCCTTTGACTATCCCATTTTGTTCAATATCTTCATAAATGATCTGGAGGATGGTGTGGATTGCACCCTCAGCAAGTTTGCAGATGACACTAAACTGGGAGGAGTGGTAGATACACTGGAGGGTAGGGATAGGATACAGAGGGACTTAGACAAATTGGAGGATTGGGCCAAAAGAAATCTGATGAGGTTCAACAAGGACAAGTGCAGAGTCCTGCACTTAGGTTGGAAGAATCCAATGCACCGCTACAGACTAGGGACCGAATGGCTAGGCAGCAGTTCTGCAGAAAAGGACCTAGGGGTTACAGTGGACGAGAAGCTGGATATGAGTCAACAGTGTGCCCCTGTTGCCAAGAAGGCCAATGGCATTTTGGGCTGTGTAAGTAGGGGCATTGCCAGCAGATGGAGGGACGTGATCGTTCCCCTCTATTCGACATTGGTGAGGCCTCATCTGGAGTACTGTGTCCAGTTTTGGGCCCCACACTATAAGAAGGATGTGGAAAAATTGGAAAGAGTCCAGCAGAGGGCAACAAAAATGATTAGGGGACTGGAACACATGAGTTATGAGGAGAGGGCTGAGGGAACTGGGGATGTTTAGTCTTCAGAAGAGAAAAATTAGGGGGGATTTGATAGCTGCTTTCAGCTACCTGAAAGGGGGTTCCAGAGAGGATGGCTCTAGACTGTTCTCAGTGGTAGCAAATGACAGAACAAGGAGTAATGGTCTCAAGTTGCAGGGGGAGATTTAGGTTGGATATTAGGAAAACTTTTTCACTAGGAGGGTGGTGAAACACTGGAATACGTTACCTAGGGAAGTGGTGGAATCTCCTTCCCTAGAAGTTTTTAAGGTCAGGCTTGACAAAGCGGTGGCTGGGATGATTTAGTCGGGGATCGGTCCTGCTTTGAGCAGGGGGTTGGACTAGATGATCTCCTGAGGTCCCTTCCAACCCTGATATTCTATGATTCTATGATAGGTTGAGAATGAGGCATCATTTGTAATCAATGACTTTCTGCCTTTCACAACTTAGACACTATGGTGTGGTTCTCAAGATGACCTGCAGAGCTTAATGTGGTGGACAAACACTGAGGGGGTCTACTTCAAATTGCTAGTCCTTTCTGTAGTCTTTGTGATTATCTCCAAGAAAGGGTGGATGATATATTGAACTGGCTGACAGTTCAAAGCATTTGAACGATTACAGAGACCAGATTACACAAGATGTGTTGGATTTTGTCAATTCCTTCCACACATTGAAGGGAAGGTATTGCTGTTGTACTGTAAATTACCTGAGTGGGACTCTTGTCCAGTCTTCTGTGTTGATGCTTCTTTGAAATGGTGTTTGCCATCTTATCACATCTATGATATTACACCCATCCAGGCAAGGGAAACATGGTTATGGACACTGTCACTCTTTGGAAGACAGGATACTTGGTATTCTGTAATGTGGAGAAAAAATACCTCTGCAGTCTTGCTTCAGAGGGTGACAGCTTCCTTCTGATTGAACAGAGACCTACATTATTTGCATGTGTATTCTCTGATATGAACGTCTAGGGTAATCAAGAAAATCAAGTATAAAGGTTCAAATTCTATTGATAGTTGTTACGTGGAATTCATAAACAATGCGGTGCCTAGAACATCTCCTTACTAGAGCTCCAGAAAGTTTGACTCTGATGCAGTGTGCAGACATGTCCTGAGAGACTGACTGACAATATACTTAAAAAATTTCAGTTCGAAGAGAGAGACTTTTAATCTCATATTTCCCAAGTTTATATAAAGTGTACACGTTTTCTTCAAAAATTATTTAGCCATTATATAATGCATAGCTGCGGTGAGGTGGACTAGGCCCAAAGGCCCCCTCCTGGAGGCAGGATGGTTCTGCCACACCCATCTCAGGAAAGGAGCAGTGGAGAGGTTCTCTAAGCAGACTAGAGTGATTGTGAGGAACCAGCCAATCAGAGGGGCTGCCGTTACGGCCAATCAGGCCAGGAGGGCCCTATAAAAAGGAGCTACAGACCAGAGCAGTGGTTGGTTGCTGCTTAGAGCTGGAGAAGAAAGGATTGCGTGCCTGGGTGGAAGAACAGCGGGACTATGGACAGCTAAGTCTGCTGGCAGGGACCAGGGGAGTGAGAGGCTCCTGGCTGTCTGCTAGGACTGAGCCAAAGACAGTCTTCTTGCAGGGGCCGGGGGAGCAAGATGTGTTCCTGGCTGGCTGATATGACTAAGCCAAAGAGAGAGTTTGCTAGCAGGGATGGGGGGAGCAATGAAGGAGTTCCTGGATGGTTGTGGGGACTGAGTAGGGACGGAGCCTGGGGAAGGTCATAGGATGATAGTGCCTCCAGGGAAGAAGTCCTGGGGATACAGCCCCATACCAGAGCTGGATAGGTTTAAAGACTGCAGATGCACCCAATCAGAGGGGGAGCTCACGAGAGGTGGGTGCCAACCCTGTTACAATTGTATTAATTATAATTTGCATGATTTGAGTACAAAATGCCATGTGTGTCAATGCAAATTAAAAATTACGTTTGCATCCTTGTTCTTTTCTTTCAAATACAATAGGTGAAGCATCATAATTACAGCTTTTAGAATACATACATCTTTTGTTCTGTAGTTCTTAAACGTTACTGGAGGGTATTCAAATTAAGGAACACAAGAGGCCATTCTCTTATTAATTTAGTGGTAACTAAGTGAAAATTTCAGGTTTATGTTTCTAGTAAGCCTAACTTATCTTAAAATCGAGTCTGCGGTATTTCTGGAGCAAATTAATTTGGTTACCCCTTTTTCTAACTTAATCTATTAATAGAAAAAATGTGGGAAGGAAAACTCTTTAGTTACAAATTACTTTATAAATATAGGGTGAGACAGCATATACTTAAATTTCCTCCACAAAAATAGACAATGGAGGATAAAGTTTAAAAATAGTCATATCTTAAATATTTGAGCTTCCTGGAATAGATTTTGAAATTAATTTGATTTATTTCCCAACATCTAATATCACAAAATCATAATAACTTCACTGGTTAATAAGCTTCATTGGTTGTGCACTGTATGTATTATTTTCAGTCAGTTGCCTTGAAATATGGGACTACTCTGATATAACTCATCTCTAATCTGTAAGGAAAATTTCTGAAAGTTTCTCAAGTTATGAGAAGCATGGAAAGAGTTACTGTTTAAAAATGTTGGAAAAACAACAATTCTCTCTTCCCAGGGTTGTGGATGGGGAAATTACATATGCTTGGATTTTACTGTATTCTGTGTCTGTAAAAGGTATATTACACTTTTTTGTGTGTGTATTTTCATTTTGTTGGGCTTGTACCCCATTTGGCATTCAGTCAGGTGAATTTCTCGACAGTAAAACAGATCTGTCTGGTGGAGCAATCACTCTCGTGTCATCAGAAGACCAGTTTTTACTCCAGGTTTTTTGCTGTGATTAAAAAGTTCCGCAGGTGCTGATCTGACTCTGGACTTGTGCATCCTCATTCATACACAGAACTTATTTCAGGATAGAGTCTTGACTTCGTCGACGGATTAGAAGAGATGAAGTGCTTTTATGGTGAATCTGTCTATGTAGGGGAATCTTGGAAAGGACTCAGAAAATTGACAATCCACTTAAAGAGGGTTTCTATAAGATCACAGGGCATTTAATCAAGATACTGAAGGCATAATTGTGCGCTTTGCCAAGGATGAAGTTATTTTGTGGTTCGAGAGTGACAAGACCCCTTTTATGTTTTCCAGACGTCTGCTTGGAGGTCCACACGCGTCTTTCATGAATAATTACAAAATTGATTTGCTCTTTTTCATAACAAGCTGCTTTTGGATATAGTTGAACAGTTTATGCTGCATGCTCGTAAAGTCTCTTGCAACCTTCCATCTCTACTACTTGGTTTAATATTTTATATCCACTTACACGCATTCTTCTGGAATGGACAGTGGGTTTTTTTAGTGCTTGCTACTTTTTAGTCGCTCATTTGTCTGAGACTTGGGACTGTCACTTAGAATATAATTGAACACAAGGAGACATATTATTTTTGCATGTTTCACCAAAGCTACATGTATGTGATCTGAGTGTACAAATGGCTTATCTTGCAAATCAGTTTTCAGTTAAGGGGACACTCAACGTGAAATTACTTGTCTTGCCCCCCAACCCTTCTTGGAATTTGATTTTAAATTTCAAACCAGGTTTGTCTTTCTCCCCAGTTGCTGTGTAAATTACCCACAAAAATAGGATGTCACATACACAGGAGAGGTGTCAGGAGCTCAGATGCTTCTACTGGATATGCATGTTAAGGAGGAAACTGGAGGAGAAGGATGGCCCTGCTGCTCTTGGCTCCTGCTTTCTGTAGAGGGAGACAAGAATAAGGGATCTTAGCTTGGCTACTTTTCTACTCCCTGCCCCTGTGAACTGAAGTGGGGAAACCCCCGATGAATCTGTTTTGATTCCACTTCTTTTTCCAACTCTGTCTAAAGCAAGCTAATTAGGTGTCTCTTCTATTCCTTCAATATCTCCACCTCTCTTGTGAGGATAGTGTTCCCCTAATTGAAGACTCAGACCTGTGTGGGAGATGACCTCTCTCTAGAAGAGCAAGCTATTCTTGATCATTCTTGGATCTTTGGGATGGGTGGGGCTTCTCCATTCATTCCTTTCTAGGTTCACCTGGTTTTTCTAATCCCTACTTTGCCCTTAGTTCCTGAAGATGGCTGCGTGGGTTGTTTCTTCCAGCCTCTGCTAAAAGTTTTTGGGGCACCATTTCAAGGTCCAGCGATTGAAGGAGTCTCCCCCAGTCTCCTTCTCAGGTTTCTTGTCCTGAGTAGGTGTCTGGGGAGTGAATAAGAATATCTAGGCTCCCAGTGCTCTTTAGTCAGTTGCAGGGGTCCAGACAAGAGGTGATTCTCCAGCATGAAACTACAAAGAGCAGGAGTAGCTCTGTTTGGGTTACCAAATAACATCACCTTGCAGAGTACATAGAGTATGCATATGAGCACCTTCTACAGTCCTGCTTAAGGGTTATGTCTTTCTTGCTAATGCATAAGGCAGGAAGTGAAACAGTCAGTAAAACAGGGAAACTGACTGTACACAAAATGCTGTCAAATGCATATTATAAAACTGGAAAAAGAGAACTTTGATTTTAAGTTAACCATATTTACTACTTGTAAGAAGTATGCAAAAACCTTTAGAAAAAAAATATAATTTCAAGTTGGTGTCCCTTTTAAAAAAAAAAATTAGGTGGTAAGGAGAAATGCTTCTTTTGTTGAAACCTAATGTTATATTTTTAGTTTCAGCCAGGATGCACTAGAGGTGGTTTCAGTTTAATACCTGCAGGTTTTCCCCCATCTTTGCTTTTCATTTGCAAAAGCTAAATACTGTGTGTTCACCAAGCAACCACACCTTCTCTTACTTAAATCTCTATTTAAGCCTCTTCTGTGGTACTCACAAGAAGCTAATTTGACAGGGTTAAAATAAAACAAAACCAAATACCTGTGTTGCATCTCCATGGCTTCCTAACATGTCCTGTGTTTACGCTGCAAAATGTACAGAAAATATTTGACCACGATCCTCTTGTCAAGTACAAAACACATCATTAGTGTTGAACAAAAATGTTAGAGGTACCTGTGTGTGTGGACAATTCAGATAGTGATTTATCTAAAAGCCTGTACTGCAATTGGCTAGTAACTGAATTTGGAACATTAGTTTAAACAAAGTTAAATGACTTTTGACATAGTCTTAAACTCTTCTAGTTTATGTACCTGTTGCTTTAAGTCTTACTAAGTTTAGAGAATCTTTCTGGTACTGGTGTAAAGACCGAAATAACATATCAGTCATTCTGTCCTCTGTGCAGGAAGAATAAATAGTGTATGAGGAAGAAGTAACCTAGATTGACGTTCATATTGCAGGGTGAGGGCTGCCATTTTTCTTAAAATAAAAAAAAAATAAAAAAATCCTAACTTCTTTTTACGTGTAAATTAAACACAAAACTGGAATACAACACCATTTTAAATCACTTTTCAGAGGACACCACATTTCAGCATGTTAAATGAAAAAACTTCCTGTAAGAGCACCTTCAGTTAAATACAACTCTCTTGTAGGTTAGTTCCTAGACCCTCCCAAAGAGCCAAATCTTAGTGTCTAATGTAAAGATGGCCCCATCTTTGAGCCTTGGAGAGCTGAGATACTTGACTTAATAGCTGTTTTCACCTAGTCAGTTTCAGCAAGGCATAACAGGCAACCCCTGTCACTACTGAGAGCCAATAGCTTGGATCTTGCTCTCCTTGAAGCAACCCTGCTCTGTCCTGCACACTGTGACCTACAAACTCTGTGTCTCATAGCATTTCTAAGCAGGCAGTAAATAAAGGCGTACCTACCACCTTAGTGCCAGACAAATATCTGACTTTTTCTGCTGGGGTAGGGAGGGCCACAGAGTTTGTGTGTGAGTGGCAGCAAAATGTGGCCAGGAAGATCCCTTGTACCCCACCAACAGGTGCCTCTTAATCATACCAGCTCGCTTAGTCAAAACAAGGGAAATATTCTGCCAAAAACACTTTTTAGCAGAGTTAATTCCAGAATGTCAAGTGGCACTATATTTAAACATCTCAGAAGGATAAAATACAGTTGAGCTAAAACTAATGTAAACCTGTGAAAGCTGGGAAACGCATCATGACACACATCAGCCCTGCATTGCAACCTTAACTTTGCTCTCATTGAGCAACACTCCAACTTGCCCCTGACAGATGACACAGTACTCTTCCCTTTCAGATGATATGGAGCACTGCAGGGACAGAGTATGTGAAGAACAGTCCTGCAGCATGAATCACTGTCTGTTGTGCATTGCCCAAGCATGATCCAGTTTTTAAAACGAACTTGAGTAGCTTAAACATTGTTTCTCTGAAGTGGCAGTAGGTGCTGGACTTTAGCAGAGTGCCGTCATGATGGATGTCATTTGGGGCAGATCAGTATGATAGCCTAGGTTGCTCCAGAAAAGTTGTAAGACCCAGGAAATCTTAGTGTTCCCGTCAGAAAAAGGATCTGCCAATGTCTTGTAAAGCCTTGACCAGATGACTCCAAACCTGTACCACTAAACTTGCCCTCAGGTCCTGACAAACCGTAGCAGTTTTTCGAGACAATCTGAGTAAACGTGGATTTTAGAGCCCTTGAAAAATTTAGCTATTAAACAGGAAACTCATTCCAAACTTAACAATAGTGGTGCTACATTCCCACAATAATTACAGTTTCAGGTTTTAGCAAGTTTCCAGGCTTTCTGCTGGGCCTTTCTGGCTAGTGTGCTCAGATGTAACATGTTCCAGGGTTTTAGTAGTAAAGGCTCTTGAGAATTCACTGCACACTTGATTTACTTAGGACAGTCAACTGACTGCCCTATGTGGCGAGACTATTGGCTGAGGCCCTGGCCACACTTGGGCTCAAGTGGAGTGCTGAACTGTAACTGTTAAAACTTCGGCATTTTACGTGGATAGGACCAAACTATTTAAACAGATTTAGAAAAAGCTAAGGGTTCTAAAGCCTTATTGGTCTGCTTGGGGTAGGGAGTTGAAGAAAGAAATAAGTCCAATTGGCTTGGTGAGGTAGGTGTAATGAAGAAAGATTTGGTCTGTTTGGAGAGAAGTACATGTAACTTAAGGCAAGTCTGCACTGCCTCGCAGTCCATACTACTGGGGTCTGAATTTCATTGTGCACCAAGTGCTGTGCTGTATCTCCTCTATGTGGATGCTGCAGGTGTGGACTAAAAAGTTCCTAGTTTGTATTAAAGTAGTCCTCTTCAAACAGGACCATGTTAAGATGAAGTAGGAACCTTTTAGTTTGTACCCAGAGCATCCACAAAGGGAAGTTAAACTGCAGCATTTTAGTGTTCACTGCTATTTACACCCTCATAATTTGAACTGTGGGGAAGTGTAGGCAGGCCCTTAGGCTAGGGAGCAGGGAAGAGCCATGAAAGCTTGAAACTCTGAAAAAACATTATCTTCAGAAACAAATGGCCTCTGGAGTTCATTTTATGTATGCTTTCATCATTTCAAAGGCACATGTTTAATGGTTAGGCTCATTGTTACCACCTTGGTGGATATCCCACACTGGAAGTTTTTAACTTTTGGAGTTTGTTTCTTTTCAAACTTTCACCGGTTATAGTAATTTTTAAAAAGACATGAGTGCTGGAAAGGATATTGTGTATAAACAGTCTGCTCTGAAGGAGAGACTTTCCAGATGTGTTGGAAACAAAACAGATTAAATTTGAGGCTTAAAATGTTCAACCATTGTTTCCTTTAATTAGTCAAGTATATTATTTGTATTGTGTGACTGAAATTAAATTAAATACTTATATTAGGGCTTTAGACTTCTGTAGCCAAAAATAAATGTAAAAGTGAAATACTCACCTGAAATAATACATTGTCATTTTTGTATTAATGCAGCATCTAATTTGATTTTTTTAATGGTTCTTTAGTAACATAGCAGTTGATTGACGTGGGGGCCCTTCTCAGTTTGTTTCTAAATTACACTGGCATATGATTCAGTCTTTGAAATGTGAAGAATTTGTGTGCCAAAAATAATATATTATATTCAGCATAATTAGGACTGAAGATGTGTTGGGCCAGAGGTTTTTCCAAAACTGTAAGTTTTCTTGATGTCATGGTTGTCATGTCCAGGTTCTAGATGTCGCACTTCTGCCATGACATTCTTTTCCTAGTTATTTTTTTGACTTTTAGGGTTAGTGACAGAAGGAATTGCACTATTTTCTCCTTTTTAGTATTCTTCTGTGAAGAGGATAAAGGTGCTTGATGCCAAACATGCAAACATGTTTGAACCCTACTGCAGCAGATAACTTGTGCATCCATCTGTGGTCAGTGGTAACCATTGCTTGCTCTTGCAGCCATTGAAACAGCAGTGATATTTCTCTTACCATAGGCTACCGTGCTTCGCCTGAACCAAGCTTTGAAAGAATGTCAGCCCCAGATGTTGCTTTGGCCAGGATAAGGATAAGTTTAGATTAATACTTGGAGACAGAATCTTTTGCTCCTGTCCTAAGGCAAGCCATACTTTTGTTACTGTTTACTATTTGTGCTTCCCATAACACTTTTGTCATCTATCTATACTGTGAAGTGTCTTAGCACAATTCAAGAATGGTAAAAATACTGAAGCTTTTAATTTCTTAATATTTCTTAAATGGAAGCAACAGTGACTCATAGTAATGAAAATATAATTGCATATAACAGACTCTGCTTGGGGTTAAATAGACTGAAAGTCATGATCTTGTGCCTGTGAAGAGTTGTTATAAGGACCTGGTTTCAATTGGAGTTTATAAAAAATATCCAAGTGGAAGAGAAACTATGGTGGTTGCATTTAGAGTAGTTTAAAAATATTGTAACTTGTTCTATAAAGGTTGATTAGAAAGTTGTCCTCTATGTAAGTTTTTGTGTGGACTCTTTTTGAATAGGAAGTTTTAAAAACAAGTAACTACTTACATATCTGGAAATTAAAGGAAACATCAAGGTTTGGTCAATATTATAGGCAGGGCAGTAGCGTGGCCTATTAAGGTTGCCCAACACTTCCCATTATAAGACATTCTATTCAATATCTTATACCTTTGTCAAAATCTAACTGTGTTGGCAGAAATTTTCCATGCAGGGTTTCTGCCTCAGGCTGAACTTTTGGGAAGATTTCAGCCAAAATGGTTCAGCTGTTTCTGAGAACAAGGCTAAAGAAAAACACCTCAGCAAAACCAATGTTAAATTCTTGAGTCCTTATTTTAGTGCCCCCATGCTTTGGAGTAGCCACTTGAAATTTGGCAGGGAGGTGGCCTTTGGGCCAGGAATGTGCCTTGTACCATCCCCCTGAAAATCTACCCAAATTTGGCCAAGTTATAAGCATTTGAAAAATCAAAGTGTGCATGCTTAGTCAATAAGTTGCTAAAACTGAAGATAAAATCTCAGAAGATTCTTCCCTTGCTGAGGGTGCTCAACTGTCTCACAGCTTCTAGTGCAGATCAGACTGTGTATACAGCATCCCCTGAGCACAGGGGTGGCAGGTTTGTAGAAATTTTGGTGGTGCCCAGAACCTGCACACCCAAACTCCATCCACCACCTGCCTAAGGCTCTGGGAGGGAGTTTGGGTGGGGGGAGGAGGTCTGGGATGCAGGCCCTGGGCTGGGGCAGGGGATTGGGGTGCAGGAAGCGTGCAGGTTCTGGGAGGGAGTTTGGGTGCAAAAGGGGTGAGAGGTTGGGCTCTGGGAGGAAGTTTGGGTGGGGGAGGGGGTCTGGGGTGCAGGCTCTGGGATGGAGTTTGAGTGCTGGGTGCAGGTTCTGGGCTGGGGCAGGGGGTGGGGGTGCAGGAGGGGGTGAGGGGTGCAGGCTCTGGGATGGAGTTTGGGGATGAGGGGATGCAGGGGTGAGGGCTGTAGGGTGGGGCTGAGGATGAGGGGTTTGGGAGGGGACACAGGGCTAGGGCAGAGGGTTGGGGTGAGGGCTGTGGGGTGGGGTTCATGATGCAGGAGGGGGCTCAAGGCTGGGGCAGAGGGTTGGGGTGCCAGGGGGTGAGGGCTTTTTCTGGGGCTGGGGATGAAGGGTTTGAGGTGTTGGAGAGGCTCAGGATTAGGGCAGAGGGTTGGGGTGCAGGAGGGGGTGAGGGGTGCAGGCCCTGGGACAGAGTTTGGGTGCAGGCTCTGGGAGGGAGTGCGGAGGGCTTAGTGCAGGCTCTGGGAGGGAGTTTGGGTGCAGGAAGGGGTGTGTGGGAAGGGGGTGAGGGTACAGGCTCTGGGATGGAGTTTGGGTGCTGGCTGTGGGCTCCGGGCTGGGGCACAGGGTGGGGGTCCAGGATGGGTGGAGGGGTACAGGCTCTGGGAGGGAGTTTGGGGGCAGGAGAGGGTGTGTGTGGGGGTGCTGGGATAAAAAGAAGCTACAACGCGCCAGCGCTACAAGATTACAAGGGTCAATTAAAAGTGGAAAGTCAGAAGCAGCACTTGCCTGCTTCAATATATTATATTTTGTTGTACCTGTTGTGACGAAGTGGGAATGTTTTAATGTTTTCTCTGAATACTGTGTGGGTGCCTCAGTTTCCCCTATGCATTTCTTAAGGATCTAGGTGGTAGGATAAGGGTGTGTGATTGTTGTAGAGCCCTAGAGGGTCAGGAGAAGAAGAAGTGCATCTGAAGAAGTGAGGTTTTCACCCACGAAAGCTTATGCTCAAATAAATCTGTTAGTCTTTAAGGTGCCAGCAGACTCCTTGTTGTTTTTGTGGATACAGACTAACACAGCTACCCCCTGATACTAGAGGGTCAGTGTGATGCTGTCTGCCGCACCGTGCGCTTCCCGCAGCAAGTCTGCCCGGGCGGGGCTCCTGGGGAACCTAGAGGGCCCTGCACCCCAACTCTGCAGTCAGATGTGACTCTCAGCCAGCCGGTAAAACAGAAGGAACACAGTATAAAACAGAGCTTGTAGGTATAGAAAACAGGACCCCTCAGTCAGGTCCATCTTGCGGGGTGGGGAGCCCAGACCCAAGTTCTGGGCCTCTCCCTGTTTCATAAGAACATAAGAATGGCCATACTGGGTCAGACCAAAGGTCCATCCAGCCCAGTATCCTGTCTACCGACAGTGGCCAATGCTAGTGCCCCAGAGTGAGTGAACTTAACAGGTAATGATCAAGTGATCCTCCTGCCATTCATCACCACCTTCTGACAAACAGAGGCTAGGGACACCATTCCTTATCCATCCTGGCTAGTAGCCATTAATGGACTTAATCTCCATGAATTTATCGAGTTCTCTTTTAAACCCTGTTATAGTCCTAGCCTTCTCAACCTCCTCAGGCAAGGAGTTCCACAGGTTGGCTGTGCATTGTGTGAAGAATTTCCTTTTATTTGTTTTAAATCTGCTGTCCATTAATTTCATTTGGTGGCCCCTAGTTCTTATATTATGGGAACAAGTAAATAACTTTTCCTTATTCACTTTCTCCACACCACCCATGATTTTATATACCTCTATCATATCCCCCCTTAGTCTCCTCTTTTCCAAGCTGAAAAATCCTAGCCTCTTTAATCTCTCCTCATATGGGACCTGATCCAAACCCCTAATCATTTTAGTTGTCCCTTTTCTGGACCTTTTCTAATGCCAGTATATCTTTTTTTGAGATGAGGAGACCACATCTGTATGAAGTATTCAAGATGTGGGCATACCATTGATTTATATAAAGGCAATAAGATATTCTCCGTCTTATTCTCTGTCCCTTTTTTAATGATTCCTAACATCCGGTTTTCTTTTTTGACTGCTGCTGCACACTGCGTGGATGTCTTCAGATCCATGATGACTATTATTATTAGGGAGGTGGTGGAATCTCCTTCCTTAGATATTTTTAAGGTCAGGCTTGGGAAAGCCCTGGCTGGGATGATTTAGTTGGGGATTGGTCCTGCTTTGAGCAGGGGGTTGGACTAGATGACCTCCTGAGGTCCCTTCCAGCCCTGATATTCTATGATTCTATGACTCCAAGATCTTTTTCCTCATTAGTTATAGCTAAATTAGCCCCCATCATATTGTATGTATAGTTGGGGTTATTTTTTCCAATGTGCATTACTTTACATTTATCCACATTACATTTTATTTGCCATTTTGTTGCCCAATCACTTAGTTTTGTGAGATCTTTTTGAAGTTCTTCTGCTTTGGTCTTAACTATCTTGAGCAGTTTAGTATCCCCAGCCAGCTCCAAACTGACACTCCCTCCAGCCCCTCTTCTGGCCTTTGTCTCTGTTCTGGACAAGGAGGCCACCTGATCTCTTTGTTCTCCAACACCTTCAGTTGGCATCTTGCAGGGGAGGGGCCCAGGCCATCAGTTGCCAGGAGACAGGGTATCAGCCATTCTCTATGCAGACAGCATTGCACTGGCCCTCTACAACAATCACACACCCTTATCCCACCACCTAGATCCTTAAGAAATGCATAGGGGAAACTGAGGCACTCACACAATATTCAGAGAAAACATTAAGAACATTCCCACTTCATAACACCTGTATACAACTAATTATGTACTTTGAAGCATGTAAAATAATCAAGTATTGTGCCAAACACGATCATACCCCAAAGTGACCGCCACATTTAAGTTGCGTGTTTTTCCCCTCAGGTGAGGGCTCTGGGGTGGGGCTGGGGATGAGCGGTTCACAGTGCAGGAGGGGGCTCAGGGCTGGGGTTCAGGGTTGGGGTGCTGGGGGCGCAGGCTCTGGGGTGGGGTGGGGTAGGGCCGGGGATGAGGAGCTTGGGGTGCAGACAGGCTGCCCCAGGACTAGGGTCAGAGAGGACTCCTCCCCCTCTCCCTGCTGGCAGCAGCGAGCTCTGGGTGAGGGACCCTTCTTCTCCCCTGCTTCCCCTCACTGTAGTCTCACTGGGGGTGGGGGATGGGCCTGCCCCCCTTGACCAGCGTGGGGCAGGAGTGGTGGCTGCAGGGTGTGTGGGGGAGGGCAGGGTGTCACAAAATTCACCCAAGCCCCAGCTGCTCAGGTCCAGGAAGCCCCCCCGCCCCGTCTCCCCTGCAGTGGGTGAGTGGGTGCTGGGGTGGGGAGGGGACTGCCGTCACTTGTGGCTTCCTTCCTCCCCTACTGCCCCTCACCATAGCCTCACTGGGGGTGGGGGATAGGGCTGCCCCTTGCCCAGCGTGGGGCAGGAGTGGTGGCTGCAGGGGGGAGGATCATGGGGTCAAACACTCACCGAAGCCTCAGCAGCTGCTCAGGTGAGTGAGGTCCCCTCAGGATGATCATGTCTCCCGGAAGCCCCCTATGCGTCTCCTCCTGGTGGGTGCTAGGGGAGAGAAGGGGAGGGCTGGCAAGCATGTGTGTGCCTCCTCCCCCTCCCCCTCCTGAGGTGCAGCAGCCTGCTGCCTCAGTGCATCTCTTGTGCTGTTGCCATAGGCACCAACAGCAGCAGCACCCAGAAGCGCAGGCAGACAAGGGAGAGAGCCCTGGGCTGCTTTCATTCAGGCAGGGATGGTCCGGGGCAGGGAGGGGCGCGGGGTGCTCCAGGGCTGAGGGGAGTGGCGGGGGGACCGGGGCCTGCTCCAGGCAGGGCCCGGGGAGAGGCCTAGCTATAAATATTGGTGGAGCAGGGCCCCCAGCCCTGAATATTCCTGAAGCCCAGGCACCACGAGAGAATATAACTCGCCGCCCACGCCTGAGCATGCTCCATCCCTTCATTGCTCCTTCTTGGGACTGAAAAGGGGCAATAAGACAGGCCTGACAAGGACCTAGGACATTACACAAAGCACTAAGATTAAAAGTAGTGAGATTGCAAAGTCAAGCATTCAAAAGTTGGAAAATGCCAGGATTAAGTTGGCTGTGTGCAACCTTAATTTGGCACCCACGTGTGTGTGCATTATGATATACGTTTTAAGTAAATGAGCACATACTACTTTTTCCACAGGACCCTTATTCTTTGCAAAGGAAGGACACGCTCTGGGGATGAATTGGGGTTGTATAATGAAGCAGGCTGATATCCGTAGGACCCTTACTTAATTTTGTTACAGAAATTGGAAGGTATGTAGTGAACGAGGCAGGGATTGTAGGCACAGAGGGGGCTGTCTGGTGGTTAAGGTAGACGAATGCTTCCATGGAGAACTGAATTCTGTTCCTGCCTGTGCCACAGCTTTCCTCTGTGGTAAGCAAGTCACTTAAATTGAACTTTTCTCAGGAAGGTACTAATTGTATGTGTTTTATTTTCTGGGTGCCCAGCTTGAGACTCTGGGGTCTGGTTTTCAGAAGTGCTGAGCACTCATGGCTGCATTGAAGTGATTGGGAGTTGTGCTTTGAACATATAAGGTCCTCCCCTGTAAAATAGGGGTAATACCACTCCCTTACCTCCCAGAGGATCTATAAAGGTAAATTAATGTTTGTGAAGTACTCAAATTCAATGATGAATGTCATAGAAAAGCTCAGGCAGAAATTAATAAATTGTCTTCAGAGCAGGGCTTGAATTGTATGTAGTAAGAAAGCCTAAGGCCAGATGCAGAGCTGTCCCTTGGGTAGGGCAAATGGGGTGACCGCACCTGGCTCCGCGTTCTGGGGGACCCTGCGATTCGATAAAATCGTGACAGTCATGATATTTAACTCTTTGTCCTGTGTCCCGACCAATGTACAATTGGGACACCATTTGTCCCGATATTCGGTTGAGGACGTGGGTGGATAGGTGAGGAGGTGAATGGGGAGGCAAGTGGCAGGAGGGAGGAGGGTGAGGAGATGGGTGGATGGCGAGGAGGACAGCGGTGGGCAGGCGGATGGGGGGCATGCCAGATGGATGGCAAGGAGACTTGCAGGGAGGCAGGTGAGGAGGCGAGGGGCAGGCGGGAGGCGGTGAGGAGGCGGGCGGGTGGCGAGGAGAGCAGTGGTCAGGCGGACGCGGGGTGGTGGTTCGCCAGATGGACAGCGAGGAGACTAGTGGGGTTGCAAGCGCCAGGCAGATGGCGAGGAGACTAGCGGGGAAGCTGATTTGTCCCAGGCCCTGCACCCCCCTAGGGACAGCTCTGTCCATATGTTGAACAATGAGGATAAAACAGGATATTGAATAGCTGCTCACTAACTGAACACCATCTATCACAGGGGTTGGCAACCTTTGAGAAGTGGTGTGCCAAGTCTTCATTACTTTAAGGTTTTGCATGCCAGTAATAAATTTTACATTTACAGGGGCCCCCGACAGAACCCCAGACTGGCAGTGGGCTGAGTGGGGCCAGTGGCCAGGACCCTGACTGGTAAGGGGCCAGCAGCCGGAACCCCAGACTGTCAGCGGGCTGATCAGGGTGGTGGACAGAACCCAGACCGGCAGCGGCTCACCCGCTGCC
The DNA here is from genome assembly GCF_965152235.1 of Eretmochelys imbricata. Lineage (NCBI taxonomy): Eukaryota > Metazoa > Chordata > Testudines > Cheloniidae > Eretmochelys > Eretmochelys imbricata. The sequence goes on from NC_135573.1 coordinate 61,897,237, forward strand.
AGTCTGGGGTTCCACCGGCTCCTGCCAGCCTGGGTCCCAGCCGCCAGCCCCGCTCAGCCCACTGCTGGCCGGGGGTTCCGTTCACCCAGGCAGGCAGCAGGCTGAGTCGGCCAGTGGCCGAGACCTCGGCTGGCAAGGGGCTGGCGGCTGGAACTCTAGACTGTCAGAGGGCTGAGCAGGCCGGCAGACAGAACCCCAGACCAGCAGCCCGTTGCCAGTCTGGGGTTCCATCTGCCGGCTCCTGCCAGCCGGAGTCCCGGCCGCTGGCCCCACTCAGCCTGCTGCCAGCCAGGGATTCTGTTCACCCAGGCCGGCAGCGGGCTGAGCGGGGCCGGCGGCTGGGACCCCGGCTGGCTGCTGCATGCCAGTAAAAATCGGCTTGCTTGCCGCCTTTGGCACACGTGCTGCAGGTTGCCGACCCGTGATCTATCATGTGCATTGAATGAGGGAGGGGTCCTGTGGAAAAAAAATTAGTGTGTGACCATGTAGCTAAAGCCTCTGTCATAATACATATGCACAAGAGAGCCAAATTAAGGTTGCACAGTCAACCTTATTTCTGACATTTCCTAAATTTTTAATAGCTGACTTTGCAAACTTTGTTATTTTAATGTAGTTTCTCATGTGAATTTAGAACGTGAGAAGTAAAAAAGGATGTAAAATCTTACAATATTACCCAGGATGACTTCCTGTCAGGAATAATTTCCACTCTAGAAGGGAGCGGGTAATACTTAAGAAAACATTTTTGGGAGGGAAGGCTTAAACAAAATTACTGCCCAACACTTCTGTGGTTAAGGATGTAGGAAACTTCATTAAAGAAATATATCAGTAAGTGAGACAATATCTAATTGATTTTTAAAACTTGATGGACCAAAGGAGGGTGGTTTGACAAACTTACCAGTCACCTTCCTATCCATGGAAAGATACAAAACACAAGGAGGAGATATTTCATTAGTGAATTCCAGAAGTAATGCCCTGGTGAGAAACCCAGGTGCATCACTAACCTACAAGTCTTGGGACTTTCCTGGACCCTGCTTAGGGCTCCATCAGACTCGGACTAGTAGATATTTGAAAAATTAAAAGTTTAACTATGTTGACTACTGTCAGAAAGAATCTTTATTTCTTCCTCCCTCTCTTCTAAACCCTGATTGCTACATGTGGTGGGGGCAGGGATATGTCTACTCCCCAGAGCTCCTTGGCTGCTGGAGGAGGAGGAAGGTCTGTTCTCTTCTCTAAACCAATTTTGGGGTGAATAAATCCAGTGCTTGATCACAGCTGTTGCTAATAGTTTTCACAAATAGCTGTGGAAGGCTAATGCAGTACAAGCTACTATTTGGAAACTATGAACAGTAGAGGCATGAGAGCTTCTTATTCAGAAAAACAATGCATCTGTTTGCATTTTTTTCACATTTTTATAACAGTCGGGCTATAATTTATTTTTCAAAAGAAGAGCTTAAACCACCATTCTTACCAGAATTTAGGTCCCTGCACTTTCAAAGCTTGCTAAACAACCAGTGGGACCACTGAACGATCGAGGTGCTAAAGGTTCACTCAAGGACGACAGGGCCATTGCGGAGAAACTAAATGAATTCTTTGCATCAGTCTTCACGGTTGAGGGAGATTCCCAAACCTGAGCCATTCCTTTTAGGTGACAAATCTGAGGAACTGTCCCAGATTGAGGTGTCATTAGAAGAGGTTTTGGAACAAATTGGTAAACTAAACAGTAATAAGTCATCAGGACCAGATGGTATTCATCCAAAAGTTCTGAAGGAACTCAGATGTGAAATTGCAGATCTACTAACTGTTCCCATGGGCCAGGAGACACGACAGGGCTGAGGACCAAGGGAGCTTGCTGGCAGCAGCTGCTGTGTCAACTTGCTGATCTACTTAAAAAAGCAGTGTACTTAAAGGGGCAATGCGCGTCTCTCGCTCTCTCTCTCACACACTGTGTGTGTGTCTCTCTGTCTCTCACACACACGGTGTGTGTCTCTGTCTCTCTCTTTGCCGTGCTGTGTCTCCTCCCTCCATTCGTGCTGCCTTGTAGAGTGTGAGGCTCCATTAACAATGTGTTAACTTTTGAGGGCTCAGCAGAGTGCTAGTTCATCATTTTGCAGTAAGGCATTCCCTGGGGAAATATCCCACCCTCTTCCATCCTCTGACTCCACCACCTCAACCAAGCTTCACAATCATCATTGCTGTGTACAGTATTAAATTGTTTGTTTAAAATTTATAGTGTGTGTGTATATATGTATGTATGTATAATATATATAGTCTTTTGTCTGGTGGAAAAAATTTCCCTGGAACCCAAACCTCACCCCGCCCTTTACATTAATACTTATGGAAAAATTGGATTCGTTTAACATTGTTTGTTTCACTTAAAATAGAATTTTTCAGGAACATAACTACAACGTTAAGCGGGGAGTTACTGTACTGGGATTGGAAAAGCTTCAGAAAAGGCAACAAAAATTATTAGGCGTATGGAACAGCTGCCATATGAGAAGAGATTAATTAGTCTGGGAGTTTTCAGTCTGGAAAAGAGACAACTAAGAGGGGATATAATTGAGATTTAAAATCATGACTGGCATGGAGAAAGTAAATAAGGAAGTGTTATTTAGTCCTCATAATACAGGAACTAGGGGTCACCAAATGAAATTAATAGGCAGCAGATTTAAAACAAAAATATTTTTTCACAGAACACACAGTCAGCCTGTGGCATGCCTTTCCAGAGGATGTTGTGAAGGCCAAGACTATAACAGGGTTAAAGAAAGAACTAGATAAGTTCATGGAGGATAGGTCCATCAATGGCTGTTAGCCAGGATGGATAGGGATGGTGTCCCTAGTCTCTGTTTGCCAGAAGCTGGGAATGAGCGACAGGGGTTGAGCAGTGAGCACCCTCCGGCACATTTGAAAGTTGGCACCTGTAGCTCCAGCTCCGGAGTTGATGCCTATACAAGGAGCCACATATTAACTTCTGAAGAGCCACATGTGGCTCCGGAGCCACAGGTTGGCAACCCCTGCTCTAAACGCTTGCCTATTTTTCCCTAAGGCTGACTATTCCTGGGAGCCAGGGAAGGCCACAGTTCTTTTCAAACACTGCTGCAGGACTTTCTTCATCTCAGTCTGTTCTCACTTGGAACAGTAAGGGCTTTTTGGCTGTTTATAGCCCCTTTGATCTCTAGGCTCCCATCCTGGCAAAATGGGAGACTAGAGATCCCTCCCATCCTCTGTTACTTTGGTCCTGGAGCCTGGGAGTATGCCATTGCCCTGTAATTGCCCATCAGGTGTTTGCTTTATCTAGATCCATCATGTTGCTTTCCTGCTTGTCTTTCCAACAGCCTCCCTTATTAAGACAGAACAATATATTCACAGGAGAAAGTCTTAACTCAATATATAATTTTCTCTCACTGACCAGGTCACATATGGTATTAGAATAGTTTTGCTATCTCAATATTCTTAGATTATTATCTCACCCTGCATCAGTCACAGTAGGTTCAATACATTGAATAATGAGTATAGTAATTTTAAATTGCTTATGGAATCCTTGAATATGATTAAAGTGATAGCTGAATTTGGAGCCCTACTTTTGAAAGCTGTAATGAAAACATGTATTGTTTATTATATGGCCGTGGTGTTTAATACTTTAATATGTAGTGACAAATTGAATTTGTTCATTCTCAATCCAGAGAAGCTGGTCATAAGTACAAATACCAGACCCCCATGTAGGGGTGGGGGAACATATCTGGACTTTTGTATGATTCAGGGGGACAGGGCTGGGGGTGGTAATGTAGCTCAAGGACACATGGAGTATAACCTGCCTTGTGCTATGGATCACCAAGCTCACCTCTCCATTTCCAGCCCATGACTCTTCAGAACCATGTTAACTGCTAAGAAGGCAGAAAACCTTCAGCATTACTTACGGAAATAGCTTTGTTCATGTACTGGATGGAAGCTTTTGCTTTATTCCTCAGAGTTCTATTCCAAGAAGGAAAGTAATGGTCAGCTGGCTTATCAAGACACCCTAAAAATCAAGAGAATGCAGTCTAGACCATCTAACTTTTCAGAGCATCACAGTGTTCTGGTGCCGCCTGGACCTGGGTTCACTGAGCCCGCCTGATCCCACTGAGCCCGCCTGACCCACCAGCCTGGGTTCCCTTTACACTGTACTGCTGTGCACTGTGCCAAGCCCTACCCCAGGCTTCAGACTGAACTTTACCAGCACACATACAGGTAGGGACAAACCCAACTGCAGAAACACACATGCTGAAATCAGCTCTGCATGGGAAGGCTCAGCTAAGGAATTGCCCAGTACTCAAGTGCACACCCCTGTCTAGAGAGTAAATCCAACATTATACCGTCTTGTGCAGCACAAAGATCTGTACAGCGTAAGCTCATGAAATTCGCCCCCTCCCTCAATGTGGAGGAAGATATACAACTGCTCCCTCCCCCCCCCCCATAATGTTTTCCACACACTGGTCTTAGACAAAACAAAACAAGTTTATTAACTACAAAAGGTATGTTTTAAGTGAGTGTAAGGGAAAGAAACAGATCAAAGCAGATTACCTAGCAAATAAAACAAACACGCAATCTTAGCTTAATATACTAAAGAAATTGGATATATGTTGTTTTAGGCAGATTGTAGTGATTCTTGAAGGCAAGCTGCACTTGCTTGCAGCTTAAAACTCCAGTTATTCCTTTCACAAACTAAACAACCCTCTAGCCTGGGTTCAGTCGTTCTCCCCTAGTTCAGTCTTTTTTTTCTTAGGTGTTTCCAGCAGTCTTCTTTCTTGGGGGAAGAGAGGAGTCAGTGAAGAATGAATGACAATGATGTCACTGCCCTGCCTTAAATAGCTTTAATATATAGTGGGAACCCTTTGTCTCCCAGTTTGATTCCCACACCCGGTCAGTGGAAAAACACTAGTAGTATCATGGAGTTCAGTACTAGGTGCCTTGGTCACATGTCCCAATAGGGCCACTGCAGCCATGACTCAGAGGCTGTTTCCAGCATCCCCAGGAAGGCTCCCCAGTGGGAGATTAGCATCTTCTGAGACCTATTATTCTCCCTAATGGCCCTTCCCAACCAGCCATCTAGACTTATTGCATTCTGCCTAGTGGGAGTTCGCCAGGTGTAAACGCATTTGTAATAGATGTGTAGACAATATTCCTAACTCAAAATACAAAAATGATACATCCATACAAATAGGATAATCATATTCAGTAAATCATAACCTTTTCAACAATATGTCACATGACCTATCTTGTATAAAATACATCGCAGTTATGCCATGATCACATCATAACAATATCTCTATGGAGATTATGGAGTGTTATGCCACACTCAAGCCAAATTGGAAGCATTTGAACCTATTTTATCCAAGATTACTTGGAAAATCAAAAAAGGTACCATGTGAGGAAGAGATACTCAAAAGTGGAGGCCATGGGCCCCTTATCTCTGAAGTGAGCTGAAAGGCCTCCTGTGCGCCTTTCCTCTCTTCATCCGCTAAGAATAAATATAATAAAGATTGTGTAGGAACAGTCCAGTGATTATAATCACCTTCTCATTAACCCTCATATCTTGGTTCTCAGAGTAGATTTAAATGTAACTGGAACGTCCTTTCACACTCCCAACACACACACACACACACGCACAAAACAATGCAACATGGATCTGTCTTTTAGCCAAAATTCGGTGCTGGCTAGCCCAACAGTTGCAAAGCTGAAAGGAAGGACTACAGTCATTTAATCAAAGGTAGTGAACACCTTCCTAGTATCTCAGGAGAAATTCTTAAATGTTATCCAGGTATCACTTGTGGTTTAGATATTGGTATTACAGGGGATACGCATCTGGACAAAGGGAAATGACATTCTAACGTTTTTACAAGATGCTATGTACATTGGGCATAAGGCCAAGACTTCTTGGAAAGAGAAGTCAACAACTGCAAGTATATTGCACTGTAAGAAACCGATGAGACTCTTGTTAGTCACCTAACAGATACATGAGGGACCATCAGTCTTTTAATCCTCTGCCAATCTGCATATTCCTGTCATGTTCTTGCTCTTTGTACTATAAGTCCTATTAAACTACCTTTCAGCTTCACAGTTGGTAGGTGTCTTCCTCTTCTCATTGAAAGCATCTTGCCGACTCACCATCTGTTTGTCTGATTAAATTTCAGAGGTTGCCATGCTGTCAGTGAAACCTCAGTTACATGATCTGTCAATCTTCCCCACAGTCTTCATATAATAGGAAGTGGTGGTATTGTCCTGGATTAATCCAAATATCTGAAGGGAGGAAATGCATAAGTTAGATGTGAACAGAGGTTTCAGAGAATAAAGGTGTATATATAGTAGTTTCAGGTGTAATTCCTCTCATGACCATATGCTCTGTGAAAAGAGCAGTGACTTTGTGGGTGTAAAGATAACATGTCTTCTGAGGTCTGCAATATTACTATGGGACCTTCTGTTCATGCTCTCAAGCACTATAGAGTCACCATCCTTACCCTTGCTGGTAGAAGCGTGCTATGGAACAGGGTGCCCAGTAACTCTTAAATTCCTTTTAAATCTTACATGCTTAAACTGAATTCTCCATCCCTCTTTATGGATGACTTACTGCTCTTTTACATCCTACTGTGAAGCCTGCTTGATGTGGAGGGGATTGAGAGGGAAAATTCTGTTTTTCCTGTGAGTTTTCATTCTAGAACTCATCATGTCAGACAGTATGACCCCTCCCTCAGAGGACTGCATTATGTCCAGGTTTTTTTCTGGCTAATGCTCACTTGTTTAAGTAGCTTGAAAAGGAACATAGATCCCTCAGGAGATCCCTAAACTTCATCTCAGGGCTTTGCTACAAATAGTTTGAGTTGAATAATACTCTTAAACTTTTACATAGTTAATATTTTTCTGTGTTGTAAGATATTGTTCTGGAGAGTTCTTCCAGAGTGGTGTCCTAACTCGATTTCAGAGTAAAGATCTGGTTGTGATGGGTTTGGTCACAGAGACCTTCTTGGGACTGTCACCTGATGTGCTGAGACTACCTTTGAGACCATTTTCTCCGCCAGTTTGAGCCTCCAGAAGCCTGTCTTGTTGAGCCAGATACGCTAATTTGCTGCAACACAGACCCAGGGTCTCACCCATGCCCCTAAAGCTGCAGACTTAACTGAAAACGGCTTAGCAAGTGCTCCTGTCTCTAGCACCCAGACATCCAGCTCCCAATGGGATCCAAACCCTAAATGAATCCATTTTATGCTGTATAAAGCTTATACAGGGTAAACTCATAAATTGTCCGCCCTATATAACACTGATAGAGAGAGATGCACAGCTGTTTGCTCCTTCAGGTATTAATTACTTATTCTGTGTTCAATAATAAACAAAAGTGATTTTATTAAGTATAAGAAGTAGCATTTAAGTGGTTCCAAGTAATAACAAACAGAACAATGTAAGTTACCAAGCAAAATAAAACAAAACATGCAAGTCTAAGCATGATACATTTAAGAAACTGAATACAGGTAAATCTCACCCTCAGAGATGTTCCAATAAACTTCTTTCACAGACTAGACTCCTTCCTAGTCTGGGCCCAATCCTTTCCCCTGGTACAGTCCTTGTTCCAGCTCAGGTGGTAGCTAGGGGATTTCTCATGACTGCAGCCTCCTTTGTTCTGTTCCACCCCCTCATTTAGCTTTGGCACAAGGCAGGAATCCTTTGTCTGTCTGGGTTCCCATCCCTCCTTCTAAATGGAAAAGCACCAAGTTAAAGACGGATTCCAGTACCAGGTGACATGGTCATATATCCTGGGAGCCCCCCTCCATTCCTCCAGGACTGACCCTCATGTATGCAGTGGAGTGTTGCAAATAAACAGAGTCATTTATCATCAATTGTCCTAGTTGATGGGAGCCATCAAGATTCCAAGCCACCATTAATGGCCCACACTTGGCATAGTTATAGTAGAAGTTCAGAGTAACACTTCATATTTCTAGCTTCAGATACTAGAATTATACATTCATACAAATAGGATCAACACACTCAGTAGATTATAAGCTTTGTAATGGTACCTTACAAGAGACCTTTTGCATAAAGCATATTCCAGTTTTGCTTATGAATGTAAATATAATGTATTTCCATAAACATATGGAGTTCAATATCACACTGGTCTGCCCCAAGTTGCCAGGACATGACCCACTGTGAAGACTGTCTGACAAGGTGAGTTTTAGACCAGGTCTACACTTCAGACCTATATTGACATAACTACATCGCTCAGGGGTGTGAAAAATCCAAATCCCTGAACAAGTAGTTTTACTAACTTAACCCCCTAGTTGAGCTTCTCCTGTTGACATAGCTAGTGCTTCTTGGGGAGGTGGATTAACTATGCTGACAGGACAAGGTCTCCCGTTGGCAGAGGAGTGTCTTCAACTAAAACACCAGCGTTTTAAGAGTAGATATTTCCTTTAAATGAAAAGTGACAAGTAAGACAGAATTTTCCCTTTTGAAATCCTGCATCAAGCTGTACATATTCCCTACTCCATTGGCCTGTTTGAAGCTGTGCACTTAACCACTTTTGCTCTTGTCTTTCTCTGTCTCGTGTATTTAAACGACAGTAGCTGTAAACTTTATCCCCCAACTGATTCCCAGCATTAATTTCCCAGACCTGCAGCCTTAAAGAACAAAAACTTCACAACAAATCTAAAGCAGTTACTCTTGCTCTGCACCATTTTACATCTCAGCCAAAGGTCTTCATTGAGCTGCCAGTTTGTTTAGGATTTCTGAAACTATCACAGCTCCAATTGCGATGTTCATCCAGAAGGTCCTAGGACTATCAAAAAACCTGCACCTTTCCTTGGAATCTGGATCTAAAAGCAGAAACTTGCTATATTACTTCAGTAAACCTTTTTCTCCTACAAATTTTCTTTCTACCATTTACAAAGTTTGAAAGTTTTGTCCCACCTTGTTTCATTGCTATGAATATTCCATTATGAGACTTGGTGGATGATGTTATGTAAACTTTGTGGTGCTCTGTGCTATAGTGATTGGTGCATTGGACATGTTATCAGTAATATAATGTTTTGAAAATACTTTCCCACAATTAATTTTTATTATGTATGTCAGACACATACTACGATTTGGCTGCCTGCCATTGTAGAATGTAATAAGACAGTTGTATGTGAATGAAGGCACTGATTAAAACATCCAAGGTTGAGCTTTTGTAACTTTTAAATCTAAGATTAATTCTGGATAGATCACTATTGCTGGTTAGCATCACTTGCTTGCAATTACATTTATTTTCTTTTGATAGATGTGGTATTAATCTGACCAATTTGCATTAATATTTGACTTTAAAAGTTAGTTATTGAACTAGTTAATAGCAAATACTAGGACTGTTTTGCAGTGGCTTGTTACATTTTATAGATGATACATAAATCATTACATATTTAAACTCCTTGTGTGTGCTTTATAGTAACCTTTTCTAGTACTTCCATTAAAACTAAATTGATCACAAATTAAAATATTTTGGGACCTCTCATGCATTCGTAGGATTTTAAATTTTATCTTTATTAAGTCATTTTTGCTAGATTTCAATTGCCATACCAGTGTAAATCTGGAATAACTATTGACTTCATTGGAGTTAATTGTAGATTAATCATAATATGATCTGTTACACTAAAGTAAGTCAATATATTTTCAACAGAAAATAATTTCTGCTTTTTCTTTGAGGAAAGTGAATACAACCTCTGTTCTAAACAATTAACCTCACTAAAATATACTTGCTTTCTATATCAAATATTTAGTTAAAATACTGTTCCATCTTATTTTTAATTATTATTTCAATCATTAGTTTTTCTTGTTAGCTAATAAAATATCTAATATGTTGAAGTCCAGTCATTAAATCATATTTAATTTCTCTTCCCAGGAATAATAAGCATTATAATAATAATTATAAGCATTTCTTAGACAAGATAATTTAGGTTATTGATTGGTTCTTGTACTGTTTCAAACTTATAACCTTGAAAATCTCCATAGTATTGTAATGTCTCCAAATTTAAGCTCATTTGTCTTTAGTTGACCTATGCTAGCATACTTATAAGTGGAGCCTGGTATGGCCATTTTGGAAAGTCATGAGAGGCAACATCTCAACAGTATCCATTCACTGGAGCAGGTGAGAATGTTGTCAAGAATTAATTTTTTTCATCTTTGTTATGAAGGGTGCAATTATTACTGTAATACAGTGTGCAGTGTTGTAAAGATCTGGACCCAGATCCTCTGGTACGATATTGCTGCCCTAAACTGCACTTTCAGTGGATCATGGCCCTAAACCTGGGGCAACTACCTGGTGTAGCCTGTAGGCTGTTCTAAATTATGTGGAGGGACTAGCCTGGAACAAAGCAAGTTCATAAATAAATGAGCACCAAGGCTGTTCTTGCATCTGACTGTCCTTACCTGCACTAAGTGCACTCCAGTGCAAATATAGTTGTCTGATTCATATATAAATCTAATGCTGCCTAGGGATATCTTAGCCAGCAAGTGGCAGTATTTCAGAACTAAAATTCAAACCTTAGAGCTTCAGGATGAATTTGAAAAACTCAATTCTCTGAAGTTGTTTAAAAAATAGTCTTAAAGCTGATTATAGAAATCTCAGAATTTGAGGAAAAATTGTTTTCATTAAACTGTTCAAGAAAAAATTACAGATTGGTCTTCATGACTGAGTAGTAGTCACTTGATCCTGAAAGTAAATTCTGTTACAATCATAGCTAAAATAAGTTCTAATTAAGGTTACTTTATATTGAATTACATTTAAATTTTTAACGATAATTCTTGAAATGAAACATTGGAATCTATGGATTTCAAATGTAAGCAAATTTAACATTAAACTTTTTAACAAGTTATTTTCTTTCTTAGAAATCACTTTCATCTGGGCATGCTATTGCTGTTTATGTGTGTTGTTGGGGTTTGCATTGTAGAAGTGTCCAAAGCTCTAATCAGGATTGGATCCTCATTGTGCTAAGTGCTGTATAAACCCATATTGGGGAATATGTCTCTACCTGAGTTTATAGTTTTCCAAGGAAAAACAAAATTAAAGTTAAGCTAGACACCTAGCACGTAAAGACTGCATGGCATATTTTCCTTCTAGGCATTCTTTACAATATTTAGCGTTATTGGAACCTAACCATGATTTGGGGGTCTCTGGGCACTACTATAATAAAGATGAAATGTGCTTCTGGGGAAATCCTTTTCTGACCTGAAAATGAAAGGAATAAGTTTGTTTTTCACTTGAAAAAGAAGGCAAGTTAAATTCAATAAATATAAACTCTGGCCTTGGAGTCTAACAATTCAATGATGCAAGTGGAGAAAGTAAACAAACTTGATCCTACTGGTAAACATAATTATGTTATTAGACTTTTGGTCTTCCCATATTTGCAATAAATAAGACTGTTAGTTTGAACAGAGGTAATTTTTTCCCTTTTCCAATTTAACAGATTATTCCTTTGATTTTTTTTAAGGTTCCTATTATGGTAGTTAAATACCGATTTACACATACACCACCCACACACAGTAAGAACTGCTGATATTGCCTCCAGAAATGTTGGTTTGATATATGTTTGCATAGTGCCAGCAATGTTGGCATTGAGGCAGGTGAGAAGACAAAGACCCTGCCTGAAGAGTTTGTCTCATTGGATTGTAATGTACAAATGTTTGATGGGATGTAGAGAAAAGCATTGATTGAATAGCACAACTAATGCATGGGTCTTGCTTTAGGACGGTCTTCAGTCTACATTGTTAACATATCTGTAGGGGGAGGGGCTAGTGTTTTATATTCCTTTTGGCAGAAGTACTTGTAAAGGAATGACTTGGCGGAGAGGGTATTGTCAACCCTAAACATTACAAGTGGCTTGAAAAAGTCAAGATTTGTTTTAAAGTGTTTTGCATGCTTTCTGGTATTTTTATAGTTCCAGGGGAAGAACTACCTACCTCCAGTTTGTGTAATCTGTCAAAATTGAACCTTAAATGTATGGGTGTGTAGGTGTAGGCCTCACTGTTCCAAGGTTGGAGGAAACTTGTCTTACTGCCTGCAGTCCCCTAGGGTATGGGAAGCTGCCATTCTGTTCCTTTTTTTACACCTCCCTAAGAAGATAGATTAGCAGTATTGGAAACTTGAAGAGATCAAGAATTGTGAGTCAGAGCCCCTCAATAGAGCAAAAAACTATAAGTCAAACCTTCAAAAATTGAGATTGGCCCCTAAAGTCATGAGTTAAAAAGAAAAAATTAAATCACATGTTTAGTCTGTCTTTTGACTTTTTAATTCCCCTTCATTCCTTTGGCAATGTGTATGTGATAATTTCAGGTTGAAAAGTCAACCCTAAATGAACAGCTGTCTCTGGCTATTCAGATGGAGACTCCACTTACCCTCTTCTCTCTGCTGAGATAGGGGAACTCCCATATATTTCCTTTTACTGTTTTGACTCAGCAGCTATACTTTTGGAGTAGTGGGAGGCAGATGTCTTCTCTACCTGGGGCACAGCAATACCAGTTCCCAGTTTTCCCCCTTCCTTGCATCCTGCTGCCCCAGTACCCTCCCTCTCCCTGATAAAGGGCCATACACAAAGACAGATCAAGTCTATATCCTCAGCCCCATGCCTCTGTCTGCTGCACCTCAGTTTCCTAACCCATTTCCTAGCACTATGCTGCCTTGGTTGTGCTGCTTGTCATCTCATCCTAGTCATATCCCCGTCTTATGGTTGCTGCTGGCCCTCATATGGTAAGGAGACACCATCTTCCCTGAGGACCGTCAGACTTCAGTGAATGATGATATCCATCTATGCTGGGGCAGCCTCACTCTCATCTGCAAAAGGTAAAGGGAGAGGACAGCCTGAGGCTTCGGTTTCATTGATAGTAAAGGAAGATTCTAAGCATTGTGGACAAGGGAAAACATATTCTTGAATGAAGAAATCAGAAATTCATGAGAATTCTTTAAATACCAAAAATTGTAAGAGCTGCATTGTGGACAAGGGAAAACATATTCTTGAATGAAGAAATCAGAAATTCATGAGAACTTTTTAAATACCAAAAATTGTAAGAGCTGGCAGTACTAGGAACGCATAACAAAAAAGGCCCAGGAATGAGAATTGTCAAAACACCTGAAAGGGACAGAGGGAGGAGCAAAAAGAGTAGAGAAGTAGGCAGGAGCTAGATTGTGAAGAACATTGAAAGCTACAACATTTAAATTTGATGTTGAAGGTAAGGGGAAGAGTGAAGGGATTTGAATAAGGGCTAGAATTGTTTACAATGCCCATGAGGTAAGTGGTTCTTATGGCTGCATCTTGTACAGATTGAAAGGTGTGAGGGTGATAGAGGAGGAGGCTGCAGTAATGGAGATGACAAAATAATCAGACACCCTCTTTTTCCTTTAAAAGTTTTGAGACAGCAAAGTATTGATTACTTCATTGTATTTCCATTGCAAGAGTTTCTCTCTGCATAATACCAAATATTTCTAAGTATCATTCAGCTTTTGAGATGCCTCATGCCTAAAAAGGCTAGTCTGCACTGTTATGAATGAGTCTGGTTTGTAACCAACATTTCAGTTTAAGAAAAACATTGTGCAGTAATCTTGACCCTTATGATACTGGATAGATTTTTCCCATACAGTATGCTGTAGATTTTCGTAAACCTTTGTTGCCTAGTTTTGGCAAAAAAATTCAATTTATTGTTAGTATCAGTCTGCATCTGGCAGATAAGTACTGCATACAGGATGGTCCATAGTGCTTAGAGTGGCAACATTTCCTGCTGCTTTGGTTGTATGATTGCAAAAATACTATCTTAATATTTGGTTATTATGGGACAAGTCCAGTATAACTGCAGGAAGATTCCTTAGGGCTGGCCTCCACTATGGGGAGATCACTGCTGCTGCAATCGATGCAGCAGGGATCGATTTAGTGGGTCTAGTGAAGACCTGCTAAATCTATGGTAGAGCGCTCTCCAGTCGACTCTGGCACTCCAACTTTCTGAGAAGAGAAAGGGAAGTCGACCGGAGAGCGTCTCCTGTCAACTCAGCACCGTGAAAACACCAGAGTATGTGAATAATGTAGCTGGAGTAACGTAACTTAGGTTGACTTATCCCCATAGTGAAGACAAGCCCTGAGTATCAAGGCATGCAGTATGAAATAAGTTTATGGGGTAAGAAGTACAGCCTGCTCTGAGTCTTTGAATGCCCTGAGGAAGTAATCATTTTGATAGCTCATAAATGACACTTCATATGTGGTGGTGCAGGTCTCGTTCCTGTGCTTTAAAATATCTTTATGCAATATTTTTTTGTTTCACTGGTCTCTATAAGCAAATAAAGAAAAATGTGGTATGAAGGGTGCAGATGCTCCATAGTGCCCTGTACTCCTTATATCCTTTCAGAATGTGAATTTAATCCTCTGGACTTTGGCATTACAAACCCAGGAAATATGTAATTAAAAATATCCTCATTAGAAATTTCTGGAACAAATAGAGCTGGGCAGAATTTTTCAGGCAAGACATTTTTGATAAAAAAAAATTGCAGATTCAGCCATGTATAAACATTTTGTGAATTGTGTTAGCTTTGCAGAATTGTTCATTTGGGGACAAAACACAATATTCTAAAAAATTGAAACTTTTTTGACACTTTCTAAATAAAACATTTTGATTTTTTTGTTTTGTTTTTTGGTATACAATGACTTTTCATTTTGAAATTACCTTTAATTTTGCATTTAAAAAATCAGGAAATTGAAATGAAATGTTTAGTGTTGGGTTGAACAGAATATTTTGTTTGACCCATAATGATGTTTTTCTTTGATTTGCTGAAAATTTCACACTTTAATTTTCTGTCTGGCCCAAAATGATTTTTTTTAAACTTTTCAGAATTGCAGTGAACTTAAAAATCTGTTATTTGCCTCTAGTTACAAGAAAAATAGAAAAGCAGGAAGTGCAAATGTTTGTTCTGTGAACTAAGCTTTAACATTCTAGATGAGTATGAGGAGCACAGGCCACTGCTGAGGTATCTGCAGCCTGTAACTCCACATAACCATAGTTTTGCATGTGTCAATTTTTCCTTATTTTTGTTGTACTAGTGGGGAGGGAGGGCATAGATTCATAGATATTAAGGCCAGAAGGGACCATTATGATCATCTAGTCTGACCTCCTGCACAACGCAGGCCACAGAATCTCACCGACCTACTCCTGCGAAAAACCTCTCACCTATGTCTAAGCTATTGAAGTCCTCAAATTGTGGTTTAAAGACTTCAAGGTGCAGAGAATCCTTCAACAAGTGACCCGTGCCTCATGCTGCAGGGGAAGGCGAAAAACCTCCAGGGCCGCTTCCAATCTGCCCTGGAGGAAATTCCTTCCCGACCCCAAATATGGCCATCAGCTAAACCCTGAGCATATGGACAAGATTCACCAGCCAGATATCCAGGAAAGAATTCTCTGTAGTAACTCAGATCCCACCCCATCTAACATCCCATCACAGGCCATTGGGCCTATTTACCATGAATATTTAAAGATTAATTAATTGCCAAAATCATGTTATCCCATCATACCATCTCCTCCATAAACTTACCGAGTTTAATCTTAAAGCCAGATAGGTCTTTTGCCCCCACTGCTTCCCTTGGAAGGCTATTCCAAAACTTCACTCCTCTGATGGTTAGAAACCTTCGTCTAATTTCAAGTCTAAACTTCCCAATGACCAGTTTATATCCGTTTGTTCTTGTGTCCACATTGGTAGTGAGCTTAAATAATTCATCTCCCTCTCCGGTATTTATCCCTCTGATATATTTATAGAGAGCAATCATATCTCCCCTCAACCTTCTTTTAGTTGGGCTAAACAAGCCAAGCTCCTTGAGTCTCCTTTCATAAGATAGGTTTTCCATTCTTTGGATCATCCTAGTAGCCCTTCTCTGTACCTGTTCCAGTTTGAATTCATCCTCTTAAACATGGGAGACCAGAACTGCACACAGTATTCCAGGTGAGGTCTCACCAGTGCCTTGTATAATGGTACTAAAACCTCCTTATCTCTCCTGGAAATACCTCGCCTGATGCATCCCAAGACCGCATTAGCTTTTTTCACGGCCATATCACATTGGCGGCTCATAGTCATCCTCTGATCAACCAATACTCCAAGTTTCAGAGCAGCAGCCGTGTTAGTCTGTATTCGCAAAAAGAAAAGGAGTACTTGTGGCACCTTAGAGACTAACAAATAGAGATGCTCAAATAAATTTGTTAGTCTCTAAGGTGCCACAATACTCCAAGGTCCTTCTCCTCCTCCGTTACTTCTAATTGATGCGTCCCCAGCTTATAACAAAAATTCTTGTTATTAATCTCTAAATGCATAACCTTACACTTCTCACTATTAAATTTCATCCTATTACTATTACTCCAGTTTACAAGGTCATCCGAATCTTCCTGTATGATATCTCGGTCTCTCTCTAAATTGGCAATACCTTCCAGCTTTGTATCATCCTCAAACTTTATTAGCACACTCCCACTTTTTGTGCCGAGGTCAGTAATAAAAAGATTAAGTAAAATTGGTCCCAAAACTGATCCATGAGGAACTCCACTGGTAACCTCCCTCCAGCTTGACAGTTCACCTTTCAGTAGGACCAGTTGTAATCTCCCTGTTAACCATTTCCTTATCCACCTTTCAATTTTCCTATTGATCCCCATCTTTTCCAATTTAACTAATAATTCCCCATGTGGCACGGTATCAAACGCCTTACTGAAATCTAGGTAAATTAGATCCACTGCGTTTCCTTTGTCTAAAAAATCTGTTACTTTCTCAAAGAAGGAGATCAGGTTGGTTTGGCACGATCTACCTTTTGTAAAACCATGTTGTATTTTGTCCCATTTACCATTAACCTCAATGTCCTTAACTACCTTCTCCTTCAAAATTTTTTCCAAGACCTTGCATACTACAGATGTCAAACTAACAGGCCTGTAGTTACCTGGATCACTTTTTTTTTTTCCTTTCTTAAAAATAGGAACTATGTTAGCAATTCTCCAATCATACGGTACAACCCCTGAGTTTACAGCTTCATTAAAAATTCTTGCTAATGGGCTTGCAATTTCATGTGCCAATTCCTTTAATATTCTTGGATGAAGATTATCTGGGCCCCCCAATTTAGTCCCATTAAGCTGTTTGAGTTTCGCTTCTGCCTCAGATATGGTAATATCTGCCTCCATATCCTCATTCTCATTTGTCATGCTACAATTATCCCTGAGATTCTCTTTAGCCTTATTAAAGACTGAGGCAAAGTATTTGTTTAGATATTGGGCCATGCCTAGATTATCCTTGACCGCCACTGTATCCTCAGTGTTTAGCGGTCCCACTTCTTCTTTCTTTGTTTTTTCTTATTTATATGACTATAGAACTTTTTACTATTGGTTTAATTCCCTTTGCAAGGTCCAACTCTATTTGACTTTTAGCCTGTCTCACTTTATCCCTGCATGTTCTGACCTCAATAAGGTAGCTTTCCTTGCTGATCCCTCCCATCTTCCACTCCCTGTATGCTTTCTGCTTTTTCTTAATCACCTGTCCGAGATGCTTGCTCATCCAGCTTGGTCTACAACTCCTGCCTATGCATTTTTTCCCCTTTCTTGGGATGCAGGCTTCCGATAGCTTCTGCAGCTTTGATTTAAAGTAATCCCAGGCCTCCTCTGCCTTTAGATCCATAAGTTCTTCAGTCCAATCCACTTCCCTAACTAATTTCCTTAATTTTTGAAAGTCAGCCCTTTTGAAATCAAAAACCCTAGTTGCAGATTTATTTTTGTTAATCCTTCCGTTCAGTTTGAACTGAATTAGCTCATGATCACTTGAACCAAGATTGTCTCCTACAACCATTTCTTCTATGGAGGTCCTCACTACTCACCAAAACCAAATCTAAAATGGCATCCTCTCTAGTCGGTTCAGCAACTATGTGATGAAGGAATCCATCAGCTATCGCATCTAGGAAAATCTGAGCCCTATTATTATTACTAGCACTTGTCCTCCAGTCTATATTTGGGAAGTTAAAGTCTCCCATGGTCACGCAGTTTCCATTAGTATTTACTTTATTAAAAACCTTAAAGAGGGCTCTATCCATATCCAAATTAGATCCCGGCGGTCTATAGCACACTCCAAGCACTGTCCCAGGGGAGGCTCTAGTAGTTTTCTTCCCTGGTTTATTTTTTGCCCAGACGGACTCTGTCTTATCCATTCCATCGCTTCTTATTTCTTTACATTCTACCTCATCACTGATATACAATGCTACATGATTTTGTGAGGCAGCTGGAGAAGGAGTGGAAGGGGGGGCGGAAATTGAGCACTCCTCATAGACCAATGGTTCCCAAACTGTGGGGTGCACCCCGTTAAGGAGGGATGTGGAGGAAGGTTCGGGCAGTTCAGTGGGGCCCCGGCCAGTCTCCATGGGGGCTGGTGGGAGGGGAGCGTCACCTAGCCCCTCCCCATTCCAAGCTCTGCTCCGTCCCTATCCCCAACTCTGCTCCGGTCCTGCATATGGCCATGGCTCTGCACCCAGCCATGGCCCCGGCTGCCAGCGTGACTCTGTTTGTGACTTCCGACAGTGGCTCACGGGAGGGGCAGGGCAGAGGTGCAGATGGGGGGTGTGACGTCAAAAGTTTGGGAACCACTGTATAAGACCCTTTGCTAGCAGTTCTCCTTTCCTGGCTTCTCTGTTACTAGTTCTCTTCTTCTCTTGGCACTTCTCTGCTCTTGCTAGGATAAAATTAGGATGCACTGTCAAAAACTGAATTTTTTTTTAAATTAGTCAATTTTAAAAGATTAAGTTGACCATGGTTCTTCAAAAGAGAAGCAACTTAAGGATCAGACTAATTAATATCCATAAAATAGATTGATGTTTGTCTTTATTTTTTACAGAGACGTGGAGCAATTTCCTATGACAGCTCTGATCAAACTGCATTGTACATTCGTATGCTAGGTAAGCATGGCAACTTCTGTAAAGCAGCACTGATCTATTTTTGTGACTGTTTGCTTTAAAATGGTTGTGGTGAACTGTAGCATAATTTATAAATATTTTAAAACTTTTCAGTTAGTCCTTTTTTCTGCTGTCACTATTTTAGTCAATTTATTTTGCCATTTAGTAACTACTGCAAAAAGATTATTCCATCCAAATATTGTATTTGGGATTGAGGCCCCATTGTGCAAAGTGCTGTAAAGATATATATATATATATATATAAGGAAACCATGGTTACTGTCACAAAATTTATTAAGATACCAAAGGCAGTGTTTCCTCATTAGTTTTGGATTTAAGGAAAAATATTGAACAGGAGAGTAATCTTACAGGTTTGCATGGGTGTATGTTCTTCTTCGAGTGATTGCTCATGTGTATTCCACAGTAGGTGTGTGTGCTCGCCATGTGCACCAGTGTTGGAAGTTTTTCCCCCAGCAGTACCCGTAGAGGAGCGCCCCAGCAACCCCTGGAGTGACGCCTCCATGGCGCGGCATAAGGGGCGCTGCGTGCTCCCCCAACCCTCAGTTCCTTCTTGTCGCCAGTGAAGGTGCTTCGGAACTGCTCTGCTCCAGCTTTGCTGCAACTTGTCCCCAGAACTCTTGTTCGTTCAGTGTATGGTACGTGTAGTTAGTAGTTTGATTAGTTTTAGTTTAGTTTAGTTCAGGGGTCTCAAATTTAAATGACCACGAGGGCCACATGAGGGCTAGTACATTGGCCTGAGGGCCACACCACTGACCCTCCCCCCACGCTGTCCCAGCCCCGCCCCCACTCCACGCCTTCCAGGAGGCCCCACCTCTTCCCACCCCTTCCCTGCCCCCATTCCAACCTCTTCCCTGAGAGAGAGAGAGAGAGAGAGAGAGAGAGAGAGAGAGAGAGAGAGAGACATTAGGCTCCGGGCCATCCTGCTGGAGTCAGCTTTGACCCCGACTCCAGTGCGCCGCTCCGAGTTGCCATCGGGTACCACGGTGTCAGCGCACGGCAACTCCCCACCTCCCTGTCCATGGGGCACGCCAAGAAGGCTAAGAAGAGGCCTTCGCCACCGCGGCACCGGAGCAAGACTGGTGGAGAGGCTAGACCAATGTTGGGCAGTCCTCAGTCCCCATCGGCTTCTAGGCCTTCAACTCCGGTCGAGCGGAGTAGCCCGGCCCATTCGGAGCAGGCTTCCTCGGATGTCCGGATGCCCTCCACTCCAGAGGCCCTGCACGCTGCCCGGGACGTTATGTCCATGCCGGTACTAGGAGCACCGCCAATGTTGGCCCCGCGGTCCAGAGGCAAGCCGCCACTGGGATCTCCGCAGTCGCCCCCGACTTGGTACCGCTCTCGGTCGAGGGAATGTTCCCATCGCCATTCAGAGACCATCCTGCGCGTAGTCCACGCAGGTCACCATCGACCCCCACCAGGTTGTCTGGCTGGGTTCCGTCTGACACAGACTCCAGACCCCGCTCCGCCTCAAGGAGCAGATAATGACGGGACACAGGCAGCCGTCACTGAAGGTCCTCGTCTCAGAAGGGCTATCGTAGCCAGTCGCGACGTGAACTTCGATGCCGTTCTTGTTCGTTGTCTCGCTCCAGGACCCCGCCACGGCACCGCTCCCACAGCCCCGGGCGTCAATCGCTGGCCCCTCTCCGGCGCGGATCTGCCTTCTGGAGCCGATCACGGAGCAGCTGTGACCAGTGGTACCATTCCTCCACGTCGGGGTCGCGATCTCGTGGTCGGCACTGCTCCAGGCGCTGCCACTCCTCCCAGTCCAGGGACAGCGGCAGGTCGGATGTCAGCCTGGCCTCCCTTCATAGTTGTCCATAGATGGGTCGGGTCAGGCCAGCCAGGCTGAACAGCCTGCTCAGCAGGTGCAGTGGCACCGGGCCCCGTGGCTGGCACAGTGGTACCAGTGGGCACCGTGGCCCTGGACGCCCCCGGTGGGGGCTTGCTCCGTGGCCGGAGCTTCCGAATGGCCGTCGGCCTCCCTCTCCCGACCTCCAAGGAAGGAGTCGGTGGGACATGCATCTTCGGCGCCATGCCTGGAGAGCAACCAGGGGGTGGATCCTCCAGTGCTGGTGAATGCGCAGAGTACTGCGCCTGCCTCCTCGCCCTTCCCTGATGAGGCGATTACAGCCCCTCTGTCCCGCAGGAGGACTCAAAAGTCCACCAGGAGCTATTGAAAAGGGTGGCATCAAATATCAAGCTTCAGGCAGAGGAGGTGGAGGAGTCTTCGGACTCCCTTTTTAACGTCCTGTCTGCCTCAGAACCGGGCAGGGTGGCCTTGTCACTCCATGAAGGGGTGGCAAAAATTTCAAATACCTTCTGGCAAACCCTGGCCTCATTGGCCCCCATCTCTAAGAGAGCAGAACGCAAGTATTTTATGCCCACCAAAGGACATATATACCTTTACACCCATCCTGCTCCTAACTCCCTGGTGGTTGACTCGGTCAACCACAGGGAACGGCAGGGCCAACCAGCCCCTACTATGAAAAATAAAGATTCAGGGAGGCTGGATTCATTTTGGAGAAAAATGTATTCGTCCTCGAGCTTCCAGTTACAGGTGGCGAACCATCAGGCTCTCCTGGGCCATTATGAGTTCAATCTATGGGGCTCTCTGCCCAAGTTCGAGGACTTTCTCCAGGAGCATGACAGGAAGGAGTTCAAAGCTCTGGTGGAGGAGGATACAGCAGCTGCCAGGGCAACCTTGCATGCAGCGTTGAATGTAGCAGACACGCCGGCGCGGTCCATGGCCTCTGTGGTGTCCACGAGAAGGGCGTCATGGCTCCTGCTGTCCGGGCTGTCCAGTGAGGCACAGAGTCCTTGCAGGACATCCTGTTTGATGGCAAGGCTGTTTGAGGAACCAAGGGACATAAAACTGCATGGCCTGAAGGACTCCCGCACTACGCTTAAGACTCTTGGCCTCTTTGTTCTGGCTCCGGCAAGACCTAAGTTTAAGTCACAGCAGGCTCCCACCCAGGCCACCCACTCTAAAAATGAGCCCCCTTAAAAAAGTCGCAGGACTATAAGAAACGGCCGCAGAGACAGTCTCAGTCTGCCCCCCAGCCTGGGTCCTCCAAGGGCAAACAGGCAGGGAAACAGCAGTTTTGATGGGACGCCTGGGGGCAACCTACCAGTTCTCATCAGGGATCCACCCTCAATAAAGCTTCCCTTCTCCAACCGGTTGTGTGCTTTTCTCCCGGAATGGTCGCGGCTGACCTCGGACTGTTGGGTCCTCAGCTCCATCTCTCAGGACTACACCCTCCAGTTTACCTCTACCCTGCCCAACCACCCTCCATCCCCGTCCCTCCTGGAGGACCCCCTCACGAGGCCCTGCTTGAGCAGGAGGTGGAGCAGCTCCTTGGCCTAGGAGCAATGGAAGTGGTGCCAGCGGAGTTCAAACGCAAGGGGTACTACTTCCGCTATTTCCTTATCCCGAAGGCCAAAGGCAGGCTCAGGCCTATCCTGGACCTGCGAGGTCTGAACCAGTACATGTTAAAACTCAAGTTTCACATGGTCTCTCTGGCTTCCATCATTCCCTCCCTGGATCCTGGGACTGGTACGCCGCTCTTGATCTGGAGGACGCGTACTTCCACATCCACATATTCGAGGGGCACAGGCGCTTTCTCCATTTCACGATTGGGTAGGAGCACTACCAATTTATGGTCCTCCCATTTGGCCTGTCAACTGCTCTGAGAGTATTCAGTAAATACATGTCTGTGGTGGTGGCCTACTTCAGATGTCGTGACGTCCAGATCTTCCCCTATCTGGATGACTGGCTGGTCAAGGGCAGCTCCCGGTCGCAGGAGCGGGACCATGTAGTGCTCCTTTTGTCCACGTGCACCACTCTGGGCCTGTTGGTAAACGACACCAAGTCCACATTAGTCCTGGTACAATGCATAGAGTTTATCGGGGCGGTCCTGGACACCATGTTGGCCATAGCCTCCCTCCCACCAGACAGGTTTGAGACCCTGAAAGGGCTCATCGTCACAATCACAAGGTTTCCAGTGACAACAGCCAGAGCGTGTCTCTAGCTCTTAGGTCACATGTTGGTGTGTACATACGTGGTTCGTCACGTCAGATTCAGGATGAGGCCCCTCCAACTCTGGTTGGCCTCGGTGCTCTCCCAAGCCAGAGACAGGATGGACGAGGTCCTCACTGTGCCCGAACTGGTGATCGTCTCCCTTCGATGGTGGTACTCTCCGGGGAACATACTCCGCGGGGTCGCCATCACTGGAACTGGTGTCCGACTCATCGGACCTAGGGTGGGGAGCACATGTGGGAGACGTTCAGACCCAAGGTCTGCGGTCTGCACAGGACCTGGCCCTCCACATAAACGTCAAAGAGCTCAGGGCGGTCTGACTGGTGTGCATAGCCTTCCGCGTGCACCTGGAGGGCAGAGTGGTCAGGGTTCTCGCGGACAACATGGCCTCGATGTTTTACATCAACAGGCAAGGCAGGGCCCGATCCTCTGCCCGGAAGCCCTCAGGCTGTGGGACTGCTGTATAGCCCATGACATTTGCCTACAGGCCTACCACCTACCGAGTGTCCGGAACTTGTGGGCGGACCGCTTGAGCAGGGACTTCTCCTCTCAACATGAGTGGTCTCTTCACCCAGAGGTGGCGCTCAGACTTTTCCAAGAGTGGGGAACTCCCCAGGTGAACCTGTTCACAACTCTGCAGAACCGTCGCTGTCCCCGGTTCTGCTCCAGGGGGGCAGGGGTGGGGAGGGGAGCTGGGACAGGGCGCTATCTCCGATGCCTTCCTCCTGTCCTGGTCAGGCCAGTTTCTCTATGCCTTCCCCATGTTCCCCCTGATTGGCAGGGTCCTGGAAAAGATAAAGATGGACATGGTCCGCGTCCTCCTGATTACCCCAGCATGGCCCAGGCAGCATTGGTAGGGGACCCTCACGAACCTGGCGGTCGCCCTGCTATGGTCGTTATCATTCCACCTGGACCTGCTCTCCCAGGACCAGAGCCACCTCCTCTTCCCCAACCTAGCGGCACTCCACCTCACAGCGTGGCTGCTCAATGGTTAGGCCGGGAGGAAAGGACATGCTCGGAAGGGGTTCAACACGTCCTCTTGGAAAGCAGGCAACCCTCCACATGCCGAGCCTACTTGGCAAAGTGATCTTGGTTTTCCCGATGGGCAGCTGAGTGGGGTGTTCCCCCATGACTGCCCCGATTCAGCTCATTTTGGACTACCTCCTTCACCTTAGAGCCCAGGGCCTGGATCCCTCGTCTGTCAAGGTGCACTTGGCAGCCATATTGGCCTTCCACCCTCCGGTGCAGGAGCATACGGTGTTCTCCCATGCCATGACTGGCCGATTTCTTAAGGGATTGGATCGTCTCTTCCCATAAATTAGGCCCCCTGTCCCACAGTGGGATCTGAACTTGGTGCTGGCCCTGCTGACGGGCCCCCTGTTTGAGTCGCTAGCTACGTGCTCCTGGTCATGCCTCTCGTGGAAAGTAGCCTTCCTGGTAGCGAACACGTGGGCTGGGTGGGTCTCAGAACTGAGGGCCCTGACCTCCGATCCCCGGTACACGGTGTTCCATAAGGATAAGGTCCAGCTCCGCCCACATTCTTCGTTCCTCCTGAAGGTGGCCTCCGCCTACCACATGGGTCAGGACATTTTCCTGCCAGTCCTCTGCCCCAAGCCCCGTGTGTCCAATGAGGAGCACCGCCTCCACACGCTGGATGTGAGACAGGCTCTGGCCTTTTACCTGGAGTGGTCTAAGCCTTTCAGGAAATCCTCGCAGCTATTCATTGCCTCGGCTGAACGCATGGTGGGTTGGTCGATCTCCACTTAGCGGCTCTCCAACTGGATCACCTCGTGTATCCGTACCTGTTATGATCTGGCGGAAATCCCTCCGCCATCAATTGTGAGGGCGCACTCGACTAGGGCACAAGTCTCGTTGGCTGCCTTTTTGGCCCATGTCCCCATTCAGCACATTTGTAGGTCTGTCATATGGTCTTCAGTTCACACTTGCATTATGTGATGGTCTCCCAGACCAGGGAAGATGCTGGGTTCGGCAGGGCTGTTCTCCGTCCCATGAGTTTGTGAACTCCTACTCACCTCCAATAGATATAGCTTGGAATCACCTATGGTAGAATGATCACACATGAGCAATCACTCAAAGAAGAAAAGACAGTTACCTTTTCCATAACTAGTGTTCTTCGAGTTACGTTGCTCATGTCTATTCCACATCCTGCCCTCCTTCCCCTCTTTTGGAGTTGTCTGGCAAGAAGGAACTGAGGGTGGGGGGAGTGTACAGCGCTCCATATGCCACGCCGTGGAGGCACCACTCCCGGGGTCGCTATGGGCGCTCCTCTATGGGTACTGCTGGGGGGAAAACTTCCGACACCAGTGCACGTGGTGAGCACACACACCTATTGTGGAATAGACATGAGCAACACATCTCGAAGAACACCAGTTATGGAAAAGGTAACTGTCTTCTTTGTGTACCTCAGTTAAATTTGTAGAAAAAATAGATTTAATGGGTGGCAATTACCTTTGTATGGTCATTTTTAAACAATATTATGTAAAGTCTATTTGCATTGCGTACTTTTTATTGTCCCTGATTCAGTATGCATATAGCAGAACATTTTAGCACCTGTCATTTTTTGTTCTAATTAAAATTGAGTGGTTTATTACAGAGTAAATATTTGCATATAAGAATAGTTTTGTCTTACACTTGTAAAGTTCATTATAGAAACTTTCTTAAATCTCAATCTTGAAATAATGATGTGAATTAAAATGGAGTAACTGAAGCAGGACTTCTCTGCTCTCCTGCATGTGCTGCCTGGGCTTAGGATGGGAAGAGCACCCCATGGAGCTGGGAAAGTGCTGAGAGTGCTAGCTTGATGGGTAACTCTTTCCCATCCTGTTCCTCTGTTCAGCCCTAAGTAGGTGAAGGGGTGGGGTGGTGAAAGTATCCCAGGATTGTCTTCCTCTTATTCAACCTTCTGGGAGTAGCCCCGCTTGACTTAAGTCTCCTAGAACTTGGCAGGGGCAGCATCCAGGGAAATGGCCGGGCCAGCAGCCAATTAGGGGGCCGGAGACTGTATTAACAGGTGGGAGCTGGATGGGGCAGTGCCTATAGAAAGTACAGTAAGATTGGGGTTTGTACCTACTAAAGAGGGCTACAGGGTATAGGGCACAGGGAAGAGGGAGCTGAGATCAGTGCTTGGGGAAGGGATGATACTGAAGTGTCCTACTTATCAACCAGGAGCAGACAAGGAAGAGGACGTTTCCCAGATTGTGCATTTCAGGATGACTTTTTTCTGAAATGCTCATACACAAAGGGGAAATTTCCCCCTAAGAATTCAAAAGTGAGGTACCAGACCAAAAAAGTAATATAACTTGCTTAAAAATCATGAGGATTTTCTTTTTTTGGTATCATGATTCTTCTTTGAGTGATGATCCCTATGTGTATCCATATGTGGGATATGCATGTGCATCATGCGCCTGTGTCCAGAATTTCTTGCAGGCATTGTCCATTGGCTTGCACACATGCAGTAGCTCTCCTTATGTTCCCAACCAAGGTCATAAAGGGCGATGTGGGCCAAAGCCTTTCCAGTTTCTTCCTACCACCACATAGTTTGCATCAGAATTTTTGGTGTTCTCAGCTCCTTATTATTGCGTCACTCCTATAAGAATGCTATATAGTTAGTTTTTTAGTTTTAATAGTATAGTTTGCAGCATAGAAAGATAGCATTTTTTCCCCCCTGAGAAGCTTGGGATTATGCCCAGGGTTCAAAAACTGTTTCCTTCTCTAGCTCCTTTTCTGTGAACAATAAACATCAACACTCCCTCTACTGCCTGGGTGAGGGTTACATTTCTGCCAAGTCCAGCATCTCATTCCTTTCCCCCCAGAACTCATGGGGGTCGAGACTCAGAAAACACCTCATGGAGAAGGCACTGAAGCCTCGGTCAGATTTCGGCTGGGGCCCCACCCTGTACATCAGCCTCAACAAGCAAGTAGCAGCCCTCCGAGCACAAGGTCGGGAATGGAGGCTAGGTCTGTTAAGCCTAAAGAGAACGCTTCACACTAGAGTAAGGAGCACTCTATTAGATGGAAAGGCAAGTCATCTATGTCTAAAATTATCCTGAAAAGAAGGGATCACTTCCTGACCCCATCAGAGTTCAGAGAGCCAGCATGCATGGGCACTGAAGTCTTAGGCCTGACTAAATCTTCTCAACAAGAGAAAGAGGCATGTGAGGGCATGGATCTGATGGTGGTGAAGATGGAGGATAGACAGTTCCTGGTGCCTTCATCCACTGTGGGAACCCAGAGGGTACCAATAACGATAATAGCCCCATAGTGAGCCAATAGCCATGGTAACCAGAGAGGCTCCAGCTCTACCCATGGACTCTCCTCATTCTTCAGGATGGATGGAGATATATGTTTCCCCAGAAGACGTCTTTGCTCTCTCTGTCTGAGTTCACCAGTCTGTTGGGTCCATTTATATTCTGGGATGTTGTTACAACGGAGGAGGAGTCTGTCACAAGGAAATGGAGTTATTCTCCCATTCTCCCTGACAGTCTTGAAGCACAACCATCATTACTGTCGGTGCCGCTGTTGATCAGGAATCTGGCCTTCTCTTCCAATGAGTCTGTAGGAAACTTTGTGGCACTGAGGTCAGGCAGCCCCAGACAGAACCCCTAGAAGTTCAGGGTTCTGATCTTCCACAAGACCTGATTGGCAAGGGACAGGTGGTACCCTTTTCCATGGGGTTCCTTTCCACTGATGGGTCCATCTATTGGCGATACTGGGACCGTAGGAGCCCTATCCCAGATACCTCGGATCTGTGCATGAGTCCTCCTTGCTATCACCCAGCTATATGCAATTGGCCCTGTCAGAGGATTCAGAGGAGTAAGGTGAACCAGATCTGATGGCTCCAAGAGCAATCTCGTCATTGTCATTGGGTGAGGTGCTCACCCCATCTTCTCCGTCTCCCCTGGATGACTTTAAACAATACCAAGAGCTCATGCACAGGATAATGGCAGAGCTACAAATCCAGCTGAAGGAAATTCAGGAGCCTCAACACAGCCTACTAGACATTCTTCAGCCCTCTGGACACAGCAAAGTGGCCCTTCCCATCAACTAGGTCATCATGGAACCAGCAAATATGGTTTGGCACACCCTTACTACTTGTGTTCCCACCTCCAAGAATGCTGAGAAGCACTACTTTGTCCCATCCAAGGGGTGAGAGTTCTTTTTCTCTCACTATCCGCCAAACAATCTGTAGTGCAGGCAGCCACAGAGTGGTCCAGGCATCAGCACCCAAAGGCTCCTTCCTGTGATAAGGGACATAAGAGACTCGGCCTTTTCTGAAGAAAGGTATTCTCTTCCATCTCTCTCCAGTTCAGGATCTCTAATTATTAGGCCCCCTTGGCCAAACATGATTTTATCAGTTATGCTAGATTTCTAGAGTTTAAGGACAAGCTCTCTGAGGAGAATAGAGCCTGCTTTTAGGCCTTAGTGGATGAGGGCAAATTGGTGGCCAAAATTTCACTCTAAGCTGTGGTGGACGTGGCAGATACCACATCCAGGGAGATGCCTATGGCCACTGTCATGAGGACAGAACCGTGGTTACCATCCATGAGGCTTGTGAGGAATCCATTAGCCTTGCTACCTACCACCATCAGAACTAATTTGACGACAACAACGTTGTGATCACAGCCCTTTGAACCCGAAGAGAAAAGCTTTCTGTGACTCGCAAAACTATGCATCTTCCTGTCAGAAGCAGAGCTCTTTCCATCAGCTCAAAGCTGAAGTTCAAAGGAGGATCCAAGAAATCAAAAACAAATGGTGGGAGGATAAAGTAAAAGAAATCCAAGCATTTGCTGACAGACATGATATGTGGAGCTTCTTTTGTGAGACAATGACCCTGTATGAACCAACCTCATGTGGCCTCACACTGTTGAGATCTGAAAATGGTAGTACCCTTCTTAAAGATAACTAATCTATCAAAGAGCGCTGGAAGGAACACTACCAAAAGTTTCTAAATTGAGACTCGACTGTGATTGATGACACCATTGACTCCATCTCTCAGCACCCAATCTGGAAACTCTTGCCAACCCATCAACACCTGAGGAGGTCCTCAAAGCAATTAAGCAAATAAAGAACAATAAAGCACCAGGTCCTGATGGCATACCAGCTGAAGTACTAAAAGTGTGGGGAGAAACACTGACTAACAAGCTTCATTTGCTGCTCC
Source organism: Eretmochelys imbricata (assembly GCF_965152235.1). Classification (NCBI taxonomy): domain Eukaryota; kingdom Metazoa; phylum Chordata; order Testudines; family Cheloniidae; genus Eretmochelys; species Eretmochelys imbricata. The sequence goes on from NC_135573.1 coordinate 61,926,397, forward strand.
TCAAAATCTGGTGCACTGAAGAAATCCCCACTGAATTACATAACGCTAACATTGTTAACATTTTCAAAAAGGGAGATAGGGCCGACTGTGGCAACTATCGAGGCATTTCCCTTCTCTACATCGCAGGGAAAATTCTTGCTAGAATTTTACTGAATCACCTGCTCCGTCTTGCAGAGGAAGTACTTCCAGAGTATCAGTGTGGCTTCACAAGGCACCATCCACATGATTTTCTCAGCCAGGCAGATCCAGGAAAGATGTCAAGAACAACACCAGGAGCTGATTATGACCTTTATTGATCTGACCAAAGACTTTGACTCTGGCAACCATTAGGCTATGTGGAAAATCATGTCAAAGCTTAGCTGCCCAAGCAAATTTATCATCATTGTAAGACTCCTCCATGACCAGATGACTGTGTCCATCCTGTGCAGTGATTCTACCTGTGAGCCCTTTCTCATCTGAACTGGTGTAAAACAAGGTTGTGTACTGACACGCACCCTTTTCTCCATTTTCTTAGCAGCTATGAAAACATTAACCCAAGACTGTCTCCCACATGGCATTGGCATCCAATATCAGACTGGCGGCAACCTCTTCAACCTTTATTGTCTCCGTGCCAGAACTAAAGTGATATCAGCAACAGTTACCAAACTCCAGTACGAAGATGATTGTGTTGTACTTGCACACTCAAAGGAGGATCTACAAACAGTCCATAATTGCTTCTCTGAAGCTTACAAAAGCCTAGGGCTGACTCTGAACATCGTCAAATCAAAAGTTCTCCACCAGCCAGTTCCTGGTCAATTATCAGACGCAGCAAGGAAGATCTATACTGACAGAGAAGAAGTGGAAAATGTAGAATACTTTGCCTATCTTGGTAGCCATTTCTCACAGAACGCAGACATAGACCTTGAGATTCAGCACAGAATCCACTGTGCCAGCCTTGCCTTTGGCAGACTGTCTCACCAGGTGTTCAACAATCACGACATCAGAACACACACTAGACTTTTAGTTTATAAAGCGATGGTAATCCCAACTCTCCTCTATGGCTGTGAGACTTGGATGACCTATAGAAAATACCTGCAAAACGTAGAACACCAGCACTTTCTTAGGAAGATCCTCAACATAAAATGGGAGGATCACCACACTAATGTCAGTGTCCTCATAGAGGCCAACATCTTTTGTGTTGAGGCCCTGATTATCAAGCACCAGCTGAGGTGGAGCAGGTACTGTGTGTGCATGCCTGATGTACACTAACCAAAACAATTGCTGTATGCCTAATTCACCAAAGGAGAAAGGAAAGGGGGAAGCCAAAAGAAACACTTTAAAGACATCCTCAAGATAAACATCAAGAGATGTGGCATCAATACCACACACTGGGAGACAGTAGTCCAGGATAGGGATAACTGGAGAAGACTTGTCAGAGAAGGAACCTCCACTTTTGAGGAAAATCGTCTTGCCCTGGTAGCAGAAAAATGCCAGAAAACAAAGGACAGACAGCTGTCACGCAATGATCATAGCCCAACCCTGACTTCCAACACCACCTGCAACATCTACCAATGGGTCTGCGGCTCAAGGATTGGACTCCTCAGTCACCAAAGGACCCATAAAAAATAAAACCTGTGAAAGAGATCATCCTCGACTTCGAGGGATCAACGATGACAACAATCCTCAGGTTTCCCTAGAGAGAGGCAGAGTTCCATCCAAGATCTGCCCTTTGACACTGTTAACCTGCTCCATGAGAAAATGGATGAAGTCACTCCACTCTCTCAAAGATGCAAGAACAATTCTTCACCAGCTAGGCATCCCAAGAGGAAGCATCATAAATAGGGATATAGGGCAAGACCCACCTCTTCAGCCCTTTTATCATCAGTGTTCTCAGGAGCCACAATGTGAGAGAGTGAGCAGGAACCCACCCTCTGCATCATCCACCACCATGTCATATTCTAACCTCTGGCAAAGAGTTTGTTTCATCCACATCCCTTTATTGCTGCTTCTTCATTCCCCTATTCATATGTTTGAAGGCTGCTTTACCCAATTTGTCAAAAGCTGGAGGGCCCTAGCTACAGACAAATGGGTATTAAAGAGTACCGATGGGGGCTTTCTAAATGAGTTTCTGACTACTCCTTCTTCAAACCCCCTTCCCGATTGCTCTTCAGGAACCTCTCCTCTTATGAGGCAATTTTATGAAAAGAGGTGTGAACTCCCTGCTCCTCAGGGGAGCCACAGAAAAGGTTCCACCTCAACACCCTGGAAAGGGAGTCTCTATTCTCCTTACTTCTTGATCTATGTCAGTTAAACCAGCTTATCAAAAAACTAAAATTCCACAATATGCTTGGCATCAGTATTTCTCTTGTTAGAGAATGGCACATGGTTCATGGCTCTCAAAATGAAAGATGCATATTTTTATACAGATATCCATTCAGCCCACAGGCGATGCCTCAGGTTCCTCTTTGACCAAAACCATTACCAACTCAGAGTCCTCCCCTTCAGTTTGTCCACAGCACCCATGGTTTTTTCAGCGGTGGCTGCTTGGACAAGAAGAGGATTTACAGTTTTCCCATACCTCAGTGACTGGCTTCTCACAGGAAACTCTTATAAGGAGGTCCACATCATGACCCATATTCTGCTCAACCTTTTACTTTTCCCCTTTCCAAGATATCTATGTCAATCATGAAAAATCTACATTTTGACGACTTCTGGGGAATTCTGTGCATGCACAGAATTTATGTCCACCACAGATTTCTTTGCTTCCCCGCAGAGAAATGACTTTCTGATGGGGAAACACAGGGAAGTCACAAGAGCAGTCATGCAACCCTCCCCAGCAGTATGTTTTGGGTGCCAGGGCAGCTGGCAGAGACATAAATTACTGTGGAGAGGAGGTGGGACTGGGGAAGACCCGGCTGGTGGCTTCTACCCTGTGCTATGCTCAGCTTCTAGTCCTGGCTGGGCTGGGGAGGACGGGACTTCCTCTTCCGCGCTTGGCATCCGGGGCTGGGTCAGAGCCACCCTGATTTCTCCCCCAGCTGCAGGAAGCTCTGCAAACTCCCCCTTGCTCCCCACTTCCTGCACCCGTCACTCCTGAGCTGCACAGGGAGGGATCTCTTAACAGGGAGCTGCATCCCCATCTGCCCAACCCCCGTGCATCCAGACCCCCTCGTACCCAGACCCTCCTGCTGAGCCTCACCCCCCCCCCCCCCGCACTCAGAACTCCTCCCTGATGAGCCCCACTCACAGGTGAGCAGGAAGCTTCCCTGGTACTTTAGAGCAGGGGTTCTCAAACTTCATTGCACCACAACCCCCTTCTGACCACAAAAATTACTTCATGACCCCAGGAGGGACCGAAGCCTGAGCCCGCCCAAACCCCACTTTCCTGGGTGGGGGGGCCAAAGCTGAAGCTCAAGGGCCTCCATTCCCTCTGCTATGGATTCATTATACTGTGGTAAGAATGGGAATCTGGAGAGGCATTGGCCTGCACCACTCTTTACGCACCTGGTTGGGAGCTCTTGGAGAGAGAGCTACGGTGCCTGTGTGAGCCAATGGACACTGCTTGCAACTAATTCCAGACTCAGGTGCATGGTGAGCATGCATATCCCACTTGTGGAATACAGATAGGGACCCTACATCTTGAAGAACTTCTAGTTATAGGTAAGTAACCTCTATCTTTTGGACTTACGAATTTGTAATATACTGTGATACTGGTGTCTGCTTCCAAAGGCTCAGGTTTCTAAGACTGGGAAAGCACAGAGCAAATACTTCAGAGAGCTCTTGAGTGGAAAAAAGATGCTTATTTTTAAAAGCTTTTTGAAAATGATTGATTTGTTTTCCAGTTCTGTTACTCATATGTTGGAATGTTTTTCCTTATTTTGTTTTTAGGACTAAAACTCTATACTCATACTTTTTTGCAGCATGCATTGCAGGGTTCTCCAAAGTGCCAGTTATCTTACTGTATATAGTTTGTGTTCCTCTACTTAGGTACAAGAAAGTAAATTCAGGTCTGAGTTTCTGTAATATGAATTTTCTCACTTTGGGGATTTTTGTCCCTTAACATTAGTGAATTTTACTTAATTTTTGTGATTTAATTGTGATGTGACACTTAGTGCCTCTTCTTTTCAATTAGCAAAGTGAAATTTACTGTTTCAAAAACATAAAAATGAATAGCTTATTCCCTAAAACGGGAATGATAATATGTATCCAGCTTTTTAAAGTGCTCTGAGATGCAAGAAGATTGAGGTACCATAGATTCTATGCTAATGGGGATAAGGATTTAGTTTCTGGTTTTCTTACTGGTTTCTGGAATTTTATGGAAAAATATGGAATTGTATCAAGAGGATAGAAGTGGTGTGGTGATGCACCATAATGCAGTTTTGGAACACAAAAGACGACTCATTACTGCTATTTGAATACTGTACAATCAACTTGAAGGCAATATCTAACTTCCTATGATATGTTTATTATTTTTCTTTTGAAAGACCAGAACTGGAATAGAATTAGAGCTATAGAAACATTCAATATTGTATTCTTAATTTTAATTTTGTACATATTTTGAATTAATTTGCGTGTTGTAGAACACCTGAAACAGACTTACTATGACAAGCATAACTCCCTTGCCTGTAATTTGTTGTATTTAATTGCTAACTTTCAAATGAACTAAGTCCTTAAAAGAGGAGTTGCCCTGTTTTACTCTGTGTACTCTGAATCTTACTGCCTGGATACTTGTATCACTATTATAATACACATTGCTACTTTCTCATTGGTTGGTGGTCATTCTGTATTTCCAAATGTTAAGCTCACTTTATTTGTACAAATTAGTAACTATTTTTTTCATTAGTGTTGTCTTATGAACAGACCTGGGAGAAACCAATTAAAGTTGCATTAAACTTTCTATAGAATAGTTGTAGATTCTAGCTGTGATTCAGATAAAACTCAAATTTTGATTTAATTTTAAATTGGTAATGGATAAGAAAAAGATAATATAGTGGCTTTCTTTCAGGAATACAGATATTGTTAGGCAGTCTTCCGCACACCTTTGCATCATACATCATACAAATAAGTCTACAATCACAGAACTGCTTGGCTTAAGTGTAATTCCTTAGCAACAGAGGTAAAAAACATAGCAATATGGTTTACCTTTAATTTGGTTAATAAGTTGATACTCCAAATGAACTATATATAACAATTGAATGTAACTGAATAACATAATTTTGGGGGATGTTAAAATAGTAGGGTTGTCAAGCGATTAAAAAAATTAATTGCGATTAATCGCACAATTAAAAAAATTAATCGTGATTAATCGCACTGTTAATAATAGAATACCATTTATTTAAATATTTTTGGGTGTTCTCTACATTTTCAAATGTATTGATTTCAATTACAACACAGGATATCAAGTGCATAGTGCTCACTTTATATTTATTTTTGATTACAAGTATTTGCACTATAAAAAAACAAAAGAAGTAGTATTTTTCAGTTCACCTAACACAAGTACTGTAGTGCAATCTCTTTATCATGAAAGTTGAACTTACAAATGTAGAATTGTATGTAAAAACACTGCATTCAAAAATAAAACAATGTAAAATTTTAGAGCCTGCAAGTCCACTCAGTCCTACTTCTTATTCAGCCAATCGCACAGACCAACAAGTTTGTTTACATTTGTGGGAGATAATGCTGCCTGCTCCTTGTTTACAATGTCACCTGAAAGTGAGAACAGGCATTCTCATGGCACTGTTGTAGCCAGTGTTGCAAGATATTTACATGCCAGATGTGCTAAAGATTCATATGTCCCTTCATGCTTCAACCACCATTCCAGAGGATATGCGTCCATGCTGATGACTGGTTCTGCTTGATAACAATCCAAAGCAGTGCAGACCAACACATGTTCATTTTCATTATCTGAGTCAGATGCCACCAGCAGAAGTGTGATTTTCTTTTTTGTGTGGTTCGGGTTCTATAGTTTCCACGTTGGAGTGTTGCTCTTTTAAGACTTCTGAAAGCATGCTCCACGCTGCGTCCCTCTCGGTTTGGAAGGCACTTCAGATTCTTAAGCCTTGGGTTGAGTGTTGTAGCTATCTTTAGAAATCTCACATTGGTATCTTCTTTACGTTTTGTGAAATCTGCAGGGAAAGTGTTCTTAAAATGAACAACATGTGCTGGGTCATCATCCAGATGCTATAACATGAAGTATGTGGCAGAATGTGGGTAAAACAGAGCTGGGGATATTCAATTCTCCCCCAAGGAGTTCAGTCACAAATTTAATTAACACATTATATTATTAATGAGCATCATCAGCATGGAAACATGATCTCTGGAATGGTGGCGAAGCATGAAGGGGTATACGAATGTTTAGCGTATCTGGCACATAAATACTTTGCAATGCCGGCTTCAGAAGGGTCCTGCAAATGCCTGTTCTCACTTGTTGGTGACATTGTAAATAAGAAGAGGGCAGCATTATCTCCTGTAAATGTAAACAAACTTGTTTGTCTTAACGATTGGCTGAACAAAAAGTGGGACTGAGTAAACTTGTAGGCTCTGAAGTATTACATTGTTTTGTGTTTGAGTGCAGTTATATAACAAAAAGAAATCTACATTTGTAAGTTGCACTTTCATGACAGAGATTGTACTACAGTACTTGTATGAAGTGAATTGAAAAATAGTATTTCTTTTATCATTTTTACAGTGAAAATATTTGTAATAAAAATAATATACAGTTTGATTTCAGTTACAACACAATACAATATATATGAAAATGTAGAAAAAACATCCAAAATATTTATTAAATTTCAATTGGTATTCTGTTGTTTAACAGTGCAATTAAAATGGCAGTTAATCACAATTTTTTGCAGTTAAACACGTGAGTTAACTACGATTAATCGGCAGCCCTATAAAATTAACAGAAAGACTACTTAGAACTTATCCTATTGGCTTTGTTTGGCTGTAATGATTGTGAAATTGCTTTCCCTAAAGTTTGCAGGCTTTTGGAATCCAAGTCTTGAAGAGAGGTTCAAGTGACCCCAATTGGAGTGATGTTACTGTGGTACAGCAGTATTTCCAAATCCTACCTAAAACATAACCTTATGGATACCTAAATCAGCAATTCTCAACCAGGGGCCCGGGGCCCCCTGGGGGGGCTGCAGGCAGCTTTCAGAGGGTCCGCCAAAATAAACCAGACAGAAGGGCCAGTGTTAGGCTCACTCTCGCTAGGGTCCAGGGCAGAAAATCTAAGCCAGAGCCTGGCTGCCCAGGACTCAAGCCAAAGCCCAGGCGGCTTAGCTTTGTGGGGCCCTGGGCAATCGCCCTGCTTGCTACCCTCGAACATCAACCCTGGCTTTTAATCTACTGGATATGCAGAAAACCAGTTGTGGCCAAGGTGGGCTCTGGGATTTTTATTGTATGTTGGGTGGGACCTCAGAAAGAAAAAGATTGAAAATCCCTGAAAATAATGGGAAAACCTTAACTGACTCAATCAGTGTCAGTACAACTGAACATTGTCAGCTTGAGATGGCTACTCTCTCCTTCTCCACTCCAAAAAATATATTCAGCCACTCTGGCATTCTCCAAAAGCATTTTTCAGTCCAGATTCAGACCTTGGATAATGGTTCATCTTCTAAAAATAGAAATACAGCACTGTAGAACTCTTCGGCTGTTTGCGCTGGTATCTTGTAAGCGTGATCCAGCTATATGGACCCCAGTCAGCTGTTTCTGTCTATAGCTACAGGGTAGCTTTCCTCAATGTTCTTCCTTAGGCTCCTGTAGATTTTCTTGATTTCCTTCTGTTCTTACTGTGTTTTGGCTTTTCTGCTCTTCTCTGCTGCCTCAAGATCCATTATGGGGAGCCCTGGCCAATATAGGGTTTGGAAGTTATGGGGCATTGAGTGGCCTACTCTAAACTGTCTGCTTTGGTGATAAGGCACCTCTCTCTGCTGGATCTGGACTACTTACCCTATACAATCCCCACTTGCATAGTGTAACCCACACACCTCCTGGGTGTGGTGCTTTGTCCCCTCTAGTGGCACCGAGACCACTTAGATATTAATGAGTCTGTCTCAGCCTTAGCTAAGGGCCCTGTGGCTTTTGACTCATGCAGTAGAGGCTCATGCATTCAGCTCGAGGTGCCAGGTTCGATCCTGTTTGCTGTGACCGGGATCTGTCGGTGTTACAATAGCTCATCATCACTATGGGGGAAGAAAAAGCCAAAAATCTAACAAAGGTAGAAAATTAGCAACCTCCCCTCAGCAACAGTTATCCCCTGATTCCTTTTGTCTTACTTCTAATATATGCAGGCTATTCTCTCTTTTCCATTTAAACTCTGAGCCTGATCCTCTTCCCCTAAACTGGGGCATTCCTCTGGCTATCCTGCCCTGTGCAATTTCAACTAGTTAGCCAAGGGAGCACTCTCATCCTTCTCTTCCTGTTCTTTCACCCATCATCTTTTTCAAGCTAGTTTCTCCCTTTGCTGGTACCTTGATGTCTTTTGTGACAGACTGCAAATCATCCAAGTTCTCCACCTATGCTAGAAATAAAACGGAGTTTAGTACCCTGACCCAACAAAAATAGCTAAGAATGTGCATACATGCGCACTAAATCGGAGACTTCAGCGAAGAAGATTTTTCCTTCTTTCTCCTTTGAAGAGGTTGAAGTTTCTTCTTTATCTTTTTGGTCCTCTTTGAATTGGTGGATTTTTAAAAAATCACTTTTAAATGAGTGCAGTGGTGATCAGGGACTGCCATTCAGCAGTCACTAGAGATGTGTGTTGACTTACTCTGAAAAGAGTAGTTTCATTAGGGTTTGTCATGAATTTCAGAAAAAAGCATGGGAAGACAGAGAAGATGTTTAAGCTAATCCCCCTGAAGAGGATGATTGCATTTCTCAGTTAATAAAGACTCTTGTTCTTGTAGTCTGGGCAGCTGCTTCCAAAAATCTAGCCAGTAAGCAAATAGAACATTACTGGAAAAAAGATTATGAAGCTTTTGTAACAGACTTAAAGGATTTTGTAGTGATTGTTACCATAGTTCAGATATCCCCTTGATGAAACTTTTTAAAAGGCTAAAGCCAATCTTTAACAGAATGAAATAAAAGGATGAAAGAATTTCATTTGCAGTACTCTTTGTAATATCATTCGTTTCTCTTACTGGAGGTGTGACTTTGCTTTAGTTCCCAGAAGAATTATTTGGCTTTGATACTGGACATTTTTCAGGGTCTTAAAGATTCATGGAGGCTCCCTTTGTTCTGAAGAAAGCTGCTCTGAAAAAAGATGCTAAACTCATTCCATTTGTAAATATCTGGGTGACTCCCAGTTGTAATGGAGACAGCCCATTTGTCCCACCAGGGCCAACAGGTATTTATCATTTCTGGTTTTCTGTGTATTGGGAACAGTCTTCCCCTAAAATGAGGTCCAAGAAGTGACAATGAAGGCTTGTCATCCCAAGAGGACTGCTTGTAAAAGGCAAGCATTGCTGTTTCTTCTAAGAATAGGACTGAACTATTACAGACAGATGGTCTCTATAGATTATACAGTCTACTGGCTTCCAGGGTTCCTCTCTACTCCCCTCCATTCTAAATAAAGTCTTCCCTTCCTTCCAGTTCAGCCAGGAGACGGTCTTTTTGTTTTGAGCTACTGTTCAGAACCTTTAGGCGCCTTGCAGCACTCCACTTTTTCCAATATTTCTGAGGCAAATGCTTTAGGTATTTTATTGTATTAAAAAAAAACCAACAGGAGGTTTTTGATGGGTACTAGGTCTTTACCTTTCAACTGCTCAGTGAAAATATCTCTTTTCCACAGACTCTTTTCTGCTTATTTGGGAAATTTCTACTCTGTACTGTAGGTATAAAAGCATTCCTTCCTACCCCTGTACTATCTCAATACAGTTACCTCTGTTTCATTATTGTCCATATGCATCACTAGTATGTTGCTCTTTCTTTTCTGCTACCCATCCCATCATGTGTGTTTCATTCTTTCAGTCAGAAACAGTGCCTTTTTTTGTAAATCTATTGCTGTGTTTCACTTGGTGAACTTGCAAAACAAAATTGCTCTCAAGCAAATAACTTGAAGAGCCCTTTGCCATCAACATCTTTGCCACTGTGGGATTTTCTTTGCCACTGTGGGATTTTGTGGCTGGTGAAATATGTTACATAGATTCAGTGAAGGGAAATGGTCATCAGGCAAGTCTCCTTTGCTATAATCCTTTAACCTTGATGATCAGTTTAATAGTTGAACTATTCCTTCCTCTATATCTAGCCCATTTTGGTAGAATACAACAATGGAACCTGTAGGTTACTGAAATCTTCAAAGGAAAATTAAAAGTGACCTCCCCTGGTATGAAGTCTTCAAAATTTTCTACTATTCAAAGGCCATGGCTTCATAATGTTTGGGAGAAATATGGGCAATTGAATAGACTGGCTCAGCTGTCAAACTCCAGACCCTGGCACGTGGGAATTCAAAACACAGTAGAAAATATTTTTTTAGGCTTTGCTGAGGCATGATACCCATTAGTTTCTGTTATTAACAGGAAACTCCCAAGGAAGTCTTCAGGTGGTGTTTCTCTCGGAGTTCCTCTTACTATTTTCCTTTGCTTTCCCTTTTAATCTTGACGTGTTTTTTGGTACATGATGATGTGACTCAAGTTTGGCAGCTGTACTCTGCCTGAGAATGGGGGCAGTCCTATTTGCCAGTTTCATATGAAAATATCAATGTACAATCTGAGTTCCCTCCCTCTTCTCCATCTTTTGACTTTTTCTCTCTAAAGTTTTTCTTTTACTAGACTTTTTTTTAAGAAGTATTTCCTAAGGTCACATTACTTATCCAGCGAATCACCAGTTCATGTGCCTCGCAGAAGAGTTCTGCAGTGCTACCTCTGTATCTTCTAGAGAGTGGAATGAACCACTCTTAGCTGAACATCTTGGAGAGTCTTATAATTTGACATTGTCTTTGTTAGCCTGAGAGGTGAAGATTACTGCATGCGTGGTGGTGAGATAAGCTTTCCTTTTGCTGAAACCTTCTACTAGCAGTTTCACAAAGGACTTTCAGACCTTTAAAAACATATACAAGGAAAGAATAACTGAAAACATTTCATACCCCTCAAGACTGTGTGAATATATAAATACTTCATTATAATACACAACTTGGATCCTCCTCATCTTTGTGGTACTCACACATTGCACCTCTCAAGATACTACTTATATAAAGTGCATTATTATATGTATTGCCAAATAGTAGTGTTTATATATAAATATAAATATATAAAATATTTATATAAATATATAAAATTTCTGCAAAACTATTCATCATACATACTGTTGTATTACTATTCACAACATTTTTGTATCTTCAGCTACAATGCTAATCTTAGTAAAGTGGTTTGCTACTTGGTTTAATAATGTGTTTAATTTATTTCTGTGAATAAATTAGTTGGAGAAGCAGAGAGGGAGAGATGAAACAATTTCAACACAGTGGAATGGTGGCAGTTACTGGAATTTAAGTACCTACAGATTTTTTTTTAGTGCTCACAATTTTTTAAAATATAGTCTTTGTCATCCCCATTAAATCCCTAATTATGACTTATATGAAAACTGCTTTCTTTGGAGAGAGGACTGTAATATACATTCAGGATTTCATTAATAGAAATAGAGCAATTTTGAGAATGGTCTAATGTTTTAACATTGAGTTAGACTTGAGACAAACATAATATTAAATTGATCTCATTTTTAAAAGCTGAAGGGATTTTTTAATTCAGGTGAATTCTCTTGTCTCAATGAATGAATGAATTACTTACACTGATCAGCTTTCAATTGGTAAAACACAAATGCAGAAATCAACTAATATGTTAAGAAATACAGTATAGTGTATTAAGTATAAACTTAATTGTTTAAGTTGCAGTAGCAAATACCTAGAAACATACTGATGCTTTAAAATTTTAATACTGCGTTTTGGTATTTGAATAGGCTCTTTTGTAATGTTCAAACAGCTGAGCACAAGTAAGTAAATGCTAGCGGGAAAATGTTTTATTATTTAATATGAGAGCAGAGGGTAACTAGTTTATTTGCTAAAAGCTACAATTTCTTGAAGTTGAATCTTTTGAACTATACAAATATTCCTGCTTCATGTATTAACTGAGGGACAAATCAACTTTTAACATTCTTGTTTCCTGTCACATTAAGACGCATTTTTTTATCATAATGGTGTAGCCAAATGTTTTTAATTTCATCTGAATGCTTTTGGCCACATATGTTTAGGCAGGAAAGAAGTTGAGAAAAAGCATGCAGTTGCATGTTTAACAAATCTTCACACTTGTTTTGAAACTTCACCTCTAAAACAAAAAGCTTTGAGTAGGTTTATTGTATAAATAACCCTACGCCATTAAGTACATGACTTTTTATCCCTTGTTCAATTGCAGCTATGTTCAATTGCATTTTATCTCTGCTGCTCTTCCACTCTTATTTCACTCTTGACCCTATTTCTAGGAGATGTGCGAGTAAGAAGTCGGGCAGGATTTGAAACAGAAAGAAGAGGTTCTCATCCATACATTGATTTCCGTATTTTTCACTGTAAGTATTTGAAAGCAGATAAATGACAAATACATGAAGGCTTCCATTAATTCTAACTTCTGGGCCTCTAAAAATTAATGCTATAAGCTGCTTATGTAACAAGAAACTACTCTTGAACTTTTCAGAAAAATCTTTCCACCACTTCATCCTTTTTATCCCAAAAATAGCACAGAAGAATCCCAATGCTCAGTATTACTTTATATTCTGAAAAGTATAGTTTAAACTTATGAACACATCAAGACTAGACACAGGTTTTTGAATGAAGTGAGGTATCATCTTGTATCCAGCAATGGATGCACTTATTATTTGCTTGGAAGAGACAAGAAGAGTACTTTTCCAGCTTTTACAAAGAGTTAGATGGTTCTGGAAGTGGAGACCTTACACTTACACGTCGGATTAAAATGGAAAAGATCTGCAGTAGGTTTCGGTGTCCCTGAAGAGATCTTAATCTTCTGAAAGGCTCCATTAATTTAGCACATGCAGATAATGCTGAAAATGTGGATGGGAGGGAATCAAACCTAAAATGAAACTTAAAGCAGCATAAGAAAATAATGAGCTTAAACAATTTGTTTAATTGGAAATGTGTTAGGAAACATAATTAATCTTTAAAAAAAAAAGTACTGTAAACTTCAGTCAGAATTTGACTTTTTCTTTTTTAATTTTTCTTATGACTAAATATGCCAGCACTATGGTACAAAAGGAGCAGTATCCACAAGATAGTCCAATGGTTAGAGCAGTGACCTAGGATGTGGGAGACCTAGGTTCAATTTGCTGCTCTGCCATAGACTTCCTGTATGACCTTGGGCAAGCCATTTAGCTTCTCTGTGCTTCAGTTCTCCTTGTGTAAAATGGGGATGATAATGATTCCCTATCTCATAGGGGTATTGTGAGGGTAATATGTTGAAAGATTATGAAGCATTTTGTGGTCTACTGATAAAAACAGCTGTATAAGAAATAGTCATTATTATTTATTTTTATTCACTATGACATGAACATTCAGTGAACATGCAGGTAATTTAAATTTTAACTCTTTAAAAATCACTAATAAATTAAATGTACAAATATGAAAGGTATTTTAAATGTCTTGTTACAAAGTATCCATGTACATTAGTGTGACAGATATCAGTACAGCTCTGTGAATATATTTAAGTGCAATGGGAAAAGGTGGAAAAAATCTTCTGTTGGCTCTAATTAAAATGTGGCTGTTATAATGACTTAAATGAGAGTGGCAGAAAAGAAAACCCCAAACCTCTTCCAGTTATTCCCTCCATTCCACTAACTTATTTTTAAAGTAGGTCTAATTGGTGGTCTAAAACCCTTAAAACTAGTTATTAAAGTTACACAAAACAAGTGAGAAAACAAAGTTTGAAGAGTATGAGGTACTGAATTCTCCAGTGAAGGGGAATTTAGACTTTGTCACAAAAGCATTTCTTTTAAAAATTGGTAATCCTCCCGATGTGCAGCAAAATAAGACATTGCAGAACTAATATGCAATTTATTAATGTTAAATTTTAAAATACATTTTATGAATGCAAGTCATTGACATTCTTCACATTCTTATTGACAAATTGATACAAAGGGGGTACAGTTAAAAAAACAACACTTCTGTCTGGCATTGCTATCTAGATTTATGTACGGTGCTTGTCACTGTGTCATCAGTCTAATATTTGTCCATCAGACAAGTCATGCCTCTGTTCACTCAGGCTGAGAACCCAACTTTTAGTAGCATTAAACTTGGTACCAAGAAATGTCTTGGCTACAACTTTTTCTTGAGCCAACTGTTGTGAGCTTTGTGTGTGCACAATTCCCCAGCCCTTCCTAGGAATGCGGGTGTGAGGCCAAAATGGGAAGGTGTACCTTGTTTCAGGCCCCGACCCCATGGAACAATTTTTTTTCCCTATAATTCCCCTGCAAATGGGTGGATTCCAGCCCAGTTTTTCTTCACTTGTAATTCCGCCATGTATCAATTGAAAGTAAATCCTTCCTTCTTTCCTCTCTGCAGTCCTGTTCAGGGTTTTTTCCCCACTCAGCCTCTTCAAGCAAAGGTGCACTGTACCTTACTACCAATTCAGTCTCTGGGGGAGACTAGCTTTGACCTCTTCTTCTTAGCCCCCTCATTTTCTTTCTCTGGTGATTCTAGGAGGATTTTGTAGGAAGAATATCTGTATTTAGTGTCACATGACAAAAACCCTGAAAAATTTCCCCAATTGAATATAAACTACCATTCAAGAGGAGAAAGCAAGCTTGCCATCTTTTTGCCTTGGGCAAATTTGAAGAGAATCCTTCCAGTCCATTCTTCTATAATAAAGATGTTTGAAAACAGGCTGTATTCTCTCTCCATCTGTTGCCACTAGGTGCCTTTATCACCCTCCTGAGAAGTTTCCTTCCATCCTCCCAAATCTGCATGTTTGATTGGACCTTTCATGGCCGAAGATAGGCTTGGGTTCACATCCCGCTCAAAAACAGCCAATCTTTCCTTTAAACAGACTATCCTGTTTTTAGCATCAATCTTCTGAATCTGCTTAAACTGCAAGAATAAGTAGTGAGAAGAGTTTTTGACTTGGAAAGTACTCACATATATGGAATATAAGAGTTGCCAGACCTTTTTCTAAAAGAGGATTAAGCAGAAGTAGAATTGAAGATGGTATTTCAGGTTAGGGCATAACATAGATTTCTGTATAGGCATCATAACAGTTCACAATTATTTTCCTTGTCATTCTTTATCCATCCAAATGTTTTTAGTTTCCTTTTTTCACAACTTCTGAATGTTGAGCTATCCACAATCACATTCAGGTCTTTTTCCTGAATTGTTAATCAGTTTAGAACGCAGCAATGTGTATGACCGAATTATTCTTTCAAGGTTGTATTTGTCAACATTGAATTTGAACTGCCAGTTTGAGTTGCCAATTCAACTAGCTGCATTAGGCCTCTCTGAAGTTCCTCATCTTCTCTTGCATTAACTAACCTTATTTTTGTCATCTGCAAATTTTGCCATTATCATTACTTACTTATTTTTTCCATATCATATTAAATAATTACACTGGTCCTAGTTCAGAATTTTGGATCATCCCACTCTTAATCCTTTTCCATAAAGACCTTTTATTGCTGCTTTGTTTTTTCTCTTAACCAGTTTGTTCTGTGACAGTACTTCCTGTGATAACTTATGTTTCTTTGGTAGTCTTTTGTGAAAAATTTTATTTGAACTTCAAAACAAGCCTTTTAACAAAATGTCAACTTGTTCTTTTACCTGTTCTTTTCTTGACAGGTTCAAAGAATTCAAACAGTTTTAGAGGCACAATTTTCTTGTAGCAAATCTGCTGTGGTTTACCCCTATCAGAACATAATCATGTTTTATAATTCAACAGTTTATATTTGTTAGCATTTCAACAAGTTTGACCTGGTACTGAGGTAAAATTTATTGGCTGTAATTCTTGGGATCGCCTCTAGTTCCTCTTAAGAACAAGGAATAATAATAATAATAAAAAAAAAAGTACCACACTTGCTACTGATTGCACATTTTTCTTAGGAACTTAAAGAATGAAGTGGCGGAGATGCTAATTGATACACATGCCTATTACACCTGTACCTCTGCTGACATAAGAAACCCAGTCAGAAAAAGCCATCTGCAAGAACCTGTCAAAGTGCTTGGTGGAAGTTAATTTGTATGACATGTTCCAGGATTTTATTCTCCTTAAGGCCAGTTTATTAATATTCTGCATTCTGACACACACTACCCTATGGATTTTGCTTTGGTGTCCTGGTGACATTTTTTGAAGATCACTCATATGTTACCTTTTCGGGTCCCAAATTCCTAGAAAAGATCCTTGTTTAGGACACCAGGTCTTGGGAAAGAGAACATCTCACTCTACCTTAGCTGCTGCTTCTTCATCTAGGCAAGAAGCCAACTTTCTATCATGACCCTCTGGAATCTGAGTTGAATGAGGTGAAACTAGCTTGATGTGACTGTCCATCCCTAAAATGGATTTTCAGTGTCTGATAGATCTAATAGTTCCTGCATTGATTGCCCTTTGTCCATAACCATTAAGAGGCTTTCTGGGCACCCAGACAACCTTAATTCTGTCCTTTAGCGACACCCTACAGTAACAGTATATATATATTTTTTTACTTTAGTCTGTGTGATCCTAGGTTAGATTAAACTCGCTTTTAAAGATACATTAGATTTTACCTTCTTTTTCCTCATGCTGTCACTGTAGGACCAAGTTAAGTTTGTTTGGATGCCCTAACTGTGCATTTCCATACCTTAATGTGTTGGGATTTCTTTTACACTTCACTCTTAAATTTCTGGTTTTATAATGACGATATTTACACTATCCCAGTAATGTATTTTACGCTGTCAGCATTAACTCATCAGTTGAGCTGGGCTCTAGATCATGTGAGGCTGGAAGCATAGGCACAGGCACAATCACCCGTTAAAAGTTGGAAGTTGCGGGGAGGAGAAGAGAACAACAAAATGACTGCCTATCTTTCTGGAAAGTAGTCTTTTCCTTTAGTGTGCCTCATACGCTAAACCAGGGGCTCCCAAATTTTTTATTAAGGTAACCACCAACTGAATTTTGTTGTTGTGTAGTGTCCTTATGTATATGCACACTCTGTCCCTGCACTGCAAACCTAATATTTGCCTGGTGTGGAAGAGTAGATCCTGGGGTGGGAGCGGAGAATAGGAGGCTTGGAGAGCGAGTTCCCCCTGCATTGGAAGCTACTATCCCACAGGACTGGGCCCATCTTCCCACTCCATGTGTTGCCACCTGGTGCTTCGGGCCGCAGTGCCACTCAATTTGGCCTGGCTGCCCCACTGTCATGACTTTGCTTGACAGTCTTACAGAGCTACTAACTGTCCTTTTTGGTAAGAAGAAAGTCAGTTTAGATGGTCTTCAGAGGTTGTTATTGAAGTATTACTCTCTTCCCTTTAAGTAAAAACAAGACACTAAAACATGAAGGGAGGAAGAAAATAGTATTCTCTCTTGCTTTCTTGCTTGCAAAATAGCTGCTGGGAAATTGCAAGGCATAGCATGTGGCCGTATCAGGCACTCAGACATCTGGCAAACTCTGTTTAAGGCATTGTTTTTAGTTTTCCTTTCTGGTCATAGGTTCATAGCAGAGTTGCAAAAGGCAGATTTGTCTTGGACAACTAAAACAGATTTCTTCAGAGTCAGAAGGCATAAAAAGAAGATGGGAAAGAGGAGAAACAAGGTGGTAAAGGAAAATGGAGCATGAGGGAGGAGGTGACAACAGTAACACAAGGTTCACATCTTTGGTATTTGATCAGGATTTAGTCAAACCTGATGGAGGTGACGGTGTAATCTGGCTCATTCTCTTTGCCCTGGTCTGATGAAGGCATCTTTCAGGATCAGGATGATGAAGGCCCAATGGTTTGATGGCAGATTCCGACGATGCAGCAGATACAGGATGTGTCTCCAGCCATGATGGTGAAGCCGAACTCCTTTCGGTCCACCTGCTGAGCTGTACCCCCAGATAAGCAATGCCCAGAAAGGGGTGGCAACATCATTCTATTAAAAATTAAGCAATCTAAACTCACCTTTAGTGTTTTCAATTATAAACATCACCTGTCTTTTCTAAACTCTTAGTTTATGTCAATCTGTGATGTTACTAGGAGCCTTGAAGACTTTTTAAACTTTATAAAAGTAAGCAAATGGGAAGAAAAACTGGTACAAACAGATAGGCCTTTGCACAACATGCCCCAATTAATCTCTCCTATCCTCAAAGATGAGATAAGGTGCATCAAACACAGATAAGAGAACCTTGGAACCCCTCTTTATTGGAGAAAATGGAAGAGTGAATGAGCCAAACCTTTTAGGAATAAGTCAACTTGCATGTAGGTGCCCCATTAAGAAGTTAGGGTAAAATTCACAATCAGTGTGGTCACACAGGAAGATCTCTGAGTGATCAAAGGTTATGCTAACGTTTTATTTTCCCAATAAAAGTACTGAAAGGGTGCAGAACAGTAAAAATCTTGCATTCAAGAGACTTTGTAGGTAACTGTCTTTTGTTGAAAAAGCCGGTCGGGTTGCGTCCCATACAGTAATCCAGAATTGGATTATGAAGATTTGAAATAAATAAGGTAAAGTTCATGTTCCCTCTTTTAAGGGAAGATTTCTTGACTCTTGCTCCATGGAGCTTGAGGTTGGAGTGATACATGTCATAAAACCTAATTAATCTTCTAAGTTTTGAACACCACCTCTGCACAGTCGTATCCTAAAGAAGCCAGCAAAAATAGTTAGAATTAGTATAATATCCCTGACATAGTTAATTGGCAGCTTCTACCCTGAGATCTTTTTTAGAACATAAAACTTTTTTGAGATTCTTCTAATGTCAGATATTCTGCTCCTTTTGCTAGGTATCTTCCTAGGAACCTGTTTTGGAATGCAAAAAGAAAAGGAGTACTTGTGGCACCTTAGAGACTAACCAATTTATTTGAGCATAAGCTTTCGTGAGCTACAGCTCACTTCATCGGATGCATTTTGGAATGGGTCTCCTTCTTTCCACATCCCCCCTCCTCCCCCCCCCCCCCAAAAAAAAAAGTGAGCATATATGCTCTTCAGCAGAGCCTATACTTTATAAGACTTTTTATTATAAGACCTAGAGTTAGTTCTGTGGGCCTATCATTGAAGTTAATTAAACTGGCTCCTCTAGTAGAGGATATGCCCACAATCTAACTTCATTTCCTTTCCTTTGAACCTTTGAGATCTCTTCCCCATTGCTGATTTACTCTGAAAGCCATTTTCTTGATGGCCTTCACTTTGGCTGTAAGCATGGTTTTTCTCACCTCCTACTCCTTAGTTGGTGTTTCATAATGAGAAGTTTATGCAGTTATTAAGACCATGTCCTCCTTCCCTGTCAACTATGATATGGACCTTAGTTCTGTTGCCATCTGCAAAAAACAACAACAACAAAAGGCAAAATAAAGGACTTGTGTTATCTTCAGGGCTCTATAGTTCTACTTTTATAGGAGTAAAAAGTTCCAGGACACTCAGGAACTTTTCTCTGAACTTTTGCCAAGAAAAAGCCTTCCAGACTATTGTCCAGTGCATCGGGAAAAGAAGAAGCTTGCCTGGCCAGAGGGCTTGCCCAACCTGTGTATTTGTCTTTTGTTTGACTAAAGCAGCTGTATCCTCTGGGTATAGCGGGGAGAGGCTCCAGCTGCTGACATTTAGGACCGCCCCCTTGGTTGGTCTTATGCTTTCTGGTTGTATTAATCCAAAATTACCGTTTCAGCTGCAGTTGCTTCCATGTATCTAGTTCTCAGAATGCTATATTGGTCTAGACTTTTGCCTTGTTCAGTGGATGGTGGTATGTCTGGGAAGATACACAGTTATAGGATTGCTAGTTAGATCTTATGTTGTGAATTGCTGCACTGAAGGTTGATTCTAACTTTCATTTCTTCAGTTTTATATCTGTCTTGGTCTCTTTGGCATAAATAAACGGGTGGAGCAGTCAGAGTTTAGAAGATATCACTATGGTAAGGATAGGGTCATCTAGAGAACTTTTTATTCAGTTACTGTTTTAACCAACTTTGTTAATGTATTAAGTGTCTAGCACACTTTGGGTTGGTATACAATCAATTCCTGTTGGAGAGTTGGCATTTAATTTACAGTGAAGAGGTACAATCCCTATGTTGTGAATCAGTTACCTTGTGCAACCCTTACTTGTTTTATCCTCCTGTTACCTCTTATTGTATACTTAGCTTGTATGCTCTTTGGGGTAGAGGGCCATCCTTTTGTGTTGTTGGTATCTAACAGTGATCCTTGAATTGGGACCTCTCAGCGCTAACTCTGTATAAACAGTTATACTGAGATGTAGGAAATAAACGTTGGTAAATATTTATTTTTTCTTTTTGATCCAGGTCAAACCGCACAAAGCCATGTTAGTCATATTAGTACTTCATCTGTGACAGAACAATTTTCCACATTGTTCACTTTTAAAAAAAAAGAACACTTCTATCCTTTCAGTTTCTGTGCTGTAAACAAAAGTGAACATCAAAAGTGGGATGACAGGTGAAGGTCTTTTTATAGTCATATCAGTACAGTTAAAAATATTAAAGATAGTGGTAATCCTTTATCTTTTAATCTTTTAGCAATAATGTTAAAAATGTTATTTGTTCTTTAGGTAATGTGAAAAAATTCCAGTGTGACATTTACATATTGAACGTATATAAAAATATATTTAAAAGTGCTCTGTGCGCCAGTATAATCAAAAAGGCAATTTTGGGTTTCCAGGAATTGCTAAATAAGAAAGAATATTTTAATCCTTTACTATGTTTTGTTTTGAGATGGTAATGATGAATTTCCTAATGTCTTTGATCAGACTGGATTGGTGATCGGGATATGTTGATAACAGAAATCTGTCTAGTCGACTGTAGTAAAATGGTAAACTCTTATATTTAAATTCTGGTAATAGAACTGTAAAGTTACCTTTATTCCAAAACACTTTCTAAAGAAGTTTGAAATTCGCCTGTGAAACAGTGTGCTCTTTTCAAATGTGAGATCTGTGTATTAATCAGAAAGTTTGTGGTGTTCTCCTGAGTTTTATAATAGTGGTGGAGGGGTGTGTGTGTGTGTGTGAGAGAGAGAGAGAGAATTCATTCTTTCAAAAAATGAGTGGGGAGAGCACAGATGTAGTTAAGGGCAGTGTTTGCTATTCACTATAAACCCTACATTTAAGAAATTAATACTTCTACCCCCAAAAAATCTTTCCAGTCTCCTTGATAGGATTTCCTTTGCAGATCCCGACTGTAGAAGTGCAAGGTATTCTTTATAGGTCTTGGAATAACTTAAAGATAACTCTCGATGGCTACGTGCTCTGATCCACGAACATGAACATTCCAGCTGTTCTCTGTCTGTTGGTGACAACAGTCTCTGTAAGATTCCAAGTTAAGCATTTAATTTTAGGATTTTATTTTATAGTCTGGGAGCAACATGTACAAGCTAGTGATAGGAAGGTCAGGGAGGTGTCATTTGATTTGTGAAAATCTACAGAATCATAATTGAAATGATGTCACCCTCTGTGGCGTGACAGTGAGGACTCGCTTCCCCCTTTCTGCTCCAGTTCCAAGGTCCTCCGATTGGTGGAAATCTTGATTGTACAGTGTCATCGGAACAGTTTAGTTTGGTATCAGTCGGAAGTCCTTTCTCTTGTGAACACAACGGTATCAAACATGACAAAGCTAGAATCTTTATGTAGATACATATTCAAGAAAATGTTTAAAAATCAATGTTTTTAAATTCTACTTTAACACAGGGATGCACTGATTACATAAAATACATCAATCTTTGGTAATCTTAAGGAATTGAGCCTTGACATGTGGGACTGAAAACATTTATTAATCAATGTCATCATCAGTATCCTCTCCATCTAGGGCACCACTACTAAGACACATTGTCACACTGATCCTCATCCACACTGTACTCTCATATCTCCATCCAAGGCTGGCTGCTGTTCAAATGTTTGCAGGGTGGTGAGCATCTGGTCTTTGCATATGAGCATTTAATTAGCAGAAGGATTGATTCGAGAGCACGTGGTATTTCACAGATAACTGGTGTGATCAGTCCATCCTCCAAGATGTGTTCATACCTGATAGGGGAGGGTAGTTTTGGATTTGCTAAATCATCTAGAGCCATTCCATTGCTTGATAATTTGCCCTCTTGATAGCCGGTATATATACACCCTTTGTTACTGGCAATTTTTCTCTTTTTTTATCTGCTTCTTGGAAAACCTCTACCAATGTAACTCTGCAAGTACCATAATGTTGGTCTTCAGATGGTAAACTCAGCATGTGAATGCCTCCAGGGCATTTATGATCTCATCAGTGATGGTGTCAGACATTTGGAGCACCTTCAGAGTGAGAGAGCCTTTGGAGGCTGAATCAAATACCTTCCAGTAAGGTAATTTGGTCTTTCCAGCCAACCTTTCAGTAGGGTCGCACTCTGAGAGAGCTTGGAAACCTGGCAATGTGGTGACTAATGGTCCCAGTGACAGGAACACATTCCTGAGGGATAAACAGCTATTCTATTCCCAGCAGCAGGCACAAAACCAGAATTTTGCAGATATCTTTGGTAGTGTCTCACAGAGGGCATTGGAACATCTGTGTCTTGTGCAAAAATCTGGAGTTTAGCAGCATCTCTGTGCCATTGATGGCATGCAAGATAATTTTAGGGCTTGTCTATACTTGCAGCTAAATTGGCACTGCTGCTATCTGTGCAGTGGTATAGATTTAGTGGGTCTGGTGAAGACCTGCTAAGTTGATGGGAGAGCGCACTGTCTTCGACGTCTGTATTCCACCTTCCCGAGAGGCGGAAGGTAAGTCGGCAGGAGAGCGTCTCCTATCGACACAGTGTGGTGTTGACACTGCTTTAAGTCGACCTAAAGTATGTCAACTTCAGTTACCTAATTTACATAACTGAAGTAGCGTAGCTTAGGTTGATATGAAGCTTTAGTGTAGACCAGCCCTTAGTGTCAGCCTTATCTTGGGAACTACAAAGAAACTCTGCCAAACAGTGTGAAGCAGCAACTTCATTGTGCCAGTGATGAAATTCTTAAAGCAATTCTCCACATACTGGAGCATTTTTTCCACAAGGTATGTGATTAACTTGTCCTTTGTGCGAGTGTGAGACAGTAGCTTCTTCACTGGGACATCAACACGTTCTTCCGCTTTTTAAAACACCTTGTCTTTTCCAGCTTTTAAGGTATGCACTATTATTCATTTTTGTGGATAAATTGCTAAAAACAGTGTCCATATTTCAGTTCGTCTTCCATAAGTGCTCTGAGCCTTTCTGCTAAGCATTTGTTCCTTTTCAATTCCATTTAAAGCACATATCTCTCTGTATTTAGCCTCTGCATCAGTCATTGCCGTCACTTTCCTATCCATTAGCACCTCTGAAAGGCAATTTATGAACTCCAGCTGAGTTGCAGTAGTAAAATCAGTATTAGTTTCTGTTGCTTTTTCCTTTTGATGCAACTCATCACATACATTCTTGGTGCATCTCTCAATGTGATATGTGGTGTTGTATGCATAGGTGTCTTTTGGGTCAATGCACCCACTTTACTTTCCATACAGTTCTCTCTAAGAGTGACTGCTTCATGCAGTTTTTCACTTGTCTGATATGTTGAAACTGCACTTTATGGATGCCTTCAGGCTTCCGGCTTACCACAGAAGAAGCAGGTGTTCTCTAAATGCATGCTATGGGACCTACTGTAAGGCAAGTCTCTACCCCGCCTGGCCCTTGTCCCAGCATCTTCAGCTTTTTCCTGATGCTCATGTATTTCCTCTCCAACCTTGCCAAATTCAGTTTATGGGTGCACTTCTTATAGCATGTAAGGTGCCACTAGGCATGGTGTTTAACCAACTCCTCCATGGTGGTATTCTGAAAAGATTCAACTGCTAGCTGGTACTTTTTGTCTCCCCATTGATGCCTAAAAATGGTCAAGACAAAAATAAAAATAAGGATTTTGTAATAATTACAAGTCCAAAGTATTTTATGTATGTTTTATATAACTATGTGCACACCATTTGCAGATGGATTCCAGTAATTTCTGCTGACATCTTAATCAGTGCTTCATTACAACTCTTGGCATAATAAACAAAGCTGATAATCAGTCCCACTGAACTGCTTCTTTTTTGCTGATGATGACAAATCAACTTGAAGCGCTCCTTCCATTGATATTAATCTGTAACACTTAAAAAAAAATTAATTGGGTATCATGTTCTGAGCATTAACTGATAACACAGTATTGTCAGTCGAGGGCCACAATTTAACTTTGTGAAGGCTACATTGTTGACATGCCTGTGTTAAAGTATAATTTGAAAAGTTGATTTTTAAACATTTTCTCTAATACGTATCTATATAATTGGTCTAGGTTTGTTGTGTTTAGTACCATTGTGTTCATGGGAGAAAAGGCTTTTGAATTATACCCAACTCGACCCATTTCTGACAACATTGTATTATCAAAATTTCTACCAACTGGAGGACCTGGAGCTGTGAGCTTGGGCAGCAAATCTCTGCTGGCATGCCACAGAAGGTGACACCACTGAAATTATAGTTTGGTAGATTTTTATGAATCAACTGACACCTCCCTTATCTATCATTAACTTGCCGACAGAATTACACAAGTTCCCAGGTTGTTAATACTTTATTTTGATATTACCACTAAGTAACTTTTGATATAGCATTAACTTCTTCCCTCCTACGGTCCATAAATGCATCTCTTATTTTGTTATGGTAGTTGGTGGTGGTATAGGAGCCTGGATAAATAAATAGGTCCCAAAAGCACCTGGGTTTGATGGAGCAGCACAATGTGAGTAACAAACTAGAATGTAAAGTTATTTTAAAATATCTCGAAAACTTAAAGGTGTTCAGTTCCTGTGGTTTTGGTTCCCTGAGCAAGAGGTCAACAGGACACAAAAATTAAGGTAATCTTGGTTTCCTTGTCTGGTCAGTGTTTGACATCTGAGGGCTCTGAAACAATACATCTGACAGTAGGACCCACTTCTTTCTTTAAAGACCACCAGGTTCAATATTTGTAAAAAATTATTTCCTCATGTAAAACACTGTTTAATACATTTTTTAAGGCAGTCATAAGGGAGCTTAAAGAAATGTACCTCTAAAGATACTGATATTCAAAAATGCTGAAACTGAAGACATGGGTATTGTGGATTGGATATATTAAATTGTGATTGTGCAGATGCTTTGATCTGAACATCTTGTCTAATGTATCCCTTCATGTTCAGTACCTGAAATTTTAACAAGAGGAAAAGAATAATATTTCGATGTCCCAACAAAGACAAATTTGTGGACATATGTCCAGAATTCCAAAATGCTGACTTTCTTCTAGCTCTTTGGATCATCTAATGTAGATACTTCTGTTTAACAAAAGGGTGTATGTACATACATACTAAAATTTAATTGAGTAGAGCAGTATTTTTTTGAAAGAAGTCTTTCTACCTTCCCTGTTGATATTGCTCCCATTAAGATGTTTATGAAACAAAAGTAAGTGAAGTATTGAATATCTCAAAGAAAACAGTGAACAGGGAACAATCTTGAAATATGATCAGCCTTGGATATAAGACTTCTTTAATAAAAGTAACTGTGAGGGTAAGACCTAAGTAGACAGGAAGAAATGTGGCATACTGGCAAATTCACCAGTACATGGAACAAAGGCCCACAACCTGGGAGTCATTTCTGACACTTTCCTCTCCCTTGCTCCACACATCCAGGCCATTTCCAATCCTGTAGCCTTTTTCTTTCCACATCTCAAAGACCCATTCTTTTCCTTCCATTCAGTCATCTAAATCTCTCATTCACTGCCTCATACCTGCCTTGATTAATGCTCTATCCTCCTCTGTGGCCTCCGTGGCATATGCAGTGCCCTCATTTAGTGCATACAAAATTTTGCTTTTTAAACTCCTGTTCCTTGTCTACTGGTTTGATCATGCCACTCCCTTCCTTGAATTTCTCCTTTTGGCAGCACATCCAATATTGTATTAAGTTTAAGCTTCTTGTCACCCCCTTCAAACCTGCTATTCTGTCCCTCCCTTCTTATCCATCTTTGCCAAGCATTGTATTGCCCCAGTCACCTCCAGCATTACTCCCAAGCTCACCTACCACTTTGCCAGACTTTTCACACAATCATCTCCTGGCTTTCCTCAAAGCCCTCTGTGTATTGTACAACCTCTTTGAGTTCATCCTGAAGGCCCCTAGTTTGCCCTCATTTAAGTCCTTTTTGGGGTATGTCACTAAGCCTGGGCTTTGACTCAGGTTTGAGTCCAGGTCCCCGTTCTAGCTACAAACAAATCAATTCAATCCAGGTCAGCAAACACTCAGGACTCTGGTCCTAGGAACCTGTTAGAGGGCGGTGTGTAAGATCCTGAGTCCTGCTGTGACTTGCATCCAAACACTGTCATTTTGCAGTGTGGATGGAGGTCAAGCCGCAGATCTGCATCAGTGTCTGTAGTGCAGCATGGATATGTTAGTACAGGTGTGAGACTCATGTCCAGCAATTGTAAACATGGGCATACAGTGTACTGTGGTTTCTTAAGCCCAGGCTTGCAAACAGAATCCATGGGCCAGGGTCCCACAGACCTGGATTTACAATGCAGTGTACAATACCCCCAAAGACCCATTTCTGCTGTGCTATCTTTAAATGAATCAAATTATATGGAATTTAAAGGGTAGTACCTCATTTCCCTTACAGATAACCAAATTGGCTTGTGGTATGACAAGTGTCTTTGTTAACTGTAAATTCTATAGCCAGAACTATGTATGTTGATTAGGAATAATGTTTGAATTACTATATGTGATCTGAATTCTCAGCTTTTTGATGCATAGTATATGTTCTTTTACCAAGGACTATCCTGAAATTCCTGGATTTTGTATTTGAATTTGAGTACTTTTAAGATGGTTATTCTGTGTATATCGCATTCAAGTAAAAGTTGGAGAATTGGTGTTGTGATAGGAGGAGGACGAAGAAGGAGGGGAAAATTTCCCTTATCTGGAAGCTACCTTCCAATAATGGTAAAGGAGGTTTATTCCTCATGCACTAGCATTGCTTCAAGAGATGGGTTACAGGTCTGAGACACAAAATGTGGTGACAGGAAATTTGATTATTAGAAATATTGATAGGTTGATATGTGGTGACAAAGCCAACTGATGACTTGCGTACTGGATATGAAGATATTGGACATCTAGGCAAGCTTCTAGTGAATCCTGGGCAGCAAGTTGAGTAGTTGCAATATGTAGTGACTTAGGGGGATGTAGAAGGGAGGACCTGGAGTCCAAATTTACATTACTAGAAAAAAATGTTTAGTTTCAAGGTTCTGCGGTAGCTATCTGAAATATTTCCAGTTCCATGTGCAGAAGTAGCTTTGAGGAATTCAAGTGTCTTGGTCGTAGTCTGGACTACAAAATTTTACCATGTCTGAAGAAGTTTTCCAACTTTGGAAGTTTAATCACAGTTACTTGATGCAATGATGAATGTCCTTAAACCTTCAGTTTTGTCTGTTATCATGATTGTTAGCAACTGTTCAAATGTAATATTTTAGTGTATAGCAGGCGTAAGTGCATTGATAAGATATGTAAAGAGGAAAGACATTGTGAAACTTATTGGAGAAGGGAGATCTGATACAAAAGCAATGGGCTCCCCCTTTTCCGAGAGGGAACCAGACTGCTGAAACATAAAATTAATGAGGTTTAAAACTTAGATGGTAAGGAAGAAACCTCCCCATGCACAATTACGGAATAATCTATCTATTTGGAGGTTTCTTGTGCTTTCCTCTGAAACATCTAGTACAGTAAGACATGGTACTGTACTTGATAGATGACTAGTCTAAATCAGTATGGTACCTCCTATATTCGTAAACAGCATAATTTTAAAAAAGTAAAAGTAAAACAAGAAAAAGCTGTATTTTAAAAACCCCAAATGTATCATCTTTAAGGCCTTCATAATCAGAAGAAACAACACAGCTCAGTTGTGTTTTTTCCCTGCATGTCTTTAAAATCTCTGTTCTAGAATGTAAGGTGTAAAGAATGTTAGGTTCTGAATATCTGTTGGTCTGCTCACTCTCCTCTGCATCATGACAACTTTAAGAGGTGAAAAGATTTGATTCTCAGACAAATGTGTCTAAAGAGACAAATTACTTTTTAAAAAAGAGGAGCCAAAGATAGAGGATTGAAAGACATGTTTCACTGAGATCATATTTTTGTTTGGGAAAATATGTAGCTTTTTTGTAATTTAAATTCTTTATACTGTTTTGATTCTTAAAAAGTATTTACAAGGATCTGGCACTGGGTTTCAAAGCCACCATAACATATTTGATAAATCAAACTAAACAAGGGTGTATATGGTCTTGTAACTTTCTTGGGCTTCAGTAGATTAATAAAATTGACTTTTTAAAGGGCCAGTTTCTACCTTCATTTACAAAATATTGTTAGAATGTTTGATTTTTTAAGAACAAATATTAATCTGCATTGTATCAGTGGTTTCTGAAATTAATCTGTCCACCCTTTGGCAAAGACAAAGGTATAGATTGTAAATTTTGGTTCTTGCTGCTTTGAAGCCTATGTATTTTGGGAATAGGAGTATTAACCCTGAGCTTCTTAAACATGAAATCATTTTATTGATCACTTCTCTGAGAAAAATGATAGTTTCAGTATAAGAATAGTCAACTTTTTCTTAATAGATGAAGCTGCCTGTAGAGGTTTTGTACAAAAGAAACTGAAGGCACAATTTGACCTTTAAGGTTTAAGGATGAAAATATATAAATCATTTTAGAGAACTTAAGCCATACTTTGATCTTGAAGTTCCTGAAATAAACCACCTGATATCCCTTTTTGGTACATTACACAGTGTAACTGCGGTTGAGGATGAGCAAAAATCAGTTGCTTTACTAAAAGTTATGTTCTAATAAAGGTGGAGTAGAATTCGTGGGCAGTATTTTGGATTGTTCTCTGAAAACAGGCTAAGAATGGTCTCTCTATAGGTTCCATTGTGTTCTGATATGGTACTTTGTTCATATTTTCACTGAGAACATCCCAGGAATAAGTAGAAATTTGGGTGCTTGTTTGGAAAAATTATTTGTTCTGGGTAGCATTTCTCAAGAGCACCTAAGTCGCAGATGCTTTTGAAAAATTAACACAATTTCTAATTATAGGGTCAGAAAGTCTCAAGGTTTTGGTTCTTGTTGTATGTTATTTTTGGACACTCATGGCTTCTTCATATAATGTCATTGAAATCATATCCTACTACATGGCTGTTTACATAGTTCAGTTCCTAGTGTGTAAGTATCTTATAAATGGTTGGTGGCAGTCATTACGTATTTGCACTTGTTGTTTTTGGAAAACATTGTCATTTGCAACACTGTTTTGTGATGGTCCATTTTCAATAGGTCTGCTGTCTAACCTGACAGTGCTGGTGCAACATGTGGTTATTCTTCAGTGTTCCTTAGAATACATTGTATTTTTAGTTAAAAGACATATGACCAGCGTAGAGATTATAGATCTATTTCTCTTTACAGTAAGCTGAAATAGGAAACATTTGGTCTGAAACATAGCTCGGGGACTACTTAGTTGATGAGGATGTAGCTATTATAGATGCAACTGTACTTCATCTAATACCGAACACTGGTAAAATATAGTTATAATATTTTTTACACAGATTTTTCTCTTATTTTAAGAAAGACTTTATTTTCTTGTATTTTCTAGCAAATTCTGAAATTGAAGTGTCTGTGTCTGCAAGGAATATCCGAAGATTACTTAGTTTCCAGCGGTACTTGAGATCGTCTCGTTTCTTCCGTGGTATTACTGTTCCAAATTCCTCAAACATTTTAGATGATGATTATAATGGACAAGCAAAGGTGTGTTTTTAAAAATTGTTCCTAATTTTTTATAAAGAAAATTTGAATGCTTTATAACAATACAAATATCTTCCATACTGTAACAGTATATAAACAGATATGTGCAAGTAAATGTGAGCTTATACTGAGTGTGTACTGTGTCCAAAAAAACCACAACCCAAATAATTTTGCTTCAGGATTATGCAATTTAGCCTGTAAAACCAAAACCAAACCAAACAAACAAACAAAAGAAAGAACGAAAAAAAAATAACAGTATGGTAGATGAATCATAGGCAGTGAGGAAGAACAACCTCTGTGCTGGGAGATAGTTTTTGAATATCCACATCTTATGAGGCATTTAATTTTTTGAGAACGACATCTGTTAATTCTCTTTTTATAAAAGCAGCAGATCATATCAAATGTGATTGAAATAACAATGGAGGTGGCTAAACTTTAATAGTGTCTTTTGTCATATACGGTGTTCCAGACAAATACTTTTATGAAACAAACTAGATACACGTCTGCATACAATGCATATTTATTATATACACAGCCTCTTAATCTATTGAGGTGAATGGAAACCCTTTTTATGGATTCTTTTATCATTAATGCAGTTTTTTTCATATTGACCTTTTTTCTGAAGTTAAGAACAAAAATGTTACTTGCGATGAAATGACTATTTTAACAAAATATCTTAGATTTCTGTTTTCTCTGTGCTACTTTAATGGGGGCTTTTTGTCTCTGAGAGTAATCATTTGGAGAGCTTTGTGTGGCTAATAATTTCTGCAGTGCAACTTTGTTGTCCCAAATCTGGATATATTGGAACCAATTCTGTCAGATTGCTCCTTTTGTCAAGCCCTTTTAAACATCAATAGTATTTATTTAATGTTGTCATCTTAAAAAAATAGAGCAGTAATTCTGATTCAGTGTGAAACTGGACTGCTCATTGGTTACCAAATAAAAGCTTATTATTCACATGTTGTAAATGAAATGAGCATAAGTTCTCTGTGTTAGGATTCATTTTAGAATTCACTCCAGTTTTGTTTAGGGAGGGACAGGAAAACTCTTGGATTATGCATTTTGGCTCAAATATGTACTGAAGTATCAATCTTGTGACCACTCTTCTTTTAAAACATTTTTCTCTCCCTTGTTTGACCAAAAGGGGAAAGAGCAAAGGTGACTGCCCAGTTCTGTCAAAAAGATATCTAATATTTGAGTTACAGTGATTTTATTTGTAACATTGACAAGTGTTAAACAGTTTGAAACAATATTAGCTAGAAAAACATTCAGACCAAAATGTGGTTTACAAGTGGTAAACCTTTAATCTGTTTTCAATAATAGATGTTAAAATCCACAGCTGGCTTAGAAAGCAATAGCTTTTTTTGTGGGCTGTAATTTGATGCTAATCACATACTGAATGCAAATGTTTGTTTTTATTTGCTTTCAGTGTATGCTGGAGAAAGTTGGAAAATGGAATTTTGATATGTTTCTTTTTGATAGGCTAACAAATGGTAAGTTCACTTTTATTGCAGATATTCTTTTAAGCATGCTGTGCTGTTCTTAGGTAGGTTTCTTTCTACCATAAACTATCCATTAACATTTCACTTCATTTTCTGTGGGGAGGAATCGTACTTCTTGATTATACTTTAAAAAGTACAAATTTATTATCCTAGTGTTGTGACTAATAAAAGGCTTTTGGATAGTTGGCACTTTTAGTTTGAAAGCCTAGACTATGTGACCTGAAATCTAGTCTTAGTTACATTGCAGTAGTATTACTACTTACATCACCATATCCTTGAGTTGGTGTAATAGACCCCCTCAAGTGTTTGCTTCATAGCGTAATTATTCTTTTTCTTTATCAAAGATCTTTTAAAACGTTTGAAACTCAACACTTAAAATCTGTGCTGCTTAGTTATAGAAAGCCATTAGTGTATATGGATTATGTCCACTAGGTGAATTATGCCAAATATGTCTTTTCCCCTGAGGAATTTAGTGTAAAGTCAGAATAGTTACAGTATAATAGAATACAGTATAAAAAGCAGAACTGTGCATTATAGTCAGGAAGCTTTATAGAAGAGATGGGGCTTTAGAAGGTTTTGAAGGAGAGTAGGATTTAGGCATCCATAAAGTGGATCTAGGTGGTGCGGTAGGTATAGGGGCACCATAGAAGAAATAAATAAATCAACAGTGGGCAAAGGAAATGGTTGGAATAGGTGAGTATACAGACTTCAGAGAGCAGAGAGGGTTGGTGGGGGACTGTAGAAAGAGTTGATGGCAGAGAAAAGGTATATTGAAGTTATGGATAGCTTGGTAATTGGAGAGTAGACATGGAGCTTGATGCAAAAGTAGTAAAGCCAATGTAGGGAATCAGGTGGAGATAGGGTAGAGGTAGGGTAAGGTTGTCAGTAGATTGGAGGAAAGCGAGATGGGCATGTGAGAAACCAGCAAGTAGGAGATTATGGTAGACAATAAAATGAAATGGTTAGAGCATGGCTTAACATCTTGTTATACAAATGGAGAGAAAGGGATGAATTTTTAAAATATTGGAAAGGAATTGGTGGTGAAGGAATAGTTGGGGGAAAGAAGGATCGAAGATGACACAAGCTTTCATGTCTGGGAAATAGAAGGAGGGATAGTTGTGATGGTAACAATGATGAAGTAAAGGAGAAGAGGAGAAAGTTTTCGGGGAAAGATGAGCTCTTTCTTAATAATATTTTGTTGTGTTGGGACACCCTAGAGAAATGTGGAACTGGGTTGAAGAAGAATGGCTGGTAGTATATGGGACCACCAAAGAGAAATAGAAGAAAAAAAGGGCCATGGGCAGCAATCTGAGGGACCTTGTCAGAGGGTTAGACCTTGAAAAGAAACATTAAAGAATCAACCCAGCAAGGTCAGGGGCAACCCCCAAAGAATAGGATTCTGTCTTTCTTCTGTTGAAGGAAAGGTCTCGGCATCATATTTTATATTTTCATCTAGTGGAAGAAAATCAGTTTACTTTTTATCCATTCTTGTTATGGTTTCATTTGTCTCAAAAGTGAGTCTCATTAAGATAAGGAGCATGAGAGCTTTTTTACATGAGAAAGTTGCATGGGTGTAATTTAAGATGTGAATTTAAATAGATACAGTAACTCCTCACTTAACATTGTAGTTATGTTCCTGAAAAATGCTACTTTAAGCGAAACGATGTTAAGCAAATCTAATTTCCCCATGAGAATTAATGTAAATGGGGGGGTTAGGTTCCATGGAAATTTTTTTTGCCAGACAAAAGACTATATTTTAAATATATATATATATATACACACACATATACACAGTGTAAGTTTTAATTAAACAATTTAATACACAGCAATGATGATTGTGAAGCTTGGCTGAGGTGGTGAAGTTGGAGGGTGGAAGAGGGTGGCATATTTCCCAGGCAATGCCTTGCTGCTAAATGATGAACTAACACTCGGCTGAGCCCTCAAAGGTTAACACATTGTTGTTAATGTAGCCTCACACTCTACAAGGCAGCATGAATGGAGAGAGGGGGAGACACGCACCGTGTGTGTGTGTGTGTGTGTGTGAGAGAGAGAGAGACATGCATTGCCCCTTTAAGTACGCTGAACCCACTCTAAGTACATTGTCTTTTTAAGTACATCGGCAAGTTGAGACTCCCTCCGTCCTGAGCCCTGTGGTGTTCCCCCCCCAGCTCTGTGGAGATGGGGGTACAGGAGTGGAGAGAGGGGGACACCTGATATTAGCACCCCTCTTTCCCCCTGCTTGCACTGCAAGCAGGAGGCTCCCAGGAGCAGCTCCAAGGCAGAGGGCAGGAGCAGCACATGGTAGTGGGGGGAGGGACAGATGAACTGCCAGCAATTGATAGCCTGCTGGGCGGTTTCTGCACAAGGAACTTAGGGGAGTGGGGAGCTGATGGGGGGCTGCTGGTCCACGCTGGTTCCAAGCCCCCACTAGTTAGCTCCAGTGGGCTGCTTTTTCTGCAAGAAGTGGACAAAGCAGGTGGCTGCCAAACAATGTTATAAGGGAACATTGTGCAACTTTAAATGAGCATGTTCTCTAATTGATCAGCAACATAACAACGAAACATTAACTGGGACGACTTTAAGTGAGGAGTTACTGTATAGTTAATGTGGTGCAAAAAGCTGTGGCTGTGTCTGCACTTGAGTTAGGTCAACATGAGGCGTGAAAAAACCACGTCCCTGACTGACATAGCTATGTCAACCTAACCCCCAATGTAGATGCAGCTGTGTTGAGAGAAGAATGCTTCCATAAACATAGCTAACTTTGGGGATGTGCTATTCTTACACTGATGGAAAAAACTCTTCCTTTGATATAGGCCAGGTATACATGCAAAAGTTAAATCAGCCCAGCTATATCACTTGGGTGTGAAAAATCCACATCCCTGAGTGATGTAGTTAAGCCAACCTAACCCCCAGTGAGGACAGTGATAGGTGGACAAAAGAATTCTTACATCAACTTAGCTACTCCCTCTTGGGAAGGTGGATTAATTACAGCAATGGGAGAATCCCCCCCCATCGCTGTAGTGTCTACAATGAAGCACTACAGCAGCCCAGCTGCAGCTGTGCCAGTGTTATGTTTGAGGTGTAGACTAGTCAATAGACTATGGGGGTTCTGTCAGCGTAGCTACACAGACATAGCTATGCTGATATGTAGATGCACACTATGTGATACTCTTACTTTGCTATAAGAATGGTTTACTGCATCTTAGCTCAGAAGTGGGCAAACTACGGTGGCCCATGGGACCGTCCTGCCCAGCCCCTGAGCTCCTAGCCTGGGAGGTTCGCCCCCAGCCCCTCCCCTGCTGTTCCCTCCCCCGCAGCCTCAGCTTACTGTGCCTCGGCACAATGCTCTGGGTGGCGGGGCTGCGAGCTCCTGGGGAAGCACAGCTGCAGGGCCCGGCCTGACCCGGTGCTCTGTGCTGAGCGGTGGCTTGGCTGGCTCCAGTCGGGCGGTGCGGCTGTAGCGCTGCCAGCCACCGGTGCTCCAGGCAGGGCAGTAAGGGAGCAGGGGGGTATTGGATAGAGGGCAGGGGAGTTTGGGGGGTGGTCAGGGGCGTGGATAGGGGTTGGGGCCATCAGAGGGCGGGGAACAGGGGGGTTGAATGGGGGCAGGGGTCCAGGGAGGGGACAGTCAGGAAAGAGAAGGGGGGTTGGATGGGGTGGTTGGGGGCAGTTAGTGGTAGGGGACAGTTAGGGGCGAGGGGTCCGGGGGTGGTCAGGGGACCGAGAACAAGGGAGGTGGGTGGGGCAGGGTTCCCAGGGGGGCCATCAGGGAACAGTGGGGGTTGGATGGGGCATGAGTCAGGGGGTGAGAAGCGGAGGGGGGGCGGGGTCGGATGGGACGGGGGCCAGGCCATGCCTGGCTGTTCGGGGAGGCACAGCCTCCCCTAACCGGCCCTCCATACAGTTTCAGAAACCCGATGCGGCCCTCAGGCCAGAAAGTTTGCCCGCCCCCGTCTTAGCTTAAATCAGTTAGGAACAGGTTTCACTAAACTGAAACAAGACTTTTATATAGAAACAAGTGTGCACATAGCCTTTTTGGACCACTATATCAGTATCTGTGCAAAAGCAGATTCCGGTTATACCAATACTTTTTTGAGGAGACAAGCCCGAACTGTGCCCCCTATGTCTCATATGGACAGGATGGATTGATTTAGTGAATTTAAATTACTTTGATTTAAATCAGTCCACCCTGTTCACATGAGCCATAGGAGGCATAGCAAAGGCTTGTCTACTCAAAGTGATTTGAATAACTGATTTTTAGTTTTCACTTAAATTAGCAAACAGGAAACCTTGATTTAAATAGTCAGTTTTAACCTATTTTTTGCATTTGTACTTGTTAGTTATTTTTCTAAATTGGTATAATTTGTTACTACTTTTTGCTGACCATTAGGATACACTATATCTACATATATTTGTCTAAGCAATTAGGGAGCTTAACATACAGTTATTCAGTCTTAATTTTTACATTTTATTACATTAGAAAATGGTGAATGATGTTATTTAATAGAAGTTTCATTTTTCACTTGTGATTTTGTGTCAAACTGCATTTGGGTGGAAATTGGAAATCAATTAAAAATGCACAAAATAGCATTTTAGAATTGTTTTATTGAACTAATACAAACAATAAAATGGGCTGGATAAATTAGGAAAAAAGTAAGCTTATCAAAACATGTTTTTGTATTTAAAACTGATTAATTAAACAAAGGAAATGTTATCCGTAGTTAGTGAATTTAAATTATTGTTTCTGATGACCATGTCGTTAAGGGTTTTAGATCTAGTATATCTTACCTACTCACACCTAGTTCTTATTCATAGATTAGAAGAGGAAACCAAGCTTTTGTGGTTTTTCAACTCCCAGTTAGTTTCTCAGCTTCAAATGAACTAGTTATTGAACTGAGTTGAATAACCTGAAATGAAGGAAATATTCTCTTTGCCCCTGCAAAAGAGGCTACTGCTATGAAAAGCTGGTTTAACACATCAATAAACTCTGGTTCTTCTTCTAGTGCTCGTTCATGTCCATGCCATTGTAGATGTGTGTACTTACTACATGCTCCGGTGCTGGAAGTTTTTCCCTCGGGGGTATCCGTAGGGGATCGGCTCTGGCGCCCTCTGGAATGGCACCAGCATAAGGGGCGCCACAGGCTCCCCTCTCCCTAGTTCTTTCTGACTGCCAGTGATGGTGCTGAAACATCTCCTTGCCTCGGCGAGCATTCCTTCTCAACTGTGTCTAGTTGTGATTCTCTGTATATAGTTCTTAGGAAGTTTGTATAGTTTATTAGTACCCTTAGTGCATAAGTTAGAAATAGTTAGTTAGCCCCCTATGGGACTTAGCCTAGGGATGGGGCATGCCCCGATCCCCAGACTTCAAGCCTTACTTTGGAGCCCCCATACACGATATTCTACAACGACAATGACCAGCTGCGGCCCTATCCAGCTGTCCTGCCAAAGATGGTGTTGCACTTCCTTGTTAACCAGGATATCTTCCTACTGGTGTTCTGTCTAGGGCTTAGGGGTCTTCAGCTGCCTTCCTGGTGCATGTTTCTATTCAGGACATCTGCAGGGCTGCAATGTGGTCTTCGGTACACACGTTCACGATGCCATCACCCAGGAAGTCAGAGATGATGCTGGGTTTGGCAGAGCTGTGCTGCAATCGACACGTCCATGAATTCTTACCCATCTGGTGGTGCTGCTTGGGAGTCACCTACAATGGAATGAACATGAGCAAGCACTTGAAGAAGAAAAGACAATTATCTTTCGTAACTATTGTTCTTCGAGATGTGTTGCTCATGTCCATTCCATGATCCACTCTCCTTCCCCTCTGTCGCAGTTCCGGGAATAAGAAACTCGGGAGAGCGGGAGGGGAAGCCGGCGACGCCCCTTATACCGGTGCATACGTGCATCACTCCAGACGATGCCAGAGCTGGTCCCCTACTGATACCACTGAGGGAAAAATTTCCGGCACCAGTCCATGTGGTGAGCACACATACCTACTATGGAATGGTCGTGAGCAACACGTTTCAAAGAACTCCCTTTACAAAATGTAACCGTCTTTTCCATGTGCTTTCACCATTTTATTGTTCTTACTTTCTTTAAACTTTTGGCAGCAAACATTTACTGCTTGAATATATTACTACTTAAATTTTTGTAGACTCTATTAAAATCATTTAAGTTTAGGTCTTAACGTAGGTCGTCAAATTTAGTATTAAATAGGTTTATTTTTAAAATGAAAAGTATATCTAATAAATAAAAATCTGATTTAAAAAAAATAATTGATTTTTATCCACCCTGGATATGGTGCATTCCCATTCTGTCATCCTGGAAGTCATTTTAGATTAGCAGTCCAGTTCTTTGAAGCTGTATGGGGAGAGTGTTGCACATACATCTTTCGGTGATTTTTCCCATACAAACTGAATACAGCAGAGTACTTCTAGATAAATGCCTCTTAAAGGAATAGACTTCAAAAGAACATCTTGTCCTAGTGTTGGGAATAAGAGCTTTTTGGGGAAGTGGTACCAAAATGACATGCACACATGTGGTGAAGCATGACAATAAGTTATACGGGGTGGGGAACTTTGTGCTTCTGAGTAGAGCACCTAGCACACTGAGTGGCTGTGTAACTGGTTGTTAAAGTGACACTGTCAAAGTAATGACAGGTTTCAGAGTAACAGCCGTGTTAGTCTGTATTTGCAAAAAGAAAAGGAGTTCTTGTGGCACCTTAGAGACTAACCAATTTATTTGAGCATTAGCTTTCGTGAGCTGCTGAAGTGAGCTGTAGCTCACAAAAGCTTATGCTCAAATAAATTGGTTAGTCTCTAAGGTGTCAAAGTAAATATGCCAAAAACTGATCTTGTTGTCAGTGTTGTGTGTTTAATTTGCAAGCCTTCCTTACTGACTCTGAAATTTAAAAAAAAAAAAAAAGAAATCAAATGTATGATATGGAGTATTTCAGCTCCTAGTAAACAAATGATCATAGCAGTTGCTTTATAGTACTACAAATTTCATAGCAAATGGCACATTTGTATATTCTTTGATTTCTGGTTTCAGCGTGGATTACTTTTTCAAGAAAACACATGTTGGAATAACTAAATGTAAGGTGTTCAACTTGGGGCAGTTGCCAACATTGATTATTTTTTTTGCCTTAATTACCTCTGTGTTCCTTTTCTAAGCAATAAACCTACTTAGGTGGATTGCAGGTTAATTGTTTTTAAAGGTACAGTGCTACTGAAAATGGACTTTTTAATTTTTTTTTAATATTGAGTGAGACTCCTCATTGCACAGTTTATTGCTGATAGTGGATATATTGAGAATCACTAGGGGAAATTGTTAATGGACGAGACCAATTAATGCTTACAGAATTCTTATACTTTTCAATCTGTTTGCATAACTTTTGAATACAAAAACTTTTAAATAATTTTTCCCTTGTGATGGAAGCGCTAGTTTCATCTTTTTTTAAATGAATTAATATTTGTATTTTATTTTTAGGAAACAGTCTAGTCAGCTTAACCTTCCACCTGTTTAATCTTCATGGACTGATAGAACACTTCCACTTAGATACGATGAAACTTCGTAGATTTTTAGGTAAATATATTATAGTCTTTTGTTAAAGTGAACATTACTCCTTAACTCCATTTTAAAAGATACCTTTTGAAGTACTGCTTAGAGTTTAGCAAGAAAGTTTGAACAGTGCTGATTTGAAGCTGATTCCTATAATGGTAGTATTGTCATACTGTGTGCACTTACAAATTTTGGAAATAGCTTAATTTTAATAATAGAATTAGGGAGGTGAAGGAAAAAAATTTCTGCAAAAATCAGTTACATTAAGTTTGGCAAAAAAAATTGATTTTGCCCAAGAATGTGTGAATTTCATGATGTGTCACAGTTGTATGCAACGGATTATGAAGGCTGAATTTCACATCACAAATGAGGGAAGAGGAGATAGTGAGAATATTATTGAAATATAATAGTGGTTTTGACCTTGGTTTCTGAAAAGAAACATAGTTTGTCTTTATCTAACCTGTAGTCATCGCCAGTTCAGAAGTACCAGTTGCTGAACCCATTTCTGCTCAGGTCTTTTTAGTAGTATAGAAAAGGATCCCATCTTGCTCCACTGATGTAGGAATTAATGCTACTTTCTTAAAGTTGTACAGGGATGTTTGGGACCTTCATGAGGTGATGCTGTATTGTGTATCCTTGGAGAAAGGTGTAAATTAATGTTACTTTTATTTGACAATGGGAGAGCAGCTGTTTAATTGTTTATGGACTTGTATTTCTGTATGCTAATGTCCTTGACACAGACCCTGGAATGAGATGGTTCCTTCTTGTTTTTGCACAAGAGTCACCGTGTGGTGCAACATCTCACTTGTCAGTGATGTCCTGGGATGCCTTTACCACGACTTGTTGCACCAAGACCAAAGACTTATCCCTCACATTGCCTGTTTTCCCCTATATCCTCCAACTCAGTCTGAAGGAAAGACTAATTCTTGATTGAGCCAGGAGAAGCAGCTCTCTGTTCCCTTTGGGAGGTTTTCTCAGGAGGCTCGATCTGTTTGATACAAAGCATGTTTTTGTGGTTATGAAGTTTGAAAAAGCAAGGATAAATGGGACTCAGAGGATTTTTCCCCTCCCCCAGACAGAAAGGACAGGAAGGAGTCCAGTCTGTTCATCAGTCTGTTCAAATTAAATCTCTGCTTTACAGGTTCCCTAGCAGTTCCTCCTAATAAATGACTGATTTCTCCTTAAGTGGATTCAGGGTCTGTGGTCGAAACAAACACATCAGCTGTCCTCAAAAACCTGTAGACTGGAAAGTGAAGAGAGTATCTAGGCGAACGTCTGATTTTAGGCTGTCCAGTTTGTCACTGTGACAAACTGTTTGTCTTGTCTCCTTGGTCATCCCCTGGTTATCTGAGGTTCAGCTAGGGAGGGGACTTTATTTCATTTTTAAAATCAGTTTGGAATAACCTATCTAAATGTCTTCAGGTAATCAGTAACCTCAGCCACATAGATTCTCTTGGGTCATCTGCCAACATATTCAACAGCTCCATAGTTGTCAGGAGGGCTGTCTGAGTTAGGCTGTTATTGGGGAGAAAGACAAGCTTTCATTCTAGCATGGAATGGCTCCCCTCCCTTCCAAGGATATTCCCACTTTTTAGAGTCTTCCTTAATTCTATCCTAGCATATCTGGATAGTGAGAAAATATTCTAATTATAGCTGCTGACAAGATGAACCAAATCCAGTCTTGGATGCAGCTTCCAGGAAGAGGCCTTCCTCTTCTGGCTGTTCCCTAGGCCAATTTCCAGAAGGTTGCAATTTTTTTAGAAACCAAAAGACCGTTCAGATTGTTTCAGTCCTCTCCCAAGATCATTTCTGATTACTTGAGGTCACTCCAAAGTTTTACCTCCAGTGTCCATTTTTTCAGTCCCACTGGGCTCTCAGCATTTCAGGCATATGGGTGCTCTCTGTGGTACCTAGAAACTACTTTGAGATCTTCTGTCTCCCCCATTCTCCTGTTTGCAAATTCATCTCCAGACTCTAGCTTCATCAGTCAGAGAAGACACATATCAAATGTGTTGTCAGACCACTGTTTCTCCGGAAATGGAACCATGACCCTTTTTTTTTTTCAAATAACAAGTGTGTTACCCTAGGATCGTTGCAATAATCAGTAAGTTGAGGTGAGTGGAGGAGGATTTGAGACTTCAAGTGGCTGAACCAGTTTATGAAGCAGCAGAAATTCTGGATGGAGACATTCTGAACTGCCCTCTCATCCATGGAGATGGGGTATGGGTGGCCATCTAAATGGGAGCATTATGTTGTCTTGCTAGATAAGAGTAACAGAAATAAACATTTTTGTCTCCTGTGTGAGGTGTTAATTTGTGCAAAACAGTCATAACCTGTATTTGCTTCCAATCTTTTGACATTACATAAGCCCTGAGGACGTTCACCAGTCATGGTACCAGTTACAACTGCATTCAGGCAACAGGACTTGATGATAGGACACTGAATGATCCTGGCAGGTACCACGGAAAGGCAGTGGGATTTCTGCATCAACAACTCAATCCACTTCAAAGCCTCTCACCTCCTGTGTGTTCAGAATGCTCTGAGAAACCACTTAAGTAGATTGTTCAACAGTCGCCTTGAGTGGTCTCTTTGTCCAGATATGGCCAGGTTCATTTTCCAGTGGTGGGATATACCACTGATAGACCAGTTTGCTACAAAAATCAATAGGAAGTGTCACCAGTTTTGTTTTCAAGCAGGTCACAGCCCTAGGTCTCTGATGGATGTTTCTCTCTGCCTTAGTCAGACAGACTCCTGTATGCATTTCCTCCAGGTCCACTCGACTTAAGCTGACAGCTCTGCCGTGTCTGTGGCAACATTGGTTTTCCACTCTAACTCTTTCACACAGAGCTCATCTGACACTGCCTGATCTCCAAGAACATGATTGCCTCCTCCACCCCAATCTGCAGGGCCTGAGAACCTTGAAGCTCCATGGTGAACTCGAAGAAATTTGTTTAAAGGAGGTCCACGATGTGCTTTTAAGTAATGGAAAACCTTCTATGAGGTATAGTTACTAGCAAAGTGGAAGAGATTCTCCATCTGGTTACAGCAGAAAGGCATTTCCTTGGTCCAGGCTCTGATCCATCATGTGTTGGACATCTGTTTTACCTGAAGCAACAAGGTCTTGCCATTAGTTCTGTCAAAGTCCATTTGGCAGATGTCTTGGAGTTCTACCCACCAGTTGACAACCACCCTAATGGATCCTCGTTTGAATCATTGGCAACTTGTTCATTACTTCATCTCTCCATGAAGGTGGCATTTTTGGTCTCAATCTCCTCATCCAGGAGAGCTCTGGTTTCTGAACCTCCATATACGGTCTTCTACAAGGACAAGGTTTATCTGTGTCCTCATCTGAAGTGAGTCACCAATGTGGTGTCTCACTTTCATATTAATCAGGCTATATATTTACCAACTTCCTTCCCTAAACCTCATAATCATAGTGATGAGGAGACACTCCACACACTGTACTTCAGAAGAGCATTAAGCTTTTTACCTGGCCAAAACTAAACAAT
Source organism: Eretmochelys imbricata (assembly GCF_965152235.1). NCBI lineage: Eukaryota > Metazoa > Chordata > Testudines > Cheloniidae > Eretmochelys > Eretmochelys imbricata. The sequence goes on from NC_135573.1 coordinate 61,968,873, forward strand.
TTAGGTCATTGTCACAGCTGTGGCAATTGTGGACAGAATGAAGAGCTTTCCAGTCTATTTTCAGAGGATTTTGTTGTGGCTTTCCACTTGCATTTGTTTGTGTTCTGACTTGGCTAGTATAACTCCACAGAGTAGGGTGTTAACACATGCAACAAGATCTCATGCAGCCTTTGGGGCCCAGGTGATTATTCTGGACGTTTGCAAAGTAGTGATTTGGTCTTCAGTACACACCTTTGCTTCACATCATGTCATCTTTCAGTGTTCTAGAGATTATGCCACTTTTGGGCATGTGGTCCTGCAATCCTTATCCTGGTAGACTCTGATCTCACTGCCAGATCAAACAGCTTCTGAATGAAATGGAAGGGACATGTTGTAATCACTTGAAGAGAAAACGGTTACTAGCCTATTCTGTAATGGTTGTTCCTTGAGATGTGTTACATATGTCCATTCCACAACCCACTCTCCTTTCTATTTCTATCAGACTCTGTCTGGCGAGAGGGACTGAGGAGGTGGCTCTTTATACCTTCATGTGATGGCACGAGGTAACAGAGGGCTTGTGCTGCCCCAGTGGGTTACCGTTAAGGGGAAAATCTCCAACAGGTGCGTGCGCACCCAGTGCACAGTTGAAGTGAAATTATAGAATAGATTACTAACCATTTTTTTTTGTTTGTTTGTTTGCTATAAACTAGTTCCCTTGTACTGATTCCACTCAAGTGACCTTCCACATATTGTAATTGCAGTGCTTAAGGAAAGCAAGAAGGACTTGGAAAGGCAAGCGAAGACAACAGTCTGGTTCATATGGGGCTAGTGGCTGGACAGTGGTCAGGAAGGAAAGACTTCTTCACATGTACTGAAACTAAAAGCAGAACAGCTAGCTCTTCTGTCCCTGATGGGTTGCTGTAGGGTACCATTTTCTGATCAAGGCCCACCAGTGTGATGCGTGGATTGCCTAAATTATCTATGAGGGACACAAAAGATTAGCAGAGGTGTCAGCCCTGCTGTTCTGATTAATAGAATCAACTTCCATACGTGTGTTCCAGGTTGCCTCAACGTTCAAGCAGACTGGCTTAGCAGAGAGAGAGACTCCTGCTAAGGAGGTGGTTGCTCAGTAAGATCATAATATTCCAGATCATAACATTGTGATCAAAGTTGAATAACTTGATCTCCAGGATGACTTTATACTAAAACTTGTGTTAGCTTAAAAAATATTGCGTGACCACATAAAACCTTTGTGTGAGAGTACTGGAGATGGTTCTACTTAAACAAATTTGATATGTGAACTTTATATATGTCTTATCAAAAATGTCAATTTGTGATATTTATATTGTTTTCTTTTTTAAATTGCCATTTTAATTAAACCCAGATGTTTGTTTTCTTTATATAGTTATGGTTCAAGAAGATTATCATAGTCAAAACCCTTATCATAATGCAGTTCATGCTGCTGATGTGACTCAGGCCATGCACTGTTATTTAAAAGAACCTAAGGTAGGATATACAAATTTGTTTTACATAACGTGTAAAGGTACAAATATAATGTTTGTATTTTCTTAATGTTCCTTAAAACCATAAAGATTTTAAGCTACTGGGGAAAAAAACCTCTGCTCCAAGAATTATGCACGTCATTGAGTCAGAAGCTGGCAGTAGAGACCCAAATAACTCAGTTTTTCAAAAGCTGATATATCATTTATGCTTAGTTCACCTTGGATACTAATGAACAAAGATCCTCTGCCAGATGCAGATTGTAGCAGTGTACAAGAGTTGTCTGTCCTTTCTTCTTTCGGAAAGGGCCATTGTGAAAGGGAGATACCTAGCAGAGAGAGCTCTACATAAGGAGCTGAGCAAAGCTAACAATTGTCAGAGGTAACTTTAATTGCTGGTACTCTGGTATAGGCTACACACTAGACAGGAAACTTCAGGGAAAAATGCTACTTTCTGATTAGATTAGAGAAGTCCCATGATGTACTGTAGCCAGTTGGAAACCAGCTATCTAGTTCAACTCTGATTTTTTTTTATCGGTTTGGTTTATTCTTGTAGAGTAATAGTGGTCTGCACTACTCTTGCATAGTGTCTGGTCTAAGATCTCAAAGAACTTACAAATATTAATTAAATAAAGTTTGTAATGTTCTGGGAGGTAGGTAAGTATTTTATTTATATTTTTGTCATGCCTAGAGATCTCAATTAAGAGTGGGGCCCTGTTGTACTAGGGTGCTATATGATCACATAGTAGAAAACAGTACCTACCCTGATTAGCTAAACTGTCTGAAGCTTCAAGGTGGCAATCATTTGCCTGCATGCTATCTATAGCATTGCATTAAGGTTGGTGGGATTCCGTACAAGATTGAGGCCTCTCATATGAGACAAGATGCAACACATGACTTGACAACCAAAAGGAGGGAGGAAGATGAGGGTCATGAAAATAAGATCATGCAGTTATATATTTAGCCATTCACAGCTAGGTGCTTTCTGGAGGTAACAAATTTTATTTTACAAAGGATTCAGGTGTTATCCCCTTCTGTAGGTGACCATATTTTCAAAATGAAAAAGTGAAATCCTTTTGTGGTGACACTTTCTAGGGTTGTGAAATATTCATACAACACTGCACTTTTGTGGGATGGTGGGGAGGGCAGGGAAGAGGGTGTTCTTGAGTCATTACTCCCAACTTCTGATTCAACAATGACATGCATATTTCTTGAAGTGGAGGATTTTTCCAGCAGGTCAGTGTTCTAAAATACCTCATCATGAAACACTGGACAAGCGTCATAAGCACTGAGCAAAAGAAAAGCTTTGATAATGTCCACATTATGACTTTTCACTCCTCCAAATGCTGTTTATCACTCCAAACACTTATTCCCCTGAACTATTTGTTAGTGGTAAAAAGAGAAAATTCTATTTGGTTCAGAAATATATCTCTGTCATTTAGCAAAATGAAAAAAAAAAAACAGCTATCCCAGAAATTTCCAGGGACACCCCGGGCAGCGTAAAAAAAATTTAATTGCCATGGCCACAGAAATCTTTCCTTACCCAAACTGCCAACCCCAGTTAACAGTCACTGATGGTATCACAGATTTCTGGGCTGGTCAATAAACTAGCATCTGAATTTTTTGTTGGTCTTCCAGCAGTCAGGTGGCTTGGCACAGGTTTTTCTTGTTGGTATAATGGTAAATAAGTATTATTAATGCATGGTTATCAAGTGATGCATTACCACTAATGATGATTTGAATTCAAACAGCTTTTTACCAGGGTACATTGGTAGCTTATCATTGGTCTGCCCATATTTGCACTTTGTCATCTCTTTTCTACCCTGTTCCTTCTTTTTTGTTTTCCCTGTGAAAAGCTCTTTGTTGCGGGACTCTGAAATTTGAGAGCTTACTGGGTGCCGTCCTCTATTTCCCTACCCTTCTCCCCTTTTTTTCCCAATAGGGGTAGGAAATGGGATTGTGACAGAAGATGGAAACTACCCAATGAACAGTTCTGACAATATCTGAGGCATATAGAGCCTTAACTTGCTTAAATAAAAAACATCTTATGTTGAAATGATATTATCTGCATTAAAACTAGAGGAGAAATAGCAGGACCTTTTGCTGACCGTGTACACATTAAGATCGGCTCGGAAGATGAGTTGGACAACTAACTTGAAGAAATAACCTCTTTCAAGGATTTTTAATTTAAACAGGGATTTTGAAATACTCTCTGGTTGATAATGGAGTAGCTAACAATTTGAGCGACAGTTCTAGCTATCATAAATATTTAAATAGTTATTGTGTCTATCTAGATATTATCGATGAGGTCGGATGAAATTGATTTGAGCCTTTAACTCCTGTAGGGTAATTACTCTTGGATTGCCTTGTACAATTGTTGCTATTAAACTTTTTTTAAAAGTTCTACTAGTACCCTCACCTCCTTCTCTGCATTCGCCTTTCTGTTATGGTGCTCTTCCTTCATAGCACTATGTGAAAGATGAAATTGAATGGTCATTTTTGGGACCTTTTTCCAGGGACTGAATGCTAGCTATGAAAAGCTAATCAGAATTTTTTCACCTGTGAATGTTCCCATGAATAATACTGTTACATTTATTACAGCTTTCCAAATCTCTCACTCCATGGGATGTTCTGCTCAGTTTAATTGCAGCTGCCACACATGATTTGGATCATCCAGGTGTTAATCAGCCTTTCCTTATTAAAACAAACCATTACTTAGCAACTTTATATAAGGTAAGTGAAAATATCATACTTATCAGAACCAGATTTGAGTATCTTTTCAGTATAGAATTATATTAACAGTGAAATTGCTAATGTACTCACTTAATAGTAGACTTGAACCTGGGATTTTTGTCCCATTGAGTGAAAAAAATAAATACAAGCTATTAATGTAATAGAAGTATTAAAAAGTTTGAAAATCATGAACCTTTTTAAGAGGCATATAGACTGTAGTGTAAAACTAATAAAATCTTTTAAAGTGACACCAGTAATTTTGTTTCTGTTTTGCAGAATATCTCAGTATTAGAAAACCACCACTGGAGATCAGCAGTAGGGTTGTTGAGAGAGTCTGGTTTATTTGCACATATGTCATTAGAAAACAGGTCTGTATTTTTTTATACAGAGAGTGTACACTATATGAAGTTACACACAATGTATTATCCATGGCATCAGACAACTTTGTAAACAAGTGTTCTGTTAAAATATTACATAGCAATTCATAATCCTAGCTGAATATTCAGATCAATTTGAAGATTTAATGGGTGGTATGAGCCTCGCAGGAACAGTTAATTATTCAGTATACAACTTGGAAACTAGTATTTATTGTGAAAACTGTGTGATGGAAGTGTATTCATTATACAAACATTTGATTAGATTGAAAGAAAATATTAACTGACTAGTAAGAGATAATTGTATTTTGTGACCTAAACAGTAACTCATGATCTGTATTTTTAAATTGCAGCTCTTTTCATCTTCTTTAACAATAGCTAGAATTTAGCTTAAAAATATATGCAGTAAGTTTCTCTCTTCCTGAGAGCTACCTGTGAAATGTCAGAGTATTTTTATAAATATTGTAGTTTTTAAAAATTTTATATAAACATTTGAAAGTGCTGCACTTACAGCCATCATGGCTTACAGTTTATTTATACATTCATATACAGTTGCTGCATTCAACTTAAACGTGTAAATATGATGCTTTAATTTTTTTCCTCATATTTTCATGCCTTTGGGTGTTTTATATCACTAATTTCAGGCAGCTGATGGAAAGCCAGATAGGTGCTCTCATTCTTGCTACAGACATAAGTCGGCAAAATGAATACCTGTCCCTGTTTAGAACCCATTTGGACAGAGGAGACCTATGTTTAGAGGAGGCAAGCCATCGCCACTTCATTTTACAGGTGACTGTTTTGAAACTTCCATACTATTCAGAAGTAAATTGCTTCAAATATCATACTTTTTTTTCCTCCCAGGAAAATGGTCTTCAGCTGCCATGGGTGACCAGTGAAGAGGGGATGTTTTTATTCTTTAGTTGTTTAGATCTTGTAAAATGTCAGGTTGACAGCACTGGAAATTAAGCTCTTATATTTGTTTACAGAAGAGGTGCAGCACAAGTGACCAGTATTTTCCTTATGCTGTTCTGCCAGTGCATATCACCTTCTTTTGGAGGGACCATCTTCAGGGTCAAGAGGGTATTTCTGTCTTGATGCATCATCTTCAATTCTTTCTCTCTGCAGAGAGACTGCCAAGAAGGGCACCGACTGAGATGTTAACTTTCAAAGTAGAAAATGTTGCTGTGCTAGAACAGAAAGTTACTGACCTCACTCTTTCGACCTATTTGAAGCAGCTTATTTGCACGGATAATTTAAAAAACCTCGGTAGGCAGTAACACACCATAGGTGGTTCCTCCTTCACTGCCATACAGTCTGGATGACAACCGGTCAAAATTCAGGATTTCTGCCTCTAAACAAGAAGGCAGCAGGAAGGCGACCTCTGCGACTGCTTTCTGGTTGCCATTTTGATGAGTTTTTACTACAGGCTTACAGAGGATCCATGAACCACTGAGAATGTTAAAGACAAAACTTTAGGAAAAAATACCACTTCTTTGTTAGCAGTCAGTTGACATAATTGATGCTTAGTGTGTGCAAGGCCTGCTTACACAATGAAATGGAGTACCAGCAAGTCCTGCTGAGGCTCCCCAAGATCCTCACTCTGTAGAGGGCAAAACCAGCCCTTTCAGCCTGCACATGTTAGAGAGGAGCTTGCTCAATGAGCAGAGGGAGGCGCAGATGAATCAGAAACGGAGGAGGGGGAATTAGAAATGGAGGTAAAGGTTTTCAGTCTGTCACTGATCCCAGCAGGCAGAAACTGGGTTAACAAATCTTTCAATGAGGTTCAAGTTTTTTGCTCCTCCCTCTAAAGAAAATTCCTAAGAGACTGGTTAAGACTGTTTTATAGTTAGCTTTGGGTCCCTTAGGCAATACTCTACAAGTATATTGTGGGGTATTGCTGTGCTGTTATGAACCCTTGGTTTGTGCTGTCAGATACTTCTCAACAGGGAGGTGTACAGAAGGCTAAAACACTTCCTTTGAGAAAGAGGGACATTAAACTGGAGGGAGGACCCTCTTAAAGAATGCAGAAATCCTGTAATTTCAGATTGGTCATCCTGTCTACAAAAGTACGAACCCAGGGTTTGAACTGTCCCAACCAAGCCATAAACAATACATTTTCTGTTAAGTGGGGATTTATATTTTGTTTTTCAAAAATTAGTAATGCAAGGAAGTAAACTGAACTATACTAACTCAATCCTACTAGGATCTCTGGCATTGAAACTATGCTATTAGTTAATTCTTTAAAATGTCTTATTGCAGTTATAAAATGGGGAGCAGGGATGTTAACTGGCTTTGAAATAGTGTTTTCCTAACAGCTAACTTAATTTTTGGTTAGAGTTAATTAAAATAAATACCGTTTTGTCATTTTATTTCGTATATAAATGTCTTTGTATTGAATGCTCTGTATACAGTGCCTTTGAGAGGTACTTTGTATTTAACTCTCATTCACTTTGTCCAGGATAGAAGTCTGTTTGCCTTCAGTTTTACTTAGCTCTGTTCATGACCTCTTATAATTCTCAAAGTAGCATTCTGTTAGCTAAGTCTAAGATTTTGTCACTGATCTTATTAGCAAAAGTCACGGACAGGTCACGGGCAAAACAGAAAAAGTCACAGAAGCCGTAACCTGTCCCTAACTTTTACTAAAAATATCTTTGACAAAACGTGGATCTGCGGATCCCCACACTACTTCAAGTGGGGAAGCTGCAGGGACTAGGAGCTGCCTGTAGCAGCTGGGATTCCCTGCCACCCACGGGGACCAGGAGCTTGGGCTCCTTCTTAGCAGCCCGGAGATGTATGCCACCCCCAGGAGCTCGGGGGTTCCCCCACTGCTGCCCACTGGGAGCTCGGGGTTCCCCTACAGTGCCACCTTTGGCGTGAGGGAGCTGGAGGTTCCCCCGCTGCCACCTCCCACCACGAGTTGGGGGTGGGTGCCCCACCACCCCCAGTGGCAGAGAGCTCAGGGGTTTCCCCGGCAGCGGCAGGGTGCTCGGGGGGTGTCCCGCCACTGCCCCTGCAGCTCCCTGCCGGCGGGGAAACCCCCACAGCTCCCTGTGGGGGCGGTGGGGGAATTCCCTGCAGCTCCCTGCCGCCAGGGGCAGCGGGGGTACCCCACAGCTTCCTGTCCCAGCAGGCAGCGGGGGACCCTGCAGCTCTGGACCACCGCAGGCTGAAGTCACAGAGGTCGCTGGAATTCATGGATTCTGTGACTCCGGCGACTTCTGTGACTAAATTGCAGCCTTAACTATGGTATATAATTTTAGAGTGAAATGCAAGTGGTTGGGTTTGTTACGCTGATTATAAAAATGCATGAGACGTTATGGAATACAGTAGTTACTCTAGAAATTATGCTGCTTTTTGTATTCATGTTTTTGCATGTAGAAAAAAATTAAAAGTTGTGTAACACAGTATATGTAATTCACTAGATGGCTTTGAAGTGTGCTGATATTTGTAATCCATGCCGGACCTGGGAACTGAGCAAGCAGTGGAGTGAAAAAGTAACAGAGGAATTCTTCCATCAAGGCAAGTAAAAGAATAGAAATATTCTAATCTCATACCAATGAATGTGTAAATGTATCATAAGATGAATATCTGAGAGTCCTAGTGACTTTGTGAGATGAAGGGCTATATAAGTTTAGGACTAAAAGAGGGTTAAAATACTTTTTTTTTTTTTGTGGCTACATTCTTGAAACAGGCTTCTTCTGCTAGTAACAGCTGATGAAGAATCTGCTTTAACTCAATACACTCAAAAGTTTCAGATTCTAGCTGAAATGTATTCCTCACTAGAAAAGATACTTCAAATGAAGGATTGTCTTATAGGGCTGTCAAGCAATTAAAAAAATTAATCACGATTTATCGCATGATTAATCATGCTGTTAAACAATAATGAAATACCATTTATATAAATATTTTTTGATGTTTTCCGCATTTTCAAATATATTGATTTCAATTACAACACAGAATATAAATGTTTTCCGCATTTTCAAATATATTGATTTCAAATACAACACAGAATATATGTAATATATACAGAGTATAGGCTCACTTTATATTTATTTTTAAATATAAATATTTGCCCTGTAAAAATAAAAGAAATAGTATTTTAATTCACTTAATACAAGTACCATTGTGCAATCTCTTTATCATGAAAGTTTAACTTACAAATATAGAATTATGTACAAAAAATAACTTCATTCAAAAATAAAACAATGTAAAACTTCAGAGTCTAGAAGTCCACTCAGTCCTACTTCTTGTTCAGCCAATGGCTCAGAGAAACAAGTTCGTTTATATTTGCAGGAGATAATGCTGCCCGCTCCTTGTTTACAATGTCACCTGAAAGTGCGAACAGGTGTTCTCATGGCATTGTTGTAGCTGGCGTTGCAAGATATTTACATGCCAGATGTGCTAAAGATTTGTATGTCCCTTCATGCTTTAACCACCATTCCAGAGGACATGCATTCATGCTGATGACTGGTTCTGTTCAATAACAATCCAAAGCAGAGCGGAGTGACACATGTTCATTTTCATCTGAGTCAGACGCCACCATCAGAAGGTTGATTTTATTCTTTGGTGGTTCGGGTTCTGTAGTTTCCGCATCGGAGTGTTGCTTTTTTAAGACTTCTGAAAGCATGTTCCACACCTTGTCCCTCTCAGATTTTGGAAGGCACTTCAGATTCTGAAACCTTGGTCAAGTGCTGTAGCTATCTTTAGAAATCTCACATTGACTCCTTCTTTATGTTTTGTCAAATCTGCAGTGAAAGTGTTCTTAAAATGAACAACATGTTCTGGGTCATCATCCGAGACAGCTATAACATGAAATATATGGCAGAATGCAGGTAAAACATAGAGCAGTAGACATACAATTCTCCCCTAAGGAGTTCAGTCACAAATTTAATTAACGCATTATTTTTTTAACAAGTGTCATCAGCATGGAAACATGTCCTCTGGAATGGTGGCTAAAGCATGAAGGGGCATACGAATGTTTAGCATATCTGGCACATAAATACATTGGAATGCCAGCTACAAAAGTGCCATGCAAACGTCTGTTCTCACTTTCAGGTGACACTGTAAACAAGAAGCAGGCAGCATTATCTCCCATAAATGTAAACAAATTTGTTTGTCTTGGTGATTGGCTGAATAAGAAGTAGGACTGAGTGGATTGTATGCTCTAAAGTTTTGCATTGTTTTGTTTTTGAGTGCAGTAATGTAACAGAAAAAATCTACATTTGTAAGCTGTGCTTCCACGATAAAGAGATTGCATTTATGGTACTTGTATGAAGTGAGTTGAAAAATACTATTTCTTTTGTTAATCATTTTTACAGTGCAAATATTTGTAATAAAAATAAAATAAAGTGAGCACTGTACACTTTGTATGCTGTATTGTAACTGAAATCAATCTATTTGAAAATGTAGAAAAACATCCAAAATATTTAATAAATTTAGTATTCAATTGTTTAACAGTGCATTTAAAACTGCGATTAATCACGATTAATTTTTTTGAGTTAATCGCATGAGTTAACTGTGATTAATCAACAGCCCTAATATTTATCTGCTCTTATATTGGGTTATATTTTTGCAGAATGCATTTTAAAAGTAAGGATACAGCTGTAATTACATAGAAACTGTTCTCTCAAGGTGACTTGCCTTCCTTGAATGGTTGTCTAAAACAGATTTGCTTGTGTATATTATGAATTAACAATTCCAGAATGCTTACGGTTAAAAATTACTTTTCTAAGTAATTGTTCTCTCTTTAGGAGATGTTGAAAAAAAATATCACTTGGGTGTGAGTCCGCTGTGTGATCGACAGTCAGAAACCATTGCCAACATCCAGATTGGTAACTACAAATATATGTATTTGAACAGTTTAAAATCTTTCAGTGGTTCCCTTTAATGACAATTTTTAGAGGAAGGAAAGCTATCTTTGCCTATAAATCTTAGAATTTGCCCTTTGTCTTTTTTTTGTGTTAATTTGGCAATGCTTCTTCACCACAAGCAATTTTTTCTTTGCTTTAAAATTTCTCCTTTGAATTTAGTAATCGTGAAAGGTGCTTGATTGATAGTCCTGGAGACTGAAGTCCTGTATCCATAGAACAGGTATAGCATGGGCAGTAGCAATGTAGCCTTTCCCATATTACTACTCCAATGTGCCTTAATCCTAACCTGGAATGACAAGCTCCAGAGTTAGAGGACATTTCATTCACCTACCCATTCAGTCCTTGGTGCTTCTAGTGAAGCTGCCAGTTGACTTAGGCTTTTGGAATGTGGACACCTATTCACTGGGAACTGGTTTAAAGATAGTCTTAAAGCATAGGAATTTCATGTAGGCCAATGGATAGCTGGTAGATGATTTTTGATCACTGCCAACCTGGGGTAGATTTATACCAGGGACAGAAGTGAAAGGATTTTCCCATTAATAAACATTGACTTTTTTTTTTTAAGTATATTTTCATATAGATTGAATGGGATTGAATGAAAAAATATGTTCTACTATATTAAGCAGATTAATAAATTTTAACCCCAGACATAATTTGAATTTTTTTATCTCATATAAAATTGGAAATGTAAAAAAAAATTGTGACTTTGGTTCTCACAAATTATACTAAATTACATCAATTATAACCAGTAGATTGTGGAATAGCTGACCATAATTTTGATTTTTTTAAAATAAACTTTTTTTTTTTAAATAAGGCAAAAGTACAGTTCTGGCAACCTTATCTTTAAATTTTTGTTTGCATATATATAGCCAGATTTTTAAAGCTATTCAGGCATCTCACAGCCATTGAAATCAGTGAGAGTTAGGCACCTGAATACCTTTAAAAGTCTTAGACATAGACAAAATACTTTTGTGTGTGTGTGTGTGTGTAGAGGGCAGTCAGCTATTTCAAGATGTCTCATTTGCTGCATAACACTGGGAGCCCTTTAATTTGTGCAGGCCATTAGTCATCTTTGCCTCGAATGAGACACAAGTTTGCCTGGTCATACTTCAATACACTTAACTGGTCTAGTGATGCCGAGGGAATTTGAATGTATATTTCCGTTGTAACACAATTCAGCTTGTTTGTGGGATGGTTTATTATATATGAGCTTGTTTCTGTTAGACTTTTAGGCTTTTTAGTCTAGTTTGTGTAGTTTAATTCAAATCTGATGATTGGTGTCCTCCTTTCTCCTCTCCAATAGTTTTTTTCCCTTTATTTCTCCACTGCCCCAAAAGGGAACAAATGAGATTCATCAGTTCCTTCTTAATACAATATAATGCTATTTCTTTTCACTGTCAAACCTGTAATATTTCTATAGATTATACTTCTATATTTTAATAAAGTGCCACAGTGTTAGAAATATTGAAAGATGACCATTTTTAGATGTAAGTTGGAGACGAGTTGCTAATGCATTGTTAATCTTTTATATCACTTCCTAAATGCTTTAAAACCTTTACCTTAAAAATGCATATTCTTTCCTGTTTTTAATCTAAAGCTTTCTTCTTTAAAGGTTTTATGACCTACTTAGTGGAGCCATTATTTACAGAGTGGGCCCGGTTTTCAAATACCAGGTTATCACAGACGATGCTTGGTCATCTGGGACTGAATAAAGCTAGTTGGAAGGGACTGCAAAGAGAACAGTCAAGCAGTGGTGATGATACTGATCCTGCATTTGAGGAAATGGACTCAGACGTATTACCTCAGGAAACTCGATTGTCCTGACTCCAGAATCCGTATGACAAAATTGCCTCTGCAATTGTATCTGCACAATGGGGTTTGAGGAGAAACTTGTTATAACTGCTCAAGGTTCAGTGTAAATGATGCCAGCATTATTTATTTCCAAGTTTTCCTTTACAGGTCAATTGAACCCAATTTTTAATTACAAGATTGGAACATAGAGCAATATGCATATGCCTCAGTTGGCTTTTGTTTGGAACCTTGAATATGCAAAGCACAGCAGTGACTGAATCTTGAAGGAACAATACAAGAAGTTTCATCATGGTGCCACGTGGGTTTTTTAAAAAAGTTTGAAATAAGGTCTTCAAAACTAAGACTTGATATGAACTATTCCATTTTCTTGGGATTTAGCAAGTCTTGCATAAACATGTTCAAAGCATACCTTCCACTCAGTCCTTGTTTAAAATATGGAAATGTGAAGTGCCCATCCTCTGCTGCCTCTGGCAAGACTTGATGTTTACAAATGTACTCTGAAACTATTGGTTCTAGACTTATCTTTACGCATGGCTGTGAAAGAACCACTAACTTTGGTTTTCTTTTAGAAAAACAGAAAAAGAAAAAAAGGTCAAATCTGAGACTAAAGCTCTTTTTCCTTTGGATGCCAGAAAAGACTCCATTTGTCATTATTTTGTTTGTGCACTGGGAACTGAGCGTTCACCATAGAGCACAGCCAAGCTTTTCTCCAGTGCTGTATGGGAATGCAATTTTTGAAAATGCTTCTGAATTTGCAGAGTGGGGGGTGGGTGGGTGAGGGGGGGGAACATTGTCCCTAACCGTGTTGCAGTTCTGCATTGAAAACGTTGCATGTTGTTTTCACTATTGTACATTTGAACTTGCATATGCAAGACAAAGGCAGAATGTCTATAAACATCACATTCAACTCAGGGTATTTGCCAATCTGAAATAAAGTGGGATGGGAACTGTGTCCTTCTGACCAAGGGTACAAATGCCCCTTTCGCTGCAGTGTGTATGTATGTGTGGGTGCGAGAGTGTTCGGGGTTATGTGGGGGAGGGAGCGGGAAGGGTTTCAACTGCAACATTTTTTATTTATTCTTTTAGAATGTGACAGTGTAATGAACAGCCACATTGGGGGGAAACTGTAACAGATTGCTACAGATGCCTTAAACTATGCACAAAGCTAAGTGACCAAATTCGTTTTTGATTGAAAAAAGTGCATTGTTTACTTATTCCTCCCTCTCCTGAAACATTACCCATTTACGGGTTTTTGATGTGAAACGGAGAAATGTTTTTAATGACAAAATTTAAAGACTAATTTTAAACTTCAAACATTCCATTTTTGTAATTTGTTTTACACTGTTTTAAGTACAGTAAGCACAACTGTTACAGAATTTAAGAGAAACTGGTGCTTTCTTTTAGTTCATTTGTATTTCCCGTGTTATTTCTGTAAAAGACTGTTTATTAATTCTGTTTACAGTTCGTTGCAACAGCCATTTTTGGGAGAGAGCTTCAGTGTAAAGCCATTTGTAAAGGCTTTACCATACTCATTTTAATATGTGCTTGTTGCTCTTAACTTTTGATGAATAAAAAATAACTTTTCAAAATTATGCTCTTGTATGTTTAAGTTACATAACTGAGTCTATTATTAGTGAAGTAGTTAAGCTTGCAATTAACTTCTATTATAAAACCTTATTTTAACCCATTTTATATGGGGTTTAAATGTTTGTCTTGCAAATTGTCAAACTTCCTCACTTCTGCAACTTTTGCCTGCAGTTAGAATTAGAGCTCACTTAAAAATGATCCTGACTTATGTGTTTGTTTCCCTCTAGGTTAAAAGTGGCTTGTTATCCCTTCAAATTCTCCACATGGTTACATTTTCCTAAACTCTCTGTCCATTTGTACGCTCCCTTGGTCTGGAGAAGAACATGCACAGGTCTTGAATTCTAGAACCACCATTTCTAATGTAAAGCCTTAACAAATCTTCCTGCCAGATCCCACACCACCACTCTTACAGGAGTTGATTTCAGTATCATCCACTAAGGTATGTGGGACATGCTACTGATAGCATTTAACTTAATTGTTAACGATTGATTTCCTTTTGTCTAAGTAACAAACCCACTACAGACACCACCACCCCATCTCTCTCTCTCACACACACACCAACTTCTTGTTAGTGGCACTTTTTTCATTTTCCCCAGTTGCTACTCAAAATGTTGTTGATTTAAATCAGTGGTCACTAGCCAGTTGATTGCGATCGACTGGTCAATCCTAAAGGAGCTCCCAGTTGATCGCGATCTCCAGCGGCGCAAAAACAGGCTCCCTGCCTGCCCAGGCCCCACGCTGCTTCCCGAAGCAGTCAGCGTGCCCTGCGGCTGGGGGTCTCCCTCCGCGCGCTGCTCCTGCCTGCAAGCACTGCCCGCATAGCTCCCATTGGCCAGGAACGGGAGCTGTGGTCAATGGGAGCTGTGGGGGCGGTGCTTGCAGAGAGGGGCAGCGCGTGGAGCTATGTGCTGCCTGCCCCACCCCAGGGGCTGCAGGGGCACATTGGCCCCTTCCAGGAGCAGCGTGGGGCCTGGGTAGGCAGGGAGCCTGCTTTAGCCTTGCGGAGCTGCCGGAGGTAAGCGCTGCCCGGCAGGAGGCTGCACCCTAGCCCTGAGCCCCCACCCCCTCCTGCATCCCAAACCCCTGCCCCAGCCTGGAACCCCCTCCTGCACCCAAACTCCTGCCCAGAGCTTGCACCCCTCACCTCCTCCTGGACCCCAGCCCCTGTCCAAGGCTCAACCCAGAGCCCCCTCCCACACTGCAAATCCCTCGGCCCCAGCCAAGAGCCCGCACCCACTTCCCAACCCCATACCTCAGCACGCTGAGGGTGGGGGAGAGCAAGTGACAGAGAGAGGGGGGGATGGAGCGAGTGGAGCAGGGCTTTGGGGAAGGGACAGGGCAACATTTGGGTTGCCCTTACATTCAAAAAGTGATCTTGGGCATAAAAAGGTTGGAGACCACTGATTTAAATTTTGTAAACGGGAAGCAAAATGAACTGTGGCTTGTGTTCAGCAACAATCCAGATAAGAATTACCAGGAACTTCAGATGTACTTCAGATAGGTTAAAGTTGGGCCATGGAATTTAGTTCAATGGCACGTACCAAAATATATTACCACATCATTTACGACATTAAATCGTTTCTTGTAATTTGAGTAATGTGAAAGACATAATGGCTGATTCATCATGTTCCTTTATGATGTTTAGAAAGGACGTTATAATTAGAGCTGGTCAGGAACTTTTTGAAATGTTTTTAGTTGGAAAATGATGACTTGTCTAAATGAACATTTCCACAAAATTCACTTTAAATGAACCTTCCATTGGGAAGGTTTCTTGGGTTCACAATGGAATTTCTGATCAATACCAGAATGAGTATATTCCTGCCCCAGAATATCCAATAACCCAGTGGTTAGGGCGCTTACCAGGGATATGCGGGAGGCTCAGGTTTAAATTCCTGCTCTGCTTGATTTAGATTAGGGACTTGAATGTGGGTCGCCCACATCTCCGCTGAGTGCTCTAACCACTGGGCTATGCTTATTAGTGGATGGGGGAAGGGGGTCTCTGTTTTTCAGTAAAAAACCTCAAAGGGCCTTAGTTTTATTCTGCATCTGACTGAGGAAAAATGTCAAAACCAAGTTTTTTGCAAAATGGATTTTTGTTTTCTGGCCACCCTTAGTTGTAATTGAACATTTTAGGTTTCCTTAGGCATTTATTTTACTATAGATTCCAGAAATACTTCAGTTAAGCCTATTAGGCTTGAAGTAAATGTGCACTAAGAGAAATTTGCATGTGTTATTTCAAATACCAATTTTTAAGCAGGTGGTATATGAACCAATAAAGTTTGGGAACCACTGATTTTCAACATTAAGTGACCTGAAAATAATTTTTTTATGGCATTGCTGTTCACTTCATGATTAAAAAAAGGAATGGAGAGAGTATATTTTTTAACCAAAGGAAGGTCTTTTTTTCCTGGAGATCTCTGAAAATGTGAACTGAAATCTTGCCTTCATATTGTTTCTGCCCATTGTTGATTTAGTCATTAGAGTTAAAAGGTGCTTGCAAAAAAGCTATTTGAAAGTGAGTCATAACACTGAGCAATCCAAAGGAAGAAAAGGTTACTGACCTTACAGTAACTTGATTTCTTCAAGATGTTTTGTCCCTATGGGTGCTCCACCATAGCATGCATGCACACCCATGTACTCTCTACCAGAGAATGCAGAGCAGTTTCTGCGGGCCTGCAGACACAGCAGCACCTTGTGCCTTCAATGAGGGCATGTAAGGAGGCACATGGACCCACCACCACTCAGTTCCTTTTTGACCACGAAGTAGAGCCTCCACAGAAAGGGGAAAGAGGGCAGGGAGGTGGAACACCCATAGGGACAAAACACCTCAAAGAACTCAAATTACTGTAAGGCAAGTAACCTCTCTGAGTATATGTTCCTATGGGTGCTCCACTGTAGGAGACTCCCAGGCAGTAACTCAGTGAGGAGGTTTGACTGTTCAAAGGACTGCCAGAAGTAGTATCATCCCTGGAAACAGGTAAGATGGCGTAATGCTTGGCAAAGGTACGGATGAAAGACCACGTTGCAGTCCTACAGATTTCTGTTATGGGATTGTATTTCAGTAGAGCTATAGATATGGACAGGGCTCTAATGGAGTGCACTATGAGGGCTATATCCCAGCAGATTTGTAGCAGGGTAAAATGCAACCCAAAACCCACTTTAACAGTCTTTGAGTGGAAGTGGGTTGTCCCTTCATCCTCTCTTCAAATGATACAGATAATCTAGGAGAGGCCTGGAAGGTCTTAGTTCTGTCAAGGTACATAGTGAGAGTCCTTCTGACATCTAGTGTATGTAGGCTGGCCTCCTCTCTGGAGGCGTGAGGCTTTGAGTAAAGCACTTGTAGATGGATCTCTTGATTTAATATGGAATTATAAAGAGACCTTAGGGAGGAAGTGAGGATGGGGGACACGGTGTAATCTTGTCTTTATAGAAGGTAGTTAATGGCAGATCTTCCATGAGAGCAGAGTCTGTCACTTTTCAAGCTGAAGTGATAGCCATATGGAACCAAGTCTAAGGGAGAAGTGGAGGAGAAAACAGGCAGTCATCGGTTCAAATGGAGGTTTCCTCAGGCCATTGAAAATCAAATTAAGGTCCCACTGGGTGGCCAAGGGCTATACAGGGGAAACAAGTTGTGTAAGCCCTCGAGGAATCTGGTGTTAGTGGGATGTGCAAAAACTGAGATGCTTCGATAGGCGAATGGAAGACTGTGATAACAGCCAAATGTACTCTGAATGAGCTCATTAATAGACCTAGTCTTCAAATTCAACAGGCAAGTCTAGGGTTCTGGAGAGCAGAATGTCTGATGCTTGAGAATAGTGAAGAGAACACCAGAAATTGAAGAGTTTCCACTTTTGAAGGTAAGTTTTGCAAGTACTAAGTTTCCTGATAGAACTGACTAGACCTTATCCAAACAGGTTAGCACCATCCTCAAGAATCATCTAGGAACTGTGCTCTCAGGTTCAGGAAAAGGGGGTTGGGATGGATCAGGGTCTCAGAGTTCTGTGACAGGAGATCCTTCCTGAGATGAACTCAAGAGAGGCACTGCCAGAGGGAGGTGAAGGAGGTTTGAGTGTACGCTCGTCTTGGCCAGGATGGTGCTATGAGGATAATCATTGTTCTTACTTGTCACAGTTTGAGTAAGGTTTTGAGAATCAGAGGTAGAGGTGGGTAAGCATATAGCAGGATACGGGGCTATGGTGTTATCAGGGCATCTCCCAATGAATTGTGACTGTTTCCTCCCTTGGAGCAGAAAAAACAACATTTTACATTGGATGGAGTAGCAAAGAAGAGGTGGTGCACTCTGCCTTAACTTTTATCACAGTGGTTAGTATGCTAAGAGGCTGGAGACTGAGATTCAAATTCTCACTGTCTGCTGTGGCATAAGGGCAGTCTCCTGGAAGGTGGGAGACCCAACTACTGGGATCTGGGGTATTCTGGGGCTGGTTTCTGTTTCTCCTGTTGGAGGTGTCCCTCTGCATATACTTTGGTCTCTGACCCAATGAATATTCAGAGTAACTAGTGGTTAGGGCGCTCAGCTGAGACACCCCTCCCCCCGGGTTCAATGAATAGTTATTTATATACAGTGGAATGGTTTCACTGACCAATGTGATCCCAGAATACCTTATTGTCCAGGGGCTAGGGTACTCGGCAGGGAAGCGGGAGACCCAAGTTCTAATCCGTTCTCTATGGTGCCCGGGGGGGGGGGGGTGGGGGTGGGGGGACTTCAACTTGGGTCTCCCACATGGTGAGTGAGTGAAGGATGGGGACAGTTTATATACTTAACTCCCATAGAGAGTTCATGGCACTGAATACCAAGTGGAGGGAGGTGGCTCCCTATGGCCAAGACTTATGCTCCTAAATCTCTTAAGAGATGGGTCTTAGGGTATGTCTACACTACGAAATTAGGTTGAATTTATAGAAGTCTTTTTAGAAATCGGTTTTATATATTCGAGTGTGTGTGTCCCCACAGAAAATGCTCTAAGTGCATTAACTCGGCGGAGTGCTTCCACAGTACCGAGGCAAGCGTCGACTTCTGGAGTGTTGCACTGTGGGTAGCTATCCCACAGTTCCCGCAGTCTCCGCTGCCCATTGGAATTCTGGGTTGAGATCCCAATGCCTGATGGGGCTAAAACATTGTCGCAGGTGGTTCTGGGTACATGTCGTCAGGCCCCCCTTCCCTCCCTCCCTCCGTGAAAGAAAGGGCAGACAATCGTTTTGCGCCTTTTTTCCTGGGTTACCCGTGCAGATGCCATACCACGGCAAGCATGGAGCCCGCTCAGCTCACCTTCACCGTATGTCTTCTGGGTGCTGGCAGATGTGGTACTGCATTGCTACGCAGCAGCAGCAGCAACCCCTTGCCTTATGGCAGCAGACGGTACAGTAGGACTGGTAGCCATCATCGTCATGTCCGAGGTGCTCCTGGTCGCCTCTGTTAGGTCAGGAGCGCCTGGGCAGACATGGGCGCAGGGACTAAATTTGGAGTGACTTGATCAGGTCATTCTCTTTAGTCTTGCAGTCAGTCCTATGGAACCATCTTATGGTGAGCAGGCAGGCGATACGGATTGCTAGCAGTCCTCTTGTACCATCTTCTGCCGGGCAGGCAAGAGATGAGGATGGCTAGCAGTCCTATTGTACCATCTTCTGCTGAGCAGCCGTGAGATGTGGATGACATGCAGTCCTTCTGCACTGTCTGCTGTCAGCCAAAGATGTAAAAGATAGATGGAGTGGATCAAAACAAGAAATAGACCAGATTTGTTTTGTACTCATTTGCAATCTTCCCCTCCGCCCCCCCGTCTAGGGGACTCATTCCTCTAGGTCACACTGCAGTCACTCACAGAGAAGGTGCAGCGAGGTAAATCTAGCCATGTATCAATCAGAGGCCAGACCAACCTGCTTGTTCCAATAACTTAGGTGCACCATTTCTTATTGGAACCCTCCGTGAAGTCCTGCCTGAAATACTCCTTGATGTAAAGCCACCCCCTTTGTTGATTTTAACTCCCTGTAAGCCATGTTGTCAGTTGCCCCTCCCTGCGTCAGAGCAATGGCAGACAATCGTGCATCTGAGTTGAGAGTGCTGTCCAGAGCAGTCACAATGGAGCACTCTGGGATAGCTCCCGGAGGCCAATATCGTCGAATTGTGTCCACGGTACCCCAAATTCGACTCGGCAAGGCCGATTTAAGCACTAATCCACTTGTCAGGGGTGGAGTAAGGAAATCGATTTTAAGAGCCCTTTAAGTCGAAATAAAGGGCTTCATCGTGTGGACGGGTGCAGGTTTACATCGATTTAATGCTGCTAAATTCGACCTAAAGTCCTAGTGTAGACCAGGGCTTAGGCTACACCCATCTCCTTGGCATTTCCTAGTATTTGGTTTAGGCAGCTCCTTGCTCAGCAGACTGGTTTTTGTGAACCCCATTCTTAGCAGAATTTTAGGCTGGGATTTTCAGTTATAGCCCTCAGTTAACTAATCTAAACAAACAAGTTAGCTGACTTGTTTGGTGGAAGGGAAGGTTCAGAGTTCAGTTTTGACCCCTAAGCCATGTCTCTGTGCATTATGAGTGTAAAACATTTAAATGCCCTTTTGTAAACTACTCATTGTGTTACTAAATTACATGTGCTACAGGTCTGATAAATTAGGATTACAACTGAAATATCTCATTTGACAATTTGACTCATGGGCTATGAAATTAGTAAGGTCGGGACCATGTTACAAACCTTAAGATACTGTTTCTATAGGCAGTGCAATATGAAGGTAAATATTAACCTGATTTTGGAGGGTGTGAGGAAGCAAAATGCAAGGTTAACAATATGGACTAGCTTCATAATGAGATATAGGCATTACAGTGCCTAACTTGTAGGCACCTAGAAAAACACTAAGATTCCTAAAGTCTAGGTAAGCCACCACAATAGGCAGCTGCCTGCCTAAACTAATCAATGGGAGATGCTGACTAGAGCCATGTTTCCTAAACCCTGCCTCTCTCCTCAAGTCAGGTACTTTTTTTTTTTTTTTTTTTTGGGGGGGGGGGGCAGAAATGAGGATTGCTGTCCACCTTAATTTAACCTAGTTGTCAAAGCACTCCCTCTGTATGTGCAAGACCTGGGTTGATTTCTGCCTGCAGGGGGAGAAAAAATTTGAGCAGGTGTCTTTCACCTCTCAGTGCTCTAACCATTTGAGAATGACCTATTCTGCAGTGGGTCTTCCTCTAATCTCTGTTTGAAGCTGTTCCACTCTATATAAATACATACTCACTGGAACAGGGGAACTGGCTCCTGGGTCTCCTACCTGGGAGTGTCCTAACCACCAGCATTACTCATTCTCTTCTCTCTCTGGCCCTATGACTTTATACACCCTGGACAGTTTCAACAGGAGAGCATGAGAAAGACCTGTATCAGAATAGCCCAATCATTTGCACACTTTCTGGAGCGGTTGGAGATGACTGTTCAAATCCTCCTTTTCACCATAGTCCCCACCAATCAGGCAGAGGGGGAAATTAAACCTGGAGCTATATAGTCCTGCGTGAGTGATCAAACTACTGGGCTCATAAGCACCTCCTTACAGAGTTTGAATGGGCCCTGAACTGCTAGGTGGCCTCAGCTCCTGCCTACTGGATTGGGCCCTGCAGATGAATGCTTATCTTCCCCTGCTTTGTGTATCATGCCAGGGCATAAGTGTCTGGCTGCCTAGAATGAGGCAGCAGTGTACATGCCCAGAGACAAAAACTTAAGCACTTAAGAACTTTTTCAGCAAAAATTTAGGCACTGATTTAGGTGCCTACAGAGGTAGGCGGAAACAACACAGGTGTTTTCTGAGTGCTAGGGGCACTTAAAGTGCTGGATGAAAGTGGAGATAGAATGATCCACTGAAAAGGTTCCTTGGATTGTATAGCATTGGGTGGAACCTGCTGATTTGCAAACCTCTATGTGTGTCAAGCCAAGAAAACAGTAACCATGCTTTCAGGGGGGTTAGCCTGAGGGGTCTGGGAGAAAAAAAGTCTTGTGGAGGAGGGGAAGGAAATGCTAATCAATGTTATTGAGGAATGGATCTCTGAACTCCTCTACATAACTAAGAGGAAGGAAGTCTGGAAGAATCCATACTTAAGCACCAAAAGTAAAAATGAAGTGGCCTTTGCTCACTTGCCTCCATAGAACAAGCAGCTGCAATTTAAATTCAAATACCCACACTGCTTTTCCCAGCCTGTTTCCACCATGCTGCTGTGCAGGAGTAGCAGGTTTTCATAATCCGGTGACATAGGAGTAAAGTGCCATACTGGAGCTGGATACTTTTAATATCTTAGGAGGATGCAACTAGACTCCCTTCAGAGCTCTACCACTTCTGAATTTGTTTTCAGACTGACCATTTCTCCCCACAAAGCCAGCCAACTAACGCACATATGATCAAGACAGACAGTGCCAAAAAGTCAAGTCAGCATTTTGTTTTTTCTATTTTGTACATCTCAGTGTAGCACTAAATACAAAACACTCTTTGGAGACCAAGTAATAGGACTTTGCTCTTCTAAATGCTTTGAACAATATTTTTTCCAAAGTAAGAGGAATTTTTAGTTAACTTTTTTTTTTTTTTTTTTTACTTTTAAACAGCTTTGTAAATACAAACTTTCAAGTATTACATCAGAAATAAAGCCCTTGTTGATCATACTCTTTAAATCTCAATTTGTTAATACTGACTAGCATGTAGGTGGATGGAAAATGCTGCACTTTTCCAGTAGTTGGAGGGAGAGGGGGAAAAAAAGTTTCAAGAACAAGCACTCACATCACAACTTCAGTAGCCAGCTGTTCCTTTAGAACGAGATTGCTGACTCACCTTCTCTACCTGTATTTATCCACATTCAAAAGAAACTTGCTGTCAGTTTACTTGATATATAGCCAAGCTAGATCTGTTGTGTTCCTGCTTGTTAGTCCTGTGAATGCCAGAATGTTTTCCACCCAATTTTTCAATACTTGAGAAAACTGGATTGCATTTGTGTACAAAAAGCCTCAGATTGTTTTCCCCGATGATCCAAGCTCGGTGCGGATCAGGAGAACAAAGCTGCCATACAGCAGGTGCCTAGAGGATTTCCCCAGGTGGTCCTCAGGTGACCCACACCAATGCTTTCCTGGAACTAGTGCAGGGATTGTAGTCAAAATATCCCTGACTGCTGAATTATCATCTTGGGGCCATGGGCAGTTATCACAAATAAGGGTAGCCTTCAGTCTCTTCTGTTTTATGCTAAGGGACTAACCCAGCACAAGACCTCCCCATTAACTGTGTAGAGGGTAAAAACATCTCTCCTGTGTGTCAAGCACTCCCCAGCTGCAACAGAGATCAGAGCCTCTGAAAGCAGTAAGATTTTACTGACAAACACCCTATAGTTCATTTTATAAGCACTCCATTTCTTCTCATCTCTACTACTTTGTGACTTCCACATTTGCTCACTCAGACACATACCCTGACATTCTGTCTGAAGTATTTTAATCTACACTGCTATTCTACCCTATTTCACACACATTGGTCTACCTTTTGACAGAGGACTGAACCTGAAGCTAGCTGTGGCCAGCTGCTCAAGATCAAATTCACCTTTATGGCACTATATGTATTGGAGGGAAAAAACAGAACATTCTGCATTGAGAGAAGGGCAATCTCATTTGAGAAATCTTGCTATTTTTGAAATGCTCTATTCCATACCACTCAGCTTTGTAACAAGTAAAATCAATGAAGCTTATCAGAGATTATCTGTTTCTCCTTCATTATTAACTGAATAGTTTCATACCCTTGCATGAGCTGTTTATGCTTTTTAGGCTAAAACCAGCAAAAGCTGTGTTAAACTAATGAGATCTCATTTGGAACAGAAGTTGCTAGTCTCAAACTAAATTCTGCAGCGAAAGAAACTTGTTACATCAGCTATAACATGAGAGAGAAAATGACTGACGGTACTTCATTCCCATTATCATCATTTACACGAACTGTCTGAAGACTGTCAGTCACGTATATAAAAACATTTGTACAGATAAATTAGTGTTAAAACCACCACAGAAAAAAGTCTTAGTATTTTAGGTATTGAAAGCTAGATTTTAAAGTTTACTTTATAGGTTTAAAAACTTGTACTGTCTCTCAACTCAACCCTCTTGTTAAAAGTCACATAAGGACAAGTACCTCTAGACCTCAAAATGTAAAAACAAAGGCACTACGTTTTTATAATTTTATATCCGTATTTTTTTTTGGTTTGTTTTGTAGGAGGGCACTAAATACCAAGAGACACTTACTACATAACACTGATTTCTAATAAAAGCAGCTGAATAGTCTCTTGTAGTGATATAAAAGTAGTTAAGATTTTTCAATTAAAGTCTTCATTTTTCCTGTAGGCTTCAGCATGTGTGGTCCAAACTGAAAAGGGAAAAACAAGTACATTACAATATGTACAGATCCTGGAAATTGTAGCATCATTTTATAATCCAAGTTCATAAGTGACCCTAGAACTCAAGCAGAGGCCACCCATCATTTGTCCACTTTGTCTTGCTGCCATGGATGCAAATGGGATTAGATTTAGATGCATTTTACCCACAAAGTTAACTAGAAATGGTCTCACAGGGGAAATGCATATCAGGAACCAAGTGAAGTTACTCAGATCAACCAGATGACTCCGCTCCCAGAACAAGTCTGTTGACAGATTTTTTCCTGCACCTGTTGCAAGTCCTCTGTAAATCACGTATAATGAAATGTGAGGACCAGACGGGGGGGAGGGAGGAGAAGGCTGCCTAAGGGCCACTCCCAGTAACTGATAAGGTTAAAAATGTTACTAGACCACAACTAGTGTTGGTCACCACCACAATATTCTCTGTCAAAGGCTTCCAGCCGGTTCCATTAGCCTCTGATGTTTACCATCCAATCCCTTGCCCCAACAAAAGATGGATCACAGTCTCAGAGTGGAAATAGTAATGAACATTCCATGCCACAAGTCAAATATTAATTCCATGTTCTCTCAAGTCTTGTGACATTTGTGCTCTTAAAATTCCCAGCTCCTGGAGGCAAGTAATCAAGTAATAATAGCCCTTGTTACAAAAAATTATAGCCCTCATGGTTGTAGAGAAGAAATGTGACCTGAATGTACACCAGAAAACCCAACCTTTATTATTTTAAGTCTCCTGATTTTTGAGTGCTTATGGTTGGTAATCTAGTTCTTCCTCAATCAGGCCCAGAACACAACCAGCTGTATGAGTAAGGTTATTAGGCTTTCTACCTCTTTTGTTGTTTGCTTTCACTTTTGTTTTCCAAGCTGAGTGAAGTGCAAGAGATTAATCTGATCATTTATTTGTTCTCCCTTTCTAGCCCACAATGGTCAATGACTGCTTATCAGACTGCAGGCAAAGTTTACTGCCCAGCAAAACTGGATTTCACTAGAAATGCAGAGAGATGCATTGCAGGCACTACTTGAAAGAATTTCTGAACACTTACCATTGGAGTTTCACTTCAATTTCAATCTTTTTAAAACACAATTTAATGAGTTTTCCCAGCACCATGATTAATGTATTTTTAAAATGGAACCCAGCTGTCTTTTAAGGTCTTAGTGATGCAATAAAACCTCTCTAGCCTGCTCATGGTTTACCTGGTCAGCAGAAGCCCGAGATAAAGTTGCCCCCTACAGTGCTTTGAATGACCGTCTCTCCACTCCCCAGCACTGCTGATGCACAAGCCAAGCTTTCTGGATTCTCACTGGGGTTCTGTGGAGCTGGTCTGAGAGCCAGCTAAGGTTTTTGAAGAGAGATTTACCTCAGCTTTAATGTATGTAGGACCGAATCCCAGGATGTGTCCAGAATCTCAATACTCACCAGCATCATTTCAGACTTTGCCTTTGTTTCAGACTCTGGAATCTGTTTTTCCGTTTCACTTTGGTTATCACTTCTGTATCGATAAGCAAATTTCTTTTTGAGAGCTTCAGCTATTAGTGCTACAGGATCAGTCGGGTCAGGTGATTTGCATGTTGCGCCTTCTGCTGGTCTTCAAAGGGAAAGGGAAATTAACAGTCACAGCAAGTCTTTAGAATGTAGTTAGAGCATCTTTGCATTCCCCTGCTGCCTTTCAAATGTTAGATCAGCAACAGTCCAAAATTCAAATGTTTCTCCATGAAAACTATTGAGTAAGACTTTGCATTAATAAAATAACACAAGTTATTGTGTACTCACCTTTTCACTGCACGCAGTTTGACACTGTTCATGTCTTTGAGGATCTCTAGCATATTTGGTATTTCAGGCTTCTTTGGACCATTATCTATCAAAGTCTGTCCCGCGTTTATTTTCCTGCCTTTCCGCTCTTTAATGAGATCAATAGCAGACATACTCCGATGTACCCCAGGAGGTGGAAGAGGCGGTGGAGGAGGAGGAGGAGGTGGTGGTGGTGCAGGAACTGATGCAGTAGGACTTAATCCAGCTAAAACACACCAAGACATTCATTCCCCGTAAGAACTAAATGCCCTTTTAAAGAAAGCTTGATACATCAAGTATTTTGAAAAGGAACAGATTTGCTGCATATCAATTTATTTTTTCCTCAGAAGGTTGTCTTGTCACAAGACTACTGGCCCAGTTTAAGTCCTAAACCGCCTAAAAATGACAGCATTAAAACAATCACCTCAGCTAATTACTGTTCCAAAAGGATGTTCAGTTCCCAGTTCAGATACTAACAGTAGATGCACATCCATGTCAGACCTACAAAACTTGTTCAACACCAGGACCTGTTTCCACCAACTCTGCCCCTTGTTGGGGTCTATCAGTATTTAATGATGCTTGGAGAGAGTTTGAAAGGCAATGCAAAGTTATATTCTTAAGGCAGCCACTGTGTCTGGAAGAAATCACTGTTTAGAAATAATTTTACACATTAATAACAGTTTGGCCGGACAACAGCAATGAATGCATCCCAAGTAAAAATTCCAATTATACTTGTCATTTGCCAAGACAAGATTCTAAATGAAATTGCTTATTGACTGTAATCACAATCCCTAGATAAGCAGTAGTTATTCGTGCTAATTATTTTCAGAAAGGAAGGACTTCTCTTGTGAGATTCTTAAACCTGAATGGCAGAGGTCAGAAAGTTGTGTGAAGCCCAGTTAAAAAGTCTTCACCTTGTTTCTGTTACCGCCCATGTTTTTCTTTAAGTTTTTTGAATGTCTTCTTAAGACTCAAGAGGAGAGATTTGGCAACTGACTGAACCAATTAGGTTGTAACAAAAATCTAAAAGCTTCTTGCACCACTTTAGGTGAATATTAAGTCAGTGTTACAGGAGTCACCAAAGATATTACACAGGTCTTGGCAGAGAGTGAGAACTTCCCAAGTGTTTTGTTTCTAAAAGACGTCTATGGAATTTAAGTCACTGACTCTGCTCATGCAAATTGGGACCTTATTTTTATTTAACAAAAATCTTCACCCCACCCACCCTTAATTAATCTTAAAAGTGAACCAAACCAACTATCTTGGACAGACAGATGTATAACGTTAACATATTTAAAGCAGTTACCATATTCTACCAGAAGAGGGAGGTAAAGGAAAATGTTATTTAAATTAAAATCTAGATGAAAGCCTTCTACTGAACAGAAGGAAAAAAATCACACCTAGAAAAAATATTAACCAAGGGCATGTGTCATTTAGGTGATTATTAGCATTTTAGCAATTTGGTATGTTTAGAAGTGTGTTAATTTCAAGCTACTGTTGCTGTCAAAAGGAGGAATGGAACTGAATTATCTTTCAAACTATTTCAGTGCAATGAGTCAGTTGCACATATAGTGGTCACATTATTTCCCTATTCGCTCCCAGATTTGGATACTGAACTCAACCTTGTCAGGAGAGCCAGCATTCATGATCTAATGGCTAAAGCCCAGGAAAGAATCAGTATACCTATTCCCAGCTTTCCCACACACCTGCTAGGTGACTGTGGCCAAGCCACTTAACCTCTAACGCAGTTTCTCACCCTTCATTCCTATCTGTAATGGATACAGAATACAAAATAGGCCCTACTATCCTTGTGAGCTGCAACAATTCAAGTTTGTAAAGCATGCCAAGTATCTCAGTGGAAGGTGCTATATAATATAAAGTATTGTTGGGGTTCGGAGGGATGCTGACTATGGGACTGAGGTTAGGACATTCATATCAGGGGCCCTGTCTGATTTTTAGCTTCCATCTGAACAGAAATTGGCACTCGAGCCCTCAGACCAACATCTGATCCCAAGAATGGCTCCTGTAGCAATTCAACCCTTTCCTCCTGCCCCAAAGCCCTTGTGTGTTATTGAACTGACTTATATGAGCCCATTTTCATGGGGAGGATTTAACTTGTGAACTTCTGCCCCAGAGACAAGTGAGTCAATGATATTAGAAACCAATACTAAGAAATAAGCAGCCATTGTAACAAGTTACAATTCTCTGAAGAGTACTAGGTCTGTTATAAGCTGTGAGAAGATATCACAGGTACCGTGCTTACTTATTCTTAGTCATGTAATAAGCACGAAGTTCGTTAGAGATTTCTGCTGTCCTTGAACATTTCTAGCAACATGTCACTGTTTCGTAAGCCATTTGAAATATGTATTATATTCCGAAAGCATATTTAGTATCTCAGTGACACTAGACCTCATGACATATTACTGATACTCTGTGGGACTTAACTATCCTTATAATACTTAACAGCTATATTATGCCTTTGGTTTCATTCATATTTGCGCCAAGCTTTGTTCTAGAAATCCTATTAAATGCTAATTATCTGCAGAATTCAGAACTCAAGACACTCTGCACAAATATTGGAAGAAATGATTTTTAAAAGTAGGAAATATAAGAATCTGGAGGTGTTGGTCCCCCTCTACCATTGGAGAAACATCTGTGTGGTCCCTGTTAGTATACTGTACCCACTCTCTTGAACGTGCTAAGTGAAAATAACGTGAAGTCCAGGCAGAAGGAGGAGTTAATACTAAACCTGATCTGCAGAAGGTTAGGATAGTGAATATCTGAAGTCTCATCTATTTGATATTTAATAGATAAATTTTGACCACCAGTCAGGCAGGTTTTTGGGAGTTGCCATCACACCACTACACGCACGTCTATCAGCTACGACTTGGTGGTGAAAAACACCATTTGCTCTTTACAATGGAAATCAGATAACATGACTACGGCTCACGGTCAATCAAGTTTTAGGTTTCCACGGTAGTTCACTACTGCATATGAATAAACCCATTCATGTACAACTAGGCTAGTAAAGGGCACACACTGTTTTCCTCTCACAGGTTTCAATTTCCATCCCACAACTCCAGATGGAATTTTAAAAAAAAAAGAGCCTTTTACCCATCACCTGCAAGTTTACTTTGTACTGTAATTTCACTATAAGACAGCACAGATATCCTGGAATCAAGCCTCAGTGAGGCTCTGTACAACCACTGTAAATGAAATTTGGTGCTAGCACTTCTTACAACCCTACAAACTTCACTATCAATCCTGCAATATCTCACAAAAATGACTTCATTATACTTACACGTATCGGTCAATCAGTTTTAAAAGAGCAGATTCCTTTTTAGCTAATTTGATATGAAAGTGAGACAGAGTTTAATACCTGCTGGCAGATTCTGCTGTTCTTGCAAGATTACAATTTTGGCTATTTGTGCCCTTAAACTGGCAAGTTCATTTTCTAGAGCACTAATCTTCTGCAGAGCTTCATCGTTCTTGGTCACCACACCCTTGGGGGCTGGCTCTTCTTGTAATAGGTTTGGTAAGGATACTTGTCTACCTGGTGGTCTTCCAGAGCAATATGGTTCATGTGGAAGAGGTGGAGCTGATTTTGACCAGACTTCTGATCTGTAACAAAGCAACAATTGTCACACGGGGCTGGTCTGTAGTAAGTGCTTCTACCAAGCTGCTAAGAGGAGAGAGCAAAACAGTTAAGTGTAAGCACTGAGCCAAACATTAAGATTGGACCTTCAAACCAAACTTACTTTTGGCCTTTTAAGGAGGAACCAAAAAACCCTCAGGTAAACATCTTCTCACCTGCTTCAGAAGTTTTTATATCCCTCTTTCTACAATGAAATACTTGCAAGTAACGTCTGGCAGAATCTGACTCATAGATCCCTAAAAACTAAAGTTGAAGTGGCATTGGTTTTAAGTTTTTGTTGTTTGTTTGTGTGTGTTTTTTTGGGGGGCGGAGCGGGGGGAGAGGGGGGGAAGAGAGGATGGAATGCTGCCTCAGAAACACGGAGAGCCTGGTAGTGCTACAGACATTTACTAGTAATTATGATATACAAGTTATATAAGCAACAAAGATCTTGATATGAACACATTCCACCTTTGTTCTAATAGTGTGAATAAGAGAACACAAATTTAAGCTAAGGCAAGATTCAGGCTAGATATCAGGAAGGGCTTATAATCAAAAGTAATTAGTATGTGAATCGGCCTAACAAAATAGTAAATACTACTAATAAAAGGGACACTATCAAGTTAAGTTAGGCCCAAAATTAAGGTTTGGTAAAAGTAAACTTTTATTAATAAATGAAGAGACCTGTTTATAAAAGCTTTTTGTGATTAAAAAGCTTTCCAGTGGAATTTACACGTTCCCCTGCATGTTCACAACCTGATATTGCAGCACTAATGTACTGCACAATAACTTAAGTGTCATTTCATTGCCCAAGATGAAAAAGCATACTTGGAATACTTTCAGTTAAATTTGAAGTGTTAAATTAAAAGCAAGACAATAAATTTTAGCAGCCCCATGGGTTACACTAAAAAGTTAGAGATAATAGGGTTTTTGACATTCAGTGAATAAAATAGTCTCATCTAGTCTATTACTCAGCTCTTGGCAGGGCAATCTGAAACTCTAAGTATAAATACTATTTTTTCTAGCTCCAATCTGTTTTTCCTCTGAATGCCTTGTGCGAACAGTTACTTCTAAGTTTTCACATTTGTTTGCTTTGCTGTTGGAATGAAGCTTCTTTAAAAACTTGCCCATCACTGACAATTTTAGATTTTTTCCACCTCTGAGAATTTTTTTGTATGCAATTTGTTCCTTTTGAGATGGAATAGCTTTCCATGTTCTACAAAGTCCACTTTCCACCTATACTGTCCCACTGCATAGACAACCCTAGTTTGATAGGATTCTTCAGATTCTTCTTCTCAGAATTGTCAAGGGGCATGAAGCTTTGTGGCAAAGTTTAATGTTACAAAAGCTGTTTAGTAGGAGAATAATGCATCGTAAGAAGAACAGGGGAGAAGAGAAGCCTCATGCACTAAAAAATTCTTTTTACGAGCCCCTGCCTTCATGGTATGTAACCAGTAAAGGAATGAAAACACAGGCTGTGTTTGCTACTTCCCTTCTTATACCTGTCAAAAAAAAACCCAGAATATTTTAACACTATGATATTAAAATATAGGAAGTTTCCTGCTTATTTGATAACTTCAGATCTTGAAAGCTAGATACCAAGGTACCAGAAATATTGTTCAAGGCAATAGTACAACTAATGCTCATTACTGAGATAGAGGATTACAAGAATGAACTAAGATACTGTAGCTGCAGAAGAAAAGCCCATATATTTAATTAACTCCCACTTGAATTCTTACAATTCCTCAAGCATATCAGGATCTTGGGTTTCTGTGGCACTGCTTGGTCAAACACTGGGGAAAGAATTCTGAATAGAAATAGGACTTTTTGAAATACCTCATCTGCAGATTTCAGAGTAGCAGCCATGTTAGTCTGTATTCGCAATAAGAAAAGGAGGACTTGTGGCACCCTAGAGACTAACACGTTTATTTGAGCATAAGCTTTTGTGAGCTACAGCTCACTTCATTGGATGCATCCGATGAAGTGAAAGCTTATGCTCAAATAAATGTGTTAGTCTCTAAGGTGCCACAAGTGCTCATCTGCAGAATGTGCTTTAAGTTACACAGTTCATGGCCCTGGTTTAATCAGAGTTTCAGCTGTACTCTTATAGTAGTATTGGCTGCTCGGCCAATATATATTTGTAGCGCTTGTTCCTATTTAAATGGAGAGAGCCCATACATGAGATTCATAGGGTCTTTTAAGGCTAAGAGGGACCCATTAGGATCTTACTTCCTGCCTAACACGTGCCATAGAACTTAACCCAGGGATAACAGACAAACAAGTAAGGTGGACGTTGCAGGCTTTGCAGCTAGTCCATCCTTCATAGAAAAGTAAATTAACTGCAGACAAAAGAATCCCCAATTGCTGTTTATTGCAGTATCTGTAATTCATACTCTATTTGTATGTTTATCACTGTTGAGAAGTGCTGAATTGACAGCAATGGAAATAATATCCACAGAATACATACTGCCTAGACAGGAGCAGGTACAGTTTTTTTGGATTCTTGGATGTCTGTCCACCCAGAGCTGTACTAAGACAAAACACTCCTCCTTTCACTCAACATCTGAACTGGTGACCTAGAGTGGGAGGTTTCAAATCCTATTACCAGCTATCTGCAACACCCAGGTCCTGCCTATTTAATATTATTACTTTGACTTTTGAACTGGGGACCACTACTTCATAGATTGCACATTTATCTCTAATAGTTTTAGGACTGTCCTTATTTTTAAGGTAATGCAAAATTAAAATAAAATAAATGTTGTATCCTCCCAGGACAGAATTCAGGGTTTTCATAGGGTTCCTGGAACCATAAATCCTGGGTAGCATCTTGGATTTACTCCAGAGGACCTTGTCCCCTTGGTTCCCCCGACAGGTTTTAAAGCTTCATTTTGTATTGAAAAAGAACAGCTGAACACTAGCTATGTACAACTGGAATGTGAAGTATTTATTCAACATAATTAATCCATACCGATAAAATATCTGCTTAAGAGTCAACATTTCAGTGTGCGTAGGTGATGAATTTCATTGTCTGGCCTGGGGCTATTATTGCCAAGTTATTTTTACTTCCTTCAGTGCTGACTTAAATCATGCCACTGAATTTTTGAATTAACAGCACTTTATTCACACAGATTAAATGAAAGACATTCAATAATACTTCAAATTGATTTGATTTTTTAAAAAGCTTATTTAAATACTGTAGTAAAGGGACTTTATATAATAAGGTACTTTGATGCACAGTAAGTTTATTGAAATATATTTGTTTCAGTAGAACATTTGGAATTTACCACTTGAAAAATACATGTCTGAAATGTGACTATAGCATTCAGTGTACAAGGGGACAAAATGATGTGCAGTTTAGTTCTGCAAGGCTGTTAATAGATCTGTTTTTGACAGTGTAGAGAAAGTGGATCTCATCCTCTGTAAGCAGGTATATATACTGACATAGGGACATAAGCATGCATAGTGAACTACTTGTTAAGCATTTTATGGGAAGTAGATATTGCAAATAAATATCTTTATATTTATGTGGGCTTCTTGGACCAGGGATCGCCCTTCTAGACAGTGTTTGAAAGCAACCTACTGAACTTTACTGTAATTAATGTTAAATATTTCACATGTACAAGTAACAAGCCAAATTTAAGACGCTGCCTAATGAAGTAATTTTTAGAGCTACCCTGTAACTCACTGTTTGCCATCCAGCTGTCAACTTTTGAGTTCAAGGATGAGATCACTTTACACAATGTTCCTTAGTGAGTTCTCCCCAAATAGCAATTTCAACTAACAATACCCCAAGTTCCACAACAATCTGTAGGTGCTTCCTTGAAGCAAAGAGCTGCTCTTCCCATTGATACTATAAAGCTGAATGACTGTACAACTCAGCTCTTACACAAGAGCCCAGGAGTTGAACAGCCATTCCTTGTGCTGAAATGTACCTATCAAAGGGATTTATCTCTGAAAAGTCAAGTTGATGGATTTCTGCTACTCCCTTTGGAGTTATTGACATTAACAGTGGCTTGCAGCCATATTCCTATTATGCAATATTTCACTATAGCACGTTGTGTTGGAGGGCACTGAGGTCATCACTAAATGCATGCTTTTAAAACAGGTATCCTTTGGAGGAAGCTACTACATCTGTGAATACCAAAGCCATCAATCAGGGCCCTCAGATGCTCCTTATTTAAAGTAAACAGAAACCTGGTCTACTCTAGAAAGCCTATGCCACTGAAGCCTGCACCAGCATGACTGAACCAGTGAAACCTGTAATAATACAGTGTCCACAATAGCCATCTCATTCCATGTGTATACAGAGCACTATACCCATAAAAACACTCCCTGCCCATTGCAGTAGTACCTGTCCTACAGCTATGGGCGAGGCTCCCTAGTCATTGCCTGCCCATTTTCATGCTTATAAAAATTAAGTACAAAATGCAAGTGTGTGTGTGTTTTTACAAGCACAAGTTTCTCTGCTCTGCACTGCAGAGACTTAACCAGAGAGGTCAGTAGAGGCAGGTCAGATATTGTGGGACACTACCAGAAAGACCAATTGCACAAGTGTAGCTGAATCCTCATTGCTTGTTTAGCACTGCAATCCCACAGAAGCAAGATTTAGGACCAGCAGCAATAACTCCTGCTCAAAGCAAGTGCAGCAACAACAAAAACAAGAGAGCGTTGACGATGATCCCATATCATAGAGAGCATTTGTGTGGGGACACAATAGTGATACGGGTGCCTTCAATGCTAGAATTATGTAGTGCATAGCCTGTCTTTCCTGGATCAAAGCCCCATATCCGCTCAAGTTGTGGTTCTTCCATTCATAAACCTGACTTCAGTTTCTTCCCTCCTTGCTCCCCACAATCCTGAAATGCTTGCACACCTATAGTGTTAAGTACACTAGACAGCAAGTGCTACGATTTGAGGGGAACCTATGATGAAATTGAGGAGATTTAACAAACATACCTGAGCCTTGTAGAGACTTCACCTTCTTCTTGCACAATCCATCCCACATCTGCAAAAGAGGCTACCGTGTCTTCTCTGAGCTGTTTAGAGTGGTTTATTTCTGTAGAGTGAGAGGTAACCTAGAATTTTCAAGACAAAAGTTATTTTTTTAAAGTTAATAAGGGATTGTTCCTTTTGAAAGCACTCTCCAAACCATTTTATAGTTGCATTTGAAGGAGTATAAGAGCTTGATACTGTATGTAGCTGTCAAGATACACACAAGACACTAGGGATCTTAGCATACTTGGCACTAAGATAGTATCCAAAGCCCACTGAAGTTAAGGACTTCCATAAGCATTGGATCGGGCCCCTTGTTTTTACTGAGATTATTTTTGCTATTTAAAAAGGTCATGACAAGTTTCCTAGGCTATACCAGCTTATTTAGCACTATAAAGCCAATGCAAGTTATTTGTTATATAGGAGATAAGCCACAAAGTACTTCACTGGCACAGGCAGGCAAAGTATTCCAAGTCTACAAACAGTCACCACTCAATTATATTATATTAAATCAAACGTTTTAATAGTCAATTTAATAGGGTCACTAGAACTTCCTATTTTGATCAGATTTATTTAATGTCATTTATTTTGAAAGTGAAATATTTTAGGTGGTACTTGACCCTTCCCTCCTTCAAAACTGATGTGCTCTCTGCAATGTCAGGGCTTGAAAGAAGTTAGTATTTACATGACCACTGCAGAAATTAGAAAACTGAAAAAAACTGACACAAGTGAGTTATTGAAACTTCCCCGTCCAACCATTACAAGTCTTTTCATGTGCAAGAGGGAGGGAAGAGATGGGAGGGAATGGGGACACGACACTAAGGTTTTAACGAATTGTCTGTCCCTGTGAGCCCCGTACCAACAAACTCAAACTGCTTTTAAAATGGGATCTGTTGTATTTGTTTAAAAACTTTGCAGTCATGGGGCAGACAAAGCTCCAGAGACTGGAACTGTTTGTACAACTGATTTAAACCTGCTTTCACAGGGTTTAACTAATAGATGAGAATTATTTTGGCCACCAAAACAGTCTACAGCAGCAGTTCAGACTGGCTTTAAGACCAGTTTGAAAGGCTGGAAGAGTTTCCCCAGTGAAAGCACAGCCACATAGTTTGAACCTGTATACCCACCCCAGGTGATTACTATTACCCTCAGTACACTAGCAAACTGAAATAAAGTTGAAAGTGGTTTTCAGCAACAGTTCATCCTGACCGAACCAACAATGAAAAATGGTTTCAGTGTTATCTAGGCCAGGTAAAACCTGTTCATATTTCAGAAAGCGGGCTGGCTGTGTCTATACTTCTGAACTTCATGCCTGTAACTCACCCCACTGCAGCTCTACCATTGCTAACACCAGGAGAAGCTGCAGCATAGATGGGGTGCTTTTACTACCTGCCGAACTAGCACACCATATCAGCTGTGGGTGAACACTTTTCACAAAGCAATCACTGTATCTGACTTCAGTCCTCATCCTCA
The DNA here is from genome assembly GCF_965152235.1 of Eretmochelys imbricata. NCBI lineage: Eukaryota > Metazoa > Chordata > Testudines > Cheloniidae > Eretmochelys > Eretmochelys imbricata. The sequence goes on from NC_135573.1 coordinate 62,005,017, forward strand.
AAGGAAACCTGCACAACACTTTCAAGACATGAGCCTGGGAGCTCATAAGTTTGCTATATACTAAAACTCATGGACTCAATAGAGACACGAGATTTATGGCTTACTACAACAATCTATACTACACTAACCACCACAGCTGCCTTCCCCCTCCTTCCTTACTTCTGGGAGACTTCTGTGCCACTGCTCAATGCAGAATTTGCACTGAATTAATGTTCTGCACAAATTTCATTTCCCCCCCCCCCCCCCCCCAGAATTGGTGCTGCAGAGCTGCTGGCCCCCACTTGAGACCACTGGGCCCAGTAAATAAAATACAGGACACTACTGGAGGGGCAGAGGAGAGGGAGCTGGAGGGTTCTGGGCAGCTGTGGTTACCAACATATCCTGAACGAAGGAGGTAGAGTTCAGGAAACTCTATACAAGCCCAGGATCCAGCATAAGACTGTTTCTTTCTCTGGAGCCCTGGGCTCTGGGACAAGGGAGTGTGGGTGTCTGAGCTTGGGGGGGGGGGAGGGAACGACACACCCTGTGGCTGGGCTCTGGGACGAGGGTGTGCTGGTGTCTGAGACCCGAAGGGTAGAGTTTTCCCCCCCAAGATGTGCCAAGCTGACATGTATGACAAACCCAGACTGAGGTGCCCAAACAAAGCATAACAGAGAAACAGGAACTGGGTTGTTGTAGAGGTTTCTTTAACTCTCTACTACTGGGGGAATCTTTTTTGTTATCTGTATTGTTACAGACATACTTATGAACATGTATGTTGACAAATAAAATCTGCAGAATTTTGCAGTTTTTGAAATTTTTTGGTGCAGAATTCCCCAGGGGTACATCCCTTTCCTCCCTATGACTGGAAGAGTGTTAACAGGCCACTTCACCTTGAATGTTTAGCATAAGTAAACACATCTCAAGGGATCAATCTGTCTCATCTTGTATTTAGCTGTGACACTGGGTACATTTCCCAGGCCTGAAGAGCAGCTCTATATATTCTGGAAAGCTTGTCTCCCTCGCTAACAGAAGTTGGTCCAATAAAAGACATCACCTCACCCACCTTGTCTCTCTAGGGGCATGGCTACACTTGCAGATGTAGAGCGCTTCGCAGAGCACAGTATGGAAAGTGCTGCAGTCTGTCCACACCGACAGCTGATAACGCACTGGCGTGGCTACATTTGCAGCACTTGCAGCAGCATTGGGAGTGGTGCATTATGGGCAGCTATCCCAGCATGCAAGTGACTGCAACATGCTTTTCAAATGGGGGTGGGGTGGGATGGAGTGTGACAGGGAGCGTGTTGTGTGTATGTGGGGGAAGAGAGTGGGTTTTGGGGGTGCTGAGTGTGTGTCAGCATGCTGTCTTGTAAGTTCAGACTCCCCCGCCTCTCTCTCACTCACTCAAGCAAACAGTAAATGTTTGCTTTTTCTCCGAGCTGTACGCAGCCAGCTTCTCTGAAACGGAGCTTTGAAAGGGCATTTCTGCATTCCTACAGCCGATTTCACAACAATGACAAGAGTGGCCACTTGACTTAAGGGGATTATGGGACGTTTCTGGAGGCTGATCAGAGCGCAGTAATGCAGCACCTCGTTCACACTAGCACCGCGGCGCTCCAGCGAGGGCGCAGCAACCGTTATTCCACTCGCTGAGGAGGAGTGCCGGCAGCGCCATAGCCGCAGAGTCAGCGTGCTCTACATGCCTTGCCAGTGTGGACGTGGAGTGAGCTAGGGCGCCCGGGGCTCCATTACTGCGCTGTAACTCGCAAGTGTAGACAAGCCCTAATATCCTGGGACCGACACAGCTACAACTCTGCATACAAACTACCACTTACGTTATCAGTAGTACTGGAGACGCTGCACCTGTAGCTGATGATGATGGAGTTCAGTAGACAAGGCTAGTAATCCTACTTACAACTCTATTAACATTGCTTCGTCTGCTTTGTAGGTAGCAGACGGGGTGAACAGGCCAAATTTGAATACGTGTTGCCGCAACCGTATGTACCAGGTTGCAATGGGTGGAGCAGGGACCTGGACCCAGGCCCAGCCCCACGGCACAAGAACCACCGCTGAGGGGTAAGCGTGGGGAGAACTCGCTCTCCAACCCCTCCCCTGGGGCTTCTTTTCTGCACCCGGCCAGGAGCAGTGTGCTTGCCTAGGGCCCCACAACCCATCAGAGGGTCGGGATTTACCGATTGGGAAACACTAGCATAGAGTACTGCATTACAACTCTCACTGCTCCATTGGAGGTGTCTTTTGATTAAAAGAACCAAAAGAAGTTATGACCAGATATGACATCTGTATTCACATTAAGGGTGATAAATAGAATATCACAATTAAAATACTTCTAGCCATTTAATCCGTGTTGTCAACACGGATTTTTCTTGTGATATTGGACACACCAGGAGCTATCACCATGACAGGATTAATAGTTAAGATTCAAATAACAGAGACAATTTGCTCTTACCTCAGGAACTGTGCTTTACAAAAGAGATTAAATTCTACAAATCACATTTACGAAGTCAAGTTACCTAAACATCAGTGGTGATTGAAAGCTGAATCCCACATATTTAGAAACAAGTTTTGCTGGTATACTGAAAGTTTTTGTACTTGCCCCCCCCCTTTATTTTTTTAAACTCTAAGGAGGTTTGTATGAAAACAGAGTCTTTGCTGCTTGTGTGCTCTCTCTCTCTCTCATATATATATATATAATTTCCGACCACCTTAAGATCTCCATAATAGCTAACTGCAACATCATAGATGATTTGGATGTCTAGAAAAGAAAAAAATTGCAACATGAGCTTGCTCTCTATAATTGAAGTTTTCCAAAAAGCTTTGTCTGAAGCGTGAGCAAGTCTTTAAATGAAAGATTTAAAATAATGCATAATCCACCTCCAAGAATCTTTATTTTATCCTCTATTACATCAGATTTCAATACATTTTCAAGTCATATACTACTTCACCAGCCCCCTCCCCTCTGTGGCTTGCTGACTGAAGACAGCGTCTGGATCACTGCTTTAACATCATGAGCAGTGGGGAACCAGGGAGCTGACAGGCATCTCCCTGCAGGTGCTATGATGTATGATCCAGCTAGGAGAGACAGCAAGAGGCCCACGCCAACTGATCTCTTCTACAGGACACACTAGGTAGCAGGAGTTGAGCCAGGGAGGGCAGCATGCTGCTAGTGCCAGAGAGAAAGGACCCAGCTTTGACCAGCGGTCTCAGGTTTTTCTCCCCAGCTCTCAGCCCATCCAAGGCTAGGTCTACACTTGGAGTTAGGGTGTGATTCCCAGCTTGCGTACACATACTCACATGAGTTCTCCTCAAGCTAGTGAGCTAAATATAGTCGTGTAGCTGCAGTAGCACAGGCCGTGGCAGCACAGGCTAGCTGCCCGGAGTACAGACTCTCCTGGACCCCGAGTATGTACTTGGGGATGGCTAGCCCATGTCACTGCTGCCCATGCTACTACTTGGGGTGACTAGCCCATGTTACACTGCTATTTTTTTAGCACACTAGCTCAACGAGAGCTAGCATGAGTATGTCTACGCCAGCTGGGAATCATACCCCTCGTGCCAAGTGTAGACGTAGCCTAAGTGCATAATATGTGAACATATCTACTGGAATTACTTGAGTTCCCACCCCCCTGCTCACAGACACCTCTCAAAGCTACCTCCCCTCCCTCCCCATAGAAATTAAGTACAACTGTTCTGCTCTGGGTGTTGTCACAGCACACTCCCAACCACTTTTTGCCTTCACAAGGTATGGCTGAAGGCACTGGAGAAATACCATCTAAAGCTTCTGAAGCTTAGAAAGTTCTGAATAAAGACTTACTAGTCTGGAATCAACACCTTGGGATATTTTAAACAAACACTGGGAATAACTTCTCTTTGAGCAAGTTAACTACATCCACGGCCACGTTTGTTGGGTTAGCGCATTAGCCTTTCACTTGGAAAGCCTCAGATGAATACTAAGGTCAAAAAAGTTTGACAAATTCAACTTATTTCCCTAGGGGATGCTTGTCTGACAAAGGCAGACAATACAATACAACTGGGAATCATCAGTGCACAGAAAAGAGACATAGGACTAGAATGTTACAATTGAACAATAGTGGATTTAAGGGCATTGGCTGAGCTGGATGAGGAAGCTTCTGCAGCTCCTCTGTATTAAGCCTGGCCCTAACTTGTACTAGTTCCTCAACTACACTCATGAATCAGGATAGACTGAGTGAGCTAGACACTCTCACTTTTACTCTTCCATATCTCCCCTTACAGCAAGTGATTTACAGTGTCAGGTGTAGTTTATATAGTACATGCATTAAGCTGCTACATTATAGGTTACTGAATACTAAGAGCCTCGCATACAATATGGAAAGTCAACTGCATCTGCCATTACATGTTTGTTTGTTTGTTTTTAATTCCAATGAAATCCTCAGAGACCAATAGAAAGGAAAGCTACTGCAATAGCTAGCCCCTAAGACATTAAACCCTCAAATAAAACTTTAGGCTAGGTCAGTCTCTATTGTTTTAAGATTGGTGGAATGAAGGCTTGCCATGTTGTAAAGCACATATGAACATGGTAGTAACAGATACATATCTCCAACCCGTTTATCAGAAGTTCATGGTAAAATGAAGACTTGTAGAGAATATGGGTTATGATTCTTAGCTGGAGTTAAGACACACTGATTATAGGCATGCACTAATGGCTGAAGCAAGTAATTTAAAAAAAAAAATTAACTTACAGCAGGTTCAGTGCATGGTCCTTTCATACTATAGCTAAAGCTAGCAGGAAAGAAAAAAGGAAAAGAGATATCTATAGGAAAGTTTCAGCATAGCAACAGTCTAAAAGGAGAACAGTCAAGACAGGTGCTGAAAAGAACACTCAGAATTCCATCTTCTGAGTCAAACACACAGAAACCAGGCTTATGTATCTCTAACATGTTGGACAAGACCAAAAGACTTGTATACAGTGCTTTAAACAAACAACTTTAATGGGATTTGAAGGTTTAATTTGTTGACTAAAGCTCAGATATTTACAAGATTTCAAAGTCAGTTCACTAGAACAGCTGTGCTTCTACTTCGTCAGATCATCATCTTTCATCCACTGTATTATCACAATCAGATTTATATACTAAAGGTAAATTTTAAACAAATTTTAAACTTAAAGTGACTTTATTCCTGAAGTAGTTTATTCTTCAAAATGTCTGGGAAATGCCAAATACTTCATTAATAATAATGCAAAGTTTAGATTGAAATATTAATATTTGATTCATATAAGAAGCAGGAAATTTAGGGCTCCTACAGGCACAGTGTTCTTGTAAGAAGACAATACAAGACACAGGGTTTCCTCTCATTCTACAAGAAATGAAGTTATCTGGCTAATAAAATGGTAAGGAACTTAATTTCTCTTTAATAGCAGAGGGAGGTCTTCCTATCAACATCACCTATGCTATTAAAGAAAATTAGAGAAACAAATATATTTTAAGCAGTGAAAAGCCTACATTTGTTTGAATTACTAAGCCTTAAAATGGGCATTTCCCAACCACGAAACTTTCTACACAAAGCCGCCTTCTCCTCTCCCCACATCTCAAAAAGACTGATGCAGTTTCTTTCTCAGCTCAAGAATTTCAGCCCCTCCAAATTATCCTATTTGGAAACTTTTCTTTGCTATCCAAAACAGAGTTTTAGAAAGCACGTGTTGCAGTTTCTGTATTTTCCATCTGTTCCAGAAAGACTTCTTGTTGCAACACAAGGAGGACAAAATAACCATCTCTTGTTTATATCATTACCATCCCCCCCACCCAACTTCCTAGTCTGTTCACATTAGGAGTGCACAATTCAGAGTGCAGCACAGAATTTGACATTCTTTCACCTACACAGTTCAAGTCTACATTTAAAGACTGAACAAATAGTGAGCTCACACTATCTTGTTTACCATGTTCACCTTCAGAGAATTTATATCATGTGCATAAGCAACATGTATTTACTTTTCACACATTCTTAAGTAACATTGTTTGCCTTTCCATTACCCAGGTTTATAAACCCAATTTATCAGTTAAATACAGCTTTGGAAGTGATGTCTGATGATACTTATTTTTTGGCCACAGCGGAGATTGCTTTTTTACTTTTGTAGCCAAAAAAGTCTCTTGCCTTGGAAGAAAGCAGTCAAGAACGGCAAGCTGCTAAGTTTTCCTGAAGAGGTTTTTTTGTTTTTTTTTGTTTTTTTTTAAAAAGAGAAATATACAATAAATTCTGTGGAGAATGCCCCCAGACAATAAAGGCATTCAGGAGATTATGAACTTGCCTCTTACATCCTTAGAAGTCAACCCAGAGGACTCTCACTTTTGTGAGGAGCTAGCATACGCTGCAGTAGCAATGTTTACCACAGCTCCACTACAGATTGGAGCAGGCCAATTGAAGTAGAGCTCTTTGAAATACTGCTTATTTTTAAAAGCAGGAACTATTTTACAGACAAAGCTCTACTAGAGCCACACAGTGCTATTTTACAAATTAACATTCTTAGAGGTTCAATGAAGCGTGTTGGAAGTGTCATGGTATAAACACCAATGTCACATTTGCTGGGGGTATCAGAGTAGAAACTGAAGAGACTAGACTTTGGCAAGACATGGTGGTGGATAGTGAGGAGGAGGGAGGAAAACTAACTTTGGTATGAACAAGGGGCCTCTTCTACTCTGCTTATTTGAAGCATCCAAGACTTAACCTACACATTTTCTTTTAAATGCACCTGCAGATCAATTTTAAAGTCCTCTAACACAAAACAAACGCCATAGAGAAAAATGGAAAAGCATTTTAAGAAAGTTTTTAAACTGTGGAGAATTCCTACCTGAAACTGAACTCTTGGGCACTGGATAAGAGAGAGATTAGTACCAATTTTCCTTACAATACTTCGAGATGAACCATAAGGCTTTCCTGACCAGAGCACCTGAGGGAAAAAATTTGGTGAACCGTTACAGTACTTGTTAGATCATTTACCCAATATACAATTAAGATACAATAAAGTTATTTGCTCCACCCAGCAATATTTGTACTGTCTAATGTTTAAATGTACACATACCAAAACTACATATTCCCCTGCAGCATGGAAGACAATGGACTCAAATTCATACTGGTGACCCACACTATTTTGACAGTCATACTTTAACTTGCTTGCATCAGCACAAATAATTTAAGTATTTGCAGCATGTTCAATGCTATTCAAAGACAGTCTTCTGCCCTAAGGAATTCACATTCTATGTGACAGACCTCAAGTCACAACACATTGAGACACTCAGCACAGAGCTAACTTTTTTTTTTCTTTAAATAGATGAAGCATGTTAAATTGGGGGAGGAAAAGGAATTTGAAGTAGGTCAAATACCTCCTTCCAAGACATGGACAAAAGCAGAGTTTAATAATTATAAAAAACCCTAATAAGTTATCCCTAGCTCTGTTTCCCAGCACATTCTCTTTCTCACCTTAGAATGAAAGCTCTTTGGGTCAGGGACTGCCTTTACTTATGTATCATACAGCACAAGGCACACTGATGCTGCTAGGATCGCTACCAACTAGCGCAGGCTGGCCAAGCAGTTATGGGATTCCTTGATAGTTTATTGTGAAAGTTTGCATGTTCTATTAAACATACTGTAATGTATGCTATGCATCTTAACACTTGAACTGTGCCCCTGCAAACACTACATACTCTTATGGACTCAATAATTACACTGTCTACCTGCTTAAGATGAAACATTAATATTGTCTTAGAATTGATATGCAGACCTGTCCAGTCTTTGTTAAATTTAGGCCAGGGATCATCGAGGTAACATAGTATAGCTATTCTTATGTCAATACCACACTAATAATGACTAAGGGTATCAACTCAAATCAGAAAGGTCTCTAGCACACTGAGACTGGGGCTCTGGCAAATAGCATATCAGCACAAATTCAGGATTCTGAAAATAAGAAATCTGACCTCAGTATCAGAGAGAGGAATTGTTTAGGCAGTACAGTACTGAATAATGAGAGGAAGTTTATCATTTTTTCCCCTAACAGTGAAATCTAGACTACAGGCTACATAACCAGTGGAAATCACTCAAAATTGGATTTGAGAATGTACCTGAACATAGTGTATAGTGGGGAGAGGAGGAGAATCAGCAGCTGATAAATCACCTAGCTTACTTGCTTCCTCTTAACTGCCTCAATCCCACAAATGAGAAATGTTATAAAAATCTACACCACTTGGTGTTTGGAAATTTAATTGTTACCACAAGCCTGCTATGGAAGAGAAAGGGCAGGAGGAGGGGGAAAAAAAGAAAAAAAAAAAAAAAGAAAGAAGAAACTGGAGCTGTTCTTTCCTATATTAAGAATATTTTTTAAAAACTGGACCCAAAGATATAGGACAATGACTATGTCAATACAGATTGTTTGGATGATCTGAATTGGTTGTGAAGAGGATCCAGCGAGGTCGCTCAGGATTTCTATGGTTGTAGATCTCAGTTTTGTGTTCAAAGAACTGGTGTCTGGTATGAATTTGTGTTCCTATTCTCTAACCTCTATTTTAGATCATCATAAGGCACTAATTAGGTCTTATGTAAACTGAGTTTTATAATTTCAGCTTGCCAGCTCTCCTGACAAAAAGGTCATCAATCTACAATAATCTGGCAAAATATAAATTTAAATATAACACAATTGTAAATCTTCCTTTCCCACCCTCCCTGTGCATTTAAGAGGAAGAATATGTAGGAGGTCTCACAGCAGAGGACTGCACCTAAGCTACTTCTTCTGTTCAGAGTGGCTCCCAACCGTGTCAGTAGGAAAATGGTTGCTGTGCAACTGTTTTAGTTTTGATCTGCTGCTTCTGCTGAGCAGTGAAAGAAAGGGCTACAGTGCTGCATGAGGCAGGGAGTCAAGAAGTGTACACACTCCTTTCTGCTTCCCCTCAGAATGCAGCTCTTCTGCTCTTGCACATAGCACAGCCTTCAAAGAGAGAAGCACAGACAACACAAATAGGATCACAGTTAGTTTTGTGGTACTTTGCTGGGGGCTTGGAAATTATGGCAGGAATAAGAATATGTTATGGGCTCCTGGGAAGGAGGGAAAGAAGAGAAAGATTACAGTGAAACAGGAAATTTTATGGGGTGTGGAGAAGAGGCAAAGGGGAAAGAACATGGTGTGGTTGGCTGGCTGATTGACAACATGTGCAAAACAAGGTCAAGAATGGTCTCTATCACCATTGCCCCTCCCTTGAGGTGGGGAAAGGTTTTGGGATAGGTGAAGCCAGAAGAGTACCACTTCTGCAGCTCTCAGACCTACTAGAATGGGAGAAAGGGGTGTTACTGAACAGACTACAAGGTATGTCTACACAGCAATAGTGAGTCTGAGCTCAGGTATACAGACTCAGGCTCATGCTACAGCACTAAAACAACAACAACAACAATCATAATCATGCAGACATTCTGGCTCAGGCTTGCACTCTGAAACGCACCCACTTTCCTGGGCTTCAGAGCCTGAACATCTACATGGCTATTTTTAGCTTCTTGGGGCTTGTCTACACTGGCACTTTACAGCGCTTCAACTTTCCCGCTCAGGGGTGTGAAAAACATCCTGCTGAGCACTGAAAGTTTCAGTGCTGTAAAGTGCCCCTGTAGACAGTGCACCAGCTATTCCCCTCATGGGGGTGGTTTTTTTTAAGAGTGCTGAGAGCTCTCCCAGCAGTACGCTGCGACTACACAAGCCACGTTAAAGCGCTGCCACGGCAGCACTTTAACGTTGCCAGTGAAGACATGACCTTAGTAAGAGCCCAAGTTTGTAGTCCAGAGCTCAGACTCATCGCTGCAGGTATTTTTTTTGCCACGTAGACATACCCGCAAAGACTTGCGAAGTACCACTGTGTTTTACAAGCATTTCAGGAACCTGAACTGGTACTAGAATAGCCAAGAGACTGTATGGGAGGTGAACCTATTGCATCATACTAGTTTATATGGAAATTAATTCCCCCTTTGAGAAAAAACAAGTAAGTGTCCTTTCAATTTCAAAGTGTTTAGAAAACCCCTTCTTTGTGCATCCTGAATGGCAGCGTTCCACTATAAGTTATATGTTTTGTCATTAAAGCCAGCAGGAACACAACAGCCTGTTTTAGCTTTTAATATAGTAACTATGATCATATACCGAAGCATTAGGTTTCATAACCTTATGTCAATCAAGTTAAATTAATTAATGTAAGAATTATACCAACACTGCATAAAATTTAAAATGCAGTCCCATGTGCTCTCACTGTGAACTATATATTTAAGTGGATTACATTTGAAATATTTGCACTCAATAGAATTTCAATGAAACTGGAACACTTACTGATTCCATGTTTAGTCCAACTTGTGCAAAAACCATCCTAATTACACGTTTAATCCAGCAGATCATCTGGAGTGGCAAAAAGTCTTCACAAACTGGTATTTAAACCTTCCAAACCTACAGGGCTGCTGAGGTTCCATAGTCCCTCTGAAATAAAAGGCAAACATTGTAAAAAGGCTTTCTTGAAGTCCGACAAAATTACACACATTCCAACAATGATCAGTAGAAACTGACTCTGAATGCAGAATTTTTCAGCAACAGCTCTTCCCAGTACTTTCACAATAGCCACGTATTCTAAATAGGCTCTAGATTTTAAAACAAAAATATGTCACATTTAAGGCACTAAAACTGCTGTTGCAGAATGCAGTAACGGTTTCCATGGCATAATGGCTTTACTTCAGCAATAAGCAGGAGAAGGTCCTAAACATAATTATCTGATAGTAAGTGAGCAAGGGTCACTTGAAACATCTGTAAACAGCGAATGGCATTTTGGACACCATCAGCTTACAAGTAGCTTCTGTCAAATCCCTTCCCTAGTAATTGTTACAACTAAGATTACTGTAAATAGATTAGAGAAACAAGGAGTTCTCCTCACAATCTTGTTTACTGTGTTACTCTGTGTTGTTTTAAGTTGGCTTCAAATGCCAGAGCAGCAGATGAATAAAAGTCCAACCCAAGCCTCATTCTTTTATCACAAAAGTGTTTGTGCTGCCACTCAATAACAATTAGTTACCACTATAGATTCTGGATCATTTTTGGCTTCATCTGACAGTTTATATGCAGAGTCTAAGTCACTGAATCATTCTGAACAACAGGAATATTGTAGTATGAACTATATATATTGATTTGTTGGAAGCTAGTAAAATTCCTTAGCCCTGGTCTACACTGCGGGGTTCGGTCGAATTTAGCCGCGTTAGGTCGATTTTAAAATGAATGCGTCTACACAACCAATGCCGTTCCGTCGACCTAAGGGGCTCTTAAATTTGACTTCTGTACTCCTCCCCAGCGAGGGGAGTAGTGCTAAAATCAACCTTGCTGGATTGAAGTTGAGGTAGTGCAGACAATTTGACGGTATTGGCCTCTGAGAGCTATCCCAGAGTGCTCCAATGTGACTGCTCTGGACAGCACTTTGAACTCCAATGCATTAGCCAGGTACACAGGAAGAGCCCCGGGAAATTTTGAATTTCATTTCCTGTTTGGTCAGTGTGGCAAGCTCAGCCGCACAGGTGACCATGCGGTCCCCCCAGAATCGCAAATGAGCTCCAGCATGGGAGACATTGGATCTGATTGCCGTATGGGGAGAAGAATCTGTGCAGGCTGAACTCCGATCAAAAAGAAGAAATGCTAATATATATGCCAAAATCGCACAGGGCATGGTGGAGAGAGGCTACAATGGGGACACACAGCAGTGCCACGTGAAAGTTAAGGAGCTCAGGCAAGCCTACCAAAAGACAAAGGAGGTAAACGGTTGCTTTGGGTCAGAGCCCCATACATACCACTTCTATGATCAGCTGCATGGCATTCTGGGGGGGGGGGACCCTACCACTACCCCACCACTGTCCGCGGACACCTGCAATGGGGGAGTCTCACGCAACAGGGAGGAGGATTTTGTGGATGAGGAGGAGGAGGAGGAGAATGTGCAGCAGGCAAGCGGTGAATCCGTTTTCCCCAGAAGCCAGGACCTTTTCATCACCCTGGAGCCAATACCCTCTCAAGGCAGGATCCCTGATCCTGAAGCCAGAGAAGGCAGCTCTGGTGAGTGCACATTTGTAACTACAGTACAGGGCTTAAAAGCAATAGTGTTTAATGTTTGATTTGCCCTGAAGAATTAGGATGATTCGTGGCCAGTACAGCTACTGGAAAAGTCTGTTAATGTGTCTGGGGATGAAGCGGGAATCCTCCAGGGACATCTCCTGGAGGTACTCTGAAAGCCTTTGCAGAAGGTTTCTGGGGAGGGCTGCCTTATTTCGTCCTCCATGGTAGGACACTTTACCATGCCAAGCCAGTAGCAAGTAGTCTGGAATCATTGCAGCACAAAGCATGGCAGCGAATGGTCCTGGGTTTTGGTCACATTCAAGCAACATTTGGTCTATATCTTTCTGTGTTAGCCTCAGGAGAGTGATATCATTCAAGGTCACCTGGTTGAAATAGGGGAATTTTTGAAAGGGAACAGTAAAAGGACCCCATTCATGCTGGGTTGTTTGCACTTGGCTAAAAGGCATCATCCCAGGGAATAGCCACGCAGTGGGGTGGGGGGAGGTGTGTGCTGCACATCCACCTGAAAACTTCAGCCCCTCCTTTTAAAATGTGAAACCCAACCGGCTTTGCTTGCTATGGGAAAGGAGGGCGCTGCAGTTTGAAACATTTCCCACACATTATGAAAGCGTAAGAAGCGAACCCCACATACCAAAAGGCTTACCATGGCTGCCTCGAAACCAAATCTGTTGCCCAGCCATTTGTGATGTGTCACCATACCGGCAGGTGCTCAATATAAAAGGCAAAATGCGACCTTGTACCTAAAGCACATTTGCTGTCTACTGTGAATTGCTTGATTCACTGCGAAAGAGTCTCCCTTTTGTTCTCAGAAATGTATCATCTTAATTTTACTCTCCCTTTTTATCTTCCCCCAGGTGCAAATATTTCTACGCTCCCCCTATCATCTCCATCCCTGAGCTTATCACAGATTAGAAGGCGAAAAAAACGTACTCGCAATGACATGTTTTCTGAGCTCATGCAGTCCTCCCGCACTGATAGGGCACAACTTAATATACGGAGGCATTCAGTTGCAGAGGCCAGGAAAGCATTAAGTGAGCGCGAAGAGCAGAGGCAGGAGGCGATGCTAAGGCTAATGGAGGAGCAAATAGACACAATGAAGCATCTGTTGGAGCTACAGGAAAGCCCACAAGAGCACAGACACCCCTCCCCCCCCCGCATCCATTGTATAACCGCCTGACCTCCTCCCCAAGTTCCATATCCTCCTCAGCCAGACGTCCAAGAACGCGGGCTGGGGAGGCTCCGGGCACCCAGCCACTCCAGAGGATGGCCCAAGCAACAGAAGCCTGTCATTCGAACAGTTTTGATTTGTAGTGTGGCTACAATAAACAATGTGGCCTTGTCCTTCCCCACCCCACCTCACCCGGGCTACCTTGTCAGTTATCTCACTTTTTTTTTTTTAATTAAGAAAGAAAGAAAGAATGCATGGTTTCAAAACAATAGTGACTTTATTTCCTTTGCCAGCTGTGATTGAAGGGGGGAGGGTGGTTGGCTTACAGGAAATTAAAATCAACAAAGTGGGTGGGTTTGCATCAAGGAAAAACACACAACTGTCACACTGCCAGTTCAAAGCCTCTCTGATGCGCAGCGCACCTAGCTGTGCTCTTCTAATCGCCCTGGTGTCTGGCTGCTCAAAATTGGCCACCAGGCGATTTGCCTCAACCTACCACCCTACCATAAACGTCTCCCCCTTACTCTCACGGATATTATGGAGCACACAGCAAGCAGCAATAACAATGGGAATGTTGGTTGTGCTGAGGTCTAACTTGGTCAGGAAACAGTGCCAGTGACCTTTTAAATGTCCAAAGGCACTTTCTACCACCATTCTTTACCTGCTCAGCCTATAGCTGAACTGCTCCTTACTACTGTCCAGGCTGCCTGTGTACAGATTCATGAGCCATGGGAGCAAGGGGGAGGCTGGGTCCCCAAGGATAACTATTGGCATTTCAACATCCCCAACAGTAATTTTCTGGTATGGGAAGTAAGTACCTGCTTGCAACTGCTCAAACAGCCCTGAGTTCCTAAAGATGTGAGCGTCATGCACCTTTCCTGGCCATCCCACGTTGATGTCGGTGAAACGTCCCTTGTGATCCACCAGTGCTTGCAGCACCATTGAGAAGTACCCCTTATGGTTTACGTACTGGTTGGAAAGGTGGTCCGGTGCCAAGATAGGGATATGTGTTCCATCTATCACCCCACCACAGTTAGGGAACCCCATTGCAGCAAAGCCATCCAGTATGACCTGCACATTTCCCAGGGTCACTAACCTTGATAACAGAATGTCAATGATTGCACTGCCTTCTTGGATCACAGCGGTTCCCACAATAGATTTGCCCACTCCAAATTGATTCCCAACTGACCTGTAGCAGTCAGGCGTTGAAAGCTTCCACAGGGCTATCGCCACTCACTTCTCAACTGTCAGGGCAGCTCTCATCTTGGTATTCCTGCCCTTCAGGGCAGGGGAAAGCAACTCACTAAGTTCAAGGAAAGTGGCCTTATGCATGCAAAAGTTTCGCAGCCACTGTGAATCATCCCATACCTGCAACGCTATGCAGTCCCACCAGTCTGTGCTTGTTCTCCGGGCCCAGAATCGGCATTCCACTGTATCAACCAGCCCCACTGCCACCATGTCGTCCCAATTGCCACAGCCTGTGCTTTAAGGAATGTCTGTGTCCATGTCCTCCTCACAATCATCCTCGTGCTGGTGTCTCTTAGCCAGGTTCTGCACATACTACAGGATAACGTGCAAGGTGTTTACAATGCTCACAAAAGCACCGGTGAGCTGGTGAGCACCAGGCTCCATGCTTGCCATAGTATGGCGTCTGCACGGGTAGCCCACGAAAAAAGGCGCAAAGCGATTGTCTGCCGTGGCTTTCACAGAGGGAGGGAGGGGCAACTGACGACATGTACCCAAAACCACCCGCAACAATGTTTTTTGCCCCATCAGGCATTGGGAGCTTAACACAGAATTCCAATGGGCAGCAGAGACTGCGGGAACTGTGGGATAGCTACCTACAGTGCACCACTCCGTAAATCGATCCTAGACACGGTATTGACGACACACTCCGACTTAATGCGCTTAGTGGGGACATACACAACTGACTGTATAAAGTCCATTTCTAAAAATCAACTTCTATAAAGTCGACTTAATTTCGTAGTGTAGACATACCCTGAGTCACCATTAAAACAAAAAATGCTGAAGTACTGGGAAAGAAATGATATGCAGGAAATATTCTCAAGCCAGAGGATTAGAAGAGACATGAGAATGCCTGCAAGCGTAATAGTTAGGACTGCCAGTGTTTCCATTACAAACATGTTTTTTCCCCAACTGTTTACAACTCCTATGCCAAGTTTCCATATGTAGTTATTACCAAGAACTCAGCTCTAAAGGTTTTTTTTTTTTTAAGGTGAGGTTAAAAAAGCTGGTTTGACTGAGTTCCTCACCACTACCACAAGTAGTGTAGATGTTTAAGATTTTTTTGCACTTGGCAAGAGATTAAGTTTGATAGAACAACTATTCTACAGCAGAGTTATTTAGAGAAGTTGACTATTTATAATTCAGGGTGTAAACCACTTCAGTTTTAAGCAATGTTTAGACCAGCGATACTCAGACCTCAGTGGTTCAGGAATCAAATTAGCACTCAATGTTACTCAAAAGAACCACAGTAGTGAGAATTCATTGTTTTATTTACTATTTTAACATTCATAATTCTCACAGCAAAATGATTGATCAAGTTTTATTTTATCAACTGCAATTGGTTAATAACATAGTAAAAGCATGCTGATTAATAATTAAAATCACACAATGTTTTAATATGACATGTTACAAAGAACCACAGGAGACACATTAAAGAGCCACTTGCAGTTCTCAAGCCTCAGTCTGAGTATCACTGGTTTAGATACTTAAGGCATTCTAGGGTTCAGGGCACCAATTTTACATCATTTGATTCCTTGCTGAAGGTGGTCTTGATCTGGCTCTCACAGAAGTTAATGCAAGTTGTACCATTTACATCAATAGAATCAGAACCATTAAAGCATGAAAATCTGTTTCAGATCTACTGCATGCTAACACTGAGTATCCCTCTAGAACACTACATTAACCCAGAACAAACAGTCTTAATGTTTTTATAATCTCCAATTAAGATGTCATCTAAAAGAAAACAAAATACTCAAACAATATTTCACCTTGATGTTTTTATGAGATCCATTCATTTTCTAGAGTTATCACAACCACCCTAGACATGTTTTACCTATATTCTACTGCACTCTACCCTTCTTCATAAATTACAACTCTTCCACAATCTACTTATATCCCAAGAATGCAAAGATTTCATACTCAATGAAATTGCTAGACAGCAATAACAGCAATTTCTAGAACGTGTCTCGCCTGTACTTTACGTAGCTGCCAAATTTGAGAAGGAGAAATTCAACATTTATTCATTTTACCATCCCTAGCAAAAACCTTCATTTGAACTACTTTAAGTAGCAGCAAGATGTTATCCTAAAGAACAAAAGTTACTTGGCACAGTTTTCTATCTTTTCTCTTGAAACTACAGACATGGATAATATTTAATGTTGGCATACTCATCAGCATGACCAAGTGACGGTCGCCTCCTAAATGTAGGTTATAGTTTGGAAATTCCTGCTGCCAAGTGCCTAAGAAATAAAAAGAACGAGGAGTACTTGTGGCACCTTAGAGACTAACAAACTGATTTGAGCATAAGCTTTTGTGGCCACTGCATGAATCCGACGAAGTAGGTTTTAGCCCACGAAAGCTTATGCTCAAATAAGTTTGTTAGTCTCTAAGGTGCCACAAGTACTCCTCATTCTTTTTGCTGATACAGACTAACACAGCTACCACTCTGAAACTTAAGAAATAAAAGTAATGCCCAAAATAGTCTATTCAACTCACCCTTCCTGAGAGGAGAAACTCAACTGACCCGTTTTTGCAGACTTTGGGTGTTCATTTAAAAAGTTTCTAGCTTTTATGTTTGCAAAATAACCCTCTAAGTATTAAGTTAACAAACAAAATGATTTAGTAATTGCTGCTGCTCATAGCTTTCTCAAACAAGTGAAGAGAGACTGGTCAGTCTGACAAAGGGCATTCACAACCTTGGGGACTGCAGATAAACTGACAAGAGTCATGTCAATTTCTCCTTTATATTTACAAAAAGAACAGGAATACTTGTGGCACCTTAGAGACTAACAAATTTATTAGAGCATAAGCTTTCGTGAGCTACAGCTCACTTCATCTATATCTATATGTTCCATTCTATACATCCAATGAAGTGAGCTGTAGCTCACGAAAGCTTATGCTCTAATAAATTTGTTAGTCTCTAAGGTGCCACAAGCACTCCTGTTCCTTTTGTGCATACAGACTAACACGGCTACCACTCTGAAACCTGTCTTTATATTTACAGTAATTCAGAATACTGCAATGCCCCTGCTGTAAGATGCAGCACTTCATTGGTAGTTATTAATTCAGGTTGTGAAGGCTATAAGCAGCTTGTCTCAGAGAAGGAAGACTCCCAACAGAATCTGGGAGAAAAGCAGTGAAGATTAATATCCCACTCCAACTAGGTAAATTTGGAAGGAAAGAGGGAAACTCTTCCCCCTTTTCCCCCCAACAGCAAGAAGTCCTCCTTTATAGACACCTGCTTACCCAAAAACTGACACAATGTTCAGTGACCCTAATCTGGAAGGAATTCCAGACACACTTCTACTCCCCAGGGAGTGCTGTATTTCTAACATGAGCCTTGCTATGCTCTGCTTCCCCCATTTTTCACATTTGCCTGTCTTGTATACATTACCCAACATTTTTATATCAGACATTGATTTACAAATTAAGGAAATAATACTGATTATTTAATAACGAGTTAGCAGAGTAAATCTAAAAGCACTTTTCAGATTCAAAACAGAAAACAATGTACTGTGGAGAAAAGTTATAATGAAACACTCAACCAAGGCTTATAGCGCTACACAGAAATGGAGAGAAGAAAAAAAATTAAAACAGACACCACCTCGACGTAGACACATTTATGAAAAAAGTAGCTTCAAGTCCTTTATCTGTCTGAATCTCTGTCCACAGTTGTCATTTTCCACCTTTTAAAGTGAAATAGTCACATTTTCCTTCCTAAAAATCTCCCCTTCCCACCCATTTATGTGAAACCTATGCAGGCAAAAGAAGAAACTGACTGCATATAATCAATTTACTGTATTTGTATGAAGTGTTGTAAAATGCACAAACTAAACAAAAAGAAAAAATATATAAAGGAAAACCTCTCTAATCCCTTACAGAGAACGGAGGTGTTACTTGTAGGTACAAGATTAAGAGAAATATAATCTTGAAGTAGGTAGTTTCCCTTTAAAGCAGACACCTTAAAATCAGGTTTACCCACTTTATCAGGGATGCATGTCTGCAGTTGTTAATGCTGGCACATGCCCCAACATCATCTGATGAAATGGCACCTATAAAAGCGAGTATACCGAGGTCATGTCTACCTCGGGAACTGTAGCAGCTTACCTAAGCTCTGTAGCTATGCCACCATAACCCCATAGTGTAGACACTGACTACAGCACCAGATGATGTTTTTCTGCTGCTGTAGAAACATCACCTCCGCGAGAGACAATAGCTAGGTCAACAGAAGAATGCTTCCACGCACTTAGCTGTGTCTACACTAGGAGTTAGGTCTGCATAGCTACGGCGCTCAGGGGGTATGGATTTTTCCACACTCATAGCACCATAGCTACATTTACCTAAATTTTAAGCATAAACCAGGCCTAAGTGTCAAAGAAAGAACAAGATTTCAGACAAAAAACCACTGCAGCAGTATACTGAAGAGCCATCAAGAATCTTTTAATGTAGGACCATTTCCCAAACTAGTGCAGACTAGATATTTATAAAGGGTGACATGACTAGTAAGCAAAGATTGCACAGTCACTACTAGGAGCTACTTATTTCTGAGCACCAGAGTAACAGTCTTAGTGCTTGTCTATGCTCCAGTTTCCAGAGATTCCAACAAATAAAAACAAGTGCTACAATATATTCTAAACAGTAAGATTTATATTTAAGTTTTATAAAACAGAAGCATAACAAAGTCATAGTATAGAAGAATGACAGGGTCATATCTTGCCAGCTACAAAAGAGTAATTTAAAGAAAAACCCACATGAATTTAGAGGTTTGACTACTTGTCTTCAGAAGTATCTGTTCATCGCAGATCTAAACTTCGCTATCTGATGTTCATAAACAGAGGCTCCTCCTCTTGCTTTTGCACTCAAGTGCATCTGTTTTTTCAGAGACAACAGAACTACAATTCAATTTCTGCAGTTAACTAATGACAGGTTTCAGAGTAACAGCCGTGTTAGTCTGTATTCGCAAAAAGTAAAGGAGTACTTGTGGCACCTTAGAGACTAACCAATTTATTTGAGCATGAGCTTTCGTGAGCCACAGCTCACTTCATCAGACTTTTTGCAATTAACTACTAATTTATAAATTACCATCACACCATGTTGTGAGATCATAAAAAACATTCCACGATCATTTTCCACTTGGAATGACTTTAGTAATTACTTTGACGTCGAAATGAACTGGACTGGAATCAAGCTACTGTAAGCCGTCATATCCTGTTACTAATCTCAGGTCACCTAGCTTCCATATCTGAATTGTGCTAGATGCAGTCACATGTAGTGCCTACATATGGCAAACTGAAATAAAACACTGCTATCTCCATACACGGTACCAGATGTCCTCAGACAGGAAAAATGACTGAGCCTGCAACCTCCCACTTTGAAATGCTCTTATAAGAACAGCCCTAATGGGTCAGCCCAAAGGTCCATCTACCCCAGTATCCTGTCTTCCGACAGTGGCCAGTGCCAGGTGCCCCTGAGGGAATGAACAGAACAGGTAATCATCAAGTGATCCATCCCGTCGCTCATTCCCAGCTTCTGGCAAACAGGGACAGGAATGATGTCCCTAGCCTATCCTAGCTAATAGCCATTGATGGACCTATCCTCCATGAATTTACCTAGTTCTTTTTTGAAACCTGTTATGGTATTAGCCTTCACAACATCCTCTGGCAAGGAGTTGCACAAGGAGTTGACTGTGTGTTGTGTGAAGAAATACATCCTCTTATTTGTTTTAAACCTGCTGTCTACTAATTTCATTTGGTAACCCCTAGTTCTTGTGTTATGAGAAGAAGTAAACAACGCTTCCTTATTTACTTTCTCTACACCAGTCATGATTTTATAGACCTCAATCCTATCTCCCCTTAGCTATCTCTTTTCCAAGCTGAAAAGTCCCAGTTTTATTAATCTCTCCTCATACAGAAGCCATTCCATACCCCTAATCATTTCTGTTGCCCTTTTCTGAACCCTTTCCAATTCCAATATATTTTTTTGCGATGGGGCGACCACATCTGCACACCGTATTCAAGATATGGGCGTACCATGGATTTATAGAGGCAACATGATATTTTCTGTCCTATTATCTGTTTGCTTTTTTGACTGCCGCTGCATACTGAGTGGATATTTTCAGAGAACTATCCATAATTATTCCAAGATCTTTTTGAGTGGTAACAGCTAATTTAGACCCCATCGTTTTATATGTATAGGTGGGATTATGCCTTCCAATGTGCATCACTTTGCACTTATCAACATTAAATTTCATCTGCCATTTTGTTGCCCAGTCACCCAGTTTTGAGAGATCCTTTTGAGGCTCTTTGCAGTCTGCCTGGGTCTTAATTATCTTTAGTAATTTTGTATCATATGCAAATTTTGCCACCTCACTGTTTACCCCTTTTTCCAGATCATTTATGAATATGTTGAATAGGACTGGTCCCAGAACAGACCCCTAGGGGACACCACTATTTACCTCTCTCCGTTCTGAAAACTGACCATTTATACCTCCCCTTTGTTTTTAATCTTTTACCAATCCATGAGAGCACCTTCCCTCTTACCCCATGGCAGTTTACTCTGCATAAGAGCCTTTGGCGAGGGACCTTGTCAAAGGCTTTCTGAAAATTTAAGTACACTATATCCACTGGATCCCCTTGGTCCACTTGCTTGTTGACCCCCTCGAAGAATTCTAGTAGTGAGACATCATTTCCCTTTACAAAAACCATGTTGACTCTTCCTCAACAAATTATGTTCATCTATCTGTCTGACAATATTGTTCTTTATTATAGTTTCAGCCAGTTTGCCCGATACTGAAGTCAGGTTTACAGGCCTGTAATTGCAGTGATCACCTCTGGAGCCATTTTTAAAAATTGGCGTCCCATTAGCTATTGTCCAGTCATCTGGTACAGAAGCTGATTTAAATGATAGGTTACAGGCTACAGTTAGTAGTTCCGCAATTTTACATTTGAGTTCTTTCAGAACTCTGGGGTGAATACCATGTGGTCCTGGTGACTTATTGCTGTTTAATTTATCAATTTGTTCCAAAACCTCCTCTAATGATACCTCAATCTGGAACAGTTCCTCAGATCTGTCACCTAAAAAGAATGACTCATGTTTGGGAATCTCCCTCACATCCTCAGCCTGTGAAGACCAATGCAAAGAATTCATTTAGTTTCTCCGCAATGGCCTTATTGTCCTTGAGTGATCCTTTAGCACCTCAATTGTCCAGTGGGGTCAATGGACGTTTAGTAGGCTTCCTGCCTCTGATGAACTTACTTTCTGAGTCTTTGGCTAACTCTTCCTCAAATTCTTTTTTGGTCTTCCTAACTGCATTTTTACACTTCATTTGCCAGTGTTTATGCTCCTTTCTAGTTTCCTCACTAGGATTTAGTTTCACTTTTTAAGGATGCCTTTTTGCCTCTCACTGCTTCTTTTACTTTATTGTTTAGCCACGGTGGCTCTTTTTTGGTTCTCTTACTATGTTTTTTTAATTTGGGGTATACATTTAAGTTAATCCTCTACTATTGTGTCTTTAAAAAGTTTCCATGCAGCTTGCAGAGATTTCACTTTTGGCACTGTACCCTTTAATTTCTGTTTAACTAGTGTAGTTCTCCTTTCTGAAATTAAATACTACAGTGTTGGGCCACTGTGGTGTTTTTCCTGTCACAGGGATATAATATATAACTTAATATTATGGTCACTATTACCAAGTGGTCCAGCTATATTCACCTCTTGGACCAGCTCCTGTGCTCCATTTAGGACTAAATCAAGAATTGCCTCTCCTCTGGTGGGTTCCAGGACCAGCTGCTCCAAGAAACAGTCATTTAAGGTGTCAAGAAACTTTATCTCTGCATCCCGTCCTGAGGTGACATGTATCCAGTCACCATGCGGATAACTGAAATCCCACATTATTATTATTATTATTATTGAGTTTTTTATTTTTAATAGCCTCTCTAATCTCCCTGAGCATTTCGCAGTCACTATCATCATCCCTACTGCTATATTCTTATTATTAGAGCATGGAATGTCTATCCCTAGAGATTCTATGGTACAGTTTGATTCATTTACGATTTTTAGTTCATTTGATTCTATGCTTTCTTTCACATATCTCCCTTCCTCCCTTCAAAGCCCTCCTTAGAACTTGTGGATGTTAACTCAAGGTTTGTTTGATTTTTTTTAATATTAACAGTTACCTACAATCTTGTACTTGTATCTGATTTAGATTGCAAAATCTCTGGCAGCGACCACATCACCCCGCTCTGCCTACACAGTGACACAGATCTCTCTGTCAACACTCACGAGATCAGCAAAGTGGGAAGGAAAAGATCTGTAACGCTAGTAAGTGAAGAAGCAATAGGAATTTAGTAAGCCAACTGGTGTGTATGCCTGTACTAAACACTGTTCATCCAGGATCACCTTTAGGTCCCATTCATCCTAAGGCTGGAGCTGTAATAGCAACAGCCATGCTTGAAGTAGGGGCTCCCTGGAGCTGCATATAAAGTTGGTTTCTACTGTGCCGTCGCGACCAGCTGATCAGAAAGGCCATCAGAAAGCTGTTCAGAAAGGCATTCCACTGAATGCATCCGATGAAGTGAGCTGTAGCTCACTAAAGCTTATGCTCAAATAAATTAGTTAGTCGCTAAGGTGCCACAAGTCCTCCTGTTCTTTTTGCGGATACAGACTAACAGGGCTGCTACTCTGAAACCAATCATCAGGCAGGCTCCCTCCAGTGAGCTGACGGAGGCTACACGTGGCTGTTACTAGCACCCATGGCTACGGCTCACACAGGGTCGCACTATGGGAGGGCGGAAACCACAGACGCTCCCAGAGCTAATAGTCACCGGTAAGGGCGGGGTCCCCTGTAAGTGCCGTCACCCAGGGAGCGCGCCTCGGCCAACGGAAGTGGGGGACCCCCGCGCACATCCTCCGAGGGCCCCTCCGACTCGCAGTTTACCCTTCCCGTGTTTCGCCCGCCCTGAAGGACCCGCCCGCCCGGGGGCAGGGAGAGGGGCTTGGGGCGGAAGGCCTGCTCGGACCCAGGCAGGCCAAGGAGCGTGTGGTAGGGGAGCGGGGCAGGAGGTAGGGACCCCGGCTCCCCCCCGCTGCCCAGCAGGAGGGAGAGTCTGTGGGGAGGGGATCGGCACGTCAGACTGAGCTCTGAACCGAGCTGCCCGCCCTCGCCCCAGGACGCGGCTCTACCGCGTCCCCACCACCTCCGTGGCTCCGGGCCCTGATGCCCCGCGGCGGTTTCCAGCGAAGGCGCCGCGCCCCCCGGACCCCCTCAGGCTCCCGGCCCCAACAGCGTGCGCGGACTCACGGGAGAGGGAGCCCCACACGGGCCCCGAGAGGTCCCGGCACTGCCGGCCGCCTGGCAGCGCCCAACGCAACCCCGCCCAGACTCACCCGCTGCCCCGCCAGGGCCTCCGCGCTCACTCGCCGGTCACCGGCTCTTCGGCTCCGGAGGCTCAGGCTCCGCTTGGAGCTCAGCCCTCGCCGCACAGCCAATCGCGAGCTGCACGGGACTGACCAATCGCCGCCGCGCCTGCGAGAGGCGGGACCTAACCTACAGCTCATTCGCGGGCCAGAGCGCCGCGACCGCAACGGCAGCCGCCGGGCTCCGGTCTGGGAGTGACAAGTTGCCGCTTTCCCCGCCCAGGGGCCGGGCCACCCGCCCACGCCCGTGATTGAAGGGCGCCTGCCAAGAGTCAATCCCGTGACGTCGCCTCCTGGGCGGCCCAGCAAGCCCTGATTGGCCGTTCAGCGTGCGCGCGCGGGCCCGGGATCCTGCGCGCAGTGGTGACATGCTGCTGGCCCCGGTGGAAGAGTCAAGGACAAAACCCGATAGGGGGGTGACAGCACCCCCCAGGTCCCTGCGGGCACCCGGACCTTGTTCCCTGCGTGATCCTGTCTCCGCCTGTCCGATCAGCTGCGCTCTGGGACTGGTTCTCCCTTCCCTGGATGGTGCTGCGGTTTGGTCTCCTCCAGCCCTGGGTGCTGTTGTGTTTGGGTTTCCAGCACGGCACAAGAATTATTATTGTTTTAAAAGTTAGTGAATGGTTTATTTTAAACCCATAAAATATTTCTCTTTGTGTTACTATTATTTTAACAAAAGACTAATGTGGGGCTAAAATTAATCCCTCGCTTTTACTATTCATGGTTTTGGTGCACAGAAAAGCAAAGCACTTTGTCCGCTCTGCACTTGTATGGCTCATTGGCATGGTGTGACACTGGGTTTGTACCACAGGAAGCCTGGTTGAGCTCATCCTTTTTTCTGAATACTATTGAATACATCCCTGCTGGGGATGATTTATATATCCATTAAAGCATTCCTGAAGAATGAAGTTCTTTCTTTTAGTTGGTGAGAAAGGGCATGCATGTTTGTTATAAATTAAAGGCGGCTAATAGCATCTATATGTGTATAAAAAAAAATCTATTCTTGACCCTTCTAAAAGCTCTTGTGACAGATATTTAACTGCATGTAATATCTTTAGGGACCATGTTTTTTATGTATGTATCACTGTGGACATTATATGCAACTGCAGGGCAGGAGGGTGACCACAGCTCCTCTAAGAAATAAAAACAGCGGGGAGCGATTAAATCGAGTCATAGAATATTAGGGGTTGGAAGAGACCTCAGGAGGTCATCTAGTCCAAGCCCCTCCTCAAAGCAGGACCAATACCAACAAAATCATCCCAGCCAGGGCTTTGTCAAGCCAGGCCTTAAAAACCTCTAAGGATGGAGACTCCACCACCTCCCTAGGTAACCCATTCCAGTGCTTCACCACCCTCCTAGAGAAATAGTTTTCAGAGTAGCAGCTGTGTTAGTCTGTATTCACAAAAAGAACAGGAGTACTTGTGGCACCTTAGAGACTAACAAATTTATTTGAGCATAAGCTTTCGTGAGCATCCGATGAAGTGAGCTGTAGCTCACGAAAGCTTATGCTCAAATAAATTTGTTAGTCTCTAAGGTGCCACAAGTACTCCTGTTCTTTCTAGAGAAATAGTATTTCCTAATATCCAACCTAGACCTCCCCCACCGCAACTTGAGACCATTGCTTCTTGTTCTGTCATCTGCCATCACTGAGAACAGCCTAGCTCCACCCTTTTTGGAACCCCCCTTCAGGTAGTTGAAGGCTGCTATCAAATCTCCTCTCACTCTTTTCTTCTGCAGACTAAATAACCCCAGTTCCCTCAGCCTCTCCTCATAAGTCATGTGCCCCAGCCCTCTAATCATTTTCATTTCCCTCCACTGGACTCTCTCCAATTTGTCCACATCCCTTCTGTAGTGGGGGGGATCAAAAGTGGATACAGTACTCCAGGTATGGCCTCACCTGTGCCGAATGGAGGGGAGTAATTACTTCCCTCTATCTGCTGGCAATGCTCCTACTAATACTAGCCCAATATGCCATTGGCCTTCTTGGCAACAAGGGCACACTGCTGACTCATATCCAGCTTCTCGTCCACTGTAATCCTCAGGTCCTTTTCTGCAGAATTGCCACTTAGCTAGTCGGTCCCCAGCCTGTAGTGGTGTCTGTGATTCTTCCTTCCTAAGTGCAGGACTCTGCACTTGTCCTTGTTGAACCTCATCAGATTTCTTTTGGCCCAATCCTCCAATTTGTCTAGGTCACTCTGGACCCAATCCCTACCCTCCAGCGTATCTACCTCTCCCCCAGCTTAGTGTCATCTGCGAACTTGCTGAGGGTGCAATTCATCCCATCATCCAGATCATTAATAAAGATGTTGAACAGAACTGGCCCCAGGACTGACCCCTGGGGCACTCCGCTTGATACTGGCTGCCCACTAGACATCAAGCCGTTGATCACTACCCATTGAGCCCGACAATCTAGCCAGCTTTCTATCCACTTTATAGTCCATTCATCCAATCCATACTTCTTTAACTTGCTGGCAAGAATACTGTGGGAGACCATATAAAAAGCTTTGCTAAAGTCAAGATATATCACATCTACCGCTTACCCCATATCCACAGAGCCAGTTATGTCATCATAGAAGGCAATCAGGTTGGTCAGGTATGACTTGCCCTTGGTGAATCCATGTTGACTGTTCCTGATCACCTTCCTCTCCTCCAAGTGCTTCACTCAAGTGCTTGATTTCAGAGTAACAGCCGTGTTAGTCTGTATTCGCAAAAAGAAAAGGAGTACTTGTGGCACCTTAGAGACTAACCAATTTATTTGAGCATGAGCTTTCATCTGATGAAGTGAGCTGTAGCTCACGAAAGCTCATGCTCAAATAAATTGGTTAGTCTCTAAGGTGCCACAAGTACTCCTTTTCTTCAAGTGCTTGAGTCACTCAGGTTGTAAATGCCTCCAGAGAGATACCACCATATAGTGTTTCAGACTGGGTTTTCCAGCAGACAAAGGGCTTTTTTGGAATGAAAAGGTGAGCTTGACCCAGCACAGACAGAATGTTCTTTCCAAGGGAGGAGAGCAACTCTAGGGGAACAGGGGAAGGATTGGAAAGACTGTGATCTACTGAGTCCCATAAGACTGGTTGATAACTCCTGGTACATTTAGTGTGTTTAAATCAGTTTACTGGTTTTTTTGTATGTTTTCTCTGTAATGGTTTGACCATAAGAATAAATGTATTGTGCTTTGTGAAGGTTGGCTGGTATTGGTGTACATACACTGTTGTAGGCCCTGAAGAAAGGTTAAGTACAGGTGCTGGGACTTGGTCAGAACTGCTGGGGAAATCACAGTGAGGTACAAAGGCACTACAAGCCTAAAGCCCTGGTCCAAGGGAGAGAGATACGGGTCTCTGCCTGAGAGAGGTGATGGCTGGAGCCTGAAACCTTAAGTAGGCTCCCTGGAGGGGAGCAGGGGTAGGAATCAAAGGTGCAGTTCACTGTGAAACTGTGACAGCTCTCTTGGTCTGCTTTATTTTAATTGAATTGAAAAATGCATCCCTATTCGTCTCTTCAAATTGGCCTTTTCATAGATTATTGTGTATGTTACTCTGTTCAGACACCACTCATACGGCAATTTAATAGAATTGCTGGAATTCTTAAACCCAACACACTGAGCTGTGAGTAAAGCAATGTTTTTCAAAGTGTAAGACTTACCACTAGAGAGAGGGAGAGAGGACTAGGAGGTGCACACGCAGATCCCTTACTTGTTCAGAGTCTCAACTTTCATTAAAAAGAATGGTCTCTAGCTATCGGGGTTTGGAAGGAAAATTTTCAAAATTTTAAGTGGATATCCATATAATCTTGCAGAGAGTCTTAAGGTGTGGACTGCTCCATTCTTTTCAATGGGTGCTAACTGAAATGCCAGTGATACTTTATATGTCAATATTGCTAACAATTTCACTGCTCAAGAAAGCACGTAAGAAAGGAAAGAAGTATAATATTATGAAAATCTACATAAGTTTTTCCATGAAGGACTAACTAGCTGTGAGGGTGCAGAAGATGTATACATTAAGATGGGTAGGCCTCTATCATCACAAACCAAGGTTGCAAGAGGGGCATAATTGGTTTCATTTTCCGAAAAGGGTAGAGAGATTCAGCTTTCCAAATTTTGGAACACAGTAACATTGCATTAAACAGTCAATTTAAATTTAGCTTCAAATTTAAATGCTGATAAAAGAAGCTTTTATAAAACCTAAAAAAATTACAAATGTTTCCACAAATAAAAAAAAAAATCAAACAAAAATGAAAACTTTTGTTTAAAAAAATTAACATTCACCTGCAATGGTTATAGCAGAAAAAGGGCCTGATTGTTTGTCAGTTTCAAATTTGAAACTTTTTATTGTACAAGCTGAGAGAAGTGCAGAAGTAAACAAAAAGCATAAATAGTGTAAACGGGATTTGTAATATTATTTAACTTTAAAATCTAATCTAAATTGATAATAGAAACACAGGTAAAGATATTCGTCTGCAAAGTTTTGTTTGTTTAGTTGACAGTGGTCTTTAAAGAGGCATTTCAATCAAATTATTTTGCCTTAGATCCGTAAAGTGACAGGATTCTAGATGACCGGATCTGTTCTAGTTTTGCAGTGCACTCTTTGTGTCAGGACTGGTTCTATGAAACCAGGGATTTCGTTTCACCTTCTGTAGAACTGAATAAGGGAACACTGAATACTTTCCCCTACTTGGAAGCTGTGCTGTAATCACAACTAAGGCACTTTAATGGGAGAATATCCCCTGCCATATATGGAAAGGTTGACTGTATTGAAGCCTTTTGTACCACAGATTGCCTTGCATTATATTTTCAGTAAAAGTAGTAACCTCTCGTGCATATCAGGGTTATCCACAGTAGCCCACTACTGCCTAGATTAAATCAATTTATACAACGCTGCCAAACTTCAGGGGTTTGAGCATGCGGAGACTACAGGTACCAGCATGCAATGTTCCTGAGGGTTCACAGAGACTGCGGATCCCAGCATGCAATGTTCCAGCGGCACGTCAGTAGACAACAGGTAGCAAAACGCAAGGCACCGCTGGACCAGAATGGCCAACAAACTACACTGTGGAGCATGCAGTACTCCTGGTAGAGCCATAGCCCCACCGAGAGTACATATCCCAGCATGCATTTCTCCAGCGGGAGCCCGGGCGCGCCAGGCACAGGCACTGGAACGTTTAGTTTCCCTGGGCTGACCCTACTGTACCCACAATGCCCTAGGAGCAGCCAATCAGACTGTGGTGTAACAACGTTTGCTGTGAATGGCGGAGGGGCGCTGTTCGCTTCAGCCAATCGGGGTGCGGTAGGTGGTCCCGGTGGGTGCCCTGTGTGTAGAGGATCTGAATTCCCTTCCCCCGCTATTGTCCCCCACTGACACCCGTTACCAGGCCTCAGCGACGCAAAGCCCGGCCCGGGCACGATGCTGAGGCGCCCGGGCCTGTGAAGCCTTCCTGCAGCGGTAAGTGGGCTGGGGAAGGCGCCTTGTCCCGGCGGAGCAAGGCAGGAACTTGGGTCGGGTCCTGAGAAGAGGGTGAAGCCGCTGGAGGGGACGGGGGCAGGAGTAAGGGGAAATGGACTTGCCCAAGGAGCGGGTCGGCCGAGGAGGCAGCTGGAGACGGTGAGGCGGGAGCAGTGGGGTTTAAAGGCTGCGACCCCGGGCACACACTTTTCAGGCTGGAAGGGGTGTGGGGAGAGTGATGGCCACAGGGGTTGGGTTGGCCTCTGTGCAGCGTGGTACGGTCGGGGGCGCGGAATCTGTAGTTGCTAAGGTTTGGGTGCGGGCAGCTGCGTTAGCGGACTAGGTCCAGTGGCAAGATCTAAACAAGTCCTAGCAGTTTTTTGCTCCTTGGAGCAACAGTTTTTCCCACTAGCGAAGAGGGAAGAAAGTAACTGGGTTATTCTGGACTCAACCATCTGTTGCTGCTTTTGCAAATTGAGTGCTTATATGCAACAACCTTACTAGTTTCCATATTACTGCAGTTAGGAGGGTTTGGATTATTTTTTAAAAAGTGTAGGGGATGGGTTCCTGAAACTGATGTTTTTCCATGAGTATGAGTAATAACGCTGCATTCTGCGATGCCCTAACCAAGGATTTCAAAGCACTTACAAATACTAATGTATTCTCTCAAAACCCATGTGAGGTCAGTAAATATCTCCAGTGTACAGATGATAAGGAAACTAAAGCAGAGTGAGATTGTTATTTTCTGAGATCACATAGAAAATCTGTGTAAAAGATGTGAAAATAATTTAGGAGTTATGATGTCCAGACAAAAATTCTTGCTATTTTTTTTTGGGGGGGGGGGAATTAGAAACATGGTTTTGCCTTTTTTAAATTAAAAACATTGTATAAAAATAACAGAATTATTTGTATGCAGTGTTGTTGTAGCCTTGTTGGTCCCAGTAAGTTAGAATGACAAGGTGGGTGAGGTAATGTCTTTTATTGGACTAGCTTCTGTTGGTGAGAGAAACAAACTTTTCAGCTTACACAAAGCTCTTCTTCAGGCCTGAGTTAATTTCTTAGACCTGAAAGAAGAGCTCTGTGTAAGCTCAAAACCTTGTCTCTCTCATCAACAGAAGTTGGTCCAATAAAATAATTGTTTGTAGTATATAATAAAAGGGTATGAATGATCTGATGCATTGAGCATGGGACTGGAAATAAAGCACTCTGGTTACAATCTTAGCTCTGTAATTGACTTGATGTCTGGTTTTAAGTAAATTACTTAAAGTATCTGTGCCTATTATGCCATCTATAAAGTGGGAATGATAATATTTACCTGGTTTACAGGGATTTTGTGAAAATTGTGTGCAGAATGCTTTGCAAATGTAAAATGCTAATTATTATGTGAAATGGTAGCTTCTTATTTGATCTGTATAGATCTTATGGTGTTAACTCCTTAAAAATTAACCTTGAAGCTGGTCATTTGCACCAGTTCTTCACTTTAACACTCTGTGTGAAGGAAATACTAGTAACATAAACGGACACCATCACACCTGAACCTCACATTGGTCTGAAAACTTTAGTACCAGGCAAACTGGTTGAAACTATAGGAAAGAACAGAATTATCATACACATAGGTGAACATGATTTGTTGGGGAAGAGTCAACATGCTTTTTGTAAAGGGAAATCATGCTTCACCAATCTACTAGAATTCTTTGAGGGGGTCAACAAGCATGTGGACAAGGGGGATCCAGTAGACATAGTGTACTTAGATTTTCAGAAAGCCTTTGACAAGGTCCCTCACCAAAGGTTCTCAACCTTTTTCTTTCTGAGGCCTCCCCAACATTCTACAAAAACTCCACGGCCCATCTGTGCCACAACAGCGGCTTTTCTGCATATAAAAGCCAGGGCCAGCGTTAGGGGGTAGCAAGCACAGCAGTTGCCTGGTGCCCCATGAAGCTATGTTTCCCAGGCAATGGGGCTTCGGCTTTCTGCCCTGAGCTCCAGCAAGTCTAATTCCGGCCCTGTTTGGCGGACCCCCCGAAACCAGCTTGCAGCCCCCCAGGGAGCCCTGGAGCCCTGGTTGAGAAACACTGTCTTAACCAAAGTAAGCAGTCATTGGATAAAAGGGAAGGTTAAAACATATAAAAGGAAGTATTGCTTCACACAACACACAGTCAACCTGTGGATCTCTTTGGCAGAGGATGTTGTGAAGGCCAAGTCTATAACGGAGTTCAAAAAAGAACTAGGTAAATTCATGGAGGATAGGTCCATCAATGGTTATTAGCTAGGATGGGCAGGGATGGTGTACCTAGCCCAGGAGTTGCCACATGCGGCTCTTCAGAAGTTAATATGCGGATCCTTGTATAGGCACAGACTCCGGGGCTGGAGCTACAGGCGTCAACTTTTCAATGTGTCGGGGGGGGGGTGCTCACTGCTCTGCCACAGGCCCTGCCCCCACTCCACCCATTCCCACCCCTTCCCGTGAGCCTGGAATGCCCTCGCTCCCCCCCGAGCCTCCTGCACGCCACAAAACAGCTGATTAGGAGGTGTGAGGAAGGGGGGAGGGGCTGCTGGTGGGCGGGAGGTACAGGGAGCTGATGAGGGGGCTGCTGACGTATGGCTGTGGCTCTTTCGCAATGTACATTGGTAAATTCTGGTTCCTTCTCAGGCTCAGGTTGGCCTCCCCTGCCCTAGCCTGTGTTTGCCTGAAGCTGGGAATGAGTGACAGGGGATGGATTACTTGATGATTATGTGTTCTGTTCATTCCCTCTGGGGCACCTGGCATTGGCCACTGTCAGAAGACAGGATTTTGGGCTAGATGAACCTTTGCTCTGACCCAGTATGACTGTTCTTAACTTTTGAACCTACTATAGTTACAAGTAAAGCCTAAGATTTTTTTTCTTTCTTTTTGTGTGTGTGTTTATTTTGAGTATTTAATGACTTTCCAGGTGGATAAAAATCAATGATTTTAAAAAAAATCTGATTTTTTTATTTAAATCGGATTTTTTTTTGATAAAATGCTTTTTGAGGAAAAAAACTATCTAAAGATATATATTATATATATTATATATATATATATTATATATATATATATATATATATATATATACATATATTATAGCTCAAAGATATCTCATCATGGAATAGGGATTATAAATTCTAATTCTACAGTATGAGACAATATATTCATGTAATATTTAGGAAAGTTTTGTATTGAATTCCATTTTGTATTGAATGGATTAGGGACTCAATCTTATGGGGCTCCAGGGGCTTCTGTATAGATTATTTAGGTTAATCTTTCCATCTACCCAATGGGACTCAGTGCTCAGTCGAGAAGATACCATCAGAGATGCCTAGTTTTGCTGTTCTCAAACTGTGGATTTGTGTCTCCAGAGATATCATGCTTGTTAACAGCAAAAAATGTTTTTAAATAAATAAATAAATAATGTATAGAGGTGAGAAATAAGACCTCAACCCTATTGCCCCTCTGCAAATTTGTGTACACAGAGTCAAACCCTTACCTTTCTCTAAAAGTGCAAAGTTTGAAAAAGTTCAATGAATAGAAGATTGTTGGGGATGGAATAGATCTAAAATATTTCATTTAACTATTTTAGTTAAAAAAAATTTTAACAAAAACAAACCTGATTTTAAAAAGCTTGAATGTTTAACTAAATTCAAAAATCTAGAATACATAATGTTGTTTTAATTAAAACCATTTAAATGTCTGTCTGGTGATGTTCTCCTCCTAATACATCATGGCAAGAAAATCCTCCAAATATTAGTGATTATCCTGTTGAACTGGAGATAGTTCATCTCCCAGTGACTTCATAAATATCTGCTTCAGTTACCTTTGGTAAATGAAATAACCAAACAATCATTCATTTTCTGATATAGTTATAAAACTAATCTGAAAAGTTTTCAAAATAAATTACTTTAAAAATGTATAGTATGTACCTTCCAAAAATGAAACCTACATTTGTCTCTGAGTTGTGAAGAATATGTATTAAGGTTATAACAACCCACAAGAATGCACTTTTATGTAGAAATCCATGATTAAATTGAGTCA
Source organism: Eretmochelys imbricata (assembly GCF_965152235.1). Lineage (NCBI taxonomy): Eukaryota > Metazoa > Chordata > Testudines > Cheloniidae > Eretmochelys > Eretmochelys imbricata. Next base: position 62,038,421 of record NC_135573.1, read on the forward strand.
TCTTGACTTGTGATTTAAATCCACCCTGATGAGTTTCACTGTTTCCTCCACAGAATGTTTCTTTTTTTCTGAAAAGGTCTTTATAAACTTCAAGATGAGAGCAGAAGAAACTGTATACAATTTTTCTTCAACATTTTTTTTAAAAAAACAGGGCATACTGTTTAAAGAGTGATCTGTTAGAAACTTGGATTTTTTTTTTTTTTATAAAAAATCAATCCATTTAAAAAGAAAAGTCAAGCTGACAATGTTGCTTTAATCATACTCATGAGTATTAAAGTTAAGTACTTGAGTTAGTGCTGTCAAGAACAGGTCCGTAGTCTGTACTCTACTTGTCAGTCTCAGAACAACTGAGGATCCGTCCTTTGATCTTAACTAACTTTTCACCTCAAGATATGGTTCCTCCACTACTGAGGGGCATCCCATAGGAAAATTTGTGCTGTTGCTATCCAGGATGTAACTGTTCTCTCTTTAGGCAGCTTTAGAGTCCAGTGCTGTCCACCCAACATCTCCTTCATTCAAAATCAAACTGGTTCCCCTTGTCTTTGGTAGGAGCAAGATGAAGCCCATGCCTTATTTATTTATTTTAAGACGGAGAATACCAAAAGTATTCAGTAGAGAGAGAATACCAAAGGTACTTTGTAAGGGGCTTGAATTTGTGCTGGGTTATACATATTTGATATGTAATTCCAGAATGAAGTAAAACGTTAGAAGTGCCTGATGACATGGATACAAATTTTGATTTGCTTTTTTGGTACATGTTTGTTGTGTGTAAGAGATTAATATGAAAGCTGAAACTTGCAGTTTAAAACATTTATTATGGAAACATGGATTGTATGTTTCTTTACAGATTTACTTTAGATATAATACAGAATTGGGATGATACGTTTTAGGTTTCCATAGACAGTGTCATCGTTAATAAACTGTTGGTTCTTCATCCATGACCATAATTGGTCTAAGCAGTATTTGACAATACTTTTATCAATTATCGCCTATGTATCTTCTGTAAAGATTGTCAGGCCTAAAAATTATATATGAAGATTGAACTAGTAGACAATTAACAAAAATTGTCGTTCTCTGTATATGGACTCTTAAATTTCCAGTTTCCGTGGTATGGAGTCCGCATATTGTGAGTTCCATTTGTCTGTATGCCCCTAAGAACAAGACAGAGTGTTGCATTCTATATTGACTACAGTTTAATCAGAGATTCATTAATAATAAACTGTTACTAATACAGAATTTATTCAACAGGTGTTGGCATAGGAAAATGAACTCCACTATGAGTGAGGAGCCTGATGCGCTAGCAGTAGTTAACCAGCTGCGAGACCTAGCAGCTGACCCTTTAAATAGACGAGCCATCGTTCAGGATCAGGGATGTCTGCCAGGCCTTATTTTGTTTTTGGATCACCCTAGCCCTCCAGTTGTTCACTCAGCGTTACTAGTAAGTAATCGATTTTTTTTTTTTTTTTTTTTTTTTAGATCAGTGGGCTTTTTATTTGCTTTGTTTGCTGCTTGTACCTTATGTCAAATTATTGTCACTGTCATGCTTAATTTTCTGCCACCCCCATTTCAACAATTAATGAGTGACAAAATCATTCTGAAATTGGAGAACAAGTTGTTATAGATTAATTTACTCTCTCTGTGTGTGTGTGTGTTTTAGAAGGTAACCCTCTAACTTTGGGTATGCAGAGGGAAAAGCTATAATATAGCTTGTCACATGTAACTGTATGCATGCTTCTCTTCAGACTTTGCTTGTACCTGATGAATGTGAATAATGTGACTCTTAAAATCTAAGTACTGCACTGACATAATGCCTTTTCTTTTGATTGGAAGTGGGTGAATAAAAATCAATTTTTTTAAAAAAATCATAATTTTTTTATTTAAATAGATTTTTAAATTTTACTTCATGTTGTATTATGTATATAGTGCTAGCTTTTTCCTGTCGTCCCATTTCATAGTTTTAAATTCCTAAAATGGATGGGTTTGTTTTACTTGTTTCTTTAGTTTTCCTAATTGTTAGTAGAGTTTCAGATTTTACATAGATTTCTTTTCCTACTAAGAAGTTCCACACTTTAAAAGCTCATCTGTTCTGATAAGGAGAAGTCCATGGCCTCATTAACATCCTTATTGTAAAAACAACACAAACTTAAACACAAAATTGATAAACAGAGATAAATATAGCCTGTGTTATATTTGCAACAAACTTCACCCTCAAATACAGTGAATTTCCACAAATCAAGAAACCTGAAATGCTTCCACCTGCTATGCTTCTCCATCAAGGTTTGCAATTTGAAGTCAGGTGACTTAGGACCACAAGTCCCATTGAGTGTTTTTGGAAATTCCACCTGCAGGTGCCATAATATTGTCTTTGGAGAATAAGTTTGGGTTCCTGTTTCGTCAAAAATTTGGCCTGCATGTATTTAAAAAAATCACTCTAACTGTATGTATTAACAATGAGAAGTTCTTTAGACTTTTAACAGTGAAGCAATTTCTATTTGAAGTTACAAAGATTTTATGCCACTAAGTTTTTAATACAAATACCATCTTAGTGCCTGATATTGCAAACACTGCCAAAAAGAGAGGATTATAGTTACTTCATAGGAGCATTGTGCCTATTAATGTGTTAATATCTGTAAAGTGACTTGATATCCTCAGATGGAAGAACCTGTATAAATGTGGATGTCATTGAAATCCAGCAACCCAAGAGTGAAGAGCTTAAAATGAGCGATTATCTTGAGTCCCTACTTGATTCTACATTAAAAAAATCAGAAACTTTATGGTTAACTAGGTGTTTCTAATCCTTTTTTTAAAACTTGAACTAAGATTTTCAAAAATTAAATCCACATTGAGGTGACTAAGCAAAGTCCTAAATCAGGAAGGTTACTTAAACCTATGCTTATCATCAATGAGGCTACTGATGTGCTTAATGTTTGTCAGATCCTTAAGTATGCTGAATTGGGCCTGATCTGTGAAATTCAGCCTGAGTCTTTCATCTGACTTGAGTAGGCTTTGGATCAGGCCCTAAATGACCTCATTTTTGAAAATGCTGACTGAGCATCCAGCAGCTCCCATTTGTATCAAATTATGTAGTGTTACAGAAGGTGTGATTTGAGCTAAAAATCTTTGATATTGAATAGTGAGCCAAAGGAGAAGTTAATATAAGCAAAACAATTAATCTATTGCTTTGCGAATAGACAGCTGTTTGTCTCAACATGGAAATACTGTGCTCAGGTCTTTAATTCCAATGACTGTTTAGACAGACTTCTAGAAGTGTTTGAATAGCGGTGCAGGGAAACTCAGACTATAAGCGGAAATTATTAGTAGAGTTTGATAGAAGTGTATGAGTCTCCACATCTTGGCAGGATAGCAAAGGTTGTAATTAAACTGTCATAAATGTAGAACCAGAGACTTTAAAGGACTTCAGATTACTCAGATGGAAATAAAATGGCCTTGCATTCTAACTATAAAACATGCCAAAAATAAAGGTAGGATTTGAGAATAAATGTTAGAAATACATCTTTGGAAAGAACAATATATAGCTACCATAAAATAAGTAAGGGACTAGGCACACTGTTGTGAGGTGTTCATTGAGCAACAGACCTGCTGTATGATTCCATTTAGGGAATGAGTCAACTTTCACAATTTATTATCACAAAAGCAATTATGTAACACACTGAGTACTTGTGCAAAGTCCTCAGCTATCTGGGTATATCTCAGGTATGAGTCTGTCATGTGTGGTCCTGGAATGCAGGTAGATAAGCTAGTGCTTCGAGGAAACCCTTCAAGCACAATACTATATTGACCTTGGGAGCCACCTCCCTTTCCCCCCACAAAAAGGTAACACTGGAAATACAATACATCTCATCAGCTGAGAAATTTGAGATTTTAACCAAGAAAGTGGTGTTGCAAACAAAGCAGTGCCAGTAATCAATTGCTGGAAACCTCTAGTCAGCAGTATCAAATTTTGCAGAAAAGTTCATCTGTAAAGACAAGAAAACAAAACCTTGGGCAGCAAATAAGTCCATATCACAGGCTTGGGGAACAGCAATCAAAGCTCTACCTGGATACGAAATAGATTAAAGCTATCAAATCATTAGCTGTAAGGTGCCTCTGAAGCTTTGCCACAGTCGTCGTCATAAAAACCTTTTTCAGATTTTTCTTTTTTTCTTGTCATAGGAGAGTAATTAGCAGTGTGCCCTTGAGGTAGTTTAATAAAATGAAATTTCTGTTAAAGTCACGGCATCGTGAACAATGATTCCAAACACATCAGATGAACATTACATATAATATCCAGGAATCCCATGAACGAGATACATTTTTCTCTTTCTAGCTGTTGATCAAAAAAATGGAGAAACTATGTAATACAAATAAATTGAGACTTGGAGGCTGAAAAATCTTTGAGTTCTTTCGCCTGGTATTTCCGTCCCACTTCAGTACTCCTCTTTTTGTTTCAAAAGCTTTTTGATAAAAGAGCAGTATCTATTCTGTACATTGTGGCACATTCTACTGCTCTTCTTTATATTTATTTCTTCGGTTTGAGGCTACAACATCCTCTTTGTGGCATGCCCAAAATCTTAAAAAATCACTCTTTATTAGAAGTGGAGCCCTAGCAATAGCAATGATTAAGGCTACTCAAGGGTTTCCTTTATAAATCTATGTTTAGAGTCAGACTATTATCTGAAATGTTGGTTCTATTTTTGAAGTATAAGTATAAACAGTAGAGCTGCTGTTGAGTATTCAGAAAGTAGATACATAAACTACTTTCTCTCATTAAGAATTTTTTATTAAATATGGCTTTTTTATGGCTGTAATGGTGAAGTGACTGAGGGCAGAAGCATCTTAGAAGAAGCCCCTTTGAGTGTTCTGGTGAAAGTTGTTCTTGTTTTCATTGAGTTTTGAGTCTTTAAAAATTGCACATTGCACTTGGGCAGTAAATTAACATGCTAGTAATATTTCTTACAGCAGTTCTCCAGTGTGGAAGATAGGATGCCTTGTGCATATATTGTAGTTAATTTGGTTGTCTACTAAAAGTTCAAGTTAGTTGAAGCTTTCACGTCGAATAAGGCAGAGATCCTCTGGTGCCCTGCCTTGTTCAAAGTGTTTTGACTTGCACAGCTGAACACTGGGGGTGGTGTATCTCATCCATATTTCTACAACACTGAAAATTTTGCTTTTTACATGACATTTGCAATGGCACGAGATGTAGGTTCCCAAGAAGGGTTCCACAGGCACCTGTATCTTGCTGTTCAAGGGACACATTAAACAAGGTGGGGATCCCCCTTGCCAAACAATTCCAGATTATCCTTTTTTTTTTTAAAGAGAAAATAACAAATCTAAGGAATGCCATAAATACTGTAGCATATCCCTAACAGATTTTAATCAAAATACAGTTCTGTGGGTAAGTTTGCCTGCGTTAAGAAGGTGTTGCACATGCAGTCTTACAACAAGCTGTTCAGCACCCCTGTGAAATACTTAAGCTGTGTTGTCATTTATAAAATGGAAATAAGGACAGAGAAAGCAAGTGACTTTACCAGTGTTTCTTCCATAGAACCTGGGTGCCTTGATTCCTAGTCCCCTGCATCAACAGGCACATTTTTCCAATAGATCTACAAAGAGGGTCACACACTTCTTGAGCGGGGAGCTTATAGCATACACCAGGGGCTCATTGTATTCCTCCATGCTCCCATAAGCTCCTTGTGTGCCACCCTTCCATCCCCCTTCATTTCAGGGGTTCCCTGAAACTTCTCCATATCTCTCTAGTAGTAGGGGTTCTGTGTGCCCCCATTCCTCCCTTCCACCTGTACCAAGGTCCCCCAATTTCCTCCCACCAGGGAGTCTGTGTCCATCATTTCACCACTCTGCCGTTATTACAGTTATTTATCATTTGTATTATCATAGCAGCCAGGAGTCCCAGGCATGGACTAGGACCCCTGTCAAGGTTCCTCCCCCACTCTGAACTCTAGGGTACAGATGTGGGGACCTGCATGAAAAACCTCCTAAGCTTATCTTTACCAGCTTAGGTCAAAACTTCCCCAAGGTACAAAATATTCCACCCTTTGTCCTTGGAATGGCCGCTACCACCCCCAAACTAATACTGGTTACTGGGGAAGAGCTGTTTGGACGTGTCTTCCCCCCCCCAAAATACTTCCCAAAACCTTGCACCCCACTCCCTGGACAAGGTTTGGTGAAAAGCCTCACCGATTTGCCTAGGTGACTACAGACCCAGACCCTTGGATCTTAAGAACAATGAACAATCCTCCCAACACTTGCACCCCCCCTTTCCTGGGAAATGTTGGATAAAAAGCCTCACCAATTTGCATAGGTGACCACAGACCCAAACCCTTGGATCTGAGAACAATGAAAAAGCATTCAGTTTTCTTACAAGAAGACTTTTAATAAAAATAGAAGTAAATAGAAATAAAGAAATCCCCCCTGTAAAATCAGGATGGTAGATATCTTACAGGGTAATTAGATTCAAAACATAGAGAACCCCTCTAGGCAAAACCTTAAATTACAAAAAAGATACACAGACAGAAATAGTTATTCTATTCAGCACAGTTCTTTTCTCAGCCATTTAAAGAAATCATAATCTAACACGTACCTAGCTAGATTACTTACTAAAAGTTCTAAGACTCCATTCCTGGTCTATCCCCGACAAAGACAGACTATAGACAGACACACCGACCCTTTGTTTCTCTCCCTCCTCCCAGCTTTTGAAAGTATCTTGTCTCCTCATTGGTCATTTTGGTCAGGTGCCAGTGAGGTTACCTTTAGCTTCTTAACCCTTTACAGGTGAGAGGAGCTTTCCCCTGGCCAGGAGGGATTTCAAAGGGGTTTACCCTTCCCTTTATATTTATGACAACCCCATAATACCGACGCTATACAAATACAGAACAAAAAGACAGTCTCTACCTCAGAGAGCTTAAAAAGAGATAACAGCTGGGTACAGCCAGATTGGAGAATACAACAAAGCAATGAGACAGTATTGGTCAGTGTGATCACTGGTGGTCAAAGTTTATGTAGGCCTCTGAGCAAACTGGAGTTTATAGGAGGGTTTTGAAGGAGAATGAGTTAATTTTGAAAATGTATATGGGGAGCTTTTCCAAAGCATGAGGAGCACCCTGGGTCTCCCATTTTCCCTGTCAAACCAGAGTTTCTATGTGCATCCCTTCCCCCGCTTCCTCTCTCCTTCCATATTATGGTTTTCCATTCTGCCCCAATGGGAGGGTCTCTGTGCCCCCCATTCCTACTTCTCTCTACATGGCAGGATCTCTGTGTGCCCCCCATTTCCCTATTCACCTGTATGCTAGGGACTCTGTGTGCCACCCTCCCCACATACCAGGGTACCCTAACTTCCCCTCCCACTGCCAGGGGTTCTGTGTGCCCCCCCACCCCATTCTTCCTCTCCCCCATGCTCGAGTCTGTGCACACATTCACATTCCCCTTCCTCTCCCTGCCATTATTATTTGTCTGAGAGAGAAATCATTCAGGACATCAGCGTGTTAAACTCTATTGGGGGTAGGCAGAAATGAGATGGGGTATTGTTATACCTGAAGGTTTTAATGGCTGCTGTCAACTAGTTGATAGATCTGTAGACAATTTCAGAGGTGCTTTAGAGCTGTAGCTGTGCTAAACAGATGATCATGTTTGGAATTGATTGGATCTGGTGTTCAAAAATACATACAAACAGAGAGCTGCCATTGAGTTATGCATAAGGTTTTCATGAGTTCAGCCAACTGTTTCTGTATTCCATGAAAGAGGAGACCCATGGAAATAATCAGTATAAGAACTCTTGAATGCAAAGTTTCAGTAAGATTTTCTTTTCTTGGGACCCCGCCTCCAGAATGTGTATTGTATTGCATTTGTGAATCTCAGAAAGGGTACATTTCAACTATTTCTTTGTATCTATTAACAATGTTCAGACTTTCCTTAATATTCACAAAAGAGGGGGGTAACGGTGGCAGTCTTCTGTTCCAGGTTCTGTCTGAATATTCTAAAGAGGCATCTTATGCCTGTAATTGCTGCTTCTTTTTTGCACCTAGCACGATGTGGCAAATGTCTCTGAGATGGAGCTGGTGCACTGAAATTTAGTCTCTAAGGTGCCACAAGTACTCCTTTTCTTTTTGAAATTGCATATTCTAACTATCCAACACCTTTTTTTATTTTAGAAACTATGAATTGTTAAATAGTTCATTATTTGAAATATCAGAAATAGAAAATAATGATGAAATAACAGAAGCAGCTTCTGATGGTTATTATCCTTCTTTTCTTTTAGGCTCTCCGGTATTTGGCAGAATGCCGGGCCAACAGAGAAAAGATGAAAAGTGAACTGGGTATGATGCTGAGCTTACAAACTGTAATACAAAGGTAAGTCTGTAGGGGCTGCCAGATCTGAAAACAGACAGGCCACATTGTTTTGTGTAATAACAAGTTAGTATCAAATAAAACTCTACCGCCTGAATTTATGTAATGAATTTCATGACAGTATAGCATGCATTTGTTCCTCTTTGGATCTTATGGTTTAAAGCTATTACTAGTTTGAATTTTATTCAGTATAACAGATCAATTAAATGTTATTACACTACAAGTGCCCAGTTGAAAGGAGCTTGCCTACTGAGGGAGGTTTCAGCTGCTCAGAGTTCTGTTCCATATACTATAGGTTCTTATATCGCCTTCATCACTGTAGTATCCAAGTGCCTTCCAGTAATGAATTAAGTGACTTGAGTAACATGTCACTTGTGGTTCATTCTTTCGCTCGTAGTCTCCCCAGAGGGAGACTAGTGTGTGCAGTATCATGTTTTGTTTGAGTGGGTTTTTGTGTACCTGCTGCTATGTCCTTGAGAAAGCAAGGTTGATATGTGCCTTACACTTGAAGCGGAAGATGGTGAGATTTGTGATCGTCCTTAATTTCTGTGGGAGTTAGTTTGTGGTCTTGGATCAACCTGTGGGATTGCTGTGTCTCCTGCACAGATTAGCTTTACCTTTATGGCAGAAAGTTCCATTGTGCCTCAGGAGAAGAGTTGTTGACCACACTATTCATCCTGGAACTTTAGTTATTAGATATGCTGGACCCATGGAAAGTTAATATGTGCTGCACAATTTGAACAGTCCTTATTTAAAAAGAAAAGAAATCAGAATAACCTTTAAATTGTACCAGGTGTCAAATCTCTTTTTTTGCGGGGGAGGGAGGATTCTTTTATTACTAACAAGAATACTGCTATCTAGTTACTAAATCTCATAGTAGTCATCCACCTATTTCAGGACTACATTAGTGATCAGTGTAGTAAGCGAGTAGTCCCTCATATTGACACATACCATTTTTATTTGCCTTGGAAAATATGGTGCTGTCTTAGTTGGTCAGAATGACATAGTTGAGCAGGACACCTTAATGTGATACTTTTGTGTAATATCAAAGCTAGAAATATTAATATAAAGGTTGAAGTTGTCAACAGTGATCATTCAGAAAGAGCTAGTGAAACATTTCCAGAAACTCTTGGAGAAGAATATTTGAGCCAACTGGTTGCATTTGTTTGAGAATATTCTAAATCTAAATTTCAGTAAAATGAGCGACTCACAAGGTTGGATAATGGTTAGCTGAAACCACCCAGTTTCTTCCATATAAATCATTGGAAGTCTGTCATTAATACTCAACTGGTAAAATAGTGCAGGAATTATTTAGGGTTTAAACCAGACTTGAGCTGTTAGGGATTAGGATGAGATAGACCTTTTAGCGGGGCAGGTTATGTCACATCTGCCTACGGTGGAGTATTTGCACCTTTCTCTGAAGTATCTGGCGCTGGACACAGGATACTGGACTGGATGAATTACAGGTCTGATCCATTATGACAATTTCCATGTTCTTGTAGTGGTAGTGTTCTTGGGTTTTGGTAGTTTCACAGCATGGGGTAGATGCTGTATAAGGCTCATACCATTTCCAAAATTGGATGATCTTCAGCTCTAGAATTAATTAAATATATGTGTGTGTGTGTGTGTATATATGTGTATGTATATATATATATATGTGTATGTATATATATATACACACACATATGAATTTCAAGAAGGACTTTTCTGTAAAGGATGGAAAAAATCAGCTAACAAGTTAAGCTTTCAAAGTCCTGTTCTCAGACTTTTGTATCTTGCAATACAATTTTGACAGAATTCATGTCATGTTACAGCAACTGAGAACAATAATGGTGCTATCCCAACTATTCTGGAATTCCTGCAGGTAGGACTGAATGAAAGCTTTGATATCAATATCCTTCAGGTTCAGGCATTTGTGGGCAGCGCCCCTCTGGCTTCTCACCCCTGTCATAAGGTTAGACCCTCAGTCTTGGAAGCCTGAACCTAATTCTTTTTTCATCTAAAAAAAGATTTGTAATTTCTCACCTACTGCCTTTGTACTTTTTCCTTTCCCCTAAATAACTCCCAACCCTCCACTTTCAATTTCCCTTTCTACCAGATTGCATCATTGGCAGAGCAAGGGAGCCAGGTTTGTGTTTTCTTTTGTTTTGTTGTTTATTTAAAAGCAGCCAGGAGGCTGCACACTCATTCTACAGTTATAAATTATATCCAGGTCTTGTTGGATATGATGTTTGTTCAGTGACCCGTGTCCAATCTATTACTCTGACCAATACAAGGATGTAATCAGACTTGCAGCTCTCTTCTGCGTTCAGACGAATTGACACTCAGGTGCATATGGGTTTTTTGGTTGTCTGAGTAACTACTACTCTGAAATTAGCATCAGAGACATCCAGACCACAGAAACACATTTTCTCATCACCTTCCGTTCTGCGATCCCTCCACAACTCAGCAAATTAATGTGTTCTGCAAACTTCTAAATCATTAATTTCAATGGTTAAACATTTCGGAGTTTGTGGTTGGTTATTTATTTGTATAGTGGTAGCGCCTAGGAGCCCCCTTGTGCTAGGTGCAAACATGGAACAAAAAAGATGGTCACTTGTCCTAAAGAATTGACAATCTAAATAATGATTCATTTGAAGCTAGAGAAGTGCTCATATGAAGAGAAACAGGAAATCTAACTCCTAGGAACCCCCAGACGGCAAGAGAAATCTTAATTAGGATTGTACAGTCTACATTGGTATCAGTGGATCACAGAAAATGGGTAGAAAATATTTTTGCATGTGTGCACCCATGTGTGCTTGTGACACATCCAAGTTTGCTTACTGTCATTCTCTGCTTATAGGTCTGTTTTATGCCTCACTTCACAAATTACTGGGCCTGTAGAATTCTCTGTTCAGATTTTGAAGGGTTTTTTTTTTTTTTTTTTTAATTGGCGTTATATCTCAATTGTTGAGGTTATTCCACTACTTAAACTGGCTAGTGTACTGATTCACCATTAATATTACATCACAATTAAGGAACCGAAAAGCAGTTCTAGGTTCACTATTATTTTGTTTTGCCCTGTACATAATTGCTAGTCTCTTGCTAGCATAGAAATAATAGTAAATATTGGGGGCCAGAGTCATTCAGCTCTCGAGTCCTGTGTCAGGAGAAACACAAAATGTCAACTCAGTGGAATGGTAAAGTTGAGTTTAAAGACATGTTTTGGGGTTTTCTAGGTTCTTTCAGACTTACTTTGATTTGGAATATGTTTTATAAAGCTTTGTGGATATTTCATAAGAGGGTTGTTATAAAATGCTGCTTGTTGCAATAGCATATGGGAAATCCAGGTTAAAACTGCATGTTTTCATAGAAAACTTTGAAGAGCCATTTTATTTAGAAACACTTCTATCTACATGTCCCATATTTTCTACATTCTTCTGTATTAGTAAGATTTGTATGTTTCCTGTTTCTCTTCATATGGGCACTTCTCTAGCTTCAATATTTTAGCTTCTCAGTAGTTCTTCTATTCCTGCTGATTGTTCTTCACTGTGGCTTGATTTTCCTCTCCCTTATGCTTACTAAATCAAGAGTAACTTCATTTTAATGGACTTAAATTATCATAGTGAGATGAGAGTCCAGCCCTTGTAGCCCTAATTCTTTGTAATGTTATTCTTTCCTCAGCAACCAGTTGTGTTATAATTGGAAATTGAGGTATTTTCAGGTGATGAATAAGCAGCTGGAGTAAACACTTTTAAATGAAAATCTTGTTTCCATTCAGTTTATTCTTTGTTGTGGTAGTGTCTTCATGAGGACCAGGCCCCCCTTCTGTAGTGCATTAGGAAGACATGATTCCTGTCCTGGTAAACTTTACCAATGAGAGAGAGAGTGTGAGTGTGTGTGTGTGTGTTTGTGTTTAAAATAATAATAATTAAAAAGGGAGGGAATGGAGAATATTCTCAAAACTAAGTGTTTCAGAGTTTTCCAGGAGGCATCAGCAGCTCTTTAATGTTACATACTGATGTAGTCATTGGTTTCCTGGTGTGGGGAACTTAATGTGTCTGCTTGGACTTTATAAAATATTATTAGCAACTTCTAGAATTAATTAGGATTTGTAGCCTACAAGAAAATACTCATGTTGTGTTCAGAATGAAAGTGACTCTTGATGGACAGTAAAGATTAAAGTTCACAATCATTTCATAATCCTTGAGCATCATAATGGTACTCTTTCAATATAACTGACGTATTAAAAAAAATACTGATGAGTAATCAATATACCAAATAGCTCTTATTGCAGAATGGCAAATTGCTGAGAGTAAAATTCCAATAGCTAAAAGAGCTTTTCAAGATAGTCTTCCTTTGTCAGGGTGTCATGTTTAACAAGCTGAACTAAAGCCAGCGTATTAATCAGCTCTTCCAATTTATTACTTGCCTAAGAAGATTAGGGCAATTAATATGTGTTTAATTACACAGAGTCCTTTGCAGATATGGTGAAATGCATGCACTTCTGTAATTCCTGACTTCTTATTCAATTTTAATTTTGGGTAGTCTTAATTACATATAGTTTTTGAAAATTTAATTACTCCCTGGAACTGGCAAAGCTCAGATGTATTATGTTTAGCTTAAAAAAAATCAAAGTAATTCAGGTAATATTTGCTGAAACTGATACAGTAAGAGATGCAGAATCACATTGGTTTTATTTATGTTCATTGTATAATGTCTTCCTTTTGATTTTGTGAAAAGGGGAGAACACTTGGGAGGAAAAAAGAGTAAAGTCCAAATAAAGCAAATCTGAATATTAGAGGGGTAATAGGAGGGGAAAATGTTGGTTGGAGAATTGTCCTTTTAATTTCATGCAAATCAGTGTACAAATATTTCATGTACTTGTCACATATCTGCTGTATACTTTAAATATGTTAGTTTAAATATTTAAACTTGCATCTCTAAAGGAGGGTCAATAGGGTCCTTAAAAGTTGCAACAATTTGTTCTCTGTGTTATGTATACCCTCAAGAAAAGGAGGGTGGGAGTGATGAAAAACCTTATGCTGTTGTGTGATATCTTCTGTGAGGGGAGGATAAACTGTGCAGTGGTTGTGGGCATATACTAACAAATTGTTGCATTTTCTGTGTGGGAGCTTGCATGTTTGTAAATCTCCATCTTCAGTATTCTTGTTAACATAGAAACTGATGGAGCAACTGCTCTCTGAAATGCTTGAAGCTGAAGTTTGGTAATTACAACATATCATCTTGTACAAGCATAATGTAGATGTGCAAACCCTATTTGTATTACTCTGACTTTCTTGGCCCACACCCTAACCTGTTTGTTTGTTTGTCTCATCCAAGGTTTTGTTTTCTAGATGGTAAACTCTTTGGACCAGAGATTATCATTTTCCACAATGGGAGACCCTGTCGAGTAGGCCTTTAGGTATTGTCGCAACATAACTGTTAATAATAGATGGTCACAGCAAGGAGCTGGAAAGACACTCTGTATACTCGTTTGGTCTCTGTTTGGAACCAGCTCTAGTAAGTCAAATTTTAGGTCTAGTGGTTACAGCAGGTATTAGATTAAAAAGAGTGTTTTTCAAGACTTAAAATTTAGTGGTGTTCCAAGCTAGTTGGCTCTCAGGCTTTCTGGACAGCGTAGAGGACAGCAAACGTTATGTATTTCTGTGATGATCTATCTTATAAACTGGCTCATTACGAGATTGTACTTATAGATTGTTTGCAGGGAACAGGTGTGTGGTGATGTCATCCAACCATGATGTTTTAGGTCTTCCGGCATGTCTTTTCCATCATGCTTTCATTGGGTCAAATTCAAAGATGATTCTTGCAGGGAAGTTGGTAGACTTTCCGAGCAAATGACCTTACCACGTTAGAGAGCCTTGGGCGACTGAGAGCTGGACCTGTTTAGTTAGAAGATAGATCTCTTCATGTGGCTTAAATTTGAACCACTGAATATTTTAAATCACTCAGAGGTGCTTCAACTGAATAGTGTCCAACTTCTTTTCAATCTTGACCACCAAAGCCTTGTATTATCCTCAGTTTTGTGCTCTGCTTATCAAGATCTTTAGTTTTCAAAGATGCTGTTGATGAAGTGTCCTATTAACAAGGCTTCTGCAGTGCAGGTTTCAATTTTCTCAGTGCCACCCAGATTATCTAATTAACAGAGCTGAAATAGGTGAAATTACCGGCACTCTCAACTGTGTGATCACATGTTCAGAATTGCTGACCAAAAGAATTGTGGTTTTGCCCTAATTAATTTTCAGGCTGACTGTTGCCCATGGATTTTTCACATGGCAAAGTGCCATAACCAGCTTGTCCATTGATTCAACAACTAGCGCTACATCATTGGCAAAATCAATGTGGGTAAGGCTCTTGTCATCCAGGGGTATACCTAAGATGCATTTACTTAATGTCTGATCAAGTATTCCTAGGCTGCTCCTATTACTAGTCTGAGTCTGACCATAAGCAGAGCAACCTCATAAGACTTGAAGTGAACGACTGTTTTGAAGAGTGAATCAAATACTTTTGTTTTTGTCAGCATTGTAGAGTAGATTTTATAGCTGGGCTGGTAAATAATAACAGTTTTGCAAAGCTAAAGTTCATTTGCAAAATCACACGTTCTCTGTGATCAAAGCTCAGTGAAATATCATGCAGTATATGTGGCATCAGTTTGTTCAGTATCTCTCCTTGGAGATATAGGGAGTGTTGTTTGTGTAATATTTCTTGTCAGTGTGCTATGTCTGTGCGTTCAGTGCTCCTGCAGAACATACAAAAAATCACTCTCTGCCCTAGGACATTTACAATTCAAGCAGACACATGCCAGAACTAAAATTATATATGTAAAGCACTAAATAGCCAAGCAGTGGAGATTCCTGGTAGTGCAACAGGTGTTATGTTAATCCTAACCGTTCAGAAACAACAAGGAATCCTTGTGGCACCTTAGAGACTAACGAAGTATTCCTCGTTGTTTTTGCTGATGCAGACTAACATGGCTACAACTCTGAAACCTAACAGTTCAGGGTTTGGTAGCCAACTCTAGTAGGTTTCATGACAGGAGTGTGGTTTTTGAGGAGGGATTTGAAAAAGAAAAAGATGGATGCATAAAAGTAGACTGCAAGAGCAATCCCATTAAAATGATAGACTTGAAATTTCAGTCCAAACTTTATAAAGATTAAAATAAGGTTTATTTGTATTTGCAAGGATTATTATGACAGATCTGAGTTGCCTTCATTATTGTCCATATGCATCTCAAAATAAACGAAAAATTAGCAAGGTTTGAAAATGAGAGGTGATCACTGGGCAAAATCTGAAAATGGAACAGTTTGTAAGGATCTGCTGCCTATGTTCAAAACAGGTGTTGCTCAACCATTTTATCAAGCTGTATGATGCTAAATGGATAAAGACTTTTTCTGTGCTGGTTACTGAAGAAAGTGGACGTTATTCTTGTATTATCTTATTGGCAGAGAAAGGCTCATAATCATTGTTTAGTTTGAGCTCTGTGCCTTCATGGTTAAATGCTAAGAGGACTATAAAACTGCAAAATGCACTAGCAATTTAAACATAATCCTTGGTCACAACCGAGGAATTTTGTGAAGCGGTTAAATGTAATCTCAAAATAGAAAAGTGAGATTTGAAACTTATTGCGAGAACATACTAAGTGTGAACTGGTATAATAAAAATAAACTTGTTAGTCTCTAAGGTGCCACAAGTACTCCTTTTCTTTTTGAGAAATAAACTTGTTTGGCAAGCACATTGAATACAGATGTTTTCAATCTGCTGTTTTAGAAACTCTGATGACAAGGGTCAACCAATAGCATTAGTTTAGGGGATCTCCATGTAATTTGGAATTTTCAATGTGTTCTTCAGCATTTAATGTTTCATTTTACATCACAACAAGTGTCTGCCCCTTCTATCTGTGAAGTTTTCTTTCTACATATAATCAGTGCAATACTGTTTCCCCTGGTCTTCAGGGACAGACTGAAGCAATAGTTTTGATGTATATGAACAATCCATTCATCTCTATAGTGTAAAAGCTGATACCGAACAATTTAAATATCAACTGTTTTAATTGCTGATCATATAAAAAACATCTTGCTAATTTGCTGAATTTAATGTTTCAAGATTAACTTTAAAAGGCATTCCAGGGGAAGGACCTATTTGCATCTCTAAAACCTGCATCCATTCTGTCTGTCTGTATGGGGGAAGGAAGGGTTGCACACTCAAGATTGGAATGTGGAAGAGAAAGGAGGACTCATGTAAATTAGCAGAGAGGAAGGTTTAATAACAGGAACACAGAGTGTCTTTAACACTAATTAAACCTTGCAGTCAGCCAATGTCAAATACATTCTAGAAATACGGTGTCCTTCCTTGGTAGCTGTTCAGTTTACAAGACAAAATGCTGAGGCAGGTTCTTCTGCAGAATTGCCAACCCCAAATGTTCACAAAATCTATTATTTTTACATAATCTCATGATTTTTTTAGTTCTTTTTATTTGCCTTCAGCTTTCTGAGCCTTTAGGGTGTAATAGGATCACATTTTGAAACTTTTTTCACAGTCGCAAGGGGTAGAAACTTACTTTTTCTTTAAGAATGAAGGCTGAAATCATCACATATCCACTTGACTCAAGGAGCTAGGGCTTTAAGAAAAACAATAATTATCATCAAAAACAACCAGGAGTCCTTGTGGCACCTTAGAGACTAACATATTTATTTGGGCATAATCTTTCATGGGCTAAAACCACTTCATTAAATGCATGGAGTGAAAAATACAGTAAGCAGAATATATAGATATGTGTGCCAGCAATGCCCCTCTGCCATGTACATTGACCAAACAGTCTCTATGCAAAAGAATAAATGGACACAAATCAGACATCAAGAACTGTAACATTCAAAAACCATTAGGAGAACACTTCAGTCTCCCTGGACACTCAATAACAGACTTAAAAGTGGCAATTCTTCAACAAAAAAGCTTCAAAAACAGACTAACGAGAAACTGCAGAACTGGAATTAATTTGTAAACTTGACACCGTCAAATTAGGCCTTAATCAAGACTGAGAGCGGATGGGTCACTACAAAAAGTAATTTTCCCTCTGCTGATACTCACACCTTCTTGGCAGCTGTTGAAAATGGACCACCTTGATTACATTGGCCTCATTAGCACTACAAAAGTAATTTTCCTTCCCTTAGTATTTACCCCTTCCTGTCAACTGTTGAGAATAGGCCACTTCCACCTTAATTGAATTGGCTCATTAGAACTGACCCCCCACTTGGTAAGGCAACTCCCATCTTTTCATGTGCTATAATATATATTCTGCTTACTGTATTTTTCACTCCATGCATCTGATAAAGTGGGTTTTAGCCCACGAAAGCTTGTGCCCGGATAAATTTGTTAGTCTCTAAGGTGCCACAAGGACTCCTCATTGTTTTTGCTGATACAGAGTAACACGGCTACCACTCTGAAATAATTATCATGAGACTCATGACAGAATCATGAGTGGACGACACTGCTTCTGTGATATGCTGACTCTGACAGCTCTCTGGAATAAAGAGCAAAAATTGCCAAAATACTTTTTTTAAAAGGGGCTGCAGATTCTTTTTTAGTGAATTTAGTACCCAGGAAAGGTGCCAGATTGATAGTGTTGGAGACCAAAGTCACTTATCTGTGAAAAAGGAACAACACAGGCAGTTGGCAGTACAGATTTCCCCACCCTTCCTTGCCAGTATTGGGCCTCCAACCTGAGCTTGTGGGGAGCATCTCCACATGTGATGCCAATCTACATGCCCCATTAGTCCTTGGCCCCTTTTGTTGAGTGTCAACAAAAATGCCAGTTGTCATGTTGGTTTTTATGAAGCAGGTGCGGGTCTACTAGGAAGTGGACTGAGATCACTAATTTATTGTACACAACCCAGCAAATGATAGAAATGTTGTGTAAGGGCTTGTCTACGTGAGGAAACAGACTAGCATAGCTCTTGGGTTATTCTCGAATAGCTCCCCATGTGGACACTCAAATTATTCCAGAATATAATGATTTTTATGCTGGAATAGAGCGTTTATAGTGAAGTAATTATTCCAGAAAGAACACACTTTTATTCCTGAATAATGAGTACTCACAGTGAAGTATTCTGCAATACTTATTCCAATCAATTTCCCCATGTAGAGAAGTCCTAAGTAACAACTTTGGACAAATTACAATGGTGACCTATTTTCATGCGTTAGGGCCAAAAGGGAACATTCTGATTTAGTCTAACCTCCTGTATAGCACAGGCCATGGAACTTCCTGAAAATAATTCCTACAGCCTAGCTTTTAGAAAAACATCCAATCTGAAGTTTAAAATTGCCAGTGATGGAGATTCCTCCATAACTTTTGGTAAATTGTTCCATTACCATTCATTCCAGTCCACCGAAAGGGGTACAGAAGGTTTTTGAAGTTTTGACATATGTTCCATTCTCTATATCACTGGTTCTCAACCCACGGGTCACATGCAGCTTATTTAGCTCACAGCTGTGTGCTTAAAAAAAAATTCAAAATTTGCCTCTCTGGTCTGGCAGGGAGCGGTGCTAGCTTAGGGGGCAAGACACCGTCTTGCAGGCTGCACCAGTGCTCCTGCCATCAGGGGCTGGTGAGTGCCATAGGGAGTGGGAGAGTGGGTCTGTGGGAGGGTTTGAGGGGGCGCTGGGACCTAAGGGTTTGAGGGGGTGCTGCAGCACCCCCAGATTTTCAGTGGGGTTCTGCTCCTAGCCCCCCTTCCTGGGTCCTGGCTGCTGGCCTGTGCTGGGTACTTCGCTCCTAGCCTCAGTAATGTGAGGTTTCTCATAAAAGTACACATTGTGATATCAACGTGGAAGTAGTTTTAGGAGCACTGAAACAGGAAATAATATTATTACCTAAACAATCTTCATTTTCAAGTACATTATCTATATTGCATTGATTAGCATTAGCCGTGTTAATCGTCTACCCCTTTGAAAATTTTCTAGATTGTAAAGCTATGTGTCTCTCTTGCCTTACCACAAGTTTCTTCTTCTGGTAATTTTAAATTCTATGAGAGCAAGACTTTATTTTATGGGAACTGAGCTCCAATTCAGCGTTCCAGGAGCATGAAAACTTTAATGCGGAATCTGTTTCTGCATTTAACTCTTTCCAGAGTTTTCTACATTGAAAGTCTTTTGAATAAATCCTAGCTACAGTATTTAGCCTCATAACTCCCAACATAAGCAAAAGTTACAACATACATTTGTGAAATGAAGTAATTGAATTCAGTGTTGTTTTTTTTAAAATATATTTCTGCAGATGACAAGCTCTTTCTTTTCAGTGACAGCTAGCCAACTGGACACTTTCATCATGAATGAATAGAAATAGTTCATCATACTGATGCTTGGTAGTAGTACCACAACTTGACACTTCAGAATTTCGAAAGTCAACAGCTCTTTGCTATTATGCAACATGCTATTGCATGTTGGTATCAGGCTTTTCCTGTTCATTCATGTTATGACTGGGGTTAGGTTAATTCTTAACCTTTCCAAGGCATGGTTTTGCTTTTTATTGGTAGGTTTCAGAAAAGTAAAACCATCTGAAATTTACCATTGAAAACCAAGAATAAGTAATCCCGTAAAATTTTCCTGGAAAGGTACTTATTTTATTTTTATTAAAAAATGTTAACCAGAAGTAGAGTTCTCCCTCAATGCTATCAGCACTACTGTTAATCTTGCTCTTTCAGGATGGTCACTGAGGAAGGGCAGGAATGACTTTATATACATCATTAATGTCATACAGTGGGGAGGGATAGGTAGAGGAGGTGCTCCTCATGTTACCATTAAATCATTATAGCAGAAGTACCATGAAAATGATTCTTGCCATAAACATATATTACATTAAGTGATCGCTGTTCACTACTGGGACAAGCTGTTTCAACTAAATACTGTGAAACTCAGCATGAAGTTCTATTAGAGAGACAAGGTAGGTGAAGTAATATTTTTTGAAAGCTTGTCTCTCTCACCAACAGAAGTTGGTCCAATAAAAGATATTACCTCACCCACCTCCCTTCAATATCCTGGGACTGACATAGCTACAACACTGAAGTTCTATGTCTATTAGGCCCAATTTTATCTAGCAAATGCTAAAAGCCTGAAATTTCATTGAGTAATAGGGCCTGATTTTGATGGAATGTGTCCATCTGGTAGATACCAAGCTGTGGAAGTTTAAATACTGACCTCCCTTTTAGTGTGTGTGTGTGTATATAGCAAGAGTTAAATGAAATTGGACAAATAGCTGGGATAAGCATATGACATCTGTTTAAATCTATTGTTACACTATGGTTTAAAGTTTGTATTCTTTTCTGGTGATAAACGGATAATAGGCTGAACTAGTGAACACTCAATGCCTAGTTAGCATTGTGTATTTTTATTAAATAGTAAAATAATTACATTGCAATAACAAGAGATTAGTGGTTTTGCACTATGAACGCTATACACGAAGGGGAATTATTTTATTGCTTTCAAGAGCATTTGTGAGACTATAGATATAGCATACAAAAACCTACATTTGGTTCTTCGAGAGTACAGGTTCATCCCACAATTTAATATTCATGTCATAATAGAATGGGAACAGATGATCAAGGAAACTGGAGAAATTTAGAGTGATTATGTAAATGTCATAAAATATTTCTTGAGCACACTGTCTTTGTCTAGCATAAAATGGACAGTCTAAATGCAGAGCTCGCTCTTATTGAAACTTTTCCTAGTTTAGTATATCACAGGTAATTTGTAAAGTTAGTATGCTAAGGAGATAACAGATCTGCTGCTTGTAATTCATCTTGCAGGTCTGTCATACCTTTCCTTCATGACCAGTAAAATTCTCTTTTTCAATACCCTGTAGCCTTGGGGAAGGCACATTAATCCTAGCTCTTCTGACTGCTTTTAATATTTCTTTATACTTTAAAAAAGAAAAGGAGTACTTGTGGCACCTTAGAGACTAACCAATTTATTTGCATAAGCTTTCGTGAGCTACAGCTCACTGCATCCGATGAAGTGAGCTGTAGCTCACGAAAGCTTATGCTCAAATAAATTGGTTAGTCTCTAAGGTGCCACAAGTACTCCTTTTCTTTTTGCGAATACAGACTAACACGGCTGTTACTCTGAAACCTGTCTTTATACTTTGCAACCCTTACTAGCCAAGACTTCATGCCTCTAACTTAGGGGAGGTATAACTACCAGTCACACATTGTACAGCTAATGTAACAGAAGTTTGGCAAGGTTATTTAAGACAGAACGTCATTATGTACAATTAAGAACCGTACAAAGTGTTACTCTCCTTTTAATGTGTAAAACAGATTCATATAGATTGTCCAAAAATATTTAACAAACTTGCACACACGGATTTATTGCTTTAACTGGCAATTGTATTGATTGGCATTTATAGTAAGAAATGCTATAGCCAAGAGTTGTTCTTGAAAGCTCTACTACTGCTCACCCCAAAAGGCTTGGCAACACATGTTGCACTCAGGCCCTGGTAGCCCTCAATGCTGTCCCCATCCCTGGCAAGGACTGCCTACAGGTAGGTTATGCTGGGACCTTGTTATAACTCTTATGTTCTGGAGCTACTGGAAAGACAAATCTTCCAAATTTGCAGTGCAAATTCTCTCAATACCATGAGCACAGCATGGCTGGATTAGAAGAAGGATCCATGGGTTCTAATCCATGGCTGGATTAGAAGAAGGATCCATTAAAAGACCCCGAGATATGTTTAGGATTTACTTTAAAACTGCCAGTTTAAGCAGCAGTAGCACACCTGCTAGACTGACCAATACAAGTTTGGCTTATCTTTGCATAAGATCTATAACATGTCCACCACCAGATTACCCAAGTTTTTCACCTAAGCAGACAGAGCAGCGATAATTTTGGTGTGAGGCCAGCTCGAATGTCACACTGCCATACACAGATGAGGGCCGCAGGTTCAAATCTAAAATTTCACACTAGCAAGCTTTTAATTTCCAAAGACCACCCCCACATCCCATGCACAAACAAATTATTTAGCATCAGCTTAAGGCTATACGTTCAGCGCCAACACAAAATGAGTGTGGCGTGTGAAGAGGCAGAGGAAAACGGGTTAGGGCTTAAACTGATTTCAGATTGCAAGGCTGAAGTTCTTCGGACCATATGTGTTTAAGATGCAGGTTAATCGTTAGGCAGAGCTGGGAATAGAACTCAGATCTCTGTGACAGACTCAAGTCTCATTCATGTTGCCATGCTTCCTTTTAGGTGAAATAGGCTAAATTAGGCTAGGTTCCTCAAGGAGATAACACAATGTGGCTCTCTTCCGTCTCTAGTAGCCCTCAAAATTAGAGATGTTTGAGTCTGTTACTGCCCCCATGCTAGTGAAAATGGTCCTTTTGCTGAAGTGATAGGAGTACATGTTTTAGTTGTAGAGATCCCGGGTTCAGCAGCTGACTGCACTTGTCTGTGTTTAAGCCACTGGCCCATACTCTGCCCCCAGAGTCAGGAATAGAAACCTGGAATACTTATAGCCAACATTCTAGTGCTAATTCACAAATAGTTGTCATCGTCTTTGGGATGCTCCTCATAGAGAATAACAACATGCCTCCACTACCACTTACTCCTATAACTGAAGTGAAGAGCTCTGAGCTGTGCATCTGAAGGTTGTAAGTTCAAATTTGGATAATGAATCATGCGGGGAAAAATATATATGTTAGTATTAGGATTTTGGTATAGTTTTTGAGAGGATTTTGCATTGCAGAACATATTTGAATGTCGAGTTAATAGTTTAGTGTATTTTGGTTAATGAGTGCAGTGCTTTTAAGAACAGGGTGGGGGGCACGTATTAGGGTATGTTTGAAGAAGACTGAGAGCAGTGTATGTGAGATGGTGGTTGTGTGTGCAGAAAGTGGGAAGACCCTGCCCATGTAAGCTCTGGAAAGGTCAGATCTTGATTTAATAAATATTCTTTCCAGAAAACTTCACTCTTGAAGGTGTAATAGTAGCACTTATTAGGGCACTGGATGTTCTGGGCATTGCTAATGAGCTTCAGAGACTTTTGCCTATAGGTCACCAATATGAAACCAGACACTGGAATTAATATTACCAGTACCGTCAAACAATCAATATCAAACACTAGTTCAACCATAAATTGCTTTATTAAATCCAAAGGCTAAATGATATCTGTACAATTGCTCTAAACATGTCTAAAAATCCTACACAATAAGCAATTCCTACCTCTGTTCAGTAGAAATCATTCATAAGCATTTGATCAAGATACTCACGAAAGGGCTAGACCTGGGTGCTTCAACCCTTCAAGAGTTCATTCTTTAACAAACAAGTGATGTCATTGCAATTGCTGACCTTAGCTAAGAAACAGATTTGGGCACTCTGGGGTTGGACTCTTTTCTTAGACCTGGACTAGACAAGAATTATAACTGGGTTGCTTTCTTCAAGATAATATTGATATGTTAAAGGACACTACCAGTACATTACTGAACACTTTTAATCAGTTCATGACCATCTTCTATAATTTAGAGTGTTTTTCAAGGACTTTTCCTCCTGTCTTACCAGTTACCTTTTAATGTCCGCATTCTTCCCAAAACTTGTCTTTTAAACGTATTATTTTCAAGGCCCTGTTACATTCACCTCCAACCCCTCTGTTTTCAAAGCATTTTCATGGCTGCTAAAAACTCCTTTGTTTTAGTTAAACTACAAAATATATATTTTCCTTCCTTCCTTACACCAGCCCAATTCAGTTAGGGATTAACAGTTCTTTTCTAATGGATGCGTGGTAGCCCTCTTTATGAGATGAGTTTCGGTCTCAGTTCCAGCTCCCATATGGTCACAAAGTAACTACCACGCTTAGCTTTGATTGGCAGACTCAGCAGAGAGGCCAAGAATTTCATGGGCCATGGAATAAGTCCCACCTGTTACTTCTAAAGGTAATTCCTCCAGCTAAAGGTTGAGGTATGATGGCTGGGCAGTGTGTTGCTCTGCTGCTGCCCAATAGATAAGCAGAGGGCTTTTTTCAGTAGGGCTGTATGGGCACTCATATTGTTAAAGCTGGAGTTTTTGGTTATATGCAGATATTTCATTTTGTTAAAGCTATCTAATGAGCATATGGAGCTGAACAAACCTAGGCAGCTGTGCAGTTACTGACAGACGGATGAAGGTGAAGAGGAAAACAAATGCTCTTCTCTTGCTGAAGCAATGCAATCTGGGCCCTCCAGATCTCTCTGCCTAATGTGTCAAACCTCTTTAGATCATCTGCTGCTAGTCATGGCTTTGGAAGAGGCTGGAGCTTTCACATCAGCAACAGCATGTTCAAAAGGCCAAGGGTCAACCTAGCACGTAATGTGAGATACAAAGGGGTCTGGTTACCATATGGGATATTATCTTACATTTCCATCCTTTAATTCAGACCTCTCTTCTTCCCAGTACTAATTGGAGGATCCTTTACCCACTGTGGTGAAAATCCAGAGAGCCAGCTGGGAAATAAGCTATTGAAAAATCTCCCTCTCACATGCTAGTCAATTTCAAGTTAGTTAATACTCAAAAATTCCTACTGATACATATCTTCTAAGAAGTTACTTACCTTTTGAGGAACTGGGTTCAGAAGGGTATAAGAGCATTAGATTCAACTGTCTGCTACTCCAGATTTGTCGCCAGGCCCTGTCTGGATTTGAATGACCAGATTTCTCAAGTGATAACTGTCTCATGTCAGCGGTTCCAGACAAATCACAATTTTATTTTCTTGGCGAACCTACTGATTCTGTGCAAGAATAATATTGATTGTCTCCTATAGGGAATCTCAAACATTATTAACTTTTGAGTTATGTAATTTGTCTTCAACAAGTGGTCCAGAAATAAATAAATTCTGTGCAGCCCAGCATACCTATTCCACTTGCTAATTCTCTATACAGGCTTCCTGATGAAAAGGATGACCAATTCTTTACCCACTGAAATCTTAGTCTTAGGACAAGAATTGGATAAGCTTTTTTTATTTTCATTTTCCCCTCATAACTTACTCCTTTTGATTTACTCCCTCTACACTTCTTAGACTCTAATTGACCACATTGCTGAGATCAACCCTCTTGAAGAGCTGCTCTTTACAGTCTTAAGAGGCTCTTTCCCTTTGTAGAGGACCCTGATGGCTTGCAGGATTGCATCCATTTATTCACCTGATTTATTGCTGGGCACATGATAGCCCACCATCGTTACTGAAGTTATAACGGGTCATTCATCAGTTGTGCTAAATTTGACATCATGGCCCTGCCATATAGTGACAGCCAGATGTTCAGGGAACCTTTAGACTAGGACTCGAAGAAAATAAAAAGGTGAATAATGTGCCTATCACACAGGAAAAGTTGGAAGCTTTCATTTCCAGTTCTAATTTTTATGCCCAGCCAGACTTCAGGTATACCTCTTCATTTGATATACCAGAAAGAATAAGAAGCTCCTGTTCTTGTCAGGTCTGTGGTACTGCTTGTGGTGGCAGTGTCCATCTCCAGTTCTATCAAAAGTCATAAGAACATGAAAACAGCCATAGTGGATCAGACCAAAGGTCCATTTAGCCCAGTATCCGGTCTTCCGACAATGGCCAATGCCAGGTGCCCCAGAGGGAATGAACATCAAGTAATCCATTCTCTGTCGCCCATTGCGAGCTTCTGCCAGACAGAGGCTAGGGACACCATCCCTGCCCATCCTGGCTAATAACCATTGATGGACCTATCCTCCATGAATTTATTTAGTTCTTTTTGAACCCTGTTATGGTCTTGGCCTTCACAACATCCTTTTGACTAGAGGGGCTTCTTTGCTTTCAACACTTAAGACAGAAGAGTTGGATCATTTGTCAAAAGCAGTTACTTCCTGCTTCTTTCCTTGCTGTCCTGCTTCTTGTAGTCTGGAGAAGAAATCTAGGGTATTAAAGAGATTATTCAATACCTGTTCAGCAATAGAGGCAATGTTGAGCAACTCTCAGAATCCTGATCAATTTTGTTGATCGAAAAGAGATCTCAGAACGATTATCCTATCTTAGAGCACCAACTCAATGTCCTTAGCAATTATACCAAATAATATTTTAGCCTCCAAAATGCTTGCCTACTTTTTACATAATCCCCAAGCAGAAGTAATCCCTATGGTTTTGTCTTGCAAGTCGTCTTCAATATTGTGCTCTGCCTTTTGGATTTTCATCTGTGCTGTAAATTTTCAGCAAGCTAGTGTTAGTGACAGATCCATTTCTGGAAACAAGTGTTGGCAACTTTTCCCTATTTAGCTGATTGCCATCAACATGCCGTGGAGTATCCAATCTTGTGCACCTTAGTGCCGATCAAAACTATCCCAACTGACTGAAACTATCTTGAACATAAGAATAGTGAAGCTTATGAGAAATTGGCCACTGAAAATGAATAGATTGAGGGACAGTTTGGTATATTTGATAAAAGCATATAGTTAAAGTGTATATAGAAAGATTTGTTATCCTATAATAATTTTAATAAAACAAAATTATAACCCTTATTTGAAGTGTTAGTTTATACATTTAACTCTTGAAAAATTCTTAACACCTGCCCACAGTGTGTTAAATTTGTAATGGATAACTTTGAGCTTCCTTCCATGTACTTTCAATATCGTGTAGGATAAAGTCTCTGACATTTAATTGGTGCACTATGGTGATTGGAAATGCAATAATTTATCAGTTATGGCAAAAAATCAGCTGATTTTTCGTGAACCTATATTTAACTGGAGAGTGCCTCTGTCAAGCATATTTATACAGTAGAACCTCAGAGTTATGAGCACTAGATTTACGAACTGATCAACCACACACCTCATTTGGAACCAGAAGTACGCAGTCAGGCAGCTGCAGAAACCCCCTCCCCCCCAAAGGAAGCAAATACAGTACTGTGTTAAAATGTACACTATTAAAAAAAAAAAAGGAAAGCAGCAGCATTCTTCTGCGTAGTAAAGTTTGAAAGCTGTATTATGTCAATATTCAGTTGTAAACTTCTGAAAGAACCATAACTTTTTCTGAATTATGAACAACCTCCATTCCTGAGGTCTCTAATTACTGTATTTCAGTATTAAAAATATGCATTGTGGCCCTCTGGAAATGCTGACTTCTAACAAAACATACACTTTCCCAAACGTTGTTTGGAAAGACAATTGAGGTTCATTGTAAGAATGGGTTTCTCCAAATAGATGTCTTTAGAGAGAATACTTTACTGAGTCCTTTCATATTATATATTTCTTTACTGATTTCAGTGGAAACATTCAATGATAAAAGGGCAGTTTAAATGTGAGGTTTTTATATCAGTGCTTCAGACTTTTCAGTAAGATTCCTCAGACCATATGTAACACGGAATGTAAATCGACCTGTGCAGAAACCACACTGGTTAGCTCTCATTTTAGGGTTAAGACAGAAATTCACTCGGTTCAGTACTATGAACATAAACAGCTTCCCTGGGACTCATAACAGGTGCTGTTTTCCATGAATATATAAATTACATTAAATGAAACTTAACTTTAAAATGTTAGGATCCAATTCTCCAGACACTTTCCATTTGGAATAGCTTTGATTACCATAAGTTATCCCATTGACAACAGTGTTAGTAGGATCAGTTATTTGCTCTTTATAAAATGTACTCACTATTTTTGACCTTTTAAATATTTGTGTCATGGGGTAGATACACCCCAACACAAGGTGTCAGGTCGCATGCGACAAATAATGGGTTACAGCTCAAGTGGCTAGAATAGATACTAATGCCCTAGCCTATAAAGCAGGGCACCGTGGCCGGAGCCCCACAGGGCCCCGCGGGGCTGCCCTGGGCCACGGAGCTGGAGCCCTTGAGTAGTGCCTGCACCCTGAGGTAGGTATGGGGCAGGGCAGGGGGACCCTGGCCCACCCTTCTCCACCAGGTCCTGACCCAGGCCTCTGTAAAATCAGGAGTCTGCAGTTTGGCTCAGTTTCCTATTTTGAGAGTTGTGTTCCCTGGGTTGCTTCCTACCCTTGGTTCCTGCTCTGTGAGTTTTCCTGGGGGCGTCAGCATTCCGATTCACTCTTCCTCCAAGGTCTGGTGGTTCTGCCGTTGATCCCAGTGGGTTGACCTCCATGGTCTGTAGCCCCTGCAGCTCCCTGGCAGGAGCCTCCAGTATGCATCCGCTCTCCTCCTCAGCCAGCCCAGACTGAGCTAGACCACTCCCTTTTATATCCTGTCTCCTGGTTGAGCATGCCCGGCAGAGGCAAGGGGGGTGGCCTCTTTGGCCCACAGTGTGCGGTTAACCTGAGCGGGGTCAGTGCAGGGTAGTTACACCCTGCCACACACTCTATCCCTCAAGCAAGGACCCAGCGAGGGTCCTTCTCCTTCGTCTTCCCCTCCCATTCAGGAAAAGAAGTCCGCATTAGCATGATCCCTACCTATATGGTGTAGCACACTGAACTTGTAGTCTTGGAGGGAGAGGTACCACCACATAATCTGGGCATTCGAGTCCTTCATGGTGTTGATCCAACGGAAAGGTGCATGGTCCGTGATGAGGCGGAAGGGGCCCCCTCATAGGTAATACCTTCGGGCCTCAATCGCCCACTTCACTGCTGAGCCCTCCTTGATGGTGGAATATTTAGTCTCCCTGGGGTGTAGCTTCCGGCTCAGGTAGAGCATGGGGCGTTCCTCCCCATCCAGCTCCCGTGACAGTACGGCCCCAAACCCGACTTCTGAAGCATCCGTCTGTAGGATGAATGGCTTCGAAAAATCTGGGTGAAATAGATACACCCCATCACAATGTGAAAGATAAGAACCCTGTGATGAACTGTACACATTTAGTTGAGCGCACACACCATTGCTTCAGAGTTTCCTGTGTTTGCAATTAAGTTATTTTATTTTTTTAAACAGGATCTATCTCACACATCCTCTCCTGATATATCACATACTACTTTGATCCAGTGTTGACAGTACTGCTAGAGCTTTAATTTAACTTCATTGTATTTTAGTCTTTACTAGACTGTCTTGCCTGTTCACATTTTACTGTATTTATACTGTGCATTAGTGGTTTACATTTTTATGTTTTTTATTTTTATTTTTCCAGTAGCACCCATAGTGTTCCAGGTGCCATACAAACACAAAAGAACATAAAAGTTTTAAATATGGTATTGGTTTTACAATATATAGAGTGTATTTCCCTGGTCATGATCAACTTATTTTTCTGCCAAAAAGTGTTTAATTTTGTAATGATTGTATTAGTTTTTCATAATTTCATCCTTAATTAATCATGTGGTGATGTTATATTGTTAGTCCCTTTAACTGAAACAGGAACAGGTTGGTGCAAGACTTAGATTTTACTCTATTTTACCAGCACATTAGAAACTGTAATGTATTTGGCATAATGCTATTTTTTGTTTGTAACTTAGTTATTGGAATTATTGGCAGTATTGCATTATGTAGATGGATACTTCATATAACTTTACTTTGACTGATATTCCTATTTCTGGTTTGTATCTCTGATTTTATACTGTGGTGGTATCACTTCAGCTTGCCTCTCTTTGACTGTTCATTTATTTAGTTTCATTTTACTGCTATTGTTATAGTACGTATACGATGTGAGCTGAATCTTGTTGAGTAACAACAAAGTATCATCTTTGTGTGAACAGAGATTCTGGTACCCAATCCCAACTCCCATTAACTTGAATGGGAAGATAGTTTGTGTTCCCCTGCAGACTGATGAGTAGAAGTTGTTAATGATAATACATTTGTTCAATGATTTTCCATAGCAGTTTCCTTACTTTTAAAAAAAAAAGGATTGTTTTGGGGACAACCTAGAGAATACTTTTTTAATGTGTCTGTAAAAAATAGCAGATTTTGCTTTTTGTGCTGTCAAATTAGCAGGTTATTTTAATAATTAAGTTATATGAAGATAGCTGGAATTATATAAGAATTCCTGCCAGCTGTGATATTGGAGCACTAAATATATGCAGCTTACTGTTACATTATACATTAAGTCCCATTTCATTATTAGATAGCATACCATTCAACTTCGAATTTTAAGTTTCTGTGCCTTTTTATGGCTAATGTTTTTAGTGGGAT
This sequence comes from Eretmochelys imbricata, assembly GCF_965152235.1. Taxonomy (NCBI): domain Eukaryota; kingdom Metazoa; phylum Chordata; order Testudines; family Cheloniidae; genus Eretmochelys; species Eretmochelys imbricata. Next base: position 62,068,825 of record NC_135573.1, read on the forward strand.
TTTTTTTTAAGGAACTTTTATTATCGTAGTCTCTGTCTTTTCTGAACTGATTATTTTGTGTTCCATGATGTACTCTAAGGCTAAGATAAGAAACTTGTTCAGTAACTCCTCGCTTAACATTGTAGTTATGTTCTTGAAAAATGCAATTTTAAGCGAAACGATGTTAAGCTAATCCAATTTCCCCATAAGAATTAATGTAAATTGTGGGGGTAAGATTCCAGGGAAATTTTTTCAGCCAGACAAAAGACATTATATAGATATACAGGATACATTTTAAACAGTTTTAAACAAACAATGTAATATAGGTATAAATTTTAAACCAACAATTTAATACTGTACTCAGCAACGATGATAGTGAAGCTTGGTTGAGGTGGTGGAGTCAGAGGTTGAAAGAGGGTGGATCATCCAGCTGCTCCTCTTGCTGTTCTTTCCAAAGTGCTGGGGGGTGCTCAACCCCTGGCTCTTCCAGCCCTCGCTGCCCTCCCACCCTGCCTTTTCCTACCCCTGCTCCACCTCCTCCTCCCGAGTGCCCCATGTCCTCGCTCCTCCCTGTGCCTCCCGCCTGCAGCTATCAGCTGTTTCGGGGTGTTCAGGAGGCTCTAGGGGGGAGGAGGAAGGCTGCGCACCGTGTCCCCCCCAGAGCCTCCTAAATGCTGCGAAACATCTGATTGCTGCAGGCGGGAGGTGCAGGGAGAGAGGGGGGAGTTGCTGATCTACGGGGCCACCAGCAGGCAGGAGGCACTGGGAGGGTGGAGGGGAGCTGTCAGCCCATCCTGGGTCCAAGCCCCCACAGCCAAACAATGTTATAAGCAAACATTGCGCAACATTAAATGAGTATGTTCTCTAATAGATCAATGACATAACAACAAAACAACATTAACTAGGATGACGTTAAGTGAGGAGTTACTGTATTTAGAAAAAAGCTTTTGGGAAAAAGTTATACTGATTGTGAACTGGCCAGTTAAGTTTAATGGAAAAACAAATTATATTTGAAAGGGAATAGGTATTACAGAAGACTTTGCTTCTGTGTCTTTTAATTTTGTTGGACACAATTTAACATAACAAACGGCTGTTTAGTGTTATGGTGCCCTGTTAAGCTGTCATTTTCTTGAAAGTTAACTTATCGTTCCTTGAGGCATCAGCTCACATGGCACTGCTGTCAAATTTTAGCACCTAAATATAGACGCCATCCTTCAACTTCAAGCCGTGGACGACATGTACGCATTTTGTCCAGTGAATCTGAGTATCATGAAAAAAAAGCATGCATTTTTTATCTGACCTCGATTTACTTAAGTGTGTTTTTCCTTGTAGAGGGATGAACTTAAGCATGTGCCTAATTTTAAGTGACTGTTTAAATGCTGTACTGGTTCAGGCCCCAGTGTCTTGTTTTTTATCATCTTTAGGACAAACCTCACAGTATCGCTTTAATTTAAGTGCAGGCATGGTGAACATTGTACTGATACTCAAATAAGATAGTTCTTCCCTAAAGAGTTTACAATCTAAAAGACAGTCACAGGGAAGAGAAGACAAGACTCACTAGGAGACCTAGAGGGAGGGAATTGACTAAGATTTTGCTCCAACATTATTCTTCTGTGATATGAAATTGGGATGGAGGTAATGTTTGACCCGGGCTAGTTATTGGGATGAAATAGTAAGGAAGAAAGCTTCAAAGGAAAAACTTAGCTATTTACTACAATATATTTATGCCTGTGATTGGCCACAGTAAGATGCATTGTACGATGTTGCTGTAGTGTTGTTTTTATTCATTCAAAATATTATAGTTTATTAATGATGGGTCAAATCCTGCCCTCCATTGAAGTCAGTGAAATTAATTCAGTGATGAATTTGGCCCATTAAATTCAGTTGTGATTAAGCATAAGAAAATAATGAAAGATGTCCAGTCTAATATCTAAATTCATTTCCTTTAAAGCTTCCCATATAGCTTATGCCACCAATTTTAACCTACTTTTAACTTATTTAATACGGAATATCTCCACAATGCTATTTTTAAAGATCCACAGTCGAGAAGGGTGTGGAATGGTGGTTAGAGCAGGGACCTGGGAGTCTGAACTTGTGGGTTTTAGTCCCTGCTCTGCTGTTGACTTTCTGCAGAACTTTTGACTTGTTACTTAATCTCTGTGACTCTATTTAAAATGTAAAATTCCAGGTAAAATGGGAATGGTACCCCACAAGGTAGGTAAGACATGGAATACTTATCTCTAAGGCAGTTTGATATCCTCTCGTACAGGGGCAACTATTTATGTTATATCTACAGCTGCATTTGCTTTCTTTTTGTAGCACCAGCTATGTCAACGTAGTTCTGGGAACTGAGATTAATCAAAGATGCTATTAAGCAAATAGAACACAACATGGTTGCATTGTGTATCCTAATCAACATGTTGTGGGGGGGGGGGGTTATCAAAGTTTGTCAATCAGTTTAATTATTGTGTTTGCAAGTTTCTAAATAGATATGACACATAGCAGAGAGAGAAATAAAAACTAAAAGTGTTCTTGATATATCATTAAAAAATAATGGTGCAAAAGAAGCTCACAGGTATAAAATTAACATAAACATTCTGGCTTCAGTTTCAGGCTGGTAATAGCACTGGCATATGGATGATGGAAGTGGGTTGGGTAGACCCTCTCTTTTATTTTATTTTTTTTAAATTAAGGAATCTTTTCTTCTAACTGCATATTAGCTATATAAAATGCTTCCGTAGTGTGCTGATCATTCAAGATACTGAGTCATAAATGGGGCAGCTAATTGAAATAAAACTGTGAAAATAGATCCTTATAAATCTCAATGTATTATTTTTTCTTTAAGGACTACTACACCAGGAGAGACTAAACTTTTAGCCTCTGAAGTCTATGACATCCTTCAGGCTTCCAACATGTCAGACATGGATGGTGTGAATGAAATGAATTCTTGCCGGCGGAAAGCTCAGTTTTTCCTGGGCAGTACAAATAAACGTGCTAAAACAGTGGTTTTACATATAGATGGCCTTGATGATTCAGTAAGTAAATCCTAAGTACTTATCATTAGGAATCAGACTGGAAATGATAGGGAAATACTGTGATAATGTACATGCATGTTATATTCAAACATACTTTGCACCAAAAAAGAAGGGCATTCAAAGAATGCTTTTATTATTTTCATGTATGCCAGCAACTCCTGTGAGTCGTATTTTGAAATACTGATATATAATTTAAAGACATTTAATGCAAGAAATATTTATGGCTAGTTGCTTTGTAACTTTGTATTTTTAAATAATTCCATTTCCGTCTTTGCCAATTTTGTTTCCTGTTTCAGTCACCTTTAGAATAATTGAGGTACTGCTTTTTATCAATCTCGATTCATGATATTTCTCTGTGGTCAGAGCACTGGAATCAAAACCATTCCTTATTTTTCACAATTGCCTGTACAGCATGAGAGATTCTAGCCACTGACTAATCTTCTATTATAACTCTAAGGAACGTTGAATTTTGTTAGCGTCCTTTTGCTACATCATCTTGTAGTCTGTGAGATGTTTTCTACTATAGTGACCAGACTGGCACTTGAGATAGTGAGATCTCACTGAGTCTTTATGTAATGTCAAAATAACTTCTACAGATTTATCCACCATACCCTGTGTACAACACCCCAGGGCTATGTTTGCTTTTTTACGGCTGCCAAATAGCATGTAGATTTTTTAAGCATGTTCTTCACAAATGCCCTCAGGTCTCTGTATCTTCAGCTTTGTACCCATTTTAAATGATCAGACCTGATCCTTTGTTTTGTTACTTTACGTTTTTCCAAGTAAGCATGTCTGGGAACCCAGTTTATCAATAGCATTCCCTTCCTCATATTGTCTTGTGAGTACATTTAGCTCCTTTTGAAATTAGATTGTACTCCAAGTCATTTGTATGCGTAGTAAAGAAATAAGTACTTACCTTGGAACCCTTCACTTGTTCGTTTATCAGCATCACTTGCTTTTGTATCTTCAAACCAGTTTTTAATACATTCCAATAGTATGCTCCTATTATGTTTACTAACATTGTAGATCATTTGTGCATCAGAGTCTCTAAAGCTTCTCTAAAACACAGATAAACTCTATCCACTTCTCCTTTGTCTGCCAATTCAAGTACATATAATCCCGTAAATGGACTGAGGCCAGCAGGTCTGAAGACCTCTTATTTGTGTTCCCTGACAAATGGAGCTAATGCAGCTCTTTGCAATTTCACTTTTTAAGCGTTGTGGAAAAGATATTCATTGCTATCCTAGTAAAAAGTGTATAACAAGGTATTTAGATGTTTGGATCCAGAGAGCAGAACTTCGGGCTTCTCCGGTTGCCTGGAATACACCAGCATGTTTTCTCAGCTCATTATTAAAGGAAAAGAAGAATCTGGCTGTGTGCTGGCTGGATTAGCTAATGTACATAGTTCTGAGTTTCATGAGACTATCAAAGAAACCCTACTGATATTCGAGGTGCCTGGAATAACACAGCAGCAGTAAAACATCCCTACAAAGCAGTTTTAAGTGTTAGAATAAGTTGGGAACTATACAATGGTAGAGGATGTGAACAATAACAATAATTTAGCTTTATATAGCACTTGACAAAGAAGATTCGGTCTGAGGTATGTGTGTAACTTCATCTATGTGTATGCATATGCATGGCTGGCCTTAGCATTTTTTGCCAGGTCTGTGAAACATTCTTACTGTCAAATAACTAACTTCATCCCTGCCAAAATTAAAGCAAAAAAACCAGCTTCTGTCTGCAATGCTTCTTCCCTGCCCCCATAATTGACTCTTGTCTCCAGCGATGACCCATTACCTTCCTCTGTGTATTCATGTGAATAAAGAGCAGAGTCTGTTTTTATTAAATTATTTTTCTTTTTAAACTTAAGAACTATTTCAATGTATCAAACACATCTGCAGGAATTCGAAGTTTTGAATAGACTTGTCTGATTTTTTGGGCCTGCAAATTCATATGTCAGAGTTGACCTACTTAAGGCTTTTTACCAGTTCATGTTTTGTAAGAGTGATTGGAAATCCTGTAAATCTTTCTTGACTTGTTGGAGACCTCAAATAGTTCTTGATCAGTTCATTCAAAATAAAGCTACGTTCTGTAGAGTTTGATAATGATCTCAGTCAAAAAACAAAAAATGTAGTACAACAGAAGTCTGTTGATTGATCTACTGCCGTCTAATCTTCCCAATAAGACTTCATAGTGGTAACAAATGGGTAGTCTGTATAATTTTAGCCGGAGTTGGCAGGATTTTTTGTCAGCCCCAAATAATCAGAATCTTTTATTAATTTTTAAGAACACTACACGAGAGGCAGCCTTAGCACTTTTGGGCCCACTTTTTGCTATCCCTCCCACTCCCCCACGAACTGTAAATAACTTGTCTACCATAATTACTGGTAGGGGGGGAGGGATAGCTCAGTGGTTTAAGCTTTGGCCTGCTAAACCCAGAGTTGTGAGTTCAATCCTTGAGGGGGCCTTTAGGGATATGGGGCAAAAATTGGGGATTGGTCCGGCTTTGAGCAGGGGGTTGGACTAGATGACTTCCTGAGGTCCCTTCCAACCCTGATATTCTATGATACTTCACAGTACACAGAGTTGGCCTGATGGTTTTGGGAACAGTTGGCAAGATGAGTCTTTGGTATGCATCTCAGACTTAACTGACTCATTATATAAAACATGGATACCTGAGTTACCTTTAGGTTTTGTTTTCCCCAACCCTAAATTCCATGCTGTGGTAGAAGGATTGCCCAGCTGGGATTTGTTCATAGTTATCAATGGAAAGGACAGTTGTCCAAATAGCTGGAGGTTGCCAAGTCTCCAGCTAGTGAAGGGATTTGTACACACTCTGGTGAGGCTTAGCATTCATGTAGTGTTTTACAACTTAAAGTAGTAAACTATCTGTGGAATAGGTATTACTCCATTTAGGGAAACAGAGGCACAGATTATATGATTTGACCAAGCTGTCAGAAGGAGAGACTCTGTCAGTTGATATATGTATCCATGCAATCACCCCTTGTTTAGTCTACTAAACCATGTTGCCTCTCACCCTTTTGTGCCTTCCCTCCTCATGGCCAGAGGTGGTTTTATTTGTCTTTCACTTGTACAGTGCAGTTTGCCCCCTCCCCCCCCACACTTTTGTGTAAAGATATTTAGCCCAGGCCTACTATATTGCCACAATTCTAATTATTAATGTTCTTTAATACAGTCCAAAATGACATTCATATGTGCATGGAAGTAAGCTGAGTTTTGCCTCTGTATAGTTTAGCTGAACCAGTTAGTTAGCAGATTGATGAAACTTGACTAACACTTGAGTCTATAAGACTGTCAAGGTGTGTATATATGTATCTATCTCTGGTAACCCACTACAATGTAGCTTTTTTGTTTGTGGTAACAGTCTCCCAAATAGATATTTTACTCTCTTTGTAGTAACCATCTTGTTTTCTAAATACTGAAAAAGTAAGAAAACATTTTAAGGTAATGTAGACTAGATGCAACCAGTATAGGTCAATGTAATGTTATTGCACAGTAGGCATTGTCACTTGCTTTAAACATAACATGCAGTTGGTTTTTTAACCAAACATTTTTTCCCTTGAAATCAGAGTTAAGATTATGCTGTGCTTTGATGTCCATGAGCTGCCACAGATGAGGTAGCTGAAGGATACAACAGCTGCTTTGATGCATTCAGTCAGTATGGATACAAGGTGTCTGATAAATAGCAACTTAAACACTAACTACACATCAATGAGCGCTCCACTCAATCCGGACTTAACCTCAGGGGACTGTTTAGCTGATCATACGGAGAAAAACATTCTTTGCTTTTCAGCACTTTTTCCTGATTATTTACAGTTGATTCCATCCTTGTCTGACTTTTAAAATATAAGCAAAAATGTTGTAAATTTTGTTATGACAAGGTTTGTAGCAATATGAAATGTCAGTATATGTGTATTAAAAATAATTGTAACCAGCACTATTTATTTTCTTCTGCAAAATTACCTTATTTACCAACTGTCTTAAAAGATGCAGGAGTTTGTCATAACATCCACGGTTAATACTTTTATATGGCCTTTGCATGTTAATACTTTATTTTTTTTTAGTCTCGAAGGAATCTTTGTGAAGAAGCCTTGTTGAAAATTAAAGGAGTTATTAGCTTTACATTTCAAATGGCGGTTCAAAGATGTGTGGTCCGAATTCGCTCAGACTTAAAAGCAGAAGTAAGTACTTACAACTGTGCTTGCTTTAAGGCCTGTGCATCTGTTGCAGTTCTATAACACTATTTTCCTTTATTTTCCTTGTATTTTCTCCCTCTTGTAGGCTTTGGCAACAGCAATAGCATCAACCAAAGTTATGAAAGCACAGCAAGTTGTGAAAAGTGAAAGTGGAGAGGAGGTGAGATACAGTTCATTCTAACTAGAGGTGGATCTGGCTTGGATCTTTGGTACCTGTACTACAATGCCCATCACTTCTATTCTTAAGGAACTGTACATTGTTGTACTTGTCAGAGATTCATACACAACATAAAGAGGATAAAGTGTATACTGCCCAAAGATGTGAATCCATATAATAGTATTCCTAGAAATTACTGTTGAACTGTTAGCAAGAGGTGTAACCGTACAGGACAGCCATCTCCTGCTGACACTAGACTCTCCTGACCTGGAGAGATGAGTCTGGAAACTGAGATTTGGTTTCTGTCAAGAAGGCAAATCTCAATGATGTGGTTTTATTTCACAGCTGTAGAGAAAGATAGTCTGACTTTTTGGTGGTATGTTTTTACCTTAAACCTGTACTTTTCTTGCATATGGTCTAAATAAAATGGATTGACAGTGCCTAATATCTACCATGGCAGTTATTTAGGGAGGTGTTCATTGCCTCTCAGGATGAGGCCCTTGTCTTTTTTTGTATTCATTTTGATTCACAGCATTTGACAATTTCTTGAACTCTTCTATTCATCAGGTGCTGGTTCCATTCCAAGATACTCCTGTAGAAGTAGAGCAAAATACAGATCTACCTGACTATTTGCCAGAGGATGAAAGCCCTACAAAGGAACAAGACAAAGCAGTATCCCGGGTTGGGTCACACCCAGAAGGTGCAGCCAGCTGGCTCAGCACAGCGGCAAACTTTCTGTCCAGGTCTTTCTACTGGTGACTTGCGTTGTGGTTAAAGGACTGCATGAACAACCAACAGGGTGGCCAGTTTTCCATTGGTGTGGTGAACTGCCAAGTGCAATTTGCAATAAATTATCACGAAAAGATTTTAGATTACACAAATGTATGCTGCATTTTACATTTTATTGGCCATTTAGCCTGTTAGGCAGGTCAAAGGACAGAGGCCTCAGATCAAGTCGCTTTTGTTTGTTTTCATGTACATTTTATTGTCTCCTTTTTTAAATGGGTCCATTATTAAAAACCAAACATTTATGCTTATGGAGCTTTAAGTTTGACTTCACACGAAGCAAGCGATAGGGAGAACCCATTCAACTCAAGTCTCAGGACCTCTGAAAGGAAATTCTTATTAGTTCTAGTTGTGCATGAATCAAAATGCCTTTTTTGTTTTGCCTTATTTCAGATTTATTTCTTTTGGTTTTCTAGACATTGACTCCAGATGAAAATATACCCTGCCTTTGTTTTGCCTTTTATTTTTGCCAACCATGTTCAGAACCAGCATTTCATATTAATTTTCTGTATGAAAATAAAATTGCTACACACTTGAACTTTATAACCCCTTATGTTTGTTGAAATATTTTTCAGCCCTTAAACCACTGGTGAGCTATGAGATTAACATATAAGGGATTAAATGAGCAGAAAGAAGTATGTATGTATGTATGTATATGTTATACAGTAAATAAACTGCTGTAGGAAAATCATTTCAATGATGGGTGTGAGTGACTTTGTGTATATAGTACCAGATACTACTGACTGCCATTTAGGCTGGTTAAGAAGATCATACTCCAACAGCTGTGATCTGCTCAACTGCTTATTGCAGTTTCTTCTGAGATAGAAGGTGGGTTGTTGGCCTTACTCAGTTATCAGATAGTGTCCACTATAAGCGACTAATGGTAACTGAAACTTTATAAACTTGAAAAATAAAACAAATTGAATGCCTGTTCCGCCACAGTGCCACTCTCATAAATTTTGACTTTAAACTTTTATTGCTTGGCAGAAATCTGATCGGTAGTACTGTAGTTGTTTCCTCTTATTGCCTTCATTATTTTCCCATGAAAGCACATCAACGTGGATAAGACAAAAACCATACCTGAACAATTGGTTTTGTCTTGTTGTTTGCAGACAGTGTAAGTTTAAAGATGTCTTGGTCATTAACATCTTCTCTCTGTTTTGTGACCAGAAAAGATAACAAAAGTAGGTAGAATCTATGAAAGTAGATATTGAAATATTAGTAAGCATTTTCAGTGTTCTGAAAACTACAGTACTGCTTTGTTGCTTCACAGGAATACAGCTAAAAAACTGTAATGCTATTATAAAACTGACCAAAAAAAAAAAAAAAATGTTTTTTGTGATGACATCCATGCTATAACATTGGCTACATTTTCAATTTGGAGACTGAGACAAATGTTTGCTCCATAAAAGTTACTCCCCAGTGTTATGGGCAGGGAGTAAAATCATTCACAGGCTGTCATATTAATGCAACAGTGTACAGGAAAGAATAGTGTAAAATAACAACAGTAACAAAAGTCAGAGTTGACCCACTCAAATTCAGTGTCATTCGGGGATGAAAAAGGTTACTTTCAGACTAGATGTCTCTGTTTTTTAATGTAGCTAGCTCATTTTGATTCAGGTTTACACGCACAGATTGAAAATACAAGCTTTCCAGGGCATGTATTGCTTTAAATATGTAATATTACTCATTTTGCAGTCTAGAATGTTACAGTACCAAATGTGTTTGAAAAGCCCTCTGTTCTATAGCCATGAATGCAAAGTTTACTTTTCTCTGTTAACATTTGTTTGCATTTTGTATTACTGCACATCTACTTACTAAATTACTATACCCCTTTGGATATTAATGGTTCGATACAAGTAGGTATTACAGTTTGTGCATTCAGTCTTTAGGTATGCTATTTTTTGACAGTATTGCAGGTCTTGTAAAACAGTTAAGGCATCTGTACAAGTTTTTGAAATATATTGTAAAATAATAAAGGGTAATATAACTAAACTAAACATACTCCTGCATCCTGTGGTTTTTGGGGTATAGTAATGACAATTGACTTCTGTTATGTTCTTGGGTTTTCTACTTCTAAAAGCTCATGCTCTTTATTTTTGGATTTCAAGAGAGAGAAACACAAATACCTCATCATAATATCAAATGACCCATGCTCAACCATTTCTTTAGTGTGTTATGTCCTGCATGCTGCAAATATTTTTAGAATGTGCTTTTATTTAAACAGTATTCTTCGAGTGACTGTGCATATTAACATAGGTTTTGTGCTATCTGGTACAGCCAAATGGTAGGACCTTCTCCCAGCAGTGCCCATTAGAGTGCGTGTGCAGCTCAGCAATAGTGCCTGATTCTCTGCCTGAAGAGGGGGATGAGGAGATACTGCTCAACAAGAGGAGCTATCAGATGGATAGAGACTTTGATCCTGATTTGGCACCTGATGAACATATGGGTATTGCTTCTGTGTCATCTCCTTTTGAGAACATTTTGCAATTCTGTGACCTGGTGGATTCTATGGCATCCACTTTGAACTTACCTTCATTGTTGTGCGAAGACATTACATCTGGTATTCAATGTTTTTGGTGCTATTTTCAGGTGATTAGTGTTACCATCTGTGCTGGATGGTCTCTTGCAGCCTGCTGAGACTATTTGGGCTACCCATGCTTCTTGTCAGCCTGTATCTAAGAAAGCTGAAAAGTTGTATCAGACACCTTATAAGGGTGGTTGTATTTTCACTCTCACCCTGTGCCGGACTCTCTAGTGGTTGCTGCTGCCAATAATAGGCTTCAGTCTGGTGAGGCCCATTCAACTGTGGACACAGAAGGGAAAAAAAGAATATTGATGCCCTGGGGCAGGGAGAGAGATTTTTGTTCTTCCTCATCTCCTCGAATTAGTGTGCCTTATTACCAGAAGGGTGATAGCCCATTACCAAGTCCATCTGTGGGAGAAGCTAGCTCTATTTGCACAGGAACTCTCAGATGATAGGAGAAGCTTGGCAAATGCATTATTGATGGAGGGACAACATCTACACACAACATCTTCATCACAGTCTCAGCATAAAAAGAAATAAATCCAATCCAGACCTAAATCAAAACAATCTTTTCCTTCCTCTTCATCTTTACTGAATACAAGGCCTCAAATTTGATGTGAGGATCAACAGTTGTTAACCAATTGGTGAGAATGCATCCCTTTCTTCATTTGGAGACATGTCAGCTCATTTTATTGATACATGCTTACTACATCAGACACAAGGATCCTAGAAGTTATAGAAAAGGGCAATGCAATACAATTTGAAAAGTTACCCCCTTTCAATTTCCCCTATCCTTCCCTTTTCAGGGAACCTTCTCATGAGGTTATTCTTCTATCAGAATTTCAGAAATTGCTCCTGATAGGTGCTGTTGAGAGGTACTCAAACATCTGTTGAGTCAACGGTTTTAGTCAACTGCCTGGTAGAGAAGAAAGATGGGGTGGGTTCCATCCAATTTTCGATTTAAAAAAATTGAACAGGTTTGTTCAGAAGTTCTGGTTTTGAATGCTAACTCTAGCCTCCATAATTCCCTCGCTGTCCAGTTATGGATTGGTTTACAACTCTCAATTTAAAGGATGCATATTTCTGTCCAACCAAATTGTCAGAAGTACTTTGTGTTTTGTAATGACGCAAAGATATTTTCAGTATAAAGACCTACTATTTTACCTTTCTACAGCACTGAGTCTTTACATAGTGCCTTTCTGTAGTAGCAGCAGCACATTTAAGAAAACAGAGTATCTTTGTTTACCCATATTTGGATGATTGGCTGCTAACGTCATCTTCACAGGAGGATCTCCTATTTCACATCAAATCTACAACATCCCTTCTTATGGCTTTGGAACTGTTTCTGAATGTCAAAAGTCAAATCTCTACTTGACTGAGAGAATTCAGTGAAAAGGCTGTATGCTGGACTTGCTAGCTGGAAGAGTTTTCCTTTGGGAACAAAGATTTTTTGGAAGATAAAACAGCCTGTTTCAAAGATTCAGTGTGTTGCACCCAGAAGATTATTTTCTTTTTAGGTCTAATAGATCTTATGCCAGCGACCACTTACATTACTCCATTTGCATGCCTCAGAATGAGATTAATGCAGCATTTGGATGTCACACTTTTCCAGACCCCATATGAACAGGCTTCGGATGTTTATCGCCCATGTCTCAGATGTTTTAAATTTGTTGATATGGTGGACAGACAGATCAAATGTTCTCAGAAGTGTCTTTTCAATCCCTCTTTGCCATCTGTCACAATAACTTCCAATGTATCCAGCAAGGGATGGGGGAACTCAGCCACATCATTTTACAGTTCGAGGCCACTGGATTTCTCAAGGAAAGTACTTACATATAATTATTTTTTTTAATTAGGAGCCATTTATTTGGCTCTCAGATCTTTTCTTCCTCTCTTAAAGGGGGAAGGTTGTTCAGATAGCAATGAACAATACAACTGCTATGTATTATGTAAACAAGTTCATTCTTTCCTGTTATGTGCAGAGGTAATCAATTTATGGCACTGGTGCATTCTTCACAATGTCTTTATCTGGTAGCCCGGCATTTAGCAGAGGAGAGCAATGTGTTAGCCGTCATTTCAGCAGGGACAGTTCTCAGATGCATGAGTGGTTCCTGAAGGATTAAGTTTTTTCCAGCTGGGATCAGCCCAATGGAAACTTAGTTGGAACCATGTTCTATACAAAGTGTCATCTGTGCTGTTCAAGAGCAGAAAGGGACAATCAGTCCATCTCAGGTGCTTTCTTGCTGCATTGGGGAAGGGACCTTCTGCATCTTTTCCCTCCTTTTCCATTAATTCAGAAAGCAGTGAAGAAGATGAGTCATGACAGAGAAGGGATTATCCTGATTGCTCCGGGTTGTCTGACAGTAGGAGTATGTGGACCTGCTTCAGATGTCAGACAGAGTCTGCAAGTGTCTCCCTTTGTCTCCACACCTGATATTCCATCAGTGAGCAGGATCCTTCATCCAGATCCATAGTCTTTCCATCTGACAGCTTGATCTATCAGACTTTGCCTGATCTTGAACAAGCCTGTTCCTTGCTAGTTCAAAATTTATTGCTCAGTTCTAGAAAATAGTCTGTAAGGATGTATTATTTGAAATGGACTAAATTTGTTTCTTGGATGCGAGGAAAATCTGATTAACCAGTTACAGCTTCTGTTCCTGTGTTTTATAGTATTTAATGTTTTTAAAGTCTGAAGGATGATCTAATTCTTCTTAAGAGTTCATTGGGCTGCTGTCATAAATATAAAGGGAAGGGTAAACCCCTTTGAAATCCCTCCTGGCCAGGGGAAAGCTCCTCTCACCTGTAAAGGGTTAAGAAGCTAAAGGTAACCTCGCTGGCACCTGACCAAAATGACCAATGAGGAGACAAGATACTTTCAAAAGCTGGGAGGAGGGAGAGAAACAAAGGGTCTGTGTGTCTTTCTGTAGTCGTCTTTGTCGGGGATAGACCAGGAATGGAGTCTTAGAACTTTTAGTAAGTAATCTAGCTAGGTACGTGTTAGATTATGATTTCTTTAAATGGCTGAGAAAAGAATTGTGCTGAATAGAATAACTATTTCTGTCTGTGTATCTTTTTTGTAACTTAAGGTTTTGCCTAGAGGGGTTCTCTATGTTTTTGAATCTAATTACCCTGTAAGATATCTACCATCCTGATTTTACAGGGGGGATTTCTTTATTTCTATTTACTTCTATTTTTATTAAAAGTCTTCTTGTAAGAAACTGAATGCTTTTTCATTGTTCTCAGATCCAAGGGTTTGGGTCTGTGGTCACCTATGCAAATTGGTGAGGCTTTTTATCCAACATTTCCCAGGAAAGGGGGGGTGCAAGTGTTGGGAGGATTGTTCATTGTTCTTAAGATCCAAGGGTCTGGGTCTGTAGTCACCTAGGCAAATCGGTGAGGCTTTTCACCAAACCTTGTCCAGGGAGTGGGGTGCAAGGTTTTGGGAAGTATTTTGGGGGGAAGGACGCGTCCAAACAGCTCTTCCCCAGTAACCAGCATTAGTTTGGTGGTGGTAGCGGCCAGTCCAAGGACAATGGGTGGAATATTTTGTACCTTGGGGAAGTTTTGACCTAAGCTGGTAAAGATAAGCTTAGGAGGTTTTTCATGCAGGTCCCCACATCTGTACCCTAGAGTTCAGAGTGGGGGAGGAACCTTGACAGCTGCTCTTTTAGTTTTTCATGTTTTAATCTTTGTTTATGCGACATAGTTCAAAGGTTAATGAAGGGGTTGTCTAACATGATCCCCTTTAAGGGATCCAGTTCCACGTGGAATCTTAATTTGGTTTTATCTATACTTATGAAACCACTTTTTGAACCCTAGGCAACGTTCTTTATTAAACTTACCTATTAAAACTGTTATTGCTATAACATCAGCCAGAAGGATGAGCAAATTGCATTCTTTGATGGTTAATTTACCATTTACTACTTTCCATACAAACAAGGGGGTTCTTAGACCTGATCCCAGGTTTTTTATCACAAATAGTGCGAGTTTCATATCAGACTATTAAATTACTGGTATTTTTCCCAAAGTTGCATACTAATAAATGAGAATCTTTTTTACTTTAGATGCTAGAAAGATTCTAGCATGTTGTCTAAATAAAGCTAGAATTCTAAGGAATCATCTAAGTTGTTTCTTATGCTAAGAATTATATGCATCATAGTATATCCAGGTGCAGTCTTGTTGTAGCTGTGTTGGTCCCAGGATATTAGAGACACAGGGTGGGTGAGGTAATATCTTTTATGGGACCAACTTCAGTTGGTGAAAGAGACATGCTTTTGAGCTACAAAGAGCTCTTCTTCAGGTCTGAGAAGGGTACTCACTGTCACAGCCAAGTAAAAGTTAGAACAGATTGTTTAGTATAAGTAGTTAACATATATTTTAAGAGACCATTCAAGGTGAAGTGGCCCTCTGCAGTTAACACCTCTGGAGCGTTAGTGAGTTAGATGGTTATAATAAGCCATAAATCCAGTGTCTTTATTAAGACCATGATTTTTAATGTCTAGCAAAGTTATGAATTTAAACTCCCAGGCTTGTCTTTTGAAGAGGGTCCTACACATGCCTGTCACAACATGTGATGTACCTCATCCAGTGCATTAACAACAATGTGGATGAAACTAGACAATCACTATGCTCTTGAATGAACTCACACAGAAAATTGATCGCTCCATATCCAGCCTCTCAGTTGTCTTCCTCAAAGGAAACCTGCACAACACCATCAAAAGACAAGCCTGGGAGCTTAAATTAATAATTTTGCTAGACATGAAACATCATGATCTTAACAAAGACAATGGATTTATAGTTTATTGCAACAATCTGTAATCCACTAACCCCTTTTTTTTTTGGTCATATGACTGGAGAGGAGTTAACTGCAGAGGGCCACTTCACTTTGAATGGTCTCTTAGAATATGTATTAACTAGTTATGCTAACCAATTTGTTCCACCTGATATTTAGCTGTGACACTGCGTACTTTTCCCTGACCTGAAGAAGAGCTCGAAAGCTTCTCTTTCACCAATAGAAATTGGTCCAATAAAAGATATTGCCTCCCTCACTTTGTCTCTATACGTGCACGGGCTGAAATTGTGGAAAAGCAGCATCACTTGCCCCATAACCTCAGCCGGGCAGAACACAATGCGATCCACAGCTTCAGAAACAACTCTGACATCATAATCGAAAAGGCTGACAAAGGAGGTGCTGTTGTCATCATGAATAGGTCGGAATATGAACAAGAGGCTGCTCAGCAGCTCTCCAACACCACTTTCTACAAGCCATTACCCTATGATCCCACTGAGAGTTACCAAAAGCAACTACAGCATTTGCTCAAGAAACTTCCTGAAAAAGCACAAGATCAAATCCGCACAGACACACCCCTGGAACCCCGACCTGGGATATTCTATCTACTACCCAAGATCCATAAACCTGGAAATCCTGGGCGCCCCATCATCTCAGACATTGGCACCCTGACAGCAGGATTGTCTGGCTATGTAGACACCCTCCTCAGGCCCTACGCTACCAGCACTCCCAGCTACCTTCGAGACACCACTGACTTCCTGCGGAAACTACAATCCATCGGTGATCTTCCTGATAACACCATCTTGGCCACTATGGATGTAGAAGCCCTCTACGCCAACATTCCACACAAAGATGGACTACAAGCCGTCAAGAACACTATCCCCGATAATGTCACGGCTAACCTGGTGGCTGAACTTTGTGACTTTGTCCTTACCCATAACTATTTTACATTTGGGGACAATGTATACCTTCAGATCAGCGGCACTGCTATGGGTACCCGCATGGCCCCACAGTATGCCAACATTTTTATGGCTGACTTAGAACAATGCTTCCTCAGCTCTCGTCCCCTAACGCCCCTACTCTACTTGCGCTATATTGATGACATCTTCATCATCTGGACCCATGGAAAAGAAGCCCTTGAGGAATTCCACCATGATTTCAACAATTTCCATCCCACCATCAACCTCAGCCTGGTCCAGTCCACACAAGAGATCCACTTCCTGGACACTACAGTGCTAATAAACAATGGTCACATAAACACCACCCTATACCAGAAACCTACTGACCGCTATTCCTACCTACGTGCCTCCAGCTTTCACCCTGACCACACCACACGATCCATCGTCTACAGCCAAGCTCTGCGATACAACCGCATTTGCTCCAACCCCTCAGACAGAGACAAACACCTACACCAAGCATTCTTACAACTACAATACCCACCTGCGGAAGTGAAGAAACAGATTGATAGAGCCAGAAGAGTTCCCAGAAGTCACCTACTACAGGACAGGCCTAACAAAGAAAATAACAGAACGCCACTAGCCGTCACCTTCAGCCCCCAATTAAAACCCCTCCAACGCATTATTAAGGATCTACAACCTATCCTGAAGGATGATCCAACACTCTCACAAATCTTGGGAGACAGGCCAGTCCTTGCCTACAGACAGCCCCCCAACCTGAAGCAAATACTCACCAACAACCACATACCACACAACAGAACCACTAACCCAGGAACCTATCCTTGCAACAAAGCCCGTTGCCAACTGTGCCCACATATCTATTCAGGGGATACCATCAAAGGGCCTAATAACATCAGCCACACTATCAGAGGCTCGTTCACCTGCACATCCACCAATGTGATATATGCCATCATGTGCCAGCAATGCCCCTCTGCCATGTACATTGGTCAAACTGGACAGTCTCTACGTAAAAGAATAAATGGACACAAATCAGATGTCAAGAATTATAACATTCATAAACCAGTCCGAGAACACTTCAATCTCTCTGGTCACGCAATCACAGACATGAAGGTCGCCATCGTACAACAAAAAAACTTCAAATCCAGACTCCAGCGAGAAACTGCTGAATTGGAATTCATTTGCAAATTGTATACTATTAATTTAGGCTTAAATAGAGACTGGGAATGGCTAAGTCATTATGCAAGGTAGCCTATTTCCCCTTGCTTTTTTCTACCCCCCCCGCCTCTTCCCCCCTCCCCCCCCGACGTTCTGGTTAAACTTGGATTTATGCTGGAAATGGCCCACGTTGATTATCATGCACATTGTAAGGAGAGTGGTCGCTTTGGATAAGCTATTACCAGCAGGAGAGTGAGTTTTTGTGTGTGTGCTTTTTTGAAAAAAAAAGAGGGGGTGGGGGGGTGAGAAAACCTGTATTTGTGCTGGAAATGGCCCACCTTGATTTTCATACACATTGTGAGGAGAGTGGTCACTTAGGATAAGCTATTACCAGCAGGAGAGTGAGTTTGTGTGTGTGGTTTTTGGAGGGGGGTGGGGGCCTGAGAAAACCTGGATTTGTGCTGGAAATGGCCCACCTTGATTATCATACACATTTTAAAGAGAGTGGTCACTTTGGATGGGCTATTACCAGCAGGAGAGTGAGTTTGTGTGTGTGTGGGGGGGGGGGGGCGCGGAGGGTGAGAAAACCTGGATTTGTGCTGGAAATGGCCCAACTTGATGATCACTTTAGATAAGCTATTACCAGCAGGAGAGTGGGGTGAGAGGAGGTATTGTTTTATGGTCTCTGTGCATATAACGTCTTCTGCAGTTTCCACAGTATGCATCCGATGAAGTGAGCTGTAGCTCACAAAAGCTCATGCTCAAATAAATTGGTTAGTCTCTAAGGTGCCACAAGTACTCCTTTTTCTTTTTGTCTCTATACTGTATCTGGTCAGATTATTTCCAGATGGGTTAAACAATGTCACTGAATATAACAACTTAGTAGCTGTCCCTGTGCCTACTCTTGTACGGTCTCAGCAAATAGCAGCATGTTCCTACTGGAGAAATCTGTAAGGCTGCTACCATGGAAGTCAATACATATCTTTACTAAACATCATGCTTTGGATTTAGCTTCAAGAGCGGTTGCTAGATTTGGTCAACTGGGGCATCAGTCATTTAATTAGGACTCTCCCTCCTCCTGAGTTTTCAGCACTGCTTGCTGGACTACCCATAAGTGTGACTGTGCAGAGCCACTCAAAGAAGAAATGACCATTACTAGTACCAAGAGTTCTCCGAGATGACTGCATATTCACACTTCCCACCAACCTTCCCCTCTTTCTCAAAGTCCTATTGTGTTTTTTTCTCGGTTGGCAGTGGAAGGAGCTGAGGTAGTAGAGTATGCAGTGCCCATAATGAAGCCATGCCCTCAGAACATTTGGAGATGTGAGGGGACAGGGACAGGAGTAGGTGCACATGTGCTCTAACGGGGACTACTTGAAGTAGGTTCATTCTGTGAGCTGCACAAGGTGGTGCAAAATGCGTAAGTGTGAATATGTAGAGTCATCTGGAAGGATTCCAGTAACAAGTAACCTTCATTTTTGTAAAAAGTAATCAGGCACATGCTAGTGTAAGGACATGGGCTCAAGGAACTCATTTTTGGTTTTAAACCAGGATTTTGATAATGAGGGGAAGCTCAGGAGCACACAGGAATTCAGAAAAGAACACATTTAATTCATAGAAGGTTTGGATAGTCTTCACCAATCCCTAGTTTTGGTAAAATGCAAGAAATTAGTAAAGGTTGCCAATTTTAGAAGTCATGAGTTGGTGTCTGTACTGCCTGGGACCGAAATCAGGGATTAAAAAAGTCCTTCAAAGCTGGTTTAAGGAGTTAAAATAAAAATAAAAAGCTTGCAAAATCAGAGGCCTCAGAAAAGAATTCAACTTGGGAAAGAAGTATTAAGGAGAACACGTGTCATGTACTCCCCTTGGAAAGCACTGCTTACCAAGCAGGCTGCTACCTTCTGTACTAGTTAAAGAGCCTGGGTTGTCTCAAGGTGTAGAGTGTAGTGTCTTTATCACTACCATATTCTTTCATAATGAGAATAAGTGCTGATAGGGTAGGTAGAGGCAAAATCAAGACCCCTAAATGTGACTCCATGTAAATAGCTGTCAAATACTGTAGAATGTTTACAGCACAACGAAGTACAATATACGCTGTTCCTTCCCCACTCTCCAAACACCTATGGTTTGTTTCATACGAAAATAGCTGATGTTGCTTAGTTTTGCCATAGGGTATGTAAGCTGAGGAGGAGAGTAGAGTGTGGGGCTAACTCAAAAGTGAACATTGAATACCTGGGCAGATATAAACTGGCAGGTGTGAAGTATTCCTATAACTGTGTACACAGGAAAATAAAATGTGGGTTCTCCTTTTTGCCTCTGAACAACTCTCCAGCTGTCAACTAGTGGAGTTTACAAATACATTTAATAAAAATTAGCAGCAGCAGCAGCAGCCTTTGCTGTATTCCCCTTGTTTAGGCCTGAATCGTGCATCCTCCCCTATTTCTAACTACCTTTTAGTGCCCAAAAATGCAAATGCAACAATTTATTAAAACCTAAGCATTGAAAACAAATGAGGGAGAAGAAAATACACCCAACCCCTTTCACATAGATGAAGACTGTGACTCTCCAGGAATAGTTAAGTACACATTATTTAGTTGGAGGGTCACTGTCTCAGTGAGGTTCAGCATCTGACTAGGATGAGAGGTGAAACTTGCTGTTTAAATCTATGTTCTAAAACTTAGTGCAATAGCCTTCCATTAAGTTAAAACAAAAGTCAAATATATCTGTCCTTATTTCTTATAGTTTACATAGAGCAAACACCATTGATATTGTTACGTCTAATTTAAACATAAACTTGCAGCAATCTAATTAAAAGAGTGATTTTAAACAAGTATAACTTCGTGTGCTGACACTTGTATCAGTTTATATCTGCCTTAGATCCATTTAAGGTGCAAGTTATACCTATAAAAGCCACGTTTAAACTGATATAGGTGTCCACACAAGGGTTTGTGTTTCACAAACTAAATCCATTTTTAAACAGATTTAAGTTAACAAGTGCAATTCTCTGTGTGTAGACAAGCCCTTAGTGAGCAGAAGTGGGGCTGAGCCTCTCTGCCAAATAAATCTGAGATCAGCTGAATTAGTCAGTGGGGATGGTTGAAGATATACCTTGAAAACAGCTGTGAATGGATATCCAACTTGTACCACATTTCTTTTTGTAAAATGCAATGGTACAGGTTGTTTTATTGGGGTAGTTCCCAAACATACAGTTTGGAGCAGAGCAGTGTACGAACACAAGGAGGGACATGGTCCCTGCCCAGAATAGTTTTCAAATTGTTAGAGAGTTATAAATGCCTCCGCATCTAAATAATTTACAACATTATCCTAATTTTAATAGTGGGCTAATGCTCATGGCTCTAGCCAACTCTCAGTGCTTGTGCTAGGATGACATACAATACTTATGGATTTCCAGGAAGTGATAGTGAAAATGGGTCTAGCACCAATTTTAATATATAGAAAGCATTTTTAATGTGAGCAATAAATGGTGAAAATGTGCACGTGCTACCCAAAAGGCTCTTTTAAATGCAGGACATGAAACAAAGCGGAAGTCAATACCGCAAAAACCTTCCATAATACTTCTATGGGGTCACTGCCTTCTTCAGCTGTCACCTTCATCTTGACTGATCTCATAACCAGGTGCTCAGATAGCATAGTCATAAACATACAATAATTATCTGGGATAGGGAAGGGGTCCACGCACGATCACACAGGAATCTTAAATATTATCAAAGATTAAGCCAGTCTGACTCCCAATTCTGTGCTTTAATTACTAGACTGGGCAGTTTCCCATGTAAAGGGCCTAGGTTTCTTCACTTTCCCCAGAAGACTCAAGCCAAGGGTGGAAAAAATCATTTACTAGGATGCCTGACTACATGTTTACTACTGAATGCTGCATGCTGCATTTCAAAACAGACATGCTGGAAAGCTAGTTTTCTTCTCAAATTATACACTTGTGCTGTTAAAGTTCTATGGAGGGAAGAATCTGTGGCAACAGCCACTCCACTCTCCATGATTTCCCCTAAATGGTGATTCTGATCCCTCAGTACCTTTCTGTATACTCTAATTAGGGTATTTCAGACACTACGGACACCAACATTTACCTTACCAGCAGTAAATATAAATTTCAAAGGGCTTTTGTTCTCTTCTATTAAGGTTTTTATTCTGTGCCCATCACCATGGTATCTAAACACTTTCCAGTGATACATTAGGCAATGTGACTAGCATATGTAATGTGGTTCTTTCTTCATTCTTCCTAGGGGGAAAATTGTATGTGAATTTTTATTTATTAAGGTCAGCTTGAAATCTTGGAATGAAAAGCGCCAACGTTTGTGATGGTCCTTGGCTTTTGCAGGAGCAAGTTGTATACTCTTGAACCAGCATTTAAGAGTAAGCTCCATTGCCTGTCCACATGAGCTTTACCCTTTTAGCAGGCTTTGTGCCACAGGAGCAGAGGTAGTTTAATCTTACATAAGAATGGAATAAAGATGATGTTTAATTGGTATTATTACAAGATTCATTTTTGCTAATAAAATATGAACTACCTCAAAACACTGGCTTATAAAAGCCTCCATGAACCGTAGTGATTACGAAATTGTACTGCAAATGTGAAAATGCCATGATTAATAGTGACATAGTAATCCCTTTAAAATTCTCTACAATGCTTATAAAATAAAAAAATATACATTTTCATGGTGTTATCTCTTTTATTACAATAAATATATGCTATTATGTTTTAGCAAATAACCATTATTGTTTATATACTGTAATTCAGTGAGACACAGTAAAATGACTTTTTTTAAAAGTCTATTTCTTGGTGTATAAAGTAACTGTAAAGCTTACTGATAGTGAATAGGGGCTACTACTTAACTCTCAATTGTTGGCTACATTACTGAAACAATGAAGACATATCACTGACTATAAGAGGGAAAAATAGCAGTCATTTAACATAGCTGAGCATTTACTATCATTTATGTTACAGAAGCAATCTCATTATTAAAGTGAATGTAATCAGTTTTGTTTCTGCATATGTTTAGATGTATTGGTACATAATATGCATTGCTGTTTGTAACAGTAAATTACATGAGCTGCAGGGCTATTTTGGCTGATTGAAATGAAGGTTTATCCAAACCCTTCAATTTAGTAAACAAAGATAAAGTTAATAAAGACTATATATTTGAAACCGCTTTTATTAGTAGCCTTTCAATAATGAAGGCTCATGCCTTCCTGCAAAATTCTGTTCTAAGAAAAAACAATAGATTAAATGGTGCTTGTACATAGAAATCTTCAGTGAGATAACAGGTTATTTTCAAATAACTTCTTTCTTAAGATGAGACCTTGCATTATTTATTACAAAATACAGAATGGTACATTTTATCCGTTCTGATGTGCATGCATTGTAGCTTAAACCTGGCACAGGCTGTTCACCAATCTGGATTTCCTGGAAACGTACTGACCTTAGTCGATTGTTTGTAGTTTAGATTGGTGTGTCCAATGTCAGTCAAACAAGATTCTAGTATATTGTGCTATTCTAATCTTTTTCAACTTATCATGTGTGCGCGCGAGGGGTGGGATGGGGATCTGAGTGCTTCTTTTATTGCAGTTTTGCATTTCATCAACACATACAGTTGATAAAATGAGTAGTTAATAATGCCGCCCTCAACCTATAGAGTAAAATGAATTTTGAATCTGATATCAGTGCTGCAGTACTGTAATTTCATAGGCAATAAGGAATTGAGCAACAATTCCTATGTATAATCGAATGATGAAAATCAGACAGCCATTATAATATATATAATTTGACATTCATAAACTATGAAAAGTGAGCTGTGGTTCTCAGAGAGAACACCGAGTAGCTTAAGATTTTTTAAAATGGTAAATGTGACTATAAATATGTTAAAATATGTTTTATTGAGCTATTTCGACAAACCTACACTGGGGAAATCATACATTCTAATGATGGGGACTTCTGTGAGGCACTTTGAGGTCTACTGATGAAAAGTGTTATATAAGAACTAGGTAGTATTATCATTGGAGAGGAACAGAGATCTTACGTGCAAAGCAATGTTAACTGCATTATTTAAGTAAATCAAATTAGCAAAGAAAAAAATTCAACAGGAAATGCCTTAGGTCTGTATGATGGATGTAACTACATCAGATCCTGCTCTTCTAGGGACCCCATCTCTCACACACAACCTCCCGATGCAGGCTGGAGTGGCTGTCTCAATTTTCTGACCAAAGTCCTATATAACCCTGATATCAGATGAGCATGGCATAGAATGAGGCCCTAACTGCATTTCTTTTTTGGAAAGCAGTACTTTAGTTCTACTCCTAATTTCCTGGCCCATACAGGTGCGTTGCCAGAAGCTGCAGAGTCATATATACAAAGGGATAGAGAATTGTCACAGGGTGACTGGAGAGGAGAAAACATAAACAGGAGGGGATGGGCCTAATCCTGTAGACTTTACTCACATGCAACTCCCATTGAATGAAGAAAAATGCATTGGTGGAAGCTAGACAGATCATTGCAGATGTTACTTCCACTAGGAATGCAACTATTTGTACTTTAATATTCTAGTTGTCAACATGGTGGTATGTACAGTCCATAGTCCAGAAAATAAGCATTTATGAGTCACCATATGGGCAATCAATATCAAAGCACCAATAACTGTATTTCTAGTGAAAGAACAATATCATACCATGGCCAGTCAGACTGAGTCAAAGTCTCTTGTCAATGGCTGATGTAAAAATATATATGCTGCCAGGTGAAGTATGAGAGGTGTGTCTCAGCCAAAGTCCTACAGATGAACAGCCCAAAGCTTTGGGAAAATGAAGATCTGGTTTTGAACTTCATGGTTTGAGCCCATTTCTACAAAGAGTCAAACTAAAACCCTGGGTTTAAACATCAGTGAACTTTATTTAATTTGTATCTGAATCCAGGCATTGTGACTGGAGTCCATCGCTAGTACCTACCTACTTCTAGATAGAAGTGGTAGCGAGCATCAGTTTGGATATCAACTACAGACCCAGTCCACTTTTCCTTTACATCATTATTACAAAATAAGTCCTCCATCTGTATAGAATGCATGTCCTTATTAAACACTAACACTTGCATGGTGTAAAAATTGTCAGTGCCGATGAAAATGTCCACATATAATGCTGTTGTAATAGCAGTGTTGTCCCTTAGCATAATTGTTGAAATAGAAGTATGCTAATTTATCAGTATGCTCCACTGTAATATAAACAAAAGGCCATTGCCACTGAAACACTTTCTGCTGTAGAAATAAATGATGTTCCACTAGTAAAAATGATGTATGTATTTGGTTAATAGATCATGCGAATTATGTTGTGGTATTTAGACCTGTATGCTAATTTATGAAGTAGGTTTCAAATACAGCACATTAGTTGCTGTGATCCTTTGGTAGCTTACATATATTCAAGTGTCAAAGTCTCAACTGAGATATTTAAGTAATTTTATATTTTTTCATATTTGGTTTTAATGACCATTGCTTTATTCAGAATGGGCCCGGTGTGACTCCTATTTAAATATGTGGGACTGTAACTAGGCATATGATATAATACAAATACTTATGAAAGAAATAAAAACAGTGATGGGAAAACAGACAAAATTAGCTTGCACTGCTGGAAACCTGAAACATCATCTTACAAATTGATAAAAATCAGAAAGCAAAACGGACTGGTCTAGTTCCACCATCTGATATGAGTAAAATGCTCAAACAAATGCAATGTACATGATGAATATCAAGTTATGTTTTAAAAATGCTTTTCATGTTAATGATGTAAAATTGAACAGTAACACAGATAAGGAAATATAAACATGATCATCTTGAGAAATGTTCCTTTTCACTTTTTAGAGTTTACTTCAATAATCCATTCTTATGTTAATTGTTAATAAAATAGCACCTTGCAATGCAGTAGTAGTATGTAGTAGCATATAAAAGCAACCACTCCTTCTGTAATCAACCCTCCCTAGCACAGAAGTGCCCTTTGGTAGGAACTTCTTCCCAACATACCTTTCTGGGACTAGCCTTTTAAATCCTGCAGAGGAAAGCAGCTCTAGCCCTTCAGTCGCCATTTTGTAATTAGTGGCTGCTTGGTGCATTGCCTTTTCATGGAGTCCTAGACTGCAAGACCAGAAGGAACCATTTTGATCATCTAATCTGATCTCCTGTATAATACAACCCATAGAACTTCCCCAAAATAATTCCTAGACCATATTCTTCCAAGACAGTAAATATTTTTAACTCCTCTTATGTTTTTCTCTAGTTTTGTCTTTTCTTTTACCATGGCACATCCCTCAACGCCTAGTATAGAAAATATGTGTACCAGAATGACTGGTGTTGAAATAACTATAGTGGGTCCTGTTATCCCCTTAGTAACAAGTTACTGAAGATTGAGCTCTGTACTTTTAGTTTAAGGGGCAAGTTTTTCTCCTGGTTAACCTCTCTTGTCTCTCTAACTTTCTCCTTTCCTCTAGTCTTTACCCTTATCTCCTACCTGCACTTATCTAATAATACTACAGAATCCTACATTAAAGGTTCTAACTACTGTAGGATTCCTATAGTACTATATAATATTGTAGGGTTAAAATGAATTCTTCAGGGTCTCTTTTCTTATTCCATTTCCATCTTCTGCTTTCTGTTTACTCTTTGTTCCCACCCCCTGCATTTCCCTTTTGCTCTGTCCTCTCCTTTTGCCTCTTTTTTCCCCCTCTCCCTGTTTTTCCTGCTATCACCTTCTCCTCCTTTCTGTCCCCCTCTAATTTTGCCTTTCTGTCTCTGTAGTTCTTGGAATCTTTCTCCATGGGGATTCTGTGTGTGGTATGTATGCTTGTGAGATCGACTCTCTTGACCATCTGTGTTTCTAGGGCTGCACCTGTGCCTTTCATGCCTTCATCTCCCCACCTGAGAACATCTAGGACAGAGAAGCCTTGGCTCAGTGCTGTCTTCCTGCCCATGGTGCAGAGAGAGAACTCCGCAGCGTCTACCGCTACCTCAAAACAACTTGTCTTTGTAGCTTCAGATAGAATTTTTTTTCCTTTCTCTCAGCAGCTTCTTATTTGGTTTTGTTTTAAATGTAAACAGTCTGGTTCACTTTAGCACTGAGCTGCCATCCCACCAACTGGATGAGCTCAAATCTTTGGGCATCAAGCCCTGCCCATCCTGCAATGATATTGTTCCTTCACTGGATGGTCATAATTGTTGCCTTTTGTGTTTGGGTGGGGGACATGTTCCAGATCATTGTTCCCTGTGCCAGTCTTCCTCCAACAGAACCCCTCACTCCAGAGATACCTGGCTAAAATGTTTTTCTGTTGGAGCAGTTCCTAAGGGGAGATTCAGAAAGATGTCCCTCTGATTCCCCAAAGGGACTATCCTCTCAAAAATCCCATTCCTTCAGGACCCCAGTAAGTAGGGACTCTATCCCTAAAACTCCTTTGGTCAGTGCTGAGAAGGGACTCTCTAACCCTTCAACAAGCTGCCTTTGTTTTCCCAAATCAAGCTCTACGCTAGTTGGGATCTCAGCTCTGAAGCTTGGTATCACCTCCACTTCACTGAGACTGAGCCGATCAGTAGGTTGTATCATGGGTGACTGTCAGTATTGATCCTCTTTCCCAGAGCATGAGAAACCAAAGAGGAGGAATAAAGTCATGAATCTTCTGACTGTTTTAAATCTCAGCCCCAAAAACCTGATCAATCCACATTGGTTAGTGAGCCAGGCCCTTTGCATCCTTCAGCACTGACTGAAGCAAAGGCAACTCCAGTGCTCTCTTGTGCCAAGGCTTGCCAGGGCTGAGCCCTGGGACCTCAAGGCTTGGTAGTTCATAGCCCCAGCACCTCTGGGCTTGCCATGTCAGTTATGAAAGTAAAAAATTGCTTGATCCCCAGCACCTCTTTCATTACAAATTAGCACTGCCTCTTGGCTCTCTCAGAGCAGCTCCATGGAGCTCAGCTCATACTTTTTAAACCATTATATCCTGGATCTGGCCAAATTTAGCATTGCAGTTCTGCAATCCTTATTTAGTTAACCACAGAGAGGTCTCCTCCACTTCTATTGCTAGGGACACTGACAGCCAGCCACCACATACGGGATCTACAAAGATGTGAAGAAGAAGAGAACAGTTTCTTTCCTTGAGGTAACTGTGCTTCTTTGAGATGTTTAGCCTATGTGGATCCTATGCCCAGTCAACCATCCCTGCTACTTCACAGTCCACCTCTGCTGGGATTCTGCTGGGAACAGAGAGTCCATCAGGCCCATTCTGCCCTATGTATTCTGGAGTGGGGACACATGCGGAGAGACACAGTGCAGGTGCAGCCCCGACAGGCTGTGCTGGTCAGAGATTCCAGTCTTGTGTGAGGTGCACACACTACAAATGGGATCCACCCAGACAAAACATTCAGAAAAATCAGTTACTGTAAAGTAAATACTTGCTTCCTCCAAGGCATACTCTGTCTTTAGCTTTTTGTACTCCTCCCTCTTGCTCTCTCTTCTACTTTCCTCTTTCCCAGTACTCAGTATTTCCAACCTCAAATATTAAAAATCATGAGTCAAGCCTGGCCCCCCTTCAAAAGAATGGTTTAAAATTCTGGGATCATTAATAAATAAATGTGGGTTCTTTTTATTTGCCATTTTTTTGGTTGGATTTTGGGTTATTTTTTAACCATTGAGATGCACTTGGCATGTTTTCAAGCTTTTCTCTGCAATGGTGAGGGTTAGAAATTCTAATGAAAGTTGAGTTTCCCATAGAATTACTTCTTAAGAGTGGGGACTGTAAGAAAAACAAGCAAATAGCACAAAAGCAGTGATAAAATAGTGAGAGTTGCCAACACCATTTTGTTCACCTCCTATCCTCCACTGTTTAGTTTTCTGCTCCATGCTTTGATCTTAGCTCTCCTTTCTGCTTCCCTGCTCAGTGGTGCTCTTCCTTGCCCAGTTGGGCATATAAGGGCCAGAGAGGGAAGTTCTTTACTATGTGGCACTCTCCTTTCCTTTATATGGCCCTGTGTGTCTTTTGCTCCAAGCAGAGCAGGATACCAATTAGAGAAAGTCTTCCCTGCTCTCTCCAATTTGTGTATGTTCACATCTGGGTGCCTGTATCAAATCAGAGATGCTGAATGAGCTGGCCAATTCTGTAGGACCTGCATGAGTGGGGGTCCACCAATGGCTATTAGCCAGGATGGGCAGGGATGGTGTCCCTAGCCTCTGTTTGTCAGAAGCTGGGAATGAGCGACAGGGGAAGGATCACTTGATGATTGCCTGTTCTGTTCATTCCCTCTGGGGCACCCAGCACTGGCCACTGTTGGAAGACAGGACACTGGGTTACATGGACCTTTGACCTGACCCAGTAGGGCCATTCTTATGTTCTTTTGGGTCCAGTGTAGAGTCCTGCACTACACAGCCTTACAAAACTGGAAGAATATTTCTGAAATGTGGATATTAGAGAGTGGGCATAGGTGTTTATTGGGCAACTAAATTGTGGAGGTCTCTAGAGTTTCAGGAGATACTTTTTTTTTTTTTTTCATCCCAGTACTATGAGCTCCCAGCCCCAAAATTAGCTGTGGTACACAGACTTTTGATTACTTTGAGACCATTCGAAAAAGGACCGGGATCATGGGTGGCACATCAGTGGGAGTTCTGCATGCCCAACAAGAGTGGAATGTGGCCCTTATAGAGGGTTTGTAAGACTGAAAATTTTATGTTACTTTGTGTGGAGGTTGCAGTTCTTTACTAGGCATCCTGATTGAGCCAGGACTCTTTGAAGGCGAGAACTTGGAGAGTCTAATATGAGAGAACGACTGACTTGCTTTGTTTCTTTCAACTATATTTGGAAGGAAGTATTAGCACCCTGACCTTTCAGAAAGACATTACTGTTAGTTTTGATGGGAAGAGCTGTGACTGGTATTACTGTTGATGTAGCTATATTCTTTTGATTATTGAAAAATCCTGTGGAATTTGCCTAGTTCCCTAAACTCTTAGAGGTTACTTAAATGTTTCCACTTCTATATAAAAAGTTCTTAAGAACAGGCTAATTCTGGGGTTCTACCAAAGGATGAGACTATTTTCAGATTGTACGTTGGAGAAGGATCATTTCCTCTTATGTTGTGCCTCTGGATATTGTGGCATTGAGTGAACATGAGGCCACATCTGTGTGTCTCAGCTACTTTCCATGCCATAGTTCTGCAGCCTATGTGAAAGGATGCAGGTGAACTGGAGCTAGGTGTGCTGATATAGCTTCAAATTCCTCAAGTTATGTTACACGCATCCATTCCTTCTGATATTTTTGTTCTTTGTTTCCCAATTAGCAAAGCTTAAATGTATTTTGACTGTAGTGTTGTACTTTCACTCAGTGATAATGGAGACCTCTGTGCTCTGAACTGTTTAATATAATGCCTTTATTTCAAGGTGACTTTTTATTGACTGACTGATTATGCTGATCTCCTATGGGGTATAAACACACTCTAATTTCTAATTGGGCCTACCATGTTTCAGGTTTTTCCACTTCTCCAGATTTGTATTTCTCTACGTATTGGCTCAATCCTATAGCTGTTTCTTGTTTGCATAGTTCTATTGAACTCAGTAGGGGATGCAGGACTGGACCTTTACAATATCATTACATATAGTCAGTTCCTCGTATTAATCAATTAATAATCATGCACGCTTACAGAAAAGAATTTCAGCATCTTTTTAAATTGTTCTGCAAACTGGGCATGAAGAAATCCTAATGAATGTTGTATCAAAATATGGGCTTCAATATAACTATTGGCCAGATGAAATGTATTCATAATAATTGCTATAGCAGGGAACTTGTAAAGTTGTGTTGTTTGGTGGGCACTGAAAATAAGTCATTTATATGTGGAAAAGAGGGTAGAGAGAGCTTTTCTCCCTATTAGTTTTAGCCACTGAGACAAGAAGCCTGTATTCTTTGAGCAGTGCACTAGATGGCAGCATAGAAATATTATTGCAAGCCCTGTCACAATACTAGAGGATATGGAATTTGACTCTAGAACGGTATAATTTTCCCTTGCATTTTGTTATGCCAAAAAAGTGTGGGTGGCGAAGGGGTTGTTTTTATGAACTGTTAGACCATTTTTCTCATCTTTAACATAAGGTAGTGGATTACTTTCCATCTTTAACTCCCTTTGATAGATGCATTTGCTTGGCTACTAAATTTTGGTGCGATTGTGATTGAATATTCAATTCCTTTGTTTTTCACTGTTAGATCTCAGTCTTATTTTTTACTTTTTACATGGATGACTTGCATGGGCCAGAGGCAAACCTCATCTAACTTGAGTGTCTGTTTTTCATTACAGAGGTAGTATTTGTAGTTATAAGCAAACTAACTTTCTTTAACCTGAGTTTTGAATCATCTTGTAAATGTAAGAAGCTTGTGTGTGTGTGTGTGTATGTGTGTGTGTGTGTGTGTGTTTTTTCCCCCCATGCTGTAAATTCCATCTACTTTTAGTGGCAGAAGATCTGATCTGATCTTATTTACACCAAACTAAATGTAGAGTAACTCAGCTGATATTATGGAGTGCCTCTGGATTCACATAGGTGTAACTGAGAGCAGAATTTAGCCCAGGATCTTTGTAAATAAACACTGAAGTTCTGGATTATCTTGATATTATGAAGACAATGGTACCTTATCTTTTGAGCCCTAGAGTGATGCTTTGTGTTGAGATCACAGCTTTGATTGGTGAAGCCCAGTAAGATTGCAAGGGTGTTTCTGTTCATATAAGTAAGTATCCACAAGTCTGGTTGTCCTATCCATATCTCTTGGGTGTGCAAAATTGAGCTGTAAGTCTTTTGTAATAGCCCATTTCATGTTATTTCTGGAATTTCCTGCTTCTGGTTGACTGGAAACATTATACCATGAGAAGAATCTCTCTCTCTCTCTTTTTCTGTCGCTTCGTGCGGTACAGATAGGAACCTGGAAATGAAGCCATGTGAAAATACACAACAAACCGAGGTCTTGCCTATATACTGGTTTGTATCCTGGCTATATATAAGTATCCTACTGTGGATGCAGTTATACCAGTATAATCGTGCTTCTACTAGTATACCTTGCTCCCCTCCCTATGTGGCGATAACTGTAGCAGTACAAGCACCTTTTATACCAGTGTAACTGCGTCCACACTAGGAAGAATCTTACTGCTTTAGCTACACCAGTATAATTTAAAGTGATACAACGTTTTTGTATAGACAAGCCCTAAGATCGAAATTGCACTTCTGTGTATGTGGTGTTAAAAGATTACTTCTCTCTGACCACTTTTGCGTCAGCACTCAAGAAAAGTGGGTTCCTCAATTATGAAATCAGAACAAACCAAATTCTTCTTTTTCTTTGGCAGTGCATGTTGCAGCAGTCAGTAAGGTATTTTAATTAGCTTTGGCAGTGCATCAGCTAGACCCAGAGTAGATTAACTGATTTCTGCTCGTCAATATTTTGATGCTGGAAGGCCAGATGCCAGCTCTTAACGAGGCTGCAGACGTTAGCTAAGAACTGACAACCTCATAGCTGGAGACTAGACCAGGTCACCTGTTATGTTAGTTTTGCTCAAAATTGGTATAATTCTTGAAAGAATTATATTTAATGTTTAGATTCTGTGAAATGTTTCTGTGTTGCTGTGTGTATTAATCTCACTTGTAATATCTATATTCATGTCATAAGGTAATATTTAAGTGTTTGCTCTGAAACTATAAACCCCACAGTCAGGAGAGAAACATTACCAAGTGTGAAATACTAGTTTGCAACAGGAGGTGTTCTCGCCTGCCCAACAAAAGAATGCCCAATTGACACCAGACAAACCATTGTGGAACATCAGAGGACAAAAGACGTTGTTGATTGCTCCCCACCACTTGTGAAGAGGAGATGTGCATGTGAACTTGTCCCATCATCTTGAATTCTGGGGGAAGGGAATAAAAATCCCTGACAAGCAGAAACTGCATCTTTTTGGCTGTTTGAACTCTGAAGGACCAGAGACACTAGACTGTAGCCAGAGATCCCCAGGGACTGCCTCCTGGATCTGCGCTGAAAGACAATTTGAATGTACAGATCACTACAGCTTTGTAGATTGTAACTCATTGGTGTGCATATGTTTGCTAGCTTTAACCTGTATGTAACTCTGATTTCCTTTTCCTAGTTAATAAACCTTTAGATAGTTTATTACAGGATTGGCTGCAGGCGTTGTCTCTGTCGTAAGATCTAGGGCACCAGTTGAGCTTGGGTAAGTGACCAGTCTCTTGGGACTGGAAGCAACCTGAATGTGGTGTGATTTATTTTTTTTTTTTAGTGTAAATGACCATTTGTCACTAAAGTCCAGTTTGTCCGGGTGGCAAGATAGACTGGAGAGTCTAAGTGGACTGTCTGTGAATGGTAAGACTGTTATAGTGATCCAGGAGTTCACATTTGTTACTGGTTTGGTGAAATCTAATAGTAGAACATACCCCACCAACTTGTCCTGTTTTTGACAGTCTGCCCTGAGGTAAGAACTTAATCATGAGCCATTCCAGACAGCATGACAAATATAATATACAAATTCTATGCCAAACAATGAATTCTCCAGCACAGAGAAATTAACCCACCTTATTTATATGCATTTACCTATTAGGGCTGTACAGGTCCCGTTTACAATGGGCTTCAGAGAGATCAGTTCTGCAACTTTTACTCAGGGTGCATGTGCAGACGTGTGTGAGAGAGATTTCAGAGAGCTCTTCGTGATTGGCAAAGTACTGTGTACCTGTTTTGTCTCCAAAATATTAAATCCAACATTCTACTCCAATCTTATGTGGTATTTTAGGGTTCTTGTATGTCATCAGATTGCCACACTTGCAAAGGCTTTAATATTCAATATTAGAACCCACGGTGTCTTTGTACTATGATCTCTCTTTTCCCACTCGGTACTGATGTCATACCTATTGACTCTGTTCGAGATTACCAATGAACGTGCAGGTATGCTTGCTGCTGCTGTTGTTTTCACTGGGATCCAGTGCTCTTCATGGTCCTCCAAAGCACTTCTTTGGAAAAGAAACTTAAGAGAAAGAAGATTCCCTTACTCAGAAATAGCATTTCCACCATTAAAATGAGAAAGATGTACCTGTTTCCTAGAAGAAAATAAGCTAAAACCACCAAAAAGTGTCTGAAGACACCATCATTCTATACTAACAGAAGCAATAAATGAAAGTTGTGGCTGTTATTGACTGTACTACCAAATATTTTGATACCAATTACAGTGTAGTGCAGCTAAAGATGTTTTCATCACCATATGAGACAGAAGTACAAATATTGAGTCAGAGAATGAAAGTCAGGATAAGAGCTTGTGCCACAACAGATGCAGAACAGAAAAGCAGCATGTATAGCAGAACATGATTCAGGAAGGCTGGGTACAGCATTATATATTATGTAGAAGTTGGAAATTCAGGTCTCACGTTTTGAGTTGAGGGATCACCGAAAAGAGATAATCATCTTCTCCCAAGAGGCGGAGTGAAAAGAGAATTAAACCGTAACTTCAAAAAATGCCCCAAATGGCAAGAAGTGGTTACCAAAAGGTCGAGAAGTCTCTGATCCAGAGACTTAAGTGAAGTTATACAGCCCAATGTTTATGCTTTTGTTCAATTTTCTTTATTTAACTAGAACAGGAATATATTAGTAAAGTGAAAATTGCCTTGTTCCCAACAGTCCTTTCAGAAATATATGGGTCAAATACACTCTGGTGGAGATTTTCCAAGGCACAAGTGGCAATTAGGCTACTAAATCCCACTGAAAGTCAATGCCGTGTATGACTTGGAAAATCTCCCCCCATATGTTCCACTGGATTTTGTGTGTATGACTTCACATATACAGAATTGGAGGGAAAGAAGTGGTACGCACACCAGCTATAACAGTCCCTCTCCCAACACTAGACAGCAATCAAAGCACAATATATAAGGTTGGCAAGTCCTGAGTGTCTATGTAAAACATACCCTTTCTGTGTTAATATAGCAAGATCAAGAAGAAGCAATGAGAACTGAGTACAAGCACAATCCACTTTGTCTCCAGAAACACAGGCATTCACTACATCCAGAAGCAAAGGAAGAGATGATAGAAGCAGCTCATACAGTGTGACTTCAGGCAAGTCAATGGGAGTTAGGTAACTAAATACGTTTGAGGATCTGGGCTGAAGTCCCTCTGTGCCTCAGTTGTCCATCCATAAAAGGGGAATAACAATACGTTGCTCTGTCGCAGAGGTTTGGGGGGCAGGGGTAAATACATTTAAAGAAGTTCAGATACTACAGTAATAGTGGCGTATAAGTACCTTAGCTAGCTAGTTTAGAGTTAGGTAGCCTTTCCTTTCTCCTAAAGTCCTTATAATTGGATCAGGCCCAGCTTAATCTACTTTTCCATTTTTTAGAATTTGAGGATCATTCTATATCAGACACTATTTCATTTATTTTTTTGAGCACCCAAAAATGTTTAATACCTCAGAAGAGCAAATAAAAATGCAATTCCTGCAGCAGACAGACTCAATTGACAGGACACAACAGAGGAGAGTAATGAACAAGCAAAAAGAGGGGAGATCAGGATGACACCAGTAAGATCACATAATCACTCAGTTCAGTGAGGCATGTGCACATCATTGCATTTCTTGTTTTTTCATCCCTGTGCTTCAAGATGCAATGACATAAGTGAGTTTATAGGAGGGATTTTGATGAGTTCAGCGTAAGTGAGCCTGGGAGAAGGTATATAGATGCTTGACAGATAATAAATAGGGTATTAAGACTGACATAATTAGTGGAACAGAAAAGGCCAGGGAATGCCAAAGAAGACCAGATCAGAGATGTTGACGGGGCTGCGTGATGTAGGGCCTTGAATATAATAATATTGGGATTTGCCAGATTGTCCTAACAAATTTTTGCTTAAACTTGTTTTTGAATGTGTTACCCAGGGTTTTCAGAACCCATAGCAGTGGTAACTTACCTGTTTCACTCCAGGCAGTGTCAGGAATAAATCAATGGGAACACAGCAATTCTGTCTGATAAAAGATTAATGCAAGTAAGCGTGCTCTATCTAAAACTGCAATTTGTTAGATTTAAGCACACACAGACATAAGCAAGAGGTTTAAAACATCCCAAATATTTACCAAAAATCTGGAATGGTATTGAGTAATTAACAGGTTTGCAGTGGCCAGTTGCTCACCCACCAGGGAGAAATGGGTCAGGAAAAACATCTCCCAAGATGGCTTCAGAGGACTGCTTCAAAGTACAGTATATTAGCTAGTCTTTTATAACTTCTACAAAACACATAAGTCATAGTGACCCCTACTAAATCATCACTTTTTCTAATGTTCAATAAACTATTTATCAACAAACAATCTTCTATAGCATAAATGCTTAAATCCAAGGTTTGAAAACCTTGGTGGATGAAATCTCAATTGTTGACTTTTCTTTTCCCTCCTCCCATTCTGATTAGCAGAAATTCCCAGCTATTTTTGATCTAACTTTCAAAAGCCTACTTTCAAATTACTCATGTACTATGTGGTATTCTATTTTTATTTATTCATGGTGGCTGAAGCACATAATATGGTTGCAATTAGCTTGGGGGCACACACACCCCTCATATCCAGGGTAACAAATAAAGAGGCATTTAGATCTTCAAGAAATTTGTTTTGTTGATGCAGTTCTGTTTAGATGCTGATAATATCACCAGTAGCACTGATTCTTTGCCTCAAATCTCTCTCTGCCTGAAATGACTTCTTAGGTAAAAAGCTATTGCCTATAGGTTCTTCAAGCAAACCAACCTGACAGTGTGTCAAAATGTTACCAAAACCAAGGACAAGAAGTTTAAACTTGATGTGTAGTACAATAGGGCTATGTAAACAAAATCTGTGCTGGTCGATCCATGCACAATTACCTTATCACCTATTTCACCCAACAAAACACAAAGAAAACCTTTAGAAACTAGTTGAGAACCAAAGAAATGTGCCTCACTTTGACCCTTACCAATTTATGTTACTTTCTCAAAGTTTCTCTTTCAAGATTGGACTTGAAATCTCTTCCTTTCAGTTCTTTCTCCTTTGTGAGTCCAAATAAAGCTACTGATCACATTGGGTGTGTCTATAACCCTCAGGATGTAATCTCCTCAGGTCTCCTGAAGTAAGAAGTGCTGGATTTGGACAGTATGTGGGTGGGAAAACTTCAAGGAAAACTGGAGATGGTGAAGGAAATCGTGTGGGACACTTAGTAGGTGGTACCCCAGCATGAAGTTAGGTATGGGGTACTGTGTAGGAATAGATGAAGATGTTTAGGTATGGTATAAAACTGAAGTTCTGACTACCTGCAACCAAGGAAATTTCCATATTATCTTTTGCAAGAGCAGAAATAGTGGAGTTAATGTCCTGGTTGACAATGCAGCTTGTGTAATTACATTGTGTATATCTTAAAACTTCACCTGTAGTTTCAAATGAATATAGTGTTCCTCTCCTGCCCTGAATCATTGTGTATTGTTATATTGTTGTCATGTTCTTCAAAGTGATATATGCATATGGTGTAGTCTGTGGAGCACTTTGGGCTCCTTGGTTGGAGGGTCTCATATACATGTCATTATCACATGAGTTGAATCCAGCCTGCTGCCTGGATAGCAGGCAATATGAATATCCTCAAAATTAAACTTTCACAGTTTCCATCTGAAACCTGCATGAAGGCAAAAACTCTTTCCCATCACCAGTACTGCATATTTAAAGACTAAAATAGTAGATATGTAGAAAACTTCCAAACCTACATATCAGCCCTACTTATGGCTGAGAGGATTATTTTTTTGTGAACATCCATATAACAAAATGGATCTTTATTATGGAAACTGTTTAGTTCAGAGGTCTAGTATTGTCCTTCTTGGCTGGAATATTACACTAGTCTCCTGGCCATTCATAGGGTTAAATCCTGATGTCTTTATTCAATTTTTATTCAGGCAAAAATCCCATTGACTTCAATGGCAGTTGTCTGACTAAATACTATGGTCTTTGGGATTTGACCTATTGATAATATGCTTGATCAGACATTTAATTCAAGTTGCTTTGGACCTTACAGAAGCTTTTAGTCACTGACTTTGTCCTGGTCATCTTTGGGAATGAGGTTGAAAGAGCTCCAAAAAATAAAATCATAACAAATGACTTGATCTGGCAAATGGAAACATTTGTTTTATACTTTAAAAACAAGATGATTTTTTCCTGTCTTTAGTTTCTGTTCACATAGTTTTATAGTTTGCAATCTTCAGTAAGAAGATTTTTCTTTCAGTATCTGTGGAATAATAAACTTGAGTTCTGTCCAGTATGGCCCTGTTGTCATATTTAGCCCCACAAAGCTTGTATTTATTCTCTCCAGAACACTCATCTATTCCCATAGATAGCAGAGGGCAGGCTGCTCACCCTATGCAAGATAGAGAACTGAGATTGGAAGAGTGCTAGCAATGTGTAATTATTTTATTGCTTAACTTTTTACTTGGCTCACAAAAAAGTCCAAGATGTAATGCAGGCACAGGAGGGGACTACATGTTTGTATAAGTGGATTTGGTTACCACACCGCAGTGGCCATTGGATTCATAGATTCTGATTTTTATGTTCAAAACTAAATTTCTGTGATACGCTCATCCCGGGGGGGAATGAAGTGAGGTATCTTGCTCCATTGCAGCCTCCTTCAATCCCTCCCAGAAAACTGCCCTTAAATGTTGTCCTGTAACCCTGGGATATGCTGCTGGAAGCTATAGCAGGACTGAATCAAACACAGTGATTCTTGACATTTGTGTGTTCTTGCATGGCTGCAATGCTCTCTGTTCTGTGGATACATAAAGACTCTAGCCTTCAAAACTGCCAGTCCTGCACCTTTCATCTCTCTCCCCTTCTCATGTGGATGGCCAATCTCATCTCTGTGGGTGGACCCAGTCCGGGGCCGTTCCCCAACTTTGATAGTCAAATAGACCTGCACATTTCACAAGCTTCTAAATATTACACAATCAAAGAGCATCGAGTACAAACCCATACCTAGTATAAGAGGGGTAGCCATGTTAGTCTGTATCCACAGAAACAACGAGGAGTCCGGTGGTACCTTAAAGACTAACAGATTTATTTGGCATAAGCTTTCATGGGTAAAAAACCCACTTCTTTAGATGCATGGAGTGAAAAATTACAGAAACAGGCATAAATATATATTGACACATGAAGAGAAGGGAGTTACCTTACAAGTGGAGAACCAATGTTGAAGGCCAATTTAGTCAAGGTGGATGTGGTCCACTCCCAATATTGATGAGGAGTTGTCAATACCAAGAGAGGGAAAATTGCTTTTATAGTGAGCCAACCACTCCCAGTCCCTATTCAAGCCCAAATTGATGGCTGTAAGTTTGCAAATGAATTGTAGCTCAGCAGTTTCTCATTTAAGTCTGTTTTTGAAAATTTTTTTGGTTGAAGAATGGCTACATTTAAATCTGTTGAGTGTCCAGGGAAATTTAATTGTTCTCCTACTGGCTTTTGTATGTTACCGTTCCTGATGTCTGATTTGTGTCCATTTATTCTTTTACTTAGAGACTGTCCAGTTTGGCCAACATACATGGCAGAGGGGCATTGCTGGCACATATTGCATTAGTAGATGTGCAGGTGAATGACCCTCTGATGGTGTGGCTGGTGTGTTTGGGTCCTATGATGGTGTCACTAGATATGGGGACAGAGAAGGCAATGCAGTTTGTTACAAGGATTGGTTCCTGGGTTAGTGTTTCTGTAGTGTGGTGTGTAGTTGCTGGTGAATATTTGCATCAGGTTGGGGGGCTGTCTGTAAGTGAGGATTGGCCTGCCTCCCAAGGCCTGTGAGAATGGGGGATCGTTGATGATGCGCTGGAGAGGTTTTAGCTGGGGGCTGTACGTGATGGCCGATGGCGTTCTGTTATTTTCCTTGTTGGGCCTGTCCTGTAGTAGGTGACTACATGTAGGAATGTAGTCGGGCATGTAGGAATGAAATCAGGAAGGCCAAATCACACCTGGAGCTGCAGCTAGCGAGAGATGTCAACAGTAACAAGAAGGGTTTCTTCAGGTATGTTGGCAACAAGAAGAAAGCCAAGGAAAGTGTGGGCCCCTTAATGAATGAGGGAGGCAACCTAGTGACAGAGGATGTGGAAAAAGCTAATGTACTCAATGCTTTTTTTGCCTCTGTCTTTACTAACAAGGTCAGCTCACAGACTGCTGCACTGGGCATCACAACATGGGGAATAGATGGCCAGCCCTCTGTGGAGAAAGAGGTGGTTAGGAACTATTTAGAAAAGCTGGACGTGCACAAGTCCATGGGGCCAGACGAGTTGCATCCGAGAGTGCTAAAGGAATTGGCGGCTGTGATTGCAGAGCCGGTTGGCCATTATCTTTGAAAACTCGTGGCGAACGGGGGAAGTCCCGGATGACTGGAAAAAGGCTAATGTAGTGCCAATCTTTAAAAAAGGGAACAAGGAGGATCCTGGGAACTACAGGCCAGTCAGCCTCACCTCAGTCCCCGGAAAAATCATGGAGCAGGTCCTCAAAGAATCAATCCTGAAGCACTTAGAGGAGAGGAAAGTGATCAGGAACAGTCAGCATGGATTCACCAAGGGAAGGTCATGCCTGACTAATCTAATCGCCTTTTATGATGAGATTACTGGTTCTGTGGATGAAGGGAAAGCAGTGGATGTATTGTTTCTTGACTTTAGCAAAGCTTTTGACACGGTCTCCCACAGTATTCTTGTCAGCAAGTTAAAGAAGTATGGGCTGGATGAATGCACTATAAGGTGGGTAGAAAGTTGGCTAGATTGTCGGGCTCAATGGGTAGTGATCAATGGCTCCATGTCTAGTTGGCAGCCGGTGTCAAGTGGAGTGCCCCAGGGGTCGGTCCTGGGGCCGGTTTTGTTCAATATCTTCATAAATGATCTGGAGGATGGTGTGGATTGCACTCTCAGCAAATTTGCGGATGATACTAAACTGGGAGGAGTGGTAGATATGCTGGAGGGCAGGGATAGGATACAGAGGGACCTAGACAAATTGGAGGATTGGGCCAAAAGAAATCTGATGAGGTTCAATAAGGATAAGAGCAGGGTCCTGCACTTAGGACGGAAGAACCCAATGCACAGCTACAGACTAGGGACCGAATGGCTAGGCAGCAGTTCTGCGGAAAAGGATCTAGGGGTGACAGTGGACGAGAAGCTGGATATGAGTCAGCAGTGTGCCCTTGTTGCCAAGAAGGCCAATAGCATTTTGGGATGTATAAGTAGGGGCATAGTGAGCAGATCGAGGGACGTGATCGTCCCCCTCTATTCGACATTGGTGAGGCCTCATCTGGAGAACTGTGTCCAGTTTTGGGCCCCACACTACAAGAAGGATATGG
The DNA here is from genome assembly GCF_965152235.1 of Eretmochelys imbricata. Lineage (NCBI taxonomy): Eukaryota > Metazoa > Chordata > Testudines > Cheloniidae > Eretmochelys > Eretmochelys imbricata. The sequence continues at coordinate 62,109,760 of NC_135573.1, forward strand.
ATAAATTGGAGAGAGTCCAGCGAAGGGCAACAAAAATGATTAGGGGTCTGGAACACATGACTTATGAGGAGAGGCTGAGGAAACTGGGATTGTTTAGTCTGCAGAAAAGACGAATGAGGGGGGATTTGATAGCTGCTTTCAACTACCTGAGAGGTGGTTCCAGAGAGGATGGTTCTAGACTATTCTCAGTGGTAGAAGAGGACAGGACAAGGAGTAATGGTCTCAAGTTGCAGTGGGGGAGGTTTAGGTTGGATATTAGGAAAAACTTTTTCACTAGGAGGGTGGTGAAACACTGGAATGCGTTGCCTAGGGAGGTGGTAGAATCTCCTTCCTTAGAAGTTTTTAAGGTCAGTCTTGACAAAGCCCTGACTGGGATGATTTAACTGGGGATTGGTCCTGCTTTGAGCAGGGGGTTGGACTAGATGACCTCCTGAGGTCCCTTCCAACCCTGATATTCTGTGATTCTATGTAGATATTCATGTAGATAATGTCTGGTCCACAATTGAAAACATTAGTCTGAATTCTCAGTGGCTTTTTGGTTCCTCTGAATTCTCAATGGATTTTTGGTTCAACAGTATTTGTGGCCTGTAAATTGAGACCAACTCACTTTAGTTTGCATGAAAATTTGGGGAATGGCTATTGTTGTCATATGAATACCTTTATTTACATGTGAAAAAGGCTTTCAGATGCTGTAGTGATGCGAGCAATACAAGTACCAAGATGGATATTTGTGCACAAAGAAGAGTATTTATTAGTCACTGCTCATTGTTTGTCATTATTCTCCTGTTTAAAAGGATTGTCATCCAATCAGAAAGCAGAAGCAATCTCATGTGATTTAGATGACCAATCACACACCACAGACAGTAAATAGCTGGTGGAAACAACTGATAGGCTAAAATATGTTTGCTTAAACTATGCAGTGAATACTTGGAAATAACACATTCATAGAAATCAGACTCAATTTGTGAATGATTTAACAATTTAGAAAAGGGACTACATTTGTTTTATTTTAATGAAAAATTAGACTAGTTCTATTACAATGTATAAGGACAGAGTAAATTCACAACTACCGGTATAAAGGCAACATCTGCTATAAATCTTGGCTTTGGTCTTTATTTTCAGGATCAGCCTTAGATGTATTTAATACAAATAATGATCCCTAAATTGAAATATCTGAACCTACCTTCTGACAAGTGTTTTTTGTAGGACTTGAATTTTTTCATCTGCAGCACATTCAGAAAATGGAAATGAAGATATTCTGAGACATATGTGTTTGTAAAACAAAATAGTTTAGCTTTTCACAGAATGCATAGGAATGAAGTCTAATTCTTCTCATTCCCATATTGCCTCTAGGATTCTTAGTGGAGATCTCATAGAGCACTATATTCCATCTATTTTCTCCAGTGGGATATTTCACCTGGGTTATTATCACCACTATTTTGCTATGTACAATGAAATTAACAATGATTCCATTTGCTGAAATCATATGGAGACTGCAACTGCACTCTGCCTTAGTACCAAATGAGTACAGTGTGCCCTTCAATAATTCTCTAAACTCTCAAATGCCTTGGAAATAATATGCTGGAATATTACTGAACTGTGACTGAAGCACCATTTGTGCTAAATGTGACAGTACACGAATGATATTCCTCAATAAAAGTTCAAACTACATTAATCTTTCACAGAGGTTCATTGACTGGGAAGATGCCTTAGATACAAAATAAAGATACTGTGGCCACATTTCAGATTATTTCTAAGCATTTTCCCGGGGTCTCTCTCCTTCAGAAACATGTACATTAATTTCTTTCTTATATATTTAAACCTAACCAATGGGAAGAATGCAATAAATTATAATATCTCTACAACCATATTAGTAAAAACTTTACATCTACATTTGCTGTAGAGAAATCCCCTCTTGGCCATGGTATCATTAAATATAATATGTAATGGTAGGCAATGTAATATACTTCTTATTTTCATTCCATAGGGATGACCATGCATAACTCATTTGTCGCTTTGCTTTCCTCTGCTATACTGAGTTACAGCCATTCCTGACGTGAAAAAGGGTTTTACTCTGGCAACAGTCAAACATTCTCTCTCATATTCTCCTTTCAACACCCCAATATAATAAAGAGAAAACACAAATGGAGCTTCAAATTTTCTGAAATGCCCAGTCGTTTAGGTTCCTGAACACCCAATTTTAGATACCTAGGGACTCATTCTGAAAGGCAGTGTGGTTTGGAACATTGGGGAACAATTAAACAACTAGGGCCTAATAACTGGTATCTGAATAAGCACTTTTAGAAATGCAGGCAAAATTGCTGGCCAGGCTTTCTTGGCGTAACTGAAGAATGATTTAGTAATATAGGTAAATTTTGAGCAAAAAGTTCCCTGAAAACCCAAGTCTGGAAAAGATAAGACAATCAAATAAAAAGGTATGGTACCAAGTCAAAAGCCTTACACAAGTCTAAGCACATTATATCAGCACTATTACCTTTTATCAACTAAATTTTTAATCTCATTTAAGAAATGAGATATCAGATTACTTTGTCAGGCTCTATTTTGCATGAACCCATGTTGATTGGCATTAATTATATCATTCTTCTTTAATTCTCTATTAATCAAGTCCTGTATCAGCCACTCCACCCACTCACTCCGGATCAAAGACAGACTGACAGGTCTATAATTACTCAAGTGATCCCATTTACCCTTTTAAAATATTGACACATTAGCTTTCTTGCAGTCTTCTGGAATGTTCCAGTGTATTAAGACTTATTAAAAATAATCATTAACGGTCCAGCATGTTTCTCAGACAGTTCTTTTAAAACTCTTGGATGTAAGTTATCCAGACCTGCTGATTTTAGTAATGCCTAACTTTAGTAACTGCTATTTAACATCCTCCTGATATACTAACAAAATGTGAAGAGTGTTATCTATGATAGGACCACATCATCTGTTTTCCCAAATACTGAACAGAAATATTTATTGAACGCTTCTGCCTTTTCTGCATTATTACTGATAATTCTACGATATCCATGTAGTGATGGGCCAATACCATTGTTATTCTTTTCATTCCTAATATACTTAAAAACTCCTCCTTATAGTCCATAACTTTGCTGGCTATAGATTTCTCCTTGTGTCCCTTTGCTTCCCTTACTAGTGTTCTGCAATTCCTAGCTTCTGATTAGGTTCATTACTATCCACCACCTCTTTCTTACATTTGTTAATATTTTTTATAGTAGCCTTCACTTTTCCTCTAAACCAGGTTGGGTGTTTTTAACCAATATAGCCTTCTTCCTCGATTGTGGGATTATGGCTTCTAATAAAGTGTTCTTAAACAATTCCTAATTATCATTCACATTTTTCTGATTAAATTCTTCCTAGATGATTTGGCTTATAATTGTTTTCAGCTTTGTGAAAGTAACCTTTTAAAAGCACCAAGTGGATATATTACAGGTCTGGACTTCCTTCTGATTGCTCATTATAAACGTGTCAAGTCATGATCACTTGTACCTAAGCTACCATTAATTTTTACTTCTGTGATCAGTTCCTCTTTATTTGTCAAGACAAGGTATAAAATAGAATTCTCCCATGTTGGATGCAAGTTAAGAAATTGTCATCTATAACATTTAGAACTTCCAAGATGTTTCAGTACTGGCAGCATGAGACCTCTAGCATCTGTTGCTCATATTGAAGTTCCCCATGATCATAGATCTTTTTTCCCTACACATTATAGATAGGTGTCAAGGTTCCTCCCCCACTCTGAACTCTAGGGTACAGATGTGGGGACCTGCATGAAAACTTAGGTTAACCAGCTTAGATTAAAACTTCCCCAAGGTACAAATTAATTTTATCCTTTGACCCTGGATCTCCACTGCCACCACCAAACTCTAACTGGGTTTACTGGGAAATGTAGTTTGGACACGTCTTTCCCTCCAAAATCCTCCCAACCCTTGCACCCCACTTCCTGGGGAAGGTTTGGTAAAAATCCTCACCAATTTGCATAGGTGACCACAGACCCAAACCCTTGGATCTGAGAACAATGAAAAAGCATTCAGTTTTCTTACAAGAAGACTTTTAATAGAAGTAAAGGAATCACCTCTGTAAAATCAGGATGGTAGATACCTTACAGGGTAATTAGATTCAAAACATAGAGAATCCCTGTAGGCAAAACCTTAAGTTACAAAAAAGACACACAGACAGGAATAGTCATTCTATTCAGCACAGTTCTTTTCTCAGCCATTTAAAGAAATCATAATCTAACACATACCTAGCTAGATTACTTACTAAAAGTTCTAAGACTCCATTCCTGTTCTATCCCCAGCAAAAGCAGCATACAGACAGACACAGACCCTTTGTTTCTCTCCCTCCTCCCAGCTTTTGAAAGTATCTTGTCTCCTCATTGGTCATTTTGGTCAGGTGCCAGCGAGGTTACCTTTAGCTTCTTAACCCTTTACAGGTGAGAGGAGCTTTCCTCTGGCCAGGAGGGATTTTAGAGGGGTTTACCCTTCCCTTTACATTTATGACAATAGGTATGTAAGGAGCCAGACATTCTGTTCCCTAGTGTGATTTGGCGGTCTGTTGCAGACACCAACTAATACCCCATATTGTGTTTTATCTGTTAGGATGTTGATTTATAAGCATTCAAGATCACGTTTTTCTGAGTTTTCAGTGACTCGGAAACAGGTAATGCCATTTTTGACATAGAGTGCCACTCCCCCACCCCTTTTGTCAACTTTTTTCCTAAATAGGTTATAACCATTGATTTCAATAATACCAACTAGATTAAATTTTCCTCCTGTTTGTTACCCAGACTCCTAGGAGGTCCTGGGTTCTAACCCTGGTTCTTTCCTGATTCATTCTGTGGTCTTGAGCACGTCCCTTCAACTTTTGTCTCATTTCCCTTCTATAAAATAGGAATACAAATATTTCCAGCCCATCTCACAAAGGTGTATGAGCATCACTTAGCTATTATCTGAACAGTGCTTTGAACATATAAAAGTGTTATGAAAAAGTGAAGCAAGATTTTTCACAAGTCCAGTTGACCTCACTGGGAGCTGCGAGTACTCACCCTTTCTAACAAACACGCCCTAGATGCCTCAAGTTTAGGCATCCAAAAACTGAGATACCCAAAATTGGGTCTAAATTTTCCCACCCAAGTGACTAGCCCAGAGCAGGAAGGTTGCATTTCAGCCAATGAGTAACAGATTCAGTTCTTCTGACTTGCTGTCTTGTGCTATAAATACAAAACTCTTTTTCCTCCCTATATACGTATAATTTGTTTTGCCATATATTATCCAGACTTCTGTATTTTTAATGAAGTTTTGACATTCAAACTTGTCTCGGTAACTTCAGAGGTCAGAATCCATCCTGATGCTGCTTGATGATCTGGCTGTGGGCAGCAGCAGTGCACACCGGACTTGACATAAGCACCTGCCCTTCCAAAGTGGAATATCTGGGTGCAGCAATGCACTGCTCAGCTGATCAGTGCTACAATGGGGGAACTGCCCCTTAGGTGGTCTGTAGAAATCCACACTTAGTGGTGAATAAAAGTTAATGCATTTTTTTTCTACTATCAGTCTGGAAAGTGCCTGCTTGAGCTCTGATCAGCTGATGGTCTGTTGTCACTTTTCAGAGTAACAGCCGTGTTATTCTGTATTCGCAAGTACTCCTTTTCTTTTTGTTGTCACTTAGTTCATGTTGGAGCAAGAACTTAGTGCATTGCAAGAGCTTGCACAGTGTTGGTGCTATATAAATACAAATTCTGGGATGTTTCAGCATCATTCAGTACAAGGCAACACTGGGAACCGGATGAAGGAAATTAACAAAAAGGCAAGAGAATATAAGTATTTTCTGGAATGCCAGCCCATGTTTGGGTATTTGACTGCTTGTAATACAGCTGAGTCACTTTTTCTTACAGCATTTGTCACCTATGAGGCTCACTCCTGACATTTTACTAGTAAAGAATATCCCTTCCCACACTATATTGTCAGCTGTATTTGGTGCAACAATGTTTAATAAGCTAGTAGGTGATAAGTAAATATTTAACAATATTGTTCTTCAATTTGCCTTGAATGTAAAAGAGATACATTCACAGAATATTCATCTTCCTTAGGTTTGCCATCTCCCTTTGTGTCTTTTCATTTTTGACTTACGGGAGATATACCCATATGCTCTATATAATAGAGTGATTAGTGAGTCTTTATCATTCACTTATTGCACATTGGTTTTGCATCAGCTTGAGCTATAAAACCCTCCTAATGTTTACCCTAAGCTTGTCTCTCATCAATTTCCAATTACGGCCACGTGTATGCCAAAATTTTCAAGTGCTTTCTAATTTTGGCTGCCCGTTTTTAGACAGCTTGGGAATGATTTTCAAAGATGCTGAGTGATCACATTCCCCACTGAGGCACCCAAAATTAGAAAGCAATTTTTAAAATGTTGCTCATGACATCTCTTCCTGATGAGTCAAATGCGGCATCCATTAGATGCTTGTTTGACCTCCTTTTGGTTTTGAAATACTGTAATGATGCACTGGACACACTTCGATACCTTATCTCAGAACCAAACCTATTCCACTGCTGAAATCCTTGCTCCCTAAATGAGCCTCATTGCCCTTTGGTATACTTGCTTTTAAACCTGAACCTCTGTCTTCGGGGTCAGTGCACTGAACAAATTACTTCACGTGTGGCCTTGTTAAAGGGACTTGTAATTTCCTTAGATTTTCAAGTAATTCCTTGGAACTGTATTTGTTGTCTTTTTTTTTTTCTCTTGCCATTGAAAACTGGTCACCTGTTTTCTGTTACCTCTAGGATCTTTTACAGGTTTGCATTTACTGAAATTAAAGCTCATAAACTGTATTTTACATCATTACCCTTCTCTGATTAAATTGTCTTCACAATTCGTCATGTTTTCCTTGGTACAGTATTAGTAAATTTTTCTACTTCTCTGCTATTGGGAAACTCGGAATCACCTGAAAAAGCTTTAAAAACTCTGCATGAATGGATGGCCCAATAAAGTAGAGCCCACTGCTGATGACTTGTATACCACATGCCTATAAATATTCAAAGTTCTATTTAATGGCTCACTTTAGAGCATGCAACCCAGAGTACTGTGGTGGCAGGAACACAATTCCTTTCTCTTTAAGACTCAGTCATGAGAGGCCAGTGTGTAAAAACAGTTTGAGTTACAATCTTGTGGTACTGTTAAGAGTGCAGAACTTGAGAACTGGATACTTCGCTCCCAATAATAAAGTGGAGATCACATGGGCAGGATACAACACTGGCATTATTTCAGACAGACATACTGAAACTAGAGCCACATACTCTTTAGTGATTTAATAAAAGATTTCTTTAATTTCAATCACTGTGAAGGAGCTACTGGTGAGATATGTCAGACCTTGAACAGGAAACTGCTGACACCATGGACTTTCCTGAGGCCCTGCTTGTGAAAAACATAATTTATATTTTTATTTCTTGACAGGAGGCAAACTGCAAAATTCTATTAGGTCAATTTTGGATTAGTGGTGGTTAGTTGGTATTCCTCTTCCCCCAAATGTGAGAGATCTGAATTTATATCTGCACATGTATAAGGTATTGATGGGATTGAGAATTTACAAACCCATTCATGAAGTATGTATATAGAATCTGTTAACCACTCTTCTCACCTTTTTCCCCCCAAGAAGTAATTTGAAAAATGTAACAATATGCACGTGGCAAATAGGATACCAATAAATCATAGTAAGTGCATGATCTATACTAATAACATGTTTATTTGCGGAATGCAGCCTGTCTTCCACTTTTCCTGAGGGAGCACACTCACCGTCTGCTGTGGCTAGACTGCTCATTTGCTTGTGGAATTAAGAACCTATTGCCCCTTCTTTTATTGTTTTCATGTGGTGCCTCCCCACCTCCCATGTCCATTGATCCAGCCTAGGAGGCTTTCACATTTCCAAAGTGGCATTTATAGAGCTTACGCCACATTCTGTGTAGGTTGGTAGGATATCTGCTAGATAATTCACTCTAGGTTACCAGTTTTGCTTGCTATGGTCCCCAACCTTCCTTACCTATGTCAACAGTGGCTTAAAGGGTTCATTATGCTCTGGAGTTTAATACTATGGTGTAACTGGCCAATAGGTTACAAGCAATGCAAGCTTCCATTGTATGATGGGTTCATCATGTAAAGCTCTGTCTGAATTTTAACAGCACTTATATCTGTATATTCTGTTTCTTAAAACCTTCAGTTGCCAACTGTCAGGGTTCCCTCCCCACTCTTAACTCTAGGGTACAGATGTGGGGACCCACATGAAAGACCCCCTAAGCTTATTTTTGCTAGCTTAGTTTAAAAACTTTCCCAAGGCACAAATTTCACCTTGTCCTTGAACAGTATGCTACCACCACCAAGTGATTTAGACAAAAAACAGGGAAAGGACCGTTTGGAGTTCCTATTTCCCCAAAATATCCCCCCCAAACCCTTACACCCCCTTTCCTGGGGAGGCTTGAGAATAAGCAAGATGAGCACAAACCAGCCTTGGATTTTTAAGACCCAAAAAACCCAATCAGATTCTTAAAAAAGAGAGCTTTATTAGAAGAACAACAACAACAACAAAAAAGATAAGAGAACAACTCTGTAAGATCAGAATGGAAGATAACCTTACAGGCAGTCAGATTCAAAACATAGAGAATCCCTCTAGGCAAAACCTTAAGTTACAAAAAGACACACAAACAGGAATACACATTTCCTCCAGCACAGCGAATTTCACAAGCCAAAACAAAGAAAACCTAACGCATTTTCTAGCTAGATTACTTACTAACTTTACAGGAGTTGGAGGGCTTGCATCCTAGATCTGTTTCTGGCAAATTCCAGTTTCTGTTGGACATTGCTTTCTGTCATCCTAGCCCCTTTGTTTTTAACCTAGTTATACCCAAGAGTTAGAAAGAAAGAAAGAAAGAAAGAAAGAAAGAACCTGCTTGTGAATTCCCAGTTTGCTGTGCTGTAACCTGATACCTTTGCCTCTGATAGCTGTTCTCAGCCTACAGAAAAATCCTTTTGTTAAAAAACTAACACCTCTGCCTCCAGATAAAGAGACAGAAAACCCTCTAGCTGCTCTCAGCTTAAAAAAAACCACACCTCTTCAGGTCTGTGCTTTTGGTTCAAAATGATCTCTGGTTCAAAATGATCCCACTGCTCGGCCACCATGTCAGGGTTTCCTCCCCACTCTGAACTCTGGGGTACAGATGTGGGGACCCTCATGAAAGACCCCCAAGCTTATTTTTACCAGCTTAGGTTAAAACTTTCCCAAGGTACAAATTCCGCCTTGTCCTTGAACAGTATGCTGCCACCACCAAGTGATTTAGACGAAGAACAGGGAAAAGGCACTTGGAGTTCCTTCTGTCTTTCCTCAGCTTCCAATCTGGACAGGAGTGGTCCTTTCCCTGTTCTTTGTCTAAATCACTTGGTGGTGGCAGCATACTGTTCAAGAACAAGGCGAAATTTGTACCTTGGGAAAGTTTTAACCTAAGCTGGTAGAAATAAGCTTGGGGGTCTTTCATGTGGGTCCCCACATCTGTACCCTAGAGTTCAGAGTGGAGAGGGAACCCTGACACCAACTATAATCTAGTCAGGGTCAGTCAGTAAAGGATGGATGGATGTGTGGTACAGGACTGGAAATGAAGAGTCCTGGATCCTATACCTACCTTTGCTAGCAATTTCCTTGTGACCTTCTGCAAGTTGCTTAACCACACTGTGCTTCAGAGTCCTCATCAATAAAATGGAAATCACAACTACCTCCCAGCAGGATGGAGGGTTAATTTATTAATGTTTGTGAAGGCCTTTGACACCTACCACCAGTCTGCAGATATCCTACCACTTCTGTGAGTATCTTACAAAATACAACCTGCTTGCAAAACTGCTCACCTATAAAGTGTCAGTCCCCTCTCTCCACATCTATGTGTATTAATACTGTTTCATAAAAACAAATTTAAAAACTCCCTCCCAATAAAAGTAATACAGTTCACCTTATAAAATTGGTAGTCTTTGAAAATAAAATATCTGGAGATTGGCCTGAAAATGAATCATAAATGTATTGTTCCAATAAAAGGAAAAGTGAGTGATGATATATGCCACTTCCTACAAAATATCTTGTGCCAATATTTCCCCACCCGTGTTCAAATAGTAGTAGTGAGAAGTAAGGAAGTTAAATAGCCATCTATATCTCCCACCTACCTAATTCAAGCACTACTGTCACTCTCATTGCAGTAAGTAGGAACCCTTCCTGTGAATCTGAAGTCCTGTCTATTCTTCAAAGCCTTGGGGGTAAAATTCTACCATGAGATACAGCCATGAAACCCTCAGTGAGGATTGCATGAGTATAAGGTTAGGAAAAGTTAAGGCCAGAACTTGAATTAGTGTGCATACTTTCTGAGTGTTCCAGATTTTGCTTTAAGTTGCACCTTTTGTGTTGTTTAGCCTTCCTTTTCCACAATACTGCCAGGTGAGGCGATCTAAAGGGAACAGTGCAGTGTAATGGGAACCAGTAGGCCATGGGTCCCTAGCTCACCTCTTCCACATTGACTGCTTTTCATATTTCTGTGCATTTCACACCCCTTACTATTGACCATGGCTTCAGGTGGTTGCACATGATGGAATTTTCGCTTTTTCCAGTTTTTCTTTTAAACAACTGGTTTATTTGATCTACAGAGTGAGAAAACAAACCATTAAAAACAGTTTTTAATAGTTAAAAGCCATTATGTGTGTTACGGTGTGATGTGCAACAAAACACAGGTGCTCCATTGTGATGCTTTCCAGGGATCCCCAGGGTTATGAGGCATATCACTGCCACCTGCCCTTAGCATGAGGAAGCCCTGTCTGTGCCTGATGGGCTGGGGGGGAGGGGGAGGCCCCCAACTCCACCAGCCATGGGCAACACAAGCACTGCCCTCTAGGCCTACAGATGCCCTGCTGTTTTTCTACAGATTAACAATAGGTAGATTCTAACCTCTGGGCCCTCCAAGCATCTCCCTCAAGTGTCCAAACCCACAAATCCACTGGACACTCACAGTATTCACAGATTTGGCGCATCCAAAAGAAACAGTACACCCCAGTTTACCAGTTTCATCTTAGATTGCTGCTTTTCTTATCACATAACACTTATACTGATTTCACTATAAATATATCTAAGTTTATTTAACAAAGCATAGAGATTCAAGTAATAGCAAGTAGAAGCATTGGAAACAAATGATTTAAATGTAAAACAAAATCATAACATGCTTTCTAGAGCCCAGACTTAATTAAGATACTCTCATGTCTTGTAGAATGTTGCTTATCCTTGCAGCATTTTACAGCCAGGCTGGCTGTGACCCTCCTTTGGTAAGACAAACATGCTGTTACCTTGCCTCCTCAGGGAAGGATCCAGTGTGTTCCTTTGCCTCCCAAGATACACAAGTCCCATCCTTTGTCTTCATTCATAAAAAGGACGTACCCCTTCTGTTTTGTTTCTTTATGGAGATTTTCTCCTGTGTAGATTTTGCACTGGTACCTGGCTCAGCCACCAAATAGGCCTCCGTTGTGAGGCAGACAAACACATACCTGATCAGACAGGTAGATAAGCATTTGTTAACTCCTGCCTGAAAGGAACCGGTCAGAGGCATGTCACCTCCTGGTGACCTGCTTTAACTCCAAGACCTTAAGAATGCAATTTTCAGTAGAGATACTTAACTTCTTCAGTATTATCCATACATGCATTTCACAAGGATTCTGATGATCAGTGGGCTCCTAGTTCTCAGTAGAGACCTTACATGCCACCCTCTCGTGAACTATTAGGTGTATATCCAATACAGAGGATCTAAAACCCTGTGCCCTCTGCTATTGGTACCAAGAGGTCTGTGGGTCACATCCATATTTTGGTCATTTGTCACATATTTCAGTTGTTTTATTCAGACAGTGGCAACTTTGAAGGTTCAGAATAATGTTAGTGAGTGGAGCCTTGTTTTATTTTAAGTTGACCTACTCCTTTTGTTAATAAATTATCCTGGGCAAACAAGAGTGGCTTTTCTAAGGGGGACAAAGCATAATGCTTGGTGCTTCCTGTTTCTTAAAAAGAGAGAGAAATATCACAGAGAAATTCTTTATGCCAAAAAGTCTAGAGAACAAAGCTTTTGAACAAAAGACTTGCGTTCCATCTGTCATTTTCACCCACCACTAAATCTACCAAAGACCGAACATTTATCCTACTGAGTGCAATACTCTAATATCTAACCATGGGGCTATTGATCACTGTAGAGCATAGGCCTGGCTGCTTAGCTTTTGGAAACAGTTAACATAGATTTAAGTGCGACAGAGGAGGCATGAAGCCATTATTGTTTTATTGGAATGCTCTAGATTGTCTCTCAGCAGGTGAGTTCAGTTCCTTCACTTAAAAGAATAACCTCTTAACCCTAGAACACTAATTAAAGCAGGAGCAGCCTTATTAGTTAAAACACACAACATAAATTAGAACTCTAACTCTATCGATAACTCCATTCAGTAGGGCTGACTTTGTGGTTCCCAGGCTATATGGGAAAATCTTTAGCCCTTTTCATCCTTTAATGCATAGGAAGCAGTAGGCTAATGAAGAATTAGTGAGAGCATCCATATGACTTACTTTAAGAACACTCTAAGAATGTGTCAGTTTTACAAAGGCATAACATTTCCATATTCCATGCAAGCTTCAGGATTTCATTTCAACGGTCAGTCTCAACAAGAAGTAGCATGTGTCTTGTCTATGTTTCTTCATCTAGGAAGAACTTGTTATATAAAAATACCTCTGTAGCAGCTTCATCTGAGGACCTTAACATAATTGCAGACATTAATGAGTTCAGCCACATAACACCTCTCTGAGGTAGACAGCGATTACCTTCATTTTAAAGATGAGGAAATTGAGTGTACGTCTACACTACAGACCTTACAGCGTCACAGTTGTACCGCTGCAGCTGTGCTGCTGTAAATTCTCCCATGTAGCTGCCCTATGCCGATGGGAGAGAGCTCTCCCACTGGCATAATTAAAGCACCCCACAACGAGTGGCAGTAGCAATGTTGGCGGGAGAGTGTCTCCCACCAACGTAGCACTGTCCATACTTGTGCTTTTGTTGGTAAAAGTTATGTCGGTCAGGGGCGTGGTTTTTTCAAGTAACAAAGAGGTTAAGGTCCAAATCTTCAAAAGTAGTCACTGATTTGGTGTGCCTCCATTTCTGCGCGATCAACTGGAGACGCTGAGGGCCTGGTTTGCAGATGATCTGAGCACCTGCACATTCAGTTGAAATCAAAGAGTGTGGCAAGCACAGGTGGGAGAAGGGAACAAAAAGAGAACAAAAACCATGAGGCTTGGGAATAAAATAGACAGTGAAAATGAGAGCAGAAATTTAGGGAGGGTTGAAGTGGTGCCAAGACTCCAAGTGTTTTTCCTTCATGTGACTGATCAGTCCTCACTTAAGTACCATGTGAATATGAGTCAGTCTGAAAAGGTTGTGGCATCAGCAAAAAGTTCTGCCTCAGGTGTGTACGCTTCTAAGGACTTGTCTGCACCCAGGTTTTGTACCAGTTTTGTTTTCTCAAGTTTAGAAACAGATCTAGTTAAACCAATGTGATCCTCTAGTGTGGATGCAATTATACCAGTATAAAGGTGCTTTATAGTAGTAGAGCTGATTCCTTTAAATCTAGAAGAAATTTTCAATCTCCTTAATCCTTAAAGTGCATGATTCAGCTCATAATCATTGCAGTCGTCTGACTCTAGTCTTGGGACTTTCTCAAATTGTGGCATTTGGTTATTAGTCTCTTCATTCTCTTTTTACCATCTTGAATGTATTAGGTGCATGTTACGACAGATATTCCTGTATAGGTTTTTAGACAGCCCCCATCACTGTTGTATCTAAGTGCCTCACAATCATTCTGCATTTTTCAGTGTCACATCACCCTGTAAGATAGAGAAGTACGAACATCTCCATTTTACAGCTGGAGAGCTGAGACACAGAGACATTTAGTGAATTGCTCAAGGTCACACACAGTTTGTTGCAGAGCTGAGAATTGAACCCCGGCGCTTTGAGGTAGGTGTGTGTGTGTTTGTGTGTGTGCGTGTGTGCACAATAATACTGTCCACTTATAGTACTGTTTAGCTCAGGTTTTTAAAGTGTAATGATTTCCAGTTGTGTAAATATCTGTATAGGGATGTAATGAATCTAACACAAATGTTCCTTGTCTGGAGAAACGTGAGGATGGGCTCTGGTTTATGACTTGTGGATGTTCCTCTGATCTCTGCTGGTTAGGGGCTAGTATAAATGACTTTTATAGAGCAGTGAACTGAAAAACTAGATATACTACAAGTTGTAGACTAGGGGTGGCCAACCTGTCGCTCCGGAGCCACATGTGGCTCTTCAGAGGTTAATACGCGGCTCCTTGTAGAGGCACCGACTCCGGGGCTGGAGCTACAGCCGCCAACTTTCCAGTTTGCCGGGGGTGATCACTGCTCAACCCCTGTCTCTGCCACAGGCCCTGCCCCCACTTCACCCCTTCTCACCCCCTCCCCTGAGCCTGCCGTGCCCTCGCTCCTCCCCACTCCCCCGTCTCCCTCCGCGAGCCTCCTGCACACCATGAAACAGCTGATCGGGAGGTGCGGGGAGGGAGTGGGAGGTGCTGATCGGTGGGGCTGCTGGTGGGTGGGAGGTGCTGGGAGCGGGGTGGGGGAGCTGATGGTGGGCTGCTGACATATTACTATGGCTCTTTTGCAATGTACATTGGTAAATTCTGACTTCTTCTTAGGCTCAGGTTGGCCACACCTGTAGTAGACCAATCAAGCAATAGGCTTCTCCCTGTAAATAATTTGTGACATGTGAGAATTGCTGTTTGTGTAGGGATAGCCTCCATGTACCATGCATCTACTCAAACCTGTCCATGCTTGGTTTATCTGGACATCTGAAAGTTTTTTCTTGGTATGCAATCTTCTTGCAGGAATGTATCTCTCTGCCTCATTGACTCTCTTTTCAAATCTCATCTTAAAAAATATCTTTTTTTCCCCTTGCCTATGTCTCTTAATTTCTCTCTCCCTTGGTTGTTGGCCTTATGACTGAATGGCTTAATTTATTCACCACACAGTCTTTATGACATTGCTTTCTGTAATTAATGTCATATACTGTCCACTCTCTGTGTCGTTTAATTCCATAAAACGTTTTAGGGTACAATTTGTTTGAAAGGCACTGTATGAATTAAAGACACCAGCCTGAAAACGCTTACTCATACGAGTAGCCTCATTAAAATCAATGAGACCACTCATGTGAGGAAGGGATTGCAGGCCTGGAACTTAATATTGTGTGTGTGTGCTACTGACTTGCTGGTTACAATGCTTTTTTAAAAAACATTGTGTTTTAGAAAATAATTTTTAAAAGCCTAGCTGAATTAATTACCACTTCAAGCCCATACCATAGCCAGAAATGAGACCTACTGCTTTGGAGAACTGGGCTTTTCAACACAAGGAGAAGGGGGCAATCCAACACTGTGCTGGGAGTAGTTAAGTGTTTCATGTTCTACCCTACCTTCAAACTTTGGATGCCACCACATTTGTTTATTTTGTTCCTGGACATGTTAGCCCTGGAAGATGTATCTCTGCATTTGAAATTTCCCTGCTGGAAATGCTAGTTGGTTTATAATATAATGTCATTCCATGAAGGCCCTGCCTTATGGACATGTTGCATCTCAGGCATGCCACAGAAATACAGCCCATGAATAGGTAGGCATTTTTCAGGCATTCGCTGCTGCTAACTGGCAGGTAGCTCTACCTTTAGCAGTACTCTGTGGTGGTTTATGGCCTTCTTCCTGATGCTATTCATCAAATCACCAAACTGCAACATGCCAATTTATGGATCTTACTTTTAATTTTTTGTAAATATGTTCTGCAGGATAGTGTTGCCACTGTTAGTGCTACTATGGGCACTAAAGCACCTGCTAAAAATGGAAAGAGAGAGAAGTAACTCGGGATAAAAATTGAAGTTAAAAAGAAAAAAAAAAGAAACTCCAAGAATCCTTTTCATGTAAGACTAATCTCAGCTGTGTTAAAATATACGCTGCTGGCATGACTCCTCTCCAGAGTATCTTCAGTTCAGTAGTCTCAAATTATGACATGTATTCCTGAGTATGAAGGGTTTTGGCTGAGGTTGAATAAGCTCTCTGGTAAGACAGATGTTCACTCTTTAGATATGTAATAGAAAATCCATCCAATGTCTCATCAGCACAAAACTGATGATGTGATTCAAGTTCAGGTGCTTTGTCTCCTATGTAAACTTTTATATCTATTACTTGGAAAATGGAATGATGATTTCAAATTGGATTCTAGACGCTGATGGAAACCAGGTCCTAATTCATTGATATAACTAAGTCTTTATATTTATTATGTCCTGAAAAAATAGAAAACCCATAAATGGAGTTTCTCACTTTCTTTTTTTTAACCTTTCTTTTTGCTAAGTTTCCCTAGAATAGCCATTTGACTGTTTCCGCTGTTCAACATGATGGCTGAGCTGTTCCTGCTAAACCCAGTGACGGTTCTTTCTATTGGCCTGACCCTTTTCCATCTCCTCTAGCAGCTTAGGAATGACTTCAATCATGTCAGGAAATCTTCCTGACAGTAATCCAGACTTGTTTACACTACAGGTTATTTTGGTATATTTTATGTCACTCTCGGGTGTAAATAAGCCCACTGCCTCAAGCGGCGTAAGTTACACTGACCTAAGCTCCAGTGTGGACAGTGCTATGTCGGCGGGAGAGCTTCTCCGGCTGACATAGCTGCCATCTCTTGTGGAGGTGGTTTTGTTATGCTGACGGGAGAGCTCTCTCCCGATGGCACAGAGTGTCTTCAGCAGATGTGCTACAGTGGCTCAGTTGCACTGCTATAGCACTTTTAGTGTAGACTAGCTCTTTATTGTGCCGGCCCAAATTCATCTGTGTACTTCTTGGACTCTGCAGCTGAAAAGTTCTGAAGGGTAATGAAATAGCCCAGAATAACATATCAGACATTCTGCAGTCTCCCCATTTCCAGGGCCAACCAGCCCGATTTCTATAAATTAGCTCTTTGGAGTGGTGTTAAGGGATCCACTTAGCAATTTTCTGACTACCTGAATATGAGAGAGTGCTTTTGACCCAAGTTCCTTTTTCTGTTCTTTTAAAAAAAGTTATCCAGGGAGATTAAAAATGACTCTTTGCAGTCTGAAAACTCCTCTTTCCCCCACCCCCATGTTATACCAATAAAATAAAAACCAGCAGGATCTTATTAAAGGGGAAAAGGTAAAATACCACATTTATTGTGAATACAGAAAGAATCATAGTAAGCAGTTAGTTATAGCTATAACATTCCATTCAATCTCATATTTATTCACACATTCATTCATACAAACACACACACACAGGTTCTGCAAGGTTGTTATTATAATTACCAGCCTTAGAGTTGCTCATGCCAAGCCACTGGCCAGGTGGCCTGGACATGAGGAGGGAGCAGGGCCTCGTCAGATGCACATCTGATGCTCCTGGAAGTTGGTTTGCAGAATCAGACTGCAAAGTTCTCACTTTCTAGAGTCCCATTTTTATAGGAATTTCTTCCTATGCCAGTTTATGGGAATTGCTTCATCATGCTGTTGCTGAATCAATCAGCAGATGGCACATTCCTGACGGCTCCGTGCTGCTAGATGTTATCTTGTTCTTTGGTTCTCCCATTCTTGAGGCTATTGGGTGGATTCCAGTCTGCCCTCCGGGGGTCCTCTGGTTATTTCCACTTGACGCCTTCTTCAGCCGATGGACACTGGATTCTTAGGCTGGCACCTCCCTGATCATTCAGTTATTATCCACACCAAGCATCCATCCACATATCCTCTATCTCTATTTTAATCACAATTGTTAACAAAGCAAGATGAATACAACAAAAGGGCGGGGTGCTGTTTCTGTTGTTACAGAGTATTGCTTTGAGTCTCTCTCTGTGTGAGCAGTTGTTATTACAAAGAATTGCTTTGAGAACAGACTCTGTCTTAGAATGTACTAACACAATTAGCAGCTTGCAAGTTTCACACATAGAGGGAGAGAAACAGTACCAAAAACCAAGAGACCTCTTAATTAGTAATACCCTGGAATTTAAACTATGGGGAATCAAACTCATTTGTGATTTTAATACAGAACTTCTTTAATATGATCCAACACCCAAAAGAGAATATCATATGCCGGGGAACAGCAGCAATGAAGCTGTGGACCTCTTTGAAGCACTCCTTATGATGGGGGCATATGAGCGCCATATATAAGCTATTACCAGCAGGACAGTGGGGTGGGAGGAGGTATTGTTTCATATTCTCTGTGTATATATAAAGTCTGCTGCAGTTTCCACGGTATGCATCTGATGAAGTGAGCTGTAGCTCACGAAAGCTCATGCTCAAATAAATTGGTTAGTCTCTAAGGTGCCACAAGTACTCCTTTTCTTTTTGCGAATACAGACTAACACGGCTGTTACTCTGAAACATATATAAGTATGGAGTATGTTGTAGAGACTGGTAATATCCTCTCTTCTACACCGGGCCATGCAAAAGAATTAAGTCCAATGCACCCCCATGTTGTGTGTCAGTTTGGGTGTTTATTATCATGAACTCTCCTTACCTTTCCCCCACAGTCAGCTTTGCAACTTGGATCTCTGAAGTTTTCTTTTTTTGCTGGGGTGGGGAGGACTGAATTGACCAGTCTGGCCCACAGTTTCAGTTTACTTTCAGAGTTTGTACTACTCTGAAACCTATGAACAATGAGACCTGCTCTAAAGCCTATTGGAGACCGAGTTGACTTCAGTGGGCTTTGGATCAGATCCATAGTAATGTGTATTGTTGTATTTAGTAGCTCAAAATAGAGCCGTGGGTGAAGTTCTGGTTGATTCTGTTCAAAAAGTGAAAATGGACTTTTTTTTTCATAATTTTTATCTCTTGAGGTTATATTAACAATAGTAATGTAGAGACTTGTTTTTTTAGTAAGAGCCATGTTATGAGTAGTACTCTTGGAGCTTTAGTGGAAAATCTGCAACAGAGCATTCATGACATAGGATATGGAAGTTGAGGAAAAATTAATTTTCAAACTAACCAGATGATGTTAAAGGTGATTAAATGACTGTTCTAGACCCTTTTTGAAATTAGAATGTTTACCTTAATGAAAAAAAATCTTTATTTTCAGCAAATTTGTGGTATCTTTCCTTATAATGAAGTATCACTTAAAGTGGCTCACTGAGGCAAGAAAAATGAGACCAAGTATTTCAGTTAGGAGACAAGAATATGACAGTGGTAGAAGAGAGTCATATTTATGGTAAATGTTGTGTTTTTAATTTACATTTAAACTTGGTTTCAGAGTACAAACAGAATGTTTAAATCAGTTACACCCTTGTATTCTAGCCAGTGAGAAATCCAAATGTAGAAACCAGGCCGAAGGCAGCACTTTCTTCTCTTGGAATAAAATAACAGGGCCTGATTTTCATTTTTATTATATATATATAAAAAACTAGGTAGCACATGGTTTACAAGCTTTGTTGGAACCCATTTGTGATGGTCTACAGCAGCGTTTCTCAACCAGGGGTCTGGGGCCCCCTGGGGGGGCCGCAAGCAGCAGGGCCAGCTTTACAGTTTTTGCCGCCCCAAGCAGTGGAAAAAACTGCTGCCGTGGATGGCAAAAGGAAGAAGCTGCCGCCGAATTGCCGCTGTGGCCGGAGGAACTGCTGCCCCTTTCTAACTGCCGCCCCAAGCACCTGCTTGGAACGCTGGTGCCTGGAGCCGGCCCTGGCAAGCAGGTTTCAGGGGGTCCGCCAAGCAGGTCCAACGTTAGACTCTCTGGGACCTGGGACAGAAAGCTGAAGCCCCACCGCATGGGGTTGAAGCATGGGACCCTGAGCCCTGCTGCCCAGGGCTGAAGCCAAAGCCTGAGCAATGTAGCTTTATAGGAACCCACGCAATTGCCCTGATTGCTCACCCCTAACACTGGCCCTGGCTTTTTTATTCAGAAAACCAGTTATTGTGGCACAGGTGGGCCGTGGATTTGTTATAGTATGTTGTGGGGGTGGGGGTTGGATTTCAGACAAAAACGGGTTGACAACCCTTAGTCTACAGAACTGCACCTTTCCCAAGGTTTGACCAGGTGTAGTTCTGCAGACCATCACAAATGGGTGCTAATAAAACTTGTATACCGCTTACTACCCTGGACTGTTGTTTGTCACCAGTTTACCTCAGTCAATCCTACCACTGCAGAAAGAAGCTATCAGAGAGCAGAAGAGGGAAAAGAGGAGTGGAAGCAGGAAATGGAGTTAGCTGTCTAATCACCATTTAACAAGCTGTGAATTTTCACAGGTCCCAGTTAGTTCAGGCTGTCATTTTGTCCAAACGATATCTGAGCAAAATAGTGACAGTTGCTGACTGAACCATTATTGAATAGCTGAATTCTGATACACGTTGAGAACAGGTTTACTGTAGGATTTGCTTCAACCAATATAATCACATCCTAGTCATACAGCTGCTTGTTTTTAATGATACATTTTGCTTTATGAATAAACTGGTTTATCAATTGGTACCCAGCTGTCTGATTAGCGGACATTGATACCGTTTCATATAACTGCCCAGCTCAAGCATAACTGCTGCTTTTATAATATTGTCAATATCTGTTGTGTCCATCTGACTGCCACCCATGCTCGCTATATTCACACGTCAATATTCCTTTGGATATTTTTGAAGAAAAATATTGGCATTTCTGAAAGAAATCAGTAGTAACATTTATTTTCTGTAAATATCCAGAGTCCTGCTATGGTTCAGTAATGGCCCCCTAAATTTCAGCACAAAACTTGGCAGGTTTTGAAATATAGCAATATATTACATTTCTCTCCTGCTTTCTATTCAAATATCTAACCTAACAAATCAAAAGATACATTTTCTGTAGGTTTGGGGGCCTGCCTGTCTGCCTGTGGTGGGTGCAATTTGAAAATTTGGACTTTGTTTGCAAAATGAACAGTGGGAACAAATCTGGATACTTATACTTCTAGCTAGCTGATTTGGGGCTGCAATCCATTTTGCAGATGCAAATTTTGTGGGTACAGATTATGCCTGTAAAGGAGAGACCAGCTACCTGAAAATTTACCTGAACTCTCACAGCATTGTGAGGTAAGGAAGGCATATTTCCATTTTATAAATGGAGAAAATGTAAAATAGATGTTTACCGTGCAATAGAAATGAGAGCACAATATCATGTTATGTTATGGTGACATTACCTTTCTATATTTGCAGTTCTGTCATAGCTGGACTAAATTACAATCGACTGAAATACATATTGTAATATGGCTATTGAGTTTCTACAGTCCTGCTTGCTAAAGGCAAATCTATTGTTTACTACATTGAAGTGAATAAATAGAAGAATGAACAATGCATATTCACTAGCTCATATGGTTGTCTGTTGCCTGGATATTTGCTGTCTGTACAGCACCAAAGTGGTTAATTATATGATGTTACACCACATTTGGTTAGTGGCTTAGCACTTTGTGTGGATACCTGAGTTATTTCCCCCTGTTTCCTCAGATCACTTTCAACTGGTTTAATCCTATGTCTGATTGTGGCACTTTCCACGATGCAGTGTAATTAACCACAGGCAAATATTCAACATATTAGAGCTGAAAAGCAACCCAGCATGCTTTCTATGGCTACGTGACATCTTAGGGTGGGGGGAAGAACAGCTTTATTATCTCCACAGCTTCTTTACCTCTCTTTAGTGAATGACCAGAATATTTTTCGGTAACTTTGCACATGGCTGCATATACCTAAAACATGTTATGATAATATTACTCCAGCCTCATTAAAAAGTCTCCATATACTATAAGAAAGGGAATGTTGGCAACTAGCTAATACATAACAGAAGAAATTAAATGCTTTTGACAGTAATTGCCTGAAGAAAATTTAGGAGATGAGATAGCAACAACACAGCGCAAACAAAATTACACGATTAAAAGCACAATAGCGGCCATATGTCAACTTTGTATTAAGTAAGCAATGCTTAGAATGGTCAGGTCATAACTTTTGCTAAAAACCTGGACATGTGGTTGTCAAAACTGGTATTGGACTAGAAAGTAACATGGAAAAAAGTAAAACAACCCCTGCCTGAGATTAAAAATGGTGTGTCAAAACATAATTGATCACAGCAATTGACAATGGGTACTAACTGGAGAAGGAAATGTTAAAAGCAAAAAACAATTCTTTTTCCACTTCTCAGTCTACTTAGAAGTAAACGATATTAATAAAACAAGCCATAGCTGTCTAACAAAGTAATTTTTTTCCACGTGTAAAATCTTGATTTTTAATAGATTTGTATCACATCATGATCTCCCATCTCCAGGACTAAGATGAGTGACAAACTATTGTGGTCTGAATTCAGTATGAAGTTTATTTCTCGGTTGTGCGATTCTGGTAAAGATTGTGATGATGTCAGCAGTAGCTCTGTGAGTATTAAAGCTTTTTATAAATTATGAGCTACAAATGGCCTCTGATGGAGAACCTCCTTTGTTTCTTATAATGGAGGATATGATATGCCGTATAAATTATGGCCCAAATTATCAAATACTGCCTCCAAAATAGAATATTCAGAGTTTGTACAAATAGCCTTTTATATTTTCAAATACTGTATTTGGTTGTCTGAATACCTGGCTTTTGTATGTAAATGGGAAGGTTGTTGCTGCCTGCATCTCCATACTTCCAAACATGGGAATTTTTAAAAGTTTAATCACAACCTTTGGCATTCAGCTGTTAACTTAAGCTGCTCTTTTAAATAGTTATTTTAATGCTTACATTAGCAATATGTATATAAAACCTTCTCTTTTAGCTTGATGAAGATTTTTGTCTGGGAATTCACTTTAAAATTCTGCTCTTGATCATTGTGACTGAGATTTTCAAAGCTGACTCAAATACTTAGCCACACAATTCCTGTTTAAATTAAATGTTTAGTGAAATCCCCATGTCAGCTTTGAAAATCTCAGTTTATTTAACTCTGCTCCTTCTCAAATGAATTTAGCTGCATGTCAAATACATACCTAATTAGTGCAAGAAATGGGTCATTATTAGCACCAGACTACTTTCAAACTAACCTAAAGAGAGAAACAGCTTTTTCAGTTAGATATTATGGATTGTTGTCTATTACTAATCACTTAAAATCTATTAAAACATTTTGTTGCAAGGAACTGAATGGCTCAGAGACTTGGTAATAGATTTTAAAGCCTTCCACTTTGTAGGTCATTGATTCAAATCTATCTAAACACAGTTATTTGGGACTCGTCTACACTTGAAACTGGGGCTGATTTATCTATGAAAGCATTGTTAAAGTGACAACACCTTCCCAATTGTAAGGCGCTTGTACAGCTGTGGCCCATTTCGTATCTTGTGTTGACAGAAAACTTGTCTACTGTGCAATTTGGCACCTGTCATGAGCACTGCGTACCTGGGCACCATTTATCCAGCTACTATCATGATGTTTTGGATATTTGTATAATTTCAGCATTGTCAAAAATAATGAGCCAGGCCTAAAAAGCTCATTAGATTGGTTTAAAATAATGAAATTTTAAACAAAAACAATTTGGGGTTCTTATTCTGCTCAGGGTTATAAGCTGCCCTTTGCAACCAGCTATTTTCTAAAAATGAAAGCCATCTCTCGTAATCACTTAACTCCTGAAGGTGGAGCCTAATCAAAAATATCAAATATGAGACTTGTGCTAAAATTATGCGAGTTGGCAACACTGTACTATATTAATTCAAAAACATTAACCCCCCCCCAGTTTTTGCTATTGATTAAATCTTTAGATTCATTGTTTAATCAGTCATTTATTTTGTTAAATGCTACAAAGGAACAGTTTTATTGCTTAAATGAACATACCTAACAATGAATAATTTATTTTGATTCTATGTTCCCTTTTGTTAAAACTGCTAATAAATTTGGAGGAAAGGCTGGTGGAAAAAATAATGATTGGTCTCTCCAATTTTGATTGGATAATGCTATATATTGAATAGAGGCTGAATATTTGGTTTATTTTAGGGTTATAAATACATTTGATATGTACTCAATATCGATATAGTAAAAGTTCCCCTGCTGGACTGGGTTAAATAAAAAGATCCATAGATGCATTGTATAATAATCAATTAATCTATTGTTTAATAAAAAAACTTTTACTAGTTTTTTCAGGACGTAGACAAAATGTTTTGAAAAACAGAGGTTACTACTTGGTTTAATAAAAAATACAATATAATCAGTGCTACATACTTACCAGGAGTCTAAATGTTCATATTCAAGCCATGTTAGGGCTTTCTCATGTTTAAAATCTATCCAGTAGAGTAGGTGGAAGGGTCATAAAGCATTCTGTGAAATCAGGCACTGATATATCACTCTTGAAGGGTGTTAATTTGGTTCTCCAGTTCTGATTTGTTTAGTAGAACATATTAATTGCTTGGTGGACAGAATTAAACTATTTTGTGCTCTGAAAAAAAAAAAGAAGGAAATAACTGAAAATAAATAGCTGGATCTTAACAGGAGATTCATTCTGATTGTGGCAGCTTGTTTTGAAGAAGGAACAAGATTATTTGATATTTTGGGATCCTTGGACAGCTGTTAAAAGCAAACCCTGGTACAGATGAGAGATTAAAACAGTGAGATTTTTATTTTCAGGCAAATATTTTTCAGATCACGTTATGTGGTCTGCCTCTGCATCTCAACTCAAGTACAACTTGCCAGTCAGAAAAATTATTTCAGAAAGCAATTTTACTTGAAAGCAAAAGTGCAGGGTTCTGTCACAGCTGCTGGGACAGGAGGGACTTTAGGACCCCAATCTGTAAGTCTGTGTAGCTGGACTCCTTTGCTAGTGAGAATCCACACTGAAGTCAATGAGGTTTAACCTGGGTACAGAAGTCCACCTTTATGGAGTCTACAGAAGGATCAGAACTTGTGTGCTTAAACTCAGAGTAAAGATGAGACCTTAAAAACTGAGATCCTGTGTGCTTGCATGATCTTTAGAAATACCCTGGCACGTTGGGTTAGCATGCTAACTCAGTTGAAAGCTAGCACGAGTATCTCTATGTGAGCTGGGAATCACACCCCTAGCTCCTAGTGTAGCCGTAGGGTAGAAGTTTACCCCTGTGTCTTTGGCCAAATGGTAGAACATATAAAGATTGTGAAAAACAAACAGTAGTTATCCATGTACTAAAAAGTGAAAGGCAAATGTTATGCTATTACCTCCCAGTTCTTCACGAAACAGATCACATGTAATAGAGTTATTACCAAATGAATTATTTAGAAATGTATCTAAAACATGAAGAATTTAATAGAGAAGGATATCCCTGCTGCAGAACTCTGTAAATTGGTTTAAAAATTGCATAGCAATGCTATCCTTCTCTATTCAATTCTATGGAACATTCCCATAAAGGGTACTATTTCTGATATATGCTGCTTAATTTCTGTACACATAACAGTCCAACCCAGTTTAGTCCTCTGATTTTCTAATAAGCCACAGAATATGGCTTTGTCTTGTAGGTAAAAACAAAAAGAGAACACCGTCCACACGTAATCTGATTTTAATAGAGGTTTGTATTCTCATGATATGATTAAAGTGATGTGAGAGCAGACAGAGGTTCAACATTTAGGGAAGTGTTATAGGATATAATGAGCATCTCTACTTCATGGATGTAAACCATCTGAGGCCAGGAAGTCATTCTGATTAGTTGTTACTGTGTATTTATAGTCATAAAGTTGTAAGTGTGCTACCACTCATCTTGATCCAATGTGTTGCATCAAGCCACACCTATTCCTTTTGCAATAACAACGGAACAGAAAGGCCACTTGAGCTCTTGCTTTCTATGCTTCTAGAAACAAACTAAGAATTGATATGAATGTCAAATAAGACAAGATTTTAAGATAAGATATGATTTTAGCCAGTGTTTTTGGTTTGTTTGTTGTATTAGCTATATGTGCCAGACCTGGCCAGTGCTCCTTTTTTGGAAGCTTCTATATTTGCATTCCCATAATTTTTGAATATCCTTATTTGGTTTTCCTTGAAGTTATGTTTATTTTTTGAACATGTCAGGCTTAAGGTCTAGAGCGTCTGGTTGCCCATTCCGTCTAATATGTTTTGTGGTGCCTACTTCATTTCTCTAACACCCAACCTTTCCCCCTTTTAAACTACTCATGCGCTGTGTGACCGGGTGAGGATTCTTGCAGCAGGAAAAAAACTCCTCAGGACTCCCAAGCAAGGCCTGGATAAACCCCTCCTCGCTATTACAGGATCTCTATCGGTGTATACTTAAATTGGTAATAGATTAAAGTGCCAGTAGATGGCACTCAAGAATATGCAGCATAGCTCCTTGCTTTTGTAGGACCGATAAAGCTTATTGTGTGCACTGCAAATGACTTCCTCAGGCTGATCTTCACAGCAGCTCTTAACACTCAGTTATCAAATTAATTTTCACCCCCCCCACCCGCAACCAAATTCTTTTTAAAAAAGCCAGTCTATAGCCAACCAAATTCTTTTTAAATAGCCACATTCTCCTTATCCAGCTTAATCCTAGCATCTAGTCAGCAAATTCCTGTGTGAGCCCAGCATCCTTTTAAGTTCCACCTGTTTACCTGAGATATATTCAGGCAGTCTAGGGCTACAGCATGTTAGGTGTTGTCTACATTAGAGAAATTTGCACGGGTGTCACTAAGCTGGCTGTCCCCTAATATAAATGTACTGCACAGATGGAAAATGGGTCTGACCCTGGTGTTGCATACTCCTGTAATTAACTAGACTAAGGACACACTGGCACTTATGTTAGTGTAACTTATGTCACTCAGGGCTGTGGTTTATTCACACCCCTGAGCGACATAAGTTCTGTGGACATAAGCTAGAATGTAGACCTAGCCTAACTCACACTAATGTAAGCTATGTCGATATAGTGACACTGGTGCAAACTCTTTTAATGTAGAGTGGGATTTATTCTCAGCTCAGGAACTTGCTTCTGGATGGGAGTCAGAAACCTGGTCCAGGCTCTTTACTGGAATTTAGTCACTGTTTATCTCAGTAGGATATCTCCAGAGAGAAACCACTCAAGTGAGGTGCATCATGGCTTTGGGGCCTCTTTCAATGTCACAAATATCCAAAAATACAGAATGTGTGTGCACAGCTGCAGAATTTACTCCTTCTTCTGAATCTACCATATCATGGTTACCACTTTGCTTGAGCCCACCTCTAATTCTGTGCATCTTTTGCAAAGACCAGATTCCAACATCTTACTGAACCACCAAAAAGACACTTACTGTGTTCCATTTCCTATATATCCCATGACATTTCTCTTAAATATTTTAAAGTGATTAAAATGAAGATGCAAATATCTCAATATGTTTGGCATTTCTGAGGATGTGGTGAATTAAAGGAACTCTAGCTTTACTCAGAGCAAACTTCAGCATACCTCATGTACTTGTTGTGAATGGGGAAATGACCTGTTGAAATAATTCTAAAAATAAACTAATCTGCTAAAATGACTACTGGATAAATTTAAAGGTCGGGACACTGAGCAGAAGTCTGGGACTCAATCCTACATGGTGTTAACTGCCCCCAACTTCTGTTGCATTCAGTGGGAACTGGGGGGCTCAGCATCTTTCAGGATTTGGTCCTAAATGACTAATATGATCAGTGCTAAAAGTATAATGGACTTTGCTATAAAAGTTAGTATGTAAACTATTAAAGGATATTTGCTGAGAGCACTATATCTAACAAATTCCCTCAAGGTTGGTGTGTGGGTGTCATGCCAGTGAAGTACCCAATGGCTACAGCTGGGCCAAAAAGGAGAACGTCCGAGATTTGGGAAGGGATAATCTAGCCTCTGGTTAACTGATGGAAATGTCTTCCTATATATTGTGGAATAAGTACTGAAAAAAAGAAGAAACGTGAATATAGTCTGGATTTCCAGGTGTCACTTATTTATCACTGCTAACATGTTTCTAATAGATGCAGATGTGTCATATGTACCTTTGGAGTCTGTAAGATAAAATCCAATCTCAAATCAATTTTAAAAGTTGTGGGTTTTTTTTTTTTTAAATTATGGTTTTGAACATATACAACAGTGAACACGCAATAATATTAGATTGTGGAGCAATGTGGGGGAAAACGTTCTCCTCTGTGGTGCACCTCCAACTTACTACAACGATTGTCAATGTATAGCAAGAAACAATAGGTCCATTTAAAAAAAAAACAAGTAAAATGTCTGAATAAATACTCACAAACAAAAGACAAGTAAATGTATCAAAAGGACTTGTTCTACAACAACGACAGTGGCAACAATTTTACATAATTTCCACAGGAGAAAGCATGGATTGTGTATTTTCCTTTTCCATGTCAGTTAGCTTTCCTTATGCTTCATCAAACTGCTTTTACATCACCTTGAATCTTTATGATAATGGGAGTCCAACTTCGCAGGGGTGGAGTAGTTCAGAAAAGGCCAGAATCCAGGAGAAAACTGCACTTAATAAAAAATACCTGTCATTCATAGACTGCAATAATACAGTACCAACACCTATCGCTGAACGCAACATACAGTGGTTTTGCAGTTCTTGAAGTTCAATACCCATGTATCAGGCAGCAGAACAGCATTTGCAAACTCGTATCACACAGCATATACAATGCACAGTATGTAGACTCACCCATTGTTGTGTAACAACAAACTGGGCTACAATGGGCTGGATTCTTGGCCTTGTTAAGGCTGCTTTGCCCGGTTTCAGCAGCACAAAGCAGTCTTGAATATGGAGTAACCAGCCAGTCGGGGATCCTCCCCTGTCTATGGCAATCTATGGGTCGTGCAAAGTCAGTTTAGTAGCTCCATCCCTTCCCATCTCTCATTTAGGGAGTGCAGAAAGAGCACCCTTGCCATCTTGTGAACCTTGGCTGCCAGAGTGCTGGTCCTCTACTATATGGGCATCTGTCACCATCATATTGGAGTTTTGGGGCTGTTAGATGGTGCAGTTTAAAGCAGCCTGAATTTTGCTGTAAGTTGCTCCTAGGACCAGCCTAGTGCCCAGTGACCCAAGGATTAAAACCTTCTCTACACACGCACACACACACACACACACACACACACAAAACCCAGGCTGTGCTAAGAGCGGAAGAGTCTGCCCCAAAGATTTGGGCATTTTATTATTTTTGCTTTGTCTTGACCTGATGGTTATGTCCCTTTGTTACCCACATATCTCACTTTGGTATGTGCCTTGCTAATGGGGAAACCCTGAAGTAAAATTAAGAGGAAATTATTCTTTCTCTTACCTAATTTCTGAAGAAGAATAGATCCAGTCTTGTACACTGTCTGGGTCAGATACTCAGGTGGTGAAAACTGGTCTTACTCCTTGGACGATGTGGCCTTCTGTGGCCCATAAGTCTCATTCTTAAAGGGAGTTCTGTGTGCTGAGCTTTTGCAGAAATAGACCCACAGTAGACTACGTCTGATTTGCATAATTTTTGCGTGTAGATAAATCTTGCTATGAACTACAGAACAAATTTTGTTTGAACTCTGTGTGTCATAATTTTTTTCCTTACTATCCTCAATATGTTTCTGCATTCAGAGTCTGGAAGACCTTCTGCAGCTAAGTTAACACATAGCAATTCCTATGGTTCATAATAAAAAGCTGTTTAGCCTAGTAAAATTTTTCACAGATGCTAACCAAAGAGTGTGTTGGATGAGGTGCTTGGCCTGAATGTCAAAGGTACTGAGTTCAAATCTTGAAAAGGTCGTATGTTTTAGCTTTGTGATTTGTGGGCTTGCTAATGAAAATACAGAACTATGAACCAGATACGGCAGTATTATCACAAATAAAATCAATGTGCAATTATTTTGTTACAATTGTTATTTAACATTTCTATCTAGTTTCATAGGAGCACATGGAGCTTCACACAGAGAATAAAGGCACAGGGGCTGATTCTCTAGTGCCTGGCACCTTAGGTGGTCATTTAGATCCTGCTCTTAAAAAGACAGGCATGTGTTTAACTTTAAACATGAGTGGTCTCATCAAAGTCAACTTCACTACTCATAGAGTTGAGTACATGCACATCAGGGCCTTTGACTTGTGAAAAATGAATGTAAAGCACTGCCAGATTTGATTAGAAGTGTTATACATTCACTTGGCCCAGACGTAATGACTACACAAGGTTAAGGTTGCCAACTTTCTGATTGCAGAAAACCAAACACTCTTGCCCCAGCCCCTACTCTGCCCCTTCTCCGAGGCTCCGTCCCCACTCTCTCCGTCGCTTGCTCTCCCCCACCCTTGCTCACTTGCTCATTTTCACCAGGCTGGGGCAGGGGATTGGGGTGCAGGAGGGGATGAGGGCTCCAGCTGGGGCTGTGGGTTCTGGGGTTGGGCCAAAGCTGAGGTGTTCAGAGTGTGGGAGGGGGCTGGGGTACGGGGGGGGGGTGAGGGCTCAGGGTGGGGGGGCGAGCTCTGGGGTGGGGCCAGAGATGGCGGTTTGGGGTGCAGGAGGGGGCTCAGGGCTGGGGCAGGGGGTTGGGTGCAGGTGGGGATGCAGGGTGTGGGCTCTGGGAGGGAGTTTGGGTGTCAGAGGGGAGGGGACACAGGCCAGAGGCAGGCAGTTGGTGTGCGGGAGTGGGTGCAGGCTCCAGGAGGCAGTTGGGTGTGGAAGGAGTTCAGGGCTGCAGGAGGGGGTTCTGGGTGTGGTGCAGGCTCTGGCCGGTGCTTACATCAGGCGGCTCCCAGAAGTGGCAACATGTCCTCTGGCTCCTAGGTACAGAGGTGGCCAGGTGGCTTGGCTCTGCACGCTGCTCTCGCCCACAGGCACTGCCCCTGCAGCTCCCATTGGCTGCAGTCCCGGCCAATGGGAGCTGCAGAGCTGGCGCTCTGGGCAGGAGCAGTGCGTGGAGGCTTCCTTGCTGCGCCTGTGCCTAAGGGCCACAGGCATATGCCAGCCACCTCCGGGAGCTGCGTGGAGCCATGGCAGGCAGGGAGCCTGCCTTAGCCCCGCCGACTGGACTTTTAACGCCCCAATCATCAGTGTTGACTGGAGCTGCCAGGGTCCCTTTTTGACTGGGTGTTCCAGTTGAAAACCAGTGGCAATCCTACACGAGGTGCAAGGCTGTAGAGAATTGGCCTCTCTGTGCAAAAACTGGATCTTATGGCATGGGTGTTACAAACATTGATTGCCACATACAAACCAATACAAAAAGGGTAAACAGTCCTCTCTCAGGATTCTAATGTGTATTTATAAAATTAACTTCCTACAGTTACACAGACTCCTTCCCTATCAGGAGTAGCTTTTTTTAATAAAGGTAGTTAAGGGGGTTAGATAAGACCACACTGTCTACAGACTGACAACAGTGAATCGGACCGACTGGTTTATACCAATCAAGGTTCATAAAACCCAGAGGGTTTTTAATTATTAATGAGAAACACATTGTTCAGGGTAAAACAAAATTACAAATTTGTCTGCCCAGTGGTATATGAATTAATTCAGACTGACAGGAAAGAAAGAGCGAGCGCTATCTTGAGTGAATTACTATGAGCAAGAACAATAGGTCTCTGCATTCAGGGGCCTCCATTAGAATATACAGTAGCTGGGCCAAATGATCCCTCTTCTTAGGAACTATGGTAATAAGCCTCTGTGTCCAGTGCAGTGCCTGGGTAGTTTCACAGGCATGTTATACACTCTAGTTTTAACAGGAAAATGCAATTTTGGCAAATACAGAATAAAGCAAATGTTCTGTAAATATGACAGCTGCTCCATAAATAGTTGGATCAAGTTGGATACACCTGAGTTCTCTTCTTAGCTGTCCCGTAGAACTTGGGCCCCAAATCTTGGGTGCATCTTACAGCTCTGGAGAGCCTATTAAATCGCGATGGGCCCTTCTCCTTCAGTGTAAGCAAGAGTGACTGAAAATACTCCAGAGGGTTAGGATCCCAGCAAGCTTTCAAGGAAATATTGCAAAACTTTACAGGTGCAATGATTGTTCAATTATTAAATTTTAAGTGCTAATAATAATAATTATTATTAAGATAATTCCCTTAGGGTTTAGCATAAAAGGGAGTGTTGGCTATTATTACTAGTGTTTAATAAGTGATTTTCTACTTTCAGACAAGAGTGTTAAAATAAGTCACTTTAGCTCTTCCTAGCTTGGCCCCCAAGCCTGAAAACATATATTCATGTGTTAAACTTTACTCAGTGAATTGAAATAATTCTAGTTACTATAGTTTGATCTCATGAAGTCAATGGGACTACTCTACTCATGTGAGTAAAGTTAAGAACTTAAATCTTTATTTGATAAATTCAGCAGTATATAGAGGACTACTTCAAATATTCAAAGGGAAAAAAAGCAAGGTTTTAAAGAGAAAATATGGATTTAGGAGTACTTTAAAATAACAATACACACAAAATTTATAGGCTGAACTGTTTATACCTTCTGCCTAATGTTAGGGTTTTCAAATCCAGATTTGGGCATCTTTATAAAAGTGACTTTAGCGCCCACTGAAATCCATGGGAACTGCGGGTGCTCAACATCTCTGGAAATCAGATGATTTTATCTGTCTAAATATGGGTTTGAGCCTAACTTTAGGCATAAAGTTTGAAAATTTTGGCCCAAGCCTTTTCAGGCCAGTCTAGAATTACAGATTTTTGGATTCTGCTTTATAATGAATTTGCTCACATCAGTGTCATATATGAGCTGCAAAATCCTTTTAAAAACTTTTAAAAATTACTTTTTGTATGCAGTATAAACTGCAAAACATTTTATGGTCTCCATGTTAAATTCACCAGACGTATGGGCACTTGCAATTTAGGCATATACATACTGCATACCCGACATAGGCATGAAGTTTTATTAGTACAAAAATGAAAATTATTCTTGCTGTTGATACACATTGGCCATCCCTGAATTTGTATCCTAGCAAGAATACAAACCCTTATTTGGGGCAAGGGAAAGAGAGCTCTTGTATACAGATTTCAAATGAGTTACATGGAAAATGAAGGTGCATGGCTTAAGCACAGTTCTGGGAGGCAGGAACTGCTGAACTCTAATCCTGTCTCTGATACTGACTTCAGTTATGGCCTGTAGGCATTTACAAATGCCTCCAGTTTTTCACCCACAGTTTTGTAGGCACTAGGAGTGATGCTCAGGCATCTGACTGCATCCTCAAATTGGGTAGTTAGACAGCTAGGTGCCAATTTTATTATTGCAAAATTGCACCTGCAACTGATTGTGGATATGCAGTTGAAGGTCCTGTTGAGACACCTTTCAAAATAAGGCTCAAATCTCTCCGCCTTATTTTCTCTGCCTCTGAAAATGAGGATAATACATATCTATCTGCCTCATAGAGGTGTTGCAAGGGTTAATTCATGCTTGGGTTGAAAAGTGCTAAGAACTCATAGTATTCTTATAAAGAACTAGACATTTAATTTTAGGAGAAATTTTAAGAGAATTGTAAGTTGAACAGAGTATTCACATCCATGTACTGCCCTTGAATGCATGTGGAGAGCTCCCAGTGAAATGCACACATCAATGGGTAGAATTGAGATTAAAAGAGCATTGAGAGACCTCTCAGCTAAATGGCTTTCACAAAGCTGAATTATAACCCCTACTCAATATTCTGCTGCACTATCCTGCGAGGATTTTGAGTGGCTTTAACTTCCCATGGAAGTCAATGGCAACTGGTGTTCAGCACCTCTCAGGATTGGGCCAAATCCTGCTACAACTGATTTATATAAGCAATCCTTATTCTGACAAGTCCTACTGACTTCAGTGGAACGATTCACCTGACTAAGGGTCTGCAGCATCAGGGCAACTAATTTCAGTCATTAACCCTCAGTTAGCAAGGAATTCATAGCACATCCTTAAAAAACAAAACATTACATACCCCGGTTTTCTGCTCTTCTGCCTTTGGACATCACAGTCTATCTTTGATGCAAGGCCTTTCTGCTCTCTTCTCATGATATAGATGGGGTAAAAAAGCCGAAGAATTGCTTTTTCATGAAGAGAGTCCCTCATGGTGTATAATTTATATGCTTGGATAATCATAACTTTGCTGGTATCTTTAATAAAATTGATAAAGGATATTAGATGATGTTGTTCTTGTGAATGTATGTAATACGATGTGTTAATCATAACATCACACAATAAATGAATGATAAAATGAAGTAATTGGCTACAATGGGGAATGTTACTATTAGTCTTTGCTAGCCATGAATGTCTGAAAATTTCACTGTCGGGTCCCTAGTGATCTTATTGAAAGGCTTTGTGTGTGGGCGGTTGAAAATATGGTACTTGGCCTTTGGTGCCAAACTTTTTGACAGTATCATCTGTCTTTACACAAAAGATGTGGCAGAATATGTTACTTCCCATTTAATATTCAGAGCTCTGTTAATCTTGTCACCAGAATAATATACATGTAAAGGGGAGTGCAGATTGTCGGTAGTCTATCTCTACT
Source organism: Eretmochelys imbricata (assembly GCF_965152235.1). Lineage (NCBI taxonomy): Eukaryota > Metazoa > Chordata > Testudines > Cheloniidae > Eretmochelys > Eretmochelys imbricata. Next base: position 62,144,248 of record NC_135573.1, read on the forward strand.
ACACCCTCCGCTAATGAAGTTGTTGTGTCCAACCTTTGTGTGTGCGTGTGGGGGGCGGGGACGACAAGGGGGTCTGAGAACTTCATATAGGAGACTGCTAAATTCAGCCTCTTTCATTTGTGCTTCTTCTGTTTCTCTCATTCAAATTAATGGCCTTGCATGTCTTTTTTTTTTTCTGACTACCACAGTAATTGGTTGCTATGTAAGTAGTGTTTTAATTTTAAACTTCCAAGATGCTCAGTCAGCTTCTCTTGGTTGATATCTATGCTCCATTGGATGCAAAGAGCTTGAAAGGTGTTTTTCTAGCCAATGGAACCTGCCACACTTGTGGAAGGAAAGTTCTCATTTAGGGTAGCAGGTCGCATCACCGAAAGTGTGGGAGAATGGATACAGCCTTATTCTACTCCCCTTCTTGTTGATGCTTCTTCTCTTTCTACTGCCTTGTCAGGTGAAGTCACTTTAGCCCTGGAGTTACAAGAAAAGATAGGTAGATTTGAGAATGAGAAAGAGAGACCTGTACAAAGAGAGGTCCTGAAGGAGGGTGGGAGAGGGCCTTGAAAATGAGAGGATGAGACCAAAGAAGGATGAGAGTAGGAGAAACAGGAACAAGCACAAAGATATATCAAATGACTGAGGAAAGCTTGGGGCCCAGGAAAATATTAGCCTAGTATTTATGAGTGTCTGTTTCACCATTAATGTGTTTATCAATTTTCATTCTTTTTAAATTAGGTCCATGAAAGTCAATGGAGAAATCTTGCAAAGGAAACTCAGCACGTGGCTGCCGTGGAATTCTCCTGTGAGCCACCATTTTGGTGTGAGGTAAAATGATGATTGCTTTGCTTTGCGGAGCAAGGGCCCACAGCAAATTCCATCTCTGAACATTTATCACTCTTAAATGATAAAAACAAGAAAACTGTCTCCCTTTCACTTGTGTGCACACATGTACACACATATTGTAAGCACAGCCATAATGGCCCATGTGCTGTTTAGATACACAAAAGCAGGCAACTTATTATTTTTGAATGGAGTATTTCAGTTCGTATGGATCAAGAAGCACAACCCCTCCCCCACCCCCATATCCACATCATTGTCTCTTCAATAGTCAAGATAACACTGAAAAAAGGTTTAGTGCTCAGTAATTTAGAGAAAGTGTGTGTGTGTGTGTATGTATGTGTGTATATATATATATATAAATAAAAGATAAACTGTAAACTGTTCTTTCTCTCTGTAGCAAACCATATTGCAGATTAACCACTGCTTTCATAAACTACAAGTGGGTCATTTAAAGTATTTCACCACTGGTTAATGTACTGTCTTGTGCTCACTCTTTCTATAGTACCTAGCTCGTGTTTTGTTTTTATTAGAAATTCACCTATCCTTGACTACTGAGGAGAAAAGAAATTATCCTACAGAGCCCTGCAGCCCATAAAATGGCAGAGATTCCTAAATAAGACTGGCCTGAAACGGAAACCTCTGTCTGCCTGCACTGTAATGAAATGCATGACTATAGGAGATAATAATAATTGCAGCAATAGCTCGTTACAGCTCCCAGATGATTTGGTGCTGTCAGGAGTGCACTGTCCTCTGACATCCCAGGAGGCGAGCAGCATCACTGACTGCAGGCCCTGATTGGTGTGGTGAAATATTGCTGGCAAAAATTAAAAGGTCTTGGTGTCAAAATAATTCATGATATGCATATCTTCCATTCTGATGAAACGGCTGATATCCGGATTAGCAAGATAATAAAACTGATCAGGCTACAGTTAAACAATTTAAGTTGGAGAGCTGTTCATTTTGTAGGTGTCACTTGTCAGATCAAGGGGTCAAAGCGGAATGAAAGGCTCTCCCCAGTAACCTTCTGATGATTTGGATCTGGAATGTTCTTCATGATTTGTCCAAAGTTTTCATCACAGTGCTGCCGAATAGCATTACCACAGCAGGCTGTATTCTGACATTCAAATCCTGGGAATGACAGGTTATTAGGAGAAGAGAACTGGCTGTACATACATTAAGCCCCATATCTCTGACCTGTAATTTGAACTGATAGTGATATTGTAATTGAGTGAGTAAAAAGGGGAATTCTTTATTAAAACACAGGAAGATGGAGAAAACGTTTATTTTCAGGAGATTTATGGGTTCATAAAATAAGCTTTTTGATGATGATTTATTTTACAGTTTTTGGAATGCTGAGCTGTGTGCTTAGTATTTGTTTTGTGGAACAGCTATTTAAAATAGCTCTCTACCTCTCATATATTCTCAGCCTGTTCTCCAGAACCCACGTCTGTGCAGATGGAAGGATATTTGTTTCATATGGGAGTTCATGTATCTGAATAGTTCAAAGATTATTCCAGTAAAATGAGCCTAGGGAAAATATTGTACCCAGTTAATGCTCATTGCTTCAGGGACCCCTAATGTCCTTCCTTGACACGTTATTGCAGGCTATTACTACACAATGGATCTTAAGTCAGATGGTTATGGGGAGTGGGGCAGAGCTGTACTATCAGGGTAATTGAGTCTATTGTGTGGTAGTGTTACACACTTGAGTAACTAATTTAATGGGATGTGTTTTCATGTTCTTCTGCTCAGGCCTCTTGCTGAATAATTCTCCTGTCAGGTACAGAGCAATTCAGGACAGGTGAGGAGGGTCACAAGGGCTCATGATTTCCCCAAGACAAGACTGTTCTGGAGCACAGGTGCTCATGCAGCTAGCACCCAAATTAGATTCAATGCCAACAAAACAACTGCCTTTTAACTTGAATATGTTAAATTAGGGTTAAGAACAATTCACTACTTTCAAAGGGACCAAAGCTGGACCATAAATATGTAAGGAACATAAACAATGAGACCTTCCTTTGCCAATTGTTCCTGAAGCAGTTCATTAGTTTTTTTGCACAATTTAGCTTTAAGCGTTTACATAAAGCACATAAATGACATGTTGAGAGAGGTGAACATACTATATATCTGTCTGCTGCAAAGGTCTGCACGTGTGTGAAGGATAAGGGCTCAATTGGGCATCCACTGAAATTGATGGGAGCTTTGCCCCAGTGCAGTCGGTTCTTTGTATGTGTGGTTGCAGAATTTAGCAACCTGTACAGAAAAGGAAATGGGGTAACTATGTCACCATAGCAGCTGGACATGCAAGTGCTGAATATTTACAAAGCCCTCCCAGTTCCCCTTCTCTTCCAGTGAAGGGAAAGCAGACCTGTTGCTTGCTGCTATATTTCAGTTGCACCATTTGTTATTTCTGTTCCTAGTGATGAATTGAAATGAAGCCCCAAAGTGCCTACAGTGCTATAGTGGCAACTAATACTTTTATTTCTCATCGGTTACAGTGTGGCAATTTAGTGTTGAATGTTTTGTCACAGTATAGGCATTTAATAGCTCAGGTTTCACACACTGTTTATTTTCACAGGCAAGAATACTGATTACTGACAAGTGATGTACTTATAATTTTGTTAATGAGCATATCCGCTCAGATAAAGGAGGACTTGACTTACTCATAATTCATTAAAAATGAAGAACCCAATCCTGCAAACATTCACATCACTTTAAATGTGTGATTAGTGAGTTCAGACTGCTTTGCCTTTGCATCTGATGCATTCAAAAGAAAAAAAGTTCACTTAATTTAAAAATCATAACTACCCACTCTGCATGTAATTACATCATATTTATCAGGTGACTATTGATACCTACATAAGTAAAGGGTCAGTCATGAAAGTACAGTGTGGTTGTATATTTGTATAATTTTAAAAATTACACTGTTTCAGAGTGTAAATTTTATGGCTCCATTCCTGCAAAGAGATTCACATAGGTTGACCCTCACACTCAGAGTACCACTGAAATCAATGCAATTACTCAGCACCTAAAAAATTGTTTTCACAGTCAGGCCCAAAGACCTCCGTTGTATAAAGGCAAGACCTCTGACATTGACGCAGACTCCCATGGACTTTGGTGGGACTGTGTAAGGGTCCGTATGCACAAAAGCTTTTGCAGGATTGGGAGGCCATTAGAGTTTAAGCGTTGGAAGCAGTTTCTTTTTACATTGTACAAACATAATATGTGCACAATTTGTTTTCATGATAATTGTTGACCATTGAACTATAAATGTATCAATATTTCCCTGCTAGTTGCAATGTAATCCCAAGCAAAAGAAATATTATTTTGATTTTTGAAGTAAATTGAAGCTTGCAAGATATTTTCTTTTGTATGTACCAAGTATAATCACCAAGCAATCTGCAGGAACATGTGTTTGAGTAGTTGTGTAGCCACATTGTATTTCAAGCTAGTTAGAGCAGGATTTTGTACTGCCACTTATTACCCTAGTGGCTGACTGTCTCTCACGGGAATTAGATTGCTATAGTAAGGTCCATAATGAACTTCTGGGGGCCTTCAGCTCATCTCCCTTCTCAGGTATAGGGCTAGATTCTTGCTTTGTTTGCTTTTGTTTTTTGGTGGAGATGTGTAGGATTGGTTATTGTAAATGTCTTCAGGGTTATGGTGGAAAAAAATTATGAAGCTTCTCCTTCCCCATCTCTCCCTCTCTCCCCTTTCCTGGTGCAAACCAAAACCAAATAACTCAGGTTAGTTCTCTTGTTTGTTTGTTTATATAAGTGACTGTAGTGATTTTGTCCTTACCAACAGAAGTCATAGGGAGCAAGAGAGAAAGTCATGCTTGCTGCGGAGAGAAGGCTGCAATGTTTTGGAATTCAACAACTTATATAAATCAAGAAGCAACAATCCTTGGGATGTCTCATCAGTTTATATATCACAAAACTGAACCAAGATTCAAGATTATGTGTGTGTGTCTCCTCTGTTTCTGCATTTCAGACTAGAATCGTTTTTGAAACGTTTACATAAGCCTTTACATCTCTCCTTCTCAGTAAGTAGTGAATCCTGATCAAAGAGAAGCTAATTGCTTATTTTCAATGTATTAGCATGTGTTTGATTCAACTTCATTTCACATATATAATATGTAAATATATCTATTAGTCAATTCAGAAAATACATAAACTGGGCAAGTTTCATTTGTAAAACATATTGCTTGGTAATATATTTTTATATTTAAATTATACTTTGTTATACTGTCCAATCATGCTATAATGCGATGGGCCCATTCTTAACATAACAAATATATTGGAAATACTATCACATATGTCTGTCTATATCTAAGTTCAATTAATTGATCATGCATGTATAAATATATATGAATATATTGTTTCCATATGAGATGTACATTTTGGGATTATCTAACAACTGACTCAGTAGCTAAGCTTATTTGATTTTCCTTAACAGGTTGAGGTCTCTACCCCATTTTAATTTTTCGTTAGAATATAATAATAGTCACAGGAAAGGGTGATTTGGTATGTGATATATTTCATTATGTTTCTATGGTAAGGGCAGAATCTAAAGTGGGAGAGCTCACTAATTTTTCGGCAGAGTAATTTATTCCACAGTATTTAAATGTTGTAATTTTCACACTGAGGCACATGCTGCCACATCTATCTTCCTCTGGACCAGTCTCTGTCTTGCTCTTTCCTTTTCATCTGTTTTGTTTTTTGCATTTTTTTCATAAATTCGACAGATGGCCTCTTGATGAATCCTTGATAATACTGTCATGTAAAGCTGCTAAGACTAGAAATCATCTCGCAACAATTTTTCATTGCAAAGAGAAAATTGAACGGAGACAAACATCACTAAGTCCATCACAACAGCAACAAAATACCTACTTCATGTAAATAAAGAAGACAAGCTTTCCTCATAATGCTCAAGCACAAATGCCACTATCCTTGTAAAGCCCCTTGATTTTTTTTTAATGCTACATTTAATTCACGTTTCAAGCCTTGGATATGTTTAGTATTTTATTGGTTTCATATTCAGAACATTTTCCAGGCTTTTAATGTGTTCTCCCTCCTCCCTGTTCCCCCTCCTTTTAGGTCTTTATAATTGTGGATCAGGTGAAGTTTGATTCCCCTCATTTCAAGGTCATGCACCACTAGGACCATTTTCCTGACTCAGAGGGCACGTAATTTCACAGCCGTGTACTCCTCATTAATCCACCCTGAGTGGGTGCTCAGGAAGTTCCAGATCACAGATTTGTTTTTGTCTTGTTCTCTGACTCAGTGCTTCACAAAAGGATTAGATTAACCCCTTTTGATTGTATTTATATCTTACTGCATCATGTTAGAAATAAAGTGATTTCTCTTCTCTCCACATGGTCCCCAGTGAGGGAAGCGGGGGAAGAAGAGGGTGCACATCATTTCTTTACAAATAGGTCTTAGTTAGTTAAAGTCAAGCTTGTGGCAGACACAGAAAATTATTAGTTTGTTTTCTTGTTCGGTTATTACTGCAGCTTCAATGATTGATTCCCCTCTTCCCCAGTTAGAGAATTGTTTATAAACTCTGAATGGTCTCTGTATAAATGAAAACTGCTGCAGTCCACTGGGCCCTGAACTGGGTCTCATCTGGACCTGAATTGTCCTGGTCCCAAAAAATTAGATGTGTTGAACATTGGAGAGGACCCATTGTTTTTGGAGAAGGGTTCCAGCCAAGAGCACGAGCAATAGTTTTTCAGTGTGAGGCATTCTTTCCTCATTTGGTGTCCATTTTCTTCCCCATAGGGGCTGTAGAAAGGGGGTATTTCTCTATATGGAGGTAGTGGCTAAAGCCCTCGATTGGCATGTCAGAGGCCTGGGTTCTAGTCCCAGCTTGTCAGGGTGATCTTGTGTAAGTGACTTGCACCTCCCTATGCCTTAGTTTCCACATCTTGTTGAATGGGGATAGTGATGCTTACCTCCTTAGGCCATGTCTACACTTATGGGTAAATTGGCACTGCTGCCATTGATGCAGCGCTGTCAATTTAGCAGGTCTGGTGAAGACCCTCTAAGTCGATGGCAGAGTACTCTCCTGTTGACTCTGGTACTCCAACTCCTCAAGAAGAATAAAGTAAGTCAGCAGAAGAGCATCTCCTGTCCACACAGAGTGGTGTAGACATTGTGGTAAATTGACCTAAGCTATGTTGCCTTCCGTTATGTTATTCACATAACTGAAGTAGCGTAACTTAAATCGACTTACCACAGTAGTATACAAAGCCTTAGTCAAGAACTTTGAGATCTACTGAGGAAAAATATTATAAAATAATGTATTATATGGCAGGATGGAAGGAAGTATGGTTCAATATTTAGAGCAGATGGCTGGGACTACAATTTTTTTCCCCAGCTCTGGTGCTGACTTACTATATGGTCTTGCCTATATCTACATCTGTAAATGGGGCTAATGTTTGCCTACCTTTGTAAAGTGCTTTTCGAAACCTTAGTTTCTTTCTTCCCCTCATCTTCCTCTTAGAGTTGTCAATTTTAGTTGGATATATTCCTGGAAGTTTCATCACATGACATCATCTTTAATTAAAGATTAATCTTTGATTCCTGGAGACTCCAGGACAATCTTGGAGAGTTGGCAACCCTACTTCCTCTTGGAGACAAGGAACTGCACAGACTCAGCTCTGGGAGCTAATGTAAGCAATTCTTCTGAGTGAGGCCTAGTGGCTGGGAAGATTGAAGAGCTTGTCCTCATGGACACCTAGATCCATTGGGTTGGGCCCAATATTGCCTGTCCATTCAGGGGCTCCAAAGGGCTAATGGGGCAGCCCCACCGAACTGCTGCAAACCACTCCCCCCACAAGCAAAAATATAAATGCTCTCCTTGAAACCATGGAGATTTCAGACAATATGCCCCTGCTTCCTTGGGTCTTGCTGTGTGAGGGAAGCATGTAGGCCTTACGTTTGGAAGAAGAGGAGGTTGTTATACTGCAGTGGGAGTAAATTTTACCTTTGTGATTAATTTCAGATTACTTCTATGGTGTGTTACCTTAAAAAATTCTTCTTGTTTTACAGCTAAAACACTGTTTCTTTTCATAGGTTCATAGTTTCCAGTGCCAAAAGGGACCATTCCGATCATCTGGTCTGACCTCCTGTAAACCCAGGCCATAGAACTTCCCCAAAGTAATGCCTTTCCAACTAGAGCATCTCTTTTAAAAAAAAGACCCTCAATCTTGATTTAAAAATTGCAGTGAAGGAGACTCCACCACAATCCTTGGTAAATTGTCCCAATGGTTAATTACCCTTGCTGTTAAAAAATTATGCTTTATTTTCAGTCTGAATTTGTCTGACTTCAGCCATAAAGTGCCAGGTGATTTTTCCCATTAGATATACTATAAGAATGATCTTTCTCTCAGCTTTTTCACTGTAACCAAAGGCCCTGGTTTCTTTCTTTGGAATCACAAAGTCAAAAGACCATGACATGAATATGTCCTGCATTTCAATTAGGCAATAAGAAAAAGCAGAGCTGTGTGAAGCAACCAGCTTTTCTCCTCCATGAAACATTTGCTATGAAAACTGAATTTAGCTTGCAAATGCTGAGATATGGAGCATTGCCTAATGCTGGTAGTACACCACTTCCTGGTATTTTTAAGGAGTTCTTGTTAATATTGCACAAAGTTTCTCTAGAAAAAGAGGTTGCCTTTGCTATAGCATGAAATACCAAGAATTTTAGGTAAACATGCCATGACTTGCATTGTGCCTTTAATCCTCCTGCACAACTCCTATGCCATCAAACAAGTGTGTTAGGCACGAATGGAAGGTATATTATGTCTCCAGTTAGCTAATCAGAGGTTATGTTTTATAAGCTTCAGCCACACTAGGGAAATGTATGCTGTTCAAATTTACTGGCTCAAAGGTCAAATACTTAAATGTGCTTACACAAGTGCAGTAGTATGGGATCTGAGCAAGAAGATCTGAGAAGTTAATAGGCTTCGTTTATCGTGCAAAAGTGTTCATTTAAAAATGTTTTTATGAACCATTTCCATCATAAATGTGGTTATTGTTAGTTAGCATTTTTGTTGAAGTAGCACCTAGAGAGTTAAATCAGAGAGGGCTCACATTGTGCTAGGTACTGTACAAACATATAATCCGTTTCAGTCCATGCCCCAAAGAGGTGTGACACTTAACTTTGTTAATGGTTTTAATTTTTTTTTCTTGAGACTGGGCTACACTCTACATTTAATGATCCTGTTTAAAACTATTTTTTTGCAAAGTTATGTCATATCCACATTGGTGGCACAACTTTGCTAGGTGAAACCATTATTTAAAAGGGCGCTGTTTTTGCCACCTAAAAGAGACCAGTATATGGGAGGTCAGGAGTTGGTGGGTGCAACTGAAATCTGGTGTGGTGATTCTTATAAATGGAACATCAGTATAGATGGCTACTGAAGGAGAGTGAGAATGAAAAATACTCAGACCAACTCTTGAACAATTTTAACCAGAAGACACCATGTTCATGGGGAACTCTAATGATCCTGATGTGGGGTGGATAACTAGTACACCAACCAACCAACCAACCGTCCTTCAGAAGGTTCCAAAGTTACAATGAAGATGATGTTATGATCCACAAAGAGAACAGAGTAGCATCTCCAACAAGAAGAGTTGCAATCTTGGATCTGCTTCTTATTGATAGGAGTGAGAATATGAGAGTGATAGAGAATACAGCAAAGAATGGATTGAGTTAACAGAACATACCCAATCAGAAATTGTGCCAGTTCTCAGCACACTGAATGCACGTGGCTTTCAGTCTTCTGTCTTTGTGGGATACCAGAACCCTGTGCATATCTTGGAATAATTACATGATTTGTCATATGGTATGTTGCTTGCTTATGTATATATTTTACAATGCTCAACAGATAATAAATGGGATGAAAGTGAGTATAATGTTCAAATATCACATAAATAAATTACATTGCTCTTCTCTTCTGCAAACTAAATAACCCCAGTTCCCTCAGCCTCTCCTCTTAAGTCATGTGTCCCAGCCCCCTAATCATTTTCATTACCCTCCTCTGGACTCTCTCCAATTGATCCACATCCCTTCTGTAGTGGGGGGGCCCAAAACTGGACACAGTACTCCAGGTGTGGCCTCACCAGTGTCGAATAGAGCGGAATAATCACTTCCCTCGATCTGCTGGCAGTGCTCCTACTAATGCAGCCCAATATGCCATTAGCCTTCTTGGCAACAAGGACACACTGTTGACTCATACCCAGCTTCTCGTCCACTGTAATCCCCAGGTCATTTTTTGCAGAACTGCTGCTTGGCCAGTTGGTCCCCAGCCTGTAGCAGTGCATGGGATTCCTCCTTCCTAAGTGCAGGACTCTGCACTTGTCCTTGTTGAACCTCATCAGATTTCTTTTAGCCAAATCCTCAAATTTGTCAAGGTCACTCTGGACCCTATCCCTAACCTCCAGCATATCTTCCTCTCCCCCCAAGCTTAGTGTCATCTGCTAACTTGCTGAGGCTGCAATTAATCCTATCATCCAGATCATTAATAAGGATGTTGAACAAAACCAGCCCCAGGACCGACCCCTGGAGCACTCCACTCGGCTGCCAACTAGACACTGAGCCATTGATCACTACCCATTGAGCCCAACAATCTAGCCAGCTTTCTATCCACCTTATAGTCTATTCATACAATCCATACTTCTTTAACTTGCTGGCAAGAATACTGTGGGAGACCATATAAAAAGCTTTGCTAAAGTAAAGATATATCACAACCACCACTTTCCCCATATCCACAGAGCCAGTTATGTCGTCATAGAAGGCAATCAGGTTGGTCAGGTATGACTTCCCCCTGGTGAATCCATGTTGACTGTTCCTGATCACCTTCCTCTCCTCCAAGTGCTTCAAAATGGATTCCTTGAGGACCTGCTCCATGATTTTGCTGGGGGCTGAAGTGAGGCTGACCGGTCTGTAGTTCCCTGGGTTCTCTTTCTTCCCTTTTTAAAATATGGGCACTATATTTGCCTTTTTCCAATTGTCTGGGACCTCCCCCAGTTGCCACGAGTTTTCAAAGATAATGGCTAATGGCTCTGCAATCACATCAGCAAACTCCCTCAGCACCCTCGGATGTGTTAGATCTGGACCCATGGACTTGTGCAAGTCCAGCTTTTCTAAATAGTACTTAACCTGTTCTTTTACCACTGAGGGCTGCTCACCTCCTCCCCATACTGTGTTGCCCAGTGTGGCAGTCTGGGAGCTGACTTTGTCTGTGAAGGCTGAGGCAAAAAAAGCATTGAGTACTTCAGCTTTTTCCACATCATCTGTCACTATGTTGCCTCCCCCATTCAGTAAGGGTCCCACACTTTCCCTGACCACCTTCTTGTTGCTCGAAGGATCCAGTTGTCCTCCTATGATCTGCTCAAAGCTTAATCAGCATGGGCTTGGAGATCCCTGTCCTGGTGTGCAGAGGATTCACAAATCCTCCTTTGTGGTCACTGCATACCCCCTCCTGCTCCCAGGGGTACCACAATTGCTTTTTTGGAATCCTGGAAAGTGGTGTTTTTTTTTAACCGCAACTGCTAATGGAAGTACATGATTTTAAATAATTTACATTTCCATCTGGTTTGAAAAACACCAGGTGGAGACTGCAGATCAGGATGAGTCCAAATGGAAGGAAATCTTAGTTTAAAATATTAAAGCTAAAAACAAACATTTATGTGAACCACATTTTTATGGTCCACAGTGGTGACTTCTTATGTCTTCTCTCCCATCGTTTTGGTTGTGCAAGGAGTATGCTTCCCTTCCTTGGCTGTGTTACACGAGTTATTCAGAATTAGGACGGGGGAACTGGGGAGCAGTGGAAAACGAAGAGATTGTGTGTGGAATATTGGAGGAATTAGGGGTTAGAGGGTTTCTTCAGCATATTACTTTGAGCATTAAAATGATTTCCCCTCTGCTTTTTTAGGGAACCATCCTAAGCCCTTAAATGCATGCATGGGACTCCCTTTATGGCCAGTGGGAGTCACCTGTGTTCATCTTAGGGCACCCATCTGGGTCTGCTGCCTCCCTCCAGTAGGACCCCTGGACCCAGATTAGAGCTGTGCGTGGGAGAGGTCCCCTCCATTTTGGTACCACTGCCACACAGGTAGCACCTCCCCTCTCCCTGTCATGTGGCCTTGGGGTAAAACTGCAGAGGAGCCAGCCAGAGACTCCAGCGGGTAGGAGCAGAAAGCAGGGACTTTTGAGTATTCACAAAACTTTCTACAGCTTTGACTGGCCTTTCTCTGCCCTGTGCTGATTGTCTGTTTGCTCCAACTCTCTCTCTCACCCTCGGTCATAGTCTCTTCACCTCAGTTTCACTCCACACCTGCCCCTTTTACTCTCTTCTCTGTTGCCCTCTCCTCCTCACCCCTCCTCCCTTCTCTTTCCATTTAGCTTCACCCCTCTTAACTAATCCCATCCCCCCCCAAAAAAGGCGTTACTAATGTGTTTGTTTCCATCAAATAGTTCACTCTGCTTTTGTGTTGTAGCCCTTTCCCCCTCCTTGCCCCCCCCCCCGTGGTGTGGCTGTCTGTTTAGATGTAAGATCTATAGGGGCAGGGATCATCTACCACTCTGTGTACAGTGCCTAGTACAATGGGGCTCCATTTTTTGTTGATCCTTAGGCACTGCCATAATAAACATATTAATAATAATAATAGGAATGTAGCTCCTTGAGGTTGTTGTTGTTGTTTTTTTTTTAGTTGTGTTGGGTAAGGACTGAAGGATTGGACCCTCGCTGGTCAACATGCTAAACCATCCACCAGCTAAGAGCTATCCTTCCTTCCCACTTCCCTCACTGCTGAGCCAACTGGCAAACTTTTATTCTAAAATGAGTATAAACATCATCAAAGGCTCTGTTTTGTAAAACTTTTTCTGATAGATGTTCCTTGTATCTTATCAACACCATGATGGACTCCCCCATTTTCAGCATACATTTTGCAAGAGCAGCTAAATCCTTCAAATCAAGACGAATTTTATGGTGAGGCTCCACTCTAATAACTGATTTCCCATAGAGATGTTCATACCCCTTCCTGCAGAATTTTTCCAGATGATGAAACTACTGAAGCTGGTGAGTTTAAAAGAAACACATTTCTTATACGGCTCACAAATACATGGGCTATAATAACTGTTCAGTATGATTTTCTTACATTTTTTTTTTAAAATAGAGATTATGAAGTCTCATTGTAAGCCAGTAATCTTACTGGACCAAATTCATCCCTGTTGTAATGCCATTGATTTTAATGGTGTTACGTCACAGTTGAATTTGCCTCATTGTCTCAAAACTCCAAGTTCTACAAAATGGAAAAGATGTTGTATGTTTAGATTAAAAATATTTGAAATAGAGTTAAAGTTGTCTTTTGATCTTCCAATATGAACCCAGTGTGGCCATTCTTATGTACTATGTTCCCCATTAATGCTACCAATCATCCCCCAGATAGCTTTTGCGTTTGATTTGACAGATACCAAGTGGCCCAGAGAAAACTGTACATACTGGCCTGTAATCTAAATTTCCCATGCTAGCTATGCTATGGGGACCCATTCCTCCAGAACATGGACCAGAGACTGTCTGAAATTGCCATTCACGTGTGGTCCACAAAGACCCTCTCCACTATTCCATTGACTTCTGAAAACTTCATCCTGCCCAAACCATCCCGCCCAAACTGGTCAATCTGCATACAAGACAAAGAGTAACTTTTTCTATATGTACCCTGAACGGATAGGCCTCAGACTCCAGTGCTGTACATATCCTTTCAAAATGAGCCAAAGATCCCCACATATGCTGGATTTTTCAAAATGGACTAAAGCAGCAAAGTGCACAATATCCATTGAAAGTCAATCAATATCCCTTAGAAAGGGTAGATGCAGATTGTATGGTCATACAAGATCCTGAAGTCTCATAATCTGCATATGCACTAGGAAGGCTTAAGTATCTATAATGTAGCAACTAATGGGTTTGTCTTTCCAGTAGATACAGTTTGTCTGAAAGATACAATAACGATTTAATTGATCTATTCTAGGAAAGGGTTGCTTTTTTTTAATAGGAGAATGTGACAATAGATTCAAATTGATTGGAGACTCACCATGGACTTGCAAACGGGAAGGACATAATCATCAAATTAATTAAACTTCGTTAGAGCTTACAGTGACAGTGGACAGGCACAAAGTAGCAGATTTAGTTTACTTGGATTTTAAAAAGGCTTCCATACTGTACTGTATAAGACTAATGTCTAAGACTAAAAAGTATGGTAGTGTTAATGAAAGATTAGATAAAGACTTGCTTGGTAAATAGAGGGCATGTGCAGGGGGTAGCTACATACTTACTTACCTATCAGGTAGGTGAAAACTTGAGTGTTCTAACAATCTGTGTTGGATCATATTCACACTGTACACCGATGGCTTTGAAGAAAGAATAGTGGTGAAAAGTGCAAAATTGCCAATGACACAAAGGTGGAAGGAATTGCTAATACCAAAAAGAATGTGTTTGCATCTAACCTGGGGCATGGGCTGAAAGTGGTTCATGCACTTTAATATAGTTAAGTAATGAGCATACGACTCCCCACTGTATTTTCCACTGAATGCATCCGATGAAGTGAGCTGTAGCTCACGAAAGCTTATGCTCAAATAAATTTGTTAGTCTCTAAGGTGCCACAAGTCCTCCTTTTCTTTTTGTGGTTACAGACTAACACGGCTGTTACTCTGAAACCTAGCATATGACTGAAAATGTCAAAAGGGTTTGTCTTCAATTGTTACTAGTTGCAAGGCACAGATCAGAAGAGTTAAAGGACTTCAGTGAGACTCAAAGATGCTCAACAGCTCACAGGACAGGGCCTCAAGGTGAGAGTGCGAACACTCCAATGCTGTTGTTGCACTTACAGATGGGCTGCATGGGTCTCTTCTCCTAAAATGATACTTTGATGTTGCTTGGTTAAGATGAATCTAGACCTCCTCTCAATGACCTTGCCACTGACCTAAGGAGTCTGACCTGCATTTGGGAGGTTTTATGGGAAGGTTTTTTAAAAATTGTTCCTCTTCTCCTACCTCCATTATTTTTGTAAACATCCCTTACCCTATCTCATTAATATGAGACCCTGTGTGGTCTTTGGAGGCATAGCTGTGAGGCTCTTCATCTGTACACATGAAAGAACTTGCATTTTGTACATTTGCATCTAAGCTTCTCCTATATTCGACTGCTATAGTAGGTGACTTTGACTTTCTTCTTGTTTCCATCCCCTTTTAGAATTTTTTTTAGCAATATCAGAAAAAAAAAAGCACTCTACACAATATCATTAAAGGTAAGTAAACTAATAACACATAGATCTAAATGTTTACTGGTTTGTGTCAGTGTCTGGCAATACAATGAATAATTCATATCAAACTAGTAGAATGTAACATTTACATAAAATAATACTTTGCAAATTTATGGTAAGTACTAATTACTTGCCTTATTTGCCATGACTATGATATTAAATATTCATAAAAATGTGATTATTTCTTTGATTTGGCAGGCATTTAGATTTCTCTACAGCTTTTCACACTGCTAATTTTAATCCAGTAAATTATCTGGAAGAAAACAGTATGCAGCCTAAAAACTGTTCAAAATTCACTCCAACATTGAGCACATTATGGACGTAATGATCCATTACAACCAAACTTCAAGAAGGTCTTGCAAGAAAACTGAGAATTAAACAAAGAAATATGGAGACTATCATCATTATTTATCAGATATATTTATTAGGGGTTGTTTTTTTTAACATACAGTGGAAAACTTTTAAATAGTTACATATGTGGTAAATATACTCCCAAGTGGTTAGTTCTTTGTCAGATAAGTGTTTAAGAAAACTTATCTGTATTGATGTCATAGCTTGATGTTCCGAGGATTTATTCTTTAACCAGTTTAATGAAAGAATCTTAATTTTGTGATTGAGTGCACTAGAAATATATTCTTTGTGGCTATCACTTAAGGGAATAACAATAAGCCTGCAGCTAGGCATTTCTAAGGTGGCTATCACCTTGGGATCTAGGATAAACAACCGAATACTTTGCACTTACTTTAGAGTTTTTCATACATGAGTTCAAAGCTGTTTATTCATATTAATTAAATCCTCATACACATATCTCTGTAGATACATATTCTGAATCAAGCAGAAAAGGGACTAGAATGTGGGTCTCCCCCATCCCACTCAAATGCCTTAACCACTAGGCTACTGCTGTCATATTTTTTTGTGTGAAAAGTTTCAAATGGTCTCGCTTTCATGTTGCATTAGAATGAAAACAAATGTCAAAACCTCCAAATTTCCCCCGGAAGAGAATTGGTGTATTTCCAGCCACCCCTAATGAATACAGCTAGGTCACTGGGCACCTGTTCATTTTAAATGTTTTTGCTTGCAGAGGCCCCAATTCAGCAGGTACTTCTGCAAGTGTGACACTTCCTAAGGTGCACAAATCTTTTACAAACTTTGATTAAACAATTTGATAACTTGAAAAATGTTGCTAACCTTATGTATTCATGTACCATGCCTTAAAATAGATTTTTGGAAAAGATTTGAAATATCAACTCTCAATCACTCCATACATCAGAAATCTAAAACAAAACATAAGTTTCTAAACCTAAAGACCAAGAACCAAATTTTACCCTGAGTGTGTCACCCTATGCAGCCCATTGATTTCAGTGGGCAGCACGGGCTGTTTAGTCAGGGCAGAATTTGGCCATGAGAGCTGTATTTTTTTTCTTGCCTAGAAAACGTGGGCTAGGATATGTAATCTGAACATTGCAAATTAAGACTGAAGGAGTTTCAGAAGCTTTTTCCCTGTGCAGGGAAGATTTTATAATCTTATAGGAAGAAACAGGGAAGGTGGACTTTATCCTGCAATGATGTAGAATGTTAACATAGAAATTCAGTTCCATTCCTAAATCTCTGGGCCTTCCATATGGATGCTTTTCTCTGCTCACCAGTGTCCTCTTGCCATGGCTCACTCAAGAACCATGCTTCTATGTGCTTCCTTTCCCTGTGCGCCACACTTCTTCCTTTCTCTAGTGGGATAGGTTGTAGAGGGGCAGCACCACATCTTGTAAAAATATCCACTTGGAAATCCAGTTGGTTTTGAGGGACACTATTCAAAGAACTCCTGTCTTCACCGATCACCAGGTCTCACAAGTCTATGAAACCTCAACTGCATGTCCTTGAAGGGGAATCTGCAGGCTCAGGGGAAGCATTCTGTATTCACTCTGCTCCCCGTTCTGTAGATCTAGGACCCTTATGGCTTTTTTCTGGTTTATTTGCACCTCTCTCTACTTACATTTGAGGAGAGCATAGGACCCTAACTAAAACCCTCAGAAATACTATAACACAGCATGAGACAATGATGACCCAGTTTCTTGTCTGAGGGAGAAGTCCTCCAAAAACCTTCTGCAGCATTGTATAAGTTTAAGACACCTTTTGTATGTGTAAAAATGTTGGCAATTGGCTTGTTACCTGTGAATGCTGTATATAATTAAACTCTTCCTAAAGTCAAATGCTTTTATTTAAAATTGCTTCTCTAAATGAAAGTAAAACCAATTGTTGTATGTGTTTGCCAGGTTCTGACAATGTGAAAATGGGACAAGGATGGTACAGTGGAACAGAGACTGAAAATCCTCAATGGAAACCATCCTGTTCTCTCTGCATTGGTTGTAGGGTTGAATAAGGAGCTCATTTAAAATAAGCATTTTGTATGTGTCAAGGAGAGAAACTATTGATTTGTACTCCTATTCACCAAGAACAAAAATCAATCCCTTCAGACTGGAAAAGGACTTGTGTGTAGTGATGAAATGACCCCATGAGCTGCGTAACAGAGGCCTAGTTCTAGGAAAAGGGAAGCCAAAGGAAAATGAAAAGGAGTACTTGTGGCACCTTAGAGACTAACCAATTTATTTGAGCATAAGCTTTCGTGAGCTACAGCTCACTTCATCGGATGCATAGGAAAATGGCATTGAGGAGGTGAAAACAGTTCATATGGCTCATCAGCAACTGCTTGTGCCATCTGACCATCCAAAGGCAACTTCAGAGCAGTCTGTACAATATGTGGAGCTTACCAGAGATCTAGAAGCTGCTGCTATAATGTCATTTTTCCTAAAGGAACTTGGCAAAATTGGCACTGTGTTCTCTCATGGACTGCGGTGCCAATGGTCGGCATAATTCGCAGCCCTAGTGCTGGAAAAGAGAGGAAGGAATTGGAGCCTGTTGTTCACTGTAAATTAAATAGTATGACTCTATTAATGAGAACCATTAGCATCCAGTTTTATGCTCTTAAATGAAAAATGTGTAGCAGAGCCTGATTTGATCAGTTCGAATCTAAATGAAACCATGAACTAGAAGAGAATGGGTGACACAGCGTGTTACTGGTCTAGACTTTCATCTGTCCAAGGGCCTCTAGGTTTACATTTGGTTTGGGTCACAAGTGAAATAAGTTTTTGATCTCAATTTTAGGCTAGGTAGTAAGAAGGGTGTGAGTGTATGGGGTAACATCTTTTACTCACCAAGGAGCACTAGTGGAAGACATGATGTGGTAAAGACATACTCTTTTTGTTTTTAATGACTAAATGAATGTCTTAGCTGCCTAATGTCATGTTTGAATCACGTCAGGAAGTGGGTCTGAAGAAGAGGGAAGGGGCCTTGTGGCTCAGCTCAGGAAGGGCACATTGATTTTTGTTGTATTAAATCTGTGGCTGATGAAATACACTAAGTGCAAAACTTTCAGTTGATGACAAATACAAATAGGATATTCCTTTCTTCTGCCTAACTGCCACACTACACACAGTATACAACATCACTGTCCAACTGCACGTTCGAATACTGATCCTGCAAACAGACGTACACAACTCTCTTCACCTGAGGAGTACCACTGACATTAATGGGACTTCTTGGATGAGTAAAACTTCACACCTGCGTAAGAGTTTAGGATGGGACCTTAGAAAGGGGAAGAGAGATGAAACTGCTTTTTTGACAGTGATAAAATGATTGACAGTAAATCCAATACAAAGGGTCCCCCCACATATTAACCTGAGCAAAACCCTGGTACATTAAGGATGAGCAAAAATTTTTGTCCGAAACTTTTTTCACCAAAGCCTTTTGTTAATTTGTGTCAATAATGACAAACTTTAAAAAAAGAAAAAGAAACAAAAAAAAGTTGATCCACTGTATAGCTAATTAAATATTCATTGGAGCAGGGACTGGAAGCTAGATGTCCTGCCTACCAAGCAAGTGCCCTAAACACTAGGCTATATAGAGTCTGTGTCCCAAGAAGTATTTTACTATTTCTACAAAGTGGAACAGTTTCAAGAGAAGAGGTTGGGAGAGACATACCCCAGAATAGCCTTGTGGTTGTACACCAGTGACTGGGGTATTCAGCTGGAGGGTGCAGGGGGGACGGGGACACTGGGTTCAAGTCCCTGCTCTAGAGTGGGGTTTTGAATCTGGGTCTCCCATATTAGTGCCCCACTCACTGGACTACTGGGGGAGGGGGGCATCACCACCACTGTTGTTTTGTGACTGGCAGCTACGTCTCCTTGTGCATTAAGTCTTCTGTTTCAAAATTTCCTTTGTTTTTATTAATAGAAGGGTACAAATTCCCAGAAATGAAACTGTTTTTCAGGTTGAATGAAATAATTTTTTTGAATTTTTTTATTTTCTGAAAATTCCAAAAAAAATTCAGTTTTTGGGTCGACATGAAACAATTTTTTTTCCAATTATTTTGAGCTGCCACAAAACTGAGAAATAAGTTCTTCTCACAGAGTTACCCTACATAGTCTTGCCCAGAGACTGATATTGTGTGGCATAGTTTGTACAGTGCACAGCTCATACAGTTCTGTGATGAAAGACACTATGTAAGTAGCTGACTTATTTTAATGTACTTTACCACTATATCAAGACACACGTCAGAGCCCATCTTGTGCTGTCCCTCTGGAAAGACAATCTGCCACAAGTCTGGGTTTTGAGGGATCATTCTGAGAAGTGTTGGAATTGCTATATGCAGAAATAGAAGTGTTACAAACTTCAATCACTGCAGGAAATTTGTTAGAAAATGTGGCTGCTCAGTTAATGAATCTGGACAGTCAGATGGGCACAGTGAAACAGGAGGAGAATGTACTGAAACTAACATTTCTGCTCTAAGAGCTGGCCAATAAATTTGTTAAGTCTTATGAGATCCTACTTAAATGCTTTACTGTTCACTACTGCTGCCTTTGAGATTCAACTGCTGCTCCCAAAATGACATCACCAGCCAAGGCCCATAAAACCGGAGGAGCAGGGCCAGATTAAGGCAATCTGTCACATGGCCGCTTCTGAGCCCACTTGTGTTTGAGGTGGTAGTGGTAGAACCCCGCACACAAGAGCCATCTACTCGGCTGGTCTGTGGACCTGCTGCTACTCCTGTTTGCGTAGGCTAGACTTTCCCGATCACAGCAGCTTCCTGTGTCCCATGGGGGCTGGGATCTGTCTTTGTCAGAGGTAAGGGGAGTCCCTGTTGACGCCATTCAAGGAGAGGTGTGTGTGTGTGTGTGTGTGTATGTGACCCACCAACACCACTGCAGAACAGGCATGACTGACAGAGAGAACCCTTTCCCCCAATAGTCATCTGCTGAATGTCGTCTGTTAAATTTGCTCTACTCTAAACAATAAAGTTTGAATTAGAAAGCTGTCAGCCTTAGCCTTTGTCAGTTTTGAGTGCATTTATTTCTTGAAGGTGTATATTTTCCCAGTTTCCTTGTCATGTTGTTGGTGCTCTCTCTCTCATATCAAAGTTCTGCTCAGGGTAAGAGTGGATTGGAAGTTTCAGACAAAGGAAAATACTATCCTCTTGTAAATTTCTGATACTGACTAGGATAGATTTTTGCCTTACTGGCTACAATTCAAAAAAGAAAGTGACTGACTGGGCAAGTATCAGGTTTTCAAATCTCCTTATTCAATATCATTCACGATGAAAGTCAGGAAATTGATATAGGTGAGAGCTCTTTTATTCAAACAGACCCCTTTTGGGGAAATTAAGGAAGCAGGCTGGATTTTCTGTTGTATTTGATAAAAACATTTTTCTGTATGTCCCTCAAAACAACTAACCATGTGGTGTGAACCAACTCAATGTATGTATGTACAAATCAGAACATGCAGCTCTTTCAGTAACAAGCAATAATGCATCCTCATCCTTAAAGATCTCTGATGGCAAACACCACATGACAATAACACTATGCATTCAATCAAACAATTCCTTGCTAGTGCTACTAGAGGAAACTCTGGTGCATATAGTGATAATTCCCTTTTCACATACACCATAAGTTACACTGAGCAGAAATTTACATTGTGGGCAATTTCCAGAGCCTTTGGGACTCAGGCCGATAAAGACATGGAACACACATTCAGCTGCAGAGGTCTTTATACTCTGAAAGTGATAGCTGATTACAAAGCAGTCTGAAGATCTAATTACAATTGGCAAACGGGAGATGAGGAAAGACTGCAGACACATCTCCTCTACTTTTATACACAGTCCTTGTGGCATTCACATTGCTTTCAATAAATGTGCTTCTGGCAAAAACTGTCAATTATGGTAATAGCCTGGATGACTGGGTACTGAGAGACTACAAGCCTGACCTTTGCTGTTGTAATCATCATCATCAGCGTGAGTATGCATGCCACCCAAAAGACAGAACAAGTAGCTTAACTAGGCAGTAATTGCCATTTGTTGATGATGATGCCGTTGATGATGCATTTTTGTTTGTGTTAATTGGAAAGGTATTACACTGGGTGATCTCTCTAGAAGGTGGAAGATTAATGCTCAAGGGAAGAGAAAGCATGTGCTTAAACTAAAGTAAGAAGAATAAAGACTTCATACGTTACATACATTCTGATACCTTCACCTTACCAGCATATGAAAGTAACATGCATAGCACACTTCCGTTTAAAAGGGAGTTTTATGTAGACACAGAGCTCAAACATCTGATTAAAAATGAGGTTAAAATGCTTCATCTAAACAATGTGACCCCATAAACTGTCTAAGCCTGAAAAGTTTTGGTTTATAATCGTTGTTAAAATTGTGTATGGGCTCATCAGTGAAAACAATAGTGGAGCAAAAGGGGCCAAAGTCTTGTTTAAGTTATACTGAGGACATGTGCTGAGTTCAATGGGGCTGTGTTTGTGTAAGAGAGAGGATAAGTTGGTCTAAGGACTCTCCCAGTGTACAGCACCCTTCTACAGAAGTGTTTGTTATAGTGGCACCCAAAAAAACCCAGATAGGAAGTAGCCTCTGTCTTGAAGAGCTTGTATTCTAAAAAGTTAGTGCCCAGTTGTGGGAGGGAATGTATATAACAAACTAACCCAGTTGTTTAGGGTGATGGCTGGCACACACCTCTTGTTCATTCCTTGCTTTATTTACAGTAGAAAGGCATAACCGTAAGGGTTTTTTTAAGGGGGAATTACAGATACAGCTTGGAAGAGGCAGAATTGTTTATATAGGAGAAAGTTGCATATACAGGGAGCATGATGTCAGGCTGTGAAAGTACTACTGCTGGTGAAGTTCCTGATCTGGTGGTAGGAAGAGGGGACTGGTGAGCAGAGTGTCCTTGGTGGATCTTGCATCTCATGTGAGAAGCTGGAAAGCTAGGATTCGCCACTGGCTTTAGCAAGTCCTGGATGATTTGGGAAGGAGCACGGACGGTCAGTGGCTCACTTCCCCCATCAAATTTGCAATAATCTTATATTAGATATTTTATTTTCCACAGTGATCATTACAGATTATTGTCTTTCTACTAGTCTAAATCTTTAATGGCATTTGCAACATACATAACAGACTTTGGAAGCTTGTTGTTTGTGCCTTTCTTATCGTTGACCAATGCTAAAATAGATTATTTAATGTGTTCTCACTCATCTCCAGAGAGAAAGCACTAGATACTAAGTTGTATTTCCCTGCAGAATGTCCTCCTTAGTACTTCCCACTCTTCCTAGAAGTGTGGAAACCCTAATTAAAAATAATTGCACCATACAAATGTTTTTTTGGGGTGGAGGGTTTTTCTCATCATTAGAATTGGTTGGGAATTTTTTGACTACATGTTTTTTCATGGAAAACAGCTGATTTGTCTAAACCAAAACTGTTTACGAATCAGAGTGAATCTCCCAACTTGAAACAAAGTTGAAAATAAGTTTCAAAATTGAAATAAATTCCACTTTTCTGATTGTCACAGAGTCACCAGGCAATGCTCTGGAACTACTCCATACAAAGCCAGTCAGGACTCTGGGGGAGCATGCCTCCTCTCTCTGAGCACACTGTCTCCAGGGCAAGAAGCTTACACAACTTCGGCCTTCCTGGGTCTGACCTCGGAGCATTCAGAATCCCCTCTTTACACCGTGTGCTTCCCACAGCGAGTTCGCAAAGGTGGGGCTCCTGGGGAAGCCAGAGGGCCCTACATCCAAACTCCGCAGTCAGACATGACTCTCAGCCAGCGTAAAACAGAAGGTTTGTTCGTAGACAGGACCACAGCATAGAACAGAGCCTATTATTACAAACATCAGTGACTTTCAGCCAAGACAATCTTGGGAATTCTGGGCCAGGATTCTCCCTCTTCCAGTCCCCCAAGCAGGCTGCCAGCCACCCGACCTCCAACACCCCCCCATGTTGCCCCTCTTCCTTCTTTTTGTCTTGCTTCCCGGGCCAAAGGTGTCACACCCCCCTCCTGGGTCTCAGGTTACATAGCTGCAAATAGCTAGGCAGTCTCACCTACCCTGAGAGCCTCAGCAAAATCAGACACCCAATTCCCACCACCTACGTATTGGTGTAGTACACAGGGAAACTAAGATACACACAGTATTAGTATAGGACAGTAAGACTCACATGCAACATAGCAAGATGGCTAAAACCCCACTGATTCACACTGTCACACTGATTCAAAAGGGTAAGCCATTTAGAATTTAGACTAATTAGACTAAAAAAGGTTTTTTTAAAAGTTAAAATCAAAATGTTTTGATTGACCGGAACCAAAGTTTTTCTGGTTTTTTGAGGTCATGAACATTTGAGATTTTGACTTTTTGTCCTGATTTGAGACAGGGAAAATTTTTTTAGCTCTTGAAAATACTCAAGAGATGGGAAAACCGTTTCCTGCCCAGCTAGAATTGTCTTCTGCTTCCTCTTGCAACCAATTATTAAACATTTATATTTTCTTTTCAACTTCCTGCTTTTCTACTTTTTTACCTTGAGGTAGCTGGTCGGCATTTCTTCCCTCAATTTGTTATCCTGACTTTTTCAATAGCTGCTTGAATTTCATGGCTTCCGCAAGGGACTCAAATGTGCCTTGGCAGCTTTCGGAGCACTGCTTCATATGCCACTCTCTGAATCACGAAACCTTCTTCCTCCCCTTACCCCCCCACCTCTCTGCCTCCTCCCAGAGTTCATAAGCAGCACGTTTTTATTCCTACTTTTTGTCAGCTCTGTATTTCTTGATAGTGGACCAAATTCATCCCTGATGCAACTCAGCTGATTTCATTCAAGTTACACCCAGGATGAATTTGGCTCAGTTTGTCCTTTCCTTGCATGATCTGTCTGGTATTCTCCTTTAGTTCTCTGAAGCTTGCAAAAATCACTACAATAAATGAAAAAACATAAGAGGTTCCAGGCAGAAGTTACTGACAAAAGAATGGAGGGATTTCTTCTGCTGCAGTGTAACCCACCACTGTTCAAAATGTTTTGCCCATTAGATTGAATTCAGGAAAAATAATGGACAAACTATACGGAACTCAGTATTTTCAGAGGTGTCATGTATTTCCCCAAAAGCAATATGGGTGACGGGACAAAAGATCTTGTAAATCATCTTCCTCTTTATTAATAAGAGAGAGCCAAATTCCACCCTGAAACCTATGCTCACACACTCATCCAAAAGGGAGCTGCAGGCTTCTATCCAAGGTCTGAATTTAGCTCATGTAGCTAGTCATTCACAAAGGACACAATCCTGTGACCCCTGTGATCTCAAAATTTTCATTGACTTAAGCTGGAATTTTGGGTGTGGAGAGCTTGCAGGTCCAACCCCAGGGATTGTCCCTTCCTAGAAATTATCATATGAAGTTGGAGGTTGTGCAAGCATCTCAAATTAATTGTTAGTGTTTGCAAATATCTAGATGGGTTCTCCACTCCCCAGAGCCAGGGCTGTGTCAATTAAACATGCCTGGTTATTTCCCCACAACTATAGGGAAACCAGTGCTATGTATTAGGCCTAGAATAACCTCTCCAACCAAAAGTTCAGGTGGCATAGATGCATGCCTTATGCCAGTGGTTCTCAACCTATTTACCATTGTGGGCCCACAGTGTGTTATGTGGGCCACATCTAATACTACCTGTATGGCCCTGAGGATGTCACATGGGCTACAGCTTTGTGGATTGGGCCGCAAGCAACCTGCAGGCTGCAGGTTGAGAACCACTGCCGTATGCCCTGTGTTCATCTTTTCACTAGTTTGCCAGAGCTTCAAAGTCAGACATGCATATTTTTTTACCACAACATCTTATGGATATAAATATCAAACATGCATTCACCAATCAGGTATATGTGTATACACTTGGCCAGTTTGCTGATGACCAGTTACCCAGTAATTACTCTTACATCTTCCCTTGGAGAAATATTTTATAGAACTTAAAAGGCATGAGACTAATATGTTTCTATAGAAATTACATAAAAAACCTGTGGAATGTAATAGAGAATAATATCCCTCCTCTAGAATGATGGCTTAAATATTCTCTAAAAGGGTTATCATTCTCTTAAGTGCATGTTATCTACATAAACATGTAATTAGATTGTAGTCGTTATCAATGGCAAGAGTGAATGAGTAGAGAGGGGCAGATTTTGTGTAAGGCCTTGAACTTGATGCAAACAAAGAGTGAGGGACCAAACACTTTCTGAAGAATAAGCCTACATTTTTTTCTTGATTTAGTTTAAAGATCATTAGGTCTTGGTTCAAATCTGGACCATACAAGTCAAGACTGAAAGTTTTTACCATCCACTAGAATTTCAGCAGCCTGTATGAAATCAATCGATCTCATATGAATTCCTGTGGATATGTCCACATCATAAAGAACACCGTTACATAGGACACTAACTGGTGCTCTTGCTGATTGGCCTAGCCTAATAGGCTCAAAGATTTCAAATGAGTTGGTCCCCAGAACTGGGCTGAGGCACATTGCTGCTCATGTTGTACCCCGTTGGATAAATAAAGGACTTAACATTAATATAGGACCTTTCAAGACTATGTTCACTTAAAAATAACAGTGGGCCAAATTAATTTCTGGCTTAACTCTACCTACTTTGTTCAGCTTACATCAGGCATGAATTTGCTTCAATAGCTTTAAATCTTGGATCTGCGAGATGAATTTCAATTCTACACAAATCAATTCTGGCAGCACTTCCAATTACAGCATATATTTCAATGTGAACTTGGTCTCAGTGTGGACGGGATACTGATTGCTCCTCCTCTGATAGTAAGTATCTTGTGGGGCCCAATGGGACAGCAGCTAAAATTTGACTCCTATTTAATTTCACCTTCTGAGGTGGAATTAAATGTACTTAGTGATACATTAATACCTAGTTTTCTGGCCAGGGATGACTGAATATTTCTGAAATTGAATTATAGGGAAGGATAGCTTTATGTGAAGGGAAAAACCAGGAGTTGAGGGCAGCAGATAAAGGTAAAGGATTGTACATTTATCCACATCAGTATCTTATTTGAATCATGAGTGAACCAACACAGATCTTGGCTTTATGTATAATGTTTATGAAACACCTTTATGCACAGAAAATGCAATTCCTTCTGGAACTAATCCTTTTTTGTTGTTGTTGCCAAAGACAGCTCTAGCTTTGTCCATTCCTCCACAGAACTAACTGATAATAATAATAATAATAATAATTTATAGTTACAGTACCTAGCACTTTTCATACCAATGGATCCCAAAGCACTGTGAAAATATAACAAAGTGATATAGAGAACTGATATAGTATAGTACAATGGACACCTATACAATTAGCATTTACCAATGGCTACCACATGGTAGTCCGAAATAGTGCAGTAATTTACAGTTCTAGTTATAGGAAATGTAAATAATTGCTGTATCTATACCCTTGGGTAATGACTATTGGTAAGTATTGACTTTTTAATGGTGACCATTACATAAAAATAAATTAGTTCTTGTAAAATACTGGAGTAGAATGTGTACTGTATGGAGACTTAAAACTTATGAGTACAGGAGAAAGGCAAGGTACTTTCAAAGTTGTTAGATAATTTATTGCGTAGGCACTTTGGTTAAATCATTTGTTAAATCAAGTCTTGAATTTACTTTTTATTATGCAAAAATATGCTCATTTTATTGTTATCTTCTTGTCCCCCTCCTACATATTTCTCTGTTACATCCATCTGCTGTCTTGTCATAAACCTGGCTTGTAAGCTATCTGGGGTCGGATCTGTCCTTTTTATTAGATATCTATAAATCACTGAGCATGATTGGGGCACTGTTCTTTGACTGGAGCCTCTTTACTTACATTACATTAGTAATCAGTAATATATTTCTTAAAAATGATCTTACAACAATTTAAAATTCTCCTGCCTTTCTCATTCAAACGGTGAACTGCAATTTCTGCTGGAAGATGTGTGGGTAAATCCTCTATGCTCTTTTAAAAATGTCAGCCATCAGGCTTTTTCATACCAAGTCCAGTGTCCTTCCCCCCAGGGCTAATAAGTAATTCTTCAAAAGATGGCAAAAACTTCTATAATGCACTTGTGCAATTGTGCAATGCTGTTCTCAGGGACACTGAAATAGTAATAAGTTTAAATATATAAAAAACAAACCAAAACCAGCCATACAAAAAAACCTCTCTTGAAAATGCATGTATATGTGTACATATAATTAATATAAAATACACAATCAAGTACTGGTTGCAGTGTCACCCACGAAGAATTAGAAGCAAAAATGTGCTACTCACATTTTGTTTTCAGAGGGATTTAGTTTTTGGAATATTTTTGAATATTCAAGTAACACTTCAGCATTCCCTCTCTTCCTTTGGGTGTTGAGGAAGGCCTAGTCTCCACAAACAGCTGTTCATTATGATGGCACTAAGGCCCCTCTCTGTATTTTTAGCTTTGGAATTCAGAGGTACCATTAATTGATGTATGTAGATCTATAAAAACATCAAAAATAAACCATAATAAATTTGAACCTGCCCTCCAAATGTTCAAATATTTCAAAATTAACATTTAAATGACGTCCATCTATTTTGTAAAAAATTCCTCCATATTTTGTAGCCTATTAAATGTAAGTACTTGAAAAATAAAGAAGTCATACAAGTTTCCCTGAAGGAAGAAAGGATATATTTTAACAATGAAGAAAACCATATTTTTTTTCTAGCCAAGAATGTCAGAAAAACTTTTAATATTGAAATCTGAATTTACTTTTTGTTAGATAGTACTACATTAGTGCTTTTCTCTGCTAAACCGAATGTTACTCTTACTGATCATTAAGATGCTAGGAAAGTGGTGTCAAACTACTTCCCAAGCTGTCTAGCAAAAAGGAAGGATAATTTGAATAATAATATGGATGGTCCTGACCATGATACAAATTCAGAGGCTTTCTTAGGAAATATGATTAGACCCGGTTACTTATATAGTTTTGTATTTAATTTTGTTTGTGAATTGTCACTTATGGTATGAATTCTAACCATTGTAGGTTTAAAAAAAAGTCAGTTTTGAAAACCAAAACCTGAAAAGTTTGATTATAAAAATTTCAGTTTGGGGTTTCTGGGTTTTCATAAATATTGTTTAGTTTGGTCAAAAAAATGTTGATGAAAATATTTCACTAGCTCTAATAATGATTGCATTATGACTTTAAAAGTACTCAGAATGTGGCAAATTTCCTGCTCATTGTACAACTGTACAAAAAAAAAAAAGAAAAAGGAAAGCCTGGTGGCTGACCTGCTGTCTCAGGCTTTGGCCTGAAAGATCACCTCCAGCCCTACTGAATCAGGGACTTTACTAGAGTGCTGTTCTTTATCAACACAAAGCAGTGTTCCTGGAGTGCCCTAGCTCCATCTGACATAGTCTGGGACACCAAGTTCACTTGCTGCCCAAGACCCATAAATAACTTTCTGATTTTCTTCAACAAGCTAGAGGTTAATAATGTGGGGATGTTGGATTCCCTGCTGTTTTAAATAATTTCATGGAAAACTTAATGCAGTAAGACACTGGTTAGAAAGGCTATTACCCTCATTCAAACCACTGCACTTCTTTCTTATTATTTTCCACCAATTTCTTGGCCTTGTACCTCCTCTCCCTTCATTTACTGCAAATGATTCTTCAAAATGACACTCTGTGGTTGGGTGGAGACAGTACTGGAGAAAACTTAATCCCTAATCAGTGTCCTGTCAGTGCTAGTAGTAGTGTGAATTTTTCTTCCTCCTCTTGCTTGCCGGAGCCTATATACAATGCAGAAACCTAGACATTCATTGCATTGTTGTCATTCAGACTACATTTTCTTGCCCTCTAGCCAGGCTGCTCTTGCTGCATTCTTGTGAAAGTGTCAGCCAGTGGCCTCTAACTTAACTGACCAAACAAAATGATGGTGATCCAAAATATCCCAAGCAAACAAAATTCCACGTTTTGCTTGTTTATTCCCTTTCCTGTTCTCCTCCTCTTGCACTGTTGTCCTGGTCTGTAATATCTCACCCTTCTCTATATTTTCATTTTTTTATCTAAAATGTCTTCAAGGTATTTTTTTCTTTTCTAATTTGACTTCTCCTTCTCTGTATGCTTAGCTTCAGTATGTTTCCTCATTCCCCTCCATTTACTCTCATTTGCTCCTCCCTCTCTCCTTTAGTTGTTTTAGGGAGCGATTTAGAGCCTGTTCAGCTGTTGTGGGTGTTCTAGATAGTTAGCTAGTGGGAGATTGAATTGACAAGTGTCAGTCAATGCACATGAGTTGAGATCTCAGTTGAGATCCCTGAGCTAGTCACTTGACCTGTCGGTTACTGAGGAAAGAGGTTGTTTATCCAACTCCACTGTAGGCTGAGGTACTGTGCATAATCCAGTGGAGATGTCAACGGGTACATCCATCCCTTTGAGTATGTCTATTCTACATCTCGGAGTGACACTCCAAGCCCGGGGCCACAATCGTGGGTTTGTGCAAGTGCACTAAATATAGCTGTGTAGATATTATTTTGACATTGGGACTTAGGCTGGAGCTCAGCCTCTCAACCCTAAGCATCTTATGGTGTGTCTGAGGCAAGCCCAGTATATTTGATTCTTAGGAATTAAATCAATGCGTTGTGCTAATATACTATTAGAACTGGTCAATTTTTTTTGTCCAAAATATCTAAAATGAAAAATGGCCTTTTTTAAAAATGAAAATGTTCACAGACAAGCACAAATATTTTTCCTTAAATGTTCTGGTTTTTTTAAACAAAACAAAATCTTCTCAGTTTTTACTTTGTTTTTCATTTTCTCATTTTGTTTTTGTTTTCCCTCTTGCTCCCCCTTGCTCCCCAATGGCAAAATGGAAATGGCAGGGAGGGAATGAAAATGTTTTAAAAATGTAACTTGAATAAGATTTTTTTATTTTTGAAAAATCAAAGTGTTCATGCCTTTCTGAAACATACTGAATGGGCAATTATGAACTTTTCAATTTTTTTTTGCAAAAAGTGATTTGCATTTTTTGACAATGTTACCATTTACTCTAGTTCCACTAATACTTGATCCCTTGAGGAGCTTAAGTTTGAAAGAAAATAAGTGCATGTGAAGGGCTTGAGCCATTGCTCATATAAACATGGCTTTGCATCAGTGTGTGTCTTATACAATCTTTTACTGAGCACCTGTGCGCTACTGCAGCTGATTTTACAGGATGGAATCATAGACATGTATGGCTGGAAGGGACCACAAGAGGTCCTCTAGTTAATCCCCCTGTTGCGCTGTGGCAGGAATAAGTATACCTAGATTAGTCCTGATCTAACCTCATCTCAAAAACCTCCAATGATGGGGATTCCACAACTTCCTTTGGCAATCTGTTCCAGTGCTTAGCTATCCTTATGGTTAGGAAGTTTTTCTTTTTTCTAATATCAAACCTAAATCAACCTTGCTGCATATTAACCTGATTACTTCTTGGCCTCCTCTTGGCGGACATGGAGAACAATTGATCACCGTCTTCTTTATAACAACATTTTACGTATTTGAAGACTGTTCACATGCCCCCCCTCAGCATTTCCTTTTCTAGGCTTCATGTGCCCAATTATTTCAATGTTGCAAGAACTATAATAACATAAGCCACTCTAAAGATTTCACTCATCACAGAAATAAATGTCAGGTTTCAGAGGAGCAGCCGGGTTAGTCGGTCTTCGCAAAAAGAAAAGGAGGACTTGTGGCACCTTAGAGACTAACCCATTTATTTGAGCATGTGTAATCCTGGAATCTGTTTACAATTAAATGTTTTGAAAATTTTGAGGTTCTAGTTAGAGGTGTAAGCAAGAGTTGTGCCAATCTAAACAACAATTCCCAGGTGACATTCATGATAGGAAAGTGGGTGAAACTTCCCCAGAATGTTCTGCCTAAAAGCACTTTTGATTTTGCAGTTCGTACAATGTACATTAATTAGCAGCTCCTGCAGTAGAGTTGAGACTGATATATGAAGGAAGGTAAAATACTAAAAGCTGGAGTCCACAGGTTTTACTCGAGACACAGCGCTACCCATGAACCATATTTTAAAATGCATTTTGAGATTTCAGCTAATAATGTGAATGACATTCAGTGAGATTGCCAAATGCTGGTAATTTACTTTCATTTTCACATTAATGTGGGCCCACCTGTGATGAATTGGAAACTAAATAAGCACATCAGTTTTAATTAGATATTTCAGAGGCTGGATCTAGTTAAACAGCAACATTCATTCTTATCTATTAAACAGTCAAAGAGAATAACACAGTAAGTTTTTCTCCAAGTTCACCTTCCTTGCTTTTCTCTTAGGAAAAAAACAAACCCCATTTCTTACTGGATTTTTTTAAATGAGATTACTTAAACTGGTATACACATATATAACATAAGGTTAATACCATATGTATCACCCACTTGACTAAATTAATTATTTTTCCAAAGTAAGAGAGAGAAATTTTGCTATCTGCCACAAAACAAAATCATTCAAAAACCCAATGCAGTTTGCATGAATTTTCACTTGAGGCTTCACAAAATGGTGATTAATTTCCATCGGATCTTACCTTTCCACTATGCTTTTGGGATCCAAAACTAGTACTGTGTGTACCAACTAGAATGCTATTCTTGTATATCAGTCATGCTGTGCCACTATTTTCCGGAGGAAAAAAATGTTTGAGAAGGGAGTCAGACTGACAGCTCTAGAGATGGAAGATCCTCTGTCCCTTGGATAGGTACAGCA
This sequence comes from Eretmochelys imbricata, assembly GCF_965152235.1. NCBI lineage: Eukaryota > Metazoa > Chordata > Testudines > Cheloniidae > Eretmochelys > Eretmochelys imbricata. The sequence goes on from NC_135573.1 coordinate 62,176,528, forward strand.
TGGGCAGTGACAGCCAAAAGTTCATCATGCTGTCCCACATGTGTACTTCAGTTTTTTCCATTGGAGGGTTTACCTCTAGGAGTTAGAGGGTTCAGTCTTCATATCTGTTTAATCCATGGCATCTTGATCTTGGGTCTCTTTCATCTTCACTTGACTCTAGATCTTCTACATCTCCAGTGGGTGCCCTAAACACTGAGCTATAGAGTCAGTTTCTCTCTCTCTCTGGTCCAATGAACAATTAATTTGTACAAAATGGAATAACTCCCGCAGGAAACAGAGATTACTGTAGTCTATAGAGATTGGTGATGGAACCTAGATCACTTTGAATTTTGAGGACAGTTCATATCCCCAGGTTAGAACATGCTTTTCAGTTTTGATTCTAAAACAGATTTAAATATGGTAGGGGCCTATTTTCCAGTTTAAGTTTACATAATATGCACAACACAGAAACAATTCTTTACACAGCAGCACCTTCCTTGGTGACTGCCTAGTCCCTAGCGATGCTCCTTAATGGAGAGTTGCCATTTTATCAGAACTTTCCCAGAATGCCTTTCTATGGTTCGCCCTTTAAATTTAGCAAACATACCTAAAGTGGCCATTCTGTAACTGGCTACTGCTTGTTGCCTCTCCCTCTTTTCTTGTTGGTAAGTACTCTTACCTTTTGTTACATTTTCCTTTTCGCATTCCTCAGGACATGACGCATTCTCACAGTTCAGATGTCAAAAATATCAGATTTTAAGACTGAGCCCAATCTCACAAGATTTCTGAAAACTCTTGAAGGTGCTCAAGAGATTTTTGAATCAGGGGCCTTGAAATCGTAGCCATAATTCAGTTCCTAACCTAATCCAAATCAGCACACTGCCTCAGCCCATTTCTAACAGAAGGGCCCCTGCACTGTTTTTGTCCCCTGCTAGTTGTCCCCCAGTTAAACAGATTTTCTATATCTCAAAGTGCCAACAATGTGGTTAGTGACGGAGCATACAATGCACTGCCTTTTCTTCCCCCATCAAAACCACATTTTCCTGCTGGCGTTTTAGCAATGCTGGGAACTGACTGTGTGTTCCTATGTGCTATGTGGATTAATAATGCTGAGCCAGGTGTGTGTTGGTTCAATGGTCTCAGTCCAAGAATCTGGGCAAAAGTTACATCACAGGGGAATGGGGATTTATTGAGCTTGATAATACCACAAATGAGAAGGAGAAACTTGGAATCAGAGGTTTTAGACATTTTCCTGTAACCTGTGCATCCCAAACCAAAATCAGTGGGTTTGATAAAGCCAAATGTGACAACAGCCCATCTCTAGTTTAAGCTGTTCTTGGGCTGCAAAGCTGCTACTTTCACAAAAGGCAAAAATGCAGTTTAAAAAAAAATCAGCTTGATCCTAGCTTTCTATACTGTCCAGCACATCTAGTAAACCCTTTAAAAGTGTGGATGCATGTCAGCCTTTCTGGTATCTAAGACATCCAATCCGTCCTTGGCGGAATATGATTTTTTAAAAAAATCTTTCTTTAAAAAACAACCGTGGTTTCCTTTTAAAGTTGGTTAATGTAGAGAGTGCACATCATGAAAGAGGAAGTGTGCATTGAACATAGCATTAGCAGACAAGAACACCCAGGTCCTAGTCACTCCCAGCTTTGCCACTGTATTGCAATGTGTTCTTGGATAGTCTGATTTTCAGAGGGTCTGATCCCTTGCAACACCAATTGAAGTCAATGGGCATTTTAGAAGCTCAGGCTTTTAATCCCTTTACTTCCATTTCCCAATCAGTAAAATGGGGAAAATAATATTTAGCTGCCTCAGTGGGTGTTGTGATTAAAGTTGGTGTACAAAGCAATTTGACTATTTAGTGCTTTACAATAGAGTAAGTGTTCAGTAAGGACTAAGACATTCACAGAGTTTAACAGAACTGGATTTCTAGCAATTCAGACAAATTGCTTTACAAATAAGGCAGCAATTTTCAGGGCAGATCTCATTCAGAATGTACAAAAAGGAACAAATGGGTTAAATACTCTATGTCGATGTTGACTCATCATGTAACAAAACCTGCTAGAGCTGGTTAATGATGTGTCTGATACTTTAGCAAGTGATATAATGTTGAAACTCGGAATCAAAGCTGTCAGGAAATTACTCTTCACTCAAACACAAAATAATCAATATGAAAACCTGTTGAAATCCCCCTCTCCATAGCCAAGATACTAATGGGGCAAGAGAGGGCATTGCCTCACCACAGATCTTCCTGATCCTTCTAGAAATGTGGCAGCTTTGCACGGAAGTTTATGGTTGCAAAGAAAAGCTTGAAATTATGAATCAGGTGTAAATCAATGCAGTGGCGTTTGTCTGAGTCTGCAGACAGCTTCCAGCAGAGGGAAGTACAGAAGGCTTTCAGGGAGGAAGCCACTAGACGTCATCACCACCATAGGAGCTGTGCCTGCCCTTGTTGCCCTGGAAGGTCCCACTGATACTGCTATAAGGGTATGTCTGGGATTCCAGATTGTCTTAATTCTGCTCCACATATATCAATCAAGGTTTATTGTGAGGATTAGTGTATTCTTAGATGATAGATACAGCATTACCCCTGCAATTTTAATTTAAAATAAGTGCCAAATGGTGCTTTTGGGATTCTTCTTGTTGAGTATGGAAGGGTGGGACCAAACCCACTGTCAAAGCTGAAGAACACCTTCTTGAAGTTCTTAATTCTTCTGTGGACTATCGGTGCCATTTCAAACCTCCAGGCCTGTTACAGTGTAAACTACTCTTTAGACCCCTTTCAGTCCCTCTCGAGTTACACCTCTCTGGGGCCAGGTTTCTCTACCTTCCTCCGCTCTGGGTGGAACGCACAGTCCAACCACTCTGGGACTTGATCTCTGGGTACCAACCCGAGCTTTTTCAACCACGTTAATCATCCAGGTCCAGCTCTGTTTGGTACCTTTTTCTTCAGGAGCCCATGATGTCAGCTGACTCAAGTGACTCAAAGCCAACTTTTTCAAAACAATGATCTCTTTATTTATTCACCCAAAGTTACATAGCATTTGGAGAACAAAGGGTAAAAAAACCAACAAAAGCCCTGGCTGCACATCTCCTTACCTAAGCTTAATCTCTCTCTCCATAGCTCAGGCCGGTTCAATTTATTCCCATCTCTGGGCTGAGACAGTCACCCTGCTTGCTGTACTCCCTGTGTCTCTCTGTCAGCTGGGGTGTTAGCCTCAGTCTGCTGACAACTCACTCAGCCCTATCCTTCCTGAGATCAGAATCTTTAAAATTTAGGATCCCCTTTGATTCTAGATTTTGATCTGGGAAGAATAAACCATGCCAGCCTGGATGGAGCCAGATAGGTAACTACTTCCCAATTTATGACCCAAACATTGGTAAAGCCATTTATCCCAGCCATTTAAATTTATGAGATTTAAAAGAAAAAAATACAACATGTAACTCTCTCATTCTCCATATGCAGCATGAGATTGATAAAAGATACTACATGAAACTTTCTCATTCTCCACATGCATTCCCACATGCAGGGCAATACAAAGCAGCAAGAGAAATTTGATTATACTAGCCACTATTTTTCAGTAATATTTAATCCGAATTGAGTCCAGACACCTTTTTCTTACAGAGTGGAAACTGACATCATGTTTCCCTTTGAGATAAGATTATGTGAGGATATCACTACATTTTACCTTCTACATACTGGGCCAGATTCAGCTCTCTTAAACTGGTGAAACTGCACAAGAATCCGTTGGGAATTGTATCATTGTAACTAGGGGCAGAGTTTAGCTTACTGTTGGATAAATGCAAATAAAAATTATAGTTAGCTACTATTTTAAAGCTATCTGTCTAGAACTAGTTACTTTTTATATAAGTATCTTCCATTTATTAATAGGGCAATATCTATATATGTACATATTAAAGTGTGAATAAATCTGGTAGCACTAAAAAAAGTGAGGCATAGTACTGGAAAGCACTGTGCAAATTTCCACACAGCACCACCAATATAGCCCTTGTTACCTGCAACTCCCTTGACATTCCTGTCTTGGGCTTCTCTTGATCAGAAATGGAGAATCATATCAAGTTGTGCCAAACTATGATTTGTGTGATGTATTCAAAAGACAACTAGCACATATGTTTGTTTTTTCATTTAGTGTATACAATTTTTACCGTTATTTTAACTAGGGAAGTACTACCGAGGGAACACAAAACAGAAGGAGACAAGTTGTAGATACAAATTAAGTGTTGTTAAGCCTCTGATGCTTCTTTGTAGCAGGTAAAAGGAAATGTTTAGGATTTGGTATAGGGGAACTGACTTAGGTAAACTCCCTTTGTTCCTACCACCTGAGCTCCTTTACCCAAAAGACAGCCGGACCCCAAATTTGACTATTTAGCTCTTTTGCATGACTATGCTCTTCTGTTTTCAGCCAAGACAGAAAGCATAAGTGCCAAAACACTGTCAGAAAGGCTGTTTCCATGGTACTTCTGGCTGGGAGCAAGGAGTACAGGATATCTCACAAGAGAGTCTGAGCTTTTTATCTGTTTTTTCCAGAACCAAGAGTTTCAGATAGTTTGAATGCTTAAACTTTTGGGTGATTCTTTAAAATCAAATCTCCCAAGTTTACCTGGGAGAGTGCAAGGTCCACGGTGTAGAGCAGGGATCTGAAAGTTTCTGTTTCCATCTGTGCAGCTTGGATAAGTCACTTGACCTGTCCGTTTCCCTATCTGTAGGACTATACTGAGCTATCGTACAGGAGTGTTATAAGGATTAATATTTGTGAAGTTCTTTGAGATGCTTCTACAAGAAATGCCACATGGTACCAAGTGTTGTTGTTTTCCGATCTGAGCTGATAAGTATCTATTTGCTACATTGAGTACTCTGGGAATTCTGTCACGGTTGCAGTTAGCAACACAGGAAGTGCTATTGTTGGAATTTTTGAGCTAAGGTTCATGAGTCAGTGGAAGAAAGGCTAGCAGTGATCCATGATGGTGGTAGTGCAGTGGTGAGGAATTTTCAGAAATGACAAGCATAGTTAGAGCTAGTATGTTGTTGACTGATCGCTTTATTGAATATTAAAAGAAGGATCACAAGACCTTTTTAACTCATTGATTGAGTCACTGGGATCTTTAGCACAGCCTAATTTTGGGAGAACTTCAATGATTTATATAAGGAAAAGCTATTATACAGCATGCTCCTCCATTGTGTATAATTCGAAGAAAGACCCATGCCATCTTAGCAGTAAACATAGCATTCAAGGATTAAGCAGATTTTAGAACTGGCCAGAAATAATGTTCAGTTTTCATGGGAGTTGGTCATCCATTTATTTTAAAATTCATATTTCTATGGGTGAAAAAAATCTAAAGTCAAATAAAGCTAACATACATTACTTTGTGGCTATCTCAAACATTGAGAAAGAATTTTAGTTAAAAATGTTTCATATCAAAAGGAAATGCCTTTACTCTCAGCAGAAGTATATCATACTCACTTTAGTACCCACTGTGCTCAGTTTTTCAATTAGAACTTTGAATCACATTCCTTGATTAGTAACAAGCAATCAATCATAATTAATTAGTTAAAATGTTCAACCGTTAAAATCATTACCATTAATTAAAATAATTATCTCTATTTTGGCTGCACTTCATTACCATTTCAGGGAAATGTGTTGCTTTAACTGTACCTTTTGGACTCAGCACAGGATTTTGGTGAATGAAATGCACACTAGAGTTGGTGTATAACTACGAAGAAGCTGGCTTTTGTAGTAATTTTTTTAGTTTGCTTTAAATAGACGAAGGTTACTAATATACTATTATTCTAACTAAAATGTTTATAAAATGAGCTTTATACATATATCCAAAGGTTGAAGAGATGCATCAGTAGGGGAGTGAGGTTTATTCTGAGGGATTTATGTCTCATAAGCAGGCAATTACTTTTTGTGTGCAAAATGTGTCACATACAGTTTTGATGTAATATACCTGGTATTGTTCACTGTTATGGACTCTCTTCTTGTAAATGTATATGCAGGTGAGTGCAAACTTCTGTTGAAGAATGAAGGAAAGAAGATGATCTGTCTCTATTGGACAAAGAAACTTGATTCATGAATGATTGATTCATAAATCTTAGGTCTACTCGGGGGGGGGGGGGGGGGCAGGGGTTGACCTAAGATACGCAACTTCAGCTACTAGAATAGCGTAGCTGAAGTCAACGTATCTTAGGTCGACTTACCTCGCATCCTCACGGCATGGGGTCGACTGCCACCGCTCCCCTGTCGGCTCCACTTCCGCCTCTCACCGCCGTGGAGTATAGAAGTCGACAGCAGAGTGATCGGGGATTGATTTATTGCATCTACACTAGACATGATAAATCAATCCCCGATAGATAGATCACGACTTGCTGATCCGGCGGATAGTGTAGACGTTAGTGTTCTAAATACCCAGTGTTAAAAAGTGTTCTGAATACCCAGGTTCAAATTTATTTGTGTAGCTTTAAGTCCAAGGGCCAAATCCCACTCCTTAAGCTGTTTGTATGGAGAGTTGTGCACCAGAGAAAGTAATGACCTTTTGCTGTAGAAAAGAGGACAAAGTTTGGAGGCCTTCCATATGGAGTCTGCATCCTCCTTTCCTATCATACAGCCCTGTTCTAGGAGTGTTCCTTGGACTGCATCATGCAGGTATTTTCTGGGGAGTGAGGAGGGACAGGCTGAGAAGAAGTGAGGATGGGTTGGATCGCCAACTATGCAGATCCACTGGCCACTCTAGCACAGTGTGCATTGGGAGAGAGGGTATTGATGAAGTTGCTGTATAGCAACCTTGGAGCAGCTACTCCACAAGTTTGGGTGGGGAAGGCTTCCTGCACTCACAAAGAAACACAGCACACAGCTGGGCTGCTCAGTCTGTATCCTTGGTTGAGGATTTGGCGCCAAGGCCACCTAGATCTAATTTACTGGCAGTACAGCTTTCTGATATCGTTCATTGCAAAACCTATGTGTCGAGAAGATCTGTGCCCTACTGTGCTGACATGTATGTGATTCAGCTAATCAATGACAGAAGCCTGGTGATGATGTCTAGACTCTGCATGGTATCTGTTTATTGATTTGATGAGTGACAGGGACAAGGATGCCCTTTTTTTTTTTTTTAATGCTTACTGTGTTTTCGGGCAGATGGCTGGCCTGTGGTTAAGGCACAGCACAGGAGACGTGGGTTCTGTTTCTGGCTCTAGCACAAATCCTTTGTGCGACCTTAAACAAGTCACTTAGCAACTGGTCCAAAGCCCCCTGGATCAATGGGACTCTTTCCATTGACTTTTGAATTAGGCCCTTAACCTTTCTGTGGCTCGCTGCTCTATCTTTATAGTGAGGATAGTAATATCTACCTGCCTCATGAAGGTGTCACAGAACTAAATTCACTAATATCTGTAAAGTATTATGGGATCCCACCTGGCTAGATAGTGCTATAGAAGTGCATAGCATTATATCACCTTTAGAAGCACTAATATAAGTGTTAGCATTTTCCTGAAAAACCATGATTGCTTTTCATCACCTTTTTAAAGAAATACTTGTCATTTCAAGTTTTTCTAAGGAATTCAGCATCCTCTGAAGCATGCAGGGTTCGGTCTAGAAACATACCTCCATGGCTTATTCCATCTACCAGTGAGAAGGCAAAGATCAGTTTCACTGAATTGGAAATAAAGTTTTATGCATTTGAACTTTCAGACACTAAGGTAGCAGGGGTCATTCACATTGTGTTATGGGAACATGACTTAACAATGCAACTAGATGAGACATGATGTCACAAAGTGATCCTTCAGCCTGGCAAACTGGAAACAGTTTTCAGAAAGGTGAGGGTGGGGAAGAGGTTCATAGCTCTTCTTAAAGGTTGTTTTAGAAAGCTAATCTAATAAAAAAAAGAAGGTCTTACATTTACCTATGGGTGATTAGTGTGCAAACTGGTATATAACCTCCTTTCTGGTGTATCTGAACAATAGTGGATGGTTCATTTCATATCTGTGTTTGGGGAAAAAACAAAACTGAACTAAACAGACTCTAACCCCTGGTTTTTTTTTTAAAGGTTTGAAATAACTTGGTAAAAAATCTGAACTATCTTCGTATGCACACATGCTTCCTGGTTTTATCTGAAATCAGAAGCAGTCATACCCACATAATGCAAGGCAGGATATTTTTGTATTTCCTATTTGGCTAGAACCACAAGAGGCTATTTTAGGTATAGTTTCCATCTTCAGATCTGATCAAACAAATTCCAATCAACATCCAAGCTTCTGATCTTAACAACTCAAGCTTATCTGAACCAGCCGTCCAAACCTTGTGAGGTTCCCATCACCAACTGACCTTCACTTGTTCTGAGTTTACAGAACACTGCTTGCAAATTGAAGGATACAGAAGAGAAACGGGTAATGATCTGACATACACTTATTGTGAACTGGAGATTAGCATGAGTGGCGAAGTTCAGAGCAAATTCAGGAATGTTGGGATATCTAGTATTCTGATTTGAGCTCATCTCCTCTGTAAACATACTTGTTCATAGCATATTAAACTACACATTTCCACTGAAATATCATGTTACTCTCCCCCCTCTATTTATGCAAGAACTTCAGATTTTGGACAAAATAAGCAAAACCAAAGAAACCTTTTTAGTAATACAATTGAATATAGAAAATTGATGCTAGGTCAAACAATATTAAATATTAACTATGCCCTGAAATTATTTTTAAATATGATTTAGCCTTCTACTCTTGCCTTCCTGGTTCAGATGCTTTGCTAATCATATCTGTCCATAGGTCCATAGAAGTCCACTGTTGTGCTCACTGACAGTAGCACTGTCAATCTTGTTATTGCAGGCAGAAAACCAGTATACTTTATAGTCGGCTCGTTGGAGTTGATGTAGTGGCAATAATGGAAAAAGCTACTTGAAGAATTAAAGAACTTGCTAATCAGTCTGTTAATTGAGGATATGAGCTTCATATAACACAAAAGCAAACTGTGAAGGTGACAATGGTAGACAGACTTCATCTGTTGAAGTCAGAATTAACGATGAACAAAATAAAGATCCCTTTGTGGTTGATTCTCATCCAGCTGCTGCCAACTATAAAAGAACCATTAAAGAAATCAACTCATTAGTTGGTAATTCTGTACAACTTCAAAAGGAAATCCATAAAGTAACATCAATCAAACTCTGACAACATCTTCATGTTTGCAAGTTGGTGGTAAAAGCTGTTTTTGAAAAAAAAACAAAAAAACCCAAACTCATTCTTCAGACTCAAAGAAATGGCCTGCAGGACCGGGCTTAAACTAGAGCTTTTAAAAACAGATCTATCCATAGATAGAATAGTCAAGCTGCAAATATATTCTGACATGCAAAATCTCCCCCAGTCACCCATGTCATACAGTGTCAATGGTCTGTCTGTTTCAAAGACAAAACCCCACTACATTTAAATAATCTGAATATTGTAACAAAAGCTGACAAAAAACAGTGAATTCAGAAATAAGGCTGCCACTCTGTCCTTAGCTCACTGCCATTCTGTTGGTAACTTTCCCCATTCGGGGAAGTTGCCAAACCCAGGGTGAAATAAGGAATTGTGTCAGTATTAAATCTGAACGTAATAATTTTCAGGGCTTGGTTCCTCAGTCCTTACTCATGCAACTAGCCTTACTAACAAGACCAGTCCAGCTGGCTAATGGAATGTCTAGCTGTAAGTTTGTCATTTACATTTGTTTAAATGTATCTCAGTGGGATTACTTTTGTGAGTAGGGATTTCAGGATTGGGCATTTAATTTACGATTTAGTGCCTGGGATTCTATAAATTGCTGTGTTTCTCTTTCAAGGTGCTGTACACACCTTCCAGGTGTGCCCATTAACGTTTTATATAAGACTGTAATTACGTCTGTCATATTGTCTTTACATTTCCTATTGGCTTTTAAATGTAGTTAAAAAGGCAACTGAGTTGTGAAGTGAATAAGAATTTAGACGTGTGTAAAGGCTTATTGTGGTATTCTAATTTCATAACAGACTGAAATGGGGGTGGGGGTGTGTGTGTATATATGTGTGTGTATATATTATATGCGTGTGTCTTATTAGGCTTTTTATTCTATTTTCATTGAGTTGTACACAGTGTATTGAGCCATCTAACCATAAAGATGTTGCATATATAAAATTATTATAGTATGATGGTCCAAAAAAGCTATTCTAGTCAACAGTTAGCTGTTTTTTGTTACATGTACCATTTTTTAAATGTTTCTACCATATTTTATCTATGCCATTGTTATCATCTGTCATTCAAATCTGCATGCTGGTGTAAGTGCTGTACTCATTTTGGAAGTTTCTAGTGGGAAATTTGCAAGTTTAAGCATTTTTTCAAAACACAGATTGAAAAAATAGATCACAAGGGCTACTTCTAACTGCATCACCTTGATTCTTCTTTGATGGCATCATATTGTTTGGATGAGGGATGTGCACAGGAATGGAACCTGAGAACTCAAATGAAGTGCCTGTCACATTGGGCAGACTGGGATTCAGAGTCAAGCCCCTGTTTGACTGTACGCTTTTGAGTCCTTTCTTCTTACTTTTTAGAGTGATCAGGATTACTGGGGGGAGAAGTAGGCGTTCTCTAGCATCCCGTCAGTGTGGTCCTTGGGAAGATGTTAAATTTTACTTTTCACTTGTACTGTCCAACATAGTAGTGGAGGGTCTTCTATTCTCCAAATTATTATGGCTGTTAAAATACTGCTGAGCACCCTTCCCACAACTGAGTGGAGGGTAATATGTTTCTGCCTAAGATTGCTAGTGATCTCTGGTCAGTACACTCAGCAAGCAGATCCGTTGCCTAGTAAAAATCAGTTCAATGCTTGGGGTGCATTTTCTGGAGTAAACCCACTCATTTTGATGAGTCTCAAACAGACTCTCACTGCCTCTAATCCCAAATGTCACAGCCATATTTGGGGATTTGGGTATAATGACCCCAGATTTTTAAACAGTAAAACTGTTTCATGCCATGTTGTAGGACCTGGCAGTTCATGGTCCAGTCCAAGGCAAACACTTATCATTCAGTTTGAAAATTCTGAAATGCAAGGTTTTTAGTGGACTTCCTTAACTGCACTGGTTTGAATGTACTGTCATTGACTGTACTGCTTTATAAGGGCCTGTTCCTATTGGATGAGGCTGAGCATCAACAATTGCCACAGCACTTGAAGGCACTAAACCACTTGTGAGCTCGTGGCCTTTAGGGGGTGATGTGCACATCCCAGGAGGAATATATTAATCAAGCTTTTTCAATATTGCCCTTACCAAAGGGAAATGGTTAGAACTAGAGCTGGCTGAATTAGTAATTGTGAATAATAGTCATTGTCTGCTTATCCCCTTTTTTCTGTTTGACTAATTCTGATATCTGTGACTGTATTTATTTGGAACTGGGCTTATTTAGTCTGCAGAAGAGAGACGTGAGGGGGGATTTGATAGCAGCCTTCAACTTCCTGAAGGGGGGTTATGACATTCCCCTCTGGTGTTGTCTGGACCTGTCATCTGCTAGGCCACTCCAATCCTTGACTCTGGGAGCCAGCCTTACCCTGCTCTGCTGTGAGAACCCCCACTCCTGGGCCGTTCACGCACAGCCTCTGGCATGTAAGATGCTCCTTAGATTATGCAACCGAATGACAATAGCCAATATCTCTGGTCCCAGACACAACCTTAGGAACCTCTGTCTTGAAGGGTCCAGTTATGCCTGCTGGATGCTGCAAGCTTATGAGAGTTCATCAATTTAACAAAGAAATTGATATGTACCAGGCTTGTTATCCCAAGGGGATTCATAGATTCATGGACATTTAGATCAGAAGGAACCATTATGATCATCTAGTCTGACCTCCTGCACAACGCAGGCCACAGAATCTCACCCACCACTCCTGCGAAAAACCTCTCACCTATGCCTCAGCTATTGAAGTCCTCAAATCGTGGTTTAAAGGCTCCAAGAAGAGTCTCTGACACACTTCAAACCAAACGTACTGCTTCAGGTAGAATAAACAAACAGATTTATTAACTACAGCGATAAATTTTAAGTGATTATAAGTCAGATTTGGTCAAATGAAATAAAAGCAAAACGTATTCTAAGCTGCTCTTAACACTTTCAATTCCTTTACAAACTTAGATGCTTCTTACCACAGGCCGGCTGGTTGCTCTTCAGCCAGGCTCTCCCCTTTGATCAGCACTTCAGTCGCTTGTTATGGTGTCTGAAGTTGTAGGTGGAAGAGAGAGAGAGAGAGCATGGCAAATGTCTCTCCCTTTTATCATGTCCTTTCTTCTCTTTTGGCTTTGCCCCCACATTCAGAGTCAGATGAGCATTACCCTATCGCAGTTCCAAACTGACCAAAGGAAGGGGGCTGACTCTCTCGAGAGTCCAACAGATTTTTTTGTTGCTGCCTAGGCCAGCATCCTTTGTTCCTGTGAGACTGGGCTGGGTTTGTCCCCTATATGCCCTGATGAGGTGTGAACTGCCTCTCAGCTCTTGGAGAGTTTTTGCCTGGGCTTATTTTAAGCCATGAGGGTACATTTTCAGCCTCATAACTACATACATGAAATTATAACCTATAACCTTACTATAACAACAATGCTCAGTGCTGAGCCTTCCGAAGACACTTGACAGGACAAACTTTGCATTGGATGCCACAGGGGGTTGGACTAGGTGACCTCCTGAGGTCTCTTCTAACCCTAATCATCTTTGATTCTATGAATAGAGCGGACCAGCTTGTTCACTTAAACTATTTGCCATTCGTGTGGGATCAATCACTGAAGTCACATGGTTTTGTTTCTTCTCCCTGATAGGATGACTGAAACTATTATAGCTAGAAGATAACAGATTAATAGTGAATAACACACAGTATGGATATTTGGACAATTTATGTTAAAATTCAAGGAACTCTTGAGTTTCATGAGGATTCTCCCAAGTGTGTGATCATTCTGAATGCTTGCAAGCAGCATAGCATCACAAAAACAAATAAACGCAGTGCTTTTATTCTCAAAGTCAGTTTTAATATTTGACCATGTCCATTTAAAACCATGGTTTTATCATGAGGCCTTCAACAGCAATGATCTGCAAATATATTTAAAAAGAGGCAATACTGGGAGACACCTGGAAAATAATATTCAAATGGGAAGAAAATAAGTGGGTGGGTACATGTTGGTGTGAGTGGAACATTTTGTACAGCAATGTGTTCTTTCTTGCTGAATTCACAATTCACGAACAAATCCTATAATTAATATGTTACCTTTACCAATCAATGCAATGAAGTGGGATTAAGGAGAATTGGCAAAATTGCTGTTACTCATGCAGAGTCCATTCCAATCAAACTCACTCCTATAATGTTAAAAAATGATTGTCAAGTGGAGGAAAGATGCCATAAGTTGGTATTCTGGGTGTGAGCCTTTCTGCTCTTCAGCCCTTTGGTTTCTACTGATTCTATTGGATTTCATTCAAGTTAAGTTGGCATGTGCTGTTGCTTAGTGACAGCATGCAGTCTACTTTTGTACTAGCCCATGGAAATGCTGTCTGTCTGGAACGTGCCATTCAGCAATATGGCTCTATTAAATTGAAATCTTTTAGGAGTCCTTCCCAGTTCCTCTAATATGTTAGCTGAACAGTCTCCAGAAAGAGATCTCTGTCATGCTCTGAGATGACCCACTCATTCTCTTTACCTAATACCAGGCACAATGAAGACTAGGGAACTAGAAAGATCTGCAGTGACTTGGTCTGTTTAAGGCCATGATTGCTACAGGAATAAGGACACACAGAATCATTACAATGCATGAGTAATATTAGGCACAGTCTGTCTTCCCTGCTTGAAGAAATCTGTGTTCTTACTGCTATTAACTGACCAGCTACTCATTCTGTATGCTTTTAAACTCTAGTATCAGCACCTTATTCAAATTTAACCCTTTGTGTAATGTGTGTATTGATGCTACCTGCATCCATTTTCTTCTTGGATAACATTTATACTAGTGCTTGTTCTGTTCCCCACAAATGGCTCCAGCTCCAGAATAAAAACAATCCTATATGTTGTTATTGGGCCTTGGGAATGATCTCAGTTGGATAAGAAAATAGATTGTGCCTGATCAGACAAGGCCATTTGATCCATCCATTGTGACATGTAGCCTCTGGCAATGGCCAAAAAGTGATACCTTAGAGGAAGAAAGAATTCCCTCTCATAATTCAACTGGCTGTCTATGGAAGATGAAAAAGTTCCCTCCTGATTCCTGCAGCAGCTTACTTTATGCTCTAAAGCATGTTAATTAGGCATCCTTTTTTTTAAAACTTGTTGAAGATCATATATATTGTTTTTAGATTGGGGTTCTTTTCTGCCCTGCAGTTTCTTGCAAGGTTTTTGTCTTCCAAGAGCTTCTTGGTGAGTCTATTTGGTTTCCCCGAGCTTCCTCCGGAAAACTTCTTCTTAAAAATTTAAAGCACACTCCAGTGACTGAGCTACGGAAATCCCACAGAGAGTTGCTGGGCCAGATCCCAGCACTCTCAAAATGTAGGGGCAGGTCATCATCTATGCCAGTGGTTGGTCTTCATTGTGCTAATGAAGGTCATGCAACAAAAGCTTTTTTGGCAGAAACCTTGGCTTCCTTTTACCCTCTGGAATACAGAAGTGCTTTGTTAAATGCATCTTCCTAGACTAACGTTGTTGCCCTAAGTGCCTGTGGTTATTGAAATTACGGAGCAATTTTAATATATTCTATTTTACTACACAGCATGCTCAGGATTATTTGACTGTTCATGCAAACAGTATATTCAACGCAGTCGGAGTAGTGAAACCAATGGCTTATCCTGAGAACAAACTAATTTTTTTCTAGGAAAGTACAAGCCATAGAGGAACTAAAATGTGTCTCTCTTTGTCTCAGTGAGAGTCTTTTCTCCCCAAATTCACAAACCGCCCCAGTGATGGAACACTAATGAATCATACTGTCCATATAGGCTCTATGTAAACTTCCACAAACATCTGACTTGATAAGGAACTTCTCTATTATTCCAGGAATAGCCGGTCCTGAGCAGAAAGAATTATTACCAATTGTGAGATGATTCTGTAACTATTTTTATTATGCATTTCTATAATACTGTTCATTGTATACAGACATATGTCCAGTGGTGTAACCTTTTATTTAATGTTAATTACACTACAGTGGGTTAGGCTCTGGCAGACACAGTCTCAAGTTCAATAGAGTTATCTCTGTTTGTTCTGGTTCTAGAGCCCTTAGGAACACATACAAGGCAGGTAACACATACAATCACAAGAACAAGGTCCACTATCTTTTTAGCAGTTTTATTAAAGTTACCAACAAAGTTATAAATGTCACAGCATAAACAATTCCTAAATATATCCATGTATCAGTTATAACTAGACATACTGCCATCCTCCTAGATGGTGTTAGTCTGTTGATCATGGACTGATCATCAATATGGGGGTGGTTTCTGCTGGAATTTCCCTGCTCTGGGCACCCTTTTTTATACTGTGATTCGGTCTATACCTACATTCTGCACATGTACATGAAAGTGTCAACCCTCTCTTTTCTTATTGGTCTGTGTCCCATAGAAACACAAGGGATCCTGAATTCCACAGGCAATGTAGGTTCTCATTAATATTGACATACCACCTTTATCCTCAAAAAGAACAGGAGAACTTGTGGCACCTTAGAGACTAACAAATTTATTTGAGCATAAGCTTTCGTGAGCTACAGCTCACTTCATCAGATGCATGCAGTGGAAAATACAGTGGGGAGATTTTATATACACAGAGAACATGAAACAATGGGTGTTACCATACATACTGTAATGAGAGTGATCAGGTAAGGTGAGCTATTATCAGCAGGAGAGGGGAAAAAATAACAAAAAACAAACAAACAACCTTTGTGTCCACATATCTATTCAGGAGACACCATCATAGGGCCTAATCACATCAGCCACACTATCAGAGGCTCATTCACCTGCACATCCACCAGTGTGATATATGCCCTCATGTGCCAGCAATGCCCCTTTGCTATGTACATTGGCCAAACCGGACAGTCTCTACGTAAAAGAATAAATGGACACAAATCAGACGTCAAGAATTATAATATTCAAAAACCAGTAGGAGAACATTTCAATCTGTCTGGTCACTCGATTTCAGACCTAAAAGTTGCAATTCTTCAACAAAAAAACTTAAAAAACAGACTCAAACGAGAGACTGCTGAATTGGAATTAATTTGCAAACTGGACACCATTACATTAGACTTGAATAAAGACTGGGAGTGGATGTGTCATTACACAAAGTAAAATTATTTCCCCATGTTTATTTCCCCCATCCACACACACACACTGTTCCTCACATGTTCTTGTCAGGTGCTGGAAATGGCCCACCTTGATTATCACTACAAAAGGTTTTTTGTTTTTTTTTCCTCTCCTGCTGATAATAGCTCACCTTACCTGATCGCTCTCCTTACAGTGTGTATGGTAACACCCATTGTTTCAAGTTCTCTGTGTATATAAAATCTCCCTACTGTATTTTCCACTGAATGCATCCGATGAAGTGAGCTGTAGCTCACGAAAGCTTATGCTCAAATAAATTCGTTCGTCTCTAAGGCGCCACAAGTCCTCCTGTTCTTTTTGTGGACACAGACTAACACGGCTGCTACTCTGACACCTTTATCCTGTGGTTAAGACACATGTTGGAGATGATATTTGCTGCTACAGCATTTTATAATTTAAAATTTAATTTCCAAGCTAGACTTTTGCAATATTACCAGTTGGTACCTCTTTTCCCATAATCTTTCGGGTTATTTCTCGGTCATTAATTTATGTCAGCATTTCTCATTTCCAAGGCATAAAATAGCTAAGCTAAAGTCTTGCAGGCCTCAGCCTACAGGTTCTTGCGTTTAGCTTTCTTACTTATGTTTAATATTTGGTTCCTCTAAATACTGATCAATCTTCTACTTTTATAATCCTACAAATTAACTAGAATTGACGTACAACGAATGTATATAACTTGATTAATCATAGCATCACAGAATAAATGGATAATAAACGAAAATCATTGGCTACAGTGGTGACTACATGGAGGTTACTACACTGATCTAAAGTTGAACTTTTCCACAGAGCCACACCTAGCACAAGACCCTTTGTTTCAGAAAACTTGAGTAAGAATGTTTCCTGGTATCAGTCTGTGGAACTTCATTTGTGCTCTCACTGGGCTTCTTTACAGTTTATATGGAAGCTGAAAAGTCTCCCAAAATTCTTGTTCATTCTGCCTGTTGGTGAAAGCTAAATCACTTAATGGCTATAAACTATTTTGAAAATAGTTTAGTCAATTTCTCCTCTTATTTCTCTGTAGAGGGTAGTTAGCGTACCATAGGACTTGCCTGTACATGCATGTATGATTTAAATATGTGTTAAAGAATGGATGGGATTGAGGAATTCTATTTGTACCAGTGATGAGAAAAAGCTGATAATTCATAAAGCCCTAAGTGACTCACAAAGGTTTTTCTTTATGGGTAGGATAAAGCTAACAGCTGTTCTTCTACATTCCATTTGCTCAAGTCAACAGGCCCATTCTAATAGTTTGTTGATTGTTTTACATTTGTAAATATTGTGGTATGATTTCCATATTTGCTTTTTCTATTACTCAGATTGACAGTGTTTTATTCTGAGAGTTATGAGAGAGCACATTGGGTAGGACGATCTAAATGATTTAGCAGGATTTATCATTCTTAGTAGACTATTTTGTAGCAGGTGCAGCAGTACTCCAGGCGCTAGATATGTATTTTTCTTGTTCTCTTTTTCCCCTAATCCCCAGTCAAGGAAATTTTTTTCCTATAGTCAGTGACGTAAAAGGTCAGTTAGTTTTTGTCATAAGCAGAACAGCTCGGTTGGCTTATTAAGTAAGGGTGCTATTCTTAAAGAGGCAAATCACATCTTTCCTGCGCCATTTTGCCATCACGGGGCAAGGGGGTGAGATCATTGCTGCACACAGGCGAGCTTCATAGGGGTCAGGGTGGTAGCCGTCCCGGGACCTTCCGTTCCCTCCTCCCTATCCCTGCTGATGAATTTTTCATTTGACTCTCTCCTCCGGTTGTTGTCTTTTAATAAAAGATTTGTGTTTCTTTGAAAGCAATCTTTACTCCATAAGTGAAAGCAAAAAGAGCACAGCAAAGCAACATACAATAATGTTAAGCCCCCTTCTTGCATCATGTGCACCAATCACCTCCTAGTATTACAAACACTGCAGTCCCAAGCATAGCAACAAATATTAGTGGCTTTCAGCTTCATATTGCTGTCTCAAGGCATCCCTGATCCTTATGGCCCCGCTCTGTGCCCCTCTAATAGCCCTGGTCTCTAGCTGTTCAAACTCAGCCTCCAGTTGCTAAGCCTCTTCAGTCCGGCCCTGATGTTAGCTGTCACCCTTCCCTTCACAACTATTATGGAGAGTACAGCACGTGGCTATAAGCCTAGGAATATTGTCATCGGCAAGGTCCAGCTTCCCATACAGGCATTGCCAGTGGGCTTTTAAACGGCCAAAAGCACACACAACAGTCATTCTGCACTTGCTCAGCCTGTTGTTGAACTGCTCCTTGCTGCTGTCAAGGTGCCCCGTATATGGCTTCATGAGCCACGGCATTAAGGGGTAGGCAGGGTCTCCCAGGATCACAATGGGCATTTTGACTTCCCCTATGGTGATCTTCTGGTCCAGGAAGAAAGTCCCGGCTTGCAACTTCTTGAACAAGCCAGTGTTCCAAAAGATGTGTGTGTCATGCACCTTTCCCGACCAGCCTGCGTTAATGTCTGTGAAATGCACACGGTGATCCACCAGCGCCTGGAGAACCATTGAGAAATACCCCTTTCGATTAATGTACTGGGTGGCTAGGTGATCTGGTGCCAGAATTGGAATCACCATCTATTGCCGCTCCGCAGGTAGGGAAGCCCATTTGTGCAAAGCCATCCACAATGTCACGCACGTTGCCCAGAGTCATGGTCTTTCGGAGTAGGATGCGATTAATGGCCCTGCACACTTCCATCAACATGACTCCAATGGTCGACTTTCCCACTCTGAACTGGTTAGCGACTAATCGATAGCAGTCTGGAGTAGCCAGCTTTCACAGTGCAATTGCCACGCACTTCTCCAGAAACAGGGCAGCTCTCATTCTTGTGTCCTTGCGCCACAGGGCTAGGGTGAGCTCATCACACAGTCAAATGAATGTGGCTTTCCTCCTGCAAAAGTTCTGCAGCCACTGCTCGTCATGAGAGACGTGCATGACAATGTGATCCCACTACTCAGTGCTTGTTCCTGAGCCCAAAAGCGGTATTCCGCTGTGGTCAACACCTCCGTGAATCATAGAATATCAGGCTTGGAAGGGACCTCAGGATATCATCTTGTCCAACCCCCTGCTCAAAGCAAGACCAATCCCCAATGTTTGGCCCAGATCCCTAAATGACCCCCTCAAGGATTGAACTCACAACCCTGGGTTTAGCAGGCCAATGCTCAAACCACTGAACTATCTCTTCCTCAATGCCACAAGCAATCTTGTGTCGTAGCTGCTATGCATGGCGAGATCAATGTTGCACTCCTCTTGCCTTTGTAGTTTAAGGAATAACTCCACTGTCACTCGTGCCGTGTTGGTCAGAGCAAGCAGCATACTGGTCAGCAGTTCAGGATCCATACCTGCAGCCCGAAAGAGGCAAGGCAGGGCGTGCAGTACACAAACTGTTGAAAGATGATGCCAAATGCAGATGGAAGCACAGGGATTGCTGGGATGCAAAGCAATGCATCATGGGGCATTGGGACAGGACCCAGGATGCCCTGCGACCCCCCACCCCCGCCTTCCCACAAGCCTTAACAGCAAAAGAGAAAGAGGTGGTCTGTGGGTTAGCTGCCCAGAGTGCACCGCTCCGAATACCGCTGCAAGTGCTGCAAGTGTGAACACGCTATTGCGCAGGCAGCTGACAGTGTGAACACACAACAGCGGTTTTCTTTCTGCGCTCTCTGCACGGTGCTGGGTAACTGCCGGCACTGTAACTTTGCCAGTGTAGACGTGCCCTAAGTCTCCCACTTATCAGCACATATAGTGCTGTAGCATTAATACTAGTAATCTGATTTGCTATGCCACTCAAAAGTACACACTACATTTATATAGGATTTCCTAATATTTCACAACTCTAATCATTGACAAATTTATGTTACTTCTTTTCACGCTTGCAAGGGCAAGAAATGTAATGACTTACTGTAATTAAATCTTCCTAACTTACTTTATCACAGCAAATCTTAACTATACATTTTCACCTTTCCACTGTCTGTAAGATGATGGAAATCACAGAAAGAGAAGATACTGCTAAAGCTGCACAAATGCCTGAATGCAAATTAATCTTAAATTAATCTGAAAAAAACATTACATTTATTTAAAATTTAATGAAACTCTCAACTTTTGGGAAGTCAAGCTTAATTTAGCTCAGAGTATGAATAAAGGGTGTTGCTCTTTATGCTCAGTGGTGATCACTGTTCCCTCTAAGCTGTGCACGTGTGCACGCACACAGATCCTAAACCCCGCGCACACGGCAAAACACCGCATGCACAAAAATTTGCACAGAAGCACAACAATTTGCACAGAAATTTTTTGTGCACACGGCCTGTCAAAAACTAGAGGGAACATTGGTGGTGATACAGCCCTTGATCTGGGAGTCAGAATTCCTACCCTTAAGGCAATCTAACATAATGACTTTCACACTTTAGACTTTAAGGCCCGAAGGGACCACCATCATCATCTAGTCTGACCTCCTGCACATTGCTGGCCATAGAACCTCACTCCGCCACTCCTGTAACAGACCCATAATCTGGCTGAGGTAGTGAAGTCCTCAGATCAGAATTTAAAGACTTCAAGTTACAGAAAATCCACTATTTACACACAGGTGTTTCTTAGAGTAGCTCTCTAGCAACAGTGTGATTAATATTGTCAAATTTGTCATTTTAGCTGGAGTGAAAAAATTTCTGTCAACACTTCTTTGAGTAGGAGGATCAATTTGAAATGCTTTTTGTAATTTCTACACTGCTAGTTTCACCCAACTCACAAAACCTTAATAGTGACTACACTGATGTTAAACTAGAATAACTTTCCAAATGAATGGACGGTGTGATAGTAATACACACTTTAAGGTTGTACATGAGAGTTGCTTTTGACTATCTCTTGGAGACAGAAGTGAATGTCTTATTGAATGCTGGAGTGTCTCATTAGGAGGATGGTAGATGATGTCATGGTGACAAGGAACGCTGGAGATTTTTTCTTTTCTTGCTTTCAAGATGAGTCCCAATGCATCTTTAACTGTCACTTGATAGTTTTAGTTTGTTATATAAACTAGAAACTGTTGGATGAGAGACTTCTGACTAGTCCCTTGTCTGACAAAGCATTAGAAATATTGACTTAGGTTAGCATGTTATCATTACTGTCCTAAACTAGCTTTTAGGCCCTGAATTGAGTAATTTACTGATGTACAAACATTAGAAGCTCATCCAGTGTCACTTGATGTATGCTATGTACATATGAATTACTTCACTTGTGAGCTGGTCAGCTTTCAGGAAGTTCCTCTTGTCCTGAACAAGAGGAGGAATTGCAGATAGAAAATAAATCTCAGACAAGGTCAATATATTTCTTTTACTGAGTTAAAAAATGGATGACAGAAAATGACAAATATTCGGCCCTCTCCCTCTCCCACCCCCCCAAGATCTTGCGTGACTATTTTCAAGCACAAAAGCCAAATCAATCAAAAATAGTTTATATACGTAAAGCATCAAAGCTGATAACTCTCTCCACACAATTACCCAACTTCACCTGTTGCAAGCTGAGGCTAACAACTATTTTAGACTTGATTCTGACCATCAGGGAGGAATTGGTTGTGAATCTGAAAATGGGAGGCAGTTGGGTGAAAGTGGTCATGAAATAGGTTTCTAAGGAAAGGAAGAAATGAGAGCAGCAGAATAAGGACAGTGGACTTCAAAAAAGCAAACTGAAACAAACCTTGGAGAACTGCTAGGTAAGGTCCCATGGGAAGAAAATCTAAGAGATAAAGGATTTCTGGAGAGCAGTAGTTTCTCAAGGAGACTATTAAAGGCACAACTGCAAACTATCCTGATGTGAAGGAAACATAGGGAAAATAGTAAGAGGCCAATATGGCTCCATCAGAAGCTCTTTAATGACCTGGAAATCAAAAAGGAATTCTACAAAAAAATGGAACCATGGACAAATTGTTAAGGACAATTACAAAAGAAGAGCACAAGTACGTAGGGACAAAATCAGAAAGGATAAGGCACAAGAGGAGTTACATTTAACAGGGACATAAAAGGTAAAAAGAGGAGGTGCTTTAAGTACATTAGTAGTAAGAGAATGACAAAGGGAAGTGTAGGTGTTCTACTTAGTAGGGAAAAAGAACTTATAACTGAAGGCATCAAGAAGGCTGAGTTGTTTAATGCCTATTTTTCTTCAGTCTTGACTTAAAAGGCTAATAGTGACCCGATACTCAACAGAATTAATGATATCCCCTTGCAGGGAAAGAACACAAGTCACAATAGGGAAAGAAAGGGTAAAAGAATACGCAAATAAGTTAAATGTATTCAAGTCATCAGGGCCAGATGAAATTCATTCTAGGGTACTTAAAGAACTAGCAGAAGCAATCTAGGAACCCTTAGCAATCATCTTCAAGAGCTCATGGATGGTGTGTGAGGTCCCAGAGGACTGGGGAAAGGCAAACACAGTACCTATCTTTAAAAGAGGGAACAAAGAGGACCCAGGAAATTCTAGACCAGTCTGCTAACTTCTATACTTGGAAAGATGCTGGAACAAATTATTATACAATCAGTTTGTAAGCATGTAGAGGATAATAGGATTATAACAATAGATAGAATAGATTTGTCAAGAACAAATCATGCCAAACCAACCTAATTTCCTTCTTTGACAGCATTTTGGGCCTAGTAGATGGAGGGGAAGCAGTAAATATGATATATCTTGATTTTTAGTAAGGATTCTGACTGTCCCACATGATGTTCTCCTAAGCAAACTAGGGAAATGTGGCCTAGATGAAATAACTGTAAGTGGGTGGATTACTGATTGAAAGATCATATTCAAAGAGTAGTTATCAATGATTTGCTGTCAGACTAGGATGGCATATTCATTGGGGTCCTGCATGGATCTGTCCAGAGTCTGGTGCTACAAAATATTTTCATTAATGATTTTGATGATGGAGTAGAGAGTATGCTTATAAAATTTTCATATGACACCAAACATTTTGGAGGACAGGACTAGAATTCAGAATGACCTTGAAAAATTGGTCTGAATTTAACAAGATGCATTTCAATAAAGACAAGTAGAAAGTACTGCACTTAAGAAGGAAAAACCAAATGTACAACTACAAAATTGTGAACTGGCTAGGCAGTAGTACTGCTGAAAAGGATCTGGGGACTAGAGTGGATCACAAATTAAATGTGAGTCAGCAATGTGGTGCAGTTGCAAAAAAGGCTAATATCATTCTGGGACATTGTGACTGGTATATCAGTCCCCCACTGGTACAGCAGGTGTTAACCCTTCTCTCTTAGCCGAGGAGGCTACACACCCCCGGCTCTGCTGGGCATGCTCCAGCTGGAAGCAGGGTACAAAAGCCAGCAGAGCAGCTCAGTCTGGGCTGACTGCCGGCAGGGAAGTCAGTGAATCACTAGCTCCTGAGGGAGGACCTCCTGCATTCCAAGACGCAGAGACCAGCCAGTTGGAGATGGACCCCGACACACTGGCTTGGGGCGGCGCAGACCGTGGTGAGACTGGAGAATCCCAGAGATGGACAATCCCAGAGACTTGGGTAGGAAGTAACCCAGGGAGGTTTTGTGGGGAAACAGTTACAGAACCGGAGCAAGGCTCTGCGTGTTTTGGTTGGAGCCCTGCCGAGCTGGTGTCGGTCAACCCCACCACCGATAGGGCCCTGGATTGGGACCTTGTGGAGAAGGCGGTCCCGGGTCCCCCTATCCTGGCCACTACCCACCAGGGGTCATGACTCCACTCACCAGGATTATGGACTCTGGCTGCTAGGCTGCACTGCCCTGAGAGCAAGGGCCATACCATTGACTCGGGCCATTGGGCCGCACTGCCCCGACAGTAGGGGCTGTAGCATTGATTCTGGCCATTGGTCCGCACTGTCCTGAGAACAAGGGCTGTATTACTGACTCTGGCCGCTGGGCCAAACTGCCCTGATAACAGGGGCTGTATCATTGATTCCGGCCATCAGGCCGTACTGCCCTGATCACAAGGGTCATCGGACTAAGGCCACACAGCCCTGAGGCCGGGGGAAGCCCTATAAACACAACTGTGGGGCCAGAACGCCCCCACCCCTGCCCCCCAAAGGATGATGGGTATATCAGCCCCACGACAGACGTATTAACAGGAGTGTCATATGCAAGACACAGGACGTAACTCTCCTGCTTGGCACTGGTGAGGCCTCAGCTGGATTACTGCATCCAGTTCTGGGCTCCACACTTTAAGAAAGATGTGGATAAACTGGAAAGAGTCCAGAGGAGAGCAACAAAAATAATAATAGGTTTAGAAAACCTGATCTAGGAGAAAAGGTTAAAAACAGGGCATGTTTAGTCTTGAGAAAAGAAGACTGAGGGGACACCTGATAACAGTCTTCAGATATGTTAAGGGCTATTATAGGAAGGACTGTGATCAATTGTTCTCCCTGTTTACTGTGGGTAGGACAAGAAGTAATGAGCTTACTCTGCTGCAATGGAGATTCAGGTTAGATGTTAGGAAAAACTTTCCAACTATTAGGGTAATTAAGCTCTGGAATAGGCTTCTACGGGAGGTTATGGAATCCCTATTGTTGGAGGTTTTTATGAACAGGTTTACTTGTTCCTGTCTCAGTACTGGGATGTCCCTTGCACCCCTTTCTAACTCTTTTTCACATTAAGGTTATTTGGCTTTCTAATTTTGTATCTGAGATTGCAAGAGGTTCTGAAAAGTGTCCTTTTTGTGGTGTTTTGAGAATTTTCTGTTTCAATTCAACATGGTCCATGAACTGCATATTTTTTTTATTCTGCAGAATGATCTCCCCTTCTAGCATCTCTTTGAGGAGTCAGTGAGATTAAGAGATTTGCTAGACTTTTGTACAGTATTTCTAGTTCACAAGCTCTGGAATTTTATTACTATATACTTCTAAAAATGAACACTTCAGATCTTCAGGCAAGAAATAGGGTGAGACTTCCTACTTATTTCTGGGCCAGACAACCCCAATGTTTTCCATATCAACTGACAGTGACAGACAAAACAAAAACAAAAACTACCAGCCAGAGAAAACAACATGACATGAGAAGACATAGCTGACTTGGAGTAGGAATTTAAATAAGAGACCTGTATACGTTCTCTGGTTGAGCAGTTGCCACCTGGCTCCCAAGTTCAGATCTCCTGCCCCACCAGGAGTTGTCTTTTCTCCTTGCCTCACCTCCACCCACAACCATCCTCTCCAGTCACAGAATCATAGAAATCAAAGGTGGAAAAGAAAAGCAGTATTGGTTCATCTAGCCCATCTCCCTGCCAGTGCAAAGGTGCTTCCTATATTATATTTACTAGCATTTGTTCAATCTAGTTTGAAGTGTCTTAAATAATGGAACTTCAACCGCTTCCTCTGAGAGACTATGCCAAAGGTTAACAAATCTCACTGTCAAAGCTTTTCCTGACATTCAGCTTGTTTCCCTGTTCTTATTTTCATCCCTGTTTACTCTTCATTGTTTGCCATTAAGCAATTCTGCATAATTGTTACTCTGTGGTATAAATAAATATCCTCCCATAGTTGTGGATAGTTTTCCACACCATTTCTTCTACTCCAGAGCAAGTGCTTAATCCTGTGAAGAAAAAGTGTCAGGCGATTTGCAAGGTAGGCCTTGATGTTTTGGTCACCCGGGCCCATTTCTGCCAAAGAAGGATTTAATGGACTAGTCTGTGCTCTTTGAAACAAAAATAGAGGAGCAGTCTATGCTACACAAGTTTAATGCTTTGTTTTTACATGATACCAGGTGCTGCTGAAATATAGTAAGAATCTATGGTAGTTATTTTTTTGTACTAAAACGTCAATTTGTGTGATACAGCTAGTAAGTTTAAAAATCTGTTTCAAAGACTGATCTGGCCTGCTACACCAAATAAACTCTCTGGAAACTAAAGGGGGAAAATTGGAGGGTCCCCCCCCCCGCAACAAAGATATAGTAGATTTTATATTAAACTCATGACATGAGATAACATATTTAAAATACCCTCCCCCCCGACACACACTAGCAAGAAACCTGAAAATTATGGATTGATTGAAACCATAGATAGGAGTTCTGGAACAAGCTCATTTTAGCACTATTGCATTCTGAATTTAGAACATCAGCCTGGGAATTTCCTGCTTCCAGCATGATATAGTTAATGCACACAATTACAGAGACCCCCAGCTCTTCTTGTTCTATTCATCAGAATTTAACCTTCGTGGATTCATCTCTGTTTTGACGGGTTTTCCTACACAGTTGGTTTCAGCAGCACAGATTAATCATTTGAGAGTGACAGTAATAAGCCAGCACTCCCCACTGTATTCTGAGTTATAGATGGACTGGTTTGAAAAACTGAAAACACCATGTCAGGAAGCATGGAGTAATTTTCATATCTAATAGCAAGCAAAATCCCATTGAGATGAAAGGATTCATTTGTCGGGGAGAGAGAAACTGCTTTAAAAGGTTTCGAGTCCATTTATATATAAGATGTTCTACAATCTTTATCACCCTGGCATAGTACCTCTGTCATAGAATCATAGAAGATTAGGGTTGGAAGAGACATCAGGAGGTCATCTAGTTCAACCCCCTGCTCAAAGAAAGACCAACCCCGACTAAATCATCCCAACCAGGGCTTTGTCAAGCTGGGCCTTAAAAACCTCTAAGGATGGAGATTCCACCATCTCCCTAGGTAACCCATTCCATTGCTTCACCACCCTCTTAGTGAAATAGTTTTTCCTAATATCCAACCTAGACCTCCCCGACTGCAACTTCAGACCGTTACTCCTGGTTCTGTCATCTGCCACCACTGAGAACAGCCTAGCTCCACTCTCTTTGGAACCTCCCTTCAGGTAGTTGAAGGCTGCTATCAAATGCCCCCTCTCTCTTCTCTTCTGCAGACTAGTTCCCAGTTCCCGCAGCCTTGCCTCATAAATTATGTGCCCCAGCCCTCTAATAATTTTTTGTTGCCCTCCACTGGACTCTCTCCAATTTTTCCACATACCTTTCTGTAGTGGGGGGCACAAAACTGGACACAATACTCCGAATGTGGCATCTCCAGTGCCGATTAAAGGGGAGTAATCACTTCCCTCAATCTGCTAGCAATGCTCCTACTAATGCAGCCCAATATGCCGTTAGCCTTCTTGGCAACAAGAGTACACTGTTGACTCATATCCAGCTTCTCGTCCATTGTAATCCCCAGGTCCTTTTCTGCAGAACTGCTGCTTAGCCAGTCGGTCCCCAGCCTGCAGCACTGCATGGGATTCTTCCGTATTAAGTGCAAGATTCTGCACTTGTCCTTCTTGAACCTCATCAGATTCATTTTGGCCCAATCCTCCAATTTGTCTAGGTCACTCTGAACCCTATCCCTACCCTCCAGCGTATCTTCCTCTCCCGCCAGCTTCGTGTCATCCACGAACATGCTGAGGGTGCAGTCCATTCCATCATCCAGATCATTAATGAAGATGTTGAACAAAACCGGCCCCAGAACAGACCCCTGGGGCACTCCGCTTGATACTGGCTGCCAACTCGACATCAAGCTATTGATCACTACCTGTTGAGCCTGACAATCTAGTCAGTTTTCTATCCACCTTATAGTCTATTCATCCAATCCATACTTTTTTAACTTGATGGCAAGAATACTGTGGGAGACCGTACCAAAAGCTTTGCTAAAGTCAGGATATATCACTTCCACCACTTTTCCCATAGCCACAGAGTCAGTTATCTCATCATAGAAGGCAATCAGGTTGGTCTGGCATGACTTGCCCTTGGTGAATCCATGTTGACTGTTCCTGATCACCTTCCTCTCTTCCAAGTGCTTCAAAATGGGTTCCTTGAGGACTTGCTCCATGATTTTTCCAGGGACTGAGGGGAGGCTGACCAGTTTGTAGTTCCCCAGATTCTCCTTCTTCCCTTTTATAAAGATGGGCACTATAATTTCCTTTTTCCAATTGTCCAGGACCTCCCCTAATTGCCACGAGTTTTCAAAGATAATGGCCAATGGCTCTGCAATAAAATCAGCCATCTCCTTGTTCAGCATGCTCCGATACATTAGATCCGGCCCCATGGACTTGTACATGTCCAGCTTTTCTAAGTAGTCCTGTTCTTTTACCATCAAGGGCTGCTCACTTCCTCCCCATACTGTGCTGCCCAGTGCAGCAGTCTGGGAGCTGATCTTGTCTGTGAAGACCAAGGCAAAAAAGGCATTGAATACTTCAACTTTTGCCACATAGTCTGTCATTAGGTTGCCTCCCCCATTCAGTAAGGGTCCCACACTTTCCCTGACCACCTTCCTGTTGCTAACATACCTGTTGAAACCCTTCTTGTTACCCTTCACATCCCTTGCTAGCTGCAACTCCAATTTTACTTTGGCCTTACCGATTATATTCCTGCATGCTTGAGCAATATTTTTATAGTCCTCCCTAGTCATCTGTCCAAGTTTCCACTTCTTGTAAGCTTCTTTTTTGTGTTTAAGCTCACCGAAGCTTTCTCTGTTAAGCCAAGCTGGTCGCCTGCCATATTTGCTATTGTTTCTGCACATCAGGATGGTTTGTTCCTCCACCCTCAATAAGGCTTATTTAAAATACAGCCAGCTTTCCTGGACTCCTTTCCCCCTCATATTAGCCTCACAGGGGATCCTGCCCATCAGTTCCCTGAGGGAGTCAAAGTCTGCTTTTGTAAAGTCCAGGGTCTGTATTCTGCTGCTCTCTGTTCTTTCTTTTGTCAGGATCCTGAACTTGACCATCTCATGCTCACTGCTGCCCAGGTTGCCACCCCCTTCTGCTTCCCCTACCAATTCTTCCCTGTTTCTGAGCAGTCGCTTTCCCCTACTCTTATCTGGGTTATCTTAGGTGCAGATGTTTTTCGGTCCAATGTCTCAAAAACTAAGATTAGGCCTGTAACAAATCAGAATCTTGGGGATGAATAGATGGTAAGTATGAAACTTTTGCCATCCCATTTTCATATATGTCTCCACTAGACACCTATGACTTGTGGGGTAAGTGCTTGTTTGACATATAATTATTTTTTAACATTTTTACAGTGGCTCACTTATGTGTGGTATTTGACAGGCATTTCCAGCACACAGCCTCTGCCTACACATGCTTCAGTTGAAGTCAGAAAACATATAGACGGGAGTTGTTGGTATTATAGTCACGTGACTATGTGCCATTGAGGTGTACCGTGCCTATTGTGTCCTGGTATTTCAAAACTTTGTGTGTATATATTGTATGTGTGATTCTATTTATAATGTTTGTAGGCAAGAGAGTGGAAAAGGATAATTAGAAACAAAGGCTAGGTGAGAGGTCAGCTTTTAGGGGGGACATGAGAGTAGAGTGTGGGTGCTTGGTACACCAGATCAGGGAGGCTGTTTGGGCATACTGGGTAGCCTGAAAAAAGGCAGTGGTATTAAGATGGAGAAGGTAATAAATACAGTGAGCTAAGAGTGCATGAGCAAAGGTGTAGTGGGAAATGGGGCCAGAAGGCTGTTCTTTTATAATCATCACTTAAGTTTATTCATATTTAAATGTTAGTGTTATGATGGCAGAAATAAAGGAACACTACTAGTGTATAAATATAGGTATACTCAGAAGAGGCTTAAAAAGCTTCCAAGAGCAAAACCAGCCTTGTAAAATCTCTCATGCCTTTAAAAATAAATAAAAATGGATCAAACACAGATAAATACAAACAATGGCATGCAACAAATGCAAATACAGAGTTTTAAGCCAGCCAGCAGCCTACAGTTCTGTGTGTTCACATATCCCTAAATAGAAATTTGAGTTTGATGGCTGCTGAACCAATGTACATTTCCCCAATGAATCACAATTACAGCAACACCTGGATTAATAAATTTCTGCTGATTCACTGGGGAAATTCATTTTGTTTAGTAGCCCTCAAATTTTTAAACAAATTTGCTTATCTGTGATGGGTGAACTAGTTTGTTCCACGCTGGGCTGCAGATTAAAGCTTGTAAGGGCATTATTTCAAGGGCACAGTAGATGGATTAGATTTTAGGGATGTTATACAGTAACATTGAGGTTTTAAAAAAAAATCCCATAATAAGATAAAATAAAAATCTAACATTGACGTTTGGAACATCACAGCTACTGTAAAGTCCTTTCCTCCATTAACTCTAGTGATGACTGAGTACCCAACCCACACTGGTCGGATTGCAGTGCGTGGGTCAGATTGCTTGTGGGTATTTTGGTGATACTAAAGTTAGTGCCTTGGAGGTTCTGGTATTTCAGTATCTACCAATCTCAACCCTTATGTCATTATGCTGATCTTTATTCATCAATAGGTAAATACTCCTGTTTTTGGACATTACAAGGGAACAATTTGTTTCAGCGCCATCCACCCCCCCCAGCAAAATCTGTTCCAGCTGGGTCTCCTTAAACTGATCATATTAATGTTACTTTGCCCGGATTTGACAATCTATTATTGGTACTTCTACAACATTTTAGGAGATGAGCCATTCATTGGATCGTTTCTTCTTGGATTGCAATCTTTAATCCTTGAGAGAGAGAAGTGTGAAAATAGATTGTTGGAACTTGATTCCTAAACTGCCTCCCACAGGAGATCCACATGTGGAATGTGATCTTGCATTCTCAGTGATTCATGACTTTCTTCATATTAAATCACAATTATCTCCAATACTTAAGTCAGGTAAAACAAAAATGGGCAAAGAATAAAACTGTACTCTATACTCAAGGAATTTAGGACTGTACAGATGGCATTACAGTAAACGTGCAAGATGAGGCTAGCCTTGTAAAAAAAATTCCTCAGTAATGCTGCTTAAGTTGACAGCTTCAGGTATGTGATAGATAAGTGTTGAGCCGTGTTAGTTATGGCTGGAGTAGGATAGATCCTAAATGATAACCAAACTTTTTAGACTTGTTCTGAAGTTTATAATTAAGGAAGTGCATTTTATTATTATCATAGAAGCTCCACTTTCCCATCTTCTCTGCCCCTTTTAGACACATGCAGCCCGAAAGAGATACAGGCCTCCACTAGATTCACTTGCACATCCTTTAAAAAATGGAAGTCAAATCTGACTGAGGAAAATAGAAAGGAGCATAAACTCTGGGAAGTCCAGTGTAAAAGTATAATTAGGCAGGCCAAAAAAGAATTTGAGGAGCAACTAGCAAAAGACACAAAAACTAATAGCAATTTCTTCAAGTACATCAGAAGCAGGAAGCCAGCCAAACAATCAGTAGAGCCACTAGACAATTGAGCTGCTAAAGGAGCACTCAAGAAAGACAAGGCTGTTGCAGAGAAGATAAATGAATTCTTTGTCTTGGTCTTCACCAAAAAGGATGTGAGGGAGAGTCCCACACTCCAGCCATTATTTTTAGGTAACAGATCTGAGGCACTTTCCCAGATTGAGGAAGGGCTGGAACAAACTGATAAATTAAACAGTCATAAGTCACTAGGCCCAGATGGTATTCATCCAAGAGTTCTAATGGAAATTGAAGGACTACTAACTGGTATGTAACCTATCACTTAAATCAGCTTCTGTACCAGATGACTGGAGGATAGCTAATGTGACACCAATTTTTTAAAACGCTCCAGAGACCAACCTGGCAATTACATGCCAATAAGTCTAATTGGTTGAAACTACAGTAAAGAACAGAATTATCAGATACATAGATGAATATGATTTGTTGGGGAAGAATTAATACTGCTTTTGTAAATGGAAATCATGCCTCACCAATCAATTAGAATTCTTTGAGGGGTCAACAAACATGGATGGGGTGATCCCGTGGGTACAGTGTACTTGGACTTTCAGAAAGCCTTTGACAGGGTTCCTCATCAAAAGCTCTTAAGCAAAGTAAGCAGATAAGAGGGAAGGTCCTTTCATGGGTCAGTAACTGGTTAAAATACAGGAAACAAAAGGTAGAAATAAATGGTCAGTTTTCAGAATGGAAACAGGTAAATAGCAGTGTCTCACAAGGATCTGTTCTGGGACCAGCTCTGTTCAACATATTCATAAATAATCTGGAAAAAGAGGTAACAGGGAGGGAGCAAAGTTTGTAGACAATACAAAATTACTCAAGATAGTTAAGTCCAAGGCAGAATGTGAAGAGATACAAAGGGATCTCACAAAACTGGGTAACTGCGTAACAAAACAGTCAATGAAATTCAGCATTGATAAATGCAAAGTAATGAATATTGGAAAACATAATCCCAGTTATACATACAGAAAGATGGGGGTCTAAATTAGTTGTTACCATTCAAGAAAGAGATCTTGGAGTCACTGTGGATAGTTCTCTGAGAACATCTGCTCAATGTGCTGTGGCAGTCAAAAAATGTAAAGAATGTTATGAACCACATGAGGAGAGATTAAAAAGACTGGGACTGTTCATCTTGGAAAAGAGATGATTGAGGGAGGATATGATAGGATAGAAGTCTATAAAATCATACAAGGTGTGGACAAAGTGAATAAGGACGTGTTATTTACTCCTTCACATAACACAGAAACTAGAGGTCGCGCAATGAAATTAATAGGCAGCAGGTTTAAAACAAAAGGAGCACAGTCATCCTGTGGAATTAGTTGTCAGGGGATGTTGTGAAGGCCAAAACTATAACGGGGTTCAAAAAAGATGGAGGATAGGTCCATCAATGGCTATTAGCCAAGATGGTCAGGGATGCAACTCTATGCTTTGGGTGTCCCTAAGCCTCTGACTGCCAGATGCCAGGACTGGATGACAGGGGATGGATCACTTGATAATTGCACAGTTCTGTTCATTCCCTCTGAAGCATCTGGCATTGGCCACTGTAGAAAGACAGGAGACTGGGCTGGAGGGACCATTGGTCTGACCCATTATGGCTGTTTTTATGTTCTGACTGGTTTAAGACATACCCATGCTGCATTATTTACACAGTAATTCCCTGCTTATTCTGCCCAATTAAGACATGTTGAATATATACAGGGTTTGTCTTATTGATAAATGGTGCTCTGCAGTATTTAGAAACATGTACATTGGGGGATGATAATTATGATTCAGGTGACATAAAGTACTGAGAATTATTAACACTGTGGTGTTCAAATTCATCAGTGAATAAAAACATAACATTGCTCTATTTCAGACTGAAACAAGCTGTTAAATCAAGCTGCTCTCAGACAGCTAGCATTCACATCTGCTAAGTCCTAAATAAGCCTTGCACCTTCCATAGATTTATAGATTCCAAGGCTAGAAGGGACCACCATGATCATCTAGTCTGACCTCCTGTATAATACAGAGCATAGAAGTTCCACAAGATAACTCCAAAAGCAGATCAATTAGAAAAACGTCCAATCTTGATTTAAAAATGGTGAGTGCAGGAGAGTCTGCCATGACCTTTGGCAAGTTGTTCCAATGGTTAATTACTCTCACTGTTAAAAATTTACACCTTTTTTCTAATCTGAATTTGCTAAGTTTCAACTTCCAGCTGTTGGATCATGTTATACCTTTCTTTGCTAGAATCATACAATCATAGAAGAATCATAGAAGATTAGGATTGGAAGAGAACTCAGGAGGTCATCTAGTTCAACCCTCTGCTCATAGCAAGACCAACCCCAACTAAATCATCCCAGCCAGGGCTTTGTCAAGCCGGGCCTTAAAAACCTCTAAGGATGGAGATTCCACTACCTCCCTAGGCAACCCACTCCAGTGCTTCGTCACCCTCCATAGTTTTTCCTAATCTCCAATTTAGACCTCCCCCACTGCAACTTGAGACCATTGTTCCTTGTTCTGTCATCTGCCACCACTGAGAACAGTCTAGCTCCATTCTCTTTGGAACCCCCCTTCAGGTAGTTGAAGGCTGCTATCAAATGCCTCCTCTCTCTTCTCTTCTGCAGACTAAATAAGCCCAGTTCCCGCAGCCTCGCCTCATAAATTATGAGCCCCAGCCCTCTAATAATTTTTTGTCCTCCACTGGACTCTCTCCAATTTTTCCAACTCCTTTCTGTTGTGGGGGGCCCAAAACTGGACACAATACTCCGAATGTGGCCTCACCAGTGCCGATTAGAGGGGAGTAATAACTTCCCTCAATCTGCTGGTAACGCTCCTACTAATGCAGCCCAATATGCCGTTAGCCTTCTTGGCAACAAGGGCACACTGGTGACTCATATCCAGCTTCTCGTCCATTGTAATCCCCAGGTCCTTTTCTGCAGAACTGCTGCTTAGCCAGTCGGTCCCCAGCCTGCAGCAGTGCATGGGATTCTTCCGTATTAAGTGCAGGATTCTGCACTTGTCCTTCTTGAACCTCATCAGATTCATTTTGGCCCAATCCTCCAATTTGTCTAGGTCACTCTGGACCCTATCCCTACCCTCCAGCGTATTTTCCTCTCCCGCCAGCTTCATGTCATCCACGAACTTGCTGAGGGTGCAGTCCATTCCATCATCCAGATCATTAATGAAGATGTTGAACAGAACCGGCCCCAGGACCAACCCCTGGGGCACTCTGCTTGATACCGGCTGCCAACTAGACATCAAGCTGTTGATCACTGCTGTTGAGCCCGATGATCTAGTCAGCTTTCTATCCACCTTATAGTCCATTCATCTAATCCATACTTTTTTAACTTGATGGCAAGAATACTGTGGGAGACCGTACCAAAAGCTTTGCTAAAGTCAAGATATATCACTTCCACCACTTTCTCCGTATCCACAGAGTCAGTTATCTCATCATAGAATGCAATCAGGTTGGTCTGGCATGACTTGCCCTTGGTGAATCCATATTGACTGTTCCTGATCATCTTCCACTCCTTCAAGTGCTTCAAAATGGATTCCTTGAGGACCTGCTCCATGATTTTTCCAGGGACTGAGGTGAGGCTGACCAGTTTGTAGTTCCCCCAGATTCTCCTTCTTCCCTTTTATAAAGATGGGCACTATAATTTCCTTTTTCCAATTGTCCGGGACCTCCCCCAATTGCTATGAGTTTTCAAAGATAATGGCCAATGGCTCTGCAATCACATCAGCCATCTCCCTGCTCAGCACCCTCGGATGCATTAGATTGGTCCATGAGACCCTATGGACTTGTACATGTCCAGCTTTTCTAAATAGTCCTTAACCTGTTCTTTCGCCACTGAGGGCTGCTCACTTCCTCCCCGTACTGTGCTGCCTAGTGCAGCAGTCTGGGAGCTGACCTTGCCTGTGAATACCGAGGCAAAAAAAGCATTGAGTACTTCAGCTTTTGCCACATTGTCTCTCATTAGGTTGCCTCTCCCTAAAGCCTTAAAGATATGAAGTAAATAAATAGAATCCAACTATGCAGTATTTCTTTTTAATGGGGGCTCAGTCAACTTGATGTTAATTGGAATGTTTGTATTGCATAGTTCTGAATGATTGCCATTGAACTTGCTTGAATATGAGTAATTTTACCAGATGTCCCTTATTCAGCATAGGGAAATATGGTCACCCTATCAGTGAGGCTTCTTTAAAATGAAGCCAGCTGTTCTGGACTCCTTTCCCCTCATATTAGCCTCACAGGGGATCCTGCCCATCAGTTACCTGAGGGAGTCAAAGTCTGCTTTTCTGAAGTCCAGGGTCCACATTCCGTTGCTCTCTGTTCTTCCTTTTGTCAGGATCCTGAACTTGACCATCTCATGCTCACTGCTGCCCAGGTTGCCACCCCCTTCTGCTTCCCCTACCAATTCTTCTCTGTTTGAGAGCAGCAGGTCAAGAGGAGCATGGCCCCTAATTGGTTCCTCCAGCACTTGCACCAGGAAGTTGTCCCCAACACTCTCCAAAAACTTCCTGGATTGTCTGTGCACTGCTGTATTGCTCTCCCAGCAGATGTCAGGGTGATTGAAGTCCCCCAGGAGAACCAGGGCCTGTGATCTGGAAAGTTCTGTTAGTTGTCCGAAGAAAGCCTCGTGTACCTCATCCTTGTGGTCTGGTGGTCTATAGTAGACACCCACCACGACATCACCCTTGTTGCTCTTGCCTGTAAACTTAATCCAAAGGCTCTCAACAGGCTTTTCTCCAGTTTCATACTGGAGCTCTGAGCAACCATACTGCTCTCTTACATACAGTGCAACTTTTCCACCTTTTCTTCCCCGCCTGTCTTTCCTGAACAGTTTATACCTATCCATGACAGTGCTCCAGTCATGTGAGCTACCCCACCAAGTCTCTGTTATTCCAAGCACATCATAGTTCTTCACTGTGCCAAGACTTCCAATTCTTCCTGTTTGTTTCCCAGACTTCTTGCATTTGTGAACAGGCACCTAAGATAACAAGCCGATTGCCCTACTTTCTCAGTAGGAATCAAGAGGCCTCCCCTGTTTCACCCTCCTCCTTATGTTTCCTCCTGGTATCCCACTTCCCCACTTACCTCAAGGCTTTGGTCACCATCCCCTGGCGAACCTAGTTTAGAGTCCTCCTTACTAGGTTAGCAAGCCTGCCTGTGAAGATGCTCTTCCCTCTCTTCATTAGGTGGATCCCACCTCTTCCTAGCAATCCTTCTTCCTGGAACAACATCCCATGGTCAAAGAATCCAAAGCCAACATCGCCTGCATAACCATGCATTTACCTCCACAATTCGATGGTCCTTTCCTGGGCCTTTTTCTTGAACAGGGAGGAAGGACGAGTACATGACTTGTGCCTCAAACTTCTTTATCCTTCTTCCCAGAGCCACGTAGTCTGCAGTGACCCGCTCAAGGTCATTCTTGGCAGTATCATTGGTGCACACATGGAGAAGTGGGAAGGGGTAGCAGCCCGAGGGCTTGATCAGTCTTGGCAGACTCTCCATCACATCCTGAATTGTAGCTCCAGGCAAACAGCACACTTCGAGCTTAAAGAGTTTCTCGAGATTAAACAGCTCATTGTTAAATATTTGTTTCCTATATACATACTTAACAACAAGTCACCCCTTAACCTTCTCTTTGTTAAGCTAAATAGATTGAGCTCTTTGAGTCTGTTACTATAAGGCATGTTTTCTAATCCTTCAGTCATGCTCAGGCTCTTCTCCAATTTATCAACATCATGACTTGTGGACACCAGAATGGGACACAATTGTGACACCAATATGAAATACAGAAATAAAATATCCTCTCTACTCCTACTTGAGA
Organism: Eretmochelys imbricata; assembly: GCF_965152235.1. Taxonomy (NCBI): domain Eukaryota; kingdom Metazoa; phylum Chordata; order Testudines; family Cheloniidae; genus Eretmochelys; species Eretmochelys imbricata. Next base: position 62,213,848 of record NC_135573.1, read on the forward strand.
TCCCCCTGTTTATGCAGCCAAGGATTGCGTTAGCCCTTTTGGCCCCAGTGTTGCTCATGTCAGCTGTTATCCATCAAGGCCCCCACATCTTTTCAGAGTCACTGCTTCCCAGGACAGAGTCCCCCATTGTATAAGTATGGCTTACATTCTTTGGTCCTTGTTGTATACATTGAGCAATATTAAAATGCATATTGTTTTCATGCACCCAGCTTTCCAAGTGATCCAGATTACTTTAAGGTAGAAAAAATTGGAAGGTTCAGGAAGTTGGAGCTGTGTTGTGTCTGTAATTTTTGAAAGGTGTTAACTTTTTGAATAAGATCCGTAAAATCACTAAGGCTTATCAGTGGTCTTTTAAACCAAAGGACTGATAAAAGAGCAGAAGTTAGGTCTATGGGGAAGACATTTTTGTCTGAGAAAATCTTGTAGAAGAGACCTGTGAGCTGGAGATTCTGTACCTACCTTCTAAGAAACTTTGGAGAAAGGAATGTAGACTGATAGGTAAACCCGGAGGGAAAGATGTGGGAAACTAGAGGTTCAATGAAAGAGAAACACAAGTTGTGTTTTAAACCAAATTGTCTCTTTTAGATTGAAGGTATTATCTATTTTTTGCCTAGCTGTATGAGTTATTGTAAACACTGGACAGTAAAACAGCCAGAAACCTATAACTAATGTATATAAATTGCTCATTATTTTAAAACTAGTAGCTTTTATGAATGTTGATGAAAATGGGAATGTTTAAGAGAAAACTTTGCATCAGTTTGGACTATATTCTTTACTTTAAAAGTTATAATAAAAACACAGCCCTGGTATCCGTTGTTTTAAAAGTAATTTGGGCAGAAAGTTGAAACCATATCAAGCATGGAAGAATATGGAGCTGGTTAAATTGTGTTAAGTACACATACACTTTATATTTTACTCTAGTGTGTCATGTTTTCATTTGTGTACTAGCAATAATTAAACAGGAGTTGTAGCTGGTGGAAATGGACTATTTATACAGCCACCATAGACCAGCTCCTCAATAAAGTCATCGGAGTTTACACCAATTTACACCAGCCCAGGATTTTGCCCCCTTTCTCTTATGTAGTATAGTCTAGTAGTCCGGTTTATTGTATTCATTGTTGCCGTGAGCTGTATTGTACAGGCTGTATATTTTTCTTTGCATAAATATAATAGGGAAAAGAATATTACTGTAAAAGGATAGATCTTGTACCACTGTTGTAACAGTCATGGAACATGGGACGATGTGAAACACACCAATATAGCTGTTTTAGTCAGAAAATAGCATTGCAAAGCATTTGACAAAGAACAAATAATAGTAAGACTTACCAGTAGAGCTTGGTGAATAACAGATTTTTCAGCTCTGACAATTCAAAGAATGTTGTGGGGGGGGAAATCACTCCAGATCATATCAAAAACAAAATGTTCCAAAATTTGTGGGAAATCAAAAAATGAAAACCAAAAAATTACTTTGTTTTTAAAAAAGCATTTTGTTTAGACACAATGGAAATGTTTAATTTGATTTCTGAGAATTTTTTTAAAAATAAAATTTCCTTTCATTTTCAAACAAAAGCTGTTTAAATAAAAAAAAATTGAAATTTTGAAAATGTCTGAACAAAACATTTTGAGATTTGGGGGATGCGCCGACCCACCCCAAACAATTCAGTGACACTGACACACATTCGCAAAACAGTTTGTTGTCACCAAATCTACATTAGTCATCAAATAAATAAATAAAAATTTGTAGAAAAAATGTTGCCCAGCTCTCCTTACTGATCAGTGAGGTTGTATGTGTTAAGCTCTTCAGGGCAGTGACTATCCATTACTCTGTACAGTGCCTACCACAAGCAGCCCCATTCTTGGTTGGTCTCTAGGTACTACTGTAATAAACATGATCAATAATAATACTATGTGGATACTTTTCAATGTACACCAGAAGCATAAAATTCATTCAATATGCTGAATTCCTGTATGGCTGTGTTTACATATAGATAGATAAACTAACTCATGGTTTTTTTGCAAGTCTTGGATTATTTGAGCCTTTTCTAAAGCCCCTACTGGAGTCAGGTGAATACATGAGATAAGTAAATTTCTTGACCTCATGGTCACAGAGAAAATCTGACCCATGTGCACCCTATAGAACCCAACATGTATTATTTTAAAGCCAGTCTCAACATTTGAGGCCTGACTTATATTTGAATCCTTGGAGTTGACCATAATGACATATATAGTACACACACGTGCATACACGTGCACAGACACATATATATAGACAAGCCTTATGTAGTGGTAATAATCATGATACTTACAACTTATGTGCTTTTGACTGTATCACCTGCACCCTGCCTTCTCCTTCATTTCTCCTGGGACAACTGCTAACATTCCAGACCTCTAAACACCCAATTTAAAACATCCTGCCAGAGAAATGTTTCCTCTCAAATTTGACATTTCTCCCCACAAATTACACTTCCCCATGGTTCAGAATGGGAAATATTCAGTCATGGCCCAGTGACCGGTTTAAAGTCCAGTATCCTGTGTCCAGCCAAGGGAAGAAATGGGCTTTCTGTATCACTAGAAAGTCAGGAATTCTTCTCTCCAAAAGTACAAGGCTGCTGGGTAGACATCAAGAAATCTGGAGGATATCAAGAAATCAAGTCACAAGTTCTTGACATTATTATTTTTAGAGAATGTCTCCTTGGCCATTTTCAGCGGTTTCTAAAATGTATTAGTAACTCTTTTTTCCTCTTCTTCAGAAATCTAAGAGTTTTATTCACAGTACTAAGGGAACCTGGCTTTACAGTCTACATGGTGTAAAAAGGCTAGTAAAATGTTTTAGAACTGCTAAAACATTTCTAAACAAGCCCCTCTGTAACAACTGTGGCATGGAGAGACTAGCAAGGTATGATGCGTTATGAAGGTTTTATTGGCACTTGTGTGGTAACCTACACAAAATCACTTTTGCTTATGCCGCACACATACAGCCATCCCAGGCAAATGTCAGTGGAGCCCTGACAGCCAATCACCCAATATAATGTCCACCTTGACAAGTTAGTTTAGCCAACTGGTCACTTGGTTTGTATATTTATTTGCATCAGTCTATTTGCTGCTGATGTTATATTTTCATCTCTCGAAAAGTAAAGCTGGCAAGGTGCTCCTCTTCTGGTAAATAGCTATCTCCTTAGACCTTAATGGCATAGAATGTCACTCCACATCTGTGGTGGTAAGTTCTTTGCTTACCAAATTGATAAATACCCTATGGTTACAAGCAATGAATTCTCTGTACCCATCCTTTATATCCATATGCATTTATAAAACAAGAATTGATGAAACTAGCCCTTTTGAGGCCATTATAAGACTTTCAGTTCCTCTTTAGGATACTTATTTTTGATTTACAGACATTCCACATCTTGCATCTACTCCTCTTGTTAGCTACTGTCACTGGGTTTTCTCTCTTTAGACCACTGTTAAGGTAAGGTATGTTTGTGACCTGGGAGTCCCTCAATGCCAACTGGCAGAAGGCCCCACATAGTGTGACTAACATCAGGCCTGACACACTCATTGCCACAATACACTATTGTCATAATATGTATTCTAGAGGTATCATGTAAGGTGGTATATGTAAACTGGTGACATGCTAGTCCTCAAAATCATTGTGTGATGTATGTACAGGTTGTGCACGATGAGTTTATAGATGTGTGCTGGAAATATGTTCTTAAAATGTGTTTGGGAGGCAGAGCATAAAAGCAGCCTACCCTAGACAAAGGAATGCACAGTCACCTGTGTCATAAATATAAAGGGAAGGGTAAACCCCTTTAAAATCCCTCCTGGCCAGAGGAAAACTCCTCTCACCTGTAAAGGGTTAAGAAGCTAAAGGTAACCTCGCTGGCACCTGACCAAAATGACCAATGAGGAGACAAGATACTTTCAAAAGCTGGGAGGAGGAGAGAAACAAAGGGTCTCTGTCTGTCTATATGCTGCTTTTGTCGGGGTTAGACCAGAAATGGAGTCTTAGAACTTTTAGTAAGTAATCTAGCTAGGTATGTGTTAGATTATGATTTCTTTAAATGGCTGAGAAAAGAATTGTGCAGAATAGAATAACTATTTCTGTCTGTGTATCTTTTTTGTAACTTAAGGTTTTGCCTAGAGGGATTCTCTATGTTTTGAATCTAATTACCCTGTAAGGTATCTACCATCCTGATTTTACAGAGGGGATTTCTTTACTTCTATTTACTCCTATTTCTATTAAAAGTCTTCTTGTAAGAAAACTGAATGGTTTTTCATTGTTCTCAGATCCAAGGGTTTGGGTCTGTGGTCACCTATGCAAATTGGTGAGGCTTTTTATCCAACATTTCCCAGGAAAGGGGGGGTGTAAGTGTTGGGAGGATTGTTCATTGTTCTTAAGATCCAAGCGTCTGGGTCTGTAGTCACCTAGGCAAATTGGTGAGGCTTTTTACCAAACCTTGTCCAGGAAGTGGGGTGCAAGGTTTTGGGAAGTATTTGGGGGGAAAGACGTTTCCAAACAGCTCTTCCCCAGTAACCAGTATTTGTTTGGTGGTGGTAGCGGCCAATCCAAGGACAACGGGTGGAATATTTTGTACCTTGGGGAAGTTTTGACCTAAGCTGGTAAAGATAAGCTTAGGAGATTTTCATGCAGGTTCCCACATCTGTACCCTAGCGTTCAGAGTGGGGGAGGAACCTTGACAACCTGTGTGACCAGTTTAGTTATAGGCAGAGAACAATGAACATACATTTACATATCAGGTACACAAAGCCATAAGCTAAATTAACAGGGGAGAAGACCCTTCAACAATCATGCCGGGGGACAGAATCTGCACCGCAGGAAACCTTCCTGGCTCTTGAGGCAGAGACAATGGACTTTGAGTATTATAAGGGGAGCAAAAAAGACATTTGAGTTCTCTATCACTTAGGAGAAATAAAGGGACAGCACCCTCTGAGCCTATGAAATCTGGATCCTTTTGGCTTGAAAAGCAAGAGCTGCTGGAAACATGATGTAAGTGAGAAACATGCTTAGACAAAGATTGCAACTTGCTGAAATCATTTTGGTCACTAGAAAGCATTTGGATTGGTTTTGTTTGTAACAAAACTCATTGATATTTGCTTAGTATCATGTACATCTCGGTTCTTTATTAATAACTCATTCTTGTTTTATTACAAAACCATTTCAGTGCAGTGTATTAACAGTGGAGGGAGAGTCCTCAGTACTGTAAACCTAACAGGCTGGTTTGTACACTGCCTCTTTGGAGGCAGCAACCTTAACTTCTGCGAGTGGGACTGGACACTGCAGGGAGACATCTCTGGGGAACTTGGGAATTGGTGTTCACTGATTGTCACCTGCAAGGCAAGGTTTAGACTGGCAGAGTCCTGAGGAGTTTGCTAGTAAGGTAGACAAGCTGGTGTGTCAGGGAACTGACACACAGGGGGCAAAGCTCCTTGCTTGGCAGAGCAGTAACATAGTGGCTCACAGTTCTGGGTGTCCTCCTCAAAATGTCCCAATATTAGCTCTCTTTTCTGAGGTCTAAGGCTTGTCCACATCCAAAATTGATAAATCTTTCTGACTTGTGAAAATCTGCCAATGTCACTGTTCCTTAATTGGATGTAATCCAAATTTCATCAGGCTCACAGATTTGCCCAAATTATGTCTGCCAGTTCTTGCCAATGATCTGATTTAAACCGTGAGGTGATTCTGTCCACCTACGCTTGTTAAGGGAACACGGGGCCTGTCATAAATATAAAGGGAAGGGTAAACCCCTTTAAAATCCCTCCTGGCCAGAGGAAAACTCCTCTCACCTGTAAAGGGTTAAGAAGCTAAAGGTAACCTCGCTGGCACCTGACCAAAATGACCAATGAGGAGACAAGATACTTTCAAAAGCTGGGAGGAGGGAGAGAAACAAAGGGTCTCTGTCTGTCTATATGCTGCTTTTGTCGGGGATAGACCAGGAATGGAGTCTTAGAACTTTTAGTAAGTAATCTAGCTAGGTATGTGTTAGATTATGATTTCTTTAAATGGCTGAGAAAAGAATTGTGCAGAATAGAATAACTATTTCTGTCTGTGTATCTTTTTGTAACTTAAGGTTTTGCCTAGAGGGATTCTCTATGTTTTGAATCTAATTACCCTGTAAGGTATCTACCATCCTGATTTTACAGAGGGGATCTCTTTACTTCTATTTACTCCTATTTCTATTAAAAGTCTTCTTGTAAGAAAACTGAATGGTTTTTCATTGTTCTCAGATCCAAGGGTTTGGGTCTTTGGTCACCTATGCAAATTGGTGAGGCTTTTTATCCAACATTTCCCAGGAAAGGGGGGGTGTAAGCGTTGGGAGGATTGTTCATTGTTCTTAAGATCCAAGCGTCTGGGTCTGTAGTCACCTAGGCAAATTGGTGAGGCTTTTTACCAAACCTTGTCCAGGAAGTGGGGTGCAAGGTTTTGGGAAGTATTTGGGGGGAAAGATGTTTCCAAACAGCTCTTCCCCAGTAACCAGTATTTGTTTGGTGGTGGTAGCGGCCAATCCAAGGACAACGGGTGGAATATTTTGTACCTTGGGGATGTTTTGACCTAAGCTGGTAAAGATAAGCTTAGGAGGTTTTCATGCAGGTCCCCACATCTGTATCCTAGTGTTCAGAGTGGGGGAGGAACCTTGACAGGACCTGACTCTGTTTCCATTGTTTAACAATAGCAAAATTTCTACTGAACTGGTGGCAGAATCAGGGCATTGATATGCAAATCAAGGAAGGTTTTAAAGATATGAGATACCTTCCTAAATACTTCTGAGATATTTGCAAAGTTATTTGGGTTCTTATTTTTGTGCTAGAATAGGTTAACTAGGAATTGCATTAGAAGCAATCTTGTTAGTTTTTGAAAAGCCAAAAATAGGAGACCAAATGCAAAAGCCATGACTCTAGCTTTATATTAATTAACATAAAATTAGTTATGACATTAGACATTACTCACATAAATAACCCTTGCAAAATAGTTCAATATATAAAGCATGCAAGTGGTTGTTAGTATGGCTAACATCAGGCTCTAGTTTCCAGATACTTTTGTTGTGGCTCAGGTTGTCTTTCTTTAGCTGTTATATGATGTATGCTGGAGCAGATTACTTTCTGTTGTTGAGACTGAAAGTTTTCCGACACCCCTTTTTTTTCCTTTCACGACAGACTAAAGAACTCATTGGTGCTGTAATGAAAGGCAGGCTGCATTCCCTGTCATGTCAAGAACGCTGCAGTCGGGAAAGTCGACATGATTTCATGGCTAATGATTCACTCACTAATATCAATGTGGGCTGCAGTGAAGATAAGCAAGTTGAGCTGTCTTAGATCAAATGATTCAATTAGGCCAGCTGTCCCTATTTGTCATGGCTCAACTCGCTTTCAAATTACCTTTCCAAAGTGCATACGTGCCTCAGCATAGAACTTAACAGCTCAACTGTTTTACAAAAAATAAATAAAATAAAATAGGGATATTTTGGGGGGGGGGGGGAATCACCTCTTTTCATATGCAATGAATATTTTTTTCTTAGCAGTTAGTTACAATATGTGTTTGCTAAGATAACCTTTAACACCCGAAAAAAGCGTGAACTGCTGTAGTCTAATGATTATATTGCTCTTTCGTAGTTTTTGGCTATCCTTGGTCAGATTTATAATTTTAAAAAAATACCAGATAAGGTAAGTGGATGGCTCAGGCGGACTGATAAGAACACACTGCGTCCACCACATCTAAGCCTCTGGTTCAAATCTGGCAGAGGTTGGTAGTGGCCAAAAGGTCAACAATTTGATGTCTGCTTAGAGACTTATCTGAAATGTGTTGGTGATCTCAGCCTAGCTGCTAATCAACAAACATCTGGATCCCAACGACTGTGCTCCCATCTGGTATTAATTGCTGCCCCAACTCCTAATACTGCAGTGACGGGTATTTTGCAAATGCCTAAGATAGATAAATAGGTACAGTGTCCTTATTGGCAATGTCAGCAGACAGACAGAGGATTGAATAGGCATGGAAATTAACTTACCCTTGGTGGTGGTCCCTGGAGGGCAGTGTGGGGAAACTTACACTGCCATTGCTCAGGCTTCATTCAGTCTGTGAATATAAACAAGACTTGAGTTGCAGGTGCTTCCTTCACCTGTGGAGGCTAAATCACTTTGTCCCCCCTTTGCAATAGATGAGGTGGAAGAACTGATTGCAAAAGGTGAAAATTAAAATGGGTGTCACAACATCTATAGAACAGCTGTTGTTGAAGTCCTATGCACTTTCTTATTGAAGGTTTTTATAGATAATTCAGGCTTTCTCACTTTAAGCAGTTTTAAAGAGCTATAGGATTTTTAAAGTTCTCTTATACTGTACATGTACCATATCTTGCACTAGATATTTTTTAAATTTTACCCAAGCTCTTTTTTAACAGACCTATGAAAAGAAATATATCAATGTTATTTACAACAAAAAAAGGAAACTTTTTTTTCTGCTCTGAGCTGGTTTAATTTTCATATAATTTTATGATCATACTATCAAGCCAAATTTAGTGTTGTTTTTGATAAGATGGGGGCGGAGGAAGTATATTTTATTTAACTTGGGGAACAGATACAATCTAAGCAGGCTCCTTAAGTTTTTTTCATTGAAAATAGAAATTTCAATGGAAGAATGCACTGAAATATTGAAATTCAGAAAATTTTGATCATCTCATGTTAAGATTTGTTCAGCTTATTCTTTTAATGAACATTCATCTGTAAGGTTTGTAGAATTGGTTGGAAGTAGACATTAATGTACTTACTGACAATGATCATCAGATGCTGAGAGAGAGAGAGAGAGAGAAGCAATAAACCATAATTTGAGTTGTGTGGGTCCAGCACAACTCTGCAGAATCACAATTGCTCAGAATTGCAATTAGACCCACCACACACTGAGATTTACAGAAGGAGAGTCACAGTTTACAGAGAAAAGAGTCTGTACAGCCTCTGGAAAGGCCACTTAGAGAATTTCTGATGAGTAGAGCCTGGGGAAACTCTGAAAATAAGCCCCAGTATTGTTTGAGTTCCACATTAGTGAGACTATTACGAAATGTTTGGTGTGCCACAATGATAAAAGTATGAACATTTAGTAGATCTTGCACTGAAAAATCTCAGGAAGTTGTCTTCTTTTGCAGGAAATTGTGTGGATATTTGCCAGGTTTTAAAAATATCATCCTTTGGCAGGACCAAACCAGAGACCAAGTTGCCAGGCTCACAGAGCGATAGAGTGTGCCTTGTCCCACACTAGTGGGGAGAGTAGCCTTCACTGAGGCCCTTTGTGCTTCTCCAGGGCAGCCAAGGGCTGAAGAGCTGCAGTCTCTTCCATAATGATAATTGATCTTCCATCTAAGTATTACATATCTTTTTTGTTCCTAACTTCCTGCACCTGCAGGGCCAATCGGAATCAGCAGGGCATGTTGAGACATTTTGCTTAAATTTTTATCCAGAGTTTGTAGTTTTACTGGCCCTTTGCATCACAAATTTAAATAATGAACCACTTTTTAAATGTCCACAGTCTCAGATTAAGATTAAATCCTCTCATCTTTGGTTTTCAGGTGTACACATTCACCCATGTAGGTGATGCTACCTTTACTCTGCCTGTCTCCTCCATTTCATTTCCAAGCCTGTAATACTGCTCTCCAACACCAATGTAAATGGACAGTACAATGTATAAATCTCCTCTCCATCTTGAGTGAAACACATGGTCAACAAATGGCCTATGAACAATTTAAGTTCCATTTATACCCTGTTTTGTGTAAATTAGTACAATTTAAACTGGCCTACTGCATGGGGTGAATTTAACACCTTGTCTAACTGTATGAGTTTGTGATCAGTCATGAACAAAACTGATACCCTGCATTTGCTGCTGATGGTCACCTAGCAAAGCTGAGATGATAACATGTTCTTTGTTACAGCCTTTGTTCTCGGCGGCTGAGATACTTTATTCATGATTAAGAAAACATTTTCTTCTAAAACATTATTTTTTAAAGTTGAGTTAAATCGTGGATCTGTCAGCATTGGTAGTATCACTTTGACCTATTTCGGAGATGTGCTTTCAGTGAGAATATATGTATAACATTGTAGCTCTGTGTTAGATTTCATAATGCCACGCTGGCAGCTTTTACGTGTTATAAAGTTAACATATGCTTAATAAGTCGAAAGCTGCAACATTGCAAAGAGCTTGGGCTTCCATTCTCCAGGCCTGTAAGAAGCTGGACATTGAAACATAGACATGTACAGGACAAAGATTCAACAGTGTCTGCTTCCTGCTCTTGAAGAAACGGCTGTAGAATCTACTCACAACCCCTCCTCACCATTCCACAGACACATGAACCTTTTCCCCAGTCTAAATCCCACAGACTGTCAGTACACCCTGGAGTAAATTCCTTCCTGAATTGGCTTTTGAAGTTAGTTTCTAGTTCGTGACATCACAAGAGTCTAAAATGTTTCTACTTTACCCACCCTTCTATCCTGCAGAAGTTTGAGTGTGGGTCATAACACACTCTGTATCCCAAATTCCTTTAGTCTATTTGTGATGCAACTGTACCAGCAAGCAGAGAAACTACATACGCTGAATCCTCTAGGCAGGAGGCAAAGCAACACATTGTAAATGTGATACTTAAAAATATTAAGGAACAGAAAGAGCTAAGAAACATCTAGTTTCTTTGAGGCCTAGGCAGTGTGGCATGTGCAATGATGGGGCCAATGGAGACTCCATCCTGTACCAGTTGGGTGGTGATAACTAAAACTGATTGAAGAAAGTTAGAACTATACACCACTGGAATATGTGGTTCTATCAAAATTAAAAAGGGTCAATTTCACTGGAATGTTTTTTAAAAAAAAAAAAAACTGGGGGGGAAAAGTTAGGACAAAGATGAAATATCCCATTTCAACATGTTTGAATGAAACAATTTGATTTTTCATTTTGAAAATTGTTTTGTTTATCCTTTTGAAAAATTTGTATTGTACAATATGTTCAAAATAAAAAAGTCAAAACTGAAACATTTTGGCCAACCTCAAACTATTTTTTTTCAGAATTTTTCTTTGCCCCAAAGCCATTAGTCATAAATACAATCCATTTTGGGATGGGTAGTCCACGACTCTCATTCTGCAAAAGATATAAATGTAAATAGAAAAAATATCCGGCTGAATAAAAATATCCAAATTTTGGCCAAGTTTCAGTATTTCAAAACTGAATTTCAGAAGAACCTTAAGATAATGATCAGGGAGATCAGATCAAGTTGATGTCATAGGGCTTTCGCCCATCGCTTTATTCTGGCTACTACTTTCCTACTCCTGCTACACAAATCTCAGCAATCCAGCCTATACCCAAGAGGGCTGACATTTTCCTTCCTTGTGTACTTTGGCTTTAACCCAGCTGCTGAAAGATGCTGGAGGTTGACTAGTTAACTACCCCTCTAATGGGGCAGTGAGTTTTGGCATTGTATTCATGGTTCTTGTCACTGTGGCACTGATGTGTGAGAGTCAAACTTACAATATAGGAATTGCCCTGTTCCATCAGACCTATAGTCCACCACCTCCAGAACCCTGCCTATAACAGTGGCCAACACCAGATGCTTCAGAAGAAGGTGCAAGTTACATCCTAATCCCTCGTAGTTAGAAAGAGACTTAAACCCTGAAACTTGAGGTTTAATAGCTCTTCCAAAATACATTATTATTAACTATTATAACTGTAGATATTCTTGTTATCTATATCCATATCGAACCCATGTTTTGAATCGTGCTAAGTTTTTGGACTCAGTGAACATCCTGTTGCAATGAGTTCCACAGTGTAACTATGTGTTGTGTGAAAAAAGTATTTACTTTTATTGATTTTGAATTTGCCGCCTTTTAAATTTCATTGAATGTCCCCTTCATCTGTATTATGAGACAAGTAAAACAGAAGCTCCCAATCTACGTTCTCTAGACCATTCATACTTTTATCACATCCCCTCTCACTAGTTTCCTTTCTAAGGTAAACTATCCCAATCTTTTCAAACCTTCCTTCATATGGGAATTTTTCCAGTCCCACATAATTCTCATTGCTTTTCTCTGAAACCTCGCTAATTCTTCAATATCCTTTCTGAGAAAGCGTGACCAGTTCTGTGCACAATATTGTAGATAGGTTTCAGTGGTAGCCGGGTTAGTCTGTATCAGCAAAAAAAAAAAAGGAGTCCTTGTGGCACCTTAGAGACTAACAAATTTATTTGGGCATACACTTTCGTGGGCTAGAACCCACTTCATCAGATGTATGAAGTAAAAGATACAGGAGTAGGTATAAATACATGAAAGGATGTGGGTTGCTTTTCCAAGTGTTAGGTCAGTCTAAGGAGAGAAATCAATTAACAGCAGGATACCAAGGGAGGAGAAATAACTTCTGAAGTGGTAAGAGAGTGGCCCATTACAGACAGTTGACAAGAAGGTGTGAATAATAGTAAGGAGAAATTAGTATTGGGGAAATTAAGTTTAGGTTTTGTAATGACCCAACCACTCCCAGTCTTTCTTCAGGCCTAATCTGATGGTATCTAGTTTGCAAATTAATTCCCGTTCTGCAGCTTCTTGTTGGAGTCTGTTTTTGAAGTTTTTTTGTTGAAGAATTGCCACTTTGAGGTCTGTTATTGAATGACCAGAGAGATTGAAGTGTTTTCCTACTGGTTTTTGAGTGTTATGATTCCTGATGTCAGATATGTGTCCATTTATTCTTTTGCGTAGAGACTTTCTGGTTTGGCCAATGCACATGGCAGTGGGGCATTGCTGCACATGATGGCATATATCACATTGGTAGATGTGCAGGTGAACGAGCCCCGGATGGTGTGGGTAGGTCCTATGATGGTGTCCCTTGAATAGATATGAATTTTACAGTGGCATTGTAATATTTTCTTTTTTTCCTCAATCCGGCTTGGTTTGACCATGGTAGCATTGTGATTGCACTAACCATGGAGTTATGAGGCTGCTCCTTGACTTGCTCTTTTAAAGCTCGGGGAGTGTAAGGAAAAATAGTTTATAGATCTAAGATGCAGTTTTGTGCCTAAACATCTCAAAACCACTTTAAATAAATAAGAGTTCTCAAAAAGTCTTACTGCAGTTCAATTAATTTTTTTAGCTGGCTGTGATTTTAAAATGAAAAGAGGCTGCTAAAGGTGTCCTTGGTTATGCTTGAGACTTATGCTGATAAATGTATTGCTACCATTACCTACCTTGTTGTGCCCACCATCTTGTCTTATGTGTGGCAGTGGCTCAGGAGGAGTCATTCTGGTCTTTCAAACAAAAGAATGATTTCAGTTCTATTCTATTTTTACTCAGATGGAGTAGTATTTCCTTCAACAAGTAGCTCCAATTAAGTGGCTACCACTGAAATCATTGCTGCAACTTAAATCAGTTGGGAATACTATATGTGTAAGTACTACTCATGTGAGTAAGTGTTGCAGAATCGTGCTCAAGTATGAATTTTATAGCCTTCCCTGTATTAATCTTCTTGAAAATGTGTAAAGTACAAACTCCGTCCACAAAGCAAGAAAAGTCAGGGATTTTAAGTTAAGAGGAACACGCTATCCTGGCTTTTCTCCAGTTCACTCCATTTTTCCTCACTGGGGAATGACAGAGTTCCAGATGAACTTTGAATTTCCAGGCTTTTGTCAGTTTGTCACAAGTTTATTTCTATTTTTAAATAAATTTGGTTCTTTTAAAACATTAAAAAACAACCCCGGCCCCTGGCCTGCTTTAGCATATGGACGGCAAAGAATTGTGAAATGCTAATGGTGTACATTGTGCTGTATGTATCTTAGCTTCCTGTTCTGCAGCTGCTACACAAAGCAGAACAGAAGAGTGTAAAAACAACAAAAATATGAAAGCTGTAAAGATATTTAATGTGTAAAAAGGACCAACTAATATGTGTCAGCTCAGCCGGATGCCTGAGGCTAAATCTCTCAATGTGAGATGGTGATTCAGCTGTCAAGGTGCCTGAGTGGACTTGTGGTCATCACAATGATTGGTTAAGGACTGATTTTTTTCCCCCCCTGCAAGAAGGCAATAAACAGGAAAGGTCAAATTTATTCAAATGAATCAACAGAACATTTTGGTGAAAATACGGGCAGGCTCGTTAAGTTGATTCACATCTTTTGTGTCAGTTTTCTAACATACCATACATCTGGAAAAATGCAGTGATTTGTAAAAGACATAATGTGCCTCTTTCCCCAAAAGGCTTTGTTTACAGTATGTAATAAAATATGATACAGTTTTTCATGGAGATGGATCTGATAATTTGCTTAGATATAATTTGAAAGTATCAGTCTGTGAAATGAAGAGCATAAAAAGAAAAAATGTTCAGGAGATGTCAGCTAACAAAAAGTCAAATTCCAAATCAAGGGCTCAAGTGAGAATTAAGGCTTAAGCAAGAAATTTTTTTGCTGAAAATTGATCCCTTCAGCCAATGTCTTAAATTTTGGCTCTGACTACAGTTTGTGTAGATGTGTTTTGCACTGGAAAAACAAACAAACATGATTTACCTTGAGCAAGCTATTTGAACAATGAATTTGCTCCTCAGGTTTTTAGATGCCATAAAGTATTGTGTCATCAATATTACAACAGATCTGCCTTAATAGCAAAGGCAAGCAAAGAGGTTTTAAAAAGAGAATTTAAGTGGGATTGAACACTTGGTATATGCCAATGCAGATTTTTCCCTTCTAGTTCTCTGATGTGCTTTGTTTTATTAAATGCGATCAGGCACTTTATTCTGTGTAGTATTTTTTTTTCTTCAAAATTGTGGTGTGATATAGTGCAGTGTGTCAGAAGTTTGCAGTTAAAACCCAACCTTTTCCTGTCAGCTTGTGCAGGTGTTCTCAGCTTTTAAAAGCAACCGTTTGTTGCAGTCCACGTTTGCAAACTGTCAGAAAGCAAATTACATATTTGTGAGAAGCAGGTTTTACTTTTGTGCTGGCAAGGTGGAGGCATATGTGTTTTGTGGGTGGCCAGAAGCTAGCCACGTAGGACTTATTTGGGAAACTGAAAGGCACTTGCAGACAGAACATGGTTCAGTTTTGTGCCAATATGCTTTAATTTTGCTAGAATAAAGACAACTTTGCCTAAAAATGATGGGGGGGGGGTGGTAAAGGGGCAGGGAAAGGGGAGAAAACAACCTTTTCCTAATGGAAACTTGAAAGATTCAGCTGACCATGTGCTGAAGGCCTCAGACCACTCATTTACTCTCCAACTGGGTTAACCCCCACGTGCCAGGATTTAGGCATGTGAGAGCGCAAGGCATCCCAAGCAACGAATGCCATGGTGCCAAGGGGTTAACAAACAATTTATGTAAAGTCTTAGTATTCCACAAAATGAAATGTGCATGTGAAATGAAAAGAAAAAAAAAAAGGAAAAGATTATATTTGTCAGCTGTGCCGCCATATGTTGCTCTGGCGGAAGCGCAGCAAAATGGTGACAATTTCTATTTTATTGAATGAGGGTCTGTGTTGATTCCTGTTATTTGAGAGCTTCTCTGGAAAAACAGAAGTACTCCTCACTGCCACATAAACCTACATTCACCTGTAATCTATAGTATCTCCATCTACAGTATAACCCTGGCACCCCTGTTTCCTTGAACATAAAATAGCAGAGAATCAGTGCAGTCCATCTGCATATTTTTTAATGGATTAAGCCCTTGTAGGGAATGGGGTGAAAGTCCTGTGAGAAGATAGGTGGCATACAGGAAATACAGAGCCCTTTAAAATTTTAGCAACCCAGATACTCATTTGGGTAATTAGAACAAATACATTGAAAGGCTTTTGTGGTAGTGAACTACCCTCAATCATCTGGTCATGGAATACTGCCTTCCTCCTTATTCTAGGGTCATTTTCTTTTCACAACACACTTTTCAACTTGCCAGTGGCCAAAATTGGGACAAAGCAGGCCACATTCCAAATGTAGCTGAACATTCACAGTGTCCGCTGAGTTGTGGGTGCTCAGCACACCCTTGGATCATGTGCTGAAATGTGAGAGACAAAACCACAGGAAGCTAGAAATGAGGTAAGATCTGAGGGTTTTATGCTGGTGCTTCCCAGAGTACTAAAAGTTAACTCTTAGGCTCCTCTTCTGCATATAAATATTTTGCACTTCTATAGTGGCTCTAAGGACTTCACAAGCATTGCACATCACATCACAGCCCCTCTGTGAGGTGGGTATAATCCTCATTTTATAGATAGTGAAGCTACAGTACAGAGAGATTAAGTGACTTGGCCAAGGTTACAAAGTCAGTGGCAAAAATGGGAGCTGTATTGAATTCCTGACTCCTTGGCCTGGGCACCAGTCTGTGACAGAGAATCTTGTCTTGTTTCTGCAGGTGGGATTAGTGTAGTTCTTTTCCTGGCCAGCTAGCACAGGATCAATCAGTAAAAGCTCAGGTTTCAGAGTAACAGCCGTGTTAGTCCGTATTCGCAAAAAGAAAAGGAGTACTTATGGCACCTTAGAGACTAACCAATTTATTTGAGCATAAGCTTTTGTGAGCTATAGCTCACTTCATCGGATGCATACTGTGGAAAGTATAGAAGATCTTTTTATACACACAAAGCATGAAAAAAATGGGTGTTTACCACTACAAAAGGTTTTCTCTCCCCCCAGCCCACTCTCCTGCTGGTAATAGCTTATCTAAAGTGATCACTCTCGTTACAATGTGTATGATAATCAAGTTGGGCCATTTCCAGCACAAATCCAGGTTTTCTTCCCCCTCCCCCCCCCCCCCCCCCATAGACCCACTCTCCTGGGTTCTCAACCTGAGGGACACAAACAGGTGTCAGAGAGTCATGGCCACCCAGCCCTTCTGATATAGCTCAATTGGAAGAGGGTCTCCACTAGATCCCAACTAGAAGGCAGAGGGATCCTGTGTGGAAAAGGGGGTCACAGAATAGAAAAAGCTGAGAACCACTGGTACAATAATAGCGTTTCCTAGTACTTCAAATTCATAATATTGTAGTTTGGGTAAATAATTTGCAACAAAAAGTGGTGATATTTTAACATGTCATTTATTTGGGGGAGTGGTAAATTTCTGTCTAAAATTAAGGACCTTCTCTGTAATGAAACCAAATGTACTGATTTGCCTCTTCGCCCTATCTCTTTTTTCCAGCAAAAAATATCTGGACTGAGCAATCACTGACACTTGGATTACTGTGATTCTGGGCACTGAATCAATGCTACTGCATGTTATTAAGGAGTGTTGTGCTGCTGGAGGTGCCATATTTCGGAAGAAATAGAAAACCCAGGTCCTGACTGCATATGGTCATTAAAGATGCTATGGCATTTTCATAGGAGTTAGCCTGTGTTACCCGCAGTGCTGTGGCCAAATGCTAGTTCAGATAATTTGATTCAGTCTATCTAAATTCCCCATGCAGTTTCACTTGGATGTAGTGTTCTTCCCTTCCTGTCCTGAATTATTGTTTGGTGTTTCTATATTCTCTCAGGCAGCTGCTGCATTTCACTGGTGTGTAAAACTCCTATTTCAGATATTGTGACACTTGTGTTGTGATTGTAAAGTGTGTAGTGATCTTGGGGTTCATTAAATAACAAACCAGTTAATGAGAAAGGAATAACATTTTAAATAAAACAAACTAGAGAGCTTCTGTGGTGAACTGCTGTACATTGCTACATTGTGTTCTCCACCCCAGCTTCCAGGGCACATCTCTAAATTCCTATATTCATAATACTGTACCTTATGAGGGAGCATCTCTAAATTATAATCTTCCACAAACATATCTCTACAAAGTGTTTTGAGAACCTTGAACTGAAAGGCAGTATACAAGTGCAACTTGCCATTATTATTGTATTAAACAAAATTCACCTGTCTTGATTTTACACTTCTCTTTTGGTCATAGTAGTTCTGCTGTAGTTTTATATACTACCTCTTCTATATTGTCCAGTTATCACTTCGGCAGAGGGACTGTCATACCAGAGCAGACCAGTGGTCCATCCAGTCCAGTATCCTATGTCTGACAGTGTGTGGTTATTTGGCTTTCTTTAAGGCTCTGTCTCCTGCTAACTCCGACAATATGAAACGAAACTTTGACCAGATATTGCAGAAGCTGTGATTACATATATAGTTGTCTGTGATCAGCAATTGAAGATTAAATTGTCAAAAGATAAAGTCCTAATTTAAAAGGACTGCCTGGAAGTAAAAAGTCTGCTAGGCCCAGTCGATATGGGTAAGGCTTTTTTATTTTTTTCAGTATTTGTTTTTCAGAATAAACTGTCTTGCATCCACACACAAATAATGTTATCTCACTTTCTTACCTCCTATCCTGCTATCATAATTATCTCTCTGGAAGTGACATAACTATTTCAGAATCTCTTATGTTGCTATAAGGTTCATGTGTACACATCTTCATTTCAGATGAACTATACTCCTTCATGTAGAGTAGATCTCCCGCTGCTATCCCACACTGCATTGCTTCACACCTGGATTGACCTGTCTAGCTACCTGTGCGCTCTCCACTGTTCCAGCATCATCTTGACCAATGTCCCTATGCCCCAGGGACCACTTGGCGCCAAATGGCAGAGGGCATTGGGAGTGCATGAGGTTGTACAGTGATCCTCTGGGTCAGCTATATGCATAATAGCTCACTGAAAGGTGGCATCTGAGGTCCCTACTGAGAGCCAGTAGCACACTGGTCACCATAATCATTGCAAAATGTATGTATGGATAATATTTAAGGACTATCTATGTATATACCTATCTATGAATCTAGACTAAAAAATATATTCATAAGATCTTGGAGTTAAGTCAGGTCAACAGGAGGTGACATCTCAGAAGTTTCTTTTCAGGCAGGAGATAACAGACATCTATCTCCCTGTATGGTTATTTGTGTATTGTGTATTTTATGTTCCACAATATAGACCTATTTTCATACTGACCCACAGGCAAAATAAGAGATTGTGAAGGTTAGTTATGGTATATCCTGCTGTAAAAGAAACACATTGGGTCCTTCACAGAGAAGGCAAAATGGATAGTGTGATTATCTGTTGGGGTAGGTTGCCAGGTGTCTGGTTTTCGATCGGAACACCATGTCAGAAAGGGATCCTGGTGGCTCCGGTCAGCACTGCTAACAGGGCCATTAAAAGTCTGGTTGGCTGCCCGCAATAGGGCAGGCAGGCAGGCTGCCTGCCTGGCTCCACATGGCTCCTGGAAGTGGCCGGCATGTCCCTCCTCTGGGTTCTTAGCACAGGGGCAGCCATGGGGGCTCCGCGGGCTGCCCCAGCCCTAGGTACCAGCTCTGCAGTGCCCATTGGCTGGGAACTGCAACTGGTGGGAGCTGTGGGGGAAGCACCTGCAGGGAGGGGCAGCGCGCAGTACCACCTGGCCGCCCCTATGCCAAGGAGCCAGGGGAGGGACATGCTGGCTGCTTCTGGGAGCTGCCTGAGGTAAGCACCGTCCGGAGCCCTCACCCCCTCCCATACCCCAACCCCCTGCCCCAGCTCTGAGCCCCCTCCTGCTCCCAAACATCCTCCAAGAGCCTGCATCCTGAATCCCATCCTGCACTCCAACCCCCTGCCTCAGTCCTGAGCCCCTCCCCATAACCTGAACCCCTTATTTCTGGCCCTACTCTGAAGCCTGCACCCCCTCCTGCACCCCAACCCCCTGTCCCAGCCCGGTGAAAATGAGTGAGTGAGGGTGGGGTAGAGCGAGCGATGGAGGGAGGGGGGTGGGGCAGGGCAGGGGACAGGGAAAGGGTATTTGGTTTTCTGTAAATAGAAAGCTGGCAACCCTAGTTGGGGAGGGGAAGCATGTCACAGCCTGCCTGGCTGTAAAGCACTGCAAGAATTTTGAGTGAGCATTACTACAAGACAGGAGAGTATCTTGTTAGATAAGTCAAGATTCTAGCATGCATATTATGATTTTAATTAGTTTAGTCCAATACTTCTGCTTACTACTACTTGAATCTCTATGTTTAGTTAAGTAAACTCATACTTGATTTCACTACGAACCTAGCAAAATGCTGCATGTTATGCTGAGCAATGATCTGGGGTGGAACTTGTAAATTGGGGTGTAAGCAGTGAATCAGTGAATACTGCTTATGTGCAATGGGTCAGTTGTTGGACACTTTAGAAGGACACTCAGAGGACTCGAGGGTTGGAGGTGTGACATTGTACTCCATATATTTTATGGAAATATGCTTATGAGTGTGAATATGATGTAACTGGAATATGCTTTATGCAAAAGGTCTCTTGTAAGTTATCATAATAAAGTTATAACCTACTGAATATATTCCTCCTATTTGTATGAATGTATCATTCTTGTATCTGAAGCTAGAAATATGAACTATAAGTCTGAGGTCCTATTGTAATTTTGCAAAGTGTGGGCCCTTAATAGTGATTTAGAATCTTGATGGCTCCCATTGACTAGGACAATTGGTTGTAAATGGTTTATTTACCTGCACGCCTTCCTCTGTACATGTGGGCCGACCCAGGAAGAATGGAGACTAGGGGTCTTACAGTGATACTGGACACCATTCCACATGATACTGGAATCCATCTTAATCCTTGTACTTTTCCATGGATGAAACGGTGGTGGGGACAAGCAGAGACAAAAGATTCCTGCCTTGTGCCAAAGTTATAAAAGGGGGTGGAGCAGGACAAAAGGGGAGGCCAGTTATGAGAAAACCCCTGCTTACTACCTGAGATGTCTGCTGGATCTAACAAAAACTGTACCAGGGAAAGGATTGGGCCCAGACTAGGAAGGAGTCTAGTCTGTGAGAGAAGCTTATTGGAACATCTTTAAGGGTGAGATATTACCTGAAATCAGTTTCTTAATGTATTAGGATTAGACTTGCATGTTTTGATTTATTTTGCTTTGTGACTTACTTTGTTCTGTCTGTTATTACTCGAAACCACTTAAATCCTACTTTTTATACTTAACAAAATCACTTTTGTTTATTAATAAACCCAGAGTAAGTGATTAATACCTGGGGGAGCAAACAGCTGTGCATATCTCTCTATCAGTGTTATAGAGGATGGACAATTTATGAGTTTACCCTGTATAAGCTTTATACAGAGTAAAATGGATTTATCTGGGGTTTGGATCCCATTGGAAACTGGGTGTCAGGTAACCTGCTGAGCTGTTTTTAGTTAAGTCTGCAGCTTTGGGGGCGTGGACCAGACCCTGGGTCTGTGTTGCAGCACGCCAGCATGTCTGGCTCAACAAGACAGGGTTCTGGAGTCCCAAGCGGACAGGGAAAACAGACTCAGAAGTAATTTTAGCACATCAGGTGACAGTCCCAAGGGGGCCTCTGTGACCCAACCCATCACAGGAGGGTGCCGATCATTAACCTGTAGAGTAACAGCAAGTCAGGTGAGAGCAAGGTGCCTTATAACTCTGGGTACCTTGGAAAGCATCATGGTCCCCCTCTGTGTAAATACTGAAACACACACCCAAGTGCATCTCTTTGCACTGGTTCAAAGCTCATAGGCTTCAGCAGGCATTAGATTGTCCCCTTAGTGAGAGGAACCTTAAATTTTAATAGTAATCTAACAGTACCACTAAACTGAATTAATAGTAATTTATAACTGAAATATTAAAAATTAATAAATGTACAATGATGGCATATTTTGATGGCCACCCAATGAGTGAAGTGATCCCCACCTCAATAATGTCACTCATTAAGGCTTGTATTAAACTACCTTGATTTAGACACATCATTTTCTTGTGGCTCCTGTGTTATGGTAATCTTCTCAGAGTAGGATTAGAGACTGTGGAAGAATATGTGATGCATGCTGTCACTCCATTGTATGCAATCATTTGTAGTCTGCCCAGGCACCATTAAAGTATCTACTAGAAAATTTCTGTGCAAAGAAAAACACCTTAAAAAGAAAAAGAAATCTCTTAAATATAAAAAAAAAACAGGTAAAGAGGAAGCTGCTATTTTGATTGTTTGCTGATGCAAAAGAGAGCAAAAAGAGCCTGCTTTTCTCATTAGGAAGTGTTGAGAACTAAAATTTCCATGTTTTAATGAGCCACCTTAATTCTAGTTAAAAAAGTATATGTTTTTGATAAATAAACAACTGTTTTGTAACTTCCTGAGTTTCCATCACTTTCTAATGGGATAGCCATGTATTTGTTCCTAGTTTCCAGAACTTAGAAGGATTTAAGAAAAGATTAGACATTTATGTATAATAAGTACATCCACAATTATATTAAACAGAATAAACATTTTTATGAGAGAGAGAAACTCTCATACTTCAGGAGATTCGCAACAATTGATGGAGGCTAGGAAGAAACTTCCTCTAAGGCAAGAGTTATTCCTAAATTGTTCACTATGGAATTTTGTGCTCCTTCTTCTAAAGCACCTGTACTAGGACACTGTCAGGCAGGATATGGGGCTTGGTGGACCACGGTGTAATCCAGTTTAACCATTCCTTTGTTCCTGTCACATAGCACAGAAGAAGGGACTCATATTCTCTAGGATTCCAGTTCCTAGCTCTATCTTGTCCTCAAATGAGATGTATAAAAGCAAGGGCAGCATAAGACTAGGATATCATTAAAATCCTTTGATTTCTATGTGAACTGTTTCTCTAATCATTTCTAGTGATTTTATTGTTTAGAATTGGCATTTGCCAGTGTTAATACTAATGGAAAGCTAATCTATTGGTGATATGGCTGAGGTTTTGGAATGGTACACAGAAGAATACTAATGAATGGTTCAGTAGGTGGTATTGTAGTCAGAAATGTTTGAAAAGTGGTTCGAGCCACAGTCAAAACCCTTTGAAGTTCTCCTACTCCTAAACAAAACAAGGCAAGAATTAAATGAGTGTACAAATTCTGTTTTGTACCTGTGGCCAAAGAATTGATTTAATACAGTGTCCTTTTGAGATACAGTATTGTGATGTAAATGTTGTTCTAGTTGGGTACTGAAGAACCTGAGGAGATGTCCATATGGCATTTCTATGGCAACTGATGATTGCAGTTTCCATGCTTCATTGTATTTGATAGTCCAAGTGCTGCAGTATTTAGTTTGTCTCTGGAATCTGACTTGAGAGGTTGTTTAGCTGCTCTAACTCATTGAGTGGGAATGAATTGAGAGAAATTGCCATCTTCTAAATAGCCTAACAGAGACAGAAATCTACTAAAAACCTCCTTTGAGATGACCTGACAAATTAAAAGGAGAGATTGTTGGAAATTCCCTGATGAGACTGGAAAGATACCAAGAGAATGTCTTCAGGGTGTTAATCTCTGCAGGAGGACAATGATAATGATTCATAAAGTAATTAGACAAGGACAAGTTATCATTTTTGGTTAAGAAGTTATTTCTGAATTTTTTGCTCAGTATATATAAAATGTGTTTTCCCTCTGTTATAACATGTGTATATAGTTCAACACTTGCTTCTATAATTTCTTGTACATATTTTGCCAGTAGTGTTTTATGTTAGACTTAAGAATAAACTTGTTTTGTCACTTTCCCTCACCTTCTGTCTGCTATTTATAACTATATAGAACAGTAATTAAGGAAAGAAGGAAGCAGTCTAATGTGACTGCCCTTGAAACAGCCTACGATAACACAGAGGGAATTGGGGATACCATTCTCTATGCAAGCAAAAATAGTTAATTGTCAATTAATTATTTATTAAACATCCCTCTAAAAGTGGATCACCCAAATTCCCTTGTTATAGGTGGATTTTGGGAGTGAAGGAGTCAGGTATAATGATGTCACTTTTAAAAAGTTGCTGTCATTATGTTGTTCCATCTATGGGCAGAATGTATCTTAATGATGGATAAAGTGTTTAATTTAACCATCTTTATGGGGGGAATTAAAAAGCAAAGTGAAAAATGCCCCATATAATAATCTCACACATCAGAGGTCTCCACAGAGAACCATGTATATTGTAGGACAGAGAATAGGAGAAAATAAATACTTCCAAATGTATTAAAACTAGGATGTACTCTTGTGTGCCTATCTTTTTTTTGAATGGTCCAAATTCACAATTGTTTACTTTGTGTAGTCTGCATATTAAAAAAGCTCTAACATGTAAAAATCTTCTCTTCATGTACCATGTTAGAAATCATGCAGATGATTATTTCACAAAGTGTTCTATTCTGTTCTATTCAGGTATTTTACCACACCCAATGCCATGGTATCTGAATTCTTCCCAACAGCATTAAATGACATGACTAGAATCTGTCACATGTGGTTTACTCTTGTAGTTGTAGTCCCCGTTAGGTCAAAATGTTCTTCATCTTTCATACTTGAATCAGATAGTCTCTATTAATATTAGTTATATTTTTCTTGCGGTAGTCTCTTCTTCAATACTTTCATCAAATTTGGTATCCAGATTATAGTGATTAGTTACCTCCAAATGTCTGGCATCCAAAATGTTCTGTTGAATCAGTCTTGGAACAAATACGTAACATCTTGGAGCTCATTCCCGTATGCCTTGTTCACCAAAAATTTCCCATTGAAATGACAAAGTTAATTATTTTCTTTGTCATGGTATAGAGCCAAATGCAGCCTGTCATTGTGGGGTTAACATCACTTAAATTGTACACTCTTCCAGGCAAAGACCACCTTTTTGCTATATGTGTAAACAGTGCTTGGGGCCCTGATGCCTTGACTGATGTCCTCTGCATGCTGTTGAAATACAAATGATTAACCATAATAAGTAAAAATTACTCCCACCTTATCCAGATTCTCAAAAATCTTGGAATTTCAGGTGCTCAACGAGTCCTGAAAGAAAGTCTTTTATATGCACGCTTACCGAATAGGCAATAGAAGGTGCTGAATTTGGCATTTTTTTCTATGCAGTTGGACCAACCAAAGACTCTTGGTTTGTATCCAAAAGTGAAAATACTTTTGAATGTTGAGGTCTAGACTTGACCTCAACAGCTCTCATCATTGAGTAGCTGTCACATTTGATAACCTAATTCAAATCTTTTAGATCTCTACAAAGACTTACCAAATTGGGTTTTATATGGTGACAATACTATTAACCCAAGCAGTTGGGGTCTAAATTAGCTAAGTAACATCTAGCTTCATCTGTCAGTGCTACCAGGACTTTACATGGTGCATGTATTTTGGTGGTGTCATAAATTTAAAGGGAAGGGTAACCACCTTTCTGTATACACTGCTATAAAATCCCTCCTGGCCAGAGGCAACATCCTGTTATCTGTAAAGGGTTAAGAAGCTCAGCTAACCTGGCTGGCACCTGACTCAAAGGACCAATAAGGGGACAAGATACTTTCAAATCTTGGGGTAGGGGGGTGGGAAGGCTTTTGTTTGTGCTCTTTGTTTACGTGGGTGTTCTCTCTTCAGAATGAGAGAGGCCAGACAGAAATCCAACTTCTCCAACCCATCCTAATCCAAGTCTCCAATATTGCAACCAGTATAGGTAAACCAGGCAAGGCAGATTAGTTTATCTTTTGTTTTATGTGAATTTTCCCTGTGTTAAGAGGGAGGTTTATTCCTGTTTTCTGTAGCTTTAAAGTTTTTCCCAGTGGGGGATCCTCTGTGTTTTGAATCTGAATACCCTGTAAAGTATTTTCCAACCTGATTTTACAGAGATGATTTTTACCTTTCTTTCTTTTTTTTTTTTTTTTAATAAAATCCCTTTTTTAAGAACCTGACTGATTTTTCCATTGTTCCAAGGTTCAGGGGTTTGGGTCTTCGATGATTTTGGAACCGATTGGTTAGGATATTATTCTCAAGCCTCCCCAGGAAAGGGAGTGTGTAGGGCTTGGGGGGATATTTGGGGGGGGGGGGGGAGGAAGACATCTCCAAGTGGTCTCTTTCCCTGTTCTTTGTTTAAAACGCTTGGTGGTGGCAGCATACTGTTCAAGGACAAGGCAAAGTTTGTACCTTGGGGAAGTTTTTAACCTAAGCTTGTAAGAATAAGCTTAGGGGGTCTTTCATGCGGGTCTCCACATCTGTACCCTAGAGTTCAGAGTGGGGAAGGAACGCTGACTGGCATACTGGAACTATGATGCATTATACCCTTAAAGCATCTCAGTCTGCTACACACCTCATGAAATTATTTAAGAATATCTTTTGCATGCTGTTTGTAGACAAAGTTATTCACCTTTTTGATAATCTGCACTTGATGCTTTTTCAACTAAGCACTCTTTAAAACACTGTTGACTAGCATATGTCTACACAGACATGCCAATATGATTTTGCCTCTTGAGCTCATTTTGTGCATACTATATGAAACAAATGTAGCATTTGATATTAATAATTTTGTATGTATTTGGTATGACTAATTCATTTAGCTCCCGTATCTATTTTGAAATTCACTTTGCGTGTTTATTTCCAGTTTCACACACCAATCTGTTGCTAAATCCTGCTTTATTCATGGGACCCCAAAATTACCTGTTTTGGTAACATCGTCATCCGAGCTTTGTCTTGTAGCTGTACAGTTATGAATATGTTTCCTTTTTATATTTCTTTGCAACTTGTGCTGAGATTGACACACTCTGGCAAAATGATATATTTTATGAGATACATGAAACAGCACTCCTTGCACTGAGCACCTTTGTGTCATGTTGTGATTGCCTCCATATTTTTTTGCAAACAAATCTGGCCCCTATCATTTGTTTACTCTGGCATTTTGTCTCTATGCATTCATATGTAGATGTACTTTTTCTTTCATGCCTTGATAATGCTTTCATTTTGGAAGCATAGTTTTTACTAGTTCAGTAAATATTCACTGTTCTTAGAGTATGTGAGAACAGTGAATATAAACTATATATAATGTGTGGTATAACCCAACAGTGAGGTCAAAACAAGGTTATTATGAGAAATGAACTTGAGGCTGTTGGGTTATGCCACACATAATTCAGTCTGTAATCACTCCACCTGTTCAATGTTCAAATTCACATTATTTAGGTTAATTGCACTGGTCTGTAACATCATTGTCAATGGCCCTACCTTGTCGGTGGTTTCTCATAGAGAAAATGTGCCTTGGGTCTTATTCTCATCTCATGTATACCATTAAACTCCATTTTCTTCAGTGGAATTACTCTGTAGTTGCACACGGATGACATAAAAATCAGGTCAATGTGACAAACTGAGTCAAAGAGCTACAAAGTAATCACGGCACAA
The DNA here is from genome assembly GCF_965152235.1 of Eretmochelys imbricata. Classification (NCBI taxonomy): domain Eukaryota; kingdom Metazoa; phylum Chordata; order Testudines; family Cheloniidae; genus Eretmochelys; species Eretmochelys imbricata. The sequence continues at coordinate 62,240,928 of NC_135573.1, forward strand.
TGTCTTGACTATTCTTGGTGATGGTTTCATGGTGAAGTTGCATCCATATATAATAATATTTATCTAACAGTGTACTCACAGTGTGAGAATCTGAATAAAAGCAGTCATTGATGGAATACCCAGACACACTATATTGCAATGTTAGGAGATCATACCCAAAGCTGCTGCTAGATACTAGCTTTATTCAGATTGCTGGCATATTATAATAATTGGATCTACAAATTTATTCTAATTGTGAGCTCAACTGTAAAAAGTATGTGAAAGTTCATAAGGTGTCATAATAACCTATAATAACAAATGTTGATGGGAAAAGGTGTGAGAAGGACACAGACTGAATTAATCTAAACAAAAAGGCCTACTGATATAACTCGAGGACTGCATTGAAATCATGCCTGGTAAAAACAGAAGATGCGGAACCTGAAATTAATGAACCAAAATGGGTGTGTCAGGTATTAGGCCTAATTGGGGGACAAATAATGAGGCGATGGGCAGTTCCACCCATGACTCTCTTTTTTTAAAGAAAGAGACTTTTTTTGGGGGGGGGAAATAAGAACAGATGGAGGATATTGGAGCAAACTTCACCATCATGACTGCGACCTTCACCATCTCCTGGGACCCGGGTCTTTGTCATCCTAATTCTGAGATCCTAATGACTGGGCCACAGAGAGGGACCCAGATAACATCACTACCTTTATTAGCACCAGCTGAATCCCAAACATCACCTGTGATGAAAAGATATCAGACTTTTACAAGACCAGCTCCAACAATCACAGCTCCAGCTCATCTCAACTGACTTCTTCTCTTTTACCCCAAAGGACAATCATTACCATCTTTGATGGCGTATAAGAGGCTGTCAAAACTCTCTCCAGCTTAAGGGAAAGGGAACAAAAAATGTTGTTAAAATGGAAATCTTACTTAATACTTTACATTTCAAATGCCTTAACCATTTCCCCATGTTTTCTGTATCCTTAATGAAGGGTTAAAAACATTTTTAATGGTGTGTTTGCCATGGTGCTAAGCAGGCTGAGGTCTCTGTATACCAAACCCTGGACCTTGTTTAACTTTGGACAGAGACTAGCTTATGTTAACACCTTTGGCCCATTTATTGCATTTAAATTAATACAACAGGCGGCATTACTGCTCAGGATGCAAGTCCCATGCTTTGTAGCTGTCTGAGATGGTGTTTGGTGGCAAAATGGCTATGGTGCTATTCAGGCTGGAGTATTACTGCTCTAACCTCACTACAAGTATTAACTCTATAACAAAATCTAACTGCATTAGTTGGCTTTCAAAAACAAGCCTCCTGTTCATATTGACTCTTTTCTCTCTCCCCATTACATTCATTTATTTAGGTGTACCACGTTTCAGTTGGTATAATTACATTATGGGCCCATATGGTGAACATAGGACCTAAAAGTCAACCCAATAATGTACAATACTGGCTACCTAGTATTCAACCTAATTAAGTCAGGACTTATGGAGACTTTACTCAGTAATGCTAGAGCACCTGTTTTAGTCAGACTAGGAGGTAGATTGCTAAAGTGAACCACCAAGATCTCAGTCTATGGCCTGTCAGCTAAATAATCTGTTACCTTTAAATTCACTACAATTGAATTCTGCTTCTTCCAACCTCATGGGAACACCACAGCTCCCTAGACTGGGAAGACTTCAGGCATTCATACAGTTAAATGACTGAGTTGGTTGCAAGTGTGGTAAGCCAATGAGAGACCTTCAGTTGGATTTTGTAGGATTTTTAGGATTCCATTTGTACTAATAACAGAGCAGACCAGCATGAACAACCAGCATAGTTCAATGAAATACTTTCAGGTCAAATTTTGCCAATGATTTATCTTTTGTGAATAATTCTTCACAAAACCTAATGACTAATAATTTTTCTGTAAAACAAACAAACAAGCAAAAAAGAAAACAAGCCCCCAAAATAGATTTTTTTCAACAAACATTCCCCTGTACTGTTTGATTACAAACACTATAGCATTTTGCTAGGGCAGAAGGGACATAGTATGAAACTGAAAGAAAAATAGCTGTAAAAAACTGAATGTCTAATTAAATTTCAGGCTCCAAGTTGAGAGAAATGCAAAAAATAAACAGCACAAATAGGGAAGAATAAATTAGAGTAGACTTTTACTTTTTTCCCCCACTGTTGTAATTTAAGTTTACAGCATTTGTAACCTAAATAAGAGACTTTCTAATATGAATTTTTAACATGACAATGTCCATTAAAATAACCCTCAAAAGGCTTTCACACATGTTTATACCCTATTAAGTACAAGCAGTGTTTTCTTTCTCTAGTATCTTCTGAAAGAGGTTAGTTGGTCTGATCTAATTTTCTTTTTTCTTTTTATCCAATAATACCTCTTTCTCTGAGGAGGAAGTTACATTTCCTATTTATTGAGCAGATATAATTAGAGGTGAGCCATATTTTTCAGAGCTGCCGTTGAAAGTCACTGACGCCCATCTCTCTTCCCTCCTCTCCTGCTACTTATCAGAAAGTAGACCAGGTACCATCACCTGATTGATGGCAAACTCCTGTGAGACTTCATCAGTGGTGTTTTCATAAAATGTTTTTTTCCTACAAGATTTTACAGAGTTCCTGGTTTGTACAAGATTTTTAGGACAGCAAATCTCTGACTTGTGTTTGATTTGGATATCAGACCAAATGGATATTTTACCAAATGGAAAACATCTAAACTTTTCTAATGAGCTTCACTGAAGGAGTGAATAATGTTACTCTTCCCCCATCTGAAGGAGGCATGATATATACTTAGGAGTAACAGGATACTCTCTGGTAGCCTTTTGCATTTTTAATGTAAATGTGTTCATTTATGTTTGCTATTTAGTTGAATCAAATAAAGAGAGGCTATTTTTTAAAAATTAGTGAACTTTATTAATCCCAAAAAAATGATTGAATTGACACAGTGAATGATAAACTGTACTATTCATTCACATTGCTTTTTGTTGTATCCCATTCCTTTTTCCATATTTATATGTTTAGGGACCTTGTGTTCCTGCCTGCCTGTAGAGAGCTTTGCTTGCTGCTATGCAAATAACAATATAATCGTACCATGGCAAAAATGCAGCTAAGATCCTTCTCTGGTAATTTTACTTTTTTTTCTCCTCATTGATTCCCTTGGATCCTCTCAAACCGTGAAAAGAAAAGGAGTACTTGTGGCACCTTAGAGACTAACCAATTTATCTGAGCATAAGCTTTCGTGAGCTACAGCTCACTTCATCAGATGCATACTGTGGAAAGTATAGAAGATCTTTTTATACACACAAAGCATGAAAAAATGGGTGGTTACCACTACAAAAGGCTTTCTCTCCCCCCACCCCACTCTCCTGCTGGTAATAGCTTATCTAAAGTGATCACTCTCGTTACAATGTGTATGATAATCAAGTTGGGCCATTTCCAGCACAAATCCAAATTTCTCCCCCCTCCCCCCCCCCACAGACCCACTCTACATAAAAGAATAAATGGACACAAATCAGATGTCAAGAATTATAACATTCCTAAACCAGTCGGAGAACACTTCAATCTCTCCGGTCATGTGATTACAGACATGAAAATTGCGATACTACAACAAAAAAACTTCAAAACCAGACTCCAGCAAGAGACTGTTGAATTGGAATTCATTTGCAAATTGGATACAATTAACTTAGGCTTGAATAGAGACTGGGAGTGGCTAAGTCATTATGCAGGGTAACCTATTTCCCCTTGTTTTTTCCTACCCTCTCCCCACCTCCTCAGACGTTCTTGTTAAACCCTGGATTTGTCCCGGAAATGGCCCACCTTGATTACAGATTGTAAGAAGAGTGATAACTTTAGATAAGCTATTACCAGCAGAAGAGTGGGGTGGGGGGAGAGAAAACCTTTTGTAGTGGTAAACACCCATTTTTTCATGCTTTGTGTGTATAAAAAGATCTTCTATACTTTCCACAGTATGCATCTGATGAAGTGAGCTGTAGCTCACGAAAGCTTATGCTCAAATAAATTGGTTAGTCTCTAAGGTGCCACTAGTACTCCTTTTCTTTTTGCGAATACAGACTAACACGGCTGTTACTCTGAAACCTCTCAAATGTGATAATCCCAACTGGTTGTATTCTCCAAGGGTAGTAAAAAAATCTCACACCAATAAAGAAATTGTGATATCATCAGCCAAACTCTGGGAGTACTTCTGCCAGGGTATTTCTCAATGACGTTAATCTGTTCAGCAGTGCTGAACAAGACAATGAGAAAATAAGGAATTTGTTCTATACCAAGTGGAAAGAGCTCTTTCTTCATATTGATGCATTTCAAAGGAATACAAGAGATTTCATGTGGCTTTTTTTCTTACTAATCTGAGACACTGGCATATTGTTTTCTAGAATACTCTAGAAGTATTCTATAAGTTCTTGGGTTCTGTGTGTTTGTTTCTCAGATCCACATTTGGCGGCATCCCGTGACAGATCAGGGCTTTATTTAGGCAGACACTGGAGAATCCATTGTTATCAGCTGACATTGGGTTGTTCCAATCTGTGGCTATTTCAGCCTTTTCATGGGTTACATTTTTGTGGCTGTGGGTACAGTCAGAAACCTCAACATGAGTTTTGTCCCTTCTCTGTTCTTCCCCTTCCAATGGGATCTTTGTTTGTGTTTCAAGGCTCTTGAATACAAATGTTCGTTTTATCACTTTAATTTTCTACATGGAAACAATCTGTCTATTTGTAGTAGCTGGAAGGATTCCCTTGGCTTGGTGGTCTCCAGTTACTGTGGAGGTCTCCAGAGGCTGCAGGTGTCGCTGGTGCCTATGTCTACCATCATGGTTTAAACTGAGCAGCTGAAATAGAGATTTGATTTAAATTTAAAATATGTGGTAATCACTGTAAATTAAATAGAATTATTAAGACATGCTGTATAAATTCTTCATAATTACATACTTGTTATGCCACAGAAATTGATAGCTAATAATAGTATTATTGATATTTATGGAACATGTGATGATTATTCAATTAAATTGTAAATTAATAATCTAATATTAGGGTCTCTTAAAATGACCCAAGCTGTGGTTAAAAACAAAAAACCAAAACCAAAATAATCTACAACTTGCAAAAATAAATCTTACACCTTAGGTGTCAATATGTTTGACATGAATGCTGAGGTCTGATTTTTGTGCTTCTCACATGCATAATGAAATGCATTTCTTTGGAGCTGACCAGTGTATAAACTGCAGGGAGATGTTTTAATTGGATTCATTGTGATTAGGAGTTGTGGAATAGCAATGTTAGAATGCCACAACTGCTTGATAGGAGACATTTCAATCTGTCATCATCTTGTGTGCCCTGACCCCAATAATACACCCCATTCAACCTGAGACACAAACAGAAATGGTGAGGTAGGGTTAGATTTATTTTATTTTATTTTATTTTTTTAACACAGTACTAGTCACAGCTTCTGTGGGCTCTTGAGAGAAGAAAAAGATTTTTTATTCCTCATGCTGTTGATCTCCTGCCTACTGTTTTAAAAGGTGCTTTGTTTTCCTGAAACACAATAAACAAATAAAAGGGGGCAAATCCTTCTTTAGGTAACCTCAGAACAGAAGAACTTTGTGCATTATGCAGCCCAGGCCATGCCAAAATGCAATTTGGAGGGTGTCCAGCACTTCATTGGAAAGTAATGGTTTTCACTGAACTGAGTTATGACCAGCTGTTTACAGACAGTCTGTGACATACTGATAGAGCAGAACACCGTATGTTGCTTTCCAAATCAAATGATACAAGAAGTGTGACAGAGTGGAGAAACATCTGTCATTAGCAATTTTCAGCACGCTTCACTAATTCTGGACAAAATACGAGTAATGAACTTACCGCAGGAAACTTCAAATACTACCACTGCTGAAACAAGGATATAAACAGCTAGTGCTCCTAATGGTGTCTAATTTAATTCATTTGCAGTAAGAAACAAACAAAGTGGGTTATTTTGTTTTTGATCATGGGGTAGTAAATAGTAATGCTGATCACAAACGTTCATTTTAATCAAAGAAAAGGGCTCATGGAACTCAACTTTCTTCAAGTTCAGGCAGAAGTAATTATCTCTTTTTCTTACCCCTTAATTGTTGTTCATCTCTTTTTAGCAAGACAGTTTTAGGCCAAACAGGAACAAAGACAATCATTCCTCTCTTTCTTTTCAGTTTCCTTCCATGAGCAAAATCTCAAGTATCCTGGATAATATCACACCACCGAACTTTGGAGTGAGAGGGGATGATGGAAATAATACAGTACAGCACTGTCTGATGTTCCATTCATGATGTAGTTCAGATTGCTTTAAACCTTCTGACTTTTTAGGATGTTTCTTGCCTATCACACCCTTTTCACGTGTTATATCACCATTAGTATGTTCAAAATCTCACAATTCCACTTTTTTTCTTTTGAAAAGCAGTGCTTTAATGAATGCATGGCTCTTACGCATTATGCACATTATTCTTTTCCGGTTGACATGTTCATGATATCTGGAGCCCAACCACTGTAACTTTGTAATGATTTTAGTTTTATGTCTCTGAAATCAATTGACTTGTTATGCCATTCTCATTCAGTGCCTACCACTAATAACAGAACAAAATCCTGAAACTGTTAGGATTAAGTGGAAGTCCACAGCGGGAAAAGGGGAGAAAATGAAAGGACAGGTTGTTACTCTTTATCTGAACTTTCAACTAATGTTCACACAAAGCTATAATATAAAATGTGGAGGACAGATTTAGTCAAATCCATTGGTGTTCCACCTATGGGACCTACTTTGGAATGCATCCCAGACCAAAGAGACTGAAAGCCATTCGGAACTGATGACTGTAAAATGAGTGTAGGAGGTCTTTGAGTAGCTGCGTAATTACAAAATTATTCATGATGAAAAAGCACTAATCTAGAATTCCCAGTTTCTTATAAATTTTACCGAGAACCCACATAAAAATGGTTTAACTTTCTAACACCTTGGATAAACCAAACTGCTCCCAGTACAATATATTGAGGAGGAAGCAAAAATTATTTGAAAATTTTTTTAAATGAGATTATGCTAGAAATATTTTTCACACTCTTTTTTTAATGAAGAAAAATTGAATGGTTCATAAATATTCCAAGTTCTGCAAACGCAAAGTTCCTCTGACTTTTATAGACACCTGCATAGGAAAGCAAGACAAAGGGAAAACCATAGATGTTTTTGAAACCCATCATTACGGTTGTGATCTAGATATTAAAGCAAGCAGACCCGAGCAATTCGCTAACAGTAACGCTATTCTTTACATAAACAGTAAATGTTTAGATTTTCCTGTTCACTGACTAACAGCACACATATCATAAACACTAAGCTGTTATAGTACGTTTCGTGTGTTGATTCACTTTAACAGTTGTTAGTGTGAAGACAGGAAAAGAGAAGTGGGTGTAATGAGACCATGTGCAGTATGCTGTGAAAACAGAGGCCCTTATTTGGCATAATGGGTTGCACCATAAGGGCCATAAAATTGTGCATGTGTTAGTATCATTTTAATTATTACGGGTGCCACATGTTAAGCAGAATAGCGGAACTACTAAAACAGCTTCAAAATCCTTACTGCTGATCGCTGCATTTAATTACAAATAGGAACATTTGGAGATAGGTCACCATAAAACCCTTCTGTTGTCAAATGAGCTCAAATCTGATTTTTGTAATTATGTTTTTCTACCACAGATCCTGTTGAATAGCTATAGGGAATAAAATTTTAATAAGTACTGATTAAATACAGGTACATCTTGCTTCCTGAGAATATTTATGAATGTTTTTCACCACTTAAATCAAGGTACTATCACTATTTTTGCTTTGGTCACTGCTGATCATTCAACCTTAATGCAAATAAGATGAATAAATTTATATGTGCCATGAAATATTGTTTTTTCTTGTGAAGCATAAAAGCACTGGATTTCAATTATTCATTATTTGCTAGGACTGTGTACAATACTGTAATCTTCTAGTACTGAAGCACTTTCATAATACCACTACATGTCACACACAGTACAATATTATCATTAACCTTCCTAAGGAAGAGTTTTAGTCTAAGAAATTACAACTTTTGTAGATTTTTTTTCTCCTTTTCTATTATAACAACATATTTCTAAGATCATATCAGTAATGAAAAAATAATGCTCTTCATTAATATCGAAATGAATATCATAAATCAACTTATCAAAATGTATCAAAGTATTTAAAGTCAGTAAGCATACAGAATATATAAAGTAGGGCTGTCAATTAATCGCAGTTAACTCACATGATTAACTCAAAAAATTAATCGTGATTTAAAAAAATTAATTGCGATTAATTGCACTGTAAATAGAATACCAAATTGAAATTTATTAAATATTTTTGGATGTTTTTGTACATTTTCAAACATATAAATTTCAATTGTACACTTTCTATTCTGTGTTATAGTGCTCACTTTATATTATGTTTATTACAAATATTTCTACTGTAAAATGATAAACAAAAGGAAGAGTATTTTTCAGTTCACCTCATACAAGCACTGTAGTGCAATCTCTTTATCATGAAAGTGCAACTTACAAATGTCTTTTTTTTGTTACAGAACTGTACTCAAAAACAAAACAATGTAACACTTTAGAGCCTACAACGCCACTCAGTCCTACTTTTCGTTCAACCAATCGCTAAGAGAAACAAGTTTGTTTACGTTTACGGGAGATGATGCTGCCTACTTCTTAATTACAATGTCACCTGAAAGTGAGAACAGGCGTTTGCATGGCACTCTTGTAGCTGGCATCACAAGATATTTATGTGCCAGATGAGCTACAGATTCATATGCCTCACATGCTTCAGACATTGCTCCAGAGGACATGCTTCCATGCTGGAGATGCTCATTTAAAAAAAAAAAAGCATTAATTAAATTTGTGACTGAACTCCTTGGGGGAGAATTGTATGTATCCTGCTCTGTTTTATCCACATTCTGCCATATATTTCATGTTATAGCTGTCTCGGCTGATGATTCAGCACATATTGTCCGTTTTAAGAACACTTTCACTGCGGATTTGACAAAATGCAAAGAAGATACCAATGTGAAAGATAGCTACAGCACTGAACCCAAGATTTAAGAATCTGAAATGCCTTCCAAAATCTGAGAGGGATGAGGTGTGGAGCATGCTTTCAGAAGTCCTAAAAGAGCAACACTCCGATGCAGAAACTACAGAACCCAAACCACCAACAAAGAAAATCAGGCTTCTGCTGGTGGCATCTGACTCAGATGATGAACATGAACATGCGTCGGTCCACACTGCTTTGGATTGTTATCGAGCAGAACCCATCATCAGCATGGATGCGTGTCCCCTGGAATGGTGGTTGAAGCATGAAGGGACATATGAATCTTTAGCGCATTTGGCATGTAAATATTTTGTGATGTCAGCTACAACAGTGTCATGTGAACACCTGTTCTCACTTTCTGGTGACCTTGTAAACAAGAAGAGGGCAGCATTATCTTCTGCAAATGTAAACAAACTTGTTTGTCTGAGCGCTTGGCTGAACAAGAAGTAGGACTGATTGGACTTATAGGCTCTAAAGTTTCACACTGTTTTATTGAATTCAGGTTTTTTTGTACATAATTCTACATTTGTAAGTTCAACTTTCATGATAAAGAGATTGCACTACAGTATTTGTATTAAGTGAATTGAAAAATACAATTTATTTTGTTTTTTACAGTGCAAATATTTGTAATCAAATATAAAGTGAGCACTGTACACTTTGTATTCTGTGTTGTAATTGAAATCAATATATTTGAAAATGTAGAAAACATTCAAAAATATTTAAATATATGGTATTCTATCATTGTTTAACAGCATGATTAATCATGATTAATTTTTTTAATCATGTGATTAATCATGATTAAATATTTTTTTTTATCGCTTGACAGCCCTAATATAAAGCCCTTCATTTTCAGTTTTTACTGATTTTTTTTTTTTTTACTGAAAAGTTCCTGGACTTTACAAAAACTTAAATTTTTACCTATTTTCATCTGAATTTTGGACCACTCAAGTGCATGAAAATTCTGATTATGTCAAGAAAATCCAATACATTACATTAGGTAGATATGGTTATGTTTCTAATAAATGAGTCTAAGTGTAAATGTATGACTGCCGACGTAAGACAATGTAGTGGAAGATACATACATATGTACACACATGTGTATGTACTGTTAATAGGCAGTTCATAAAATAAACCACAGCATTAACTGCTTGTGCTTTCAGTAGTCTCACTTTTTCTATTTGTTGCTTTTTTCTGTGCTCCTGCCCCCACAATATTAACCCTGATATATTTTTTGCACTGATTTTTACCCATTTTTTAAATTTTAGTAATAAACATGATAAATTTCCAGGAAATTTTAAACAAAATAAAAACTGAAAACCAGATACATATGTTTCTATTTTATGAAGATACTGTGTAGAAAGTTTTCTAAACAAAGATTAATAGTTGGGGGAGGGGAAATGACAAACCTATATTCACATGCAATATATTTTGTAAAGTAAATGACAGGTGGAAATAAAATAGATACATGATTTCTATATATTGTAAATTCAATATAGATTATAAGCCTAATTCTAATTTACACTAGTGTTAGACCACAAATAACTCTAGCAAAGACAATGGCATTATACTGATATAAAACCAATCTAAGCGTGAGATCATATTTAGAACCACTTTGACTCAATAGCTATATTATGTATGTATCTCTGTGTATTTGTTGATGGTTGACAGGGGCCTCCCTTGCTTTGGTGAAATATAAATCCCTTAGATAGACAAGATATGACCCGGTCACAAGGATCTTGCAGTTTAAATATTGTCACAAAATATGACAAGTTTCATGATGCTTAAACGTGTTCATATTTTATTTCAGTTGAAAGAGTGTAATTTCAATGGGATGAGATGTATCTTCATGAGAAATTGTCACAAAAGGTGTGAACTAGAACCCATTTTACCAGACAAATTAAAGAAACAACCCTATTAGCAAAGCATATGAGTGGAGTACTTAATCCACAGCACTTCAGAGGTAGTTAAACCCTGTTCATCTTGAGATGCAGCTCACTAACTCAGGAACAAGCTCCAGCCCTAGTGTAGATGTGCCTGAATCTAGATTCCATCAACGTAATAAAAAGATATACAATGCTTCTTGTACACACATTGCAAAATTGTCATAAGAAGAACATTCTAATACCAGGGGCACTTCAGTGCACTACCGCTGTGTTTACAACTGTAGGGTAAACGGAGAAACATTTAAACCTCATAACAGCCCAAATCTTGAAGTCCTTACTCAAGCAAAAATCTCATAGATTTCAGTATAGGTTTTCTCTAATACTGAGTGAATGTGAAGTGAATCAGGACTTCAGGTAATAGCCTAAACTGCATTAAAGGTTTATGAGTATCAACAAAAAAAATGTTTGCACGTACCTTTATGGGTTTACACCCGTCCCACCCTTTAGTCCCTGCACATGATTCTTATGAATAGTTATGCATATGCAACAAGGGGAAAATAACCACTTCCTATAGACCCAAGCTACCCAGTCACCAGAATGGCATGTATCTAATATAAATCTGAGTAGGTGAAAGAACAAACACTAACAAAAACAGATTTTTTGGGCTTGATTCTGATCTCATTTGCACCAGCTGTACCAATATACTGTAATTCCATTGGTGCCTTTGGAGTTAATCCTGAGTTTCACCTGAGGAAGTGAGAGGAGAATCAGCCCCACATGATGATGTTTGGCCCAGGGCTGGAATTAAACATTGTTCGTAAACTTCACAAAACTGCCTCTCTCTAGTGTGAAATACTAATTGGACAATGTCCCCCCCACCCTCCCCATTTTTTCTCTGAAATTCAGGTTGCTGAAATCAAACACTTGACAGCAATTCTTCCACTGTCATTCTGAAACACTGTGTAGCTCTGGGTGTGCTCTTATTCCACACTGTAAGGGGTGCTTGGTGTGGGATGGAATTATGTTCTTGTAGAGGAAAAGCAATAATAAAGGCATGTCAGGAACACTCAGCTGATTAACTGTGTTGTAAATGGGGAGTGGGTGGAATAAAGGGAGCATTTTATTGTTGGGGCTTGTGACAGTATTGTGGGACCATTAATTGATGTTGCCATGCCATAGAAACAAGTTCTGTAATAAGGGAGATGAGGTGGAAATCAGCATGAATGACTGACAGATTATTAGGAATGATAACGTTACCTTTCGCTACCAGTGCTCAGACTATAGGCATTACATAAACTGCACAGGGAGTACACCCCTGCTACTGCATCTCCCCACTGCATCTACCCTTTCTGGGCCCAGCGGGCCCTGGGGAGTAGTGTGAGAGAAGTCCCAGTGCTCCCCTGAGTGAAAGGACCTGTACGTGTGTGTGGCTCGCAGAAGGGCCTGGCACAAGTGGAAAAGAAGGTGGGTGGCTTCCTACCCATGTACACCCAGTGCAAAATGCTTACGTAAGTGAACAGTAAGGTGTATAGCCATAGCCTAGGGTAAGTTGGTACAGCTATATTAACTTCACTTGTAATGGGATGATTTACACCTGCTGAGGGATAGGGCTCATTAACTTAATTCTGCTTAGACTGATTTTACTACAGTATCTATCTTAAGGATTCCGTGGTAGCTCCCACCACCATAGTATCTGAGAGATTTTCATTAAAAACGTTTATTACAGTGCTGAAATTCAGTTATTCATGTGGCCAAGATGCTTAACTTATCATGCTTTATACCTTAACCTGTTGTAGTACAACAAATACTTTCCTCATGGATTGCATTTTCTAAATGGACCACCAACCTAATTCTCAATTACTGAGGGACAATCTTCACTCACTGATATATTTTGCTTTCCACCATCAACTCTCTGTATAACTTTTTTCATGAGTAAGGTACCCAAATGCATGGAAGATAGATATCTAAACTGTATTCTTAAATTCATTCACCTAAATTTGGGTTATTGCTGATTATACACTATATGTATCTTATGACTTTAAAAGCAAACTTTGTATTTGTGGATAATTTAAGCACTATACCCACATGTACAAACACTCTTTTCTCAACCTATGTAGTATATAATTTTTTTAACATTAGCTTTAATAAAAATTTTAATTCTATTTCCCTTGGCTATGCTACCCATATTTTAAGGAGTAAACAATGAACAAGTTGGCTATTCAAATGTGTTTGAATTTCACAGTTTTGAGCACCTTATGTTTGCTGGTATTTTTTTCTTGAGTATTTTTATTACTAATTTGTACGGAAGCTTTGGAGGCGATTTCCATATTGATGGCAAGGTAAAAGATTTTCTGAGTTCCTAGCTGTCCCTTGAACACTTTGAGGCATAAATCAATCAACAAATAAAAGTTCTGAACTGTGACTTTTAGCTGCCAAGGCCTTGGAAGATCTCAGTTATACTTACTAGGTACTTTGCTTCCAAAAATCCTAGTTACCGAGGCCATGCACATGGTCATGTTTTTACAATAATACAATTTGCATACTGTATAATATCATATTGCTGGTGACTCTGCTTTATGAGATTTGCCCCAAGAATGTTGACTCCATCCCATCAGCTACAACACAAAGTACCATATGAAGCAATGGGCCCTAAGTAACATATTTGGAAGGAAATTCAGTATGATGTTTTGCATTGTAACCGTTACATTTTAATGTAATCATAGATAATACCAAAAAAGCACAATCATCTCTTTATGTCATCTGCCAAAGGGTATGATTGCATCTCAAAAATCTTTCTTCTGTTTTCCTTTGACAAGGAAGATGTCTGCATTCATATTAGTGGCTGTTCTGCTAAGAATTTTGCAGTCATCATGTTGTTTGTCCAGTGCATGGCAAAGTAGTGCCCTGATCTTTACTGGGGTCTGTAAGTGCTACTGCAGTAAAAGTAATAACTAATAGTGCAGATGGGCTCAAACGAAAACCCACAAAGCAAACATCCCTGAACTTGGGGTTAGTCCAGATCTACTTTGTGACTTTGGCCCATCGCTACTAATTTGATTTCTTGTCTCCTTGAGAGTCTGTATGCTATGGGAATATTCCAGAAAACTGATTATTCCATCCTTTTACTCTGGAATTTGAGTTCCAAATCCTGAAGCCCTTACAGGCCATTATCCTCTGATCCCACTGAGGATTACCAAAAGAAACTACACCATCTGCTCAAGAAACTCCCTGAAAAAGCACAAGAAAAAATCTGCACACACAAACCCATAGAACCCCGAGCAGGGGTATTCTATCTGCTACCCAAGATCCATAAACCTGGAAATCCTGGATGCCCCATTATGTCAGGCATTGGCTCCCTGACAGCAGGATTGTCTGGCTATGTAGACTCCCTCCTCAGGCCCTACGCTACCAGCACTCCTAGCTATCTTCGAGACACCACTGACTTCCTGAGGAAACTATAATTCATCGGTGATCTTCCAGAAAACACCCTCCTGGCCACTATGGATGTAGAAGCCCTCTACACCAACATTCCACATAAAGATGGACTACAAGCCGTCAGGAACAGTATCCCTGATAATGTCATGGCAAACCTGGTGGCTGACCTTTGTGACTTTGTCCTCACCCACAACTATTTCACATTTGGGGACAAGTCTGCGGCACTGCTATGGGTACCCGCATGGCCCCACAGTATGCCAACATTTTTATAGCTGACTTAGGGGACGAGAGCTAAGGAAGCGTTGTTCTAACACCCCTACTCTACTTGTGCTTCATTGATGACATCATCATCTGGACCCATGGAAAAGAAGCCCTTGAGGAATTTGACCATGATTTCAACGATTTCCATCCCACCATCAACTTCAGCCTAGACCAATCCACACAAGCGGTCCATTTCCTGGACACTACTGTGCTAATAAGTGATGGTCACATAAACACCACCCTATACCAGAAACCTACTGACTGCTATACTTACATACATGCCTCCAGCTTCCATCCAGGACACACCACACGATCCATTGTCTACAGCCAAGCTCTAAGATACAACCACATTTGCTCCAATCCCTCAGACAGAGACAGACACCTACAAGATCTCTATCAAGCATTCTTAAAACTACAGTACCCACCGGCTGAAGTGAAAAAACAGACTGACAGAGCCAGAAGAGTACCAGAAGTCACCTACTACAGGACAGGCCCAACAAAGAAAATAACAGAACGCCACTAGCCGTCACCTTCAGCCTCCAACTAAAACCTCTCCAACGCATCATCAAAGATTTAGAACCTATCCTGAAAAATGATCCCTCACTCTCACAGATCTTGGGAGACAGACCAGTCCTCGCTTACAGACAGCCCCCCAACCTGAAGCAAATACTCACCAGCAATCACACACCACATAACAAAAACATTAACCCAGGAACCTATCCTTGCAACAAAGCCCGATGCCAACTCTGCCCACATATTTATTCAAGTGACACCATCATAGGACCTAATCACATTAGCCATGCCATCAGGGGCTTGTTCACCTGCACATCTACCAATGTGATAAATGCCATCATGTGCCAACAATGCCCCTCTGCCATGTACATTGGCCAAACCAGACAGTCTCTACGCAAAAGAATAAATGGACACAAATCTGACATCAAGAATCATAACGTTCAAAAACTGGTAGGCGAACCCTTCAACCTCTCTGGCCACTCAGTAAAGGATTAAGGGTGGCAATTTTGCAACAGAAAAGCTTCAAAAACAGACTCCGATGAGAAACTGCTGAGCTTGAATTAATATGCAAACTAGATACCATTAACTTGGGTTTGAATAGAGACTGGGAGTGGCTGGGTCATTACACATATTGAATCTATTTCCCTATGTTAAGTATCCTCACACCTTTTTGTCAACAGTCTAAATGGGCCATCTTGATTATCACTACAAAAGTTTTTTTCTCCTGCTGATAATAGCTCATCTTAACTAAATAGCCTCTCACAGTTTGTATGGTAATTTCCAACTTATCTGTATGTATATATATATATATCTTACTAAATGTTCCATTCTATGCATCTGATGAAGTGGGCTGTAGCCCATGAAAGCTTATGCTCTAATAAATTTGTTAGTCTCTAAGGTGCCACAAGTACTCCTGGTTTTTTTGCAGCTACAGACTAACACGGCTGCTACTCTGAATCCTCTATTACTGGTAATCAGTAGGGACCTAATGTATATAACATATTGTTCAAGTTTGTTGCAGTTATATTTGCTCGAATACACAGGCAGCACAAGAATAACACTGGAGGCAACTTTACTGTAAGCTCCAAATCAGCAATGTAGCTGTATGAGTAAAGTATCCACAAAGGAAAGAAATAGTGAATGTCTATAATATGTCGGTGGTACTGCTGTCATGTGACAATACTGACCACTGAAAACTCTAGGCCAACATCACTCCATTCCTTTTGCTTTTGTAATCAGTTTGTTAAATTCATCCTCAGATCTTGGAAGTTTCATTTCACCATTTCAGAATAATAGAAGGGAAGGGACCCCGAGAGGTCATCTAGTCCAGTCCCCTGCAGTCATGGTAGGACTAAGTATTATCTAGACCATCCCTGACAGGTGATTGTCTAACCTGCTCTTAAAAATCTCTAATGATGGAGATTTCACAACCTCCCTAGGCAATTTATTCCAGTGCCTAACTTTCTTGACAAGTAAGAAGTTTTTCTTAATGTTCAACCTAAACCTTCCTTGCTGCAATTTAAGCCCATTGCTTCTTGTCCTATCCTCAGAGGTTAAGGAGAACAATTTTTCTAACTCCTCATAACAATATTTATGTACTTGAAAACTATTATCATGTCTACCCTCAGTCTTTAAACAAACCCATTTTTTAGTCTTTCCTTATAGCTTATGTTTTCTAGATCTTGAATAATTTTTATTGCTCTTCTCTGAACTTTCTCCAATTTGTCCACATATTTCCTGAAGTGTGGCACCCAGAACTGAACACAATACTCCAGTTGAGGCTTAATTGCATGGAATAGAGCGGAAAAATTCCTTCTTATGTCTTGCTTACAACACTCCTGCTAATACATCCCACAATGATGTTTGCTTATTTTTGCAACAATGTGACACTGTTGACACATCTTTAGCTTGTGATCCTCTATGAGCCCCAGATCCCTTTCTGCAGTTGTCCTTCCTAGGCAATCATTTCCCATTTTATATGTGTGCAACTGATTGTTCCTTCCTAAGTCGAGTACTTTGCATTTGTCCTTATTGAATTTCATCCTATTTACTTCAGACCATTTCTCCAGTTTGTCCAGATCATTTTGAATTTTAATCCTATCCTCCAAAGCACTTGCAACCCCTCCCAGCGTGGTATTGTCCACAACCTTTGTAAGTGTACTATGTATGCCATTATCTAAATCATTGATGAAGATATTGAACAGAACCAGACCCAGAACTGATCCCTGTGGAACTCCACTTGATATCTCATTGCAGCTTGACTGTGAACCACTGACAACTACTCTCTGGGAATGGTTTTCCAACCAGTTATGCACCCACCTGTTAGTAGCTCCATCTAGGTTGTATTTCTCTAGTTTGTTTATAAGAAGGTCTGCAAGGTAGTTTCAAAAGCCTTACTAAAGTCAAGATATATCACATCTACTGCTTCCCCCCATTAACAAGGCCTGTTACCCTTTCAAAGAAAGCTATTAGGTTGGTTTGACACGATTTGTTCTTGACAAATCCATGCTGACTGTTATTTATCACCTTATTATTTTCTAGGTGTTTGCAAATTGATTGCTTAATTATTTGTTCCATTATCTTTCCAGGTACTGAAGTTAAGCTGACTAGTCTGTAATTCCCTGGGTTATTCTTATTCACCTTTTTATAGATTGGCACTATATTTGCCCTCTTCCAGTCCTCTGGAATCTCTCCCATCTTCCATGACTTTTCAAAGATAATCGCTAATGTCTCACATATCTCCTCAGTTAGCTTCTTGAGTATTCTAAGATGTATTTCATCAGGCCGTGGGGACTTGAAGACATTTAACTTGTCTAAGTAATTTTTAACTTGTTCTTTCCCTATTTTAGCCTCTGAATGGTAGTTGGCTACAAAGCAGCCAGTTGTGGTTCTGATACTCTTCGTCTGCTGCAAAGCTGCTTCAAGGATGTTGAGTGAGAAGATAAACACTGTATCCTATAAAGCATGAAGGAGAATATTTTCATCTCCAGATGTATTCCAACCTTTTATGTCCTCCAGAGTATCCAGACTCTATCGATCTATAATATGTGGGAAAATGACAGCATCATATCAATCAACCCACTGAGTGTCAGTAAATGTGAAGAGAAATTTATTTGCTATATGATTAGAAGCATTCTGACATGACATTCCTGCTAGCTCACTCTTTTTGCAGAGTTATTGATGAGTGACGGTGTTTGCAATTGTCCTCCAATAATCACAGATTGCGGGAACCTCATTAGATTAGTTGATCACCAAGGCTAGACTTTGACTCATGCAATGGATATTAAGAGTAGCTCTGTGTTCATGTGAATGAGTTCCTGAGTTCAAGAAAAGCATCCATCCATTTCAATAACTCTGGTGACAACAAAGTCTAAGTTCACCAGTCCACTGAGAAGCACTGTTAAGGTATGCAGATGAGTTACTCTCTTCTCTGTTATGCCTCTTACAAAAACACAGATCTTTATAGATTGAAAGACGTTCTTTCTGGCATTGTGCAAGTGCCTTAAGCAAAGGGTAATTTATTTCTTTATCCCCTCTGTTTGTTGTTTTGTCTGCAATCCACTTGTAAACTTTGAAATGATTAATTTAGTGTGTTGTTATTTCTTGACAAACAGTCATCTGATTTTGAATAGGTTTTTTTATTTTGTGCATTTTTGAACCATATTTTAGAGGATTTTACAACCCCTTCTTATCAACATCAACAAATGCATGAACACTCTTATTCAGTATTCCCTCATTCTGAGCAGAGCAATTCTCTAAGATAGGACTGTCATCCCGGCTTCCACAAAATGGTGGTCTGCAATGTCCAGGAACAAGGGTTGTCAGTATAATTTTATATGGGCTCTTTCTGTTTCTCACAATTGATTTGGCTAAGCTGACTGCAAATATAAGATGCTCCATTAGTGTCTATCAGGGAGTTCTTTGCCAACTCTGTGTTCTTGTTCATCATATGCTGTTTTATTGTGATCTGAAAGTATATAGGACTGTAAGGTTTTTTTTCACTAATATCCGAACTTCTGTGAATCATGAGTCAACAGAAAAGCTGTACAGATATTCAACTGATGATGAGCATGATGAAGATAGTGTTTTTCTGTAGTGTCTCTAGCACTGATGATGGAGTGAGGCACAACAAATGTGCAGTCTGGTACCCATATGTGTAGAAAAACATCTTGGCATTCAAGAACCCTTGAAGACAGCGCTCAGATAGGTGTTAATGGAGAAGGCCCAACAGAGAGTTACAGTGCTGGTAATGCAGCAGATGTAGATGGGGTGTAATTATTAACCATATTGCAGTAGAACCCAAAGACCCTCATTGGGATTGTCCAGAACAGACATATACGGGCACGGTTTCTGCCCCCAAAAGCTTGCTATTTAACTAAAGTCAAGATGAAACAAGTGAGAAACAATACAAAGGATGAGGGGAGGGAGGACAGCCTAGGGTAACAGTAATAAGTAAGACAAGCTTATGGCTTTACATAAGCTTCCTCTGTTCACAGTTAAATAGTATTGAATGCTTTAAGCATTATATTTTAGAGAAATTGTCAATTTAGGAATTCCCTGTCAACCCATAACCCTCTGTTCTCCCATCTTACACACAGTCCATCCTGGAAAGAGCAATTCAGGGTGTTCTGGCTATTATTTTTATATTATTTTATTGATTAACTTATTTCTAGAAACAACAGTTGTTAAAGAAGGATGAAACGTTGGAGTAGGTAAATTATGAGATGCCATTGTGCAGAAGCAGCTGAAGATGGGATAAACCAAGAGGATAATTCATGTACTGAAACAGGAGCAGATGTTAATAGAGACAGCTTGTCTGGTTGTTTGGATGATGATTCTGTAGCCTGTATTGACGGGGCAAGATTGTCAGACAGACTGTATGTGAAGTTCAGCGTTGCCTGTCTTAATCAGTTGTTAGAGGGAGGTGACATTTTGTTGCGTGCAATTGTGAACTCAATTTTTTTAAATGGTTTAGAATGAACCACAACTATATTACCCAGCAGTGTCCTTCTCGAAAATGAAAAATCCAGTTGAAATATTATTTCCCTTTTATAAACAAAGAGTGACAGGAAGCCAGACTCCAGGATTCTGTGTCCTGTGCAGAGTTATTCTGCTCACTCACCCTGTCAGCAAGACTACGAGGGGCTTATGAGGAGCTTAACAAGGAAGGATAGTCCCTCTGGATAAAATGCTACGTAGACAGGTCATTCAAGAAAAAGCACTAACAGCCAACATATTTTGGGAGAGAGGCTTCCTCAGATTGTGGCCTATATGGTGATTTTACATCTAGATGGGGAAAAAAATAAGTAGTGTCCACCTGGCTTACACCAACACTCAAATTTACAACTTTCAGCTGAAATATTAAATTAATACATAAAAAAACTCACTTGAAAATGAAACATCCAGGTGCATAACTAGAAGTGGTTTTTTAAAATAATCAGAAGTGCCCCTTATCTTGTATGAAGCCCAAGGCTATTAGGGAATCCATGAGTTTTTTTGCAGACAGCTCAAGACCAAAGAACATCCCTAACAGAAGAATGATAAAGTTCATGAGTTGAAACTCAGAGAATGTCCTCTCCCCGCCATGGATTTTCCCCAGGTGTTAGGAAAACCTGGGCCCTCAGATTTTACTCAGTCCTTCTTCAGGCTCAACTCCCATTGACTTCAATAGTTTTGTCCGTAGAAGGAGCTCAGATCTGAATCATTGTTAATTTTCTACTGTTAAAATACATTTTTCTGAAATAAACGACTGATTTCAATGGCAGAAATTTGCCCCAATGGGCCAAATTAATTCTTAGTGTAAATGCATTGAACTCAGTGAATTTGTCAAAGAGTCTCATATTTGAGTCTTGCCCTCTGAGTATGTTTTAAGAGAAACGTATTGAGCCATTTTAGGGCATTTCCATGTACCTCTGCTGTTTCTTGGAGGGAGAACTGTAGATTGTGGTTATCGAATACTAAAGACAAGTCAAATAGAATGAATATAGATGTATTTTGCCACTCTGTGCAAAGAAAGAGGTCATACACTAGAGCAACAAGTTCTGTCTCTGTACCTTACTCCTGGGAGAATTCTGTGCCACTGCACAAGTGCAGAATTAATGTCCCCCACAGATTTCCCCCCCAACAGAATAACTGATTCTGACAGGGAGGCAAAGGAAAGCCGTGAGAGGGGTCATGCTGCAATTACACCCTTTGACCACCAGGGGCTGATGTGGTGCCAGAAGAGAGGACAGCTGACATACAGGCTGGAACATCCACCTGTGGAGAGGGAGGGGGCAGAGGGTGCCTTCCTCACAGCTCTCTGCCTGCATAGCAGGTGAGAAGACACGAGATATGAGGGGATGGAACACAGGGATAGTGCTGAGGGATAGTGGCGGGGACAGGAGCTAGTGGGGTGACAACATTGAATTGGGGCTGAATGAGAGTGGGGGTGCAGGACACATGGGGATGGGGCAGCTATGCCTGGATGAATGGGAAGTGGGGGTGCAGGGACACACGGGGATGGGACAGCTATGCCGGACTAAATTGGAGATGCTAGGGGTCAATCAGGGTCTGCTTGGGGGAGGCTCTCCAACTCCCAAACAATTCTTCCCCCGTCCAAAAAAAACCTGTTCCAGACTTCTACCGACACCCAACAACTTGTTCACTCCCAGGCTCCTTCCCAGCAATTACTTCCCTTTCCCTCAGGTCCATTTCCTCTGAGTGCCCTAAGCCTTTGCACTGCTTCTACGAGATGAGGGAAACTAGTTTTTGTATTGTAGTTTAAATTATTTATTACTCAAAGTTCTATATTAACATGCCTAGTAAGAAATCTTTGTCAAAAAAAAAAACAAAACATTTCCTGAATCTTTTTTTTGTTGTCTGTATTGTTACAGACATACTTGCTGACAGGTATTTTGAAATAAATTACCAAAATAATTGAAACTGGCATGATTATATTGTGTTACTTTGACAAATAAAATATGCAGAATTTTAAAATATTGTGTGCAGAACTTTTAATTTTTTTGGTGCATAATTTTAATTTTTTGGGTGCAGAATTCCCCAGGCGTAGTACCATGTTCTAGCCTGAACCTGGACTCTGATGGTTTGGAGACCTTTATTTTTTCCCCCTTTGGTCAGTTTCTTTTGCTTAGCTGCTTAGGGGAAGGAAGGTTTGACAGAGTGGCAACTGACAAGGTCACCTGCACTGAGTGATGGTTTCTTCAGCACAGGCTGGGCTATTGAATACTTGATTTTGTATATGTGTGTGCGTTTGTACATTTTACACTACTTGGTCAATGAAAACATATAGCCAGTTTCACTTTTGTTTATAATCGGTTTCTAACCAATTTTACTTGTTGGCACAAGAGCAATGTTGCAAACACTGCAGAGGAATGTTCTAGATGCATTTATATATATTTTTATGATGCTTCTCATTAGGATTGAATCCACACAAACTGTTTAAATTGAAATTTTAAAAAATCACAGTGTTTTTGTTGATCCTAGATTTTGTAAAACTCTGTTTCTACAAAACCTAAATTTTGGTCCTAAACTAATCTGAGAATCATATTGGACCCCTCTCTCTTTTCATCCTACATTAAAGCTGTTGCCAAACCTGCTCTATCTGTTCTTCCATTAAAACACCTCCAATATCTGTCCTTCCTTTTCATCATGACTCCTAAACTCCTGTCTGTGCCTGGGTCATTTTGATTTAATTTCTGTAATGTCCTCCTCTCCACCCTCCTTGCTGCTTCTTCTCACTTTCCTGGAGTGCATCCAAAATCTGGTTGCTAACATCTTTTTCCTCACTTGCTGTTACTTAATTCCTCCACTGGTAATCTTCTCCCATTCTTCTCTTTGTGCCTTCTTCTAAACTACCGCTTATGTTTGGAGTAGCCTTCCACTTCCTAGGTGCCAGCCAGCCATCTTCTTGTCATTCAAATTCTTTATTATGTAAGCGGGGGAATAGTCCTGCTATTGTGGGGAACTTTCCTGGCTTCTGCACTACCCCGGTGAAGTGGGCTAGCGAAAGGATCTGTGTCCTTGCTCCTACTTCCTTTATCCAGTGGCCTCCCTGCCCTTGATGACTCCCCTTCCACTCTCCTGTCTGGCAGAGTCCTCGTAACCCCAACTAGGCTGGGCCCAGGATTCCTGGGGGGCTCGACCCCCAACCCTGCTGTGGTAACCTAGGACAGGGGCTAGGGTGTCCCCACTCCAGGGTACTCTCTCTGCACTGGGCACTTCTCTGACCCACTGACCATTACATAAAAGTTAAAGCAAGTGCAAGTTATTTAATCAACAATCAATTTTAAAAAGAATAAGGAAAAATGGGAAAGGTTAAAGGAAACACATCAACCCGCTCTGTGGCAGGGAACATCACAACCAATGTCTCTGGAATGTCAGGGCAGTTCACAGTCTGTTTCTTGTAAGTCCCAGGCTTTCTTCTCAGGCCCTGGCTTTGGTGCAGGGATGCTGTAGGTAGGACACTTGCTCTGGTGGTGGCCACATGCTCTCAGGCTCTAAGTGGTAGGACCCTTCTCCCCAGTGTCGCCCCCGCCCTGTTGGGGTTACGATCCAAGCCTGGCCTGCAGAGCCTCTTGGCTGAGGTGTCTCCCTGTGCTGGGCCCGCTGCCCAGGGTCCCCCTCGGTCTTCCCAGCTGCTCACCGCACCCAGCTCCGGACTGCTCCAGCCCTAGCTCCACCACTCTGTCTCTGCTGCTCTGCCTCCAGCTCCCTGGGCTGCTTCTTTGACCCCTCTGGCTCTGGTTGCTGCAGCGCTGCTCCCAGGACAGGTCTGCTCTGCAGGCTGCTTCTGTGACTCTGCTCCCAGCACTGACCTGCTTCGTGGGCTGCTTTTCTGGCCCCTCTGCCTCTGGTTGCTGCAGCTCTTCTCCCAGGGCAAGTCTGCTCTCTTTGGGCTGTGCTTCTAGCTTTGGGGCTGCAGCTCTGCTCCCAGGACAGGGTGTGCTCTCGCTGCGCTGCTTTTCTGGTCCCTCTGGATCTGGCACAGCTCTGCTCCCCAGCTTAGCTTGAGCCCCTGCTTTCTCCTTAGCTCTGCCCCACTCTGTCTGACCCAGGCAAATCCAGCTCACACGGAGGACGGGACCTCCCTGGCCTCCTGACTCTCTGATTAGCCTGCTCGCCCTGTCATTCAGGCTGACCTGGAGCTTTGGCCTCTCCCCATTGTTCCTGGGGACTGTCAGTCTCAGGATCCTGATTCCCCATCGACCCTTCCCCCTTTTTAGTACTGGGAGCTAACAACTAAAACACCCCAACTGAATGTTAGTAAGGGGGCAACAGTCCCTTACACTTAGAACACATCCTCTGTGAACTCATGCAAGTGATAACTTCTCCTAAAGTAAGAAATATGTATTATAAACTGTTGTCTGGCCATGCTGGAAGAAATACAACAGGCAATGGATGTGGTTTAATTAGACCACAACTTTATTCACTTAAAATACCTCTGAGCACCTGGCAATAAATTGTACAGTGCAGGTCACCATCCTTTTCTTAATCATTTCCAAGTAATCTCTGACCAGGTCCCAGACATCCTGCTGCTGAGACCCCACTACGAACCCCACTTCTGAGGGTTAAGGGGGTTGTAAAAGGAGGGGGGTTGACTCCCTGCTTTAACAGATGTAGGAGCCCCAACCCCCATTGCTCAGCTCCCTTAAGGGATATTTTCCCTTAAAGCCTCTGCCAATCCTTTTAGCTGATAACCAGACCCCTTCCACACCAAATACATTCACTGGACATCTGCCACAAGTTTTATATATTAAGTTGCGACGTTATAACCTAATCTTCTGCCCCACCCCACATGGTCCCAAACCTGTTGTGGGGAAGGTGAAAAAACAGGCCCTGCCTTGGCTAATTTGGCAGTGAAGGAAAAATTCTTTCTCAGTCACCAAAGAAATAGGGGTGATTAGCATAAAGCCCACAGATGATTATGAAGGGACCCGCTCCTCTCTCAGATTTCCTGGGTGGGAGAATGGGTGCTGCCAGCCCAATCCAGGTCAGAGAGGGCTTCTTCAGAGCTGCAGCCCACTCTTCTATTCAGCTGGAAGGGCCATGACCCCCATACCTCTTCCAGCCACTTCCTCCTCTTCACTGTTGTATCCAGTAAACTTTCCCCTTCCTCCTGCTCTGCTACCAGTTGCACAGGGAGCTCTGAAAGGGGAAACAACCCCTTTCCTTCTGGTCAGCGGAACAAGGACCCACTGTGTACAGTTGTGGTGAGCACAACTCCTCAGAGACAAACAAAATGTAACAATCAAGACGTGCAATACATAACTTACGTGATCAGCTCCTCCTAGAAACACTTCTGCACCCAGCAATATGCCCTCTCTTTGTTTCCTCTTGTGTCTCATTTCCTTCTACGTTCCATGCCCTGTTGTCATTTTCATTGTCAATCTAACTTAGACCCTGCTGCTGGGGATAGGTGTACTAGTGAGGATCCTTACACCCAGACAGAGTCTCACTGATGTGAATCTGACTCCATGATTCTGTAAAGGTCTGTACTACCACATCTATTTGCCATTTCTGGGCCTTAAGCTGAAAGCTCCTCAGGGCTCTGATGTTTATATGTGAAGTATCATGCATACCTATGGCACTATATAAATAATATTAATAGATTCAATTAGATAGCCTTCAGAGGTTAAACTTCATTCCACTCGTTTTGCTTCAGTGGAAATCAGGTGTTTCTATGTGCCAACCATGGCATAGACACCAAGAAAATGGAGCTGAAAACTATTGTTAGAACTCATGAGCATCAGCTTGCATTTTCAACAGTGTAGTCTAATTTGCCTGTTTAATTTATACCAGTGTGTGTTTACATATATGACTAACTATGTGTATGCTTTAAAAACCTTACTTATTTGTATTTGTACCTAATTTTGTGTTTCTCAGAATTTTTCTGTCCTTTCATATTGCTTTATGGTATGTTGCTTGAGTCTATTCTCTGTAAGTGTGAACAGTCAGGAGGAGAGTTCACAGCAGGTTGATGGCCTGGAGATTAAAAGTCTGTCTAAGGACATTTCAAAGTTGTAAAGGTATTATTCTCACACGTACTTATTTCTCAGAGGGTGTGAACAACAGCAACTCATCAAGCTGGTGTAGTGTGAAATAGTTTTCTGTGAAATGATGTGCAGACATATGCAGAAAGCCACATGGATTGTACATGCACAGACTCCATCCCTTATTTATGAGCACTGGAATTCTTGCTACTAAAAGAGCTAGGCAGGAAGATTGGGGCATCCAACATTTTAATTACCCATACGACTATGTTGTCTTTTCTCTACATGCTACTAGGGGGGAAAAGTGCTATTCTGTCCTGGTGCTTTGGTAGTAGCCTTCTGTACTGCAGCACAAGAGACCTTAGTCTGGAAATGACCCTGGGAGTC